>NC_071513.1:10000-2410000 GCF_027887155.1 Malaclemys terrapin pileata | reverse complement strand
TCCACTCACAGTAGGATGGTCCAGTATCGGGTGGGTGGGCAAAAGGCCTGTCGCTCCACAATTAAGGAGGCTTTACCAGGCCCGGGGTGGGTGAGGCACAGTTATTATTGCACTGCTGATGGCTGCAACTTTGGGGATGATGGGGGATGATTCCATCTGCACCCTAGGCCAAGCCTGTTTACTCAGGGCTGGGGATTTGGCCCTGACTAAGAAGAGTCGACGGCGGATCTCCCAAAGCCCATTTGTACATAGCAGGTCTCTCCAAGTTGGGGAGCTCCATTTGTCACCTGCGTTCTTTTGGGTTTATTTTTATATTTCCTTTCGGTGATTGCAAAGCCCTGCGCAATGATGGTGGCTGTATTCCTCGCCCAGCACGGGTTAATGACGAGAGGGCTGCAGTGCTCTCTGGTCCAGAGTCTGACATAACTCACCCTGCTGTAAATCCCGAGGAACTCCACTGACAGCACTTTAGATAAGATCAGAATTTCACACAGACACTCAGAAAAAGGCAAGAAGAGGTAAGTAAATGTCTCGTTTTTAATAAAGAGCCTCATCACTAAGCACTGCCGGCGAGAAAGGAGCTGTTCGAGTGATAACTAATACTGACTTACATCTTCTTGCACAATATACACCGTAGTAGTTTCACTGGGCAACTCTAAACCTTCTAAGCGTTTCTTGATTTCAGGTTAGCAACCTCTCCACAACCATAAGAAAGAGAATTGCTAACCAGTAACTTCAAATTACATTTAGGAATCGGACTTAAGCCATTCTTACCTCAGCCTGTTTTGCTTTGTTATTAAGGTTCATTTGACGTAAAATTACCTACTGACTGGGGACTCCTGCACACAGAGTGAGCTGCAGTACTATCCAGAGACCCTGAATTTCCTGGCTTTGAAGGTTTGTACTAGTGCCTTAATGTAATTTTAAATAGTATTCTATGGTTTCACTTCCTTTGCAACCACACTGAGTTAATGACCACTTGACAGGCCTCAGAATCACTGCTATAGGATTTGCTGCAGGACAATTATTAGACAATGATAAAATAGCCAACAGTTATGAGTTATGGATAACGATTAGTGCAATTCACAGCACACCAGGTGAGACATGTTTGTGTAACATGGAGTGTGGAACTAGCAATATGCACTTCTGGAAATGATTGTATTTAGTATGTGACTAATTCATAGGGCCATTTCTGCCTTCATCCGGTTATATATAACGTCTCAGAATTACTCCTAGTCTATATGAGTGAGCCATATACCACAGCCGTGGCTATAAATCCTGTACTTCTATTCCTATCAGGCTGGGCCAGATTCTGTACTTACGCTGACTAGAACGTCACTCCATGCGTGAGACCTTTTATTATTATTTCTATTGCCCTGCAGACCAGGTCATTGTCCAGGACCCCCTTCTACTAGGCATTGTACAAGCAATGACCAGGGAGGTGAAACCAGTGGGAGTTACTCACCTACCAATCTGTGAGGATCTGGGCCTTAGAATCCAGGTCAAAGTGACAGTTCACTGAGTGAGGTGCTACTCAACATGTGAGGCGAGTTAGAATTTGGCCCTACGATGTCCCTTTAGGCCTTTGTCTTTACGTGAGGAGATGGGCTTCTTTCTGAGGGCTTGTCTAGACAAACACTTAGTTCATGGCTAACGGGGGTGTCAATCTCCCTTGCACTAGCCTGCTGTGTGCTAATGGTTTGTGGGGGCCCTATTGCCGCACATATATGTTTCACAGTGTGCTTGCTCTACCTGCTTTGAACAGGAGTAGATCAAAGCATGCTGGGGAACTGTCAGTGGGCAGTAGCAGGGTCCACACAGACAGACAATGTCTGGCAGGCTCGTGTGAGGTAGATTTACAGCCCCGCTTGCTGCATGCTAATTGTTCATGTTGACAAGCCGTGAGAGGGCCCAGAGGTGGAGTTGGCCAAACCAACTAAACTTCAGGTGTTGGGTGTTCAGGTCCCACAAAGCACAAGCAAACAAAACATTTTAGCCTGGCCTTGAGCCCCTTTCACAGTGTATATCCCCACTCACAAGCTGGGCATGGCCTAACCCTGATCTGACACCCATTGAATCAGACCACACCGAGAGTCAATGGGCATTAGACTATTTTATCAAATGAAATCGCAGTAAAGTTACGTCAGTTCATTGAATGAGTGTGTGATGCTGGCAGGCCAGGTGCCACCTCTTGCCAAGGCTTTAGGCTTCAGCTGAGCACTGACAAATTCATTGCTGGAAACCAGTCTTTCACTTGTGTGAGAGTATGGTTAGAATGGGGGTTGGACATATAACAATGTGTTTAGACTTTATGAAAGGCTTGTAAATTGCTGCATGCATTAATCTCACTTATAATATCTCTACCAAATGCTATAAGCTAATAGTTATGGTTTTGCTTTGTAACCATAACAAATATTTGCTCTGAAACTGTGAACCCAGTCAGGAGGGATCCTCTCCTGCCCATCAAGAAGGCCTATCAAAACTAAATGGGCCATTGTGGGACATCACAATACGAAGACTTTGTTAATTGCCCCCTTAGATCCCCGAAGAGGCTACATGCAAAAGGGCTCATCCCATCAGCTTGAATTCTGGAAGAAGGAAAAAAATAGCAGAATAGAAATTTTTTCATCTTTGCTGTTTAGGGTCTCACAGAGCCAGAGCTATGAAACAGAAGCAGAGATCCCAGGGTTAACCTGGGTTAGCCCTAAAAAGACAGATTGCTACAGCTCTGTTACCTTTTGGAACCACAGACTAACTCATCCGTGTATATATACCTGCCGGCTTTAACCTTGTAATAACTCTCTCATTTCTTTCTTAGTTAATAAATCCTTAGGTAGTTTACTGTAGGATTGGTTACAAGCGATGTCTTTGGTGTGAAATCTAAGGTACAAATTGATCGGGGGTAAGTGACTGGGCCTTTGGGACTGGGAGTAACCTGAATGTTGTTGTGATCTTTGGTCTAAGTGACCGTCTATCACTAAGTCCAGCTTGCCTGGGTGGGAGATAGACTGGAATGCCCAAAGTGACTGTCCGTGACTCCATGATAAGGCTGGGTGTAGTGCTGTAGGAATTCACTTTTGTGACTGGGTTGGTGAAATCTAATTATAGCACACACCGCCGGTATGGGGTCTCTGCAATGCTTCTGGACAGTCTGGTCTGGGGTTGGCACTCGCAGAGGTGCACTACTCCAGACAGTATGACAGAGTGTTCCTTAATTAATTTCCGTATCTTGGATCTGTAGCAGGATGGAATGACTTTGGGCCAGATTTACAAAGGGATTTAGGTGCTTAAGGTTGCCTAAAAGCACCTAAGCCTTTCTCGACTACCTTTTTCTCTTCCCCCCCTAAAGGGACAGTTATTGCCATCTTTAAAACCATCTAGAGCCTGTCAAAGCGGGGGGGGGGGGGGATTTCTTCTCCAAGTTCCTATTTTCCTTCTTTTTCTTTATAAAGAATTTTAGTGATAGTTGTTGCCATGGAACTAAGCAAACGGATGTGTCTGTATTCAAAACCCTGCCCCATGTTTAACAGTGGCCACGGCAGGTTAAGGCCTTTGGCTCTGGGGCCTCCTTATTCCTTTAAAATTAACCCAGCACTAGGATTTCCAAAAGTGCTTGTTCTTGGCCTAATCTGCTCACTCTGGTGTCAATGGGAATTATACTATTGACGTCAGTGGGAATAGAATTAGCCCAATGCCAAGCACTTTTGAAAATCCTCCTCAATATTTATCGCTATATTTTGCATATCCACTGTGCTTTCCACTCCAGGATCTCCAAACATTTATAAATAGGAGTGCATTAAGCCTCAAAACCCCACAAGGCAGGGAGTATTCTTAGCTCTCTTGTATAGAGGGGTAAACAAAGGTACAGCAAAGTTAAGGGACTTGCCCACAGAATGCCTGTAACAAAACCAAGATCTCTAGAGTCCTCTGCTTTAGCTACAAGACCAGCCTTCTCCTCCTCTTCTCCACTGGGAGAGACTGGTGATACAGATGGTAAATGCTTAAAAACATAATAATAACTCCTCTCTAATAACAACTCCTACACCACCTTTAAAAATGACTAGGGGTTTAGAGGATAATGTTTAAACAATATAGACAGAAAAACCTGAAATGTGATGAAGTTTGCTTGTTATACGTGCAGGATACTGCATTAATTAGAGACTTTTCATCAGGGGATTTCAAAGAACTTGACAAACGCAGAAAGAAACCAATTTAAATATGTAGAGTTTCCATCCTAGATTATCTGATCAGTCAGCACTATACCATCCTCTAGTGGCATCTGTAATTACTACACTACAATGACCTACAAAGGACACTGCATTATACTGGGCCAACAATTTCTTGTTCAGGGTAGAGGTCAAGTCAGACATTGGTTAGCATGATTGTTTGCAGAATGTTTTACATTAAAAATTAATCCTCCTGTAAACAGGCCTTGTAGATGACTATGCACATGTATATTTCATTATAATTAGAGCTATGCGAATAACTGACTTTTTGGATTTTACTAGCAATTCCAAAAAAAAATGAAAACACAATTGGTTTTGAGTCAAACGAAAAATTAATTTTTTAAAATTTTTCAGTGAATTGGAAGTTGAAGAAAAAAATAATTTCAGATAGAACAAAGCTTGATTTTTTTAAAAAATGAAATTGAAGGAAGTTTCTAATTGAAAAGTCATTTTGAACCCAAACAAGTGACAATTTCTGTTTGAAAATGTCAGAACAAAAGCTTTTGACTTTTTCTGAATTGTTGTTTTTGTTTTGCTTTTTTGACGTGAACAGATTTGGCCAATCCGGCATGAAGTCACAATATGTGTGTTACTGAATCTGCATCAGAGGGGTAGCCGTGTTAGTCTGAATCTGTAAAAAGCAACAGAGGGTCCTGTGGCACCTTTAAGACTAACAGAAGTATTGGGAGCATAAGCTTTCGTGGGTAAGAACCTCACTTCTTCAGATGCAAGATGAATCTGCATGTGTCACGAAAAAGAAAATTGGTCTGAAAAATTTCACCCAGCTCTGTTTATAATCGACCAGTACCCAAAAGCAACCAGGTCTGAATATTCAGAATTCTATTATTAAAAATGGGTGCGAGGAATTGGAATCCAGACTGCTTTGTCTCTTCTTTACTGACACTTGTAATGCAGGAGCTTCATGTATTAGCCAACAGAGCCCTCATCTATTTAGGAGAATTTAAGATTCTCTCTTACCCAAGAACCCCCCGGCTATTTTGCTTCTCAGGTAGAGAGATGAGGAGCTGTTGGTGGGTGGAGTAATTGATTCATTTGCTGGTTCTTATAGGTATATTTAAGACTGCCTCTGTTTTTCTCTTAGGAGTCGTAACAGTTAAAAAATAGGCACCAGGAAAGTTATAGTTCTGATAAATGTTAGTGTTTGAACTGCCAACTAGTGCTCTTGGCCCATGGGGTAGAAGTCTGAGCATGCTGAACACCTTGTTTCAACAGAGGATTTGCCAATTATCTGGCCATCAGTAGAAAGACAGCATGTTCCGCCTCCTGTGAATTTATTAAGCAGAATTCAAGCCTTCAGCTTACACACAAAGAATCAGCTTCACATAGCAAACCAGCCCATCTGTGAGGATAGACGGAGATACACAAATGTCCCTGTCTGTGGCCAAATGTACGAGGGCCAAATCCGCTTAGGCCAGCGCCAGTTACCATTCCCAAGAGAAAGCCTGAAGGGAACTCAGCCTGGTTCCCTTCACCGAAGCTCTGACGCTAATCCTGTAACGAGGCGGGTACGTCTGCACGGGATAAAAGCCCCGCAACATGGCCATGGCTGGCCGGGGTCAGCAGACTCCGGCTCGAGGCGCTCAGACCGCAGGGCTAACAATGGTTGTGTCGACCTTCAGGCTCCAGACAGAGGCTGAGCTCCGGGACCCTCCCCCCTCAAGCTCCGAGATCCCTATGGGGCCAGAACCACCCACTCCACTGCTCTATGCCACAGTACTGGCTCTGATACCCCTTCCCAGCCCCGTCCCTGGCTTCTGCACAGCCCAGCTCCATTGGCTCTGCACTGCCATGTGCATCTGTCACTTGCTGCCCATGGTGTTGGTTCCACAGGGAAGGAGGAGACACAGGGAAAAGCTGATGCAGCTTCAGGCAGATTCCCTACAGGGCTGGGCGTTACCAAACCCCAGTGGCTCTGGGTGGTCCTGGCCCCCACCACCCACCACCCCACTCCACACCATGGGGACCATGTGAGTTTGGTAGGACCCCATTCTAGGGCCTGGATCTCTTAACAGGTGCTGTCTGGCTCGTGAACTCCTGTTATGTGTCTGCCGTGGCTGGCACAACAAGGCCCTGAGGTTTGACTGGGAGCCTCTAGATAAAACTCAAATACAAAGAATTCAATATGAGTAATAAGCTTAACTATAGTGGGGAGTCCAACTCATCCCTGGGGTACCCCCATTGACATTGATGATGTTACATTAGGCATGAGTTTAGTACCGTGCATTCACTATGTTATACACGGTTGCATTTTTTATGAATAAGACAGATGTATATTTTTCCCGCCAATAGCCTTGTTCACCTCACGCAATGTACAAGTCTCTTGACGCCCAAAAGATCATGAATAATGCAGGGTGTTTGAGGTCATTACCCCACACGTCCAAACTGGTGCATTTTCATGTCTGAAAGTTGAATCACTTCTGTGGAAATGTAACTTTCAATATTTCATTAGCACCGTCTCCCAGCTGTTAGACATCAGCCAAGAGGCTTTGGTGACACTTTTTCAGTGCAGCTGTGAGAAGATGCATTTATTTTAGGTGGAATTGGACAGCTGTTTTATTACAAATTAATGAACTATGGTGACCAGAAAATCCAAGTTTAGCAAATCATTTATTAACAATTAATTCTGACTACAATCAAAACTAAATAAGCGGTTAGGAACGGTCATGTGAGGCTATGGCCAGAATCACGGTGCAATGCAACAAGGCAAAACGCATTGCCATGGTGGTGTGTCTCTGCCTAAGGGCAGGTATCCTGAGATAAAGCTCATTGCGCAGGGACCCAGTCACCAAGGTCACCAGCAGACCTGCTTGATAGTGAATGCATCTTCTCTGGCCCCAGCACCTTTGAGCTGATATTTCCCTGAGATTACATCCACTGGCCATGGTCCAGCTGCTCTCATGGACCAACCCAGCCCAGGCTTGGTGCTACACCACATTCTCCCTCATGAAGAACAGGTCCACAGGGAGCATGGACACCTCCCTGCTTGGCTGTTCCACAATTTGCCTGCTCCCCACCCCGCTGCTAAGGAAGTACACACATTCTACTGCCAATCAAAGCTGAGCATGCCCACAGAGAGGAGACGTTGGGGCTTTTTAGGGATGGGGGTGAAGACAGGATTTGTGCATAAGTGATTTTTAAAATTCAGCTCAGCCGTTATCCCCCCCAGCAGATAGGCTTTTACCGAGCTTTCCACCACCCCCTTAAAGCAAGTTGCTAGAATATGGTACGTTTGGGTTGCTCTGATTTAGCACTACCTGCTTTTGTCCTTGCAAAGACTGAGAGCCTGGCTTGGTATTTAGAAGGGTGGTACCAGAAACGCCAGAACATTTTCTAAGAAATGTATATGGCCCCCACTAGTGTAGTTAGACCTGGTCAGGAATTTTTCACTGAACTATTTTAGTGCTAAAACATGGTTGATGTTTACGAATCTCCCAACTCAAAAGCTTTTTGGAAGGAAGAGCTGAAACTGTCAGACTGTCCCATTTTGGCATCTTCCATCCAGAACGTTTTGGGAGTTCTGAGTCACAGTGACTTTTCATTTCAAAATCTTAGTAAATTTAGACTGAAAAAAAGGTTTCTAAAACAGGGGGGAAAGGTCAAAATTGAAATAAAAAATATTTAGATTGACCCCCAAATATTGTGGTTTTGTTTGTTTTTGTTTGCAAAACCTTTTGAGATTTCAACTTTTCATCCTGATCTGGGATAGGAAAATTTTTTTGAAACCTCAAAAATTCTCGCAGGGTAGGAAAACTGCTTCTGTCCTCACCCTAGCCACAGTATTTGAGCACCTCACAATCTTTGATGTGTTTATCCTCACAACACCCCTGTGGGCAGTCAAATGCCATTTCCCCCATTTCACTAAGGCATAAAGAGAGTCAGGAACTGATCGAGGTCACGCAAGGAGGCAGTGGTAAAGCAAGGAGCTGATGCGGGTCTCCAGAGTCCCAGGTTCACACCCAATCCTCTGAACCACCCTGGTCCTCTTTTTCAGTTAATTCCAAGCTGGCCAACGTCGGCTTGGAAAAAAGCCGATTTACTGATTTCTGACCCTCCAACTGAGGCCTATGCAAAAGCTCAGAGATCAGTAGAAGGCTTCTAAGTGAGTCTGTTGGAATTTCCACTAGGGTTTCAAAATTCGTAAGTAAACAGTTTTCTATGGGAAATCTTTGCCGTGACAAGAAGCTCCAAAGTGTTAGCGGAACAGAGGTGCATAGGCCACATGTATAAATCACTTATCGCCTGCTGCTAAAATAAATGCCGTCTTGATCACTGAGCTTTCATTGCAGCTGCCTCCAGGTCCGTCTCTGCTTCAGCCCTCCACATGGCCTTCTTTTCGGTATTCATCCTCAGCAGCGTGTCCTCTCTTCTAGCAGCCTTTGAATATAAACGGTGAAACTCATTTGCACAATAAAATTTCCCCAACAATAAATATCCCACTTGTTTGCTTCTCTGGCTTTGGCACCCCAGTGTTCTTTTGATTTTTTACATTGAAAGAAGTTATTGAAGCTAGATTTCCTTGCTTCACCTAATTGCCGGCATTTGCAGCCTCTGATTAGCAGAGAAAGCATATTGCCTTTGCTCCAAAGGCATGCGAACAGCTAGGACAAACCGGGGGGGGCTTTCATCACTGAAAGACCCAGAAGCAGAGACCCTCTGGAGTTGTTTTTGTTTGGTTCCAGTACCCATCCATCCATCCCTGTTTGTTTAATTTATTTCACTCACAGGCTTCAGGCCACCAATTTCCACATCTAGGTTTCCCATCCCTGCCGGGAGACCACCTGTTCCCACCTACGCTGAGCTGACATTTTTGGAGGCAGTGTTTTTTCCTTGCTGTCCCTCACCAGGAGGGTCACACCAGCCCAGCAAGGAACAGTCACTGCACACAGCTGATGCGTGTGTAATTAGACCGAGGTGCTGGATGGCCTGCCTCATAACCAGCAGGGCAGCGGCTACATCAAGCAGCGGCTGAGTGATGCCGCAGCAAATGACAGTTCCTCCGGGGCAAGCTGAGCTTGTGTGGTCTGGTCAGTGGGGCGTGAGAGCCCACAGCACTGGGAAAAGACGGGGCTGAGTGGCCTGAAATGGATACAGTGTCTCACTTAGGGCCTGAGCCAAAGCCCATTGAAGTCAGTAGGAGTTGTCCATTCTCCTTGGAGACGGCCCATACTGAGCCACAGAGAAATAACTGGGTTTAAAGTTGCATTGCGATGGGTTATTGCAAAGTCAATCAGAAAGAATCATTGTCCAATGAGTCACATGACCAAGACCATATTAGAGTCAGGAACACGTGGTAAGTAACTCATCATCCCTAATATATTGTTTAATGTGTATTTGCTCAAAACACCTTTGTATTTATTAAGAGAAATGCGTACCTGCCTGCACCATTCAAACAGGGCGCTTGCTGACCCGTCAGTACAAACACACTTACTTGCTTGCCTGAGATGATCATGACCAAGCAGCCTAGCAGAGTCAGTGCCATTGTGATGTAGCAAATTTTGATCCTCACTCGGCTCGTAGCAGCTTTGATGACCTCAGCTCTGCAGAAGGACAGAGCAGATTTCTGGTCAGATGACAACAACATGACATAAAACAAGAGGGTTTGGGGGGGAAGGGGTGGGAGTTGTTTAAAGAATTGCACAATTCTTGCCAGTGGCCGTTTATTTTTGCTCAGAGGTTTTCTGTTTTCTTTATATTGCTTGATTGTTAAACAGGAAGTTAACAGTAAACTAGCTGCTGCTTGAGGGATTTAGCCAAATGTGGCCTAAAGCAAACATCTGAGGGAGGCCCATCAGGGAATGAATGCAGCTCCTCTGCCTTTTCCTGACCCACTCAAGAGTGAAGAGCAGACAAGTGGCAGAGCTTGGAGTGCAACTTAATCCTTTCAATGATTGAAATCCAGGGGGCCACATCCTCAGCTGATTGTGCTGCTTTAACCTAGCTGGGGGTCCGACCCCCATTGGTACGTACGAATGATGGCACTGCCGGCTAATGCTACCTTTGGTGGGGTGACGTGGTGCTCTGGCCTGGGCCAGGAATGCACATCTTGGCTATGATTAATGGAAGCTTTTCACATTGCAGCTGCTTCTCACGGCGACTCCCCCTTTGGCCTGTTATTATCATCCCATAACATTCCAAGAAAAGCTCCCGCACGAGGCGCGTCTCGAGTCTGGCTTTTCAACGTCGAAAAGTCAGCCAAAGCAAAGCAAGCCGCCCCCCAGCTGCAATGAGGATGGAAGCGAGCGGGCAGCTGCGGAAGGCTTAAAGCACAGGGCAGTAGCACACCAGCGGAGAGGATTTTATGAAGCCCAGCGCATCTGCAACTGTGACCATCAAGTTACACAAGTTATTAATAGATTCTCAGCAGGACTAAGTGAACATAGTTCGCCAGTGCAGATCACCTGCATCACGGGAGCCAGTGTGGGGAGAGAAGCCACTTCTTGCACAGGTGGGTGGGCAGAGGAAAAGTCAGGAAGCAAATTGTGATTCTTAGAGCCACTGTCTGATTCCTGCCCTGCTCCTGGGACCATGAGTACGCTCTGCCCTTGACTTGATCTGGGCCGTGTCCTTATAATCCATGTTTTATAGCGGGCATCAGTAGTGACTGATCGTCAGCACCTCCGGGGCCATCCTGCAAACACCTGCAGACCTTTCCCGGTCCCGTGGGTCTCAGGGAGACTCCCTATCACCGCACGGTTGAGCACATTTGTGCTTGCTTGCAGGATTAGGGTCTTGAATGGAAAACAAATCTCAAAAGGGAACGGATCTGAGCCACAGGAAGAGGCAGATTCCTGCACTAACCCCACCCCCAAATCAAATTCACCTTCGAGTCAATCCACCTGTTGAAACCCCCACGTGTTTCCCCACTGACTCTGTCCCCTCCCTCAGCGGAGAGCCCAGGGGAATCCTCTATGCTAGAACACCCACTCTGAAGACATCTTTGTTTAATGTTTCTTTTCCTGGTGTTCAGTTGTGTTAAGTGCCCACAACGGTCACTATCATGAGGCATTAGGAGCGAATGAGTCACTTCCCAGAGCTGCAAAATCTCACAGCAGTTCAAACATGATCTTAGGCAACAATTAACTGTATTGCAGATCCTTCCACACATCATGAGGGGAAAAACATACCACCGGTGCTGCAGTTCTGGGCACGAAGAAAGATGTGTGCTTGTGCAGGCCAGAGCCCTGGGCAGGTGGCAAACAAGCAGTTTGTAAGTGCTGTGGTTTCTTGCTGTAGGCATTAGCATTCTTGTGCAAACCCTTACCCATGTTAAAATTATTGGGACTATTGCTTGATCCCAGCAGCGCTGTTACTTACGGTCCCCGGCTAAGTGAGGTGTCCTTGTAGCTCAGAGACATCACAGCCCCGCACCTTGGCAGTTTTCCCAAACACCTTCCTACTGACGCCAGGGAAATGCATGAAATGGCCAAAGCTACGTTCAGCCCTTGAGGCTGTAGATGGTAGATGCAGGTTTCCCAGAGACAGGTTGATGCTCATAGTCATTGCGGAGCTGTTTCTACTGGGTTCTGCAGATGACTTAGGGCACTTCTTTGACCGTTATTTCTTGCAATAGACATTTTAGCATGACAGCTTAAGCCAATCACTCATGAAACTGTAGAAAAGAGTGGCTTTAATTACATCTGTATGGGGAAAGCATGTGTTGAGGACCAAGTAAAGAACCCCACCACCGCCACATAAACACACCAACATTAAAAACCAGGAGGCATTAATGTCTCTACTCGTTGAACTGATGTTCTTTTTTAAAAAAAGATCTAAATAGGGAAATGAAAGTATAAACGGGCATGATGGAAACTCACTTCAGATGTTTTTTGCTAAAGCTATGGATGTTCCCATGTGCCTTTCTTAATCACTTTAATTCATATAAGTGGTTAAAGCACATAACCTGAAATGGACACTAGGCAGCACAGTGATTTGTGAGCTACAAAGCAATGTGTGTTAAAAATGGTTTCTGTCCTCTTCTGAAATTCCTAATCTCCAAAGCAATTTAACCCAGTTCACTTTACAGAGTTGGCAAAAAAAGCTACTGCTTCAAGATGGGTTTGTATTATTTTTGGACCGAGATAGCAGCGCGCCCACACAATTCATTCACAGTCACATAGTCCTGTAGTAATATTAGAAAAAAGAACACTCACTATATAAGCGTAGTGTTGGTGACTGACCACGTAAGGGAAGGTTTGAACTGGCAGTTTTACATATATCCAGTGGTGGAGATTTTGACAACATAAGAAAACAGGTTTACTTACGATAATAGAGCTGGAATATCCTCCTCTTTTTTAAACCGTCCTGCCCATAATAAAATCTTTTTATCAAATGCTGTAGGTCTTCTGTCATTTCTGAATGTGCTACGGCCTTTAAAAGATATTACCAAAGAAAGTCATCAGCTAAGTTAAGAGTGGAAGTAAAAAGCTGCATTTAAAGAAAAAAAGTCTCAGACTGAAAGTTTAAAGAAGGGCTTCACGTTCTCTAGGAAACCTGTCGTTAAGGGCAAAATCCACCTTCAATTAAAATCTGTGAGATTTAGCCACTCACCTCAAGGGCCTTGTCTAGACATTTTGTTTTGTAGTTGTTCCCCATTGCAATTCAGATGGTGCTAGCAATGATGAAAGGGGTTTTTTAGTCATTGTGTAGTCTAGCCATTGCCAACAATGGTTAAAATACCAGTGGCCAGTCTACATTCTGGATGCACGCTCTGCCAGGCAATGCAACGGTGCATTGTTCACAACAACACTACACAAAGTTAGAAAATTTCATTTAATGAATTTTATGGAATTTTCCAATTTGGGGGCAAAACTTGGATACATGGGATGAAACCCTGGCCTCACTGAAGTCAATGGCAAGATTCCTATTGATTGCAATGGGCCAAGATGACACCCCAAGATTTTTAAGGCAGCAGGGACGTTAAGATCATTCCAGCATCAAGCCTGTAAATGAACTGAAAAATCTTTCATTTAAAAAATGTTGGAAAGAAATTCACTTTTTCTTTGGTGGGAGGGAATTTTCATTTCATTTATGAGCCTTTGCCGTAAAAAAAACGTTTCAAAGAAATAATTTTGAGATGTTCTAATAAAAATGGTGCTGCCGTGGTGGGGGGTGGGGGGAGGGGTGGACACAGCCAAGGACTGGCTCCAAGTGCCCTGTTGTTAACTGCAGCCTGGCTGACGTGGGCTGATTTTGCTCGCAGCAATCCGCTGAGTGGCGAGGTAACGAAGGCTCTTTCTCTCTTTGAGGGCAGTATCCCAGAAAACATATCACAAGGTCAGAGTGACATTCTCCCCACCGCGGTGAACAACTTGATCTGTACTTTGATCCCAGATGTCAGTGGCAAGTGTCTCGCCCACCCCAGTAATTCCCTTCACTGAAATCAACAACACACACGGCTCCCAGGAAAAGCTTTGCAGCGAAAACAGACTGTACATTTTTTATGTTTGTAGAAAGAAAACCCCCAAATAAATGGCTGGTCTGAAACTATATCCATTTTTCAGCATTACCGCACACAGGTCAAGCAAGAGATTTACAAGGAGATGTTCCCCCCCCACCCCTCCAGTTTGGTGTTCAGAAGTCAAAAACCCGGCTCAATTCCTCCTCCCCATGTCTCTGTATCTGGTTGTAACCGTGTTAGCTGCAGCATTCAGTACAGCAATGTGCAGTTGGTATCAAGCAGGAACCGAACGCACTTCCGGCCGACCCTGCGCTGACACAGTCGCACTCCTCCATCGCCAGGCACGGCCACTGCTGCAGCTTCCCCTCTTTGCTGGTGTGATTAGATCAGTTTTGCCCTTGGGCCAAACCAGCAAAAAATTCTCCCTTTCCCAGGTTAACAAACACCAAACAAAAAGTCCACAAAACGTGCCTGTCTGCCCATTCTTCCTCTGTGGCGGGGTATACTCGCACCGCCTCAGTGCACCGCCCTGCTGCCACGGAAGGGTGTGCTTTTCCATTGCCACGTCCCTGAACCAGCTGCCCCAAACCCAACCCTCCCTGTTTTCCTTTTGCCCCAGGGCCACTGCCAACATTGGCCTCCTCCCCAACCCTTTCCCAGGATTCTCCAGTCCAGCACCTCCATGCTCCTTCTTCTGCCCCCCCCTCACCTGGGACTGGGACCACCACGGGGCACACCCACGCACTGCAGAGTCTCCCCTGCTCTCCCCAATATCTCTTTGCACTGAGCACAAGGGCTTTCTCAGATCTCTGCCCCCTTTCCCCACATGCTTTGCTTCCAGCCTATGGTTCCCGCTGAATCTCTCTGCTCTGGGCCAGAACTTGAGAATGTCCTGGACCCTCGCCTGCATTCCTCAAAGGCCTTATCTATTTTCCTTTCCCACCCCTCTCCCCAAGGCAGAAGCTCTGGCTCTGAGAGAGAAGAGGGATGTTTTGCTGAAGAGAGTCTTGTTGACCAAGGACCGTGTCTCCTGTTTCGTCTTGTTTTTAAATGCTCAAAATAGTGAGGTTTAGCAAACTGTCCGCCGTGTTAATTCCTTGACAATGTTGCCGTTCCACAAGGAGAATGAGGAGTGAGGTTGTGTTAAGATACTATCCACTGGGAGACTAACACATTCTCATGAGAGCTAGCTACAGGCACCACCATCCATTCTAATGCATTGCACCACACGAGATTATCCAAGGGAGCCCATTGGTAGTCTCTCACAACATGTGTCACTACAAAATCAGTCCTGTGCCCCAGCCTGGAACTGCGTTCCCAACGTTGGGCCTGAAGTGAGGCCAGCTGAAGTAAGCCGGCTGTGAAAGGATAACAAGAAATGGCCAGCCGGAAGCCTGCCAAGGCAGAGAACCAGGCCAGGCTGCTGAAAGCTGGCAGTGCAGGTTAGTAAAGGAGACCTAGGCAGCCAGGGGTGACACTGGTAGGGGTGGAGGTGGCTGAGCACCTGCTGCAAGGTACCAGGTATCGTGACTGCTGGGGGAGCCACTCGGCAGGGCTCATCGGGAGCGCCAAGCAGCTACCCCACCTCCAAGCCACCTCGCCCCATGGGAAGACTGTGCCAGCACTAATTGCCCTCTCTCAGGATAAATCCCCACTCAGGGTCTCTCTAGCCCAGGGGAGTGTAATTCAGTCCGCTTCCTGCCTAGCCAACTTGCTGTGCCCACTGCCTGAGAACATTACCTTCACCTGGTGCCCGGCAGGAGCCTTCGGGGACACAGAACCTCGCCGCTGCCTGACCCCAACCCTTCCTGCACAGATATCACGGGTCTCCCAATTTCTAACACTCCCACTGCGGGGACAGACCCCGCTGGGAGACTTACCTGGATGCTACAGGATGAACCCTGGGTATCCCAGAGCTGCTATCAGGGCATATTTGTAAACTTAAGATGACAATTTACTTTGCAAGGCTTGAGTCTAATAGCAGCTCCATCAGCCCTGGCCGACTGCCTACCGTAATATGAATAGCTTCTCTTCTAGGACTTCATTCCTAGGGCATGAATAGATACATCTATTTCCTGGCTGGTTTGTTTTTAATATAACTAGTTTACTTTCCATGAACTGGGAACATTTGCTTTGATGGAAGCAGGACTATTTTAAAATGGAAATTAAGAAATTGTCCATGTACCCTGTAAAGAACATACAGAATCTCCTCAGCTTAGCCAGGGGATAGAGAAACGGGTCAGTCACGAGCTATTTTACTGCAGAACAAAACATTTCTACCCACCTGGAATAGCTGTTTGAGAAATAACCTTCTTTGTGGCCTCTGCTTTGTGACAAAGAGTTCTTCTTGTCAATATCTGAGCGTGCTTGGTACATGGACACCTCCAGAAATCGGTTGTTCTCAAAATACTTGTGACAAGAGGCTCACTTTTCAATAGCCGCCCCAGCATTGTGTGCTTCTACCTCTTGTGCTTCAGTGAATAAACAACTCAGTAGTAGTCATTTACTCCTATAGACCTGATGTGCCAGCCAGCACACAGCAAATCAAACGAAATGTGCCAGGTGTTCGAAGGTTAAACTGCTGTATGTCTGCTGATGGTATCATATATTTACACCACTTACCACCTTCACTGAGTCACAGTGACTCGAGCACTAGATCTACTGCTCGTGTTTGCTCAAAGACACACCTTTAAAATCACAAGGGCAATAACCCTAACTGCTCCTGCCTTTGTACAGTGGGCCTAACCCCATTCCCACAGAACTGTATGTCTCAGGCTCTGTAGCTCCAAGGAGTTGCCAGTAATAGTAAAGATTTTGCATTTCTCTTATTCTTCGCTCTGTAACCCCCATGACCAGCAACAACAAATTCTGTAATGACTGTAGCGATCGAGACCTGAAGTCTCAGTTGGTGTTAATAGAAAGAGTGCTGGAAAAGATGCTTTTCCCAAAGGGAAGTTCTGTAGCTGTTAACTGTCATTTCGGGTTAAGCCTATAAGAGACCTTAACAATCACACACATTTTATCTTGAAAAGCAATTGATTTAAACATGCATCTTTAAGAAGGAGACACTTTCTTTGTTACTGAATAATGGTAAATATAGGCTGGTGGAGAGAGAACTTACCATGATTAAAGCTAAGATTTTGTCATGGTTATTTTTAGTAAAAGTCATAGGCAGGTCATGGGGAATAACCAAAAATGCACAGAAGCCCATGACTTGTCCCTGACTTTTATTAAAAATAACTATGATAAAATGGGGATGGAGGAAGGTCCAGCACCCACCACTGCTGGGGCTCCAGGGTTCCCCCCACCCAGGGTGGCTGAAAACAAAGGGCCCCTCCTTGCCACTGACAGCAGTTTGGAGCTGTGGGGTCTGCCCTTGGCAGCTGGGAACTGCAGGTCTCCCTCCTCCCCCAGGGACTGGAAGCTGCAGAGTTCCCCACGGCAGCGGCTTGGAGCTACGGGGTCCCCCCACCGCCTGCACCAACTTCCATAACCTCTGTGACAATATTTTAGCCTTAATCCTGATATATTACTGGCCCTGGATTTCAGTGGATGTCACAGTACTCAGCTCTTTGTTGTTATTGGCCATCCATTAACTAATGTACCTCATGTACCTAAAAAAGAAACGATTAAAAATCTCAAATTTGCAAGCAGCTTGATTGCATGCCAATCTTTTGGTGATGAGGGCAGTCTGAAGAGAAGAGAAGAGAAGAAGTCTAGGCAGCTGGCAGTTTCAGTTCTTAGGAGTTCTTGCCCCCTGAATTAGTTCCTGTGAGTCTTGTGATTAAACCCCCCAAATACAAAGCAAAATTCATCTGCCACCTTTGTGTTATGCCTGGTTTCAAGTTGAAGCCACTCAGAGCCACTCAATTGAAGATGGTTTCCCCCAGAAGCCACAACATCAGCCAGTTGTGTCTGAAACTTGGCCCAGGGTCATGAATCTCAGGGATCCTGAAACCAATTTGGCATCTGCCACAAAAACTAAAAGTAAGCAATTTTCACTTGGTTCTGGGTTTTGTTACAAACATTTTACAACATTTTGTTTGGAAAAAGTCACTGTTGTGACCTTTTAGCAACATTTCCAAGGCCCCTGGAGCTGCCTGGACCCCAGGAGTTTAGGAGTCAGGGCAGTTCGGGGTGTCTTGGCACCAGGGCTGCTAGGCTGCCAAAGAGTCAAGTGGGCAGGTGGACAGGAAACCAGGCAGATTTCAAAACCTGCCTGGCAAGCAAGTTCCCATTGGAAACCTGCCGACTTGCCGCTGGAATTTTGTCAAAATGGGACATTCCCGCAGAACGTTTCTGTTTTCTCAAATCAGCGTTTTCAGCCGAACAATATTCCATCAGAAAATTTCCACCCAGCCCTGGCTCTGCTGTCACTGACTAACCTCCCTGGAAATGAGAGCTTTGAAAATAATCCTGTTCATATTACGCACTCTCTCTTAGCCGTGCTGGAGCTGCAAAGCAGACAGGAGGGCATCATCAACAACTTATTTGTGTCTCCAAACAGCTAAGAGGTTAACCACAGAGAAAGAGGCAATCTAAGGCTAGGGTGTCCAGATGTCCCGATTTTATAGGGACAGTCCTGATTTTTAGGTCTTTTTCTTATATAGACTCCTGTTACCTCCCACCGCCTGTCCTGATGTTTCACATTTGCTGTCTGGTCGCCCTATCTAAGGAGAAAGTGCCCGTTTTGCACAGTAACATTTCAGAGCAGAACCACACTTTCAATATTTCATAGTCAGCAAAGTAAGAAGCGTATGTGACAGTTACAATGAGTTTGGCTCCAGTACAGCATTATGTAATATTTGTCCTTGAATGGAAGTGATCACTGAACCATAGCTATAACCTAAACAAAGTCTGGGTGGTCCTGAATGTGTTTAATGATATCATCTCTATTAAGATGTTATACACACAGAATGAAGCATGAACAATGTCATTTTATCAGCTTGATGTTTCCCCTTCTGGTTTTTGCACAATATTCTCTCTAATG
Organism: Malaclemys terrapin pileata; assembly: GCF_027887155.1. NCBI lineage: Eukaryota > Metazoa > Chordata > Testudines > Emydidae > Malaclemys > Malaclemys terrapin. The sequence continues at coordinate 2,391,366 of NC_071513.1, read as the reverse complement.
GTTCATGAAATGAAAATGCAAAATAAATTTCCTATTTGGAGCGCTGTGTTATTTACTCTGTTTATACATACGAGGCTCTAAAGTTGATTTATAGCCAGGAAGAAAATTCTAATTTGAAGGGAAGAGGCTTTTGCCAAAGGGAAAGTTTTAAGAACCACTTAACGCTATCAAATTGAATATTGCCTAAGACAATCAAAGCGGGGGAGGGGGCGGTGCGCTAGAACACAGATTGTGTTGTTGGTTAGGATGTTCTTTAAGGAGTTGGGTGGTGAAAGATGGGAGACAGAGGGAACAAAATGAATCATTTAAGCTATTCAGCCCTTGGCCCCAAGGAAACATACTCCTCTGTTTATAGAGATGGTTTATGTTTTAGAAAACATGAATTTATTGACATTGAAGGAAAAAACTTGTGCTGATGACAACTGCGCTGCTTTTCCTCCTTGACAAAAAACAGACAATGCACCCAGACATGACACAATGGATTTAGCTTAATTTGCTTGTAATTCAATAAAGCAAATTAGATCCATTTCCAGATTACACAGCCGTACAGCAACTAAATGGGAGTTTGCGCTTCCAGCTGCAAACTCTGCTGCAAGCTAGACCTGCAAACCAATGTTACTCAGTGAACGTGATTATGATCTAATAGGCACAGCAGAAACCTGGTGGGCTGGCTGGGAATATCAATGGCGCTAGACCATTGTGCAGAGGGGAGATGGGCAGAGAAGAAGTCAGGGGGTTGGTTTATACGAGACAAGTTTTACATGCAGGCTTTGGTGTGCGTAGCTCTGAGTTCCTCGTTTCCCTTAGGAGCCATGCTGCTGTGCCATCATCCCCCTTCACTTACCCCGTGGCTGCACAACAGAAATGTCCAGGGGAGGCTCTGGACTTTACCAGCACTTACGGACACTAAGTCCTGTACAGGAAACTGAGGGCCCAGCGTGGGAATGCCCTTCAAAACTCACTCTGCAGAGTCGGGGGCTTGGGATGTGGGGAGCAGTAACATCTCCATTTGCCACGCTTAGAGCATCTTGCATTCCAATTCCTTCTCCCCTCAGCCCCTCCGGTGGGGGAAACCTGGGCTCCTCTGCCTGCTCGGTGCCATTTTGGGCCCCGGTTCAGCAAGGAACCTAAGAATGTGTGTCACTTGAAGAATGCACCTTGCTGAATCCGGGCCTAAAATGCTTGTTGGCACTGAGATCAGCGCTTCTTGTGTTTAATACTGCCCAGGCCCTGCACAAAAGCAGAGCCCCATCTCAATGAATAGTCCGGGCCCTAGGGCAAGTTTCACTGTAAATGGAGTTCCCGGAATAATGAGGCCCGTACTGAGTTTTTAAGCAACAGTCAGGCAATTCTCCCGTTGACTTCAATGGGACTTTGCCCAAGTAATAACTGAGACTGAGAACCAGACTGACTTCTGCCCTTCCCCTCCCCACACGCGTTTCCCAGCTCCTTCTTCCCTATCCCACTGGGCTGGGGGCTGTGCATGGGGAAGGGGCCAGGCTAGTGTGACATTCACCCTGCATAGTTGTCTTCTCCCTCACACACACAACCTGGGTTCAATGTGTCTAAAGCCTGGTGCAGCCTTCTACCTCGGGGCTAATTCCCCCTTTGGCCTCTGCTGAAACTAGAAGAACTTGCAATGGACCATTTTACAGCAAGATTTTGGCCACTGATTATCAGTATTTATTTGCTGCAAAATCCGGTGGGGCACTTTAATGTCCTTCTCTATTGCAAATGCTGCTGGGCGTGAACTCACTCCTTTCCCTATCTGTGCACGCCCAGCTGTCAGCACGGCTACCGTCCTTAATGGTCAAATTGGCAAGGAGAAGCGGGAAGCCAACAGCCAACTCTGTGCAGATAGGGCGGGCATGGAGAATTGGGTGGAGTTTATTCTCCTTAAACCTCATTTGACAGCTAGAGTCGGCAATTTTACTTTGGCAGAGACTTCTCATAGCAATTTTCACAGGTTAACTTGGTTCTGGACTTCTCGAGGTCCCCTCCAGGCCTGTATTTCGACGATTCTGTATCCGCTGTCCTGAGCCATCTTGCCCAGCCAAAAGCTGAGTCCCAAGGCAGTGATACCTCACCTGGCCTGAGCTTCCCCGCCCCCCCATCTCACCATGCTCACTGGGGTAGATTGCCTCTTCAGTCAGCTGACTAGAAAGCACAGCTCCACTTTCCCTTCATACCAAGAAGTGAGCAAGTACCAGTTTGACCCCAGTCCCCCAGCACACTGAGGAACAGGGTCCGTTCTTTACGCTGGTGCAGCTCTGGGGGAATGCCACTGAAGAGAGAATCTGGCCCGGAGCTTTTGCCGCAATGTTCTGCTCCTGTGGAACTTGCAATAGTCCCAAAGGGTCATCAGCGGAGGGCAGTCCGGCCTTTGCAGCCAAAACAGAGACGCGTCTTTTCTCCCACCTCCTCGCCCTCGTCCACCTCCGTGTCATTCATTCCCCAGGAGTGTCTCTCTCTGTTCCCAGCATGCCCCTTTCATTCATCTCAGCACGCTCCTCTGAACACAGCTTCCCCAAACCCCGCAGCACCTTGTCAGTTCCCTCTCCTCACACTGTCTGCCCCACCATCACATCACACTCCTCCCACTAAAGCTATGGGGCTAATCCCGTACTCCTTGCTCAAAGATCCCACTGAGCCCAAAAGGAGTTTGCTAGGTGGGGATTTAGTAAATTCTGCAGGAATTGGCTCTGTATGTGGCAGACCTTGGAGAAATATCTTGGACATCCATTAACCCGGTGCATGACATAAGAACATAAGAACGGCCATATTGGGTCAGACCAAAGGTCCATCCCACCCAGTATCCTGTCTGCCGAAGGGGGCCAATGCCAGGTGCCCCAGAGGGAATGAACAGAGCAGGTAATTACCTGGAGTTGCAGTGTTATGCGGCTGACTCATTACAGAAGACTGTAGGTTGTTATGGCGAGTGCCTTGTTTTCAATCACATGCTTTTTACAGCTTGAATGGTGAACCACACCTATTGTGCCAAGCAGCTGTGTGAAAGGTCACTGGGGAAGAAGCACTTTTCAATGGGAATAACCTGAACAACACGTCTTTTTCCTGAGTTAGTATTGGTTTAACAATCAAACTTTTTACAAATATGTATCTCTTCCCCTTCCCCGTCCCCCCCCCCCCCCCCGCAAGTATACAGTTTCTTTTAGAATAAAGAACATTTTAAAAAATAAATATTAAAGCCGACTGGAAACCAACCTACAGCTGGCTCCTGAGGGCTCCCGCAGCAATCCGCAGGAAGCAAGAATGACAATCTCCTGGCTCAGACAGTGGTGTAGGACATGAGCAATGGAGATTCAAGTCCCAACTCTGGCCCCGCCTCCCTGTGGGACCTTAGGCCAGCTGTTTCTGGGAGCCTCAGTTCCCCATCTTTAAAACAGGCAGAGTAGTGCGAGGACACAGTCATTAACATTTGCCAGGCGCTCACTCACTACAGTGATGAGGTCAGACCACCACTGCCATACGGGGGCCTTAACTCCCCAGCAGGGTGGCTGCCACCAGCGCTACGCTCAGATAATTAAGAACTTCTAGGAACAGGGCACTTTACTCACAGTGACAGGTGCTTCCTCCCTGGTGAACCTTCGACCTATCGGTTTGAACAACGTGGACCCAGGAGCGGTGATCAGGTAAATAATCATTTATATCTTTAAATTGAGTTATGGTGCTTGCTAAATAGTGCGAATGAACCTACAGTTATCGTGCTTTCGAATGCAAAGAACCTTACTGAATATTTTAAAGTGCGCTTTGCTGTCTGACATCTAGTATTTAGCTGGAGGCCCAGTGGTAGTAACAGTTCGCACAAGGCCCCAGGAAGCCTAATACAAGCTGGCATTAGTGAGTAACCGTGGGTGAGAAGATTCAGCAATATAGACCTTGTGATAAACTGTCTAGACCGTAAAGGCTTTACTTAGCCAGACCTATTGCGTAGAGAACCGTCGAGCTGCGCAGATGCTTATGACAGTTGTTAGACCCACCCAAGTGGGTAGCAGGGATGACAAATATGGACAAGAGGCCAAAACGTAACCAAATAGGATCTCAGCAATAGGTAGGTGTAAGGAATAGGTGCATAAAAAGGAAATCAAATCCGACCATCTGTGGGACCTCGAGATAGCAGGATGGTGGCAACCTTAACGCTTAATCTCACCTTAAGGGGAACCCCCCAGCCCCACAGGTTTGGAAGTATATGTGATGCTGTCACCTTACCTGTTTTTTCTAGTTCTGTGATTTCGCTTATATTGATCATGCTGCTAATAAAATTCAAAGTCTCTGCGTCTCACCAATCATCTTAGTAATTCAGCTCTAACTCACCACCAAGGAATGAATCTGTTATTAGTGACAAATGCATTTTGCACCCCAAATAAACCATAAAGCTACAGAGGGTGGGGTGTTTACTATCACACAAACCTACAGATGCTCCTGGAAAGCATTGCAGGGCCAACACCTAGTCTTGCACACCACTTTGGGCCCAGTCTCACCTCACTGAAGTCAGGGGCAGAACTCAAACAGCATAGCCCCCGGTGCTTAGATGGCGCAGAGCTGGGAGCAGTGTCAGAATCGTGAGAATACAGCTGGGCTCTGTGTGCTGCCGACTGGGTGACTTGCTGCATGTTCCCCCACTGGCCTGCAAGCATCAGGCAGAGCTCGGTTTTCTTTCCTTTCCCCTCCTCCCTCTTCTCTGTGTTTCTCTTGTTTTATATTTACCAGTAAATATAATTAAATATTAGAAAATTCTGAGTGTAGCACAAGCAGAACCAAGTCCCTAGTAACAGAATCCTGAACCCAAACTGCTTTCCATTTTGTGGGAGTAAGAAAAACAATCTATAAGCCCCATCACAAGATTGTGTTAATGATTTGACCAGACATATCCCATCCTGTCACACCCGGGGTGTTCACTCAAAACCAGGACACCTCACTCCATCTCAGTCTAGGGGCCCTCTCCCTGCAATCTGGGTTTCAGAGACGATGCAGCTTCATATTTCATGGGGTCTTGTGTTCTCCAGGTAACGTGGAAGGCATCTAGCCTAAAGGTCTACGACTGCAAATCCATGAGAAATCAAAAGCTCACTGGCTATTTGCCACCAGCTACAGGTCAAGTTCAGAGATCATTGACTGTGATCATGTTGCAACTGCAGCACCTTGAAGCAAAACTGAACTTGGATGGTTTGTGCATAAGCTTGGAAAAGGCCACCAACATGAAGCCATTAGCGGTACATTTTCTTAAGGATAGTCAAGTGCAATTCTGCTATTTTCGGAGGCAGCTGCTAAGGATAATACAGCTGCTCAAAACTACATGAGGAAAGTTTTTTTGTGGGGGGAAGAGATGGCATCCCTTTGTTAGCATTTCAAACTTCAAAGTTTTGTCAACTTTTAAATATTAACAAATTTCTCCCAGCTCTATAGTTAATTGCAATTTGACGAGCATCTAGCGGGAGCCATCAACCTCAGTATGGAGAACATTTAACTGAAGACAAACTCGTCTAGTTTTGTTTAGAAGTAGCAGAATCTTTGTGCTGCTGAGCAGGGCTCGTCAGGAATTTACTGACACAACAATTTAATGTTGGAAAACGCCGATTTGTCAAAACTGAAACTTTGTGCAGGAACGTAGCAGGTCTGACAAAACTCTCTTGGGGCTAGGGTGTAATTCCTGGTCAGAGGGAGACACCCAGACTGGACTAGCCAATAGCTCAGTGGCTATGCACTCACTGGAGTTATCTGCTTGGTCTAACGGGGTCTCCAACTGTCCACAATGACAATGAAAGCTTCTTACCAATATAATCAATCTTAAACAGTTTATTTTCTCCTGTTATTCCTATAAAACAAATGTACCAGCTAAGGTGATTCATAGGCCTAGTCCAGGCCCCATTGAATTCAATGGGAGTGTTGCCACTGACTTTACCAGGACCAAGATTTGGCCTGGCATCTGCTTTATTGTATTTAATCATTTTGTTCAATTTGCAAATGATCTTTACCAAACAAGATTGCCTGTTCATTATCATTGGACACCTTTATTCCTGCCTGGAGTCACACCACAATTACTAGTAACGTTTTGCCATTTATGATTAACAACACCATGTTTTAATAACTCCAGGGCCTTCTTCTGTAACCTTTACTCACATCAGTCATTCCCCTGACTTTAATGGGGCTACTTGTGGAGAACAGATTGATCATGGGAATAAGAATTTCAGGACCACAGATCATAACTGGTGTATTATGTCCCATCAGTTCTGTACATAGGACTGGGTCCAAAACCCATTGAGGTCCAAGGAAAGACTCCCTGGGCATTGAACTTTACTTAAGCTATAATTTTCAATATACAACGCACAAGAGTTCTACTCAGAGTCCGCAGCATTGGAACAATGTGTATCGTGGGGATGCTGAGAGCCATTAAACAAACCTGTAAACCCTGGATATGATGGAAACCCCTGCTCATAGTTAAACCAAGGATTTATATCATGGCTCCAATTTACTCAGTAAGTCATTAGGAATAGGTAGGCATCCGTCAGCTATGACATACTGGCGTATACAGGGTCACAGAAATCCAGATATGAATTTTCCTAATGAGGCCACAGAGTAATTTGAGCAAAACTCCCATTGAACTTGCTCCAGGACTACGAACATCTGTGAACAAACCTGAAATCTTGACGTGGGAGAGGAGGACTGTTCCCTAGCTCACCATTCCACACGCCCTGGGTACAGAATCGCTGGGAACAAAAATCACAACCACAAAACAAGGTGGGGGGAGCAGGGAGTATCTTGTATGGGACCCACTTCTGGTGAGAGGGACAAGCTTTCGAGCTACACAGAGCTCTGTTAGTCGTCACTAATCCTCTCTCTGCCAGCCACCAGGATCTGACCTTTTCCCAGAGTTCATGAGTACCATGCAGTAGGAACGAAACGACGCTCTCTCCAGAGCATGCAACTCTGGCAAGCAGCCAGCATGCATTTGGCATTGCATGCCAACTGGACTGAAATGCACCGTGATTGCCTAAAGCTTTGTCTCATTACATAGAGGCTGATGAGCGGCCATATAGAAGCAGTAAGGCTCCTGGGAAGTATGGACTCTCAGCAAAGAATTTGGGGGGTTGCAGTTCTTACAGCTAATGAAATTTACATATTGACTAGCTTCGCTTGGATTTGAAACAGTAACTGATTTCATAGAATATCAGGGTTAGAAGGGACCTCAGGAGGTCATCTAGTCCAGCCCCCTGCTCAAAGCAGGACCAATCCCCAGGCAGATTTTTTACCCCAGGTCCCTAAATGGCCCCCTCAAGGATTGAACTCACAAGCCTGGGTTTAGCAGGCCAATGCTCAAACCACTGAGCTATCCCTCCCCAAATACAAGCCCTCAGCTAATGCAAAGTGATATATATAGCACAGGGGTCGGAAACCTTTCAGAAGTGGTGTGCAGAATCTTCATTTATTCACTCTAATTTAAGGTTTCGCGTGCCAGTCATACATTTTAACGTTTTTAGAAGGTCTCTTTCTAGAAGTCTATAATATAGAACTAAACTATTGTTGTGTGTTAAGTAAATAAGGTTTCTAAAATGTTTAAGAAACTTCATTTAAAATTAAATTAAAATGCAGAGCCCCCCGGACCGGTGGCCAGGACCCGGGCAGTGTGAGTGCCACTGACAATCAGCTCACGTGCCACCTTTGGCACGCATACCATAGGTTGCCTACCCCTGATATAGCACATGTAGCATAAGTGTGCAAGAACCAGTAGGTAAAACAAAGGCATTTCTACCACTACAGCCATCAAATAGATTCTGAGTTGAATAATGTAGGTGTTTTTCAACTCTCAGGTCTTAGAACAATTTAATTGAAACCTAGGGTGACTAGACAGCAAGTGTGAAAAATCAGGATGGGGTGGGGGGTAATAGGCACCTTTATAAGACAAAGCCCCAAATATTGGGACTGTCCCTATAAAATTGGGACATCTGCTCACCCTATTTAAACCTAATGTACACCTGTTTCCCCAACAGGGTTTGAGGAATGCAATGACTAGAACAGCCTGGCTGTCTGCTAGGATTTTTGGGGGGAGGACTTAGAAAAATGGCATTGTCTTCACAAACAGGTGTGTTTTGAAATTTTTCAGCCCATTAGTCAATAGTTTGAGGGGGCAAGAGGAACCTAATTAAGAAAGTTTGAACTCTTTTGTGAAGAAATATAGTTTTCTAGTCTGATGCGCTACGCTTCGACTAATATAAAAATGTCTAAGGGTTTTAAGCCCATGCACAATCATGTACTATCAATCAGCTCAATAAATTGCATACCCTAGAGGGATTGTTATAATAGACCCCGTACAATTGTTTCAACATCTCATTTTTAATGAATGCCCAAATATATGTAATCAGTATGACATACGGGTCCAAATTAATTCCTTGGTGAAATTAATTATTACACCAGGAATGAATTTGTCCCAAAAACTCCAACAGAGTCCTACACATTTTCAAATGTGATACATATTTGAGCAGCCCTATCAAACAGACCATAAAGACATCTTCAGAGCAGGTGCAATCCGTTAGGTGGGTAAGACGCATTTGGAGAACAATGTGTTTACTTTCCCAATTAAGCCTTTAGGTGATCAAAAGGACAATCAGGCGAATACAGCCACCAAGCTACACCCACGAGACCAAACAGGAGTGCTGAGAGGACTGGAGCGGGGATGGTTTTCCACTGTGTATATCATTGCGTGCCTGACTGGGTGTATTATGGTGTATAGATTGGGTTTGCTGCACTGCCCATCATGCTGACCACTGTTGTCACGTTTGTTTGTCATTTCCTGTCTGTCTGTACCTATCTGCTGTCTCTTGTCTGCTTAGAGGGTAAGCTTTTGGGGCCAGAGCCTTTGTTCTGTGTTTGTACAGCCCCTAGCACAGTGGGGTCCTGGTCCCTAACTGGGGCCCCAGATGCTACAGTGGTACAAATAAATAATGATCGTAATAACTTGTGAGGAAGGGAGGTTGTGTTTGACTGAAGCATCAAGTCTTGGCCAAACCTTATTAAAGCTTATCAGGCACAGGGCAGTGGATAGCCCATGGCATTAACTCCTGAGTTCCTACATAAACCAACATTTACTCCTCTGACAATAACAATGAGTCCAGTCTAGCAAAAAATGTCACTGGGCTGCCCATGTCATGTAAATACACATATGAAGCCACCGCAAAGGCTGGTTTATCTAGGGAAAAGCTTGGTCTGTCTCCAGGAAAGTAAGAGACTCAACTTCCTGGACTGGACTCCTCTGCCTCTGCCCATCCACCCAAAGCAATGCAGTGTGCCTTGGAGTAGGTGCACGGATTTCCCCAGCTATGTCTACTAAGAGAGCACACATTACAATCCCCATGGGCAGCCCCCATGCTTTGTCAGCCTCCTGAAGTACTGCTGACAAGGGCTTTAACTTTTCTTTGCATCTGCATTGTCATCACTGTTTACAAAACAAGTTCCCAAGGGAAGCTAAATTATGAGCTGAGAAAAATAATAGAGAACAATGTAATCAGATGTAAGAGGGAGATGATTTCATTACCTGAACCAAGGCTCATTATTCACCATTTCTCTGGGAAGAGCTGATAAACTCAAACTAATGAGTCTTAGCCCAAAGAACCAAAGAGGACTATCTACTTCAATGCTGTAGCATACCAAGTAGGGAGCAGATTTTGTGGGTAGTGTAGCTTCCCGTACAAAGTGAAACGGCAGTGAAAAAAGCCAAACCAATATTATCTTCGGTTACTAGAGAAATACAGTGAAATTACTGAAGTATCTTAAAGATACAGTAGTCAGGGCGGGCTTTAAGCCGATTCCCCTGATTTCCCAGAATCGGGCCCCGTGCCTAAGAGGGCCCCACTCCAGGGGTCTTCGGCAGCATTTCGGCAGCGGGGGTCCACTCCGGGGGTCTTCAGCAGCATTTCAGCGGCGGGGGGTCCACTCCGGGGGTCTTCAGCGGCATTTTGGCGGCGGGGGGGTCCTTCGGTGCCGCAGAAGACCCGGAACAGACCCCCTGCCGCCAAAGTGACGCCAAAGCCCCCGGACCGCCGCCAGGTATTGGAATCGGGCCCAACGGGTCATAAAGCCGGCCCTGACAGTAGTTGCCCTTAAAGAGTCCCTATTCACCAACCGGTAGTAGACATGGGGGTGAGCTGCTATCAGGGCACTTCGCCTTCCTATTTTAAAGTTGTGTTATGACAAAACCACAAGGGGGGTGATGATTTCATGCTTTTATGGAGAGTCCAGAGCATTTGGTAAGATTACATCTGTATAAATCTCCAAAAAATAATAAATACACTCACTGTCATGTTTCCTATATAACCCTTCTGCCAGGGGTTGGCAGCAGCAATAAGGAGCAGTTTCAAATATCGAGGGGGACCCTCTTCAAACCCACAAACACCACCGGCTTGAGCCCCGCCCAGAATTTCTAGGATGACTAAATACCTTCCCTGTGCATCCTGTAGAGTCAATACTTCTCCACTCTTAATTGTTGTACAAAACATGGATAACTTCACTGGGGGAAAGGTCACACAATATCAGCTTGGAAAAACACAGCAACAGTCTAAGAGAATGACAAGTAAAACACTCCTCCATGGTAACTGGTACAGTCATTGGTTAACTCTGTTCCCCACCCACCAGTGCAACCATCCAAGAAGCAAAATGCCCTTTACAATGTCATTTTCCCTTCCCCATTCCCAGCCCCTTCGCCTTAACTCCACTCACAGTTTGGTGTCAGTGATAGTGTAGGCCCTGCAATCACTCAGGCAGGCCTATCTCCAATTTCTTAGATAGTGCAGCCTAGTCCTGGCCTAAGACTTCACCACCTAGCGCAGCTATATGGTTGAAGCTTTATTTGGGTGCTGGATAGAAAGGACCTCAGTGTTGCCTCCCATCAAAGAGTATTCCCAGTGATGCAGGGCCCTCATTAAATGGAAACCAGCACCATATAGGGCCCTTGTACAGAATCTTTGCCACAAGCTAGGAGCTCTTTTATCTAACCAATTCTGAATTTGTGCAAAGTTATGGTGACTCCCAAAGTGTCAATGGAGGAATTTTGGGTGGGAGGCTTATGCAAATGAAGCTCTCCCTGTAGCTGTACTTCTCTCTTTTAACCAATAGATGGAGGCAGAGAGCACTTTCCCTTCCGACAGCTCCCATTGGCCTGAGATGACGAACCGCAGCCAGCGAGAGCCGCAATCGGCCGAACCTGCGGACGTGGCAGGTAAACAAACCGTCCCGGCCCTCCAGGGGCGTACCCTGATGGGCTGCGGGCCAAAGGTTGCCGATCCCTGGTCTAGAGCTTCGGGCTCCGGGGCTTACCCCTATACTGTTCCCATTCTCATTTTCACTGAAGATGGCAGTGTGCAATCCCCAGTATCACTTACTTAGCCCCCTGAATGTTTGCAGAAGTTGCAGAATGTCAGGCCCTTTTCAGCTGCACTGGTGTGCACCGAGGAAATTAGCTTAGGAGATCATGTTTGCGCTTCACGGTCCAAGAGACACAGATGAGCTTTTCATCTCGGGACCAAAAGCCCAAACACATCAAGACACTTGATCATAGCCTTTAATAGGCTGAGAGACTACTTACACGTGATCTTAGCTCTGAGGAGGCGAGAAGTGCCTTTAGGTTTTACTCTATTGATACGCCCACCCTTATTTTTTTCCTTCTCCAAAGCATTTACTCTTGCAGGATATTCTCCGGTGACAGATTACCAGGAATCCCTCAGAAAATTCCCACCGTATTTTCCCTCTGGGTTAGAATGAAATGAGAAACCCGAGAAACATGGCCATAACAGATAAAAATGAGAGTGTAGAAATATATGCCCAAAATTCTGTCTTGTGAGAAAGTCTGGGGCCTCCTGGTTGGATTTGAATCATCTCCATTATGAGAGAAGTCTGGGACACGGAAGATGACATTTGAACATTTTAGTGTAAGGGCGATGTCTTAACACACAAATCATGCTCTGATTTCATATGAATTCCCCTTCCACCCGTCCCCCCACCCACACACACAAAGACCCAAAGTACAAAAACTAGAAGATTCTAGGTTGTTTGAGCTTCCCTTTAGACAGGGACCAAGATCTGTAGAGTAGAGGAAAAACTCAGTGGACTCCACAACCCGGTAAAAGTTCCAGTAGCGTTAGCAGGAGGTAGCACTGCCAAATACATAGTCTGCATGCAATTATCTGCTTGTGCAAATGGAGGCAGGTCCACTGGTTCCCAAGGAGTTTTGCACACCAGCCCTGGCATGGCAGTCTTCTTTGCACTGACTCACTGGCAAAGTCCTGTTGTTGTTGCTGAAAAACAGAGTCCAAAATGTCTGAATTCTCAAAGTGGAATCTAACATTAGAAATGTCTTAACTGAATAAAAAATGGGAAACTGAATGAGCAGACGGTGTTTTAGCCTGGATGGAAATGATGGTTTGTTCTGCTAAACTAAACTCATAAATTAATTTAGAAAATAAAGACAATCTAAGGGAAACAAAAAATCCTAACCTCCACGATAGCGAGAGTGGAGAGAGCCTGGACATAGACTGACTTCCAAGCATGAGAGCTGGTAACCAAGAATTTCAGATAGAGCTACCTTCTTCATGTGAGTAGTTCTATTGTCATCAGAGACTCTGTTTGCATGATTAAAGGTGGGCAGACTTCGGCCCTGTTTCCTATCTCCTTTCTTGACAGGGACCAGGGGTCTGTCCTGGTAGAATTCCAACACTGGGGGTAGCGAAGGCAAATGTTTCACATCTAGAACAAACAAAGGAGAAATAAAGATGCATCAATATTTCACTAAAAATAGGCTTTTCAAGTGAGAACGTTACAGTGAGTTGGGAACGTAGACTGTTTGCAGATGTAACCCTTCTGCCAGGTGGAGCTGGCAGCAACCAGGGCCGGGCTCAATATCTAGGCATTCCTTTTCAACAATACAACACAGAACCGGCTCAAGTCCCAACCCCATAACCTGAGGAAATTACATACCACCCCTGTAGGCACCTCTCAGAGGCAATACTTCCCCCTCACAAGCACAGAGTCTGAGTGTAGAAAAGAAACTTTTAATGAAAGGAGGGAAGTCACCCGACATTAATTAGGGAAAATGTCACAAGCGGGATTGATAATCATAAAACTGTAAGCAGGACGCCCACCCCAGAGAGCGTGGGGCAGTGTCTTCTGCCTCCTGTTCTTGAGATCTACAACCAAAAGTTCCTTTTCTGTGCCCCCTCTGCTCCTTCACCACACCCCACTCACAGGGGTTGTCCTTGCCTTGCCAGCTGCTGGTCCTCGCTGCCTGGCCACCCTGCCAGCTGCTGCTCCTCGCCACCCGGCCGTCCCACCAGCTGCTGCTCCTCACTGGCTGGCCACCCTGCCAGCTGCAGTTCCTTGCTGCCTCGCCAGCTGCTCATTCTGCTCACCACCTCACCAGCCAATCATTTGCTGGCCGCCTGTCAGTCTCCTTCTGCTGCCACGTACCTCTCTGCTGTGACCTCTGCACATCCGTCTCCTAGTAATTTTCATCTGATTGCAGGCTGGCTAGAAACACTACCCTACCTTGAGTGATTTTTAGCTCTGAACAGGCTGGTTAGAAACACAGCCCCACCACAACTGATTTCAGCTCTGATTGAGCATTTAAAATAACAAAGAGGCCCCTAATGATGCCTATTTAGCTCTTTCTTTGAGCAGTGGGGAGGAACAGGTTAAATCGGACCAGGGACCATTGGGGAGATTCCACATCTCCTGGCTGGGATACCTATCTCCCCCCCTCCCCCCCCCCCGCCCCACTTACTTTTACAGGGCTCTGGCATTCAAGCCCCTGGCTTAACGAGGTCTTTCAGCTGAGTGTGACCTCCTCATTTGGGACAGGTTGAGCACAGTTCTGCTCCCCTTTATTCATACAATAAAGACAACAACATTGGTAACAGCATTTCCCTACCCTGCATTCAGTACTAAAGTGATTTGCAACCCAACACCTGCTGGATATCTAATCAGAGTAGGTGTGTTCATGTAAATACAGTTTGCTCCTGAAATCTCTTCCCCTCCCAGCTAACTGTCAGGGGATAGATCATTCAGACCCGGCTTACACAGATTTTGTTTGTGTTACAGAAGAAACTTCTATTAATCCTCCACAAGGCAATGCTGATCACCAAGCGAGATCTGCAGAAAGCATTTTGGCTGATGAAAGGATAGCGCACAGAATGTCTCTGCTCACGTTTTCAAAGTTCCAGAGGCAGCCCTGCTCTCTGAGCAGATGGAAATGCTACTCTATCCAGGGTTGAGCCTGTTAGCTCTTTCGATGAGGTTGGTGTCGCTGCCTCTCAGAGTGAGGGGGTGGAAAGCAGAATTTTGCTGATTCCCAGTATGCTGACAACTCTGCTGGGCTGTGTCTTCCCACCAGACTCCCATTCGGTTTGATTGTGTCTAGTAAACCCCAGATTTAATCTGCCACTCCAAAGCTGAAAGCACAGTTGCAAGTGATTGGCATTTTGAGAGTCATGCCAGCACGTTGGACTCTGAACCCTCTAACTCATAAACCCAACATACAGGGATATTTTTTAAAAGATAGTTTTCATCCATCTGAAACCCTGAGAAGAGCAAATACAGACATGTCTTGTCTTATACTGTGTCCAACTACCACACTGGAGACTCTAGACAAGGGTTTAGAACATGCTTTGGCTTTATGGTACAGACCTGTCCCCTGGGGAAAGTGGGAGGATGCATTCTGCTCCCAGCCAGCTGATGGCATTTGCCCATCTTGCTAGATGGGTCACTATTGGCCAGTCACCACCGAGCTTCATCAGGAGCAGGGACTGGCCAAGAGGGCTGCATCCAGACCTGCCAGTCGGCAGACGTAGCTAATGTCTCCTCCACCTGCTACCTAGAAACTTCTACTTCTCCCCACCACACCACAAGCCACCTAGTGTCATATGGCCATGGCCATTATCTTAGTACAACTGCTACGTCACCCCCTAGCTCAGACCCCAGAGTGGTGGCAACAGCTGTTGCTTCTTCCCACACTTTGTCAAAACTCATACAGGAGTTGCAGGCTTTGGCCCACAGGAAATCCTGGTCACTGGGAGTCTGTCCCATCCATCCAGTAGTCCCATGATACCAGG
Organism: Malaclemys terrapin pileata; assembly: GCF_027887155.1. Classification (NCBI taxonomy): domain Eukaryota; kingdom Metazoa; phylum Chordata; order Testudines; family Emydidae; genus Malaclemys; species Malaclemys terrapin. The sequence continues at coordinate 2,376,256 of NC_071513.1, read as the reverse complement.
ACCTAGAACCTTGGTGACGGGCCAGGACTATGGCTCTTGAGCTAACGGTAGGTCCTAGCAGCATCCTGTCCAGCACAGAAACTCCTGGGGGCCAGCCTACAGCTCTCAGACAGCTGCACTTAGCCCCTGCCATTCTGGGCACATGCCCTATCTTAACCACTGTACGAAAGAAAGAAAGAAAGAAAGAAAGAAAGAAAGAAAGAAAGAAAGAAGTCACTTCCAACTTGTTGACAGAAACAAACAAAAGATTCCACCAAAAAAAATTAATGTTCATGGAAATTCTCCATAGTAAATAAGTCTTTATGGCTGGTGCCAGGAGCCCAGTTGGACTAGGTTAGTCACAGATGCCACATCTAATACTGACACCTTCCTTATCAGCTGATCCTGTGCCCTTGCCAGTGTCATGTCTCTACCCTCGTTTCTTCCACTTCACGTGCTCCTGAGTCTGATCCACACCCCAATAATCACCACAAGGCCTTTCTGCGTGATTTTTTAATTTGTTTAATCATGTCACACTCCAGTCATTCTCTTTAGTCAGGTGCATTACAACAGAGTCCTCTAATTAGTTTAGTCTTCGTAATAACTCCATAATATTCTACATAGTTACTAATTTCTCCCTAAACAACTCCTTCTTCGCCAATATTGTATATCTTCCCCTTCTACATTTCTGTCTGCCTTCCCTATGTAATCCATAGCTGTGACTATTCGTCCCTGACTAGCCTTTCCATTTCTTTAGGTTTGTTTTTAAAGACTTTGGATGAAATTTAACTAAAGAAAAACATTGTAGACTAAAATTCACAAGCAAGGTAGTTAACAGTGCTGTAGTTAGCTGAAGAGCTCTGTGGGCTGAAAGCTTGTCTCTCTCAGCAACAGAAGTTGGTCCAATAAAAGATATTCCCTCCCCCACTTTGTGTCTCTAATGAGCAAGGTAGTAATTCACTCCCGTCTAATCATGCTAGTCATTTAACAGATGGAGGAAATCTTTCTTTTTCATGTTCTTAATGTTTTATTTCTACCTTTTTAATAAGCACCAGATACAAGTTAACATGCAGGGCTCTGAATATTCATGAGTGCAATAAAATAGCTGCTTTTTCCGAGCACTGAAGATGGGTGTGCACAGTGTAACCCGCACGGGAGAGGCCTAACATATCTGGGAGTTTGAAGGGGAATCTCAGGAGAAATCATTAGCTAAGGAAAGGTACACAGAGAGAAAAATATCAGTGCCCCAAAATAGATTGCATGTTTGGGCTAAAAACTGTGCTGTCTGCTGCCGTCCAAATGCAGGCAGCCATAAAAATGACTGATTGAAATTCCCAGGTTTGATTACACTCCTTTCCCCCTCCACATCCCAGACCATCTGGTGGTTTGCTGCAGATCCGATCCCAGGAGTGAATGTCAATAGAGCAAAGAAACAGACAAGGAAATCAATTATCAGTTCCCTTCTCCCTGCGAGGCATGATTGCTTTTCTCCACGCACAGCCTCCAGTGCAGAAAGGCAACAGCATCTGCCTATCACCTTTTATTAGCCAGAAAACTTTAGCAGCCATTGTTGCACGGCAATATTATATAGAGTGCACCCTTTCCCTTTCTGCAGCATTGATCTTTTGGGCAGTGCTTTAAGCCTTCTTTGCTCATATTTCCCCTGGAATTTTTAACACCCTTTTTAAAAATGTCCATGTTTACTCCCCCCCCCCCCCGGCCTTTTGTCTCATTACTTAGAGATCATAGAAGATTAGGGTTGGAAGAGACCTCAGGAGGTCATCTAGTCCAACCCCCTGCTCAAAGCAGGACCAATCCCCAAATAAATCATCCCAGCCAGAGCTTTGTCAAGCCAGGCCTTAAAAACCACTAAGGAAGGAGATTCCACCACCTCCCTAGGGAACCCATTCCAGTGCTTCATCACCCTCCTAGTGAAAAAGTTTTTTCCTAATATCCAACCTAGAACCTCCCGCACTGCAACTTGAGACCATTACTCCTTGTTCTGTCATCTGCCACCACTGAGAACAACCGAGCTCCATCCTCTTTGTAACCCCCTCTTTGTACTTTCAGGTAGTTGAAGGCTGCTATCAAATCCCACCCTACTCTTCTCTTCTGAAGACTAAACAAGCCCAGTTCCCTCAGCCTCTCCTCGTACGTCATGTGCCCCATCCCCCTAGTCATTTTTGTTGCCCTCCGCTGGACTCTCCCCAATTTGTCCACATCCTTTCTGTAGTGGGGAGACCAAAACTGGATGCAATACTCCAGCTGTGGCCTCACCAGTGCCAAATAGAGGGGAATAATCACTTCCTTCGATCTGCTGGCAATGCTCCTACTAATGCAGCCCAATATGCCATTGGCCTTCTTGGCAACAAGGGCACACTGTTGACTCATATCCAGCTTCTCATCCACTGTAACCCCTAGGTCCTTTTCTGCAGAACTGCCGTTTAGCCAGTCGGTCCCCAGCCTGTAGCAGTGCATGGGATTCTTCCATCCTAAGTGCAGGACTTTGCACTTGTCCTTGTTGAACCTCATCAGATTTCTTTTGGCCCAATCCTCCAATTTCTCTAGATCACTCTGGACAGTATTCCTACCATCCAGCATATCTACCTCTCCCCCCAGTTTAGTGTCATCCAAGAACTTGCTGAGCATGCAATCTCTTCATCCAGATTATTAATGAAGATGTTGAACAAAACCGGCCCCAGGACTGACCCCTGGAGCACTCTGCTTGATACCAGCTGCCAACTAGACATTGAGCCGTTGATCACTACCCATTGAACCTGATGATCTAGCCAGCTTTCTAGCCACTTTATAGTCCATTCATCCAGCCCATATTTTTTTAACTTGCTGGCAAGAATACTGTGGGAGACTGTATCAAAAGCTTTGCTAAAGTCAAGTTATATCACATCCACTGCTTTCCCCATATCCACAGAGCCAGTTATCTCATCATAGAAGACAATCAGGTTGGTCAGGCATGACTTGCCCTTGGATTCACCAAGTTGACTGTTCCTGATCACATTGCTCTCCTCCAAGTGCTTCAAAATGGATTCCTTGAAGACCTGCTCGAGGGACTGAGGTGAGGATGACCGGTCTGTGGTTCTCCGGATTCGCCTTCTTCCCTTTTTTAAAGATGGGCGCCATATTTGCCTTTTTCCAATCGTCCGGGACCTCCCCCAGTCGCCATGAGTTTTCAAAGATAATGGCCAATGGCTCTGCAATCACATGAGCTAACTCCCTCAGCACCCTCAGATGCATTAGATCTGGACCCATGGACTTGTGCATGTCCAGCTTTTCTAAATAGTCCTTCATCTGTTCTTTCACCAGTGAGGGCTGGTCACCTCCTCCCCATACTGTGCTGGCCCGTGCAGCAGTCTGGGAGCTGACTTTGTCTCTGAAGACTGAGGCAAAAAAAGCATTGAGGACTTCAGCTTTTTCCATGTCATCTGTCACTAGGTTGCCTCCCCCATTCATTAAGGGTCCCACACTTTCCCTGACCTCCTTCTTGTTGCTAACGTACCTGTAGAAACCCTTCTTGTTACCCTTCACATCTCTTGCTAGCTGCAACTCCAGTTGTGCTTTGCCCTTCCGGATTACACCCCTTCATGCTCGAGCAATATTTTTATACTCCTCCCTAGTCATCTGTCCAAGTTTCCACTTGGATTCCCCTCTTTCAATGTCTTGTTTTCTCTTTCCCTTCCCTTCCCTGTGCTGTTATTTTATTTTGGTAGAGAGTCCCACTATATAAATCCATGATATACTCACACCTTGAGTGCTGGGTGCAGTTCTGGTCACCCCATATAGAAAAAAGATCTATTAGAAATGGAAAAAATACAGAGAAGGGCAACAAAACGATGAGGGGTCTGGAACAGCTTCCCCATGAGGATAGATTAGAAAGACTGGGCCTGTTCAGCTTGGAAAAGAGATGACTAAGGGGGGATATGATCGAGGTCTATAAAATGCTGACTGGTGTGGAGAAAGTGAATCAGGAAGTGTTATTTACTCCTTCACATAACACACAAACCTGGGGTCACCCACTGAAAGTAATTGGCAGCAGGTTTAAAACAAACATAAGGAAGTCCTTCATACAACACAGTCAACCTGTGGAACTCATTGCCAGGGGATGCTGTGAAGGCCAAAAGTATAACAGGGTTCAAAAAAGAATTAGATAAGTTCCTAGAGGACAGGTTCATCAATGGCTTTTAGCCAGGGGTCAGGGATGCAACCCCATTTCTGAGTGTCCCTAAACCTCTGACTGCCAGAGGCTGGGAGAGGATGACGGAGATTGATCACTTGAAAATTGCCCTGTTCTGTTCACCTGGCATTGGCCACTGTCGGAAGACAGGACACTGGGCTAGATGGACCAGTGGTCTGACCCAGTCTGGCCGTTTTTAATCCACGGGGGGGGTGAAAACCTCACAATCTGGCACTCCCTGACGCTACGTCTATACTGCAATCACGGGTTCAAATGGTGCTGAAGTGGCTTTACTCTAGCTAGCTTGGGCAGCGGAGCAGCGAAGCCGATGGCAGCTCAGAATTCAGTGTGGGCTAGCCCCACAAGAGCGACCGGGGGCTCCAGGCAGGCCTGTACAGCCTGCGCTGACATATGGGTTCCATCCAGCTCTCAGGACATCCACAGGAGGCCCGGGTTATCTATCTGGGGGGTCTTCGTTTCCATATGCCCCCAGGTCCTTGGCTCCTCTGGGCAATATGGTTCCCACAGGATTTTGTTGGGTGTCCCCAAGCTGAAAGCACTAAAGATGACCCCCTCCTTGCATTCCCCTCCCTGGTTCTCTCATGCCAGCAGGTCAGGCAACATATCCCAAGACAACAATTGCAGCTGCGGCAGGAACTCCCTGAGAGGCGGTTGCAAAGCAAGAGGGGGAAGTGATGAAGGTTCCTGCAGACCCTGGGGCTGATGCACCTGCTCCCTGTGTAGGCCCGTCACAGTGGGGCCCGTGTTACCTGTTCCAGCCAGCCTGGCTCGGCCATGGCCGGAGAACACTGCTAGGGATACAGTCCGCAGTAGCGCCACCGAGTGACTTGGAGCTGGCCCCTAAGAGGGGAAGCGTGCACCCTCACGGGCACAGGTGCCTCTTGGGTAGAGCTGGTCAAAAACACGTCAAGAGGCCAGTTGTCCATCAGACAACGCAGTGATGTCCCAGCTGAAGTGTTCGGCGGGCATGTTGACTTTGACAAACGTTTATACAGAATAAAGCTGAAATGAAGCATTGCAACTTTCTTGTTTTGTTGTCAAAACGTCTCCTTTCGACAGGGCAAAACCCGCTTGTTTTGCCTTGAGCATTTCAATTCATTTTGTTTTAACTTACTTATGCTATTGAACTATTAATTTAAATATCACACGACACTTGGTTCGCTGTTATACAATAGATCGCTTTACATTGTGTTACACTAACAAAATGAACAATACAAAACATGTCAGCGTTCCTGACTCAAAGCTTGGGGGGGACTGGCACTCCGCAGGACACCTCAGGTTCAGATGGAAACCAGAGCTCGAACGGGAGGAATTCCTCACTGAACGGCTAATCCATTTTCCAGATAACCCTACTCCTGGGCACGTGGCGTCTGCGCTCCCAGGGCGTTCGTACCTCATGGGGTGCAGCGCGCTACTCCCCATGTGGCAGTGAGCTCTGCTGAGCAGTGCGTGTGGGGCTGGGGGGAGCCAGGCCCGTTGGCAAGGGAAAGGAGCCGTCCCCTTACTCCTGGGAGTGCTTAGCTCTGACCCACGGTGCACAGGGAGCAGGGCAAAGGGCTCGGCACACTCGCTCCCCCCCCCCCAGCTCCCTACTGCACACCTGTGCAAAGGCTGGGGGGATTCCAGCCTTTCTTGTGCAGGCTGGAGAACAGCAGCGACCATTAGGACTGTACCGTTGCAACCAGATGCCTGGTTTCTTGACCCAAAAGCCGCTGATGAAGCTAATGTGTTCCAGCCCGAGCTGCTGAAGATCCCATTTGCCTGCACCTAATCAGGGCCGCCCAGAGGATTCAGGGGGCCTAGGGTAAAGCAATTTCGGGGGCCCCTTCCTTAAAAAAAAGTTGCAATACTCTAGAATACTATATTCTCGTGGGGGCCCCTGTGGGGCCAGGGGCCTGGGGCAAATTGCCCCACTTGCCCCCCCCCCCCCCCTCGGGCGGCCCTGCACCTAATTGACAAATGTCGTGCAGGGCGTACAGAGCACCAGTGCAAAGAGGCTCGTGAAGGACAGCAATGCATTCTGCATGGCAGTGCCTGCAGCTCCCATCCCCCTTGTCTCCATGTGCCGAACGACACAGCTTCACTGCGACGGCCTTTCAGCTGCCAGGAGTGTTGTGTTAGGAGACCCCCTCTCCCCAGAGATGGATGAGACAACTAGGGAGTTGAGCACGTATTTACTTGAACAACTGCTCTGCCACAAAAGTGCTGCCGTTGCTGCCGGTCCCTTAGGCATGCACTGGGGCCATGCTGCCAGGTATAGCAGCTAATGCAAAAGCAACTGTCTGTCCATTGATCATAAGGAAAAATATCTTTGTGCCTCAGTGTATCCGGAGGGGTGACCGGGGGCCTGTCAGCTGAGAGGAGTGGAGAGGAAGCCGTTGTTTTTCTATGCCATGTTTTGCGGTAATGGCTGCCTCGTTTGCACTGAGCGTTCTGCAAGGCCATTGGGAGGGGGATAGTTCTTCGGTTTCCCTTTATTCATTGCTCCTTCCTTCTGCCTCTGACTGTGTCTGGGCTGTGGGTCTCCTCGCCTGGGAAGCAGCGCCCCTCACACACCCGTAGTAAGGCTACGGTCTAGTCATGGGTATTTTTAGTAAAAGTCATGGACAGGGCACAGGCAGTAAACAAAAATTCATGGCCAGTGACCAGTCCATGACTTTTACTAAAAATACCTGTGAGTAAAACTTGGGCGGGGTGAACTGTGGGTGCTCAGGGTAGGGGGGTAGTCTGGGGGAGCCACAGGTGCTCGGAGGGGGAGGCGGTCTGGGGACACCGTGGGTGCTGGGGGAGGTGGCCCAGGGCCCGCTGGTGCTGGGGGGTTGGTGGGGCTGGCAGGGTCTCCCTACCTGGCTCTGCATCCCTGCAGCTCCTAGGTGGTGGAGGGGAACAAGTGCCGGCTGCCGCAGCTCCCATTGGCTGGGAACCGCAGCCAATGGGAGTTGCGGGGGTGGGACCTGCAGGCACGGGCAGCGCGTGGAGCAGAGTCCCCCCCCCAGCCCCTCTGCTGCCTAGGAGCTGCAGGGCCATGCCAGTGGGAGGCCCCCACCCTGAGATAAGTGCCCCCCACACACCCTACAACCCTACCCCTGAGCCCCCTCCCACACACCCAAACTGCTGCTGCAGAAGTCACGGAAGTGGCGGAAAGTCACGGAATCCGTGACCGTCGTGACAGACTCGCAGCCTTAACCAGAATTAGCAGCAGCAAGGGACTGGGAATCTGCAGGCACGGTTCTAGTCCTGGCTCCACCTCTGACCAGACGTGCCAAACCCACGAAAAAACCCACAGAAATCGGGATGGTGTTTGGCTTAATTGACTTGTGAGTTGCTTGTTGGCTAGTTTGTGGCTTGCAGCTTCTTTCTTTTTTGATCGGCTCCCAGCAAGCAGGTGCAAGGGAGTGGGGGGAAAAGGGGGGGCAAGGGGGCGAGAGAGTCAGGGGCACCCAGAATCAGAGCAAGAAATTTAGCTACAAGCATTGCTATTTTCAAATGAACTCCTCAGCTAAGCCTCTCCTTAGTAGGTGAGCACAGAGAAGAGCGTAAGCTGGGGGCCATCTAACGGTCTGTATTAGGCGTGGTGGCAGTCTCTGGAATACAACAAACACAATGTACCTGGCCGTCTCTTCCACCGCGCTGTGCCGTGATACTGCATCTTAGGAATGCAAGTGAGCGAGAGAAGAAAGAGAAAAAGAAGCAAACCCACATTGTCCCCTACTGGCCAAACACTGACATGCACTGTGACTAGAGAGTAAACCACCAGCAAAGGGCATTGCGTCTACATGAATTAGGGATGGAAGTCAAAGGGGGGGGATTTGACAAAAAATAGCTATTGACGTTATGGAAACGTTCACATCAGTCAAAATGTTCTCACTCTACTGCCAACAAACAAAACTCACATTTTCATTTGGATTTGAATCCAAGTGATGGTTTGGTTTGGTTTTTCTGGCCTTTCCCTCCCCCCAGCCCCAAAGGGAGAGAAAGAGGGGAAGGGAATTTAAAAAACCATAAAAGTATTTGGTTCAGTTTGCATCAAGATGAAATTGTTTGCTTTCAATGATTTCTTCCAAAGCGGAGGGAAAGATTTTGAACAAAACAAACCATTTCCCTTCCGTTTGGAGTATTTTGCAGGGGAGAATTCCCCCGGTTTGACCAGCCCTGATGCGATCAGGGTGCTGAGGTCAGCGGAGCGCAGAGCAGAGCCCGGCTTTAATGGACTGTGCCCTCCCCCAGGAGCTGTGCTGGAGATCAGCTCAGTCACCTCCGGATGGGTGAGGAGACAGCACGTGTCTCAGCTGTTCGGCCAGGGGCTGTGGTGGGGGAACCTTGGCCCCTAAAGACACATAAGGAATCATAGAATCATAGAATCATAGAATATCAGAGTTGGAAGGGACCTCAAGAGGTCATCTAGTCCAACCCCCTGCTCAAAGCAGGACCAATTCCCAGCTAAATCATCCCAGCCAGGGCTTTGTCAAGCCGGGCCTTAAAAACCTCCAAGGAAGGAGACTCCACCACCTCCCTAGGTAACGCATTCCAGTGTTTCACCACCCTCCTAGTGAAATGGTTTTTCCTGATATCCAACCTGGACCTCCCCCACTGCAACTTGAGACCATTGCTCCTTGTTCTGTCGTCTGCCACCACTGAGAACAGCCGAGCTCCATCCTCTTTGGAACCCCACTTCAGGTAGTTGAAGGCTGCTATCAAATCCCCCCTCATTCTTCTCTTCTGGAGACTAAACAATCCCAGTTCCCTCAGCCTCTCCTCATAAGTCATGTGCTCCAGACCCCTAATCATTTTTGTTGCCCTCCGCTGGACTCTTTCCAATTTTTCCACATCCTTCTTGTAGTGTGGGGCCCAAAACTGGACACAGTATTCCAGATGAGGCCTCACCAATGCCGAATAAAGGGGAACGATCACGTCCCTCGATCTGCTGGCAATGCCCCTACTTATACAGCCCAAAATGCCATTAGCCTTCTTGGCAACAAGAGCACACTGTTGACTCAGGAATTGTGCCCCCCCCAGGGGTGGCAGCAAGGGGCTAGGCCAGCCACCAGGACTCTGTAGTCTAGGGGGCCATTTCCCAGGGTCCTGTCTGCGAGTGGGTTTGGCCCCCTATGGCTTGGCCTGCTTCCCCAGGGTGGAGGGAAGCTGCTTGCTGTCTGGTTTATGGGCCGCACGTGGGAGGCAGGGCTGGGATAGGATCAGGAAAGTGACTCAGGGAGTCCCAGCCAGGGAAGCCCTGCACGGAGAGGGTGAGGAGAGATGCCCGGCCGCTGCAGCTGGTGGAGCGCCCAGCATTATGGCACATTTGGGGTTCCTGGAGAGGGGTGTATTATCCACTTTCTCCAAAGCCCCTATTTACCCTCTGCTGAGCCTCTGGGTCGTGTCATGAACCCTGGGGCCAGAGTAACAATGAGGCCCTATCGGATGCCAGCAGCAAAAAGGGAGGAAATAAAAGCAGAAGTAAAAAAAATGCTGGAGTTGGGGATCATCGATGAATCCCACAGTCAGTGGTCCAGCCTAGTTGTGCTGGTGCCCAAACCTGATGGCACCACAAGATTTTGCAACAACTTCCGGTGACTAAACGAAGTATCCCAGTTCGAAGCGTACCCCAAACCTCGCATAGATGAGCTAGTGGACTGTCTGGGTACTACCCTAGACTTGACAAAGGGGTACTGGCAGATTCCCCTTGCAGAAGACGCAAAGGAAAAGACTGCGTTCTCTACACCAGAGGGTCTTTTTCAATATACTGTCCTCCCTTTTGGACTACATGGGGCCCCAGCTACCTTCCAGCGCCTCATGGACAAGCTATTATGCCCGCATAACAGTTATGCTGCTGCCTACTTGGACGATGTGGTCATTCATACCCCAGACTGGGAAACCCACCTGGAGAAGGTGGAGGCAGTCCTCGATACCTTCAGGTGAGCTGGCCTTACAGCAAACCCTGCCAAATGTGCTGTAGGGTTCACGGAGGCCAAATATCTTGGCTACATTGTGGGAAAAGGTCTGGTAAAACCCCAACTGAACAAGTTAGAGGCCATCCAAAATTGGCCCCGACCAAGTCGCAAGAAACAAGTCCGGGCGTTCCTAGGTGTGTTGGGGTGTAACCGATGATTTATCCCCCACTTTGCCACAAGGGCAAGCCCCCTGACAGACCTAGTGAAAGCCTGTGGACCTGATCTGGTGAGATGGTCTGACGCGGCAGAAGAAGCATTCACAGACCTATGGACTGCCCTCTGCAGTAACCCCGTACTGATAGCCCCTGATTTCACCAAGGAGTTTATCCTGCAGACGGATGCATCGGAAGTAGGGTTGGGGGCCGTTCTATCACAGATGGTTGGGGAGGAGGAACACCCAATTCTATACCTCAGTCGGAAACTCCTTCCAAGGGAACAAAAATATGCAGTGGTGGAGAGAGAATGCCTCGCTGTAAAATGGGTCATGGAAACATTGCGCTACAACCTGCTCAGGCGCAGATTTGTCCTCGTGACCGACCATGCCCCTCTTCATTGGATGCAGCAGAACAAGGAGAAGAACACAAGAGTGACCAGATGGTTCTTATCCCTCCAACCTTTCCAGTTCCGTGTGCAACCCAGAGCAGGGAGCCGTCATGGCAACGCCGATGGCTTGTCACGTGTGCACTGTCTGGTGTCCCAAGCTGCCCAACCCCTTGGCGTTGAGCAGGGGGGAGGGATATGTGACAGACCCAGACCAGTGGGGTACAGGAGTCTGGTAGAGGGCAAATATACTGGTCACTGGAAGAGTAGTTTTCTGTTCCCTGAGTGACCAGAGCAGGGGCTGCACTAGAGGAATCAGGAACCTGCTAGAACCAGTTAAGGCAGGCAGGCTAATTAGGACACCTGGAGCCAATTAAGAAGAAGCTGCTAGAATCAATTAAGGCAGACTAATCAGGGCACCTGGGTTTTAAAAGGAGCTCACTTCAGTTTGTGGTGTGAGTGTGAGGAGCTGGGAGCAAGAGGCACAAGGAGCTGAGAGTGAGAGGGTGTGCTGCTGGAGGACTGAGGAGCACAAGCGTTATCAGACACCAGGAGGAAGGTCCTGTGGTGAGAATAAGGAAGGTGTTTGGAGGATGCCATGGGGAAGTAGCCCAGGGAGTTGTAGCTGTCATGCAGCTGTTACAGGAGGCACTATAGACAGCTGCAATCCACAGGGCCCCGGGCTGGAACCTGGAGTAGAGGACGGGCCCGGGTTCCCCCCAAACCTCCCAATTGACCTGGACTGTGGGTTCTTCCAGAGGGGAAGATCTCTGGGCTGTTCCCAACCCACATGGTGAATCTCTGAGGCAAGAAAATCCGCCAATAAGCGCAGGACCCACCAAGATAGAGGAGGAACTTTGTCACAGCGGTTTCACCTATAACACGGTAAGATTTTTGGGCTCCCAAGGACAGCATTATCTCGAAGTAGAGATGTAGCTGGAAATGCAACTAAATCAAGCAACATTTGGCATAACGGCAACATGCATTATTTTCACAGCTAGTGCGAAGCGTAGGCAACTTTGCACGTCATGAGGCCACATAGGGCCAACCTGCAATCATCAAAAAATGGTTCTGCATGATGCAGCATCTTGCAGTGGCTGTGTCTCCCAACAGGGCTGTCACCGCGGCATGCGTCTGGAAGTTATAAAAGGGCTATAAACAGACAAGGAAATGGAATCACTGAAGCCATAACAAGATATAAATATGATATTTATGATATCCAAAACCGCTGTGTGTTTAAGGAACATTTTGAATCGACAGTATATTCCTCAGCCCCAGATGGTTCTACTTTCCCACTAAGTTTTAGTCCCACTAGGAAATATCTGGCTATAAAAAAAAAATTCTAAGAGCAGTATAAATTTTGATATCTGAACATTTCCATTAAGAAATTAACTGCAAAACAGCCAGCATGAAAGGGAAGAGAGCGGAGTTGAAATCAGGACCCTGAGAATGGCTATGTCAAGCTGCCCAGAAGATGAGTGGTTGAGGAATGGATAAGTCCTCCCATGGGCAGAACTGCTGGAGTCATGAAAACAAGCACAGAGCACTTGTAAAGAAGACGGGCAGCACATCAGCTGATCTACCTTGGTCACTAGGAGCTAGCTACAAAAAGTAAACAAGAACAGAAACGGAACATCCCTGGCTGGAAAAACAAAGCAGCTTGCCAGCCCACTTGGAGAAGGGTAACCCCTGCCCGCCTGCTGAGGCCCACACAAGGTCTCAAAAGTACCAGATGGTTGTAGTTCTGCTGACCTAGGTCAAGGAGAAGCCAGAGGGACACTGCCTCGGGGAATGGTGCACAACACAACGTGCTGCGGTTGCACGGTGCGTGTTGGCACACAGGGTTGGGAAGAAGGAATGTGTTTGGATCAGTGTCGTCAGAACGCACTAGCCAATATTCCAGACATGGGCACAGATGCAAACAGCCAGTAAGGTCTAGCTAATGGCCCCAGAGTGCATGTTTCTGTGCTCTGTCTGGGGGAGGGGGGCAGGTTCTGTCCCCCAACCCTCAGGGAAGTCTCCTGCACAGAGCTAGACCCTTCAGGTTTGGGGCTGAAAAAAATCAGCATTTGGCCTCTAGGAGGGACCTCTGCAAATTGCCACATGTCCTCCTAGTTAAACAAATGGTGTTGTTTCCAGCTGGGAGGTGGAGGCCATTACCCAATGCTGCAGTCCCAGCCAAGCTTCCAGAGAAGAGTTGTTCTTATGGGGCTTTTGTTCCTCTACTTAAATTCTGAAAGGAAAAAAAACAAATACAAGCCGCAGCAAACAAAGGGATCAAAGGAAGAAGGCACCTTCTAATCTGCTGCTGCTACAACAACACAATGCACATTGGTAACGAGATTCATCTAGTTCTCACTTAAGTTCAGGCAGAGCTGCATTGTATGTCTTCTGCTGCTTTCCAGACACAGCTGGCAAGGCCGAACGGGAGCGAGACCATTGTGAGAGATGCAGGGAAGAGGGAGGAATGGAAGGAAACCAAAATCTGGAGAATATAGAAAGGAAAAGCTGAGACAAGAAGGAGTTGAAAACAGACAGAGAAATGAATGGCAAAGGGAAAAAAAAGCATAAAGGAACAGAGACATTGAGGGAGAAGGTGCTTTTAAAAAGCCCTGATTAAAACTAGTGAATTCCAGTATAGGGAAGAAGAAAAAAACCCTGGAATCATTAAAAATTAAAGAGCAGAGATTGTGTCACTGGTTATTTTGTTACCATGTCAGCTGTGATCAGTTGTCTAGTCAACTCGGCGTCTTAAACTAGACCAGCGTTTCCCTAACTTTTTTGGCCACGGAACACTTTTTAGCCTATTATGGAACACTTATAATATTATTTTGTAGTCGTTTGGTTTTCAAATAAAAAATTGCATTATTTATGCTCAAATATATTTTATTTTATAAAACAAAGCAAAAATACACATTTAAAATAACTTGAACTAACAATTTCTAACCGTAACGCACGTATGAAGTAGTACAAAAATCAAGTGCAAGAGTCAAAATTAAAAATAGTGTTCTACTTAAAAAAAACCTGTTTTTATATATACACAAACACCAAACAAATTCGATTTTTACTAGGAAAATCTATTTTTATAAACAGAAATACAAATTTAGATTTAAGGGGATTGGTGTTTCTGCATTTTTTTTTATCACAAATTCGCTTAATATTAGGAATAATGCTGGAAAGTGGAATCCTCATGTCAGGCACAGCATCAAGTCTATTCCTAGATTTGTTTTTTGTTGCAGTATAATACGAAAATTCCGTCTCACACAAATAAGTTGTAGCAAAAGGAAGGAGCACTCGAACCACACGTTTAGCCACATTAGGGTACTCTTCTATTAGGCTGCTCCAAAAATTACTCAGCGGAAGATCCTTAAACTTTTGTTTCAAATCAGAGTCAGAAATTAAGTCAATTAGGCTTTCATAATTATGCGCAGTAAAGCTGACTGGTTTGGCTGTAATTACAAATGGATTTTGAACCCAAGCATTATCATCAGTAGTTGTAGGAAAATATTCTAATAATGAGGCCTGCAAGTCACATAAGTGCTGTAAAATTGTGCTGGAAACTTCTTCATGGACTGTAGAATTTATTTCAGTCAGAAATTCATGTACTGTAGGGATGCAGTCGAAGTTATTCTGTTCTACAGAAGATGCCCAGAATTCCAGTTTCTTTTTTAACGACGAAATTGTATCCATTGTTGTAAAAATGGTCACATTCTTTCCTTCCAGCAACAGATTAATTTCATTTAATTTTACAAAAATATCTGCGAGATACGCAAGTCTCATTAGCCATGAGGAATTTGTCATTAAATTTTCATCCTGAATTATCTGAAGTGAAGAATACCAGTAGTTCACTACAAAGCTCAAAAAGCCTCACAAGCACTTTTCCTCTGGCTAGCCATCTCACTTCTGTATGTAAAAGAAGCGCTTTGTGCTGACTACCCATTTCCTCAGACAACATTTTAAATAACCTGGATTGAAGTGGTCGAGATTTGACAAAATTGATAATTTGTACTGCTTTGTCGAGCACAATTTTCAGATATGCTGGTATTTTTTTAACTGCAAATGCTTGTCTGTGTAGAACACAATGGCTCTTTGTACTTTCTGGTGCCACACTTACGATTCGCGTTACAGCTCCCTTTATCTTCCCGATCATTGCCCGAGCACCGTCAGTACATACATCAATACATTTTCCCCAACTAATTTCATGCTTTCTGATAAAATTGTTGATGCAGTTGAATATTTCTTCTCCAGTTGTGTTGCTTTGCAGAGATTCACATAAGAGCAGGTCCTCTTCAATAATATTATTAAATCTATACCGGACAAATACTAGTAGCACAGCAAGTCCTGAAACATCAGTGGACTCATCTAGCTACAATGAATACTCATGGCAAATTTTCAGTTGGCAAACTAGCTCTTTTTCTATGTCATCGACAAGATCTTTAATATGGCGTGCAACAGTATTATTTGACAACTGTACAGCATCCATATTTTTACCAGACTGCTCACTCAGCATGCACATTACAATATCTTTCGCACAAGGCTTGATAACCGTTTCTCCAATAGTGTTTGCTTCTCTGGCAAGTGCTATACGGTAACTTACTCGATAAGGTGCCTCTGTTGCACTTTTGTTGTCTGTTTTAGCAATTTTAATCACTGAAAGTTTACAATTTCCAAGTGAGTCATGCTGCTTCTTCTTGAAAAAACTTATATCTTTGTCTTTGTATTCAGCATGCTTGGTTTCCAAATACCTACGAAGTTTAGCAGGAGCCAATGAACTGTTTGCTAGTATTTTGTTGCACACAACGCATTTCGCATCGGGAACATCTTTATTTCCAACACATGTAAAACCGAAAGACAAATAACTTTCATAATACTTTCGTTTCGGTCTTTTAACACCTGCTTCTTCTTGTTTTTTGATATTCTTCGGTGGAAATTCTTTCACCTTGGATAACTCACTAGTACTAACAGATTTTTCAGCAACAAAAGACTGCAATTGTTCATCCTCACTTTGAAGTGTCACAATATTTTATTCGTTTATTTTGGCCACAGTGGGAGTACCAGAAGAACTTGCTTTTCGTTTCAAAGTTCCTTCTTTTAGCCACAAATCCATGGTGATTTAGTAACACTATTTAGAAACACTGATTTTTGTCAAATTTTGTTTGTCACAAATATTTATATTGTTTTGAGCAAAGCTAGTTTAGTTGTGCTTATCGCACACATGGTAAAGACCCATAGGTTTGAACGTGTGGAGTGAATATGTTATATTCACCATGGCGTAAAGAGAATGGTGTGTGCATACCACTGCAGTTCGCCCAACCTCGAGCAGAAGGGGTACGATGTCACTAACTGAAACGTGCCTGAAAGGGGTAGACATCAACATGCTTGCGTGCCACGTTCTCTTTACACCATAATATTCAATACGAGATCTATCGATAACCGTTTTATGTTAAATTATAGTCATTCAAAAAGAGTTGTAAACTACGCTTCAAATATGCCAAATTTAAAATTAAAAAATTTTTTTTAACTAGGATTCTTTCACTGAACACCTATTCACATCGTGCGGAACGGAACACCAGTGTTCCACGGACCCTGTTTGGGAAACACTGAACTAAACAATCAGACCTCTCACTGCCACCCATCAGTTGCCAGAGATATGACAAATCTATGGGAACTTGCCTTGCCACATTCCAGCCTCATAAGCAAGGCAGCTTGTCACCCCTCAACGTCGAGACACACAGACAACACAGACACACATTTTGCTCAGCGCCAGGCTGAGAAGCCTGAGCAAGGCCCAGACAGCAGCAATAATTCACTTTCCCTGGGCTGCTGAGCGGAGAGCACCAACCCATCCGCCCCTCTGCGTACCGTCAGCCTGAGCTGTGCACCAGCTGCAGAAAACAGAGCGCGCGGGGAGGTGCTTGTTGGTACGTGCCCAGCACAGAGCCCCGTGGCTCAAGCCCTGGGCAGGAGAGCACCAGAACACATCCCCCCATAGCAGCATCTGCAGGCCAGCTGCCCTACGGACTGCTCCCAGTCCCTACGCTCTGAGAGACTGGAGCAGGGGCAGCTCAAGGCGCCAGCGTACCAAGTGCGTGCCTGGGGCGGCAAGCCGCGGGGGGGCGCCCTGCCGGTCGGTTCGAGGACGGCAGTCAGGCTGCCTTCGGCGGCATGGCTGCAGGAGGTCCGCCGGTCCCGCGGCTTCGGCGGCAATTTGGCGGCGGGCACGCCAAAGGCGCAGGACCGGCGAACCTCCCGCAGGCATGCCGCCGAATCCGCGTTACCAGCGGACCTCCGGCAGGCATACCACCGAAGGCTGCCTAACTGCCATGCTTGGGGCGGCAAAAACCATAGAGCCGCCCCTGGCTGGAGTGTATTTTCCTGCCCTCCCAGCCTGTGGGCTTGGGCTTTCCTCTCTACTCCATGACCTGCTCCTCCCAGTAAGGCAGAGCTAACAATCAATAGTACAGCTTTCAATAGTTTGGCACACTATTTTCCAACATTAAACAAAAAGAAAATACATTTGTGTTAAAAATAATGCAGGCCAGGGCAGGCGTCTCATTCCAGCTTGTGCACGAAGCCATCCACGGTGGGGATCTCCTGGTCTCTTTCCTTGTGGGGATCTACCATGTGGCTGTACCTTTCTCCTCGGTGACATTCCAGAGAGGGACCCCAGTTAGCAGCTGGCCGGCAGCAGCTCACAATACGCTGGGAAGCAAAAAACACAGGATTTAATTTCCAGCTGCTGCTGCTTCTTTGCATGTTTTTATTCTCTTCAGCATGCTTTATTTGGTAATTTTTTCTTGCACAGTGGGGAGAAATCTAAACACCAACCTCCCCGCTGCTCCAATCCCCCACCTCAGGTTCAAAATCAAAGCAATCCAAATATTTGGTTACAAATCACAAGTGCCCAGTAAGTTCAGTTGCATTTAGAACCTGCAAAAGAACCTGCTTCAATACAGAAATAAGATCCCCCTCCAACCCCATACCCCTAGTTGTCCCCACCACCCCACGCTGGAACCCATACGGGGTAACATCAAACAATTGCACCCCCACTCAATGGGGACCCTATTTGGAAAAAAATATTTCCTGAACCCCCTCTTCAGCCTTCAAACAACCCCCAGCCTCTACAAGCTCATCATCACAAGCAAGCTCCCCACAGACCAGGAGACACCAACTCAAAGCGGCACCAGACCCTGCCAGAACAATTGATGCAAAACCTGCAGACATATCTCCACTTCTACAATGATCAACAACCCCCACAACACACCTTTCAAGATCCATGGTCCTACACAAGCCTATCACAATGTGTGGTGTACCTCATCCAGTGCATTAAATGCCCTATTACATCTGTGTGTGTGAAACCTGACAATCACTACATTCTCGAATGAGCTCACGCAGGAAAATGAAAAAAAGGCAAAACCACCCTGTCACCTGTGGGTGAACACTTTCCCCAAAGCGATCACTCTACATCTGACCTCTCAGTCCTCATCCTCCAGGGAAATCTGCACAACACCTTCAAAAGATGAGCCTAGGAGCTTAAATTAATCACTTTGCTAGACACTAAAAACCATGATCTTAATAAAGACACTGGATTTATGGCTTATTACAACAATCTATACCTACTACTCCCCTCCCCTTTTTGTCCTATGGCGACAGAGGTGTTAATGGGCCATTTCACCTTGAACGGTCCCTCAGAAAATGTGCAAAAAGAAGAACAGGAGTACTTGTGGCACCTTAGAGACTAACAAATTTATTAGAGCATAAGCTTTCGTGGACTACAGCCCACTTCTTCGGATGCATACCAAGAAGTGGGCTGTAGTCCACGAAAGCTTATGCTCTAATAAATTTGTTAGTCTCTAAGGTGCCACAAGTACTCCTGTTCTTCTTTTTGCGGATACAGACTAACACGGCTGCTACTCTGAAACCTGTCAGAAAATGTGCTAATTACTTATGCTAAATTATCGGTTGGACCCTGTATTTAGCTGTGACACTCTCACGACCTTTCCCAGGCCTGAAGAGTTCTGTGTATCTTCAAAGCTTGTCTCTCTCACCAAGAGAAGTGTGTCACCCACTTTGTCTCTTCCTCAGTCCGAACCCTCCTTAACTACAGTGGGATGTGGCCCGAGTGAAGATGCGAGCCTGACTGTAGATTTGAAGTTGCACAATTCAGCACTGGGATGACAACGGAAGCAGTAAATGAGACCATGAAGATCAGGACAGACTGCACGTCTGTACCACAGGGACACACTGACCACGGCCAAATGACTATGAAATTCTAAGGGAATTACTGATACCTTCGTCTGACAACCAGTCGGGCCAAATTCACCTCTGGCAATGCCAGGATTTGATTTGATCCAACAAGTTTGTCTGATTAATGTAAGAAGTCAGAGTCGGATCCTGCCCCCAGTAAGGTCACTGTGAGTGTTCCCATTAACATCCGTCAGGGCAGCTGACGCTGTGGCCCCATTGCAGCTCTTCTCTTCGACCTTTACCTGCCACAGATTTCCTGGTGCTTTCACTATTTTTACAATCGCGACAATGGGAATCCAGATGATGCAGAAGACAATCATGCACCAGCCCACAGCCGATCCCCACGCAGGGTATTCGACTGAGCCATACTTGGGAGGTGAAAATGTGACCAAAGACCAGCATAAAATCACCTGTTGAAAAAAAAAAGAGGGAGAAAACTTGACTAAAGCTCACAGCGATTTGTACTGATTACAGAACACACAACTGACCAATTTATCTCCAAGAGAACCTCTGCTGCTTTGACAGAGATCTAGGTGCTTTCTGTAGACAGTCTCTGGCTTGCAGTTCAGGGTTTTGTTTCCAAATGTGGGCAGGCAATAAGAATGATCATGCATCGCCCCCTACCGACCTATAAGTATCCATTGATATGCATGCACACACGTTCTGTATTTTTTTATATTTAAACACCCGTGTTGCTCGGAAATCCACATATCTCGGCAGGCACATTTCTCACACATTCGGTTTGCATGCACAGGCATGCTCTGAGGATGTGGACGGGATGGCTCACTATACCTCTGTGCGCTAGTCGAATGTTTACAGGATTGGGGCAAAGAATGCTGAGTTAAGTTCTGGAGAGCATTGCTGCCCAGGTAAGATATTGACATTGAGCATTTCCTCGCGGGTATCCTAGAGAGATTAGAGAGAATGTTGTTGCTAGAAAGGGATCTGCAACAGTTGCAGGTGTGGTTTTTGGTTTTGTTTTACATAGTGCACATATTAAAGATGAGAAGCACAAAGGACAATGATATGAAAGAACCTGAAAAGTAAGGAATGTGGTGAAAGGGCTGGTTCGTCCCAGGTGTAATGCCATTGGCCTCAATAGAATTGTGTCAGGGATTTAGTAGCCCAAATCAAGTCCATCAGGAATGTGGGGAAGAGAAAGGGTGGGAACTGAGAGGAGAAATTTCAGAGTGATGAACAAGTATTTCCATGTAAGGCCTTTGATACAAGGGGCTTCATATGAGGAAGATGAGATGGATGGTAGATTCAGAACTGGCTGGGAGCACGTTTGGAAAAGTCAGAGCTATTCTGCCGGGAACTAGAGCTGGTCCGAACATGGAATTTCCATCCCACGGGAAATTCCAATATCCCAAACTGGGACAAGCCAGGGGATGTGACAAAAAGGGGGAAGCGGCTGGAAACGTCAGCCCCATACACCAGTGGGGGAGCTGGGGGCCAGAACCTGCCCCATGGCCAGAAAGCAGTCAGCTTCTCCAGGGAAGGGAACTCATGCCAGAGAGCTCCCTGCCCCGCCCCACATTCAGGTCCACACAGATCCTGAAACACTTCCCCTTCTGCTAAGGCCATACACCAGCCCTAGGGCTGCAGCAAACCCCACTCACCTCCTGCTGGGCAGTGTTGGAGATATGGAGACCTTGTTGCTCTCACTTTATCTAATGACTTAGTTGTCATTAGCCTGATCTTCAGGAATGGCCTTTTGGCTCCTAGCACTGCCAGTAACCCCTTGTGCGTTCCTTAACCCTTGGGTTGCTAGACACTGGCCCAGTGCAGAGCAGCAACTCTGGGCTGGTTTAAATTTCAGCCCCAGTTGCGATGGCCAGGAACTGCCAGAGCCCCAGGGCAGCAGCCATGCCTCCTGTGCCCAGGGAGGGATGCTTGGCAGGGATGGCGTCTGAGTTGCCACACATGTGGAGAACCCTCAGCTGGCCTGTTACGCTGGCTTTAATGCAGGCTGAAAGGGGCAGCCCCAAATCTCTACATGGAAACTGTTCAACATGGAATGAATATGTTCGTGGCCAAAAATTCAAAGTAGTTCGACCGTGATACTTACACATAAGAGAACAGGGGTAATGAAGAACCAGCATGCTCTCCACCACAGCCAGAACCACCAGCTCTTCTTTCCAATCATCATTTCAATGTCTTGGATAAATCGGTTTCCTCCTATTCAAAGATGGCCAAAGAGTGCACTGTAAGATCGGGGTCTAGAACATGGGTTTTATGATGTACAGAAAGCAAGTATGGGGAGCGCTACAAAGCATGGATGCATTGCTCCTTATAATTATATGTTCATGGAGGATCGGTCCAGAAATGGCTATTAGCCAGGATGGGCAGGGATGAAACTCCATGCTCGGAGTGCCCCTAGCCTCTGACTGCCAGAACCTGGGAGTGGACAACGGGGTGTGGATCACTCAGTAATTGCCCTGTTCTGTTCACTCCTTTGAAGCATCTGGCACTGGCCACTGTCAGGAGACAGGACACTGAGCTAGATGGACCATTGGTCTGACCCGGTCTGGCCGTTCTTACGTGATAATGATTTGGAACAAGAGATATTTTTAACCATTGAGATATTATGCACATTTTTCTGTAGAATGTTTTGGTTTTATGTCTGTGATATGACTGGGATTATTTGCATTGCCACAGCTTGATTTTCCAGTGTCAGTGATTTACCATAAATCCAGCTAATGCCTATTATTTCCAGGACCGCTGCAAAAAGGATCCCCCATCCAGCACAGAAATGATCCACTAGGTTAACCCAGTAAATTCCTGCCTGAAAAACAAACAACAAAGAGGTAGCTTTTCACCCAGTAACCTTTTGTATGGCAGTCCGAGGCGCTCATGCCACTGAATTAAACCTCAGTCTGGGCTTTTATTTAAAACCCCTGTTTCCCAGGGGTGGAAATCTCATTCATTGCACATTATTTCATTTAAATAGTTATATTTAACACAGACCAGTGCGTTGTATGGCATACTCCTGATCACTATTGTAATAACAAAGCACATATAAAAACACACATAACAGGACAGCGGGGTTCGAACCTGGGACCCTGGGTTCTATAACATCAGCTGTTGTGGACTGAGCTAAAGGAGTAACACTAGCAGTGGGCTGCTGAAGTTGACTTTTATCCTTTGTTATGTACCAGCCACTAGAGGGGGACAAAGACCTAGAAGTGCCTGGTGTGGGTTACACACAAAGATTACACAAATTAATCTCCTGAACTGAAGAAAAAAATTAAATCAACAGCTCACAGACACTAAAAGAACAGCTCACAAATTAAAAGATGACAAAGGCTCACATTTAAAAAATTAGAGTCATTTCAGAGGACTGGATTCTGCAAATACTGCCATTAGGATTTCTTGTATGCATAAATTAAGCATGTCCATAGGTGTTTGCAGAACTGGGGGCATGGAGGTCACCTCTCTCAGAATACATAAACACAGGACTATGCTGATAGCAGGGACTTGCTTGTCACATGGGAAAATGATTGTATTGTCTTGTACAAATTCCCCCCCCCCAGCTGAACTATAAGTAAACCCATTGCCAACAAAGAGTTAATGTTATACCTGAGTGACACAGATGAGACCAAGAAAAAACAGAAGCATGCATAATCCCAGGGTTACAGGAACCCTCATCTTTTTCATCACCTTGGGGTATATATCTTGTATGGTGGTTGTCACTGTTTCTGCAGGGGAAGAGAGACTTTTACTTGTTGGACATAGGCAGCAAAATGAAGAAATGCAGCTAACACTAACCAAGAGGCATTTTGTTATTTTAAGCAGAACGGTGTGAATAACTGATTTTTTCGTTCACTGGCTGTTCTGAAAATAAATAAATACACGTCTATCCCGATATAACGCTGTCTTGGGAGCCAAAAAATCTTACCGCATTATAGGTGAAACCACGTTTTATCGAACTTGCTTTGATCCACCAGAGCATGCCGCCCCACCCCCCTGGAGCACTGCTTTACCGCGTTATATCCGAATTCGTGTTATATTGGGTTGCGTTATATTGAGGTAGAGGTCTAATTGTCGACTTCAATCCACTTGAAATGAAAATTTTTCAACATGTTCAGCAAACTGAAAAGTTGAAAAAAAATCATTCTGCATTGAACAAAACATTTTGTTCAACCTGAAATTTTCAAGCGTTTTTAAAATTTCTTCAAAATAAAACTGAAGGAAATTTCTAAACAACATGTCATTGGAAACTGAAAAATTAAAATGTTTCATCTGGAAAATGCCAAAATGAAATGTTTGATTTTTGGAAGGGTTTGTGTGGGGTGGTGTCACTGAAACAATTCAATGAAATTGACAAACATTCTTGAAATGTTTTGGTTATTCCAAATCTGCGGGTTTTTTGGGGGGGAAATCAGCAATTTTGACCCAGCTCTAATGTCATGTTTTACTCACCTATGGAAGCAAACTGAGAGTCGAGCCCCAACAGTAAAAGCATGAAGAAAAATAAAAAGGACCAAAGAGGGGCGACTGGTAATTTGGAGAGAGCCGATGGATAGGCAACAAATGCCAAATCAAAGCCTGAAATAGAGGAGGGGAAGATACGTTATCATCGTGACCCGGTCAATGCAAAATTGACTCATTTCTCTTAAACTTAAATAATGAGAAATTATATCAGAACTTGGTGTACAAAGTGAGGTCTTGGTTGGGCAATTTAAAGACTAAATCCGACACCATTAAAATCAATGGAAGTTTTGCTATTGACTATAACCAAAGCAGGATGTAGCCTGAAATCGTTGACCCAAACTTCATCAAAGCTCAGGTTTATTAGCTGTGGCTGACTAGGATTGCAGAAAAATACTAACGACATTTCATTACTTTCATTCAGATTTGAATAGGCTAATATTACAGGCAGATCCTGAACGAGAAAGAATTCCAATAGCTAAACAGGAAGGTTTAGGGTTCTTAAATAGATGAGAGGTGAAATTCCCTCTGGTGAGAAGGTCTCGTCTTCCCAAAGGCTTGTGTGCTACTTTAGAACCACTTAAGCCCTATTTTTAGCATTTCAGTGGGACTTAAACTGTGCACAGGCCTTGGGTATGGGGTGAATTTCACCTATAATTTGGAAGATTTTCTAACATGTTTGATGCAATAGGACAAATAGAATCAATATCAAGCCTGTATTTTCATTTTTTAAAATGTCCTCTTCTATTACCTTATGTATCAATCTATCACTGCTCCTGCCCATCAGCTGAGATAAACTTGATACATAGGGTGGGATTTTCAATAGCACCTTAGTGACTTAGGAGCAGAAGTTCCATTGATTTATGGTGGACAGCATGAAGTCAACTAGTGATGGAAAACCAGGACAGAACATCCTCCTTCTTTCAAGCCTCTATATCAGGGGGCGGCAACCTTTCAGAAGTGGTGTGCCGAGTCTTCATTTATTCACTCTAATTTAAGGTTTTGCGTGCCAGTCATGCATTTTAATGTTTTTAGAAGGTCTCTTTCTATAACTAAACTATTGTTGTATGTAAAGTAAATAAGGTTTTTAAAATGTTTAAGAAGCTTCATTTAAAATTAAATTAAAATGCAGAGCCCCCCGGACCAGTGACCAGGACCCGGGCAGTGTGAGTGCCACTGAAAATCAGCTCACGTGCCGCCTTCGGCGCACATGCCATAGGTTGCCTACCCCTACTCTATATGCTGAAAGTGCTTGGCATCAATAAACTACGGTCAGAGCAGCGAAGATTAAATAGGGTTAGAAAACAACTCAAGAGTGTGACAGACAAGAAGCCTTTGTGATGAATAGTGAGACTATCAAACAAACCTGAGTCTACAACTTCAGAGACGGGTCTGTCTGCCAGGAAAGCCATATGTCCCAAAACGGAGAATATCGCAAATCCCGCAAACACACTGGTGAGGCAGTTTACTAAACAGACAGCAATGGCATCAGAATAGCAGTTGTTATGGAACTTATTGTAAGAGGAGAGAGCAACCAGGCCCCCCCAGGCCACCGACAGGGAGAAGAATATCTGAGTAGCTGCATCTTTCCAAACCTAAAACAGAAATAATTTGAGGTAGATTATTATATTATTTACCCCGAAATACTTGTTCTAACCCATTAGGTGTGTTCTGTAAGGGGTGCTGCCTTTTAAAAAAAAATAAGGTTATGTGAACTTTAGTAAGAAGTGCCATATATCAATGAACCCGGGGAGTGAAGATTCCTATCCAAAGGGCATGAAGGCTGGTCTTGTGCTTAAGGCACTGGACCAGAACCCAGGAGATCTTGATTCTATTTCTACCTTGGCCATTGACCTCCTGCGTGACCTTGGGCAAAGTCATCTAAATGTTCTGCATCTCAGTTTCCCAATAGGTCAGACCGGTGGGGAAAGTACTTTCCTACTGTGCAGGAGCGAGGAGAGATGTAATTCACTGATGTGTCTGGGAGGCGCTGAGATATGAACGTCATAGAAACACCAATACAGAAATAAACCAGACAGCATAGGCTGGCAATGGCGGAAGCTCCCACGCACATGGTCCCACCCGTGCTCCTCAGACTGGGACCTGGAAGAACTGCCTCTACTACCGGGGAGGTAGTCCCGGGTTACACCAACAGTTCAGCTGACGTGCACCAGACACCCATCCACTGAGAACCAAACGATACTGGACACCAACCAGCAATAATATCGCACCAGCCATCGCTGTGACAGAGGAGAGATCTGAATGGACAGCTGAGTGTGAAAGGCTCCAAGTGCTGTCCCCAGCAGGGCCGGCTTTAGGACTTGCGGGGCCCGATTCGGCGGTGGTCCAAGTCTTCGGCAGCACTTCGGCGGTGGGGGGTCCTTCACTCGGCTCCGGGTCTTCCACGGCACTGAAGGAAACCCCCCTCCCCCCTGCCGCCGAAATGCCGCCAAAGACCTGGAGTGGACGCCCCGCCGCCGAAGTGCTACCGAAGACCTGGAGCGGACTGCCACCGGGTGAGGAAAAAAAATTTAAAAATTTAAAAGGCACCTAAGACGCAGGGCCCTCTTAGGCGCGGGGCCCGATTCCGGGGAATCGGGGGAATCGGCCTAAAGCCAGCCCTGGTCCCCAGCCCCTGGCCAGCCTTTATTATAGCATGCTAGGAAGAACCACACCTAAGCTTTGGTCTTAAAATAGGAGCTGATGTTGGAGGGAACCTCAGAGAAGATCCATGCTGGGAGCAAGTCTCCTCCCTTGCTCTCCACCCCCTATTCTGCCCTGATCTAACTTCCAGGGCAAGGCATAGTTTTAGGTGACCAATCTAAAATTGAAGCTCAAACACTCACAAAACCTGCAGATAATATGCCTTGAAATTCATGCCAACCAAAGCAGGCAGCCTGTAGCGGGGTGAGCACCCGCTCCAGCCCTGGAGGGGTTAGAAAAGCCCTGCAGAAGGCTAGGGCTGGGCAAGGTAAAACCCTGGCTGATTGGGGGAAGTGGCTGCAGCTGGGGCCATGCCCCCAAACTAAGCCACTGGGCCTTATAAGAAGGCCAGGGAAGGCAGAAGCAGCAGCCTCTCTCTGACTTGAGAGGGAGACAGGCCTGGCTGCTGGGGAACTCACCCAGGGGACCTAGAGGGAGGCAGGGCTGGGGAAAGGCCTAGGCCAGCAACTCCCCAGGCTGCGGGGCCTAGTTCTAGGCCCACCTAGGTATTGGGCTTGCAGAGGGGCAGTCGGAGGGTGGGTAAAGGCAGCCAGTCCAAACCCTTGTTGCCTGTGATGATCGGCTGATAGACTGCAGTCTGCCCCAGGGCGCGGGGGCTAAATAGAGACTGGCAATAGCCACGACTGAGGTGACGTGGGGATAGGGAGTGGGGCTTCCCCTGGGGTGGGGAAACCCAGTAAGACTGTGGGAGGGTTCTGCAGAAGGCAGAACTTGAGATAAGGACACCAGGGTCCTGGGAGGGAGAAGGGGGCCAACAGCAAGTGGATCTCTGGCCTGCAGAGGGCGCTCCTGGGTTGAAGAGCTCATTCCTGAGGACGACCAGCAGGAGGCGCCACAGGGGTGAGTCCAGATCCTCTACACAGCCCTAATACTCACTCTCATGGCGAGAACTTTATCACCGGGCCATAGGGTACATCCATGGCTAGCGAGTAAAGTTACACACGCCAGAAAAGCGGAGGATGGTAACACAGAAACCTCAGCTGTGGTTGTGATAGCAGGCAACCCTATCCAGACCCCTCTTTGTTCAAATGATGCGGCAGACTTGCCCTTTTTCTGGATAAATGGGCTCTAGGTGGGGATAGAGGGTTTCGCTGTAATTGTGGGTTTCTGGAAGACATGATCCAATCTTAGATACTCACTGGAAGGGAGGGATAAGAGGAGTCTGTCTGGTTAAGAAGGAAGCTATTGTATTCTGGAAACCGAGCCACATGGCAGTCTTTATAAACGTTGAGATTGTGTAATTACCAGCTGATCTAAGCAAGCAAATATTTTATGCTTTCAGAACCACCCCGAGCCTCACCTCTGCCTCCATCAGCTTTGTGAAATTGGACTGTGTTCCAATGTAATACTCAATGCCATCTCGAGCGCCTTCCAGGGTGGCACCTCGGACAAGCAGGATAACGAGGACAACATATGGAAAGAGAGCTGTGAAATAAACAACCTGCCGAGAGAAATGGAGGGAGAAGCATGAGGCTTGGGGGAAAATGCTACATAAAAATGACCAGAAAAGGGCCTGAACCAAACCTCTGGATCCAAACAAACCGTTCACTGGATTCATTTCTGGGCTGGAAAAGTCTGGATTCAAGTCTGGACGTGACCATTCCCTGGTTCATCTCTACAAATTACCAGTCTGGATTCATAAACTGTACACGCCAATGGCAAACAAACCTCGTCCAACCTGTCCCAGTGAGCGCCCCAGGACCTGCCCAAGCCAGCTGGCTAGCAGGGGGCTATTTACTAAAAAGGTTGAACAAAACAGTGGGAGCAGATTTAGTTACTGAGCAAAGGGAGTTGTAAGCTCTTTGGGGCAGGGACTTCATTCGTACAGCGCATGGCGCAGCGGGGTCACTGGGGCTCCTAGGTGCTACCACAGTACAAATAAACAAACAACTCTGGAGGTGGCGCTCCCTGCAGGTTTCACTGTCATTTACCTCTCTAACTGAGGCAGATTAGCTGGTTATGCCTTGCCATAGCATTGCATCATGCTGTGGCCTTGCACCACAACACACTGGCTGCACTGGCTCCAAGAGCCGCTTTCTAATTGCCCAGGGGACACTCCCGTTCTGATGCTGGGAGAGACGGGCTATAGGCCAAAACCCAGAGCCAGTGCCTAGCACCCCGAAGAGGAGGAAGGAACTAGAGGCTGGAATGGAAGCCGGTATGGCCCAAAGAGACGGGAGACGGGGACAGAAATTGTGTTGCGGAGACGAGTGAGAGGCAGAGAAAAGTGATGGGGAAGCAAGGAGAGAAGGAGACAGACATGGGAGGAAGGGAAAGAAAATCAAGTTTGCTAGTTGCAGGGAGACAGCGATCCAGGTGAGAAGACAGAGACAGATATGGCGGGGGGGGGGGAACTGAGCAAGGAACTGGAGGAGCCAGGGAGAAGGAGAAACCTATGGGAGCAAAGAAAGAAGAATGAGAGAAGAACGGGGAGTCAAGAAGCCAGACCAGGGGGCCGGGCCTCTCGTAGGAAAATGAGTAACAGTCGCCCCCGACTGAAAGCCTCTTTAGCCCCAGCGGATCCTCCGTCACTCCTGGCCTGGGGAGAGGGGGATTTTCAGGCTGGTTGTGGAGCCTGGCTGGATGGGAGGACTTGGGGTTATGAATGAAAGATCCGTGTGCACTGCTCAGAGGTGCGGCTGCAGCAGGCCCCAAGCCAGCTTTCCGCCAGCCTGCTCGAATAACACTGGCAGAGAGGCCGTGGCAGGCCGGGCTAGCCGCTTGCGTACACCCCCATGGTCGGGGTGGGCTTGTACAGCCCAGGCTGCTCTGGCTTCCCTGCTAGTGTTACCGGAGCCAGCATCTCCGGTGCTGCAGTCACTCCTCTGACTATGGTATAGACATCCCCTGAGCACCAACGAGGCCAACCCAGCAGACGTTGCCCCTCTGGCTGCAGCACGGCTGCGCGGTGACGTCTCTCTGTCCAGCTGAGCTGCAGGGCCTGGACTGACTTACGAACTCAGAGCCTGGGGGCTGTCACCTGACTTCAGTGGGCCTGAGTCTGAAAAAAAGTCCTCACGCCTAGACCCTGGCTACAGCCTGGAGGGCTCCCGTTGACAGAGACAGGAGTTTACAGTGCAGCAGGAAGCGGCGTGTGCATATTTGTCCGCAGGATCGGGCCCATGCTTTCAGGCTAAACATAGGTAATCTGTAAGTATCACAGGCATGTGCATATTGTGTGTGTGTGTGCGCGAGGGCAGTGTGTGTGTGTGTGTGTGTGCGCGAGTGCAGTGTGTGTGTGTGTGTGCGCCAGTGCAGTGTGTGCGTGCGTGCGCGAGTGCAGTGTGTGTGTGTGTGCGTGTGTGTGTGCGCACGTGCAGTGTGTGTGTGTGTGCGTGCGTGTGCATGCACGTGCAGCGTGTGTGTGCGCGCGCGTGCGTGCATGCTTCACAAGAGACCAGGCTATAACAGGAACTCAACCAACGTCTCTCACGTGATCATAAAAAGCCCCAACAGCATCATTCCTGGTGGGATAAGGGACCATTGAGCTCGGGTCAGGGGGGCAGAATCAGGCGTCATGTGCTTTATACGTGTCGTGTAAAATATGAGCAAGCAGCAGCGGCAAAGTCAGACAGTGCCTGTGTCATGGGCTAGTGAATCAGGGCCTAACCCCACCAGGTGCTGAGCTGGCCTTGAAGTTGGGATCATCTCCCGGCAGGATCAGTCCCAGAAATCTAGCATGGGTTCCTCCCGACTTACCTTTCCTGAAGATTTGATCCCTTTAAATAATGCAGCTCCGACTATCAGCCAGGATAGGAGCAGGCAGAGGGCCAAGTACCAGACAATTTCACCCGTCTCGTCCAGCCCGCTGGAGCGCCGAAGGGCCACTTTACTGAAAGCACAGAACATCGTGATCAGCATCGCGTCGCTTGCACCGGGGCGTGGCAGCTGCTGGCATGAAGAGCCCCACTGATTATCCAGAGCCACCTCTGGAGAGGGGATGCTCATGTCTGTCTAGCTGGTGATGTCACACCCATGCATCAACTTCCATTGGTGCAGAGCCTGTCAGCCCCCCTCCATCCCCGCCTCCTAGCTGGGCTCTTAAATGTGTCCGTTTAAACTTTTAAGCATCTGCTGATTTCAAGCAAGTACTTAAATTCCATTGACTTTCCGGGTAGCAGGCCAGGCTGGGAGTGATGGGAAAGGTGGCTTCTTTGGAGGCTTCAAAGAGAAACCAGTGCTTTCCTCTCACCCCTGCCTTGGATTGACGCTCAGTAGGCGGATAGACACGACTGTGCTGATTTTCAAACGATAACCTTACTGCACAGAGTCAGCTCGGGTTATTAACTAAAAGGATGAGCCCAGCGCTGCCAGGCTGAGAGAAGTTGGAGGAAAACACCTCTCCAACGAACCGGCTACTCTTTCCACTCATTGCCAGTTCAATTACCATTAGACAAATGGAAGTAGGTAGATTCCAATTTAGGGCCAGATTCAGAAAGTGAAGGAGCAAGTGGCCAGTGGGGTAGTACTAGGAGAAAAGCACCTTTGTGTTATGGGCTTTTGTGCAGCTCCAGGTGCCTGGGTGACGGACACCATAGAAAAACCTAAAATAGTGAAGGCAAGAGTGGTTCTGAAAGATCTGTATTGTAACAGCAACAAACTGCGCTACGGTGAGCACTGATTCACTAGTGATACTCTCCCAGGGTGTCTGGAGCCATGCGGCTTCTGGCCCCATGTGAACTGATGGCATGCGAATGCACCCCTGGCAGGGCTTATTACTCTATTAATCATCAGACAGCAGTGAATCATACCCCTAAGTGTGGCGTATGCAGGTGAAACACCTGCACATTATGAACACTTACCTGTCCTGGACAGTGCTCTGTAATGACAGGTATATAAAAGGCAAGTGGACTGGCTGAATATTTTCAACATCCTAATTTGGGATAAAGAACGTGCCTTATGTTCGGGAGTTTAAGGGGAGAAAACTTCCTCAATTTTATTATTTATTTCTTAGTTATACGTTTGTTCTTGTGCTTCTCTGTGACTTGTGTTACATTTGTCACCCCTGATTCAGTATTTAATGTTTTCCGGACACAACTGCTCAGCTTTAGTTAGCAGTCCCATGAGCTTGGCCCAGAGCTGTTTCTAGAAAGTGGTATGAGTTACACCAGGATCAGCAACGTTTGCCATGCGACCCGGGCCAGTTTGTTTACCTGCCACGTTCGCAGGTTCGGCCAATCGTGGCTCCCACTGGCCGCGGTTCGCCGGTCCAGGCCAATGGGGGCTGCAGGAAGCAGCGCAGGCCGAGGGATGTGCTGGCCACCGCTTCCCGCAGCCTCCATTGGCCTGGAGCAGCGAACCACGGCCAGTGGGAGCTGCGATCGGCCGAACCTGCGGACACGGCAGGTAAACAAACCGGCCTGGCCCGCCAGGGGGCTTACCCTGGTGGGCCACGGGCCAAACGTTGCCGATCCCTGAGTTACACAGAGGGTTTCTCCAAGCCCCACACAGCACATACTGATTTTAGCAATATAAAGGTGGTACTGTATACTCACTTCCAGTACTGCTCACTGGGAAGTTGCACTTGTTTATACGCTAAGCTGCCATTGAGACAGGTTAGATTGTTGCTGGTGACATACGAGTAGTTTGTGTGAATGATTATCCCGTTTGGTAAGGTCGTATTGCAATCGCTCACTGAAAGAGAAAGGGTTGTTAATGTTCAGTGGTGAAATTAGAAACAGACGTTGATTACAGTGAGTGCCTTTTTCGTGCTGTTATGGCTTCAGTGTGTATTCTTGTGGTAACTACAAACAGACCCCAGCCACCACTTTCAGATGTGGATTTGGCTCCCGACCCAAACACTCCCAGGTCTGGTGTGTTCAGTTCTGGGAACCTGGCTGGATTAATGTAAAGACAGGAAATGTTCGCCATAATCAGATCTGGGTGCGGTTAAGATTTCCAGCTCTTTGATAATGTAAGGGCCAGATCCAGTATTTCAGTTCACACTTATCTATAGCAATCCCATATCATACTGATGGGAACAGACTGGCATTATTCCTAGTTCTCTTTAAAATGTACGGCAAATCTCTTGGCTACAATTTAAGCCAAACAAGCGTTGATCAATGCATTAAATGCACTATCAGCGAGAGGATTTACTTGACGTGAAACCCTGGTGAAATTGTAGTGCAGAATTTTGGGGCAATTTGTCTGATTTTTATACCAATCCAGCACTCTTTTAATATGGGGTGAAACATTTTTTTTAGTCTTTTAAATGAGAATCTCCTTGAAATGTATAAATGTAAAACTGTTAAATAATATGTCAGAACTGCAGTCTGTGATAAACTATTAAACTTCACTGGGGGATGGGAAATTACCATTTTTAAATCACGCATGCACACAGCCAATCAATAGCCTGGAAATATTATCTAAAGACATGATGAAACATGAAGCCAATGTCCATCCAACACATGATGTTAACAAAGCCACACACATAGGATAAAGGATTTTGGAAGAGCCCCAGGTGAATGCACTAGGTATGCATTTCTGTTGCATTAGGACGGCCATGTCTTTGTCACGAAGCACTAATGAAATTGCAGTGCGGTATTTTGGGTGATTTTACACCAGTCTAGAGATCTGTTATTCTAGGGAAGAAGGAAAGATGGGCAGAAAGGCAGAGAGGAGGAGTCATTCTAGTTCCCAACAGCTCACATGGCCAAATGCTACAGGCAGATAGAAAGAAGATCAGTCCAGGTGTCAACTGGTTGTCAAGGTAAGATTTCCAGTCAGCATCATGGCCAACTAACTGTCCCACTACTGCCCTTTTTCATGTCTTTTGTTTATTACTGGGAAACAGAAGCAATGGAATTATTCCTAGTAATAGTGTGGATTATTTAAAAGTACCGTACCCACAGGTGTTTTGCTGCAATTTTCATCTGCCCACGCAAAGCAGTCCGACCACGGCAGTACACTTTGGAAGGAGGCAAACAGATAGTAGAGGGCATAGGCAATGATAACATTGTAGTAGACCGTCACCAAGGTGGTGATGATGACCATCGTGATTCCCACTCCTAGAAAAGAGAGCAGAAGTTTCATCATCCAACTCAAACACAGTATAAAGAGAATGTCAATCATCAACTTCAGTGAACTCCACATTTCTCTACCCTTCTGCCTGTCTACCAGGAAGTAGGGTGACCTTTGGGATTTACAGGTTGCAGATTGCAATAAATATAAAAAGCCTCAGCATTGCTGAAAAGTTGGCGGGGGAGACACACTACATTTTAATAGCTGTAGGGAATGTCGTCACCCAATCCCAATGCTACATACCTCCTTGAAAATGTAGGGGAGGAAGGGTCAGTGTAATGCAGCAGGAGGACGAAAGTAACTCAGCCAGAGGTTAGGGGAGTACAGGAGTGGGGGGGTGAGGTTCTGTGGCCTGCGAGGTGCAGGAGGTCGGACCAGATAATCACAAGGGTCCCTTCTGGCCTTAAAGTCTACGAGTCTGTAATGTTAGTGTGTGGAGTGGCACAACTGAGGACGAAGATGCTATGGTGAAGAGGGCAGAATAGGAACAGAACAGAATACAACCTCTGCTCCAAGGCAGTCCAAGCCAAAGAGAGGAGACCAGATTGCACTGGTTCAGATACCGAGAGGAGTCCAGTGCTGAAGGGAAAATTTGGACATAGCTGATTTCTATAGGCACGATGCGAAGTCGTGTCACTTCTGTGTGTAAATAAACTAACAGCTTAACCTTACTGATCTTTCTTAGCAGTAAGACTAAGATCATTCAGGCTAATCTATTAGGTTATTTACATCATTTTAAAGATAAATATAAACAACTTGGTGAAGTAAGGGAGAGTCTTCTGCATGCCACATTGAGTTAGGGGGAAACGACACCATGCTAGTCCAAGAGTCCATGTTAGCGTTAAAGAACCAGGCCAGCTCACATACGGGAAGCCCAGTTAGGGAGGGGATGAGATCAGATCCCAGACTACCAGGAAAGAAGGAAACAGTGGCAATAGACTGTGAGCGGAAGAAAGGGGGGATGTACCACATCACTCTCTGCAGCCAATACAAGGAGCAATGAATCTCGTGCTAAAGGGAACCATGTCCAGCTCTTTGCAGCTGAAGAAAGGATTGGTGAAGAAGATAGACAGGAGGGGAAAGGGAGGGTTCATCACTAAAAGAAATTTGTTTAATATAGGAAAATTGGGGTGGAAAATATCGGTGCTAATTAAATGGAAAAGCAGAACACCAGTGGAGAAGAATTACCTTCATTCCTTTTACCCTGGACAGTAACAAACAGAGATGGGCTGAAGCCACAAAATTAGGGACTGGATCCAGATTTTGAATATCCCAAATGGGGGTTTGGATCCAGGGTTTGGGCCAGCCGTGTAGAAAAATCAGAGCCATTTGTGAAGTCTGGGTGAGGTTTTAAACTTTCTGTATCCCTGAAGTTCAATGGATTTTGGTCTGGGTGTCTCGAAATAAAATGAAAGGAAACGTATACAAAACTGGGGCTCATCGCATTGTTTGTAGAGATCTCATTGCGATTGCTAGTTGCATCAGTGAATGAAAGACAGCATCAAATAGTGGTTTGCAAGCACACTGCAGCTTTTCCTTTGTCAAAAGGAACTCTGTGAGTTTGAGGTCAACCTACCAAACCTTTTCTAATGATCTTGGGGAGTATATATGACATACGTGTTTACACACACACACTGCCCTGGCTATTTCCATAGACCCAACTGCCTTTGGGTTGGATCCAGGACCGGCTCCAGGGTTTTTGCCGCCCCAAGCGGCGGGGAAAAAAAAAAAAAAAAAGCCGCGATCGCAATTGCGATCGGCAGCACTCCAGTGGCAGCTCCAACGCGCCACTTTCTTCTTCGGCGGTAATTCGGTGGCAGGTGCTTCCCTCCAAGAGGGACCCACCTCTGAATTGCCGCCGAACAGCCCAACGTGCCGCCTCTTCCCCTTGGCCGCCCCAAGCACCTGCTTGCTGGGCTGGTGCCTGGAGCCGGCCCTGTTTGGATCCATCCTTCTTTTCATCTTGTGCAGATTTTGAAAGCTTGTGTGCAGTGCCTGCTTGTTTCTGGTGAGTTTTGAGGCAGAAACTGGTCAGGAACAGTAAATGCCTGGACATAACCCCTTTTTGTTGTCTACTAATAAACAGGATCAGTAAAGGCAAATAAAGCTAGTAATATGATTAAAAATGTAATGTCCTTATTCCTATCTTAATGCGGCTGGGTGGTCAGGAGGGCATGCAGGCCCAATGATGCCCTCGTTTATGTCCATCCTTGTTGGAGCAGAATGGATGCAAATAAGGGCGGAATTTGCCCCGTGATCCTGATTCCCATATGTGTGGGATGTCTCTGATTGCCCCACAGACCACACTGCTGGAATAGAGGCCCAGGGGCATAGGCGCGTAGGTGCATAAAATGGTTCTTTACACGTGCAAGTGCCGATCTGAGCAGCTAAATGCAGGATTTGCGTGTCTCATGCAGACCCCTATTTAGCATATAGACTGAGAAGACATAGCCAGTAAATGAGAAACAATAAAGTTACATTGACACGCTGGAAAATTGCTGCTTCTGATGTATCACATATAGTGCCTCTCATACAGTACATACTAGCCCTCTGAGTTTGGCCATCCATGAAATGGCATGACACTCCATGTAGAGTCTAATTTACGACACTAGCCAGAAGCATTATGGGGAAATTATTAATCCACTTTTGACTATCAGAGCAACAAAAGAAGATCTATAAATAAAAAAATAATGTCACTGACCTTGTAAAATTGGTAATATTCTCCACACAGAAACTGGCCCCAAACTGGCAAACTGCCCCAGGGAACATTCCAAAAAAAATAAAGGTAAACCAGCTAATGCCAGCATAGTTGTGTAGGGTATTAGAAAGGCACCTGGGGAAAATAAAAAAACCTATTATACCGGCACAATTCGACTCCTTTTTGTATAGCCATATATGCAAATATACCAAAGTGGTTTTTATTTTATACAGAATGTACAGATTGTTTTTTTAAAGGACTGTGTTCTGTAAAATCAAATAGTATTTGCAGAGGAAAGGGGTAATTACTCGTTGGAGGTCTGATCCAGGTTCCAGTAAAGGTAACGTTAGTAACATAAGCATGGCTGTTTTGTAAAATAAAATTCTCATGTATTTACTTCTTTCACAATGATAGATTCTTTAATTGCCTGTTAACTTGTCTATCCAGAGATGTTTGCTTGTGTCACATGTTTTCTTGTCCCTGATATACCTTCAGGCATGACTATGAATTGTGTCTATGGCCACAACTGAAAATATGTTTCACGGGAAAAGATCAGTAGGCCAGAAAGATGCTGAGGTGGCTCGATCTCTGAATAACTTATTTAAAAGGCTAAGATTCAAGGCACAGTACTAAAGGCCCACCTCAAGGCTGAAACGGTGGGCCTTTCATATTTTGAATAAAAGGGAATAGATGTTCTTGCAAAACATATATATGAAAGTTTTAAAATAGGGTTACCATATTTCAGCAAGCAAAAAAGAGGACGGGAGGAGCCCCGCCCTAGCCCCGCCCCTGCCCCTCCCACTTCCCGCCCCCCCAGAACCCCCAACCCTCCCCCCGTTCCTTGTCCCCTGACTGCCCCCTCCTGGGACCCCTGCCCCTAACTGCCCCCCAGGACTCCACTCCTTATCTAAGCTTCCCTGCCTCTTGTCCCCTGACTGCCCCAACCCTTATCCACACCCCTACCCCCAGACAGACCCCTGGGACTCCCACGCCCCATCCAACCACTCCCCACCCCCTGACAGCCCCCCCCAGAACTCCCAACCCATCTAAACCCCTCTGCTCCCTGTCCCCTGACTGCTCTGATCCCTCTCCGCACGCCTGCCCCCTGACAGCTCCCCCCCAGAACTCTCAGCCCCCCACCCCGCTCCTTGTCCCCTGACTGCCCCCTCCTGGGACCCCTGTTCTTAACTGCCCTCCAGAACCCCACCCCCTACCTAAGACTCCCTGTTCCTTGTCCCCTAACTGCCCCCTCCTAAGACCCCCCCAACTGCCCCCCAGGACCCTACCCCCTACCTGTACCCTGACTGCCCAAAACTTTCTCCACTCCCCCCAAAAAGCCCCCCCCCCGTTTCTTGACTGCCCCCACCAGAACCTCCCTGCCCCTTCTCCTGCCCCCTGGCCCCCTTACCCTGCTGCTCAGAACAGCTCTGTGCGAGCCGGACACATGGCTGCGCTCCCCAGCACAACAAAACCCGGTCCCTGGCCCTGCACAACAAAACCCGGTCCCTGGCCCTGCACAGTGCTGCCGGACCGGGCTGCAGGGGAGAGCTGCCCTTGTATCAGCACAAAGTGCTCTCGCTCCCGTTTTGCTACGCTGCATGGCAGAAACCGCTCCCAGTTGCAAAAGGGGAGGGCTGCACTTTGTGCTGAGACACTTGCTCAGAATGCAGGGCGGATCCGGCTCCTCTACAGCTGCTCCGGAGTCCAGCCCGGGACTTTCCTGCAGCCCTCCCAGCCGCTCGGTCTGCTCTGCCGGGGGAGGGGGGAAATCCCGGACATTGTGAGTGCTTTACAAATTCCCCCTGGACGCTATTTTTAGTACAAAAAGGAGGACATGTCCGGGTGAATCCGGACGAATGGTAACCCTATTTAAAATTATCTAGCTTCCCCCACCGGCTTTTTACTTTCAGTAATTGCTCACAGGAACACTGTAATGTACACCTCAGCCCAAGATTTAGATTTTGTCATTTAAAAATAAACATTTTATAAAACCAACTATTAATAAAAATTTAATTTGAACTTTAATGATTTAAGCAAAATAAAATGTGCACCACATTGCACTCACAAATCAGGTCCTTAGACTTCCACATTACGTCAGTTCCACCTGCAAATCAATGTAGGCTCAAAACTGCATCCATGGTTATTTGCACCTTGGATTTTCACACACACATAGAAAGGCTGAATGATCAAAGACCTGACCTCAGCTCTTTTCTATTTCTATAGGTACCAAGCAAATGTACAGTGCTATATAAATACTGATGGTTAGAATCTGCTGTGTGCACTCCCTTGCCTGGGGCGGCTCAGCATGAGTCAGATACTACCCCTATGAGTAAAAATAGCTCCATCTGGTCCATCATATAAACAACAGTAATTCAAAACTAACCTTTAACACTAATTTTAGACACTGCACAATGCCTCTAACTGCTTCTCCTCTGCAGCGCTGCCTCATGCTGCCACAGGCACCGAGAGCACCGAGCCACCCTGCTGGGCTCTGCAACTTAGAACTGACGAATTTTTATGGCACAACTTTTCTTTTGTGAAAATAAGGATAAAAAACTGTCCAACACTTACTGCTCTTGTCAGGAAGACAGAGACGATATCTGGCTGTGTATACTCTTGATTTTGTTTGCATTCTACGGTAGCTTATGCTTTTACATTTAAAACAGAAATGAACAGTTTCTTCTTTGTACTGAGTGGTGATTTGCACTCACTGTTAGAATGGCTAGAACATGGAAACGTTTGTAATTTGTTTCATATGGCTGACTTCTTTCTGATACGGAGCCTCAGCTGGCCCTTTGCATGAATGCTTTCCGAAATTCCATGTTAAACGGGGGTCAGGGACATCGGTGCTGGAAATAGGGGCGTTGGGGGTGCTGCCACAGCCCCTGGTTTGCAGTGGTTTCCATCATATCCAGGGTTTACGGTTTGGTTCAATGGCTCTCAGCCCCCACATTATACACATTGTTCCAGCACCTCTCATTACTGAGATCTATTGTACTATGAGAAGGACCAGCATTTCATATTTGCTATAGTGCATAAGTGTGAGAGAGAAACAGCCCCCGGTAAGAGAGCTGATATTCATGCATGTGCAGCTGTTCATCTACTTTTTCTCTTCACCCACAGAGGGGTTTAAGATAAACTAGGGACCCAGTTTGGCAAGATATTTAAGCACATGCTTAACCTTAAGCATGTAGTAACCCCACTGAATTCAAGCAAACGACTCATGTTTAAAGCTAAGCAAATGCACACATGCCTTGCTGAAGGCACCTGGCCTTACAGGCAGAAGGATACAAAAAATAGTCCCAATAAAATATTTTTAAATTCTAAAATATTCCTCAACTAGCTGTTTTGTTCCATATACAAAAAGCCATGACAGTGCAGTGTGACATACTGATTTTATTCACATTCGTTCGGGACTAGAATTCCGCTTCATCACTCATGAGTAATGCAACCAGGCCAAACACATGCCAATAAAAGATGTATGCCAAGAATGCCACTGTGTATTCCATATATCCATACTCAAATGTCTGTATGTAAAATTGCATAATCTGGCTGTGTTGCACTTACAATATAAACACCCATTGACCTTAAATGGGAGTTGGACTAGGCCCTAAGGCACTTAGCTAAACACCTGCTTTTCCCACCTGAAATAGAAACTCAGACCTCCACAGATCACAGGACAGGCCAAAGTTTGTCTATCCTGCCTCTGCATTCAGCGAAGTGATTCACCAGAGATTTGTCAGGTAAAGCCAGTCACGTGGTTCTGTCAAGGCACCCATGGAATGTAACCTCGTAATGAATAGATTAGAGACCTTTATCCTTAGTCTTTGTTTGGGGTAAACTATTTTTAATCCAGGTAAAAAAGGGGATGCCACTTTAAAATAGGCCCTTTAAAATAAATAGGCATTGAGCATCATTTAGTGTGGGACGGTTTCTAATTGGAGTGCAGCATTGTGAAGTATAGATAAGTGTAACCTTCAACATTTACATCAGAAACAGCCATTAACAACGAACAGAATAGGCTCTACGTCAGGGGTGCTCAAACTTCACTGCACCACGACCCCCTTCTGAGACCAAAAATTATTACTCGACCCCGGGGGGGGGGGAGGGGGGAGGGACCGAAGCCCGCGCCCACTGCCTTGGGTGGAGTGCGGGGAGGGGGGAGTCAAAGCCAAAGCCCAAGGGCTTCAGCCCCAAACAAGGGGCCTGTAACCCGAGCCCTGCCACCCAGGCCTGAAACTCCCGGGCTTCGGCTCCAGCAAGACTAAGCCAGCCCTGGTGATCCCATTAAAACAGGGTCACAACCCACTTTGGGGTCCCGACCCACAGTTTGAGAAACCCACAGTGTCATTTATTTCAGGTCACATCACAATTACTTTTCTCTGTGTTCTTCGGTCTAATGATTTCAGCTTTAAAGCCTGTCCTGCAACTCTTACTCACATAAGTAACCCTCTCTCAGATGACTAGTCCTATTACACTGACAATAGTGAAGCGGGGGTGTCTCCAGGCCCCAGGCCAGCAAGGCACTTAGGTAGGTGGAGAAGCACATGAGCAGTCAAACTAACTTGTAGTCTCACACCCCAACCTCCTGCCCCATGCCTGATCCCCCTCCTACCTTCTGAACCCCTTGGTCCCAGCCCAGAGCAGCCTTCTGCACCCCTCATTCCCAGCTCCACCCCAGAGTCCGCACCCCCCAGCTGGAACCCTCACCCCCCCCATGCACACACACCCTGCCCCAATCCAGAGCCCCCTCTTGCACCCCGAACTCCTCATTTCTAGCCCCACCCCAGAGCCCTTCCCCCTCCTGCACTCCCACCCCCAATTTCATGAGCATTCATGGCCTGCCATACAATTTCCATGCCCAGATGTGGCCCTCGGGCTAAAAAGTTTGCCCACCCCGGTACAGTGCTTAGATTATCCACAGATACAAAGTTTGTTTAAAAACACATAAAGTACATATAGTACATAATCTGTGAGAACCCAAATGTAGATAAATTTAACCATACAGTTTAGATATTAGACTCCAAATACTCGGGGACATCTCTCATGAAAAGTTATACAGAGAGTTGGTTGTAGAAAGCAAATATAGAAATGCGTGTAGATTGTCCCTCAGTAATTGAGCATTTAGGATGGGTTGTCTCTTAGTAGTTATAACCCATCAGGGAAGTATTTCAGTTGCTTTCCTGACAGTTACACTATCATCATTACCTGACAGGTAAGGAGTTTGGAACTGATACTTCACATTTTCCTTCTGTTCCTAGCACCCTGATCCACTTCTCACTAGAGATGGGCCACCCCCACCTTCTCCAGGGTTAGGGTTTGGGTTTAGCCGATGATAAAGGCTGATGCCAGCTGTAACGTTCATTCAAATCTGAATCCCAACTTCTCCAAAAGCTCAGGGATGTTTGGATCTGAGATTCGGGTTTGAGACGGTCTAACAAATAGCACCGGGTACTCACGAT
Source organism: Malaclemys terrapin pileata (assembly GCF_027887155.1). Classification (NCBI taxonomy): domain Eukaryota; kingdom Metazoa; phylum Chordata; order Testudines; family Emydidae; genus Malaclemys; species Malaclemys terrapin. The sequence continues at coordinate 2,334,991 of NC_071513.1, read as the reverse complement.
CACGCTCTCCTCAAGCAGGGAGCTTGGGGACAGCCGGTGCGTTGGGTTTGGGTAGCACACCGCAGAGAAAGGGCAACACTCACCCCCTCCGTTCTGGTAAGTGAGGTAGGGGAACCGCCAGACGTTCCCCAGCCCCACCGCGTAGCCGACCATGGACAGCAGATAGTCCGTCTTGCTGGACCAGTTCCCACGCTCCGAGTTCTCGTCATCCTGCCCCGCGGGGGCATCTTTCCCCTTCGACAACGTGAAGTCCTTGGGGAGCAGAGAGGGGGAAATCACCACGGGCCCCGGGAGCTTCTCTGCCGGTCCCACCGACCGCGCCAAGAGCCCCGCGGCTCCGGACCCGAAACGTGGAGCCGAAGGGAGAGAGACGGAGCCCCGACCCCGGTGCTGCCCGTGTTTCTGGGGACACCCGGCTCCCCGGCTCCATTGGGTGCCTCGGGGCTCCTGCCCGGGGGTCTCGGCCCCCCGGCTGCACCTTCCCGGGATCTTGAGACCTCTCCCCGGCTGCATCTGCTCAGGGGCCCCGAGCGCCCCCCGGCTGCACCTGCCCCGGGTCCCCGAGCGCCTCCCTCCCGGCTGCACCTGCCCCGGGGCCCCGAGCGCCCCCCGGCTGCACCTGCCCCGGGGCCCCGAGCGCCCCCCGGCTGCATCTGCCCAGGGGCCCCGAGCGCCTCCCTCCCGGCTGCACCTGCCCAGGGGCCCCGAGCGCCTCCCTCCCGGCTGCACCTGCCCAGGGGCCCCGAGCGCCTCCCTCCCGGCTGCATCTGCCCAGGGGCCCCGAGCGCCCCCCGGCTGCACCTGCCCCGGGTCCCACCTTCTTTTTCCCGCAGCAGAGGCGGGCGGGATGTGAGAGTCTCCCCATGCGGCCGGCTCTGTGCGCTCCCCAGCCCGAGTGAGCGGCGGCCGCGGGGCCGGGCCCTTTATCCGCCCCCGTGGGGCTGCCAGGCCGTGACGAGCGCGGCGGGACCGGGGCTGCCCCAGGTGGGGCCGCGGCGGGTTGGGCACCTCCCAGGCGGGCTCCCCGCGGCAGGGCGGGGCGGGGGCCAAGGCAGGTAAATCACCTGCCTGCCCTCCCCGCACATCCTCCTGCCAGCCCCCCCACATCCATCCTCCCCTCCGCACATCCTCCTGCCAGCCCCCCCACATCCATCCTCCCCCCCCCGCACATCCTCCTGCCAGCCCCCCCCACATCCATCCTCCCCCCCGCACATCCTCCTGCCAGCCGCCCCATGCTCTCCCCCCGCACATCCATCCAGCACCCTCTGCACATCCAGCCAGCCCACACCACAACCATCCTCCCCCCCACACACATCCTCCCTCCTGCCAGCCAGCCCCCCCCTCAATAATCCCCCCCACCTACCTACCCCTCACCACACACACATCCTCCTACCCACCTAGTGGCACCATTTCCGGGGGGGGGGGGGTGGAGGGGACAACTTTAACCATGATTCCAGAGGCTACTTGGACACCTGAAAATTCTTGGGGTTATTTTTGTTTGTGTGTGGGGGGGGGTTGTTTTTTGCAAATAACAACTTAGGTGCTCTTGTCAGATCATGTCTAATCCCTATATAAAAAAAAAGAAAATGAAATAAAAATTAGACCCACTCAGCTCTAATACTACCACGTTCTGACATCTTGTGTCAATCCACTTAAGGGACACTGGTTAGGTTTAAAAAATGAATGTCTATTCTTACTTTGTTACTAACTCTGAATACAACCATTGGAACAATTGTAGAAAAATCTAGACGACTTTCTGTCACTATTTTGCAATTCATCAAGCTTGGAATAGATCATTTAACTTTTTAAAACATCCAACTAGGACAAGGCCGGGTGAGTTTATTTATACTGCACCTGTCTGGGGCTCTAGGGATGTTACCCACTAGGAATAGACTAGAAACTGACTTTAAATGGGAGTGAAACTGACACTTTCAAGTCACTTTCACAGTATTGCCAACCCCAAATGTTCAAAAAATCATGACTCAGGCTCACCAAAAATCATGTGATTGGCTTTAAAATCATGAGATTATGTAAAAATTATGGATTGTGGTGTTCTTTTTATTTACATTCTGCTTTTTGAGCCTTTAAGGTGCACTGGGGTCACATTTTGGAGCTTTCTCCACAGCCAGGAGGGCTAGGAACTTCATTTGTCTTTAAGAACGAAAGCTGAAATCATCACAGATGATTTGACTCCAGGAGCTGGGGCTTTAAGGAAAACAATAATTATCATGAGACTCATGACAAAATCATCAGAGTTGGCAACACTGAGTGAGTTTCACTTCTGTTTAAAGGCTAGTTACTTTCCAGAAGGGTCTTAAACGCAACACTACAGTGATTGAGTTGCAGTTTTCACAGGAGGATATTTTAAACCAAACACCAAGAAAATTCAATAACACATCCATCCACCCTGCACATCCATCCTCCTAACTACCCCCCACTCAACACATCCATCTTCCTAACTACCCCCCAACACATCCATCCACCCCTCCACACATCCATCCTCCCCCCTTGCACATCCATCCTCCCCCCTACGTACCTACCCCCAGACACCCCCCTACATCTATCCTTCTAACTAACCCCCCACTTGACACATCCATCCTCCCCCCACACATCCATCCTTCTAACTACCGTCGACATATCCATCCACCCCATCGCCCAACACATCCATCCTTCTAACTACCCCCCAACACATCCATCCTCCTAACTACCCTCAACACATCCATCCTCCCCCCTCGCACATCCATCCTCCCACCTACGTACCTACCCCCAGACACCCCCCTACATCTATCCTTCTAACTAAACCCCCACTTGACACACCCATTCCCCCCGCACATCCATCCTCCTAACTACCCCCCACCCAACATATCCATCCACCCACACATACATCCATCCTCCCCCCTCGCACATCCATCCTCCCACCTACATACCTACCCCCAGACACCCCCCTACATCTATCCTTCTAACTAAAACCCCACTTGACACACCCATTCCCCCCTGCACATCCATCCTCCTAACTACCCCACACCCAACACATCCATCCACCCTTCCCCCGCACATCCATCCTCCTAACTACCCCCCACCCAACACATCCATCCACCCTCCCACATCCATCCATCCTCCTAACTACCCTCGACATATCCATCCACCCCCCAACCCAACACATCCATCCTCCCCCTCTGCACATCCATCCTCCTAACTACCCCCAACATATCCATCCACCCCCACACCCAACACATCCATCCTCCTAACTACCCCACTCGACACATCCATCCACCCTCCCACCATGACATCCATCCACCTTCCCCCGACACATCCATCCTCCTACTCACTCTCCGAAACACCCATCCACCAACCTGCCAGCCAGCCACCCCCAGCACATCCATCTACCTGCCAGTTGGCCACCCCCCCACACTTGACATCTCCCCAACCATCCCAAAACATCTATCCTCCTGCCCTGGACACACCCATCCTCCTACCCACTCCCTGACATGCATTCACCTACATGTCAGCCAGCCACCCCACAACAGACACATCCAGTCACCCCCGCCACATCCACCCATCCTCCTAACTACCCCCCTTCCCCGCAACACATCCACCGAACCTGCCGGCCTGCTGCCCCTGCTCTTCATGCTCCCAAACCATTGACCAGATATGAAAATTCCAACTCCTAAATTAAACTTCCTAGGATCCCTTTGTAATTTCCTCCCTGAGTGAGTCACCAGCCAGACAGGCATGGTGGGGTGTGGCCTTTTCCGAGTGGACATCACTTATCAGTTGCACTAGAGAATGGACCATAAAAGCAAAGTCCCCTCTAGGCCAGGAGCCCGAGGGGCTATGGGTGGGAAAGGGCTCCTTCAAAGGGGTCTCTCGCTTTCCATGCGGTGAGTGCGGATTTCACAAAGAGCCCTTTATGGACAAGAAACAGCATACTGGCCAAAGCACCTCCACACTTATGGCAGGAGAGAATCCTTCCTTGGCAAGGGGACTCAGGTGGGGACTGACTGAGGGCTTCATTGCTTCCGTTTCCAACTACTGCCCTGACTCTATGGCCCATCCTCTTTTGCAGGGCCAGTTTGTGCCACCCCCACTCACGGTGAGCAGCACTGTACTTCACAGGTCTGTGTGGCTCCTGATGGAGTGAGGAGCTACCTGGCACAAGCAAGCAGGGCACAATCCAGCCATTCGTAAAAGGTGTATTTGGAACACTGGGGGAGGTAACAGGATTGTCTTGGGTTCTGTTGGATCATCCTGTGCCGTAGGATCCCTATGAGGCATGAGCGTTAGCTTGCTAGAAGAAAGCCCATCTACAGTACCTGCTGAAAGAGATCCAACCGGAGTTGTAGGGCAGCACGACACACTGGCTTTGGGGAAGGCATTTCCTTGGGCTCCATCTACCCTCTGAATTCTGAGTTCCAACAAACTCAGCCTGAAGGAAAATGCCAATCTCACCTACGCGCTGGAGAAACCCAGACATCAGCCCAAATTCTCTCAGACTTGAACTTTAGTGGACCTTTTGGCAAACTGGATTCCAAGCTGCGAGTTTGAAATTACCTATGAAACAAGGTGAGTTGGCCTGGCTTATGGGGGAGTTCTTGACCCTTTGCACAGTCCGAGTTATCAGCTCTTCACAGGCAGGATGAAAACTGTTGTTTTGAACAACGTTATAATAGTGCCAAGTTTTCCTCAGAACGACAGTTTAATGATTCAGAAGCCAGCTCCTGTTCTTGGGAATGTGCTTAGTTTGAAATGAAACTAGAAAAAAACCAACCAGCCTGTTAGCCGCAACCTCTCCCTTCTCATTAAGCTTAAGTGTATGTTGTAATGTTGTGACATCACTGACTGGGGTATTTTCTTTCCATGTAACTAGAGACGACACAATGTACCGCACCTGGGAGGTTTTCTCTTCCTGACAAGTGACTGTTCATTTTGATGCACTTCCAGTATTTAAACAAATCAGTGCTTAGTAAAAATCAATTGCAGGGCTATGGAAGGAGAGCTTCCAAGCGCACGGCTGTGTTCGACCCGGTGATGAGATACATTGCTGAAAGGCACAGCTGTTTGATTGGCACTTCCTCTAGCCCGACTCCTCCAACATTAAGGGTCGGGGGGATTTTCCCGCACACTTGAGCTAGCCATTGACTTCATTCCAGTGTAATAATTACCCCTGTTTATTGCTAAGCCAGTTACCAGTGGAATTCCTCATCCAGCAACATGACAGGAAGGAGCAGCTTGACCCCTGCACAAAGAGAGGTTTTCAAAAGCACTTGAGTCGGGGCACAAGTCCCATTGAAAGTCAACAGGACTTGTGCTCGTAAGTCACCCTAAATTACTATAAATTCCTTTAACGGCCATCCCACTAATAGACAACAAAATACAAATAAAGCATTAGGCGCGTTTTTGCTGTGATGACAACATCCTGATCAGATCCACGGGCAGCTGCTGGTGGTTTTATACTCATTGGCTATTTGACGTGGAAAGTTTACTGAGTACATAAAAGAGTTTCAGATACACGAGTGATTTCCCTGGGAGTTCAGTGAGGCCGTTGGTTAATACCGGCATATCTGCAGGAGCGAGAGAGAGACACATTCAAAGTGTGCTAAAGAAACTGGTGAGACAAAGTCAACTGCTTCCCCTCCTGTCCGAGGCTGTGTGTCACCTGGACACCAGCACATACGTAATGCACTCAACACTGCGACCAAGTATGCAGGTCCCGCAAGGGGATGAGACAAAATGGGGAGCAGCAGAGCAAGGCCGGGCTCTGCATCTGCTGATGCCCGTGGGGAGGAGCTAAAGAAGAGCTTAGGAGCAGGAGTGACAGATCTGGCATGGCCTTTACCCAGAGGCAGGTGGGAGGAGCCGTTCCACGACTCTGCACGCCACGGGGGGGGAATCCAGATGAGGATTAAGTAATCCAGAGGAACAATAGAGACCAACACAGAGTGAATGCAGAAAGACACGAGCTGCCGCCATGCCAACAGACAGGGCTGAAAAATGGGAGTAAGCCATACACATCTGTGTCCCCGTGCGAGCAGCCAGACAAGAGTGCACGCTCGCACGAGCAGAACACTGCTGCTGTTGGAAGGGGTGACGACACATGCATGTGCCCAGCCTTTGTGTACAGGCAGTTGGCTGGACCAAGCAATGACAGAACAGAAGCCTGCAGGATAACCCAGCCCAGGAAATCATTCCCTCTGCAAAATGCAAGGGCCCTGGAAAAGCTTCAGGGGCCCACAAACAAATGCACACTGCACTCCCACTCACAATTAGCCAGTCACACCGACTGATGAAGGCCCAGGCACAGAAGCCAGACCCATCGCTGGTATCCTGCCCTGAGTGCAGCCTGGCAGAACACAGCCCGCACTGTACCCAGCGGAGTAGGGCCCCACTCGGGATACCCTGCTCTGCCCCGGGAACGACACGATACATGCACTCAGCGCATATGAATGGTCACGAACGGGATGTCGCCGTCTTCACGCGAGAAGCACCAAGATCCTTGGACAGAGCTTGCTGGGTCAGCCAGTCCAGAATGGCACGTGGGGAGAGAGGTGGATGCCTGTCCTCCCGCTGACAGAGGGAATGACAATAATACTGGCAGCGCCGTTGTCCCCACTTCAGCACAACAGCTTCCCCATCACTGGACATGCCCCATTAGCAAACCAGGCAGCAGCAGCAGTCTCAACTTGAAAAGCGATACTGATCCCAAGGCCGGGAACCTGAGTCATCCAACCGGTCTTCAACAGCACCAGGCTATCGCTTGCTCTATACGTCTAGATGAATAGAGCAGAAGGGACCACTAGGGTCAGCTAGTGTGACCTCCTGCATCCTGCAGCCAGAGAAGGTCACCCAGAATTTCCTGCACTAGAGGGAATGATTCTTCCTTACTATTTACGTGAACGTTATCGGTCCCAGTCAAGTGTGTTTAAACTAGAGTGTATTGTTTAGAAAGACATCCAGATCCCAAACGATGATACATTAGCCACACCGCTTAGTAGTGCCTTGCGATGGCTGGTTGCCCTTCTGGTTAAAAAGTTGCGTGTCATGTGGCGCCCCCAGTGGTAGAATCCAAGCACCCCACAAACATTCATGATCTAACCACCCAGCACTCTGGCAAGACAGGGGAATATGTTATCCTTTTTACAGATGGGGAATGGAGACAGACAGACCGACCAAGGGCCAGTTTTCCAAGGTGTTTAGGCACCCAAAGAGGCTGAGAGGCATCTAGTGAGAGTTTCAGAAGCTCCTAGGTGCCAAACTGCTATTGGGTTCAGTGGACGTTTGGTTCCTAGGAGCATCTGAAAATCTCACTAGGCGCCTACCTGCACCTTTCCCCCCTGGCCTGAAGGGACCTGCTAAGTCACAGGGTGTCTGTGGAACTGAAGACTAGATGATTTGCATGTGGGGTGGGGTCTGGTCCACTCTCTGGTGAACGGTGCCAGCCTGATACCCAGCCTGTGACCACGGTAACAGCCGACATGCCTGCCAGCTCCACTACCATGGATGGTCTGGGGGTATCCAAACTATGCAATCCCAGCACCGGGCCCTTCATCACCCCACCAGCCCATCACTTGCCATGTGTGCATGTGATTTCCATGAATGGCACTGACCTCCTTGACGTCCTCCCACACTACTGCACAGTGGGCGAAGTTTCAGAGGGGGAGCCGTGTTAGTCTGTACAACGAGGAGTCCTTGTGGCAGCTTAGAGACTAACCCATTTATTTGGGCAAAAGCTGCAGCCTCAGAGGCTGGGATCCTCCGGTGCACTCCCGGGGGAACTGACTGCAGGGAGGCAGTTGGGTGTTCTGGGCTTGCCTTCCGTGCTCCGGGAGTGACCACCCCTCTGTTCAGCCTGCTCATACAGCTCCTAGCAATGCTGTGTGTGAGGATTTACACACGGCAATGCCTGCCAAGGCTGCAATGGCCATCGCTGAGTGCCAACTAACTGCGGTTCTAAGAGATGCTGTGTATTTTTCATGAGTTCGTGGCCATTCCCAGTCCTTAGGTGGTAGGAGGTGTCTGGGTGTAATGGTCTGGAATAGAGCCAGAGCCTTCGCCACCTACTTGAAACCAACCTGACACTTCCCGGGCAACCCATGGAGAGTAACACAGGGTGGGTGTCATGTAAACCCGGTTACTCCACCCTGTGAGCAACTATTGCATTCTGGGCCAGCTGCAAGCAGCAGGGAAGCACATCGGGAAGAGCTGGCAGGAGGGGCTGATACCAAGGGTCTGTCTACACTGCAATTAGACCCCCAGGGCTGGCCCATGCCAGCTGACTCGGGCTCGCAGGACTCGGGCTAAGGGGATGTTTCATTGCTGTGTAAACATCTGGACTTGGGCTGGAGCCCAGGCTCTAGGACCCTGCAAAGTGGGAGGGTCCCAGCGCTCAGGCAACAGCCCGAGCCTGACCATCTACATTGCAATTAAAAGGCCCCTTAGCCAGGGCCCCATGAGCCCGAGTCAGCTGGCATGAGCCATCCGTGTGTGTAATTGTCTAATTACAATGTAGACACACCCTAACTGGCCCGCATGTTCAGAGGACGTGTGTTATTGTGGAGAGGTCATCATAGGATAAACAAGGGCACAGCCTATGCAAATTGCACAACTAAACCTTAAAACCAATGAGCTCTCACTGCAGGAGGAAACAGGGAGAAGGAAGCAGCTTCTTAGGGGGTTGTAATAAACTATAGTGAGGGTGAGAAATGATCATGAGAAAATCCAGCGGCCTACACCTTGCAGCTTCTATAGGACTGCGCCCATGAGTAAACAAGTGGGCTTTGGCTCTGATCATGCGCCCAGTGTTGTCATTCACTTCAAGGAGATGGGTTCCTGCTTGCAATCAAAGCCTCTGCCAATGCAAGAATAGGGAGACTGGAAGGTTTATAACTGACCAACTGCCCTCTCCCCCCCGCCCCCAGGATTTCTGCAGCTTTCCCCTCAGGGCCACATTGATTGTTTGTGCACCGGAGCTGGTCAGAAAATGGAATTTCCATCCTTCAGGAAATCCCAGCGTTTGGAAAGTTGTTTTTGTCCTAAACTGGGACTTTGAAAGTTTTGTGGAATAGAAGTTCACAAAAATTTTGATTCAGAAAGTTCAGAAGAACTTTATCAAAGCATTTTGTTTCCATGTCAAAACATTTCATTTCTCTCAGACGGTACGTCAAAACAAGAAGGTTGGAATGGAATGAAATGAAATGAGAAAGTCAAAATGAAATACTCCCTTTCAATTTTGAATCTTTATGACACATTCCAGCAAAACATGTAGCTTAAGATGAAATGGCATTTTCCAGTGGAAAACTGCTCCATCAACTTTTTTTTTTTTTTACCAGCTCTATTGTACATTGTAGTAAGATGAGGTCCTGAAACATAAGTCCTTGTATCAGAGGCCTGGTATGAGGCCTAAGGCCTGAGCTAAAGTAATGGTCAAGATTTTGCTGATATAAAACAAAGTGAAGCTGTGAGCAAGAGGCAGGCCCTGCTCACAGAATCTGGCATGAAGAGGGCTGATGCTGCAAACACACACATACCTAAAAGGTACTGGGCACAAGTGATGTAAACACGTGCCAGGATGGTACCAGAACACTCCAACAGGAGTACATTCCCCCTCAGATAACAGGAACATGCTGACTCATCCGAAAGACAGGGTTCAAAAGATAATATGATGCATAGAGTTGTTTTGCTCGAACCAACATGTACAAGGGAATAGGCGGCACCTTGACATGTAGAGGGGTTGTACCTCAATACATCAGGAGTGATGTGCAAGTTGTTTGTACCTGTGTATAAAAATGGACCTCTGAGGGGTTGTCTTTGTCTGGCCTAGGGGACAGTGGTAAGTCCCGCCATTGACTGAGCCGGTCCATTGTCAGGGAGCACATATGTACTAGCAGAACTGTAGACATCTGATCCGGGGAGCTGAAGACTGTGTTTCGTTTGGCAATAAACCTGGCCAGGTGCCTTCGTACCTTATCGGAGTCTGTGGTCATTGGGGGTTCTCTCAGGGTCTGCTGTGCCAGCGATCTGCGCAGAGCCAGGACAGCTCACAGGGAGAACACACGCACGCAGCCGACTGTTACCAATATTGAACAGAGCAGAGCCCCACACCGGTGACGTCTGACGACATGCATTATCTGCAATATAGTTTTCTAGGCAGCTGTCTTGACTTAACCCCAAGTACTAGCTCTCCAGTGAGATTTTCTTCATTGTAACACTCTCTGAGGCGATGTTTACACTAGGAGCTAGGGATGTGATTCCCCTGCTCATGTGCAGATACTTGCACCAGTTCTCATCAAGCTAGCGTGAGTATAAACAGGAGTGGAACCATGGTAGTCTGATATCTTCCTTAGGTATTAGACACAGACTCTGGGCCCTGCTCTTCTCTCAGGTCTATCAGAGTTGGTCCTGTGTAACTGGGGTAGAACTGGCTCCATTCCTTTCAGAAACTGGATGAAATAGCTCTGGTCTAACTGTCAAACATACAAAAATCTCCACCTAAAGAATCTTTCTCAGGGTTTTCTATGAATAAAAACACTTTTTCCTTTCTGAAACTTACAACATTTTACTATCAACTTTTAAAGAATTGAAATAAACTTTAAAAAAAGCCTCAAGCCTCCTCTTCCTAATCTTTTATTTATAGACGCCACAAGTATATTCAACCTGTTTTTCTTTGAGCAATTGAAGTGTGCCATGCAGGAGCATAGCATTAACCCAACATAACAAGTTCGACTAATGCAAGGGAGGAGTTAAAATTGCATGAAAAATACAAACTGGGAGTGTGTACTTATCAAAACCTAAACTCTGGGGCGATGCACACAATTCATAATATAATGCTAGCCTAATGGGAATGGAATTTTTTCAGAGCTGTGAATAATGGGAACAAGGGAGTCATTCTTCATAGAAATAAACTGAGAGTATGAATATTCAGTAATATAATGACTGGAGTGTTGATTATTGAGAGTGCCTAGATGAGTCCCCCAGCCCTTGCTAACAGTGACATATTTCAATTATTAGCAAATTCTTCCCCATTGAATCGGTCTCTTATGTCATTTTCCTCAGTAACATTTGGGTGCTGCTGCATATGGAAACAACCCATAACCCCATTAGTTACATGAAAACTGTTTTGAAAAGAAGGCAGAAAAGGACGGGGGGCGGGGGAGGAGCAATAGACGTAAGCTATCTCAGTTTTAGTAAGGCTTTCGATACGGTCTCACATGACCTCATGAGCAAACTAGGGAAATACAATCTAGACAAACTGTAAGATGGATGCACAATTGATTGAAAGATCATATTCAGAGAGTGGTTATCAATGGTTCACAGTCAAGCTGGAAGGGCATCGAATGGGGTTCTGCAGGGGTCTGTCCTGGGTCTGGTTTTATCCAATATCTTCATAAATGATTTCGATAATGGCATCGAGAGCACACATAAAATTTGCGGACAATACCAAGCTGGGAGGGGTTGCAAGTGCTTTGGAGGACAGGATTAGAATTCAAAATGATCTTGAGAAACTAGAGAAATGATCTGGAGTAAATAGAAAGAAATAAGGACAAATGCAAAGTACTCCACTGAGTAAGGAACAATCAGTTGCACACATACAAAATGGGAAATAACTGTCTAGGAATAAGTACTGCAGAAAAGGATCTGGGGGCAGCGAGTGGATCACAAGCTAAATATGAGTCAACTATGTAACACTATTGCAAAAAAAGCGAACATCATTCTAGGGTGTATTAGCAGGAGTGTTGTAAGCAAGACATGAATAGTAATTCTTCTGCTCTATTCGTCACTGATAAGGCCTCAACTGGAGTATTGTGTCCAGTTCCAGGCAACACACTTCGGGGAAAATGTGGACAAATTGTAAAAAGTCCAGAGGAAAGCAACAAAAATGACTAAAGCTCTAGAAAACCTGACCTACAAGTAAAGATTTAAAAAATTAGGTTTGCTTAGTCTGGAGAAGAGAAGACTGAGAGGGCACATGATAACAGTCTTTGAGTACTTAAAAGGTTGTTAGAAAGAGAACGGTGATAAATAGTTCTCCTTATCTATGAGGACAGAACAAGAACTAATGGGCTTAAATTGTAGCAAGGGAGGTTTAGGTTAGACATTAGGAAAATCTTCCTTTCAGGGTAGTTAAGCACTGGAACAAACTGCGGGGGGTTGTGGAATCTCTGTCTTTTGAGAGTTTTAAGAGCAGGATAGACAAACACCTGCCAGGGATGGTCTAGATAATACTTAGTCCTGCCTCAGTGCGGAGGACTGGACTAGATGACCTGTTGAGGTCTCTTCCAGTCCTACTTTTCTATGAAAAGAGAAGGGCTGTCTATCACATAGCAAGTGTTTCAGCTGATCTGACATACTAAAACCCTCTCATTACATGATCTTACAGAGCATTATATTTATGCTTGTTCTCCACCAACAGCCTAAAAACCAGGCTTTAACCAATAACCTGTATTGCCTTGGCTAGTCTGTATGCTTTTCTCTTGTGTAACTGACAGTAACTTCTACTTAAAAAACAGGGGGAACAATCTTTCCCCAAACTCTGAAACCGTCAGCACGTCTAACACAAGCACCTGCGTTCTGTACCATGATCCGGATTCACCCAGAGGAACGCCAGGGCACGTCCCAGTGACTCCTGAGGACAGAATTGGCTGCCTGGGGCAGCGATCACAGGGGAAGAACTAAAAGTACCATGATGGCATTTTGTAATTGAAAAAATGAGGTAAATGTGCCATACGAAATAAGGGTTTGTACTTCCCTCCATGTATGCTCCTGTTATCTAATCTATCTAGCTAAAGGATTTAATCCTCCAAGGCAGTAGGATCTGAGAGCCTTCCACATAGAATCATTAGCAATAGCAAAGTCCCTAGCAGACTTCATGGAGTCTCAGTATAAAAAAGGTGAGGGGATAAATACACCCCTGATGTATCATCCCTTTCTCTCCAGTGGAGTTAAATCTGAGATGAATTTGCCAGAAGCTGCTTTGGAATTCATCACCACAATAAATTAATAGTGTCTATGCCCCTTTTTAAATAGAATTTTATTTTCTGCATTTTCTGTGGGACAAACGGGCGAGCAGACCTTTATTTCATGCTCTGTCTGTGAGGAATTACACATATCAGTGTACACAGATAAACGACAACTTTATTTTTATTTGACTGCTGATAAGAAAAGAGATTAATACACATAATTCCACTACAATTGGCAGGAAAAAAATGTCAAAATATTGGAATAAATTCTGTGGTATGCTGGACTTCTTTGCACTGTTCTAGCGACACAGGTCAGCAATACATCTGCTGTGAATGGCTAATTAGCTGGGTTACAGCTGCTTTGCATTGCCAGCCTTCAGTAAAACAACTGGATATGTATTCTGGCCCATCGGTGTTACTCCACAGGATCTGACTACAGAATCCCCCATGCCCCAATTGAAGAGATTTTATTTGCGTGCTGAAGTTGTGTTCGCTTTGCATTGTGACATTTCCCCAAATCAAGCGTTGTTATGTTTGGGTTGTCCAGGTGATTTCCACTGTCAAGGGACACGTCTTCAGAAATTCAGGTCCTTTCACATTCCTGGGGGTTATTATCCAAATCTTCTGACACCAATCCAAACCCAGAACATTTTGGATCCATCAGCCTTTGTGCAATAATTAATTTGTCCATATTATCTCAACCCAATAATCCTGTCATTTGCTACCTCTCCACATTGGAGATGACATCTGGCCCTTCCTTGCCTGACATGACCGGAAGAAACGTTTGCAAGGTAATGTTGTAATGCAGCTTGACGGAGTGTGGACATCATCCTGGAACAACCTAGCCAGGGAACACATGAAGCTACTGCCACATACCTCATGGAGGGGCCACCCAGACCACGGTTCAGTGAAAAGGTGGCTTTGACAGCGCCCAGGCCAATCAGAACATCAACAGAAGCATTGGCCATCAGAAGACCAGCCACACAAGAGGCTCCAACTCATCATAGACATCCATTGATCGTGAATCTGGCAAGAACATGGCTGATATTGCAGAAATACATATTCTGATCAAGTGGTACCTGAACATCCTGATATCAAGGATGGTAGAAAAAATATTCCCCAAGAATAACAGGAACAAGCTGACCCCTGCCAGGATGACAGTGCGTAACTGGTTTGTATCAGGATATAAAAACGTACCTCAGAGGCGTAACTTGTTTGTATCAGGATATAAAAACGTACCTCAGAGGCAGGATCTTTATCCAGCCAAGAGGGAAATGGAAAGTCCTGCCATTCACTGAGCTGTGTCCATTGTCACGGGCGTACATGTCTTAGTATCCTTGTCGAGTCTGCCAGGTGCTAGTACCATGTTCGCCGGTCTGCTGTGTCCGCTATGTGCACAGAGCTGGGACAGCACACAGAAAGAACACACACACGCAGCCGAACATCTAACCACATGGGTGACTCCGACTGCTGATCTGGTAAGTAAGCGAGCTGTCCTCTGTAGGAATCGCAATCTAACATGACAGAAACCCATGAGCTAGGAACCCCCTTAACCGCTCCCTTCAAATCCTCACAGAGTGTAATAAGGTATGGACGTGCTGGGTTGCTAGCAATAAAGGTCCATATGAATTTTAAAAATATAGTGGGGAAGGAACATGGAATGAAATCTGTAAGGCTAGGGCAAAAAATTGTAGCCTTAAAATGTAAAATATTGCAAACTATAACCATGGCTGTTAAATGGTTAACACAACATGCCACAAAATTGGCAAATGTTATCGGGAAGACATTATGTTGTTAGTAGCTTTTGTTGTGCAATGTTCTGTGCAGAGACAGTGGAGAGGAAGCTGTTTGAGAAGCAGGAGAGATTTTTGCTCAATGGCTTGGTCTCTGATTTGAGTCAGTGCTCAAGCTGGAGTTACTCACGGGGAACTGGTGCTGGGCTGAAATTCTGGAGAGAAGAGATTACCCTCCATGCTGTTTGTCCCCCACTGGGCTGGTGTATGTGTGTAAAGAAAACAAGGGACACTAAGAATATACCCAGTCTTCACATCACTCATATCTCTTCCACTGGAAAGCCAACCTGCCAGGGTACCAATATCTGCTCAGCAGAGGGGTCACACTAGTACCATCAATGGTCACTGGTGTCAGAAGAAAAGACAACACTATAGTGTGAATATTTCCAGCAAGGGGTTAATTCTGATTGTCTGACATTTCTCTTCTATATGCCTAAGTGCTTCCAGTTAGCTGGCTGTATCCGACACACAAAATTGTTTTTGCTGGCTAAGTTGCAATTTTTGTGTCCAACCAAACTTGTTAAACTAGTATTACGAACAAATGGAGGGGGGGGGGGGGGAAATCTGATCTTGGTATAAAGACAATGGGGCTGATTAACGAATGAAGAGACAGCGCCAGGTTTGCCTTTGCATTAGAATGGCATCTTGGACTCAGGGACTTGTTCACACCATGAACTGATTGAAACAAAGACATTTTCACATTTGCAGTCTTACGGGGAATCACAAGGAGAGTTACTTCATGCCTGGACAGATATTTGCCCATGGAAGGCTAGAGGAATAGTGATGGCAACAATCTCATCAAAACTCGGCTACGTTTGTCTTGTTGGAATTTTAGTAAGTTAGACATTTCAGGGGAGAGGGTACATGGGCGCTACTGACAATACACATCAAGTTGTATTCAATGGTTTGAAAAGCCCCTGTTCCTGGTGATGAAGGGAGGCTGGTAAGTTTAAAGTTTTGACATTGCCGATGTATTAAGGTAAATTCTTTAGAGTAATCGCTAAGGGTGATTTCCCATTAGAAAGAAAATGAGGTAAACTGGATTTCAGAAAAACTGACTTACATGCTGGCTCCCTTCCTTGTTCTAGTCTATGGCTCATTCCTGATGAGAAGGGAATGAGGTACAGTTGGTGAAGTTGTGATTACTTTGCCTTTCAGAGCTCAAACTTACATAAATCCACATTTCTCAGGTTTCCCTGGGCTGAGATTTTAATAGGGTTTCTGTGCTACTATCATTTTCCTGGAATCTGGTCTCTCTTGATATAAATCTGAGCCCCGGATTCGGCTTTTAGTCCATTCTGGGTATGCTGCGGATGCTGTGAGCATGGCTGGTTTGTTCCTCGCTAAGAAAAACAGAATTTTTTAAAATGAAAGGAATTTTGTGTGGATGTTGTTTGTCCTCTTGGCTTTTTTATTTTGGTTTTTTTTTTCAAGACTATG
The DNA here is from genome assembly GCF_027887155.1 of Malaclemys terrapin pileata. Classification (NCBI taxonomy): domain Eukaryota; kingdom Metazoa; phylum Chordata; order Testudines; family Emydidae; genus Malaclemys; species Malaclemys terrapin. Next base: position 2,318,805 of record NC_071513.1, on the reverse strand, counting down.
TGCAAAGGCAAACATTAACCCAAGTTTCAGTGTTAATGAGAGACACCAGAGAGAGTAGGAGAATGACATTCTAGAAGGACCAGAACGGTTCTAGAGGGAGCAGAATATTCTAGAAGCTTGTGGAATGGCATTTCAGCCAAAGGACTTTACCTCCACATTGGGTTAGAAAAGTGAAAAGAAGGCGCTTGTTCCTTCGTTAATGGGTGAGTCGTCCCAGCTTACACAGCAGTGAGATCACCCATGATCTGGGCTCTGCCTTCTATCCTGTTTGTGGGTCATGGACAGTTATGCACAAAGCTCAGATATGCTGGCTAGGGACAAAGCAGTGACCTCTATGTTATGGCCTTGCTCCCACATGGAGCAAGTATGGAATATTGCTTATAGTGCACAAGCAGTTCCTGAATGCCCAGGAGGACTAAAGCTCCTTCACTGGCCTCAGAGCAGCCCCAGAGCCATGTCCTGCTGAACTTCCCCAGAGTGTAAACCAGCCTGTCAGTGCAGAATACCAGCACCCACGGTCACGTCCCAGCCCAGCCTGCTGGGAATAACGGTTAGCGTGGTCTGTGAGCAAGACCTGACAAACGCAGGGTTCCATCCCTCTATTGCTCCCAGACATTGGAAGCTCTACACACAGGGCCCCTTCCTCAGATGCTGCCCCATTCACACAGCTACAAGACCTTAAAGCACTGAAGGAAACCTCAACACATCGCATGTGCTTTGGAGCCACAGCGAAAGACACTGGACTCTTTGCTAGCCTGTACAGCAACACCTCCTTTGAGGAGGCAGGTTTCACCCACCCTAAAGTACAGTTTCTTCAGCACTACAGACGACATCGCTCAGTCTACCTGACCTCATCCGCTCCAACTCAAGGTCTGATCTCCATTCCCTGAGCACAGCGACTCAGAACCTGGTGAAGAACCATCTCTCAACAGCTCATCGCCTCCTCCTGTGCCGTGGACCCTTCCCATTTGGGTGCAGACCAGGATGCAATGCTGGCTGCACCAATGCTGATCTTCATGCTCCTGGATCATTCCAACACATTTAATAGTGCCGACCATGAGAGGTGCTGGTGCACCCCAGGGACCTGGCCAGGATGAAGGTAAGTGCATGGAGCTTGTTCACACCTTTCCTCTATCCCCTGAGTGGGATAAAGGGCACAAGGGCACCTCCACCCATAGATTCCTCAAGACTTGGAGTTCTGTGAGGTTCTGTCCTCTCTCCCATAAACTCTAACACATGCCGCGTTCTATAACTCAGAAACAGTCACCTGCAATTTCTTTTGCATTTTGCCAAAAAGTTTGTTATTTTTGGACTTCCATTCAATAGGCAATTTGTGGGACCATCCACGTACTGGGCAGTGCATCTCCCAGGTGATGGAGGAAAACCCGAAGAGGTTACTTCTCTGAATGGCTGCAGCAGCCCTCCACAGTCCCCACAGAGCCCTGCCATGAGGGAGAACTAGATGATCCATGCCACAGCCAGGCTTCCAGCCATGCTCCACCCCAGCTGCAAAAGTTGCCATTTCTCATGTCCTAGGAGCCAGTATAGAACTGGTCTCCAGCCACATAGGGGGATGCACTCCCTAAATCCACCCCCTCTTTGTGCAGCCGTGCTGCATTGGTGCCACTGTGGAAGCAGGCTACGGGAAAGGGGAGATGGGGATCCCTGTGCCCAGAGAGAGAGGGGCAAGACTTGTCTGTAAATTACTAGACTGATGTGGTTTGAATGGGAAGCTGTTTGGAGCCAAGCAACTCACTCTGAGGAGGGATGACTGCAATAACATCTTGTATCTTCTATGTTAAGCCTTTAACATCCACGTATAATAGTTCGGCTGGATGTGCGGTGCATTACTGTGGAAATCTCAGTGCTCCATAGGGCCTGGCTGAGCGAATGAGCCCTATGCCAAAAACACATGAACTGAAGTCCAAAATAAAACCCTACGATCGGTAACAAACACTCTGTTATTTCAATCGTTTTCAGTTAGAGACACCACATCCTTGGGAGGGAACATGGCCTAGTGGGTGGAACACCGGGCTGGGGTCAGGAGACCTGGATTCTGTGCCTGCCTCTACCATTGGCCAGCTGGATGACCTTGGGCAAGATATTTCACCTTCCTGTCTCAGTTTCCCCTGATATATTATCCTATATAATAACGATACTGACCTCCCTTGTAAAGTGCTTTGAGAGCTACTAATGAAAAGTGCTATGTAACAGCTAGGTGTTATTACATGCAGAGAGTTTATTGTCTGACACTGCACCCCAGTGCTGTACGTCAGCAATAGGCCTACCCAAACACACCCCCACACTCACCCAGGTTTGTGATGACAGTAGGATAGCCCCCACAAGGGTGAAACTGGAGTGGTTTGTGATGTCATCCAAACCCTGAGGTGCTCTCTCTCCCTCTCTCTCTGTTTCGGAGCGTAGTTCTACAGTTTTCCTTTGTTGTGTTAAATATACTTGAAGGTTATTACAAAAGAATCTTATATTAAACACCCCACTGCTCCTTATGTGATATTTGTGGACAAACATTTTTGCATCCTGGGAAAATATATATGTCCGTAAAAGTGAATCACTTTTCACTCTATTCTCTGTGCAAATTCTGCCTCTTAAAAATTGGACAGACATGCTTTTAAACTACCCAGGTTTAACCCTCACATGCTCTATACCGTCACTGCCACAACTGATGGTTCATATCAGGATGGAGAGTGAGAGAGAAAGCCACACTACAACACTTGCTTGAGGAAGGAGGATAACACGTGTAACTCGTTTGTCTGGCTTCGACATAGAATGCTTTGCCTGCTCCCCACCCTCTTAATGAGATGCCAAACTTAGCTTGTGCGCATGCAATGTAAGATCAGTATCTGCCTGGGTACTGGCTCCAGAGGTGTCAAGCATGCCGATTAAAGACGCCCAGATATTAATTTCCAAGCCCAGCATTAAAAAATTAGAAAGATATCAAATTAATATGGCACATATTACAGGGGTTAAAAGCTGGCTGACTGATAGAGCTCAAAATGTAGTTGTAAACAGGGAATCGTTGAGTGGGTGTTTTCCAGTCGGGTCCCACAGGGATAGTTCTTGGCTCTACACTATTTAGCATTTTTATTAATGACCCAGAAATAAAACATAAAATCATCACAGGTAAAGTTTGCAGACAACACACAAATTGAGAGAGTGGTAAATAAAGAAGAGGACAGGTCACTGGTGAGTGACCTGGATGGCTCAGTAAACCGGGTGCAAGCAAACAATCTGCATTGTAATATGGCTAAATGTAAATATATACACCTAGGAGCAAAGGATGTCGGCCACACTTACACCATGGGGGACTCTATCCTGGGTAGCAGTGATGCTGAAAAAAATGTGGGGGTCCTGGTGGATAATCAACTAAACGTGAGTGCCTGGTAGAAGGGCTAACACGATCCTAAGATGTATAAACAGGGGAATCCGGAGTAGGAGTACAGAGGTTGTTCTGGTCTGTATTTGGCTCTGGTGTAACCGCTGCTGGAATCCTGTGTCCAGTTCTGGTGCCCACAGTTCAAGAAGGATGTTGATAAATTGGAGAGGGGCCAGAGAGGAGCCAGGGGAATGATGAAAGGGTTAGAAAAACCTGCCTTATAATGATAGACTCAAGGAGCTCAACTTATTTTGCTTACCAAAGATGTGAAGCAATTTTATTACAGTCGATACATATCTACCTGGGGAACAAATATTTAATAATGGGTTCTTCACGGTAGCAGAGAAAGATCTAATATGACCCAATGGGTGGAAGTTGAAGCTAGAGAGATTCAGAATGGAAATAAGATGTAAATATTTAACAGTGAGGGTAATTAGCCATTGGAACAGTCCTGGCGGATTCTCCATCCCTGACAATGTTTCAATCAAGGCTGGATGTTGTTCTAAGAGTTCCGCGTGAGGAATGATTTTGGGGCAGTTCTCTGGCCTGTGCTTTATGGGGGGCGGGGGTCAGACTAGCTGAGCACAATGGTCCCTTCTGGCCTTGGAATCTAGGACTATATAAACAGACACCTACTTTCCTCCATTCCTGAGTCTTTGCTCCTAGCTTCCTCGTGCTGAACCAGCCTCTGATTCCACCTTCTCCCCATCTTTTATGGTTCGGGCCCCACTGCAAACTGCCTATACCCATCTCCCTTGAGGCAGCGTCTGTGCTGATGAGCACCACGCTGACATAAGTTAAGGGGGGGAGGCACCTCATGCAAATTACTCATTGTAATCCACATGAATGCCACCATTGTGTGGGCCCCTCAGCAGTAGTCTCCTCATCATTGACTTGAGTAAACCTCTCCTCACCCGCTAATCCCTAAATGCTAAGCTGACGGGCAGTTTTAATGCACACTCTATATTTGCAGATGATAGATTTTCAACAAAATATGTTATGTCCTCGCTTGAAAATATACAATCTACTCCCTTGGTTTGGGGCAAAATCTAAGAACAGTTCTTCAGGAAGAGCAGTTTTCATCTGTTTTCCTCATCAGCGTGGTGTAACGGCCCTGGGGAGTCTGACCCCTGCAACCACACACCCTCGAGTGGCTCAGTTCTCTCTCTGTACCTAACAGCTGTTTCCTCCTCTGTCAGGCTTGCCTGTTGTGAGCATTACTCCTAGCTTTATGACACTGTTTACCTCATTAGTTACCCCCAAAACAACCAAACAATGAAAGCAGCCAGCTATCTATTTGTGAAGACCAGAAATTATTCACCAGCTCGGCAGCAACTGCAAAGAGGCAGGTTGTGGGACCCACACATGTTCACAGGCTGACATATAACAATTATTTACTCTCTGGTGCAGTTACTAAGCAATCAAATCTGGTTGTGATCCATTCATGGCAGAGGTGTTAGTCAACGTGCTTGTTCACCTGCGCGGCCCAATCCTGCAGGCAAACCTCATCTTGACCAAATTTCTCAAACATGACTAGGGATTTGGGGTACCTCCATTTCTGGGTACCAAATGTGAGAGACTGTGAAGGAGAATGTTCTGAACACCCACTTTCCGAAAACCAAGCTTCTTCAGCTAGGCACGCAGAACCACTAGTCGCTATTTGAAAATGCCGGCTCTTGACTTTAATGTCTGGCCTCCCAGCAGAGGGAGAGTGAATGGGGCTTCATGTCAATAAATCTGGTTATTTCGTTCTGCAAACATTGTGGCGAGACAAATGTAAGGTTCCTTTGTCCATAAATGCAGCAACACGATTAATTATAAGGTGTTGAAACAACAAACAACCTCTATACACAGAATAGGTCAAAACCAAGATATACAATTAATCAAGGCTGAAAGAATTGGTTTTGTTTAGTTTGGAAAAGAGAAGACTGAGAGGGGACATGATAGCAGTTTTCAGGTATCTAAAAGGGTGTCATAAGGAGGAGGGAGAAAACTTGTTCACCTTAGCTTCTAAGGATAGAGCAAGAAGCAATGGGCTTAAACTGCAGCAAGGGAGGTTTAGGTTGGACATTAGGAAAAAGTTCCTAACTGTCAGGGGGGTTAAACACTGGAATAAATTGCCTAGGGAGGTTGTGGAATCTCCATCTCTGGAAATATTTAAGAATAGGTTAGATAAATGTCTATCAGCGATGGTCTAGACAGTATTTGGTCCTGCCATGAGGGCAGGGGACTGGACTCAATGACCTCTCGAGGTCCCTTCCAGTCCTAGAATCTATGAATCTATTACATATCCCTACAGCTGAGTAACCATTTGGAACAATTAGTAACAAACTCATTTGCCCTTTAAGGAATATTTTATTCTCCAGTACTTTTTTCCTTAGGATTTTTTCTCAGATCCCTTCAAGACAAACCATTAAGACAATCATATGGGAGTCTAACTCAATGAGTATACCATCCAACCCAGAGAAAATAATTGCCTTCTTTCCTTTTAAATAATAATAGCAATTTAAAACAACACCACCACCACTACTTTTTCCTTTTTGCCATGAGGAAAAGGTATGTACAACCCTTAAAGAAAACCTATGACACTCCAAGATAGCATAGTCACTACTCAGGGACCATCTGTAGAAGCTGGACTCTGCTAGAGAAAGTGTCCCTAGAGATGTACCTGTCCATTTGCCATGGGTGCACTTCTTTACAATCTGCAAATAAAACAATGTTTCCAGACAGTAGTTTCACATTAATACAATTTTCCCTGCCAATTGCTGTATTGTCTATTCCAACCATTGACTTCCCCTTAAAAAAGCTCAGGTAACTTATTTTTAAATACCTGGTATGTTTGCTGTGGCTTACTACGATTTAGCTTTGGAAAGAGGTCTTGAGTCCTTACTAAAATATACTCCCCCTGCTGTGTGAAAAGCACGTCCTTTCCTCGTTAGTCAGGGAGTAATCAGACCAAAGGACTGTGATGTTAGCAGAGAGGGCTCAGGCACATGGGTAGCTGGAGCTCCAAAGGTGGGTTTCTCAGATGGTATGCCACCAGGCTTCTCCTAGCTTGGTGCTATCTCCAGGCCTTGCTCCATGTCATGTTTAGTTAATAGTTATGTGTGGAGTTAAACAGAAACTATATAGAGATGTCACATTAACAGCTGTAGGGCTGCAGTCTCTTCCTGCCACGTTAGAGCCCTGTCTTTTAGGCTGCAGACTGAGCATAAGAACGGCTAGACAGGGTCAAACCAAAGGTCCATCTAGCCCTGTATCCTGTCTACTGACAGGGGCCAATGCCAGATGCCCCAGCGGGAATGAACAGAACAGGGAATCACCAAGCGATCCATCCCGTTGCCCATTCCCAGCTCCTGGCAAACAGACAAAATCCGTCCCTGCCCCTCCTGGCTAATAGCCACTGATGGACTGCAAGGTTAGTGTCTCCTCCTTTCGCCGTTATTGTGCAAAGCCAGTTGGAACCAGACCCAGAAGGAAGCAGAGCTCCGACAAGCACCGTACACATGGCGAGCTGGGCTCACAAAGGTGTTGAGGCACCACTACGATTCACATCCCTCTAAGTCCTACAAGCGCCTGAATGCACAGGGAAAACGTTCCTAGGTGCCTATGCTTCTGCACCTGTCCACGTGCACCTGAACATTTCCCACTACCTAGAAGAGGAGCCACTTTTGGTGCCACATATTTTTCAACATTTGATACATTGCAGGGTTCTGGCAGGTGCCTCTGAAAAACAAAGCCCAGAGCACACATTCAACACCCTTTGTGGGAGACACTGTTTCCACAGATTGCCAATTGGGTTGTGCAGAGAAATGTGTGCCTAATCTGGCCACCCAAACCAGCACCCTGAGAGCACTACCATGCGGGATGCAAATCTTAATAAAGAGTTTGAGAAACTGAGGAGTTAAGGAAAGAGGCCCCAGTCCTGAGGGACTAGGACAATACGCACAAAACTAAATTGTCCCCGGATGCTTCCAAGGTGCAATCTTCTTACAACAGTCTGGTCAAAACTGGAGACCAGCGGCTTATGTGTCACGGATGCTAACAAAACCTTAGGGTCAATATCTTCAAATAGAGAAGGGGGCTTTGGCCTTACTCCATGGGTGTGAAAACAATTCAAGTTGTTATGGCATCCTGTGTTAGCTGAAACTGATCACAGACCCCTAACTGTCATTGCTTAAAGGGGCCTGGCAAACCCCGCTTCCCCCCGAGAATTCAGGGACCATTTGTGCAGCTTCAAACCTGTTATTTGCCAATTGAACGCAAACCTGGGAGAGGTTTGATGATTGCAGACACGCGCTCTCTAAAGCATTTGGCAAAAGAGCTGCAAAGCAAAGTGCAGGGCTAGATTTTGTACACATCAGTATGAATCAAAAATTGTCTGGTCTCAGGCAAAATGTGGCCTGTGCTTGCCAGAGCGACTGCTCAGGCTGACACCCTGCAGGAAAGTATTAAGGAGTGTGGCCAGGACAGCGTATTTCCAGCCCCTATTACCAATGGAGCTATTTATAATAGAGGCACCAGGATGCTGATTCCTAAGGCGTTACAAAACAATATGTTAAAAGGATGTAGGAAGGTCATTTGGGGATTGAAAGAGCTAAAGAGAAGGGCCAGAGACATTTTATACGGGCCTCAAATGAATAGCAATTTTGAAGAAAATTAAGCTTATTCGCATATGCCAGAAATATAGACCAAGCCAAGTGATGGTAGTGGCACAGGAAAAAAATGGCACCCTGGAGCTAATTAGGCATAGATTTGTTTACATTGGCTAGAAAAACCTACATATTTGTGCTAGACTGCTAGTATCACTTCCCGGAGACAGCCTTACTAGAAGATAGGACAGTGAAACCGGTGATTGTGCATTTCAAACCTATTTTCACTAGCCACAGATGCCTGAAATAGTAATGTCTGACAACGGGCCTCAATTTAGTGGCCATGAGTTTAAGCAGTTTGCAGTGAAGTATGATTTGAGACTTATACTAGCCAGTGTCCATGTCACCAGTCCAATGGACTGGTGGAAACCAGTGTCAAAATAATAAAGCACCCACTACAAAGGCTGCAGTCAGACCCTGATCCCTATTTAGCACATTTAAAGCACAGAACAGCAGCAGTGAAGACTGGATTGTCACCTACTAACATTTTGTTCAACAGAAAAGTGAGACTAAGAACGCCTGCACTGTTAGAAGTCACCGGGGACTTGCAGATGTATGAAGAAACAAATAAGGCAAAACAAAACGCTCAGCATGATTTGGGTTCCCTGTCGCTGCCACCACCTCATGAAAATGACGCTATACATCTCTAGGATGGGGAACAACGGCCACAAACATCAGTGGGGTCACAAGAGATTGTCCGTGCTCACATGACGTTGTCACCTGTACTGCACGGGGGAGGCAACATCTTGCCCAAAGCCCAGAAAGGTGGGACCTAGCGGCACTGGGTCTGCTGTTTTGTCCAAGAGCGTGTGTCAGACAGGGAACAACCACAGCCTATTGGCACTGCAGAGCCCCAGGACATGACCCCAGCAGAACAAGCGGACTGGCTACCTCCTGCCAGCAGCAGTGCTGCTGTTCCAGGGGAGCGCGACAGGTCCAAGCGACGGCACAGGGCATCTCCGAGACAGAGCGAACCTTGGTAACCCGTTTAGTTAGTGGGTTGTTATACATATCTGTAACTGTGTGGTATAGCAAAGGGGGTGGGGGGCTTTGAAGTGTGCCTGTTATTAAGTTTTGCCGTAGACGGGAAGACGTGGTATGCGGACGGTGCCGTTAAGGGCTGAGCTCCCCAGGCAGAGCGCCAGAGCGGGATGCAGTGACGCCCTTGCTGCTGGTGTGCACAGCGAGCTGCAACCAGACACGGACCAAAGCAGAGCTCCTGCAAGCGCCGAGTGATCACTGAACTCCACCACCCTCCTTCCCCAGGGGCTCGGATACCAGCCCTGGCTCCCTCTGCAGACTCCCTACTCCATAAAGGCTTCCTGGCCCATCCCAGATCCCTCTCTGCCCCCACTGAGTTTTCCCTCCCTTTCCCCACGTGCCCTTCCTTTGCCTCACACTATCTGCTTTGGGAAAACCCCGTGTATAATTTCCTCCATAATTCCAGATAAAAAATCATTGCACAAACCAGGCAACTCCCAGGCACTGCTCACCGTAGCGCAGGGGTGCTACTGTTTGTTTGGGATGCATGATGCCTGTTTTCTCCTACCTGGCATGTGATTGAGGAAGCTGATCTGTTTACACAACTGGCACAGGGTTAGTCATGAACACACATAACCAGGTTTCCCCTTCCAACCTACTTTATCAAATCAAGTTTACAGAAAGCCCTTGTCCACAAACAGGATTTCACCCCACGTCAGAGCATAGACTTCAGACACTAGTAAGTGTGTAATTCAACCTGTAAATGCCAAGCCACTGAAAAAGGTCAAGCAGTGAAACGCGCAGAGGCAGCTAATCCTGGCCTTCTGCAAAAGCACTTGACATGCCTGTAAATAGCTGGAAAATGACACTTGACTAAATCCTGCTGTGGTGCCCAGCCTTGTGCATAAATCAGCGCGATGGAGACAAGGGTTCGCCTGCAGTCCCAGGAAGAGGCAAACCCCAGCACATGAACCGGACACCACGTGAGTCACTATGGGACGGCTTGATGCTTTAAGCATCAGCGCAGGCTAATAATTAGAGGACAGCCTGGGGCCTACCCGCATTTCTAGCCCTGCTTGCTGTATGCCCCGTCTGCCTTCTCGATCATACTTAGCCACCTTTGTAAAGTGCTTTGCGATTGTGACACAGGGACCCCTTCCTGCCAACTGGCAGAGGGCACAAGGGAGCATCGGGTTTCACAGGGACCCTTGGGTAAGATCTCTGCCTAGTAGTTCACCAAACGGTGGCATCTGAGGTCTCTACTGCGAGCCAGTAGCCCCCTGGTCATCAGAATCATTGTGATATGTGCGTGCTGATGATATTGAAGGAGTATGTATCCATACTATACTATGTTCTTAAGGTTTAGGAGGGAAGGCAGGTCACCGGGAGGTGACATGCCTCAGAATTGTTCCTGGCAGGCAGGAGGTAACTGACACTTATTTCCCTGCCTGGCCATTTGTGCATTGTGCATTGTATGCCTCACAATGTGTGCCTATTTACACACGGAGCCAGTGTGGACTGAGAGATTGCGAAATCTACGCAAGAGGAAATTTACAGGAATAAGCAAACAGCAGAGGGTGTCCTGCTGATGAATAAAGACAAAGGATTGGTATCCTGGAGTGCAAAGGGACATAAGAGTCCTTCACTGAGGAGGTTTCAGAGTAGCAGCCGTGTTAGTCTGTATCCGCAAAAAGAACAGGAGTACTTGTGGCACCTTAGAGACTAACAAATTTATTAGAGCATAAGCTTTCGTGGACTACAGCCCACTTCTTCGGATGCATACCAAGAAGTGGGCTGTAGTCCACGAAAGCTTATGCTCTAATAAATTTGTTAGTCTCTAAGGTGCCACAAGTACTCCTGTTCTTTTCACTGAGGAGGAAAACTAACAGCAGACTGTGGGGGGGGCGGGGAGGAGGCGAGAGGGGCACAGCCAGCCTGTGAAGTGCTGCACAGATTTTGGGTGATTTCTACAAGACGTGAGAGTATCTTGGTAATTAAGGCTAGGTTCCAGAATGCATGTTAACCATTTGTTTCCAATACTTCTACTTGCTACTACTTGAATCTCTGTGTTTTGTTAAATAAACGTAGCCTGGTTTTCACCGGAAGGTATGTAAGTGCTGTGTGTCCGGTGGAGCGCTGATCTGGGGTGGGACTCGTACGCCGGGGTGTCCTGCTTCTTTGGCAGCAGCGGATCAGTGAACACTGAGAGCATGGCATGGAACAGGGGCAGGGCACTCCCGGGAGATTGTTGGAGGGCCTGGGAGTTGATGTGTTCTCATCGCTAAGCAATGGAGAGGCAGGGGGGCCTAGACCTGGAAGGCAACGCTTGTATTGCCCATGTCCAGTGGTGTCTGGGAGCTGACCCCTCCTGGCAGGCTCAGACAAAGCTTCCTCGGGCTAAGGGCACATGGAGCGAGGGGCCTCAAAGCCCTGGGCACCCGCGGGAGGCATCACAGAGATCCCTGGGTCTGAAACACTGTATAAGAGCAAAATAATATTGTCACTGATCTTTGGATTTCCAGATGGCCCATCTTTACCAGTGGCCCATCCTGCTAGATGGGGGAAGGCCTTGGTGACACGGCTCAAAATAAAGCACCAGGTTTCTTTCCCTGCTGACTCCTGATAGAATTTAGGTTAATATTGTTTTGAATTTGCCAAGTCAGGATTTTGGGGGTTTTTTTATCCATAACTTTGTATTATTATCTTGTAATCTGTGTAGGGTTACCATCCGTCCGTATTTCCCCGGACATGTCCGGCTTTTGCGTCTCTAAATAGCCGTCCGGGAGGAATTGGTAACAAGGTTAAAATGTCCGGGAGGGTTTTCTCCCTCCCTCCCTTCCATGCAGAGTGTGGCTGCTGATTGGGCAGCTAGGCCGATTGACCCACTCCCATTGGCCTCCAGCAGCCAGAGCCCTCCCCTGCTCCCCCCTCCCTCTCTCTGTAGTCCTGTGTAACACACAAACCGACCCACGTGGAGCCAGAATGGTAAGAGGAGTGGGGGGGGGGGAGTCAGGGAGCGGGGGAGTGTTGGATGGGTCCCCAGCCTCCACCTGCCACCCCCCCTCCGTGCATCCCCCCCTCCGTGGGTCCTCCATCCCTGTCTGCCTCTCCCTTGTCTGCGTGTACTGCCAGAGCCAGCAGCAACTGCTGTCTGCTGCCCCCGGGTCCTAGTGCCCCCATCCACTAATGGGAAGACAGGCTGCCCTTACCCTGCCCTTCCACCCTAGCCCTGAGCCTCTCCAACACCCCAAACTCCCCAGCCTTCATCCCCACACACCCTAATCCTCTGCTCCATCCCTGAGCCCCCTCCTGCATCATGAACCCCTCATCCCCAGACCCACAGCCCTCACCCCTGCATCCCCTCCTATCCCCAAACTCCCTCCCAATCCCCCTCCCTCTTCCCACACACCCCCTCCTGCCCTCAAACTTCCTCCTAAAGCCTGCACCCCCTCCCTTTGCACCGCCTCTCACCCCCAAACTCCATCCCAGAGCCTGCACCCCTCACCCCCTCCTGCACACCCACCCCCTGCCCCAGCCCGGAGCCTGCACCCAGCACCCAAACTCTATCCCAGAACCTGCACCCCTCCTGCACCCTAATCCCCAGCCGAGGACCTGCACCCCAGACCTCCTCCCAGAGCCTTAGGCAGATGGGGTGGGGGGTTCTGGGCACCACCAAAATTTCTACAACCCTGCCACCCATGCGAGTGGATAAGGGTCAGGGCAGTCAGGGGACAGGTAGGGTCCTGGGGGGGGGGGCAGTTAGGGTAGGGGGTTCTCAGCAGGGGACAGTCAGGGGACAAGAAGCAGGGGGGGTTGGGGTTCTGAGGGGAGCAGTCAGGGGGTGGGAAGTGGGAGGGAGTGGATGGGGCGGGGCGGGGCTAGGGCGGGGCTTCCCCCCCCAGTGTCCTCTTTTTTGTTTGTGGAAATATGGTAACCCTAAATCTGTGTATCATTGCAGGATTTTTCTTTGTGCTCTTACAGAAGCACACAAATCAATATTGCTGTAGCCAGCTAAGCAGTACAGCACAATCAGATCTGATGCCATCTGAGTCAGATATAAACACAAAGACATGATTCCCCCGCGCAGTGAGCAAAGAGAGCAGGCCCTGCCGTGCAGCAGAGCGTATGGGCCCCATCTACCCAGTCAGGACAAAATTCACACTGACCTCACCAGAAGCCAGATTTGGCTGCATGGACGTAGTTTAACGTCTCTGCAGTTTCAGCACAGATAGACCACCCCTTTCAGAACTGCTCAAGCATATCCTGCTTATAAACTACATCATTCCTTAAGTCAGATCCCATTTGATTCAAAGACACTGGAAATCAGGCGTGAGCCAAGGCCGGATTTTAAACTTCTGGCTTTATTCCTGGTTCTAATTATCGTTTTCATGCTGGAAAAGTATTTGAAACATCAGTGGAGGTTAAGATTGTTTGGAAGCATCTTATTTTTTTTTTTTTTTTTTTAATTGGATACTTCAGTTATAGCTTCAAAACAAATGAGTCACTCTGAATGGCTAAACCAGAAATCTTTTCTTACCTGCCTTTAAGGATTCAAACTAGAAAACAAGCGAACACAAGTGCTGGAAATTTCTTGCAGTTCTGCCCTTGGCAGCTGCTTGCCGTCTACCCTGGTGTGGGAGGGCAGCAGTCCAGTTGGCTGCTGGATATGCACCTGGTCCCAATGCCACAATGTCACAGAAATGTTCAGGCTTCCATAACAGCAAATCTTATAGGAGAATGTGCTCGTGGTTTGACCCACTGATGGCCATAAACTAAGAGCTAAATTGTGCAGCTTTTAAAAACCTCGGACAATGGAACCAGTGCAGTTCTTGCAGATTACAGGATATATTCTCAGCACTAAGGGCAGACACTGACTGGCAGACCAGTTCCCTTTGGGACCACAGAGCATGGTAGTAAGGCACAGTCAGCTCTAAATAGACATTTAACCCTGCTGCTGCTGGTGTGCTTTGCTTTTTGTTCTTCACCAGTCACTGCCAGGTTTGGGCTTGTGTGCAAACGGCAAAGGATCGGAAAGGTCTCAGCTCTGGGTCTGCAGGTACTGTGCACAGAGCTGGTCAAGAGGTGGAATTTTCTTCCCATGGGAAACATCAATATTTGGCCATTAATTTCCGTTCTGAATCACAATGGAAAATTCAACATATTGGAACATTTTGCAGAATGAAAAATTCCCAAAAGTGTTGAATCAGAAAGGCTGACACTAAAATGTTGCCTTTTTTTTGGTCAAAACTAAATTATTTGACTTGTTGAAACAAAAAAAAGTCATTGTGTGTCAAGATGTCAACCTGAAGTGAAAATTTTGTTTCAGCAGTCACAAGCAGGAAATCAGAAAATGTCATCGAAATCAATATTTTTCCATCTAATTTTTCAATTTTGACAAATACATTTTTCAATGGGAAAACTATTCAAGTAAAAAGTTTTGACCTGATCTACTACAGAGTACGAGAGTGGGCAGCTATTAACAAATCCTGTTTATTGGTTATTTCTGATATTACAGCACTGCACAGGTTACTGTGGTGATGATGAATTTAAAACTATGATCATGAATTTCATTTTGTTAGATCCAGAGACTATTTTTATTTAGTACTGTACTCATCTGGGTCTCTTCAGTGCTGAAATTGCTAGGAGCATGAGTTTTAAATTATCAATGTGTCTTAAATTGCAACATGAGACTTATCCTTGTGATTCATCAATACTTCTATAAATGTAAAACTTTCAGTGTATTTAACTTCCTCTGTCTCCTGCCTGATCCGATTCTTCTCTGCATTTGTTTTTTGTTTGATTCTTTTTTGTTCAAAACTCACTCTCTTTGTTCATGCTTCTTAAATAAAAACTTCTAAACGAAGACAGCAATGATAGCCACAATTGGTACAGCATACAAAGACAAAAAGAAAACAGCCAAACCATCCATGCCCTCAGACACACGCTCACACTCATGCTCGTATTCTCTAGTGCAGGGGTCGGCAACCTTTCAGAAGTGGTGTGCCGAGTCTTCATTTATTCACTCTAATCTAAGGTTTCGCGTGCCAGTCATACAGTTTAACGTTTTTAGAAGGTCTTTCTCTATAAGTCTATAATATATAACTAAACTATTGTTGTATGTAAAGTAAATAAGGTTTTTAAAATGTTTAAGAAGCTTCATTTAAAATTAAATTAAAATGCAGAGCCCCCCGGACCAGTGGCCAGGACCCGGGCAGTGTGACAGCCACTGAAAATCAGCTCACGTGCCACCTTTGGCACGCGTGCCATAGGTTGCCTACCCCTGCTCTAGTGCTTGGTCCAGTTCACTTTTCAATGACACAAGCGATGGTGTTTCCATACCCCTTCTATTTGGAGGGAGTCCCACTTTCTAAGGATCAGAGCTCCTGCTCCCAATGAAGACAGCAGCACAAGTCACATGGATATCACTGGCAAAGGAAGCAGGCCTTAGCTGGTTTCCTTTGCAGTTATTGTTCCTGATACCCAGGATTAGCTTTCCTGTGTTCAGTTCCATACAGTTACTCCTGGTACTGCCCCTTGTAACACCCGAAGCAATGTTTACTCCCTTGGTCAGTAGCTACCTCCAGCTTTAATGGAGGAATGGGAGCTTTTACTACATTTAAAGTTACCTTTGTAAATAAAGGGTAGAGGCTTTATAATAACAACAATTACTGCAGAAGGTCGTTATTTTATCCTATTAAGAATCATGACCTCATCAGGGCTAGGCTGTAGTTTAGTTTCATGGAGATGAAAGAGAAATCTTCTCTTCTAGCTCACACTGTGTATAGTGCATTACTTTAATCACTTTAATAAGGCTATGCTGGCAGGCCTAAGTAGCCGAATGTCAGCCTTTGGTAGGTGCATTTTTCTTGAAAAGGAAGTACAGTAGAACTCAACGTTATGAACACCTCGGGAATGGAGGTCGTTTGTAACTCTGAACAAAACATTATGGTTGTTCTTTCAAAAGTTTACAACTGAACATTCAAAGCTGTAGTAAATCAAACTTTACTATGCAGAGAAAAAAATATGCTGCTCTTAGCCATCTTAATTTAAATGAAACAAGCACAGAAACAGTTTTCTTACCCTGTCAAATCTTTAAAAAAACAAAACAAAACGTTCCCTTTATTTTTTTAGTACATTTAATACTGTACTGTTCTGTACAGTATTTGTCTTCTTTGGAGGTTAGGGAGGTGATCTCTGCTGCCTGATTGCGTACATCCAGTTCCAAAGGAGGTGCGTGGTTGACTGGTCAGTTTGTAATTCTGGTGTTCGTAACGCTGAGGTTCTATTGTAACAAGGAACTTTATCGAGTGAGGTCAGTGACCGAGTACAATGCTGAGGCTTAGATATAGTTGAACTTGTTTTGCTTAACTCCAACTCCAGGAGTCTGAAAAGTTGACTAAGATTCCAATATTACTGAGTTTGCATTCCACTTAGTAGAGACTAAGCAAACACTTCCACAAGCCAAAATGTAAAGCAAATATTTGACAGTGGTGGGAACATTTTGAAGAATGGGTGTATTTTTGTCAGGCGCTTTCTTTCAAAACACAACCCACAACAATTTTTTTAATAGTTCCCTATTTCGTGTTACAATCATGAAGAAAGCCTCCGCCTCTGAAATCCAGAGGAAGAAGCCGAGAGGAGGGGAAAATTGTGATTTATTTTGTAACACAATTTCTGATTGAGCTTTAATTATGGTTTGAGGCATAAAAGTATACAAGTAACCTAACTTCCTTACGGGCTGGAAAGTTCAGTCCTACTGGGCAAATCACCATGAAGGTAAGAGTATTGGGGAAATCCTCTCATTGTCTTCTATTGGCCCGGGATTTCAGTGATTCTTGTGTGTCCCTCTCCTTTGCACCTTCTCTCTCTTCATGCAAGACAGAAACCCTGCTGAAAATCCGGTGTGTTGACTAATGCAATGAGTATCCAGCCTGTAGGAGATTTCCTTAATTAGAATCTGATTGATTCCATTAACAGATAACTAATCCACAGTGACTAATTTGACTCATTCTGCCTCGGAGTTTGAGGATTTCAGTCCGTGTCCAAAACAATACCAAATGCAGGAAAGCCTGAAACTCAAATGGTTTGGAATAAAAAAAAATTAGCAAAATTGTCATGCTCTTGTAGGCTTTTTGCCATTCAGACACTTTGGGCTGTAGTCAGCGTGAACTGGATTCCTGTGCAGTGTATCCTGAGGCTAACAAAACACTCTTTTCTCCTTGGCTGAGGATCGTATCCCTAGCACCGGAGAACCGATACAGCTGGGCCACTGTAAGAGTGCTGGTGCAGCCGTGTTATGCCACCGGGAAAGAGCTCTCCTGTCGACATCATAAAACCAGCTCCGCGAGCGGCGGTAGCTGCCTGTGGGGAGTGTCTCCTGTAGACATGAGCTCTCATGCTCACAGCGGTTTATAACTCAAAGGGTTTTTTTTCACATCCCTGAACAATAAAAGTTTTGCCAACATAAGGGCTACTATAGACATGGCCTTAGTTGGGTCCCTTTATTACAGCTGCATATGCAGGGACTGGAAAATGTACCAGGCACCCACTAGCCAGAGGCAATATTAAAGAGAGAGGGTCAATAGAGGGACCCCAAGGCTCGATGCTGATGGGAATCCCAATTCCAACCCCAGCTGCTCGGGGGGGAAATGCTCCATTTGTCAGTCCAGGTGTTTGTCAATATGGAAAAGTCCTTTAGGATTTAATAGAAAGCAATAATCTCCCCATAACTTTTCCAGACTGTGAAAAATGTAATAGAGCATCCGATCCCTGCTCTATAGTCTACACAGGCTGATTCTAAAACCCTATGGAACAGAGCTCTCTCTTTCTCTCTCTCTCTCTCTCTCATCCTATAGGATTCTAGGATCATTTCTTTAAAACCCAATCAGATTTTGTCGTGCTTTATTGTTATTCACTTTTTATTGTAACAGTGCCCAAAGTCCCCACTGTGCTGTGTGCCAGAGGTGCATGTGGGAAGAGAGTTTACAGTCAAGAGATTAAAGGCAGACGGATGGATCTGACATACAAGCAGGGCGATGGGGTGAGGGCAGCACGTAGCAGGATAGTTCTGAGCCTTTCGACGTGTTTGTATTATTTGTGGGGGAGGAGCTCTGGAGACGAGGGGGGGACAGGGAGGGACAGTTCCAGTCGGAGGGAGGTGTGACTAAAGACTGAGGAAAAGCGAGGGGAGGGAATTGGAATGGGGTACTGGAAAGGAGAATGAATTGCGTCATGGGCACAGAGCTCCATGCTAGCAGAACCTGGCACATGGAGATTCAGGAATGGCAGAATCGCTGACCTGGCCCTGCCAGCTCGGCTGTCGTCCCGACTGCACGATGAAATGTTTGCCCAACAGACTCGAGTCCTGGCAGCAATGAAGGAACCCCGGTAGGCAAAGCTAGCATCAGACAGTAACTCTCCTAGGGCACCAAAACCCTCCTGCCTAATACGTGCTCCATTGCCATGTTCCTGTTGTGTTTCTCTGTAATGAACACAGGTCTCTCGTACACTGGGGTCATGCTACTGACACTGCATTTGGGAGCATCACACCAATCCAGAGAGCAGAACAAACCACGTGGCTGGGCATTCCTCCAGCCAAAGCTTCTCTGGAAGCTCCGTGAAATCGGATTCCTGGTTCTTTCTCTACATCTTACTGGTAACATCACCCACATGGTCTGGTCACAGGCCAGGGAA
Organism: Malaclemys terrapin pileata; assembly: GCF_027887155.1. Classification (NCBI taxonomy): domain Eukaryota; kingdom Metazoa; phylum Chordata; order Testudines; family Emydidae; genus Malaclemys; species Malaclemys terrapin. Next base: position 2,300,085 of record NC_071513.1, on the reverse strand, counting down.
ATAGAAAGTTCTGACCCTGGCTCCCTCTACAGACTCACTCTGTGTCTTTCATCAAGTCGCTCTTCCTCTTTCTGCTCCAACACCGCTGAAATGGGGACATGGCTATAACGATGATGATTATTCAATTAGGTGCTGATGGTGTACACTGTGCTATTCAGAGCTAAGAGAAACATGCAGGCCCTGCCCTGAAGAGACCTCAGAGATGAGCTGTGAGTATTCATGAGCCAATCGCTACTCTCATTCTGTCTGATGTAAATCCAGAGTAATACCATTGGCTGGGATGGGGCTGTCCTGGATTTCCAGCAGTGTAATTGAGAGCAGCAGCTGGCCCAATGTTTCCAAAGGGTTTGAAGTATGAAGCATTATGTAAGTGCCAAGCAGTATTCCTTCAGGTTCTGGCAAGAGGTCTCAAACAACACAAGAAAGGATATTCCTACAAGTCACCCTGGGCACCGCAGGAAACAGGCTGTCCTCACAAGAACCATAGCCCAATTTTGCACTTAAGGAGTTGAAGATAAGGTCTGTGGATCAGCATCCAAACTTTGGGTGCTCATCGGAATCAGACCCCTAATCTCTTTACATTTCCCGAACCACTCACAGTAATTCATCACCATGGATTCAGTGACAATGTTCCAAACAAGACAATTGCCATGCTGAATGAATGAGACAAGAGGTTTCATTACTGAGGAGACATTTCTTTGGGTCTGTCTACACTGCATTGTAAACCCGGGTCTCTGGGACCTGGGCTTGTGGACTTGGTCGTTCCAAGCCTGCGCTTGAGCATCCTCACTGCATTGTAAATCTGGGTTTATAATTGCTGGACCCAGGTCTGACAGCCATGCTAGTGCATCCATACTGTGCTATGAAGACCTTTTGACTCGGATCTGTGACTTTCCCTGTGTCCACACTGCAAAATGGCAGGGCTTGCACTCAAGTCACAGCAGAACTTGGGCTCTCACCCATACCGTTAACAGGGGCCCGGGACCCAGCTCCGGAGCACTTGCTGTCCTGAGTCAGCCTGATGTGTGGATGGAAGTGGGGCTTGGGCTAAACCTGTGTCAGAGCCCAGGCTTAGTGCACAGCGTAGAAATACCCTGTATGTTCGTAACAAGTCATCCACCACAACGCCGAAAGCTATAAAGCTTTGATTTAAATGTTATTAAATATAGCGCCATTAGTGTGAAGAAAGCGAATCCAGCCTTCTCTTTCACAGCTCGGGCGGTAGATAGGTCTGACAACCTGGAAATAAAGAGTCTATGCAAATATTGTAAACTATAACTTGTTTAAAGACCGATTATCTCAAACAGGAACATACACACACACACACACAAACAAGAGAGTGAGATCAACAGGTGTAAAATCCACAAGAACTGACCTGCAGGGCTCTGGAGCAGGAAGCTTTAAAGGCTGCCAAGTTTATCTACAGTGAGGTTAATTCTTTCTCTTCACCTCCCTGATCTTCATACCTCAGTGTTTTTCAATCCCTGGGTATAGCACTGCAGTGGATGAAGCCCTGTTGATCCCAGAGAGACTGTAACACAATGAGAACCAAGCAGCAGGCGCCTACAGTGTTTGAGGGGAAGGGACCCTTACAAGGGTTTGCCGGGGCTCGACCCTCTCCGGGTTGCTGGGGAGCCACACCGGCTCACCACACACAGTTGATGCTCGGGGGAATTAGTCTGGCCGCGGGGGTCTCCCTCGGCAGCCCTTGCAGTAACTGGAACAAACACTGTAAGCCCAGGCCCTGGGTCAGGGCGGGGGAACAATGGGTCAGGTGCTCAGGCCCTCGGGCAGGGGCTGAGCCACAACAATACAATAGAAATAAATCCAGGCCCTAGGTCAGGGTGGGGCAATACAGAGTCAGGGACTCAGACAGGGCTGAGCAGTACCAGTAGGCCCCAAGCCTCCTAAAGGCCTGGGGAAGGGGGAGACGGCCACCCACGGGGTGGGTGGCAGGGGGGACACAGGCCCTCCCACTCCACTGCATCCCAGCCCGGGGACCTAGCAGCGACGGAAACTCGCTGCTGGTGTGTCAGTGGGGATCCTGGCCACAACACACTGACATGGGCTCTGGCCCTGCTGCAGCCAGAGTGGGGTCGGCTGCCCCCGGGCTACTTCCGGACTCCCCCTCTTGTGGTAGTTGAGTCACGGTGGTGTCCTCAGGGGGGTCCAGCACCATGGGTTCCTCGGGGTAGTGGGCGAGTGGCAGGCCCGGCAACTCCTCCGGGCGGCGGGCAAGTCAGGCCAGTCCCAGCCTGCACCTTGGGCCGTGGGGGTTTCCCAGTCACGGCTAGGCTGGAGACGTCTGGCCTCCCCGTGGCTGGGCTTCAAGTAAGCTCTGAGGGCGAGCCTTTATACTTCTGGGTCGCCTCCTGACCCTCTGAGGGACGGGCTCAGAGCTCCCTAGCTCTGCCCACTCCGGCCTCTGGACGGGTTCATCCTGCTCCGGGACGGCGGGGAGCCACACCGCCTCATTACAGGACCCCTCTGCATTTGTGCCATCGCTAATTTCAACACTATAAAAACCAAAACCTCAAGCACAAACCAAGGCCTGGCCCTGCACGGAGCTCTGCACGAGCAGACCCTTAAACACAGAAATAGGTCAGTGCAGTACTGGGGTCTAAAACTCCACAATGTCTGCCTGGGGGGGGGGGGGGGGGGCACAACTCAACTCATTACTGACTTGAACAGCTGGGACCTTCCTTGGCCAGTTTGCAGTTCGACATGCACTCAAGTCCATACCCAGCTACATTTCTGTTCTCTCAACTTTGCTTTTAGCTTTTCGTTTTGGCATTTTAATTTTGTTTTTGGCAATAGGGGAAAGAAGTTTATGTTTTCACATTGTTTTCCTTTTAAAATATGCTCCTGACTTCTTACCAAATAGAAATCACGCAGAGACGCTCTAGATCTGAATTCAGAAATGCTGGTAAAGCCAACACATGGTATTTTATTATTTATTTTATTGTTAATGCAGCCATCGAGATTTTTTTTTTCATGGCCATGTTTATTTCTGAGCTCTTGGAAAAGAATCAGAGGGGTAATGAGAAAGTTACTCAAGCCAGGACACTCTCTCTGTGATCTCGTTGATGGAGCACAGCTTTTCTAGACTGCAAGCTAAGTTCCAACTCCTTAAAGTCCTTCTGAAGGCACATGGCTGCTGGAACTAATTGGTTTATTAAGGTTGTTTAGTGCACATTGAAACAATCATTATTGCCTAGACAAATAACTAGAGGCCACTCTGCGCTGTTTGCCCTTTCAAGTAACAAAGAAAACTGCCAAAAGAACTTTGTAGGTTGGGTCTTATTCTTCTCTCATTAACGTTCCAGGCCCACTCCACTGTGACTCACACCTGTGAGAGTCTGGACAAAATCTGTTGAAGCCAACAGAACCACTGCACATTTATACTGGTGTACTCCAGAACAGAATTAGGCTCATTGACTTCAGGGGAGTTATCCCAGGTGGGCTGCCTTCGATGGCATGCCTGCGGGAGGTCCCTGGCCCTGCGGATTCGGCGGCATGCCTGCGGGAGGTCCGCCGGTCCCGCGGCTTCGGTGTACCCGCCGCCAAATTGCCACCGAATCTGCGAGACCCACGGACCTCCCGCAGGCATGCCGCTGAAGGCTACCTGACTGCCGCCCTTGAAGGGACCGGCAGGCTGCCCCCCCGCGGCTTGCCGCCCCAGGCACGCACTTGGAGCGCTGGTGCCTGGAGCCACCGCTGTACCTGGGCCATTTCCTGAACAGGATGAGCCCCCCGCATCTCAGCTCTCCTCGGCTGAAATGGAGCTGCCGACCCTGCAGTTGGTCTGGACTGTCACTTAAGCCATAACAATATTTTATGAGTGCTCTGTACATACACCTTGTACCAGTATCAACGTGGCCGGGGTGCTGCTCTGTGACAGGCTGCAATGCTCTGTTTACTTTTCCTCTCTTAAATCGCAAGATTTTTAAAACTCCAACAGCTCAGATTGATTTTTTAAAGACTCGTGAGTAAATCATACTTCATAGCTGTCAGAGCCAAACCCTGTCCTTGATTTAGCCTCAACTCTGACATCCAAAGATTGCATCAGCCCTTTTGGCCACAGCTTCTCACAGGGAGCTCATTTTCAGCTGATTATCCGCCACCACTCCCAAATCTCGTTCAGAGTCCCTGCTTCCCAGGATAGAGTCCCCCATCCCGTAAGTAGGGCAGACATGCTCTGCTCCCAGATGTAGAACTTCACAGCTGGCTGTATTGAAACCCATTTTTTATGGAAAGTTGAGGGGAATTCTGGCAGCCAGGGGATGAAAAGAAAGGGACTTTGTCACTGCTGTGGGAGGGAGAGGTTGGCGGTTAGAAGGGTGCGAAGTTAGAAGGTCAGAAGAAGAATTTTCAAAGCTGAGGAGAAGGGGAGCTTGGCCTTTCCATGGAGGGGATGTGGAAGAGGCGGGAGCTGTCCAAATGGCAGGCTTCAGTCTGCAGCACTCTCAGGGTGTGTCTTCACTACCGGCCAGATTGGCGTGCAGCGATCGATCCAGCGGGGATCCATTTATCGCGTCTAGTCTAGACCCCCCGAGCGCTCTCCCGTTGACTCCTGTACTCCACCGCCGAGAGACGCACAGGCAGAGTCGACGGGGGAGCGGGAGCAGTTGACTCACCGTGGTGAAGACACTGCGGTGAGTAGGTCTAAGTACATCGACTTCCGCTACGTTATTCACACAGCTGAAGTTGCCTAATTTAGATCGATCTCCCCCCAGTGTAGACCAGACCTCAGTTTAGAACCATTTGTTTTTCTGAAAGTAGGAATTCACCAGTGTAGTAACATTCTGATCTTGTATGAATGGAAATGATCTAAGGGCTAGGCAACTGTGAACATCATGTACGAAACAGACCATTAACACTGGCAGCGTTGGTCAGAGGATTCGGATTTTATCACACCCAGGAAAACACATCCTGAGTTTCCCAACAGCTGTTTTTTTCCACCGTGGATGATGAAACAACTACAGTACTACTGCTCTACAGTCACATGACCAAATCCAGAGTGGTCACAGACAGCATGTCCTAGAGACAATGAGGAGCCAATCCTGTTTCTCCCATAAATGAGTCTCTCTCCCTGGCAGCTCCTCGTGGGGCCACACCCCAAATGATGTTGTCAGGGATAAGGGCAGAGATTATTGAATAACGTTTGCCTGCTGCCAAACTAAAACCACAGAGCTGAGGGTTCTTCTTGCTTCTCACTGTTCTTTGGGGAAAACTTTAGTACTTTATTACCTTTCTGCTTGCATATGCATTAGCTCACCGCAGTGCTTTGATATGCACTTCCATCATTGACATTGCAAACGTGAGCCTACTGCTGAATACAAATGATTTATTTAACAAACAAATAACCAAACCAGGGCCTGCCCAAGTTATCCAGCTGATTCTAGCATTAGTGATACACAGACATAAATGGAACACGTGGGTCAAAATTGAATGCATCTTCAGAACTGCGGCTCTTTCCCTGTGCAGGTTAGAGCCAGCTGTCAGGCAGATTTAAGGGTAGCCACATGGCCTACTGGACTGAGGATGGGACTCCAAACCGAGACTGCCTGAGTTTTCATCGTGGCTTTTCCCTGACTCACGGCACATTCCTGGTGCTCCCTACACTCCCAGGGAAGTCAGTGGGAGTTGAGGGTGTGAGTGGAATGCAGGATTGTGGCCCTGAGCAAGTCACTTAAACTTTCTCTGTCTCGGTTTCCTAATCTATAAAATGGGGCTAGCAACGCTTTGTCACATACCTCAGAGGGGTGTTGTGAAGAGTAATGAGGTTAATTCTTGTACAGCACTTTGAAGATACAAAGTGCTTCATGCTATTGTTAACGCACAGCCCCAGAAACTTCAGCCTGTCCATCTGTTTATCAATGCGAGACGTTCAGTACCAACAACGATGACTTGGTGCACTGAACGGACACGCATTTGGGTGCGTACATTTTCCCATCCTGCTCAGCTGATGTCCCTCAGGACATTTCCGGAGAGACCATCTCCCCACAGTCCCAGCTCTCTGTGCCCATTCAGCCCTCCCCCCAGTGTGGTACTAGCAAGGAGAGTTTGGACCTCTCTCCTTCTCCATAACAATCCCCTCCATCCAAGACATCAGCCTTCAGACTGCTCAGTTGGTCATGTGCTCCAATAGCCACAGAGCAAAAACCACTCTCACCCACCCGGGGCTGGCCAGGAGACCTCACCTGCTACTCTCCCATGCTGGCCCAGCCAGGATGACCCACACTTTCACAGCATCTAGAGTGCGCTGTGGCAGTTCCCCTTGGCTGGGAATGAAAAGGCTCCCGCGGGTTCCGAAAGCAGCAGCCCGGTTGTTCAGTAACCTGTTGCCCTGATTCTTGCACTCTCTCCCCGGTGAACTTCAAGCACGTCAAGACATCTGCCGCGATTCGCAAAGCCATGCATCGTATTGCTCCCTCCCTCTTTCGCTTTCCACCAATACGTCCCAAGGCAGCGAGGTCGCAGAGGCACAAAGAAACTGCTGATTAACAGGGAGAGGCGGGTGACTGTGGCAGACAAAGGTTTCAGAGGAGCCAACCCAAGACTGTTGAACTGAGTCACCGCCAGGGGAGAGGGAAACAGCCTCCGATCGAAGCAGCTCTGGAATTTTTCTACAAAACACTTTTTCACTGGAAAATGCTGATTTCTCAAAATCAAACCAGTTTGTGGGAATGTCCTGGGTTCGCCAAGACTTTCTTCAGGAAAAGTTTCTCAGACCCAGGCTGGACTTTTGGGTCAGGGAGAGCGTCCCGGACTAGCCAAGCACCTGGTGGTGAGGAATCTCACTTGGGATACAAACAGCCAGACTGGGTCAGACCAAAGGTCTATCTAGCCCAGTATCCTGTCATCCGACAGTGGCCAATGCCAGGTGCCCCAGAAGGAATGAACAGAACAGGGAATTACCAAGTGATCCATCCCTTGTCGCCTATTCCCAGCTTCTGGCAAATGGAGGCTAGGGATGTGGCAGTCCTGGCTCCAAGTCCGTGGTGGGACTGATTTGGAGTCAGGCCTGGAACTCAGGCCTCCCACAGAAGTGCCCTGACCATGGAGCTCTGGGCTATTCTGGGGCATGCTCTCTCTGTCACACACACATCAAATAACGTCTACAGGTCACAGTCTCATCCTGAGGAAGAACGGGAAACACTTCCGAACTCTCAAAGAGAGTCGCAGGATGGGGAAAACATTCCCCTTCCAGCTCCACTCCTAAGGCTCCCACATTCAAAGCTAAATGCAGCAGCTACCTCTTCACTCAGGTTCCCCTTGGCAACTGCTAAGCCAAGGGTTCTCAGACTGGGGGTGGGGACCCCTCAGGGGGTCATGAGGTTATTATACGGGGGGTTGTGAGCTGTCAGCCTCCACCCCAAACCCCACTTTGCCTCCAGCATTTGTAATGGTGTTAAATATGTAAAAAAAAGTGGTTTTAATGTATAAGGGGGGTCGTACTCAGAGGCTTGCTGTGTGAAAGGGGGCACCAGTACAGACGTTTGAGACCCACTGGGCTAAGTCCACTCAGCTCCCTCCTAGTGGCAGAGAAGGAGAGAGAGCATTGGCATTGTTCGGTACATGTTGGACGCTTGCAGAAAACAGAGCAATGACTGCTATAGAAGGACCTGGGTCAATGGCTACATACCCAGAGTCAGGTCAGTGTCACACAGATAAAAGGCTCTGTAGCACGGCCCCTGGGATAGCGTGGCCATGACGCGAGGAAGGGACCCATCATCTTTTCAAACTTGTTTGTGTTGGAATGAGTTCCAGTACGATCCATATTGGGCACATGAAAGAACATTTACAGAGCGCTTTGTAAACGCGTGGATCTCTGTATCAATAAAAAGTAGTTAAACATTGGCGTTCATAGCCCGTCCAAGTCTCTGACAAAACTACTGGACTTTACCACATCAGCCAGGGGGTTGAAAAATACCAAACAAACAAGACCCAGGAAAGATGCCACCAGCTGTCAGAAACCAGGACAGACATGTATTTGTGCAGAACGCTCATATTTCAAAGAGGACTGAGGGGGCTTTTGTGGGGAGGTGCCTTTCAGAGCATGGGAAATGGGATATAAAATCAGACCTGGGCATGTTTAGTACCTGGCTGATGTCTACACGATTTAAGACTTTTCTTGGAATTCCTGCCTCTCTGCAATTGTAATGATAAAGAGATACTTTTGCAAAGGTGAAATTGTTATTCCGAATACAGCTGAGATTTCATTATAGGAACATTTTGTTCAAGTGTGATTATTTTTAAAGGCCAGTTTGATACTGGAGTCTAAAGAGACTGACAGATTCAAAATGGACTAAGCCCCACCCTTTCCATTAAAAGAAACGACTTTTTATTGTTATTTCAAATACCCCCGAGAGTGATAAATTCTCAGCCTTCCAGAGCAAGAGCTGGAACAGGAGGTAAAAGAGCAGGGAGCCCCAAATCTTCAGACCTGAACCCACAATTTTGCCCAAGGGAAAACACGTCGTTTGAGTGCACACAGCATTTGCTTTGCATTCCCCAGTCACGTGGTTGGGCACCACATGCAAACAACTCTCGTCCGACGAACACGGCCCCCCCTTGAGAAGGTGCTCTCCGTGTCATAGGAACTAAACCCCAGGATCCAAATTGCCGTGCAATGGAAAACACAAAACTGGTAAGCAACGGCAGCCTCAGCACTTTCCAAAGACCAGGACGTCTAGTCCTTTGGACCCTGGTCTAGGTCAGGCCAGAGAAGGAAAGTGGAATTTGTGAGACAGTAACTGGTGACAGGAACAGGGCCAGACTCTGATCCCAGTCAGAGCAGAGTACAATGAGAAGTAGCTCCACTGAAATCAGATGAGAATCAGGCCCAGAGGTTGTGACAAAGGGATCAGGAAGGATCAGGGAAAACGCAGGTGGCTAGCGAGTGGTTAGTTCTTGCAGTGTGAGAGAAGAGGGCCTGGTAAAATGCAAAGACAGGGAATGCTGCTATTGTCTCGTACTGACCGCCGCTGATCACAGTCCACAGCAGGGGAACAAGGCTGGCGAGCAACAACCCATTTCTACATTGGAGCTGGTTTTATTTGAACTAGCAAAAAATCTGGTGGCCTGTTACACAAACGGATGGCACAGAACATTCCAGGGCTGGGAGCTTGGCTGAAATGGGGGATATTTTTTATTCTTATTTGATCTTTATTATTTCTTCAGGCTTAGAAAATGACAGTATTAGTGCTTTTGGAGAATTTCAGAGCTTATCAGAGCAGCTCGGGGGAGGAGGGGACTCTCTAATTCCTGCGTTTGAAGGAATAATGGATGTTTCGTAATTGCACAAGGCCAGAAATCCCAGGAGGAATGTGCAGGCAAGAGTTGGCTCCTTCTTAAAGACGGGGAAGCTGCCAGGAAGTCCCGCCAGGTGATTCATTTTGAATGAAGGAATTGTTTTGCTTCAGCAAAACTGGGAAACAGGTTTTGCCAAAGGTAGAGCAGGGATGCACGGCCCACTTCCTCTTCAGGATGGTACTTGTTTTAGAGAAAGCTCGCTCTCCCTGACCTGCTCAGCCCAAAGGCTCCCGGGACAGGAAATTCTCGTTACTGTGAGCACACGCGCCGATGTATTGCTTTAAAACATTGTCCTTACACCGGGATATCACTGAGCCGAGGCTGGAGGGAGCCATGAAAGGGACTTTAACCCAGTCTCTACTTGCCTTTAATAATGGTTAAGGAAAAATGAAACCCACGCCCACTAGGTCATCCCTGGCAGAGCCCATCTCTTTTAACCAAAACATTTAGGGACAAGGTTGTGATAGCCTGGCACGTGTTGAGTAGCATCTTACTGCACATTCGGTTCCCACGGACCCCACATAATATAGAATTCAGTGAGACTCCGCATGGAGGGAAGTGCTACACGACCCCCGGCAGAGGGTCAGAGCCTCACCCTCACAATAGACTGCCCAGCACATTTTTTCAGCCAGTTAAGCTTATCTTAAGTCAGGCAAGAAACTGATCTGCCGTGTGTCCCTCTGTGCTAACATCACAAGTGCCATCCCATCAGGGTAAGAGGGTTGCCTCCAGCATCCGGCTCAGAAATGTCATTTATTACAAATAGAGTTCCCAGTTTATTCCTCTTGGGAAGTCAATACTTAATGAATTTTTAATCTTCAGGGCTGAATACAATGGGTACAGCTTCCTTTGGGCTTTGATATAAACCCACTGTGAATCAAGCGCTGAGACGATGATACAGGCTCACCCAGTACCAAGTACAGCTTCCAGACATTCTTTATAGTAGCTGATTGGAACTCCGATTGCTTCAGTTTAGAAATGCAGCTATTATAACACAATGTTATTTGGTGGTGGGTTTTTTCAACATCTGTTCCATTTAGATAATGTTTTGAAAGGGATTTGGCCATTTCAGGTGAGGCAAGAATAGATAAGAATTTACAGGAACATACTTTTCAACAAAATGTGCAGTGATGCACCAGCAAAATTTTTTGCATACCCGGGCTGGAAGTTAAAGCGAGAAAAATTCAGACCAGAGCTGAGGTGCCATTTTTTAAATAATGAGGGTAATAAATCATTGGAACAACTTACCAAGAGTCATGATGGGTTCACCATCACTGGAAAATTTTAAATCAAGATTAGCTGTTTTTCTAAGATATACACTGTCTTCCTAGACTCGACCTCTAGCGAGAACAGAAAACTCTGGGTCTCTTTCTTGCTCTCCAGATCCAGAGGGCCAAGTTAGGACTACCAATACAAGGCGTGGGATTCACTATGGAATCTCAGACAGTCATCTCCTGGGAGGAAGGTTTCAGTTATATGGTGTTCTAGAAGTAACATAGGCCCAAAGTTGCACAAAAGGCCACTGATTTGGGGTGCGTCTATTTTGCAGCGCTCAGTTTGACGTGATTTGGGAAGAGCAGAGTATATGCATATCCCATTGGAGCGCCAACTGGAGCACTGGGTGCTCAGAATGTTTGAGAACTGAGGGGGGGAAGGGAACACGAAGCCTCTAAGAGTTGAAGATTTTGGCCATAGCGCTGGGCTATCATCTTGCGGTAAACTCAGAAAGCGAGCTGGGAATGTATTTATGCTTCCTCCCAGTGTGCCCATCCGTCTAGAGTTGGTTCGTGTAATTTTGCCAGATGATGATAACTTCACTCTGCACTGGATAGACACATCCATGTCCCTTACACGTTTTTGTGGATACTGATTGCTCTAGGCCAGTGCCAGCAGTAGGACTAAGGTGCAATGCAATACCCACTGAAGTCAAAGGAATGACTCCCAGTGACTCTAGTGAGTATTGGATGGGCCCTTAGAGTACAAGCGCTGCTTTCTCAGAAGAGGTAGTATATTCACCTGATGTATGGCACACCAGGAATCAACTTCTCAACAGAACAGGCCATGTTCAGTTGGTAGGAACAGGCTACTAGAATAGGGAGATGTTTTGTCTGAAACTTTTTTTTTTTTAGCTGAAAAATGCAGAACCAGGCTGACCGAAACTTTTCATAATTTCACGTCAAATCTGCCAAATAGTTTTTGTTTAAAAAAAAAATCTACAAAAATCAAATACTAGTGCTTCAATCCTTTCAAAACAAAATGTTTCAATTGTTTCTGTTCAAAATTACTTTTAGTTTTAAAATATATTTCTATTATCTTAAAGATGGTATTAAAAGTTTGGAAAAATCAAAACATTTAGTTCAAGTCAAAGCATTTTTTTTAACTTTTTGGTTTGACAAAATTTTTGAAACATTTTCATTTCAGGTCCGAAACATTTTTTTCCCAATTGTTAAGTAAGAGCAGTAAACCAAAAAAACCCAGCTATTCGCTTGGCTTTATTCTACAACTGTGTACCAACGGCATGAATGCATTTTGCACAATTAAAAAATGTCCTTTAATAAACCTCTGTCCACGCATCCTTGACTTCCCTCCACTTCATTTTGCTCTACAAGACAGTGAAGTTCTCAAATGTATCAGCAGGTCACTAAATAGAGTTAGAATTGACAGACTTCATCATTTTTTTATAATGGTGATGTAAAATAAAAATAAAAAAGCTTCAGAATAAAAATCTCTGTCAATTTACATTTTTCACAGTTGTGGGAAATTATGGAACACGGGAGGGGTGGGAGTGGGGGGTCAGACAATAGTTAATGACAGTGGACATTGAGAGTCAACAAGTTAAAGCTTCGTAATGGTTGAGACACAAATTGTCAACATCACACGTCAAACCGTGCAAGGTCAATGTCCTCCAATCCAGCGCAAGAAGTTTTCCGGCAGCGTCGCTCTTTCTTTGCCTCGCTGCGAATTTTGATGATTATTGACGGACTTTTTTGCTGGTGGTGACTCAAGTTCCCCATAAGCTGCACGGCCGCACAGCAGCCTATTTAGTGCCGTGCAGGCGCTCAGGGGACCCACCCGGGGACCTGCTGCGGCTGGGGAACAGCCGGGGGGGGGGCGCCCCTTCCCCAGCCCCAACCTAGCCTGGCCCCCCACCTGCCCTGGCGCCCCTCTGCCAGCCCCAAGTCTACTGCAGCCCGGATCCAGCTGTGGTGGCGCGGTCCCGGGTGAGGCTGGAGCAGCCCAGCCCGGCCCCAGGCCCCTCCCCCAGCCCGAACCCTGCCCCGGCCCAAACATGCTGGGGCTGGGGAAGGGGCGCCGATCCTGCCACCCCAGCCCCGGAGCTCCCACAACAGGAAGAGGCCCCTCTTCCTCCCCCTCCCCCAGCTCAGGTGCTGCTGCAGGGAGAAAGAGCTGGGGGGAGTCTTCGCTCCCCGCCATAGCCCCAGAACACCCTCCTGCACCCCAAACCCTCATCCCTAGCCCCACCCCAGAGCCCGCACCCCCAGCCAGAGCCCTCACCCCCTGCACCCAACCCTCTGCCCCAGCCCTGAGCCCCCTCCCACACTCCGAACCCCTCGGCCCCACTGCCACCACATGAATTTTGTTATGTGCACCAATGTGGAGATCATGTGTCACACATCACCTCCAGATTGATGCATGTAACAAAATTCATTCCACACATGGGGTGGAGGGGAATTAAAGATGCTCGGGGTTCTACTGGTCGCCATATTTGGGGTTGGGAAGGAATTTTCCTCCAGGGTAGATTGGCAGAGGCCCTGGAGGTTTTTCGCCTTCCTCTGCAGCATGGGGTGGGGGTCGCTAGCTGGAGGATTCTCTGCGACTTGAAGTCTCTAAACCACAGGATTTGGGGACTTCAACAGCAGAGTCAAGGGAAAGGGTTGGGATGGCTTTGTGGCCTGCATCATGCGGGAGGTCAGACTAGATGATCATAATGGTCCCTTCTGACCTTAAAGTCTATGAGTCTGAGAACACTTTTGTGTGTGTCAGGTCAAATCAACGTTTACTGATGTACACCAATCAAATCTATTCTTTCCAAGCCGAGCTATAAGGCTGTGCCAGAACTCTTACGTATAACAGATGGTGGACAGGTCCACAGAACTGTCCATTTAAATTTGCTGAAGTACCATCTGTATTGATTTAACGAGGGCTGAAATTCCCATTCATTTCTGCAAATACTACTATTATTTCAAGTCAGGCTATGCTTCAATACCTTTCGATCGGCTATTTTTCTATCGCACTAGCTTGTAATGTGTGATTAGGCACTCTAGAGTAATGTTGCCTCTTTTTTTCTTGCAATATAGTCAGTTAAGAGGCTTTCTGTACGATACTCCTAGCATTTAACAGAAAATCACTGGTCACCAAAGCGTTGGGGCTGCATTCGGAGGTGTTTCCATAACAGGATAACAGCAGCAACAGTAGTGGCTTGTTGCTCCCTAACTGGATTAATTGTATTGTACAGAGTAGAGATGTGGACACTAATTTCCCAACCCCATCTTGTGATTGGCCGGCTGGGCCTTTGTGATAAGAACGTAAGAACAGCCATACTGGGTCAGACCAAAGGTCCATCTAGTCCAGTATCCTGTCTTCCGACAGCGGCCAATGCCACGTGCCCCAGAGGGAATGAACAGAACAGGTAATCATCAAGTGATCCATCCCGTGTCGCCCATTCTCAGTTTCTGGCAAATGGAGGCTAGGGACACCATCGCTGCCCATCCTGGCTAATAGCTATTGATGGATCTATCCTCCATCAACTTATCTAGTTCTTTTTTGAATCCTGTTATAGACTTGGCCTTCAGAACAGCCTCTGGCAAGGAATTCCACAGGTTGACTGTGTGTTGTGTGAATAAATACTTCCTTTTGTTTGTTTTAAACCTGCCACCACATCCACGCACCAGCTGCCAGTAATGCACACCTGGTGCCTCCTGGCAGAAAAACAAAACTATATCCCTTGGCCCAATTGTGTGCAGAGAGGAAGAGGGGGTGAAGATAAAATGATTGTGAGCTTTTCCCCTTCCCGTTCATGACCTGTTTTTCCAGGTGATAGCTGAAAAGGCAGACCAAGCCTGTACCCCATTCTCAGCCCAACAGCCTGGCTCCAGCGGCCAATGAGCTCGGAGAGCAGCAGCAAAGAAGAGTGGCATTGAATGAGGAAGTGCCCAGGAGACATTCCCTAGTTAGCATGAAACTAAGAAGAGAGATGGTGATCAAACTTTTCTGACATGGAGACCTGACTGATACAGCTCTGGAGTTTCCTACAGCTGGTTCACGGGGAAACTAAAGATGGTCAAAAATGGGGAAACTCCAGCAAAATGATTTTATGGATTTTTTTTGCCTTTTTTTAAAATCAACATTTTGATTTTTTCCAAATTTTCCAACCAGAGCAAAAACAGTTGCTTTCTTGAAAAATCAATTCTCCCTCTGCACAGCATTCCTTTTGCTGCATAAATGTATGTAAAAACATTCCGATTTCATGGCAACATGCCTCTTAAAACAATGCACTAAATCAGTACTACGCGTTGTTTGCTGCTCCTGGGATTACAGACATCAACTTGCCCCATCGCTGGAAATTGGATGACTTGCTTACAAGGTGGACAAAAACTCAAGGCAGGAAACAGCGCCCAGGCCCAGCGCTGCACAGAAACAGAGGATGGAGCCGGTGTCAAGATAACAGCACTGAGAGAAAAGGGTTCCTCATATGGGAGGATGGCACCACATCTCCAGAGAGAAAGTTGGTAAAAGGAAATAATTTGCTAAATTTTGCTTAATCACATGTGACATGGGAATCCCGGATCCTTCACTTCGGGCTGCTTTATTTTAGTGCCTTTTTTTTTTTTTTTTTTTTTTTAAAAACAGTGGCATGAGGCTTTGAAAACTGCAAAGACGAAGGAAGCAAGTCTCTGTGCACTTCTAACATGCCTGTCATTGCTGTATCTGTGAACCCGGCGGGGAGAAATGGGGCAAGAAACATTTCACATCCCTACTGTGTTGATGTTTGCTTGCAGGATTATTTTACAATGTTATGCCTTGCACCGATAAAATATTCATGTTGCAAATTGGAAATTCTTTAGAGGCAGCTAGTCAGATGTAAAAGGCAGTGGACAAGTGCAGTTGGCGGCTTTGAAATGTTCAAGGACTGATCCTGGCAGCAGCTGTGATGGGAAGGGTCTCGGCGTATGAACAGGGCAATATCATTCATGTTCTGGCTTTTTCTCAAGTTCACTGTGTAGCTAATTAGCACTATTTAACTGGGCCAGCGGTTATTAAAGTGCCTTTGCATTTCAGGGCAAGCTCGCAGTTGCTTCACTTGTTTTGTAACCAAAAAAGAGCACTTGAACTTTCTTAAGTATTTATTCAATAGGATTCATGAGGCCTGGATGCAAAACCCACCCTGTTGGATTTAGCAGGCATTTCGGAGGCACATAAACATCTGGTTTTTGGATGTCCCCAAGACGTCTTAGACAGTGTCTGGAAAGCTCCCGCGACTAACCAACAATAATAAGGACAACATAATTCCCTCCCCATACCCCCCCACCCCCCATACTAGCTTTCCAGGCAAGGTCAGCTTTATGTTCAGCAAGGAGTTTGCTCGGACTCTTCCTTGCTCCTGGTCTCCTGCAGCACGTTCAAGGCTGGAAACTTTCCCAGCTGTTACCATGAAGCATGAGTGCCGCTGTTCACGCTTCCGAACTGCCCCAGAGTACCCTGCAAAGTATCAAATCATCGCCTCGGAGGAGCACGGTCTCTAGCACGCCATCCAGCCTGGCTGGCTCCCGAATCGCAGGTCTCTGCCAGGCTCCGAGTTGAAGCGAAGGCTGTTGCTGACACCCTCTGGGAATTTTGTTCTTTGGCATGCTAGGGGCTGACGGAAGGATAGACTCAGCTCTGCATTATGGCGAGGAATGTAACTAAAATTAGGCGAAGGTCCCGGAGGCTTGAAGTCAACGAGTCTCTCTCCATCGGTTTCAACAGGCCCTGACTGAGGATCTCTCTTTTCCGATTGGCATGGAGCTGAGCTGGAACAAGAAGCCGCAGTCTGGGTGCTTGGGCACGTCCCCTGGGTCTCTTGCATTTAAAAACCCTGGATTGCTCCCAGGGCAGCCGGTGGTTTCTCGTCATGCCAAAGACAGATAAATATTCTCTCTCCTAGTACCACAGAAGCAGGTTTGAGTACTGATTTTGTGGGGACACATTCCAGTAGAAGTGTGACAAGGAAGCATACTGACCTGCAGGTTCAGAAGGCCCTATTCCTAGCAGGCCTGGGACCTCTGGAGGAACAAACCCTGCTTACTCATGTGTCCACAATAGGACTATTGCTGTTGTTGTTCATACAGGTCACAGGCATGCATGGCCCTTTACAATGAAAGCAGGGAACCTGACCTCATGCGCATGCAATCTACACCCATTGAATGCAGACAGGGCTTGGCTATGAATGCAACTTGCAAATGGCCATATTTTGCTACTCTGACTTTGCAAGGAGTCTCATTGTACTCAATGGTACTATGTGCAAAGTAAGGAGTTACTCAGTGTGAGTAAAGGTCACAGAATCTAGGCCACAGTGAATAGCGCCGGCATTTCATTATTCATCAACCCCCGTAACTCACCTTGAAAGAGCAGCACTGTAAAGCCAAACAGGCCCGGCCTGCAACTGCTCAGCTACACGGATCTCCAGACAGTGACAGAGCCCAGTCTCCCAATAACAGCACCACAAGCATTGTGGAGGACAGGACTAAGGATTCAAAACAACACTGACAAATTGGAGAACTGGTCTGTAATCAACAAGAGAAAATTCAGTAAAAACAGGTGCCAAGTACGTCACTTAGGCAGTCGTACTGCCGAAAAGGATCTGGGGGGTTATGGTGGATCACACATTGAATGAGAGTCAACAATAAGATGGAGCTATGAAAAAGACACATATTCTGGGGTGCATTAACAAGGGTCGTATGTAAGACATGGGAGGTCATTGTCCTGCTCTACTCAGTGCTGGCGAGGCCCCCAGCTGGAGTGCTGTGTCTAGTGCTGGGTGCCACGCTTTAGGAAAGATGTGGATAAATTGGAGAGAGTCCACAGGACAGCAACAAAAGTATTAAACTGTTTAGAAACCTATGAGAAAAGGTTAAAAAACTGGCATGTTTAGTCTTGAGAAAAGAACACTGAGGGGGGGGACTGATCATAGTCTTCAAATATGTTACGAGTTGTCGTGAAGAGGACGGTGATCAATTGTTCTCCACATCCACTGAAGGCAGCACAAGAAGTAATGGGTTTAATCTGCAGCAAGGGAAATTTAGCTTAGCTGTTAGGGAAATCTTTCTAACTCTCAGGATAGTTAAGCATGGGAATAGGCTTCCAGGGGAGGTTGTGGAATTCCCATGATTGGAGGTTTTTAAGACCAGGTTGGATGAACACCTGTCAGGGCTAGTCTAGGTTTACTTGGTCCTGCCTCAGCACAGAGGCTGGACTTGATGACCTTTTGAGGTCCTTCCCGCCCTATGTTTCTGTGATTCTATATTGTACAGCCTCATTCGCTATTGCCTTCTCACAGACATAAGGAAACAGACCTACAGCATGCTGCTTCATTCTTCTTCTAAAAGGAACCTAGATACTGGTTCCATGTGTGGCTTCTGGTTGTTTTCTTCCTTCCTAACACGTTGCAAAGTGCCAAGTTCCTACTAAGCTTGGGTATCTTGATGGACCACAGTAATCACTGGTTTGTGTAAGCAATCTTCCAGCATTCCAAGCTCTGAATTCTCTGCGGTGTCTTCATATTTTCACTTCATATTTCACTGTAAGGATCTGCATTATCTGATGAAGTAAGTTTCTGAATGTCACTAGACGTAAGAATTTCCATACAATAACTTTAAAATGCCACGTGTTGTGTGAAATATTTGCAATAAATCAATGGGGCTGAGAATTTCTCTCAGACACGGGTGACCAGAGTGTGAATTGTATGTAGCAGTCAAGGTCTGAATCACAGTTTAAAACACTGTAGGGGAAAAAAAAAACTGTTTCCAAAGACCAGGCTTCAGTTTTGGTTAGACTCAGAGTTCCGATGATAGGTACATGCCTGCCATCTTGTGGCAAAACGTTATAGAAAAACCTGGTGTTCTGTTTGAAATTGTGAACGAAAGATGCAGGTCTTCTGGCAAAGGGATGACATACCATTGTTAGAGACTGAAAATCCCAGTTTCATCTACACCAACTAGAACAGATAGACTTTGCATATGATGTCCTGGATAAACTCATATTGGGAAGTGACAGAACGGAGGATATATGGGTAATGCTTTGCAACAAAGCCAAAGAACTGTGGACAACACAAAGGAAGTAGAAATAATGTTTTATTTAGAGGATTCCCTCCCCATCTTCATTTGCACACAGTCTCTAATATGAATAGTATTGGGGGGAGTGAAGGCAGGGAGCTGGACTCAATGACCTTTCAAGGTCCCTTCCAGTTCTAGGAGATGGGACATCTCCATTAATTTATTTTTATTTTTTTTATTTTTTAGTTATGCCCATTACATAAACGTACAACCCCACAATATTCAATTGCATCCTACCTTATATCCTCAATAAACCTTCATATGTATCTATTTTAATTCAGGTTTCCTATTTCTCTTTCATGTTGGGGATGTGCCGTACAGTTTTGCTCACACTTCTCTGTATTTTCTCTTTTAGGTTCAGGGAAGATTCTCATACTGTGTCTTGTTCTCTCTCTCTCTCATGTCAGTTTGGCATCTGCATTTTATACTTAACATTTGAACTATAGCAGTTCATTTGGTTCTGGTTGATTTTCTTGTATTTACTGTAAAAACCAATCAAATGTTTGAACTTAACATTCTTAAAACAAGCCCCAGGCGGACTCTTGGCATCCCTCAGCCAGGCGTCTTTGCCTTAAAGATCCAGCTTGTAGCACTGTAAACTTTTGTTTGCTTAAACTTGTGAACTGCTGGTTGTCAGCTGGGAGGAGTGAACTTTGTATATTCAACTGGATCCCATTCTAAGTCAGTAGATTTAAGAGCCCCAAGTCACCTCAGTGTTACTCCAATTTCATGCCAGTGAAACACTATTGAAATGAATGGAGTTGCACTGGTAACTTATACCATTAGATACAAACTGTGTCTTGGCATGTAGCATCAGATACAAATGGTGTGTCAAGCTAGAAAGCTACAGAAAGTATCACGCAGAACTGTGATCATGCCCCTTAAAAACCCCTCTCAAATTCCAAAGGGAGTGACTGGGTTAAGAGTTGCGGCTAGCAAGAGATGTTAAGAGTAACAAGAAGGGTTTCTTCAGGTATGTTAACAACAAGAAGAAAGTCAAGGAAAGTGTGGGCCCCTTACTGAATGAGGGAGGCAACCTAGTGACAGAGGATGTGGAAAAAGCTAATGTACTCAATGATTTTTTTGCCTCTGTCTTCACAAACAAGGTCAGCTCCCAGACTGCTGGACTGGGCAGCACAGTATGGGGAGGAGGTGACCAGCCCTCTGTGGAGAAAGAAGTGGTTCGGGACTATTTAGAAAAACTGGATGAGCACAAATCCATGGGGCCGAATGCGCTGCATCCGAGGGTGCTAAAGGAGTTGGCAGATGTGATTGCGGAGCCATTGGCCATCATCTTTGAAAACTCATGGCGATCGGGGGAGGTCCCGGATGACTGGAAAAAGGCTAATGTAGTGCCCATCTTTAAAAAAGGGAAGGAGGAGGATCCGGTGAACTACAGGCCAGTCAGCCTCACCTCAGTCCCTGGAAAAATCATGGAGCAGGTCCTCAAGGAATCAATTATGAAACACTTAAAGGAGAGGAAAGTGATCAGGAACAATCAGCATGGATTCACCAAGGGGAAGTCGTGCCTGACTAACCTAATTGCCTTCTATGATGAGATAACTGGCTCTGTGGATGAGGGAAAAGCAGTGGAAGTGTTATTCCTTGACTTTAGCAAAGCGTTTGATATGGTCTCCCACAGTATTCTTGCTGCCAAGTTAAAGAAGTATGGGCTGGATGAATGGACTGTAAGGTGGACAGAAAGCTGGCTAGATTGTCGGGCTCAACGGGTAATGATCAATGGCTCCATGTCTAGTTGGCAGCCAGTTTCAAGCGGAGTGCCCCAAGGGTTGGTCCTGGGGCCGGTTTTGTTTAATATCTTTATTAATGATCTGGAGGATGGTGTGGACTGCACTCTCAGCAAGTTTGCAGATGACACTAAACTGGGAGGTGTGGTAGATACACTGGAGGGTAAGGATCGGATACACAGGGACCTAGACAAATTAGAGGATTGGGCCAAAAAAAAACCTGATGAGGTTCAACAAGGACAAGTGCAGAGTCCTGCACTTAGGACAGAAGAATCCTATGCACTGCTACAGACTAGGGACCGAATGGCTAGGTAGCAGTTCTGCAGAAAAGGACCTAGGGGTCACAGTGGACAAGAAGCTGGATATGAGTCAGTGTACTCTTGTTGACAAGAAGGCAAATGGCATTCTAGGCTGTATAAGTAGGGGCATTGCCAGCAGATCGAGGGACGTGATCGTTCCCCTTTATTCGACATTGGTGAGGCCTCATCTGGAGTACTGTGTCCAGTTTTGGGCCCCACACTACAAGAAGGATGTGGAAAAATTGGAAAGAGTCCAGCGGAGGGCAACAAAAATGATTAGGGGTCTGGAGCACATGACTTATGAGGAGAGGCTGAGGGAACTGGGATTGTTTAGTCTCCAGAAGAGAAGAATGAGGGGGGATTTGATAGCTGCTTTCAACTACCTGAAGGGGGGTTCCAAAGAGGATGGAGCTCGGCTGTTCTCAGTGGTGGCAGATGACAGAACAAGGAGTAATGGTCCCAAGTTGCAGCATTGGATATTAGGAAACACTATTTCACTAGGAGGGTGGTGAAGCACTGGAATGCGTTACCTAGGGAGGTGGTGGAATCTCCTTCCTTGGAGGTTTTTAAGGCCTGGCTTGACAAAGCTCTGGCTGGGATGATTTAGTTGGGGATTGGTCCTGCTTTGAGCAGGGGGTTGGACTAGATGACCTCCTGAGGTCTCTTCCAACCCTGATATTCTATGATTCTATGATCTGCTCTGTCTCCATCATCAGACGAAGGCCAGCAGCCGCCGGTGAGCGCTATGCAATCTGCCCACACGCAGGCCTAAGGCCAGCTCGACAGTGGCCCAGGACAGCTGGAGGGCCTGGTTCATGGACAGCTGCCTTGCCACAAAATCCCCTGAATTCTCCCCAAGAAAGCAAGCTGTGGGCCGATCAGCAAGGCTGGCTGCAGCAAGGGCGGGCTTCAGGGATTTGTAGTTCGAATGCTTTGGGGTTCATGCCCGGCCACGGAGGGAAGCCTCAGGTTACACTAAAATGTAATCGCTTTTATGGGGAAAGGTTTCCGCAATTAGACCATTCGTTTCCCTTTACGACAGCTCGGCTGCATCTCAGCCCATATGGGCCGGGCTGCAGGGAGGGGTGTCCACATAACACGGGCCAGCTGGGGGATGGCAAGAGAATATTCTTGTCTGAAATAAATCAAGAGGAAATGGACGAGCTTGTTGAGTGGTTGCCAAGACATGCTCAGGCTTGCTGGCCTCTCAGGGAGAACACACAGTACTAAATATTGTTGTCTTATTGTGTACAGCATGCAAACAAGCCACTTACCACCACAGGGCCTGCGCCCATTAATGACTGTTCTCAGCCTCTGCGTAGCTCAGCTCAGCTGCAGGGACGGGATGCCCACCCAACTGCAGGTTCGCACAGTTCATGAAAGCAGACGGGAGAGCAGTGCAGTTGGGAGCAGGAAACTGGAAATTGGGGTTTGTAGTGCTGGTGCCAGACCCTGTAAGGTAGAACCCCACCACCGCCTGAGCTCTGCCCCCCCGGGGGGGAACACGGTGAAATCCCCGAATACAGCTCCCCCAGGGTCTCTCTTTCAATAGGGGGAGAGGAGGAGTTGAGAGACAAATTATTCAAAGGAGCAGTGTGGCCATTCTTAGATTCTTAATCTCCATGCAACTGCAGAAACTAACAGTGCAATCAGTCTGTGGGGGGGAATGAATATCCTTGACAGCGGGAGTTCCTCCACTAAATTCCACCCTCTGTGGCATGCACACAATTCCATTGGGTTACAGCGTATTGTGGGTGCAACTGAGGGCAGAACCTGGCCCTCAGCGCTTCTAAATTACCCCTACCATATCTGTGTAGCAGACAAGTCCCACCCCCTCCAGAGCTCCCGGCAGAGCTGTGCAAATCACCAGAGGGAGTAATAGTGAACCCCAGGCTGTTTGTTAATCTGCTGCAGGGGGCGTTTCCAGGATCACACACACAGGTTGCTAGTAATTGTTTGCATACAGCTACAGATTTCAGCGTAGTTGGATTTAAACTCAGGGCACAGAACGTTTCTCGGTCCAAAGAACTTTTTGGTTTGGCCTCTGCAAGCTGGCAGTGAGACTGCCGGCAGAATGTAGTGCTTGCAAAGGGTGCCACACTGACCAGACAGATGTACGACTCATAGTCTGAGAGCAGAGGCGGTGGAGGGGCCCATTAACGTTTCTAGTGGGTAATTGCGGATTCATTCAGGGGTTGGCTTCTCTGCTCAGAATGAGAAAAGTGCCGAATATTGCCCCTCACTACTGACCTTGCAAGGGGTGATTTGGAGCTCGAAGGCTCAGTATCCGTTCCATGACCCTGTCCCTTTAAATACCAGGCAATTATCCCAATATGATTCTTTGTGTGGCTGTAGCGCCACTCTCGGTTTCAGTAATTGCCAAGCAATTAACCGCCAGCGCCCCTTCCTAGCTCATTCCTAGCGCAGGGAAGAACATTTCTGACAACAGGAAATCTTGGCTAACCCACAATGTTTCCTGTGGTTGTATCTGTTCTGTGATGAGTCAGTATCACAGACTGATGCCTAGGACGATGGCCTGGGAGCCCCACTCGCTGCTCTTCCTGATTCTGTGTGACCCGGGATGGAAAACTCTGCTCTCAGTTAGGAAGATCAGGAACTTCCATCTCCCACATCCCAGCCTGCGACCCCAACCACCAGGCTGTAGAGCAGGTGTGTGTCTCTTGCTCCACCCAAAAAGCTTTCCTGAATCAAAAGGTTCCCCTCCAAAAATAGATATTTCAACAGTTCTGGCTTGGGGACAATGCTCGAAAGGGCTTGGTTTTGATCCAATTACTGTCTATTTGCTGCAATGGTTCCAGAATCAAACAAACAGGAAATAAGTCCAGTGTTTTCAAAACATGGGGGGGAGGGTTCTTTCAGAACGCATGAATAATCTGATCTCTTAATCAAATACTTTCACTAAATGAAATACAGAACAAAATCTTTTCTTACAAACAGGTACAGGAATATCTGTATTTTACTCATTTTAGAACACGATTGACAGCTTTTTGTCATGCCAAACTTTCTTTCAGGAAGACATTTTAATGAGGGGGTGTAATATTCACATTTTTCTCTATTGCACAGTCTTTTATTAGCATTATGTTTGGTCATCCTTTCCTATGTCATTAAACTGCATTCACGTGCCCCCAGCTACATGCAAGCTTATAATTTTAAAATGTCATGTATAGGTTTATTTTACATACATTACACCTTATGTAAAAATTCTACATTCATTGCTCTTCGCCAAAAGGCAGGTAAAGTAGATAACCAGGTACATTAAAATAAATTCTCCTTTGAACATTTTGCGCCAGAAAATATGGAAAATGGAAGGAGAAAACAAAAACAAAACAAAACAAAAAAGAGGACAGTGTTGTGGCATTAATAGCGTCCAGATGCCCCAAAGAAACCCTGTTTGCTACCTACAGTGTTGGTTTACAGTTCAGTCTTTCTTTGTCACAGTCCCCAGGGGTCTCGGCCTCTTTAAGGTAACTCCCTTTTCTTGAAGAAGAGCTTTGCCGGGTGCTGTTAAACTGATAGACTCGCAGCTTAAACAGATGTTGGAGCTTCTCTTGGAACTGGTGTCCAATGAAACAGTACAACAAAGGGTTGATGCAACTGTTTGCAAATCCCAGGCAGATGCCAAAAGGCAAAGTAGTGTCAATGACTGTTGTAATGTCACAGTTATCAATGATGTTCATCCGAGCCAGGGCATCCAAAAAGGTTAAAATGTGGAACGGAAGCCAGCAAATTAAGAAAGCCACAACAACTGCAGCCACCAGTTTCAAGACTTTGTCTCTTTTTTGTTTGTTTTTCCTGAATTCCCGTGCTTTCATTAAGTGCATCCAGATCCACACGTAGCATGTGGCTATGACAATTAAAGGAATCAAAAAGCCAAGAGTGTTTTTCATTAAGGCTGTTCCAGCAGACCACTTTGCGTATTTCTCATAGGGAAAAGCCATAATGCAGGCGTTCACCCCCAAGCTTTCAATGAAGTACGTGTCACGGAAATAAAACGTTGGCAGGGAAGACAAACAAGCGAGGCCCCAAACCAGTAAGGCTATCAGTGAAGCTTGTTGCAGTGTTCTCCTTTGAGATCGAATAGGATAGACAATAGCCCGGTACCGGTCCATGCTCATGCAGGTGATGAAAAATATACTTGCAAACATGTTCAGAGACAGAACGGAACTGGAAATTTTGCACATCACAGATCCAAAAAGCCAGTTGTATCCGTAGGCATAATAGGCTGCCCAAAGGGGAAGTGTGGCTAGGCACAACAAATCAGCCATGGCCAGATTGAAAATGTAAATATTAGCAACAGTTTTAGGGCCGTGATGGCGGCAGAGTACCACGACCACCACACTGTTGCCAGCAAGCCCAAGGACAAAGATAACACAGTAGAGCACCGGAATCAGTGTAAATTGATAATCTGAATAGAGAAGTGGACAGGGGGAGGGAGACATCTGCTCAGTCGATACGTTTGTAGCGGAGGAATGTACATCTTGAAGCGTTTCTTCCGTAGTGTTGAGCCTGGAGTAATTACTGTACATCTTGGGGATTGGCGAGGAGATAGTCACTGCTGGAAATTCTTGTGCTAGAGACACCTTTATCACCACATTGTTCACCTGCAAATATAAAACAAGTGTTAGAGTCAAACAGAGCCTACAAAATTACCTTTGCTATTCTCAGAGCTTCTATCCCAGTGACAGGGTACAATCAGCACCAAAGAGAGGTGACGGCACGTCCTAAGTAGGACTAGCAAAGGGATGAGCTTCTGGGTTTGTTCTGAAATTCTGAGGAGGTTCTTGCTGTGGGCAGCAGAAGGGAAAGCCCATTGATTCAGGACAAGTCCCAGGCTGGGTTTCTCCTGATTCTCTTCCCCACGTGCTCATCCTGTTTCCCAGCTTTCTCACAGCTGACATAAAACAATCATTCTTTGCACGTCCATGCGAAGAGTTCACAGTGCTTTACAGGCATTCATCTCACCTCCCAGCCAGCCCACAAGCGAGACAAAGCCCCATTTCATGGAGTGGGCAATTAAGGCATGGAGAAGGCTACAAGGCTTGCAAATGTCACACAAGGACTAGTGCAAATCAGGGAATAGAACCTAGTCTCCTGCCTCCAAGTGCTGTGTATTCACTGGAAGAGAAGAACGTATCAGGGAAGCAAGGGCCTGGTCCTGCTCCCAATGAAGTCAGTGGGAGTTTAGTCATTGGACTTCAGTGGGAGCAGGACTGACCTTCAGTTCAGTAATGCAATGCAGGAGCAACACCACCACATAGCTACGAATACAGGAATAAAAGACAGACCTTGTTCACAACTTTTGGGGACCTACTTCATGTGAAATTTCAATTCAACATTTATTGCATGTGCACACCAAGCAGAGCATTAGTCACATTGTATATTGGAATTGGAAAAGGTTCAGAAAAGGACAACAACAATGATTAGGGGTATGGAATGACTTCCGTATAAGGAGAGATTAATAAGACTGGGACTTTTCAGCTTGGAAAAGAGACAACTAAAGGGGGATATGATAGAGGTCTATAAAATCATGACTGGTGTGGAGAAAGTAAATAAGGAAGTCTGATTTACTCCTTCTCATAACAGAAGAAGTAGGGGTCACCAAATGAAATTAATAGGCAGCAGGTTTAAAACAAACAAAAGGAAATATGTTTTCACATAACGCACAATCAATCTGTGGAATTCCTTGCCAGAGGATGTTGTGAAGGCCAAGACTATAACAGGGTTCAAAAAAGAACTAGATACGTTCATGAAGGATAGGTCCATCAATGGCTATTAGCCATGATGGGCAGGGATGGTGTCCCTAGCCTCTGTTTGCCAGAATCTGGGAATGGGCGACAGGGGATGGATCACTTGGTGATTCCCTGTTCTGTTCATTCCCTCTGGGGCACCTGGCATTGGCCACTGTCGGAAGACAGGATACTGGGTTAGATGGATTTTTGGTCTGACCCCGTATGGCCGTTCTTATGTTCTTATATTTTTATGTAAGAGTTTAATCAATAAAAAGGATGTAATTTTGACATTCCATTATTTGTCATTATGTAAGATAAAACGACACTTGCTGTTTGTTTAAATACTCGTGGAACCATTTATATTTATGCTACTAACAATCCTTGCAAGGGATAAATGCACCCCAGACATTTCAGACCTAGCCAAGGTCTCCGTAAGACATGGGGAGTTTTGACCGGTAAGGACTGCAGGATCTGTCCCACTGAGATCTAACAATGCTGTTTTATTTAACAAAGGGTGAATGACAGCCTCAAAAAGTCTCAATATTTTCTATCATTTTAACAACTTTAGGCAATTCTTCTCATGCATGATCATGTATGGTTTGCACAAAATATTTTAATACTACAGTAAATAATACACTGCCTAGAAAAATCTGGTAAAACGAACTTTTAAATACACAGTTATTATAATATAGTAAGAATTAAATTGGCAGCAGATAGATGTATCCTAATACATTAGTGCTTCTTCACTGAAAGTCACACACACACGATCTTAAACTCAATTTACTGTTAATTAAACAGTTCCTCCACCATGGTGAGGGATTTGGTTTGGTTTTCATTTTTTAACTGTGTAGATCACCTTTTTCTCATGCCTACTCTATCTTGAAACCTTTCGAAGTGTTGGAAATAGAGCCATGAAGTCTTATCTGTTTGATTTACTCTCAGTAGGACTGTTTTATGTTTACTTTTAGATAATTTATCATGAACTAGCACCAGCTGTTTCTACATGCTCAACTTAAATGATTCATTTCAGATTTTTTATTTCCATTTTATTTCATTTTTTGTAAAGTATTGTACTTATATTTGCTATGCTTCCACTTAAAGCAGCATGACACATTGCCTTATGGTAGGTAGAGCAATGTATTTTTAACAAAATTTTAACAGTAGATAAACAAGAAGTGACGTCCACTTACCTTAAAAGTGTTGGAATTCAAGCTGAAGATGGATATAGAATAACGTGGTCCCTTATTCCACTTTCCTTCTAGCGGGCAACATCTCCAGCTCTCTGCTTTCTTTCTGATACATTCTGTTGTCTCCACCAGGATACTTTAACCTACATAACTCCAGGACTGAAATATGAACGCTTGCCAGTTTGTTGATTTTTTTTTTTTTTTGGCAGCAAAACTGATTGAGAATCCCCCATCCAAGATCATGTGAGTACACATAGTAAATCAGAAGAGGAGAGAAACAAGAACAAAATGAAATTCGCATAAACATATTGAGCTGTTTTGCTAACATAGATAGTGGGTTCCTTATACTAGGAAGGTGTACACACACACACACACACACACACACACACACACACACACACACACTCTGTAGTTAATGGTTTTCAGGGGGAAAATCCCACTTTCTTTAAAGGATTCTCAGTCTTTGACAACAAACTCAAGAGAGCAGTAGATGTTTGTGCTTATTAAAGAAAACAGGAAAGTCAACAAAGGGAGTAAAATGTGCAGAAGATAATGTAGACTGTGGGAAGCAGGAGGGGAAACTGAGGCAAGCTCACAGTGGGAAAATAATTTGTAAGTGAAGGAAAAACTCAGGGGGCTGCTGCCTTCTGATACACAGTATGGACATACATTACCCAGGTGTCTTAAAACAGGTACCTTGCTTGTGAGATGATGCACAAAAGTCTAAGTTTTCAGCAGAGCAAATCCCAGAGCAGAGAGAAGAATCATGCTTCGAGGTAAAGCAACAACAAGCCCATTGTTTAAAAGCACAGCAGAGCTGTAAGCCTGCAAGTTCAAACCCAGATACAACGCACAGTAAATGGTGCACATGAACGTGCTTCCCCATCATTCCCATTTCGTGCTTCTTTTACTTGTAGGTTATTTAGTTGAAGACACTTGTGCAAGAGGATGGGTGCAAGCTAAACATTCACAAGCGCTGTAAACATTTTGTTCTCTTGTTAGAAGTCTGCTTTCCTCTGCCGCCCCAAACATCTCTGCTGGGGCTATGTGACTGCTCCTCCCAACGAGAAGGGACACTTGCCATGCAGAGAGCGCCCCAGGCCCAATGCTGGACATTGCCCTTAAAAATGCCCAGAGGGCAGAAAGCTCTTCTCTGCCTCAAATGCTCAACGCTGCCCCCGCTATAGCTTCCCTCATTGCACACGGCCTGCACGACACAGCCCCCACCACCAGCACTTCTATGTGCCTCTTGCAGCTCTGCATAGACCACTGGTTCTGGAGCGCCGGCTCCCTCGGACGTGCCCAGGAGCCCCACTGCCAGCAGCCCACTACAGCCTTTGCAACCGGTGGGCAGAAGGTCCAGATCCTGCCCACTGCCTGCCACGACCTGGACAGCACTCAGGCCTGCAGCAGTAACAATCAAATACCGCCCCAGAGAAGCTGGCGCTTGGGGGGCTGCTGCAGAGAGCTGCCCCTGTTCTGGTGACTTTGGGGTTATTGAGACTTGGGGCTGTTCTCAGGGAGCTAGCCCCTTCTGTCAGGCGCGTACGTGATCCGCAGCCATTACTGTAGTCACCTGGCAGGCAGGGCGGTGCTCCCTTCCCACTGCACGGCCACGCTTTGAGGCACAGCCAGACCTGCCTCGGGCCCACACGCAGCCTGGTTTGTTAGTGCCCTGCCTGCTGGAGCAGTCTGTCTTGCCAGCGCCAGCTCACAACACCCTTGACAGAGCCGGTGGGAATGGCCCTCTGCTGTTCCCTCACAGCCTAACCGGGTCGTGGCGACGTATCACTGTCCCCTTTCCTGATGAAAACATCAAGAGAGATTCTCTCTCATACTTGATCACCTGGCTGGGGCACTGGCACTAGCTGGGGCTGCCTAATTCAGAGCCAGCTCACTCCAAATTAGGGATTTGACCCTGGTCTTCCACATGCCTGGGGAGTGCTCTGACCAGCAGGATGGACACAGCCACCCCCAGTGGAGCTGGTGACTTGGGAAGAGCCTCTTGGGCCAAGCGACATGGAAGGGATCTGTTCAAGAGAACATGGGAGGGGAGACGCCACACCGTGCTCCCCTGATGGCAGAGTTAACATCTGCTCGGAAATCCAGCTAATGCTGTTAAAAACCAACCTCCAGAGACTCTTGGGGCTCAGTGCGCCCTGGAGACTGACCTACCCTCTCCCTCCACGTGGAGCCTGTGGCCAAGAAGCACATATGGGAATGGGATGATTTTGCTGCACCTGATCAGCCAATACACAAATGTCTCAGTTTCCAGTGCTGGCTCTTTGCACAAAATCCCATTCCCTAGAAAGCAAATCAACCACACTGCTCGGCAGACTTGCTTTTGACTCAACGTGTAGTAAAACCTGGCCCTTACCACACAAAACAACATGATTGAAAAGCAGAGAAACTCCCTTATTCCCTCTTTTCACTGCAGCGCACCTCAGCCAGTGCTTCATGGACAGAACGACCGAACAGACGTGCCCAGGATTTAAAATCTACCGATATGACAGTGACGCTGCTCTGGGGAGCAACGTAGGAAACGAAAACAGTCGCGTGTCCTAGTGAAACCATGTGCCACGGGCAGATAAACAGCACATCCTGAATCCAGAGCATCACACGCATCTTTCAGGAAGGACGATATAGAATTCACCCTCCCTGCAGGGTAACTCCCCCGCCCACACATCCCCACTAGCACAGGGCCAGCTCTAAGATTTGGGGACCGTAAATCCAAATCAGAGCCAGCTGAAAAAAGAATATGTTGGGGTGTGGGTTAAAAATAAAGTAACCTTGTTCTCTTGAAATTCTTCATGGGAAGTTTCAAAATTTTTCAGTGATTGATGAAAAACAACTAGTTTTCAAAACAAAAAAATAAAACTGTTCTCATTTTCAATTCAGTTTGGGGGGGTTTCCACCTCCCCCTTCTTTCTCTTTAGCCACTGGAAAAGATCAGGGGAGAAGGGGCAGAAACAAAACCAACAAAAGAAAAAAGTCTAAAAATGTTCAGGTTTAAAATTTAAAAATACAATCTGAAAAAAATTTTAAAACAGAAAACCTTCCACAATTTTTTTAGAAGGTGCCATGTAATTAGAAACCACTGAGAATGAAAACGTTCAGCTCGCTCATATCACGGTGCTCCAGCACTACAAGGAGGAACAGAACTTTTGAACGCTGTAACGAGGGTTATGTTTCACTAGGCGCACCATGTTCTCTATTGGATAATTAGCACCGAACACCTCCGTAGAGAACGCCTGGCACATGCACACAACACAAACCCGACTCCTTTCAGAGCTGCAGCTGACATCATGTGCCTCGCACACATGAGAAAAATTGCACGTTTTCACAAGCCCACGTCATTGCTCAATAGCCCTGTGCTCATGTGCTGCTGGGCGGGAGTTGCGAGAGCGTCGCCCTGCAGCCGTAATTCTTGCTGCCAGCTGCACTGTACTTAACTGCTTCTGACAGCGCCTTTGCCCTGCTTGTTCAAACAGCCGATAGGCTTTGTAACGAAGACAAAAAATCAGTAGCATGTGAAAGTTTATTTTGCATGATACGGAGAGCAAGTTACTGTTTAGATTGAAATATAAACTGTTTTCTTCTCCAGATCCTTTTCCGTTCCTCGTGGACACTTGCTCTAGCTGCCCTACCAATACCTCTGGGAACGCCTAAAACCTCACCATGGCTTGTCTCAGAATAGGTCAACCTGGTAATCTGAGGCGTGATCGCAGCAGGGTTAAAAACAGAAGCTTGGACACAGCAGCAGAGGCTAGCAATGGGAGGATGTGCCCCAGGTCCCCCGCGCGCTTGCACGGCCCACAGGGAAGCTAGCGTCTCAGCATCTAGGCTGCTGTTTGTTGCCATGCTAGAATGGGGAAAGCCACGGTAGTTACGTCCACCCATGCTGGGATCGTCCCTCAGATTACAGGCCAGACGTACCCTTAGTAGCAGCGGTATAGGCCCAAAACAGGCATGGCCTCTGGCTCCAGCTCCAGGCGAAAACATCACCACCAGGTGGGTCTTTGCACACTGGCCACACTCCTCGCACACCCATTCCGCAGAGACCTCTGGAGCTGGGCTGGTGGGGCACCTAAGGAGGAGGGGCTTGGCAGTGTACTCCCCCTTTCTCTAGGCTCCCCAGAGAGATCCCACAGGAATCCAGGCCCACAGGGTGGGAGCGGGCGGGGCAGGGAAACCGGCTGAGTTCCACTGAGAACTCTTCTTCAAACCCTCCTAGTGCAATCCTATGGTGAAACGGCCCTTACCCACTAGATCAAGAACCATGCTTTCGAGGGGCTCCAGCAGCGGGGAAGACCAGCCTGACGCATGGTGGCAAATGGCCCTTTTCCTCTCAGACAAATGACAGGCAACCTGCAGGTTTTTGGGGACGGGGACAAGGGCAAGGCCAGCCAGCCCTACTGATGGACAGATGAGCAGGAAGCGCCTTCTGTTTCAGCCCCCTTACCTGAAGCTAACCCAGCTCGGAGCCTGCGTTGGACATGTATACGAGCATTGGGCCCTGCACGTCTATTGTGCGCATCTTGCTAACATCCGGCCCAAACGTTCAACGAGTTGGTTGGAAAATTACAACAGTAAAAAAAGCTGATTAAGGAGAGTAAATATGAACCCATAATTCATCTTATTGTTTTTGTAAATTAATAAATGTACATTAAGGAGTTTGTGTCTGGGGTTTCACGGGGAAGCTGATAACTGTTGCTTTCCCAGCCCTCGCCTGGAATATTCCAAACAATGTCATATTTCAAAATGTTCTAGCAACTTGTCAAGTTGTACTCTTGAGGTTAAAACCTCCTTGGCCTGCCAAATTCCTCCATGCAGCTCCAGAATCACAAGGCATTTGTGGATTTAATTTGTTTCTTTTAGGAAAAACATGGGGGAAATTCATGTAAATCTCCTCCCCAAGAAACTGCATCAAATGTAGGTCAGTAACCCACAGCAGAGTCCTACTCCGGATGGACTTAGAACAGGATGCCGAAGTCGGAGAGCAAGGTCTGCCTCGGCCACATGCCAGGAGCCCCAGGGACTTGCCAAGAGCACACGCACTTTTGAAACAAAACGTGCCTTTATGTTTCACTGGTTTGCGGCCACTTTGCACACTCACCTTGAGAGTGACCTGCCCGCGGCTGCTTTCTCACAACGCTTCATACAAACAGAATGCGACACTCCAGGAAAGGTTTGGGGATTTTTAACATGCAGCCATCAGTGAAACGTGGGCGCTCATCTATCCCCTCCAATGTCCAAAGACACTGCCTGTGGACAGGCATGGCCTCCAGAGTCTCTTTGGAGGGATGGGGCCGGCTGCGGTAAGCCAGTGTTCTGGATGACTACCCAAGTCCTGCTTGGGTCCATCATCTCTGGTCCTGGCTTTGCATGGGGAGGTCTCCATGCTCTCCCCTCTCTGGAATGGCACTGCTGGTCCTGATGTTGGAAATACAGACCAAGGAGCCCAAAGATAATACAAATCAAACACACTAGTAAGACTTCACTGTTCCTGCAGTCAAATAGAAAAGGTACCAAAATTATCCTAGCTCCATCTCTCCTCATTTAGAGGTAAGAAATAAGGTTTGCTGCATTTATAGCTCATTGGACCCACCAGGAACAACAATCTCACCAAACACTAGGAGAAGTAGCTGATGTTAATAGTACGAGAGAGAGACCAGGAGAGAGTTTGGCACAGTGGAATGAAACCATCCGGGGCAGTCGCATTTAAACCAGCCACTCCCTCCACGGATGCTCTTTCACCTCTAATACTGTCAACAGCAAAACCCAACCAGGACAGGAAAATATTAGAAAAGTGACCAAACAGGTGGATCGTGGCTTGGGTAAAATACTAAGCAGGACATTAGACATCTCCAGCTCCATAAAGCCTCTGCAGTGGGTCTGCTAGGAAATAAATCCCAGGGAGCATCTAAATTGCTGTCTGAAGAACAGTCAAAACAGGAATTTAGCCTGTGCATGGGTTTGAGACATGGTACCAAATGAACTGGAATGGCTCAGCCTTCCCATGCAAAGTGGAATGGCAAGATGTCTAAGCCAAAACACTTGGTGTATGTACTCTAGGAAACATTAATACCAGAAGCAGCAATGGGACAAAAAGAAATAATCCCCGTGAAACACAAGATCTATGGCCCTCCTCTTGGGAAAATAACCAGGAGACTGGCTATAAGACACAGATGTGTCATGGTGGAAACAAAATGAAAGACAGTACATCAGCAGTAGCAAAAGGTGACCCTTTGAGTGGAAATTCCTCATGGCAGGAACCTCGTCTTCGATCTGTCTGTAAAGCTCCACACACACTTATGGCACTATGTAATTAATAGAGTTACTGTCAAGTTGGGCAGCCTTGATTTCCAAAAACAAAACCTCTCTAGGTACGGTATACTGTGTGAACATCAAGTGCTTGAGAAGCAGAGCACGGGTTGCATGGAACTAGCTGGAAATGCAGCTCAATCAAGCAACATTTGGCGTAACGGCAACATGCATTATTTTCACAGCTAGTGCGAAGCGTAGGCAACTTTGCACGTCATGAGGCCACATAGGGCCAACCTGCAATCATCAAAAAATGGTTCTGCACGATGCAGCACCTTGCAGTGGCTGTGTCTCCCAACAGGGCTGTCACCGCGGCATGCGTCTGGAAGTTATAAAAGGGCTATAAACAGACAAGGAAATGGAATCACTGAAGCCATAACAAGATATAAATATGATATTTATGATATCCAAAACCACTGTGTGTTTAAGGAACATTTTGAATCGACAGTATATTCCTCAGCCCCAGATGGTTCTACTTTCCCACTAAGTTTTAGTCCCACTAGGAAATATCTGGCTATAAAAAAAAAATTCTAAGAGCAGTATAAATTTTGATATCTGAACATTTCCATTAAGAAATTAACTGCAAAACAGCCAGCATGAAAGGGAAGAGAGCGGAGTTGAAATCAGGACCCTGAGAATGGCTATGTCAAGCTGCCCAGAAGATGCGTGGTTGAGGAATGGATAAGTCCTCCCGGGAGCAGAGCTGCTGGAGTCACGAAAACAAGCACAGAGCACTTGTAAAGAAGACGGGCAGCACATCAGCTGATCTACCTTGGTCACTAGGAGCTAGCTACAAAAAGTAAACAAGAACAGAAACGGAACATCCCTGGCTGGAAAAACAAAGCAGCTTGCCAGCCCACTTGGAGAAGGGTAACCCCTGCCCGCCTGCTGAGGCCCACACAAGGTCTCAGAAGTACCAGATGGTTGTAGTTCTGCTGACCTAGGTCAAGGAGAAGCCAGAGGGACACTGCCTCGGGGAATGGTGCACAACACAACGTGCTGCGGTTGCACAGTGCGTGTCGGCACACAGGGTTGGGAAGAAGGAATGTGTTTGGATCAGTGTCGTCAGAACGCACTAGCCAATACTCCAGACATGGGCACAGATGCAAACAGCCAGTAAGGTCTAGCTAATGGCCCCAGAGTGCATGTTTCTGTGCTCTGTCTGGGGGAGGGGGGCAGGTTCTGTCCCCCAACCCTCAGGGAAGTCTCCTGCACAGAGCCAGACCCTTCAGGTTTGGGGCTGAAAAAAATCAGCATTTGGCCTCTAGGAGGGACCTCTGCAAATTGCCACATGTCCTCCTAGTTAAACAAATGGTGTTGTTTCCAGCTGGGAGGTGGAGGCCATTACCCAATGCTGCAGTCCCAGCCAAGCTTCCAGAGAAGAGTTGTTCTTATGGGGCTTTTGTTCCTCTACTTAAATTCTGAAAGGAAAAAAAACAAATACAAGCCGCAGCAAACAAAGGGATCAAAGGAAGAAGGCACCTTCTAATCTGCTGCTGCTACAACAACACAATGCACATTGGTAACGAGATTCATCTAGTTCTCACTTAAGTTCAGGCAGAGCTGCATTGTATGTCTTCTGCTGCTTTCCAAACACAGCTGGCAAGGCCGAACGGGAGCGAGACCATTGTGAGAGATGCAGGGAAGAGGGAGGAATGGAAGGAAACCAAAATCTGGAGAATATAGAAAGGAAAAGCTGAGACAAGAAGGGGTTGAAAACAGACAGAGAAATGAATGGCAAAGGGGAAAAAAGCATAAAGGAACAGAGACATTGAGGGAGAAGATGCTTTTAAAAAGCCCTGATTAAAACTAGTGAATTCCAGTATAGGGAAGAAGAAAAAAAACCCTGAAATCATTAAAAATTAAAGAGCAGAGATTGTGTCACTGGTTATTTTGTTACCATGTCAGCTGTGATCAGTTGTCTAGTCAACTTGGCGTCTTAAGCTAAACAATGAGATCTCTCACTGCCAGCCATCAGTTGCCAGAGATATGATAATCAGTCCCCAGAGGCCTCTCAGATATTCACCACGACTCAGATAAATTTTCCACTCTGGGGCGGGTGGAGTCTGACAATGGGTCTGCACTATAGCAGGCCCCCCACTCTCCTGAATCCACCAAGCACATTGGTCAGCAAGGGGTCTGCGCTGTAATGCACGCCAGCTCTTTCTAACGGCAGCCCAGTGTTTCCCTACTAAATACTGTATTGGGGGGAGCAAAGGGGGGACTGGAGACTTCCCTGGGGGGATGTGGGTACAGAGGTCCTCTGAGATTGGAGGCCGTGTCATGCCAACTGAGACCATCCCCTGCCCCAAGTACTATGGTCGGAGCTGGGCCAAAACCCCAGACCTGCGACGTGGGTCTGGATCCAGATTTTGGATGTGCCGCAAAGTGCAGAGCGGCCGGGATTCCACGTTCTCGTTCAGTCCATTACAGAGACTGGGGGTTGGGTCGAGAGTTCAAGCAGGCCCCAAAGCTCAGGAATGCTCGGGTCGCAGGCTGGCTCACGAACAGCTTTATAAGACTGCAATGAGCAAACCCCATTACCTCGAAGGAAGAAACCACTACAGGAGAAGCCAGAATACTAGGCCCATACCCATGCCTTTCGCCGGGACCTTTGCTTAGCCTCTTTGGGTAGGCCTAGCACTTTTGCCATGGCCCCTAACCGGACCAATTCCGGTTCACCAGGACCCCACCATAATGCACATTGCTGGTCTCAGGACTTGGAGGGGAGAGGGGTCCGTGAGGCAATCCGTTGGGATATCCCCCCAAAGTGAACTCACTCCTTTTACATGAGCATTCGGGGGAAGAAGAGGGAGTGTGTTAATTTGAATCCTCCAAATCCTAACAGCAGTGGTTCCCAAACTTGTTCTGCTGCTTGTGTAGGGAAAGCCCCTGGCAGGCCGGGCTGGTTTGTTTACCTGCCACGTCCGCAGGTCTGGCCGATCGCGTCTCCCACTGGCCGCGGTTCGCTGCTCCAGGCCAATGGGGCTGCAGAAAGCGGCGCAGGCTGAGGGACGTACTGGCCACCACTTCCAGCATCTCCCATTCGCCTGGAGCAGCGAACCGCGGCCAGTGGGAGCTGCGATCGGCCGAACCTGCGGACCCGGCAGGTAAACAAACCAGCCCGGCCAGCCAGGGGCTTTCCTCACACAAGCGGCGGAACAAGTCTGGGAACCACTGCCTAACAGCCTTCTCTGCAGAAGTGGAATCCAGTTGCTTGTTCCCTTTTTTTTTAAAAAAAAAAGTTACGTCTTCGCAGGGAAAAGAGCCAGAAACACATTCGGGGTTTTAAATGACAGTTGAGGTTCATCTTTCCATTCTAGCTCCAGGATCAAAACCAAAGGGCGTGAGGACGTTACCCCAGAAGCAGCTCTGGCTGCTTGCCTGAAACCTTCTCCTGTATTAGAGATGAGTAACACTGGGGTAAAGGCAATGTAAGATTTCTGTGCTTCCCCCCACCTTGATGATTTGCCATTTACCTTCCAATTAGAGTGAGACAACATTTCAAACAAAAATGCAGATTCTGGTCAACTGAAATATTTAGTGAATTTGTGCCAAACTTTGCAAATTGTTTTGGTAAAATAAAATATGGAAAAAAAATCCAAAAGGTCTAAGTGATTTGTTTTAACAATTTTTAAATTAAACATTTCAAACTTTCCAATGAGAAATGACTCTTCATTTCGAATTTTACTTCAATTTTATTTTAAAAATTTGTAAAAAAGTTAAAGAAAAAACCCTCAGAAACAAAAACGTCCTGTTTAAGGTCAAAAGAAGTGTGGTGTTAACCTAAAATGATTCATTTTTCAGTTCAGTCACTGAACCAAACAATTGGTCATTCTCAGAGCTTTAATTCCAATAGCACTCCCCAGGGCGCTATCTAAACACATAGGGAGAAATAGTCCCTTTGCCCTGTACTAGGGTTACCATTCGTCCGGATTTACCCGGACATGTCCTCCTTTTCGCGCTAAAAATAGCGTCCGGGGGGAATTTGTAAAGCACTCACAATGTCCGGGATTAGCAGAGCGAGCGGCTGGGAGGGCTGCAGGGAAGTCCCGGGCTGGACTCAGGAGCAGCTGTAGAGGAGCCGGATCCGCCCTGCATTCTGAGCCGGCAGCTCCCTTGCAGCCCAGTCCAGCAGCACTGTGCAGGGCCAGACCGGGTTTTGTTGTGCAGGGCCAGACCGGGTTTTGTTGTGCTGGGGAGCTCAGCCACGTGTCCGGCTCGGCTGCACAGAGCCCAACACCCTGTTCTGAGCAGCAGGGTAAGGGGGACCGGGGGCAGGAAGGTTCTGGAGGTGGCAGTCAAGAAACGGGGGGGGCTTTTTGGGGGGAGTGGAGAAAGTTTTGGGCAGTCAGGGTACAGGTAGGGGGTGGGGTTCTGGAGGGCAGTTAGGAGCAGGGGTCCCAGGAGGGGGCAGTCAGGGGACAAGGAGCAGGGGGGGGTGTTTGGGAGTTCTGGGGGGGGCTGTCAGGTGGCAGGGGTGGGGAGATGGATCGGAGCAGTCAGGGGACAGGGAGCAGAGGGGTTTAGATGGGTTGGGAGTTCTGGGGGGGGCTGTCAGGTGGCAGGGGTGGGGAGATGGATCGGAGCAGTCAGGGGACAGGGAGCAGAGGGGTTTAGATGGGTTGGGAGTTCTGGGGAGGGAGTGGGGAGTGGTTGGATGGGGCGTGGGAGTCCCAGGGGTCTGTCTGGGGGTGGGGGTGTGGATAAGGGTTGGGGCAGTCAGGGGACAAGAGGCAGGGAGGCTTAGATAGGGAGTGGAGTCCTGGGGGGCAGTTAGGAGCAGGGGTCCCAGGAGGGGGCAGTCAGGGGACAAGGAGCAGGGGGGGAGTGTTTGGGAGTTCTGGGGGCGGCTGTCAGGTGGCAGGGGCGGGGAGATGGATCGGAGCAGTCAGGGGACAGGGAGCAGAGGGGTTTAGATGGGTTGGGAGTTCGGGGGGGGGGGCTGTCAGGGGGTGGGGAGTGGTTGGATGGGGCGTGGGAGTCCCAGGGGTCTGTCTGGGGGTGGGGGTGTGGATAAGGGTTGGGGCAGTCAGGGGACAAGAGGCAGGGAGGCTTAGATAGGGAGTGGAGTCCTGGGGGGCAGTTAGGGGCAGGGGTCCCAGGAGGGGGCAGTCAGGGGACAAGGAACGGGGGGAGGGTTGGGGGTTCTGGGGGGGGCGGGAAGTGGGAGGGGCAGGGGCGGGGCTAGGGCGGGGCTCCTCCCGTCCTCTTTTTTTCTTGCTGAAATATGGTAACCCTACCTGTACAGCGTAAACTTACATCCTAAGGCCCTGGTCTTGCAGTGAGTTCATGGAAATGAACACTTACGCCCATGCAGAGCCCAGCTGAAGTCACTGGAGAATCTGCTCCCACATTGCTCATTGTAAACTGTGGACAGCTTATGCAAGGCTGGGCTGGGCATTGGAGAACTGGTGCCAGAGCAGAGTCCCAAGAAGCATGCATCTGGTTTTGCTCAAATGAAAAGTCAATCATTCAGGCCTTATCTCAAGCAGTCACTGTGTCAGGATCATTTCACGTTAGAGTGCATTCCAGGCTGCCAAAAGCATCCATCACTCTGACACAAGGTGGCCTGCCAGCTGAATCAGGGTCAAACCGAGGCTGAGGGAAACGGCTGAGAGAAGTAAAATGTGATTGTCAGCACAGTGCGGTACACAGGCAGTGGTGCCCGTGAACTAGACGTATACAAGAGCATGAACCCAGCGTCTGAACGCCTCTGGGGTAGATCGGCTGTGGTTTGGTTTGGTATCAGCATGAGCGCCATGCACTTCCTTCCCCAGGGCTGGAGCAGCAGGAGATCCTTTGAAGGGGAAAGGAGGGAAGAAAAAGTCTAGTTGAATTAGACCATTTAATTCAACTGTCTCGTTATGCAGGATACCCGCTTATGGACCACAAGTGCTGCAGATCAGTTGTATCTAATAAGAGGTTGCATTTAAAGCTGGCCACTCCACACGAACGCTGCCTTGGCTCATTCCCGGGGGGCCTCGCCTGCTCCCCAGTCACTATGGCTGCCCCCCACCTCAGCAAACAGTTGGCACAGATGCTATTTTAAAGCAGTTCCTTTCAGCATGGCCATGGCCCCCCACCCCTGGAATGCCCTATTGCCCAGTGGTCAGGGCATCCACCCGGTCTGCCACATTCAGATGCTGGGTCTCCCACATCCCCAGGGAGTGCCCTCACACTGGGCTATTGGCCATTCTGGGGTGGAGTCTCTCTCTCTCTCTGACCCAAGGAATGTTTAATTCTTTAGACCAAGTGGAGCAGCTCCAGCAGGAGAGGCTGTCCGAGTGAGAGCCCGGCTCGGAGGAAGGTTTGGCTGTCACGGATACGTTGCGGCACAAAGTTTTGGTTTCACCTAATCTGCATTTGCCGATGACAATTTTCCCTACTCCTCTACTGTCAACAGGCACAGCAGTGCCAGGCCAGTTCTGGTCGCCTGCCCCTGCTCCTTTCCCTGCACCTCTTCACTGCACCCCGTTGCAATGCCAGCCAGGACAGGAGATCGGGGTTGCAGTCAGAGCATTGTGGTCAGTCTTCCCAGCTCAGGCACACCTTCAGGGACAGGGCCGCCCAGAGGATTCAGGGGGCCTGGGGCAAAGCAATTTCAGGGGCCCCTTCCATAAAAGAAAGTTGCAATACTATAGAATACTATATTCTCGGGGGAGCCCTGCGGGGCCCGGGGAAAATTGCCCCACTTTCCCCCTCTCTGGGCGGCCCTGTTCAGGGAACGCTTGGTGACCTGCCCCCAACCATTCTCCCGTTCGCATACCACAGGCCAGGAACTGCAGCAACAGCATCTACTTCCCCAGACAATCCCTTCCCAGCGGTGCACTTGTGCACAGCACGACACAGTAATGCAGCCGCATGGTCAGAGGTGTGTTCAGGGCGCGGCTGCAGCGGCACCTGGGACAAGTGCTTTGCATGGATGTGGCACACCAGTTTTACAAGGAGCTGCCTGTGAGGGGGCTGTCTGCATCCAACACTGATCCGGCACAGCAGCACCGTTTGTATCCACATTTCTCCAGGCCTGACGTGCCCTCAGCTTTTGCCTGTTGACAACTGGTACTTCTGTGCTCCCAGACCTGCCTTGGCAATTTCACTGAACATCCTGCTCCGAGACAGGTCTAGGCACTGGGAAGTGGCAGGTTTTGCAGAGCAGGTTCTATAGCAAAGCTCATTGTTCCCTAGCACCATTAGAGAGAGGGGCAGGAAAAACCAGCCCTGTATCTGAAAGCAGCACATGGCTGAGGAACTCTCCTATTTCCCAGCAGGATTCTTTACAAAACAGAAAACACCAAAGCAGCTTTTGTCTGCCTAAGAACTTGATCCCCACGGGGCTGCAGCCCTCTTAAGCTGCCTAAGTTAATTTCACCAGTGTTCAGAACACAGCCTAATTAGTCTTGCAGTGTTTGCTAGTCACTTCTCCAGGAGGTATGTGCTCCTTTCTCCCACCCTTTCTTTAGGAGCTACAGAACAGTTGATGTGGGGTTGGGGTTCTGACGGGTCATGTTCTTTCTGATTATTT
Source organism: Malaclemys terrapin pileata (assembly GCF_027887155.1). Taxonomy (NCBI): domain Eukaryota; kingdom Metazoa; phylum Chordata; order Testudines; family Emydidae; genus Malaclemys; species Malaclemys terrapin. The sequence continues at coordinate 2,258,602 of NC_071513.1, read as the reverse complement.
CTCTGTTTACCTGTGCAGCGAGGATTGGCCTGGGGGTGACTGTGGCTGCATGCCCTAGCGTGTGCAAGTGCTCTCCTGAGGACACCATACGCTGTAACAAAGCCGGACTGAGAACTCTTCCTGCAGAACTAGCAGCAACTGCCGTTTCTTTAAACCTGTCTAACAATTTGTTAAGGATTCTTACTGCCAACACGTTCCGAAATCTGACTTTCCTCCGCAGCCTCTGGCTGGATCGCAATAACCTCACCTTCCTGTACCCGGGAACCTTTAGTGCCCTCAGCAATTTACGGGAGCTGGATCTCGGCTGGAATTCACGCCTGACACACCTGCATGCTAATACTTTCAGGGGGCTTTCCAACCTCATCAGCCTGGATTTATCGAGCTGCAATATCTTCGAAATCCACCCAGTGGTGTTTTCGTATTTGCTCTCTTTACAGGTACTTGACCTAACATCCAACAACCTGCGTTACATCCCGCAAGCCTTCAGAAGCCTGTCCAGCCTCACGAGACTGTCTTTGGAAAGAAACCACATCGAAGCCATAGGCCGAGATTCTCTGAAGGATCTGAAAGCCCTGTACGAGCTGAACCTCCGGAAGAATCGGATCTGGACGATTCAGAACGATGCCTTCGCAATGCTGAACAGGCTGGGGGTGTTAGATTTAGGGCACAACCATATATCTGATTTGCCTAATCAGCTTTTCGTTGGTCTGATCCAGCTCAAGACCATGCATCTTGAGGCCAACAGGATCACCAGAATCAACTGCTCTTTCAACAGCCTACTTAGCCTGAGAAACCTGTACCTGAACAACAACCACATCTCAGCCATCTCCCACGCTGCCTTCTCCGATCTAAAGAAGCTGCAATTCCTTCACTTGAACAAAAACAATTTAAGTTCCCTTCCCAAGCACTTGTTCGCAGAGCTGCCCAAGCTGAAATACGTGTTTCTATCCCACAACCCCTGGAACTGTGACTGCAACATGCTTTGGTTCCCTTCCTGGATAGCAACATACAAAGGGGCGGTTGAGGGGATGCCATGTGCCCTTCCAGTGCTTCACAACCAAACCCGGCTTGACGTCTTCACTCACAGCGAATTGATCAACTGCTCAATACCACCTGGGCTGGCAAGTGCAGACAAGTGCGAAGAGACCGATGCCAACACTGCTGGCACGCCACATGCTATTTCTGACACATTACTTGGGATCACACTCGCGTGGTGTGCTTGGCATTTGGCAGAGACACCGGGCAAATCATTTTCTGGACTAGGATCAGATGCGTCAGCATTTTTTCTGTAATCTGTTTATAAAAAGCGAACAATGGATTTAGTTGCAGGAATGTGCTGAGGTTTTGTAAATGAATAAACTATTGACAAACAGCATTTCCATCTTGCTATTGGCATTGCAAAACTAATTAACACAATTACTATGGTAACCGGATTCTAATGGGATTGCAGCATTCCGGGGGGGGAGGGGGAGGGAAAGGTCAGGTTATCAAGTTCTATGCCAGGGCTCAGGCTGTTAATCTGTATTAACGCTGCAGTGCATGAGTGGAGGGAAAGACTGCTCCAAGCAGCACTATACTTCACATGAGACAAAACCAAAGTCCCCTTCGCTTGTTTCTTGTTGGCATCTAGTTGAAAGCTGAAGATCCTACTTTTTGGTCGGTATTCCCTATTTACAAAAAGCTTCTCATGTCCTTGTCTGTGTGAGCTGCTGTTAAATGTAGAGTGTCTTCACCACCAGCCTGTGATGTGGCACTTTGCACAATGCTTTGAGATGCCCCGAGTATGAGCATTCCTATATATATCTCTCAAGCTCTAGTCTCTTTAGTTTAGAATTAATCAGGTTAACACAGGCTTTCCTAGGGATACAGAATGTCGTCCTATGCGTCTGGACAGCACTTCCCACATTTATTTGCATTTCTTTAGTGTGCCCAATGTCCCATCACATCTCAAACATCTATAAAACCACTTCAATAATTTAGGGTCTACTTAAATGTGCAGTGTTTTCCCTCAGCTGGTACCCGGGAATGTGATACTGTATGAAACTCTTCTGCAATAAGAATTTAAAAGACAGCGAGTAACGGAGCACCAGCGAGTGCGTGCCGGTCACAGAACGGTGGCATAAAACAACAGTATTTTAGCTCTCAATTATTCCTTACAGTATTTTAAGCCTCATGTAGCACAAGCCTCTGTTTAGGTGCTTGAAGATGTGACTGGTGCACGCATTCGAAACCAGATTGGCCTTGTCACCTTTTATCAGTAAATATCCAGCACAGTGTAATTTCATCTCCCACATTCCTAAACACCATCTCCAGCTTCAGGGAGTTTCCACAAGTCCCTGATGGTACCGCAAGACCCCTCCCCCACTATTTGAGCCGTGCATTCTTTCCTCCCTGTCCAAGAAATTAGCCTCATTTATCTTCCCAGGAAGAATGTTCAGTGTATGTGGGTGTTTAAAACAACAAAGCCCAAAGCCCAGTGCTGGCCAGGGGACCCACTATTTGAGAGCTCTGATGTCCTCAAAGTACTATATTTAATACTAGCAGAATTGCACAGACGTGAAATAAACCTTTTAAACTGTAAAAACCAAAGCAACCTAGAAGTAATTGCATATTTAGTGATTTGGTATTGGTGGGTTTGTTTTCAATCTTGATCTGTGACTGTTCCTCTCTCAGCTCTGTGCCGGCTGGCCCGGGTTGATTTACTGCCTTTCTACTCCGAAATACCCCCTGCAAACCAGCTTCAAACATTCCATTAATATCTCTTGAAAACTGGCAACCAGCCACCATCGGCCAGGAGGCTGCTTTCTGCGGAGACTCAAGTGAAGCAACAGGCCCGGCACAGGAATTCTGTAAACAGAATCACTCAGAAATGGATCCCGGCTGGACAGCAGAGCCTGGCTGCAGCTGGGAGACCGTATCTGAAAGCATCCGGTGTGCCCTTTTGTGAGCTCATCCACTTTCTACATGCTACTAACCAGACATACCTCACTAGGGCTCTCCACAGACCGACGGCTAACTGCCCTAGGGGATCCCTAAAGCCCCAGCTTCTCACCGGCACACGGCGCGGTGCAGCTCCACGAGGGAAGGCAGAAGTGGCCTTTCTGGGATGACCACCATCTTTGTCCAATATTTAGGACTGAATCAATGTCCTCCAGAGCTAAGATCATAGGCCAGGCTGTGGAGACTCCAAGGGTACGTCTACACTACAGTAAAGAATCCGCAGCTGGCCCACGTCAGCATTGCAGTGTAGATGTTTGGGCTCGGGCTGGAGCATGGGTTCAGAGACCCCGTGAGGGGGAAGGGTCTCCAAGCCCAGGAACCAGCCCGAGCCTGAATGTCTACACTGTTCGTTTAGCCCCACGGCCCCAGCCCCGGGAGCCGGAGTCAGCGGCCCCGGGCTCTGAGACTCGGTGCTGTGGGTTTTGTATTGAAGTGTAGATGTGCCCAAAGAGACAGACTCTCACACTAGGGCCGTAACACATTCACACCCTCTGCACCCTGGGCATGGGGGCACACAAGACACTGATCCTGGGCTGGCTGCATGCCAGGCTGGGTCCCTGGCATACGGCAGAGCAGCCAGCTACCAATGGCCCAAAGGCACCCATGCAGAAGCAAGGGGTCACTAAGGGTACGTCTACTGCACTGTCAACCTGGGCTTGTGGGACTCAGACTTGTAGACTCAATGTTTTCAAGCCCGGGCTTGAGCATCCGCCCTGCATTGTAAACCTGCACTTACAATCACCGGGCCGGGGTCCCACCGGCGCGCTAACACGTCCACACTGCACTACACAGCCTTTCTGACTTGGGTCTGCGGCGCGACCTGCGGCCACACTGCAAAAGTCACAGCAGGACTCGGGCTGTGACCCACCCTCCAGCAGGGCCCTGGGACTCAGGTCCTGAGCACTGGCTGACCCAAGTCAGACCGATTTGTGCGTGGATGGAAAGGGGGCTTAGCTTCAAACCTGAATCAGAACCTAGGCTTGGTGTGCAGTGCAGACGTACCCGCAGGCACCCCACACCTGGCCACACTACCTACCCCAGCTCCAGCCCCAGCCCTCCTCTGGAGCAATCCTCCCTCTGCACCAACACTCCAGTGAGAATCGGCCAGCACAGCAGTGCCAGGAGGCCACAGCACAAGCCCCGGGTCCGACCTGATTGGAGAGAGGGGCAACTGAATCGAAGGCGATTTAAATAAGTAATTACAGCACTTTTCCAGTCATGGGTGGCACTCTCAGGAAGTGCATGTCCACAGTTTTAGCCACAAGGTTGTTGAAATTTGCGATGAGCATTGAGCAGGACTTTGATCACAACATAGCACGCTTTGTATACAATACACGACTCTAGAGAGTCACGCGACACACACAAAAATTGAAGGAGATTTCAGAGGGCCTTCATAGATTACAGATTGATGACACTACTGAGACAGTCTCACTAGCAGGCTGGGTAGATCTAAGTTACGAAGAACTGGAACCACCCGAGGATAGAAGCAAAGTAAGGTTTAGAAAAACTATGGAATGATTCCAACTACTTAGCCAAATAATTGAACAGAGACAGAGACCAGAACAGGAAACAGAGGCTGAAATGTGGGTGATGGAACATAATCCTCCTCTTCTAGCATTTCAACACTGAAGATCCAGATTTCCACTTCAGATCTATATTTTCAAAGAAGATTGAGTTGCACAAAAATGGTAGAAAACTGTGGAAGTAAAATCTTAAAATCTCACAAGACAGAACAGTCAAATTCAGCACTTTGTCAATTTTTAAAAGTCCTGTGCTCCTTTGCAGGCGGCTGAGTGTCACTCAAGTGCCCTTAGTATTGGAAATTACATAATAGGATTGGTGCTAAAAAGTAAATATGTTGGTAAAAGTGTGTTCTTAGCTAAGGGCAGGTAACTGGAGTGGAAGGAGTAACTAGTTAGTAGACTAGGGACAGTTCTTATCAGCATTTCCTGTTGGACATGTGTGTGAGGATTTCCTATTGTCGTGTGTGGGGATTAAACATGCTTACAAAGTGAAGCGCACAATGTGTATTTTGTGTTTCAGCTCACAACAGCTTTCTTGGTTTTCTTGCATTTTCCTCAGAAGAAAAGCCTCTGGGTGGGCAATATCCCAAGCCTGCCATACTTCCACCATATGGGGCTACTTCTTATCTGAGAAGTGATCAGAAATCAGGAAAACTCCCAATCGCAGTTCAGCCTGCGCCTCTTTCACGCCGCGTCAGCGTCCCTTAGGTTCCTGTAGATTACGGGCGTGCAAGGGGTGGGACTTGGCTGGAAGCCATACAGTGACTTCTGCTTCCAGGTTCTGCTCATTAATATCAGGTGTACAGCACTTGTCATCTGAACATCTCCAAGCACTCAAACGCTGTACACGGATTACAAACTGGGGGTCAAAATCTGCCTTCCACAGCACACGTAGGACTCCCAGGGACTTTGGTTTGAGGTGTGAATTTGGGAGGCCAGGGTTTTGCAGAATTATATATCAATGTAACACGTACAGGTGTACACACATGAAAACAAAGTTTCTGCCAGTGAAATGCACCCATCTCTAGGATAGACGGCAACAGCCCGGCAGACCAACACAAAGTGAAAATAGCGCATACAGCCGAAACTCCAGGAAACGTTTTAGTTCAGCAGACTAGAATCACAATTACACAGTTTGAATGCGGCCGGGACCTCCCTTACCTTGCAGAGAGTGTCAGAGGAGGTTCTCTCAGCTGCCGTGCTCAGGACCGAGGGGTGATGCTGGATTTGGGTGGGAAATGGCTCACCGCCAATAAAAACATTCAAGATTTCAAAAAAATGTCCTATTCCACATTGGGACAAAACGGAGACCTTTGCCAATTGCTCAGGCAGAGCCCTCGAATAGCCAAGAGCCCGGTGGGAAAGGCCGTCCCCGGGGATGGGGGAGACCCAGGTACAAGCTCCTGCTCCAAACCAGGCAGAGAAGCTGTCAAGGCTGCGTCCCCACTCTGAACTTTAGGGTACAGATGTGGGGCCTGCATGAAAACTTCTAAGCTTAACTACCAGCTTAGATCTGGTCCGCTGCCACCACTCCCAATGTGCTAATTCCCTTCCCTGGGTAGCCTTGAGAGACTCTTCACCAATTCCCTGGTGAATACAGATCCAAACCCCTTGGATCTTAAAACAAGGAGAATCAATCAGGTTCTTAAAAAGAAGGCTTTTAATTAAAGAAAAAGGTAAAAATCATCTCTGTAAAATCAGGATGGAAAATAACTTTACAGGGTAATCAAACTTAAAGAGCCCAGAGGACCCCCCTCTAGCCTTAGGTTCAAAGTTACAGCAAACAGAGATAAACACTCTAGCAAAAGGTACATTTACAAGTTGAGAAAACAAAGATAAACTAACACACATTGCCTGGCTGTTTACTTACAAGTTTGAAATAGGAGAGACTTGTTCAGAAAGATTTGGAGAACTTGGATTGATGTCTGGTCCCTCTCAGTCCCAAGAGCGAAGCACCACCAAAACGAAGAGCACAAACAAAAGCCTTTCCCCCCCCCCCGAAGATTTGAAAGTATCTTGTACCCTTATTGGTCCTTTGGGTCAGGTGTCAGCCAGGTTACCTGAGCTTCTTAACCCTTTACAGGTAAAAGGATTTTGGAGTCTCTGGCCAGGAGGGATTTTATAGTACTGTACACAGGACAGCTGTTACCCTTCCCTTTATAGTTATGACAGAAGCACTTTAAGCACCACAGAATCCCTCCCATCAGACTGGGAGCTTAGTTCAGGACCAGTGACAAGGGAAGCGTGCTGCTGCACCTACTGCATCTGGGATGCTTGTAGGCCATGCTCTCGTTTTATAGAATTGTCTGTCTAATAACAAAGTTGGACCCTAACAGTAAGTCTCTAACCGCTGACCCCACCTGACCTTTCCTAAGCAAGAAAAAGAGAAAGATCAAACATTCGACTTGAACTCAAGCTAAACAACCGTTTCCTCGGCCAGTCAGCAATCTTGGCTGTTGGCAGTTTCTCGATTGAGGATCTTGTGACTAGTTTCATATTGCAGAGTTGCTGTCAACACCCCCTTACCCCTCACTGCGCCCGGCAGGCTAGCCAGGGGGTCTCCTGCAGGATGCAGACGCAGTGATGTGAGAGACGACGCACTGCAAGAGCAGAAGGTTTCCATCTCTGCTTTTCCAGCTGGATTGGAAAGAGGGAAACATCTCAACTGGGAAGTCAAAAAGTGGGAGCACAACAACTTTGCACTTCCACGGCTACTTGCCAACTCTGCAGTTTGATACCCTGATTATTGCTCACGTGTAGCAGAGCTGGGCTGGACTCTAAAATCCTTAATTTGCTGCTAATTCGTACATTAAGTCCCACGATTTCATAGCTGGATTATGTTCCCTGCCTGCTCAGTGAGTTACCTGGCGGGCAGTGCAGCCCAGTGGCTGGAGCACTGGACTGGGAGCCAGGAAACCTGGTGGAACTCCCAGCTCTGACACAGACCTGCCGGGCAACCCTGAGTGAGTCACTTCCTCTGTCTGGACACCAAGCTCCTTTGGGCAACCTGGGACAGCTCAGAGGCTCTGTCCACGTGTGGACAGACTGGAGGCAGCCCCATGTCGTCCCATTGCCCAGCAGGATTTCTGGAGCACCCGCTGCCTCAGTTCTCCTCCTGACACCTCAATCTGTTCCCTGGGCCCCCCGAGTGCAGAGTCTGCTATCGCCAGGGCAGGAGAGGTTTGAATGGGGCGGGGGGGAACCAGTGCCCACTAATGGTAAGGGAGGGGGGCCCTTTCCCCACCCAGGTTTGGTTCATGGCTTGAGGCACGGGCCAGTGGACAAAATGCTCCCCTGCAGCACTGTGATATCTGTGCAGCTCTCAGGAGTCCCCTCTTGCTCCCCGTCCCAGACCAACAGCATTGGCCTAAGCCTGCCCCAGGCCCCTCTCCTGTCCATCAGTCTCCAGCTGGTCTCCTCCGCGTCGGCAATGGGAACTGGGAATTTGAATTTTCCATGCAGGCCGGCAGACAGGATGTTCAGTATGGTCCCTTCTGGCCTTAGAAACTTACAGCTCTCCTCCCTCCATCTCGCACCATCTCCCAAGGCTCCGGTTCCTCCCAGCCCCCCAGGCTTCTCCCCCCCTCCACAGCTCTCCTCTTTCTTCCAGAGTCACCTCCCTTCACTGCCACCAGCTCTTGCCTTCCAAGCCTAGTTACATGGCAATTAAAGTCGTCTATTCACACAGCAAGAGAACCCCAGGAGTTCGACTCTAAACTTTGAGAACTGGCCCAAACACCCCTGCACTTTGAGGGACAAGGGCTCTAGCGCTGGCTTGCCTCTGCTTAGAGCGCGGCAAAAGCTCCTTGATGCTGGCCTGTTGCTGAATCCAGTCTACCTGGCAGCAGGACACACCCGAGATTCCTAGCTAGGGGAGTTACCCTCCCAGTCTCGGTCAGTCCCACTGTCGGCAGCACGGGGTGTCTCTGCAAAGGGTCCTGCGTGTGTCTGCCACAAGGCTGACAATGAGTGGAACCTGAAGTGAACTCAAGGGTCAATGCAACCAGGGGCAGTCCTTAGGGGGATCATGGGCCGAAGCCGGACCGCCAGACACTTTTGAACAGGCCCCCAAACTTTTTTATTTACTTATTATTGTTAATTTTTTTAAATTATTTTATCTGAAGCCTGGACCTTGACCAAGAAATTTGGACCTTGACAAAAAAAGAATTGACTACCCCAGCTGCAACCAACAGAAATCAAGTTCTCTCCTTTCCCTGTGGCGTTGCGCTGGCTGGTACAATCCTTAACCCTGGAGTTTGTAGCTGAAGATTTTGGCTGGCTCTATGCTCCGGCTAAGGTTCAATCACACCCCAGGATAGTCTGTCCCTTCACGCAACACTCTAGGGCCCAGGCACCAAAGGTGATTTCCATTTACGTCTCTGGAAGTTAGGTGTTGAAAAGCATTTGAGGGTCTGGGCCAAAGCGCTTAGCAGGTGTCCCCTGGTGGCACCGCTTCCTCTGCCCCTGTGGTGCTGCAGACTTGGGGGCTTCCTTCACTATTTTCAGGGTTTTGACACTGACCGTTTCAGATCTAATTATTCTGCTCATAAACCAGAGCTCTTCCCATCCACCGTTCCCACCACAACAGGTCTGGGAAGCCCACTCAGCCCCCGCAGATTGGGAGGACTTCCTTGACTATAAAGTGCCATAAGTCAGACAATATGGCATCACCCGACAGGAAACGGAGGGATGGAAATAACAAAACACAGAGCCTCCCTCCCCATTTCTCTGCTGTTTATGTAACTGTTGGTACCACTATTCCTGGACTCCCAGCAGCCAGGCCCCAGACGCTGCATGGTCCAGACACACTTGCTAAACGCACGTTAACAAAACAAGGCTTTAGTGTTCCCACCTGCCTGAGAGAAGGCCATGCAGGGAACAACCCTTATTTAAGCAGAGACACAAGACCCAGAGACCCCGGAAGGCAGCTCGGCAAACAGGCTGACGGATTCCTGCCAGCTGGCCTTGCCCTGCTCAGCACAGCCACCTTCCCTATCTCATACCCTGCACATTTTCTCCTGGCTCAGCGATAAGAGAGAAGCTGCTAACTCAGCTTGCGAAGTGGAGGAGTAGAGAGAAAGTTTGCTGAGTGGGCTCAGGGGATACAAACGCAGAGACTTCAGCCCTGGTATTTGCCCTTACACAGTCGAAAGGAGCTTATCTCTTGAGTTCTTGGCTTTCTTTGTGTTGCCGCCAGGTACCCTCTTGAGCAGTGCATTATGGGAGTGAGATGCTAATACTGGTCCGACAAACCTGGCAAAATGTCATGGAAACTGTGAAAGCATTGTGTTCTGTTTTCCAAATGAACCAACCTTTTATTTCTGAATATTTTCCAGAGAATATTTTTAAACCAAATCATTTTCCCCAGCCTGATTTTTTTTTTTAAATTACACTTTTATTGTGAAAAATGTCACGACTAAGCTGACCAATCGAAACTGACAATGCAAAAACACAACTGGAAACAAACAAAAAAGCCCTACTTTGATGGGCAATACAAACCCCCCCAACCTCCCAAAAAAATTAGAAAGAAAAACACGCTGACTAACCTTTGCACTTACAGTTCCTATGGAAAACATTTAGATTTTTATTTCAAACCATTTTATTTCTTAACCTTTTTTGTGAAACACGGTCTCATTTTTTAAAAATGGTCGTTTTTGGTGAAATATTGTCCCACTCCAACACTCCCCAGATCTAGCAGAATTTCTGTTTTCCTTCTAAATCAATGGCTGCTCCATGGCCTGCGTGGCTGATCATTTCTCACTGACTGTTCTCTTAACCTGCAAAGCCAGCGACCGCGCTGGAGCTCTGACTGACACTAGAAAGAGCAGGGCTGGAGCAGCGTATTAGGCTCCTGCTGCAACGCGCACACACACACACACACACACAGGACTTCACCCGGGAATTTCTGCATCGAGCCCACAACTTCTGCCTGAGCGAGAACAGCTCTGGTAGAAACCGTCCTCCGCAGGCGTTTGAGACCTCACCCAGCAAGCTGCTGAAGGGGGTTACCATGTAGGCTGATCCGTAGGGTTGCGTCCGTGGCTTGGAGAAACAAGATGCTACTTTTGAACAGCAGCCTCATACCACTGCTGTACAAAGCCAGTTGCCAGGTCAGGCCACAGCTGCAGAGGGGGGAGGGATAGCTCAGTGGTTTGAGCTAAACCCAGGGTTGTGAGTTCAATCCTTGAGGGGGCCATTTAGGCATCTGGGGCAAAATTGGTCCTGCTAGTGAAGGCAGGGGGCTGGACTCGATGACCTTTCGAGGTCCCTTCCAGCTCTAGGAGATAGAATATCTCCATAACACACTGAGCCGTCTCCAGAAAAATTAAGGCCCAGCTCCCCCTGGTGCCCTAATGGGGCTATAACATGCGGGTCATCCTAGTGAGGATTATTGTTATATTTGTTATTTGCTCATCTTAGCAGGGAAGTAGGGTGACCAGACAGCAAATGTGAAAAATCAGGACAGGGGGTGGGGGGTAATAGGAGCCTATATAAGAATAAGACCCAAAAATCAGGACCGTCCCTATAAAATCAGGACATCTGGTCACCCTACAGGGAAGATTCCTGCAAATAAAGGACACAGGCCGTTTGGGGCATTGACTTCTATCACGTTTAGTGTAGACAGGTGGTCAGCCACATCTCCCCTGGGTCTCCTGAAAGGGCAGCGTAGTTCAGCCTGATGGTTCAGAGGGTCGGACAGGCTGGGAGAGAAAGGAGGGAGAACTACATGTGCTTATCAGGCCATGGCATCCTCTCCACTCCCGATGGAGCACGGCACCTGGGCTGCAGGAACAGAGCCAGGCTAGGGAAAATCAGCTCCATGCTGGGCTCTGCAGTCTGACGAAAGCTCTGCTCCTGGACAACAAACAGCGCATCGGTGATACTCCCGCTGCACTCCTCTGGTGGGGGGGTGTAGGGTTCATGCGGCCACCCACCACAGAGAAAAGCAAACTGCGTCCACACTGTGGCATGTGGCTACACGAGTCAGCAAAAGGCTCCTTTCCTCCTACAAGGAAAGGCGCAGGCCGGGCGAGGCAGCGGGACAGTATTTTAGCCCTGTAAATGGAGCGTGCGTACTCAGGTACGTACCCACCCCATTCAGGCGTCTTTGCTATACTTGCCTAAGCCATGCTTCACCGTCTACACTATTTATACACCTGATATACGTACCCTCTGGGCCGCAGAAAGCAGCATGCAGTGTAGACGTACCCATAGATTTTAAGCTCCCTGGAACAGAGGCTTTTTTGTTGTGTTTGTACAGCACCTTGCACACTGGAGTCCTGGTCTGTGACTGGGGTCCCAAGGTGTTACAGACATGCGACAATAACGTTCACTAGCAACGACCAGCAACCAGAGCCCAGACCTAAAATCCCCCACCCTGCAGAGATCAGAATCTAGATTCAAATTTTGCCACTCCAGCCCCCGCACTCACCCACTCCAGTCCATCTCTGCTATTCACTGAGGTACCAAGCAACATATCAGGGCTCTGTAGAAGCCCTTCCCTAGTGCAAAGAGAACGCAGGCCAAGGGAAAGCAAGAACACCGTGCATTTCCCATCCAGCAAGGGGCAGCCTACAAGAACACCTTGCTCAAACTGTCAGCACGTAACGTACCCATTGCACAGCCTTATTCAGCTACGCGTGGGCACCCAAGCACACACTGTCCCTGGGGCCAGGGACAATCCGTTAGTTCTGTGTTCTTACAGCACCTACAGGAACAGGCCTTAGCCCATGATTAGGGCCCCTAGGTGCTAGCGCATTACAGATAAACACCAATCTCTGTAGGAAGATCAATATTAGACATGATTTCAAAACACTTTGCCCTTTGCTGCCTACTGCCACCCCCCGTATGCCATCACCTTCCGCGTGCCTTCTCTGCAAACAGGGTCATCCGCATGAGATCCACCCCATCACACAGGCAGCTACTGGCCTTTCAAGTAGCAACCAGTTGTACCCCTGTTACAGTGCACCCAGTCTGTACTGGCAGAAGTCACAAGGCTACTGCCTGGAGCAGCACGTGGGGAAAGGAGAAGAAAGAACATGTCAGTCTAATTTCAATTTTAAATGGTTTCACTGCCGGTAGCAAACTCAGCTGATTTCAGTACTATGGATCCGTGTGTTGGCAGCACTGCCTTGCTTTCCATAACCTGAGGTTTGTTTGTTAAACCCAGCCAGAATATAGAGCCACTCTCGGTTGCTTTTCTTTTTGGACCTTGCATCCGACTTCTATAGGTCAAGGATCTGGTTAGATCCATCGCAAAGCCGGAACTCCTTCACCGCCCCAAGTCTGCACAGAAAAGCGCACCCAGAATTACCTTTTCCAATTGACATCTCATTTGGGGTGTTCAGACTCAATAGGATACTATGAGCGAATGCTTTAGGTACATCAGAAGATCCCCCATCGCCAGAGAGATCCAGGGTTGGAGGTCTGCAGCCACCAATCGTTAGCATGTGGCACCAATCATTCTCCTGCACATGGTCCTGCCTATTTACGAGAAACAGCAGCTGATAACAACAAGTCTGATCTTCCATGGACATGATGGGAGCCCTCAGATCCCCACCCCATCCTGCCCTCTCTCTCTGCTCTCACACACTCTACTGCACGCAGCTTAGAGAGAATGACCATTAACACCTCTTGACTCACGTGGCATCGCTTCTTTAAACTGTTGATCCATCAGGGAGGGCAGGAGATGGAGTCTGGCCTGCGTGGGAGAAAGGATGAAAACACACAGGGGTGCAGTGACTGAACCAGCTGCCTTCCAAACTAAAACCACTGCAACCAAAGCAGCAGGACTTACACATTCAGTTTAAAATTGTAGTTTGACTTCAAGGGAATAGTTTTAAGTTGTTGAAATTCATCTCACCAAAGACATGCCTGGGAAGGCCAGATGTTGCCCTTTGTTTGTAAGTTCTGCACAACCTGCCAATGTGAGGACTGGATAGTAAAGATTCACTATTTGGAATATGTTAGGAGCTACAGACGGGGGGTTGTACACGTTCCTGAGAGGCGGCTCGGTCCAGAGCATGGGACACGGGGCACAGGACTGGGACTCTGGTGATCTGGGTTCCAATTAAAGGACGCACTAATTCCAAACGGCACCAGACCCGGCCAGAACAGATACAAAACCTGCGGACCCATCTCTGCTGCTACAATGATCAATACCCCACCCCAACGCACTTTTCAAGATCCATGGGTCCTACACAAGCCTATCCCAACATGTGCTGTACCTCGTCCAGTGCACTAAATGCCCCAATAACTCCTGTGTGGGTGAAACCCGACAATCACTACGCTCTCGAATGCGCTCACACCGGAAAATGATAAAAGGCAAAAACACCCTGTCACCTGTGGGTGAACACTTTCCCCAAAGCGATCACTCTACGTCTGACCTCTCAGTTCTCATCCTCCAGGGAAATCTGCACAGCACCTTCAAAAGACGAGCCTGGGAGCTTAAATTCATAACTCTGCTGGATACTAAAAATCATGGACTGAACAGACACGCTGGATTTATGGCTTATTACAACAATCTGTAACCCACTTAACCCCCTCCCACCCCACAGCTTTCTCCCCCCCTTCTGTGACCAGAGAGGTATTAATGGGCCACTTCACCTTGAAATGTGTGTTAGCTACTAATGCTGAACAGGCTGTTCCACCTCATGTTTAGCTGTAGCACTCGGAGTCCATTTCCAGCCCTGAAGAAGAGCTCTGCGTGCAGCTCGAAAGCTTGTCCCTCTCACCAACAGAAGTTGGTCAATAAGAGAGATTCCCTCCCCCACCTTGTCTCTCTGATATCTTGGCACCAACATGGCTCATTATGAAAAAAATAAACATTTTCATTGCAATTCAGATGGAATGAACATGAAAAATATGTTTCCAATGTCCATTTTTTGTATAAAGAACAGGAGTACTTGTGGCACCGTAGAGACTAACAAATTTATTAGAGAATAAGCTTTCGTGGGCTACAACCCACTTCTTCGGATGCATATAGAGTGGAACATATATTGAGGAGATATATTGGAGTACACATGGCTGCCCCTTGGTGGCACCAAAAACAAAGAGAATTGATGGGTTATTCAAGCAAATTCCCGTTTAAGAATGAGAAATCACCTGAGTTCTAACTCAAAAGGCCAGAGCACATGTGCTGAGGTATCCCGGAGGTAAAGTAATTGCATCACATGCCTTTCCTGAGCTGAACACAGACCGGCTGGAATCCCATCAAAGGGCTCCGGAGCGGTTTTATTCCCTGCACTATACGGCCCCCATCGCTACAGAGCTGTGGGGAGCAGAGCCTGCCCATGGAGATAAATGCAGCGTTTCACCAGAGGAGGGGGCCAGGACATAATGGACAAGCTAGAATAAAATCTGCATTGGGAGAATTGCCCGGCTAACAAGAGCACAAGAGATGTCTAAGGACAGTACAGGTGTGATTCTAGTGTACACAGAAAAAGCAGACCTGAGGCATGGAAAAGTGCCCATCTTAGTCTCTTCCCTGAGTAGACTAGAGCCTTATAAGTGTGAGACACCCCACACCTCACAAGAGGGAGAAGACAAGGGGCCATCTGACAACAACAAGCCATAGCACAGTGTGTTGGAGGTAAGAGATGAAGGGGTTAAGTAAAAGGAGGATTTTGATGTTTTTAAGTTGCTCATCTCTTCCTGAGCCACTGTGAGGAACCATTTGAGGAACTGCACTGCCTTTCTCCAGCTCTGTTAGCGAGCTCTAATGTGTGGCTGAATTAAGAAAAGCAGAAGATGAGTTAGTAAATATTTTATTTCCACCCCACTTACCATCACCCTAGGGACATGTCAGCACATTTATCTCCAGCCACTTCAGGGGCTCTTCTTCCATCTGTTGTCCAGCACACAGTGTCTCAAGCCCCCTGGGAGCGACTACTTTGCAAAGTGTGCAGCAACGTGCCAACAGTAATGACCCTTCACCCTGGGCAAGTGCCAAGGGTGACGTGACACGTCGTTTGCTCCTATTACTTGCCCAGTGGGCAAGCAGATGCCGGTATATTCCTCCCTCCCCCTCTTGCCGCTACCATTTATAACTGTAACCAACTGGCTAACTCCAATACCTGGAAGTAGAGATTAGAGGGGACGTAGGATTCTGCCCAAACGTTCCACAGATTTTACACAACAGCTGACAACAAAAATATACTGGCAGCTTCCAACGTGCAGTTCCAGGTTAGAGGCTTTTACCCCAAGGATGGGCTGGAGAGTGTTGGTAGAATGGACCGAATGCTAGGAATAGCCGTCTGGCAACCCAGATTCTTTCTGGAGACCTAAGAGCACTTAGCGGCGTCAACTGCGGCTTCGTGCCTTGGCAGCAAAGTAAAAGTGATGCTGCAAAAATGAAGACAACGAGAGCTGTGGCGCAGTGGAATGAAACGAATATTTAGGGCTCAGCTTTGCTGCTTCCACTGCCCCATCCGACACGGGGGTACCCGAGTGCCTAATACTAGTGCGAAGAGTCGATGGTGGGAAGTGGAACTGCCCAGCTAACATGCAGCACAAGGGCAAAGGTGGTGGCTAGGAAGAGACAGGCAACAACCCTGCAGTGACTCAGAGACTTGGGCCATCACCACCAAGAGCAACGGATTCAGAATCTCAGATGGGAGTTAAGACGTCACAGGACTCCCAGGCCCTCTGCCCCCAGGCTAAGGCTTCGTTATTCTCCATGGGTGAATCCGGCCCCTGTGGAGAAAGGCAGGGCGTAGAGATGTCACAAGAGCTATCCACCACTTCAGTGCTATTCGCAAGTCTGAAGAGTGCACTGGCCTCATGCTGCCCCTCAGCACCGCAGTGAATTTCAGTCTTACTGATTAATGACGGTGAAGAAACGTGGCCCAGAGCGGTGTAGACAGGCGTTCCGATCGGATGATCACAATGGTCCCCTCTGGCGTGAACACCCATGAATCTAAAGATTAAGCCAGTGGGTTAACTCACCACCTCTGTGCTGGAGCACACTGGCCAGCCACGAGATCTAGTGCCCTCGTCTTCAGGTTTATTCCTTCAGCACTAGAACGGTTTAACGTACGTTCAACACACCAGTCATTTCCTTTCTCACTGGCCCTGGGTCGTCTGCAGAAGCCTATCTGCATTGTGTTCCCACATTAAGCAGCGGCCTCCCTTTCCCAAGCCCAGGATATCTCGCCCTCAACATAGGGTAGAAGAATTGGCAGAGTTCATGACTGATGTCTTCGGTTTGATTGGAAATTGCACCTTGACTCCTACCATATCACGTCTGTAGCTGCCCGCACGCACGCTAGCTGGGGCGGGGGCCGCCCGTCAGACCCCATTCTAACAGCAGCAGCAACCCAATATATAGACCATCCCCCTATTCATTGCTCTTACCACCTGATGCCTCCATCCCTACTAATGGTGACTTTGTGGCTGAGGTAGGTTCTACTGATGGACAATCCAGTTTAAGGACCTCTCCCCTCTTCCAGTTTTTCTTCCTGTGCCAGTCTCTAAAGCGTGTTTCCATTCCCTACGCAGGGAACGTTGATCCTCACTGAGCTGACTTGCGATCAGATTAGCTCTGCGTTTATTCTTACTGGACAGCTGCCAGTGCCGAGTGAGAGAACCTGCCTGCCTGCTGATGGGCTTCCCGGTTCCCTTCCACTGCCACCCCCCTTCTCAGCCGTCTGACCCAGCTGTCCATCACTACAACTTAATGAAAGGAATGACACATCTCCCAGCCACTGCACTATGCTAATCCAAAATCACACCGGATACTGTAGCCTTCCCTCTCCCCATTTGTTTATTGTTTCTGGCCATAAACTTATAGCATAAGATCTTTGGCTCTGGGATGGTCTTTGTTTCACCCACTTGGACAGTGCCTACCCCAACGGGGCCCTGACTGGGTCTATAAACAATGCCATAATACAAACAAATAGCGAATGAATCCAGTAAGGTGCTTTTCTAACCAGAAGTTCACTTATGGAGGATAACTCATATGCTTCAGCTAGCAACCAAACCAACCCCCACACCACCACATTCTAAGGCATGTTAGGAGCCAGGAGATTTGCTTGCCACTGGTCTTCGAGAACATTTGCTGTAAACGTTCTGATTGATCGAACAGAAATGCATTTGAGAACGGCGTCTCTCCGGAGGCAAATCGTAGCATTTATGGAAAGCTGTGTAACTGGAGCTGCTCATGGATTGTATTCACTTCCCGGCCGTCAGAAAGAGGAACATGTTTTCAATCATTCAAACAGAACAAAGAGAGACTGTGCCTAACTTCCGTTTAAGCTGGGATAGTCCAAGGCCTTTCGTGGTGAAAGGGATTTTAGAGGTTCAGGGTAAGATTTTTCAACACTGGGGATGAAACCTGGGCTCTACCTTTGTAGCGTCCAGGAATTCTTTTCCACTTTGCTGCAGAGAATGACAAATCCCAGACGTGCTCTCCTCTCTTGGAAGTGCCTGGCCACGTGCTGCTCCCAGGAGCACAGCATTGCAGCACTCTGTCTCCCAGCTTATGGCCATAAGGAGAGACAAGCCCCCACTTACTGCGGCCCTTTTACATGCTCAGAGTTTGGGGCTCACTCTCCTATTAACACATACATTCGGGACTGTCTGAGGCCCTCCTCTTGGCCAGGCACCATTCTCACAGCTCAGAAACAGGCTACTCTGTGGCCTGGACCTCGGCAGACAGAACTTACCGGCCAAGCCTTCGAGTACTATGGTCTCTTCACCCCCAACTTCCTGTTCTCTGGGCTTTGGTCTGGCGTCCTCCTCAGAGATCACACTGGATTCCTCATTGGGCAACAGACGTGGGACTTGTTGACCTTTGCTGCAAGTCTTGTTATCGACTTCATCCGCTCAACATACCAAAAAAAATGCCACGACACACTGCCCCTGCTGGCAGTCTGCAGTCACAGCATAGACGCGGTGATTGAGGATGCAGGGGAAAGAAACCAGGAGCCAGGATAGACAGACATCTGAGAGGAAATGCTCACACTATTCGTGCCCATGTACCTCACAAAATGGTGACATTTATCAATACGTGCACCACACTGTAACCCTACGCACTTTGCTTCAAAAGCTACACACATCTGACTGGACATTTGCTGCTTCGCATGGCCCTTTGAAAACAGACATGCTTCTTAGTTTGAACTGGTCTCCCTTTAAATACGGCTCTGCTGCCCCATTACACGGATCATAAATCTGACAAGAAATGCAGGCTGATGTTAACTGTAGTCACTCATCTGCAGCTCAAGTCCAGAAGTGAATTCAGTACTCCTAGTGAAGCTGAGCGCTCAAATCATCTTTTGTGTGTGTGGATACTGCTAAGAACAGCAGGAATTTAGAGAGAAAACCAGTAATTAAGAAATAAAAAGACAAGACAGATACGGGTTTCAAAGTAAAAAATTGGAGAGGTTAGAATGCTTACTCAACTAGTCACACAGCATTTATACCCACGAATACC
Organism: Malaclemys terrapin pileata; assembly: GCF_027887155.1. Taxonomy (NCBI): domain Eukaryota; kingdom Metazoa; phylum Chordata; order Testudines; family Emydidae; genus Malaclemys; species Malaclemys terrapin. Next base: position 2,239,648 of record NC_071513.1, on the reverse strand, counting down.
TAGGAAATGCTTTTGCTGAAGTATAAAAGCCACCTCTTCACAATACACTAGCTAGAAGACATTAGCAGCATTATTATAAATAATTCCAGAGAGGAGTTGCGAAGGCTTCCTCATTACTAGATCCAAGCATAATAAATCTGACTGCACAGAACTCTTCCTAGATGAATCTCCAGGCTGGCTCTAAAGACTTGCTGCTGCTAGTAACTGTAGAGAAACGAAATCATCTAGACAGTAAAAATGTCATCTTTCGCCAAGAATTGGAAATATTTGGACAGCCTTATCAGGCAGTTGACACAATAATACTCAAAATATAAAGCAAGTATTGCAAAAACAAACAAACAAACAGCAGACTGCACACAGAGAACAGCCCTGACAGGGCACATCTCCCTCCCAAGACCATCAGGATGGCAACTTCATAGACAAACCAGAACCAGATGCTCTGATAATGGAAGTTAAACATGTAATCACAGATTAAGTGCATCATATCAATACTGCTTCCTATCATGATCTCCAAATCATCATCGCCTGGACTTCCCATACGGAAATATTTACTCGATCACAGTACGCTCCATAGCAAAGCAAGGTCCTCACACGTTGCCAAAATTCTGCAAACACTAGCTTACAGCCTTAATTATGGATGAAAACTTACAAAAAGCTAAAAGACAGAGGTATAGGTATCTTTGTGCACTTAAACCATGTGGCATGCTGGCCAGGCCTGGAGCAAAGATCTTCGCGCAAACAGCTTTGACAACTATTGACAATTAAAACAAAAGTTAGTCGAACATGCCCTCTGAACAGTTTTATATTGCATTGTGGAAGTTGGGCTATCGTTAATCTGTCACTGAATTCAGTCTTAAGGCACAGACTTCAACCACCTCGTTAATGATGCTTATGAAAAGCTTGCATGAAGTGCAGAGTATCATCAAAAGTGTTTGCAAACCGAATTAACAAATTTGCATCCATGCCGCCCATGTGGATCAACATGCCGGCGCTTGTCTTACGACAGTACCCAGCCTCTGCTCAAAAGCCAATGTCCTGCCTCTTTGAAGGTCCCACAACATCTGGCTGCACAACTGACTTCTCCATGATGTTGCAGAACGCGTGGCATGCACCGTGCTGGCGATGTTACAGCTCCACCAACCCCTGTGGGAAGTTAGATCCCAGGGCTGGCCAAGCAGCTACCAAACAGGAGAGGCCAGAACCAAGGCCTATTCCCTTTCTCCTCATTATTTGGCCTTATTACACCCTTTGGGATGAGGTACTACTAGTCCCCAAACAGCATTTACCCAGCCTCTGTGACCTAGGAGCTAGTTCCCTAATTCAAGAGGGTTCAGTGGTAGCTGGGACATCTCCGGAAGGGCACATGCTGGGTAGGCACACTGGAGTGGGAGACAGCCACAGAAGATTTCAAATGGTTAGCGCCCTTCCATAAAGGATACTCAGGATCAAGGTGGGGAAGGACACTAAAGTTGGATGGGATAGGATTCCCTTCGCAGGTCGTTTGAAACAAACACTGTTATAACTAACAAAGTTTGCACAAAGTAGCTAGTCTGAGATCAAGCAATTACCGTCAACCCTCCTTGCCCCCAACATTACTGAGCAAAAGTTCTTACGCAGCTCCCAGAAAGCAAACCAAAAGATCAGCACAAAAATCCCACACATCCAAACCATGGAAGTAAGTTGAAAAATTGAATGGTCAATAAGGAGAGACAGACAAATGGGAATCAGATTAAATATGCAAAAAAAGAAGCTTGTATTTAAATGTTTTTATTTCAACTAATGCTTTGCCACCATATTACATCATTTGAATAGCTCAGAATAGCAACAGGATCTCAAAATATAGCAAACAGCTTGCCAAAGCAAGAGTACATTGACTCCTATGGATACAGCTCCTTCCTTCTTTGGTGACATCACTTCCTGCATAGTTGTAAAAAATAGTTTTGTGTCTCGGCCCTTTGCAGTTCAGATTACTTAACCCTGCTGTTTGTAACATTTGCCTCTTCCCTTCACAACCGCCCTACAAGGTTTTATTCAACAGAATTTTAAATAAAAAAGTAATAGAAGTTTACATGCAGGATTTGTAAAAATTATTTTCTAGGTGCACACAAAATTGAACCAAGATGCGTACAAAAATGCATTCATTTTGATTCTCAGATTTAATGATGCCATCCGATGTCCACTACTGCCAGAGAGGCTGAGTTTTATGGTGGTATTCTCAAATATAGTCTATCTTGAAAGACCTTTAAATAAAGGTAGCAAGAAAAAAAACCCGCTATGCTTTATTTGTAAAGTAATCAAAATATTTGTTATGTGTATAAAAAAGCACCATGTAGCGAGAATACTGCAGGAAGACTGATCTTCAGAAATACAATTTTCTCATTTAACCTTATAAATTGCGCTACAGATCCCAGCTTCTTCTGTAACTTTATGGTTACAGAGGCAAGGAATAAAAGCTCAAACCCAGAACACACAAGATTTGACCACAAGACGCAAGTTAAACTGTCTTTTAGAAAGAAAGTGAGATTTGTTTCTATTAAGATTCATGCCAGCCACCTTAGCAACCCTCAGAAGAAAAACACGGACTATCTGAGAAACAGGTCCAGTGCAGCATTTTTTAAGATGCTGGTCTGATATGAATGCATTTCCGTGAGCACTTTAAATCAAACTTCCATTCTGGGAAAAGAGCAAATCTGTTGGTTAAAAACTCCTCTCCCTGAGAATGTTGATAATGTTCTAGTCTTGCAAAGCAAAACTGAGAGTCCTTGAAACTTCAACAGTTCTTAGGCCAACAGCATTTCATCCCGGACACAGCTGATCGCCTAGTCATGCACGGGGGTGGCAGGTTGGGATTTTTGCACGTGTCTCAGCATCTTACACTTTCTTCATTCCTCTGCCCATCAAACAGGCAAACACGGTCATAACCATCTTGGGTTTCACCTCCACAAGGTCCTCTGGAAGAGCATATACTCTGGCTCCAATTCTTCTGGCCATGGACACAGCATACCTGTTCAGCAGTCAAGAGAAATGAGTACATGTAAACATTTCACATCCCCCCTTTACCTGAACTTGCTAGCCAAACAGCCAGCCTTTGCAGTGCGATTTCAGTGATCACTAACACAGTTTAACAACAAAGTATTAACTCCGATTTCAAGGTGTGATTGTTTAGATCTGGCAAGTAGATTTGTTTTATACATGCATTTTTAATGTAGAGCAACTGGTTTTAAAATAACCTTATTACAGAGAATTAGCAGTTTTTAATATACACGTTACTTGATATTTTGAACCGAAGTCCATTCTACAAACAGTTAATGAGAAAGTGTAATACATATACCTTGAGTTATTCGTTGCATATTTAATATTCCTTAGAGATAAGTAAATTCTAACCCTTATTGGTGAATAGTTAAGTTTCTGAACTATCTCCTTCTGTTCATGCTCCTTGTGTTTGCTTTCTATCAATATTCAAGCAAGCAGAGTACTGAAAGTTACCTGAAAGTTTGCTGTTACAGTTATTACAGAATCTTAATGGAAAGCAAGTTTCAACTTTCCAGTTCAGTACTCCCACTGGAAAATTATTTTGAAGATGACTCGTGCTGATCTCACCAGGAAACAGACTCACCATAGTGACCCATGTGTCAGACTCACCATAGTGACCCATGTGTCTAAGAGTTCAAATATCAAATATTGAGATACAGGCCAAGTATTTATTAAATCAATCTGAATCAAACTGGAGAGAATCAGATCTGTTCACAGGGCTATCTGCTAATGAAAAGAGGATCACACTGCTAGGAACTGTTCAAGCAGTTCTCTATTCCTTCCAAAAGCTGGCATCACAAGAAGCCTGCCCTTCTGATATGCTAAGTGGGACGGTGTCGCTGGATAGTCCCAGTATGGCAAAAGATTGAGAATACGGGTTTTGGAGCACACCCATCTGCAGCCTGAAGGTCAAGACACTTACATAGCATTATTCTGTTTGTCATCTTCTGATAAGTCCCCTGTCTTTACAAGATCATAGTTGATACAGCCAGGCTGTATGGCATCAATTAAATCCACCACTGCCAAGCTAGTGCTGATAGTCTTGTCCTAGAAGAATACATAGTGACATACAGTGAGGATTCAACAAGTCTGGCTTCTGATTCCACAACAGTGGAATGAATTGATTGTGGAATGGGTAACAAAACTAAGGGGTTTTTAACAGTCACAAAATTGCTACCACCTACTAATAATTAGTCCCCACGGGATCCTTTCCAAACCAGTTACAATGCCACATTACCATTATTACTCTGTTCAGCTGCGACAAAGTGCTTAGACTGTGCTAAACAAACAATAACTGGTTTACAGGCAGCAAATCTCCACCCATGTCCCTCAATGGCCTGCAATGGAGTTACCCAAGTCTGTGGCCAACACTGCAGCACAACGCATGCAAAGGAGATGCCAGTCCCCCTCCCATTGGAAAAAGGAGCCCTGTACCTTAAAGCTCTGAATGGAGGTTGACTTGCCAGCTTCTCTCAGTGTCCTGTTCACCCAGTTTACTATGATGTCATCATTTGCTTTCTGACCATCACCAAGGTCCTCGAGAACATTCAGGGTGTATCTGAGAATGAGTGGAAGACAGTTCCTTACAGCGCAGGGTAGGTATGGTTCAGGAACAAAGCCATGGTCTGAATGCAGTACAGGATTCAGCATAGGGGTGGGTGGCTACTGAGCCCCCCCCCCAAAAAAGTAACCTACAATAGCAGGCCCACCTTGGGAGTCCTGACTTCAGCCTCTGCTCTGTGTTACCTTTGGTGCACAAGGGAAGAGAAAGATTCTGTCTCACTTCCTCTCAAGGTGCCCCATCAGTTAGGACACCCTGAACAATACTGAACTGATGCCGTGTATTTAGTCACTTTCTAAGCTGGGTGGTCCCCGTCGGTTCAGATGAAGTTAGTGACTGCACTGTGATTGACATACATTATTTCAGAGGGGTAACACACCTAAAACTTTGCATTATTAAAAAGGCAGATACAATTCTTTAGAGCTAATCACAGAAATGTAGGGCGAGCTCTGGTTCTCAACCTGTGGCCCGGGTAACGCATATGTGGCCCGCAATGATAAATAGGGTGAGAACCACTGGTTTAACCCATTCTTAAAAACCTCCAATGAAGGGGATTCCACAACCTCCCTTGGAAGCCTATTGCTAGTGCTTAACTACCCTTAGAGTTAGAAACTTTTTCCTCATATCTAACCTAAATCTCCCTTGCTGCAGGTTAAGCCCATTACTTCTTGTTATCCATGTCCACTGAAGGTAGGACAATTGATCATATCTCTTTGCCCTTAACATAGTTGAAGACTTAGAAGGTTCCTTCTCACTCTTATTGTCTCAAGACTAAAGATGCCCCTTTAAAAAAAAAACAAAAAAACAAACAAACAAAAAAAAAACACCCACCTTTCCTCATAGGTCAGTTTACCTAAACATTTTAGCATTTTGGTTGCTCTCCTTTAGATACTCTCCAATTTTTCCAAATCTTTCCTACAGTGTGTGCCCAGAACTGGACACAGAACTCCCGCTGAGGCCTTACCAGTGTCGAGTAGAGCAGGATAATTGCCTCCTGTGTCTTATACACAACACTCCTAACGCACCCCAGAATGACGTTTGCCTTTTCACAACTGCATCACATTGTCGACTCATTCAATTTGTGATCCACCAGAACTCCCAGATCCTTTCCAGAATCACTCTCTAGCCAGTAATTCCCCAATTTGTAGTTTTGCATTTGCCTTTATTGAATTTCATCTTGTTGAATTCAGACCAATTCTCTAATTTGTCAAGGTTCTTTTAATTCTAATCCTGTCCCTGAAAGTGCTTGCAACCCCTCCCAGCTTGGTGTCCTCTGCAAATTTTATAAGCATCCACTCCAATATCCAAGTCATTAAGGAAAATATTGGCTAGAATATTGAATGTTATTAAGTGGCCTCATTTTATCTGTACAGTACATATTTTCAGTTTTGTATCTTACTAGAATCATTTAGAGCTGGGTTTAAAAAGCAATTTTTGAGGAATGTATTCAGGGGAAGGAGGGGGAGAGGAGGGAGGCTTTTTACTCCTACAATTTCAGAACAAAAAATTTCAGATTAAAAAAAAAAAAAAAAAAAAAGTTCTGACCTCTAGAAGTATTTTGTCAGATCTCCATCTGTGGTTTCACCCACAGAGGGACAGGGAGAAAGTCATGAGCATGGGATATACTATGTTACACTCAAATGCTGCATTCACAAAGTTTAGATATTTTAACCAAGCTTTGTACCTCCTCATCAGCTGCCAGACTAAAGCTAGTGTCAGTGTTTGGTTTCCATCATTCAGGTCCTGTCCACCAATGCCCACCAGAGAGAATTTGGCCGGATGCTTTCCCAAATCCACTGCATAGTTACAGTTTTCGAGCTACACACACAGGGAAAAATATATATATATATGTACAAGAACGGAAAAAATGAGAAATGCACAGGTCTGTCGCATCTTACGCGCATTTAACATGCACAATTTCAGCTTTACGTGGTTGGCAAAAACAAACCAAAAAAAGAAAAATCACAATTTTAATACTGTGCCTGTAGTGCGGGCGATTCCGCCCACCATTACACTCAATGTAATTTTGACTATATGCGATTTTTGCTTTAGGCGCTGACTGCGGAACGGAACCCCAGCGTAAGATGCGACAGACCTGTACCTATAACAAGGCTTCCAAATCTTACATTTCGAACACAGACTTATTGTTCTTACAGTAACTTAAAGTTCTCACCTTCTTCATGTTTGCACCAAGCTTGGGGTACGGTGGCTTGTTAACCTTATTCCAGTCAACAGGAACTTTGATCTTTTCGTATAGTTGTAATATTACTAGTGCATCTTGCAGGTCACTAGGATGGATTAGCATTAGTTAGTCCTGGTGTTCTGAGAGTGAAGCATACCTTGACTTTACATTTAACGTTATGACTAATTATGTTACAACAGTGCAAAAAAGAAGCAAACAACCACCCCAGAGTAAAATTTCAAACTTCTCCCGCCTTCTGACATGGGGAGATAAACCCGGGTTATCATATGGCAAATCTAGATTCCAGTGCATCTCCAGACCGACTAGCAGCTGATATAGTCACTAGGCTTGCGGTTTTACCAAGGAGCACCTGTTTTAGGTAGTTTTAATTTAAAAAAAAAAAAAAAAAAGAAAGAAAAAGAAAAAGAAGAAAAAAAGACACCTATCCAAGGCTCTAGGTGCCCTAACATATCATTAAACACAATCAAAGATCTGAACAGGTTCAAATACCTATTTTACTTCATTTAAATGTAAGGTTTCTTTTTTGGTCGATTAAGAACTGAAGTTGCATTCGATTAAAAGCCAACTGCTCTAGTGGAAGAAAGATGCAGAAGACCTACCCATACAGATGGTTTACGTGTGGATTCACACCGAGAGAGTTCATCCAGTTACGGAAGGTCCTTTCTTCACGTGTCTCTCCTACGTTAAAGGGGACAGACGTTATAATGCTGGCACGGCTGCCTCTCACCAATCTGGAGAGAAATCTGCCTTCGGGACATGGAGCATCCCACCGGCCCTGACAGGAAGTTCTGCACCGGGCAGCTTATTTTTAAGGTTGAAAAACAGTTGCCTCCATAACGATTCATAAAGGACCCACTTGTAGGGCAGCTACCTGGACATCTTTTCTCAATGCTGAAAGATCGAACTAGGGTTTGGGAAGTTAAGGAGTTTCGGGTCAATACAATGGACTATGACGTATGCACCACCTGTAAGAGGTGCAATATCCCAGGTGAGAATACGCAGCAGTGAATTTAGCATTAATAATAAATGGCTGAGAACCTGGCAGCCCAGTACTTTCAGTGATGCCTCTGAAAGCATCGTCTCAGTGTCTCAGGTAACCCTTCCCAGCCTCTCAGTATGGTCGTGGGGGTTGGGCAGTCTTGTTAAAGCACACTATATATGACTACGTTCAAACTTCATTGCAGAGCCTGGTATCTGACCCCTGTGCCAATATGCAAGAAGAGTTGGTCACATGCACATGCCTCATCTAAAATCCATTGGTAAACAGCATCGCTGAAAATGAAATACTACAGTGCTGAATCTTTCGATACTGCCACTCTTAAAAGCCTCCTGGCTCATCAGAATGCTAAAAGCCTTTTGTGGTACAAAACATTTCCATCAGGTATTTTTCCTTCAAACATCATGATAGGAGAGACATTTTATTACCTTCCAGTAGCGTCCAATCGATGTCCTGATTTTCCGGCTTGGTAAGCGCCGGATACTTGTTGAACAAATTTGCAACAAAGGCTAAATTCAGTTTGGGATTACCACTGACAACATCGGCAGGGGTAACAAACTGTCTGCAGCCCAGTCTGTCTGCCTGCTGAAGCATGTATTCTGCTCTCTTCAAGTCATCCTTCTCCTGTGGGGGGTGACAGAAGCATAAATAACCAGCAGACTCTGAGGAGGTCACTCAACTTCTTCCTGACCACTGCCTTTGCTGGACTGAATACACAAGTCCGCCTGCTTTCAGGCGGCATGGGGCATTTACTAACCAGACTGAATAAAAACAAAGCAATGAAGAAATATTGTAGTAATAAGCCATAGCATTATGGATGCACTGGTCATCATCTACCTGCTTTGTTCGAAAGTTCCACTCTCAAGCTTTAGAGTAGAATTATAATTAGAACTTGTGATTCAGCATGCTCACGAATATATCACCAGGCATAAAGGCGACTGAATCCTCAGACATTTGGCTTACTCCAATTGTTGCACTGCTCTTAATGCCCAGGTCTAAACACATCCTCATTTAACTGTATGCCAGAAATGTGTCGGTCTCTGTTTGCCCACTGATCACCAGGTGATCAAGAGGCCATAAGCAGACTGCAAAGTCTATACCCAGCTTTCAGTTTTACAGTGTAAGGGCAAGGGAAAAAACCAGACAGACTTACTGAGTACTTACATTGAAACCAGACATGTTAATATCAATCTGCGTCTCTCCTTCTTTCTGCCCCTTTGGTGCAATTTGGTGGAGGAGATGGAAATAGGCTCTCGAATCCTGAAATGGATTAAGTGGCATATTCAGCTCTCCCACATGGTGCTGAACACACACGAACATTACGTCACAGACTCGTCTGAATCAAGTCACTGAATACGATTAGTGTCTGTACCTTGACTGAATTACTGAAGTCAATGAGCTTGACAGACAAGAAAGCAAAGAGGGAAAGAGCACCACAGCAGAAATCCCAGAGGCATGAGAGGAAAGAAGAACAAAGTTAGAAACGTTAAGCCAGTGTTAGAGCCATAAACCAGCACTTAAACGGTCAAAATAACTGGTCAGTATTGAATATTTTACACCACCACAATCTGCCAAAAAATGCAAGTTGGACGTCCTAGTCTTAAACAAGAGATCCAGTAGGCAGCCCATATATATTGACCTCTAGAGTAGCTTCATACTCCTGATGCCAATTACTATATAATTTGTCAGGCGTATATGCACATGCTCCCCACCTCAAATCAGAAAGGGATCATTCTGTAGGGCTACAACATTGCTAAAGGAAACCAGTAAAGAGAAGACAGTGTTGTTGATATTTTGAATACATGGAGCCTGCAGGTTTTTCTTGTTGCATCACATTTACACAATGCAGGGTTTTGGGTTTTCTCTTAAGGCAGATCCCAAGACAAGATACGAGTTTTGTGTATTCACATCAAGGTTTTAGCCATTCCGGAGATGATTTGGGAGTACAAACCTTTTGTCTAGTGAGAAGCAGGGGGGGATACAGGCCTGAGCTTGTTTTTTTGAGAAAAAACAAGAACTAAAACACTTTCCCTTACTGGGACCATGAAGTGTCCCATGAGATCCTACGAGCTGGGAGCCTGCACTGAGCAGAGCCATCTGGACAGAGCTCTTGGTGGAGTTTTTCTAAGGGTACGTCTATACTTACCTCCGGGTCTGGCGGTAAGCAATCGATCTTCTGGGATCAATTTATCACGTCTTGTCTAGATGAGATAAATCGATCCCGGAAGTGCTCGCCGTCGACGTGAGAGGAGTACGCGGAGTCGCCGGGGGAGCCTGCCGCGTGTGGACTCGCGGTAAGTTCGAACTAAGATACTTCGACTTCAGCTTAGTATCTTAGTTCGTAGTGAGGGGTTAGTGTGGACCAGCCCTAATTTTGAAAATGGAGGGAGGGGAGGGGGAATTGAAAGTTTCTGCAACATTCTCTGCACCCCCAGCCAGCCAGCCTTAGGCGTTGATTGACTCCCTGCACCAAAGGAAGCTCCCTTTAGGCAGAAGAAAGTTTAAAATAGTGTAAAAGTCACATAAATCTCATGCTTCTAACCCCCCAAACCATAGGCATGTCACTGGATTTCAGGCATGTTTGGAGCCCTTGCTGTAGAAAGTGCACAAGAAGTCACACCCAGGAGGGCTGCTAGCTGGGAGTAAGCAGCGCCAGCTCCAGGCACCCGCGGAGGAAGCACGTGCCTGGGGCGGCACATGCTAAGGGGCAGCATTCCATCCACTCCTGGGGCGGCGCAGTCCAGGTGGCTTTTTTTTTTTTTGCGCGCCTTGGTCGGCAAAAATGGTAGAGCCATTGGCATCAGGGTTAAGGCCCTCTAGGAGACACGTCTTCTCCCACCTACCACCCATTTCAGCAGGTCCCCTGTGACAACTACAGGACTAGATTTCTCTGCAGTGCCATCTCAGGTAAAGTATCAGTATTTGCTCACAAGAGTTAGCATTTCCATACAATTAACAAGCTCTCCACTGCAGAACTGGGCAAAACATTTCGTGAAATATTTCCCCATGTTTTTGGATGAGTTCTAGTCCAGTGCTTCCTACGGACCCTTGAAAACAGCTTCTGAAAGAGAACAGTCTCGAGAATGTGCCTTTTAACCACATGAAAGCGTCCTAGCTATGTACTGCTTCCCCGCTGGTGCAGTAAAAACCCTTAAGGGCTTTTGAACTGGTATCTGCAGCTTTTGAAGATGAAGGCATCCATAAACAACAAAGACGCACCAGACTCGGTTTTATGGCTGGATAATCAGTACCAAGCAGAGAGGATTCAAGGGCAGAACCCCCGAGTACGCTAGTCGTCATTTCTCTACCGTACGAGGACAGCGTCGGCTCTTCTATTGAAGTAAAGCAGGCCTGGATCCTGCAAACACTAACAGGTGCTCCACTTCACCAACCTGAGAGTCCCATTGAAATCAGACTCAGGGCAGGGAAGTTAAAAGCAAGTGTGTGTTTGCAGGATCAGGGCCTAACTGGTTAACGATTTATGTAAGAATTCAGGAGAGAAGTACTGCACAAATCGTGCTCTCTCTCACACACACACACACACACACACACACACACACTTCACCCCAGCAACCTGGCTCAGATGCATCTGGCCGCTCCTCACAGAAGCAACGCTCCAATTACCTTGATGTCGGAGCTGAAGTTATTGATTTTCTGCCACCCTGCGTTTTCCAAATGGAAGTTTGCCCATCTTAGAAGCAGCTCTTCTGGGGACAGTTTCATAAGGTCCTCCAAAGTCTCACCATCACGAAGTAAGGCAGCCAAAGCTAGAGGCAAACAGACATGCATAAATACAGGACAGTCTTGCTTTAAAAAGAGGCCTTCTTCTAAGTTGCAGTTCGAGCTGGCTGAAAAAAATTTCACCCAAGAAATTTGGACAAAAAAATGACTGACCATATCAAAGTTTTTCCCTCTAATAATTTCTGATTCTGCCAACATACCTTGGTTTTTCCAATAAAAATAATTTTTTAAAAAATCATAATATTCCATATAACATGTTTCTGGAAGGATTTCCCCCTCCCCCACTCCTGAAAATACTTACATTTGTTGATCAGCTCCAGTTACAACCCTGCAGGTTGAGGCAATGTAACTGGTTTATTTGGGACATGCCCTTCCGGTTTAAATATCAGTGTGTAAGCGATTTCACATCTGTTTTTCTGATAAATGACTACAACTACAAATACACCACTGCTGTAAGTCCACTGCTGATGGGTGTTAGGGAGCAGATTTGGAAATTCTATACCCAAATGTTACTTACATTGGTAGCGATGGGGGAAGGGAAAATGTAATAAAAAAGGAAACCAAAGTCACACCCAAGTCTTTGTGCGGCACGGTTAGTCCACAAAGATCCCAGAGCTTGTTGACTGGTGGGATCACTTAGCAGCTACGTGTGGCAGGCATCCTGCAGCATCACTCCATGGTCACTGACAAGGGAAAGGAAAGCTAAGCTACCCTACCGAAAGGTGCCAGGGGAATTTAGGTGGTTGAAGATGGGAAATGGCCAACGTGCAGTTATTTGTGATCCAAACATCTTCTGAAGTCTCTCCCTAAGGGTCAGCATTTCGAGCTCTACCAAGAGAATGCCACTCGCCGAATCACTAACACCACTGCCTGCAGGCAGGAGGCCCCCATCCAAGTTCTGCCTCGGTCCAATTCTGCCTCATTCAGAAGAGCTGATCATGTCAAAAGTCCAGGTGCCCTAACCACTAGGCGGCCAGACATTTTGCTTGATTTAACATCCAAGCCAGTTTCAAGATTATGGTTTAAAGATTACACCTTTTATTTTAGTCAGCTGGCTACATATTCAGTAAGCAAGATCTATCTTGTAACAAACTTCAACAACCAGAGAGGTGCATCAAGACATAACGAAGGAGAGAGTTAATGTACTTGTTCTTTGATGCCTGGAGTTTTAGAGCAGAGAGAACATTAGCATCGATACTCAGGTGATGCACCCTGGACACTAATAGACCTGGTTGAATATTTTTCATTTAATCTTGTCAAAAAAATGTTCTGTGAAAATTTCCATTTGGTTTAAAAAAAAAGAGAGAGAGAGAGAGAGAGAGAGAGAGAGAGAGAGAGAGCGCGAGCAAGAAACAGTTTTGGGAGGTTTCTGTCAAAAACCCAGAAAATTTTAGTTACAAAAAATCTGAGAAAAGAAGGTATGCTTTTTGACCAGCTCTAAGCATCACACAAGGATGCCCTGTGATTTGAGAACATCTACTTGCAGATAGAAATACATCCAATTAATGGTCTATGGACATTTAGCGGTTCCCCCATTCCCAGTCAGAAGTTATCATTGCTCACAGAACACGTGCTCAAGCTTTAGCTCAAGGTGGGCCCATGGCAAGAAAACCTTGTCGCTATTGCTACCATTGAAATGCAGCCACACTACCAGCGCGTGCCATCCAGCCTATTCAAGCCAACTCCATAAAGTGCTGGGAGGGTTCAGGACATCTCAATCTGAGAACCCAAAGCAGTTTCTTCACAATCAAAATCAGGGCTAGGCAACCTATGGCATGTATGCCAAAGGCAGCATGCGAGCAGATTTTCAGTGGCACTCACACTGCCCGGGTCCTGGCCACCCGTGTGGGGGGCTCTGCATTTTAATTTAATTTTAAATGAAGCTTCTTAAACATTTTAAAAACCTTATTTACTTTACATACAACAATAGTTTAGTTCTATATTATAGACTTAGAGAGAGAGAGAGAGAGACCTTCTAAAACCTCAGAATGTATTACTGGCACGCGAAACCTTAGATTAGAGTGAATAAATGAAGACTCGGCACACCACTTCTGAAAGGTTGCTGACCACTGATCAAAATGATCAGTAAGAGAAGTCCCTTTGCAGAGAAGGGGAAGAAAAATGAAGAGTAGATTGGCTGGATGAGAAGAATGTGGCATGAAGGACCCACAGCTGAAAGGCAATGTCCCTCAGGCTGAGCAATGCCGCTGAAATGAGTAATTTCAAGTCTCATTCATATATTCCCCCTCCCCACAGGACAGTAATGTGAGACAGTTTAGGCAGGGTGACCAGGGGCTGTGTCTTATATAAGCAACCTATTACACCCCACCGCCATCCCAATTCACACCTACTATCTGGTCCAACCCTAAGGTTAGGCTTGACTAAGGATAAACAATCATTGACAGTTTGTTGCTACCTTCATTTCTGCTGAGTTCGATGTCGGCGAACAAGCCAATCTTAATAATCTGCCAGAGAAGCCCCAGCACCAGATGTGGTTTCCCTTCCCTCAAGTCCTCGGCTCCAATATTGACAACATGACACCCAATGGCGGAGGCGGAATTCAATGCCAAGTTCAAGTTTTCCTGTAAACAAGACAACTCAATGAGAGGTCGCGCTGCCTTTTGTTCAGTGCGCACAGCCTGGGGACTTCCCTGCTTTTAGTAGAAGAAACCTTGCAGTTTTATAGTAACTACAGCTGCATTAGACTCCAAGGGAGTTTTTTAAAGGCATTCTCATCGAAGGACTGAATTAATAAGAATTGAATTAGACCCAAGGGTTTAATTTCAGTGTCTGGTTTTTAGTTTCAGCCTCTGAGTCAAATCTAGTGGCATCAACAAGATTAAGACTGGAAAATCAAAGTGTTCATTAAAATAGTGTGTGTACACACAGGTACATAATTTGTGTATTCAACATGTATCAATTTACTATGTTGTGTATTCTAATACAAACATTCATGCACCCCTATGAGCCGCCCTTCTGATAATAGCAGCATAAACCTAGAGGTACGTAGATAGCTACAGTATTTCAGTTTGAATAAAGCCTGTGAAGGGGACCCTTAGCAGCTTTTAGCATTACATCATTCCTCTTGCCCGTATGAATATTTACAGAACATTACCCATTTAATGCACAGTACAGAGATTCCTTTAAATTATTAAATACAATTAAAACTGATGTCTGCTCTGGACCAGAGTCATGAATTAATTCCATGGGTCGCTGTATTCAGCTCCCCTCGCAAGCCCTGCATGATTTCAATCTTTGTCAGAGATAATGAAAGTCTTTTTATACCATACCTGAACTATAAATGGTGTGAGTTTTTTCTTGTTGATTGCTCTTTCGTCAATTGTATCCGGAACAGAAAGATTGATCATTTTACTGACAAAAGACAAAAATATTCAGAACACCATTAAGCATTTAATCCTAACACAAGTTGTTGCAAATAAGCAGAATAATAGTGAGATTTGATTACTTTGTCCTCAGTTGTTTAAATAAAAGGTTTAGATTTGTGACATCAGGAATGTGTTTGTAATTTATAGTTAAGCCTGATGAAACTTTCAACACAGTAACAACCATCACGGAACTAGCTCAGTTGCTTGAGTAAAAACACATGAATTATTCACAATACCGTCAGCAAACGAGTGAAGACCCATTGTTCTGCTGTACAGTCTAGAGTGAAGATTTGTTTTCTTCCAATTTAACCACGTTATGTGGTTCAGCATACTTAGAAGGGAGACACCTTGCTAATATTAAACATGAATTCCAAAATAAAAACCCAGACAGTGCACACATTCGGAAGAGATGGCATGTGAAGTGAATTCACAAAAGGCTCAGAATGGGTTTTTCCACTAGTCAGTCTGTAGAGCAATGCTTCAGGCATCAGCTGGCACGATGAATCGAAGCAGACTTTTTGCTTTACATTATAAATTGTTCCCCACTTAGTCCTATTTCTATATCACAGAGGGGCAGGTGTCAAAACAAGGCAGGTAAAGACATCATCAAAGTGAAAAAAGGCAATGCCTAACCTACAATAGATCTTCAGCCTTTTGCTACAGTGCCACTGGAATACCATTCCACTTTGCTTTTAAATCTAAAAGCCATTTCTACAGAGTAAAAATGTAGGCTGTTTGATGGCCCTGGAGAGTAGACTCCAAATTTTGCAGTGAACATCAGAGCAAGTTTCCCCACCTTAGTCCTAGACCTAGAGCCTAATCCAGCTACCATTAGAGTCAATGGGAAGTAGATCAGGTATTCAGAGCTCCTATTGCTAGACACATTCATCCTTAGCCTCTGTTGAGGCTTCCAACAAGGGACATGATAGTGATTCGAGATACAGGTAAGTAAGGAAACTGGACTGATGTCAGAACATGCCCCCACTGGTCACTGTCACACATTTCTGTGCATCTATGAATGTAGCTGGGATTTTGTAGGACAGACTTTTCCAAAGTCACTGTGTGTAACGAGATGAGTGTGCCAAGCTAAATGTTACTAATACAATATCCAAGCCTCTGAGGGGAAGCAGGGAGAGGTAAACTACATTTCAAACCCAAAGAGAAGTCAGAGTCGACAGACAATAGATAGCTCCAGTTTCCCCCACATCATCAAAAGCTGGCGTCAAAGCAAAAGCGAAAGTCTGCAGTGACTACATACCCCTTTGTATATGGGCAAAGTATTCTATCCAAACATACCGGGGCAGAAAATCAGCCTGGACTGAAGAGCCAAGTCCCAATGACAGGACTTCTGTAGGAAAGAGACTTATGACTTACCATAGTACAATCCCATCTCCAACAGCTTTGAACAGGTCGTCTGTATTTGGATTCATTGGAATAACATGCCTGCAGTCGGGATCATTTTCCAAGGCTTTGTTTATCCAGTTTACAAAGGCATATTTTTCTTCCTCTAAAACGAGTGCAATCGTAAAGCAAACGCAGGCTTTTTACAGCAGAGCATACAATTGAACAGTGCACTGTCATTACTGCACTCCATTTTCATTTGATGGGTCACAGGGCCTAATTTGTGCCAGAGCTTGCCGGGGGCTTGGCAGTTCATAGCCCCGTCACCTTTGGGTTGCTGCATCCATTATCAATGTAAAAAAAACAACTTGAGCCCCGGCACCTCTATCATTACAAATGAAGCACTGATTGGTCATAAAAGTCAAATTCACAGCTTTTTATCCTCTGTCGTAGTAGAGGAGTTTTCGAAGTACAAGTCACTCACTGAGCTGGCTATAGTCAAATGCACGACGACTAGATCAGCAAACTGAAATTGCTAACAGGACAAATCTAAAACAGGAATGTGGACATACTTAACCACTCGACTTAAACAGAGCTAACGTAGCATCACTTGATATTTAGTCTTGCTCGTCTTTCAATCTGACTATTCAGGGGGGAAAACAAACAAACATATGAGCTTGTTTTCTGCCAGTTCACTAAACTTGCTAGTTCTAGGGTTTGGTTTGTTTACTCAAGAAAGCACTCGAATGTCAGAGAAATACCTGAATAAGAATGTTGTGTTCCTTCACTGGAGAGCTCGGACGTTCCACCAATAGCACAAATTCCCTCTTTTCTGTTGATGGCTTTTCTGAAAGTCTTAGCAATCTCACTGCTTTTCAGTTCTTGGAAAATCTACAGTTCAAAAAGTTTTGTTTAGACAAACATTCATTTTTATAAACTGGAAAACACGTGGTTAAACAAACTTTGTAATATAATCAGTAAACATAAGACTGGTCTAGCAAAATAATGCTGGATTTAAATTTACTATGGGGGGAAACAATGTGGTTCCATGAGATTGAATCAAATCAAGTAGTACAAACACCTACACAAATGGAAGCCTTAAGAAGCCAGTAACTTACATACATTTATTATTTTAGTTCGGTTTCAAGAGGCCACCAGAAGAGCTCAAAACTCTGCAGTCTGACAGCAAGTACACATGCATTCTCCATGTGAGCAAAACAATTCAGAAAGCTGTTGCACAATTTTAACCGGTTTGTGTAAGCAGGACAGCTCATGTGGATGTGTCTTTAGTTCATACAGATGTGACGTTGTCCACATCCCACAGAAAACAAAAATCTGAGTTCTTTAAAGCAAATCTGAGCAAGTGTGAAATAATACAGCTCTAAGATGGACTGCAGCCGTGACTGTCCTACCATATTAGGCTATTGCTAGGTAACAAACTTTTCAACAGATCAAATCAGTACACGCTCTTGATGTTTGAGGTTAAGAGAGAATCTTCAGCATGGAAAATCTCATGCTGGGATTTCTTTGCAGATATTAATGTACTGTCTATTGAGCTAATTATTAGGAAAGAAAAACTAATTCACATCAAGAAATCACCATCATCTCAGAGGTTACCTCTGCCTAGAACTATCGTAACCCAATCAGTTGTCCACACCTCCAAGAGCTCACCATTTTGCTCTCCTCGTGCTAGTCCCTGCTGAGCCCCAGTCCTATCTGCTCCTCCACGTGGGCTTGCAACAGTCTTGCCTCACACCTTGTATCTTCCATGAAATATCTGCCTAAGTGAGACTCAGCCATCCTCTTGGGGTTTTGACAATCATCCAGTTTTTCTGCACTCTTACTGAAAGCTTCCCAGCTGGCACATCCTCCTGGAAAAGCACCCAAGCGCTCTAAACTCCAGCTTCTGCTCCACAGAGGAACGCTCTCCATGCAGGACGACTTTGCCCCTTTCCCTGGTGTATTAAAGATGCATGGTGTCTTCTCGTATTTCCTTTTCCTCTTTACACAGTTCCCAGGTACACACATTTCCCCCTCTGCCTCAGCAGTAATACTGCACCTTCTGCTTCTCGTGTGTAAAAGGCACAGTTTTGGCACTGACGAGCTGAAGATAAGCCCCCATTTCTTGTAACAATCAGACCTTGTTCCCAGCATGGCACAATTCCACACACCAAGCTGGAGCAGTAGCGTTAGTCACACACCGTAGCTAGTCTGCCATATCCTGGCTAACTCAAAGCTACTACTTCAAGGGGGCCTTATGATGGGCAACAGAGATTAACCAAGAGGGCAGCAGGCCAGTCTCCTGTCAGGATTTCAAACCCATCCAGTATTTTGGCTTAAATCTAATGTCTACTCTCCTGTGCAGCTCTCGGCAGCCTTGCCAAGCATTTCAGAATTCCAAAGGCAGCATTTGTGGGCACACTGAATGCAAGTCCAGGAGAACTGGGGTAATGTCAGAATCTCAGAAGAACGCTGGGTATGGAGTATCTTTCTAAAAGCCCTCAGGCCTGGGACTCTTGGTGAGGTTGGGGAGAGGAGAAAAGGAAGAAAGTGCATGTCAGAACATCTCTACCCAACCATTCTCAATCGACTTCGACCCTCCTGAAGGGACTGACTTCTGTCTTCAGCAAGGGGCGCCTACACCCGTCACTGAAAGGCTGTCAATACTGTGTAGGTGTCAGACAGACTCCCAGGGTGCTCAGGGGCAAGGCTCGGGTAGGGCTCTCAGTTACCATCTCAGATTTCAGTGTCTGGTGCTCAAGCTCCTTCCTGCCCCCAGTGCTCACTATTTTTTGATATGGAGATATCCCATCTCCTAGAACTGGAAGAGACCTTGAAAGGTCATCGAGTCCAGCCCCCTGCCTTCACAGCAGGACCAAGAACCGTCCCTGACAGATTTTTGCCCCAGATCCCTGAACTCACAACCCTGGGTTCAGCAGGCCAATGCTCAAACCACTGAGCTATCCCTCCCTCCCTCTAGAACATCGCTGTTCCTTACCGGTCTCAGCAATCCCCCTTCTTCTGGTACAGCTTGTAGTGGGATCCTTTGGCATGGGCAGGACTAAGAATTTCTCTAGTGGCCCAATATATTTTTCAATGTTTTCTTTATCTGCAGCTCTGGTTGCAGAACACGCCTGTAAGCCTGTCTTAACCGGGCAGCAGAGGGAAGCCCCCAGTAGCAGAGTGACTGTAGCTAGCTTTGTCCCCATTCCCTACTCCTTAAAGCCCTCTGCGCCAGAGACATGGCCAGTCAGCACAGCATTAGATACCAAACTGAATCAGCCCCTGCTGCCACCAGGATGGGGTAGCACAAAGGTGGCATTCAGCAACATCGCCTCTCCCCCCATCGCTCCTGCACCAGAGACAGCTTGGCTGGACCAGAGGATCCAGCCTCCACAGGGGATGGAGTGAGTTTGTGCCACAGATCTTTTGATTACAAATTTGGAAACGTGCAGCCTGGCACAGTGAACGATTTGTTGGACTATTCAAATGGACCCTTTTAGAAGCACTGCACGTCAGATGGCAGGTTTACTACGACCACTTTGCAAAGTAACAAGCTGCTCACTAGATGAATTACTTTCATTTTAATAAGTTACCTAGGTGCTTTTATTTTATTTTCCATGACCAATCAAGGAGCTGCTCCAGTACCCTACTGTTGGAGTCATTCAAAGGAACAAGGCTAGCCAACCCTTCATTTTAAGACCACTTTTTGGCAATGAAATCTTGGTCAACCTCAAATAAGTCTTTCTCCTCCTTCATATTTTTTCTCCAAGTAATTATACTGAAACTGTAACATGCCCTCTTTCTCCACTTTTATAAATAAACTTCATAAGCAGAATTGTGCTAGATCTGATGGTCTTCCCACAGAGGTTAGTTGCTGGTAGGAGATCTTCATATTATTAACATACAAAATTATTAAACACTTCACTTATGTGGATGAAACTCTTTTAAACTGTGTTCTAGTGCAAGTTAGAATTATGAACCAGTGCAAACTGGCATTTGAAACATGCACCCAACATGCAAGTGCTCACAAACTGCAAATGAACTCCCACTTACTATTCTGCTCCGAACTCAAGAGTTCAGAGGGTCTGAAAATAACTGAGAAACAAAAAGTTGAAGCTAAGTTAAAAGAAATCAAGAGAAGTTTTGCACATAGAAACAGCTGTCCTTCTCACCCCACACATTCTGTGGCATTGCTGTCACATCACCGTCAGAGTGTAAAGAGGGTACAGTCTTTCAGAGAAAGCCTTTGCCAGAAATAATTCACTTTTTCTGATCCCTTTTTAGAGTCAAAGGCCAGCTTCTAGATTTGTCTTCCAGATCCTCCTCCTCAGAAGGGAAAAGCAGGCCAATGGTGAAAGTTAAATCAATCAGACCAGCACCTAGAACTAATCACTAAGTGTACCTTATAAACCTGCCTCCCACCCTCATTTGTAACAAACAGAAGATTCTCAAGTGATTTGTAGTCACATGCACTCGAGAGGTAAGAAACTTTCCTTTCCTTCTGCTCCACTAGTCTGGGGAACCAAGCATTAACTAGCCACGATCCAGGAAGTAGGACAGGACTTAAGGCTTATCTACACTTAAAATTATCCCACTGGCGTAGGTAATCCACCTCCCCGAGAGACAGTGGCTAGGTTGATGGAAGAATTCCTCTGTTAACTCACTGCAGTCTACACGGGGACATAGGTCGGCTTAACTCCGACATGTAGAGGTGTGGATTTTCCGCACCCCGACCAACGTAGTTATGTTGACCTAGTTTTCTAGTGGAGACTAGGGCTTAGCAAGATGCGAAGTGGCATGAGTGCATAGATCCCATCACATCAATCCTGGTTTGGGTTGGGGACCTAAAAAGCGTTTGGAAAGATCAAGTCAATATCTTCTGAGGTTTGATAAGTGAAAGAACCTTTCCCTCTACTCAGAAAACGCCAAGTCACCCTAGAAAGGAACGACCTTCAGCCTCTCTAAGGCAGACAGATTTCATACTGGGAAAGTTGTGAGACATTTTCTGCTCCATTCCTTCAAAAGTAACCCTGCTTTTTCCCCTGGGGAAGGCCAGTACTTTGGTAGGAAAGGCTGGGCCTATCAGACAATGTTTCTAGAAGCACTAAGCATTGACTTCAAACTGTCTTAAAAAAAAAATATCAAGCCCTAATACAAAGTAGACAGTCTGTGATCTGGGTGAATGGAATGAGAAGTTACACCCATTATTATTAGACTTCATCTAAAGCAGTTCAGACTGTGTCCTTGTCACAAAACCCTACAGCAAAAACACGGTTAGCTCAATTGCAGGGAAATGGAGAAATATACTTACAAACACAAATTCTTCAAAGCTAATCTTCCCATCCTTGTTCTTGTCACTGTCAATCATAAGATTCTGAATGATCTCTCTCACTTTGTATCCTGGGAGAGGCAGATTAGCTTCCTTGAAGAGTTCATGCAGCTCATAATCACAAATGAATCCATTGCTGTTGAGATCTTTACATAATCGGGGGGAGAAAAAAGGAGAGAATTGTAGAAACAAGTTAATCCTTCTGGAAATACATCCCCGCTGTCACCAAAATAAATTAACCCCAAATCCCCCAACATGCTCTACTGAAACGTAAAATGGGTCTGCCCATTTGTTTTGTCATTTCTGTAAGGCACAGAGATGCGATGATACTGAACATGAGATAAATATCCTAAGTAGTCTACTCATTTTAGATCCAAATCTACCTGCATCAGACAAACCGGCTGTTCCTAACTGTAAACTGGATTCACCAAGAATGTGAATTAAACAGAGGGAACTAAAGAAAAGTTGCCCACGCTGACATGAGCAAGCTGGCACAACATCATCGTTTTTTGTGAGACGCCTGATTCCGTGCGTGACCAGGGTCAAACCTGGGCCTTGGAGGTCCTGCATTCAATGCATGGGCTTTAAATTTAGCAGGCAAGCACAGGCAGTGAGGCACTGATCCTGCACAAACTAGCGGGCTTGATTTTACATGCTGCACGTAAGCCAGCTGAGGTCAGACTCGATTTGAAGGGGGTTGCTCACTTGCACAAGGTTTTGTATTGCATAAGTCTTTGTAGTACCAGCACCCACGTCTTGTATAAGACTCATTTTAATATATTGTCTGAGTAAGAATACACATCCTAAACACCCCCCTCTAGTTTAAATTATTGGTGTAAGATCCCATGCTTTCTGAATCTAAAGATGTTTAAAAAAAAAAAAAATCAAATACAGAACCGATTAATCACTTTGGTAACATTTACTGTGAGCTGCCAAAGAGCGCTATGCCATGACGTTTGGTTTGATAATCAGCTATCAAGTTATAGCGCCACTGGATACTTAGTAATAGGCTTAAGTAAGCACCTACTTGGGTAAGGAGGAGGAGACTGAGACAAGGGACAAGATTTTCAGTTTATCTATTGCCTTTCATACAAGTGGATCCCCACTATTTTACAGTCACACAATGCCATGTAGCAAATGTTTTCCCTGCCACTGAAATACAGGCATATGTGGCGTTGCAGGTCAGAACTAACACCAACACACTACACAACAGTTCAGGGACAAGAAACAATTATCCTGCATCCCACAGAAATCTTAAGAGTAGCTTGGATCAGCAGAACATAATTTACCAAAGGTGCTGGGTCTAGTGCCCCCTACAGGTCTCATCTGGAAGACTGCTCCTCCTCCACCAGCCCTGAGGGGTGTTGGTTCACTGGCAGAGCGAAGAGTGCCACCTCCTGACTCACCCACCATTCTTCCTCGTTGTGCACTGGTTCTCTTTGGAACCAGTTTGGAAGAACGCAGCGTCGAGAGTACAGTGCCTTCATGGGCTAACTGCTGAGGCCAACAGCGGCCCCGCGTCGCTAACAGACTGTGCCCTACAACAACGCAAGGTGCGGGGGAGAGAGGTTAATCCAGTTCCTAGGGGATGGGGCCACTTCACCAGTGACACCCTGGATAGCACTTAGACCAGGCCCGTATAGAAGCCAAGCTGCTGCCCATGTGGAATTAGGAGTTGGAAGGAAGGACTTCCCTCTCCAGTGCTGTCCACTGGCCTGCTCAGTAGCAAAAGATTCACTTAACAGCCACAAGCAGTCTCTGAAATAACAAAGGGCCTTGGTCCCAGAGAAAATGGCCGAGACCGGCTAGTCCCCTAGATACAGCAGCTGCTCTTGTTTGAAAGTGAAGCAACTGCCTCTATCTCTCTTTCCCTCCTCCCCTCCCCCAGGACAGGCATTAGGGCCTTCGTCTTTCATTCTTTTCCCTCCACAGCGCTGCAGTTACAGCCACCAGTCACATCAGCTGAGTACTGCCAAGCCTGCCTCCCCCAGAGAGCTGGTCTGCTGCAGAAAACAGAGACCACAGCTCCTCGCAGCTCCGGCAGCCACAGGTATTTTCAGAAAAAAGCAACAGAGGGTCCTGTGGCACCTTAGAGACTAACAGAAGTATTGGGAGCATAAGCTTTCGTGGGTAAGAACCTCACTTCTTCAGATGCAAGTAATGGAAATCTCCAGAGGCAGGTATAAATCAGTGTGGAGGTATTTTCAGCTGGATTCAGCCAAATGCATCTGTGGGAGTCACCCATGTAAGTTCTTATGCCTTAAGATCAACAAGCGCACCCTAGTCTTCACTCCTCGTACCCTCTCCGGGAAGAGATCAGTGCTTTGACCAAATGTGCGTTCTAGTCACAACACAGGCGCCTTCCTACGAGAGCGCAGAATTTAAACAGCCTGCCCCAGAAGCAATGTCTGTCACTAGAGCACGTTCAGATGCCAGGTTGTTGCAGGCTCTACTGGATTGTGGCAACAAACAGAACCACTCAGAACTAATCCTGCATTAATCTAAGACCCAGCCAAAAAAATAATAATCAAGGTCAGTCTTTACTGATCTAACACAACCACCTTTAAACAAAGAAAAAACAACAGCACATTAAAATTATTGAAAAGTCTGATTAATTATCTAAATTTTAGTTAATTTAACAACAGTGCTGTAAGCCTGATTAGATCTTGCCTAGCAAGTGTTCTAGTAAAGAAACCCCTCATTTGACCCGACCCCAACCGGCTCCGTTTCCCAGCTCCATGTGGTATTTTAAAGTAAGTTCACAAGAAAATGAAATGTAAATGGTTTAATGGCAGGTGTCCAAGATACCATAGTACAACCCTATAGTCACTCCTAAATTCTTCCTTAAAATGTAATACAATCAAAAGTATTCCAACGTGAATTACTAAAAAGATTAAAATCCTATACACAACTGCAGCACTTCCAGTAATGCTGACAAAATACAACGTGATTTGACCAAGGAGTAATTTTAGTGAAAAACACTGCTGTCTGGCCTTCAATTTTAGAACTTTATTCCAAAAATATAAGCTTACAAAGCAAGCTTTATTAAGCACAGCAGTGAGATGTCATCAGCAAGCTATTTCCCCTGGAGATAAATCACAGCGTCTTTCATTAAAATGTCTCATTTTAGCACAGACTAGCTCCTTAATGTAGATCCTTTCACTGCCTAGAAGCCAATGAAAATGCCCAATGCATGAAGGAGGCAATTCACTCCTGTGCAGAGGGCCAGCTCTGGCCTTAAGAGGTCCTTCAATTTCACCCCAAATACCTCTGCAAATCAGCGCTAAATCTTGGGTTCATAATGACCCACCAGAACCTTCTGCACTTGTGCCAAATAAGTCAGAGCAGCCCAGAGACACTTGTGCAGAGTTCTGCTGAATCTTAAGCTAACATTTGTCCAAGTCATGACTGCCAACCATTGTCTACAAAGGAAATAACCAAGTATGCCCAAAGCTGCCTACTTGCAGCTTTAAATACATACTTTAGCCAAGACAGGAGGGCAGTTGTGATTTTTATTTCTATTCCTCATTTATTTTCATTTCTGACACCTCAAACTTGTATATAAAAAAATATTTGCAACCCAGGTTTGCCTACAGCACATCTGTGTTTATCCAGAGGTGTCCCGGGACAGGTGACGAATGGGATTTCACACGATGGGAAGCTGGCTGGAAGATAGTGAGGAAGTTTTACTTGCAAAGTCCCCAACCCTAGAGCTCAGGAAAGAGGCCAGCCAACCTTCAGGGCTGGCCAGCTGCTTTGGATCCCCACCCTGCATCACAGAGGAGAAAGCCTTTAATGCCAGCGGGCATTATTTGGACTTCAGGCCTATGTCAGAGGTCCAGCAAATTCTCCTCTCCCCTAAAGGTACAGACCACTCCAGGAATGTCACCAGCTGCGGGTTCACAACGTTTCCCCCTGTATTTCTTGCAGAACAGAAGAGAAACCACCATTTCCACAATTAGAGGACATACCGTAAGTAAGGACTGGTCACAAGAGGGACTTGCAATTTTAGCTAGTTTGTTTCTAAAGCCCTGGTTTGCTCATTTGAAATTCCATCCAGTCTATACAAAGTGCTTTCCACATCCTTTCAGGTGCTTTCAGATGAAATTAGAGTTACCTTTAAAAACAGACGGGAAAGCTCTGCCCTCATAAGTGCTTTATTACAGAAGACATTTTCACTAAATGACAGCTCGCTCTCCAGTGAAAGGCACAGAGGTGGAGTGGGAGGGGGAGAGAGCGAGAGAGATAGAAGCTTCTTTTATTTCAGAATGATGGGACAGCCTTATAAGAAAAACAAAAGGCCGACTTGATGCAGACAGATAATATAGAACTTCAGTTGTCATGCCTGGTTCACCATCTCTTGGCAAACGATTTATTCTAAAGCTCACCAACTCTACCCCAAAGGCAAAGATCACAGACATACAATGCTACTTTAAGCTAGTCCCTTAACAGAGACATTTCAGCTGATTATATCACAATTTAAGCTAATCACTAAACCAAATTTCTCATGCTTCTGATAATCATTTACTCTGGGATTTCTTGCAGATCAAAAATTACTCCAAAATAATCAAATATTTGTTTATTGGAAAAAAATTATTTATATCCCCAACCATATCCTGAATGGCTGGACATTTCAAAGGAACCCAATGGCACATGCTCTTAATCAGGTTCTCAGAACACTTATGGAAAAAATGGATGATGAATTGACCAAGAATTCCTCCTTAGCCTGCAAGCAGACAGACCACCGCTAGACACTTAGACACTACAATCACATACCCACGGCTGGCCTGTCTCAGCTGACTCCGGCTCAGGGGCAGTAAAACTGCAGCGTAGCCGTTTGGGCTCGGGCTGGAATCCAAGCTCTGAGACCCCACGAGAGGGAAGGGCCCCAGAGCCCGGGCCCAAATGTCGACACTGCAATTAAACAGCCCCAACCGCCTGAGCTCCACGAACGTGAGTCAGCGGATACAGACGTGGGTGTTTAATTGCTGTATAGACTCGCCCGGGCTCCATCGACACTACCACACACCACCGGCGGCAGCGTGTAGTGTACACGTAGCTACATGCTGCGTCCGCACAGCCGTGCGTAGTTACACCTGCCGGGGAAAGGCTCTGGCAGAAGGCAGGCTGTGGGGAAAGGCTGCTGTAGCCTTTCACTGCAGAGGGGAAGGGCTCTAACAGAGGGAGTCAGTGGCGAAAAGGCTCTGCTTTTCCCTGCTGCATCCCCCCACCAGAGCCTTTCCCTGCGGGGGAGGGGGGAGGAGGACTGAGGAGCCTAAGTCCCTCGGTCACTTGCGAAAATAGGATTTGGGCCCTTTTCGAAGTTTTACCCCTTGTCTCACATCCTCAGCCCTTTTACACACTGACTAGTAACACACAACCACGGAGCGTAACACGTATACCATCATAACGCCGATAACACTGCGGGCGTGTCCAGGCAGCACCTGGGTCCGCACGAGGGGAGCATAAACTCTAGGTGGCATCAGCATGTTGTGCACTAACTGGCATGTGTGGACCCTACTGGTGCGCACTAACAAGTCCCATGTCAAACAGTACCCATTAACGCACACCAGGCAACTTGTAGTGCACACCCAGCAGGGTCCACGCGGGCCGGTTAGTGCACATCACATTTGGGGTGGACTAAAATTTGCACCCCACTCATGTGGGCTAACGCACCATGTAAACAAGCCCCACAGTCCCTTTTTAGCTTACGTTAACGTTATTTAAATCTTTTCCCAGCTCTGTTGAGTTTGGTTGCAGTTACAATGATACGCCAGGATCACCTGCTTGCAAGAGTTACTATTCTGATCAAAAACCTGGGGGAAAAACACCACAAAAAAAAACCCTTATATTTTAACACTCTGCATTAGGGTGTGGCCATTGTGCCTTGTTTTATAAGGAGATCAGTGTCCCAGCTGCTTTACAATTGGGATTTACAACTTAAATAGTTCTTCTGCTTGCCTCAGCTGCAAGCCACCAGGCCGCACAGCACAGGGTTTACAATACACAGAGACTTGCATTTTCAGCCTTAACTCCTTGGCAACAGAGCAATGGATTTAGGTTTTTAAAGTCTGATGATACACTGTCCCAGAATTTAAACCGTTTTAATGCAGTCAGAGCAGAACCCAGGAATGCCCGGATAGCATCAGTCTGAATAACTGAGAAGCACCCAAGCACTTAGAAAAACTGTTGAGAGTAATCCTGCAGACTGGACCTTAAACACCTTAAAGATCAGTTATAGAAAGTTACTACGTCTTTACTGGGCAGGGCAAAGCCACAGACCATCTTTGTGATAGAAAGCAACAAGTCTACGATTTACCTTGTCATGGAAGGGGCCTATTACCTTATCGGCATGGTCACCATTGCTCAGAGCGAATTGTAAGCTCCTGTGTACTAGGTGAAGTTTCACATTTAGTTACAACGCGATTCAAGCAATCCAACGGTATACAGAATGCCTGTTCTGGAGAAAAGCGAGAGTGGAGATATGGGCAGAAGAGAGTTTGAGAAGGGGAACGGATAAGCAGAATGGAGATGCATATTAGTATGGGCTATACCAGGGGTGGGCAAACTACGGCCCGCGGGACCGTCCTGCCCGGCCCCCGAGCTCCTGGCCCGGGAGGCTCACCCCCGGCCCCTCCCCTGCTGTCCCCTCTCCTGCACAGCGCTCTGGGCTCCTGCCGAGCAGAGCTGCAGCGTGTCTGGCTCCGGCTGGCGCAGCAGCCAGACATCCTGCTCTGCTCAGCGTGGTAAGTGGGCCAGGGCGGGGAGTTGTATAAGGGGCGGGGGCCCTGGGGGGCAGTCAGGGGACAGCGGGCAGTTGAATGGGGCGGAGGTTCAGGGGGGGGCAGGGATGAGGAACAGGGGGGGTTGGATAGGGGATGGGGTCCCAGGGGGCGGTTAAGGGCGGGAAGTCCCAGGAGGGGGCAGTTAGGGGGACAAGAAGAAGGGGGGCTGGATGGGTTGGGGGTTCTGGAGGGGGCAGTCAGGGGGCAGGAAGTGGGAGGGGGCGGAGGCCAGGCAGAGCCTTCCCTACCTGGCCCTCCATCCAGTTTTGCAACCCCAATGTGACCCTCGGGCCAAAAAGTTTGCCCACCCCTGGTCTATACAGTCTAGCAACCTTAATATGAGAGAGAGAGCGCACACAGATACACAGCCTTAATTTATATGGTCTGGAGACGTAACCTTCTCCCTTCAGATTTCAGCAGGTCCTTGTGGTGACCCAATGAAAGTAACTCCCATAAAAAGACAAAGAGCTCTAGCCCCTGAACCAAGGGACATTTACTCTTCCAGAGGCTTACTCCGCACAGTGCCAGAACTAGTGTATCAGAGATTTTCAAGATTACAACAGCACATAGGATTCAAGACTTGTTTACAAGGGTCCTTATTGTGTGCTGGCAAGTTCTAGTAGGCCACCGTACACCATCTCCACAAATGCACTGCATGCTATCTGCTGCATTCTCTACTATTTGGCCAGACTTAAGATAGGAGGTTGTCTTGACATCAGCTCATTATTAGTGGAGTAAAGTAGTTTTAAAAAAAAAAAAAAAAAAAAGTTATTCACTGGCTGAAGGTCCCAAGCGAGAAAGCCTGTTCCAGAACCAACACTTGGCCACCAGAAGAGCCAAGACTCCAAGGAAGCAAATATGAAATCGTTCTAACAGGCAAACTACAGACTGTGATCATTACACTTTGATGGAAAGGAAACTACAGCTCATCCGAAGTTTCCTATTTCTCCTGAAGGACGTACCCACGCCAGCATGCTGGACCCACTAAAAGGTCACTGCAATGATATATGGCATCAGGCTCTGCCCATATGCAGGTGGCGCAACAAAACCACAAGCAAAAAAATCAAAGCCACTTCAGTTCTGGCTCAGCTTCCTCCAGACAAAAACTTAAAATAGCTTAAATAACAGGATGCAAGAGGGGAAAGTAACCCACACATTTCCTTTTAAGGACATGTGCTCCTGGCGTGACAAACTCCTTCAGGATCACAAATCCTCTTTTTATTTGCTTTAAGTTAACTTTCTGGAGCATTTTTTATTGCCTTGCCAACACTTTTTGCTTGCTCTGAAGTAAATGACAAATGTTAAATCCTTGGTGTTTCCAAGCCGGAGGCCATCACCGGTATAGAAGTACACGAAATCAGGAGAAAAGAAGTTGAACAGATTTTGTTCTATACCCATCTCCTTGGGGGGGAAATGCTACAGATCGATAAAGAACCCGACATTACGATGAGACTGTCCTTATTTGAGATTTGGAGCAAGCCCCAAGCGCTGTGCATCACTCAAAATCTGGACACAGCCAGTCAGGGCACCACCTTTCAGCAGCCCAAGTCAAGGTTATTTCCATAAGCTATTGCATTACAAGCACACCAATCAGGGGCCATTTTAAAGGTTGCACTTTCAGCCACTGGTCCCTTTCAAAGCTGCCATTCACTTCCATCCTCCCACCCCACCCCCAACGACAGCCCCTGTTTTTGTCGGGCTGCTTGTCCACGCGGCAGCAACCTCCATTTCGTTTTCACATTCCAAACAAACCCCAGCTCTCCTCTGCCTGCTGTGCAGCTTCTGGAAGGCATCTCCTCCCTCTCTCCTCCGTTGTGCAGCAGAGTCTGAGGTGGAGCACGCCCTCCACGCTGGCTTTGCAGACGGCATGCATGCATCCCTCAGATGCTGAAGAGAAAGGAGATGGCAGGAACAGTTCTGCATAGTGAAGCTGGCCAGGGCGCAAGTCCTTTTAATTCTGGATGAAGCCAGTTAACCAGAGTAACCACCACCTGCCCAGTTCTTAGAGAACCTTTCACAGGTGATTCTCCTTCCTGGATTTCTTTATGGCAAGGAGAGATCTCGGACACACTCCAGCAGAACTGAAGCTAAGGGATTGGCTACACTTAAAACGCGACAGCAGCACAGCTGCGCCGGTGTAGTGCCTCAGTGTAGACACTGCCTATGCTGACAGGAGAGATTCGCCTGCTGGCATAGGTCATCGATGGAAGAATTCTTCCCTCAGCCTACTGCTATCTACACCGGGACTTAGGTCAGCTTCACTAGGCTGCTACAGGTTTGGATTTTGCACACCCCGGAGCGATGTAATGATGCTGACCTAATTTTCAAGAGTAGACCAGGCTTAAGAAAAACAAACAGTGACGGAGAACAGGGTGACCACCAATGCTCCTTCTGCCTTGGAAAGGAGCACTGACAGCTGCTGGTTTGGGAAGTTAAGATAGCCACACATGAAAACATGCGTTCACAGCCTAGCACATAAGAAGCTGCTGCGAGTTACCAATGCAATGAGAGAGAGAGGTTGGAAAAGCGAAGAGTGCCAGATGTTATGTTTGTTCAATACTGCACCCAGGAGCTCTTAAGAAAAAGAGGCTACCAAAAACCCACCTCAGCTCAGGTGAGCCCATCCCCGGCTAGTCTCACCAGCACTATAAATGGAAGTCCACTGAAATGGAACAGCGATTTGCTAGATGCTGTAATCAAAGTGGTTCTGACAGAATGTAGTTTCACTTCATTGGTAGGATGCTAATAAAGTCAAGTATCAAAACCCCGGTGTGACTTACTTATTAATCACTCCATGGAATTCCTGCCCGGCCTGCGTGCGCGCACACACACACAGTCTAAAAACCCCAGGAGCTCAATTGTCCAAGGATCGTAGCTGGACTCGCCATAGTGAGAAGACGATTTCTTTGGAAACAGAGTTACATACTTTCACACTTGTTAAAGAAACCGAAGAAAGATTCCCAGAAAACAAGTCATAAATCCTGAGGCAAAAAAAACCCCATGACAGTCAAAACATTTCAGATGGCTTCAGGCTTTTCCATTGTTAAACAAGACTGCCCAGTTGTTATGCAGACAAGATGGTTAGAAGAGAGAGAAGAAGGAATCAAAGGAATCTACTGAGGGACAACAAGGAGTCCGGTGGCACCTTAAAGACTAACAGATTTATTTGGGCATAAGCTTTCGTGGGTAAAAAAAACACTTCTACAGATGCATGGAGTAAGGTTTTTTACCCACGAAAGCTTATGCCCAAATAAATCTGTTAGTCTTTAAGGTGCCACCGGACTCCTCGCTGTTTTTGTGGATACAGACTGACACGGCTACCCCCGATACTAAAGGACAAGCTCCTAAGTCACCCTTGTTGCAACTGCCTGAAGACAGCGATGATGTTTCAAATGGTTTATACGTCAGTCTCTCTTTAGGTAAAAAGTATCTCCAGAATTATCAGTGACCTGGAATCTCCCAGAGTAAAATCGTTTTTGACTTGGATCCTTCAGTCTTTGGCTGCCCTTGGAAATTCAGCTCAGCAAGTTAGTCTCTTTGCCCTACCTACCTGGAGCATATCTGGGAGTAGGGCTAAAAGAACCAGATGGGGAAATGCACAAATGCATAGGCCAAAATAGCCATTTTAATTTCTGCAGACCAGAACTGAAAAGTTTCAGAAGGGATCAAAGAGCAGCGAGCTCACAACAAAAGCCATTATGTACGTAATGCTCCTTGTTGCCTGGCTCTCTGTCTTTAGTGTATGTCTAAATTTTGAGTTTGTTCAAGCCTCTGCCTCCTGGAAGGTCAGAGTAAAACTGACTAACGGCACACAATTTGTGACGAATTAAAACAGAAGAGATCTCTGCATCACGTACCTGAAAGACTTTGGTTTTGTTCTCTTCAATTTCCCTGCCCCCACAGCTCGTTTTTATAGAAATAATCAGTGAATGGAGTGGGGTAAAAATCAGTATTTTTTTAAAAGCCAAAAAAATATTTTTTATTTACAATTAAAATACATTTTACTTTTTAAAACATTTCAAATGAAATTTGGAACTATGACAACCTATGTTAAGGCCTAAACTAAACTATAATTATTAAAATCATTTCAATGAAATAAAAATATTGAGCAGGACATGTGGCTGCCAAAGTCAAAGCCCTAGACTGGTGGACGTCACTGACTAAGCACTCCAACCAAAGACGGATGAAGAGCGTAGCCAGATTTTGACAGCTGCAGTCTCTTCTGCAGGTTCAGAGAGAAAGTATTTTCTTCACTTCCGTTTATTGAACTAGCTCAATTCAGTGACTACTTCATTTAAAGCAGAGGAATCAATTGGGTGTTGAAAAAAAAAAAAATCAAGAAAACTTGTTTTATTCAGAGACTGGAAGAGGAAAAATGAGGTGTGAGCAGATGAGACAGACAAATCCAAAAAACACAAAGGACACAACCAGAAACCGTCAGTTCAATTAATTAAATTCATTGTTTAAGTAAATCAGTTTTAAATTCAAATGCATTTTTTGAAAACCTTACTTGTTTCTTACAGATCCTGCACATTTAAGGTAGTTTTGTTTTAATAAAATTTTGGTTTTGTGCATTTTTAATTGAATTCCAATTTCGTCCAAGTGCCGTCTGAACAGATCATGCATAAAAAAAACCTGATCTTGTAAAAGTAATGCATCGTTCACCATTTTCTAACACAAAAACGTAAAAGTTAACCATCTGAATAATATGTTAAGTTCTATAATTAGCTAGCTAACCGTGTATAGATATAGTTATACTTCCGGTTAGCGAAAGAGTTCCAAATTCAGTGTAAAAATTCTATGTAGTTGCAAACCAACGTGTTGATTCTCAGGTGGTAACCATTAAACCCTCTCTCTAGGAAGATAGCTAAGAAGTACAAATGCGAAAAAAAGTTTAAAATGAGTTATTTAAATCATTTTGCTTTAAATGAATGCTCCATCAGTCAATAAAACGCCTTAGACCATAGTCTCACCACGTTCATACAGCAGAGAGATTTCATACTGACTGATCTTAAACATGAGCGAAACAGAGAAAGCTTATAGGAACACGACTGGAAGTGAAACGCTAGGCCGGTCTTCATAGAAGGAGAAGAATTGGATCCCTGCCTACTTTGAAATAAGTCTGAAGTATGTGTAAAACTGGGACTTCCTCATGGACTGAATGCTGCTTACTTCCCAAGGAAACGCCATTAAAAAGGTAAAGTTAATAGATGGACTCAGACCTGCTCACCTTTGCAATTCATTGACACTTAGCACTAGATCTCTGTAGACTAACCTGGCCCCTAAGAAAGGTTTCAGAGTAGCATTAGCAGGCCTAAATCCATCCAAGAGAGGGCAGCAGTGTACATACACCAGAGTCACAATATGACAGTACCTTTCTAACCAATGAATGTCTTCCCATCGCCACAAGTTTGGTGTCCCCACTCAGCTGATTCATGCTCTAAGAGCTGTGACCAGACCCTCAGAGCTGCAGCTTTCCTGCCAGCTCTAATCCCAAAGGTCACGGGAACCTGCTTTCTAAAATGTCACGTCTCACTCAATGCCTCACTTGTACCCATAGGACAGGTCGTGCCCAACTTCTAGCAAGGATGGAGCGAGAGTGAGCCAGGGAGAAGGAGCAAAGACGCCAGACTGGAAGCACGCTCACAGGAACACTTCCCATCAGGAGACGCAGTTTTGCAGGGCCACTTCTCCTGGAACAGGCAGATCGGGCTGGACCCTGCTCGGATGGCAAAGCCTCCTGGCAGGTGTTGAAGGATCCCAGATGGAACTGCCCCCCGGTGGCTACAAGGGAGACCTCTTGCCAGTTTTGTTATGTCCCCACGTTTTAGCCAGTCCAGAAGGTTCAGTGCTGTGCTCGAGGGTTTTTCTCTGAAGTTGGTTACAGCACGTGGCAGGCCTACAAATGCTAAGACATCACCCAGGCCACGTGCCTAAAATAATGTTTGTTTGTTTTGAGAATTCCACCTCCACTAGGGTCAGGAGATAACGAAGAACCTGGCCAAAAAGGGACCAGAGGCAGCCTTGCACCTGCTGGCTAAGACAGGACTGCCCAAGGAACAGGCATTGCATGTATTCCACCGGCTTACGCACGACACCATGGGGGGTGCTGTTAAACGGTTCACATGACAAGGCACAAGTGCAAGGCACTACAATGGCACCAATAGCCCACCTATCACTTCCCTGGTGTTGCTGCTGACAGAGAGAGAACGAACCCGTCAGTCTGCGTTGGTGGCTCTGAGTGTGCAGACACGAGCGAGGTGGTAGGATCTCACCTCTATGAGCTACTTCTCACACTAAAAGCAGGAAAAGCTACTTACCAACTTTGGCAAAGGCCTCTCTCAGTTCTTCCAGCTCATCTTTGGAGATCTGCGTGGTGCTGGCCATCTCACAAACTTAGTAAGTGCCTGCCGGGAAAGAGGAGAGTTCATGAAACAAGAAAGTTTGGTTCACGTGCAGTTATGCTACAAAAGACTCTGCACGCAGATAAAGGCAAGGGTGATTCTTCCAAACACTTATCAACCCGGTAGGTCTGGTAGTTGAATTTCTCTAGGCGGCAAAATAAACCGCTGTTGAGCACAGATGGAAAGGGATGCCCAGGCCTGCCAGCCTTGTTAATATTTATCCATCTGTGTGTTCGTTTTACGAGCGGCAGCCCACACCGCAACTGCTCTTCGTGTTCCACTGAAGTGTCTGTCACAGGTGTGTGCTGTAGTCAGAGCTGCTTGAAAAACGAAAAGCTAGTTGTGTGAAAAATCTCAAATCACCTGAAACTAGAACCACCGACGTTCCTCCCCTGTCCCCAATGCAATTTCAAAATATTATTTTCTTCCACGTTTATCTAAACAATTAAATTGCTATCAAAATTTTTCATTTACCAAAACCTGGTTTTTGGCAGCAAAACAAAAGATTCAAAAATATTTGGAAAGACGTTTCCAGAAAAGGCCCCAAATTCTTTCACAACAACCCAAACTGGCACAAACAAAAACTGCTTCCAAAACCAGGCCATTTCTAGTTTGTAAAACCGGTTTGAAAACCACCAGTTGTCTTTAGCCGTCAGCGTCCTGAGGGGAGGACCGGAGGAGCCAGGGGCTGATTTCCACTGACACAAGCCTCCTGGCGGCAAGGTTCTGCCAGGCATGGGACAGGGGCGAGCACACTGAGGGGCTCTATACCATGCTTAACATAAGAGCGTATGGACACTGAGTTATTTTGTTCAGACTAATAACTGTTC
This sequence comes from Malaclemys terrapin pileata, assembly GCF_027887155.1. NCBI lineage: Eukaryota > Metazoa > Chordata > Testudines > Emydidae > Malaclemys > Malaclemys terrapin. The sequence goes on along the minus strand of NC_071513.1, from coordinate 2,204,035 downwards.
CTCTGCCCTGGGTGCACTTCAGACGCACAGAGTTGAGCAGTGCCTCTCCGTGGGCTGCAGCTGACTCCCGCACAGAGGCATTTTTGGAGGAACACACAAGGATGGGGCAAGCAATGGGAGTCCTGGGCACAGCACACGTAGGCTGTGCCTATATTGCAATTAAATACCTGCGGCCGGCCCGGCTTGGGCTATGGGGCAACGAAAGAGCCCCATGAGCCTGCGTCAGCTGACCCAGGCCACCCACGGGTGCTTACTTGCACTGTAGACATACCCACAGGGCCCCCTTTGCTCCGCCCCACCCCCTCCTTGGAGTGGAAACGGCAGGGCCCACGCACCACCACTCTTTGTGGCAAGCCAAATTCTCTTTCCCCACAGGCCACTATAGCTAGCCTTCAGTAGGGCTGGCGTCTGACCTGGAGAAGGGAGAACTCTGCCTTCACGCTGGTGGCGGGGGGCTGCTGCCACCAACAGGAGAGTCATGAGGGGGTGAGAGCAGGGAGGGCACCCAACACACCAGGGTCCGCTCTGCTGAGCGGTGCTGGCAGGAGGTGTCAGCACCCACACCTCGCTGAGGTACTGGGGTAGGGTCATGTGTCAGACCTGCTGGCAGGCTGTGCGGCTCCGTTACGCTGGTTAAATATTTACAAGGTTTAGAGCCGGGACAGATTTTATTTGACGAGAGCCAAGGTTCTGTGGTTTGTCACTGCCTCAGGGCAATGCCTAGGCACAACTTGGCAGTACCTCTGCCTGCCTTAATCCTGCCCCAGCCAGACACACTAGACTGTAACACAGGCCCCATGTTCACGAGGGCTTGGGGATGTGACAAGGCAGCTTTGAATGGGATCAACTGGAGAGATCCAATCACAACAGTTTCTTCCCCACTTAGTGGAACAGCCCCATGAGCCGGGGGAGGGGAAGGGAGTTCAATCTACATTTTGTGGGCTGGCACAAGGAATATCATGCTCCGCTTTAGCGCCATTTGACCCGACAAGCCTGCGCACGCACTCTGATCTGCAAGCCGCATTTGTTGCCCAGAGTTGTTCCAAACCGTGGCTCATTGGGATTCTAAAGTTTGGAATGTGTGTTTGCCTGGGGTTGTAGATATGAAGTTTTACCTTGTTAAACTATTTATTGCCTCCAAACCACAGAGTGTAACAAAGCAGGAAAGGTTGGGCAGAGGCAGACTGATGGGAAAGCAACGCAGATGGGAGCTAGTCACCACTGCCGTATTGCAACATACTTTGCAGGGGGGCAACTTGTTCATTTACTGGCTTTCAGCAGATGGAAGCTGAAGATGGAATTTTATTGACACTCATTTATAAAAAACCCGAATATTGCAGTCACAGACCGGCTGACAGTCCCTTAGCCTTATCCTGCTGCCACTTACATCCACGGCAGCACTCAGGGAGTTCAGTAATTGGACTATAGGAAATAGGAGAAAAATACAGCACAGGGACGGGGCAAATTCTATGGCAAGGTGTCATCCAAACTTCAGCAAACTTTAATATCAAAGCCAAACAGGCAGCAAAGACGGAGGGCTTGTCAATATCCACTTCAATGCATGTAAACTGTGTGAAACGCATTCATAGATTCATAGATTATAGGACTGGAAGGGACCTCGAGAGGTCATCGAGTCCAGTCCCCTGCCCGCATGGCAGGACCAAATACTGTCTAGACCATCCCTGATAGACATTTATCTAACCTACTCTTAAATATCTCCAGAGACGGAGATTCCACAACCTCCCTAGGCAATTTGTTCCAGTGTTTAACCACCCTGACAGTTAGGAACTTTTTCCTAATGTCCAACCTAGACCTCCCTTGCTGCAGTTTAAACCCATTGTTTCTGGTTCTATCCTTAGAGGCTAAGGTGAACAAGTTCTCTCCCTCCTCCTTATGACACCCTTTTAGATACCTGAAAACTGTTATCATGTCCCCTCTCAGTCTTCTCTTTTCCAAACTAAACAAACCCAGTTCTTTCAGCCTTCCTTCATAGGTCATGTTCTCAAGACCTTTAATCATTCTTGTCGCTCTTCTTTGGACCCTTTCCAATTTCTCCACATCTTTTTTAAAATGCGGCGCCCAGAACTGGACACAATACTCCAGCTGAGGCCTAACCAGAGCAGAGTAGAGCGGAAGAATGACTTCTCGTGTCTTGCTCACAACACACCTGTTAATGCACCCCAGAATCATGTTTGCTTTTTTTGCAACAGCATCACACTGTTGACTCATATTTAGCTTGTGGTCCACTATAACCCCTAGATCCCTTTCTGCCGTACTCCTTCCTAGACAGTCTTTTCCCATTCTGTATGTGTGAAATTGATTTTTCCTTCCTAAGTGGAGCACTTTGCATTTGTCTTTGTTAAACTTCATCCTGTTTAACTCAGACCATTTCTCCAATTTGTCCAGATCATTTTGAATTATGACCCTGTCCTCCAAAGTAGTTGCAATCCCTCCCAGTTTGGTATCATCCGCAAACTTAATAAGCGTACTTTCTATGCCAATATCTAAGTCGTTGATGAAGATATTGAACAGAGCCAGTCCCAAAACAGACCCCTGCGGTACCCCACTCGTTACGCCTTTCCAGCAGGATTGGGAACCATTAATAACAACTCTCTGAGTACGGTTATCCAGCCAGTTATGCACCCACCTTATAGTAGCCCCATCTAATTTGTATTTGCCTAGTTTATCGATAAGAATATCATGCGAGACCGTATCAAATGCCTTACTAAAGTCTAGGTATACCACATCCACCGCTTCACCCTTATCCACAAGGCTCGTTATCCTATCAAAGAAAGCTATCAGATTGGTTTGACATGATTTGTTCTTCACAAATCCATGCTGGCTATTCCCTATCACCTTACCACCTTCCAAGTGTTTGCAGATGATTTCCTTAATTACTTGCTCCATTATCTTCCCTGGCACAGAAGTTAAACTAACTGGTCTGTAGTTACCTGGGTTGTTTTTATTTCCCTTTTTATAGATGGGCACTATATTTGCCTGTAGTGAGTCGGTGTGGCTCCCCTCCTGCCCAGAAGAGGGAGCCCACGTGCCGGCACCAGAGTGGGTGGGACCACCACCGCCTGTCCCCGCCCCCCGGAAGTCAAGGGGCGGGACAGGAAGTATAAAGGCCGGCCGCCAGAGCTCAGTTGGCGGCCAGCCACCACAGGGAGCAGACGTGCGGCCGGGAGCTCCCGGCCAGGAGACCGTCGAAGACCCTAGCTGGCCTGAGCTACCCCGGGCCCGCTACGAGGAGGAGCCGCCGGAGCCCGTTCACGCCCGCCACTGGGAGAACCCCTGGGAACCGAACCCCGCTAACCCTGAGGGTGAGACTGGACCCGAACCCCTCAGCCCCTGCTGCTATCCAGAGGAGCCGCCTGAGGACCATTGGCCGGACTTCCCGGCAGAGCTACCAGACTTGCCGCCGAGCCCGGGCAGAGAGGAGCCCATGCAGGTGGACTGGCCCGATCCCGGCGCAACGACCGAGGTAGGCTGTGAGGGGGATCACGGAAGTAGCCCGGGGGTAGCCGACCCCGGTCCGGCTGCAACTGAGTGTGAGCCTATGTCAGTGTGTTGCGGCCTGGATACCCCACTGACCAGCAGCGGCAGCAACCGCTGTTAGGGCCCCGGGCTGGAACGCAGTGGAGTGGGTGGGCCTGCGTTCCCCCCTGCCACCCGCCGCACGGGTGGCAGGCTTCCCCCTCACCCAACGCTCTGCTACAGAAGCCTGGGCCTTGAACTATTTGCCTGCTCAGCCCCTGCAACAAGGGCCTGAGCTTAACTGTGTTTGCCCCGCCCTGATCCAGGGCCTGGGCTTTGAACTGTTTGCTCGCTCAGCCCCTGCAACAAGGGCCTGAGTTAACTGTGTTTGCCCCGCCCTGATCCAGGGCCTGGGCTCTGAACTATTTGCTCGCTCAGCCCCTGCAACAAGGGCCTGAGCTAACTGTGTTTGCCCCGCCCTGATCCAGGGCCTGGGCTCTGAACTATTTGCTCGCTCAGCCCCTGCAACAAGGGCCGGAGCTTAACTGTGTTTGCCCCGCCCTGATCCAGGGCCTGGGCTCTGAACTATTTGCTCGCTCAGCCCCTGCAACAAGGGCCTGAGCTAACTGTGTTTGCCCCGCCCTGATCCAGGGCCTGGGCTCTGAACTATTTGCTCGCTCAGCCCCTGCAACAAGGGCCTGAGCTTAACTGTGTTTGCCCCGCCCTGATCCAGGGCCTGGGCTTTGAACTATTTACCCGCTCAGCCCCCGCCCTAAGGACCTGAGCCTAACTGTGTTTGCCCCGCCCTGATCCAGGGCCTGGGCTCTGAACTATTTGCCCGCTCAGCCCAGCAAGCAAGGGTCTGAGCTAACTGTGTTTGCCCCGCCCTGATCCAGGGCCTGGGCTCCTGAGCTTTAACTGTGGTTGCTCCGACTCTGCACCAAAGAGCCGGAGTTTCAGGACTAACTGACTGCTTATTCCCAGAGTAGTGAGTCGGTGTGGCTCCCCTCCTGCCCGGAAGGGTCGAGCCCCGGCTAGGACCTACTACATTGCCCTTTTCCAGTCTTCTGGAATCTCTCCCGTCTCCCTATGACTTTCCAAAGATAATAGCTAGAGGCTCAGATACCTCCTCTATTAGCTCCTTGAGTATTCTAGGATGCATTTCATCAGGCCCGGGTGACTTGCAGGCATCTAACTTTTCTAAGTGATTTTTAACTTGTTCTTTTTTTATTTTATCCGCTAAACCTACCCCCTTCCCATTAGCATTCACTATGTTAGGCATTCCTTCAGACTTCTCGGTGAAGACCGAAACAAAGAAGTCATTAAGCATCTCTGCCATTTCCAAGTTTCCTGTTACTGTTTCTCCCTCTTCACTAAGCAGTGGGCCTACCCTGTCTTTGGTCTTCCTCTGGCTTCTAATGTATTGATAAAAAGTCTTCTTGTTTCCTTTTATTCCCGTAGCTAGTTTGAGCTCATTTTGTGCCTTTGCCTTTCTAATCTTGCCCCTGCATTCCTGTGTTGTTTGCCTATATTCATCCTTTGTAATCTGTCCTAGTTTCCATTTTTTATATGACTCCTTTTTATTTTTTAGATCATGCAAGATCTCGTGGTTAAGCCAAGGTGGTCTTTTGCCACATTTTCTATCTTTCCTAACCAGCGGAATAGCTTGCTTTTGGGCCCTTAAATTCATCCACGGCTCTCTGGCTGTCTAGTCTCTACACGTCAGACCGCGATTTCATTTGGTTATTGAACTTTTACTTGAGCTTTCCCAGAGATCGGGAGTTGTTTCCCAGGGTAAACCCAAGGTGTTTGCTGTGGCTAATAGATGTTTGCCTCCAGTTGATTTGAAGCATAAATTTAATAGATTCCTGGATGTGCTGATTACACACATAGCTGAAATTCTATAAACATCACAACAAGGTCATTCAGCTGGCGAGCACAGCCAGCAGGAAAGCCGTACGTTTGACTTGCCACACTGTACTCCTTAAAGAACAGGGGCTTCAGCAGAAAGTGAATCTTGAACTTGAGGGAGCAAACACAGTACTCCCAGAAGTGAGAATGCCAGAAACTCGAATATGGTGCAGATTTATTGCTTGAAAAAGCTTCAGATTTTATTCCACATATACAGAAGTTTTCTTGTAAATTACTGCAGGTTAAGGAGACTTCCGACATTGAATTACCAACCTTTCCTTCTCATTCCCCGAATCCTTTTATTTGTACAGCTCTGCTACTGTAAGGTTTTGTTAAGGTTTTCCTTACAAGGCCCTTTGAGAGGTTTGTAATTCAACCACGTTAGGATTCCAAAATAATGTTGACAACTTAAGTCTGAATGAAAATGTTCTAGCTACTATCGTTACAGTGATCTTAGGGGTGGCATGTAAGTGACAGCTGCTCAGCTGAGTCAGTTTACTTTGTGCGTATGCAATACTGGATATACGCAGTGTCACTCACGCTTTAGGAGAAACAGTCATTTCTGTGGGTCTTATGACAACAGGGGAGGAAGAAAACTACATTAAAATTGAGAAACAAACAGGTTGTTCTTTATACAGGTGCTGACAAGCGGGAATGTGTAAGGAGTCGAAGGGAGTGTTTAGGTACTTGAGAAGGGAATGGGAGGGAAAATTGAACCAAAGAATTAAGCTGCAAATACTTGGTCTTGTAACAATAGTGTTGAATAAAACCTCTGCTGAAGTCTCGATTGTTTGTACAGCTTTAATGCTCAGGAGGGCACCTATAAAAAACTACATCTGAAGCAATTAGGGTCCATCAACAAAGACCGCTTTTGAAAGTTAAGCATTAAATGCTACACCCACTTCTGAGCTTCCTTGTCAAGTTAAAATCTCTATCTTGATTGCAAACTGACAATGTCCCTGCAAATTCCATTCAGGTTGCACCAAGCTTGTTTTAGAAGTTTTTAGAAGTCATTTGATGCTATTTTTACCTGCTCTACCAAACCACAGCCCCACGAACTCTGCAGGAACCCGCCCTTTGGATGGGTGTGGCTTTGCAAGGCTCTCATCTGGGTATAATTCAGCCCACGTTTAGTGAGCTAGAAGTCACTGGTATATTTGCTTTGAAGGCAGAGGGATGGGGAAGACTGCTGTGCCCTCTTTGCATTCGGTCAGCAGAATGCCTGCTGCTCTCCGGGCTGGGTCATCAGCACTTGCCTTGCATTCTCAGCTACACTATCTAAACAGAATATGAGTTGCCCGTGACACTAGAGTTCGTCCTTCCGGTGCTGTGGAATTATAGAATACAGTGGGCTCCCTTCCAAGCAGTCACCAGCCGGACAGAGTCCCCTGGACCTCACACCCTCACCCGTGGTTCTGATGCATTTTGCCTCAGGGGATATGAAAGAAGAGGTGTCCCGCAGGCACCAGACAAACCCCAACACAAAGAAGGGGTACACTGTTTTTCCGGACACTTCAGACTTACCCAGATAAAGGCCAGAGATAGAAAAAGCAAGCCACCGGTTGGCGAGTTTTACAGCGTGCCTGGGACTGACCACTGCCCTTGAAACACAAGCTCCTTGGACCTCCAAGTGAGGGAGCATGGAGAGCACACTGGATGAGGACACAGTTTGGGCTTGGCCATGCATCTGCTTGAACGATCAAACATTCAGTGTTTGAAGCTGTGTTTGCACTGCCCAAAGGACACGTTTGACAGTGGGGTAAACTAATGCTTGACGGCGCCTCAGGGTTTGCGCAAGGATTTTGGAGAGAGAACTGGCATTTTTGCCAGGAGAGGTCATCTGCGGGCAAAGGTACAGTGCTGACCTCACAGTAGGAGGTGAGAGAGCCCCATTAAGGCTCAGGATAGGTAATGCACATTCGTGATCCTGCTTTATACCCAAACCCCAGCCGCCAGCCGAGGCGGCGAAGACACAGATGGAAGGCTCTGCTAACCGGAGTCAGGGCAGAGCTGGCCATCTAAGCCGATCTGGCGGAGTGCTTAAGGACAGCAGACAGCACTTGGCATGAGCACGAGGCAGCACGGAAGCCTCTATGAGAGACCGTCCCACAAATCAGAGTTAACGTCTTGCTTTTGCGTGGCGCTTTCCATCCGTACAGCGCCAGGCAAGTTACCAGCGAGGCCCCATCCCCACTTTAATGGCAGGGAAACTGAGGCACGGTGCTGACCGGCCTACTGGCACAAAGCCAGTCAAAGACGTAGGGCTAGAACGCAGCAGAGGTGGGGCTAAAACCAAGCTCCTTCAGAGTCCCAGTACAGTACCCCCCCACACACACACACACTTTAGCCTTCTCTTTCCCTGGGTGCCAAGCTGGTCTTACCTACCGAGTGATATTTCTGTTGGGATCAATGTCCCAGCCAGGGCTGTGTAGGAGCAGATTGTGGCCAGATGGCTTGTGCGGTAGAGCGGTTTCAGGCTCTGCAAATAGAAAACATAGGATTCAGTTAGTGACGCCTCATCTACGTCATTAGCCCAATCGTCCCCAAGTGGAGCAAGCAAACAGAACTACTCCGGCCTAAGCAGCACTCCCCAGCTGGAGACGGAAGGCCTAGAGAGTTTGTGCCTTTCTACTGCACATATGTGCAGAGACAAGGGAATACAAGCAGGGAGTTGGCAGACCAGCATCTCCTACCGCTGCCCCATTATGACTTTGCCGAGAAGAGTGGCTTTTAGTCCGAGTTTCTGTCCCATACCAAGTCACGCCCCAGATGTGCACCGGGTCAAAATTCTGCGTCAAACAGACATTGTACAACTTCTAAACGCACCAGACACTGAGCCAGGGAGTTATGGCATTCGCCACACAGGGTCAAAGGCACCCCGGGCTTTGTATTAACAGCTTTAACACGTGGCCTGGTCGTGAAGAGCTATTTAACACTCCTTGCTGCTCCAGTGAACACTCCCTCAGAGCCCTGCTCTTCCTCAGAGCTAGCTGGAGTCTGGGAAATCGGCCCTCAGCCAGACTCAGGTTGACCCTCTGAAGCCAGGTCGGTCTGACTGGTTTGATTAGACAGGCTACGCTCGTTCAGAAGCCCCCTCCTCACACTCCCTTCCCCTCACACGCTGCCTGAGCTTGCTGGCTTGCCTGCTACACCTCCCAGCTGTTCGAGGGAGAGTGGTCCGGCCCTCTCCCCGCTAGCACCTGCAGGGGATCAGAAAGTTAAGCCTGCTCTTCCTTCCAGCCACACCCCGGTCAGAATCTTCCCTGGAGTGGGGGGACAGGCTGTGGGGCCACCCCTCCATGCAGCACCCCCAGGGCCAGCAGGGTCGGCTTTAGCAAGAGCGGGGCCCGATTCCTGGGGGCGTGGCTTGCCGCAAGCCCCGCCCCCAGCAATCGGGCTGCGCTCCAGCCGGGGTCGTGGGGCTTGGGTCTGGCCCGGAGCCGCTCAGCCAGGGCCGGGCTGGAGCTGAGCCGGGGGGCCGGGCCTGAGCCGAACCCGAGCCGGACCAGACCCGAGCCGGGCCGGGGGGCCGAGCCGGGCCCGGGCCGAGGGGCCGGGCCTGAGCTGAGCCAAGCCGCGGGGGCCGGGCCTGAGCTGAGCCGCGGGGGCCGGGCCGGGCCGGGCCAGGCCGGGCCCAAGCTGAATTGCGGGGGCCGGGCCCGCCCGGCCCGAGCTGAGCTGCGGGGCCTGGGCCGGACCCGAGCCGAGCCGCGGGGGCTGGGACGGAGCTGAGCCAAGTGGGCCAGGCCGGCGCGCTCAGCCAGAACTGGGGCCAGCGTCCCGGGGCCGGAGCTGCTGGGGCCGGAGGTGCTCGGCCGGGGCCGGACTGGGCCGCGCCTCCCCGGAGCGCTTCTCACGTCCCCCTCCCACACTCCTGACTCAGCTTACCAGGTGCTGCCTGGCCCCCCCCGCTTCTTTTCAGACTTCCCGCGAACCTCTGATTCGCGGGAAGTAGGGGCGGGGGCGGAGCAGGGGGTGGAGCGTGCAGGGGAGGGGAGGAGGGGGAAGTGAGCTGGGGGCGGGGTGGAGAGCTGTGGCGCGGAGCCCTCTTAGCGCGGAGCCGAATTCGGCTGAATCGGCCTAAAGCCGGCCCTGACGGCCAGGACCCAGGGGCCCTTTACCTCAAGCTCTGGGGTAGAAGGAGTCTTTTAAAGGACAGGGGCTACTGCATACAGACATTCCTTGGGAGGGCAGGAGCGGCACCAAGGTCTGCCTCACCTTGTAGGGGTGGGGACAGCAGATCTACCTGGCTGCTGCCCCCACTTTCCCTGAAGGGTCAGACTCAGGTTTATGGAGGCAGGGAGAGCGTGTTGGGGAGAATGGGGCCCTAGTTCTCTTTGGGGGGCGTGGGAAGAGAGAGATCTGTGTGCAGGGCTGGTTTGCGGGTGGAGGGAGGTGCAACAGCCACCACAGTTCCAATGCAAAAGACAGCACCAGGCACAGCAAGTGTGGGAGAGCTGGGGCGGCTGGGCCGGAGCTCGGCAACGGGGCCCATGTCCTCCTGGAAGATGGTGATTCATCAAAAGCCACCGAGGAGAGCTCAGTTCCGATTTGCACAGCTCTACTAGAGACCACTAGCATGATTCACGAGTGATTAGCCAGTGCCTTTCACTGAGCACACTGGATACAAAACAACACAAAGCGAAGTGGACGGCTGCGATTTAACCTAGAAAGTAGGAATCCTCCATCAAGCTGGAGGAACCTATGCCAAACAGTTCCCCAATAGTACAAGCCACTCCTAGGGAAGGCTGGCAGTGGCAGGCGGCATGATGCCACTAGCCTCGTGAAAATGTGCACGCCCCGTTTAAAAACAAACGGCTCAGCTTTGGGCGTGCCTGGATCCGCGGCACAGCAGGATTTAGAAAAGCCTGCTAACCATTTTGGGCTAAGGCAAGGAGCGAATATCAGAAGTTTAAAAGTTCTGCAATGTTAAAATTTCTGCAAACACTGTAACATTAGACATTCTAGTACAAGGTAACAGGAAGCCAGCATTTACCCGTTTACTCCAGTAAGCAAATATGGAGACAGTTTTTAAAGCATAAACAAGCAGTAAGGAAGGAACATGCACCTTCCCCCACCGCACAATGAGATTAATCTAGGAGCAAAGACTCCCTGAGAAGAGAACTGTGTATTGTAAATGAGACGTGATTTTGAGTTGTCTGTAGGCGTCCTCAAAACAACCAAAATTAGAAGGCAAATAAAACCACCATATTGTAAGCTCAGGGCACTTCAACCCTGAATGTGCGATTGCATGGACAGCATGCCAGCTGTATCCACACCCTTCTTTCCCCATTAGTCAGCTGCATGGTAATGGACTAGGGCCCTTTCCAGTTTTGTAACCCAGGGATGCCCTGCTTTGCTATACGGTGCACTCTGCGGTGGCAGCGTCTCTCCCTCTACCCTTTCACTCAGGCTTGACTTCAGTAAAAGCTGCCTAGGAGTTCCTGCTGTGAAAGCCTTCCCCTCAGCTCCCAGCCTTAGCCATCACTTTCCTGCTCTGGCTTGCACCTCCTCCCATACCTCCGACTGCTCGGAGGAGCACTGGTCCCTTCCAGAAGCTTCCCTCCTTGTGGAGAGGATGATGGGGCATTGCTCTGCCTTTCCCCTCCTCCCCATCTCCTTGGAAACTCTAGAGAGGGCTGCTCATGCCTGGACGGTCACGTGGCCTTTTCAACCATCTGGGGAGAAAGGCCTTTCCACAGAGCAGTTTGAGAAGGCTTCTCTCCCTTCCCCAGCAATGAAACGTCACATCTGTGAGGCTTTCACGCCTCCTGCCGCGGGTTTCAGCTTACCCCTCGTATGGCCATGCTAGGCCAGAAAGGCCAGCGTTGAAGCTGCCATCCACACACACAGGGAAAGGAGCGGAGTATTTGATGCAAGTTGAAAACTTGGATTCTCTATTCTTCTCTGCTAGAAAGGAGCCAGGTGCGCTGGGTGTGAGGCACTCAATCACAGAGTGAGGTTGGGTGCTGTGCGCAAGTGGCCTAGTAGGGAATTGACGGATGACATCTCTGGGGAGGTGGCTGTTCCTTTGGGCCAGAGTTTAATTGCCATGTTTGCAGACATCTGAGAGGGTGGAGAGAGTTTGCTGCCTGGCTGCCAGCAATTACAGCACATACTTGCAAAGGACCCTCCGATTCCTTTGATTCAGGTCCAGCGGAGAGAATTCTCTGGGGTTTTATTGCCAACAAGCTCTGTCCTGCATGAGAGTGCGGAGCTCTGCACAACACATGCGATTGATAAGACACTCGTTACCCCAGAAGCGGTCAGCGAGCCATTCCCAGCACATGGAAACCAAAGAAGTGACCTGCCCTCTCATTCTTGGTATCAGATTTGGAAGTCTGAAGTCTACAGTGTGTTTCCTTGTTTACCAATTCTTTCCCTGCTTTGGGAGAGGACACATTTGTTTGTTACTGCAGGATTATTCCCAGGTCCTAGGCTGCTGGCACGTAAAGAGAAACTGAACTATTAGCTTTGGGGAAAGGAAAACCAGCGGTCTGTTTTGTTCATTCCCTCTCAGGCACTGGCATTGGCCACCGTCGGCAGACAGGACACTGGGCTAGATGGACCTTTGGTCTGACCCAGTCTGGCCGTTCTTATGTTCAGTGACATGGACTCTCCAGGAACAGAGACAGCTGCAGGCTGAACTCTTGCATTTGTCCACGTGTAAGTGGGAAAAGTTTCTGGTGACCTGGCTAGCATTTCCACCGTGACTGGTTCTTGGGTCGAAGCGTTAAGCAAGCACTCGTTCCCGTGCAGGTACGGCTTTGCTTACAGTCGCTGTACTTCCGGCGCCTCATTGTTTGGAAATGCTTTAAACATCCCTAGAGTATTTATTGTCAGAGAAACAAAATTCTGCATGCAGAAGCGAGTGCACATCAAGTTCAGGCCTATGAATTTCAGCTCTGTTCCCAAATAAAATTTGGTAGCATTTAAGACTGGAAGGGACCATCTGATCTGAGCTCCTGTATCATGAGCCATTAAATTTCACCCCGTTACCCCTATGTTTAGCCCAATGAGTTCAGTTAGACTAAAGCAGATCAGCTGTCAGAAGAATGACCGGCTGCGTCACAGGCAGACAACAGGAGAGACCAAGCTACCACCAACACCTGAGGCCCCTGCCATGGCAGAGAACTCATTAGTAAGAGATGCCCAGATGATCCCATCAGGCAACCCGCACTCCATCCTGCAGAGGAAGGCAAAAAGCTCCCGGGCCCCTGCCAATGCAACGTGGGGGGGGAATTCCTTCCCAACCCCAAATCTGTTGGTCAGTATCGAATCTCAGAATCGTAGGACTGGAAGGGACCTCGAGAGGTCATCTAGTCCAGTCCCCTGCACTCATGGCAGGACTAAGTATTATTGACCATCCCTGACAGGTGTTTGTCTAACCTGCTCTTAAAAATCCCCAATGATGGAGATTCCACAACCTCCCTGGGCAATTTATTCCAGTGCTTAACCACCCTGACAGGAAGTTTTTCCTAACGTCCAACCTCAACCTCCCTGGTTGCAGTTTAAGCCCATTGCTTCTTGTCCTAGCCTCAGATTAACAAGAACAATTTACCTCCCTCCTCCTTGTAACTGTTATGTCCCCTCTCAGACTTCTCTTCTCCAGACAAAACCAAATCCAGTTTTTTCAATCTTCCCTCATAGGTCATGTTTTCTAGACCTTTAATCATTTGGTGTTGCTCTTCTCTGGACTTTCTCCAATTTGTCCACATCTTTCCTGAAATGTGGCACCCAGAATTGGACACAATATTCCAATTGAGGCCTAATCAGCGCAGAGTAGAGTGGAAGAATGACTTCTCGTGTCTCGCTTACAACACTCCTGCCAATACATCCCAGAATGATGTTTGCTGTTTTTGCAACAGTGTTACACTGTTGACTCATATTTAGCTTGTGGTCCACTCTGACTCCCAGATCCCTTCCCGCAGTACTCCTTCCTAGGAAGTCATTTTCCATTTTGTATGTGTGCAACTGATTGTTCCTTCCTAAATGAAGTACTTTGCATTTGTCCTTATTGAATTTCATCCTATTTCCTTCAGACCATTTCTCCAGTTTGTCCAGATCATTTTGAATTTTAATCCTATCCTCCAAAGCACTTGCAAGCCCTCCCAGCTTGGTATTGTCCACAAACTTTATAAGTGTACTCTGTATGCCTTTACCTAAATCATTGATAAAGATATTTAACAGAACCAGACCCAGAACTGATCCCTGCAGGCCCCCACTTGGTATGTCCCTGAGCATGTGAGCAAGACACCTTTTGGGCATCTAGAAAGGATTTTCTGTCCACCTCAGAGCGCTGACCTACCCCACCTCGTATCCCATCTCCATCTGTGGCCAACCTCTGATGCTTCGGAGAAAGGTGAGAAAATCCAAATGCCATGTACCCAACTGTGCATCAGGGAGACATATTCCTTCCCAACTCCTGCAGGCAATTGGCCGAAGCTCTGAAGCATGAGATTTTATTATAGTTACCCTCATTTCTGATGTTTTCTACCAGCACTAATTAGAGCTGGAAGTGTTCACATTTCTATTCTTTTTTTAAATAATTGATGGACATCAATGTTTATTTCAGCATTATCGATTTAAATTTTCATAGTTGCAGGAAATTGGGGGGGGTCCATTAGTTATTTAATGACCGATGTTAAGATTCAAAAAGAGTTAAAACTTTAAAACCATTAAAACACAATCTGTCAACATCACATGTCCAAATACAGCAAGTAGATATCCTTAAATCGAAGTCCAAGTTCCCAAGCAGCATGGCTCTTACTTTGCCACTCTGAAAAATCGCTATCAGTGGGAATGTTTTTCGTGTGTGCGCGCGGCTGTGTGTTCAGTGAAATCAACGTTTACTGCTCAAAATATTATCCTTCCAACACCTAGCTATTGTGAGCATCCTGCGGCCAATGCAGGCAGTCCTGTTTTCCCCAGGGCCCATTAAGGAAGGGAACAACAGAGCACCCGTTACAGGTTCCAAGGCCAGAAGGGACCTCAGAGAAGTTCTGCCGCTCAGCAGCACGGGACCATTTGAAGTTTCGTCTAAAGATGCTGAACCATCTCTACATTGAATTCCACGCTTAGTCTTATTTTTTTAATCCACCACTTCCTGTTTCTGCAGTGGCTCAGATGATTAACTCAGATTTATTGTCAATTAGAACTTGGTTTATGGGACAGTTTAGAAACTTAACAAAATCCCATTGTTTGTCCCAAGTGTCTGCCTCCCCCTTCACCCACTCCCAATTTTCCTGCTTCCTGGAACTAGGAAGTGCTCTCACAATGGGAATAAAAGTACTCTGATTTGTTCACACTGAGCTTTTGTCTCCAGCCAGATATGCAGGGACTCCCAGAGCTCTCCACAGGTATCCTACCCTGCAATAAAACACCCCGCAGCAGTCTCAGAGCCCAGCTCACTTGACTCTGCTCACAGGGCTTGGACTGCAGTGCTCAAGATACAGCGTGGACATTCAGGCTGGGGCTGGAGCCCAGGTCACGGGGTTTCAGATCCCGGGCTCCTGCCCAAGTGTCTAGCCCCAAAGCCACAGCCCAAGTCAGCCGACCCAGGCCTGCTGTGGTGCACCACACCAGACCATGCGCATCTCTTTTGCTGGAGTGTAGATGTGCCCCAAGAGGCAGACAGGCGACAGTGGAGTGGGACACAGTCAGGGAGCATGCAGAGGAGAATCAAATCCAATTAGGTCGCCTAGAGTATGTTGACAAATGTGATCGTTTCCATGAACTCTGCCAGGGTGCAGCTGGCAAACCATTGAAGACAAGCACGCCAAGAGAGGCAGAGACACTCTTTGTTGCTGCTCGGCTGATTTGGGTGTAGACGGGAAGAGATTTTGCTCCCGTCACTACAGCACTAGCTTCCAATATCCGGGGGATCTGCCGAATTCATCAGGGGAATTGAAATACAGTTTGGAGTTGGTCGCTGCAAGCCCTGGCAGGGGATCACGGCAGGATTTGGAGACGTGTCTCTGTGGGACAGAGCACCGCAGGAGTTCCACCATGCGGACACTCCTCCCCCAGCAGCTGGGGATTATAGAAATCCCTCTCTTGCTGGGATGTTTCTACCGGAGCTTGCTTTGCCTCCAGTAGCTTCCAAGAGAGATTTTTGCAGTGTTGGAGTGGATGCACTGGGGCTCCTTCAAGAACAAGGATTTGTTTGGGGCTGTGTGGGAGGGAGGGAGGGAGACCAAAGGGTGGAATCCCCGGCAAACCCCCCCTCCCCCAAGACCTTTTGGGTGAGTTGCAAACAGGCTTTTTCAGATGTTCCTGGGAACTCCCCACACTCAAACTTATTCCCAGGAGATAAAAAACAAAAAGCTGATTTGGTAAGTCCAGAATCCTCACTTTGGGGAGCTGGTCGAGAAGGAGTGTTGGCTTCTCCAGGCAGTCTTGGAAAACACCCAGGCTGGGGGCAGACTTGCCACCACTTATTCTAGGAACTGCTCAGAGAGTTCCTATAACTCGAAGATTTCTCTGACCCAAGCAAGCCTTGCCAACACGCAGCGATAGCTGCTGGCTACACAATCAGCAAGCATGGGGCCGGAGCTGGAGACTGTGAAACTCAAGCCATTAGGCACAGAGACATTTAGCATTAGCATGTTGGCAGGAAATCCCAACCTGAGCAATTAAGTAGTTAATAAACCTTATGTTAAAAGCACAATTACTACCAGGAATGTAGCCACAGCCCCTAGTACCCTCACTGTGCTGTGCTGCATGCAATCTGGAGCTTCACGGCAGCTATTTAGCTGGTTGGCAGAGATGGAGCACAGAGTGAGGTTAAGGCGATAAGGGCTATGTCTACACTATAGCCGGGATTGGGATCGATGCTCTGAGAGCGATCCACTGATGGTCGATTTAGCAGGTCTAGTAAAGACCCGCCAAATTGACAGCAGATCACTCTCCAGTCGACCCCTGTACTCTACCCTGAACTAGAAGAGTAAGGTAAGTCAACAGGAGAGTTTCTGCCATCGACCCCGTGGTAACTCGACCTAAAGGTACGTTGACTCCAGTTATGTTATTCACGTAGCTGTAGTTGCGTAGCGTTAGGCTGGCTTCCCGCGGCAGTGTAAACACAGCCAAGGTTGCTCAGTGCTGTGTGCTCTGCCTCCAACACGCAATGCAGGACAGGACACTGCCCACTCCAAATGTGGAGTAGCAGAAACTCTCCTGGGGGAATTCACCCGGCACACAGAGCAAGGAGGCTGCACCTAGGGGCTACAGATACGTGTCTCAGTATTACCTCACCTCCTGCTGCCTTACAGATGGCACCACCACACCTCGGGCCCTTCCTGGAGAGAGAGGGAAGGATGAAGCACTGTCAAAGGCAAAACGACTCTGGCTGCTTCTCTTAGACTCAGTCCTCGGAACAGCCAAATCCAGATTGCCAGCCAAGCCCCTGGTGATTCGGCCTCCCAGTAAAAGCTCCCTTTGTTTCCTATCAGCAGGCAGCTCCGGTGACAGCATGCAGATAATTTTCCAACACTGATGGCAGAGGGAGAGGATAGTGCTAGAGATGTGGTGGATGCTCACTATGCAGGAACCGGTACAGCCTTGTTTAGTAAGACTCAGGAGAACCCCTTGACAAAAGTTAAACCCAGAGACCAGCCTGGACCAGGGGACAGAAATCCATCTGGACAAAAAGGGGACGGGGCAGGGAAGTGGGGAGACAGAAGCAGGGGCCACACACCCCACAGGTGAGCTAGGGCTGCCCTACAAGCGCTGCAGCGGCACTAGAGCACGCCTGGTGAAGAGGCTCTGTGCTGACAAGAGAGCTCTCTGTCGGCAGAATGACACCACGCCTGCAGCAGTGCTTAGCTCTGTGCAACTTCCATCACTCAGGGGGTGGCTTGTTCACACCCCTGGGCGACATAAATTATACTGACATAACCTGTAGGTGGACAAGCCCTTAGAGATAACACCTGTCCTGGGGAGTAATAAAGAAAAGGGTTAGGTGCTGAGCACCTAAAGACAGTGCTACCTTTAAAGGAAGAGAGCCGTTTCCACGTAATAACTGGGAGAAGATGGAGCAGAACAGGTTTAGATTACCATTCGCTAACTGTAAATAAATCTAATATCTTAAGTGGCAGGATGATCATATTCCAAAAACTTAGTTATAAACAAAGCATTCAGAATTTGTGTAGCATGCAGCAGAAACCAGTTAAACTATTGCTCTAACTCAATCTTAAGAGACCTGCTTGCCAACTATTTCCGGAACGTTCTAGTTTAGCTAACATCTGTATTTTAGGAAAGCAGCCACTCCAGCATTAATGCATGGGCCATCAGAAAAACAAAACCTGCTAAATCGGTTTCCTTTACACCTGGATTACAACAAGCCGTAGTCACATCAACTGTGACAATATGGTGGCAGTCCTTCCTGTTAACTGAACTCATGACATTGCAACTAATGGCTTCACGTTCTGCAAGGAGCAGGCGCTCGTTTCAAGGCATCTCCCATAGCTGTGTGTGTTGTGGGGAGACAAACAGTTGATTCTGTCTGGAATTTGTAACACCTGATCTCACCGGGTTTCAGCTCCTTTCTCAAGCCGAGCGTGGGAAGGGAGGCGAGAGAGAGAGAGGATGTTCTTGTCGTTAAGGGGCTGGTATTCAGCAGGCGCTGGCTCTACCATAGACTCATTATGGCACCTTCGGCAAGTCTGACTCCCTCTCTGGGCAGAGTGTTTCCTTCTTCCCATCTGGCTGGAACGAAAACCGTTCTGAGCAGGAAGCCTCTCTGACTAAGTGTGAAGAAAACACCCAGCACAGCAGGGCCTCCAGTGCTATGCGATACCAGGCACTTCCCTCCTTGACAAAGGTGAGTCAGACGACACTGCCTCCTCCCAGAAGCCACTGGCCCCTGCGCCTCAGATCCTAAGCATTTCCTGA
The DNA here is from genome assembly GCF_027887155.1 of Malaclemys terrapin pileata. NCBI lineage: Eukaryota > Metazoa > Chordata > Testudines > Emydidae > Malaclemys > Malaclemys terrapin. The sequence goes on along the minus strand of NC_071513.1, from coordinate 2,185,756 downwards.
TCCTTTGGCTTCCAAGCAGCTGCTCTTCCTTGGCGATTCCCCAGCTTGACCTGGCCAGCATTCAGCGTACCGGGAACTCATTCTTTATGGCTATGGGAGGAGAGGACGCTGCCTCCCCATCCCACCCCCAGAGCAAGGGGCTATAACTCATATCTTCTGAACGGGGCCCGCTGGGGAACTGACCAGCATGTGGGTTACGCGCACGGGCCAACACAATGGGTTGAACCCAACTTCCAGCTTGGGCCAGCAGGGTCTAGACAGGGCCACCGGCTCGAACGGGCTGGGCTCTCTCCAGAGCACTCAGCCTGGTTGAGCTCACGGTGGCACCACATACACAAGCCCTCAGGCGTTTTACAGATAGACCCTGTCCCTGCAAAGAAGCTTATTTCAGTCATAACTGAGCGTTGTTCCATTCCCGACCCATAACGGAGTTAGACTAAAGCAGTGGGTCTCAAACGTCTGTACTGGTGACCCCTTTCACACAGCAAGCCTCTGAGTGTGACCCCCCCCCTTATACATTAAAAACACTTTCTAATATATTTAACACCATTCTAAATGCTGGAGGCAAAGCAGGGTTTGGGGTGGAGGCTGGGAGCTCGCAACCCCCCCAGGTAATAACCTCGGGACCCCCTGAGGGGTCCCGACCCCCATTTTGAGAACCCCTGCACTAAAGCAAGTTTCAGCAACTGCTTTCACGTCTCCATTTGTCAAGTATCAGAGGGGGAACCGTGTTAGTCTGGATCTGTAAAAAGCAACAGAGAGTCCTGTGGCACCTTTAAGACTAACAGGTGTATTGAAGCATAAGCTTTCGTGGTTGAATGCCCACTTCATCAGATGCATGTAAACAAAAATACAGGAACACTCTCCAAGCAGTTTTCTGATCAATTTGAGAGTCAAACAGAGGCAGACTTCAAGTTGTGAAGCCAGGAACAAAATGCCACCATATCAAAGATTTGTACCCATTATGCAGATTACAAATAATACATTTTAACAGAAAAACGCCAAACAATGAATACATTCCTGAACTAGCAACAAGCCACTCTGACACCCAAGAGACCATTATCATGACCAAGAACTTAGTGTATTTTCAGGGGTTTAAGAAGAATTTCAGCTGACAGCTTCCTTACTACAGAGAGCCGCTGATCAAAATGGCATAGATTAGATATGGGAGGAAAGCAAGAACTTGATTTTGAGGGAAGAGAGACCATTCAGCCAATAGAAAGAATTCTCTCCCCTTGGTACTAGAAAGAACTAAAGAAAGCAAAAGGAAAATAACTTCTTGCCCTGCACTGAAGAGTTTCCTAGCATGGTGGTTCTAGGAAAAAAAACTGAGCACTTCGTAATCCTCTCAAGATTAGTGGCGGGGAGCAAGGATGCTCCTTTACTGCAGAGAGGCTAGTAAGTAGGAGACAGAGTCTTTAATAGAAGCAGATAAAAATTATACTACGGTTAGACTGAAGTACCGAACAGCAGAAAAACTCGGCCAGCCTTTCCCTCCCAAAAAGATTGCAAACCTTTGTGAAATTAAATTTGTATCTGCTGTAGTGAAATTAAGTTTTCCTTGCAGACAGCAGGGCGTTCCACTCTCGTCCCTAGAGTAAATTAATTACAAAGGAGGAAAGGCACATGGAGCCAAGGGAACACACTTGCCAACACAGTCATGCCCAAGGCAAGATCAGCTGAGCTCTGCTGCTGCAGAGAAGAGGCAGCTACGAACCTTTGTGATATGCACCAGAAGTTAATGGATATTAAGGCCAGAAGGAACCATTATGACCTAGTCTAACCTATATAACACAAGCCAGAGAATTTCACCTAGGGATTGCGGCATCAAACCCATCACTTCCGGCTGCATGCCTCAAAGAGAGCAACTCTGTCTTTAAAAGCCTCAGTTGACACAGCATCCACCACCTCTGCAGGTAAGTTGTCCAATGGTCAGTCACCCTCACTGGGAAACTGCCTTTTTTCTAGTCTGAATTCACTGTCCTTCACCTACCACTGAAATCAACTTTTTAATGTAAGATGTAACTCGGGCCCTAAAGCCAGTTTTAGACTAAATGATAGACCAAGGTATTTCATTCTGTACAATTAATATGTGAAGAAGCCATACAAAATTCAGTTTGATAGGCAGCCTTAGAGAATAACTTTTGTGCTTTCTATTAAGGGCATCAACTGATAACTTATTCCACTGGACAAATAATATTTTCAGATCTAAGTTTTAAAGTTCATCAGCATAAACAATAAGCCACCCCAGTCTAGTACTCCAGTATCTGAAAAAGTCTATTAGTGAAAATGGCACCATTACTCAAAGTGACAGCTTCTGTTTAAGGATTTAAAACTAGTGTATTATGGCTTTCAAAGAAGCCACAGGGCTACTTTTCACTATGAAACTTCTTATGGAAGATTCGTGTATTTCAGCCTCAGACATCAACATTTCCTAACCTACAATGCCAGATGCCTTCCATTCACTGAAGCACTGTTTCAGATCATGCCAGCAATGTGCATTTAAACAAATGATCAGGGGGTATTGACTCCGGTTTGCTGTAATCCTCTGAAAAACAGCATTTGGACTCCAGAGCCAGTAGTAGTCCCAGATACGCCCTCAAAACTTGTTCTTCATGCTTAGATCCTTCATCCACAGAAGCAGATGTGTTTAGCACCTTTTCGCGAGTTACAGCGGAAGGCAAGCTGAAACGGTACTAGCAGTTAAACATTGCAGAAAGCCATTTAAATGATTAAACTATGGTAAGTGCTTGCGGGGGAGGGAGGAAGGGAGAACCACACTCCAGCTAGTTTTTTTAAAGAGTTACCATATGTCATGTCACTTCACTCTCTAACAAAGACAGCTAACAAACTCTGAATTAGATTTACATCGCAGCACTCCGAACAAACGAGAGCCACAGCTAACATACAGTGACATCTGATCAGGAGCACAGATGAAAACCATATTCACCGGGATTTGGTTTGCTTCAGCTAAAGCTACTCGCTTTGCATATCAGGCTACAGCATCAGAAGCTACTACAAAAAAAATAAGGGAAAGGTCTCTCAAGCATGCACAAATTCATATATGAACTACCTGCACCCAGGGCTACCAGGAAATGTAGTAAATTTAAGCGAAGGTTATAATGCTGGCTCACAGAATAAGACATCCTTACCTTTCCTCCTCCTGTTCTGAGAGGAGAGCAACCCTGCTCCCTTGCATAGTCCCAGGACTAATGGCACCTTCACCCAGACCCACGCCCAGAAAGTTAATCTGGAAATCCAGCATTCCTCTTACAATTGCAATTCTAAACAGCAAGTTACAACACTTCCTGCCAGCAAATGAGAACATGCTGACAGAATATACTACAACTTAAAATATCCTTCCCGGGAAGCTAGCATTACACTGCAAAACATTCTCTTTCTTTCTCTTTCTTACACACACCCACACACACTTCTACCGCTGCCTCTCCAGACCCTTACAAGTGTACTCAGTTCAAAACCGGCCTGTGTACTTTGTGATAAATATATACATAAAAAGTCCAGCTACTTTTCAAGCCCAAACCCACGCTGTCTGTCCTATAACACTATAGACAGGCTCCACATCAGACATCACAAGCAAAAGGCGAGTTACCAAGGAAGCATTTTTTATTACATTGACTTGATGCACAGAAATACAACCATCATCAAGGATAAGTGAGGCAGGTTTTATATGCTATTCATGTTAAGACATTGCTTTTATTAAGCCCCTGTTTTAGAGGACCATCCATCCCTCCCCCTTCATGCTAGCAAGGGAGAGTACTCCACCTGAATAAAACTCTCAGGTGACTGAAGAATTTAGAGTGTTAAAGAATCAATGGTCATTCTGAAGATTAAAATACTCTTGCCAACAAATTTTCATTGCATTTTATTAACAAAAATACTTCAGCCAGGAAAATGAGTGATCTGGTCTCAACTGCAGCTAAGGCGCACACAGCACAAGTCAGGAAGAGAGCAAGAGAAATAGAAAGGTGGCTTTAAATCTACCTTTTGTACTCCCTTGATCTTGGGTTGGCTGTGCACCAGGGCGGTCCCACTATGCACGTTAGAACAGTCTAAAGGCTGCTCTAACATACCCTAACTGGAACAAACTGGAACAAATAAGGACACCCCAGCCATGCATTCTACATCGGGTACAGGAGAGGATAGCATAGGCTGGTATAACTGGTTGCCCGAGGAAGTACACAGTACTACTGTCCTTTGCCTTGAAAAAGGAGGTTCAGGAGATAGTTGTGTCGACCCTGAACTTTTTGAGAGCACTACGTGCAAGTAGGAAGTGTGCTACATAGAACAAAATACCTAGTCTAGGCAAAACTACTGAAGACACTAAATAAATAAAATAAAAAAGGAATCTTGTTTTTAAAAGAGAATTCTTATTCCCCCAGCCTTCTGCCCAACCCGACAGCAAGTCTCACTGCTAAGGTGCAGGTGTCCCTTATGAATTATCTCCATTCATGTCACCACGTACTCTATGCATGCTGTTCTCTGCAGGATTTTCCTTCATGAGGAATTATCAGTAATACAACGTATTAACTATGACATCTAGTCCTTACCTGGCGGTTCTATCCCGGAACTGTAACTGGGTCCCGGACCACAATTAAAGTTTCAGTTTACAAACAGGCAACAAGAAAGAAGAAACTTACAGGTGGTCAGTAGCCTGAACTGTTTTCTCTAGGTTCTTTGCAAGTGAGTCGCACGTGACAGCAAGACTTAGATACTGCAGATTTACCACATGGGCTTTCAGACATTACAAAATCTCTTGGTATCGTGTGGTGTCCTTTACATGTTCTCTCTGTGCAACTAAACTCTGGATTTCAGGACTTCTTTGCATGCTCTCAAGACAAGCTCTGAACTCTAAGTACCAGCATCTTCACTCTCCGGATAAAGGTCAAAGGGGCTACTGAGCACTTGAATACCAGCTTCTTCCAATTACCCCTCTCCTCCTCTGGCTACCAGGATACTGCCGAAGAAACGCACACCAGCAGCAGCTCTTGTGTGGGAAAGGTCACGAGACAGAAGCAGGGATGAAGCAGACACAGCCAAAACCCGACAGCTTCTGAGTTGGCTGGACCCTCAATAATGTAATTCTTCCTTCTATCCCTTCTCTCTCCTGTACCTATACCATCTGAATCTGGTGAAGACCAGCATGATGGCGCCTTTGAAAGCGGAGCATTGGCAAGACAAGGAAGCGTGCAGTGCTCCTGCCTATGCCATTCCCATTGCGGGGGGAGATAAAGGAAGTCAGCTGCCAGCGCTTTCAGTCGGTGTGGACACTGTTGTGAGCACTAAGGGGACTTCAGAACCGTAGAGAGCAAGCTTTGAATGTACCATCAGTGCACAACGTAATACACCCCTGATCTCTTCACATAGCTGTAAAGACACGTTATAAAGGGGGAGGTTAAGTGTTAACTGGTCGTTGTGTACCTTGAGAAGCAGTTAGCTCTCTAAACCTCCGAGTCCAGTACTGTCAATGCATGTGCAATTCCACTCGAAAACCTCAACCAGCATGAAAGCCAGTGCTAGTCATCCCAAAGTCATGCTCTCAGCCACACCCTGGAGCCAGAGCATCTCTGGGAGCAGTGGAGTAGACAGTTTCAGGAACACTCCCCCTTCACTTCCTAGGGCATGCCTGGTCAGATCTGGTTTCTCTGTTCTTGCACAATAGAAATCTTACAGCCCACTCAATATATGATCTCAAGGGGGGGGGGGGGGGGAGCCTTTCAGGGAGATTTACAGAATACATCTGAAGTGACTCCGAAATCAGGATGTTGTCAATTTCATAATTAAAACCACTCTCCAAATTCTGTAGTTCACTACCCAAAGTGGAGGTGTTGGCACACGCAGAGAGTGTATTTTAGACAAGTCAAAGTCTCGCTCTCCATATGGAGTATGACTGGGAAGCAAATCCACTTGTCAATAAGACAGAACAATCATGTTTATCTGAGCTAGATTCCAGTGATACTAAGACATACCAGTTACACACACACTAATCTCTGAACTGTCACATTCCCTTCTGACAAATTACTTATTTCACACAGTGCAACTACTCTTAACGTTCACAGTGCCACGCCCTCCCTAAATGAACTACGTTTTAGACATAGGGAAACTCAGGCAGAGCAGTTAAGAGATTTGCTCAAGGCCAAAGAACAACCGAGTCAAGAACCAGGGATTAGAACGAAGGGCTAGTCTTCACTGGCAACGTTAAAGCGCTGCCCATGCCTTGTGTGGTCACGGCGCAGCACTAGGAGAGAGCTCTCCCAGGGCTCTAAAAAACCCACCTCCACGAGGGGCGTAGCTCCCAGCGCTGGTGCACTGTCTACACTGGTGCTTTACAGCGCTGAAACTTGCTGTGCTGGGGTGGGGAGCAGGGGAAGTTCACACCCCTGAGCGGGAAAGTTGCAGCGCTGTAAAGTGCCAGTGTAGACAAGCCCTACGAAATTCCTGGCTCCCTGCAATGCACTCAATCCACTAGGTGCACAGATACTGTCTAGCAGCAATTGGACAGACAGACTAACCATACCTGCTCCTGTAAGAGCCAACCGGACCATCCTAAAGACATACAGAAATCTCCGAGAGGTTTAAATTACAAACACTGAAGCCAAATCTGACCCAGGGAACTAATTCATCCAGCAATGAGAAAACCCCAGGAGGGCTTGATTTTTTATGTATTTAATATTTGAAAGGCAAGGTAGAAGAAAGAAGAGCTATCGATTTGTTCAAAAGCCTTTGGAGCCATGATGCACAAACCAGCAACTCATAACAGGTCAGAAGTAGAGAAAGCAGGACTTTTAGTTCAGAGCATGCGGAGGAGCAGCCCCCAAAGGACTTGCTGGTAACACAGCAATTGCTCGCCTTGTTTCCAGCTGCTAGATTTCATTTTAAAGGCAACAAAATGCACGTTCGACACTCCCCTACAAACCTAGCCACATAAGCAACAGCTGGAGCTGCAGGAGGCACATAGTGTGGTCACAACTGGGAGAGGGGAAAGTCCAAAGCATAAGATTCCATGTAACCACTTGTCCCCCTCTTTCCTCCGAGCTCAACACACCTATCAGAGGGAAGCTGAGCGAACGCACCCACTGGAAATCAACCAGTCACCCTTGATTACAGCTGGATGAAAGTCCAACAAGGTTCTTCCAGTGCCCTCCTAAACCAGGTTAGGGAGTAGGACCACCATTCCAGTGACCCGCAGGCTCCGGACAAGAGGAAGCCGGCTATTCCTGTAACCGGGGGGAGCTGCAGAGGTACCTGCCCATCGCTGCAGGAGGCAGGGCCAGGTGCAGGAAGCCAGGACCTGTTGGGGTAAGGCTGGAGACTGGAGCAAAGTTTGTAGCAAAAGGATTAACGAGTTTTGACATGGATGTCAATATTCACAAATCCCCAGGAGCTCTAGAGCAGGGCCAGAGGCCTCCTGGGAAGGAGGCACTGATGGCATCACTCCACATTCCTCCTCCCAACCTTGGGAGGCTGCTGGGGCCAAACTGGCCACCTGGACAGTTTAGAGCAGCCTTGGGACTGCTCTAACTTACACTGACCGATAAGAGTCTTGAAAATAACACTCGGCTAACTAGGATCACTAGCCTGGCTTCCAACCTACACCGGACACACACACCAGGGCACCCCACCAAGCCAGCAGGTTAGGCTCTGCCCTAGCTGCGGCATGAAGACCCTTTGCGCCACTGAAGCAGTGCAAACAGAGCTTGAAGGAGCTGTGGTTCCTTCAGAGATTTCAGGGTCATAAAAAAACAAAACGGGGGGGGGGGGGAAGCAGGTGGCTGTTGTGCCACTCCAGTCACCATCAACTTGCCCTTGAGGCCTTGCCCTAAAGTCAGAGCTTAAAGCATCATTTAACCAGCAAGAACAAGGCCATCTGCCCTGCTCCATTAAAGGCTTCTCACGCTCTGTATCCTGCACCATTTACAGGATGGTAGGTGTAGTTAGGTTCTCAAGAGAAAACAAACGGCCCCACTAGACAGAGAACCAGTAGCAGGGGAAGCGCAGGTCAGGGGCTAGAACTCCGGAACAGGACCACCTGTACTGCCCACTTCTTCGTCTGGCAGAACGTGCCAAAGGTCTGTTTGGCAGGGTTTTGGCAACTAACACTTGTCTCTCCACCCCCGTTGACTTTGACTGGGATCCACGCAGAGCCACAAACAATTCAAGACAAACTGTCACCAGAGCCCTGTGTCGGGCACACCAAGCCAGCCCAGGGTTCTGGAGCACGGCCAGCTGGCTTTGGTGGCAGCTTCATTTACAAACCGAATTCAATTAAAAACTCAAACAGCGCCCTCTCCCCTCTGCGCTTTTCATATCAAATTCCATTTCACGTCGCTCCTCTTTTCCACCGCCACCCACACACACCCACAGAGTCAGTTGTGAGCATACTGCTGAAATTTATATCAACATAAAAGGTGTAGGAAGAGTTTGACAACTAGGGAGCAGGTGGAATACCAAGGTTAACTTTTGCAGTTGCCCTCGTGAGGTTTCAGAGTTAACACCTCTCTGAGCTATTGTTTCAGGCTGCCCGCATCAGGAAGACACCATCACAGAAGGTGTGCTGTGTGCATTCAAGGATTTATTCACAATCACAGGGGCTAAAAGTTTGTGTGTTTGCCTTTAACAAAGGTTACATACTGTAGTATGATTCTGCAGCTCACAAAGGATATTAAGGACTACGTTCCACTTCTCCGCTAGCCCTGAATATCAGAGTTTGGTGTAGTAGCTAAACCCCTATTCATTCAGGGGAGGTGATCAAAGATATTCCAGGAGGCTGAAGGTGTAACCTGAACACAATGCAGAGGGCACCTCGTTTCTTGCTATTTCGTAAGCAGTCTCTCGAATAAGCTCCCCGTATCCACTCATTTCCTGACGGTGACAAGGGGGAAGCATATGTTACCGTTAGGAGTGAATCACCCACTTTTTTACATCTCAAAAATGTAAGGTAAGAAGCACGGAATGGGAGGGGGGGTTTGAAAAGGGAAGAGATCATGCTGTCCAGTGAACCCAGGAGCACCTCTGAAATTCAGACTATGTGCAAGGGGAGGAAATCTCTCCTCCAGTTTTTGCTTACAACATTTCTGCAGATTTCACAGCAAGAAGCAGTTGTCAGCTACATTATACTTAGCAAGGCCAAACTGCAGAGAGCTCAGAGAGTGCTGCCCTATTGGGACTGGTTTAGACCGGCATCTGAGCAGTGTCACAGGGCCTGACCTCATCAGCAATTTGGGGGAATCCCCCACCTCTGCTCTACCAACAGGAGATTCGGGAAAAGCAGAGCGGGACTTTGTCTTATAAAAAGGGAGGTGAAGCTAGTAAGAACTTAAGCATGGAGTATTTTTAGCCCAAACCAGACTTCCCCTGCAAGGTGCACTTTGTGCTATAATCAGTGAGCACAGCAATTACAGTAAATTGATTGCTCAGAAAAGGCACTTCACTGCTCGAGCGAGGGAGAGCTGAAGGGGGAGGGGTAGCTGAAGTTTACAAAGGACAAGTGCAAAAGGAGCAGATGTAAAGAGACAAGCAGTGAGCAAGGAGGAGAAGGAAGAGGGAGTACCCATTTCCCCAAAGTTCTCTGTGCAACGGAAAGACCAACAAGAGACATGGGCAGATTTAGGCTCAACTACGTCTCATCTAAGTACCACTCATCTTGCTGCTCAGGACACTGCATCACCACCTCCAAGCCAGCTGCTGGACTACCAGGGGTGTTATTCTGCTCAACCATAGACGGTGGATGTAGAGGCTTGTTTACATGGGGAAACTGACTGGAACAGCTCCTCACTTGGACACAGTTCTGGAGTAGGAGTCACTTGTACTGAATTCCAAAATAATGGGAGCTGTCCCAGGCGGTTTTCCAGTGTAGACAAGTCCTTAAACAGTTCACACTTTGAACCCAGACATAAGCCTGGGTCTTCACAGAATGAGCTTCATCTTTTGCAAGTTAACCCAAGTGCTCCTTAATGAGTCAAACAAGTGTGTAAGGAGCAAAGTCTTCTTTTGACATGCAGCAAAAGTGTGACATTTGTGATAATTTAAAACCAGTCAGATACAACCAGTTGGCTTTTCAGTATCCCAGTGTGGGTATGAGGAGAGAGTAATTGTCCTTGCCTTTCAGCTTTCCCTGTCACAAGGGATATTCTGCCATTTGAACGGCAGCAACTAAAGTCCGCACAGTTACCAGCCATTTGTGCTTGTATCTGTCATTGCACAAATTCACTTTTGAAATAAAGACAGTGAAATGTTAACAGGCACTTTAAAGCGTATACCTCATTTTAAGTCAGACTTATGGATTTTGCCTAACATTAAACACGCCTTTGTTTTGTTTATTTTTTTCAGCAGAGCCCGGCACGGAAGGGTTTGGTCAGTAAGTGACTGCAGAAGTACTATATTAAGTTACCAAGCAGAAAGCAAATTGCTGTAATGGACAAGGCGGGATTGCTATTCAGGGAACAGGCTGTGGTTCTGCCGATGACTACAGCAGAAATGGCAATTAGGCATCACCTGACCTCCGGTCTTACAGCATCTCTCTCTCCAGTTTGCCCGGAGAGATCTTTACACTAACACAGTTAGAATAGAGGGGAGTTGTCTGAGCAGGTATTCCACACGATGGAAAATGCTGCCAACACACAGAATACTTCACCTACCGATGAAAAGGTAGAAGTAGTAACTAGACCCATTGTCGGAAGCATTCTTACCGAATGCACACTTGTAAAATTGTCTACAAATTCTAAAGTAACCCCACCACCATAGCTCCAAGCAAAACCCACACCTTCACTATGACAAGGACAGACTTTGAACTCATCAGTATCTCCAGGTGTTAAGAACAGGGTGACCAGATATCCCGATTTTATAGGGACAGTCCCAATATTCGGGGCTTTGTCTTATATAGGTGCCTATTACCCCCGTCCCAATTTTTCACACTTGCTATGTGGTCACCCTCCTTAGGAACCCCTGGATTTTATACGGCCAGCTGTCAACCACATCCGTCTTAAGTGCCTCTAGTAGTAGCTAGCTAGCCTATCGGTTCCTTGAAGCCAAACTGGTCACGGTCAAGTCAGGAACCAGAATCACGAGCACTCATGCCTCACACATCTTGGAGCCATTTCCAGCTATTTAGCTCAGGACTAGATTTTCTGGTTTCTGCTAAAAATTGTTCCATCTAACTCTTAAGCCCCTGCTGGGAAATCCACTGTGACAATGGCCCTCTGGAGTAGTGAGCCCCAGGCTCTTTGGTAGCCCGCTCGGAAAGCTTTTTAAATGCTTAATGTGACTCAAGCTATCCCGGCTCACACATACAATGCAGGTCGTTATCTGTCAGACTGCGAGGCTCCCATCACCATAGCTCTCTTGATGTTGTTCATTAGTTAACTGTCCGAAGCATTCAGGCCCAGGAAGAACTGAAATGACTTCCAGCCTTCCACAGTCCGTTTAATCAGCTCCCCCACGTGACAGACCCTGAAGAGTTAGTTCATAAATTACCCCTCAGTTTGCATTAGCAGCCATGTAACCCGTCGCCGTAGAATAGAGAAGTCGGGTTTCTCGCTGCCTCTTACAGGTTAGTTTTCAGAGTAGCAGCCGTGTTAGTCTGTATCCGCAAAAAGAAGAACAGGAGTACTTGTGGCACCTTAGAGACTAACAAATTTATTAGAGCATAAGCTTTCGTGGACTGCAGCCCACTTCTTCAGATGCAGGTTAGTGTTCACCTGGCCACCTTATGGCACAGCAGCAGTAGCCCACGAATCTCAGGGATATTTTACATTAAAACATTAACTTACCAGATTCCCTTCCCCATGCAGTCCTGTGACCTGTATGGACTGCAAACCATTGCCACCTGGGCTACCCGAGTGCCAATGGGGTCACCAATGTGGCTGTCACACGCACAAGGACTCTCCCACCAAGGAGTAGAGTTATCCTGAACATTTCAGGAACATCTCTGCTGGCCAAATGTAGGCTGCTTTCCATCAGTGCCTCAGCTCGCCCAGGGGGTGCTGAGGTGTAGCAGGGCTCAGCTAGGTGCCAGTGTCAGCTAATCCCAAAACAAGGCCAGGGCAGTAACAGTGCACAAAGGAGGATTTTATAGGTCATTCCCTGGTCCAACACCCCTGCAGGTTGCTGAGGACTCTACAAGAAAATAAGTGAACATGAGGTTTATTTTTGTCTTTCCCTAAGTCTGCACACCTCTCTGTAGGCATCTCCAGAGCTTCCCCTGAACCTGCGGTGTTTCGTCCTACTGCACTTTCGCTTTTTGATCGAACGCACTCCCTTCCCTGATGCCTGATTTTTAAACCTTAGTCTAAACACTACGTTTTAAAAGGTTTCAGAGTGGCAGCCGTGTTAGTCTGTATCAGCAAAAACAGCAAGGAGTCCTTGTGGCACCTTAGAGACTAACAAATTTATTTGGGCATAAGCTTTAGTGGGCTAGAACCCACTTCATCAGATGCATGGAGTGGAAAATATATACACACAGAACATGAAAAATGGGTATTGCCATACCAAGTCTAATGAGACTAATCAATTAAGCAATTAATCAATCAGCAGGAGAAAAAAAAACTTTTGTAGTGGAAATCAGGATTGCCCATTTCCAACAGTTGACAAGAAGGTGTGAGTAACAGGAGGGGAAAAATTAGCATGGGGAAATAGTATTTACTTTGTGTAATAACCCATCCACTCTCAGTCTTTATTCAAGCCTAATTTAATGGTGTCCAGTTTGCAAATTAATTCCAGTTCTGCAGTTTCTCGTTGGAGTCTGGTTTTGAAGTTTTTTTGTTGGAGAATTGTGACTTTTAGGTCTGTTACTGAGTGACCAGGGAGGTTGAGGTGTTCTCCGACTGGTTTTTGAATGTTATAATTCTTGACGTCTGATTTGTGTCCATTTATTCTTTTGAGTAGAGACTGTCTGGTTTGGCCAATGTACATGGCAGAGGGGCATTGCTGGCACATGATGGCATATATCACATTGGTAGATGTGCAGGTGAACGAGCCCCTGATGGTGTGGCTGATGTAATTAGGTCCTATGATGGTGTCCCTTGAATAGATATGTGGACAGAGTTGGCATCGGGCTTTGTGACAAGGATAGGTTACTGGGTTAGTGGTTTTGGTGTGTAGTTGCTGGTGAGTATTTGCTTCAGGTTGGGAGGTTGTCTGTAAGTGAGGACTGGCCTGTCTCCCAAGATCTGTGAGAGTGAGGGATCATCCTTCAGGGTCGGTTGTATACATTTTAAAAGTAGTTTGTAGTTTTAATTTCCTTAGAAAATTTCTCCAACTCTTGAGGAACATGTTATTTATTGGCTTATGCCCCCTCCACCTTCCTAAAACACTAAGGCTAATGAGAAAAGAGGTCTGGTTTTTACATAGTTATCTTGATCTCCACTAGCATTTTGGGGCACAGGTAGTTTACCTAGGTGTAGTTATTAGTGGCAAACCCCAGGTGGCAGGTTTGGGGTTGACTTCAGCTAGCTACACTGAAGTAAGAGCTACATGTGACTTGTCCCACTAAGTTTACACAATAAGTTATCTCAATGTTAAAAAACAAAAACAAAACCAAAAACCACTTTTTGAAATGAAGGCAAAGACTTCGTGTACGATGGCTGCAATCAAACCAGACCCCTCACTTAGCAGATTCGCTACTCAGTAAGTTTCATACATACTTCATGGATTGTGTTTCACCTTTGCTAAGCTTGTTTTCTAACTAAGCAATTAAAGAGAGATTCTAAAGCATACCAAACCTATTTCGACTGGAAGAACACAACTCTGCTTTGCAGACGGATAAAACTCAAATATTCATGGTGCATTTTACCCTTTATCAGTGTACTGACAGTGCGTCAAAAGCATCCAAGGTGGACCAAGGCCAACACCAACTCATGTGCATTCTATACAGAAGACTTGATGTACCAAAGGACAGTGTACTCTACACATAGTATGGCATTGCCCCTCCTACCCTCTGCTGAACTTTTAATGGCTCCCCTAAAGCAAGACAGAGCCTTTATCATGAAGCTGAAGCGTTGACAGGTGGGAAGATAAAGGACTACGGACTAGTCAGAAAAGACTTTTAGATCGCACCAAAATCTCCAGATGTTCATATGTGACGGGTGATGGACAAACAAGGGTCAGGGCTCATATTTATCTAACCTGGGAGGCCTCTCCTCCCACAACCCTCTGCTCCCTTTCTCCTTCAGATCCTCCCCAGAACAGGACCTTACATAACCCCAGTACACATACATCACCAACCATGCTAGCTTTGATCTTTGGAGAAAGGGCAGAGATAAGCCTTCTTCACATCATTCTACAACTGGCAGATGTAACTTGATGCCATCTCTCCAGGAGGGTTAAGGTTACAGAGGCCAACACCTCCAAAACCTTCCCAGCTGGACACCAGCAATGCATGTTTTACAAGCTCCGGATTGGTACATTCAAGGGCACTGCATTTCTTTGCGTTCTTGATTTAATTAAGCAGGGGCAAGCACCCCGGAGAAATCCTGAGCTCAAAATTGGATCAACAAGGAGGGGCGATTAGACGGTGGGAGCAAGATTGTGCTGGGACCTCCCCCGATCATTCTCCCCAAGAAAGGGATTGTCGCATCCCTAGCCAAGCAGCGCAGAGCGATTGTAAGTAGAATGAGCTGCAGTCTGGGTTAGAGATTCGGTCACAAGAGCTTTAATGACACGAAACACATCCAGGGTCCAGATCTTCCCCTCCACTCCGGAGCATTTATGGAAATCAGGGCCCAGGAATTTGCCTTCCCTGCGGTGGTATGGTGGAAGTTATATCAATAACATGGTCACTTTACCACTCTCTCCTTTTCCTACCCCCTTTGTTCATCGCACTTACCGGCTGAGTTCTGCCACAACCCACACTAAGATTTTAGGAGCAGGGAATGTGTTTTTACTGTAAAAACAACGAGGAGTCCTTGCGGCACCTTAGAGACAAACAAATTTATTTGGAGATCAACTTTCAAAAGCTCATGCACAAATAAAATGTGTTAGTCTCCAAGGTGCCGCAAGGACTCCTCGTTGTTTTCGCTGATACAGACTAACACGGCTGCCCCTCTGAAACCTGTCATCTTTTTACTGTGTGTTGTCACAGGACCTAGCTCGGCGGGACCCTGATCCCCAGCTGATAACCGTGGGCACTACTGCAATGCTAATAATCACGCATAAGGGCCTAAATGAAACAATGTTCTTTTAACTTCATATTGATGGCGAAATGCTTTGTGCATGAGCCGTGAAGATGGGGACTGTAAGGGAATATTGTTGCCATTAACTCAACCCCTACAGCCCCCACAAACAGTTGGAGATGAGCACACTGTTCTACACTCTGGTTCAAAGCAACATTTTACTACATCTTCTACAGTAGTTGGTACTCTGCAGGCCAGCTCTACACAGCTGCATCACTTATAGCAAAGACAAACACTGCTTTCACCCAAGAAAAACAGTGACAGATTGGAGTCACTGCCTGCCCGCTGGACTCCTGTTCGAGATTCCAGGGAGTGCTCCAAAACAGAAGAATATTTAAGCCTGTCTCCAGACTAGTCAGCGTCCTGGAATCTCAAAGCCACAACCCTGCTTAAAACCCAAACACAAATATTCACTTGATAAAGTCTGTTTTGCACAGACTCTTGCCAGAAGACTAGCAGGGAAGAGAATGGAAGATCATTACGAAGACAAAGTAAATGGGGACCCAGTATTTACATTCTTTCCAAAACTTTCTTCACCAAACAACCCCAATCTGAACTGTGGATTCATAGGATGGGAATTCCAGTTACAGGGATGAATAACCGTAATACAAATTTCCATCAATTGTGTCAGTGCAGTTATGAACATAGTTAACTTTGTTGCTGATCCACCAACTTTACCTGCCTTGAGACAGCATTCAAGTCTCCCAGCAGCACTCCCCAGCGAGTTGGACACAGCAGCCCTGGCGAGTGGGTAGGAATTCGTTTTGCCTCCCTCTTTCCAACAGAGTAAGATCAGAGGCACATGAAAGTTAGGCAGCAGAACGCCACGTTATTACTGTCACAGTAAGCAATGGGCAGGGCAAATAGGTTAACTTCTTTTAAAGACTGCTTATGCTCTATGCTCAGGGACCTTCTCAGCTGATTCTCCTGCGAAGAGGAGAGTAAGACCTACCCTACATATCCTACATCACAGGGGGAGAGGCTAACAGCAGCTGCCTAGATAGGTTACAGCTGCTTCTAAAGGCAGCACCCTCAAGACAAGCAGGGGAAGACAAAGGAAGGCACCCTAGATCAGTGGTTCTCCATTAGGGATCTGGGGCCTCCTGGAGGGCTGTGAGCAGGTTTCAGGGGTCAACCAAGCATGGCCGGCGTTAGACTCGCTAGGGCCCAGGGCACAAAGCTGAAGCTCTGTGGGGCCCCAGGCAATCAGGGCCACCCAGAGAGGGGGGCAATTTGCCCCAGGCCCTGCAGGGGCCCCCACGAGAATATAGTATTCTAGAGTATTGCAACTTTTTTTTAATGGAAGGGGCCCCCGAAATTGCTTTGCCCCAGGCCCCCTGAATCCTCTGGGCAGCCCTACAGGCAATTGCTACCTCCTAATGCCAGCCCTGCAGAAAAACAGTTGTGTGGCACAGGTGGGCTGTGGAGTTTTTAAATAGCATGTTGGGGGGGGCCTCCAAAAGAAAAAAGGTTGGGACCCCCTGCCCTACATGATGGCATACTACTGATCTGCCACTGCCCGAATTTAAGCCGATAATTCTGTTACCTTTCTTCCTGTGCATGGGAGATCTGTCAGAAGTCTGCCTTCTGCATCACGAAGGGCTGATACTAGATCATACCAGCATACTAACTACAAAGTACGCTTACTGGTCCAATCTCTTTGTATTTGTAGCCCACGAAAGCTTATGCTCATCAGGGCTAAAAGTACAGAAATAGAAGTCTCCAGTTTAGTCCATTTTAAGAAATTAATGGGGATATGACAACTCTCGTTGCCATTGTGAAATAAAATCCACACACACAAAGCTGCGTTTCATTACAATCGCTAGAGGTGTTGCAATTTGTGTTAGTTACACACACGGCTATTATTGATAAGGCTGAATAGTTGCAACATGTCAGTGTTACATTTGAATGAACTATGCAAGTTATGCCCCTTATCACTTCACCGCACTGAGGCAGAGCATAACCTTGTCCTCTGTCCAAGTCACTGTGGTGTCAGGCTACGTGAGGGAGTTGAGAAAAAGGGTGGGGATCTAGAGTGACTTTGCTCTCCAGGTCTTACAGTTATTCCACACAGAAGAGTGGGAGAATATTGAAGTATGTTGTTAGGCACCCAAAAGTGTGCAAATGCCAGAGTCAAAGGTTGCACGTCCCCTTCTGTGCATGCAATGCGACAGTCTAGTTACAGGATTACATACCCTGTTATTTTCCTGCTAGCTTTGCTACACATTTAGTATCTAAATATATTTCATTCTTTTATACTTGGTGTAATCCTAATGGAAGAGTAAGAGGTTTTTAGGGAGGGTTTTTTTTTTTTTGGCTGGTTGGTTGGTTGGTTTTTAGAAAAACCCACACTTCTGATGAGTTCAAAAGGACATTGTTAGCAGCTCCACATCAGCATTTTGGACTTATATTCTTGCTTCACAGAAAGACAGTAGAGCGATCATCTGGAGTAAGTGCACCAGAACCAGTTTTATCAAGCAGCAGTTAAAGCACAATCTCTGTAGCTAATAGGAACCAGGTTGCTGGGGGGTGGGGGTGGGGGATTATCCACTGCATTCCATACGCGGAGAATCAAGAGGGAATGACACGGCTCTAGACGTGCGTCTATTTACTCCCCCTTTCTAAGTGGAATGCCAGGTTGTCCAAATTCACAGCAGCGTTTAGCATGAGACATTGGACGTTCTGTTGCCTTTTCTCTGTTTTCCAACTCTGCCCTTTTCACTTTATCTCATTGCAGGGAATTTTGCCTTTAGTTGGGCATGAATTTGTGACCAATCGTACAGCAGGATCTAGGCATTTACAGGTTACTCTTACAAAGGGTAAGGACTCACTGTGGCTTTAGTGTTTTCCTTAGAGTATTTTAAGATTTCCACACGTGTTCTAGAACAGCCTGGTTCCAATGCTCCTGAAGAGGGTTAGCTTCTTACATTGAAGACTGTCATCTTGCTACAGCAGGGGTCAGTTTTTTCCACCTCTAAGTGAACACACAAACTCTTTAATCCCAATTAAAGTAGTATCAAGCAATTTAAAAATGATTCCAACAAAGGCTCCAGCCCTTAGACTTCTGGGCAACTGAGTCCTTACTGCTACAAAAGGGAGTTGTATAAGCCACCTCCGGTATATTTACACAGTGCCTTCCAGAAGTGACACACACTACTTCCCGCCCTGAAGATCTTACAGTCAAAGTTAAGAACCACCAGACATAGAACAGACCAGGAGAAAGAGGGGCCGTGTGGTTTCAAAGGAAGTAAGATAAGGTGTTTGGCAGAGGAGGACAGGGAAGCCATTCCAAGCAAAGAAAGCATGAAGCCCAGAGTGGTCATTCTGGCCTACTCATACAGAGCCATCTCTTCTTATCCACTCCCCAGTTATCCAACTACATGGCATACATCAGTGCTTGTGGCCAAACCTTTCTGTCCTCCAGCCTTTTCAGAGGCAGATTAAGGTTTCCTGGGGCCCTGAACCAGAGCAAGGGGGGAGCCTTTCCCACCCCTTCTGCCTGCAGCCCTGCCCCCATTCTGCCCCTTTCTGCCACGGAGCAGGGTCAGGGTGTGGAGGCTTCTCCTGCCCTGCCCTTCCAGCGGCCAGGGCTCCAAGCTTCTGCCACCCAGTGGCAGATTTTTTCCAGAGGCCCCCCCCCGTTGGCCGGGGCTCCTAATTTGCCACTGCTTAGCTGAACTGTCCATAAGCCTCCTCCACCCCGCCACGAAGAGTAACTGTCCTGACGGCATTTCTGCATTCTGGACGTTGAGGATGCTCATGGTCCCCCTCATCATTCCCCTGCATAGGAGGGAGCCGGGTGGAAGACACACAGCAAGCGGCTGAAGTTCCTGGCACTCCCTGAACCTCTGTAACCCGGTTCTCTCTGCCGCAGACAACAGCTCCAAGTAGGAAAAACCCAGAGCCAAGATCCTCACAGATCAGAAAATGCCCCAACGGAGCTCAAACCCAGCCCATCACTACCACTGCCCAGAAAAGGCGGATTTGCAGCAAGACAGGGTTTCTCTCTGATTGCCGCATGGGGATGGGACTGCCACACCGGTTCCAGTGACCACGCATCCCTTTCCCGGTGTGGACGCTCATAGCCCAGCTCCAAACTCGCTGGGGGCGTTGCAGCGGTGCTCCAGGGAGTAACAGTTCCCGCAGAATCCTCAGCACTACACTCGTCCAGGGCTGTTTTGAAACCACAGATCAGGGATTCTCCACCCTGAGGAGAAGGGACAAGAGACCCTAGTGGTCCCTACTTACTCTCAAGTTAAGCCCATTAAGCCACGTCAGCCAACATCCTGGGTGTCTCAATCGGAGTTCGGACCAGGGCACAGAAAACAGACTGCTCCGGGGCACGGAAAGATGATCTCATGGCCACGGACATAGGTGTGGTGTCCAGGATCCAGCTGCTGGACTTCTCTGCAGCCTTGGACACAGCTGACCACACCTCGGTGAGGCAGCAGGAGCGGACTGCCCAGCACGCCCAATTGCTCCTCTCCAGCAGAACTCAGGGAGAGGTGAGGGGTAACTGCTGCTCCTCTCAGACGACCCTCCTCTGCTGGGTCCCTCAGGGATCCATTCTATCCCTGCTCCTCTTCAATTCCGACAGGAGATGCCAGGCAGAGATGCCGTGGGCTCCGCTGCCAGCTGGCGACTCTCAGCGCTACCCTTCGTTCTCCAGCGGCGCAGCCACGGTCACTGCTAGCACGTCTCACGCCTGCGAGAGATCAGCTCGTGCAGGGAGAGCGGCCAGTCCAAGTTGAACTCAGGCAAGACTGAAGCAATGCTGATTAGAAAGGGGAACGGAAGGCTTTGCACCGCCTGAAGGCGCACCGCCCCATTTGTCAAAGTGTGGCCAAACCGGTTTGACGCCTCACTAAGTCTGGATGACCAGGCAGCATCAGTTCCCCAAAACGCCTCCTTACACCTCCAGCTTGCTAGGAAGTGACGTCCCTCCCTGCTGGACAAGGACTTGGCCACAGCAACCCACGCATGGGTCACTTCCCGGGCGGGTTCCTGAAACTCGCTGTATCCGGGGCTGAACATGAAGGTGATGCCCGAGCTCTAACAGCTGGGACAGAATGTGGCTGCTGCCGTCTCCATGGCTCAGGCCACCGTGAGCACATCAAGTGCATCCTCAAATCCCTCTTCTGGCTCCCAGTCAGTTCCAGACACCAGTTTAAGGCCTGAGTCCTACTTTTCAAAGCAATTAGTGGGTCAAGCTCCAGCTACGTCAAAGATCAAATTTTGATCTATGAACCACTGCAATAGCTGCACTTTTCGGGATACTGCTGATCACAAAGCCCTGGACGAAGCCTGTGAGAGCTGGGAGAAAGCATTCCCTGTCCAGAGGATACGGCTATGGACCAGCCTTCCAGAGAAGACCAGGCTAACAGAATCTGACTGTCTTTAGAAAATATTGCAAGGCTTTCCTCTTGGAGAAGCCTTTTCACTGTGACTCACAATTTGAACGCTCCTTTTATTCCCATACCACTTGTTCCTTTACCCCACCCCTGCCAAAACAAAACAAAACAAGCCATTCTACCCACTCCAAGCAGAATTCGAGCCTGAAAGGAGCAGGGCCAGAGACACGATGCAGGGACACTGCTATTGATTTCATGTGAGAGTTGTAAGACATTATGGGAATAGGCAGCTAGAACGCTGATCGTGCTAATGATTCACAGGGTAGCGTATTCGGTCTGTTTTTGCCTAAGCATAGCTGAAGCCCAGGTCAGCTTTTTCCAAAAAGGAAAAAACAAAATCTGAATCCTAGAGGCAGGGAAGAGTCAGCAAGAGAGAGCACCCACCTCTTCAGTCACTGATGTACTCTGCTAGGGTGCAGAGATAGGACCCCAAGTGTTATGAATTTATTCCTGGGCTACAGAAATCTACAGTCGCCAACCTGCATTTTTAAAGAGCTTGTAGGACCTGTTACAGTACGTGACACAGTCCGTTTCTCCAAGCCTCTTCTGAAAAGCAGCAAGAATCGATTCTGGAAAATCAACTGCTATTCAGTCATAACCGAATTACCTTGCTTTTGTTGGTTTGCAATCAGGCACTTAGGGGAACTCTACACTACAAAAATTTAAGTCGACTTAAGTTATGTTGACATACAACCATCACGGTAATTGAATCAGTTTTACATGTCCACACTACGCTTCTTGGGGTGCTTGTCCCCACTTAAACCAATTTAACTGCCAGCGTGGGGCATCGCAGGATGGTTTCTGAAAGACAGCAACAGTTGATGTAAGCAACAGTGTCTACACTGACACTGTCCATCCAACTACATCAACCTAAGCACTGGGACTCTCACGGAGGTGGAGTTGTTAAGTCAGTGTAGTGAATGAGTTCTATCAGTCGACGTAAGCGAACTCCGTAGTGTAAACCAGACCTTAGCATTAACAGCCTCAGTGACCTAGAGTAACATACCAGTTCCTGCTGATTTAGTGATGAACAGGTCCTCTGAGGGCTTCCCATAGCTCCTAATGGTCTAGAGCCATCTACCAAGATGTGAACCCATCATGCACAACTTCTAGCTTACTGGAAAGAACATTGTTTTTATCCAAACTGAGATGGGGTGTGGCTCACTCTCTAGCCAGGCCAAGAATATGCCATTCTATTCTATCCTAAGACTGTTGTCTGGTGACCTTTCTTTAGAGACTGTAAGTTCTATTTAGGGAATATGACCTTGCTTTTTTTATACTAAACAAATCCAATTTCTATGAAAAGTGAAGAGAAGGGAAAGGCAGATCTATCCTGTGTGTTAAGTTTCAAAGAGATGGGCCCTGCGTTTAGCTCAGGATTAGAAAGTATGTTATTTTCCGTTTTGGATATGGTACTTTAAGATGTTGCCTTAAACTTGTGCTCTTCAAGGCACAGGAACACAAACAAGGGTATTTTCTACGGGTAAGCACCATATTTAAGTTAAGTTACAACTGCACACAAGAGCCTCTGTTGAGTGTGGTTGTTTGTATTCATAGACTTTAAAGCCAGAAGGAACCACTAGATCACCAAGTCTGACCTCCTGCATATGACAAGCTGGTACATTTCGCCCACTTACCCCAGGATGAAGCCCAATAACTTGCATGACGAACGCACATTTTCCAGGCTGCTGAGGAGCCAGGAAAGGGAATTCTGAGCCTCATCAAGGACAGGCAAGAGGATGGACCAGAAGGTACATTTGGCCCATGAAGATTAACACAAGAGCAACATTCAGCAGCAATGAACTAAAACATCCACGTCACACGCTGCCCTCCCCATACGCCAACCAGCCGTAGCACCACAAGTTGGCCCAACATCGGTAAGCCATTGTATTTCTCCCACGTCACTGCTTCCCAAATATCACTGAAACAAGGGTTATAGTACAGAACAGCACGTTGCTAGTGCCGCTTACTGGGGGAGAGAGAAGGAGTCAGGCAATAGAATTATTAAGCAATGAATTCCCCCATTCCCCCTCTCCCCCCAGGGAGCGTCCAGCTAGCACATCACTAAGGTACTGCATGAAGGCGCAAGCCCCACAGCGCCATACACAGTAGTACAGAGGGGACATTGGGAAGGCTGGTAGGTCTATGACTACACAGATCCACCAGCCAAGTACTCCTGAGTGTGTAATGGTCATGATATCGCCAGAAGCCCCACAGCTGAGATGGGAACTTTACAGCCTGGGGAATAGACATTTTGTTGCTACAATCCCTAAAGAAACTCCTTTTAAATAGTGCAGGGTTTAGATCCAATGTGCTAGTGTGGAATTAGGAAGCACTATCACAACGTTGCACCAAATCTCTGTGCAATACAGTACCGCACCGGCATATTACCATGTTCCTTCCTGTACACGTCATCTCACCCAGAGCCCGCGTATTTTATATCTGCTCTTAAATCCCAGCGTGATGGATTTGGGGCAGCTCTGTAACCATTTAGGAATACAGCATGCTGGCTGGTGGTCAGGGTGTTCTCGGTGTGAACAGACTCGTTCACGCAACAGGAGTTTGTGTGGAAAGACAGGAAAGAATGGCTCAAGATACCCACTTCTCAGCACACACTGGACAGTTATTAAGGGACATTGCCAGCAGTGGCCCCACACTCCATTCCAGTCCTGCTTGTCCCCCTTACTCCTTCTGCAGGGATCCCAAGCCACCCTCGGCTGGGAGTGCCCCCCTCTCTAACCCACACCGCTGATGCTGCCAGGAGTCGGGTTCTCAGCACGCGCGGTCACACCACCACTCGGAGCTCTGGCCCAGCGTCCCCCGGCTGGGCTGAGGGGGGTCCCAAGTCAAACGCTGGTAGTGTTGCAACCCTGCAGCCTAAGTGACGTGCCAAGTTGTTCCAGCAGCAGCTGTAAGGGTTTCATAAGGGACCCCTGCCTACGTGAGGTCGGGCCATGGCCCCTCTGGCTCCACAGCCTATGGACTGTTTCCAAAGCCGCTGGGGGGAAAGGTTAGAAATCCAGTTCAGCCTGAGCCTGACTGACAAGCCCCGCGTGCAGCAGGACTAACGCTTTCTTCAGGCCGGGAGGTTTGCAGGCTGTCAGCTGTCACATTAACCGGGTGGCTTAAGGTGACATGCTGTGGCCACTGAAGCTTAGCAGCACCCGTGGACTGTGCGCTGGAGCCCTACGCATGGCAGGTTTCAGAGAACGCGGGCCAGGCGCATTCGCTGTTCTCTGCCTGCCTTCTGCTGGGGCTTCCTTGGGCAGCTTTGCCCTGGCTCAAGAGAAAACGTTCTAACGTGCTCTAAAACCCACCTGCAGACGCAGATTTCACTTTGGAAGAACTGCCAAGGACATTAGCATGAAAGAAGCACAGAGGAGATGAGAGACTCTAGTAATAGGGCAGCGATACTCAGACCTCAGTGCTTCAGGAGCCAAATTAGCGACATTACCCAAGACAGTCCCCGTCGTGTGAATTCATAGTAAATAAAACAATCTAGTCGTATTGAAACAGTGACACGGGAAATAGTTAGAGTCAGTCTCTCATATATACATTTTCTCTCACAGCAAAAGGACTGACCAAGTATTATTATTTTACCACCTACAATTAGTTACTAGCCTAGTAGAAGTATCCTCACTGGTTAATCCTGAAATCACACAGTGTTTTATAGCATGTGCTGCAAAAGCCGCAGGAGCCACGTGAAAGAACCACTTGCAGGTCCCAAGCCTCAGCCAGAATCTCCCTGTATCAGGGTCAGGTAAGCCCGAGTCAGGCTCCTCTACCTTTTCCCTGAACAATGGGGCTGCACGTGAGCAAAGGACGGCAAGGGAGGGAGGACATGAAGGGTGTTGGAGTCCTACAGGGGATGAAGGGTTTGGTGGGGAGACGGCTCAGCCTCTCTGCCACCTTTGACCCTTAGGACTGTGCTGCCGAGGGGCCAGCGCGGCGCTAGATGACGACTCTTATTTGTGTCGCGGTTCATCCAAAGACGAGGCTTTTGAAAACCCGATTTGAGGCGAGAACTTGGAAGAACTCTCTTTCCAAGAACGCAGATTTTCTCTGATCCCTCCACAATTAAGGGATTGCCCTCAAAGGGGCTTTTGCTCTCTGGGAGCTGACAGAGCAGCATCGTGGGGGAGGGGGGACACCTTCCTCTGCAGTGAGGTACTTGGAGGGGAAGGTAAATGGAGCCCTCTGTGCCCTCCCTGTCACCCAACGACCCCTCCCCACAGCTGCTCCACCAGGCAATGGGTGGAGCTCAGGGTCTTTCCATCTCCTCTACTGATCGCTGATGAGAGGAAGGCACCCAGGACTCCCGACCTGCCCCAGATTGTCTCCAGCACTTGCCTCAGTCCTCTTCCCCTGATGCTGCTGGTTCTAGAGCAAGAGGGGAGATCAGAGCAGCGCAGGGAAATGTGGGGAGGAAAGAAAGGGGTCACAGCTGTGCACTGCAGGATGTCAGGGGTGGAGCGGTACCCCCCGAACTTCTCCCCATACCCATGACCCCTCCTCCATTTGTCCCTGTGTCAAACTATGCCCCCCACTGGCAGCCATCCCTGCACCCTCTGCCCAGGGCCTCAACCCGTGGGGCGGAGAGAGAACCTGCATGTGCTGGAGAGGCAGAGAGATGGGAAATAAGGAGATGATGCAGGGCAGTCAAGGGGCTAATAGGCATCCAGTGTCTTCTGTGCCAATCGATCATAGCCAAGGAGCCAAAGCGGCAGGAGAGCCGGGCTGTTGGGCCACCTGAGTGCTGAGAAATTATTTAACCAAAACAGAAGTTAACTGCCCAAAAACTTCATTAACAAAACGTTACAGTTGCTCAGTGGTGATGCTCTGGAAGGCCACAAGACAAGTTCAGCTACACTCAAATCTCTGAAAATCCAGAAGCAAGGTGCTAAGGTACACACCACCCCTGCAACATAACCTTAACTCTGCCCTCTTTGAGCAATGCCCCAAAGCGACACTGGCACTCTGTCCTTCCAGATGCTACAGAACTCTCTGGGGACACAGCACACGAGCACTGTAAAGGCAAAATTCAGGTTCAGGTCAGGCAGAGCAAACAGGCGTTACCTACCCCCAGCTACTCTCAAACTCTGCACAAATCACACAAACCACCACCACCCCCAACATGCTAACTGTTAACACCCCTTCACCCTTGCTTTGAGGGTTCATTCTGTGACATTATGTTACCTTCACTTACCCCTCACTAAGCCCTGAAGACCAGAGTTACATATGTGACCAGACTGCTGACAATCCCCATGACAAGACAACCCTGTGCACCTCAGACAACCTACAGAACTCAACATATTTGAGCCATCAAGGTACACGTGCACCTCTCATTTCATACCGAGATCTCTTCCAATCTGCTCCAACTAATCCCTTCACCATTCAATATGGCGACACATCAGTGAATGCAGCTGGAGTGCATGCAGATAAATGCTGGCATTCAAATCAGTGGAGCACAAAATGTCCTTGTCTATTTACGTCACCCCCCCTTCTTGAAACATTCCCAAAGGCTACGACTTGCAGTGTCACCTCTGCCCCCTGGAACTGGAGTGGCATGTTCCTTACCTTTGTATTTCTTCTTTTTTCAGAGACCTGCGTGTGGCTGAACTCTATGTCCTGGAAAACCACAAGACACTACCACCCGGCAACCCACCCCTGCATTAAAGTTTTTGAGCAGTTAATGGAGAGTGGCCTGACACCAGGCTTTCTGCCCTCAGCTAACCAAACCTGGCAGGTGTACATACAGGCACCCTTTCCCCAGATATTGACAGAAGCATTTGTACACAAAACTCATTTGTGAGCCAGTCAACAAATGCAAATATAGTCGTCATTGCTTATACAACAGCATAGCTCCTCACATGTCAATGAGAGCAGATGCATCAGGATACTGACAACAGAGCCTGTCTAAATATTTGGGATGGGCATGTGGGAGAGATGACCTCTCATTCATTAAATAAAGACAAACAGCATAAAGGGAAGTTAGAAACTCATGAGTTGCCCTAACATAAGATAACCTCCCTTACTCTTTTGTTTCAAGTAGGTTGCATCACTAGTCTACTTGAAACAAAGGATATTCAAGAACAGCTTTTGCTCTGCATTTCTGATAAGACTATTTGGCAGATTTAAAAACTTATCTCACCTACAGCCTTTAACTCTGGTAGGGACTAAAACTGCCATTCGCAGATCTGGAAGTTTCTGGAGAACCGTTGTGTTTTGCTTTTATAGGCTAATTAAACTATTTTTCAAATGAATCTTTTAGGAATACAGCCATCAGAAAGTTACATAGAACTCAGTTTGTATACACACGAACTACTGTGTAGTCAGTCATATAAGTACTAACACATACGTCACCCAGCAGCTGTTTCCAACATTTGTTAGAGGGAAGAGAGCTTCTTTGTTACAAAATTAAGTGAAAAAAAGTTTAACCTATCACATAATCCTGGTTGTCAGTCATAGAACTGGCATTGATTATGTGCATAACTCACCGATGAATGTCTGATTTTTATTACTGAAGTCATAAGACACCTCAATGTACATTATAGTTAAGTTTGGGTTTAAACCAAGATACAAGGCCTTTAATTTAAACACTTTGTTTTGTCACTTTTCCATTACTTCACTATAATAGTCTTGATGAAATTAAGTTCCAGCCAAAGTAAACTAGACTTTATAACGTAGTCCTACTTTGGAGGATGCAGAGAGGTAATCATGTATTAGCATGTGAAATTAGACATTCTCTGACCATAACGCTAGAGACACTTTCATCTCTGGATTTGGCCGTATTTCGTGTTCACCGATACCTGTCAATTTAGCAGCTTGCATAGCTGGTTGACACATATTTCAGTCCCATAACTAGCATTCTGCTCTGGGGTGCAGTGCAATCCGCAGCTGTTATTTTATAGAGTGTTGTGGGGCTCTATGAAACCCAATCCATCACAAGCAGGCCACACGTTGTAATGCAATCATTTCCTTTGCCACTGGCAGTTCACATGAAAATGGTCTTAGGAAAGGGACAAGAGACACAGACATTTCTCTTTATAGCATTTAAAAAAAAAAAAAAAAAAAAAAAAGATAATATTGTGCTTGGCATTTAAGAGCCACAAAAGTTAGTTTGCGGCAATCACTGATTTGTTGACGTAAATCAGGAAGAGTTTTGACCATAATGAATGTTTTATTTTTTGTTTAAGTGACACTACTGTAGTGAGGAACACTCGGAACGATGTGTACTTTTACCTTTGCTGAAAATATACCCTTCACGTTGCCCTCGCGCAGTCACCTACGTCTATAAAGCATTAAGTACAAATCTCATCTGGCAGGAAAGGTAAAATCATTTCCATGACTTTAAATGAGGTGTTAATTGGCATTTTAACAGATTTACTGAATGAACACTGCAACCTCAGTCAGACGGTCATATTAAGATCCCAGTAACTAAGATGGTCAGACATTTGATGAAGACGGTTTTGTACTTTCCATCATGTTTTCTTTTTTTCTTCTCTCTTTTGTGTTTGTTTGGGGGGTTTTGTTTTTTTTTTTTGGGGGGGGGGGGGGAGTTGTTTCTTTGTTTTGTTAAAGGTTTCTCTCCCCTGTTATGTTAAGATCCACACAAGTATCAGGGAGAAAAGTAACTAAGGTGCTGATCCTACAAATACTTAAGCACCGGTGCAGCTTTACTGGCACAAGTAATCATGCTAAAATTAGGTTTAATCTATACAGCTGTATGCAACAGTGTTACCATTTGCTGGACCTCTGGCAGCTGCTATGAACAGTAACTCCATTCAATTAATCCTTTAGGGATTGACAGACAGGGAGGATATAGGGAGAAACCAGAAACGTAGCCGTCTTTAACAGTTAGAACTGTTGTATCTCAACTCCTACAAAGCAAAGGAGTTGTTACTTTAGAGCACAGGGCGACAGAGCAAGAGAGCCACTAGAACGGGGGCTCTCAGACTGGGGGTCGGGACCCCTCAGGGGGTTGTGAGGTTATTACAAGGGAGGCCGTGAGCTGTCAGCCTCCACCCCAAACCCCGCTTTGCCTCCAGCATTTATAATGGTGTTAAATGTATTTTAAAAAGTGTTTTTAATTTATACAGGGGGGGGAGAGGGAGTTGCACTCTGAGGCTTGCTATGTGAAAGGGGTCACCAGTACAGAAGGTGGAGAACCACTGCACTAGAAGGTCCTATACAGGTAAACTCAGCAAGCAAAACCATTTAACAGGGTGGCAGTCACCTCCACAAACATTCTGAATTCCAGAACAAGTTTACATTTCTGAAGTGAAACTGGGAACACAGAAATTAGCAAGGAAAGCGTCAGGGGAAGGGAGTTCCTCTGGATTTTTGTGTGATGTCCAAGCATCCCATCAGCTAGTTATCTGATGCGGTCATCAGACCCAATGCCCCACCCCATTCTGAAACAACCACAGTAAAGCAACATAAAGCTAATGAAGAATGTGTACACTTCTAGAAACTTTGTTCTAGTCATCCAGTGTTATTTCACTCTTTATAAAAAGAAGAGCCTTGTCATATAACAGAGGGGTAGCCGTGTTAGTCTGAATCTGTAAAAAGCAACAGAGGGTCCTGTGGCACCTTTAAGACTAACAGAAGTATTGGGAGCATAAGCTTTCATGGGTAAGAACCTCACTTCTTCAGATGCAAGCTGAAGAAGTGAGGTTCTTACCCATGAAAGCTTATGCTCCCAATACTTCTGTTAGTCTTAAAGGTGCCACAGGACCCTCTATTGCTTCTTGTCATAAGTTTTGATAAAAGAACAAAGAGAATCTGAGTACAGTCATCCAAGGCTAAATATAGAGCAGTGAATTAAATAATCACTGCTGTGACCTTTCACTCTAGATAAAGAATAAGCAATCCATCTTCCACAAAAGGAGAACTCCTTCAAAAGAGTTCAGTTACATCCAGGCAACATCCTCAAATTGTTTAAACAAATCATGCTTGGGAAGATTAGCAAATTGTGATAAGAGCAGTGCCGTAACACTCCTAGTAAGTTACTTTCTAGCATATTTGTTTATAAAAAGAAGTCATTCCGCCCATTACAGCATGTTTGGAAGCATTCCAGTAGATCTGGCATCAAAGATCTACCATATATACACAATTGTACATTAACACTCATGGATGAATAAACAGTTGCAGAATATTATACTTAAATGATCATGTTTCTATCCATTAACATCCAAGAAATATTGTCCTAGTCTGTAGGCCTACCAACAGGTCCCCTTTGAACAAGGCCTCTCTTCTTAAATATTGACAATTTCTCTACATTAAGATCCGCAGTATGTATACACATGTTGATCTCTGAAGCTATGTCCTAGCCACATCCACATTCCAGCTGTCATCTTTAAAATTAATGAATGTAATTCTGTCAGTCTGAAGGTTTTCTTTTTGGATTACCTTTAACTAGACTCATCTGAAAGTTCCTAAGTATTACTGGTTGAACAATATATCTGAATTCTCCAGAAAATGTTTCATCTGAGATATCTATTATATTTTATAGTCCATCTGCAGAAGAGACCAAAAACAGGAAGCATAACTTTGGTTGTGCAGATACATTCCACCGGGATTTTGTAACATGTAATAATAGTCTCAGAGGTTATAATTCAATGGCATTTTCTCAGAGCTATAACAATAGGTCTTTAGAAAAATCAAATCAGTGATGTCCTCATATAAAATAAGGAACGTACCATAAAGCAAGCAGACATACTTCCCTACAGGAGGGAATGGTTAATATTCAACCAAGGTTGGGGGGTTTCCTTATTTTGTTTGTTTTTTTGCCTACATATGGAAGTCTCAATACAGCTCCCCCACTCCTGTCTTTCAATAACCCCCCCCCCACACACACACATCTCCGCCCCAGAGCAAGAGTTAAATTTCAGTTAAAACATCAAGTGCATCAAGATCCAATACTAGGTCAGATTAGACATTCACTGCTAGAGCTAAATGCTTGCAAATTCTTAAGAAGAGGAAATGTAATCCAGCCCCTCCTGGAAGAAGTCCACTCCTCACAGCTCTGCCCTACCAAAACACCAACATGCACAATCATTGTTCAGTGGATCTCTGGTCACACCGCCTTTCTGATCCCAAATTAGAGATGTATAAAAATAAACCAAAACAGTCCCCTATTTCCCTTTAGTTCAACACAGGTCTGTTGGATTCGAACATTTCCCTTGCCCAGGGACTGGGCTACCTCTCTGCATAAGTAAGTTAGAAGGGAAATTGTAATGAATTCACTGTTTCCTGATATCACATGCAATTCACAACAGCCGCCTCCTTTCCCCAGAGGAAGGCGCTGATCTTGCCATTTTTCCACAGGTTTAACTTGCCTGGAAGTCATTGAGAATTTTCAGCACCGATCATTTGCAGACGGATTTATGGGGCGCAATCGTTCAAGGAAAACTGCTCCCGCACCTCACAGGGCGGCTTCCCAGCAGCACCCTCGTAAGGCTGTGGCTGGAGGCAGATCCCGCAGATCCGTGGAGGAGGCGCCCAGCGGGCACCGTTGCGAGCTTGCCCTGGCGTGATAACCCAGGGGGACTTCCAGGCGCAGGGCGCAATGTGACCCCTCGCCTCCCGCCCCACACAGGACGCGGCTCCCTGCAGCCGCCGGGGGCGCGGACAACAACAACAACTGCACCGGAGGAGACAAACCCCCTTAGCGAACGGGAGCTGCCGAGCTGGGTTCGTCCCAAGCGAGTCGGACAGAGCCGGTCACTATTCGCAAACCAGAAGGGAAGAGTCTCGCCTACCCGAGCTCCGCTAGCGCCGGGGTCCCAGTGCCTGCGCCTCGCGGTTATTTAACGCTGGCCGGGCAGGGGCGGGACCTCGCAGCCAGGCGGGTTTGTTTTTAGCGACTTCGCTCCCGGCCAGTGCCCGAGGGGCGGCCGCAGAGTCCCCGCCAGCCCCGGACAGGGCGCGTCTGCCCCTGGGGAGGTGTAGGGGGGCCGGAGCTGGGCTGGGGCCGCCCCACGCCGGCGGGACACGGTCCCAGGGCGGGTTCCCGGCAGCCCGGCTCCCAACCCGGCTGGCACCGGGCGCGCAGGGCGTACCGGGCTCCGGGGCCGCCGCCAGCGTCCCCCAGCCCCGCGCAGGGAACAGCGCAGCCGGGCAGCTCCCGCCCCGCCCCGGGGACCCCCGCGCCCCCGGCCGCCACTCACGCTCCGTGCGCTCCGGCCGCCCCGCGTCTCCAGCGCCCGGCACCGCGCGGCGGGGCTGGCTCCGGCCGGCCGGCGGGGGGATTGGGCCGGCCGCCTGCACGTCAAGCCAGCCGCGGGCGGAGCCATCGAGTCACTCGGGACGGGGCGGGACCGAGCCGGCCGGGAACCTCCCTGCCCAGGCCGGGGCTGGGACCCCGGCTCCCCCCGCCGCCCCTCCTGCGAGCCCCGCAGCCCACCAAGGCGGAGCGGCTCCGAGCCAGCGGGCGATGCTGGAGCGGGTCGGGCTGGGCGCCAGGGACCCGGGGTTGTCCGCGCAAAGCCCCCTGTGCGCGCATCAGTGGCAAAGGCGCAGGTGACCAGCCGCCTAGACGGAGAAACTCCGTCCCCAGGTGGCGGCCCCGGTGCGTTTGCCCCCTAGCCCGGCGATTCGGACCCTGCGTGGCTCCAGCCGCACGTGCAGGTTTAGGGGGTTCTGGTTTGTGTTCATTAACCGAGTAAATTCAAACAGCGCCTCGGCAAGAGGCGTTTGACTTTTAGAATCAGCCTGCATGTCCCAGTCTTGTCGTTTAACGTTTTACCATCATCAGTAAATTAAACTTCTAGAAACCCTACAATTACTTACCAAATTATAACAATGGAGAGGAGACCGGTGGCACCTTAAAGACTAACATTTAATTGGGCATAAACTTTCATGGGTAAAAAAACCCACTTCAGATGCATGGAGTGAAAGTTACAGAGGCAGGCATTATATAGTGACACATGAAGAGAAGGGCGTAACCTCACAAGTGGAGAACCAGTGTTGACAGCGCCAATTCCATCAGGGTGGATGTAGTCCACTCCCAATAATAGATGAGGAGGTGTCAATCCAGGAGAGGCAAACCTGCTTCTGTAATGAGCCAGCCACTCCCAGTCCCTAGTCAAGCCCAAATGAATGGTGTTAAATTTGCCTGCATCTGTAATTTTCACTCCATACATCTGAAGAAGTGAGTTTTTTACCCACAAAAGCTTATGCCCAAATAAATCTGTTAGTCTTTAAGGTGCCACCGGACTCCTTGTTGTTTTTGTGGATACAGACTAACCGGGCTACCCCTGATACTCAAAAAGGGAGAGGTATACCAAGATTAGATCATTCTTTTGTATTGAAAAATTGAGTAGGTGTAGAAATGTGTTTAACTAGCAGTACCCGATAAAATCCATTATAATAAATATCTAGTCATGTAAGGCATAATATATAGGTGCACATTTCTAAGTCTAAAATCATTAATAGTTCTGCCTGCTGGCTCCAGAATTTCGAGTTTTGGTATGAATTATTTAACGAAAAGACTGTCATTCTGATCATTACTGGAAAAAGCAAAACTGTTTGTACTGTCAAAATGTCAGGGGAAAATATTTCATTTTGAGTTTAATTTGCCAAAGCTGCAAAATAAAAAGCTGATGCCCTGGTCCTGTCTGATGGAACTGATCCTGTCCACAGTGGGAGTTACATTAATTAATAGGAGCAGGATTCATGACAAGAATTAGATTCTCTTCCTGTAGCCTTTTTTATTGATATGATATGGACGAATGTCTCATTGTAAGTCTGATTATCTTGCATAGTCATCATTTGATTAGATCTTACGTGATATGGTTATAATGATTGAATGTTCCATCTCTGTTTTGGACTCTGTAATGATGAGAGTAGGCAAATGTTTCCCTTTAACAGCACACTTTACTGTAATACTAACAGGATAGTCAGAATCCCACGTTATCAGCCTTGGTTGGGTTTTTAACAAAAAATTGATTTTAAAAATTCCTGTTTGTCAAATTATGGTGTAATTAGTAACATAAAAGATTTTGAGATGAGTTACGTTTGTAGATGCTGACTATTCAGAAAATGCAGACTACAGGTTTCTGTCATGCCTTTGTCAAAACCCATACCATGAAACAGGCATCCCTTTGTCTTCTGAATAAGAGGGCAAAGTATATGACATATTGTACATCTACCAGTAGCCTGTTTGTTGGGCCTTTTTCCTATAACCTCAGGCACCACAGAAGTTAATCCACCATTTGTGAATCTAGTAATTCATCTACAAATGCCGGGCAGCATCCAGACTACAGTGATAATATGAAGTTTAAAGCACTTTAGGGTATATCCAGTGGAATTACTATATTCTGTGTAATGCTAAAATACATCCTGGTGTGACTCATTTATTCAGCCAATTAATTCCTTTCTTCCCAAAAAGCAACAGAGGGTCCAGTGGCACCTTTGAGACTAACAGAGTCTCAAACTTTCTTCTCCAAGTACAATACTGAACAGTCTTAGATGGTTATGTACAATATGTTTACAGCATTTCTTAGTACAATATTTCATATAATAATGTCTTCCCTGCCTGTTGTGAAAAGTCAATACAAATGCTCAGTTTCAGTGCACTGCAGGAAACAACAGGCATATGCACCAATGACCACCAAACTATTTTCAAGATCATCTAACAATATCCAGAGCAAATCCTAGGGGTGCAGATATCTACATTTATGCAGCCAAAGCGGATGAGTGAGGGGAGAGGAAATTTTAGCAAAGGCTCACCCTGATACAAAGGCTACTGGTATTTAAGCTGATCTTTTTACTAAGTGAGAGTGAAATATTTCTTTGGAAGACAATGTGGATATATAAACCACTGACTTTGGAAACTGCTTAAAGGGAAAACAAATAAGCCACATTTTATGCCTTTGAGCTTCAGCAGCCTGACATTAATTTTCTTTTTCAGCAGAGTGACCTGGAATGAACAGGTGTGAGAGAACATCCTGGATAAAACGCAGCAATAACAAGGGCATCCACTGTATTTGTGTGTTAAACATTTTAAATGTTAGGAATATGTATTTGTTTAAACCCACTTTGTTTAGAATGTATATAACTGGACATATTAAACTTCTGTTGGCGTTTTGACTTCAGTGGGAGCAGGGCTGGCCTTTAACATGCTTTCCCATGTTCAGATTAGTGCTAACATAGTAACTGTATATTTCACAGAAGTAAATGGTATGGATTCTAATGATACCTGTTTAAACATAAATCTCGTAGCTGGCAGTTTGGCAATACATATTCTGTATTTGCTTTGCCTCCTTATAAAAATCCTGGCCCTGTCATCTTCTCTCTTGTCCAAGTTATTTGTCTGTGCTTTTATCATGTCCTTGTGGTTGGCGCATGTGACATATTGCCTTTAAGATGTCAGTAACAGGGTGAAATAAAGTTAAGTCAGCGTTATAAGGGATCAGTGAGCCTTGTCTCTTTCATGGCAGATCAGATTGTTTTCGGGTGGACACCACTATCTGAGACCATTAACATGTAAACGCATGGTCATTAGATTAGGGCAAAGGGCAGACGGCCCTTTGTCAATCAAATACAAAGGTGGGCCTGGAGACCATTACTGTCACCTTCTAAGTCGTGCAAGAAAACAGGAACCAAAACAATCCAAATCAACAGCAACATCATAGAATCCTAGAAATGCAGAACTGGAAAAAGACCTCAATAGGTCATCTAGTCCAGCCCCCTGCACTGAGGCAGGACTGAAATAATTACTATAGACGTAGGATTTTACTAAATGAAATGAAGAAACAGACACTGCACAGGTCATAAGAGACCATGATAACCATCTTAGAGTGGCATCTGTGTAAATATCTCTGTGAGGTCTGTCTGATATGATAACGTATAAGCTAGCTTCTTTAAGGTCAAGAGGATCCCAGAGGAGAGGAGGGGATGCTCAGGAGAAAAGGGAAGATGCCTGGCTGGGTAACCAAAGGCTTGGTCTCACCTGTGCAGTCTGTGGAAAGGGTAGAGGACTGCTGAACACGGTAGAAGAATTGTAAGGGTATGTGTTCAGAAATCAAGTGGGCTTCTAACATTCTTGCACTCACTCAGGTCAGTGGCAAAACCCCCACTGGCTTCAAAGGGTGCCATATTGGTCCCGTTACTGTGCTTTGCAACAGCTTTTTTACTACCTTGTTTTCTTTTCTGTAATTATCCACAAGTTTTCCAGCACTGGAGATTGTTTGTCTAAGAGCTGTAATACTAAATAATAAAGTAATAAAAAACCTGCATTAAGGTTATCAGAGAAAGAGAACAATTAAAGTGCCATGCTGCATAGATTAATGAGCCTGCACTCGTGGGGATTTTTTTTTTCCAACTGCGGAAAGTACAGAAAAATCTGAGTAATGTTTTGATGCTGCAGCAAATAGGATTTACCTCCTGTTCTAAACATTGACCTGACTAGTTCTGGACACTTCCCTACTTACAAACAGCTTCTAACAGAGAGACCTAAAAGAGCCTGATCTAGCAAGCCTGACTCAGATGAAGAACTGTTACCCACTGGTGTAAGGATGGATTACTCAGGAAAGTAAGGCTGGCAAGGCCAGTCCATTGGACTGTGGGATGGTTATTACAGTGGGCTGGCTCTCAATTCCTGCATGTTCACTTGCTCTACTGCATGCTAAGTGGTGGATCATGTCATGGGACTTGTCAATAAAATTGAATTGTATTGTGAAATCACCAGCGCCTTCTGCTTATTCTGCTTGTGTACAATAAGCTCATTATTGACATCTGGGCTGCCCAGGTTTCACGCAATCTATATTCTGCAGTCAGAATGTTATTTCTCTCCAAATATGCTCTTGGTTTCCTCCATTGGAGACTGGATTCAGCAGAAGAGTCACAGTTGCTACTCTGAAAAGTGTCGTTCCAAAAGGACAGGGAACAAGGCAGAGCTGTGTGTGCCACAGAACCGTGATAGACTTGAAAACGAAGAGCTTCTGGAGGAGTCACTGACCTCTGGGGCATTCACCACGTAGGAGAGTGGGTGCCTGAAGCCTTTATTTGTAACTCATATCTACAGGCTGAACTTTCCTCCTGCCTAGCCACAGGGTCCCACATCCGTATTTACCCTGAGACACAGCACCTGGGGGAATTCCCCCCCTTCCAAGCCCAGCCATCTCCGCTTTGGGTGACTTGCATCCACACTCACGTCTTCCAGCGTGGGGAGCCGACAAACAGCTATCTCCAAAGCACGAGCCTCTGAAATCTCATCTCTAGAGAGCAGCAGGAAGCAGTGGCCAGCACATTCTGTATCAATAAACCAAGCTGCAAACGGTGGTGAAATATGGTCACTACCCATTATGCTTGTGTAGAGCCCCTCGGAATCCTCGTCATGCACTAGAGCCCCACCGTGCTAGGAGCTGTACAAACACGGAGCCAGAAGTGGTTGCTTCCAAGTGAACATTTCACATGCAGTAACTTGGTTATTGTTGTGAATTGAAATGACACATCTAGCCTCTTATTGTTAAAGTGTTGATCACATGCACAGGGCTGGGCAACAGCCCCGAAATGAGTCTTAAGGAAGGATGCGAAGGAGGAAAGCCAGGTGGTTGGCCAAATGGGACTGGGACAGTGTACATAGGACACATACATAGGTCACTGCTACAAAGGTGGGTGTGGGAGTGGGCTAGGGTTATAGCAAAATCACTAACACCAGACAGTTATCTCCTGGTAATATCCTAATGGGCGAGTGTGTTTCCTATCCCATACACAGACATAATGAGAGAGCAGCCCAGTGCCATAGAATGTGATCACCTCCAATTCCTCTCTCAGCCCCAGTCTGCCTTCCCCTAGCACAGCACAGCTGAAATGAGGTCTAACAAGACTGGCTAGGGGTAGCGAACAGGATTAATCCTGTATGTGATGGAAAGCAGGAAGGGAGGTGGGGAGGAGAGATAGCAGGACAAGTTCTCTTATTGCTTTGGAATTTTTATGCCCTAAAAGTAAACTTTGTTTTTTTAAGTGGATTTGGTGGTAATTGTTCTGGAATTTGTTCTGGTTATTGTCCTGGAATCCATGACAAAGGGTGATTATTTGCCACAGACTAATCTGTGAGTTTCTCTTTCCCTTTCTCTGTATTTCCTCCTTGTTCCTACTTTCTTTTGGTTTTCATCTTTTCTTTCTTTCTTTTTCCCTCTCCTATTCCTTTACTTCAGTGGTTCTCAAACGTCTGTACTGGTGCCCCCTTTCACACAGCAAGCCTCTGAGTGCGACCCCCCCTTATACATTCAAAACACTTTTTTATCTATTTAACACCATTATAAGTGCTGGAGGCAAAGTGGGCATTGGGGTGGAGGCTGAGCGTTCGCAACCGCCTATGTAATAACCTCGCGACCCCCTCAGGGATCCCGACCCCCAGTTTGAGAACCCCTGCTTTACTTCTTCTTTCGCTTTATTAATGCTGGCACCACGTCGTTGCTTCGCTTCAGGGATGGAGCAGCACTCCAAATTCCCAACCAGCCCTCAGCCCAGGGCCGGCTCCAGGTTTTCTGCTGCCCCAAGCGGCAGGGGGAAAAAAACAAAACAAACAGCCGATCTGCGGCAGCTCAATCGCCCCGCTCCAGTCTTCTGCGGCAGTTCAGCGGCCTTCACTCCCTCTCTTCTTCTTCGGCGGCACTTTGGCGGCAGCTCAAAGAGGAAGAGAGGGACTGAGGATCAGCCGTCAAATTCCTGCCACCCCAATAACGGATGGAGTGTCGCCCCTTTGTATTGGCCGCCCCAAGCACCTGCTTCCTTCGCTGGTGCCTGTAGCCGGCCCTGCCTCACTCTCTGAGATCCACCCAAGGTGGAAGAGGGCATTCTTGCAAGCCTGGAGCTGGGGAGACAGCCTGGATGAGTGCCAGTGCTAATAAACATGGAACCACTGGTGACTTCATAAGACAGGAAAATCATAGCTCAAGATAAAACGTACCGAACCTGTAATTCAAAGCCAATAAGGTGATTTTCAGATAACCCTTTTTTATAAATAAACTTTCCTTATCTTTATAAATATATGCTTGTATCCAATATTACACACGTGTGTGTGTGTCTCCATTTCTATGGGCAGCAATAATTGGGGTGAAATTCTGCACCCACAATTTAGACATTTAAGTAATCAAAATACTTGTGATGCCAGATAAGGGTTTCTCTACACAGGAACAAACTATTCAGCAATAGCTATTCTGGAATAGCTCCCTTTGTGGACACACTATTCCAGAATAATTACTCCGTGTTGGAAGCTCACTAATTGGCTGCATGACGGGAGGCCCTACCCTGGAACATTTGTTTGTTTGAATGTACTGCAATCACTTTTTAAAGGCCACATTCGATTAATTCCAAAATTAAGTGAACATTCTAAGCATCGGTAGGTAGAGCCCTACTGATTTTGGTGAAAACCAGAAACCTGGAAGGGAGAGATGGGGGACACGTGGCACCCCTGGCATCTGGTTAGCAGATGCAGCAACTTCAACCACCTCTGTAATTGTGGATAGATCAAAGAACCAGTTGATGGCACTTTCCCGCATAACAATACCCCCTATTTCAACTCTGCCCATCCTCCCAATACTGTTAACAAGTGGACATCCTGAATGACTTATTTTCTGACAGAGACAACGGGTCAGGGGAAGGAAGAGAGGAATAGGTGGGTGTTGTCAGTAGCTACCGGTGTGGTGCTCTGCTCTTGTTCGATGATAACAGTCTGCTGCGTGCATGTTCCCTCTGTGTGCTGCCCCAGGTCTGCGCAGATCACTGACACAACAGACCCCAAGAGATCCCCCAAAGACCACAGACTCTAGTAAGGTACGAAGGAACCTGAGCCAGGTTTATTGACAAACGAAGCACAGTAATAGTTTCCCGTAGACTCTACAAGACATACTACGAATGTGTGCCCCCGGCAATGGACTGGCTCAGTCAGTGGCGGGACTTTCTACTACCCCCTAGGCCAGACAAAGATGCGCACTCCGGGACCTACTTTTATACAGTTACAAGACAGATTACCCATCCCTACTGACGTATTGAGGTACAGCCCCTTGGCTCATTAGGGTGCTGTCTCCTCCTTTGACCGTGTTGTTTCAACCAGATCTATCCATCATGCTGTCCTTTTGATCCTGTCTTTAATATGCACCTGCCTGTTCCTTGTCTGTGGAGTGTTCTGATGCCATCTTGGCACAAGTGCCTCTTATTAGCACTTATGTGTGGATGCACCTGCTTCTAGCAACCCTCTTCTCGCCAGCTTCTGTGAGTGGGGCCTGCCTCTGGCTCACAGCCCAGCTTTTGCTTAGCAATGCCTGGAAGTACTTTGGTTCAGGCTTCAGGCCTCACACTGGGCCTCTGACACAAGAGTTTTTTCAGGGCCTCATCTTACTACAGTGGGCGCACACAGCTCCTAGCCTGGTGGGGGCGAATGAGGGACTGTGGCGTGGCGGGAGGGGAGAACGTGAGAGACAAAGAATCCCTGGCTGAGGGAGAATGAGGACCCTGGAATGGCGGTAAAAAAGGGGAAATCGGGTACACACCGAGCCTTCAAGTTCTACCAATGCATCCCATTAAAAAAAAAACCACTTACTGACAAAGTGCGGTAAACGGCTTGTAAAAATGTCTCTCCGTGCTGCATAAAAAAGGAACTTCGCCCAGAATTCCATCCAACTGTTTCCATTCATGTCTGATAGGGGCGTGCGGCCAATAGAAAGGTATTAATAGCTGCAACGTGGCTTAAAGAACAGAAGAAGAAAATCCTCTAGCTTTTCTTTTGTGGGTTTGGCGTAGACAGAATTAGAAAGTGAGTTGAGGACGTCCTAAGAGTTCTGCTTGGAACCAAGGATGCTGAGGAGGGTCCTGTCTTAAAATCACAGAAGTTAGAGATTAAAAAAGACCAACTAGCTAGCGGTTCTCGGATGTTCTCATTCTGAGGACCTCTGTGACCCCCATCCCACCTAACCTGGATCGAGTCAGGGCCCTCATCTCATTTAGCAATGTGGGGAGGGCAAGGTGGCCAAGCCCCAGAGTATTCCAGCCCTTGCCAGTGGAGGATTGACTCCTTCAGTAAAAATTCTAGTGCCATTCTGCTTTTACAGAGCTCAGTCTCTTTGCGCCTCTCTCTTACCTAATCCGTGCAGCCGATTCGGCTGTGTGACTCACAGCCACAGAAATGCCAAGGAAACACTCAGGCAATGCTTTGAGAATTTTCCCCAAAGTTTTCAGCCTGGTTCTTTTCCCCAAGGGGTTTCTGAAGCAGGTGAAGCAAAGGCGGTGGGTGGGGACTTGGGGCACAAGGCTGGCACAGAGGCCCTGGGTCTCCACACCAGTGGCCTCAGCCGCCTGTAAATCCCTTCCGATTTCCACTTAGAGATAGCAGTGGAATCACTGCCCCTCCTCGGGGTACCTGGCTCTCACTAGACAGAGGCAGGGCTCCCTCTTTCCCGGGGATTCCAATGGGACTGCTCACGGGGCGGGGGCGGCAAGGCGGGGCCCTGCGTGGTGCTGTGAAGACATACCTAGACATAGCACTGGGGGGTGGAGAAAAGGGCGTTGTGCTTTTGGACACCTTCCTGTAATTACAGGAGTAACCAAACGTCAGGTCCGGCTGGGTGCAATGCAGTGCTCAGGGCTCCTGTGCCACACTGCGGCTGGGCAGGGCCGCCCAGAGGATTCAGGGGGCCTGGGGCAAAGCAATTTCGGGGGCCCCTTCCATAAAAAAACGTTGCAATACTATAGAATACTATATTCTCGTGGGGGGCCCCTCCAGGGCCAGGGACCTGGGGCAAATTGCCCCACTTGCCCCTCCCTCTGGGCGGCCCTGCAGCTGGGTCAATCTCGCTGTATACATTCAACCAGGCGCAGCATCCTAGTGGGCCCTCCTGATGACAGGGAGTAGGCTCAACCAATCAGAGACTCTGAAGACCTACCGTGTCATTAACACCGCAGCGCATAACCCCTCCCACGGTAACCTGAATGAGCCAGAGACACTCAGTCTCATTTATTTTTACTTGACCGTTTCCCTTACAGACCTGTCACCTTCAGTCCAGCCTGATTCCTGACTGACTGTCCCTCATTTGCCCCGGGCTCCCACCACCAAGTGTGCCAGGATATCTGCCTTCATCCCCCACTTGTTCCATTTTCAAACAAGCACCTTTGTGGTTTCTCCTCTGCTGCCCCTCGTGCTGGGGAGCAGCTGCCCAGGAACCACTTCCTTGTCCTCCCAGAAAACCCTTCTGAAATCTCTTCTTCACCCTCATGCCTGCGAAACACCTGACAGCCATGAGAAAGCTGGAATGCGGCTGCCACCGCCCGGCGACATGCCAACTGGTATTGCCTCATTGTTTCCTAAGGTTCCCCTGCCTGTTCGAATCCACCGGCTGTTTCTCAGCTCATAGATTGTCAGCGCTGTGGGGCAGAGACTGTCTTTTTGTCCTGTGTTCATACAGCACCCGACACAGCGGGGTCCTGGTCCGTGACTGGGCCTCTAGGTATTCCACATGATAGTAACAATAACAGGGTGCACTGAAGGGTGACGGACTGGGGGAAAGTGAGGACAACACAAAGCTGGTTTGATTTCTGAGGGCAGACCTCAGGGTTGCACAATTTCAGGTTTCACAAGGAAATTTCCAGGCAGCTCTAGTTCTTACCTCAGGCTGATGCCCCGATGCCAGAAAGAAGCTTCCTCTCCCCTGCCAGAGGTGATGCGCTCTGCACTCTTGGTCACCTGGGCACAGAGAAGGCCTTGCTTCACATGACTTGACCTTTGCCAGAAGTTTTTCAAGGTATTTTTTTTAAAAACAGGCCGGCCAGACTCTCAGCTGCTTGATCCGGAGGTAGGTGTGGAGATTACTACCCGTGAGCCCGCAGAATGCCAAATAAGAGCTAACAGAAGTTTCAGGGAGGAATTAGTCAGATACAACTGCTGAAACAATATATGGCCGAGAAAGTAATCCAAGCCTATGCAGCTATCAAACCGGGGCTTCAGCTGTTGACTTGAGTGTCAAGAGAGCAAGAACAGGAGGGGGATAAAGACCACATGAAGCGCACCTGTTGCAACAGGAATGGCTCTGGGTCAATATTCATTTACACGCCCATGACAACTTGATTTGCAGCTTAATTGCCATTATTAAAAGTAAGCTATAA
Source organism: Malaclemys terrapin pileata (assembly GCF_027887155.1). NCBI lineage: Eukaryota > Metazoa > Chordata > Testudines > Emydidae > Malaclemys > Malaclemys terrapin. Next base: position 2,143,053 of record NC_071513.1, on the reverse strand, counting down.
AACATAGGTCAAGTTGTGTTCTTTCCTTGCTTCTCTTACGAAGTCCACATTCCCCGGAGGATCGACGAAGTGCCCTGTCACTTTCACATCGGCGGATGCTGGCACTGAGGGGTGGAATAAGGGCCATCATTTTTTTCACGTGATAAAACAAGCGCAGTATTGAAAGCAGCAGATACAGCACAAGTCAGAGGAACCGTTGTTGACAGTCATTTTTCTATGGCATTAAAGTAGCTCTTTGAGGCTCCAGTCAGGACCCCCATTATGGGGGCACTGGACAAAGACAAAGGAAAAAGACAGTCCCTCCCCAAAATGCTCACAGTCCAGGGCCCTGATCCTGCCATGAGCTCCATGCAGGTGACTCACTGTGCCTGCACAGAGCCCCGGTGACTTCCGCGGGGCTCCAAGGGGCTGCCTGCCGGGATCATGGTAGAGCTAGCCTGGGGGCATAGGTTAATGGCCAGGGGTGGATGACTCTAACAAAGAGAGGGGCAGGGAGGAGTTTGATCTACAGAGTTAAGTAAAGTGAGCAGAGCCAAATGTCTAAGGACTGGTGCTCCCTTCCGCTCACGCAGGTGGGGAGCTGTGAGACCCGACACCCCGGGGCACAGAAGTGGGGATGTCGCTGCCCTGCTCCTCCTCCCCAGCAGCAATTCCACCCAGCTGGGGCTCTCTGAGACTGGAGGGGAGCGTTCTGGGGGCATGTCCAGGGGTAGCCTGACTTGAGCAAGGGACGCGGAGGCCAGCAGAGCAGCGGTTAGCCTGGCTCCTCTCAGTGGCGGTGGGGGTTGGTCCCCAGATCTGTGTGATCCGGAGGAGGCAAGGCCTGCAAACCCCACCGGGCCCCTCCCCACTATCTCCTCCTGCCGTGGGGAGGTGGGTGCCAGGAGAACTTTACTGAGCTTTACTCCCCGCAGGAGGTGGTTCGGTGGGGTATGTTCACGGAGGGGCCCTTCTGGATCATGGCGGGGCCCCTGTGTTTCTGCCCAGAGCCTGCTGTTCTGTGGAGTTCACCCACTCAACGCGCTGTGCAAACATTAACTCCGTTCCATGTTCTTGCCTGTGCTCTCTCCCCTCTGAGAGTGCGGTTATCTCCAGTGCCCACAGTGTGCTCCACAGAGAGCTGCCGGTGTTTATGGCTTTGTCAATGAGCAGTGTCTCCTGTGACCTGCTCAGACCCAGAGCATACATTGGCAGGGAGAGGAATGGACATGAGCAATGCTAGAGGAGCAGGGGCCTTCTTTCTGAGATGAGAATATGAAACACGTCAGAGATGCCAACGTTAGTAGACCTTCCATGCTGCAGAGCCCTGCTCGGCATGAACGAGGCCGCCCAAATATTTTACAGACCTGGTAGATATTGACAAAGGATTACGAGCATATGATAGGTGTTTGCCCTAATACAGAGAAGTGCCGAGAAATGGTATGACATGAATGACAAGAAATAAGAGTGGAACAAAGGACTCAGAACGACGTATTCTGCTTCCCCAGTGAGGTTTGGTAAAGCACAGTGTTTGATTCTCATAAGCGTATGAGTCCCGCAGCGTTAGGCTGGTTACAGCAAACATCCTCCAGGCAATGTACAAAGAAGAAGTACAATGTTGCACATTAACTCAGAGAAGGTTTGACAACCATTCCTGACGACCTCCACAGCAGGAATGAACTGTAACCTCACTGGTGCGCACCTTCCCGTTTGAACAGCAAGGTGTGGGAACGGGGGGGAATGGGTCACTGAGAATCCACCTCCCCATCCTTCTCTGGGAGATGCTCCTTTGATAAGCATTCATCAGATCCTTTGTTCTCTGTCATCCCGCAGCTTATTGTGAAATGAAAAGAGAGAGCCGTGCTAATGCAGCGTGAGCGTACAGAGCCCTTCGCTGGTGCGTGGCTATTTCCCTGGGGGCTTTATATGAAAGTCTGGTTTCTCTTTCCGGTGCATCTTCTCCCATTGAAATAAACCAGGAACAAGGACTAGCATTTAAAATGCTTGGTGCCTACCGTGCCCACAGCAAGCATGGCTAGAGAGTCATTCAGGGCAAGCTGGGACTCTTTTATGCGTGTGCAAAGTGGGTGGAGGGAGAAGATCCAGGGAGCCCTTTCATTCCACACCAGCTCATGGACTGCAATCAAGGGAGAGCAAAGATGACTCTCCCCAGGGTTCCTGGTAGCACTCGAACTTGCTGGTGTGAGTGTCGTGCAGGCAGGGCGCAGCCAGACGTGCAATGTCTCTTCATGCCCCCCCACACACGCACACACACTCTGACCGAGGGCTTGTCTACACTCACCGGTGCAGTTGTGCTGCCAGTGAAGATGTGGCCTACACCGACGGGAGCGATCCCACCTCCCTGAGAAGCTCTCCCGTCGACAGTGCTGTCTACACCAGAGGCTAGAAGGGTCTGACTGCTTCGTTCAGGACAGTTATCCTGACGGAAGTTCCTAGTGTCGACCAAGTCTGACAGGTGTCACGGAGCTGCAGCAGTGCGGGGGAAAGCGGGCCGTGGAAACCGGTGCCTCTGCTGAAACAGCTGCATCTTGCAGCAGGGAATTCCTGAGGAGTCATGGGTGCCCTGAGCTCCCTTTCTGCCGCCCAGCACCTGGCAGGAGGCTCTGAGCAGGGAGGACGGCCCTAGAGCACTCCTGTCTTGCAGTGTTGTCCCGCGTCCTCTGAACACTAGCACAGTGCTTCTCACCCCTGCTCTGTGGAGCCCGGGTGCTGTAGTAGAAGGAACCCACTGTGGTAGTCCACAGGGGAGGAGATTACCCCTAGACAGACCGGGAGGGGAAGCACTCCGTAAAGGGAGCGTGTTCTCACTCACAGCAAAATGGCATCTGTGAGAACCTCAATGCCAGTAAGCGCCAATGGGCTGATGAGAAACTTTTCCTGGTGGGATGTTGCTTTATGATTCTCTCTCAAAAAATAAGGAGAATATTTTCTGTTAATGACACTTCCTGCCTCAGTGATTTGCAATGTTTTATCTTAAAAACAAACCAAGGAAATTGTATGGGAAAAAAAGTTTGTGAGAGATGAGGTGGCTCAGCCCACTTCCTAAGAAGTCCTACATGCCCGCTGCAAGGCTGGATACCGGAAAATTCAGAGCCGCCGGTGCTTAGGCTGCGTGCTGGAATGCTGTTTGGTAGCTTTGACAAAGAGATTTCCCCCACTAATTGCTTCCCCTCGCGGATGGAAATGCGTTTAAAAACCAGAGGAAGTAAGCATGAGACAGCGCTGTCTTTGTTGCAGATATGACAGAACTTGTATTAGTTTGACCTATACCGTGGACCAAACCCACAGCAGAACAAAGAAAGCCAGATTAACACCCTTCTAAATAAATAAAAATAATCCCCAGAGTGTCTGTTAGTACCAGAAACTCTTTGACACAGGTAAATCATAGCTCTGAGTCACTTGCTTTATCTTAGATACTAGCAGCTCTTCTGAAGCACTTACCTTTAATCTTTGGCAACCACACTACATAAGGGGTGAGCTAATATCTGAATTAGGGTCCTAGAGCAAAGGGGGAAGGGAAGAGAAACCGTCACAGGTGATTTGTCTACCTGTTTGCTCTGCATCAATACTCACAGGAGGAGAGTCCCAACGGCACTTATGCTCCCAACCTCCAATGACAGACATAATTCCCGCAAGGTCCTAGGTGGGGAGAAGTGTGGAGCAAGCCCTGGCGCGGTGCTGCCTGGGCATGCCAGGGGAGAGAAGAGCTTGGGAGGAAGATGCCTTTTCTGCCAGCAAGCAGTAAGACAGAGTCTCTCTGGGAAGTGCGAGGAAGAGCCCTGAGTTCCCACAGGAATGTGGTTGTGTGTCTAGAAGGCAAATCCAATCCCCTGGGGACTAGCCTGCAGGGTGGATGGATGTGCTGGCAACAGGTACACACTGCACCCCCTCAGAGCCTGGCATCACATTCCCGTGGCCAGGCTCAGCCATCCTACCCTGCAAGGGCAGGTCTCATCGGAGGTACTTAACCGGCCAGCGTCACTGGAGTGTCTGAGCACCTCCAACCCTGAATGTATTTATCTCCCCAGCCCCCGGGAGGCAGAGCAGGGCTGTTATCCCCACTGTACGGGGGAGGAACCCAGGCCCAGAGAAGCTAAATGACTTGCCCAAGGTCACCCAGGAAGCCTGTAGCAGAGCAAGGACTTGAGCCCCGGTCTCCCAAGTCCTAGGCTAGCATTGTAACCGCCTCTCTTCATGCATCTCTCTACCATAGGATCAGGAATTTGGCCTCTGACTAAGCAGCTACCACGCTTCACGCCTGGCGATTACCGGCACGTCGCAGAAGCTATTTCTGAATCCCCCTGAAATTGACCTTGGCTGCACGTCTGTTCAGTGTAAAGGGGTGAGGAAAACGAAGACAGATGGGGCTGGGTTGAGTCTAGAACGGCTGTGCCGTACCACAGCCCCTCCGGGGGGGCTTGCTGCAGTCCCTCGGTGGTGTGGTTGTTCCTACAAGCCGCCGAGGGAGCGCGCCAGCAGGCGTGGCGTGTTCATTTAGCACCTAGGAGCAGGCTGGCATTGAGATGCTTTCTGCATTCGCGCCCCACTATTCGGGAGAGATTTGGAGCCCTCCTGAGGCTGTAATCTGCAGCCAGACATTAACACTGCCCTCCTCCCAGCACCGAATACCCCTCCCCGCACCTCCACCTCCTCAGTCTGAGGTGTCTTGGACAGACCTTCGCCAGCAGTCCCCTCCCTCTGTATCGGGGGCAATCAGTTGGTGTTTGCCCCTGTCGGTGGGCTCTCCAAGCACCATCTGGCCTCCTCAGCCCTGGGGAATGGGCTGTGCCCACCAGCCACCACATTTAGAGCAGAAAAGGCCAGGGCTGCCCAGAGGATTCAGGGGGCCTGGGGCAAAGCAATTTTGGGGGCCCCTTCCATAAAAAAAAGTTGCAATACCATAGAATACTATATTTTCGTGGGGGCCCCTGTGGGGCCCGGGGCCTGGGGCAAATTGTCCCACTTGCCCCCCCCCCGGGCAGCCCTTGAAAAAGCGGCAGCTCCCACTGCCCATTAGCACTGCGGACTGAGAGCCACGGACTATCCTGAGGGAGCTGTTAAATCCCTGGGGCCTTGGAATGGGGAGCTGGCCAGGTGGGCACCCCTGACAGCAGTAGATGGCAAACACCAGTGAGACGAATCGTGCCGACGTGCGTGACGTTCAGCCAACGAACTGTGTGACTTGCTGCCCTTGCTCAGAGGCCGGCAGTTGTTGCAGTCACAACATAGTCGTTATTTTTGTTTAAACACTACCCAGTGCCTCCCTTTTGAATAACGAACATCCTGCTCTCCAGAGTAGCCGCGCACATTGGGCTGGTCTACACTCCCACGCGAGGTCAATCTAAGTAAGATAGGCAGCTTCAGCTGTGTGAATAACGTAGCTGAAGTTGACATACTTAGACCTACTCACCGCGGTATCTTCACTGTGGTGAGTCAACTGCTGACGCGCCCCCGTCGACTCCGCTTGCACCTCTCGCGGCGGTGGAGTACAGGAGTCGATGGGAGAGTGCTTGTCGGTCGATTTATCGCGTCTAGACTAGACGCGATAAATCAATCCCCGTTGGATTGATCGCTGCCCGCCGATTCGGCGAGTAGTGTAGACATACCCATACTGTGCAAACGCAAGCTTCAGTAAAGAGCTTTGAGGGCCTGATTCTCCTCTCACACTGGTGCAAACCAGGAGTAAGTCAATGGAGTATTACAAGGGTAAAGCAAGTGAGTGAGGTGAGGATCAGGCCCTGAAGTCATTCCAGTTGTGTCCAAGAGCCTTTTATTATGATTCACTTTCCCCAAATATTCCAGTAAACAAGTTTGCTGGCAAGACTGTCATGCAAACAGCCCCACAGGTTCCCAGAAAGCTGATCCAGAACTTGTGAACGTGAGCGTTCCCACGAGCTGTCTGATTCTAGAGGCTGCCCCCTTCCCAATAGAGCGACACAGACTTACCATGTGACCTGTGCATCCAATCAAAACGAAGCACCCCACCTCGCCTATCAAATATCAGGTAGTCAAAGCAACAAACTGCTCACAGATAATCTACTGAACATGATTTTTTCAGTGAAGATGATTTAGAGAGAAATTTCAACAAGCAAATAAATTTGAGAAAATTGTAAGCTGCTGGTGAACAAATCACAAACAGAAAGAGAAGGAAAGTTAGACTTAATTATTCAGCCACGTCTGTTATCTGGTCCTTTTTCTTTGGGAAGCTAAGTAGGATGCCATTTTAAAACTGTGACACTCACCCCACATAATCATGTCATGACCTTCGTTACGTCACTGTTCATTCCACTCTGCAGCTTGAATTCTTCTGCGCTTCTCACGTGTAAGGTTGTCATTAAGAGTTGGTCCAATATTCTATTTGGTCCTTACTTTCACTGATCCTGGGAACTGGTGTTGTTACATGCAGTTCATCCCTGCAACCATAGAGAAATTCAGTTACAAATGATTTCCTTGGCCTGTTTTCTTTCTTGGCAGTCTAGATACATTCCTTAGAATGCAGCACAATTTCCCAGCTTCCGTATTGAATCAAACAGATACTTAGTCAGTGTTGCATTTAACTTTGTTAGACTATAAAGTGATCTGGAATTTCTGTGCATTGTATAAATCAGGGGTATTATTTTATGTTGAATGGCTCTCTCCCAGCTGTGATGTTTTGTGAGAGTCAAATAACCGTTTTCTAGACTTTTGTTACGTGGATTTTATGAGGTAATATAGCTAAACTATATGAGGTGATCATGTGATATACATATTCTAAAACCAAAAGAAAGACAAAAATACATAAGTCCCTCATTTAGCGTATTTCTGTGACAGATGTGGCAATTTCCTGCAATATCCTTTAAAAGACTTATTGAATTAAGCGTCGGTATCTTTGGGGGTCCGTTGTATTAAATGCACAGGTTCTGTATTATTGTGGCCGGGATTGTGTGTGAGCTCTTTAGGGAGGAGATGGGCTGTGAACCCTTGCAAGCGTTATGAACTTCAGAGGACTGTACTGCACAGTGAGCCAGGCAAGAATGGACAAACAGTGTCAGGGAGGTTACCAGGGGCCTCTCTAGGGGGAGGTGAATGCCATTTCTCCCCCTCCCACCCCAGTCATGCCCAAAACCAGCCTTTTGAAGCTATGCCATGAGGAGAGGGCCGTTGTCTGCTGAGTACCTGTTCCCAGAGTCTCAAGATGAAAGGCCCATGCTGTCTAAAGGGAAGACTGACCTATGCATAGGGTGTGAGTTCTGAGCTAGGCTGTTATGCACTTGTAACCACGGAAACTCCTTGGTGGTGTCTGAAGGACTGACTCCGGCCTGAGACTGAAGTTGCAAGGTGAGCTCTGGTGAGCTTATTGGCATGATACGTTTATTGAGGGGATGGTATGACCGGACTGCCTACAATGGCGTGTGGCCCAACAGTGACCTGTAGCAAAAATCCCCAACAGCTGGAGACTGGACACTAGAAGGGGAGGGCTCTGAGTTACTACAGAGAATTCTTTCCAGGTGTCCGCCTCGTGGGTCTTGTCCACATGCTCACAGTCTAACTCATCACCATATTTGGGGTCGGAAAGGAACCTCCCTCACCCCCCATTTCAGATTGGCAGAGACCCTGGGGGTTTTCACCTTCCTCTTCAGCATGGAGCACGGGTCACTTACAGGTTTAAACTAGTGTCAGTGGTGGCCTGTCTGTACTTTAAGTCTTTCAACCATGATTTGAGACGTCAGGAACTCAGCCAGAGGTTAGGGGTCTCTTACAGGAGTGGGGGTGTGAGGTTCTGTGGCCTGTGATGTGCAGGAGGTCAGGCCACATGATCATGATGGTGCCTTCTGGCCTTAAAGTCTGTCTAAATCTATGCATGTAGGTTCTTTTATTGATTTTAGTATGTTTTCTCTGTAATGCTTTCACCTTAAGAATAAATGTGCTTGCTTAGAAAGCTATGCGGTGACTTGTGACTGCTGGCAATTGCAGCTGGTCATTGCCTTGGGAGAGACTCTTTAGGCAATCTGGCTTGCTGGAGATACCACAGTGCAGGCAGGGAACTGTGCCACCTGGAAATAGTCCTGGTCAGGAGGGAGAGAGATGCGGGTCTCTGCCCAAGAGAGTCCAGGAGCCTAGAGCTGGGGTCCTTGAGGGACCATGGAGAGGGGACACAGGTGCAATTGCCCTGAACTGTGACAATTTCTATAGCAGGGTATCTGTGATAAAAATATAGTTTTTGGTTAGAGTCGAAGTTAACATCAGCATGCCCAGTCCAGAGCTGCAGTGTGTAATAGTAGTAGCAGGCTTAGAGCATAATTACAGTGCCAATGAAGCATGAACTTGGCCTACTTAACCGAACTGGAGACATTACGCCAGCATTTGACATACTCTATCATGTTCGCTTGAGACAGCGGCTTGTACAATACATTATTGTTTTGAATGCTACAATAATACTGTGCACCCCTGCTTCCTGCAGGCTGGTAAATTAGACTGCAATCCTTCCATCTTGCTACGGATCTCATCGCAAACACCAGCCCCTTGGCTGGCATGTGACTATGGAAGTGGCATGTGAATGTCCCCAGGGATATAAGTGCTTTAAAAATGTTTTGTTCAGTTGTGTGTTTGTGCCACATGGAAATTCCTGGTTCGTGCCTCCTGGGCACACGCGGGCTGCGGCACTCAGCAGACTGAAACAAAAGCAGACATGCAATAATTTCATCCTGATGCTGGGGGTGGGGTCGGCAGCCATCAGCCTGACTTTCTGGGAACTGGAATCAGGCCTGGCTTGGAAGGCCCAACAACAGAACAGAGTTCACATTGTGTCGCCAGCGCGGCAGACAAACAAACATTTTAAATGGGGCAGGTGTCGATACGTCTTTCAGAGTGGGGTGACAACCCTGCTCTTGTTGCTGCCTATAAAGATGATAGTCATTGGGCAATGGCGTGGGTGGGGGCGGTCTGTGCTTTCCTCACTTATGTGCAACTGTTCTCATAAGCAAACTAGGGGAACACAGCCTACATGAAATTACTGTAGGGCTGATGCAAGACCATACACAAAGAGCAGTTGTCAATGGTTTCCTGTTAACCTGGGAGTGTGTATCTAGTGGCATCCACAGTCATCACTCCTGGGTCCAAAATGTTCATTGATGAATTGGATAATGGAGTGGAGAGCATGTTTATAAAAATTGCAGATGACTCCAATCTGGGAGGGGTTTCAAGCACTTTGGAGGACAGGATTCGAACTCAAAACAACCTTGACAAATTGGAGAATTGGCTTCAATTCAACAAGATGAAATTCAATAAGGTGCAAAATATTTCATTTAGGCAGGAAACACCAAATGCATGACTACAAAATGGGAAATGAATAGCTAGGTGATGAAAAAGGATCTGGGGGTTATAGTGGATCACAAATTGAATGTGAGTCAACAGTGCAGCTAGAAATATTCAGAGTCAGACAGAGATTTAGCCTTGAAATTTGTATCAAGCAGAATGGGAGTCTCCCAGCTAAAGCCCAGCTCACTGCGCTGATGGAATTCCCCCTTGAGTCAGCCATTGCGATATCTTTTTGTGTTGTGGTTGATTGTCTCAGTAGAGCTGTGTTGTGGCGCATAGTCTGGCGGTGGAAGTGGCACTTGTGGATGGAATTCATTCCTCAGCTTTTCTATGATTTACTTTGTGAAACCTTTAAACCCATAAAGCAAATGATAGCCTCATTTTCATGCCTCATGAAAAGATGGCATTAAGCAAGCTTACACGGGTTGCCAAATGTGTATATTTAGAAGACCAATCTGTACCCAGCTGGGGAGAGTGCAGGACAAGCTGTTCATGAAATAATGCCCTGAATCATGTGTGCTGATGTTATGGTTCTGGTTTACTAAACTTAGCAATAGAGTAATGGTTTCCCAAATGCCTTTTCTGCTCCAATTTATGAGTAGCCATTCCCCTTTAGTGTTCCAGATTTATTTCCCACTGCTCTGAACAATTTGTTCTCCAACGATATGAAGAAAGAGGAAATTGATTGCCGGGCTCCTGTCTCTCCATACAAAATCATTGCTAGACTGTTGCTTTTCCTCTTTTCCTTCAGGGCAGATACATTGAAATATGATCTGGCTACAGCCAACTGGTCTTACACATGCAATGGGCAGTTGCTAGTATCATGTGATTGGCAGGAAAGCAATGACTTGTGATGTTGCACCATAGTTGCCCCAGTAGGCTGGATTATTCCAGAGCCTTCTGAAGCTTTATGATTGTTTTTTTCCTACTTTGTCAGCTTGAGCTGTAACGCAGACAGGTTGTAAATCAGTTGGTGTTCTCAGAGGGGAGTTTTTCCTTTGCAGAAGTGGCATGTGTGCGTATGTATATGTGTGTGCACAAGAAGGAGACAGAGACTGATGTTATGGAGAAGAGTGCTGTAGCCGAGGAGGAGCAAAAGAAATCTGTGTCACAGTTTTGGGATTTGTTCATCCTGCGTTTCTCTTTATTTTTCTGCCAAAGTCTATTTTAAATGTCTGACTCTACAATTGTCAGTGGTTACTGAAGGGCCATAGTGTCTCACAGCTCAACAAATCTCCAGAGATCTCATAAGCATTGAGTGCTGTGCAGTTCGCACAGACTGTGCCCAGCCTTTGTTTATACCTCATGTGCACAGAGGAACTCAGGGCGTCCTACAACTGCAATTGTCAACCTTTTCCAAGGGGCACCATGGTGAAGGGCAGCTTTGCAAAATTGTTTTGATTTTCCTCAGATTTGGTTTTGTACAAAGGTTGGGAAAGTTCGCAGAAATCACTGGACTGGATTCGGCACCATTGGTTCTAGGGGATCTGGTACTGCAACAGTTGACTGGGGATAAGCAGAGAGGTGGCGTGGCTGTGCTTATGCTCCTTATACTTCTGTTAGTCTCAAAGGTGCCACAGGACCCTCTGTTGCTTTTTACAGATTCAGACTAACACGGCTACCCCTCTGATACGTGGCTGTATTGTTTACATCCAGTCTGAAATGCAGGAAGCCTCCAATCCCAAAGCCGAAGAGGACCGTGTGCTCACTTTTTGTGCGAGTCCCCAGGAGGGGTTAAGTCCTGGCGGGCTGTAGGGTATCAATCCCCCATTGCAGTGTAAAGTCCCTGCAGGAGCTGATGAAGTTCCTCACCACAGAGGCTGAGAGTGGTCAGTGACCTTATCCACCCGGATAAGAAATCCTGAGAGGCAGATGTGGATTTTATGGCCACAGTCCTATTCCAGGTGATTATTGGCCCAACTCGCCGCACTGATCACAGTCTTGGCCTGGAGTTTGGCAGCTGGAAACTAGATCACTGTCCTGGACTAACAATTATCTCCTGCATTTCGAGGTTGGGGAGCATCTAGGCGTTTGGGGAGAGGGCTCTGTTTTCGTGGTCCACCTCAAAGGCTAATGGAACCAGAATATTCCCAGAGGCCTGGAGGGAATACACTATTCCTCCAACAGGGCACTCTATTGATGGTTTGGGTGGACTTATCCCATAATCGTCAGCAGTGCAATGCCCTCCCCCCCATCCTGGTGCCCTCTTCTCTGGCTCCACCCTGACAGGTCACTTCTTCGGTTTACTGCTGACCGATGAGGCAGGAGGCAGGGTGTACCAGTAGTATAAGCCTTGGGCTGAAAAGGAGGAGACAGTATAACTTTGTGGGGTCAGATCTTGTTGACCCTGGTCAGTCTGGGAACAGCACCGAGGCTACACAGGGGCGATGGAGGAGATCTGCCCCTAGCGACGGATAGAGCTGAAGGACCAGGTTCTTTGGACAGGGCAAGCTGGGCAGAGCTTGACCCTGGATCCAATGGGACTTTTGTGACCATGATTTGGCCCGTTGATCTTTCCCAGGTACAAATCTGGCCCTTCTGCCTGAGACGTCACCCAGTTCCAGAGCTGTCTTCTGACTACGTCGGAGTTTTAACTGAAAGCCCCTTGGCAGTGTATATATAGTCCCCTTCTCTCTCTGCTTGAAGTTCTGCTTCAAAATCAGGCTTTGTTACTTTCACTTACTGCGTGCTTATTAACCACACAGACCTCTCTCGTTGGACTGCTCGGAAATGCAGCTATTCCGACACAGGTTCCCCAAGCCTAGCAGGGATGCCGGAACAACTTGGATAGCAGGAGCGCTGAGCGCCACTGTAACCCCTGTATGTGATTGAAACCACTTCAAGCCAGGGAGTGCGGCAGCACCCCCAGCCCTCCTGGTTCCAGCTCCGATGCCGAACAATGTACATGGTTGGTTCCTGCAGTGAAAGAAACACATTTTTCCTTTTCCTGTCACAGGCGAAGTCATCTCTGAAATGTCTGATGAATCCCATCAATGCACTCTTCGTCTGAAGGGGTTTGAAGTTGCCTTTGAGAGAAGCTCTTTCAGTGCACTCTAACAAGTATCATTCCAGTTCCGTTCCCTGCATCATTTATGTAATTAAAATTGGCATTTGAACACTAAACACAAGTGCTGGTCAGTGATCCAGTCCCTGGTAAACAGGTGTGTAGCCATTTACCTTCTTATCTCAATAGAAGGAGAGGTAGACACGCATTGAAATCCTTGTACAATAAGGAGAGCATTAACACACCCTACAATGTACACAGCATGTTATTCATTGGACAGTGTCACAGGGTGAGTGACCCCTTTAAATGCAGCAGGGTCTAATGCCGCTGGACTGATCACCTGCTGCCCAATAGGGTTTAAGGGAAGGCACCTGGGCCTTATAAAGGGGAGAGCTGCTGGTGGCTGGTAGATGGCTGCAGAGAGAAGACACCAATTGGGAAGACTCCAGGCAAGAGAAGCTGGGAGGAAACGAAAACAGACCTCAGCAGGGAGGGGCTGGGCCTACCTTGGGACTGGGGTGAAGACATAAAGCTGAGTTTTCTTTTGAAAGATTTTGTGCAGGACTTAATAAGCTGGACCCCAGATGTTCTAAAGATCTAGCTTGTGGACTTTCCATTGTCCTGAGGGAAGGGGAAACTTGGCCAGAAGCCCCTAAGCCCATGATACTCCATAGTGAACATTATTCACATGCTAGATAACCCGAGCACTGGGCAGGGATCAGATCACTTGTGTGACTGTGGAATTAGGCAATAAGCATCAATGCAGAAGGGCCTATTGTTGACTTTGCCACTCGAGAGTAATGGGGACTGAAATGAAGCAGAGGGGGGTCTGTTCCAGAGTGCCCTGAGGTGCTCATGGCCCCAGGATGCAAAGAACAGCCCAAAGACCAGTAAGGCATAAAGGTGGCCTTGCTTGGCCTGAACCAAAGGTCTAGCTGAGAAACGCAGGGAACGAAGACATGATGTTAATAGGAGAGACTGTAGCAGATGCGATAGCAATATTAAAGCAGGCAAGGTAACTTCCACAGCAGCATGATGGGAGTCCTACAAAGAAACAAGCTTTTAGAACAATGTTTTTCATTCACTTAGCGATCTGGGGCAAAATCAGTACTTGGTCCTGCTAGTGAAGGCAGGGGACTGGTCTCGATGACCTTTCAGGGGCCCTTCCAGTTCTATGAGATAGATATATCTCCATTTAAAAAAAAATTAACAGTATCCAAAATATCCTTCCAATAATGTGAGATCCAAAGAGTAACTGAAAGCAACAGCATGTCCTTTATCACAGAATCTTGACACTTCTACCATGCTGGTTAGAAACCTAATGTTAATGAAATAAAATTGGACTAAAAGGTTTTTTTACTGAAATACGGTTTGCATTGAGTACAAACAGAACACATTGATTTCTTAGTAGCATGTGCACTGAATTCCTCTTTAGCTTTATATTAAAAACTATTTGAAGAGAAAATGTCAATCCTATTACTCAACTATGATATTTTTTTCTTAGATACCATCTGGACTGGGCAAACTTTGAAGGCATAAAAAATATGTAACGGGATCATATGAAGACAATGTGACTGCAAAAGAACAACCAGCCACACATGTGAGAACAATAACGCCTTGTTTCATGATGACAGTTTGGCTAAATGCTGTTAGGCAAGTGGGTTATGATAACAGTTTATAGAGGCCAGCTGTTAAAAATGAATATGTAATGTAGTGTAAGATAGGGATCTCCAACACCCAATTGCATATGTGACATCCAACTACCTGTAAAAAAAATATGGCCCATTTAATACTCAAAAAATGCCAGTGAGTCTTTGATACCAGACCATAATATACACACAAAGCTCTACTGAAATAAAAAATGAAAGAGAGGAAAGGAGACTTTGCCCTTTAACCATATAGGCTCTTCCCCAGGGTACTGTTAAATATTTGCAACCCCCCAGATTTAAATCCTGGGCAGACAAATCTGTATTAAAAATGCTGACGCCATTTTTTAAAAAGTCTGTTTACAGTATTATCATTTTATTTCTTGTTGCAAACGAGACAAACACAGCATAGCAAGTAAAAAAATAAAACCCACCGATAAGTGCATTATACCGTGCTGAGTGTGCAGAACACTTCCGAACTGAAAATGCCATTTGCACAGCCGCTGTGACCCATTCTTCGATAACGTTAGTAGCTGAGCAATTCAGTCTTCTCCATAGCCACTGACTGAGTGGGGCTGCAGTGTTTGGGGCAAGAACCCTGTAGTATCCGTTTGCTAAGGAATGCTATTAAAGAATAACCTGAAAATGAAAGGAATACTGAAAAGGAACGGGAAAAGATGATTGCAGATAATGGGTTGTTCTGAAAACACTTAGGTGATCTGAAGCCCATTTTCCATTAATCTTTAATGGACTGAAAGCCTTAAAATATGCAGCCAAGTGTTTCGAAGTGATTTTTGACATATCCTCAACAGAGGCATTTCAATAAATCTTGCCCAGCACACAACTAATGTAACCCTTCTCAGAAGTACCAAATGTTATAGTCAACCAAAAAACTCCTTTGCAGGTCACCCATGATGACTTGGTACTAATATATAACTGTCTGTATTGGGTATTAACACACAAGGCGATTCAGTGGAGACCAACAGAGTTCAGTCAGCATTTCAAATCTCCAAAATCCAGTAAGGTAAAGATGAAGGAGAACAGCTTAAATGGTGCATGCTCCGTCATCCTCTCCCCGGCCTCTCACTCACATGTCCTGTGGAGTTACAAAATTGTAGTAACCATATTCAGCTTTGGGCTGGTTCGTTCACTATCCATATTTCCTCAGTTTGAGGGGCGTAAGAGTCTAGCGAGTGAATGGAATAGTTGCATTTCTTTTTGAGACTTAACAAGCCAAACTGCTCTCCACCCCGGAGCAGCCATCCTGCTTTGGCTGCCAGTGGTCCTACGTGTTGGAGTTTCTGGTGGGCTTATGGGATCAATGCTTCTCATCTCATCCTAATGATGCGTTTCTGCCACAGTCTAGATGACAGACTGTGCTGGGCATTAGTGCAGTTTGCACTTCCATCCTCCGTGCTATATCCCAGTTAAAACGCAGTCTTCCAATCACCGTTCCTACTCCAGATCGTAGCACCGCATTGGGTCGGGACACAGAGTTCCACCGGGCTCTACTGTCCCTTGTGGCCGCTTTCTCTGCACTGCACCGGCTTGTCCTCTATCCTCGTGTTCACTGGCCCTCCAGCTCGGTCGCTTCCCCACTTCCAGGGTAGCAAAAGTCCAATGTAATAAGTTCCGATCTGTTGGAAACACGAGGTCCTTTGCCCCTTCACAGGGCTATGCCCCAATTGCCAACTTCCCTCGCAGTCCCCACTCAGGGCTTCCTCACAGGACTCCCATTCTCAGCTTGTGGAAGAGTCTTGCCCTGTCTGCAGTCTCGCTCCCTCGGCCTGCTTATAAGGCCCAGCGTCTAATGGATCATCACCTAGCTGGGCCCCGTCTGGTGGGGAGGCAGTCAATCAATCACCCCACAGATGTGGCACGTCTCCAATCAGGGATTCCCCTCCCATTTCTAGCTGGTGCTGGGGGAACCCTATCGCATTTCCGTGGACAGTGGAATTCCTCCAGAAACTAAGGGCCTCCTGCAAGCCGTGTGAGTGGCCTGGTCTACACTAGGGGGGAGATCGATCTAAGGTACGCAACTTCAGCTACGAGAATAGCGTAGCTGAAATCGACATATCTTAGATCGACTTAGAATCACTTACTTCGTGGCGCGGGATCGATGGCCGCCGCTCCCCCGTCGACTTTGCTTCCACCTCTCGCCGAGCCGGAGTTCAGCAGTCGACGGGAGAGCGATCGGGGATCGATTTATCATGTCTACACTACACGATGTGGCGGGTAGTGTAGACGTATCCAGTGATTTCGATTATCCACAGACGCCGGGGGTTGCAAGCTAGGTTGGTTGCTTACACTAATTACCCTGGTGACATGGTTTGGCGATGCGGAAGTTTCGCTTACATCTGTGCATGGAATCGGACTCTTCTTTAAAAGCTGAGGGGCAAAAATGAAGTCAGTAAAAGCTGGTATATCCCATTATGTTGAAAATACATCCCAGGAGAATGTTGAAAAATGGGAAAGGGTTTGGAACAGAGCCACCAGAATGATTTGAAGTCTGGAAAACCTGCTTTATAGTGAAAGTCAGTAGATTTAGTTTTTCCAAGACAAGGCTAAGAAGTGACTTGATCACTGTCTATAAGGACCCTACAAGGGGAAGAGATTTTGGATAGGAGGGGGCTCTTTAATCTAATCAAAAAAGGTGTAAGAAGGACCAATGACTGGAAGTAGAAGCTAGGCAAATTTGACCAGAAATAAGGTGCAAATTTTTAACAGTGAATGTAGTTAACTATTGGAACAACTTGCCTAAGGATGTGGTGGTTTCTCCATCACTTGAAATCTTTAAATAAAGACTGGCTGTCTGCTCTAGCTCAGACAGAAGTTATTGGGGGTAGATGCATAAATTACTGGGTGAAATTCTTTGGCCTGTGTTAGGCTGGAGTCTGACTAGACGACCATAATGGTCTCTTCTGGCCTTAACATCTGAGGAGATATGTTGTCCAACTTCCCTTTTCATGATATTGTTTGAAATATGTTGGTGTTCAAAGTGACGTGCAGTGGGATAGGTTCTCTACTCAGTTCACAGGGGAATGTGTAGGCCTTCCAGCACTATCAGAATATAAATATTTACTACTCATAATGATGCTATAATTCCCATTCATATTGGCAGGGCTTGCACTGAACTGCCGGCAGAGAGAGAAGCTCCCCTGTAGCATTCTATGATATTACTGATGTTATTACCTCAACTAGCATTGTGATGGGTTTCCCTCCTCGGGTGCAACCTGGAATTGGGATACCGCTGAGCGCTCTTTCTCACCAGCCTGGGCTCCCTCTCACACTGTGCTGCTGTGACAAATTGCAGACCGCTCCCAGTCCTGCACTCACACAAGCACTTTCACAGGCAGGGACACACCCAGATGCAGTCACATGAAGGCTTCTCCTCAGTCACTCATGAACTAACAATAGAGAGATTCCAGCCAGCTCACCCTCCCCCCCCCCCCAGCTCTCCAACCTAGGACCCCAGAGCTGTACTGTCTTGCCCTGGTCAAAAGTTCAACCAGTATAAATTTATTATCCAGTTCTCCCTCCCTCGATGTGGAGAGGACAATGCACCATCCCCTGTTCCTGGGCAGAGTCCCCATGCATTTCAAGCAAACCACATTGTTTTAGGTAAAATATAAAACAGATTTATTGACTACAGAAAGATAGATTTTAAGTGATTATAAGAGTGGCAAACAGATCAAAGATGGTTACCTAAGAAATAAACAAAATTGCAGTCTAAGTCTTAGACACTAGAGAGGATTTGAATCAAGCAGAGTTTCACCCAGTTAGATGGTACAAGCAGGTTAGTTTTTGCATACACAGGCAGGGATCCTCTTTTTCTGCCTAGGACCAGCATTTCCCTGGTCAGTTTTTGCTCCTAAGGTATTTGCAGGTGTTCTGCTGTAGAGAGAGCGAGGCCCCGTGGTGATGTCACTTCCCCCCTTGTATTGCTGCTTCCAGGTGGAGGGAACTTCTTTGTTTCCAGGCAAGCCCCCCCCCCCCAGCACCATTTGTGGAAAAGTACAAGCAACAAGATGGAGTCCAGTAGCACATAATCTAGTCACATGCCCTGGCATGCTTCAATGAGACGTGGCCGCCATTATCCATATGCTGATTGAAGGGTCCACAGGTGAGGATAAGCCTTTTCCCATGGCCCATTGTCTTTGCTTATGGGCCATTCAACTTGACTAGGCCATTCCCAATGTGCTGCCTAGACTGGACGTAAAGCTTTGTGTGTGTTACCCAGGAGCGAGCACATTTGAAATACAGATGCATAGTCAATATTGATAACTCCAGATACGAAAATGATACATGCACACAAATAGGATAAAAACAACAAGGCGTCCTTGTGGCACCTTAGAGACTAACGCATTTATTTGGGCATAAGCTTTCGTGGGCTAGAACCCACTTCATCGGATGCATGGAGTGGAAAATACAGTAAGCAGGTATAAATATACAGCACATGAAAAGATGGGAGTTGCCTTACCAAGTGGGGGGTCAGTGCTAACGAGGCCATTTCAATCAGAGGATGTGGCCCATTCCCAGCAGTTGACAGGAAGGGGTGAGTATCAACAGAGGGAAATTTGCTTTTTGTAGTGACCCAGCCACTCCCAGTCTTTATTCAGGCCTAATTTGATTTCACTTCCCTCATCCTTCCTCCCCCAAAGGCCCCACCACTCGCTGAGTCATTCCACCCCCCCACCCCCCCCGAGACCCCCACTGCTCGCCGAGTCCCTCCCCTCCCCCAAAGACCCCACCACTCATGGAGTCGCTCCACCTCCCTCCCCTGAGACGCCGGCCGCATCCCTCCTCCATCTCGCGGGACTCACCAGGCGGCGGGCGCCTCAGGGGAGGGGGATGGAGGGGGGGAAGGACTCGGCAAGTGGCGACCGGCGGGCACCTAGGGGGAGGGGTGGAGCATGGACAGGGCCACGGGGGAAAAGTGGGAGGGGGCCTCAGGGCAGAGCGCAGGTGGAGCCACCACAGCCCAGGTGTCCGCGCTCTTAAAGGTGGCAGTTCGGTAGCTGCGCCTCCCCTGGCCTATTACACCCACCACCTCTGAGGTTCATTGTGCAAAGATTTATATTTTCCCCCCACCTTCCCTGAGTGCTGGTGCTATGTTAAATATGCACGTCCCAGAAAAATACTGAATTGTGTTATCACTGTGTGTATAGTCAATGGTACAGTTGTGATTGCAATGGCATAAGTACAGTATTATTTTTATATAGCATACAGATTTACATTACCAAATTAGAACAGTGTTAAACACTAGGAATTATACAGACATTTAAAACCCGTGTCATCCACACTAAAAAGAGGGTGCAAATATAAAACTCTTTATTTAGTATTTTTTTAAATCAAAATTGAAGGCTTGGCGCACGTTCCTCTTTCTGAAAGCAGATGAGTGAGTGCATTCCGGGTTGTGTGGATGATGTTTCCTGAGCTGGACAACTGAAAACCACCTCTTTGAATCTGGCAACTCTCTCTGAAATGAGGAGAGGAGGGAGGTCACTTTGCGACCAGGGCTAAGATTCTTAAAAAGAGGAGCAAGAAGTGAGACTCCTCACTGTATTTAGCCACTTGGCTGCCTTTCTGAAAGGCTGAGCACCCAGCTGCTCCCACGGCCCTCAGAAATGTTCTCTAACCTCAGCGAGTTTGCTGGGTGTCAGCAATCCTGACAATCTGGCAGGCGCCGAACGCTGGACGCAAGAGACTAACTTTACATTTCTTTTTATAAATGTCTTGGCCCATGTCTGCCATTCTGGGCAATGAAACTACAGGAACAGTAACCTACAGTTTGCTCAGTGTTTGTATAAATATAGGAGCCTGAATCTATTCTCTCTGCCTTTTATTTACTGTGCAACATCCTTTCCTGAGAAAGGAACCGTCCAGAACGCAAATGTTCCTTTACTTAAAACAGAGCGTTAAGGGCCTGATCCTGAACACACACAACTCCCACTGATTTCTGAATCAAACCCGAAATGGACAGACACCAAAGAGGCAATGTGGTAGCGATATGATCACATGGAAAATTATGTGCACCAAGGCCTGGTGTTTACAGCGGCTACCAATACTGAATGAGCTGAGAGTGAAATTCGTGATCCACACAGAGCACTAGACTCGTTAATAAGTGTTTGCAGGATTGGACCCATTCCTTGGCGTGGTTTTCTGTTCGGCTGCTGTTTGATTTCTCACTAAGTAGTTTTGCAGAGCTGGAAAGTATTCTCCTAACAGCCAAAGCAGCAAATGAAGATACACATATGGGTAAGAGCGAGCTGCCCAGTGGAGCGTTGGCTTTCAGGAAATGAAATGATTTTGTCCCAGTTCATCATGGTTCATCTGTATTTATAGTGGGTGGTCGCCCAGGCGTGGTCTCAGACAGCGTCTCTTGGTGAGGGTCTGAGGTGAGTTCTACCACAGCTGTCATTACCATCAATAACTCCGGGTGCCAGAGCCTGCGTCCACTGAGGTTACGATTGGCATCGAAGGGAGCAAGAATGGGTTGGCAATTCACTGCTGTCTAGACTCATTGGGTGAGATTCTGTGCTGCGCCTCGTCGAACTCGTGACTTGGGGAGGAGTGCCTTAAGCCACCTCTGCACCCTGCCAATCCCGGACTGCTCCAGAGGATGAATGGACCCCGGTGTAATGTAGGCAAGCCCTGGGGACCTAAAACTGCAGCTTCGCTTGGAGCTAGGGAGGTGATTCCCAGCTCATGTAGACTGTGACAAAGTTCCTCCTCTATCTTGGTGGGTCCTGCGCTTATTGGTGGATTTTCTTGCCTCAGAGATTCACCAGGTGGGTTGGGGAACAGCCCAGAGACCTTCCCCTCTGGAAGAACCCACAGTCCAGGTCAATTGGGAGGTTTGGGGGGAACCCGGGCCCGTCCTCTACCCCGGGTTCCAGCCCAGAGCCCTGTGGACTGCAGCTGTCTATAGTGCCTCCTGTAACAGTTGCATGACAGCTACAACTCCCTGGGCTACTTCCCCATGGCCTCCTCCCAACACCTTCCTTATTCTCACCACAGGACCTTCCTCCTGGTGTCTGATAACGCTTGTGCTCCTCAGTCCTCCAGCAGCACACCCTCTCACTCTCAGCTCCTTGTGCCTCTTGCTCCCAGCTCCTCACACTCACACCACAAACTGAAGTGAGCTCCTTTTAAAACCCAGGTGCCCTGATTAGCTTGCCTTAATTGATTCTAGCAGCTTCTTCTTAATTGGCTCCAGGTGTCCTAATTAGCCTGCCTGCCTTAACTGGTTCTAGCAGGTTCCTGATTACTCTAGTGCAGCCCCATCTCTGGTCACTCAGGGAACAGAAAACTACTCAACCGGTGACCAGTATATTTGCCCTCTACCAGACTCCTGTACCCCACTGGTCTGGGTCTGTCGCAAGACGTACTCTGGCTAGCTCTCATCGACCCAGCAGGCTACAAAGAGCAGTGCAACCACGGTGAGCACATCCCCACAGCATTTAGGCAGGTGTGTACTCGGCGCGACTGACCAAGCTGCTCACCGCTGCTCATGTTCCCCTGGCTGTTCTCCTGCTGTCAGCTTGCTAACTCGATGAGCTCGTGCGAGAATGTCTGTGCGAGCGTCACCCGCAGCTCCAAGTGCAGACGTACCCTGCATGACGGCAGCCGCCCTGCATGGCCTGTGGGTGACAGAACTGCCCACAATCTCCACGGCTCGATGGACACGGCCCCTGCGCTGTGCCTGCACCTGGACAAGTCTTTCCTGCCCCCTTGCAGTACAGTTCCTGCCCCATATGCCACCACAGCAGCTTCTAGGGGCCAGGACAGAACCTGCCCCAATGATTTACTGAAATATCATCTACTGACCCTCATTGATGGCAACAAATATTTTACAAAGAGGCGATCACTATACCAGCCAGAAGAAAAAAATGGTCTAGAGTTAAATGCCTCTGGAAGACCTTCTTGATACAGGATAACTCGTATATTATGGGGGCTAGACAAGGCAGCTTTCAATCCGAGCAAAGCAGTTAACCTCTAATATCTGCACCCAGCAAAGCGAGGAGTTTGAGCTCTTCGGCCTGCTGCTGGCAGACTGATGGGCATGTTGTGTTTGATCGTTTCTGGTGCAACTACTGCCAACTGGGAACATTCGGCCGGGTAAATGTCTGGAGCCGCCTGAGGACATATTAGAAATATTAAGATTCTGCCCACAGCCCACTCGCCCACCCTTCTGCCTTCAGGCAAGGATGCCTTAGACAGAATCCAAAGGCGGGGAGACAAGTGATTGTTTTGTTTGTCCTGTGCTCATCCTGAAATAGTGCAATTCAGAAAGGAGAGCGAGGCCATTCAGCTCCCTGGCGTTTCACAGAGCTCCCAGCAGCCACATGCACCCATTGCATAATATTGTTGTTTAGCTGCCCTGGCTTTGAGTTTAAACAGCTTTCAGGCTATATTCATTGTAATGAATATCATCAACTCTAAGAGCACAGGTCATAAATAATCCAAACGCAAATTATACTCCTGGTCTAATTCAGTTACATCCTTAAATTGTATGTTTCCTCTTTCCTTCTTGAGGACTGCAGTTTTATCCTCTATAAAGAGCTGAACATTTAACCTTCCTGAGACGTCAGGTGTTTTGTGTCTAAATGAAGCAAACTCCAGGCTATTTGTGTGTGGACTAAAGACACTATATGGCCCTATGGAAGTGATTCAGGGCCCAACTCTTCAAGTGCGCCAGGCCTGGCTTCCTAGTTCTGCCTGAAGGAAGTGCAGGATCAAGTCCTGGTTGCAGTTTCAGCGAATCACTTCTGACTAATTGCACAAGGGTCAGGGGTGGGCTCGGTGGTGCAGGATAAATATTTCTGGAACTTCTGACTTGCACTCACCCCAGCTTGAGTTCAAATCACTTGCTGGTTGAGCAGAAAAGTACCATGAGTGGAGATGGGCCAAACCCACTACTATTTAAATGATTCCAGCACAGGATCTGAACCACTCTCGGGTTTGGTTTTGCACAAATGAATGCTGACCAATTAAATTCTGAAGAAAAAAAAACCCACTGAGATTAGTACTTGGACGCTCTTCTGCCTCAGATTTCCTTGTTTTGCAGTACTTCAGGCATCTACATCAGGCTGTGGGTGTGTCTGTATCTTTAAAAAAATTCACAGGTTATTGGCTTGAGCTGTTACTTTATTGTAGGCAGTAATAGCGTAAGAACGGCCAGAGTGGGTCAGACCAATAGTCCATCTAGCCGAGTATCCTGTCTGCTGTCAGTGGCCAGTGGCAGATGCTTCAAAGGAAATGAACAGAACAGGACAACCATTAAGTGATCCGTCCCCTGTTCTTCAGTTCCAGCTTCTACCAGTCAGAGGTTTAAGGACACCCAGAGCCCAGGGTTCCATCCCTGACCATCTTGGCTAATAGCCGTTGATGGACCTGTCCCCCATGAACTTGTCTAATTCTTTTTTGAAAAAGAAGCCAGAAAACTAGAATCTTCCATTTTTTAAAAAAATGAAGAAATGAAACTTTCCAATAGTTTCGAATTTTTTTTAACAAAAAACCTCAAGTTGATAAATTTGTCAAAACCAGCCCTTTCCTGCAAAAAGTTTTGGTTTTGACAAATTGGCATTCTCAGATGAAAACTGTTTCATTGAAAAATTCACGACCACCTCTACTAGGTAATACCTGTTTTATTCATATATTTTCCACTCTTTTGCTTCCTGCAGCTTTTGGGGAAGTATGAAGTTATGCTGAGTATTCAAAGGATACTATGTTTGAAATCTTTCATTAACAACTATATTCTGCGCCCTATATAGCTACATATACACACTTTTAGAAATCGCACGGCATGTTGCAGAATGAAGTAGGTAGGATTAATATAGCCTTATAGTATGGAGCAGGCCTTGATAACATCTACAACTAGCTATTGGGCAAAAATAGTTTCTAGACAATGAAGGTTACTTTCTCAGCCCCAAATGAAATGTTTATGCTTCGCTGGGAAGCTAATTCTGCACCAATTCCTACTCCCATTCAATTCCCAAATGGCCATTTTGCCCTGGAGGCTCTGGGAACAGGACCATGCCCATTAGTTTATACACCTTCCTATGAGCAAAGCTTCACTAGTGACACTTTGGTCCTCAGTGTGTTTTAATTCAAGGCAAAGCCAAGGCTAGAAGTGGTCTGGGAGGGTTGTCACCAGATACAAAGTAAATCAAGCTGGGTGGTGATATCCTGGGCCAAAGAGGCAGGCTTGTAACCAGACTTCAAAGGGACAAAAATTCACCTTCCTTCTGCTGGGGTTGCCTTAAGACTTGCAGAGAGACAGAAGGGAATATATATTGCAAGCTAATGAAAGTCATATAATAGGAATGGGAATTGATATGAAAGGCAATCTAAACTGCAGGAACTTTGCCACTCTGTTTGCATAACCTTCAACATGCTGATTCTTTATTTATTGAGACGTTTGGAAGTGAGAGTTAAATGGTCTTTGGCTCAAGGCTAGAAAGGTATTATGGTTTTGAAGCAGTGTGTGTGTTATATCAACCAAAACCCTAAGTCCTATTATAGGCTTTCCTGGCTGGGCCACAGAGTTACATGTGCTCATTCTCCATGGAAAGTCAATATTCTCTCTACCAACTCCAACAAAGCAGTCTGCACTACGTTCAGTACAAACACAGGGTCAGATTCAGCATCCCTTCATCAGGAAAAGCCCCTTTGAAATTAATGGAGGTTTTGCCTAGGATTGGATTTGCAAGAAGTTCAGTAACAAAAATTCCAGCCTCAGTCTCCTGAGTTTCGCTGTTTGATGATTGATTGATCCTGAATTTCCTGAAGCGCTGAGGTAGCTACACTTAAGAGCAAATGCCAGCCGAGACTGGGAAATGGGATTGTATAATACCAGTAAGATAATTCAACCATGGCCTCCAAACAAGTGACTTAATAGAAAGAAATCCCTTTTCCTCTATCAATGCTTGGACTAGATCCACCCTCCACAATCATTCACCCTAGAGCTGGTCGAAAGAAGTAAATGTTTTCACGGGTTCATTCTGAACATTTTAATGATTATTCACAATCGAAAAACTTCAACCAGCTCAAATTCAGCCCAAGACGTAGCTCACCCTTTAGTCTCTGCACTTTTCTTCTTCAGTTCTCCTCAAATACTTAAAACATCTGTTCCACAGTCATATCCTGTACCCCTTCGCAAGAAGAATTCCACCAGAAGTCAGTAAGCGTGTTCCCAAAGGGTACGTCTATACTTACCTCCGGGTTCGGCGGTAAGTGATCGATCTTCTGGGATCGATTTATCGCGTCTTGTCTAGACGCAATCAATCGATCCCGGAAGTGCTCGCCATCGACGCCGGTACTCCTGCTCTGCGAGAGGAGTATGCGGAGTCGACGGGGGAGCCTGCCTGCCGCGTGTGGATCCGCGGTAAGTACCTTGTAGTTCGAACTAAGGTACTTGCTGAAGTTGCGTATCTTAGTTCGAACTGGGGGGTTAGTGTGGACCAACCCCAAGTGAGAAATGAAGGTGACTGGCCGCCATTAGAATACTAGGTGTTAAATTTTATATTCCAACAAAAATTATTTCTCAGATGAAGAGTTCTAGACAATTTATGAGATGGGAACAATTTAGGAAAGAATTCTGTGGCAATTGCAATCAAATGTCTAATAAAATGGTTTATAAACCGTATTAATCTATGCTATATTTAGCACTTGGATTGTGCTTCCTATCCAAGGCCCTCAAAGTGTTTTACAGAGGTGAGCAGGAATGATTATCCCACATTGCAAAGATGGGGACCTGAAGCTCAGAAAAGTTAAGTGACTTGCCCATGGTCATACAGCAAATCTGTGGCAAAGCCAATAATAGATCCCAG
The DNA here is from genome assembly GCF_027887155.1 of Malaclemys terrapin pileata. Taxonomy (NCBI): domain Eukaryota; kingdom Metazoa; phylum Chordata; order Testudines; family Emydidae; genus Malaclemys; species Malaclemys terrapin. The sequence goes on along the minus strand of NC_071513.1, from coordinate 2,117,272 downwards.
GCTAGTCTGCATGACCATGCTGCCTACCTTCAGACTGCCATCTGGTGGTTAATTCTCCTCAAAATTGAAATGGAGAGCTGCCTTTCTAAGAATGTGGGCACAGTTCTCTGATTAAGAATATTTGATATAGAAGAACAGTCATTTTAGAGGTTTCAGAGTAGCAGCGGTGTTAGTCTGTATCCGCAAAAAGAAGAACAGGAGTACTTGTGGCACCTTAGAGACTAACAAATTTATTGGAGCATAAGCTTTCGTGGGCTACAGCCCACTTATACTCAGTGCCAATAAAAGAATAAATGAGCCACTAGTTATTCCGCAGCTCCTTGCAACAGCAGAAAATTATATACACATTTAACCCAGGCACTTAACAGAAATATGCTTTAAGTAGCCAATTTTTTCATAAGATTAGATTTAAATAAGGGGGACCATTCTCAAGAGTGAGCTAGTCTGGAATTAAAGTGATAGGGTTTATCTGGTTTGCCCTAGAAGCTAAGGGGAGAAAAACATGCTATCTAATCCAAAGTCATTTACATGGTGTGGAGTATGTTAATGAGCTCATTTGGAGGAGGTTTTAGAAAAGAATGTGCTGCCTAGAAAACGGTGATGATCCTGTTTTAATCTGCATTTGTCGTGAGGCAGAGAAGCAAAACTGCTTTGCAAACCTCGAACATGATGATTTCCACATATGCTGGGAGTCTGAGTGCTGCAGAGCTGCCTTGGGTTCAGACAGAAGCACTCTGGTTTACTCCAGCGATGAGAAGTGATTGGCTTCAATGCTCCGGAGCTCCACTTTGTGGATTGAAGGCACAGAAGTAACGGCCGAGGAAAGAGGTGACTTGCCATCTCCTAGGAAATTCTGAGAGTTCAACATTTGTGTTTTGTCCAAAATCAGAAAACAAAGTGAAGAAATTGAAATATTTACAGAATGAAAAGTTAGAAAAAATTTTAATTCAGAAATGACCAAATGTTTTGTTTTGCCATTTTTTATATAAACAAAACAGTTTGATAGTCCCAGATTGAAATGAGCCATTCAGTTTGTTGGCCTGAGGCCAAATGTTTCCTTTCTAGTCAGATCAGCGTTAAGCTGTGGTGGTGCATTGCCTTGTGGGAGATGTCGTTTCGGATTCTTGATGCCATTCTCCCTCCAGCAGGGGTGGCCGACCTGTGGCTCCGGAGCCACATGCGGCTCTTCAGAGGTTAATATGCAGCTCCTTGAATAGGTGCCGACTCCGGGGCTGGAGCTACAGGCGCCAACTTTCCAATGTGCTACAGGGTGCTCACTGCTCTGCCCCAGGCCCCAGCCCCAGCCCTACTCCACTCCTTCCCCCAAGGGTCTCGCCCCTTTCCCTGAGTCTGCCGCGCCCTTGCGCCTCCTCCTCCCCCGCCCCGGTCCCCAGCCTCCTGCGCACCACAGAACAGCTGATCGCGGCGGGCGGGAGGTGCAGGGATGGAGGGTTAGGTGCTGATCGGCGGGGCTGCTGGCAGGTGGGAGACACTGCGGGGAGCGGATGCGGGGCTGCTGACGTGTTACTGTGGCTCTTTGGTAATGCACATTGGTAAATTCTGGCTCCTTCTCAGGCTCAGGTTGGCCACCCCTGCCCTACAGGGCGGGCTTGCTGGCTGGACACCATCCCATCTGGTCAGAGGGGAAGTGTGTTGCATCATAGAAGGTGTAGTCCAGCCAAAGATCCTAGTTTATATAATAGATCAGGGATTCAAACTACATCTGCCACAGGCATTTCCCCCATCGGAACCCGCATTTCAATGTAAAACTCGACGCTTGGCTTTTGTTCTTTAAAGCCCTAGCTGGCTTAGGACCTGCCAGCTGGGGAGATGTTTCTCTCGCACCACCCCAGGCGGCAGCTTCGCTAGGAGAACAGGTGTGTGGTTAGCCAGTGTTTGCCCTGCAGGTCACTTCTGCTCAGAATGACTTTGCTAAGTGTGCGGGGGGCAGGAGAACTGAAGTTTATAGTGTAGTGAAATGGATAATTAAAAAGTCGGCTGTGGTGCACAGTGAACTTTGCGGTTCTAGTTGACGGGGTGGCATAGGATGGGCCGTGGCCAGGCCTTCTCCTGGGCTGAGCACGGCAGCCAGCTGTTTGTATCCTGTGAGCATCAGACCGAACACGCCTCTAGCCTGGTCATATCTGAGAGGAGTAAAGAAATCTCACTCCTTTCCCCATCTATTCCTTTCCCTCTCCCTGGTCTGGCTTTTGTCACCTCTGCATTAGAATCGGGGAGCTGCCCCCTCGCGACTCCCTGTTCTCGGTTCTGATGCCTGCTGCACCCCAGCCCAGAGCAGCCAGCCCAGGGAAGCCAGGCGGTGCGGGGATGGCAGCGGTACGGTTTGAGGAGCATGCTCAGTTGCTCCGTGCAGTTGGTGCATGGGCAGCGTGGGCAGCACCAGGAGCGCTGAGAGCCTGAAGCATTCTCAGCAAGGACAGAACCTGCAGGGAGTTTAGCTGCTGAAACACAAGACGTCTCTACTGAACTGTGCAAACTGCCGTTTTTCAAAGGCTGATAACTTGGGCCAATTTAGGCAAATGTTCACGAGGACAACAAAAGCCACATCCCTGAAACAAAGGCTGTCCCCTGCCAGATGTCCAGTCTCTGCTCCAGAGCACAAGGAGCACTAGAGCCGTTCAAAGAAAAGGTCAGAGAATTTTTTAACCTAGGCAAAAAAGTGTGTTTTTCCCCTATCTTCATTCTCCGAACTGGCTAGACTGCTTTGGCCCCCCCAGCAATCTAGGGCAGATATCTGGCATGGAACATTTCAGCCCAGTCCAAGTTTGGCTAAGTTAGAAACAACTGGAAACGGGGTCTTATAATGGGAAGTGATAAGCAACCTTAATAATAGATGGAGCTACCAGCCCCACCTATAATAAGTTCTTATACCACCGCGCACTACTGTAGCACCTGCAGGTAGGGCATTCAGTGATGTGACTAACATCTATCATGTGTGGTTTGTCCTCTCTCATCCTCTAACCAGGGGACAATTGTATGTGATGCGGAGTGTTTTGTACTGATAGAATTTTTCCCCTTCATATCTCTGTTGCTCTATGTGTGTTAGTGATGGCAGGTGAAAGAAATGCACCTTGCCTGGGAATGCAAGACGGGAGGTTTGGTATAGTTCTTAGTTCCTGGGGGAACTCATTCCACCATCTCGGACCAGCTCCCCAGAAAGCCGCACCTGCTGCACAGTGGAGCTCTGCCCTGGTGGAGAGTTCCCTGAGCATCAAGGAGCAGCATAGTCAACCAGGCTCTCCAGCCCAGAACTTGAGGTCTTTTAGATACCCTGGACTCAGGCCTTGGAGTGCCTTGAGGATAAGGACCAAGACTTTGAACTTGATTCAAAATTCTATAGGAAGCCAGTGTAGGAAGCAGAGGATGGGGTGAGGTTCTCACAGGAGCCCGTGTTGTTGCGGAGATGTGCCACAGTTGGGCTGGTTGGAGTTTTCTGAAATCTCATATCCCTGTGCATGAGGTCAGCGCATTGCTGTAGTCCAGAGAGGAGGTGACAAAGGTGTGTGTCTATAACTGAGGTCCCATCATTGTCTGCTAGGATGGGATGGAGCTTCCTCGCCAATGAGTGAGGATAGAAAGCTTTAGTGCATAGTACGAATGCAGCTACGTGAGCTTAGTGTCAGCGAGGAAACCAAACGGCTCCTAAACTGTGGACTGAATTGACCAATTATGGGTGTGTGCCTTCACCCAAAGGACACGGCACCATGTCTGCAAACTCCCCAAAATACTTTCCTCTGCCCATCAGCATCACCTCTGTCTTGTTTGGGTTCAGTCAACTGTACTTCATGCAAGAGCTGATCTCTTCCAAGCACAGGGCCATCTTGGTGGTAGTGGTGTTGCCATATATGGTGACAAGTGGGTAGAGCTGTGTGCCACCTGCATATTGCTGCACAAGTCGGTGTTGTCTGACCAGTGCACCCAGTGGGCTGCGTATAGCTGCTGAACAGAACCAGTGGAAGCATTTATCTTAGACTCCTCAGGTGAGGGGTCTCATGGCGGAGGTGCAGTTTCCCATCACTAGTCGTGGGGTGTGGCCCTCCAGGAAGGACTCAAACCATTTTTAGCACATTCCCCTGGCCTTCTCCCCTGCCACCTCTCTCAGTATATCATGGTCGACAGAGTTGAATGCTGCAGAGAGGCCCAAGAGGATGACAATGGAGGGCTGCCCTCTACCCATTGACAACGGAAGATGTCCATCAGTGTCACTGATGCCGATTGTGTCCCAAGTCCTCGCCTGAATCCAGCTTGTGCCAGGACTAGAAGGTCTATATGCTTTCAGGAGGTGTGCGAATAGTTGGCCTTTGGTTAGCTTCTCGAGGAGCTTGCTGAGGGATGGGAGGTTTGACACTGGGTGGGGGTGGCTGCTCATGGACCTGTGGGGTGGCTACATGTTACTCACAAGCACCAAGAGAGGTGGCTATTGTTCTTAACTGTCCATGCCATCAAAATCCCCAAGCCAGATGTACTATAACTATGCTAAATGAATATGTATTTCTGCAACATCAGCCCTTTCCTTGCCAACTTCTGTGAGCAGGGCCTGCCTTTTGCTCACAGCTTACCTTTGCTTTCTATGCTAGCAAAGCCTTGACCACTACTTTAGTTTGGTTCAGGCTTCCTACTGGGCCTTCATTAGGCCTTTACCATGTTGCCTTCACTTACTACATTACTACAGACACTAGGTCAGAATATTTTTGATGAAATTTCATTGGGTGGAAGTTGAAACATTTCACAGACTCTCCTTCCATCCTTACCCAAAGAAAGCAAACAGCTGCCGACGAGCATCAACAGCCACTTTTCCATGTCTGAACCAAGTCAGAACCGCCCAACGGCCACTTGTCAGACTCCCCTGCAAGCCGCCCAAATTCAGCCCCAACCAGCCTTCCCTAGCCAAAACGAAAGCGACCCGGCGGGGAAGGGAATATCTGGTACTGGATCAACTTCTGGTGATGAGAGACAACAACACTGCACAGCCAAAACTAAGGCAGCCATAATCATACAGCACAAATGGCCACAATCCAACAGAGCCAGCAGCCACACTAAGCTAAACACACAACCACCCAGCAGCCAAACTAATGCCCACTTCCTGAGCTACCTTCCACCCGGCCAGGAGCAGCCCATCAGCAGGGACGGCTTTCCATCTACAAACCATGGGAAAGCCCCAAGCTGCCCCGCCCTTCCAAAAGCCACTGCCGTTAAGCCACAAGCTACAACCTAATTCCAACAAGACCCAAGCTACACTAACCCGCAGACAGCGACGTCAGTCCGAAATCACCCCACCCATTCCAACGGGCTCCCCACGCTGGCCTGGATGCAGCACTCCTCTTGTTGGCCTGTCTGTTACCTTCAGTATATTCTCCCCCAAATTCATGTAATTTTAGCTTTTGTCGTCGCCATTTGGCCGGAGGTGGGATTTTGCTCTCCAAAGAGGAACTTCCAAAACACAGGTTAATGTGGCAGGGCAGGACTAGTACATCCCTCTGGAGTACATGGATTAGCTTCAGTGTCTCAGGTATGGGCTGTGAGGACAGCAGGTCGACGTTTCAGCATCAAATTTTTTTTTTTTTTTTGGACAAAATACGGCTGTTTGACTAACCGGGCATTTTCTTGTGAAAATATTCACGTTTGTCAAAGTTTTTCTGTTTTGTTTTGTTTTGTTTTTTTATTGAAAAGCTGAACATTCTTTGGGTCTCAGTGACACAAAGAGGGCCCTTGATTTCAATTTGAGAAGCGCCTGGTTTCCAGGAGTGGAGGGTAGTTCTGGTGGGGAAATGAGCAGGCGCTGGCTCTGTCAGTTGAGTGGGTGAGGTCAAAAGCCACTTCTTCCTTTTGCTCTTGAATCTATAATTATATATAGTGTGTTTCATAAACATTATGGGCCAGATCTTCCGGTAATGCAAGCTGAGTCATGCCAGTGACCTCAGGGGGCCAATGAACATGAGCTGAGGGTCTGGCCTCAGTGACTGAATCCTGAGAGGGGTTGAAATTCCCATTGAATGGGCCCCAGAATGCAGAAGAAATTGGTCGTCATCTTCTTTGTACGGCTGATGTAAATGTAGACCAACAGCTATAATTTTACACTCAGATGGCTAAACCAGATAATTGCGTTTGCTGTGATGCCTCCTTCATATTTGTGACTCAGTTTCCTTTGTCTCCTTTGTGCTAGTGAGGGGGTAAGTTCTGAGGGATGCATCCTCGGATCACTAGTGGACAAAGAGTTTGGCAATAAGGGGCCATCTTCACGTTGCACTGAGCCTGAAAGATCCCAATGCACAGCGCAAACCCATAAGGATCATTTCCTCAACCCTGGAATGCGGCTATCCAGGCGGCGGCCAAGAGCAGTCTAACAAGCTGTAGGCCCAGTTCTCCATTGCCTGGCGCCTTGTGTAATCATTCACACCTGTACAATAGCACCACTTTGCGGTGATGCACATGACCATGCAAGGCAGTGGAAAATCAGGCCCTGGAAAGCTACGTAAGCAGAGCCATGAGATCTTTGCTGATCACAAGTGGTCAGACTCTCATCCAAAAGACACCAGTGCCAGCAGCGCAGCACCTTCGAATCCCATGGGACATAGATTCAAGGGAACTCGGCTACCTGCTGGTTAGCACGTCCTGCGGCACACTGGTGTTACGTCCAAGCACGTACCTCTTGGAGCAAACGGGCAGAGCAGTAAAGTCTCTTTTTACAAGCTAAGAACTTCTTGTTGTAGGTTGTTAAAGATTTTTGTTTGTTAAAAGCCTGATATAAAAATCCCCCTTCCTGGGTTAAATACCTCACCCTGCAGTAATTCTGCTGTAGCTTCAAACCCCTGTATTGATTTCTTCTTGTGGTGCGAAATGGGAAACATATCATAAGAGAGCAAAAATGTCTCTTAAATTTGGCTTTATAGCTGTATTGCTGAAAAATAACACAGAATGTCTGGGCAAATGTCACTGACTGGATAGTTGCAATGAACTCTGCTGTTATATAAGTAAAGTGTGCTGAGCCCCTGTTGCAGTCTTCCATGATTTCATCACTTTGCAATTCAACCCGTAAGATAACATACACATTTGTTAAATCACTCGGTAGAGAGGAGCTGTATAAGATATAGTAAAGGGTAAGACTATGCATATCCTGCCTTCCAGCTGTCTCTTGCTAAACACAACATGTACAAAAATGTAGCCAACTGCTGTAAAAAGCTGAAATCTTGCCATTTTCAGGGGTTGGGAGTGGCTATTTATTTATTTATAGAACTAAAATGAATTAGCAAATTAAGCAAGGACATTAGCATTGCTAACTGCTTTTTAGTTCTATTGCATTGTTCTAGGTTTAAAGGTTACTTTGTGAATCGTTGCAAAATGCAACCAGCAATTTCTGGGAGTGCTGTGTAGAAATACATATCAAGCATTTCCATAGTTTTGTAAACATTGTGAACCCAAGTCAGCACATCTGAATCAAAGAGATTTCACAGTGACAGATTGATATGCAGGATCATCTTTGTTTAAATATGGTTTAAAAAACCACAAAAATGGGACCCAGTCCTCGAAGTCCTTACATAGACAACACTCACAGATTGCCAGATTGGGCCTATCATCAGGTTTTAAAAAATGAGTTTCTCTGCAAATGTATTATTCAAAAGTGCCAGTGAAAAAACAGCATTTGTCAGGGTTTTACCTGACTCAGAAGGTCTGCAGACCAGTGACCAGTTACAAACAGGCTGAGGCTAAATACTCTGTTCTTTAAGTCTCCTTTGCACATCTCTGTGCTCATGTATCTGATTATATGTGTTCCTGAAACTATTGCTAAGCGAATATAAACCCCTGGTGCCACTATGCTTGCTCCTACCATAGTTTTGCACTGGGGGCTATCGCTTATTACTAATAAAATATCACTCTACAAAAAAGTCATTGTGGAGAAGTGAAAGTTAGTCCACACGTGACACACATGGCTCAAACCCACAAAGGCAAGGAAGTGAAAAGTTAAGGCACCTAACAGCACACTCCTCCCACTATGAGCACACACCTTGCCATTAGCCCAGCGGCTACAGGCCACGCCCCGCAACTTTCACTCCGCTCTCCACCTCCACACGCCACATTTCCAAACAATCTCCTACTAGCCCCTCTGAGCAGTAGGTGTGTAGGGCTGGGAAGGGACTGCTTGGTAAAGCAGGCAGTGGAGGGCTGATGGGAGGCAGAGTCAAGACAGCAGCGTGTGGTCTTGGAGGAGCAGAAGATCATGTGATTCCAGATGTTATCCCTCTTGTGCAGAAATTCAGTGCTTTGTCCAAGGTTGCATCGTAACTCAGTGGTAGAAGTGCGGGGACCACATGCAATCCACCACAGATCCATTGACACAAAGGAGCTGCTCCAGCTTCCACTCACAATGGAATGCCCACATATCTTCTGATACCCGCCGCCAAGAGGTGTGGCCTCCTGTATTTGCTGTGTATTTTTTAAAGTTCCTCCTTCATCACCCCTTATCTTGGGGTAAAAGCCTGGATACTAGCGTGGGCAGGGAGCTCCAGGTAGCACTGGCTATCCGTGACAAAGGCACGAGCAACGAACAAATTGATGCAGATGCTAGCAATGCAGCCACTCGAAGGGACTAGCACCTGGAGACATTGGTGTCATGTGGAACGAAGATTATAAATGGCTGAAGAAGGTTTGGGACCAGATTTAGTACAAATCAAAGGATGTGAATAAATGTTGAGTGGCCTCGATCTTGTCAGAATCTCAGTTTAGAATAAAGAGAGCAGGTGATAAAAATTATATTCACTTTTATTTCCAAAAAAAGGGCTTTGGGATGAAACAGCAAATTTTCATAACAAAATGAATGTTTTTGCTGAATTTTTTGGCTTTGAATTGAAAAATCTGAAATCTGACCATTTTTGAGTTTTCAACACCCAGAAATGACTTTTGGAGTTCTGTTTTTGTTTTGTTTTGTTTTGTTAATGGAAAAACAAAAAATCCCATGAAAATTGTGACAAAACCAAAACCTTTTTGTTTTCTTTTAATTTTTTCATGGGCAATAGAACACATTTTCAACTCAAGGGCATTTGTCAGGGTGCTGTATGATTCAGGTCGAGTGGAGACACCATGCCAGAGCCTGGCATAAACAAAGTCAAAGATATGATCTTGCTTTTGCAGGTACTTCTTAACCTACTGTAAACTGATAGGCGGACTGGGGATGTGGGCGTGAAATGATATCAGCCAATCGCAACACAGCTCAGGGCTCGCACCCTATTGCAGCAGCCTGCACTGGTCCATCTTCTGACAGCATGAAGGGTGAATTGAACAGTTCCATATTCCTATTTAGCCCCACCCACTTGGTGAGAGGTTTTTCTTCTAGGCATTTAATAGCTGACTCATACATTTGCCAAAGCATAGAGCAGGCGGCAAAGAGCTGAGATAATAAGGGATTCCAGCCCCGTGCCTCAAGATATCTGAAGTCCTCAGCAGAACATATGAACAGGAAATCATTCAGCCACATATTAGGTAAGTAGCAAGATACACTAAAGGCTTCTGGTTGGTTGGAATGAATTGTGAGCTCTTGGGATCTTGCTGAGCTCTTCTACACTTGGGTCTAGGGTGGAGTCCCACAGAGGAAGCAGGATGTCGCTGTCATAAGCAGAATGGGTGAGTCTCTCCCCTGATGCCGTCGCCTACATCTGTTTGCATTTTGTGACGCTGTCAGCACAGGATCCCATGGCCGAGCGTGATCGCAGCAGCCCGGTCAGGAGCCAGGCAAACTAGCCAAACATCGGAACATTTATGTTCTCAAAGGCTCTAGGGTTCAGAAAACATCTCTTCAGCCTCCGGGAGACTCAGCAAATCCTCCACGTCCTAAACAAAAACCACATGCTGGTGAGCTGCTTGGGAACGGAGCAGGCTCAGTGCTTGACTTGTGCCCTGCCTCTTATCTCATTTCTGCAGCTGACGTTTAAAGATAAGGAAGGAAAGTCTCACCGCTTGGAACTGAAACTTTGCCTTGCCCCAGCTGCCCCTGGCAGGGCAGCCACACAAGCCCTCCCTTGCGCAGGGTATGGCAGTTGTTCTCCTGTGGGACTTGTTATTTGCCTTTGTTCCAAAGCGCCGCGCCAGGGCAGGAAGTGGGGTTTAGACAGCACCAGAGGGCTGCCGGGATGAGGGAACAGGGAGCATTTTGTATCAGGACAAGGACAAAGAAGTCAAGTGACACAAAATATCAACATGACTCAAGGGTGGAAGGAAGAGCTGAGGATGAGCCACTTACCGGAGATAGGCTCCATCCCGTTCTCCTGGGGGCTGGGGAGAGACATGGCAGCTGGAGCCAGGCCCCATAGAGAACAGCAATGCAGGCCGGAATTCTTTTTACAGCTCACCTGGCCGCAGGCTGGGCGTGGGGCGGTGTTGGTTTCCTGCCCTGGAGGGATCAGTCTTTCAAAAGCTGGTGCTGCCACTTTGCTGGGTGACACATCATGAAACAATTACGGGCGGTTGGAATGGATTCCTTCCACACATCTGAGGATAGGTACCGTGCCGTGCTCCTGCTTGGTCTAAAACTCTGAACTTCTGGTGTTTCCGGGTGGGAAAAAAGAATGTGACGCATGGCCAGAAAGGGTTAAACATCCTGTAGAATAAATGACTCATATTCAACCCTTAGAGACATGTGGGGAGATACTGTTTGTGTTTTTGTGTATTTACGTATGTATGAGTAGGGCCCACAATGTAATCCACAGCCCCTGTCTCTGCTGTATTCGGATAATTCAGAGATCAAAAGAACATCCTGGCATTTAAATGAATTGTAAACATGGGATATCTCTGTATTCATCTCTCTCTGAAATGTAGAGCGAATGGTGGAGGAACAAGCAATTGTCTTGTGTTAATTCGCATAGCTAAGTACCGGTGATAGCCTGCCTGATGGACAGATTGCCTTATGTTAATCTGTGTGAATAATTAACAAGGATGCTTAGGAACCAAGGGCCTATTGTTCCCCGAGGGACTCCAACTGGTCAAAGAAGACATGAAATTGTATAAAAGATTCTTAGGTCCTGATCCTGTTATCTCAATCTGCTTGAGGGTTCAATGCAGGGGAAGCTTAAGTCACAAGATTGGGATCCCAGCACTGACTGGTACACCCTGAATGTGATATTGGACACTGGACTATCACCTATGAACTACATTCTAAAAGAAAAGGCCCTTGAAGAATTGTGCTCACAGAGGGGGTTGATATTTTATATCCCGTGTCTATAATTCATTCAAAGTAATACGGCAAAACACAAAGTGCCCCAAAAGTTCTTGGAATGTACTGGGGCCAACTTTTTGTTTCAGAAGGTGGAGGAAGAACCAGGGGAACACCCATGTTAGACTTGATTCTGACTAACAGGGAGAAATTGCCTGCAAATCCAAAGGTTGAAGGCAATTTTATGGAAAGTGATCATGGAAATAATAGATTTCAGGATTCTAAGGAAAGGAAGGAGTGAGAGCAGCAGAACAAGGACAATGGACTTGAAAAAACAACCCACCAGATGTTACCAAACTAAGCAAACTGGTAGGTAAGGTCCCCTGGGAAGAAAATCTAAGGGAAAAGAGGTTCAGGGCAACTGACAGCTTCTCAGAGACAACATTAAAGGTGCAACAGCAAACTAGCCGAATGCAAAGGAAAGATATGAGGAATAGTAAGAGGCCAATATGGCTGCATGAGGAGCTCTTTAATGACCTGAAGTCAAAGGGGAATCCGACAAAAAGTGGAAATGTGGTTGAATTGCTAAGGAGGAGTACAAAAGAATAGCCCAAGCTTGTAGGGACAAAAGCAGAAAAGCTAAAGCACAAAATGAGTTACACCTAGAGAGGGACGTAAAAGGCAGTAAGAAGAGGTTCTTTAAATACATTAGGAGCAAGAGAAAGAGGAAGGAAAGTCTCGATCCTCTACAAAGCGAGGAAGGAGAGTTAATAACAGACATCATCAAGAGGGCTGAGGTATTTAATGCCTATTTTGCTTCAGCCTTCGCTAAAAAGGTTAAAGGTGACCAGATACTCAATGCAATTAATATTAATAACAAGGGAGAAGGAATGCAAGCCAAAACAGGGAAAGACCAAGTGTGACAGGGTGAACCAGGCCCTGAGGCCCCCGGCTGAACGCCTCATGACCCTGCCATACCCCACCCCAGAAAAGGGAAGTGAAGGGGGTCCTCCCAGCTGCCTAGAGTGGCTGTGTGGGACACAGCCAATCAGAAAGGGGCTACAGGGAGCAGCCAATCAGGGCCCAGCAGGCTAGTATAAAAAGAGCTGCAGGGCCAACGTAAGATCAGTTCCCTGCTAGAGCTGAGTGGATGTTGAGCCTGGCTGGCTGAGGGAGGTACAGGCGCCTGGACAGAGCAGTGCTGGCAGAGGCCAGGGGGAATGTGAAGGAGCTCCGGGCTGGTGACAAGGCCCTGAGGTAAGGGTGAAAAATGTGCTGGGGTTGTGCGGATGTGGCCCAGGGAATTGCAGCAGCAATGCCGTTTATTTAAAGGGACATGGCAGATGGCTGTTATCTATAGGGTCCCTGGGCTGGGACCTGGAATAAAGGCTGGGTCTGGGTCTCCCCCATCAGCCACTGGGAAAGTGGCCTGGACTTTGATACACCCCAGAAGGGGAACTGAACTCTTTTAGTGTCCCAGCAGGAGAGCTGGGCCAGAAAGGTCCAGAGAGGCAGAGTCTCCAGGAGCGCCCTTAGAGACTAAGATTTATTTGGGCATAAGCTTTGTTGGGCTAAAACCCACTTCATCAGATGTATGAAGTAAAAAATATAGGAGCAGGTATAAATACATGAAAGGATGGGGGTTGCTTTACCAACCGTTAGGTCAGTCTAAGGAGATAAATCAATTATCAGCAGGATACCAAGGGAGGCAAAATAACTTCAAAGGAGTTACTCCAGATTTATACTGGGTAGGTGAGCGGGAAATAGGCCTAGTGTCTAGTTATGGATAAATAAACCACTTTGCCAGATGTTGTAAACGTCAGAGGAGTTATTTGGAATCCTAGATTGACCAGCTCCACCTCCCTATTTCTGAATGACCCTTCATGTAATACATGGCATAAGGGTGCATTGATTTACCGATTCTTAGAGTTTAGGGCCAGAAGGGAGCATTAAAACCTCCTGCATATCCCAGGCCATTGAATGTCACCCAGATACCCCTGTGTTGAGCCCAGTAACTTGTCTTTGGCTAACCCATCTTCCAGAAAGGCACCAGTCTGGATCTGAAGACATCAAGAGATGGAGGATCCACCTCTCCCTTTGGGAATTTGTGCCAACAGTTAATCACCCTCACTATTGTGCCGAATAGCACATATACACATGTGCTGTGATCATGTGACTGTGTTGGTCGATAAGCAGTGTTCTTGCCCCAAAGAGCTGAGTCTAAGGCACAAATCAATACAATGCAGAGCTTCACAAAAGCACCAGGATGATTGTACACAGAGTTTGGCATGGTCCTCTGGCTTGAATGCTTCCCTAAACCTGGGGGTCTCTGGGTGTTTTAAGGAGAGCAATTTGAAGTGGGCAAACAGATCAGTGTGTGATGAATTGTTCGTCACGTGCAGGTTTTGAACCTGTGATCCCTGGAACTAGAAGCAGGACCCACTACTGCTAGAGCAAAAGGACCGGGCCCATGAGCTCAGAGGCAGTAGCAGACTTGCATGATGTAGCCGCAGGAGAGAGACAAAGCCGTGTCAGCGTGATGTGTTGGCAGGCACTTGAGCATTTAGGTCCCTGGGAGAAACTGTCCTGCAGCAGGGCTGCGCTGGGATCTACCAGTCATAAGGAATAAGACTGAACTGCCTCCCTCCCCTCCTGTGGTTTGAGCTAACTAAGGTAAGTCCACAGCTGCAGCGAGCAGACAAGGCTCAGTATGGGACCGGGGAGAGACGCAAACAGGAGCACAGGGCAGCCGGGGAGGAGAGAAGTTGGACATGAGCACAAGCTGGTGTAACAGCCTGAAGTCCTGGCCGGGGCAGCAGGAGAGGAAGACTTTAGCAGCAGCATTTTGGCTGGGTGGGGAGAGGCGAGGCGAGAGTGGAGGTTAAAGCAAGGGAGGAGTGCAGGGAGCTCCGTTGAGGACGTGTGATAGCAAGAGAAACATGGAGGAACTAACCTGCGAGAGGGGGAGACTTGTGTGACTGCAGCGTCGGGGGTACTTTGGGGAGAGGATTATTTTCAGCACTTCTCCATTAACTGAATTTCAGCTGTACAATGCAGCGTTTCCTATGGATAATGGTGATATGGGCGTGTATGCGCCAGGGCTCTTCTCACAGGACAGGACACTCACCAGCCCAGGGGTGACTTTCATGTACTGCTGGTGCAAGCAAGCCTGTCTAACCCATTACCATTCCCTTCTGGTGTCCCATTCCCCTGCAGGTGGGCACTGCCCGCACAACTTCCTAGGCTGGAGAGACCAGCAGGGAGAGGTTTTGAATAAATCACCTCAACAGTCTGTAAATCTCAGAAGGGCGGACTCGCTGTCCACGCTTCAGCTCTTGGAAGTGAGGCAGTGAAGTGTGAGTGTGTGTGTGTGTGTGTGTGTGTGACTGGTTTGCACTGTAATGCCTTCTCCACTGGTCCTTAATGGGCATCGAAGGGCCAGATCCAAAGTGGATAGAAAGGCTCCCGTTGAGTCTTTCGCTGGGTTTTGACCACGCCCTCAATGCACATTCTTTCAAATATTTCCCCTGGCTGGACCTGGCAGGCGGGTGGGACAATGTCTCGCACCAGTCAGCGTGTGACTTGAAACGCCGAGTAGAATGCTCTTTGTGGACTCTGGATTAACTGTTCCATCTAGTCCATTTTCATGCAAAATCAACTATACATAGAAACCTAATCAGGGGCTTGAACTAGACAACAAAACCTTCCATTAAAGTAAGTGCCAGGTGGAAATTTGCATGTTCTGTTCAGGGCTGCATTCTACTATTGCCCTGTTTAAAATGTGCCACAATTCCCCTCGATTTTAACTAATTCTACTGGAGTTTATAGAAATACATCCTTATTGCCCCTTCTAGGCAACACCCTGAATAACAGAGCATTTTTCCTTAGGGAGTGTTTAAATATCTTTGCATTCATTGTCACAGATTCATGGTCATAGATTCAACAGTGTGAGTCAAACGGTTTCTAAAACATAATAAAATTGGATTATCCATTTTATCTCCTGCTTGCTTGGCAGCCTGGCCTTGGGTACTCCGGTGTCACTCCAGAGTCATTCCAGTGCCCTCTGTACTCATGCTGTGGTGTCCCTGGCTTGCTATTGACGTGGGCACTAATGGAAAGAAATAATCCACACACTAGTCCAATCTGCTCCAGAACAGAGATTTGTACAATACTCCGCTCTTTGCCCACTTCGCTTGTTGTACCTAAATCGAAAATCACCCTAGGACCTTACAACCCGCAGCAGTTGTCAGCATCTGACTGCTTGGCTGGAAAGGTTAAATTCAGCCATCTGCAGCTACCATGGTCCTGGATTTCTTCAAAAACTCGGGTCCAGATTGTTCCCAACCTCCCTTTCCCCAGATCTGTGAGCAGAGAGACCCTCAGAGCGTGACTCTCTGCATTACTGCACCAAAGGGGGCAGGCGTGGCAGCCGCCTCTGTGTTCAGGTTCTCCTCCCCTGAGGTGCTATGGTCTGTGCTGGACAATGGCGTGGTCACCACAGTTCACTCGCCAGCCCTTGAGACACTAATGCAGCCTGGGGTGGCGTTGTCCTTTCTGCAGAGCCCGTCAGCCCCGAAGCCCCAGGCAGTCTGCAAATGCAGCCCCTAGTTCTCCTCTATGCGGCCAGGTCCCCTCCCTCTTGTACTTCTCCTGACAATGAAAATGCTTCACTACGCTTTCCTCCAAGTTGTTCACTGTCTGGAGAGATGGGGCCCTCCTCACGGCACCGAGACTCTGTGTCTGTCGGCCCCTCTCTCTCCGTAGTCTTCTGTTTGCCTTGAAGGGTCCAGCTCAGCTTGGTCCTGACTGTGGTGTTTCCCTTTTCAAACCTTAGCAAACCTAACGCCCCCGGTTCCCGCACACAGTGATGTTCAACATGGAGTCTCTGCACGGCCTGGTCTTATTCCGGCGGCTGAGATCCCAGAGAAATCCACCTCCGCTGCACTTGATTGTCACGTTGAGGTGAAATTTGTTCCATGGGATGTCAGACTGTCCAGGATAGTTTTCACAGATGACTTTTAACTGCAGTTTCTTAAAACATCCGGGCTTTGGTTTTATTCTATTGGTTTATGCAAAATAAATATATTGGCCTCATTTTATTTATAGCTCGTTGGAGTATATGCGCCTCTCTTTGTGCACATGTAACTTCCATTAGTGTGAATGGGAGCTAGTGCATGCGTTCTTGGAGAGGAGACAGCCCCTGGGAGTTATTCCTTACTCTTTCTTCCAGTGGGAAATGCGATGGCTGTACTAGGTGCTTGGCAAAAAAAAGGTTCCATGTGAATTGTTACTTTTTTGAGGGGTTCTCCTAAGCTGTTGCAAGCTACAAGCTGGGTTTTCTTTTGCACAGAACCATCGACATTAGCGATGGCAAAAACCTCTACGTTACTTAGACCCCAATCCTGCACTCGGATGAGGCGTTACTGTGACGGGTTGGATCACAGAAACCCCCTTGGGAGCTGCCACCCGATGTGCAAAGACTACCCCTGCTTCTGTTTTCCCTGCCAGCTCAGGACTCCAGCACCCTGTCTTGCTGAGCCAGACACTCCCGTCGGCTCCAACACAGACCCAGGGTCTGAATTACTTGCCCCAAAGCTGCAGGTTTACCTGAAAACAGCTCCCAGAAGTGTGCTTGTCTTTAGCACTCAGATGCCCAACTCCCAATGGGGTCTAAACCCAGATAATCCGTTTTAACCTGCATAAAGCTTATACAGGGCAAACTCATAAATTGTTCGCCCTCTATAACACTAATAGAGAGATCTGCACAGTTGTTTGCTCCCCCAGGTATTAATACATACTCTGAGTAAATTACTAAATAAAAAGTCATTTTATTAAATATAGAAAATAGGATTTAAGTGGTTCCAAGTGGTAACAGGCAGAACAAAGTAAGTCACCAAGCAAAATAAAATAAAATGCGCAAATCTATGTCTAATCAAACTGAATACAGATAAGTTCCTCACCAGTTCCAGAATTCTCCCTTTTACAGGCTAATCTCCTTTTAGCCTGGGTCCAGCAATCACTCACACCCCCTGTAGTTACTGTCGTTTGTTCCAGTTCCCTTCAAGTATCCTGGGGGGTGGAGAGGCTCCTTCCTTAGCCAGCTGAAGACAAAATGGAGGGGTCTCCCATGGATTTAAATAGACTCTCTCGTGGGTGGAGACCCCCCTCCTCCCTCCTATGCAAAGTCCAGCTCCAAGATGGAGTTCTGGAGTCACCTGGGCAAGTCACATGCCCCTGCATGACTCAGTCTTTACAGGCTGAAGCCATTGTCCACATGGTATCTTGCATGTCTCCAGGAAGACTTCTCATGTGGATTGGAGCATTCCAAGATGCATTGTTCTCCAAGTGTTTCCTGAACAGGTACTTAACCTGGCGAATTCCTTCCTAAAGAAGCTGACCAAATGCCTCCCAAAGCTTACTTAGAAACCAAGCCAGCATACAGCCCATATTCTTAACCTCCAGTAGAAAATGATACATATGTACAAATAGGATGAATAGATATAGTAGACCATAACCTTTACGGAGATATGTTACATGGCACAGGCAGCACAAAACATATTCCAGTTATGTCATCCATACATTTATAAGCACACACCCCCCATAAAGCCTTATGGGGTACACTGTCACAGCGTTCACAGGTTGTTTTGTATGCCGCTGGCCTTGTATTATAGCTGCAAAGTGTACTGATGCTATAACTGCGCTTCAGATAAGAAAAGTCTGGTAGTCACTTGCTAATAAAGAGCTAGCCACTGAGGAATGCTCTAAATTTCAGCTCGCTTCCTCCCTTTAGACAGACATTTTCTGCATACCACAATTAACTGCGGTCAAAAGAGAGACGTGAGATTGGCTGATGGTGGAATCCTTTCAGCAAAGGCTCAGATGAATCATTGCACAGTTCAGGATGTGGGGCATGAAGTGAAATTTTGCCTCCAGGACATGGGTTCTTTGCAGCCTCATAGGAGGCAGCCCAAGTAAATCGCCTTGACTTTTTCGATTGGCTGTGTCTCGCGGTCTGATGTGAATATTACCTGTAGTATCAATGTTGCTGAGGTCAATGCTCGCTGGGCTATGGTCGTGCTTCATAAGAGGTACTTCTGCCCCCGAAGGGGTACTGTATCTACGGGCCAATCTTTCTGTTCGGGGCAACGGAATTCCTGCGCAAGGTGTTGGCCTGGCAGTCTGAGAATGGGACGAGGTGAGATCTACTGATAAACCCGGACGACTCAGTCCTCGGCCAAAGTGGTAACGAAGCAGGTTCTCCCAAAGGCCCATGGCATTCGAGTTTGTATGGGCCATTTGTTCATGCGTCTCTGTGTCCTGTGGGTAGGAAGAGAACGTACTTAGCTGTGGGCACTAGTTTCAGAAGGTGATGTGATGACTGGGGACTCTTCCTTTCTAGGTGCAGCTAAAGGAGAGCCTGTGTAGCTGGTTTGTAGGGTCGGGGTCTGATAAACCCACTGCCGGGTACGTAGCCCTGTTGGCGTAGCAGCTGCCATGTAGAAGGAAAGTGGCTAATTCACCTGCAGAGGTGAGCTCTACGATGCAGACTCTGCAGCAAGAGGAAGATCTGTCTGGGGGTTGCTGTAACCAGGTGCTGAGTGCCTTGAAGAACACCGGGTCCAATTCTACCTGTTACTTTTTTTTCCCAGAAAGGAGAGCGAAGGTTTTCTCTGATTGCCTGCGTCTGAGGGCACGAGTGGGGAGTTCACTAATATCCTCACATCAGACGTGTTTTATAAACAGATTGGTGATCTCTGACCCATTCTCAGGGGACTGCCATCATCTCAGGAGAATCCCCAGGGCTGAGTGTGGCGAGAGATTCACCTCTCCACTCCAAACTCCCGCTGTGTTCACGGGGGTTTATGAGCACTTCAAGCAAGAAAAGAGAAAAGCAGCCACTGAGGGGAGAAAATCATTCCTCCCTCGGGAAGTGTGCTAATTACAAATTGCCTGGATTACAACATGGACCAGAACCAGGAGTCACGCCCCTTCTGCTTTGCTGTTTTTCACAGCAGCGTCACTTGATGTTCCTGGCAGCCCTTTCACAGAATTTTGCTACTCCTGGCATCCAATCTTCAGCCCATTTTAAATCCTTCCTGACCTGTAAACAGGACCAGGGAGCTGGAGAATGAGGGTGCAGTGATGTAAAACGGCTCTGAACTGAGGGTGCAGAAGTTGGTGGTGGTGCTTCACCATGGCTTGTCATGTTCCTCCAGCACTGCTAAGACCAAGGCTCTGGATAAATAGTTCTGGTCTGTTTAATATGCTTCAGAGTTGGACAGAGTCATTCCTCTCCAACCCAGCCTTCTGCCTGACCCTGGGAAAATGGAGAATTTATTCTAGCCCAGGTGGATATTTCATGCACTACATATGCAGCTTTTATTGCCCTGTGTGGGGTCTGGTGCCTAAAGCCGGTACCCAGACACGGTAATGGTGAGCGCCTCTGAAGGCTTGTAAATCTTGACGAATAATTAGAAATGACCCAAGATCAGTTCTGGCCCAGAGATACAGTGTGGGTAACGCCAAGGATTCCAGAATCATGGGATTGGCTTAAAACTCTTGAGATTTTAAAAAACCAGTAATATTTGGGGTTCTTTGACATCTGGTTCCCGAGCCTTTAGGGGGCACTCAGGTCACACTTTGAAGCTTTTCTCCACAGCAGTGAGGGCTAGAAACTGACACTTTTCGTAAGTGGAGGCTGAGATTGTTATGAATTCACTGGATCTGCGGCTTTAATTAAAACAGCGTCAAATATCATGAGATTTGCAATAAAACCATGGAAGTTGTCAACACTGCACTTAAAAAGCCTGTTTTGGGAAGTGGCTTAGTATTAACACCCAAGGCCCTGATCCTAAAGGATCAGGCCTAAATCATTTTTCACTGTTCTCTTTTCCTCAGTATTGGTGCAGTTTAAGGCAGATACGTTGCCTATAAAAGCCAGTCAAAGGTCATCTGGCTGAAGATGTCAGACGTCTGTAACTGCAGATGCAAATAATGCTCTGCTGCGCATATGGAAGGTAATTCTCCATTAGTGAACTCTGAAAGGGACTATCTGATTTCAAGGGCACACGTTCACAGCAGGCACCTCAACCTAAGTCTCACCTGCAGCTGTGAAAGCCAAGTATTCTACAGACTCTAACTAGTTTACTGGCCTTAATTGAACAGGCTCTGATTTTCAATCAGTGCCTGGCCAAACCTTTATCATCACAGGATCTTTGTGGAAAACAATGATAACTACAGCAGGTATCTAACATGCTGCTTGATCCAACTGCCTACCCATTCTGTTCCTGGGATCTGCCACGGTTTCCTACAGAAATCTTTTTGGAATGAGGTTTCCACAAACGTGTAAATGTACTTTTATCTTCTACCCCGTGGGTTTGGTTTTAATTCCGCTCTGCTACAAACATCATACAAGGCTGAGTGCCATGCAAGCATATTACAACGGAGAGAGAAAACTGGGGAGTCAGCTCTGTAGTGAGATGTGGGAAAGCCCAGTGACCTGGATTCACTTTAAAATGCAACCAGGTAAGACCCTGACAGGTCTTCAAAGTATATCGTGTATTGGCAGGGAAAAGTCCGAATGGATCTTTAACTTCCGTGTGCACAACTGAGGGGGGAATAGTGGCCTAAGTTAGCAATTCACGCGTCTCTAAAGCTGCATGACATTTGGGGCCAGATGCTGCTCTACCCCATCTCCGTGCATTGGGACACTCTGGACCAGTTTGTTCTCGGCCGCACACAGGAAGAACGGCTGCTCTCCTCTTCGGATTCAGGTCAGACTTTCTCTTTTTAAAAACAAACAAACCTGCCAGCTGTTTAATACACTCCCTAAATCTCCCCCAGTTTGCTTAGCTCCTCTCCAGGGCGGCAGCAAGTCTGGAGGGATTTGCAGAGACTGGGGTGCAGGTTGGGTCTCAGGTTTCTGGTGAAATATTTGGAGCTCAGTTTCTGGCTGCCTGAATCCCTCCGAGGGCCCCTGAAAGACAAACAATTCTTACATGCCGATAACGGGCTCCACCTCCGCTAATAACACTTCCCCTGCACTCTCCCCCGCTCCGCTCTCCCAGCTGGGAAGTGACTTTACGCCTTGTGTGACTCCGCTTTACAGCCAGGCTGCGAATTTGCTTGAGCATTTCCCCCCAGAGAAAATAAAAGCACCGGAGTCCAACAAGAGGGATACTGCAAGGAGTGACTGTAAAGCTCTGAGCTGCAAAATGGGCCAACTTCCAGTGCTGGTGGAAGAGCAGCTCCCCATTTCACAGTCAGTGCAGAATGCACGTCAGCGCCAGCCCAGTCTCCAGCTTCTACCAGGCCTGGTGTTCGATCATTCATCTGCTTCTCTGCTGCCAGGATAGACTCGGCCAACTGTCTAGAGAGCACAGTCTGCCTTAAACCGCACTCGGTTTTGTCCTCGTGGGCCTCTGCTCCAGGAAATCAGACACAGGCATTTAGAGCTCAGACTGAATTTCTGTTCCTTAACCCCATGGGTGACTGTTGCAGGCCGGTCGTGATGGAGTCATTTGCAGGGATGCTGTTATGTACGTTTTTGCCTTATGGTGCAAACTAATTACAAAAACTCTCCTTAGTTTGCAATGTGATTTTAAACAAAGACAGAGGACAGCCTGCACCCTGCTCTTGGTGGCCTCCCAAAGGATTGCTGCACACAGGGCTGGCTCCAGGCACCAGCGTAGGAAGCAGGTACTTGGGGCGGCCAATTCAAAGGGGCGGCAGTCCGTCCGGTATCGGGGCGGCACGTCCGGGTCTTCGGCGGTGGGTCCCTCGGTCCCTCTCTTCCTCTTTGAGCTGCCGCCGAATTGCCGTCGAAGAGGAAGAGAGGGGGGACCTGCTGCCAAAGTGCCGCTGAAGTGCCGCTGGTCGTCATCATGTCTTTTTTTGCTGCTTGGGGAGGCAGAAAAGCTGGAGCCGGCCCTGGCTGCACAGAGATGACGTTTAGGGCACTAAATGTGTACGTTCCAAAAAGAGAGAGTCGGGATCCTTTGTTTTCCAAGACCAGGACCTGAGTCTTATTTCCACTGTTCTGTGAGTGTGGAGGGACCTCTCAGTGCCAAACGGTGTGAAGGAGCCTGGCTGTAAATGTCTGAGCTGGAGGTTCTAGACAGGGCTGCTGGGACGTTCCCACCAGCATGGCAAGGTGTGCCGGAACGACAGCACATGTGCATGAGACACACTTCACTGTGGTGAAACCAGCCACGTTTGAGACTGCTCTAAAACGGTGAGCCCAGGATGCAGCTGGCCAGTCCTGACTGGGCTGGGAAGAGCTGGGAGTCGCTTGGAGCTGGCTGAAAAGCAGCCAGACAGGTGCAGTTGAGACAGCACAGCTACCAGGATGATAAAGGGCTGGAACAGAGCTGAGCCAGGCCGGGCTCAGCACTGGG
This sequence comes from Malaclemys terrapin pileata, assembly GCF_027887155.1. NCBI lineage: Eukaryota > Metazoa > Chordata > Testudines > Emydidae > Malaclemys > Malaclemys terrapin. The sequence goes on along the minus strand of NC_071513.1, from coordinate 2,094,715 downwards.
GAAGGACGCTGCAAACACCCTGAAAGGGAATGGGCAACGTTCTCCATAACCTGCCCCCTTTGCAGAAGTGAGTTCTGGAGTCAGCCAGCAGCACATACACGGTGCCAAAGCCGGTCGCTAGCTGTGGGCAGAGACTCCTCCCTGGTGCGCTGACACTGGAGGCCTGGGGCTGGCTCTGCCGACCTGGCCCTGGGACTTATGCCTGGCTACAGCCCTAGGGAAACAAAGCTCAAACCTGCATTTCCGTGTGTGTGTGCGTGTGCGTGTGTGTGTGTGTGTGGTGTTTTGTTTTTAAACGGCACAGCTCAGCAACAGTGCTCACCTCCTGCATCCCAGCCATATCCATCGCCCTGCTCGTTCATTGCAAAGCAGCCCCGTTCAAACTGGACCAGATCCAAACAGGATTTCCATGACACTCTGTGATTGGGTGGTAGACTTCCTCTCACAGGTACCGACAAACCGTGCAGCCCACCTGTTCACATAGCTAGCCCTACCCAAACCAAACCCGGCTCCCTTGTCCCACTCACACCTCACTTTGGCACCATAGTTGGCAACCCCTCCATATACACGAGTTCAAAGGTGCCGCGTACATGAGACAGATCTGTTTACTACAGAAAATGGGCTAAGTCCTGCTTTCCTTCCAATGGCAAGGAGGCATACCGAAGCCAGTAGGTTTGATCAGCAGGTGAGCATGATTTGGACCATGGCTGAACATGCCCATGAACCACTGAGCTGGTGCCAGATCTTAAAGAAACACTTGAACTGTTCATGTCTCTAGTGGAGATTATACAAGGCAGCTCTTGTCAGCAATTAAAGGGGGAAGCTGTATTTGGGTGTTTGATGACCACAAAAGCCATTTAATTTATTGTGAGCACAGGCCAGACCATGAGCTTTGCTTCTGTTATCGGATTCAGCAAACAACGTAAAGGGAGACTGTTTCAGTGCCTCACTCGTGAGTGCATGAACTTTCCGAGCCTCTGGTTTCCTGGATTTCCTGTTGACATCACTTAGCGCTGGGCTTAAGTGTGACGTGTCCACTGTAATTGCTAATGGCAGTGCCTGTAGTCTGGAAGATGAACGATACAGTTGGACAATGAGTTTAGCACAATTCTCTAATTGAAAATGCCTTACTAGTTAGACCCTGAAATGAAATGCTGCCTGCAACCCAGGAATGAAGATGGGCCTAAAACTGCAGAGTTTTGTGTTTAATGCTCATCAAAGTGCTTGGTGTGCAGCTAGTGGGGTGCAAGCTGCCCTGTCTGCCCACACCCCTCCCAGGGGCACTTTCCTGGCAGAGCGCCGAGTAAATGGGCTGTAAGAGGGCACAGGAGCCATGTTGGCTCAAAGGGGCTGTCTTGTGATGCAACTGACCATAGTGATCTGATGTGTCTAATGGAGGCCTTAAATGTGAGACTACCCCGCTGCTTTGGAGGCCGCTTTGGGCCAATAACACGCTTCCAGGAACAATCAGAAGTACCCTAATGCAGTTACTCCTCCTGTTCATAGAACACCAAGGTTGTGGGGAAATTGACAATGGAGGAAATTGACCGGGAACTCATCCCTAATCTGATAAACTCATTCAAGGTGAGGCTTTTAGCTTGAGAGTTCAGACAGACCCTCCATCGAGCAGCTAGAAAAATACCGGCTGTGGGAGCTGCTGCATAAGGGGAAAAAAACCACATCCAGCAACGCTGGTCAAAATGATAAAGTCCCACTCCTTGGAGTCAGCCAATTTTCTGGGTGGTCTCTTCTTCTCTATGCAGTGAAATTAATGTCTCTTCAGCAGAAATGGACGTTCTGTGAGGATATCTGCTGCAGAAGATAGTGTTTAGTGAGCTATTGAGAGCTTTGATTGGACATTAGTTTTACTAAATCCGTATAAATGTTACCTGTCATCTCTTGCCCTACAATGCATTTGAGGCCATAAATTCTCAGCGATCTCCATGCGTCTTCTGGCAGCCTGGAAACTGTTTATTTAAACTAAAGTCAGACCAGTGCTGCTGTAAGTGAAATATTTTCCAGTGTTAGCAGATGCCCTTCCCTGTGGCCTCCAAAGTCTGTGCAATTTTGTTACCACTCCAGCTTTTCCCTCTCTCCAGCTGAGCTCCTATATAACCAACTGCAGGTTCCTGTAAACAGCTGAACGCTGCCACCTGCTGGGCATGTGGTATGTTTGGGGGCTAGAGGAAACTTCTGAGCATAAAAATCTTAGTGGCAGCAAAATTATACCGGGCTAGAGAAAATGTTTAGCTCGCCCCAGTTTTAAATGCAAAGGTGATGCATAAATTCAATTTTGCAAAAGGAAAGATTCACAAGACACTTCAAAAATGCTTTCCATTGTGTCTAAGTTAGATATGTTAAATCCATCAATTACCTACCGCAGTGAGCTACTAATCTATGCTGTGGTCATCAGTTAACGATCTAACTCAAAACAAAGTAACTTACATTTGAGAGAGAATTATTTCACTATTTTATGCTTAGCAAGGCAGAAAGTGGTGTTTTTCCAATGCCTGACCCGATACGCCGTGGGCTGTGATGTTTTGGAATATTGCTGGTTATCAGCTCAGTCCACTTTTACATAGAGCTAAATTTTTCTCTTGCACCATCCAAATTCATGAGTCAATGGAAACAAAGCGCAAGAACCATGTGGCCTTTAGCTCTTAGGTCTGCCTACTTTTATTTAAATAACCCTTACACCAAATACACGGTACAGCCATGTCGCTGACAAACGTACCAACAGGATGACAGCAGAGAACACCCTGATTGACTTGATTACAGCCTATAAGTAGGTACAGAGGGAACAAATGTTTAATCATGGGCTCTTCAATCTAGCAGAGACAGGTCTAACAGTGCAATGGCTGGAAGCTGAAGCTAGACCAATTCAGACTGGAAATAAGACACACATTTTTAACAATGAGAGTAATCATTGAAACAACTCACCAAGGATCATGGTGGATTTTTCCCATCACGGGCAATGTTTAAATCAAGACGGGATGTTTTTCTAAAGGCTCTGCTCTGGGAATTGTTTTGGGCAGTTCTCTGGCCTGTGTTATAGAGGAGGTCAGACTAGATGACCCATGTGATGTGGATGCATGATGATCACAGTGAACATAACATAAGAACGGCCCTACTGGGTCAGGCCACAGGTCCATCCAGCCCAGTGTCCCGTCTGCCGACAGTGGCCAATGCCAGGTGCCCAGAGGGAGTGAACCTAACAGGTGATGATCAAGTGATCCATCCCCTGTCCATCCTGTCCGAGCATCTGGGTGTCCCTAGCCTCTGACTGCCAGAACATGGGGTTTCATCCCCGACCATCTTGACTAATAGCCATTGATGGGCCTATCCTCCATGAACTGATCTAGTTCTTTTCTGTTATAATTTTGGCCTTCACAGCATCCCCTGGCAACGAGTGTCTCAGGCTGTGTGACGAAATACTTCCTTATGTTTGTTTTTAAACCTGATGCCTATTAATCTCAATGGGTGACCCCTGGGTTTTGTGTTATGGGAAGGAGTAAATAACACTTCCTTATTTACTTTCTCCACACCAGTCATGATTTTATAGACCTCTGTCGTATCCTCCCTTAGTCGTCTCTTTTCCAAGCTGAACAGTCCTTGTCTTTCTAATCTCTCCTCATACGGAAGCTGTCCCAGACCCCTCATCATCTTGTTGCCCCTCTCTGCACCTTTTCCAATTCCAATTTCTTTTTTTGGTCCCTTGTGGCCTTAGAATTTATGAACAATTTAACTAAATATCTGCATAATCATTCCCTCTCTGGCAAGTTCATACCTTTCTGGGATGAATGGATTTGTCTTTTTTAGGGTCTGTTTGCAAGTTCACGTAGTATCTAGTGCTGTCCGACGTTCAGTGCACATTGAGAACAATTGATCACCGTCCTCTTTATAATGGCCCTTAACATATTTGAGGACTGTTATCGGCGTCTCCCCCTCAGCCTTCTTTTCTCAAGACTAAACTTGCCCAGTTTTCTTTTAACCTTTCCTCACAGGTCAGGTTTTCTAAACCTTTTTATCATTTTGTTCCTCTCCTCTGGACTCTTTCCAGTTTATCCACATCCTTCCTACATTGTGGTCCCCAGAACTGGACAGAGTAAACCAACCGAGGCCTCCCCAGTGCCGCGAAGAGCTGGACAGTTGCTTCCCATGGCTTACATACAACACAGCCCAAAATGCTATTTTATTTTATATATATATTATGATGAGTTTCTTAATCTTCTGGGCATGCTGCAGGGTCCATCTCTGCTCCCCAGGGAACTGGGGAATGGTAGGCGCGGGGTTGCGATGGGGGTCACTGAATGTCTGTGTATCCGTGTTGGTGCCAGGGCAGTGTGATCCATGGGTAATGACTGGAGTCTGTTTATTTTACTGACTGTATATTTTAAAGCTGGGGGTGGGCACCTTCTGTTCCTTGCAGAAGATAAATGGGAGGGAGGAGATACTTTGCCCCCTTCCCTACCACCCCAGAGAAGAACAGTGAACCTGCCATGTGAGCAGATTCTATGTTTCTCAGCAGACACGTTTGCCCTGGTCAGGCCGCGCCCCATGGTGTACCACACGCACTCAAGGGACTGAGGCCCAGTATTTTTGGTTAGACTAAAATGCCTGTTGAGGGAAAATCACTAATCAGATCTAACACTTTAAACGTGTTTTATTCGGTGCAATGACCTCTCATACCACCTCTTTATAAATTAGTAATGCCTCCAAAATTCCTGTAAAACCACGTTCCGATGCACACGCGCGTTAGTTGCTCTGATGTAAAACTGAAAATGTTCTGTCATGCACGGACCTTTCCTAGTCCATGTCAAGGCCCAGGCTCAGGCTATGAACCGTGCATTCACAGACTGAAGGAGGGGGAAATGCATTTAGTAACGGAGTTTAGTCTGGGAAAGTCTAAGTTCCACTGTTCACGCTCATTAGCGCCCGTAGCCTCGCCTTCATTTGGAGGTGCTCTCGGGAGGCCCCAGCCTGCAAACTCGATGCAGCTAATGCCTTGTTTACACCGGGACCTTGGGCACCAATGGAGCTGCACCAGGGCAGATCCCTAGTGCAGACGTGCTGCAGTGATGTAAAAAACAACTTGCACCAGCACAGGCGTCCTTGCCATCAAACCAGGGTCAGCCTCACCCGTGCCAGGCTCTTCACATCAGTGCAGCATGTGTCTGCTCGGGGCTTGCACTGGTGCAGCAACCTCAGTCAGACCAGTGCAAACCCCCCAGCACACAAGGCCGGGTCACACTCCTGATGCGAGCTGTACCACTGACCACAATGGGACTGTGTGGGTGTGTGCGCGTGCTGGAGCCTTAGCTTGTAAAGTCTTGGGCACGGACCCTGTCTTCACACTTGTCTGTAAAGTGCTTGGCCTGCCACACCAATCATTCAGAATTCAGGGAGACAAGAACTGCAGCAAGGGAGGTCTAGGTTGGACATTAGGAAAAAGTTCCTAACTGTCAGGGTGGTTAAACACTGGAATAAATTGCCTAGGGAGGTTGTGGAATCTCCATCTCTGGAGATATTTAAGAGTAGGTTAGATAAATGTCTATCAGGGATGGTCTAGACAGTATTTGGTCCTGCCATGCGGGCAGGTGACTGGACTCGATGACCTCTCGAGGTCCCTTCCAGTCCTAGAATCTATCAATCTATAAAGCAAACCACCCTAATAAACGCTGGCACCGGAAAAGCTCCCCCGAGACTGGCACGCTTTCCTTTCATCACCCGCATGCTGGTTCCTCTCCTGGGTCTCAGACTCCCTGCCTTCCCAGGCCCCCATCCAAGCAAAGTAAGAGAACAAGTGCTGGGTGAAGCCACTGAGGGTGACAGGCTGGGTGCTGACCTGGGAGCTCAGGGGCTGGCAGGATGCCTAGAGGAGGCCCCAGGAGCCCATCTGAGGGCAGAGGGCCAGACATCCTCTCCTGCACAGGAAGCAGTGTGGGGTGAGGGAGTCACTGTCACAGGAGCACCCCAGGTAGTCCTGGCAGTGGGGACCAGGCTTGCTCCCAAAGCTGGTGGGTGCCCCTGCAATGATGGAGAACCACAGCTCCATGGCATTATTTGCAGCTCCCTTAAAGACACGCTACCAGGGCCTCTGTCTGGCCACCGCAGCCCCAGGACTCCCTGGCTGCGGGGGGCAGTTACGCAGATCTAGGGGTCACTGCCTGGCCAAGACTTTAGCCCTGAAGTTCTGGTTGTCCCTGCCCCAGACAGTACCTTGACTGCCTGTGTGTGCACAAGGGAATGGTGTAATACCAAGGTAGCCGGCGGAAAGGGAATCAATTGCGTTTTATTGGTGGCCCGTTATTCAGGTTGGGCTGGATCCACCATCCCCAGGCCACACACGTGGCACTAGGGCAGCATGACTGTCCGGCCGCTGTTCCTCGCTGCTGTAAAACGCCTCTTGTTCCTCAGGCCGGAGAATCTCTCGTCCAAGGTCAGGCTGGTCTGCAGGGGAAAGGGAGGGCACAGCGTGATTCACACCCAGATCTGCAGGGGGTATTGATTAAAACACGCCTGGAATGTGCTTCTGCAGCCAGCTAGTCAATTAAACTAGCCATCACATGGAGTTGTGCAAGGAGCTTGATAAAATGCATTTGGCTGGAAAACCTCCATCAGCACCAGACCCGACCACTAAAGTGTCCTCAGTCAGGACCAGAACAAGCAGGGGGCACCTGAGTGCACAGTACCTAGTAATGCTGTGCTGGCAAGGAACTTGAGTAACCACGAGGGAAGATAAAGCAGGAGCTTGGAGCTATTCTGGGGCACTGTGGCCATGACTGTGTATGCCAGTGTGAAAGCTAGAGCTGTGCGAATAACCAACGTTTTGATTCAGGGGCCAAACTGGAAAATCCCCAACAACGATTTCAGGTTGAACAAAATGTTTCGTTACCAAGATTTTTTTTTTTAAACTTTTTAAAATATAAAATTGAAATAGTAAAATTCAAACAAAAAGGGGTTTTGACTCCAAATGGAAACGTTTTGTTTGGAAAATCCGAGCGGTCACACGGCAACCGTGGCCTGCGCCCGTGCAGCGCGGAGCGTGGCCCGTCCAGCTGATCTGAGCATTCACACACTCGTGCCATCTGCTCTACCTGATTCGCCATTGCACGGAAGTTGAATCTTAGCGGTACTCCTCGGGGCTGGGGCTTGGCTGTCCTTGGTGGGGGTCTTCGGCCTCTGAGAAACGGCCGCTTGCCTCCCGGCCTGTCGAATGCACGGAGCATTTACTTAGCAAGCGAAGGTCGCTCGTTTTCTATCACTCTCTAGCAGCAGGCAGATGAAAGGGCCACCTGCAGCTCCTTAGCCTTTCCGGGGGTATTGTTCACTACAGCCTTGATGAGTGTGATTGACAGTGGAGAGTGGCCAGTGCAGCTTAACCCCCAGCAGGTGTGCAGCGCTGGGGCTAAAGGGAGATGCAGTCTGGGGCTACCCCAAGGCAGTGGAGCCCGGCCCTCCTCCACTGCTACTCCAGCCCCAGGGGGGTGGGTTTGCTGACTGTGCATTGCCACTGCACGGCACTAAAGCCCCTCTTCCAGCCGGAGCCTGGAACAGCATCTCTCTCCAGTGCCCCTCTGTCAATCCACGGCACCCCCCTGGGCCAACGGTGTCTCTCCAGCGGTTGCACAATATCAGCTCCTACCAGTAAATGGAGCTGGCTCTGTAGTTCAAACAGACGCTTAGATCCAGAGGTCCCAGGTTTGCTCCCCACCGCTAGTCCCTCAAGCACCGGCGCTGCAGATTAAGCCAAGTAAGGAACAAATGGGAGGAAACTGCAATCTGCTTTCAGTTATTCCAGGAGCAGAAAGAGGTCATATTTTCTGAACATTTTAATCTGAATTATTCACTCAGCTCTAAGGTGCAAAGGGGATTTCGGGTGGACCTTTTCAGTGTCACAGATCTTAGCAGCTTGTCTAAAACCATACACCCTGGCCATTTACTCACATATTGGTGTGGCTCGCCTGAGGGTTACAGACAGAAATGGTTAGAACTGCTCCAGCGCTGGGCTGCAGCTGCCACCTGCCGAGAAAGAGAAACGTAGCTCGTTTGGTTTCCGTAGTGATGAACTGGTCACATTTGTGTGTCTCTTTTAATTCTCCCAATTACCTTCTCATCCACGGTCGTTTCCCTTCTGTGGGTGGTTCCGTTTGCTGTGAAATAAAATGCAGGAGAGAAATTGATTTTAGAAACTGTCTCTCAGACAAATAATTCCCTCTAAAGTAGCTTAAAATAACGATTTTTACACAGACTATCACCACTCTACGGTGAATGGTCCTTTAGAATATTCACTAACCGCTTATGCTAAACACTCTGTTCCACCTTGTATTTGCTGTGACGCCGGGAGCACCTTCCCCAGACCTGAAGAAGAGCTCGGTGTGGCTCGACAGCTTGTCTCTCTCACCACCAGAAGCTGGTCCAAGAACAGATATCACCTCACCCACCATCTCTCCCTAATATCCTGGGACCGACATGGCTCCAGCTACACCCCATATCCCCAATAAGTCAGTGAAATTTGGTTTTCACTGTAACGTATGGCTTGGTCAGGGCTAATTTTGCGCTGTCCCTTCTGTCTTGCAGTCCAAGCCAACCCGACTTTATCACCTATTCTACTGTTATTAGCCAGAGGCCAACATGGTAATCTGAGACTCTGTTTGTAATGCAGCATTATCATTTAGTGCACACTGCTCTGGGCCTGGGTCCTGACCATACTGATGCCCATTAATGCCCATGTGCTCTTGTTGGCACGTGGTTGCAGGATCAGGGCCCATGGAGCAATGCCAACAAGCCTCTCAGTAAAATGGGGCTTGAACAAATTGTTGAATATTCACTATTATAAGGGGCATGATTGTCCATAGGCATCGGTCTGATCTCTACCCGTAGAAGGAGAAGAGTTACAGAGGCCAGAAATGGACGTGCCCCATGTCTACACAGCCCACGGGTGCAAGTCCCCCCCAGCCTGCATCGACAGACTCCGGTGAGCAGGGCTCGCAGAGTGCTCTAGGATAGCGGTGTAGAAGACGTCAGGCTTCACAGCTCCAGCCCCAGCCTGAGATGCAGCTTCAAAGCGCGGTCCACACAGCTGTGTTTAGCATGCGCCCTGCTAACCCAAGGCTGTCGACCCAGGCTGGAGGTGCAGTGCCGTGGGCTGTGCACACACCCTTAGAGGCCAGCACCAGGACACGTAGACACGTGCAGGACACTTAGAACTGAGTGACCAGCCTAAGAGCCACTATGGCCCCAATCCTGCATATGCTCATTCGCTTTTGGAATATAGGCCCAGCTGGATTTCAGTGGGCGAGGGGCCTTTGAGGCTCTGGGCCACGCGCTCTATATAACCATGGCTATTTCTCCCAGCTAACTGCAGAAGCAAGGATGCAAATGTGGGAGGGAGGGAGAAAGGACGATTCACATTAAAATAATTATCAAGCTTGTCAGATCTTACAAGAGCCTGTCGCACACTGACCCCTCTGGTAAAGTTGACTTGGGGTTGCCTCTGCTGGAAGGCTGGTCTCCTGTTTAGCATGAAAGGCCTGCAATTAAAAGAAAAGAGGCAAAGTGAGGAAACGATTGCCTTGAGGAGGAGCATTGGGAAAGGTCTAGTCATCAGCTTAATAGGAAATAATCTAACCGGGTTTGATTTTAAAACATATGAAAGCAAACCAGGAACTGCCGGCTGCCAACGTTGCTGCTACGGGTAAGACATTCCAAATGCTTCTTGTACAAATCTGGGAGGCGCCAAAGTCTCTTGGGCAGCTCTGCACTTGGCATAACAGGAGTTGAAATTGTAATGTATTTATTAAAAGTGGCAGAGGAAATGTCTGGTTATTAAACACAAGCACGCAGTAAACTTATTTCCAAGTGATTTAGCGATAGGAGAAGGAATATTTCATAAAGTGCAGTGCGCTCCATGGCTGCTGCACCTCGCCAGTCAATGCAGAACACAAGAGGAGATTTAATAGCACGAGAGAGTCTTCCAAACTGACAAGGAAATAATTTCTCGATCAGATCAATGTGCCAGACTGTTTACCTTCTAGCTGGGGCTTGGCCAGGGACTCCCGCTGTTCTGAATCTCTTGGGGCGCTGGGGTAGCCGTCTCTGTGCTTCAGGCTGTCCACTGTCACTGCTTTTTGTAAGCACTTCATCATGCTGGATGCCCTAAAACATAGCAACAGCTCGCTTGCAATCAGCTATAATGGCTGTGTTTGCTTTCTCAGTGGCCAGAGAAAAGAGTCACAAAACATGACAAAGCAGGGGATTAGTTTCTATTAGAATACTCCTATGGACGTTGTTCCCAATCTATCCCCAGCCACACTGCCATGGGGGTCAGGCAGTGCTTAAATCTGTTTGTTTGCTGGACTGTCTTGCTTCCCTTTTGTACGTGGTGATACTTGGTCTGCTGGAAAGACTGAGGGTGTCCAAGCAGTCTGCATTTCTCATGGCATCATTCACGGTGGGCTTTGTTTAGCAGTTTTGAGGGAGATTCATCCTTGGAATTGACTCACTCCCACTGCCCACGTGTTAATTTCACTGGGGCTGACTTCTCTCCTATGCAGGGCAGTTGTAGCTGTGTCAGTCCCAGGATATTAGAGACAAGGTGGGGGAGGAAATATCTGTCATGGGACCAGCTTTTCTTGGTGAAAGGGACAAGCTTTCGAGCTACATCGAGCTCTTCTTCAGGTCTGGGAAAGGTGCTCCAAGGGTCACCTTGTCTCTTATTTCCTATGTGACTTTTGTATTATTATGAAAGATCCTGATGTGTAAGTGTTTTTTCTTCTTTGATAATTGTAATCGATCCCTTAAGCTTATTAAATCCTGAGATCTGCTGTGGTCTTTCCCACTATGACATGGAGATTTCCACTGATCTATGGTATTGTAGCAACTTCTTTTCCTCAATCATGTCTTTTTTTTTTTTTACTGTAATTAACAATTTTTTGAAATTATGAATGACAGGGTAGAATGTTTCAAAGGGAGTGTGTGGGTGTATTATATTTCATAGGGAAGACAGAAATGCCAAAACTTGTTTGTGGAGACACGGAATTATGCAAAGACAGTATGACCCCAAGTCACAATCCCCCTGAAATCCTGCCTCATTCAATAAACTCCTGTTACTGTTCGCCCATGTGCTGAAATACCTTGCTGGATCAGAGCCTTAGAACATGGAAGAACAGACACCTCAAAAGATCCCCATTCAGTAAAGCAGAGCTTCTGCATTACTTCTAAATACTGCTACTTACTATCCCCCTCCATGTCTGGAGGACCATATCCATCTCACTGTCACCACCCACTACCCGATCCATGTTTCCACAGACTCCTACTCAGTTAATTTCTGTGGAATGAAAGCTACCTTAGAATTATGCTTCCTAGCAACTACTTCCTACTTTCTCTTAATATCCTGCCATAGTCCGTCCGTACCTAATTCATTACATGCCCTTTAAATAAGTACCAAATTCTATATACATGCAGATGCAGTGCTGCCCTCTTCCACTATCAGGAGATTGTCATTATATGAGTTCTCATTAGTTTTAAAAAACGTGTTGAGCACATGTGAAGTACTATTTTCAAACCTTCCTAACTCACCCACATCAAAATGGATTTCTGCCATGACATGAAAAGGCAACTCTCCTCCCACAGGACTATCTACATGCTAAATTTCAGCCTTCTGTCCCAAACCATTTTGGTGCTAGAGATGTTCAAAACAAAGTTACAAGAATTATTTTAATGGTAAAGGTGTATTGTTCCCCTATTCTCTTGATGCTAAAAATAGCTGAATCACGTTCACTCAAACCTTAAAAACCAATCAAACGAAACCCCCACTCCTGAAGGATTTCAGGCTGACACAGTGAGAGTTTGAGAAAGTTACAAGTTACCCAAAAAGGGGAGTTTATCGTGGAAGATGTTAAGCAACCTTAACTAAACTGTCACTAGCACCTCTGTAGAATCAAAGACTATTATCCATATGCCAACGAGCCATATAGACCTAATCTTTCCAAACGCATTGAAATCAATGGAAGTCCTCCCGTTGACCTCAAAGGGCGTTGGCTCTTGCCTTGTGTGGGCAAAACTGAGGGTGACTCTTCAGCTATGTCCTTGGGAGAGGCCATAGTAAGGGAGGTGACCTGGAATCGCTGTAAGACAGGGCTGGTTTTGCACAGATTCCGTAAAATACATTGACACCATTGCAAGTTTCACATCCTATAAACCTAACTGGACAGCAAATAAAATATTCTCTGCTTGGACTCTCTTCTCTTAGGCAAGTCAAGATAAAAACCCCAGGCCCTTCCAGAACGCTGTGACACGGAGGAACAGCTGTGGATTCCCCCGCACTCCCTCCGCCTACCTCTTGAGCTAAAGCCTGCCGGTTTAAAGGGCTCGCTCCATTTAATGTGGCAGCTACTCGTCTTCTCGGACCAGCCATGGCACTTCTAAATGGTCTTCTATTATACTGCTGCTGTCCAAACCCTCTTCTAAATCGATTGGGTCCTAGGAAGAGAAACACCTGTTTTAGTATCCTTCACAACCTTGACTTAGGAATTTGAAGGATTCACAGGGTTCATTCACATGGACCGAAGGGTAACTACGCTGACAGTGATCAGGGAGCTCTGGGGGCACAGCTACCCTGGGTTAGCATTGTTATAAATTCTTATTTTTAAAGCACCTCTTATTTCAAAATGTGTCTGGTTGAAACTTAGTGTCAGTCTGGGAGCAACAATTTTAATAATAACAAAATTAAAATGTACTGGATTTTCTTAGTACAGGAGCTTGAAATGTGTCTTGGAATGGGGGGCTCTGTTTTGCTCAAAACCAAGTGAATTAGTTTAAAAAAATGTAAGGGGGTTTGTCTTTCCAGTGACTTGATTTCAAGGTTTTAAAGCTGTATCTGATTTGATTTAGGAAAGGTCTGAATGTTAAGACTTAACTGACTTGTAGACAGAAGACAATTCTGACTTGTAATAAAGATAGTACCCTAAGGAGCCTTCCCGTCTGCCGACAGAGCTCCCATCCCCACATTGCTATGAAATAGCTGGAAGATTCCAATGCCCTCTGGGCACTGACATGGAAATGAGCGCACCCATCTGGAGGATTAACCTGCAAAAGGCTGGGAATGGTCGTGAATGCCCAGATGATGGTGCTTCATAAATGAACAGGGGTCTATTCCCTTTTGTAGCTTTATAAATCTTTGCATAAATTCTGCATCTACCTGCTGCTGTTGTTGGTAACAAATGAGCAGTCCACACACACACAGCTTAAAACCCATTTAGCTTTAGTGATATTTTCTTTTCTCAAAGCCTGTTCATGCTTTTGTGCTTTCTGAACTGTAAAGAGAGAGTAAAACAGCTCTTAATCTTCAGGTGAAGTTACGGTGCATTCTGGTCTAATTACTATATGTGATAAACTCATGTAGTCAGAATTGTTTGTCAGTTTCAGAGAGGCCATCTCAACAAAATGTATATTCACACTCGTGTATAAATTATTGGTCAGGACATAGTTTCAAGAACAAGCATAGGTCGTGATGCTTTACAATGCTTAATATCTCAATGCCGTTAACAAAATACTGCACTCTACATCCTTCAGTAGCGCAAAATGCAAAGCAGGTACAGTCTATCTACAGCACTGAGTCAATAATTCATGATGTCTCGAGCAGCTAGAGATGAAGTGTTCTTATGAAGCACTGATGTTCCTTTGACACATGGGCCTCACAGGTGACGTCTGCACTGCCGTGTAAACCCAGGGCTCAAACTCTGGCTCAAGCCTAACCCCACTTCCATCTACACGCAAATCGCACTAGCCCAGGGCTGAGACCCAGGACCCCACAGAGATGGAGGGGTTTGACCCAGGGTTCAAGCCCTGTGGCTTTGCAGTGTACATGCAGCCCCGCTGGAGTCTTGTTCTGGGACTCTGCCAAAAGTATCCCGCAATCCCACAGGCTGACTTCCTGTCCCCTGGACAGTGAAGTTTTCCCACGCTGTACCACCAACAAACAGCTGCAGTGGCCACATTTTGGGAGGACACTAGGAGTTCTGGGATGGGGTGGCTGGACACAAGCTCACGCAACGCAGTGTAGATGCTGGAGGCCCAGGTTGGGACCCAGGGTTCAACAATTCCTAACCTGGGGTTACACATGAGTATAGACGCTCATTCAATTTGTGACTACCTGGATTTACCAAGAACAAATCATGCCAAACCAGCTTGATTTCCTTCTTTGATAGGGTAACTGATTTGGTGGCCAGGGACTATGTGGTGGACATAATATACCTGAACTTCAGCAAGGCTTTTGACACAGTCTCCCATGAATTTCTGATAAATAATCTGGGGAAATGCAGGCTGGACTAACTACCATTGATACATAATTGGTTAAACAACTGCAAACAGAGTAACTAATACTGGAATGTTTCAGAGTAGCAGCCGTGTTAGTCTGTATCTGCAAAAAGAACAGGAGTACTTGTGGCACCTTAGAGACTAACACATTTATTAGAGCATAAGCTTTCGTGGGCTACAGCCCACTTCTTCGGATGCATATAGTATATCCTAGTATATGCATCCGAAGAAGTGGGCTGTAGCCCTCGAAAGCTTATGCTCTAATAAATGTGTTAGTCTCTAAGGTGCCACAAGTACTCCTGTTCTTTTTAATAATGGAATGATGTTGGATTGGAGGGAGGTCTCAAGTGGGGTTCCGTAGGGATCTGTTCTGGGTCCGGTGTTGTTTAACATCAATATTAATGACCTAGATGTAGCTAGAGAGAGCATACTGATGAAGTTTGCAGATGACACAAGCTAGGGGGGTGTTGCCAACACTTTGGAGGATAGAGATAAAATTCAGAGGGATCTTGATAAATTGGAAAACTAGGCTATAGCCAAGATGTAAAGTGCTACACTTAGGGAAGAAAAACCAAATGCACAAATACCGAATGGGGGAAAACTGGCTTGGCAGCAGCATGGCTGAGAAGGATCTGGGAGTTGTGGTGGATCACAACCTCAGCAATGTGATGCTGCTGCAAAAAAGAGCAAATGCAATTGTACGTTGTATGAACAGAGGCCTAACATGCAAGTCACAGGAGAGTACCGCGCTACTTGGTGCTGGTTAGGCCTCAGCTGGAGAACTGTGTCCAGTTTTGGTCACCAGTGTCTAAAAAGGATGTAAAGAAACTGGAAAGGATCCAGAGGCGAGTGACGAAGATGCTCAAAGGGATAGAATGCAACCCATGTGAGCAAAGGCCAAAGGAACTGGCTATGTTTAGTTTGGAGGAGATTCAGGGGAGATATGATAGCCATCTTCAGATACTTGAAAGGCTGCCATGAGAAAGATGGAGAAAAGTTGTTCTCTCTTGCCACAGAGGGCAGGACAAGAGGCAAGGGGTTCAAACTCCAGCAGAGCAGATTTAGATTAAATCTCAGGAAAACCTTCCTAACTGTAAGAACAGTAGGACAATGAAATAGATGCCGAGGTAGGCCATGGGAGCTTCTTTACTGGAAGTTTTCAAAAGGAGGCTGGACAGAGCCGTCTGTCTTGGATGATTTAGACACAATAAATCCTGCATCTTGGCAGGGGGTTAGACTAGATGACCCTGTGGCTCTATGATTCTAAGCCCTAGGCTAACAAACCCAGGCTCTGCTAACTCGAGGTCTACTAACCCTGGGCTTATATTGCAGTGAAGACAGACCGGCCCACAGTGAGTACTGATGAAGGCTGTAGCCCCAACTGGTGACAAGTGTTGGCAAGTTAGTTGAGGGAATATAGTAGTTCGAAGGGGAAAGAAGGGAAGGGCAGATTTAGGATGCTTTGGTCCTAACAGCGGTGAAGCACTAAAGCACAGCTCCAGGAGGGTATTGGCTATTATGAAAGTACTCTAAGGAAGAGGGGACTGGCTATGTGTCGATAGTCAATGGACATGGTGCCACTAGATGGCGCCCAAGAATATGCAGCATTGTTCATACGTTTTATAGGATCAATAATGTCTTCTGGTTGTAGTGCCCTGCAAATGGCTTTCTTTGTGCCACTCTGAATCCTGGAGACTCCACTGCAGCAGTGACTGCAGAATGAATGAAGTTGGTGCATCTGGGCGGGGAGGAAGAGAAGGGGATAGAAAGCAGTGGTTTGATGAATCTAGATAATCTGAGGGGGGGGCCTTCCTCCAGGAAATTAGCTTTACAAACGGATTCGCTCTGGAATCGTGTTCAGCATCTAAAGGAGGACGATGCCTTTCACCCTCTTCTTCCACTGCTCCCTGGAACATTCCCCTATCGCTCTGGCTGACAGAGGACAACTCATGGGCAGTCCTAGGCTCTCTCTCCTGGAGTCCCAAGCTGTTGTTAACCATTCTCCCATCCTGCTCTCCTTGTTCTGCCCCCATGGGGGTGTTTCTGTCTGCCCTCTTCTTGTTTTTCTTCCTCACCAAGTCTGGGTTGTTCTCTCTTTGTCCCTCTCACCCAGCTGCCAGACACCACCGTCACGCTCCCCACCCACCACCTTCCCGCAGACTGGCGAGCACGGCTCTGCACAGGAGGAGAAGAAAGCAGGCTCAACGGTGCATTTCCTTGCCGCCAGGAGAAATCCTGCCTTTGCGACCACCTCTGAAGAGAGCCCACCTGTCAGGAGCCACCTGCAGAGGCCACAGAACTTTCCCCCCTATAATTTAACGGTGAAGAAGCTATGAAAAGCAACCAACTGTCATCTGTGACCAGTGACCACATTTTCTTACTCCCTTGAGAGCTGGGCATCCGGCCAGCAGCCGCCGATCTCCGCTCTGCCTTCAGAGCTGGCAGCCGGAGAGCGGTGGCTGCTGGCCGGGCGCCCAGCTCTGGCGGTAGCCCCCTGGCCCGCAGCAGTGCAGAAGTAAGGGTGGCAATACCATATCTTTGAAGAGAGACCACCTCTTACAAGCCCCCACTTTTGCTCTTGGCAGGTTTTACTGTATTTCACTGGGGCAGCAGGAGGGATTAATACAACCAGGAGCCAGGGTCAAAAAATCCTGCTCCTGCCAATCAGTTCACATGGCAAAACCTCCACTCACGAGTGTCCTGAGCCAGAGCTAGTGTCAGTCATCACTGCTCCATTGGCTTCCACGGTGCTCCCTGGATTTACGGCAGCTGAGAGTCTGACCCGGAAAACACGGTGTGAATGTTGCTATTTTAAAAGCTGTAGACCCCACCTCTGACGTAGTGGGGCAATGTTCGTTACAGCTGATCTTCATCGACTCAGTAGGGCATGCAGCTGATAAGGAGACTTGCTCTGTGCTGACATGGGGCGCGCGAAACTGTGCTTGTGCAGAGCACAGCTATGCTGGCAAAGAGCCTCCTCTGCCCCGGCCAGCTGAGTTCTGAGAGGAGCTCCCGGGAGAGCAGAGCTTGGCAGTCCCTCTTGGAGAAGAATTTAACACAGAAACTCCAATAACAGCTTGGCATTGCAGACTCTCCGGAGCAATCGTCACCAAGTTTTAGGCCAAATTCCAATACAGGCAATTGCATTTCAGCTGTGTAAATCCCTTGCTGCTGTATTCAGAGACTTAATTCCCTCTCCCTAAAGTGCTGGGGTACTTGTGATAAGAACTATCACACTTCAGCCCAGAAATGGCTGCATTTCAGGGGTGATTGAATTGAAGTTAACCCTTTCAATGTAGAAGGCCAAATTCTTGGCAGTGCTGAGCACCCTAAACTTCCACTGACTTCAACTCCGGCAGGGGCAGTGGGTGCTCTGTAGCTTACAGGAGCAAGTCTTAAATGCAGTTTAATCTGCAAAATGCTGAGGCTTGCAAAAACCACAATGTAAATTAAGAATAAGGGAATTTTTTTAAAGGAATACCTACACTAAAATCGTGACAGATTGCATCCCTATTTTCACCACTTTTACAAAACTATGATACATTTTGTACAAAGTATGCCTTGTGAAGTATCATTTGAAAACTCATAATTTGCTGATCGTTATTGTCCTGGTAAAATATGTGTGGCAATGTTGTATGTAAAGTTATAAGATTCTCCTGTATGATGTTACTAAGGCATATTCCAAATCTGGGGAAGCAGCCCAAATCAGTTCCTCGGGGACAAAAGTTTAGCCAGCACCACAGCATGGTGTCGGCATAATCAAATGGGCTATCACCTGGTTAAGCAGCCGTTCTTTGGCAGGAAGAAGGGTGTAAGCAAGAAATTTACATTTTGGCAATGGAACAGAGGGGGGTTCCCGTGTGAACAGACTGGCTGTCACCCAAACCCCTGCTGGAGATGATTCTCAAAGACGAGGAAAAGATATAAAGATTAGGAACAGAGGACACAAACCGCCTCTTTCCCCTTATCTCTACTCATGGCATCAATAATGTTTGAAAGACAAAAGAAGCATCATTGAACTGGGTCCTGGCTGAAGGAATTCAGCCAGACTGCTGTGAGCATGTGGTGAGAAAAACCTTTTTTGCTTCAAGTTCACTTAGCTTATCAAGTTAGATATTAGTTTGCGTTTTACCTTTTATTTCTTTGTAACCAATTCTGACTTTTCTGCCTCGTTCCTTGTAATCACTTAAAATCTATCTTTCTGTAGTTAATAAACTTGTTTTATTGTTTTATCTAAACCAGTGGATATTTGGATTGCGGTATTTGAAAACCTCCATTTGAGACAACAGGGTTTGTGCATATCATTTTCTGTTAATGAAATGATGGACTTTCTATGAGCTGGTACTGCACAGAAGAAAGGAGCTAGGCAGTACAAGATGCACATTTCTGGGGACAAGTCTGGGACTGGGAGTTTGCTGGTGTCGCTCTGCAATATAATTCAGGCGTGGCTGGCTAGAAGTACTCCTAGAATTCATCTGGGAATGATCTACATGCTGGAGGCTGTGTGTGAACAGACAAGGCATGGTAGTTCTCACAGCAAAGCGGAGTAAAAGGCACCCCAGGTTGGAGAATTGAGGGGACACCGCTGTTCAGCAAGCCAGATTGTACCCTAGGGAATGTCACAAAAATCTTTAGTTTGACTTATTTACCTCTGAGTTCACTGTTGTCAATGGCTGAACAATGGTGGTTCAGGGTACAAGACCATCAAAATCTTAAATAATTTGTTGTCCGATTTGCTAGGGTAAATGAAGAGTAACTTCTTCTGAACCTTAGCAAGTTCAGTGCTGCTCGTTGTGCTGACTGAGAATGTACCAAGAACAAGGCAAACACAAACAGGACCTATGCTCAGTACTCATACTGCACTACATACTGTTTGCATTGAGAAGAGAAATATTTAAGATAGAGCAGAATAATCCTCTAAAACCTTCAGCAAACTTGTTTAACAGCAGTAAAAACAGATGGAAAAATTCTAAGATGCACAAAAGAAGTCATTTGAGCTTTGTGCATAAAAACTAGTAGAGCCAATTTAGATTATTGTGTGGTCACACATTATTATTCAAGGCACATCCTAAAAATAATGGGTTCAACCAAAATGATAAATTAACTCCAATAACTGAACGATCAGAGGGTAACCTAAGGGGTAATTTAAGTGTGTTCTGGGAAAACGGGGGATTAGGAAGAGTATAATTAAAATATGCAAAACTCAAAAGGGAAGAGTTGATATTAAGTCATTTTGAATTAGTTATTCATGAGGAAGGAAAGAGGGGGAGAAAGGCATGAATTTATGCTTTGAAAGAGCCTGGATCTTCAATTGTTACAGACAAATTCCTTTTTGCTAAGCTACCGAGAGCAAAAGTAGATATTACAACTGTCCAGGATTAGAGAAGCAAAGGTTTGGGACGATATCTCTTGGTGTGCAAATGTACACTCAAAAGAGGATAGTCAGGGTGGTTGGCTTCACAGGCATCCTTCCATCCTAAACATCTCCTTATTTCCTACGGCTGCACGTTAGCAGTTACATACCTTGCCGGTTTCGTTGCATCCAGGTACGGAACCCAGGTCTCCCATTTCCATATGCTGAATTCCTGTTCTTCACTTGCTGCCTTCGTTTGTCCCCTACTAACTTTGCGCTGGTTTGTCCTTTCCTGTGGCGCTTTATGATGTCATCTGGATTGGAAAACACAAAGGAAAAAAACAGGGAAAACTGCAATTTCAGCTAACATCATGTTCCATTGTGAGTACATCCAATTATCCTCCATATTGAAAACAAGGCTTGTGCTGCTACAAACTAGGCTTGCCAGGTGCTAAAAGCCCCCGATCAGTCACATGGTGGGGATGGCATGTGTAACTATAACTGTGAATGAAAAGTAGAAATGAACTGAAGTGTGGGTTCACAACCTGAGCCTGTGACCAGGTCCAGAGGCGTGGTGACCACCTTCCCTCTCTTTACAGCTAGATGTGGGGGGTCCAAAAACTTTTTTCTGTTGTACCATAGGGTCACAGTTCAGGAAAGTTTGAGCACCTGTGAGCTGGAACGTTCCCACATAAAACATTCTGGCTACTTGGGAGCAAATAAACGCCTGCAAGTAATATAAAGTAAAATAATCCTAACGTAAAGTCACCATTAAATATATTGAGAGCGACACAGAGAAACTGAGCGATTCATACCTAATCTCCTCATACTTATACCAGCTAGAAAATATTCCCATTAGGTTTGGTTTTTAATGGAGAAAAGATCTGCAGAAGGAATCAATCAGCTGTTTGTGATACCTTATAGACTATGCAGGTTAGAGACAGTATTTGATAAGGTTAATTAAAAGGGGGAGGCAGGTTAGAGTGGAAGTATTGTTACTCCTGTGAAGCCACAGTTATAGAGGATTAATTTAATAACTGCACCTAATGCTGCTTGGGACCTGAATTTAATTAAGGGCCAATTACTGCTCGCAGTTATACGGATGCATATCTGGATTAAGTGGATGGAAAGCAGTCCTTATCAACAGCGATGTCCCTGACAGCAGACTTTGGCTGTACGTGAAAATGGCTGTAGGGATTGGACCATGTATCTGCACTAGTCATACGCATCTCAAGGATGATTTAGTGGGGATGGGTCCTGCTTTGAGCAGGGGGTTGGACTAGATGGCCTCCTGAGGTCCCTTCCAACGCTGATATTCTATGAGTCTAAGGGCAGAGAGATGTCTGGCCTCCGGTATAGCACAGAAAGCCGGGTGCTGCCCAGAGATCCCACCCTTGGCATACCCCTCACAAGGGGCTTTCACAGAGTCCTCCCCAGCCCCCTGCCCCCTGAGACATACATTGCCCCACAGGGGGTAAGGAGGAGGCAGGGCCATGGATCTGACCCCCACTGTGCCAGGTTCCCTGGAGTGTAATCCAGCTCACTGCTACCTCTGGGACAGTGCTGCAGTTCTGCACTGCCCCCCATAGGGCCCAGTGCCTCCAAGGCACAATGAAGCCCTTGGGACATCAGCAATTCGCCAGCAGCCACCCCCCCGAGGACTGTAAGATGTTGTACAACCATTAATGAATTAATTGTCCCTGCAACTCTGCATTTTACAGATGGAAAAACTGAGGCACAGCAATGATAAAGGCCTGAAAGTGGGGTGATAAATGAGGACTCACGCTCATTAGGGGTCTGAGTTCGTTTAATCTGACATCAGTAAAGGTGTCTACCCCCGACAGTGTTCCCAGCTCTCAGGGATCTATCATGAGTCTGTGATTTCTTTTCATAAAGCCCCAGCTCCAGGATTTATGAGATTATGTGAGAATCTCTGTTTACTTTTATTTTTTAAATGGAAATTTCTAGCCCTGCTGGTTGCAAGGAAAAACTTGGAAATTGTGAACCCTCCGAAAGCTCAAAAACCAGCAGGCAAATAAAAACAACCCAAACTGTATTATTATTATTTTAAAATCTCATGACTTTTAAGACATTCTCATGATTTTCAGTGACCTGACTCAGGACGTTTGACCGCCTGGGGTTGGTGATACTTCTCCAGTTGTTTGGAACGTGCACTCACACAGTTGGATGGGGGCACATGAGCTGAAAAGTAACAGTCTGATCCAGCATGTATCCTCACGTAGCACGGTAACAGCATGAAAGGAAAAAGCAGACGAGCACTGAGTGGGGAAATACCTGCATTTCATGGCAGGGAGGTAGATTCTCTCTAACAGATCCCTCTTCAGTCCTACACCAACGGAACCAGCTATTAGGTTTCATGTTGAACAGAGCAACAGAGGGTCCTGTGGCACCTTTAAGACTAACAGAGGTATTGGGAGCATAAGCTTTCGTGGGTAAGAACCTCACTTCTTCAGATGCAAGATCTCTTGCATCTGAAGAAGTGAGGTTCTTACCCACGAAAGCTTATGCTCCCAATACTTCTGTTAGTCTTAAAGGTGCCATAGGACCCTCTGTTGCTTTTTACAGATTCAGACTAACACGGCTACCCCTCTGGTATGTTGAACAGAGGGATTCAGTTTCCATGTTTGCTCCGTGGCCAGCAGCAGCAGCAGCTAGGTATTTTGGAAATTGCCCACAGCCTCTACACTACAGGGAAAGGAGAGAGCAATCCGCTGGCTCTCGTGCTGCTCTATAACGGGTTAGTGACTGGGACACCTGTCAGCTCTGAGTCATCCTCAGCTCCACCTCACCACAGATGGGTAGAGAGGGGGTTAAAATACAAGCAAAAGGGAACCAGGCAATACTGCTAATGTCCCAGACCTCCACAGAACACCTGCTGCGGGGCCTATAATTAGCTCTAAACAGATCAGGGGTTTTAACTGTGTGTTCAGTGGAGAAAGAGATCCTGGGTCACGGTGTTCACGGCATGAGACCATGCTGTTGTTCATGTCTTCTTTCGCTGGACTCTGTTGCCTTTCCGAGTGTAACATTAATGGTCCTGAGCCTGTACAATGCCACCCATTCATATGCCTGCATTTAACTTTTCCTCTGATTAAACCTTCATATGTTTAAACCTAAATTAGTGGCATTATGGCAGCAGGAAGGAGAATCTCTCTCTCTCTCTCTCTCTCTCTTCACCACTGTCTTACTCCATTTTTTTGCTGGTTCAGCTCCAGTCAGGCACCTGTATTTCTGTTAGTGGCAGACTTCTTTAAACACATACCTGTGCCTATAGGCCACTGTGATAGGACGTGGTTTAGAAACACTTAAACTAGACAAAAACAGCTGTGCAACTTAGGATGGAGCAGGGTCTTGCGAGAGAGAGGAATTATTCCAGCTCAGTACTAATGTGGACACGAGAACAAATGGATATAAACTGTCCGTGGGGAAGTTCAGGCTTGAAATTAGACGAAGGTTTCTGACCGTCAGAGGGGTGAAATATTGGAACGGCCTTCCGAGGGAAACGGTGGGGGCGACGGACCTGTCTGGTTTTAAGATTAAGTTAGATAAGTTTATGGAGGGAATGGTTTAATGGAAAAACATATTAGCCAAGGAATACCGAGCAATGGCAGGTAAATAGTATAATGGCTAACAGGGGTCAGGCTGGAGACTCTTGCCTACATGCTCGGGGTCTTACTGATCGCCAGATTTGGGGTCGGGAAGGAATTTTCCTCCAGGGTAGATTGGCTGAGGCCCTGGAGGTTTTTCGCCTTCCTCCGCAGCATGGGGCAGGGATCGCTAGCAGGAGGGTTCTCTGCCAATTGAAGTTACCAAAACACAGGATTTGGGGACTTCAACAGCAGAGTCAAGGGAAGGGGTAGGGACGGTTTTGTGGCCTGCAGCATGCAGGGGGTCAGACCAGATGATCATAATGGTCCCTTCTGACCTTAAAGTCTATGAGTCTATGAGTCCTCTGAGAGGCTTCAGAAAGAACTCCTGCCCCCCATGCGGTTCCTTAGGATGTGCCTGTGAGCGTTGCACAGTTTTGGAAGCAAGCGTCCATCTTTTGCAAACTTCTTTCACTCTCCACAAGGCAGCATGTGGACTCTGCATCACTTTATGCATGTTTCAACTGCTTTTAGCGAAACGATTCTGCTAAGAAACCCTCCCCAGTTAGCCAAAGGCGCCGGGTCTCAACAAGGTGGGTTAAAGTAAATCTAGGTTTGGTAACCCAAAGTGTTTTGAAGTCTGGTGCACCCTAAAAAAAAAAAAATTCCAACCTGTCATCAGATAATGTATATGGAATTCCAGACAGATTGTTTCAGTTTTCACCAAATTAGTGAACATAAGAACGGCCCTAGTGGGTCAGACCAAAGGTCCATCTAGCCCAGTATCCTGTCTTCTGACAGTGGCCAATGCCAGGTGCCCCAGAGGGAGTGAACCTGACTGGTAATGATCAAGTGATCTCTCTCCTGCCATCCATCTCCACCCTCTGACAAACAGAGGCTGGGACCCCATTCCTTACCCATCCTGGCTAATAGCCATTAATGGACTTAACCTCCATGAATTTATCTAGTTCTCTTTTAAACCCTGTTATAGTCCTAGCCTTCACCACCTCCTCAGGCAAGGAGTTCCACAGGTTGACTGTGTGCTGTGTGAAGAGTGGGGGAAGGGCTGTCAAAATCAGGCTTATAATGGAACGCTCACTTCACCCATGCTTATGCAGAGACTGCTGGAAAGTGTTTTCTTTGATGGAGGTGGCCGCATGCCAGGAGATTTCCTAGAGCCATTATTGTGGGTACAAATCACTCCTCAAGTGCTTGTCATTTGTCAATCTCTACCAAAAATACCAAGAACCAAAGGAATACAAGACCCAGAGTAAGTGAACAGTGTCAGGTATGAGGGAGACTAGACTCCCTGCCTGTTTTTGTGATTTTGCTACCCCGTCTGCCCGGAGCAGAGCCCATGGGGTGATCTCAATGTTCATGTGTTTTAATGGTCTCACTGATGTGTGCCCGTGAGGCAGGTGCTGCCTGGAGCACAGACATTTTTGACGTGCGTTCCTAGCTGAGTCCCGGCTTGCTCCTGGTGGAGGTGGGAACAGGGAGCTGATACTGAGCTCACAGGACTGATGGAAATCACTCTCCCTTTGCTGTAAGTGAAAAATACTCAGTTGTTTGCTTGACCACCTTTCCATGCTGAAAAGGAAATAGGTACAGCAACGGTTACCGTGGGCCTGTCTGGGACCCTACTCTATTTTCATAAGTAAATGCTGTAGAGAAGAGACAGCAATTATGAAAAATAATTTTCTGCTGTGTGAATGTGCATAAGAACTCTCAGAGTTTTGGGGCTATAATATCAGCATCTACCAGTGGTCCATGCATCTGAAGAAGTGGGTTTTTTACCCACGAAAGCTTATACCCAAATAAATCTGTTAGTCTTTAAGGTGCCACCGGACTCCTGGTTGTTCTGCTAAAACTGAGCCTTCAAACCTGCCCTGAGCAGCGCAACCACACCTCAGAGGACCCAGTGCTAGGGTCACTCAGTGTAACCCCAAACAAATAGTGAAATTAGGGGCCAGATCCTCAGCAGCTGTAAATCAGTAGAGCTTCATTGAAGTCAGTACAGCTACATCACTTCACACCACGCCAAGGATCTGGCTCTGGGTTTTCTGTGAAAAAAATAGAACTGGCTGTTGTTCTGCTCCAGAATTTCTACTGTATGGGGCTAGAAACGGTCCAGTGCCTCTATTAAAAGTATGCAGCTAACCCAACAATTACAGCCTGGCAAAGTTTGTTTATAGAATGAAAATGTCAGTGGAATAAGCCTCCCGGATCTATATCCCAAACCTCGTGACTTAATAAAAGGACAGTTGTTTATGCCCAGATCAACATAGTCCCTGACAGAAAACTGACTGGCCTAATGAGCGAGCTGCTAATAATAGTCTCAGCACCAAGTGACCACAGGCCCGGGCTCATGTTTTCATTTCGGCCGAGGGTCCATTTATCAGTCTCTCTCCAACCTGCTGGGTTAGAAACTTTCAGCTCTGAAGTTAGGTTGTGTCTCTCAGCAGCGTTCAGAGACAGTTTTTTAAACTGATGTTTTTCCACTTGCTCTTTTTCTGCCATTTAACACCCACACTGTACAGCTATTACATCCGTACATTCTCCCGGAATGTAACCTTGATCTTTATATTGTATGCCGCATGTTCGGTATGCCTGGCAGCCAGTTCTATGGGGCACTATGTCACATAACAGAAACTGCAAAATACAGGGGGGAACCTGACAAAACAGCCATTCTGATGTTACTATTCCTTGGGAAGGGGCTACTCCAGCGCCCTTTAATATCCATGGCAGTTGACTAGGCCCCTAAAATTCCTAGATTATGCTGCAACTGGATAAATAAAGGCTGAATTTTTCAAAGGGACATGACAGAACTGGGCATCTAATCCACCTCATCCAGTCAAATTGCACTGGGTCCGTTCCTTGTTCTTGTTTTCTTTTATTAGAGCACAATTGAAAAAAGTCAGCATTTTTCCTGCTGTGGTATTTGGCTTTTCACCGTGTTCACAATATTCCTCCTCCCTAGACTAGAAACATCCCACAGCTCCCAGCAAAGAGACATGGTCATTTTTAAAATTCATTCCCTATGAACCTGATCGCTGTAAATACCCAGAAACAAGCTGCTTGCCTGGGCCGGAGCCAAACCCCGCCTGCTGCTCCACCTGTGCAGAGGGTGTGGGGGAAGCGGCACTACACCCCACAGCAGTTTCTTTTCTCTGTTTTGGTTTGTTTCTACCACCAGACTCCAACTGCCTGCGGAGCCCGGGCCGGGTCCCAGCCTCGGGGATCCCGGATTTCAGAGGGCCAGCTGCGCTCCCTGGCAGGTAAGCCCCGTTTGAGTCCTACACAGGCAGTAAAAGGAAAGGCTCCAAATCAGGTCTGGCCTCCCCGCAGCATTGGGGGCCGGGGAAGCGCCCAGCCAGGGGGCGCGGATGATTTCACGGCGATGGCATTGTGCTGAGGGCGGGCCGCTGGCAGCCGGGGTCAGGGAAAGCTCCCACAGCCGGCAGCCGGGCGCCTCCCGTTCCCGGCCAGCCCGGGCGGCCAGGGCAGGCTGCCGCGGCCAGGCGCGCTCGGACTCCGGGACACCAGCCGCGGCGCGCCCTGGGGCAGCTCCGCCCGCCGGCCCAGGAGTTCACCCAGCGGGGCCGGGCGCCGGCCCGGCCTGCAGCTCCGTGCCAAGCCCGGAGGGGCCCCTCGCCGGGCTGCGTCTCGCCCTGTCCAGCCAAGGGGCTGCGCGCCGCGGAGCCCAGCGCAGATACCGGGGCTGGCGGGCCCTGGCGCTCCGTGCGCTCTGCCTCTCCAAGCGCCCCAGGCTGCGCGCCCCGGTTCCGCGGGAAGCCCTGGCAGGGCGCTCGGCGGGGCAGGGACCGGCACCTACCCAGGGACATGTCAATCTCCTCCGCGCCCCGCTCCGGCCCCGCGCCGGCTCCCGGCTCCGGCCCCGCCGCCTCCATGGGCTCCTGCTGCGGGTCCAGCGCTGGGAGCGGAGAGGCAGTGCCCAGCCTGGCCGGTGCTCCGGGCGCGCTGCCCAGCTGCCCGTCCCCGCCCGGCCGGCTCTGCGCCCAGCTCCTCTGTGCGCCTGCCTGGAATGTGCCGGGCCGGAGAGTGCCAGCGGGCCAGCCAGCGCCCACCCCTGGTACCTACCCCTGGCACCCGACCCTGGCACCCTCCCCAGCACCCGGCCAGCACCCGCCCCTGGCACCCTCCCCAACACCCACCATTGGTACCCACCCCTCGCACCCTCCCCAGCACCCGCCCCTGGCATCCTCCCCAGCACCCAGGCAGCACCCACCCCTAGAACCCTCCCCAGCACCCACCACTGGTACCCACTCCTGGCACCCGCCCCTGGCACCCTCCCCAGCACCCAGGCAGCACCCGCCCCTGGCACCCTCCCCAACACCCACCACTGGTACCCACCCCTCGCACCCTCCCCAGCACCCAGGCAGCACCCACCCCTAGAACCCTCCCCAGCACCCACCACTGGTACCCACCCCTGGCACCCAGGCAGCACCCGCCCCTGGCACCCTCCCCAGCACCCACCACTGGTACCTACCCCTGGCACCCGCCCCTGGCACCCTCCCCAGCCCCTGGCCAGCACCCACCCCGGGCACCCTCCCTAGTCCCCAGCCAGTACCCACCCTGGGCACCCACCCCAGTCAGCACCCACTCCGGGCACCCGCTGCAGTCCCCAGCCAGCACCCACCCTGGCACCCTCCCCGGCCAGCACCCGCCCCGGACACCCTCCCCAGCCAGCACCCACTTCTGGCATCCTCCCCAGCACCCAGCCCAGACACCCTCCCCAGCCCCTGGCCAGCACCCGCCAGCATCTTCTCGCCCCGCCTCAGCTCCAGATAGCACCATCCCTTCCTCTCCCGCCCCATTCCAACAGCATTAGCAGTACCCACCTCGCCCTTTCTAGCACCAGCACCCCCTTCAGCCCCTCTTCCAGCAAGAGCTTTCCCCCCAGACCTCCACCTATCCCAGCGGCTGCTGCCTCCTTTTCCAAATCTCCCTGTCCCAGCAGCAACCGCCAATGCTGTGTCTTCTTCTCTCGACCTCCTGCTCTCCTGTCTCCCTTTATTAGATTTACTTCATGAATTGTAGTGGGGGTGTGGAGGTTCCACTACTTCAGGGTATGCCACAGGCTCATCTGAGGCTGGGCAGTTCTCCTCGGGGGTTAGCGCTGCCCAGGCCTGGGCGTAGCCCAGAGGTGAATATAATGTTGGGAAATTATCCACCGTTTCTGAGTTATGGAAAAGGGGGAAATGGGCCTTCCCCATTTTAAGGCTTGTCAGGGGGGGGGGCTGGCCCTTTGAAGGGAGATGGGACGCAGCCAAGTCTCCTCTTGAAAAAGGTCGCCTGAGCTCATCAGGCCTCTGGAGAGAGAAGGAAAGATGCTAGCCAGCTGGGGTCATCGATCCTTGCTAGGGAGCAGGTGACTGCAGGAGTCCCTGAGACACTAGGGGAGCCTCTAGAGCAGTGGTTCTCAACGGATTTACCATTGTGGGCCACATATGCAGCATTCTGTGTTACGGGGGCTGCAGCCACACAATATATATACTACCCATATGGCCCTGAGGATGTCACATGGGCCACAGCTGTGTGCTGATAAGCTGCACACAGGTTGAAAACCAGTGCTCTAGAGGGCTGTGCCTGGGTCTCCAAGCCATCGAGAAAAGCTGTACCGGGTGGAGATGCCTCAGAGGAAGGATTATTGTTATGAAGGTTTTATTTTGAGTTCTGTTTTTTGAAATGTTTCGTTACTAGCCTGGGTGGAATGGCCAGAGGGCAATTTAAAGGGAGCAGGGAGAAGCCCAGCCCAAACCCAGAAGGGCAGTGTAATGCCTTAGCCAAGAAGGAAGGATTTGGGCCTGGAAGACCACTGAGAACTGTGTGGACAGGTTGTCATAAACTAGACCCCAGAGAAGAGTTTTGTTTTAAATACTTTAGAGTGTGGAAAGTTATTGAGGGAAGGGGCTGCATGGCCCCCCTGTGCCTTGAGAGGGTGCCCTGGAAGTGGTGTTCCCACAAGGCCAAAAAACCTGCCCTTTAAAAACATGGTATTTTCAGTTTGTGTTTAGATTGTAAACTCTCTGGGGTAGGAATTTGTTGCTGCTCTGCGTTGGTACAGTTCCTAGCACAATGGGCCTCCATGCTGGGTTGGTCTCTAGGGACTATTGTAATACAAATGAATAATAATATGGCCTATTAAGTGCCTTCTCCTAATAGTGACCCTTCAGCCCACAAATGTTCCTGTTCAAAAGCAGCTGATGTTGCTGGTTCTACTTGGGAAGTGGTTTAAGATTAGGGCTTAAATTGGAGTTACTCAGGAATATTTTCTTGTTATTCCTGAATAACTCCATGTGTGGGCTCTGATACTATGGAAAAATAGTGTCCACACAGTTATTCCAAATAGCTGTCGTGCTCTAAATTCACACCCTACCTTAATTCAAGTGTAGACAAACCATTAAGGAAGTACAAAGTGTTTAGTCCCCTTTGGATCTTGCTGGCAGGGAACAAAGATGCTTTAAAATTGAGTTGTGTTTCAAATCCTTTAACACCCAGTGTAGACAATAGTTTAACAAAATTAAAATTGTTTCCTTGTGGCCAGCTAGTACTATGGGACCAGCTAATACCATTTTAAGGTGCTATTTTGTGATGCATGTGATGCCAAGGGGTGTTTCAAATCTCATTAGCTAACTTGAGTTTGCTGACTCAGTTTCCACAAGCACCTCTTTTCATCATCTAGACAAAACCTGTGTCACAGACTCCTTCTTCCCTACTTCATCTGTTAGGGACCTTGATGGTATGATGAAAGAGAAATTAAAAACAGATAGATGCTTCCTTATAAATCCCAAATACCATTGTGTTCCCCCTCCCCCCTAAAAATTAGCAGTAAACTGTAGAGCATAATTAGTATGGACTTGTTTATTGCTGAGTTTCCTCTCTACCCTTTGCTCAGTCTCCCTTTAAAACACAATCTGTGGCCCCCATGAATAAGATCCAGACCCAAGTCTTAGCACCCTGAATGGATTGCAAGTGCAAGTTAGATTCTTCAGTGCACATTTCTCTCCCTAGACAAGAGAACAGGTCAATGCTGGGAATGTCCATCACCCACTCTCTGAATGCAGAATGTCCTGCCAAACTATCTTCCTCTGCTTTCAATGCCTTATGGAGAAACAAACCAGAAAGGAAGAGAAAAATCTGCTGAAGGAACAATCTACCCTTTTAAATTGGGCTAATGTGATACTAGATGAATAGCATGTTTGTTTCTGCAATTTTAGATAACAATTGCTCTGAAATCATCTCTGCTATAGGGTACATAATAAAGGTCACATGAATCATTGAACAAAGTTTGCACAACAGCAAAGTGTTGTGAGTTTCTGAGACAGTGTCTCATTTTCCCCAATGTACAGTACACAGTTCAAATGGGGGCATTCTCCACATACAATGCACTACCTGATATCCCTGGAAATAGATATGAAATTCTTGGTGATATGGAAGGAACGTGAGGGAGCCAAAGTACCAGTAACAAGAGATAGCTATGAGTCACAGTTCCTAATATAGTTATATATATATATATATGTGGAGGGGCCTTCAAAACAGGAGTACATTGAAATGCTAGAATGCTGAAGCTTAGTGATGGAAGCGGAACAGACTGAGTCAGAATGTGGTCCAGGGGATAGGGCACTGAACTGGTAACCTGCTAACCTGTCCTGAGACCTTGGGCAAATCCCTTCACCTCTCTGTGGTTCTTTCTCTTCCCACATGATGCCTTAAATATTTAGGACCTGATCCTGCAAACACTGAGGAGCATGCCTACCTTTATAGTGCCATTTAAGTCAATGGCACTGAAGTTAAGCATGCAGGCAAGTGTTGATGGAATCAGGAGCTTAGATTGAAAACTATTCTGGGCAAAGATTGTCTCTTACTATGTGTACAGCCCCTAGCACAACCATAATAGAAATCACCTTTACAAGACATGGGAAAGCAGATTGAATTGCTGGGCTCACATTCAAATTGGAAAAGTGAGGGCAATAATTTAGGGAATTTTACATTTATAATACTGAAAGAATAGAATGGTGTTAAGGTAGGAACATCTGAACAACCATTGCACTGTCTTGTAGTGACACCATGCAATAACTACGTGATTATGATTAAGGCGTTTTACTGTTTCTGTTCTCACATTAGATTAATCCGATTTGTAAAGACCCATTAGACTTTTTCTTATTCCCCCCTCCCCCACCCGCCCGTGTCACGACAGGGCAAAGTGAAGGGTGGTTGAATTCCTTACCTGTATTTTCATCCTGTAACATGCTTGGATTTCTTTTAAGTTTAACTTTGAATCTCCTGGGTTTATAATACTTGCTTTTGGAATAACTGCAATATATCTGTAGTGTAGTTACTCTTAAATTGCTGATATGTACTGTCAATCTTAACTCCATTTGAACATCTTTTGTCTAGGAATTTCTGTGGCATGTTTCAATTTTTAATTGAAAATGTCGTACATGCAGGGGTGGCTCTAGCTTTTTTGCCATCCCAAGCACGGCAGGCAGGCTGCCTTCGGCGGCATGCCTGTGGGAGGTCCCCGGTCCCACAGATTCGGCATACACGCCGCCGAATTGCCACCGAATCCACGGGACCGGCAGACCTCCCGCAGGCATGCCGCCGAGGGCTGCCTGACTGCCGCCCCCACAGTGACCGGCAGACCGCTCCCCGCGGCTTGCCACCCCAGGCACGCGCTTGGAGTGCTGGTGCCTGGAGCCGCCGCCGTGTACTTGAACAGTAAACAAGAATCCCAAAGAGAATATTGCTGACCCAGTTGGGAAGATTAAAGCAAGATGCATCTGCAGTATGTGACCTGGCTGCAAGAGGGAGCATGGGGGTGGCATACACATTGTAGTTACTATCTGATGTTTCTAAGGACTTTGAGAGATGAAGTGTCAACCTTCCATATTTTTAAATTTAACTTTTATGGCCACGTTAACCTGTACACACGGGTTCTTTTCCCCACTCCGGAGCAGCATGAAGCAGCCTGAGCTTACTGGCCAGTTAAACTAGATTTACAATTGCTTTGTATCACCAGAGTAGCACAGAACAGCTTTACTATATGCTCCGAATTCCCCCAGCCACTTGAATCTGTCTGCATTCCTCTGCACACCTCTTCCCAATCCCTCCTCCATTCTGCACCCCATATTTCCCTGTGTTTAAGCCAAAGTTGCTTTTCTTTTAATTTGCCTTGAGGCTTACTGGACCTTTGGGGTGCACTCAGTTCATGGTTTTGAGCTTTTCTCTGCAACAAAACATGAACGGATTGCACATTTTTAAGCCAATCTCTTGATAACTGTTTGAGGCCTGACTCATTTTTGAATGCGTGGGGTTTGTAATACTGAACTCTATTTGCATTTTTCTATAGTGTTAAATTGTAATAGCTTGTGAGGAGTCCCAGGGTGTCCTTTTAAGGGCAAGTCTGGGTCTGCACATCCCTGTTCCAAGTGCCATCCCTTTGAAGACGGCCATTGTGGGATTTGTAATTCCTCAGAGAGCTAGTTATGGCAGGATGGAAGCAGGGCCTGCTGGGAAGAGGGAGGGGTTACGTATGGTGAGACAGATGGTAAAATCCCCAGAGTTGGAAAAGCTATTCTAGTGTTCACACGGTTAGGAGGGAGTGCCAGAATGCACACCCCTCACGTGCACACTTGTGTCTGTCATCCGTCTCTTCAGGTTCCCTACAGCTGGCTCCTCAGCCGCTTGCATGGGATAAATTCTTCTCTCTTCAGATTTCCTCTGTAGATCCCTAGAGGAACCCAGCACAAGAACAGGGTGCCTTCTCGGAAGTTAGGGGATCTCTGGGCCGACTCTGATATTTGGTGTTTTTCTCCAGCTCCTGGAGTCATGCATTATAAGAGAATCTCAACTTTTTTTTTTTTTTTTGAATGAAAGTTCCTAGCCCT
This sequence comes from Malaclemys terrapin pileata, assembly GCF_027887155.1. Lineage (NCBI taxonomy): Eukaryota > Metazoa > Chordata > Testudines > Emydidae > Malaclemys > Malaclemys terrapin. The sequence goes on along the minus strand of NC_071513.1, from coordinate 2,061,524 downwards.
CATAATTTTGGAGAAAAGCCTGAAAACACAAACCCTAAAGTCTCAAGAACCAGAAGGCAAATACAATTAATCCAAAATGTATTGTCTTAACAATCATGAGATTTTTAAAAATCATCTCATGATTTTTGGGGGGTTCATGAATCATGAATGTTTGGGGCTCACCGTATTTCCACTACATTATTTCTGTCTTACCCCAATCTCTTGGGTGAGAAGAATACAACGGGGGTTGCACAGATTACTTTGTTACACCACTCTTATCCCATTGTAACTCAATTGACAATGGAGTTGACTCCAATTTTACTCTAGTGTGAGAGGAGAAAATTGGCCGTGCTGTCCATAGTGATCATTAATGATACAGATCTAATTTTTCCCACATTGGTGCTATTTTTGAAGGTAACTGTTTGCTTCAGTCATCTGAAATCCAGGTTTGGGGGGAGATCATTAAGATGCTGATTGAAGTAGGATAACTTGTGAAGAACTCTCTGGAGAGATTCTGAAGATCTTACAGTATTCTGTTAAATTTGCATAGAAAAGGCATCAATATAGACTTAAAAAACTGATCTGAACAGAGAGCCACGTGGGATGAGGTGGTGGTGGGGGAAATGTATTTTATTTTGCTTAATTTCTCTAGTGCTAAAGATACTAAACAAAATTTAGGTTAACTATGTTAGGGTTACTATGGCCATGAAATCAATTGCCAGATGTGATTGCTTGTATCATTCCAACTCTGCTGACAGAGATAAATTATTTATCCCTTTTGGCATTAGGTATTTAAATGATTGCCCTAAGAAGATTTTTGTTCTTTTTAAACCTTGAAAGTGTAAGTTGAATGAATGAAATCTATATATAATGAATTTTTATCCAAAGGCATTTTTATTCTTCCTCTAACAAAGCCTTGGAGTTTTTCATAGTGTATCAAAGGGGGTTAGTGATGCATTCGTGATTTTCTGTAAAATCATAACAATTGCCTTTTTAAAACATTTGAAAAAGTAACAGACCTGTGAGATTTCCAATAGTGTTTCATTTCATCACATTAACAGTGAAACAATGTCACTTTATCTCAAAGGTTTAAAGGTGAGAGTTAGAAATATCTTGAATCACAGAGATTAATTTAAAAGACAGCATGTATAGCAATATTTGCTGATTTGAAATGACAAAACTAATTGTATGGAACTGCAGTGTAAATGGGGTTTTTATATATATATTTTTTACTCCTACATATTCATATGATATTGGGATTTAGGAAGAAACAAAATTTAATAAGCCTAGATCTTAGGGCAGTGATATCACCTTCATAAATAGGTGACTGAGATAAATAAGCCCAGATATTGGGGTTATAACCCTTCCAAACCAAGTCTGTGACCTCATAATAACTTGGCAAATATCTCATTTGCCCTGCTTTATTTAAGACAATCTAAGCACCACAGTTAATTCCATTCCACATAATTTCAGAGGCTAACAGTTTAAGAGGGAGTTTCACATGCTGAAGGTTGATAAAAGGGCCAAGATCTACTCTGTAATAAGTCTGCAACCCCAAAAAACTAAATTGGGTTGCATGAGTGTAAAAGACAAATTTGTCTCTATCATTTTAAAATAACAGTTAATAAAAACTAGCCAAGTTACTGAATGTTTGTAAAGGGTAATTGTAAAACATCTGGTCACCAGGACCAGATGGTATTCTCCCAAGAGTTCTGAAGGAACACAAATGTGAAATTGCAGAACTACTAACTGTGGTTTGTAACCTATCATTTAAATCAGTTTCTGTACCAAATGACTGGAGGATAGCTAATGTGATGCCAATTTTTAAAAAGGACTCCAGAGGTGATCCGGGCAATTATGGGCCGGTAAGCCTGACTTCAGTATCGGGCAAACTGGTTGAAACTGTAAAGAACAGAATTGTCAGCCACATACATGAACATAATTTGTTGGGGAAGAGTCAATATGGCTTTAACTGGTTAAAAGACAGGAAACAAAGGGTAGGAATAAATGGCCAGTTTTCAGACTGGAGAGAGGTAAATAGTGGTGTCCCACAGCCGTCTGTACTGGAAAAAGTACTATTCAACATATTCATAAATGCTCTGGAAAAAGGGGTAAACAGTGAGGTGGAAAAATTTGCAGATCATACAAAACTACTCAAGATACTTAAATCCAAAGCAGACTGCAAAGAGCTACAAAGGGATCTCACAAAACTGGGTGACTGGGCAACAAAATGGCAGATGAAATTCAATGTTAATAAATGCAAAGTAATGCACATTGGAAAACATAATCGCAACTATACATACAAAGTGATGTGGCCTGAATTAGCTGTTACCACTCAAGAAAGAGATCTTGGAGTCATTGCGGAGAGTTCTCTGAAAACATCCACTCACTGTGCAGCGGCAGTCAAAAAAGCAAACAGAATGTTGGGAATCATTAAGAAAGGGAGAGATAATAAGACAGAGAATATCATATTGCCTCTACGTAAATCCACGATATGCCCACATCTTGAATACTGTCCATGAAATAAGCCAACACCAAGGTAGTGGGTTAAACCTTAATACAATCATGGGCAGCTGTTTAGGAAGTAGTTTTCATTAACTTGGCCAGAGCTAGCATATGGCTAGACTGGAAGTGAAGGTGTGTGATTGCAGCATGCATCTCCGTGCTAGCTTTCGTCTAGTTAGCACTGGTGACAACAGTAGTGTAGACAACAAGGCACAGGCTAGCAACTCACCTACGTACCCTGATGCCCCGGCCATCTCGTACTCAGGAGGCTAGCCCGTGCACCTTGTCGACACTATTCTCATTGCCTGTGCTAGCTAGATTAAAGCTAGTAGGGGTATGCCTACCCACACTACAATTACACCTTTGTTTGCAATATAGACATAACCTTTAATGTGACTGCACTTTCAGAAGAGTCTTCCCTTGGACTAAAGTAAGGTTTTAATGGAAGACCACATTCTTAATTCTATCAAGAAACAGGATGTGGGAATGCACTTTGTCACAGCATACCATGCAAGTTATTTAAAGTCAAAAGAGCAAACTCCCTTAAGACACCATTGTAGGAAGACTGAATGCAACGCACACCTTCACCCCAGCTTTGCCATCTGTACAGAATTTCTAGCTTTCTATATATTTCTAGCACGCACGCTGGCCAATAAAATACATTAAGTTCATGAACTTCATCTTTTAGGGTAGAAACCCTGCAAAATGTACTTTCTGTAGTTCATTGAAGCATTGCCAGTTGTACAATTAAACAGATGCTCCAAATGGAGGATATAGCCGGGAATTTTCTTTTTAAAAGATCTTCTGTTTTATTGTAGTCTGTACAATAATAAAATAGCATTTATTTATTGATTTACTTATGAAAAGATGTTCACTGAAGCAGCCAAAGGGAAATTATTTTTGTTTCTTTTCTCTTAATAAATCAGATGTCACAGAATAAGTCATGTCCATGTCTTTCAAAATATTCCACTACATAAAGCACTAGCACTTTAGTATTGACAGTGGTGCATTTGCCTTTTGTTCTAGTTAGAACAATGTGGCTTGCTTCACTGCCAAAATGGGCCAATGTGTTGAGACTTTAATAGGATCTGTCCTTATTTATACCAAGTTTGAATTTGATTATTTGTGTGTGCACGTAAGGAGAAAGGGGGGTTAATTGACAAAAGAACCACTTAACATCTGTTTCTGTTGGCCTCTCTATCTCTGCTCACATTTACACGTGTGTCCAGATGAAATCAGGCAACTGGTTCTTGAAAATAGAGGATGAATAGAAAAACGGTCAACCACTTAGGAACCTGACACATGAAACTGATAGCTAAATACTGAAGCCATACTTGTTAGTGTTGTTCAATGTGGGTGTGAAAAGTGACGTTGCACCTAAAAAAAGCCTCACAGGAACATCAGTAAAGTCTGAATGTTGAATAGTTCCTGCACTCTTAAAAGCCCTCTTGGATTAATGTGTTTAAAGACATATCAGTAATGGCTTTTCTTTAAAGAGGAGACCTTCAGCTTCATTGGTGTGTTTTCTACTGTTGCCCAAGCCTTTGCTTTCTCTTTCCTATGCAAAGCTCCTAAACCCGTCTGTACTCAGAAACTGTAGGGTTTCAACTTGCCCTAATGCAATCATGTTGCCGCAAGTGGCAAAAGTGCGGTGCCTCCACGCACAGTTTTCTCGCAACCACTGCTTGATCTTTGATAGGTGCACCTATCTCACAACGCCTGGCAGAGCTCCAAAGACCCTTTCTGGAGCAGGTGCATACTGTCAGTGATGTATAAAGCACATTTGGCACCTACTGGCAGCCCTGCTGTAAATGATTCTGTCCTACCACAGTATCCGCACATGCTTTATGAAGGGCAGGGACTACTTTCTATGACCTAAAAAAAGCACAGGAGTACTAACAAATTTATTTGAGCATAAGCTTTCGTGGGCTGCAGCCCACTTTTCTAAGGTGCCACAAGTACTCCTGTTCTTTTTGCGGATACAGACTAACACGGCTGCTACTCTGAAACCTTTCTATGACCTGACACTCTCACATGTTGCAAATGCGTTGGTGGAGAGTCATCAACCCCCACACATATCAAACCACTGCTGAATCAACTGTGGGCCTAGCAGCCTGCGGTGTACCAAGAACACCATTCACCAAAGTGCTTGAAGAGATAAGGAGCTTTATTACTATTTTCTTTCTCTACATTACTTCCATAATTAGTTTAGTTTCTTTTTATGTTTGAAATTTGAACTAGAAGTTTCCTTCTTGTCTCCTGTGAAGATACTTGGGTGGGAATGATCTTGCCTGGTTGTAGAGGCTCACAGACTAGGGTGGGGCCAGAAGGGACCATTTTGTCATGGAAAAGCATGGGGATGTTTTTAGACAGCTGGGCTTTGCTTTGGGTATGTCTCATGTATCTGTGTCCTTTTTTTCCTTTTTCAGGCTTCAGGGGTCTGGAGATTCAGCCGTCTCGCTATGATGCGCACAACAGGGTAAGCACATTCATGGATTGCTGTGTCTGCATGCTGTCTAATGTATGAGCAAGTGTGTGTTGGTTCAAAAGGCAAAGGTCAAAAGTAAAACAAAGTTCTATCATCTTATAATGTACTAAACTTGTTGAAAAAACAAAGGAAGAATCTAGTGAAATGTTACTTGTAATAGGACAGTGCTTTTATTAACCCAGGAGGAGAGAAGAACACCTGTGTGTTGTAATATGATGTGTTGCAAGCATGCTAGAGGTTACAATGGAACCATTAATGTCAAAAGCCGAGGTTTAGACTGGGGCAGACGCACATGCACAAAGGCCTTATCTAGACATGGCTTCCTCAGGCTCTAACTCAGACATGTATTAAAGGCAGAGTGGCTTGTGTATGTTAAACTTCTAAAATATGTGTGTTAGCACATAACACTATACCTTAAATCCTAGACTAGACAAGGTGAAGTTCATATACAACGGATGTGGATAACCACAAAGATTCTCAAAGTGGAAGTTACCCACAAGAACTGGAGGCTTTGTAGTGGTTTTCAGCATCCTGAAAACTAGAGGTGTGTATTTTGTTTGTTTTTTAGCACTGTGGGGAAAAAAGCAATAAAGATAAGGAGGAAATGAAGTGCTTGTTAATAAAGAAAAACTGGAAGGATAGTGAGAAAAAATGGTGAAAGATATTACAGCAGACAGAACAAGTGGAATAAGTAGTGGATAAAATTAGACTTCAGAATCCCAGACATCCAACAAAAGGTTGGATTTATTTACCAGAAACTCTCATGTGAACACCAGTTTTCCTACCTGTTCCTCACTTAGAAACCTGGAAATCATAGGCACCCTCTCATAATAGTTAATTTTTGATTGTAGATATGGTGACCACTCCATCATTTCAAATAACTATTCTCTTTATTAATAGATGCCTCAGCCATCCCATTTAGCCCATCCTATTTGCTATTTATACTTTCTATGGTGTGAATGAGCTAAAGGCAGCATTTGTCCATAGGTGGGATTGAGCCAGTACTTGATATATGCTGTATCCGTACTTTTCTGGTGGCCTCCAAGCACTTTTTTTTCTGAATTAATCTTTCACTAAAGTAATAGCTCTTATGGTTGCTAAGAAAATTTTCTGAATATGACTCAGTATGGTGCTGTAAAACAGAGTTCAGACAACCGGCTTGAAATAATTGCTCTAGGAGATGTGTGAGCGGCACCTTTTCATTTCTAACGTTACTGAAACTAGATAGGCATTCAAATAACTGCAGTTCTACATTTTTGCCCACATCCATGGCTATAGGCAAGGAGCATAGCTCAGATGAGGGTTTGCAAAGTTGGCCTTAATGCTTCCCCAACCTGGCCAATCCCCTAGTGCAATTTAGAGCAATCTTCAGGCTGCTGTAAATTTTTCCACCTGCCAAGAATCCCTAAGATTCAATAAAGCAGCCAACTGGTGTAGCGATGCCCTTGCCTTACCTCTCTTCTCAGGCCTCACTCTTACATCAGCAGCAGGAAGAAAATTGACATAGGAGACACTACATCAGCTCTGTACCACCAAAATATTCCCTTCCACTAAGTTTCGGAGGGGTAGGCGTGTTAGTCTGTATCAGCAAAAACAACGAGGAGTCCTTGTGGCACCTTAGAGACTAACAAATTGGGAAGTGGGTTATAGCCCATGAAAGTTTATGCCCAAATAAATTTGTTAGTCTCTAAGATGCCACAAGGACTCCTCATTGTTTTCCCTCCACTAGGGTTATTCTTTCATGGCCAGATAGCTTCTATAAAGTGGCTGCTCCTGCAACACACCAGGATATGAGCCCTTGATTGCATACACTAAATTGTTGCCACTGGAGACCACAATTTATGGATACTTCTGACAGAGTAAAGACAGAAAAGAGAATGTCAATCTAAAATACTAGCACCGCCACCAGTTAGTTCCCTGTGAGTTGTGCTGTTCCCAGGCTGCTTTAGAGCAAAAAACCCCAAAACCAAACTAAAAAAAGGGAAGTCTCCTAAGAATGCTGACATCAGGTACACAGCAGTCTCACGATGCAGAATAACGCTTGTAAACACAAGAGTGTTTGAGACTCAGCCAACCAATAGCTGACTGAACCCTAAGGATACAAATTTGGACATATGGACTAACTTGCTGACTGAAGGCTCGTCTCCTTCATAGAGCTCACGCAAGGAATTTCCCTCAGAGCCTCAAAATTAGTCATATTGCATATATAAAATTTCCACTTTAGGGAACCATAGAAAGATCTAAGTATGAAAACAAATTCTGCTCTCTGTCGCACCCTGTGCGATCTACTGAGAATCTGCTTCTGTGGATCTTACTTTAGCCTTATTCTGCTTGGGAGCATGCCTAGCCATGCGATTCTTTCTGATGGACATGTATACAGTATCTCATATTTACAGAGCACCAATTTAGATAATTTCTCATGCAGAAGAGGTAGTATTCCAGGACACTTGCTAATCACAAAATGTTAAACAATTTTACAAGTACTAATAATATTACTACAGAGCGTAGGATATTGCATGGCTTCTGATTTTCTATATTCCTCCACTTTGCATCCAAGATTGGAGTCTGAGAATCAATATTTTTTTTCCACATTCTCTTCAAGTTACTTAATTTATCTTTCATGTGAGAACCTTACCTGCATCCTTTATTTCTGCTCTTTTGTATTGTCTGATGAGATTCCTTATTGATTTTTTTTCTCTCCAGAGCAAATACTAATCATGCTCTGTAGTTTGAACAGATGCTATTACTGATTTGTTTTCACCCTAGCATTTATGTTCTGGTATACAGCAATTTCTGATTCTTTGGCCTAGCCTCCTGTAAAACACTTCTCTCTCTCTAACATACACACACACACACACACCCCTACCTCAGCTGGTATTAAGGCTTAATGTAGCATAGACTAGCGTCGACTGTCGGTCCTTCATCAGTTAAGACTGAGCCGATCACAACACGTCTTCCAATCTTCTCTCGCTCTGGCCATCCTTCGCCATGTTTGTCCATATCTCCTTGTTAAGAAATCATCCCACCTCTTTGGAGGCCGACCGCATGGCTGTTTCAGTTCTCGCAGATACCACTCAGATATAGCTGCAGTCCATCTGTTGTCACTGAGTCGGGCCTTAATGTATACTCCTTTAAATAATATTTTTATAATAGTCATTTAAGAGTTGCCATGGACACCATGGTAGGCTAGGATTGTGCCAAATTGTTAATCAAACGGGATGAAAATGGATCTTCCGTGTCTACCCTGCAAGTACCCTAGACTTTCATAAATGGCGCACTGCTGGTTGAAAAGGGACTATCCTTTGCTTTTTCAGGAAATTCTGTGACCCTTCAAGCTTTACCGAATCTCCTTCTTTTTAATACACAGTGTACATTTCCTCCTCCATGTTGTTAGCAAGATGATAGCTTGCAACAACATAAACCAACATGCTCCTACAGTTCTTTCTAAAGTTCCTTATATTCCACATCCACTCAATATTTCTTCTTTACATCCATTCCACCAATATAAAACTTTACAGAAGACTACATTCTCTGGATCAAACTGAGAAACACCACTGAAGTTTCACCCATTTATCCCAGCAGATGATTTGGTCTAAGAATGAATACTTTAATACTAGAGTACTATGGATAAATTATGAACAGATTTTTATGATTACCAGGAGACTGCAACTCCTCCTTTTTTTGTAGAAGCATTCGTATGTTGGACAGTATAACAGAGTATATGATGAAACCTTCCATTTTATAAATTTTGCTAAAGGGCTTTGGAGCAATTTACAAATTAATCTATGGGCCCCATCCTGCATCCTTGTTCATTCAAGTTGTCCCAGCCAGTGAATCAATGCACTACTCATGAGAGTAAGGTTGCAGGAGTGGATCCGATTCTTAAATTGGCTATTGATTGGTTATGACTGAACAGGAATTCTCACCTTTTCATGACTAATTATATTTGCATTGTATACTTTTTACAAAGACGCTTAATGCCCATAACACAATGTGATGTGGAAGATGACGATACGTAGTAAAAACGGTCACAGTCGTTCTCTAATTCCCTCTTCAAGGACTATACCACTGAATACAATAGAAAGCTCGATCACATTTAACTTTATCAAATTGCTTATCCCTCTCTAGGTCACTTGCCCAGGATTTCATATGCATGTAGAGGACTATTATTTATTGCCTCCTTTTCAGGAAACAGATACCTTGGGGAGATGGGTGGACAGCTGGCAAATCTATTCTGAGCCTGCCCTCCAGCAGTAAAAAAGCAGTTCTCCCATCAGATGGTTTCCCTCTTCATATCCCATCATCATGATTGCCAAGACTTCTCATCCGGTGCCCTCCAAGGGCATTAGGCTGTCTGCTACCCAGAGCAGCTGCCCCCAGACTCACGGCTTGCCTGAGTTCCCCTCGATTCGTGTATTCAATGATAGATGTAGCTTCAGGCGAGTCTCTGTCCCTTCCCAGGGGTGCATCGTTTGACGGCGGGTTTGTACCCAGTCCGATGCTGACACGACCCTGTTGCTAGTGCTCATCCAGCCCCCTCACGGGAGCAAGTCTAACCATTGTTACGTCACGTGGCCAGAGTGAGGCCAAGGTGCCCCCCTCCCTGCCCGCTGGGGGGGTCCTGCTCGCCCCCCCCGTCTCCACACAGCGCCCGGCCCCGGCGACAGGGGGCGCTGAGGAGACACGCGGGGCGCGCCCCCGGCCCCGCGCTCGCTGCCCCGCGCCGGGCGCGCCCCCGCCTCCGGCCCAGCCCCGCGCTCGCGGCCCCGCGCCGGGCGCGCCCCCGCCTCCGGCCCAGCCCCGCGCTCGCGGCCCCGCGCCGGGCGCGCCCCCGCCTCCGGCCCAGCCCCGCGCTCGCGGCCCCGCGCCGGGCGCGCCCCCTCCCCCCGGCCGGCGGCGCCTGCGCGCCGCGCCGCTGTTTGTTGTGGGGCCGGCCTGTCTCCGGCACGGACATGGCGGCCGGGCAGGGAGGCGGCGGCGGCGGCGGGCTCGGGCTCCCCGCTCACCTCACCCTGTCCTACCCCACCGGGCCCTACTGGGGCGCGGCCCCGCTGCCCCAGCCCCACACGGGGCGCAGCCTGGACCGGGCCCTGGAGGAGGCGGCCGGCTCGGGCATCCTCGGCCTCAGCGGCAGGAAGCTCCGCGACTTCCCCGGCGGCGGCTACGACCTGAGCGACACCACGCAAGCAGGTGCGGGGCCCGGGGCGGGGCGGGGCGGGGGGCTGGGGGCTGGCGTGTGCGGGGGGAGATGGGCGGGGCTGGGGCACATACTGGTATGTCGGGGGGGGGGTTGGACTGGGGGGGGGTTGTGTGTGTGTGTGTGTGTGTGTAGGGGGGGAGATGTGTGGGGGTGGGGGACAGAGGAAGGGTATGACCATGGGGGAGGGGTTGGACTGGGGTGGGTGGGTGTAGGGGGGAGATGGGCTGGGGGGAGATATGAAGGGTATGTCCATGGGGGAGGTTGGGGGCTGGGGGGTTGTGTGTAGGGGGGAGATGGGCGGAGGTGGGGGACATAGGAAGGGTGGGGGCGGGGTGGGAGAGGAAATGGACTGGGGTGGGGGCTGGGGCACATACTGGTATGTCCAGAGGGGGTTGGACTGGGGGGGGGGTGTAGCGGGGGAGATATGAAGGGTATGTCCATGGGGGAGGTTGGGGGCTGGGGAGTTGTGTGTAGGGGGGAGATGGGCGGAGGTGGGGGACATAGGAAGGGTGGGGGCGGGGTGGGAGAGGAAATGGACTGGGGTGGGGGCTGGGGCACATACTGGTATGTCCAGAGGGGGTTGGACTGGGGGGGGGGTGTAGCGGGGGAGATATGAAGGGATGTCCATGGGGGAGGTTGGGGGCTGGGGGGTTGTGTGTGTAGGGGGGAGATGGGTGGGGGTGGGGGACAGAGGAAGGGTATGTCCCTGGGGGTGGGGCAGGGGGTTGAATGTGCATAGTGGGGAGATGGGCGGGGGTGGGTGCTGGGGGGAGGTGTGTGTAGGGAAGAGATGGGGTGGGGGCTGGGGGACATAGGAAGGGTATGTCTGGGGGGGGGCTGGGGGGTTGTGTGTGTGTAGGGGGGGAGATGGGTGGGGGACAGAGGAAGGGTATGTCTGGGGGGGGCTGGGGGGTTGTGTGTGTGCAGGGGGGAGATGGGGTGGGGGCTGGGGGACAGAGGAAGGGTATGTCCCTGGGGGAGATGGGGTGGGATTGCGCTTTGGGTAGGATACAGGCAGTCGCTTATTTTGCTAGCTCAATAATCAGCGCTGAGTGTTGTGGCTCACTTGTCCCGTTTTGGGGGCTCTGGTCCCGTTTTGGGGGCTCTGGCCCCATCAGGGTGTCACGTCCCTCGTGATGCAGCATTGTTGCTTGGGATTTTCCAGAATGCCTCTTTCCCTTTACGAGTAAGGGGCATGGTGTGCACACATCGCAGCCTGCCTGTAACTACAAACTGTGTGCAGATCAGGACTGAATGTATTCACCATGTTACTAAATACAGATGTGGGAAACTAGACCACCAAATTTATCTAGACTCTCTTAAAATGTGAGGTGAATTGGAGGTATTTGCTTCTGTATAGTCTCTAGACAACCTGGTTTCTATTTATAAGCGATGCGGGGGCGGGGGGGGGGGAGTGGGTCTATTGTGTATTTTTACACTCTTAGTTTTGAATTTATTTGCTACTGGACTGGTCACTGAACATGAGTTAATTAGGGTAGAATGGTAAAATGAAATATATTAACTGAGGTCTGATGTATTCAAAAGTAGTAAGGGTTTTTTACATATATTAGTAGGAAAGGGAAAGTGATATTTGTTTCTTTTTTTCATGGGGTTGTGGGTAATTGGCTTATCATTTTGAAAGGGAGTCTGCCCATTGTAGTGCTTTCATCCATCTGTGACAATTCTGTGCTCCTATGGTTCATCAAATACTTATTCTTTGTTAGTCTTTGTTGTGGACTGCATTTTGTGTGTTGGGTTATCGGCAATCTTGTTCAATAAGATCACAATCTCTCTCTCTTTTTTTTTTTTTTTTTTTTTTTTTTTTTTTTTAAATGATTTGTGAAGGCTGGCTAAGAAACTGGATATTTGGAGTATCCAGCAGTAGGTCTGTTAATGGTTTTATTTTCTGGCACATGTGGTATATTTGCATGTGCTATGCAGAATGTGGATAGGCAAGAGTGCTTTAATTGTCTTACAATAGATACACAAGATTAATTTAAAAATGGGTTATGGAGTGATAGCTCTACATTTTTCTGTTTAAAAAAAAAAGGAGGGGAGGTATAAAATGTGCTCGTCAACACACTAAGCATTTCAATGTGTAAATACTCAACAGTGAAAATATAAATGAGGAAATGGATATAGTGAATCTTAATAAAAGATTTCTTCTGTCTTGCATTCTGTTCATCATGGGTCTATACATTTAATGGGTATACATTGATCATAAGATACCACTGAAACTGTTTTGAATGTATACAGTAATTAAAATACAAAGTCAACACAATTTTGTGTAAATTAATAACTGACTCTTTTGTCAGAATGCCAACATGACCTGAGTGATTTATATTACTGTAGTGCCTACAGACACTAATCGTAATTGAAGCTTCAACGTGTAAGATATTGTGCAAATACATACAAAGAGGTCCCTGCCACAGAGAGATGTATGTGCTTTTATGGCACCAAGAAATTTGTTCAAATAATTAGTAATATTGGCAAATGGCACCTTGAGTCTTCTGCTATTTGTATATAGTGGAACTGGTTTAATGCAGGACCTACTAAAGAATTAATCCTCAAACCATATAGGTTGTAGTTCAACTCCTATACAGATCTTTCTAAAAGTTGTTTGTAAACAAGAACTTTGTAGTTTTGTTGTGTTGATTTGGTTTTTGGAGTTATCTAATCTGGTTCTTTTGACTGGTGAGTGAATTTTTAGTATTCTGTGAGTGCATCAAAAGTTGTTACTTACAGATTTTCTCTAAAGAAGCATTAGATTCTTGTTTCAGAGTAGCAGCCGTGTATATATGTTCCATTCTATATGCATCCGAAGAAGTGGGCTGTAGTCCACGAAAGCTTATGCTCTAATAAATTTGTTAGTCTCTAAGGTGCCACAAGTACTCCTGTTCTTCATTAGATTCTTGGATCAGATTTGCATTATTGTTACACTATTTTTATTTATTTACAGGCATTTCTATGGCACTTAACACTATTAATAAATTAGCTTCACATCACAACATGCCTGTGAAGCAGGGAAGCATTAATCCTCATCTTGTACATATGTAATTTGAGGCACAGTGGTTCTGGTTAAGATTGCTCACTGTTTTGTTGCCTCGGTTCTTAGTTATTCATCTTGAGACATTCTTCCAGCAGTGCTGAGCACCCACAGGTCCTGTAAAAGTCAATGGTAGTTGCCTGTGCTCAACATGTTGAAAATTCAGACCCAAAGTGTTTCAAGATGGGCATGCAAATAAATGCTGTTTTTGAAAATTTGGCTGTAAGTGACTGACATGCACCAGGTTTGTGGTGGAGCTGAAAACAGGACCCTAGAACTACTACTATAGCTTCAGGGTTATGTGCCTTAACCACAACAACATCCTTCCTCCCTAGAGACCAATGTCTGTTTACTGAGTTGGAAGTACTTCTGGTTCACATTTCATAAAATGTCTATTGAATTAAGTGTAAATCAATTGTGACACACAGTTGCTCATTTAAACTTGAACTGAATTGTCCTATCCAGAAAGGGGATGTGGGTGAGAGGATGGGTGTGGGAGTGTTTCCCAGTTTGAACACTTCCCTTCCTCCAGTTTATTTGTGTGGTCTCCTGCGTATGCTGAAGTTTTAAATGCCTTACTAAACCATGAGTTGCAAGTGTTGTAGCAAAGGCCTGTGGCATCTTATCGCATCTCATTATATTATGTGGCAAAACTTATTTCCGGCAATCATCTTGCAGCAACAGTAATCTGGCCCTTTAACTCTGATTATGCATCTGTCAAATCCTTTAAACTGGAGAATCTATGTAAATTGGAGAATATCCAATAGGAAATGCTCTGAGACCAAACTAACTACAGTCTTGAGGCCCACATCCTCTCATTGTGTGGGCACTGTTAAGTCAGATGGGAATTAAGCATACAGGTCTATTACATCACTGACTTCTTGATTTGGCCAAGAAATGAGTTTTTTTCTTTCTTTTTTCTTTTTTATAAAATCTACTAGCAGATTGACACACAGGCAGTGTCTCTTACGTTTTTGCTTTTTAACTTTTGTGATCTTAGTCATTTTAAAAAATCATGTGAATTTGATGCTTGTGAAAGGTGCCATGTTGACTGCCCTTGAAACTAACGTTCTCTATACACAGAACAGGGACCACATAGGAAGCAGATTTGCAAGTATCCTGACATTGCCGCACCAAACTTCAGCCCTAATTTATTTTTTCTTCAGGTATTAAAAATATGCCTATAAGCACCTATCCAGTACTATGGATGCCCGTCCTGTAGACAGAGGACTAACCACAAGTTTATTCACCTCAACTGCTACCCTCCTCCACAGCCTTAACAAAGAGAGAGGTAAACGATGGGCTTTGTAGTGTGCCTGCCTCAAAAGTGTGTCTGATATGGAGAGGTGGTCCTCCGATGTGACAGTGAGGCTGAAACATCCTATCTTCTGATTCGTTGACAGTCTCAGCAGAGACATCAACAAGCATACCTAATTTTGAAGGGTGTATCATTGTCTGATGCTCCTGACATTATTTGACCCAGATATTTCATGTTTATCTGGCCCCTTTTAGATGGATCAATTGACGTTCTCTCACATAATGCAGATACGTTTACACCCAAAGAGAGTTGTTGTGGGGATGTTAGTTTGATGATTTACATCATAGTCATCTAACCAAATTATACCTTCTTGAATGAAATAGAAGTGTGGTTTGTTTGTTTTTTTTTGATGGTATTGACATTGGTAAGAATGGTGGCAGGTAACTGACTGGCTGCCAGATACTAAGAACTCAAAGAATCTGTTACTTTAGAACCAGAAACTGTTCCGTAATTTGTTGAGTCTCGATTTTATTGTAGAAATTGAGTGAGGTGCATCTGAAGTAGAGAATGTGATTGCAAACTGAAGAACATCCGTGTCTTCAGTAAGAATCTGCAGATCTTAATACATGTAAATTAACCTTACAAAGCTGAAGCATATTATGTTGGTGCATTTCTTGCTCATGAAAGGTGCCGGACTAAAAGTTCTGAAAAAAGAAGAATAGTTACAACATAAACAGGAATGGAAGCTTCTCTACAATGCCTGCCTGCCAGTGCGTCTCCTACCCCTATTTTGGGGACTACTCTGAGGTAATTACTCATTCATTCTATCCAGTCAATCCTGGGCTTATCTAAAAGATGGCCACTGAGGTTGCCGACTGCAATGCTTCTTGGAGTGATATGGACCTCCGTCCTTTAGGAATTGGACTGAAACCTTCAACTAGGCTTCTCTTAGATGTAGCCTGTGTTTATACCAGTGACCTAGAGACAAAATATTTAGTTCTGATCTATTCCTTTTACCTAACTTAAAATTTATATTTCCTTGACTTGCCCTACCAAATGGACTATCAGTTTTTTAGAACAGCATTCCAAGATGGCATTTTACTAGTACGCTTTAAAAAGCTCATTTTATAAAATTCCCCAGATTTCCACAGTTAAATATTATAAATGTACGCTATTGGAAACATGAAACAAATTCCAGTGTTTTGTCCATATTCATTTCCTATTATCCTAGAACAGAATCTCTTTACCTCATGTTTTCAGAATTAATGCATGTGTAGATAACTTAAAATATATACTAAAAACTTCTTTAGCAGTAACTTGCAGATGGGAATAAAGGTATTGCTATCCTGGATCAGACTCTAGAGATAGTCCAGTATGCTGTCTGTCAGTGGCCAGTAACAGCTGCTTCACAGGAAGGTGTAGAACCCTGCAAATGTGGGTTAATCTGGCACCCATATTAGATATTGCCTTGCTTTCTAATAGTTGGAAATTGTTTTAAGTCCTAAAGAATAAGGTTTAATATCCCTTCCAAAATTTTTGTTATAATTATGACAACTCTGGATATTCTTGTTGTCCATATACATTTCTAGTCCCTGTTTGAATCTTGCTAAGTTCATGGCTTCAATGACTTCATCTGTCAGAGAGTTCCACAGTTTTATTGCACATGTGAAAAAGTATTGCCTTTCCTTGGTTTTGAATTTCCACACTTTTTAAACTTCATTGAAAGTGTGCCCCTTGTTCTTGTGTTGCTAGATGGAAAGAAGAGATGTCTATCTTCTGTAGCTTTGATTATTTTATATACTTTTATCATGTCCTTTATGTATTTTTTTCTAAAGTAAACAACCTTTCTTCATAGAAGAATTTGTCCATGTCTTAGATCATTCTCGTTATCTTTCTGCAATATCCGTCTTGAGATGGGCTGATCAGTACTGCTCAGAGTATTCCAAATTAGGCTGCAACCCTGATTTATAGAAAAGCATAATAATTTTTTCTGTATTAGTCAGCTTTCTGTTGCTTATGCAGCCTACCATCCTGCTAGCTGTTTTAACTGCAGCTGCATAATGAGCAGTGGTCTTCATTGAGCTGTCCATAGTGATGCCTAGGTCTCTTTACTGAATGGATACAACCAATGTAGAACCCAGGATGGTGTATAAGTAGTTTAAATTTTTGCCTACAGTGTGCATTACTTTACATTGTCAACACTGAATTTAATTTGCCATCATGTTGCCCATACACCTAGCTTGTTTAGGTCTCTCCAAATTCTTTGCAGTCCTTTCTGGTTCTGACAGAGCTAAAGAACGCTGTCAAATGCAAATTTTGCTACCTCATTACTCACTCCTATTTCAGATAGTTAATATATATACAACATCGTAAGACCTAGGTGAGAACCTTGAGGCCCCTGCTGCTAACCTTACGCCTTGATGAAAACTGACCATTCTGTTGTCTTTACTTTGACTCTTTGATCCATGAGGACTTAGCTGCTTGTGAAGAATTTTGTCAAATGCCTTTTGAAAGCCTGAGTAAATTGTCAACCAGTTCTTTTTATCCATAAATTTATTGACACATTCAAAGAATTCCAAGAGATTAGTGAGATACTATTTCCCTTGGCAGAAGCTGTGCTGGTTAGACCATGATCTTCCAGGTGTTTTAAGTTTATTTTTTCAGTTGTTCCATATATAGATGTAAGGCTTACTGGTCTGTAATTCCATGATTCACCTCTATCCTTTTTTAAAATATAGGTACATCGTCTGCTACTTTCCAGTCCTTTGGAACAGTAGCTGCTCTCGGTTAGAGGTTACATATTTTTCTTAGCCATTCAGTCACTTCATACTTTTGGATTCATGCTGGGCCTGGTGACTTGTTGCTTTTTAAATGATCAGATTGCTTCAGTACATCATCTTCTGGCACTGTAGTCTTTGATAGTACCTCACCTCTGTTACTAGAAAATTACAGGTCTGGGGTAGGTATCTCCTCAACATCCTTTGAAGACTGATGCGAAGAAGTCATGTAGCTTCTTAGCAATGTCCTTACTTTCCTTAATTGCTCCCTTTAACCCGGGGTGATCCAGCTGACCATCCAGTATGATACTGATAATTCCAAATCTCTAATTTTTTTTATTATTTTTTTATCTCTGTTTGATGTAGAAAACTTGTTTGTTTTGGACAGAGCCTGCCATGTTGGAGTTTGTAATGGGACTTTGGGAGGAGAGGTCCACACTAGCAGATCCCAATTAAGAATCAGATCTTTTTTCGAACAGAGTCAGTGCAGTTGCTTAAAATGAAGTTGCATATTGAAATAGCTGGAACCCAACACTCCACACACCTTTATTTAAATATCTTAGTGCAGATTGATTTTCAGGAGGCGGAAGCCCATGTTCTGCTGTGTATGTTTCACTCTCATTGAAGGCACTTGTCAGAGAAACAGGTGTGAATGACTGAAGAGAATTGGAGGATTAAACATGTGAATAACTGGTTCAGAAATACTGGTGTGTGTGGGGAGAAATAATGGCAGTGGACATTAGAAGAAAAATAATTTTGATGATTATAACACCTAATTACTTCTGCTACAAAGCCTGTCCTAATGCATTAGCACATTTAAACAAAAGTTTAGAGAAAAATTTAATAAGACCAATATTAGGTGGAGGTTCAAAGCAGGAAGAAATTTCAGTGAACACTGTAATAAAATATTGTTAAGTGACGTGTTCTTGTCAGCGTTCTAATATTTAGCACAACAGTGTGTACAGGCCTCCAAATCTGACTGTGGCAGTTTTACAATATGACTGGATTACCCCCTTGTACCCAGACCGGTTCAGGGGAGATTTTCTCCCCAGCGCTTTGGGGAAAGTAGAACCTAAGTGGTGCCTCCGGCCTTGGTGGGGAGGGGGAAACTGCAGGAGGAACCAGGCTGAGACTTCAGCTTGTGGAAGCAGCTGAAGTAGCAGCCAAAGCCAGGGACTTTGGATATTCAGAGAAATTAGACACCCAACTTCCACTGACCATCATTAGGCGTTGGGAACTTACTGCTCACCTGTGCCTTTGAAAATCTCATACTTAGTTCTTGACTATGTTAAGTGTTGTTTAACTTATGGGCCTACCTGAAAAGTCTTATATAAATTTGGTTAGTGCTGTGTTAACTATGTGAGGCAAAGTCTCAACTTTATTTGTCATAACACTAAAATAGGTTAAATTTTAATTGTTTTCTTAACTCGGGCAAAACTTAGGAAGGATGTAGAGCTCTCTTCTTTCTTGGCACCCATCCCCAATATTATTTAACTATTGTGTTTATTTAGTTTTAACCTTAAAATGATACTGTCAGAGCTCAAAACTTAACAAAAGCAATGTTAGATACTATATTGCCTCACTCCCCCTCTGCCCCCCCCAATCTCCAAGTTCTGTTTTCTAATTTGTTTTGGAGGTTTCCTTTGTCTCTCTCTCCTGCTGCTTTGTTACCAGCACATATGACAGGGAAACACTCATGCCTCTCAGCGGCTACTGGTGAATATATGCAGGAGCAGAGTGTGCCTCTGTTGTGCATGTCACCACGGCCTGACTGAACATAAACTTAGGAATTCCCCCTTTCTCCAATTCATCTTAGTTTTTTCTTTCCAGTTCCCTCACTGCAGGCAGGCATTCTGCAGGGGAGTACCCAACAGTCCATTTTCTCTGCTCTTCCTCTGAGTCCATGCAGAAGTTGTGTAGTGGGGGAGGGAAGAGACCTATCCTCCTAGTCACCCTTCTTTCTTCCTTGCTCATTCACAGGCATTTGGGAGAGACATGCATCAGTTTTCTCTGATTCTTGTAGGGCATACAGAATCACCTTATTTTAAATGTAGAGATTTGTGAATTAAAGATTTCCCTCCCCCCCCCCCCAATAAAGTTACATATCCAGATAAATGCTGTAATTTCAGCAGCTTCACTTCTGCCGAAATACTAGTTAAACACACACTTACAGGGCCCGGGGGAAGTATGTGCAAGTGAACTTCCCCATAGAGGAAGCTTAGGAGTAATATCGATATGATGATTGAGACAAGGAACTGAAACTGATCAGTAACACAAGTGAAAATTGCTGTACATGAACTGGTGTCATATGTGCAAACTGAATAGAAAAACTATTTTTCTTTGATAAGCTTTAAATTTTATTAATCAGGAATGTTACTCTTATATTAGTACATGGAATGAAGAAAAAGTTAAGATAATGTAATTTTGGTTGACTGGCTGGACTTCTACTCCTTTGTTGCTTAGGCACTTGTAAAACTGTCTCCTGTGTTCTTTTTAATTGGACGGATCAAACTGATTTACTAAGGTGTCATGAAAATTTTTTCTGTGAGTTTGAAAGTTTTTCTTTGTTTGGGAACTATTCTGTGTAGGCTAACAAGCAAAAATACTAAGTGTAACTACAGTAGATGGCATTGCAATGACAAATTTGGAATTTAATGTGCTTTAGGTTCATTCTAATTACCCCTTTATTCATATCTGAATCAGTGCTGACGGACTGACATTTCTTTTAAAAACAAAGCAGAAACCCTTTATGTGAAGTGCTTATGCACAGCCCTACAACAACCATCTACTTTATGAACACAAAGTGTTCTCATTATACAACTTCTTCCTATTTGTGGACAATAGCATGAAATTTCTCAGTCCAGCTCTCCTACCTACTGTTACAGAGAATTAATATTATTTTTTTCTTCCCAAAGCATGTTTGTTTCTGTTCCAGGTCATTTTATTCCATTTTAAAAGCAATATTGAACTAACATAAACTGAATACTAAAAGAGGGTAGAGAAAGCAAACTGTACTTCTGTTACATTCAATTCCATTTCGTAAAAGTTATATGTATCCTTAGATAAAAAGCATTTCAAATACTCTCAAATAGAACACTTAACAGAAAACAAATCACAGTATTATTGGTTCTGAACTCTGATCCCGAAGGCTGTGTACTGGGAAATGAAGCTCCCCTTTCAGCAGACTTGTGCCTGCACTGAGTGGCCAATAGGTGTTGCCTTACATCAGTTTTTTCTCATAGAACATCAAAACTGAGACCAAAGAATCTCCGACTTTTCCAAAGTGCCTATCACTATAGTATCTAAGCAGTCGGATACAGAAAAACACACCCAAGCACAATGGAAAACAGCTTTGCAGTGACTATATTCTGTGTATTTGGGCTCAGATAAAAGGATCAATGCAGTGTCATTCTCAATAATATGTTACTGTATGAAAAAATATTTATGTAGTTGTTTGGAGGCAGAGGATAATGCAAAAACAAGTTTTAAAATCTTGATGGGATCCTTCCCTCCCCACCATCCCTTTGGGAGTCTGTCTGGTATGCTAGTATGGATTTCTGAGTTAAGGAAAAACTTATTCTGAAATTTCAGTCTGCTCGGATGTTCTCTGAAGAAATGTCATAATACTCTACTTTTTGAGCTTTCTGTGGTTTACTTGTCTTTTTGTATTTTAATTCAGCCAACTTTCATAGCTGGCTCTCAATTTAGGCAGATACTGCACTTTATAAAATACACCCAAGGATGATTTAACAGATGTACTAGCCTTTTTCCTAGCTAGTAATTCAGAACACCCATTGTCCTGGATGCTGTACGAAGATGTACAAAGATTTGATTCCTTCCCCCATGATTTTACAGTCTGGCCTGACTATTGAAGATCTGCCGAATGTAAGCACTATGGATTTCAGAAAGATACCTTTTCATTTCAGTTATTTTATGAAAGCAGTGAGCATCTCTGAGTCCAGCATAACACTTGCTCATCAGATCTAAGCTTCAGATCACTGAAGCCTTCTGATCAAACAAAGGTTTTTCAGGTTACGCACCATAAAAAGATAGTTGAAAATTTTGGATTTTCGCTTATACTCTGCAACCAAATCTTCTTAAAGCATGGGTAGGCCCAGATGACTGTGTGGTTCTGATTGTGCTTAAAATCATATTAGCATAATTCATGTTAATATAAAATAATTACAGAAATAAAACTAGGTCTTTTAAAATACAACAGACAAATTAGTCTGTTTTCTGAAGCTCACCATTCCAAGCAGCATCAGGAACAGCCTGCTAGTACAAAATTTGAAGTCTGGAAAAATGAGAGAGTACACTTTTAATTTTTTAACGCAATGTTGAATTAAGTCAAAACAAAGATGAACTAAGTTAAATTTATGAAAGATTGAAACGTGAAAGTAAGATTATTATGAACCTGTTTTGATAAATTCTTGATTTAAACATTTATCAGAAAACACACATTCTTGGCTATAGTAACTGGGATACTGTAGAAACTTAAACTGAATAAAAGATGGGCCTAATGTCTGAAAAATCAGATGTACCCAGTACCCCTCATTAAAATTGAGCAAAAGAAAATCTGAAAAGAGCTCTTGCCTCCCAAACGGATAACTAGAAGTGGAAGGGAAGCTACTTCTGAACGCTACTAGAAAAGTTGGATATTTTTTCTCTGTATATTACCAATGCATTGAATCAGCGCTTGAAAATCCACTAGCTACTAGTGACTAGGCAGCTTGCAGTGGCAAATATGAGGACCTACAACAAATTCTGTCAAGTGTAAACTCTTTCCTTACCAAAGTATTCTTTGTCCTTAAAGTTGTGGAAGAAACCTTCCAAATATGAACAAATGCAGAAGTGTCTCCCGCAGCTTCTAAAACGCTCCACGGTCTCTGCAGGGTTTTTTTTTTAGCAGCAATAGAATGAAATTTAACAACTTTGTACAGTTTTTCCATTACTGTTCAGAACTGTGACCATTAATGAAATTGACTAGAGTCATGCTAGTGTTTTCTGCTGCTGTTTGGGACAAAGATGAGTGGAGTAATTCCAGCACTTGCCCCAAGACAGCTAGAGGGAGATAGAACTGCATAGGCCATCACCTCACTTACAGCAGCCCTGAGACTCTGGGGTTGGTGAGAGAAAGTGGTCAGTCTTCCCTTCTAGCAGCCAAATGACGTGTTTGGGGGAAAAAGGGGTTCAAATTTGAGACCTTAGCAGATGCTTTTCCAAAAGATAGCACCTACTCTTCCTGGCATCTGGGGCTTGGTCTTTGTCTAAAACCATTGCCCAATGAGATCACAGTTGAAGTCACTTATCTGTGCAAAATGAGTGATTGGTAAAATTTTAAAGCCTCCTCATATTAAATGTACTTTGACTAACATTAATATGTTTTAATATCAACAGAACTTATAATAGGTTGTTTTTATTTAAGAAATAACTGAAGAAGGCACCATTAACAAACTCAAAAACATTTAGTTCCAGAAGAAAGTCTAACCTAAGTTGACATCTCATGTAAATTATCTCACGTAGTTCTGCAATATTACTGTAGCTATGAGACCTTTCTTTCTATAATCCTGTCTCTTCATTAGTAAAGTTAAAATTTCACCAGTGAAATCTTTTATTCTCCAGAATTTGTAAAAATTTAATGTGGGCAGAGCATTAGACATTTGTCTCAGTAGTAAAGTTTCTATGAATTGGCAGTTGAACAGTTCTTATTTTCTTTCTTTCCCCGTTTTATGATTGAAGATAGATATTTCCTGAAAAAAGCCAGTTTGGTTGGATAAAGGTGAAAATGCAATGTCGGTCTTTCATTAACGGTCTTCTGTAGAAGACTAGAAATAAAATGTATTCTTCAAATCTTCCTTTATTACAATGCCTGATAAATAACTCAACGTGAACAGATTGGGCAGGGTATAAATTCTAGAAGTGTCAGAGGGGTAGCCGGGTTAGTCTGAATCTGTAAAAAGCAACAGGGGGTCCTGTGGCACCTTTAAGACTAACAGAAGTATTGGGAGCATAAGCTTTCATGGGTAAGAACCTCACTTCTTCAGATGCAAGACTTGCATCTGAAGAAGAGCTTATGCTCCCAATACTTCTGTTAGTCTTAAAGGTGCCACAGGACCCCTTGTTGCTTAATTCTAGAAGTGTTTGAATAGCCTCCAGATTGCACAGGTAAGAGTAAAAGTTGCTTCTTCTCACCTGCTAGTTGCACTGATTCCTTAGGATTTTGCTTCAGTGGCCTATTTCAACAAATCTCAATTCAATATTCAAGCCTTATTAAAAAAAAAATTTCAAATACTTGAGATTATCAGGGCAAGTCAAAGTGATATCACTGAATCATTTTTTAAAAAAATACTATCAAAGCCCCACCAGCTGAAGCTTTTCAGATTCTGTTTTACATGTATTAGTGTAGTAATCATACCCTGTATATTTTAATTCGGCACAAATGTGCCAGTTAGTAATTTACATACCACAAGGTATTTTGTGAACTGACAGTATCTTTTGTTCTTTTAGAACAAATGATTTATTTAGGGAGCCTGTAAACAATGAATTTTAAAGGCCTTTCACGTGTAACTAGTTTTTCCAGACGGTACCTGTCAAATTACCTTTTTATTATTTTTTTCAATCTAATTTTGGATAGTGTTCTGTTTAAATGTATTCATCTAAAGAACGGCAAAGGTGTATTTTGGCGACACTAAGAATGAAGTCCTGTTCACATTAGTTACATGGTTTCCAGTTTCAAAATTAGCACTTACGTTTAAATTTTTGAAAACAGTCAATGAAGGTAGTGGAAATAATTTAGCATCCCTAAATATCAAACTGAAAGGAAAACTTACTGTGAGATGAAGTTATTGGACAGCCTGGCTTCAAAGAAGTTAGCGCTCTGTAGGCATTGTGCATTTGAGCAAGTCTTTAAACGCTTCCTGGCCTCTTGGAAGCAGCCTACCAGAAAACAAGGGTTTACAGCCTTTAGTTGAAAAGGCTTATGCTGTAGGCCCATGTGGAATGTTTTGCCTGCCGTACACATTGCTTAACTGCTTTCATCTCACTTAGATTAGCTTCATCTGGGGCTATATGGCAGATATTTCTAGTTGTTATGAATGACTAGAAGGTTGACCAATGTGTCTGGTTTATTCAGGACCTGACACTGTGAACTTAGGAAGCTCCCCATGTTGAGGAATATCGGTGTGGTCTTGACAAAGAAAATGGTGGCTCATCTTAGCCACTCAGTACCTCTGACATCAAATTCCTTATCTGGAAGAATATTTTCCTTGATGGTGTGACATAATTTCATAGAGTAACTGAAATTCAGGCACTAATATCTGATCAACTTTATACCACATGCTGTAAGGATCAAGTGGTGCAGTGTACTCATCTGAGTTCTGCCTTAATAAGAGTATTTTGCTTTGGCAACAGTTTTCCCCATAACTGCATACCCATCTTGAGAAGGCCTTTTCCCATATACTTGATGTCAAAAGGCCCTCACAGGTCTCCTTGGAGAGGACTAACTCTTAAATTCCACTTGGCTTTGTATCATTTAACTACAGTTCCTCAGGCAATTGTGATGACCTTAAAAGCTGTGTCACGGCTCATTCAATCTGAGGTAGAGTTATTGTTTCTATTGCAGTCATACGTAAAACAGCTGCATGGTTATGTGGTATGTTTGTAGAGCACTATTGCTTGGATTTGGCCCCTGGTTTTTCAGTCCTGTCGACCCTGTTTCTGAAGTGGAAGGGTGGGGGCACAATTTGAACTTGCAGTTCAGTTGTTTTGGCATGGTGAAATATTTGAAAATTTTGGATTGTTAGAATGCACTGTACAGGCTGTTGTACTTTAAATAGTTTTGCACTCGCTTTAAAATTATTTTTACGTAATGTAGTGTTAATGGAACAATGTCAGGTTAGTCAGGGAGTATGAGTATATATATTAAGCGACAGAGTCCTGTGGCACCTTTTAGACTAACAGAAGTATTGGAGCATAAGCTTTCGTGGGTGAATACCCACTTCATCAGACGCATGTGAGTATATATTTTATATAATAGCTTATATAGTGCTTTTCATGAGTATCTCAAAGGAGAGCAGTAACATTATCCTCATTTCCCAGATGGATAAACTGGGGCATAGAGAGGCGAAGTGACTTAGCCACTGGCCTGCTAGGCAACCTTGGGTAAGCCAGCAATAGAACCCTGGTCTCCTGGGTCTCAGTCCAGTGGTCTTTCCACTAGACCACACAGCTTTCTCAAATCTTGAAATAAAGGAATAGATCAAGGGTCGGCAACCTTTCAGAAATGGTGTGCCGAGTCTTCATTTATTCATTCTATTCTAAGGTTTAACGTGCCAGTAA
This sequence comes from Malaclemys terrapin pileata, assembly GCF_027887155.1. Classification (NCBI taxonomy): domain Eukaryota; kingdom Metazoa; phylum Chordata; order Testudines; family Emydidae; genus Malaclemys; species Malaclemys terrapin. The sequence continues at coordinate 2,035,934 of NC_071513.1, read as the reverse complement.
TACAGTTTAACGTTTTTGGTGGTCTCTTTCTATAAGTCTATAATATATAACTAAACTATTGTATGTAAAGTAAATAAGGTTTTAAAAATGTTTTAAGATGCTTCATTTAAAATTAAATTAAAATGCAGAGTCCCTCAGACCTGTGGCCAGGACCTGGGCAGTGTTGAGTGCCACTGAAAATCAGCTCGTGTACCACCTTTGGCACGCGTGCCGCAGGTTGCCTACCCCTGGAATAGATGAAAATTTAAGCATCCTATCCAGTAAAACCTGATGATCTTAGTTTGTGATAACCTTTGTATATCTGGTTGTTGTGTGGGGTTGAATGGATGAGAAAGGAAGAATACAGCTGCAAATACAGTAGTTGATGTTTGGGTTACCTGCTGTGCATTTAGTGATTAAATAAGCTATGATGTTGATGGCTCTACAGTAGGTCTAAATAGAGAAGCAGTGAGTAACTAAAACATCCTTAACTACCTTTAAATATTCATTGTACTTATTTCACATTTAATGAAAAAACAGCTTCTGAAATACCTGTGCACCTTCAAGAAATAAGTGTCATTAGCTAGCTCATGTCTTGCCGTTGGTTATGAGGATTAATTGTATTCTGTGAAATCATGTTATTCCTTAGATGGGTTTTTTGTACCTGCCGATCAGCCAGACTCATATTGGTGGGGATGATGACATTAATTTAAAGCTAATAATCTTACTTGAACCTGGAGCAAATGTTCAGTTTTTAAAAGTGTATTACTAAGAACTAAATTGGCAAGTCTGTTGATATAATTATCTTATTATTCTAGAATTGTTGGTTGTTGCTGCTATTTTATCATGTTATGGTGGTGGTTAGGTGTCGAATGGAATTCATTGTGCTAGGCACTGTACAAACACAAGCGTAAGACAGTTCATGCCCCAAAGATCTTCCAATCCAAATAGACAAGACAGACAAAGGGGAGGAGAAAAGAATAGAACATGCATTGTTCACTACCCTTATAAGAGCAGTAAATGGTCATGTTAGTTAGTTCTGACTTAAGCCTGTGAGGATTGGCCACTTGACAAGGTGATTAGTACAGCACTGCAAGCGTTTACACTCACACCAGTGAGTCCTAGCCACTCCGCTGCAGCTGTTATTCCTCTCGGAGATGTGGAGTACCTGCAGCAGTGTACCCAGGGAGATACAGCGCTGCAAGTGCCCTGCCAGTGTGGACGGGGAGTGAGTTACAGCGCTGGGGGAGGCTTTACAGCACTGTAACTTGCAAGTGTAGCCAAGGCCTGAATACAGGAGTCTTTGCCAGCTCCCCTTAGGCCTTGGCTACACTGCCAATTCACAATGCTGCACTCGCTGTGCTCAGGGGTGTGAAAAAACACCCCCCCCCGAGCGCAGTGAGTGCAGCGCTGTAAAGCGCCAGTGTAATCAGCGCCTGCAGTGCTGCACGCTATTCCCCTCGGAGAGGTGGAGTACATACAGCGCTGTGAGCTATTCCCCTCGGAGAGGTGGAGTACATACAGTGCTGCACGCTATTCCCCTCGGAGAGGTGGAGTACATACAGCGCTGCACGCTATTCCCCTCGGAGAGGTGGAGTACATACAGTGCTGTGAGCTATTCCCCTCGGAGAGGTGGAGTACTCCACCTTTCCGAGGGGAATAGCTTGCAGCGCTGCGAGAGGGCTCTCGCAGCGCTGGCGGTGCAACTACGCTCGCGCTTCACAGCACTGTCGAGGCAGCGCTGTGAATCTGCGAGTGTAGCCAAGGCCTCAGAATACAGTTTTAAAGTAGCAACATATCATGTGTTGTCTTTTGTTATTTTAAAACCTTCTTTCACTTACTAGCTTCTCTCTACTCTCTACTTCTTTCTTGTAATAGATCCTGATGCGGCTGTAAAGTACTTTTAAAAAAAATTGTGTAATGGGATGGGGTTTATTTCCATTTTGGTAAGCTAATGACAGACTAATCTGTGAACTACTTTTAGCTAAAGTCATTGAACTGTTTTTTACCACTAATCTTCTGTATTGGTTTTATAAATACTTGTTTGATTAATGCTACAATATAAATTCATAAAGACCTCTAATGATTCTTCTTAAGGCAGATGTACCATGGACATGTCTTGCTATTCTAAATGCATACTTATAGAAGTTTCTATATCTGTATATGACTTATGGACTGATTCAGTTTAAGGACAATAGATTGAGTCTTGTCTTTAAATGTCTGCTGACCTCTCATCAACCACATTTTTTCCCTTGGAGAATGATGGTATTATTCACAATTTACTTACGTCATTCCTTTTAAAAAAAGACAATTGCATAAAAACTGGGGCCTCTATTCCTCAGTGACAAGAAAAGATCTACTTCCTCTTTCCAAATTGAAATCATATCCTCTGACACTGAAGTTGGTTACTGTGGAAATGATTGGCGTCACAAAAAGATGATTACGGCTTCAGTTTGGGAATGAGCAGCAGAAATGGATCTCTTCTGCAGAAACAACTATCCTGGTTTGGAGTAGACTGTGTTTATTTCCCTGGTTTACTATTACAGAGTATAACACAGTCAGTCAGTTTCTAAAGAAATGTTGTTCAGAGGCCTAAAAGATGTGTTAATAGCACTTTAAATTCTTTAGAAACTTGGCACTTTTCTGAGTGGTATGGGCACGGCTCTCTTTCTATTATTATTGCTAATCATACTAAAGAATGACGTTAGACACAAACTACATGTTGCTATTGATGGTGTGTCGTCCCCCCCCCTCACCCCCGTCCCCTATTGCTCTAGTGACCAGCACTTCTGAGATTTATCCTCTTTTCTTTTTACAGGGCATAATAATAGGGGGAAAATAACTGACAGTGGGAGTCTCTGGATATCTGGCAAGGGTTATGTAGGTATTTGTACCTCTTTTACAACAGCCGAAATAATGGAATAAAAGCTTAGAAAAAGTCCTGGATAACCCTGCCGAGGAACCTTTAGTCTGCAATGATTGGATGCTGAGCTATGAGAGAGAGGATTCTCATTTTTGTTTTAATTCTTCATCCCTCTACTTAGAACAGTGGTTCCCAAACTTTAACAACCTGTGAACCCTTTTCACTAAAATTTCAAGTCTCGCGAACCCCCTCCTAAAAATGAATATTTCCAGGGATTTTCTCCTTTACCTGAGTATAAATTAGAAAAGCAGTGATCTTGGAAATATAAAATTTGTTTTTATGACATGCTTATTACACACTATTTATTATTATTATTTATCATTAGAGTATTTTTATTACATTATGAAAATGGCAACACTTCCAAGATCTCACTTTTGTAGCTTGTATCACTTTGAATAAGCCTGTTATAAGCAGGAGCGGCGCCAGGGTTTTTGGCACCCTAGGCGGGGGTCCTTCCACACTCCCGGTCGTCGGTGGCAATTCTGCGGCGGGGTGCTCCTTCCGCACTCCCAGTCTTCGGGGCACTTCGGCGAGTCCCGAAGCACGGAAGGACCCCCCACCGCCAAATTGCCACCAAGGGTGGCAAAATGCCGTCCCCCCCCAAATCCTGGTGCCCTAGGTGACTGCCGAGGTCGCCTAAATGGAAGCACCAGCCCTGGTTATGAGACAAGGCTTCTATGTTTCATCCAGGAGTACCAGATGTGAAACAGCAGGAAGGGATTTAAGAAGCCATCTCAGAGTTCCTCCTACACAAGCGTTCAGGTCTTGAGCAGGCCAGGCATACAACACATGTTACAACAAAGCTTAAACTTGTTCTTCATAATATTTTAAAAACAATACTAGCTGTGTGTTTAATTTTAGAAACAGCAAAAAAAATCCACCTCCCTTTCCATTTCTTATAAGGAGTCTTGAAGTTTAAATCTCCTCAGAGATAGAGATACTTGCTTTGATGTGCTTAGCTCTTGGAAGTCCAGGGGCTCTGGGCTGCTGGCCCTGTGCCGGTGTCCCTAGAGACAACCGTCCGCCATTAGGGAATTTTTTCCCAAGAACCCCCTGTAACATTTCACGAACCCCAGTTTGGGAACCATTAACTTAGAAGAATCACAGCTTCTTACAGGGCTTGATATTGCATGGTGTGGTGCTATCTAGCATGGAAGACATGTGGACTGCTCGCATGGTTAAAGCTATGCATGTGCTTAAGTGCTTTGCTGGATCACGCTAGTGTGCTAAGCACCTTGCAGAATTGAGCCCATAGAGACAGTCGTCTTAAAAACTGAGCTTTCATTGGACATTCCCCTTTCCTTAGAGATTGTGGAATTTTCGTCAGGGCTTCGATCTGGTACATGGTTGTGTGTGTGTGTCTTTTTCTGTTTCAGATGCACATCTTTGTTTTTTCTTTTTAAATAAGAATCTGGGGATTGATATATCAAATATTTTAAATCATTTTCCATTGGTTGTCACAAGTGTCTTTCTCTTACTCCTGTACTCTATGCTAAATGGAATATTGTGAAATTTTTGTATACAGTGAAAGCTTCATTGCAAATCATTAGGCGGTTGTAACTCTGAAGACCGTTTGTGTGTCGAGTAGAAGGAGTAGGTTTTAACTGATGGACTATTTTTTTAAGTTGTTCCCAACATTAACTTTAAATGGTACTGATCAAGCAGCTGCAATAAGTTACAGAGAAACTTATTTTCTAATTATTGTTGAAAAGATTCTCTTGCTTTTTAATATTTTTTAGACTTTAATATAGTGCCATCCATCCAAAAATATCAAAGCTGTTTACACACACTAATAAATTAAGCTTCGCATCCCAGTGAAGTGGAGAACTATCTCCATTTTGCAGATTTACCATAAGTGTCACAAGAGGTTTGTGGTAGTTCTTGGAATACATCCCAGTTGTCCAGACTCTTTCTTGTGCTTTTGACAGAAAAGAATCCTTTTCCCCCACCTCTTCTCCACTGAAATTACATTGTGTTTCAATGAGAAAAATATCACAAATATAAACAAATTTATATAAAATCCCTGGTATTTTGACTTTCAGGCCAGGCACCTGGAATTATTTATGTGGGGTCTGTAATCTCATCACTGGTACAACAATTGCTTAGTAAATTTAAATTTCATTTTAACTTTGTCTTTGGCCACTGATCTGGTCATAGGAATCCAAGGATTTTTACCCTGATATAAAAAGGGGGAGGGATAGCTCAGTGGTTTGAGCATTGGCCTGCTAAACCCAGGGTTCTGAGTTCAATCCTTGAGGGGGCCACTTAGGGATCTGGGGCAAAATCAGTACTTGATCCTGCTAGTGAAGGCAGGGGGCTGGACTCGATGACCTTTCAAGGCCCCTTCCAGTTCTAGGAGCTAGAATATCTCCATTAATTTATTTATTTTTATTTTTATTTTATTTAATAACTAAAATTTAGTATTAATAGATGTTTAAATGGCATCAAATTTTTTTCGTATCCAAGAGTAAATTAGTGCACACTCCAGTGGTGGTAGATATCGGAGCCTTGGGGCTTTATTCCCCTTTGCCTTCTGTGGCTTACCGTTCATCTTGAGACAGAGTCAAGCATCATAATTTCCCCTGCTCTGACAAGAAGTCTTAGTGCTCAGGTTTATTTTTCTCAAAAACAAACAAAAAAAAACTATTTTAGTTTGTGATTTCATTCTTCCACTTTCCCCTTCTATCTGGGAAAGGGGCTATGTTTGTGTTGGATAAACTTATGAAAAACTGTTCTAAGATTAAATTTAAATACAATTGTCCAGTCCATTGAGTATCAAAATTGGGAGCAAAAAGGAGCAGGTGCTAGATAGGAAATCTGAGTGGTAACGTTTCCTTCCTTCTCTGGCTATTGGCTAACTTAATTTGATCATTAATGATTCAATTTCAATATATTCAGATGTGTAACTCAGATACTGGTGTATGACTGGTAAAACAAGGCATCCGTTGTGGGTCCCATATTTTCTAGTCCTGCACAGATTAATCATCGCCATGTAAACCTGTTTATGAGGAAAGGATCCTGCTATCTCTAAATGATACATTTGGCTTGTTTTTATGATGCATCAGTAATAGGCTAGGGAAAATATTTAATTATCCATCCAATGGAATGATCTGGAGAAAACTAGAATGAACTCTTTTGGTCTTGTCTGCACAGAGGCTTTCTTTGAAATACCCCTGCCTCTTTTTACTTTAGCATGGTTGAACTGGCTTTCAGTGGTATATTGCATGGTCCTGCCTTGTGCTGACTGAGGGTTAGCCAACTGTAATAAAAACTCCAACAGCTGGTTTACACTAGTGCTCCCACAATTACTAGTTCTGGTCGAGTGTCACCAGTGCTAGAAGAATGGTGGGAGAAGTTCACAAAAAACAACAGTGTAGGTGAAATCATAGAGCTAGCTGTTTAGTCCCAGTGTGGGCTTACCACATAGGCGACCGTATGCCTCATGGTTTGGCTCTATTCACACTTGTCAGGGGAAAAGCAAAGAGATTTTCAACTGTGAATGGGTAGAGCCCAAACTGTACGGGCAATCCCACCTCCTAAATTAATTATTCAGACCCCTTGCCACCACCCATAGAACGGTAGTAACATTTCATTCAAATAAAATATGGCGCTTTACACTGTGATTAGTTTAGATTAATCGTTATAAAACGATGTTAATATTAAAACAGTTTTGTAAGCCATAATTCTACCCTGGGTTTACTGGAAGGATGGCAGTGGGAAACTGAAATTATGACACAACAGGAATTTAGGGTTAAAATACAGTATATATTTTCGCAGCATTGTATATTTTAAGTATCCAAGATAAATAGAATTTTTTCTTCACCCTCAGCCTCCCCTATTGGTGACTCTGTCCTCATCAAAGTTGACAGACAGGTGTCATCAGGAGTGACATAAACATTAGGCGCCATTGTGAAACTGGAAGACTAATAATTGAATCCAGATGCTTGCCAAGAATTTCCATTTACTTCAGGTTGATTTTAAGTGTGCCAGCACTTATGAGGGAGAAGATGACTTTTAAGAGGATGACTCTTCATTTTTATGTTAGCAAAACATAAATAACACTGTGAAGCATGTTCCCCCTGAATATTTGCAAGTTGCTTGAAAGCCTTAACACCCATGTGAGTTAGGTAAATATTATTATACCACTTAGTGCCTCTGTTTCCCTGCCTGTGAAGTGACTTGCTCAAGTGAGTCAGTGGCAGAGGTGGAAATAAAGCCTAGCTTTCCAGACCTACAACTTGCTGTACTGGAGCAGACAAGTTGTCCATCTAGCATTACATCCAGTTTCTGACACCAACATATGCTTCAGAGTACAGTGCAAGAATCCCTATATTGGGAAGCTATTTAATAACCTGCTCATAAGAAGAAATATTTCATGTATGAAATCCCACTCTGTTTTCTGCTTATACATTTATTAAAATTTGATGAATTCCAGGAACAGTGGGATTGATCATATTATTAGATGATTTTTTGAATGACTGATTGCTGGGGACCGGCAGAAAAGACCTATGGTGGGGATCTGATGTGCAAGTTAACTGTAGGCTGCATAGTAGGGGCCCGTCTCAAGTACAGGACCAGACCATTGTTCCCATGTTTACCTCGAGGCAAGATATGCTGTTTCCGTAAAACAGGAAGATGAAACTGTGGTTGAGGTGTGGTGCTTCTGGAGTGAGAGTGGGATGTCTGTAAAATGGGAATAATACAGGTTTCATGGTGTTGATCCTTGGTTGGAAAATTAATCAACAATGTGTAACTAGCACACTTTGAGATGGTGTTTAAATAGCACCTCACTTAGTCATATGACTTGTTCCAGATGATTGTGTATATTAAAGTACACAACAAATCTGAAAGGAATTCTTTCCAGTTAAAGTAATATAATTAAAGAAACTTAAACTGAGATTCTTCGTAAGGAAATCCAGTAAATTTTTTTTTTTTTTAACAAAAGAGTGTTTGGACGTAAATCCAGCTATTGCAATCTTGATTTCCTTCAACCTCTACATATTCCGCTTTCATTTACATCGTTTTCAAAAACTATCCCTTGTGATTTGGAACCAAGAAGGGAACCATGAAAAGCTTGAATTCTCCTGCTTGGATAGAGAATTCTAAAGAGCTTAAGAAGTAGGAGAGCTTCTGTGAGATAAGCACTCCTATTTTGCGTATGTCAGGAGACCAAAAATCTCTTTAAACTATAACGGCTCATCTCACTGACATGCTGTAATTATTCCACCATTTTAGCTATAGAACATTGTGCTATAGGACTACGCTTGCTAATAAAATCACAGTCTGAAATACATTCACTTGCCACACTGCATGAAAAACAAAATACAAACACTTTACCCACAAGAATTGTACAGTAACAAATTGGTGATGGTCGCAGCAATCTTGTGTCTGTGTTCACTTCTGCATTCGTGGATGGGGGGAGGGGGCAATGCTGCAGTTCTTCCATGAATGGGAATCCCTTTGAATTTAGTGGGTGTTGACACACATGCACAGCAGCTGCTGCATCAGTCCATATAACAGAAAGATAATAGTGGCAGAGTCTTTATTTTATTTTTATTTTTTTTGCATTCGCATATGGCCTATAGGTGACCCTGACACTTAATAGCAGTAGAGGTTTTTCAAGTTACTGGGTCCACATTAGCATCCTCTGAATACGAGGCCTTCATGCTTAAGCTTTGTCTGTTATTTTTGAGGATGCTGTCTGACAAAAGAAGCTCTCTTGTTGATGGCTCAGATGCACTTGGTTTCCAACAATATGTTGTCTGGTTAAATGTCTATCATGGTGATAGCAGATGTTGCAGTGTTTCAGCCTTTGTGGCTCCTGAGGGAGGAGTGTGTGTAGATGTATATATGGGGAGGAATGTTGCTCTGAAACACTAGACATTTTTCTACAATATGCCCAAATTTTGGTCCACTGTTGGCTGTAAAGGTGAAAGCTGCAGTGTAGCTCAGGCATGGCTATCTGTAGGGCTAAATGGCACAGCTGTCAAAGTGCCTGAGCCATGTCTACATTGTGGATTCCACCATTGCTTCCGCTATTGCAGCTCTGTCAAGGAAGATGCAGAGCTTGAGTTTATTGAGGTCTTTCGCCCCCACCCCCTTTGTGATTTTCCTCATGACAATTGCCCTAGTGTTTGAAAAGAGGAAAAGGGAGTGACTGGATATTTGCCTTTCTATGAGACAGGAATAATAGGTAGAGCATGTAATTACATCATGTATTTGGAGTGTTATATTTAATGAGCCTAATATTTGCCTGCATGTAGTTGATTCAACACCATTGCTCTGTCTAGTGATTACATATGCACTGTGTGAAGGGTAATTAGATTGATATCTTATTATTCCACGTATAAGGTGCCCCTCTCAGTACTTGGAGAAAATTACCTGTACACTGAGATGGCCATATGCATTGTGTGGTCAGGCCTGAACTGCGAGTGGAAGGTTTTGGAATCGCTCTGTAGTGTCTCTCCAAAGTTTGAGATCGTAGGTGTCTTGATGATGATATTCTTCCAGAACCCTTTTCCCATTGATTATAATTATCTTTATGCATTACAATTCAGTGTCTGTCTTTAACAGCTGGCTAGGTACCAAAAGAATTAAACATACTTAAAAAAAAGTCACTGCCTTTAAAGTATTAAACTATATAGATTGCACTGAAAATGCCCTTTCTCAAAGGGCCTGTGTATATGATAATTTATAGTGGAATATATGTGGGGATTTTATTGCCTTTATTTCCCTTTTGCATGATATGACTTCACCAAAACACATTTTCTCTGTTGATTGTCAATGAGGCAGATAACATTTGTGTTTATATGGAGAGATACCTATCTCATAGAGCTGGAAGGGACCCCGAAAGGTCATCGAGTCCAGCCCCCTGCCTTTACTAGCAGGACCAAGTACTGATTTTTCCCCAGATCCCTAAATGGCCCTCTCAAGGATTGAACTCACAACCCTGCGTTTAGCAGGCCAATGCGCAAACCACTGAGCTCTTGCACTGCCCAGGTTTTCTAGGGAAGTAATAATAAATGGTATATTTCAAACAGGGAAGGAAACGTGGGTTTGGACAGTATTAACCAGTGTTAATCTGCTTTTGTTTGAAACCATCCTTAGTGTTAAATCATGTTTGAGCATATAAATCTGTTCTTTCAAATTCTTTATTTGAGACATGAAATTTCTTAAACTGCAAGATACAATATATATGGCAATAAAGGTCTACAAAGTGTATGAAAAGCATTCTGAGAACTGCACATAGTTGAGCTTATTTCCACATGCAATACTGCATTTTGGCGCATAACCTCCTTTTGACAATTATCATAAGTGTACCTGTCTGAACATCAGTGGTGGCAAAATGTATTTATATGCCTGCATGCCTGTAACAGTTGCACTGTAATTTTATACTGCAGTTTTCTGCATTTAATTCATTTAAAATGCCTCAGATTAGTCAGTAGCTGTGGTGTAAAAGCGTCTGGATTAAACCTTAACCTTGTTTTAAACAATATTTTATTTCCCTTGATTTGTCTGCAACAGTTCATGGGGCTGGGGACGGGGCGTGGAAAAGCGGGAGGAGATGTTCCAGAAACTGGAATTAAAGAAGGGGAAAGAAGCCTTAAAAATCTAGAAACTGGGGAGGATGGAAGGCAGATGAATGGGAGTGAAAGAGGAGGACAAATGAGACGGAAGGGATTTGGAAGGAAGTTCAGTGTGTGGAGGGGGAAATTGGTTTGGAAGGTAATGATATTCTGGAGGGCAGGGGGATGTGACAGCATCAGGAAACAGAGAATGTAAATAATTCATCTCACTTTTATTACACTGGTCTACAATTTTTGAGAAGTCGTCTGCTTCAGAGATGAAATGTGCTATTTATTATGTATTTTGATGTGCTGAATTCAAATATGACAATTAAAACAACTGATTGGCTACTAGTCTGGTGGCACCTTAAAGACTAACAGATTTATTTGGGCATAAGCTTTCGTGAGTAAAAACCTCACTTCTTCGGATGCAAGTGAGGTTTTTACTCACGAAAGCTTATGCCCAAATAAATCTGTTAGTCTTTAAGGTGCCACCAGACTCCTTGTTGTTTTTGTGGATACAGACTAACATGGCTACCCCCTGATACTTGATTGGCTACTGTTTCTAAGATATTTAAGTTTTTACATTTTATGTCTATGTATATTGTGTAGAGTTTTAATCATAAATTGTAAACCTAGGTCTTTTCATGTGTTTATGGTTGCTTTATGTGATAATATTTCACCTGTCCTGTTTATGTAACACTTCAAAAATCAGCAAAAGGGTTATATAAATAAAATTTATTATGAAACAAAAGGAAAAAAACTATTATTTACATAGTTTAGTCCTATTCAGTGTCTACTCAGCGCTTCTTGGCTTGTCTCTTGTATTCATTAAATGGAGCATCTCTTGTCACTGTCCAGCAATAGTCTGCAAGCATTGATGGGCTCCATTTGCCCTGATAGCGTTTCTCCATGTTGTCGTGCTCTCTTATTTGTCAGTGAGTTTTTTACCCACGAAAGCTTATGCCCAAATAAATCTGTTAGTCTTTAAGGTGCCACCGGACTCCTCGTTGTTTTTGTGGATACAGACTAACACGGCTACCCCCTGATATTTGCATCTCTGTAGTCTATCTAGATTGTGTGCCCTTAATCTCTATTTTATTCAATATAAGTAGGCTTGGCAGAACTAGATTTTATTTTATTTTATTTTTTATAATTTTGACTATCAGTGTTTGTTTTTAAGGATTTTTTTGTGTTTTATATCCACATGATGAAAGGGGTGCATAACCAATGGAAAAATCTTTCATTGACCTGTTCAACAGCAAGAGGAAAAATCTAACCTATGTGATAACGCTGAAGAATGATAGTGCTGTAATACTACTTATAATTATTTAATGATCATAGATCTAGAGATTTAAAAAGTTAAAACACAAATTGTCAACATCATATGTCTAAATATAAAAATAAATATCCTTAAATTAAACTCAATGTTCTCAAGCAGCATTTTTCTTACTTTTGCCTTACTTATCAGTGGAAATATTTTTTTTGTCTGTTGTGTGGGTGAAATGATCTTCACCAATTTAAAAATCTAATTCTTCCAAGCTTAAATATGGGATTAATTCATTTGTTAAATTGTAAGTAAATTTACTGTTCATTGTAACGGATTATTTTGGGAGAAGAAGCTGTTAACCTCATCTTGTCAGCTTAGGTAAAGAACAGTCTTCAACCACTCCCTGAAGAAAAAGCCTTACACAAATGTATAAAGAAATACATAAGCCTGACTCTCTTCCCCAGTCTTCCCGTTTTCTTAAAGAAAAAAATTATTCATGAATGAAAAATCTGTACTGGAAAAGATAGGTACAGTAGTTACTTTTTTAACACTTAAAATTTGATGCAAAGGTTGTCACCGCTCATTTAAACCCTAATGTTCGGGGATCTATTTTGTTCTAAAAATGTGGGCTGAGATCTTGGCCATTGAAGTCAGTGGGGCCAGGATTTTACTTTGATCTTTACTGAAAATTGGCATAAAAAGCCAAATGTTCTTAGAGAGTGGCAATGTCCTTACGCTGATGTCTACTTCTAATGTGATGTTACTGCTGCTTGGTACACAAATCATGCATTTAAGCCTGCTGTTAAGTTTGTTTAGTCTGGGAAAGAGAACACTGGGATGTGATAGTTTTTATGTATGTAAAAGATTGTTATAAAGAAGTGTTAAATTGTTCTCCTCATCCACTGAGAACAGCGCAAGCACTAAGGGTCTTAAATTGCAGCAAAGGAGATTTAGGTTAGACATTAGGAAAAACTTTGTAATTGAAAGTGTAGTTAAGCATTGAAACAAATTTCCTAGGGAGGTTGTGGAATCTCTGTTGTGGGAGGTTATGAAGAACAGGTTAGACAAATACCTGTCAGGGATAGCCTAGAATAATATTTAGACTTGACTCAGTGCCAGGGAGTGGACTAAGCGACCTATAGAGGTCCGTTCCAGTCTCCCATTTCTGTACTTCTGTGTGGATATTTGCCCACCCACTCACTGTCCTGTCATGACTTAATTACTGAATGGGTTTTGCTCAGATATTAAATCACTCAGTTGGTAGTGAGAATGGACTCAAAGGGGGTTACTGTTCTATCCAAATGAAGTCACTTGTCTTTATTATATATATTGTTGTGCTATGGATCTTGACATCCTTTTTAAAAAACTTTTGGTGGTTAACTGATCAGTAAGGCTAAGATTTTTGTCATGGATATTTTTAGTAACAGTCACCGACAGGTCACGAGCAATAATAAAAAATTCATGGAAGCTGTGACCTGTCCCTGACTTTTACTAAAAAATATCCATAACAAAATGGGGAGCCTGGGCATCTGCCGTGGGCTGGGAACTCCAGGGGCCCCCTCCGCTGGTGGCTCCAGGCAGCAGGGCCACCCCTTGCTGCCCAGGTTGGCCGGGAGCAGCAGGGGTCCTTCTCTTCTCTCCCCCCCCCTCCCCCCCTTCCGACCTGGGAGTGGCAGGTACCCGGCAGTTCTATGCTTCCACAGGTGACAGGGGACCCTGCAGCTCCCAGCCGGCGCTGGCTGAAGTCACGGAGGTCTTTGGAGGTCACGGAATCTGTGACTTCCCTGTCCTCCATGACTAAATGACAGCCTTATTGATACCTCTGGAATTCAGGGTTCATATCACACTTTTAAATTGATATGTATTAAAACTACCCAGTGTACTCACCTGTCAAAGATGACGACATGAACTGTCACTTGATTTGAGAATCTAGACTTGATGAAGTCATTGTTGCAACTTTTTATTGGTATGGGAGCTTTTTTTCGTATAGTCTGTAGTATTCAAATTTGTTCCAACCACTTAGTTCCAAATGATGGCTTGCATTTTGAAACATATCACCATTGCGACTTGAATGTGGTGGAAACTACACCCCTCTTCTGCCCACCAAAATAATCCTAGCATTAGTTTGTCTGGATTTTATTCTGTTTTGAACTGTTTGATTAGTACTTCTTAAATGGAAGACATGACAGTTGTGTTTTCTTGAGAAGAAAGGCATGATAAATCTGCTAAAATAATGCTGTTTAACAGGGTGAATGGATAAGTTGTTTCTCAGCAACATCTAGTAAAACCAAAATACTTATAAACATCAAACACCTAATCTTGCAGCAACATGGCAAGGACAGCAGTTATCTTGTGCATCTCTTCAATTTTGGTTAAATTTTTGACTTTTTAGAAAACCATCTTTTCCTTTCAGATCTTTCAAAGAACAGATTTACTGAAATTCCTCCAGATGTCTGGCTGTTTGCACCACTTGAGACTTTAAATTTGTATCACAACTGCATCAAATCCATTCCTGAAACCATCAAAAATCTGCAGATGTTAACATATCTTAATATTAGGTGAGTAACTCTTTTTTCCTGTTTATGTCTAGGGATTATATATAGACCATCAGGAAAGATGGCATTCATCCTCCTCAAGACCTTGATTAGTTTAGTTCCCTGCTTTTTCTCAGCTTGTTCAACGTTGTTCTATAGTTTGTCTTTGGTTGTAGGTCAAGTAGCTCCTTCTTCCTTCATGGGAAGGAGTTGACTGTATTACCATATTCCAAACCGTAATTTGCAGAAGCTAATGGAAGTTTCCTTTCTTTCTGGTGCTATACAGATAAGTGTCTCTGAAGGTTGGAAATAGGCTATAGAACCTGCATTATGCTGTTCAGAAGGCTGTATTGACTTAGCACACACATGAGTAGTGAGAGAGGTGACTGCATTACTGAAAACAAATCGTAGGATCTTGTGAGACGAAAGAAAAGAAATAAACACCAGCTTTACAGGAAGACTTATTTATAAAGTGTAATCGGTATACATAAATATTGTATGGGGCATTAGGGAAAACTGTAACCTTCCCATGCGCAGTTGAGACTTGTTTTCTACAATATACCCAAATTTTGGTCCCTGATCACCTAAAATCTTCTGGAATAATCTCTTCCACTATACATTTTGCATATGGGATTTGTGACCATTGGTCATTTTGTTCTTGCCAAGTTTGAGGTGACTTGACTGATAGAGAGGATTCAGGAAAAATAATTGTTAATCATGTCTTGAAAGCTCCAATGCTACCCCCCCCATGTCCTGTCCTTTTTTTTTTAACTCATAATTTCAAGTGAAGTTTAGTCAGACGCTTATGGAGATGTAGGATACAGGACCAAATTTGAAACAGGAAGGAATATTTAGGAAGTTGTGCACTGGCAAATTTGCAGAGTAAGAATGGTCTGCTTTGTGGAGGATTTAAAGAGCACTAGTGACATCTGAGGGACCTACGCTGTTTTTCTTTTCCTGTGCAAAGGGCTGCAAAGCACAATCCTTTCCTGCTTCTGGGGATAAAAGATGCAGGAAAAAACCTCCTTAAACAAAACTAGAACAAATGCACATTTAAGTGGGGGGTTTTATTTCTGCATTGAAGCAGGTTCTTGGGGTATTTGGGTGGCCTGTTCCATGATGCGCTTTACTTCTCTGGGGGAGAACCCCTGGCCTAGGTAATATCTACTCTAAAGTGCAGCTGTTCTGCTGTAGCTTTTCAAGTGTAGACAAGCCCAGAGATTCAATTTACAAGTCAATGGGTTTGCTTATTTTGTCTTGTTTATCTTGAGTCCATTTCACTTGACATTACTTGTACAGGCTGGTCTGCCAAGACGTTGAAATGTTTTTATAATTGCATCTTGTTCCCTAGATTTACATCATATTATTGGAAGGCTAAATTATTACACTAGAACGCTATTTTAGTCAAAGTGAATGGGGACATGGAATTTATTTGGC
Source organism: Malaclemys terrapin pileata (assembly GCF_027887155.1). NCBI lineage: Eukaryota > Metazoa > Chordata > Testudines > Emydidae > Malaclemys > Malaclemys terrapin. Next base: position 2,020,226 of record NC_071513.1, on the reverse strand, counting down.
TAAGGCAGGCTTTTTTCATGTAAGTGATTCACGCTGGGGAACAGCTAAAATTTGAATGAGGGGTATTGCTGTGTACTTTAATACCTATTGGAACAGAGAGAATGTTTTCTTGGAATTCATACAAGCTTCAAGAGACTCTCTCAATGTAATCTTTTTTTCCCTTTTTAGTCGAAATCTTTTAGCAACATTGCCAAAATACCTGTTTGACCTGCCACTTAAAGTTTTGGTTGTCAGTAATAATAAGCTGGTATCCCTTCCAGAAGAAATTGGAAAGTTAAGAGACCTGATGGAGTTGGTGAGTATAATTGTGTACATCAGTGTTCAGTGTATTTACAGTATAGATACTTCTTTACCGCACTAATCAGTTATCATTTGATATTACTACTATTAGTAGTTTATTATGGTAGTGTAAAGGGCTGACTAAGAGTGGGGTCCCGTTATGCTAAGCACTGTACAGAGTAGAACACAGTCCCTGCCGTAAAGAGCTTACAGCAGAAAGACACCCATCTGGTCAGGGAAGGGGATCTAAGACCAAAGCAGAGTGAACAATATGACGGTAGCAAACGTCATGTTGTTGCCTGTATTTTTTTGGTGGGGGTGGAGGGAAGGAATTACGTAGGAGATAAACTAGCAGGGAAGGGGAAGTGAGGGGAATGGAGAGGGTGGCGCTAACAGCTGATTGGCACAGGGCAAAGAAAGACAAGTCAAAACTGTGCGAAGTTCTCTGATGGCATGTTTACACAGTGTTTTGAAGCCAGGGGAGCAAGTCTACCAGCCCAGGTTGACAGACTTGAGCTAGCAGGGCTAGTGCTAGCATTCTAAAAACAGCTGTGCATTATACCGCTCTTTGAAGTTGTGGCTTGGGTTGGAGCCTCGGGCCTGAAGCCTCGGGGAGGGGGTGATCTGTTTACTTGGGCTGGGAGGCTTGGTCTTGTGGGTTTCCAAAACTGTGTAGATCTACCCAAAATGTCCAGAGCTCCCTACTTTGGCTCCTTGTGCTCCTACTGGCTGGAGTCTGACTGGTTCCCCACTGTAGTTTTTCCCAAAGGCCATGTGGCAGGGACAAGCTAAGGAACCTCCTGGATCCTAATCCTTCCAGGTTATGGGGAGTCTCTCCTATACAGTTCTGGGTCCACATTGATGCAGAATGCCAACTTAATTATTGCATGGTCAGTGTCTGATAGCATGTTACAAAAGTACAGTATATTGCAGAACTCAAAGTACATTTACTGAGTTAACAACAATTTAGAATTACTAAACATTGAAATGTGTAAGTAATCAAACTTTCTCTTAATACATTGACATGAAAGACCGATCTGGGAAACCTCTATTTATTGAATATGGCACTGAGCTGACTGATTCCACATTCTACTAGCACTCGCTTGTTACCAGGATCTCGGGTGCCCCAGACTCCCACGATCAGTCCATGTGTTTGAACCTTGTAACCTCTGGCCCTCAAAGCATCAGCCACGGGGGTGTATTTCTTCAGCTTTCGAGCTCTGGTACCGCAGAAGGTCAGGGTTCTGTTCTCAAAAGGAACTGTCATCCACCATGACGACCACCTTCTGTTCCTCATTAGTAATGACTATGTCCAGTCGCAGTTGATTCTCTGTTCCAAGGACGGTGGAGTTCACGGCAACCTTTGCCACGGTTGGTAGAATGGCCTTGATTAGGTGGTCTTGGATAGTGGTGTGGCGCAGCTGGCAGGCTTCGAAGTTGGGTTTGCAGCTGCACAAGATGTGGGGTAGTGTCTCGTTAGCGCAGTCAAACTTTCTGCATTGATTGTCCCAATGACTCCATTCAGCAGAGTGCAATTGAGCCAAGCCCTGTTGATGAATTTCCAGTCGGCAAATCAGGTGAAGCTGTCCCTGGGGAGGAAGTGGTTGCTGGCATCCCACTTGCTTGTCACCTCAAAAGCCACCTCGAAAGCCTTGACCTGGTCCAACTTCCATCTCAGGTTTTCCACTTACTGCCAACGGATGGCATCGTTCAGTGTCCTCTTGAGTAGGGTCCTTGCTGTCAGAGTAATGACTGTGTGCTCGACGTTCTTGACCTGTGGCCCCAAGACTCCCAGCTCCTGATGTTTCTCATACCATGTCCAGAGGCAGCCAATAAGCTGCTGCAGCCATTGTGTAGCATTGTGGCTACAAGTCCAAAGTGAAGCAGTGTCTCCCCAGTCTGTTCCAAATTTGCCTTCCAGGGAGCCACTCAAGTACTTGGCGACATCTTGGCTGGAAGGGGCCCTAGCTATTCGCTTCCTGCTGACATCACGCACAGCACTGGCTGCAGTGCTCCTCACCATAGTGTCCTGGTATGTCAAAAGACAGAATGTGCGAGTGATCACCACAGTGTTGCATAGATCACCATTCAAAGGATGTTGACACTACCCTGCCTATGCAAGATGTCCACCAGTTCATTATTGGCCCTCTGGGGAAGGTACATCCACTTCTTCACCACCTACCTTATGGTGTTGTCCGCCTTGTTGAGAGTTTCCTTCCCACACTTACATGAATGCCTGAACAAACATTAATTTAGTCTTGCAACACCTGTGAGAAGTAGGTGTAAACGCTGCTTATTCACTGTGGCTGAACCACAGCAGCCTTTGTGAGACCAGAATGATATTTTTTTTTCTGAGGCAGTAGAGCAGCAGGTTCCTAAACTTTTTGCTAGCACAACCTTATCTTAATGAAGTATTTCCTGCTGGTGACCACAGACAGCATGGAGGATGCCATTTTATAGAGCAAAATGGCAACTTCTGCACAGCGTGACCTCGCATGCTCCGTATGTGCGAAGTCATGCCGCATGGAGGATGCTCTACAAAATGGCACCCTCTGCAAAGTGTGACCTTGTATGTCTGGTGCGTGTGAGGTCACACTATGCAGATGATGCCATTTTGTAGAGTGAAACGGTGTACTCCATGCATCGTGACCTTGCACTCACTGTACATGCAAGGTTATGCTGCGTGGCACAAAATGGCATTTTCCACACACTAGGGATTGCCGTCATCCGCTCTGCTGATGGTGTGACCCCATTTGGTGTTGCAACCCGCAGTTTTGAAACCACTACAGTAGAGACTCATCATTTTAGATCCAGTGGTCTCAGGTGATTGTGTAACATAGGGAAGAAGAAAAATTATTATCCCCATTTTGCAGAGGTGCAGAATGTAAGTGAGCTGTCTGCAGTTACACAAAAGACAGATGGGAATCAAATCCAGATCTCCTGATTGGGTCCAGTGCAAATCTCAAGGTGGCCTTTCCTTGTCCATTGGATTAGACTCCTTGATTGGACTCCCACACTACCAAATGTTGCTGCAGATTGGGGAAGACTCTCCTGAGAGCTGGATTATAGCGGCTCTCAATTTGGTAAGAAAAGGGGGAAAAAAGGAATGAGAATATCGTTCTTTAAAACATGTTTTTGTAATAGCTTTCACTGAATTTTTTCCTTTGTTTAATTTCAATCGAGCTATTCAGCTCATTGACACATTATCTTTTACTTAGGATATCAGCTGCAATGAGATTCAGGTCCTTCCCCAGCAAATAGGAAAACTCCAGTCACTTAGAGAATTAAACATTAGAAGAAATAATCTCCATGTGTTGCCAGATGGTAAGCTGCTCACCATCCTCGTGTTGAACTAGGTCAATTACACAAAACATGAGGGTGTCTGATTTTGTTCTCTTTCCCCCTTAACAGAATTGGGAGACCTTCCCTTGGTAAAGCTGGATTTTTCTTGTAATAAAATTACAGAGATCCCAGTTTGTTACAGGAAATTACGTCATTTACAAGTAATAATTTTGGATAACAATCCAATGCAGATACCACCAGCACAGGTTAGTATAAAAAACTTCCATTTTCTCAACTTTTCCAGGATTTTAAGAAAGGGTGAGATGTGTTAGGTTAATTACCAACCAACTGGCAGTGGCACAAGAAAATATCATAAGGGCATTTCTTGACCCATAATCCTTTGCTCAAAACATTATTTTGTAGTTTAGTCATTCATCCCACCTTTTACAGTACTTAATCTGGAGGCCAGACTAGATAATTGTAATAGTCCATTCTATCCTTTAATTAATTAATAAATAAATAAATAAAAAAACAACCTATGAATAAACCCCTGAAAATCAGGCTAATGCTGATTATATTATGGGGTAGTCTGATAAATTGTCATGAACATCCAAAGATTTAACTCAGGAGAAAAATTGTAGGTGTGAATGTTAGGGTCCGTCATCTTTCTCCCACACACAAACATCTTTCTTTCTCTGCATCCATGTTTCTGCTTGTTCTTTCCACCTGCTTTCTGTTGCTGATCTTTTCCTCAGCCCAGCCCTATAGAAACATAATGAGCAAGGTCCACCCCCAAAAGTCTTAAAAATCAGTTTAATCTAATCTGAAACTACAAACAATATCCTGCACTAGTCATAATTGCATGGTAATTGAATTAGTTATTGAATAACGTCATTACAGGGTGGATTAAAGGCACCCAAACAGCGGTATCTTTGCATTTCCATACCTTAACATCTTTGGATTTCTTTTAAGTTTAATTCTAATATTCCTGGGCTTGTGATGCTTGTTTTGGAGATAATTGCTACATCCTTTTTTTTTTTTTTTTTTTTTTAACCGTTAAATTACTGATACGTACACAACCTTGACTCCAGGTCAGCGTAGTTTTTATCTGGGTATTATATAGTACTTGTTTTTTCCCTTACTGACATTTGAAAATAATCATAAAATTTACTTTAATACAGTTGTATGAGTTGTACTTATTAGAAACAACTTTGACAAGAAAATTAATGTTGGAGTTTAATTTTGTTTGTTTATAACCCATATACTGGCTTAGTTTGATATGTATTGTGAGTTTCATACAGCATGTATCAGAAATGTCCAAACTCAGCTCCTTTCCTCCCTGATCCCTGAGATGTTATTTACCTTTGTTGCGGCTTCAGCCACCCTGGTACCTTTCCCTCTGATCGGTATTCTGATGCTTCTGTGTCTGATGTATGCAGTGTTGTTGTAGCCATGTTGCTCCCAGAATATTAGTGGCAAGGTGGTTGAGGTAATACCTCTTACTGGACCAGCTTCTGTTGGTGAGAGAGACAAACTTTCGAGCTTACACTGCTCAAAAGTTTGTCTCTCACCAAGAGAAGTTGGTCCAATAAGACACATCACGTCACCCACCTTGTCTCTGTGCCTGATGTCATTCAGACCACGGGTAGCCTTCTCTGCTGACCTTACTCGTCAGGCAGGCAGGCAGCCCTGGCAGTTTTATGTACCCAAAGAGCAGGTCTGCTTGTCTTGGGCTTCTGGACAATTAGATTTTTTTTTCCACCCTGACTGCTAAACTACTAAAGCTCCATTTTTTTTCATTTGAATAGTAGAAAGTAAATGAAAATAACTCTTAAATGTAGACAGTATCTGATGTATGATATTATAAATATGCCATGCATCTAAATTAATTTTTTCATGTGTTTCTTAACAGATATGTTTAAAGGGCAAAGTTCACATATTTAAATTCCTCAGTATTCAAGAATGCCTCAGAATAGATAAAAAACCAGATTCCTTAGATCTTCCATCACTGGGTAAAAGAATCCCATCCCAGCCACTCACAGACAGGTATAACCGTTCTTCTTTAGAACTACTTAATGTTTGCTATGAAATAAGTGTTTAGGATAATGGAGAACTACTCTCACAATAAGGTCATGTGATTTTAATAGTTGTATTTACTTCTAAGGCATCATTATTACAAGTTAATTGATTAACTGCTTTCAAGAAGAATTATATCAATTACATTCTCTCTCTTCATTCTTGTTATCTTTTGCTACAAAGCAAATAGTAATTGTACTTTTTCAAATTTTCAGTAGTAGAGTACATCAGAAATTAGAATAAAGATGGATTTTGAATGCGTGTTTTGAAATGGGCAGCTTTTCTTTTTCATACTACTACAGTACAGTCTAGTATTGAAGTTATATTCCTCTGAGCTTGCTCAAAATAGAACTGTATTGCTAGATGGAAAGCCTGCCTTCCAATGCTGATCCAGCTGCATAAATTTATAAGGAATTACCTTACAAAGCTTCAGAAAAACAAGAGAAATCAAACTGAAAAGTTCAAATGAAGTAAAAAGTGCAATGTATTTTGCTGGACTTTCTCAATTAAGATACTTCTGTTAACTGCTTCAGAACTATCTGATATCAACAGTCTTTAACCAGTCTTGTTTTAGGAAACTGTATTACCTACAGCACAAGACTTTACCCTTGCCAATATACTTAAAATTTCATCCACACCCTGTGCCAGTATTTGTTGACTTGGTGCTGAATAACCGAGAAAAGCTGTTTGCTGTGACAGGGATCTCTGGAACATTCAACCTCTGTGAGAGAAGAACGAGTTAGTTATCAAAGGGGCTTAACAAAGCATAATGAGATGAAAATGTACAAATGTGAATGTAGGCTGGATATCAGACACAATACCACACCTGAGGGCTTGTCTACACTGGGAAATAGCCTGGAATAGCTATTTTAAACTAGCTCCCCACGTGGACACTCTTATTCTGCACGGAGAGTGGATTAAGCTAAACTGCGAGGAGGAACTCTTAGTGCAGAATGAGTGTCCCTGTGGGGGGTTAGTGCAGAATATTGCACTTGAAATTCACACAGCGCTTGAATGGACTTCGGGGAAACAATCCTGAATTTTTTGGGAAGTTGGACGAGATAACCCAATTGATCTTCTCAACCTTAAATTTCTATCCGATATCCTTCTTTAAAATAGCCTCTCACCTTTCTATAGTGGGTCTTGTGTCACAGATAGGTGTAAAAGAAAGTAATAAACCCTTTGTCCCAGCAACCATAGAGAGATGGGGGGAAACATCTTCAAAATGGTGTCTTCCTTTCACTTACCCTTTAGAAAAGCGAGATCTTGTCTTACCTGCAATGCCTTCTCTTTGTTATAGTATGGAAGACTTTTATCCCAATAAAAATCATGGTCCTGACTCTGGCATTGGCAGTGATAATGGGGATAAAAGATTGTCTACAACTGAAGTGAGTGGTTTTTTTTACTATTCACTGTATATTTTTTATTTTTCTGTGTTGATAGAAGAGGGCTGAAAGGACAGTAATTTTCTTCATTTACAGAAGCAGTTTATTGTTTAGCTTGTGCATAATTTTGCTGCGCTAAATTGCTTATTTCTTTGTCATTCAGATGTGCTTTGTAGAACTTGAGAAAGCTTAAATGCAATGCATATTGCAGTTAAATGAACTCAGTAAAATGTGCGACAAACTTACTGTAAACAGTGTAGTTGTAGCTGTGGTCCCAGAATATTAAACAGACAAGGTGGGTGAGGTAATATCTTTTATTGGACCAACTTCTGATGGTGAAACTTGCTGTCAAGCATAGAATGATGATATTAAATATTAACATTATTTATATGTCCCTCTGAATATTTAGCCCTAATTAGTTGCATGGTGCTCTGTCACCCTACTCCAAGCTTTTTTAAAATTGAACTCTGAACCAAATCAGTGGTGGCTTGTTTGGCCATTTTCAGATAGAAAATGCAAGATCATTTTTTAAAACAGGGAACAATTAATTTGAGAGTTGCTTTTGTTTTTCTAATCATTTCTGTTTTAATATAAGTTGAGGTATAATGTATTTTTCTTTGCATTGGCTGTTTATTAATGGGGACTATTGATTGACATATTAGCCATATTATCAACAACATTTAAAAACTATAAGGGAATTGGGGTTTTTATCCTATTTTTCCAATAGCTTGCTTATGTAGCTGTATGAATCTTTGTGTAATCAATTACAGTTTGAGTAACAGCAGTACTAAAATTGAATATGGTAAAATTATAAAACTGGGACTAAGGGAAGATTTAAGACTAGGCTAAAAAAATGTACTTGCAAATTCATCTGAAGTATAATTAGATTGTTCGTAGGAAATTGTAAAGTGGAGGAGTATTCCAGGATTATGTCGAGAAAGGTCAAACTGATTAGAAGTAAAGTGGCCACACAAACTTAATGGACAGAATCACAGCTCCTTTAATTAAGTGTGGTTGTGCTTGGTAATTGTTTGGGTGGAGAAATGTCTGTGTGCTTCAGAAACTGTTGATTTTGTAGGTAGCACACTTTACTCAGCTAAGAGACCAGTGGCCCCAAAATTGGGCTGCAGGGCACTGTAAATAAAACGTAGTGTCTTTCAGATGAAACGAAACATGTCTTGACCACAGTTTGCATTCATTATAAGTGTTTCACCTAAATCTTCCCTCATAGTAGGCTCTTTAACGACATTCAGATTCTATGTTGTAATTTGTGGCTTATCAGTAAGCTGAGTAATTAATATGCCAGTCATGTTTTAATTCTGATTATTCTTTGCAGCCATCTGATGATGACACAATCAGCCTTCACTCTCAGGTATCAGAATCGACGAGGGAACAGACGTTAAGGAATGACAATCATTTAATAGGAAGTAGATTTGACTCACATAAAGGTAATGCCTAATCTTTTTAGTACACAGAAACACTCTATTGTTTCAGGTGCAGATAATTTTCGTTAAGCACTGCACAAGATTATATGATGTATTAGATCTGTGCATTTACACTCAGGCAACATTGTAATAAAATTATAAATATAAGATCAACAAACATACAACAAAGAAAAAGCCATCTTTTGAAAATCTTGTCTAGCTATATAGCAAGAGCTCACTTTATTAGTTATATTTGACTTTGTCACAAGTACCTCTTAGGAATAACGTTAGGTTGAGAGAACTGTTTAACATTTTCTTTTTTTCAAACTTGATCAATCGTCCCTAGACCAGGAGGTGTATGATTACATTGACCCTAACACAGAAGATGCAGCTATTCCTGAACAAGGAGATGTACAAATGGGACCGTTTGTCTCTTATGTTAAGGTAACGTAACTTAATAAGTGGAAAACATTAGATGACACATCTTGGTCATTAATGTCTAAACTCTTAATTTTTTTTCCTTCTGTATAAGGAACGAGGAAAACACCCTGAGAAATTGCAGAAAATAGAAGGGAATGATGAGTGGGGAGATGAAAAAAGGTAGGCCTTATAAACATCTCTTGAGAAGTCAATATTTCCAAAGCAGAGTTCTGCGATAGTGGGTACAAGCACCTGCGGTTGGGCAGAAGATCAGCTTTTAGGAAGTTTTTTTTGCTCTCAAGTAACACGATCATTTGCTTAAAAAAAAAACAAGTCCCCAAACATGCATGCCTTTCCATAACCTGCTGAAAACAGAACGTTCATCTTTCAGGCTTCAGAAAGAGCAGCTATTGGCAGAGGAAGATGATGAATTGAAAGAAGTGACTGACTTGAGAAAAATAGCCGCTCAGCTACTGCAACAAGAGCAGAAAAACAGGTAATACGAAATCCAACTACAGTAAACATGGCACACAACTTGTCTAACCCATTTGTTTTTCCATGTAAGTTGTCTGGTTAAAACTCTCGTTTGTTTGTTTTATAGCTTTGAGGATAGACTTGTGCAACTAAAGACATTAAACAGTCAAACAAATTTATACCAAATGTTTGGGGGGGGGGGTGTCTCCTGTCTGTTTTCATAAAATCGCTTGACAGAGAAGCAACAGTGTCCAGATGTAACCTGTATATTGTGATAGATAGCAATTAATGATTATTTTTTTCATTGCTCATCTAGTGGAAAGGAGAGCAGGAAATTCATTTGATGTGAACATCTTATGTTTCATAATGTTAAGCTAGTCATTGATTATCTGATCAGGTGTTTAACACTGGCAGTTTTCAAAGTGAGACACTCCTATGTAAAAATGATGGAAATTAGTAATGACAAATTCTTGGCATTATTGCTGATGTGCTAAAATGCTCTAAGCATAGATTATAAATGACCATTTAACACCATGTACTGCTTGTGTGTGGTTGGTTATTTTTACAGAATATGAAGTTTTCAGTGAATGCAGGATACCAGATTTTAGAGGATAACTCCTCCATTCAGACTACCAAGATATAACATTTTGCTAAAGGATGAGGAGGGAGGACCCTTGCTCAAGCATGTGTCTTTCAAATGATAAAACACACAAACAAGTTGAATAGCAGTAGTCCATCCTGGCCATCTAGCTAGCTGGCAGTTTCCAATGGGCATTGCAGAGGAGGGGGCTCTTGAGGAGGGATTTGGAGTGGGAAAGGAGAGTGGTTTTATGGACTAGTTTGGGCAGGGTATTCTATATATATGTGTAACAAGGAAGAAAATAAAAAGGTGCTCATGGAATGGGAAAAACGGGTGATGGAGTGAGAAGGGGAAAGAAGGCAATATGAGAAGATACAAGAGAGGATAAGTAGGGAAGGGCTAAGTTATTGATAAGGACCAGAAGCTTGTATTTGATGTTGGGGAGAATGGAATAGAACCAGTGCAATCCTGAATGGAAGGGCTCTGAGAGGATTATTTGGGAGAGTCAATGGCACATTGGCAGATGGATTTCTGGATGTGGCATTCAGTGATGGTGAAGAAGTGGTGTTCTATAAGGAACATGGCAGAACTAAGAGGGGTTAAAGAGTATTTGTAGTAGGGGAATCTGCATGGTCATAGGATTTCCCACCAATGTGCTCAGCTGTGCAGGAGCAAGACTGAAGGAAGCAGAGAGAGTGTGGCAGCAATCTAGCAAGATGACACATTCCAGAATCAGATGAATGCAGTTTTCATTAGTGTCTTAAATTTCAGCATCGCAATGAGATGCTGGGGATGCTACACATCTGTTTGTCTTCAAACATTGTGAAAGATATTAAACCCTAAAATATTCTGATATTGCAGCTGCATATTGTCAAGCTTTAGAAATTGGCCAGAGTTTATCCCCATTGAGTACTTATTATATCACAACTAATGAATTGGTGTTAGCTGAGTTTAATATTAACTGTGTGAAAAGATAATATGAATGTTTCTATAGCTTTAATTACTTGTAATTCTATTTAAAGTATTTAGGAATGTGGACGTGTCCATAGGGAAGGGAAATATTATTAAGGAAGAGAGATAAGTAGGAAACAGTAATGTTTAGTCCTGGTTAGCTGGCAACTGGCAAAAAAGAAATTAGAAAAGAAAATATTTTGAATTCTTTCTGTACTATAAAATATAAACAATATTTAAAAATTATAGTAAACATTGTTTCAAAACAGTCATGTTAGTTTTTTTTAAATGGTGATAATTATATTGGAAAAACATGTTGTAAATCTCCTTATGTCATCATTTGTTACACCAAACGTTTCCTCTGTGACCAGACTTCTAACCTAGTGCTGCTTTAAATTACTTTTGTTAAGCATAGCCGTTATGTGTTGTATTTAGTAATTGAGTTCAGAACTCTACATTCTGCTTTGGTTGGCATTGCAATGGTTATACTTGCATGAACCTATTGATTTGCTAAGCTTTACTGCTATATCTGTGACACTTGTATTTAATATTTGTGTACATTTTTTAAAATGTGGAGACAAACTCAGCACTGATTTAAACTATATGCAGTCAGCAAAATATAGCAAGATGTAAGTCGGCCCTGATTTTTGCTCATAATTTTTTGTGACTGTATAATTCCTTGTAGTGACAGCAATAAGAATTGGAATTAGAGATTAACAGTTGAAATATTTTTGGTTTTGAATCTACAACTTTGTAAACATTTAGATTGTGCAATTTTGACCTGATCACCTGGACGCCTCTAAAATTTGTGCAATCTAATAATTTCTTATTAACCTTAACTCTGATCATTTAGCATGTTTTCTTTTAATCCTATGAAATCTATCCTCTTTTTCTTTTCTGCTTGCTATACTAATGACTTCCCTGTCCTCTCCCATCAACTTCTCCTGCTTCCTTCTTCCATCTCTGGGTTTGGTGTACATGAAATGTGAATACAGACGGAGACCATTAACCTATAGAACTTCATTCAGTGAAAAACTCTTCCAGAGGACGAGGGCTGCAGGACGTGCATCCAGGTATCTAGTGTTTGTGGAGCTTAAAACTCTGAAGATCGCATGTTAGACAAAAGCAATATTATCAAGACTTGGCTTATGCAAAATAGAACAAAGTAACTGAGTGAATTAGTATAGGATATTTAATGGCCAAAAAACTGATCACAAACTAAATTGTTATGAACACATTCAATATTGTCCAAGAGGAAGTGCGTTTGTATTTCAGAACATTAGGTAGTTTAACATTAGCTATTCAGCGGTAATTTCCAATTGTAAGCTTGACATTTTTTTTTTCAGTCCCTACCACTGACTTCACCAGACCTAAGCAACCAGCCTGAAATTTCAAATATTCTATCTTGCCCTAGATAACAATTTTCTGCAAAGTTCAAGATGGAGGGAGTGGGCAACCAGTAAAAGCCACGTGGGGTACAAGAAGTTCAGTATTGGGATATGAAAGGAAGAGCCATATGTAAAGATGGGATACTGCCTTGAAAGGAATGGGGTCCTTCTGCCTATTGATTTTAAAATCCATCTGAATTCCTTACCCCACTTGCAAGACCCACCAAGGTCCTGTACACCTGGCATATTCTGCAGGGACTCCTGTCACTGAGCAATTCTTGAGTATTTTAATTTAAGGGGACTTCCAGGCAAAAATCTTTTAACGTCCAGTTAAGGTGTCATGACACAATTTTTCACTTGACTTGGAAAATTCTTGAGAACAGTGTAGTGTATTCAGGAAACCCAAACATTAGAGCCTACTAATGCCAAGTGAAGATTCCACATCATTTAAAAACAAAACAACCTATTAAACTTTGGAAAGTAAGCACAGGTAAGGTCAGCCCCCCCATCATCCCTTCTAATCTGAAGTTTGGAGAAGATGCTGTACTTGTAATGTCTGTCAATAGAAGACTGAAAATCTGAGTGATTTTCATTTACCATGCAAAAATTAAACTTCATGACGGTCAGGTGGAGATTGTATACACTAGTTTGCTGTACAGCAAAATTTGTATAATTGTCAGGACATGGAATCTTTTTAAACAGGAGAAAAACGATGGTACTCATCCTATATGTCTTGCAAAGAAATACGGAAGTACTCTTCTAGTGATAAATAAGGCCAGACTCCCTTCAACCACTGATTGTCATGTACTATAAAGAGTGAGGGTTGAGTGTGAAGAGATGTGATGTGGATGGAAATGGTGGAATCTGTCCTGGTAGCATCACTCTGAGAATAACTTGAGTTAAGAATTTGTGAGCGACTTGACACATTCATTTTTCATTAGACCCTTCAGTTTGTTGACTTTTTTTTATAAAATGGAATCTTAGTTTTGGAGTTACAAAGCTTTCTAATGTCTGGTGGTTGGTTTGTTTTTTGAGAAAAGTATAATGTTCTCAAGGAGTGGGGCAATGTTTGGAATGAACGAATGACTCTTTTTTTCCAGTTCAGAGAATTTTACCTTGAACTGTTGGGCTTGGAAACTTAGTAAATACAGATTAATTAGCTTCCATGCAGTTTTATAAACAGGTTGTAGACAACATTTTCCCAACGAACCTGCAAAAATCCATTTAGCTCTGTCATTCAGTCTCACAGGAAATTCGAAAAGCCCTGACTAGTCAAACATCCAACCACTAACCTGACAGATACTGAATTTGCTGTTACTTACTAGTGCATTTACTCTAAGAATTCATTTTTGAGTATACCGTTCCAGACTGTTTTCAATACTGGAAAAAAAGCTCTGAATTTATTTTTACGAAGTACAGTATTTAAAATTTTTTTGAACACCCATATAAATGTCTTGGTTTTTAATGATTGGAAACATCAATGACTTGTATCATTAACGGAAATAGCTTCAACCAGCAAAAACGCACACATCGTTAGTATTTAATGTGTCAAACGGCTTATTTCTATAACTGCATGTCAGTCTTACATGAAATCATTTTATCTACACTGACAGTTTCAGTTGTGACATCAAAGTTAAGTGATTCAAATTATTCCATTTTTTTTAATCTTCAATTCTATTCCAAGGGTCTTATTTTACCATCAGTATCCTCTAAATTGTCCACTGACTTCAGTGGAAATATTTCCTGAAAACGAATGATCCTAAAATGGTTTCATTATATTACAGTATTTGCTATATCACATAGCACAAACATTGTAGTCTTATGTAAGTATTTGTTCTGGATACTTAAAATTTTTTTTCCCTACGTCAAAACACCCCAAAATATTCAGTCCTTAAAGACTGAATATAGGGAATGTGGACTGGAGGGAGTATATTTTCCAGTTTCAGAGTTTAATCTGCATGATTTTATTGCGTTGAATGAGATTTGTACAGTCACACCACCATACAACACTTACCCTGTCATTGAAAAGTGTTTATAGTACCATTAAACTGAGCCACCTATGATGAGGTTGAATGAAAGCCTGTGATACAAGTCCACAGTTAAAATTAATTCACTGCTACTAAAGACAGTTGTAAGAGAATGATTAATCTGTGACTTAAAATGTAGGTGTCTATTTCACTTTCCCAATTTTACTCTTTATCCTTCTAGTACATATTTGTTTTTATTATCATTATTATCATCAATCAATCATCATCATTATTATTACTGAATTCTAGGTTTTTGTGTAATTTAAGAGTACACTTTGATTTCACGGTGAGCAGGACTGAGAACAATGGAGTATTACAGTGCAACATTTTCTGTCCTAAGAATTCAAAAATCCTGAGTCCAACCCCAAAATAGCATGAGACTTGCTTGAAAATGTTCAGTTATAAAAATTGCTCTGTTTATTGGTTTGCCTTCTGTCTTTCTAATCCTTTAAGGGGGCAGCCCCATCTCTTTCTACACAGTGTGTGATTGTTTCAGGGTAATAATCCACCCCTAAATGCACACACAAGCATAGGCCACCAGCTGTTTTGAGGGTGACTTCAGTTGCCCATTCCAGGGTTGAGGAGGGTAATTGCCATTTTATTCAGCGCCATTCTCCCCATCATTGTTCTGACTCCCTCCCAATTCTCTCAGCCTTTCCCGCAGTCTCCTGCTCAAAACCCCACTGCCAGTCCCCTGCTCCCCATGCTGGGCCTCACTAGCCACCTGTACATTCTTCCTGACTGCTCTCACGCTGCATTCCCAGGCCCCACTGTCTCCTGTCTTTGGGTAGATACTGACTGGGCCTCTAAGCTGAAGGCTGGCTGGCTTTAAACCCAATGAGAACAGTTGATGTGGTGGCCTCTTGTGTAAAAAATGAGGAAGGAGACCTAGCTTTTTCTGAGATTGTAAAGAGTTGTGTTTTGGTTTGGGTTTGTTTTTTTTAAAGAAATACCTACTATTGCAAGACTTGAGAGCATAAAAGTTGGAAACTCTGCTATTGACTTCAGTGGAAGCAGGACTGGGCTCTGTTGGGTTTTCTTTATGTAAGCACATTCAGATTCTATGTAAAATCTATGCCACTTAAATATTCAGAGTGTTTATTTTGTAGGAAGCATTTAATGGAGAAGGCGCTGTATACTTTACAGAGGTTGCTAACTAGAGAGCTGTCAGATAAATGTGTGTTTTCTTTGTAGGCTTCTTAATCATTCAACCTCAGTAAGCACAAGAAACAGGCCAAAGCAGACTGTGGAATCTGAAAAAAGGTATTAAGAAATTTTTAGCGCTTTCTTTCATAGTACTGAAGTAAGATTTTTTTTTTTTGTGAACATTTTATACAGGGTAGGGAAGGAACACTGAACAATGAGGACTGAATTCTTCCCTTGAATGTTCGCGACTTTTGTGGGAGCCTCACACTCCTTCCACTGACAAAATTTGGATGTGAAATACAGCTGTTGGAATAATAATACCAGAGCACTTTTTAGCTGTTTTGGGGTTGTGGTGGTGGTCTCCTTCAAGAAATTATTTTTTGTTTAATTCTGGTATAATATGATCATTAAGACATTTTATAGCAGTGTATTTTTCTGTAGATCAGTTTTTTTCACACCATGAAACATGATATCAGAAAGTTCTTATTCTTTCAGCCATGAGTTCATAAAATGATTAGTATTCCGGACCGCTATGTGCCCTTTACCGTATTGCTACTCTACTGGGTGACCTTAAATGCCTTTTGTGATGAGAGACCCAAACTTTACTTATACCAGTGTTGATAAAGGGGTATGTTTTTGAGGAAACAAAGGCCAGAGTTGCTTGGTGTCTGCTAACACCACCCTCTGACTCACGGTCCCCAGCAGCAGAAAATCAATCTCCGGGGGGTGGGGGATTCAGCAGAGTAAGGTTCTCACAGCTGAGAGTCTGGTTGAGGAGCTGATTCAATGAAAAACTTGGGGGTTCAGCAGCTAGCAGGGAGGCTCTTCCCAGGCTTGATTTTTCTCTCCACTTGGTCCCTGGTGGGCACAGTGAGGTGCAGTTTGCACTTCCCTGCACCATTGGGACTGAATTGAATTCTAGTATCTTACCTAAGTATCTAACATTCGTATGGTTTGGGTCGCTCAGATTCCATGGCTGAAGTTCAGTTATAAATTGAAGAATTTTGTTCTAGATCACTAAAAGCTTACACCAGTTCCTCTGATAATGCATGTTTGAAATACTTGGGAATGAATTGCATAGTTCCCTTTCACTTATTTCTTTCTGTGAATGATATGTGCCTACTATATGTTGTAGTAACATCCAAGATTATTTTGACAGAAGTCAGTGAAAATATTTTTATTTTTCATTTTGTTTACTAGGCGCTTTTGGCAGGTTGTGTGTAGAATCAGTTTCACTGTTTGCCCTCTTTAGTCAGTTTGTCTGTTTCTTTCTGGTTGAAAAGAACAGATAAAAGGTAAAAATTTTATAGGGCATTTTAAGGAAAAAACTCAGAACGCTCTCTTTGAAAGGGTGCCCTGTCAAAAGAATTTGTTTTAGTTTACCAATTTTAAAAGAAATGCAAGTTGATCGTGTCCCTTAGATGTCAATTTTGTTTAATTTTGGCATGTCCCTAATGTGAAAAGCTCTCTCGGCCATTGAGTTTAATTTACCAGTTTTATTCTTTGAAATATAGCCAGATTAGTTTCTTATCTATATTAGGAATAACTTGGGGGTAACTTTGAATTTCTCACTTTGAACATTTAAGTAGAACTTGAAAAAAATAGTTTTGGTGTTTAACTTAAACTGTTAGTAATCTGAAAAACACTTCTATATGATGTAAACAGTGCATTTCCAAGTTATTTAGGCATTAAAATTGAGCAGTAAACTGAAAGCAAACTTTTTTAATCCTAAATTTTGTTTGTTTTTTCTAGGGATACTGTTGGTTTGCTAGAGTTCTTTAATGGAGGTTTTTGCTGTTTGTGGCTGCTAATAAACATTTCCCAATTGTAAATAGAAGCATCAGGAGTGGAAAAGCTACTCGGCAAATCATATCCGTGAATAATGCCAAATCCTAAACCCAGCTACTGGGCAGGGGAGAGCACAATTACAATTACTTGGTATATTCAGGAGCGATCATGGGGGGGAAGGCCCTCTTCATAAGGTAGATTTTAACTAGCATCTTTTTGTCTGTGTTTGAACCAGTCCTAGGTAGAGGACCTATAGATATTCTATTTCTAAGAAACAAATTTGTCAGATACAAACTTCCCTTTTAATGTCGGAACCGTTTTGAACAGTAAAATTAGAGCCCCAGAGTCCTAATCCTTTGTCTGTGACAACATAATCCTCTCCTCAGCAGCCTAGTCTGTAACTAACAGGATTTTCCTCAAGTAAGGAATAATCAACACAAGTAGATGGAACTTAAAAACAGGATCTTTGTTTCCTTTCTGCCCTTACATTTATTACTGCAAGTATTTAATAGGAAATAGATATACAAGTAAAATTTTCTCTAAATATAATTGTTTTTCAATGCTTTCTATTCAGATTGGATTTCCTTGGTGAATAGGTCTATAAATGATAAATACATATTTAAGTGATTTAAAAATTATGTATGATGTATCTCACCACAGGACTGGTTCCAAGCATCTTAACGTATATTGTGCCTTTTGAAAAAGGTACATTATCCATGTCTAAACCAAAAATGAGTTCTGAGAGGATTCACTCACTGCTGGTAGCACCACCTGCTTGCCACCCTGGGGATTAGGTCCGGCCAGGCCTTGTGCCCTCCCCTGATGGTGTCTCTTTCTTTGTCCTCTCGCCCTGCGGACCCCTCTCACTCCAGGAACCCCAGCCTCCTCTTCATGATTCGGCCCTCTGGCCAGGTCACCATACTTATTTCCTGCCTCTCTCCACCCCCTCCCCCCCGGGTTATCAAAGTCCCTCTTGAAAAATGGGTTCAGGCAGTTTTCTTACTCACTGCCCCACTGGTGCCATTTCATCAGTGGCTGGTAGCCCCCTACTGGACCTGGATATGCCCTCTACTCTGGGTCCTGGCTCAGGGGCCCTGTCATCGGCAGCCAAGGTTTGATCTATCCCATACCTCGCTGCTTTCCCCATGAGCCTTGTCCTAGCTTCCCCCCTCTCGGGTTTGTCAACCTCCCAATTCCCTCTTCCCAGGGAGTGACTTTGGACTATCCTCTATAGCAGTGATTCTCAAACTAGGGCCGCTGCTTGTTCAGGGAAAGCCCCTGGCAGGCCGGGCTGGTTTGTTTACCTGCCGCATCTGCAGGTTCGGCCGATCACGGCTCCCACTGGCCGCGGTTCGCTGCTCCAGGCCAATGGGGGCTGTGGGAAGGGGGGCCAGTACGTCCCTTGGCCCACGCCACTTCCTGCAGCCCCCATTGTCCTGGAGCGGCGAACCGCGGCCAGTGGGAGCCGCAATAAGCCGAACCTGCAGACGCGGCACCCGGCCCGCCAGGGGCTTTCCCTGAACAAGCGGCGGCCCTAGTTTGAGAACAACTGCTCTATAGTCCAAACCACACCTCCCTTCACCCAGGGAGTGACTACAGACTACTTCCATGCAGTCCCCTCTGTTGCCAGCTTCCTGAATTATATAGGCCCCACCTGTTCCTGCCCATCTGAGCTCCCTGTCTCCTCCAGGTGCAGCCTGGGCAGTTAATTGGCTCACTTAGCCATCTTAACCCTTCCAGGCCTTTCATTGGGTGAACGCTCCATCCCAGGATCGCTTCTGGTTCATTGGTTATGGGCATTGCTGGTTTTCCTCCTCAGATTTTCTAATGCAATTAAAATTAGGATTTTAACCAAACCTATAATAGCCCTCAGTAGAAATTTTGCAGCCTGTTTCCCAAACTGCAGCTTGTGACATTTATAGTTTTGCTCCCCAGAACAGTATTGTAGAAAGATCATATATCTCATGCCTATTTTTAAATCTACCTGCTAAAAGTCTTGGCAGAGTATTAAGCGACTTTGTAGCTGCTGCAGTTACCTTAGAAATAGCCCCTTGTCCTCAGAAATGATTTGCTGCTTTTTTATCCTTCACTTTCTATTGTGTTGTATGCAGTGATGTCATGTTGTATAATGCAACATCATAATCCAGTTGCCCAGGCTGTAGATGACTCTAAATGTAACCCACTGTTTGGTGAGTGCTATGTATCCCTCTCTGTGCAAAGTCCTCAGAAGGGAGGGTCTCTTGCAGCCCACAGCTACTGCATCTGGTTCTTCAGCTCATGATGGGACTCATGCTTTCAGTTCTGGAGGTCCCTGGTTCGGTCCCCAGTGTCAGCCAAGATGGTTGCTGGTAAGCATTACTGAAGCAGTGAGTTTTAAGTAGGAACTTTGAAGAAGGATTTTGTTCAAAGAACTTAAACTTTTTAAGCTCATTTTTTGAATTGAATAATACAAGTAGTTTCAAGTACTATATCTACCTGTTAGTCCCCCTGTGAACTTTTGAGGTTCTACAATTTAATTTTCCTCTCTTCTAAAACATTTCTCTGCCCTATTGCTATGTGATGGACCCCCACACACAAAAACTGACCCTACAGGGCAAACAGTGAAACTGACTATATACGGGGCTGTTGCAGTCACAAAGTAAAAACTCTGGAAACGATAGAGAAATTGTTACTCTGAACTTTCAGTCGTAGTAATCTTATATGTTCTTAATATTCAGTTAAAAAAAAAAAGCGTGTGGGCTTAAACTGAAAGTACCCTTTTAAAATGGCATTAGAACAGACTTTAGTTTTACTGTTAATTTTGAATAAAGGGTGTATCTGGTTCTTGAAGAAAGGAAGTAACTGAATTCCACAAGTAATATTTTAAAGATTAATGTTATCCAGTTGTAGTATGTATTGGCAATAAGCTTGGAAAATGGTAAGCATAGTATGCTAAAACTATAAAGGAGCTTAAAATGGATCTGGATGCAAAAATCTCAAATTTCATTACATTTTAATCAAAAGCTCATAAAATTACTTTTGACAGTATTGGTTATAAAATTGTTGGGCAACACACAAGACATCAAAACAGTGTTCATAACAATATGCATTTTTAACACTAATTCAGACCTCAAAAAATCTGCTTAAAATATCAAATTTCTATATTAGTCTAAAGTATTTTGGAAGTCTTGCTATTAGTGTGTAAAAAGTAACAACATAGTTAATAAAACCAAGAAAATGCATATTCAAATAGTTTTTTTTTTTTTTTAAGTGTCTCAACAGATGAAACAAATTCTCCAGTGTCTCCTTACAGATGGCAGGTAAATATATGCATGTAAAACTATATCACCTTATTAGCCCTTGATAATCATTTCATCCATGGATGTGCTACTGGTGTAGCATAACTTGCATAGTGTTTGTGTTCACAGATGTATTTGTTTGCAGATACCACATAATTGTGGTTGCAAATGTAAAGGTAATCTAAAAATGTCCCTCTTCATTTTGTATTGCATCTTTAATACAGACTTCATTTTTCTTTCTTTCAAATAATGCTTATATGAATTTAAGATCTATGTACTACTTCTAAGGCATTATGGGTCTTAATTTCGCCCTACTTTATTCTTGTATAATTTCTTTGTCTTGTGCGTAACAGATTTTTCTGTTTTCTCAGCTTTTAAATAGTCCTTAGAATCATAGAATATCAGAGTTGGAAGGGACCTCAAGAGGTCATCTAGTCCAACCCCCTGCTCAAAGCAGGACCAATTCCCAGCTAAATCATCCCAGCCAGGGCTTTGTCAAGCCGGGCCTTAAAAACCTCCAAGGAAGGAGACTCCACCACCTCCCTAGGTAACGCATTCCAGTGTTTCACCACCCTCCTAGTGAAATAGTTTTTCCTGATATCCAACCTGGACCTCCCCCACTGCAACTTGAGACCATTGCTCCTTGTTCTGTCATCTGCCACCACTGAGAACAGCCGAGCTCCATCCTCTTTGGAACCCCCCTTCAGGTAGTTGAAGGCTGCTATCAAATCCCCCCTCATTCTTCTCTTCTGGAGACTAAACAATCCCAGTTCTCTCAGCCTCTCCTCATAAGTCATGTGCTCCAGACCCCTAATCATTTTTGTTGCCCTCCGCTGGACTCTTTCCAATTTTTCCACATCCTTCTTGTAGTGTGGGGACCAAAACTGGACACAGTATTCCAGATGAGGCCTCACCAATGTCGAATAAAGGGGAACGATCGATCACGTTCCTCGATCTGCTGGCAATGCCCCTACTTATACAGCCCAAAATGCCGTTAGCCTTCTTGGCAACAAGAGCACACTGTTGACTCATATCCAGCTTCTCGTCCACTGTGACCCCTAGGTCCTTTTCAGCAGAACTGCTACCTAGCCATTCGGTCCCTAGTCTGTAGCAGTGCATGGGATTCTTCCGTCCTAAGTGCAGGACTCTGCACTTGTCCTTGTTGAACCTCATCAGGTTTTTTTCTGCCCAATCCTCTAATTTGTCTAGGTCCCTCTGTATCCGATCCCTACCCTCTAGTGTATCTACCACGCCTCCTAGTTTAGTGTCATCTGCAAACTTGCTGAGAGTGCAGTCCACACCATCCTCCAGATCATTAATAAAGATATTAAACAAAACCGGCCCCAGGACCGACCCTTGGGGCACTCCACTTGAAACCGGCTGCCAACTAGACATGGAGCCATTGATCACTACCCGTTGAGCCCGACGATCTAGCCAGCTTTCTATCCACCTTACAGTCCATTCATCCAGCCCATACTTCTTTAACTTGGTGGCAAGAATACTGTGGGAGACAGTATCAAAAGCTTTGCTAAAGTCAAGAAATAACACATCCACTGCTTTCCCCTCATCCACAGAGCCAGTTATCTCATCATAGAAGGCAATTAGGTTAGTCAGGCACGACTTCCCCTTCGTGAATCCATGCTGACTGTTCCTGATCACTTTCCTCTCCTCTAAATGTTTCATAATTGATTCCTTGAGGACCTGCTCCATGATTTTTCCAGGGACTGAGGTGAGGCTGACTGGCCTGTAGTTCCCCGGATCCTCCTTCTTCCCTTTTTTAAAGATGGGCACTACATTAGCCTTTTTCCAGTCATCTGGGACCTCCCCCGATCGCCATGAGTTTTCAAAAATAATGGCTAATGGCTCTGCAATCTCACCCGCCAACTCCTTTAGCACCCTCGGATGCAGCGCATCCAGCCCCATGGACTTGTGCACGTCCAGTTTTTCTAAATAGTCCCGAACCACTTCTTTCTCCACAGAGGGTTGGCCACCTTCTCCCCATGCTGTACTGCCCAGTGCAGCAATCTGGGAGCTGACCTTGTGCGTGAAGACAGAGGCAAAAAAATCATTGAGTACATTAGCTTTTTCCACATCCTCGGTCACTAGGTTGCCTCCCTCATTCAGTAAGGGGCCCACACTTTCCTTGATTTTCTTCTTGTTGCTAACATACCTGAAGAAACCCTTCTTGTTACTCTTAACATCTCTTGCTAACTGCAACTCCAAGTGTGATTTGGCCTTCCTGATTTCACTCCTGCACGCCTGAGCAATATTTTTATACTCCTCCCTGGTCATTTGTCCAATCTTCCACTCCTTATAAGCCTCTTTTTTGCGTTTAAGATCAGCAAGGATTTCACTGTTTAGCCAAGCTGGTCGCCTGCCATATTTACTATTCTTTCTACACATCGGGATGGTTTGTTCCTGCAACCTCAATAAGGATTCTTTAAAATACAGCCAGCTCTCCTGGACCCCTTTGCCCTTCATGTTATTCTCCCAGGGGATCCTGCCCATCTGTTCCCTGAGGGAGTCAAAGTCTGCTTTTCTGAAGTCCAGGGTCCGTATTCTGCTGCTCTCCTTTCTTCCTTGTGTCAGGATCCTGAACTCGACCATCTCATGGTCACTGCCTCCCAGGTTCCCATCCACTTTTGCTTCCCCTACTAGTTCTTCCCTGTTTGTGAGCAGCAGGTCAAGAAAAGCTTTGCCCCTAGTTGGTTCCTCCAGCACTTGCACCAGGAAATTGTCCCCTACACTTTCCAAAAATTTCCTGGATTGCCTGTGCACCGCTGTATTGCTCTCCCAGCAGATATATTATATTGTAGATCTCTTGTTTTGCTTTTTATTCCTGGGTAGGAAACACATTGAAGTGCTGTGAAATGTTTGTGATCAAACTCAAAATGTTTGGTTGTAGATTTCAATTCAGTGTTTGTTTTATGTTCGTTTTATGGTGCCCTTAGGTGGTAATACAAAGACAGCTTTAGAAATGTAGATTGATTTATATGCAGTGTCCTTGTAGGTAAATATCTCCTTTTGAATCATCTTTCTTTATATTTAGTGGATATGAGAACATTTAATTATTTAAATTCACTGATCTTTTATGAATAAGCTTTTTATTGTCTCCTTCAAATTATTATATTAATTTACATGTTGTAAAGATGGATATTTAGATAGTGCCATCTATTGCATACATTTCATTGTAGGTGGGAGTCACAAGAAAATGCTTTTTAAAAAAAGAATATCAGTGGATAACTGACCTGATGTGTAAAATTATGCACACCTCAATTTGCATGCACAGTGACTCGCTGCATTCTCAAATAGGGTAATCACACATGAATAGCTGGTCACAAATCTACCTTTCCATTTGCATGCCTATTAGTGGTAAGTGTATACAATTTCAGTACATGCTAATTTGTGAAAATCAGGCCCAGCATGGATAATGAAGAAAGCTGTGGTTTTATAAAAAAAAAAAAAAAAAAAAAAAAGTAACAATTTAAGGCATTCATTAAACTTATACTCTCCCCCATATATAACTTATTTTAGAGTCTTGAAATGTAAGAAGTGCTGTCGGTAGAAGTGACCTGTATTAGAGATTGGTGGAATTACAATGCTGCAAAACTGAAGCGTAACAGAGACAAATAAGGCCCAAGATAAATAGTATTTCTAGTTAAACCAACTTTTCTGTTCAAATTTACCTCTGTAATATAATTTCAGTGTCCTCATAATCCATGCTAATGTTTAAATTCTTGCTGTCTAAAAACGTTGTTGAACTTTGCAGCCACTAGAAAACCAAAAGGATCTGACAGATGAGCAGCACTGGCCAGAAACACAGCCTGTTATCTGGCAGAATGAAGAGAGGAGGAGGAGCAAACAAGTTAGAAAGGAATATTTCAAGGTATTGTATACTTATTTTTTCATTTGCTGCCTCTTTTCCCTCTTTGAAGAACTAATGTTTCTAGTTACAACTTGAGCACCTTTTCTGTATCCTAAAGGAAGCCAATGTATTTAACTTAATTATCACCAGACTAGTATGATACAAACTGTTACATTTATCTTCTGGTTCACTCTCTGCTGCAATTTGTAGAAGTAAGTGTGTATATATCATCTAATCAAATACATATTAACAAACAATATTTTGAAATACTGTGTTTTAGGCATGAATCATTAAAATACTATGGGCTTTATTTCTCTTTTGTAAGATAAGCGGATGGGTTTTCTTGGGTAACTAAATGAAGGGGCCTAATGGGATAGCATTCTCTTCTAACTTGCACGTGAGTTATATTCTGCGTTGGTTCAGTCCTGTTAGATTAATACATCTGCTTCCAGGGCAATTT
Source organism: Malaclemys terrapin pileata (assembly GCF_027887155.1). Taxonomy (NCBI): domain Eukaryota; kingdom Metazoa; phylum Chordata; order Testudines; family Emydidae; genus Malaclemys; species Malaclemys terrapin. Next base: position 1,995,403 of record NC_071513.1, on the reverse strand, counting down.
AAGAGTGCAGGAAAACTGGAAACATTTAGCTGAGTGAGGAAATGCTTCTTATTTCTCTTATCTTCAATAGCAAATGTAAACTTAAAACTGTATTCTGAAGGCAGAGAATAAAACCTAACCTAGAAACCTTCCAAACATCCATCATTTCTTCTCTTCTTCCCCCCACCTCAGGATTAAAACCACAAAAAAAATGCAAAACTATTTTAAACAAATGTTGATGCTCAGTTTGGTATTTTTGCAGTCTAAGAAAGATATACAGTACATCTTAAATCAGTTGCCATATCCTAGTACAGTATGCTAATATCACCCTTACATGTTTGATTTAGTAACTATCTTACTGCATTAACTTGAGGGTGAGAGAGAGGAAATACTCTGAAATTATTTCCGTTTGTTTGCAATATGGACTAATGGTCACAAGATGTCAGTGTCCGCATGATGCAAAATAGGCACAAGATCACAGGCAACAGAGCAGAAGTCAATTTTTTTTCCAACTTCTGTAGATAATTGTGGTGTTTTGTGACAAGCTTCAGATTAGGCTTTCTATCTATAAAGATATGACAGCTTTAACAGTGTTACAGAAGATCTAAATAAACTGAATCCAATAGCAAATTTCTTCTTTGAGTGCAGGTGCCTCTGTATATTCAACTGAATACATATTTGCTCCATCCTCCTGAAACTGGAAAATTATTGCAAATAGTGTCAGTTAGTCCACACCTGTGCCCCTATTCTCCTCATGCTCCACACTGAGGAGATAAGGGGTGGGGCTGACCGACCGCCTCTTCAGCTCTTTCTTAGCACCGCATGGCCTGAGTCAGAATCCTCCAATGTCCAGAGCTGATACTTTGTTATAATTTTTTCATTTTATTTATTATTTGGTGTTCACTAGTTAGTGTTGGATTCTCTGATGTGAGATTCTTTCCAGTCTCCCAGCATGGGACTTAGATTATGCCTAGGATACCAGGTTTCAAAAACCACGTCTCCTCCCGTTGCTCCTTTTGGGCCAGTGGCAATAATCATACTGCCTCTACTGCCTTGGAGAAGCTCATTTCTCCATCAAATGCAATATCTGCTGTGCTTTTCTGCGAGAACTTTGGCTTCGGAAGCACCTTATGGAGTGCAGCAAGGCTCCAGTCAGGCCCAGGCTGGGGAGACCTCCCTGTACATCATCCAGAACTGGCAAGGAGTGTGTCCCCTAGTACTATATGTGACTCTGGAGCAAAGAGGGGGAAAGGGAAGGACTCTTTACATAGACTATCCGGTTTGGCCAATATACATGGCAGAGGGGCATTGCTGATACATGATGGCATATATCACATTAGTAGATGTGCAGGTGAATGAGTCCCTGATGGTGTGGCTCATGCCCAACAAGGAAAATAACAGAACGCCACTGGCCATTACGTACAGCCCCCAGCTAAAACCTCTCCAGTACATAAACGATTTACAACCTATCCTGGAAAACGATCCCTTACTCTCACAGACCTTGGGAGACAGGCCAGTCCTCGCTTACAGACAGCCCCCCAACCTGAAGCAAATACTCACCAGCAACTACACACCACACCACAGAAACACTAACCCAGGAACCAATTCCTGTAACAAACCTCATTGCCTACTCTGTCCCCATATCTACTCTAGCGACACCATCAGAGGACCCAACCACATGAGCCACACCATTGGCCAAAACAGTCTCTATGTAAAAGAATAAATGGACACAAATTGGACATCAGGAATGGTAACATACAAAAGCCAGTAGGAGAACACTTCAGCCTCCCTTGACATTCTACTACAGATTTAAAAGTAGCCATATTTCAACAAAAAAACTTCAAAAACAAACTTCAAAGAGAAACTGTTACCTGAGTAGAGCCTTGTAGTGCTTCGGTTTACTTCAGTGAATGTGCTTTCCGTCATATGAGATCTCATGTTGGCGTTACTGTCGAGTGAAAAGGGCTTTTCTCTTTCTCCCTGCAACACATCCTGGCTATTAATTACATTTCTGTATTTCATAACTAACCATCACATTGTCATTCTGGATATAATTCTTTGCATGGTTAAATCAGTGGCCTCTTCAGAAAAGATTATTTGCTCAACCGCTATGGTTTCATCTGTAAAGTGACTGTGAAAACTTCAATGCCTGTAGTATTATATGGCTGCTGAACACCATTTCTGAGAAGATGGTGTTGTGGAGATGACACATAGCTCATTGATCTTACTCATCATCTTTCTGTGTGGTCCACTACCTATGTGAATGGAGTCTGGCTTTCTCAAGGCACTAGTTGCACAGAGTACTTCCTAGTTTGGTATGCAATTTAGGATTATATCTTCTTAATGTGCTCTTTTTTGCTTTCCATTCACATTTGCTTTATGGCCAGTGTAACTGTTTGTATGGCCCTTAGCTGAAATGACCGTCAAAATTGCAAAAATGTACGGAGAAACTTTTAATAGACTAAAACATACAGTGAATGGGTAGTCAATATTTCTTTTTGTTTTGTGCATTCATTGTGGCCCCAGATCTCATTTAATGTATACCATTCAAACCAGGTCTAAATACAAAATTATTAATTTTCTCATCGGTGTTTCCTGTGATGCTATCATCATAGTATCTGAGTGTTTCTCAAACTTTAATGAATTCAGCTTCACAATATGCCTGTGAGATTAGGTGATGTTGTTGTTCCAATTTTACAGTTGGGGGATTTAAGCATAGAGAGATCACAGCTAAAATGGTTGTCTCCTCTAATTTTGGATGCCCAACTTAAAACACCTAGGTTCTGATTTTTTCAGTATACTTGGTATTTTGATAGGACTGTGTATGCTCAAAGTACAGTTCAAGTTGACTTCAGTTGCAGCTGTGTGTGCAGAGCACGTCTGCACATTAGAACCATTTATAGCTGAAATTAATATAGTATATATCAGACTGAGAGACTCCTAACATGGGAAAACTTCAGCTCAAATTGATATACCTCTTGGGTGGGGCTGGAAGCACTACCTATTACTAAGGTTGCTCTATCATTGCTATTATAAGATCCTGTTTTCAGTAGCTTATAACTTGGGCCAGATTTTTAACAGTCAGGCTGTAATTTTCCATGCCAGGTGTCTTCCGTAAACTGATTTTTTTTTAAATTGTAGCTAAAATGTTTGTCATTCAAAGAATGTTGCTTTGCCCATGTTATAAAATTCTGGTGACCCTTTCTTTAAAAAATCTCTAGGGCTGCTGCTTTGGAATAGGTACTTGAAATTTTACAGGATGGTGGCCTTGGTGTCCAGGATGTGCCTTTTGCTATCCCCATGAAAATCTGCCCAAATTTGGGCAATTTATAAGCCTTTGAAAAATTGCAGTTCACACTTGCTCAGTAGAGACATCTTCAGTTTTAGCAGCTAGAAGCTCCAAAGGTGATCTCTGCACTGAGCATGCTCCAGCCCAGGGCTGAGTGCCTGAACTATGAACAGGGATGCTGTCTTCTGTTTCCTCATAGGACCCATTCCTCATTCAGTGCATAGGATGGACCCTGTGGGGATGAACCAGGGTTGTCTAGTAAAGGAAGCGATTGTCTGTAGGTCCCAGGCTTCATTTGTTCCAGAAGTTTAGAGGTGTGTAGTGAATGAGGCAGAAGACTGCAAAAAGAATGGTCTCATAATTAAGGCAGTTGAATTCTGCCATTAAGAATTTAATGGTTTTCGGCCTTTGACCTACAGGACGCCTTGTTACATATAGTGATACGTCCCGTACACAGGAAATACCTGCACTCTGGTATCCTGGGCCAGGATCATTTTCAAAATCTAGTACTTCCCTTTGACCTCTCTTCAGCCCCAAAGGGGTTCTTAAAGCTTTTAGTGGTGGTGTCAGATGTTGGCTGCGTGAGTCTGTTCTTACAGTGCTGTCCTAGCTCTGCGCAGATGGCAGACACAGCAGACCTAGATAGAACTGCCCAATAAGACCACAAGACTTGGTTTAGTAGCGAAGGCACCCGGCCAGGTTTATTGCCAAGGAAGCATGGTCCTAGCTCCCCGGATTAATGTCTACAGTTACACTAGCACATGTATGCCCATGACAGTGGACCAGCTCAATCAGCGGTGGGATGTTCCGCTGCCCCCTAGGCCAGACAAAGACACTCCCTCTAAGATCCATCTTTATACACCAGTACAAACAAGTTGCGTGTTGCCCCTCAAACGTAGTTAGTTACTGCTCCATGACATGGTTTGTTACCACCCATTACCTTGTATATGTTGTTTCAATCAAAACATCTCTGTCCATCACACTGTCATCCTGACCTTATCTCTAAGAGGGGGTCAGTGTATCCTTGTATCACCTTCGGGGAGTGTGTTCATACTATACTTGGTGTCGGGATGTTCTAGTACCACCCTTCTGGAATGTGCTTGCGTGAGTGTCCTGTGCCTAGCACTTAGGAGTGTGCATGTTTCTGCAATATCAGCCCTGTTCTTGCCAGGTTCTGTGAGCCTGCACACAGGCAGAGCCTGACTTTTGCTAAGACTGCTTATCTTCCGCAAGAAGCAATTTTAGTCTTCCTGTATCTGAAAAGTCAAGGCCCAGTCTTACAAAGCAGTGCTAATTTCCACCCAGACAGCTCTCTCCCTCTTCCAGAATTGGGTCTCCAGCTAAATGTAAAGAACTCCAAATTATCCCACTTCAGTTCTGACACCTTATCAAGGGTAAATCAATCAGAATCACTTACAGATAATGTGGCTTGCCTGTTCTATATCAGTAAACAGGAAGGCGCAAGATCCCCTTCCCTGTACACCGAAGCTATACAATTATGGAACTGCTGTATAGTCCATCATCTTCAGTTATTAGCTGCTTTCCTGGAGTCCAAAATGTCAAAGCCTGTTACTCAGCAGGCGCTCCTCCCAGGACTACGAATGGGAGTTGAACTCTCAAATCCTTCATGGAATATTCCAGAGGTGGGGACTTCCACAGATGGACCTATTCACCACATCCCACAACAGGAAGTTCCTCTTATCCTACTGAAGAGGAGGTCTAAGTCACCTCTCTTTGGGAGACACCTCTCTGCTTCCTTGGACAGAGGACCTGTTCTGCACATTCACTCCAACACTACTAATGCTAAGAATGATGAACAAGATCAGGCAAAACAAGACCAGGGTTATCCTTGTAGTGCTGAGCTGGCCGACACAAGCTTGATATCTTTACCTGCTTCACTTGTGTATCCAACTGTCGCTCAAGTTTCCAACAGTCCCTCAACTCCTCTCTCAGGATGCAGGTCATGTGCTTCACCCCCAACCTAGAGGTCCTCCATCTCTAGGCATGGCTCCGAGATGGCTCATGGGATTAAAATCCACCTGCTCGACAGGAGTACAAATATTACTAAACAGTAAAAGGGAGTTAACTCCTAATTATTTACCTTCAAAAATGGAAGAGGTTCAACCGCTGATATCACCATCACCACCTTGTGCCCGAAGCTTCTCCTCCATCAGCCATATTTGATTATCTGCTGGATTTAAAAAATCAGGTGTATCTATTCGCTCTATTAAAGTTCATTTCACTGCAATATCAGCTTTTAATTCCTCTCTAGAGGGGTTTTCTATTTTTGTGCACTTAATGTCATCGAGATTTATTAAGGTCTGGGTAATCTTCATCCACATGTTAAGGATCCTGCTCAGACTTCAAATCTCAACTGGGTACTTCAATACCTTATGGGACCTCTGTTTTAATCGATAGTGACCTGCTCCTTGCTTCACTTATCTATGAAGATGGCCTTTCTAGTAGCTGCTATGTCAGCCCTCAGGGTTGGGGAGCCTTGATGGTAGACCCCCACACGATATTTTTCAAGGACAAGGTCTTTCTGTGACTGCACCCAAAGTTCTTACCTGAGGTGCTGTCCAATTTCCATTTAAACCATCTTCACCCGTGGTTTTTTTTTCCTAAACCACATAAATCTCAGCAGGAGATTTCCCTTCAGACATTAGTTGTATGATGGACATTGGTCTTTTATATGGATAAGACTAAACAATTTCAGAAATCACCTAGACTCTCTGTCTCCATTGCTGAAAGGTCAAAGAAGTGCATGATCTCTTCACGGAGACGGTAGAGATGGATCTCTGGCTGTATTAGTGCTTGGTATGATGCAGCTGGTGCTTTGCCTCCCCAAAGGACTGTAGCACACACTACAAGATCACAAGCAACTTCCACAGCATTACTCAAAAATATTCCAGCATCTGAGATATGCAGAGATGCTACATGGGCTTCAGTGCGTACCTTTCTCAACCCTATGCATTAGTTCACGCCATCAGATCTGATGCAGCACTTGGTTCTGCTGTACTGTCTTCGATCTTGGACTTGATGCCGAAGCTCGCTCGCTCCCTCCCAGTGAGTACACTGCTTGGGAGTCACCTGAAGTGGAGCACCCATAAGGACACAACTCAAAGTAGTAGTTACGCAGTAACTTTGGTTCTTCGAGATGTGCGTCCGTATAGGTGCTTCACTACTGCCCTCCTTCCCCTCTGCCTCAGACTGTTCTTGTTGGGCATTCAGATACAGAAGAATTGAGGGCAGTTTGCCCGTGTAGCCCTATATGCCCTCAGAGTGCGGCATGAGGTTGCATAGAGCAGTGGTCTCCAAAGTGGGGTGCGCAAGAGGATCCTTGGGGGTGCGCGGCAGGAGGAGTGCTTTTTTTTCCCCCTTCTCTTCGTCAGGCGGGAGTCCGAGCGGCTTTTTTATTTTTATTATTTTTTTGCTTCGGCAAAAATGGTAGAGTCAGCACGGCAGGGGGTGCACGCTCAAAAAATTTTTACTGATAGGGGTGCGCGATCAAAAAAGTTTGGAGACCACTGGTGTAGAGGGCATGAGTAGGCCAAATGGACACTGCTAATGGAAAATCTCTGATCAAGGGCTTGAGAGGTGCACGCGCACCTTATGTGGAGCACCCATAGGGACACGCATCTCAAAGAACCACTGTTACTGCACAAGGTGAGTAACCTTTTGTTTTTACTTCTGCAGCACTGCTAGCTTGTCAGCAGCCCTGTGACATAGGTAAGTAATGTGGATGGACAAATGTAAGTAACGTGACCTGCTCGGGATCATGTCAGGAGTTAGTGGCAGTCAGGACTAGAAACTGCTAACTCCCAGCCCTGAGTTCTTCACCATTTAAAAACGTTTACTGAATGATGCCCATCTGTCTCGCAATTTGACTGACAGAGATTCCATTTGGTACAAATGAAACCCATGTTTCCTGTTTAAAAAAAACAAAACTTGTTTCTGTTTTGCAGTACAAGACTTCCAGAAAGAGTTCAAGTGGAAATGAAAATGATGAGGTGAGCATGATAGTGGTAAAAAATACTTCAGAAAATTCATTATTTATTTGTATTAGTGTAGCACCTAGTCGTGGACCAGGATCACGCTGGGCTAGGTGCTGTACAAACATCACACAAAGACTGTCCATGCCCCAGAGATCTTACAATCGAAGTATAAAACAAGAGACAACAGTTGCATACAGACAGATGGGAACACAAGGAAACACTGAGACAATGAAGCATTTGGGGATTTTTACACTTTAGTACCAGTATAGTACCGAACTAGTAATAGTTCAGCTATTCAACTGAACAAAGGCAATGTATACACTGCTATATACATACTATACACAATATTAGGTACTTCGGATGAAGTGACTCTTCCACAAAAAGCCGGTTAATATTTCCTTATGCTTTTTGCACCATATTATTTCCATAGCAGCCATCAGCATGAAATGCTAATACTAGGACTGGCAGGAGATTAAAAAAATTAATCGTGATTGCACGCGCTGTTAAACAAGAATAGAATGCCATTTATTTCAATATTTTTGGATGTTTTCTACATTTTCAAATATTGATTTCAATTAAAACACAGAATACAAAATGTACAGTGCTCACTTTATAATTTTTTACAAATATTTGCACTGTAAAAAACAAGAAATAATATTTTTCAGTTCACCTACTACAAGACTGGAGGGCAATCTCTTTATCGTGAAAGTTGAACTTACTAATGTAGAATTATGGACCAAAAAAACTGCATTCAAAAATAAAACAATTGAAAACTTTAGAGCCTACAAGTCCACTCAGTCCTACTTCTTGTTCAGCCAATCGCTCAGACAAGTTTGTTTACCTTTGCAGATAATGCTGCCTGCTTCTTGTTTACAATGTCACCTGAAAGTGAGAACAGGCGTACGCATGGCACTGTTGTAGCCGGCATTGCAAGATATTTACGTGCCAGATGCACTAAAGATTCAGATGTCTCTTCATGCTTCAACCACCATTCCAGAGGACATGCGTCCATGCTGATGACATGTTCTGCTCAATAATGATCCAAAGCAGTGCAGACCAATTCATGCCCATTTTAATTATCTGAGTCAGATGCCACCAGCAGAAGGTTGATTTTCCTTTTTGGTGGTTTGGGTTCTGTAGTTTCTGCATCAGAGTGTTGCTCTTTTAAGACTTCTGAAAGTATACTTCACATCTCATCCCTCTCAGATTTTGGAAGGCACTTTAGGTTCTTAAACCTTGGGTCGAGTGCTGTAGCTATCTTTAGAAATCTCACATTGGTACCTTCTTTGCGTTTTGTCAAATCTGCTGTGAAAGTGTTCTTAAAACAAACAACGTGCTGGGTCATCATCCAAGACTGCTATAACATGAAATATATGGCAGAATGCAGGTAAAACAGAGCAGGAGATGTACAATTCTCCCTCAAGGAGTTTAGTCACAAATTTAATGAATGCATTATTTTTTTTTACGAGCATCAGCAGCATGGAAGCATGTTCTCTGGAATGGTGGCTGAAGCATGAAGGGGCGTATGAATGTTTAGCATATCTGGCACATAGATACCTTGCAGTGTCAGCTACAAAAGCGCCATGCAAACACCTGTTCTCACTTTCAGGTGACATTGTAAATAAGAAGCGGGCAGCACTATCTCCTGTAAATTTAAAAAAAATTGTTTGTCTTAACGATTGGCTGAACAAGAAGGACTGAGTGAACTTGTGGGCTCTAAAGTTTTACATTGTTTTGTTTTTGAGTGCAGTTATGTAACAAAAAAATCTACATTTGTAAATTGCACTTTCACGATAAAGAGACTGCACTACAGTACTTGAATGAGGTGAATTGAAAAATATTGTTTTGTTTATCATTTTTACAGTGCAAATATTTGTAATAATATGAAGTGAGCACTGTACACTTTGTATACTGTGTTGTAATAGAAATCAATATATTGGAATATGTAGAAAAACATCCAAAAATATTTAATACATTGGTATTCTATTGTTTAACAGTGTGATTAAAACTGCGATTAATCACCATTAATTTTTTTAACTTAATCGCGTGAGTTAACTGGCATTTAATTGACAGCCCTAGCTAATACTAAATGCACTCAGACCTCGCATTTGAAAGTCTGGAGTATAGTAAATAAAGAGTTAGTGTTACTTTTGAAATTCATTTTTTTGCCCTCCTTTTTTTGTCTTGTCTTTCATTTCTTGTTGGAAATATTTAAAGCGAAACCACTGGCAAACCATAATGTTGTCAGTTACCTTTCCAATTGCAAGGTCAGGGTGGCTGAAATAGTCTTCCTTTATCTTTTTATGTCTTTTAACAATATGGAAACCCACAAAGCAATGCTTTGGATTATTATAGCAGTTACCAGTTCAACTGCTATAGTTACTCAAGTGTGAATTAATAGATGCATCTAAAGTTAAAATCTGGGGGAAAATTGTTTTATAGTGTAGAAAAAGCTGGATCTCAAAGAAAGATCCAGTGACAACTTACGTTCTATTTTTGTGACCATCTTTAAAGGAAAACTGCAGTAACTAGTTCCGGTCTTTTCCAAAATAATATTTATAGATAAAGGTGTGCTCTGTGACTTAAACATTTTACAACTAAATGAAAGGACTATATTTTAAAATAACATTCGCTTCAAAATGAAATCTATCAAATTGAAATGTATTTACTGAATAATAGACTTAGGCATTTTCCCATGTATTGAGGTGTTCAAGTTAAAGATGTTTTACAACAGGAAAAACCCTTTGTCAAATTATGGCTGCTGTACGTGTGTGTTTAGTTGATTTGCAATTTTTTTAATTTAGTCACTACCACTTTGCCCAACACTTGAGGAAAAAATGTTGCATGTGTCTTTTGTATGCATTTTCATAATTTCATATACCTATTCAAAACCATAATTTTCATTTTATAATTTCATCTCTTTGATTTCTTTTTAGCAAGACAGTGATAATACTAATGTGTCCCCACAGTCTCCTGTATCATCTGAGGTACAAGTTTGTGTTTTGTTTTGTTTTTTTCTTTCAGTGAACATTTTCTGTGTGCGCTAATTTGTTTTCATTGTGGTTCACTGTGCAAAAACATGTAACTCTTGGACAGGTCAGAAAATGTTAATCAATGAGCTTTGCTTTGAAAGAGGAATTGAATTAAAATATTATGCACTTGTGCAATAATTTAAAAACAGAAATAAGTAGGAATCAAGGACAGATTCCTTGTTAACTTCCTTAACTTGTCCTGCCTCCACTAGCATAAAATCTCTCGCTCCCTCTGTTTTTTTTTTTTTTTTTAAAGGTTGGTGTATTAGAAAGTAGCATTTGTTTTCTGCCTCTTACTCTAGCTGATGAAAATAGCTACTGAGAAGGGAGAAATCATAGCTGCCATATTGAACAGACAGAGTGCAGGCTACCTACATGTGTAGCATTTTAGAGAGTTTAAAAACAAGTTATGGTTTGGACCTCAGCGAGTCCATAGAGCAGCCAGAATTGCAAAAGGCCCCCCCTCTAATTTAAGGGAATTCATCCCCACAGTCATGATTGCCTTATGCATCTTTTACCCGGGCAGTGTGGTTCTCTGGTTGTTTGAGGGTTAGGAAGGAAAATCCTTTGTGGTCTGACCATGATGTTTCCCTGGCAGTCAGCTGCATTACAGTACTGACCCAGGAAGAAAAGACACCCAATGAAGCTGAAGGTTTCCACCCATTGCCAGATAGGGATCATGAGGTAGGAGGCTGGGAGAAGATTCCAAGCACATCAGGGGACTGAAGAGTTGGAATTTCCCTTCGCCACCTTTTGGGATGGGAGAGGCCACTGTCCCAGCTGTTGAAGGTTATTTCTTCTTGAAAACAGATAATCCCTCCGGGTCTGTTTTCCCTCCATTTGAGCTGCAAAAGGGCAGGGCCGGCTCTGGCTTTTTTGCCGCCCCAGGCCAAAAAGCCTCCGGCCGCCCCTGCGCCCCCCCAGCAGCAGGGGTGGGCGCGGGGGGGAGAGGGCAGAGTGCCCGGCCGGGGCTCCGCTCTCCCCGGCGGCCAGGGTGGCCAGTCCCGGCCGGGGCTCCGCTCTCCCCGGAGCTGGAGCACCGCACCGCGCCGCCCCCCTCCAGGTGCCGCCCCAAGCACCAGCTTGGTGGGCTGGTGCCTAGGGCCAGTCCTGAGCAGGGGAGAGACAGACTTGGATTAGTGGCTGTCTACCTGGAAGCTGCTCATTCCACGATTACCTACCCATGCTGTCATTTCCCATTGTTCTGTAAGTGGTTCTGGCCTTGCTTGCACATGCAAGTGGCACCAAGTTAACTAGCATTGGCTTTTATATAGATTTAGTTAAATTGATCCCAGCTTGTGTGTGGATTCCCTTAGTGTTTACAGCTAGCTTATAAATGTGTCCACGCAGAGACTTGCACTAGTTTAAATTGATTTAAAAACAGATTTGAGTTAAACTTGTGCCACTTTTGTGCCTAGAAGAGGCTTATGTCTTTCATCTGTGGATGGTGAGTCTTCATTCGCTGCTTTCTTATTAAAATGTCTTCCCCCTCATTATAGCTTTTCAACTAAGTTAAAGCAGGTTCTCTTGTCATCATGGAAACAAAAGTTTAGGGTGTGAAAACTTTTTTTTAATTTTTCATCAAAAATTGGAGAAAATTGCAGAAAATTTGATATATTATCTCTCTTTAACAGGATTATGAAAGGACAGACAGTAACTCTCATGGTCCGTTTGGTCTCAAACCTAGGTCAGGTAAGGTGGTGCTATCTAATACAGTATGCCACAGCAGATCTTGCTTCCCACATTGGAGCTGAAGATAAGGGCAGCAGAAATGTGAGACTGGGACTTTTTGGAACAAATAGAAGGGGAGAGGCCACTGCACAGTACAGTGCCCACGGTTCACTTATGGCAAGTGTACAGTTGGAAGAGACATGACTAGCTGCTCTGACAAGCTCATAACTGCACTGTCTCTAAATTGCAGTTATTTGCTACATTGATTTCTAGAGCCCTGAGCGGATACCAAATTTGTATCTGCATCGGATCTGCAAAAATGGTCCGAATATCCACAGATGCAGATATCCGTAGATGTAAAGCAGATATTTGCAGGGCTCTATTGATTTCTTTTGTGTCTTTCGCCGTCCTGTGTAGGGGGGAAAACAATGCAGAACTGCCTTTGGCAATCAATGGCTGGCAGGCTAGTGTCCATTGAAACAATATGTGGGGTTTCAGAGTTTGCCAAAAATCATTAGGCTCAGCACATTTCGGCTGCCCTGCCCTTGCCATTTCCAGACAGCTGCTAACTCCTCTTGGTTAAAGCAGATCTTAATTTTCTGAAGACTAGGAAGCAAGGCTGCAAATATTTTTAGTTCGTGCTATCTTCTGACATTTGCATCAGTCATATGCATGTTATATAGTAACCATTTAAAGTATAGTTGAGAAATGCTGCCTTGGCCAAACAAGGAAGAATTTCACATGAACATCTGGGAGTTTCTGAGCTCATTAGGAAAAGCTTGCCTTACTACTTTACAATATGCATTCAGGTCAATCTTTTGCTGTCTTAACAAATTTGTTCTTTGTTAATACTCGCTTGTAAGCACTCAGTATCAAAATGCATTCTGCAGTTGGTTATTTATTGTCTCTGTGGACAGTTCACTCTCTAATGTACAGTGTATTATAAAAGACTTCCACCTTTTAAGAAGTTTATACTTTGGGTATTTCCATAGGCTCGGTGGTTAAGATGAGAATACACATCTTTTACGTGTAGCATGCATGTCATAAAATGTACAAGACCAGTGTTGGCATTAGGAACAAGTTACATACAATGCTCATTATTGGGGATGTCTAGATTCTTTCCTGCTAAGATGACCCCCCCACCCAAAAAAATTAGAACCTCTTTCAATGGGTTTTCACAAGAATTAAATTTAAGTGTAATAAGTTACAATATTTCTAAATATTATGGAAATTCTTCCAAGTTTAATACTGCAAAGGTATTGGTATTTGCAAGTATGAGGATAATCAAATAATAAGTCACCTGCAAGGGTTTTTTTTGATAGTGGAGAGTGATAAATCAAATGCAAACTAGAATGCTTAACCTTGTCCTTTCCATTGCAGCAGGGCAGCATTATGAAGCTTAGGTTAATAAGAAAATTCATACCCGTAACTTGTGGTTTCATAAACTTTCTCCGGTGACCTAGTTTTAAATATTTATTTTAATTATTACTGGTTATAAATAAATTCAGGGAGTTCCTTCCACAACAGGTTTATGCTGGGCTACAGTAAAAAGGTGTAAGAATAGATATTTTCAAAAACCAGTGTGGTCTACCCTGTCAAAAAAGAAAGCATAGTTATGTACCCAGACAGATTTGCTACCTACCTAATTTCCAGGCACAAATGCAGACATTGGAAGGGAGAGCCTATGTGCTTCCCCTTGAAAATTTAACACCTAAAGACTACATGTAGCCGCTAGCCCATTGAGCCGTAAGTTATTGTAGTCACTTTATAGCATTGGAACATACTTGTTCTGCTTAACATTTCAATAACTGTGATTTTTCTCTTTTACTTTACTGGTGGATTTTTTTTTCCATAGCGGGGGTGTTCCAAATATTGACAGCTGTCTGTTTTATAACAGCTTTCAGCCGTTCCTCTCGCCAGGACTCTGGAGTAGTGGACCCTGGATTTACAATGAGGAGGAAAATGGAGCATTTAAGGGAAGAAAGGGAACAAATAAGACATCTTCGCAATGTACGTTCCCATGACTTGCTGTTTAGGCTCAAGCTGGGGGGGGGCACACCCTTGCGTGCAGTGCACTTACTTTTCTTTGCACCACCAGCATATACTTGCTGTAAAACCTATCTACGTGGCCCAGGCAGTGCAAGGGTGATAGCTGCAGTATTGTAACTCCATCTTTGGAGTTTGTATGCAACACATCTCTCCTACCAGGTTAGGAAAGGGAGTGCAGTTGGGATGCCCCATCACCATGTCAATCTGGGCCATACGTTTGGCCCTTGAGAGCCAAATGCTGCTGTAACATGGCACAAGGAGAATGGTGCCCACCACTTGACTGTGCATTCTGGCATGTACCTGAAGAGTTGGTCCCAGATTTCGAATCATCATCCCTGAATCATCAGACATGCTTTGGTGGGAAGGACCTTAGCTGAAAAGAGTGTGAATAATGCCATGTTGGATCTAAATTTCAGTGTTTTGAATAAATGTTTTCCTATATGGCTCTATTCTGAAAATCATTTTGTAAGTTACATTCTTAATTAATAAAAAAGTGTAACTCTTTTTTTATGCAGCTACTAAATAATGGTTAGATAAAACAGAAACTTAGAACAGTCCGTTCTTCTTGATGTTGTGTTAGTTATATTTTTAATTCATCCTCCGATTCCCAGCTGTATGTCATCAGAGGCTGCACACGTCTAAAGGGCACATCATGTACAGAGATTTCAGTTAAACACTGAATCTATATTCTAGATAATACCATGATAGCAGCTCCAGCTCCTGCTGTAGCAGCAATTTGCTCAAGTCCAGTTAAGCTGTTTAGGAGAAGCACTGCTCCTAAGGTGATTGATCGAGTGTGCTTCCTGCCCCTTTCTCCATGAAGGCTTGTAATTTGTGTGGTGAAAAGCACTTCCACCTTCCCCCAACTCTCTTGCTACACAAGTGTAGGTACTTCCACCCCTCACCATTCAATTATCACTTGTCGGGTGGGTGACACCCCAACCCCCAAAATATGCTTCCACTCCAACTATCTGTGTCTCTCTCTCTCTGTGGGTGTGACCCCCAGAGTAGTAGAAAAAAGAAGTTGCCTCCCATGAATAGCATGTATCAAACCCATAGCCTCCATATCTTCACCAGCAGCTGATGCTGCTTTTGAGCGTGACATTTCAACCTACAGATCCTTCACTTTCAGAGAATGAATGTGCAAGCTGTCCGTTGTATGGGCTTTGACAGGAGCAGTAGGTTTGTTTTCATAGCTGATCTGCACATGTGCACAGAGCACCATGGTAGCAGCTGCATGAGCTGCTACCTCGATATACCTGTGAACATAGTTACATCATTCAAAACAGCTGAGGAAAAGCAGATTAATTATACAGAGGATATCTGTACCCCTAGCATAACAGTTTAGGGTTAGTGTTGCCATTTTTAAATGTATGGGATTATTGGATTTTAAATTAAATCAAAATTTCCTTGACAGTGATACTATCGTTACTATGGACACCTCTTCTATTTTACAGAATCTTGAATCGAGGTTAAAAGTCATTTTGCCAGATGACATTGGAGCAGCATTGATGGATGGGGTTGTTCTTTGCCATTTAGCCAATCACATAAGGCCACGTTCTGTTGCAAGTATTCATGTACCATCACCAGCAGTGGTGAGTCATCTGCATCATTTTTATTCTATCTGAAGTGAAAGCAAACTATTGGAATTCAGCACTAGAAAATTGGGAATTATCTTCACTATTTTAAATGGTTATATTATCAATTTTCATTTTATTTCAGGATGCAATAAGCAAGTATTTAGTGTTACATTAAGGCTCAAGGGTTTAGCAGTCTGTTATGTACTAAGTCCTTAAAAAATTAGTTTTGTAACTTCGCTTGATTTCTAATACAACTGTTATTGAATTTGCATCATAATTATAAAGTCCTTTTATAAATGTGTAACAAAGATCTAACATCCTATCTTTACAGCCTAAACTCAGTATGGCAAAGTGCAGAAGAAATGTTGAAAACTTTCTTGATGCTTGTAAAAAATTGGGCGTGCCACAGGTATACTAATCACTTTATTGATTAATATACTTATTAATAATCGCAGACAAGATGTGTTAGCATTTACTTTTCTGGGTTATCTAGAAAGCCTAGTAATTAGGGCAGTGAAATGGGAGTTGGGAGACCTGTGATCCATTCCTGGTTCTGCCACTGGCTTGCTGGGTGACCTTGGCCAAGTCACTTCCCTGTGTCTCAGTTTCAGGGGATAATGATAGTGACCTTCTGTATAAAGTGCTTTGAGATCTACTGGTGAAAAGTGCTATAGACGAGCTGTGTGTGTGTGTTTTTCAGAAACCCTTTGTTTAGTGGCACATTGTGGCATGAATGGGAATATCTGCCTAGGAAAGATCTTGGACTAGAATGAAAGGGATTTTGCAGATCACAAGGTGCATTGACAGAGCTACATAGAAGAAGCTTGCATGGCTCTTAACTGTACTAGCTCATCTCTAGTTCTTGTTACTATTCCCTCACTTTCATTTTACCCATGCTCATTCTTCCACCTCCTCCATGAAGGGAAAAATTGAGGGCCAAATTTTCTTCTGTGCATTAGGGGACAGGAAACTCCATTAGTTTGTATTTGCAGTTGCCACATGACTGTTCTGACAGTGGCTGTTGAACTCCACCTCAGTAGGACAGGAAGGTGGCTTAACCCTGAAAACCATAGTTCCTAAGCTATAGCCCTGTGCTTCTGCTCCCGCCCTCCATATCCGCACAACTCCTGCACAAGTCATGTTTCCAATGACTCCCCTACTGGCTGCTACCAATGGCTCCACTTCGATAGAGAAAAGGGGTTCATGTTGAATGTCATGCTTATAAGAGAATTCCTATGGGTTTGGGTGGGAGAGGATTCATTCTTGAGTTCCAGCAAATTGTAGTCCTCCCTACAGACAACTTGTAGTGGAGCTTCTGCAAGGACAAGGACGGAAGAAGTCTGCCACTGACCAGCACTACCCCACCCTCACTCCATTTTGCTCACTCTGTTTATGGAAACAGATGGGGGAGTCTGGCCCTAAATCTTCAATACATTATCAGAGGCTTTTAAGAAATAGTGTTTTTCTTCTTAGTTTAACATTTTAATAAGACACTCTTTAGTTTTTGTTTTGCTCTAACTTACTAATTTATATTTGTGTGTAGTTTATTCACACTGCAATTATCAGATCTTATGTGAGATATAATTAACTTCTGAGCACCTTGTCGCACTTAAAATTTGCTGTAGAGATAGATGCATATGCAAACTTATTGACCAGAGAAGATTTCTACATAGATCTCTAATTAGTCATAGTGAGGTATCTGAGTGTTGAAGTCTTCTAAAAGTACACTTTTTACCCAAGCTGTGCAGAATGGTTGAAACATGATGCATGTACCATTTTATTTTTCAGGAAAGGCTTTGCCTGCCTCATCACATTTTGGAGGAAAGGGGTCTAGTGAAAGTTGGTCTTACGGTTCAGGCTCTGCTTGAACTACCTTCATCTAAAGCATCCCAGCTTTCCTCTGTGTAACGTGACTTTTGGAAACCAGACAACTTATCATGGATCTATTGATTTAGATTGCTGCCAAGCAATTCAGCTTCCTCAATGGGAACATCCAAGCCATCAGAAGTAGTTTCTGCCCAGACACTTTAGACAGAGCCTTATTTTGGAGGGACATGTAAAACTTTGATTTCAAACTGACTGTTACCTGAATATACAGTTATACTGATGTTTTAAAACTTGGATGCACAAGAGATTTTAACAACATCAGATTCTCTGTCCAGGTAATACAAGTTCCAAGTTTCCCATTAATGTTTCATGATATTATTTTTAAAAACTGGATTTTTTACTACATTGAAAATGTTGTTTAGTTTTGTTTGTTAAAGGATAACACACACACACACACACACACACACACACACCAAACAAAGCCCTACTATAAAAAGTTTGTCAGTCATCTGGATTACATGTAAAGATAAAACAAAAACCAGCTACAGTATGATAGTGAAAATCTGAGTGACAGATCATATTTAATCCATTTTTGTTTCATATAGCTCTATATTTGAGTTTTTTATTTCTTGCACTTCTGACTGTAATTTATATACTTCTAACATCTCCAGTATTTAGTTGGATGTATGGTAATTACACAAAACATTATATAGGAAAAAGGTGTTTTTTTCCAATCTTCTAAGTTTGTGCCAAACTATTTTTTCAGTTGTACGGTAGATTGTTTACATGTGAAGTGCCTGTGTAATTGATGACTCTTAATAGTCTTAAACGTTTTTGCAATTTCTTTGTCTGAAATAGATACAATGGGAATTTTAAAATATTTTAATAATTTTTCGTAAGGTCAGTAATATGTGAAGATTTAAATGATGCTTCACATTTTTGGTGTTAGGTGTTTTAAGTTGCACAATTTAATTGATTATGTTGTCTAATGATTGGAAAAATAATGTAAATACATTTTATTTATGCTATTTAATTTGATAATACCCAATCACTTCTGTTGTAATGTATTGTTAACAAAAATTGTCACTTTGAGTTATTTTCCTTGTTTGAGACAAACCATGATGTCCATAGTTAAATAAGAAATATATGGACTAGTGACGCATACATAATAATCATTAAGGATGTTTTGATAAAGCTGCCAAAATCTCAGGTTTATGCTGTGACTTTCAGTATTTTACATCATGTTGTCCCTGATTTTGCATTAGTTTTTTTTACAATAACAAATCACCATAAGTTAGATTAAAAAAAATTCAAGCTAGGAATCTTTATATTTTTCAATGTTTACACGTTTGTTGAGAGGGACTTATTTTGGAAATAATCACCTGCATGACATACCGCATCATCACTTTGCACCAATGCTTCTCATTTGCACCAGTATCACCAATTATAAACAGTTAAGTCTGTGCCGAGAATATCAAACTCTCGGGGACAAATGTAAAAAAAAAAAAAAAAAAAAAAATTAAATAAACTAAATCCCCGCAACAGAAGCTTTGTCGAACTTCTGGGTTTAAGTACTTGTTCGATTCTACAACTTTTCTGACTGATATTTTTCCCACAGTGTTCTGAGAACTTTCAGAATGATGGGCAGTTGACATCCTTTTTTTCTGTCTCTTTCCCTACCTCCCAAACAAAAAAAGTTTACCTTCTTAGTAAATATGTGACTTACCCAGAGCCCAACATTTCTGATTATGTCTCAGATGTATTTTTAGACTGTTACTTTAGACCAAGGGTAAAACCTTGTGTGCCAGATGATGTAAAAAAATTAAGTTGTACTCTGTTGCCAATTGACCTAAAGCTGTTTCATTTCATTTCCTTACTCTCTTTAATTGAAGCATTAAAGCCAGTTGAGAAGAAAATTATAATCCTGATGGCTAAAAGATTTAGAAGATAAAATAATTTTAATGTTCTTTAACTAAAATCCATTGAAATAAAAGTAATTCATGGGCTCTTGTTAACATACTCTGTTTATAGAGTGCATTCTCAAATACAGCTCATTTAAAAAAAAAAAAAAAGCCATGCCCTCCTTTACAAAATCATACACATAAAAATATCATTTAAACAGGTACTCATGCAGAAACTGTAATTGGCTCAATATAATCGGCCATTAAAATAAGTAGTTTCATTTATCTTCCTCTGAATTATCCTTTTTTATTGTTTATCTTAATTCATATTCATAAGAGAGGTCCATTGTAAAAAAGAATGGGTAAATGTATTCTCATTTCACATAAATGCAATATCAGGGGAAAAGAATAAATTTAGTTGAGATTACAATGAACAAGCACATTTAGTTCAGTAAGCAGATTTTTGGTTGTTACTTTTGCTGTATTTTAATAGCTGAAGAATTACCTGATCATTCAAAAAAAGAAAAATGTTCCATATTAAGAACTGTACTATCTTGCAATTTTTTATACATACCCTCTTGACCTCAAAAATAGCAATTCCTTTTCCAGTAGTGTTAACCATAGACTTGCTGGTGGCAAAGACATTAACTTTAAGATTTTTGTAACCATAGTCTAAGTTGGATAATGTTTAAATACGTTCACCAATCCTGAACAACACTTCAGTTTTCTGGATGGAATTAAGTTTCCTCTGTAAAGTTTGTTGAATACAGTGCAATCCTCACTTAAGATCACTTCTAGTCACTTAGTTTTTGTTTATCCCTTGTGGAGTATTGCAATATGTCAAGAGAAGATTACATTCTGACTTAAAATTTGAACACTAAAGTCTAGCTGTCAGTGTAGTACACTAGTTTCACTTAAAAATAAATAAATAAAAGTTAGCACAGTTTTCCCTAAATAGCTTAAAATAGTTTGACAGATTTATTTGGGCATAAGCTTTCATGGGTAAAAAAACCCCACTTCTTCAGATGCATGACTCCATGCATCTGAAGAAGTGTTTTTTTTACCCACGAAAGCACCTCCTCCTGCGCAGGGATCCAGAGGGGAAAACAGTCTGACGCCGGGTCCCAGGCTTGTATGGAGTTTCCTGTATGCCATCTTCTTCCTTCAGGGTGCTGGGAACCGCAGCTGCCCAGAACCCTCGTTCTCCCCCCAGCAGTGTATTTGCAAGCTGGAGAGCTGGACTTTGCTGGAACCTAGTGGCAGCCAGCAGCTTTGCAGCACCAATTCTGCAGGGAAAAAGGAAATTCTGCCCAGAACATGAATTCTGCATTGCGCAATGGTGCAGAATTCCCCCAGGAGTAGTAGCAGCTGCAGAAGAGACTGAAAAAGGACTTAATATGGCTCCATGTTTTAAGGGATGAAGAAACAATACCTCCAATCTGAAAATGGGGAGGCATTGCTGTCTACAACACATCTTTTTCCCCCACCTCAGAATTCAGAATAAACCCCACAACTGCAGCTTTGGCGGGTAAGGGAAGGGCAAGGTTCCTTAGGTCAATATTGAATGAATATTCGATTTCCATGCAGAAATCAGGGTTCAGAGCAGGATGCAGTGTGGCAGGGCCTGACCATTCCCTTGTGTTAGCCCAGCCCACTCGGTGGAAGTAGCAGTCTCTCCCTCCTTCCACGTGCAGACAAGGGGAGAGCAGCCCATAGAAGGATGCTCTTAGCTGGTGCAATTAACTAATATTGCATGTTTAGAGTGTTGTTTCTAAATGTCTTTAATCATAAGAAGCCATCATCAATCCTTCTATTTATTATCTATTTCTATTGCTAACCGTATCTGCTTACAGACCCACTAACTTCACCCTCTCATGCTCCCAGGAGCCTGTCTTTCCCCTTACTTTTCCATGTGGGAAACTGCCTCACAGCTGTGCACTGAGGCATCAAATGGAGTGAAGAGATCCCAACATCCTGCATGTTTGAAACACTGTGTTTCCATTTTGTGTAGTACCTTCTTTGGCTACTCAGATTGGGTCCTTTTTGGTGGGGGCTTCAGAGAAACTCCGCATTGGCTTGACTTGAATAGGAATAGACTTATGCCAACAGTAAGAGCTTTAGGAAATCTCACTCATTGCCTTTTGATGATTTAACTATCCTAGGAGTTACTCACATGCTGATTATTGAGCATTCAAAGCCGAGTTACCCCAAGATAATATAAAACTATAAGATGCATTTTTAATTGTGTGTCTGAACATATCAATATGTTTTCTTTAGCCCCATATGTTTCTTCTCTTCCCCCAAAGATTGGCAGGATATTTGGATGGCTCCAATGTCTCATGTAAGAATGTTTTGTCCTTTAAGGAATAAGATATTTCACCCAAGGCATTTCTAAGTGATTCATGCCACTACTTAAAACATGCTATAAAGTGCTTAGTTCAAGGTGGCTGAATGACTTCGAACTGTCTCAGAAATACACTTACTAAAGTGTCTCAATAGTTTACATATAAATAATTAAAGGCTGGACTGATTAGATCTGTGACTTTGATTGGCATGGCACACAGGAGTGCAAGTCATTGACAGACCATCAAAAAGCCTCAGTTGTGTCCAGATTTCTAAAGCCCTTCCATAACATAACCAGGGCCCTAAATGTACTGTATAAAGGAGCAAATTAAGGAAGGAAATAGTAATAATTTTTTAACTGTGACATGAATTGTAAGGATTCTGAGTAAAATCCTGGCTCCATTGAAGTCATTGGGAGTTTTGCTAGTGACTTCAATGGGACCAAGATTTCACCATCTGATCGAAACCAAAAGCCTACAGTATTTTGAAAAGAATTCCTCAGGAGCACAACTTTTACACCACAAGAAGCTAAATAACCTCAATTGTGGAGGTGGGAACTATCAGCAGTTGTTTCACGATAGTGAAAACTGCATTTTTTTTTTTTTAAATGTTTGGTGACTTGGAGGCAATTCTCTTCCAAAATAAAAAACATTGGCATTAAAATCCATGGCCAGATTCAAACCATGCTAAGATGTCATGTATTCCATAAATATTTTCAATTTTGATCATTTTTTGACAAGATGGTGATTGTCTTCACTAAACCTCAGAAGTTCCATGTTTCTCCCCAGTATTTCAGGAAATGATAGTTTTAAAATATATTTTCAAAACTACTGGTGTTCACAGGCAGAGAGTGTGCAAATGAAGTAAAGGATCACGTAAGCTCTGACGTTTCCTTTTGATATTTTCTTAAATCCCAAAACATAATATAGGGCTGCATTTTAATCTGGCTTTTTCAAAATAAGTCTGCATTCCAACACAGAGACAATGATAAAACATTTATTAGGTAAGCAAAGTCTTGAAAAGAAATATCTTTACCAAATTCCAACTTCCCCAACATGTTTTTCATAATTTGGAAAATGACAAAATGTCAAGTCTTCACTTGCATTAAAAGGCCTACTTTTACCATGATACAATCTGATTAACTTTTGTCTCAGTGTAGTAGGTTCTAGTTTATATTTTCACTGGTAATTCTTACAAGATTTTTAGCACTTCTTCTTGTTAAAAATAATTCTGCACCGGTTAGGCATTCTACTTCTTCGAGTGATGGTACATGTGTGCACCATGCATCTGAGTCTGGAGATTTTTAGTAAGTAGTGTCTGTTGATCCACATACACAGTTGCTCTTCTCAAGCTCCGAACCAAGGACATACGAGGCAGTGTGGACCGATGCCTCTCCAATTCCTTCCACGTTGCCTGAGGGTGGAATCTTCTGCATCCACAGCTTCTTCGATTGCTTTCTTCAATCAATCTGTGTGTGTGTAGATAGTGCAAATACTAAAAACTATATTTTCGAGTTGTAGTATTTGTATAGTGTAGTTTAGTTAGTTTTTTCCACACGTTGGAGAAATTCTCCTCCAAGGGTGAGGACTATGCCCACAGTCCCAGGGTTTAAGAACTGTTTCCTGCCCCCCACTCCTCCTCAGTGGGTGATTAACATCAATGCTGACTTTACTGTCTTGGCAAGGCTCACATCCCTGCTACGTGCAGCATCCACCACTCTTTCCCCAAATTCATGAGGGTTGAGCACTCAGACTGAGAGAGAACCTAATGGGGAAAAAAATCATGAGACCCCAGTTGCATCCAGACTGGGGAGACCCCCTCTGTACACAAGTCTCAATCAACAGGCATCATCCCTCTGAGCACAAACTCAGGAGCTGAGGCTACAACCTGCAAGGCTAAAGAATCAAAGGGTTCTCATGAGAGTATGGGGCACTCACAAGCGCAGGGGCAAAGATCCTCTTCAAAATCTTACCTGAAGAGATCCCTCCCCAACTCCATCCAAGTCGGGTGAGTCCTTGCACACAGATCCTAAGGACTCAGGCCCAGGTAAACCACCTCTGCAGGAGAATGTGGCATGCAGGAGTACAGATCTGTTGATACCAATCTCGGTGCCGACATAGAAACCAAAAGACAGGCATCCACTGCCTTCAGCATCCAGATCAGACTCTGCACCAACCAAGTCTCAGAAAAATCAGATGTCCACTGTAACCAGGGAGGTGTTGGATCCAGTGGCCCTGACCACCAAAACACCCTATACTATGTGGTAGTCTGAGACTTATGTCTCCCTGGGGGATATTTTCACTCTTGTGTCCTCAGTCCCCTCCCCTCTTTGGTCCAACCTTATTTAGAGAGATCGTCATACCAGAGGAAGAAACCATCTTGAGGGCATGGAGTTAACGTCTCTCATACATGAACCTGAGTACCCGTCCATTGGTATCAACGCTTCCAATGGTTGATCAGGAACCAAACTTCACATCAGATTAGTAAGAGGCTACATATGAACCTCTGCATCTACAAAGGGAGGCAAGTATGGACAGAATTTCCAGGAAAACAGGGTTCAGTCCTCTGTCAAAGTATGACTTTCCGA
This sequence comes from Malaclemys terrapin pileata, assembly GCF_027887155.1. Classification (NCBI taxonomy): domain Eukaryota; kingdom Metazoa; phylum Chordata; order Testudines; family Emydidae; genus Malaclemys; species Malaclemys terrapin. The sequence goes on along the minus strand of NC_071513.1, from coordinate 1,971,150 downwards.
GGGACCGATGGTTCCTAATGCCATGGGTCCACCCCCCAATCAGTTGACCTCTCGCAATGGCATTACTGGGGCCCTAGGAGACTCTTACTCTTGGCACCCTGATCCATGCATGAACCTTATCTACTCTCTCCTACCCAACACCAAACAGCTCCATTGGAATGTGAGGGGGAGGAAGTTGAGCCAGATCTGACCATTCAAGTGGTTCCGGTGGCCATCTCGCATCATCCTACCTAAATTAAGCAGTCACCCCATCTGCTGATGATCACAGGCAATATAAGGAACTCTCACAAAAAGTGGTGTCTTAGTGCCAGATGCAGCTCAAGCAGGTTCAGGAGTCTCAGCACAGTTATTGGACATCTTGCAACCCTCAGGTCCAAGTCAAGAGGCCCTCCAAGTCAACAGTCATTATGGATCCAGCCAGGGTAGTGTAGCACATTCCTGCCTCATGCACTCCCACTCCTCCCAAAAAAGGCTGAGAAGCACTACTTCATTCCACTTAAAGAAGCAAGTTTTGTTTTCAGCATCCGACTTCAGCAGCCACACCCCAAGAGGACACCTTTGGAGAAGGGTGCCAAATGCCTCAATCTCCTAGGGGGAGAAGTTTTCTCTTCAAGCTTTCAATTGCAAATTGCTGACTACCTGGCCCTCTTATCAAAATATGATTTCACCAATTAAGGGAAGTTTTTTGATTTCAAGGACAAACTCCCTCAGCAGGATAGAGCCCAATTCCAGAACCTAATTGATGAGGGTAAACTTTGTGGCCAAAACATTTCTTTAGGCTGCAGTAGATGCTGCTGATATTGATTCCAGAAAGATGGCTACTTCAGTTGTTGTGAGGAGAGAATCCTGGTTACAGTCCTCAGGTTTTTCTTGGGAAGTGCAAAGTACCCTTGAAGATCTGCCCTTTGAAGAAGTTAACTTATTTAATGAAAAGACTGATGAGTCTCTTCACTCTGAGTACTTGAGAACAACACTTCGCTCTCTGGACATCTATACCCTTGTCCCACAGGAAGCACCGCAACCAAGTGTACAAGCCAAGATGGCCCCCTCACAAACCACCACATGAGGGACAGAGGGTACAGAGACCAAGGTACACAGCTTCCTCAAGGTCTAACACAGCTGATTCCAACCTCCTGCCCAAGAGTTTCTTTTGACAAGACATGCAAGGTCCGCATTGCTGTGTTGATGCCTCATTATTCTGACCCTGTCCCCAAGTATTTGGTGGCCACTTTATTCATTGCATCCCCAATTGGAGTGCAATAACAGACAAGTGGGTATTGGAAACTGTTCACTCAGGCTATACAATTGAGTTTGTTACCTCCTACCCACAAACCCGCTTCTCAGCGTCTTTTCAGGGACCGAGTTCATGAGACAGTCCTATAGCAGGAGGTGGACTCTCTTCTCCAACAAGGAGCCGTAGAACGAGTGCCACCTCAACATCAAGGGAAGGGATTCTATTGCCCAGTTTTCTTAGTTCCCCAAAAGAACAGAGAATAGAGCAGGGGTAGGCAACCTATGGCACAGGTGCCGAAGGCGGCACACGAGTTGATTTTCAGTGGCACTCACACTGCCTGGGTCCTGGCCACCGGTCCAGGGGGCTCTGCATTTTAATTTAATTTTAAATGAAGCTTCTTAAACATTTTAAAAACCTTATTTACTTTACATACAACAATAGTTTAGTTATATTATATTAGACTTCTAGAACGAGACCTTCTAAAAAGGTTAAAAATTTATTACTGGCACACGAAACCTTAAATTAGCGTGAATAAATAAAGACTCGGCACATCACTTCTGAAAGGTTGCCAAGCCCTGGAATAGAGACTAATTCTTGACCTACCCCAACTAATTGTCTTCGTCTGAAAGTTAAAATTCAGCATGATCACATTGGCATCAACAATCCCCTCTCAGGAAGAGGGCAACATACTTCACAGATCTTGACATGATCTTTCACTTAGGCATTCACATGTACCACATAAAATGTCTCAGGTTCTTTCTTGGGCAAGATTTTTATCACTTCGGAGTCCTCCTGTATACACTAGATACAGGGTAATGGTGGCCCAGATGAGAAGAAATGGCTTTACAGTCTTTCCATGTCTCGAAAACTGGCTGCTGATGGGCAGATCTGGCAGGGAAGTCCAGTCAGCGACCTTATTCCTACTCCACCTCTTCTCTTACCTGGGAGTCTGCATCAACAAACAAAAATTCACTTTGATTCCCACAAGGATCATAAATTTCAGAACAGCAACTCTGGACTCTGCAAGAACCTACCTTCTGATAGAGAGATTCTACACCATGAGTAATTTGATAAAACAGCTCACCCTCAGACTACAGCCAGGGTCTGCCTTTCCCATCTAAACAACATGGCCTCAGGCACCCACATAACACTGTTTACTGGGCTCCACCTCCGCTGCCTATAACGCTGGTTTCAGTCTATCTGCTCACCAGACAAAGACAATATCAATGCTGAATAACAGTCCTGGCCAAGATCCCGGCTTCTGTTGCCTGGTGGGGGAACCCAGAAAAAGTTGGTGTGGGAGTTCCTTTTCTCACACTCGAGGGTTGGGGAGCCCATGTGGACAATCACACTGCACTAGGCACCTGGACCCCTTGAGAGGTCATCCTCATCACACCCAACTGGCTGGAGACAGTTCTGGATCTTGGATTTCCTGAAGATCTCAACCCATCCTCCCAGCACTAGTTATCTTCAGAATCCTTTGGCATTCCTGTCATTTTAGACTGTTCTAGTCACCTTTTAGACCAGTTTTCAGAGTAGCAGCCGTGTTAGTCTGTATCCGCAAAAAGAACAGGAGTACTTGTGGCACCTTAGAGACTAACAAATTTATTAGAGCATAAGCTTTCATGGACTACAGCCCACTTCTTCAGATGCATATGCATATGTTCTTCTTTTTTAGACCAGTGGTTCTCAAACTATTGTACTGGTGCCCCCTTTCACATAGCAAGCCTCTGAGTGCGACCCCCCCCCCGTACATTAAAAACACTTGTTTATCTATTTAACACCATTATAAATGCTGGAGGCAAAGCGGGGTTTGAGGTGGAGGCTGACCGCTTGTGCCCCCCATGTAATACCCTTGTTGACCCCCTGAGGGGTCCCGACCCGCAGTTTGAGAACCCCTGTTTTAGACATCAGGTCCATCTTGTAGCAAGCAGTGCCTTTCATCCTCCAGTCCTCCAATTGAGTGCCATACTATCTTCAGTCATCCAACAACTCATCCTGAAAGGGACTCATTAGAACCTTCTCACCAGTGGTGAAATTAACACCAGAATGGGATCTCAATCTTGTCCTGTCAGCACTTAATAGACCTCCTTTTGGACCAATAGCCACCTGTTCCGTGTCCCACCTGGCGATGAAAGTTGTCTTCCTAGGCGCCATCCCATCAATCAGAAGAGTGGGCGAGCTGCGGGAGCTCAAGGCTAACCACAACTAGCAAACAGCAGCAAATGAGAGTTTTGCAAGGGTGTTCTGAGATGAGGCAAGACTGTGTGATCCTTGGGGTGAGTTTGTCTGTTGTGTGCTTGCTTGACTGAAGATTATAGTGTGGTCGATTTGGAGGGCTGCGTGCTGAGCCAAGCGGCTAGCTAGGCTGGGAGCTTACTAATGAGGCCCAAGCCTGCAATCCTTTAATGCTAACCCCTTTGGACTCCGTTGACAAGGGAGGAGGACTAACTCGGGGAGAATAGGTTTAAAACGCTAGCTCCTAAGCAACCAGAGGAGCTAGCAAGTGGGAGCAGCAAACAGAGTTTTGAGGGAGTATGAGGCAGATTATACCTAACATACTCTAAACTTAGACCAATAACCATCACCCCTCCCATCCCCACTTCCCCAAAAGGCCATTCAGGAGTCAAAAGTCCAGCAGCAGAGTGGGGCTGTCCAGTTTATTGCTCTGAAGATGCTATGTGTGCATACTGTGCAAGCAGCTCGTGGCCCTCAGAGACCCGGTGCAGGCTCTTGGCACTAGAGTGACTGAACTGGAGGAGCTAAAGGAGGCAGGTATACAGACAAGACTTTCAGGGACACAGCAGAACGGTCCTATCCCCAGTCTGACAGCCTCTGTGCTGTTAAGGAGGATGACAGTCTCGTGGAAGGAGAACATCCCAAATCCCATATTTGGGACCCTCCTTCCAGATGTCATGGTATCCTCTTGCACTGAGGATACCCAACTGGGGGAGGCAACTCCAGTTATTGGGACAAACCAGATGATAATGTGGGATCAGATTATTAGAAATCTAGGTAGTTAGGATTGTGGTGACCAGGAGAATATTATGGTAAATTGCCTGCCCGGTGTGAAGACTGTGGATTTCACAAGACATCTAGACAGTGTGTTTTATGTTGCTGTGCTGGAGAGGAGTCAGTGGTTGTGGTACATGTAGGTGTCAGTGACATAGGGAAAGGTAGGAGAAAGGTCCTGAGGGCCAATTTTGTCCGTTAAGTCAGAGATTAATGTTGAGGATCTCCATTGTAACATTCTTTGAAATGCTTCAAGTTCCACACACATTGCCAGGAAGACAGAAAGAACTGCAGGGTCTCAATGTGTGGACGAGAAGAGTGTGTAGGGAGCAGAGGCTTTAAGTTTATTAGGACCTGGGGAACCTTTGGGGAAAGGAAGGATGGGCTCCACCCAAAATGGAACCAGATTGCTGGCATGTAAAATTCAAAAAGTTGTAGAATTTTTTTAAGGGCTGGGGGAAAGCCAACAGGGGCAGAGGAGCACGTGCTTTGGACTGAGATGTCCCCTAGGGTTGAATTTATTAAGGGGGATATTCTGTATCCTAATAGGATAGGGAAAAGTTAGCAAAGTACAGATTGGCGCTAGTGAGGATCAGTAAAACCTAAGAATCCCATTTAAATAGAACACATGAAAGCAAGCAGCTGAATGTTGACAAATGTAAGTGCTTATATAAAAATGCTAGGAGTCTAAATACCAACGTGGGTGAACTAAATTGCCTGGTGTTAAATGAGGATATTGATGTAGCAGGTGCTTGGGAAACTTGGTGAGATGAAGATAATTAATGGGACACAAAAATACCAGAATACAAAATGATTACGTGTAAATTAGCTGTTACCGCTCAAGAAGGACATCTCGGAGTACTTGTTGGTAGTGCTCTGAAAACATCTGCTCAATGTGCAGTGGCAGGCAAAAAGCTAACCAAGTTAGAAACCATTAGGAAAGGGATACATAAGACAGAAAATATCATAATGTTACTCTATAAATCCATTATATGTCTCCACCTGGACTACTGATGCCATTCTGGTCACTCCATCTAAAAAAAAAGATACATTAGCATTGGAAAAGGTGCAGAGAAGGACAACAAAATAATTAGGGGTGTGGAACAGCTTCCATAGGAGGAGAGATGTAAAAAGACTGGGACTGATCAGCGTGAAAAAGAGATGACTAAAGGGGGGTGTGATGGAGGTCTATAAAATCATGACTGGTTTGGAGAAAGTGAATAGGGAAGTGTTATTTGCCCCTTCACATAACACAAGAACCAGGGTCATATGATGAAATTAATAGGCAGCAGATTTAAAACAAAAGTAAGTACTTCACACAATGCACAGAAAACCTGTGGAACTTGCCAGAAAATGTTGTGAAGGCCAAAAGTATCTAGTTCTTTTTTGAGCCTAGATATAAATTCATGGAGGATAGGGCCATCAGTGGCTATTAGCCAGGATGATTGGAGCAGCCCCATGCTCTGGGTGTCCCTAAAGCCCCAGCTGCCAGAAGGTGGAACGGGATGGATCACTCAAAATTGCCCTGTTCTGTTCATTTTCTCTGAAGCATCTGGCACTGGCCACTGTCAGACAGCATATTGGGCTAGATGGCCCATATGGTCACTCTTATGTTCAAGGCAAATCCTCATTATACCACTTCTCATAAAGAGACCTCTCTGCCTGTACCTGGAGTTCATCCCTAAAATAATTTTAGTTTCACATAAAACAAACCATCCACTTATTGGCACCTTTTCCCCCAAAACCTCAACGCTTCTGATGCGGAGAGTAGGCTTCACTCTCTAGATGTCCGACGGGCACTGGTGTTCTATGTGGAGAGAATGAAAGCAAATCGGAAACCACCGAGACTATTTAGCACCTTAGCAGAGCAATCAACGACTCAAGCATTCTCTGTGCACAGACTCTCTAAAAGGATCTCGAGCTGAATCTTTGCTACCAACTAGCATGTCTCTCACATCCTGAAGGGATGAGTGCCTGCTCCACTTGAGCCAAAACAACCTCTCTAGCATCTCTGAGATGTACTCTGCTAGATACAAGCAGGGCGGCTACTGGAGCTCTAGCAGTACCTTCAGACGTTATGCGTTGGTCCGTACCTGTGCTGCAAATATAACGGTGGGAACAACCATACTAGACATGCATACCATTTTCATTCTTGCTCCCACCTCCTGTTTGACTACTGCTTACTAATTTTCCATGTATGGAATAGACCTGGGAACCATCACTCAAAGAAGAAATGGAGGTAGGTTACCTGTTACTGGAGGTTCTTTGAGATGTATGGTTCCTAGCTGTATTTACTACCCACTCTCCATCCCCTCTGTGGTGGCCGATGACTGGATTCATGGTAAGCGAATAAACTGAAGAGGCATCAGTCTGCACTGCTCCTCATACCCTCAGTTCAGAGCATGAGGAGAGCAACTGCGCACATGTGGACCAACATTGCTTACTAAAAATCTCTGGACTAGTGCGTGGTGCATATGCTTACCCAAGTGTGGAACATAGAAAGGGACCACACATCTCAAAGAACCTCTAGTTACAGGTAAGCAACCTTTTTTACCATTTTCTGCACCAGGTTATACCAAGGGGTGCATCCTTTTTTTGAAATGAGCATTTTGAAACACTCGTTTGTCATTTCCAACAACTTCCAGCTGAAAATGAAATGCCTGGCGTTTAAAAAAGTCACGTGTAAATAAAGGAACACCACTCTGATCTGAAATTGTAAAGACAAATTCTAATGGTCTATATACAAGAGAATATATGCAATTTTTGTGTGGCATAGAATTTCCAGTGGGGCGTATGCTGGCTGCATCCCAGACCAGATTATTCAGAAGACAGGTTAGCCGGGTGAAGCGAATTGGGAGAAGAAAGCAGATGGTTTGGAATTGCAGTATAGTTTTATGATTTAAAGGATCAGCTCCTAGTTCTGGACCCACATCTCTCTGAACAGGCTATAGTAGGTATAGAATTGGTTTTCTCAGTTTCCAATAATTGTCACTTAAAAAAAAAAAAAATACTGGCATATTGGACTCATGAAAGGAATGCTTGTTAGGGGAGTGTGCAGTGCTGCAAACGAAGAAATTTCCCTGGAGTTAAGATTGCTTCTTGACTCCAGTTTGTGAGCTACTATACAGTAGTTGTAATCGTATGAAAAGAAACAGTATTAACACTCTTGGCTATTACATGTGCAACACACAGTTAAGCATAATATACATACAATGCATTTATAGAGGTCTCTACACACCTGTGGGGAAAACATGTATATAAAATGCACAGATTTTTTTTTAAAAAGCACAATAAGTTTTATGTACAGTTATTTTGATATAAATGTGAAAAGAAAACATTACGCTTTTATTTCTAATGTGGACATTGTTTTCTCTGCATTGTCCCTGTGATTAAACTGAGAAGGAAGCTTCTCTATTTTAATTCCAGACAATGGTTTTAATTTTTATTTCCTAGAATAAAGCTTTGTATTGATTGATTTTTAAAAGCTACTGTCTATAGGGCATTTCTGTTAAGTCTTAAATTGTAGTTTTACACTACACTGTGTTTCGCTGTCATTTTCTTTATTTCTTATCATTTTTTTTAAAACGTGCTTTAGTTTATAAAACCACCTAAAGGTCATTTTTAAGCCTGGCAGGAGAAAACCGTGACAACCATGATGGCATCAGTCACTCTGAATGATAGTCGAATTGCTTTTAAAGTAAATGAAAATTAAGCTTTTTTTTTTTTTTAAACAAGGGTTCTTTAAGTAAACTTCCTTCTGTTGCACGCATCAGCATGCCAGTCCTTGATAAGCTTTACAAAACTTCTCCCTCACTTTTCTAACAAGTCTTAAAATAGAGGAATTGATTAAACCAAATACAAATTAATTCCCGATGGGTGAAACTCTAGCCCCATTGAAATCAATGAGAAAACTCCTTGACTTCAGGGAAACTAGACTTTCCCCTGGTGTTTATAACTGAGCTACATAGCAATCCATTTAAAACAATCTGTTGGCACTTAAGACAAAGTTAAGGCTTCCTCCCCAGTGGAAGTGTAGTACTTTCATAAAGCCAGACAGATCAAATATGTGGAGGTAACCACAAAAGTGTGGGGTTTTCATGTTTTTTTTTTTTCTTTCTTTTTCTTTTAAATCAGTAAAGTCTGCCCAGAATGGCAGTTCTTATTTTGGGCCTGACCATGTTGCTCCCCACGTGGAATTAACATTGAACATTGGGAGTTCTGTTGGTAGAGCACATGCAGGAGCAAGCCTTTATTTGTAAGTATTAGTACAGTTTTGTTTGCTGAGCCCATGTACTGTAGTAAGCATGGATAGGGCATTGCCACAACGGTGGGAATTTCCAAGTTGCCGCTGTTCTGTGTTGCATCTACAGTATATGCATATGTTAGTCCTGTTTGTGTAGTGCGCACACAAACATTGTAAAGGGATTGTTTGGTGAAATAGTGTGGGATTAATGTGAATTAACTTTTAACTATTGTGTAATCTGTAGAACCAAGAAAATGTGATTGCTTAAAAACCATGTTCAATTATCACTTGGTGCGTGTTCAGATATTTTGTTTTGTACCTTTTTTTGTGATTACAAAACTCAGAAAACACAGTGTAACCAAATCAGCAACATGTAAATGTATGCAAAATTTACCAAGTAATTCTGAGACAGAGATCTGGAAAGTGATCATATACGTAGCAGCAAATGCTTAAATTGTGTAAATAGTTATAATACAACTATTTGATATTGCGTTTTAATTTGTTCTGCATTTCATGTTTTGTAAACCCTTTCTCTCATTTTTAAGTTCACCTATGTGTACAATACTGTATCTTACGTCTCTTTTTTCAGGACTTCCATTATTGCTAGAGCTTCCAACATGTACATGTTTCTTTGAAAAACAATCCTACTGTTATTTTTTGTAAATAGTTTTGTATTGAATTTGCATGGATAAAACCCACATGTCCAATACCAGTGTACATATTCTATGTATAAAATACAAACTGTTTCATAACTTCTATGTAGTCAAGTTATTCATTTTCATCTTTTATAGTGTATGGTATATAACTTATCAAATTCTGATTTACCTGTTTGTCATAGCTTCTTTTAAAGGCCAGTACTCATGTTGAAGAGGCAACAATGAAGACTTTTTGCATCACAGCTTTTGTTCTCTTAACAATTAATATTCTTTTTTCTGTCCCAATACTTTGTGTATTGAAAGACCTTCTTATGGGTAGGGGAGATTGTGATGACGTGTTTGACCAACAGTTCATAACCTGTGAAGAAAGTGAGGACTTTCTGATGTGGAATCATTCCTAATTTATATTACGTAATACCAACAAACATCCTGTCGGTTGTACATTTGAGGGCCAACTCATCTGTGTGTTTACTGAATCCTTCTAATGTTTAGTTGTCATGATACAAAATCATAATCTAAGATAAAAGACTTCAGTGCTGATGGCACTCTTCTCTGCCTGTTTTTAGGTTTATTTTTTTAAAACTGAGATTTTCTTGACTGTAGCATTCCTGAATACTAAAAGCGTGAAAGGTTCCCTTTGCATAGGGTTTTTTTGCATTTTTTTTTTTTTTGGTAGCAAAAATTCAAGGTTTTAAGGTTTAAACATAGAATGTTCTTTGATTAAGTCTGATACTCCGTTTCCATACAGTCATGGAGACAGGTCTGTACTGCATAAAGGAGATTTAATAATCTAACAATCTGCAATCTCCACATGGAGGTGTTTCTAGAGAAACTGAGCATCCAAGGGGCTCTTGAGAGATGTGGGGGGGGGGGGAGAGTTAACTTCTTAGGCCAAGGGGACCCAAGAAAAATGGTCCCTATTCCTGCTTTTAGGATGCCACCTGCTGGCTACGTAGTTCAGACAAGGGCAGTACTTACTGTTTTCTCTATTTACCCCCTCTGTTAATGGCAATGCTAAAGGCGGACACTCTTGCCAATACTATTGATGATGAGAAGGGGAGAGGATTTTATAGCACGGAGTACACTTTCTAGGGAATCTTTATTGCAATACCTTTTTCCTCTTAGCTGGTAATGCAACCATCATTTATGAACTTATGCAACTTTCTGTTCACATCTCACTAGCTTGGGCAGTGACACTGGAATCTTTGTTTTCATGTGGCTCTTGTGCAACACCTCAGTCTGTTTTTCTTCCATGTGAACTATGCATGACACTCCGTGTACAATTCCTTCGTCACACCCGGTTGATTGTTGCAAGAGAGAGCTCCTCTCTCCATTTGTGTTTCGAAGTCGCCAGTGCTTCTCAAGGTGGACTTTTAACTAGTCATGCAATACACGTTCTCATTCACCTACAAGTCTGGTTTTTAAAATCTTTCTTCAGCAGCCACATGACAAGCAGCTGAAGTCTCCCAATTTCCGTCTGTCATGCTGTGATTTTTTTTTTGATTGAGATTCATTATTCTGACCTTAGCATTTGAAAATTTTCCCCCTCTAAATCTGTGCAGGAGCAAGAGTTTGTGGAAGCTGCAGAAAGAGGATTTTCGTGCACTCGGTTGAGAATATTATTCATACAACAATCCCTATTTAAACCGCAACGTTCCAGTACATTTTGCTTGTGGAATCACCATAAAATATTAAAAAGAAAAAAAAAAACTTCAAAATATAGTTGTGGGACTATATTAAAGTGAAATAGCGATCAAGGTATTATAATTAGCTACAAATGTAGCATTTCAGATGCGATTAAAAAGTTTGAAGAGATTTCTGTAAATCTTAAGAGTTCTTTTTTTAAAAGGTTGCATGTTATTTCAGCATGTCAAAGCTATTCCCAAAACACACATGTAATCATTTGTTTGCTTTGTTTCCAAACGAGGGCTCTGTCAGGATGGAAATCTCATAGTAATAAATGTTCTGATCAGACAGCTTTATATCCTAATTTAAAAAGTCATTTCAACTCATTTGCCTTTGTAACTGAATGACAAACATCTCTGTAGGGGAACACAACAATAACTTGTAGGTAATAATGGACAGTGTAAAAAGAATTAGAAAATGTTAATTATCTGTGAACTTCAGAAATATGTTAAAGATTTAAATGTGTATCATTATAAACTCATTTGTATTTTAATAGGAAAATGTTACAATTACCAGCCTGTATGTAGTAATTCCTTAAACTTTTTAACTAATATTTTAAAATGTGATGAATTTATAAAATGATTTGAATATTTGTATTTTTCAGCTGCTCAGTAAACATCTGTCCTTCCAGTATTTTAACATTGGGTTTATTATTAAATGGTTATCTCTGTAGTATAACAAAAATGACATGTATTTATAAACACACTAGGTGGAATATATGATAGTGTCTGTCAAGGTTCCTTCCCCACTCTGAACTTTAGGGTGCAGATGTGGGGACCTGCATGAAAACCTCTAAGCTTAACTACCAGCTTAGATCTGCTTTTGCTGCCACCACCCAAATGATTTATGAGTTATTTGGGAAACTGTCTCTCTCCCCCGCCCCCAAACCTTTCCCTCCCTGGGTAGCCTTGAGAGACTCCTCTACCAATTCCCTGGTGAACACCAATCCAAACCCCTTGGATCTTAAAACAAGGAGGAATTAATCATTCCCCTCCTTCCCTTTCCCCCCACCAATTCCTGGTGAGTCCAGATCCAATCCCCTTGGATCTTAAAACAAGGAAAAATCAATCAGGTTCTTAAAAAGAAGGCTTTTAATTAAAGAAAGAAAGGTAAAAATCATCTCTGTAAAATCAGGATGGAAAATAACTTTACAGGGTAATCAAATTCAAAGAGCCCAGAGGAATCCCCTCTAACCTTAGGTTCAAAGTTACAGCAAACAGAGGTAAACCCTCTAGCAAAAGGTACATTTACAAGTTGAGAAAACAAAGATAAACCTAACATGCCTTGCCTGGCTGTTACTTACAAGTTTGAAATATGAGAGAGACTTGTTCAGAAGACCTGGAGAGCATGGATTGATGTCTGGTCCCTCTTAGCCCCAAGAGCGAACAACCCCCAAAACAAAGAGCACAAACAAAAGCCTTCCCTCCACCAAGATTTGAAAGTATCTTGTCCCCTTATTGCTCCTTTGGGTCAGGTGTCAGTCAGGTTACCTGAGCTTCTTAACCCTTTACAGGTAAAAGGATTTTTGTGTCTCTGGCCAGGAGGGATTTTATAGTATTGTACACAGGAGGGCTGTTACCCTTCCCTTTATAGTTATGACAATGTCCCATAAAGGTTTTATCAGCATGATGTTGGCATTATTCATGGAGTGGACGTAACTTTTTATGGCCCTCTTTAACTCTCCAGCAATCAAAATACAGCCCTGTAAAGAAATAATTTTTCTACTAGTCCTTTGAGAGATGAAAATACCCAATTTCATAATCAAGGTAAGTGCCCTTGAGATAATGCACAGTCCCCACACCACTGTTCCCCCCGGTACAATACACCATGGAAACCATAGGAATTACTTGGAGTTTGAATGTGTCAGGGTGCTAAAGTAGGTTTTGCTTAGCTCTGTTTTTGCAATACAGGCACTCATCCTGGTTAACGTTGTTTCATCGTTAACGTTGCTGGTCAATTAGGGAACATGCTCATTTAAAGTTGTGCAATGCTCCACTCTTATGTTGGGCTGCCTGCTTTGTTCACAGCTGGCAGCCTCCCTACGCCGCTGCTCTCCCCCCCCCCCCCCCGTCCCCACAGCACCTCCCCCCCGTCCCCACAGCACCTCCCGCCCCCTGGCAGACCCCCACGGATCAGCACCTTCCCCCACCTCCTGCCCACGGCAATCAGCTGGCTTGCAGGATTCAGGAGGGAGGGGGGAGGAGCAAGGATGTAGCATGCGAAGTGGGGGGGAGAAGCGGGTCAAGGGTGGGGGCTTGGGGGAAGGGGTGGAGGGGATGGGCCGGGGTTGAGCCCCGTGCCCCTGGCAAAGTCCGTGCCTGTGCTTGCAAGAACACCAAGAGGAGCAGCCGGACAATCCATCCTCTTCCACTCTGACTCCACCACCTCAACCAAGCTTCATACGCAGCAGTGATGATTGTAGTATTGAATTGTGTTGTTTTAAAATTTATACCTGTATTAAATTGCTTGTTTAAAATGTAGCTAATGCCTTTTGTCTGGCAAAAAAAAAATTTCCCTGGAACCTAAGCCTCCCCCCCCCCCCTTTATATTAATTCTTATGGGGAAATTGGATTTGTTTAACATCATTTCACTTAAAGTCGCATTTTTCAGGAACATAACTACAACGTTAAATGAGTTACTGTATATTTGTATATTCCCTTAATTTCCAGTTACTTCTAAGATTGTCATAATGTCATGAAAAGTGGCAGAGCCCTGCAGGGGCGTAAGACTTAAAAATGAACAGTAACCCATCGTATTAGCCAACTGCAACTCTGGATTGCATCCATTCACAAGGAGTGCTCCCAGCCTGTACTATTCATATGGCATGAGACTCTAGGCTCCCTGGGTCTTCTCCTCTACTTCACATAACCTGTCTGGGCCTGCTGAATGCTCAGGCTGACCTGGGAAGCTGGCCACAAGAGCAGAGATGACTCCTCGTCTGCATCTCCAGCAGCCAAGGTGTCACTGCCATCTTGCCATGCCAGCTCCAGGCTAGCCAGCCGAACAGCCCAGCAGAGCGCCATTGCTGACTTTCGCAGCCCGTCACCACTGCAGCCGCTTCCTGATAGAGCTTCTTGTGGATGTGTTGTGAGAGGGATGAGAATAGGCCACTCTACTTGCCAGACACCCTCCCTCCCACACAAACAGAAGAAGCTCCTCCCCAACACAGTTAGAAAAAATAGCTTGTCAGGGAGGTTGACCACCTGTGGGTCCGCATAGGTGGGCTTTCCAATGAGCATGGAGGTGGTTCACTCCAACATGGCCTCTGCAGCCACCTCCCAGTTCTGCACGACCTGTTGTCCAAACTTTTAAACTACACGTTGTCAGGGCCTTGGTCACACTACTTTTATCTTCCAAATTATGTATGCAAATGTATAAGGATCACTTTTGTACCTCAAGTTGGCTTGGCTTTTAGTTTATTTGGATTTCCTGGTTTCCAGGCTCCTAGAGTTAAGTGGACTTTGTTTTCTAATTTTCATATTGAAATTAAGCTGGTCAAATTAATCCTTTATAAATGTTTTTGTGACTTTAATCCTTTCTGTTCATGTGAATCATTTTGAAGCTGATCCTGATTTTTATTAGTGTGTGTGTGTGTTCTTCGTAAGAATTCACAAGTAGTCACTGAATGAACTTCTGTCAGTTTACCTGCTGGTGACAAATTGCTCTCTTCAAATATTTGTTCTTTGGGATGTTCTTGGTCACCTAAGTCTCATGTTACTGTTTTTGTTCTAATCAAAGCGTAATGACAAGCCAAGGAAAAGCAAACAACACCCTTTCTTGTACAAACGTTTGGATAAACATCTTTGATGTGTGAACAATTTTTAAAGAAGTCACAACAAAATAAACCTTGTGATTCTATCCATGAAAACATTTGGAAAGTTTTAGTAATATTCACCAGTTCTAATTAGTAACAAAAAGTATAAAAATGCATTTTAAAGTAGCCCTATGCCCAGCATAAAATATTAAATGGCTGATGCACATCACTAGGATTTGCTGTTGTCTACTTGTGCGGGGGTGTAACAGGCATTTGCTGCCCAGGACGAGAGGCCCTGCTACCTTGGCACACCCCAACAAAGAGAGAGAGAGTAGCAAGTTCAGACCTGAAGTCCCTCAGTCCGTACCGCTTCCCGCAGCTTCCATTGGCCTCGAGCAGCGAACCGCGGCCAGTGGGAGCCGCGATCGGCCGGACCTGCGGACATGGCAGGTAAACAAACCGGCCCAGCCCGCCAGGGGCTTTTCCTACACAAGCGGCGACCCCAGTTTGAGAAACACTGGCCGAGAACAACAGTCCTTTGGTGGACTAACTAAAAAGGTGCAGTCACAGATTGGCCACTGTCCAGGCTGGGTTTTTTGGATTAAGACAGAGGAAATCCTTCCTCCCCACCACAGCTTCACCCAGAAATGGCTTCTGCCCATTTCTAGCCCTTCTTGTTGCTAGAGGAGGTCCAATTCAGGTTGGTTCTGCCCGTAGCTGATCCTGGGTGCCCTCTCCTTCAGGTCTGAACTTGCTACTCTCTCTCTTGGATAGAATCACAAGGTTTATTTTGTTGTGACTTCTTTAAAAATTGTTCACACATCAAAGATGTTTATCCAAACGTTTGTACAAGAAAGGGTGTTGTTTGCTTTTCCTTGGCTTGTCATTACGCTTTGATTAGAACAAAAACAGTAACATGAGACTTAGGCAGCCGGACCTGCGGACGGGGCAGGTAAACAAACCGGCCCAGCCCGCCAGGGGCTTTCCCTACACAAGCGGCGACCCCAGTTTGAGAAACACTGTTCTAGGCTATGGAATGTAAAACCCAGGTGACTATCTTGAGTTAAATATTAGTTGATTGCTGTAAAATTAAGGCAGCTCACTTCACGAGACACTCCACTGACTCCGGCAAACCTGTGGTAACAGGGTCTGGAAGTGGGAAACCTATTAAGATTTCTGACACACGAGCAGGCCTGGGCTGAAACCTTTGGGCTGTTCCTGGAGGAGCAAAGGAGAGGCCTAGTAGGCACCAGGCTGTATCTTTGGAGCTAGTTCAACAGCGGCACCACCACCACTAGCAAGAGTGTCCGTTTCAAGAGGGGGCGCTCCAGTGGATTGTCACTTCATCTGTCTGTGGAGCACAAGGTTCTGGTCTGGCCCTTTCCAAGCTGGAGCCAGCTGCTGACCCAGAGGCATATCTGCTGAGGTTTGAGTGGGTAGCTGTGCAGCATGGTGGGCTAAGGAAACCCAGACCACACAGCTTGTACCTTTCCTGTCCAAGGAAGCCCAGGCAACTTACGGGGCCTTACACAATGAGGCGGCCAAAGACTATGCCAGTCTAAAGACTGCTATCCTTGAAGTGGCAGAGGTATGTCGAGAGGCCCATCGCAACCAATTCTGGATGGAGCCTTTTGCTCCCAGGTCACACCACAGGCTGTTGCCCAATGTCTGAAGAATTCCATCCTGCAATGTGAATGACATTATATTCTATGGTATTAGAACAGTAGCGGGGCATACTTTCGCTGGTATTCAGATTAGGTTCAATAACCTAACCCCGGCTCCCTAGTGACTGCCATCCAAACAAGCGGTCAGAGAACTCTGTTGCCTCTAATCCCAGAGCTGAAACTGTTATCAGGCATACATAGCTCAGTAAAACTCAAGGGAAAACATTGTAGGAGTTCGTGGATTCTGGGTGTTTTCACACGCTAGCCATGGCAAGCCTACTGGACCCCATAGTCCTCCACGGTGATGATCCAGTGCATGTTACTGGCATCCATGGGGATGTCCACTCCTGTCCTACCTCCCGAGTACTGCTGAGTAGGGGAGAACCCAGATTAGCAGGCGTGAAGAGTTGCTTACCCTGGAAAGGGCAAATATAGTGCCCATCTATAAAAAGGGAAATAAAAACAACCCAGGAAACAGACCAGTTAGTTTAACGTCTGTGCCAGGGAAGATAATGGAGCAAGTAATTAAGGATATCATCTGCAAACACTTGGAAGGTGGTAAGGTGATAGGGAATAGCCAGCATGGATTTGTAAAGAACAAATCGTGTCAAACCAGTCTGATAGCTTTCTTTGATAGGATAACGAGCCTTGTGGATAAGGGAGAAGCTGTGGATGTGGTATACCTAGACTTTAGTAAGGCATTTGATACGGTCTTGCATGATATTCTTATTGATAAACTAGGCAAATACAATTTAGATGGGGCTACTATAAGGTGGGTGCATAACTGGCTGGATAACAGTACTCAGAGAGTTGTTAATGGTTCCCAATCCTGCTGGAAAGGCATAACGAGTGGGGTTCTGCAGGGGTCTGTTTTGGGACCGGCTCTGTTCAATATCTTCATTAACGACTTAGATATTGGCATAGAAAGTACGCTTATTAAGTTTGCGGATGATACCAAACTGGGAGGGATTGCAACTGCTTTGGAGGGCAGGGTCCTAATTCAAAATGATCTGGACAAATTGGAGAAATGGTCTGAGGTAAACAGGATGAAGTTTAACAAAGACAAATGCAAAGTGCTCCACTTAGGAAGGAACAGTCAGTTTCACACATACAGAATGGGAAGAGACTGTCTAGGAAGGAGTACGGCAGAAAGGGATCTCAGAGTTATAGTGGACCACAAGCTAAATATAAGTCAACAGTGTGATGCTGTTGCAAAAAAAGCAAACATGATTCTGGTGTGAATTAACAGGTGTGTTGCGAGCAAGACACGAGAAGTCATTCTTCCGCTCTACTCTGCTCTGGTTAGGCCTCAGCTGGAGTATTGTGTCCAGTTCTGGGCACCGCATTTCAAGAAAGATGTGGAGAAATTGGAAAGGGTCCAGAGAAGAGCAACAAGAATGATTAAAGGTCTTGAGAACATGACCTATGAAGGAAGGCTGAAAGAATTGGGTTTGTTTAGTTTGGAAAAGAGAAGACTGAGAGGGGACATGATAACAGTTTTCAGGTATCTAAAAGGGTGTCATAAGGAGGAGGGAGAAAACTTGTTCACCTTAGCCTCTAAGGATAGAACCAGAAGCGATGGGTTTAAACTGCAGCAAGGGAGGTCTAGGTTGGACATTAGGAAAAAGTTCCTAACTGTCAGGGTGGTTAAACACTGGAACAAACTGCCTAGGGAGGTTGTGGAATCTCCATCTCTGGAGATATTTAAGAGTAGGTTAGATAAATGTCTATCAGGGATGGTCTAGACAGTATTTGGTCCTGCCATGCAGGCAGGGGACTGGACTCGATGACCTCTCGAGGTCCCTTCCAGTCCTTGAATCTAGGAATCTACGAAAGTGATAATGGAGATGGACTGGCAACATTTCCCCTCTCTACTGCCTCCTCGCTCAGGCCTTCTGGGTAGCCCTGAGTCCGTGCCCGACCAATTGGGCGACCTCTTTCCAATTGCAAACTTTGCTTCTGGCTTTTCTAGGTCAAAAGCCCTTCCCGAGAGTACAATGATGGGAACCCAGGAAGGTTGGTTACAAGGAGGTCTTGCAGAAAAGATTGAATCTGAGGAACGCTCTCACACCCCAGATGAGTTTTCCCCAACCCCCTGGCCAAGATGACCCACCATTCAACCTGGACAGCTATAGACAGAGGGAGGGAGACACCCTGGGAAAGCCCTATGTCCAAGTGGTGGTAATCAATGTGATTGTGGGGTATCCAATGCAAAGTTTGCCATGTCGGGTGTCTTCGGAAGGCTCATGATGCACGGAGCATTGTTGTTATAGTGATGTTATAGGTTGTAATTCCATGTATCTAGTTATGAGGCTGAAAATGTGTCCTCATGGCTTAAAACAAGCCCAGGCAAAACTCTCCAGGAGCAGAGGGGCAGTTCACACCTCATCAGGGCATGTATGGGACAAACCCAGCCCAGCCTCACAGGAACAAAGGACGCTGGCCTAGGCAGCAACAAAGGATCTGTTGGACTCTCGAGTGAGTCACTCCCCTTCCTCGGATCAGTTTGGGACTGCGATGAGGTAATGCTCACCTGACCCAAGGGGAGTGGGGGGGCAAAGCCAAGAGGGAAGAAAGAACGTGATAAAAGGGAGAGACGTTTGCCATGCTCTTCCTCTCTCTCCCACCTCCATCTACAGACATCACCACCAAGCGACTGAAGCACTGATCAAAGGGGAGAGCCTGGCTGAAGGGCAACCAGCCAGCCTGTGGTGAGAAGTATCTACGTTTGTAAGAGTATTGAAAGTGTTAAAATCAGCTTAGAATGCGTTTTGCTTTTATTTCATTTGACCAAATACGACTTCTTGTGCTTTGACTTATAATCACTTAAAATCTATCCTTGTAGTAAATAAATCTGTTGGTTTGTTCTACCTGAAGCAGTGTGTTTGGTTTGAAGCGTGTCAGAGACTCCCCTTGGGATAACAAGCCTGGTACGTTTCACTTTCTTTGTTAAATTGACGAACTCATACAAGCTTGCAGTGTCCAGCGGGCATAACTGGGCGCTGCAAGACGGCGGTTCCTAGGGTTGTGTCTGGGATCGGAAATATTGGCTAGGGTCATTTGGTTGCACAATCCAAGCAGCGGCTGGCCAAAAGTGCTCACTCGCGTAGCTGGGAGCAGCTTACACGCAAGAGGCTGTGGGTGAACAGCCCGGGAGTGGGGGTTCTCACAGCGCAGCAGGGTAAGGCTGGCTCCCCGAGTCAGATTGGAGTGACCTAGCAGATCACCAGTCCAGATAACACCAGAAGGGAACGTCACAGCTATCACAAAGGGGTTAGGAAGACAGCATATCAGCCCGGGATTGTGGACTGCTACCGATCTCTGGCACACAAAGCAAACTCTGGGCCAAATGACATGACCCAGATGAAGTCATCTGGTGAGCTGGGCAGATGGATTATGAGATCCTCTATTCAGGAAAGAGAAAAGGGCAGGTACCTCATGGAAATCCATTTTAGAGCAGTGGTGAGTCCAGACTGGTGGTCACATTACGTCCATGTGGCTTTCGTCCTACAATTGCTGGGGGAGGCTGGGCTCACAGTAAACCCCCAGAAATGCACGTTTGGCATGCAAGAAACAAGATATCTTGGGCATTTCTTGGGAAATAGCTAAATCCAGCCCCTTCAGGACCAGACAGAGGCCTTTAAAAAAGCTTTGATCCCCAAGGCCAAAGAGGAAGTGTGAGCGTTGCTTGGGTTAGCAAATTATTATTCTTGCTTCATACCTTCCTTTGCAACCTTGGGCGCATCTTTGACAGACATCTCAAAGGCATCAGCATCAAACATGGTCTGGGAGTGTGAGGAAGCCTTTGATAAGATAAAGAACATTCTGTGTCAGTAAACAGTGCTCTGGTGCCCAGACTTTTTGCTACTCTTTGTTGTGCATCAGAATTTGGCCTGGGGCCTGTGACAGAACTGAAACAGCAAATTAACTTTGTGCTTTCCCCACAGGCAAAATATTTGTCCAGTGATGCAATAGAAGGGCCACTGCCAATAACTGCTTGGTCTATGACTTTGGGTCACGTAATCTAAACACTTAATTTCCAAGGAATATCCCTTGAATAGTGGTTATTGCATTTATCATCAAATAATCCATGACTGTGTTTTTCTATAATATCCAGGTGTTGATCCCATCCAACTCAGTTAATAATATTCTGCTGACCTGTATTCTCTCTACAGTTTCATTTAGATGGACATACAAGAATTTTGATGATAATGCAGACCAGTTGTCCATGTAGTCGAGTATCATTTGTCTTTCAAACAGTGGATAGTGTTTGCCTTAACTCCTTAAGAAAAAGGGTTTATACCGTATCCTTAACAAATAATAATAATCCTATCTAATGTAACTATAAATATTCCTATTAAGAACATTTGCTTTTTTGTTGTATATGTCTAAGTTTTTGGCCTCAATTATACCATGTGACAATGAATGCCACAGGTTAATTAGACATTGTGCAAAACTGAATTGTATCAGTTTTTTTAATCAGTTTTTGTCTACACCATGGTGAATGAAGTGGTTCACCTGATAGTTGTCATATATGTTTCTCTGTACAGCAGAGAAGGATCTTTTCGAATGAAAGGCGGTGTATAAAAATGCAAGATGTTACTTTTT
Source organism: Malaclemys terrapin pileata (assembly GCF_027887155.1). Lineage (NCBI taxonomy): Eukaryota > Metazoa > Chordata > Testudines > Emydidae > Malaclemys > Malaclemys terrapin. Next base: position 1,950,293 of record NC_071513.1, on the reverse strand, counting down.
AAGCATTCGTTTTACAGTTTTATAGCTGCATTTCAGGTTATAACCAACCCAAAATACGGAATTTTAGACTAAGTATTTTGGAAAAGTTGAATGTACTGTTTGGCTATCTTCTGGAAAGCAAGCCGACATCACACACAAACAAGGGGTGGCTTGGCCCTTCCTCAAAAAATCTCTGGAAGCCAACAAACTCACCAGTTCTCCTCCTGTCTGAAAGCTCCCTGTCTATTGAAGGCAACTGGAAAGGTGGAAAACAATATCCAGCTAATCTGGGATTTTACACTTTATTGGTCGGGTTCAGACCTGGGTCTGCACTGATACCTTTGGTGGTTGACATAGCGATGGACACGGGTAAGGTGCCCATCGCGTTTCATTTACACCTCTCAGCAGCTTTTGGTGCCATTACTGATCTGGTATTGGTAGTTCACCCACTGGATCTTGTAGGAATGGACGAAGTGGGGCCCTTCGGTGGCTTTGCGGCTACATTCCTATAGCAGAGGCTGTTGGTGGGAGATTATTCGTCTCCCTCCCTTGTGGGACCCTGCAGGTTTCTATCCTGTCACAGCTCTTACTCAGTGTTCATGGGCAGCGTGTGAGCTGAGCGCCGAACCATTCTGCAGCTCCTGCTCGGTTCCTCAAAGCCAGGTCCTGCAGCCCCATTCTTCTTTCAGTGTCTGACACGGCTGGATTAACCTTTTGTGGACCCGGCGCCTAACAATATTTGTGGGCCCCCATGGGGGCAATGGAGCATGGTGCGGTGTGTGTGGTGGGGTGTTGGTCCCCAGAGCGAGGGGCCGGCCAGGGGCATGACATGGTCCGCCCAGTGCAAGGGCACTATTTACAAACTGGCAGTTGCCAGATGCACAATGGGCCATGCCACACCACACATCCCCCGCCCAACACTGGAACCCCCCCCCCCGATTCCCTATGGTCAGACCCCCCCGAACCCGCTAGCCCCAGTGCCCCCTCAACCCTCCCTCAAATGCACAGTGCCCTGCACAACACTACCCCTGCCCACAGCCCCACCACAACTGCCCAGCACCCCACACCGAACCCCCACTCCCTAGTGCCCCAACACACAGATCTTCCCCACTCCCTCGCAGCCCAGCACCCGCTCCCAACACCCCACAGACCCACTCCCCCACTCCCTGCCTCCTGGCCGCACTCACCTGCCCTGCTGGGAGGTGACTGTGTCTGCCAGGCTGAGCGGCCAGGGCTGGTCCCAGGACGGGGAATTGCTCCGGCCCCTCGGGAGTGGTGCGATCAGCCAGGCCAGGGCCTGCCTTGGCCGGGCTCCCTCGGGACCTACTTGCCTGGAGGGGCCCAACCAAGCCCCCTCCCTCTGTTTCCCCCCCCCCCAAACTGGCTGAGACTGGCCAGGCTTCTGCAGCAGTCCCAGGCGGGTCTGCTCGGGGGAGAGACAGGCGGTGACTGCCCGGATCCGGAGGTGCACTGGGGTCTGGCCAGGGGGCAGAGAGAAGCCGGCGGGTGGGGCTGGGGGGCGAGAGGAGCCGGCGGCTGGGGCTGGGGGGCAGAGAGGAGCCGGCTGGGGGGCGAGAGGAACCGGCGGCTGGCTGAAAGGGGCAAGTCGTGGACGGGGGGAACCAGCAGGCTGGTGGGATCTCAGGGCACAGTGCAAGCAGCGCAGGCTGGGGCCCCTTCTGAGCCTGGGCCCGGCTCCATGGCGCCATTGTAAACCCGGCACTGGTGTCTGACCGATCAGGAGCCACCTGGATGAGACCAAACTGGTCGAGATTCATCCTGGGACAGACTGAAATGATGCTTGTGGCCTGGGGAAGCAGTTAGAAGAATGGACAGAGGTGCCGTCTCCATCCCTAAATGGTTTGCAACCTATTGCTGTTCCTGGATTCCACACTAGCAGTGGCTGCTACGTTATGGTCTACACGTGGCCAGGAGCTTACAGACACTTGTGTCTAATGTGAACTTTACAAGGGTGAGTCACGCCACTGTCATCCTCCATGTTTGATTTAACTACAACAGATCTGACTGTGGCCGGCTCCAGTAAGTGCGGAACGCAGCTGCTAGTCTCTTCAGTGGCTTCTCCTTCACTCTGAGGTGCAATTGAAGATATTTAAGGGCCTGACAGGTCTAGGAGCTGGGTGTGTGACCAGGAAAGAGGCAGTTTCTGACGGCAGTGAGGACCACGTGGAAGGTGCGTCTGCGGAGGAACATTCCATGGGCGAGGCAGGATTTTCTCAGCTGAGATTTGGCATTAGGGGTTCCTCTGCCTGGAAGAGCTGGAGTGTAGCAGTATAGGGGCAGCAAGCACAGGATCGTCTGGTTTGTTGGGGGTTTGATTGAATGTCCCTGCTCTGCGTGTTTCATTTTGGCCACTGAAGCACCCAGCCGCCATCAGCGGCCAAGAAAACCAGTAAAATAAATCCATTAACTGGATACGTTAGATGCACAGTTTTGAGTTGCAATTCTTGGATTTCAGAGCAATGAGGGCTTGTTACCAGCTGGGGCCATCTCACAGCCAGGAGTGGCTGAAAGGAACTGAGGGTCAGTTGGTCACCCTTTTGATACCCTTCAAGGGGGCAGGTGCAACCAGCAGACCCTGCTAGCTAAAGTGCCCAATCTCCAGTGATGGGGTAAGTGCACACCCCAGGTGGAACCCATGTAAATAATGCATCTCAAAGAACTCTGCTTACAATGGGATGTAACTTTCCTTTACCTTCCCACAGGCACTTGGTCCTTTGCATCATCAGTTCCTCAGCATCACTACTGATGGGTGGGAATTTCCACTGTGAAATATCTTGAACAATGGTTCTAGACTCCTGTCACATATATAGAAGGAAAAATATTTGTTTATCTTTCTTGTAGCCTTTGCCCTGGGGCTGACTTGTGTTCTCTGATAGTGTTCCTGGAAGCAAGCTCTAGGCAGCCAAGTTTCATGAACCCTTAGAAAACCTTCCAGTGTAACCTTGGTTGCTCTTCATCAATTTAATCTTTTATAATACTTCATTTCTCTGAATCTTTTGGGACTAGCAAAGGCAGTATCCTGCAACAGGAAGCTATTAGTAAGCAGAACTTCTGTGTTTGGTGTGCATGTGTCTAATTTTTAATGGCCTGGTCTTGAAATCCCATGACTCATATTAAAATCTAAGTTAGTTTACCCCTAATGAAGCATGTTGCAACATATATGTAGTCTGAGTCTGTACACTGTAGGTTTCCATCTTGAGGAATTTAGTGGGAATTAGCCTAATTCAGAAAGTGCTTTAGTGTGTACATGTGTGTACATTCTGCACATACACACAGGCTTGCTAGGAAATAGTTTGTGATGGACGGAGGCATTTCTGAAGGAGGAGGCATTCACATGTATTAAGTTTATATTAAAAGTAGTGTAACATTACAGACACCTTCCAACCAGGGCATAAGGAACAACCAAACATCCATCACACTCTTAGTATGTTATAAATCGCATGTTTGCAGGAATTTGGGTTACTGCATCTTTAACTTTACAGAGCGGGATTTGCAAAAGGAGGCAGTCTCTCAAGTTTAAAAAAGCAGGTTTTTTTCTTCCCCCAAATTAAGGCAAGATAACTGTGACACTCCGGACCTCAGAGTGGCACCCCAGCACCCCCTTCTTCACCACGGTCATGTAATTGTTTTGTACAAAGTCTGCCTTGTGAGGTATCATTTTAAAAGTCTTGATCTGTTGAACATTGTATGTGCTATCATTGTATGGGAAGTTATGAAGTTTTGCTGTGTGTGTTACTGAAATATGTTGTGCGGTTGGGAACACCCACAACCAGCCTTTCAGATACAACAATGGAGGAGCCAGACGTGCTGATGACCCATTAAAGGGAATCTACTTTCCCAATAGCCATCCCAGAGATTTCTCAGAGAGAGGGTGTATACAATGGGGACTGCCTGACCAACGGGAACTGCCCGATCCCCATGTCAGAAGATCTTTCCAGCAGGCTGGAAGAAACTATAAAAGAGGGGAAGTGACATAATCACTTGGCTTCAACCTCCCCCACCCACACACACACAACTCAAAACCTGGAAACATATCTAGACAGCCAAGACTTTGAACTGGGGAGGGTGGTCCCAGGCTGGAGGAGAATTCCAGCCTGTGTACTGAAGATCTGTGACCTATTTATACCATCTATCAGGGTGGGACACGGCTTGATTTAAATCCTGTTTAGTTTGTAGAACTCAGATTGTGAATTTATTTCTATTTCTTAAGTAACCAACTTTGATCTCTATGCCTGCTACTTATAATCACATACAATCTATCTTTCTGTTGTTAATAAATCTGTTTTATATTTTACCTAAAACAATGGGAAATCTTGGGAAATCTCAGTTCAGGTGACAAAGGCTAGTGTGTGTCCTCTCCACATTGAGGGAGGGGCAGACTGGGTAATGCGTTTACACTGGCCAGGCTTCTGACCTGTGTGAGATCGTTCAGTTCTGAGGGGCAATTGGCTGGAGCCTCCCTATTGATGGTTCATGAGCGGCTGGGAGATCATTCCTGTGTCCCTGACTGGGGATGTCTATGCCAGAGGTTTGTAGCTTGATATCGACATCACAGTGTGAGAGGCAACCCAGGTTGGAGGGACAGGGGGCTCAGAGGTTCTACACTCCAGGTTGCACCCCAGGGACACTGTCACAATAGCCCAAACCAGCTGTGAGCTATAAAAATCCCTCCAGTCACGGACAGCTAATTACCACAGTGACAAATTACAAGTTGTTTATTTTATGGTTAAAAGCCAGTTGAAATCCTTGCCTTGCATTACTTCACTCAGACTATATCTAAGTGTTGCGGCTTGAATACAGCACTTACCAGACCAGATGTCAGACACAAACCACCCAGGATCTCAAATCTCCCAGTAATATAACAAAGATATTAGAGGAAAGAGCTTATTTCGGAGCCCATGTGTCTAATAGTTTACTATTGACGCTGAGTGAGTGTCTTCTAATTGTTACCGATTTTGAAATTTTGACAGAAGTGAAAAAACTTTAACTAAATTGGGATTTTTTCTGTTCTTTTTTCAGATGGGTTTACAGAAGATTATCCCCCCGAGCTAGTTAATTATAAATGCAATTCTTTCCACTGGAAAGTGTGCTTGTTTATTTTCAATTCTAGCTGGGATTCATCTGAAATGTACAGCTCAAGGAACTTGAGGGCCGAGTTGAGAGGGAACAGGCCGGCATGCTGAGAGCAGTGCCTTACAATGAAGATGCCCATTTAGAGAAACGAGAGGCACAGTGTATATCCTTCAGAATTAAGCTGTCAAAGGCATCTGCGGCTCCAGGTCTGTTCCTTTCCAAGGGGAACAAGGCAGAAAAGACTAATCCCAGCTGCCTCTGGTTGAGGACAAGGGCCATAAAACCTGGTCTCTGCCTACACAATGTGTGGAGTGTTCACGCTTGTAAGGGAATGGGAGGGCCCAGTGAAGGGCACAGACTAGAATGGGCTAGTGCCGTGACAAGCCTCACCGTGGTTTTGCAGGGCTTTGTCTATAAGGACGCCATCCCCACTCATCACTTGAGCCCGCTGCTGTTGTCGGCTGAAAATTCCTGAGTTATCGCAAGGCTACTGGAAGAGAGCTGAGCAGAAATACCACTGGGCTAGGGTGGGGAAGGTACTAAGCACTTCTAGAGCGCTCTGCAAACTGTTGATAATTAATCAGGCAAAACTTTTGTTTCCCAACATCCACGGAGCAGCCCAAGCCAAAGTCGGTCATTTTCACTCTACGTTTTTGATGTAGCAAAAGATAGTTTTCAAGATAGGAAAACTGCCTTTCTGCCAAGCCCAAAGGGAGGTGAAACTAATGGTCCAAGGCCTCCAGTATGGAGTGGGAATTTTCTTGTGCCTTCGGCTGACATCCTGGTGAGGGAGTGGAATAGCCAGTGTCCTTTGCACGAGTGGTTTGCCTAGAACAGAGCAGCAGTACAACTCCGCAGTCCCACCTCCCGGTGAACAATGACAGTAAAGTCCTAGCGCTGTACGGGATAAGGGCTACAGCATGTAGGATTGGACAGCTTTTCCTCAGACACACCTCTCTGCCCTGGCACTGACCTGGGCAAACATGTCAACATGATTGTGGTTTCATGGATTGAACTAAATCGGTTTCTAAACCAGTGTAGTGCTTGTCTACGTGAACAAAGTAGGGTAGATCAAAGCACATCAAACCATTCTTCGTGCACATCAGCAGGCTCCACATGGACAGTTAGTCTGAGGCAAGCTAGTCTAGGACAGATTCACACCCCAGCTTGGCACACAAAAGTGTGTGTAGACAAACCCTTCGTTCCTCTTCGAGTACATGCCGGGCCCCCATGAAAACATCAGGTTGCCCCAGCCTCTAATTCTGCAAGGGAATGCTGTTCTCTGTTCGGTCCTATGGGTTCATTCAAACATTCTGTAGAAAGGAGAGAACTTTCCGCTCAGTTCTCTGGATGCTTGGAATAGCTTCTGTAGCAGCCTACTTAATTTCTTTGCAATCTTATCGGTGTCCTGTCCATTAAATTCCATGGGCCTTTCAGGGTAAGCTTGCTGCAGTCTCTTTGAGCCACTGTTTGATATTGAACAAATCTTGAAAAACCTGGGAAACTCCAAAGGCTTGGGAGGAGTGACAGTGTAGTTCCAGTGTTTAGAAAAGATAAAAGGGATGACTCCTGGAACTATAGATTGCTTAGCCTGAGGTTGGTCTTAGGGAAAATAATGGAACCGTCAATTTGAGACTCTATCAACAAAGAATTAGAGGCTAAAAGTACGTTAATGTGAGATAGCACGGTTACATGGAAAGCGGGCCTTGTCAGACCTGTCTTTTGATAAGATGACAGATCTGGTTGATAATGGCAACTTTGTTGATATAGTACACTTAGATTTCTCCAAGGTATTTCTCTTAGTACTACGTGACATAAACAAACCTTGCATTATGTGGAACAAGCAGGTCACACGTTAGATGGATTAACAGCTGGCTTATTGCCAGATCTCAAACTGTATTTATTAATGGGGAAATATCAAAGACCAGGGGTGTGTTGGGTTGAGTCCCCCAAGAATTGGTATTCTTGGTTCAATGCGATTTAATATTTTTACCAACGATTTAGATGATATAAAATCTTTGTGGGTAATGTTTGCAGATGGCACAAAGATTGATGAAGTAATAGATGAGCTGGACAGATAACTGTTGTTGAGTGATCTGAATCACTTTGTTAAATAGTCACAATACACCAAAGTGTTTTTTAATACAGCCAAGTGCAAGGTAACACACCTGGGAATCAGGAATGCGCGCTATATCTACAGGATGGGAGACTGTCTTAGGAAGCAGTGACTCAGGGTATGTCTTCACTACCGGCTGGATCGGCGGGTAGCGATCGACCCAGCGGGGATCGATTTATCGCGTCTAGTCTAGACGCAGTAAATCGATCCCTGAGCACTCTCCCATCGACTCCTGTACTCGAGTTTGGCGAGAGGCGCAGGCGGAGTCAACGGGGGAGCGGCAGCATTTGACTCACCGCTGTGAAGACACCGCGGTGAGTAGGTCTAAGTATGTCGACTTCAGCTACGTTATTCATGTAGCTGAAGTTGTGTAACTTAGATCGATTCCCCCCCCCCCCCCAGTGTAGACCAGGGCTCAGAGAAGGGCTGTCGAAAAGGGATCCTGCCATTCTTGGATGACTCAAAAGGGGAACATCAAGCAGAAGCAGGGAAGGGCTCTTGGCTCTGTACTCCACACTGTAAAACCACTCCTAGAACACGGTGTCCAATTCTGGTGCCCTTGCTTCACGCAGGATGTGGAAATAATGGCAAGAGTTCAAAGGAGGGTCACAAAACAATCTAGGGGCTGGAAAACAAGCTTTATGATCATAGACTCAGGACTGGAAGGGAGCCAGAGAGGTCATCTAGTCCAGTCCCCTGCACTCACGGCAGGACTAAATATTATCTAGACCATCCCTGACAGGTGTTTGTCTAACCTGCTCTTAAAAATCCCCAATGATGGAGATTCCACAACCTCCCTAAGCAATTTATACCAGTGCTTAAGCACCCTGATAGTGAGGAAGTTTTTCCTAATGTCCAACCTAAACCTCCCTTGCTGCAATTTAAGCCCATTGCTTCTTGTCCTAGCCTCAGAGGCTAAGGAGAAAATTTTTTCTCCCTCCTCCTTATAACAACATTTTATGTACTTGAAAACTATCATCATGTCCCCTCTGTCTTCTCTTTTTCCAGACTAAACAACCCCAATTTTTTCAATCTTCCTTCATAGGTCATGTTTTCAGGACCTTTAATCATTTGTGTTTGCTCTTCTCTGGACTTTCTCCAATTTGTTCACATCTTTCCTGAAATGTGGTGCCCAGAACTGGACACAATACTCCAGTTGCGGCCTAATCAGTGCAGAGTAGAGTGGAAGAATTACTTCTTGTGTCTTGCTTACATCACTCCTGCTAATACATCCCAGAATGATGTTTGCTTTTTTTGCAACAGCATCACACTGTTGATTCATATTTAGCTTGTGGTCCACTCTGACCCCCAGATCACTTTCCGCAGTACTCCTTCCTAGGCAGTCCTTTCCCATTTTGTATGTATGCAACTGACTGTTCTTTCCTAAATGGAGTACTTTGCATTTGTCCTTATTGAATTTCATCCTATTTCCTTCAGACCATTTCTCCAGTTTGTCCAGATCATTTTGAATGTTAATCCTGTCCTCCAAAGCACTTGCAACCCCTCCCAGCTTGGTATTGTTAGCAAACTTTATAAGTGTGCTCTCTATACCATTATCTAAATCATTGATGACAATATTGAACAGAACCAGAACTGATCCCTGCGGGACCCCACTCGTTATGCCCTTCCAGCATGACTGTGAACCACTGATGATTACTCTCTGGGAACGGTTTTCCAACCAGTTTTGCACCCACCGTATAGTAGCTCCATCTAGGTTGCATTTCCCTAGTTTGTTTATGAGAAGGTCATGTGAGACAGTATCAAAAGCTTTACTAAAGTCAAGAAATACCACGTCTACAGCTTCCCTCCTAGCCACAAGGCTTGTTACCCTGTCAAAGAAAGCTATCAGGTCGGTTTGACATGATTTGTTCTTGACAAATCCATGCTGACTGTTACTTATCACCTTATTATCTTCTAGGTGTTTGCAAATTGACTGCTTTATTATTTGCTCCATTATCTTTCTGGGTACAGAAGTTAAGCTGACTGGTCTGTAATTCCCCAGGTTGTCCTTATTTCCCTTTTTATTGATGGGCACTATCTTTGCCCTTTTCCAGTCTTCTGGAATCTCTCCCGTCTTCCATGACTTTTCAAAGATAATCGCAAATGGCTCAGATATCTCCTCAGTTGGCTCCTTGAGTATTCTAGGAGGCATTTCATCAGGCCCTGGTGACATGAAGACACCTAACTTGTCTAAGTAATTTTTAATTTGTCCTTTCCCTATTTTAGCCTCTGATCCTACCTGATTTTCACTGTCATTCACTATGTTAGACATCCAATCACCACCAACCTGCTTAGTGAAAACTGAAACAAAGAAGTCATTAAGCACCTCTGCCATTTCCACATTTTTTGTTACTCCCCCCTCCCCCCCGCCGCCCATTGAGTAATGGGTCTACTCTGTCCTTGGTCTTCCTCTTGCTTCGAATGTTTTCTTGTTACCCTTTACGTCTCTAGCTAGTTTGATCTCATTTTGTGCCTTGGCCTTTCTACTTTTCTCCCTACATACTTGTGTTATTTGTTTATATTCATCCTTTGTAATTTGTCCGAGTTTTCCACTTTTTGTAGGACTCTTTTTTGGGTTTCAGATCACTGAAGATCTCCTGGTTAAGCGAGGGTGCTCTCTTGCCAGACTTCCTATCTTTCCTATGCAGTGGGACAGTTTGCTCTTGTGCCCTTAATAACGTCTCTCGATGTAATAAGATGTGAAGCTTAAGGAGCTCAGCTCCCTCAGCTTCTCAAGAGATGGCTGAGAGGTGAGTTGGTCAGTGTGCGTAGGTATTATTCACCCGTGGAAAAGAGAGACCTGATAGTTGGGGGGGTTCACCCTGGCTGACAAAGGCACGACAAGATCCAGTGGCTGGAAGCTGAAGTTGGATAAAATCAATCCGGAACTAAGACATCGTTTCCTAGCAGTGAGGGTGGTAAAGGTTGGACCAGCTGAGCCAGGGGAGGTGGTGGGCTAGGCTCTCCATTGTGCGGAGTCTGTAAGAAGAGAGTAGATACCTTGCCAAAGGGCATGCTTTAGTCCAGCTTCTGGGGGAAATTCTGTGGCCTGTGTCTGCGAGGGGTCGGGCTGGATGGCGTGGCAATCCCTTCTGGCCTTGGAGTCTGTGAATCCCCGATTCAGTCCCTCCCTTCGTGGGCCATGAGAAGAATAGGATGCTCTGACTTGACCTCAGCATGCTCTTAACACTTGCAGCTCTGCATTAAGACAGTGACTGTAATCCAATCTCACATTTTAGGGGTCAGGACGGATTCACCTCCACCCCACACCTGATGCACAACTGGCCAGATGTATTTGGCGGGTGTTTTCTGCCTTCCTCTGAGATTGGCCACAGCTGGAGATGGGACCCTGGGTGGTGGGCACTCGGAAGTGGTATAGAAAATGCTCTTCCTTAGATACCTGCCTGATGTGTCTTGATCAAATGCTTCAGGGTCCAGCGATGATCAGATTTGGGGTTGGGCAGGGATTTTCCCTACATCAGATTAGCAGGAACCAAGGGCATTCTTGTGCCTTCCTCTGCGGTGTGGCGTGCTGACCACCTACTGAGCATGACTCACCTAATCCATTCCCTGCCACGGCCGGGCCTCAGGGAAGGGTGGTGGCTCTGTCTCTCCTGACCTCTGCCTCAGGCACACAACAGTGTAATCTCTGAGGACTGAAAAGCTTTAGTCTAACCTAAGTGATTGGGCTCAGAACGGGGAACCAGGTGAAATTCTCTGGGTTGTGCTATCCCAGAGGTCAGACTAGATGATCTAATGGTTGCCTCTCACCTTCAACTCTCTGAAATCTATGAAATGAAAGTGATACAATCAGCCAATCTGACCCCCATATAGATTTCTGTGCGTGTATTGTACGTGTATTTAGCTTAATGTCGCTCAAACCTATTCAAGAAAATCTTGCTTCAACAGCCACGCAGGGAGGCTAATGTATTCTATGGACAAAGCAGGGATCTGTTTTCATATTTAAAGTATTCAGAAGATTAAGGAGAAAAAGACAAAAGTTTCCCTTTTTCCTGACAGTGTTGGAGGAGGAGGAGGAGGCCGCTGTCCCGCAGCATTTAGTGCTCACTTGGCACAACTGCGGCTCATAAAGGGTTGCAGCTGACATGCCTGGAGCTACTCCTTTCTCAGGAAAAACAAGCCATTACTGCCCAGGATTTGCAGTGGGCAATTATGACACAGAGAACCTCTCTGCAGTGTGCAGAGCAGTTTTCCGGTAAGAATGAGATTGCCTCACATGGAGCATTCTTGCTTTTCTAGAGATGGAATGTGTTTATTTTGTTACAAAATGCTTGTTGGATGCGGCATGGATTGTTCGCACTCACATTGTAACATGGGGTATAGTTAACAGCAAACCTTTGCAGGGTATATACCCCTGTGACTAAGCGACCCATCCAACGAGAAAGAAGCCGTGTGTGATGCAGATGTGAAGAAGATGTTAAATCCTGTTCATTAAACAATTCTACAGAACTTAGTTACAGTGACAGGCAATGGAATTGTCTGGACTAATGTCCGGGGAGAACAGACTCCCAGGACTAATACCAGCCTCCGGCAAAACAGAACAGTGCACCGGCAGGGACAGCCTGGAACTGGCCATATCTCTCTGTTACTCACTGGAACACCAAGAAGCACACACGCATTTCTTACTGACGTTCGTGGAATGTGATGTTTTTGGGGAATGAGTCTGTACAACTTACGAATTCTAGTTGTTAGGAAATTTCTGTATCATGGGAAGCCCCCATGCCAGGGTTTCTCCACCACCGCTGACAGGATCTGCAACAGGTGCACACCAGTTTGAAGACAATGGGTAGTTCTTACTTTAATGACTGTGCTTTGAGTGGGCAATAGGTCTGGTCAGGTGGTTTGCTCAAGCTGTGAAAAGATATTGTCTGAAGGGAGGAGGAAGTGAGAGGCAGGACAAAGAGACAGAGTCAGAACAATGGGGAAAGGCTGAGAGAGGAAGTTTGGACAGAAGAGGGGAAGGGGATGGGCTGGCCGAGGACAGAGCTGCAGGAGTAGGCCCCGTGTTTCAGAACCCACGGCAGCTCTGCAGCAGAAGATCTCGCCCCAGCCCCAGGAATGCCCTGGAGCGGTGAGGGAATGGGGGCGGGGCCGTGTTGATTATCTCGATGTAGATGTGCGTATTTCCGGTGTGGCAGAGGAAAGAGGAATGCTGGGTTGGAGTCCTGCCCCTTATCCCGTGGCCCAAGAGAGTTGCACTCTAACGCAGAAGGCTCACACTGTGGGTGGGAATCTGTGGGGGGGGAAGGGAGAAGGTGTTTAAGGTCTGGGGGAGTCTGTCGAGGGTCCAGGGCTGGGCAGTTGGGGCGTGTGGTCTAAACTGAGGAAGGGGTGTTAGATGGAGGAGCTGTGCCCAAAGAGTGTGGCTAGGGACCCAGAAAGGGGCAGTGGGTGGACTCGGTTCAGATTCCAGAGGGTGAAAACACACAGGGTCCGTCAGCTACATTCCCCACCCATGATGGAGGTGCGCACCTGTAACTCAGGGCTGAACCCGGCTCTACCGCCTTTGGTCTAGGCTGTCCAGAGTGGTCAGAGTTAAGGAGCTCAAACAATCTGCATTTGACTCTTCAGTGTTGGACATGTATGGAGGTGAACACAGCGCGTCGAGCGTGTCGCAGGACAGTGCAAAGACAGGGCAAGACAAATGGTCACCAGGCGGAGTGCAGGATTGGTAACAGCCACAGCCAACGCCTCGTGGCCAGAGCCGACCTGCAGGAATATTAGCAGAGGCCCTGGAAGCAGGGCTCCCTCGCCAATGAGGGAGCAGCTGGGTGAGCAAAGTCCTGGTAACAGCAGAGAGGTGCTAGGAGACGCAGTGGCACTTTATTTTCTGTGAGGGGGGCTGCAGGAGCAGGGAGGTGCTTTGCAATCGCTCTGGCATGGGGCGTGGCTCTGCGAGGCAGAGCCTGTTTGATGTCCCTGCTATTACAGTGCAGGGACCTACCGAGCCTGGACCTAGAGCCCCTGTGTTAAATATTGGGCTAGGACATGGAGATTTCATTGGCTGATGACTCCACTGGTCTCATTCCCACCAGCTGGGCCCTTCACCGACACTGGAGATGGGGAAACCTTACCGGTTTGGATGGCTAAAGGTAACTGCGTAGTTTTAATCTACTTGGGCTTTGTAAAAGGCGCGTGACTAAGTATCACCCAATATTAAAAATGAGGACTGTCGCAGATCCCGATCAGGAGAGCGCGCATTAAAAGGACTAAGAACTGGCTAACTGACAGATCTCCAAGTTGTCAACGGGGATTCATCAAGGCTGGGTGGGGTTTTTCTAGCTCTCAGGGCTGACGCAATTCAACATTTTCATCGATGATCTGAAAGTAAATACAAAATCACGTCACAAAACAAAACTGTGGCTGACACAGCTATGGGTGGAGTGCTAAATAATGACAAGTCCAGGGCAGCCGTACGGCGTGAGCTGGATGCAAGGTTATGCCTCTAGGAACAAAGAATGTAGGCCAGACCTACAGAATAGGGGGCTAGATCCTGGAAAGCAGTGGCTCTGAAAAGTATTTAGGGGTCATACTAGAGAAGCAACTCAACAGGTGCTCCCGTTGTGACAAAAGGACTCATCTGCTCCTTAGATGTAGAGACCGGGTAGTAGTGAGCGGGGGTCGGGAGTTAATTTCACCTCTGGATACGGCATCAGTGAGACCAATCCTGAAAGAGTGCGTCCAGTTCTGCTGGCCACATCTTTAAAGGATGTTGAAATGCTGGAGAAGGTGCAGAAAAGAGGCACAAAAATGATGTAAGGGCTGGAAAAAATGTCTGACCGGGAGAGACTTCAGAAGATCCATCTGTTCAGTTTATCAAAAAAGAAAATGGAGAGGCGTCTTGATTCTGACGTATCCGTATGTCCATGGAGAGAAAATGCCAGGCAGTGAAGGACTCTCATCGAGCAGAGAAACACTGAACAAGAATCAATGGCTGGAAGTTGAAGCCTGACAAAAATAAGAGACAGATTTTTATCCGGGATGGTGATTAACCATTGGCACAAACTCCCGAAGTAAGTGTAGGATGTCGTCAGACACAGCCTGGCTGCCTCTCAGATGCTTGAGCCAAACACAAGGTGTTGGGTAACGGGGTGCAATGTAATGGCCTGTGATACATAGAGAGTCACACGAGAGAATCAAATATCCCCTTCTGATCTAGCCTCTGATTTCACTGGCTGGGTTAGGATAAGATTCCTAGGAGATTTCAGTAGGTTGCACAGAAGGCAACATTTATTTCCAGATGTTTATCCTGATTTCCCCAAACCCCAGCGCATGAGAAATTAAATTTGAAATTCTCAAGAGAAACCCACACTGTACAATTTCTGCAGTCACAGCTTTTCCCACAGTACTTGTGGCTTCATTTGTAATAATAAAAATTCAAGCTGGAGTCAATTAAATTTTGGTGAAAATTTCTGTTCCTACTTGATCTAAATCAATGTGTCTGTTCATAGCCAAGAGCATTTGGTGGGAAAACTTGAATCTTCCCTAAAACTAGCCCTGGGCTAGTTTCATGGCCCAAGTACTCAGCTGTGGATGGCAGCTGTTTTGTGCCTTGCAGAGAGCGCCTCCCTCCGTGTCTGGTACAGAGCGAGAAGCGTTTGGTGCCTCAGATAACCGGGATGGACCACGTGGGTTTGAGTCACCTGTGGATTGTTACGTGTCGCTATCTGCAAGCTCGCTGGTATAGACTGGCTGCTAAGTCCCTGCCTGCAGGTCAGACTGTAGCTGGTCCTGATGCAGATCTTGACGGGGGGGATTGGGTGCAAGGAGCCTTCACGCCTGCTGGTGCCCGATTGCAGGAGCTGAATGTGGTAGCAGTTCCTGGGCTTGCTCCTGGTTAATTCAGCAGCACCAGCCACTACAAAGGCCCAGGGAAGAGGTCATCAGTCCCTCTCTGCAAACCAAGAGGAGTACCCAGTGCACCCCTGATGGGAGGTAGGAATAAAACCTCCCTGTTGGCCCCCCCCACTGCTCGGGGAGACCCATTATGGCTCCAGGAGCTCCCCCCGAGGCCCGGCAGCTCCATGGGCCACTGGCCCCCTGTTCTGAGCCAAGTTCAGGCCAGTGCCTAAAGGGAACAACTGGGCCCTGAGTTATTTATTGTACCTACAAAGAGCTCCACAGCTGTTGAATGTTCGCTGCTTTCTGCACTGTAACCGCTGACTTGTCTGCCAGCCCTCGGTCATGGACAATAGGAATGACATTAGCCCTATTGCAGCAGGGTGTGCCAGCTCAGCAGGCCAGACAGTGCTCAGCCGCAGAGACGAGGGTTTGCCCAAACCCTGGAGAACATCATCCCCTCCCATCCAGGCCAAAGACGCGCCAGAGAGTTCAAGGGTAATCGGAGGTATAGAGCTTTCTCCTGGCAGGGTGGGGGGAAGAGAGCAAGTGTGTGTTATGAAGGGAAGAGCTGCTCAAAAAAGGACTCTTGGGAACGCTGCACCAGGCTTTAAGATGCTGTGAAGAAAGGAACTAGCAGATGCCCCTGGAGCTTCCGCATGGGCATGGTACTAGGAGGAGCAGAGAAAGAACTCTTCATGCAGATAGTTTTGTATTGAAAGTCGAGGAGAAGAAAAATGAGAGCTAGTTACTGTTTCTGATACAGTGGGTGAGAATCGAACCATTCAGAGCAGACCCCAAGGGAGTGCAGGGAAAGAGAGGGTCTATGGGAACTTCTACTAGAGGAAATGTGCCTCTCTGGAGCCAAGAGACGAGCTAAACAACTCCTCTTCCACCATTTAAAAAGGCCTCAGTGAGAACAGGGTTTTTATATTGATAAGCAAAGACCTTGGAGACGGAATGAGTCAGTTCTTTGATGATGTGGCCATGGAAATGTACATCTGACTTGAGAGGCCATTAAAACCAAGATCTCAGACTGGCCATTGCTAGAAAAGCTGAATTCCATCCCATGACTCATTGAGGCTCAGGGTGACCCTAAATGTCTAATTTATGAATGCAAGGAAGGGTTATTTTTGTTGCAACAATTTCTCCTCCTTATCACTTCCTCTTAATTCACTCTCCCTTCATGTCTCAAGCAATTGACTTGCTCAAAATGATGCAATTTGTGAATCTTAGTTAGTGGGAACATTTCCACTATGAACTGCTGCTTCTCATATTCCAGCCCTCCCTGAGGAGATCATTTAGTGTGATTAATGGCAAACTCAACCAGCCCTCAGGGCCTCAGTGATGTCAAATGGGGCATCTCAGGTCCGGCCAAGGTCACCTAGCTGGACTTTTCCCAGGCTGCTGAGATGCTGAATAGTACATGCCCTTCCCTTGCTGGGGTGGGGCAGATTTCAGGCCTTGTCCTTGGCTATGGGCCTCTAGGCCTGCACGCCAGGTGTGGATCTAGTCTCCGACACCCCTCTTGGCAGTGGGGACACCACAGGCCAATTGCTGGGCACTGAAACTAGCCTCGTCTCCCCTGAGTCTCCCAGCAGCTTGTGTGTGTTCCCCAGAATCCCACCAAAAACACGAGCCTCCTGGTTCACACGTTGCCTCTTCAGGGACATATGATAGCAGAAGCAAAGGGCTCAGCTAGAGCAAATGGTGTCTAACTCCGTTACTCCTTACCGAAGAGAGCAAGCCCAGATCACTTAGAAAACAGCCATCCCCTGAGTGTAATGTACTTTGTTCCAGCTCATCCTTCCCTTGGAAGTTCATCTGGGTTCAGGTAGGCAGGGCTCCCCCGGGCACCTGCAGCAGCCCCCGTTAGCTGGATCACAGTTCAGCTCCCATCCTTCCCAGTCTCCTCTGTCAGGTGACCTGATCATCCTCAACAGGTGACCCTGGATCCTAAACAGGTGACTTCGGTGCCAGGTGATCTCTCCCTTAATCAACCCTTATCCTGGGTGGGAGCCAGCTTTTTGCCTAGGGAGTTTCTATTTGAAGAGAGGACCAGCAAGGTTTAATAGCCCTTACCCTTTATAGTTAGCGCTGGGCCACTAACCCCTGAAATTACAGCCCCATCTGAAGTAAAGGGAGAAGTCAGACAAGCCCCATATTCCAAAGGCAGCTCAGTTAAGATATATACACACAGACAGTTCATAAATTGTTCATAGACAGATTCCCCAAATCGGTAGATGGGGTAATACCACCCCGCCAACCGCTGTGGTATCTGTGGATGGTAGATACGGGCCACGCGGTTTTATTACATTCTTTGTATTGCAGAGAATGGAATCTCTCAGGTTAAAAGCCGCCTCTAGGGATGTGTTTTTCAATTCCTTTGTATTTTTCATCCCTTAACAATGATTCCATTGTTCCACTGAGCGGGCTTTGGAGCAGGCCAAGTGATTTCAGTGACGACAGAAATTCCTTATCCACCACGTTGTTAATTCCTAATTCATGAGCTGAGCGCTTGTCTGCTCAGCTGTGCTAGCGATCACCCCCACCCGAGCACGTTACCCGACTGTGGGATCAGCTTCCTAGAGAACTTGAGATCCATTGCAACAAAACGTCAGGTAATACTCCGGCTCCTGCTCTTCTGGGAAGCTGCTGCCGTCAGCTGGCAGGTCCGTGGTGAGATCCCTGGGAGCTCACGTTAACGACTAGACTAGATGAACTAGTGTATCTCTTACCAACACAGCAGCTTTAACAAGAAGGCAGCCGCCGATCTGCAGCCGTTGCGCCCTTTGCTGGCCTGGCAGCGGCAGGGACAAAGGTCATTATAGAAGTTCATTAAGGAGCAAATTCTTTGCGCAGAATAGAGACCAGGTGCCGGATTCCCTCCAGCCCTGCCCGGTCTGCTAAGTGGCTCTGTGCCACCTACTCCAGTGGGGGGGTGGTCAGGATGTGCCAGTGACAAGTCCTTGCCCTGCTGCCAGCCATGCCCTGCATGCTGGTCCCAGGGGAGCCGTGCCAGGGTCTGCAGCTCCGGCAGAGACTCACTGGAGCAGGGGTGGGCAAACTATGGCCCGCGGGCCGGATCCAGCCCCTCGGGGCTTTGGACCGGCCCACGGGATTGCACCCCTGTGGTGCCGCAGGCCCCCCTCCGCTCTGGGAAGTGGCCGACACCACGTCCCTGCGGCCCCCGGGCAGGGGGGCAAAGGGCTCCGTGCGCTGCCCTCGCCTGCAGGCACCACCCACCACAGCTCCCATTGGCCGGGAACAGGGAACCACAGCCAATGGGAGCTTCGGGGGAGGTACCCACAGGCAAGGGTGGCGCACTCAGCCCTCTGCCCCCCCTCCCCCAGAGCCGCAGGGCCATGGTGCCGGTCGCTTCCAGGAGCGGCATGGAGCTGGGGCCGGCAGGGAGCCTGCCCTGGCCCCGCTGTGCGCTGCTGCCACCCCGGAGCAGCTCCAGGTAAGCGGTGCCAGGCTGGAGCCCTCACCGCGAACTCCTCCTGCACCCCGCACCCCAACCCCCTATCCTGAGCCCCCTCCCGCATCCTGCACCCCTCCTCTGCCCCAACCCCCTGCTCTGAGTCCCTTCCTGCACACTGCACCCCCTCCCACACCCCGCACCCCTCCTGCACCCCAACCCCCTGCCCTGAGACCCCTGCTGCACCTCAACCCCCTGCCCTGAGCCCCCTTCTGCACCCTGCACCCCTCCTGCACCCTAACCCCCAGCCCTGAGCCCCCTCCCGCACTGTGCACCCCCTCCTCTGCCCCAACCCCCCACCCTGAGACCCCTGCTGCACCCCAACCCCCTGCCCTGAGCCCCCTTCTGCACCCTGCACCCCTCCTGCACCCTAACCCCCAGCCCTGAGCCCCCTCCCGCACTGTGCACCCCCTCCTCTGCCCCAACCCCCCACCCTGAGACCCCTGCTGCACCCCAACCCCCTGCCCTGAGACCCCTGCTGCACCTCAACCCCCTGCCCTGAGCCCCCTTCTGCACCCTGCACCCCTCCTGCACCCTAACCCCCAGCCCTGAGCCCCCTCCCGCACTGTGCACCCCCTCCTGCACCCTAACCCCCAGCCCTGAGCCCCCTCCCGCACTGTGCACCCCCTCCTCTGCCCCAACCCCCCACCCTGAGACCCCTGCTGCACCCCAACCCCCTGCCCTGAGCCCCCTCCCACACTGTGCACCCCCTCCTGTGCCCTGCACCCCTCTTCTGCCCCAACCCCCTGCCCTGAGACCCCTGCTGCACCTCAACCCCCTGCCCTGAGCCCCCTTCTGCACCCTGCACCCCTCCTGCACCCTAACCCCCAGCCCTGAGCCCCCTCCCGCACTGTGCACCCCCTCCTCTGCCCCAACCCCCCACCCTGAGACCCCTGCTGCACCCCAACCCCCTGCCCTGAGACCCCTGCTGCACCTCAACCCCCTGCCCTGAGCCCCCTTCTGCACCCTGCACCCCTCCTGCACCCTAACCCCCAGCCCTGAGCCCCCTCCCGCACTGTGCACCCCCTCCTCTGCCCCAACCCCCCACCCTGAGACCCCTGCTGCACCCCAACCCCCTGCCCTGAGCCCCCTCCCACACTGTGCACCCCCTCCTGTGCCCTGCACCCCTCTTCTGCCCCAACCCCTTGCCCTGCACCCCTCCTGCACCCCAACCCCCTGCCCTGAGACCCCTACTGCACCCCAAAACCCCTGCCCTGAGCCCCATCCCGCACCCTGCACGCCCTCCTGCACCTCAACCCCCTGCCCTGAGCCCCCTCCTGCACCCTAACCCCCAGCCCTGAGCCCCCTCCCGCACTGTGCACCCCCTCCTGCACCCTAACCCCCAGCCCTGAGCCCCCTCCCGCACTGTGCACCCCCTCCTGCACCCTGCACCCCTCTTCTGCCCCAACCCCCTGCTCTGAGCCCCTTCCTGCACACTGCACCCCCTCCCACACCCTGCACTCCCTCCTGCACCCCAACCCTCTGCCCTGAGCCCCTTCCTGCACACTGCACCCCCTCCCACACCCTGCACTCCCTCCTGCACCCCAATCCCCTGCCCTGAGCCCCTTCCTACACACCCCTCCCACACCCCTGCCCCCCCGGCCCTACATTCATGGCCCTGCAAGCAATTTCCCCACCCCAATTGGGCCCTGTTGCTCAGGCCCCGCCTTGCCTCCGCCCTCCCCCCACAGTGCCTTTGACCAGACTTCTCTGCACCCGAGGCAAAGTGCAAAGGACGCGGACGCCGCCTCGGCCAAAGAGAGAGAGCAGCATGTGGCTGAGTCGGGGGAGATGGTGAAAGTCCCCAGAGGGCAGCAGGCTCCCTGTCATGGTGCTGGAAAGTCACTGTGCCCACGCAGACAGCCTGAGCGTCGTCTGGGAGTCATCGGGTGCAGCGAGCGTCCCAGTGACCAGGCCAACGTACAGTATCCAACGGGAGCTCCGGGTTCTTCTCACCTACCAGTGAAAATCAATTGTCCTCTGTGTGGGGAGCTTTCCCCTGCTTTGGTAGGTTGCCATGTCACCTAATCCCCTGTGCCGGATGTCTACTCTGGGCGGTGCCGGTAAGGAGACAGCCAGTGTTGTAGGGTCAGATGTTTTCCTTGCACTGAGGCTCATGCTTGCAAATTTCTTAAGGTTGCTTGGATTGTGGAAATGCTGCTGTTGTTTCTGTCAGTGCTGGCCTTTCACAGCACTCCTGAAGGGACACCAGGACCAAGCAGGTGTCATGTGATTAGGGATGGCTTCATAAATTAAAAATTAATTTTGGATGTAAACTTTCTGCAGCCCACAGAGCTTTCACCCCAACCACAACAGCCTGGCAACAGTACCTGTGAGCAGGGGGTGCAGGTGTTTTGTATCTATATTTCAGTATTCAAGCAGAGGGAAAACAAAAGATAAACAACATAAGTGGTGACAGGTCAGGTCTGTGTTCCTCACTCAGGCAAAACTTCCACTGACTCCAGCTAGAGAATAATGGTATAGCTATTTGGACTGGGTTCCATTTGAAACAGAAGTATGGTAAGCACTGGGTGGAGATTTGAGGTTGTTTCTCCTTCATGATTCCAGTAAAGAAGTGTTTTTGTGAAATCTTTTCAGTGTACTCTGTTTTCTTACTGGCTCTCTGAGTAGCTGACAATAACCTATCCCTTGCAATATACGTGCAGTTTGGCAGGTTGGGGAACACCAGCTGCAATTTTGGCCTTAGAACATCCTCTATTGTTCCCAAACTGAGAGAATCTGGAAACACGCAGATGTAACTGTTGCAAAAAAAAAAAAAAATACCTTGAATTTGTTTTGATTCATTGCTTCTAGGACGCTCTAGGACGCAGCTGGAAATGGATCATTTATAGGGCAGCATCTTCGGACAGGTCTTCTGCAGCTTCTAGAGACACAAAAAGCTCTAAACTGTCTGAGTCCAGGGGATGATGATTACTGGTACCCAGAGCCCCCCGTCCAGGGTCAGGGCTACAGGCGGGACAAATGAGTAATAAAAAGACTGTCCCTGCCTCAGAAGTAACAGAGCAGATTTATGACAGAATGTATCAGGGGGATGAAATGGGTGAATGGAAGAGAGGGAGGGAGCAGTGTGTGTGTGTGTGTGGTGGGGGGAGATGAAGTAACAGTGAAATGAGAGTGCATCTAACAGCTGCTCCAGCTTGCTAGCTGCACAAACATTGCCCAGAGGGGGCAGGTTTTTATGGGCACAGAGATTTGAAGGGGGGTGGGGGTGAGGCAGTGGCTTTATGGATCTTTTGTGAGGAATTCTCCCCCGGCCCCCCATGACTAGTGGAAGGAAGCCAGGAGGTGTTGGAGGGAGAGATGCGGGGTCACAGAGTGGATGCAGGGCTCAGGGCTGGTTGAGATCCTACAGCTGCTAGGAAGGGCTGAATCCAGAGGGGCCGCAGACTAGATCACCTGAAAGGGGAGAGAAGCCAGTGACAAACCAAACGGGGCGAGGGCAGCCAGGGGGTGGCAAGATGTGTGTTACTTGGCAGCATGGTGGGTGGGGAGGTGTGTCAGTGCCCCGGGGAAGGGGAATTTGAGATGAGAAATTATAGACGTCCCATTTGTTTTCCATCACAGTGAATCATCAGAGCACTTAAAAGATCGCTGTGCATTTACCAGGATATTTATAGCAGTGCTTAACACCAAGGCTTAGCAAAAACAGGAGTTTCTGGATTTCCTGTCCCAACAACCAGCCTGGTCAAGGCTATGATCTTTTGACTATTGCAACATCATTACAATGGGTCACTCAATTTTGCAGAGGGGAACAGATTAAAGCACTCTGACTCTTTGTGGAGAACTCCTAATTCTTCAACCAACAGATTTATTAACCAGGGCAGCTAAGGAACTGCCTGCTGGAAAGAACACTCAGTCCGGCTTTAACCTCTGCTGTAAAACACATCCCAGGGCTCTAGGTAAGAACTTCTGTAGTTTTAAAATGTTGTCCTTGAGTTTGAATGTGCGTCTTGGTTTAGCTGTAGCTTATTTGTTACTAACTAATTGCAATTATTTTTATTAAAATCTGCCTCATCTACTAAATGTTTTCTGTTGGCCATTTGTGCTTAATTCTTTAGATGGGAAATGGAAATCACCTGTGTAATTATTTCTGGTGGCTTTCTCAATTGTGCAAATCAGTGCTGCTCACAGGGGAGGTTGTATCAGGCTCTCACCTGACTCCTAACTGCAAGGATCTTTCTGGTACTGAAACATATGCACATACCAAGTCTGATGGGTTTTTTCAACAGGACACATTTTATGTTGTGATCACAGATATTGTATTTGACTTTCTACAGACTAACTGCACTCATGTACTGTGTGTAAATATCCTCCGGGTATTTCTTGATATCACACTAAAAATTGTATATTTCAGTGTTGTCTTCATTTATATCCATAAACTAGAGCCACTCACATTCCTGTTGTTGTTGGCTTATGCTGGTCACTAACATTTATGTGACTGTCTTTGATTTTGGAATGTACGTGCTTCCTGGCTCTGCCCTTGCATTCTCTGGCACCATTCTGTTCTCTTTTACTGTAGCAGAAACCACAAATTGCAATTGTATAAGGCTTTTAATCCAAGCATGTCAAAGCACTTCACTAGTATAAGCTTATATGAGCCACACAATGCCCCTAGGAGACAGGGAGGAAATAGAAAGGATAATTTCCCCACTGAAATGTACTTTTGAAAATTACCTTTATAACTGATCTTGTTAAAAGCCATTGATGTGTATTTTATAGACTCTTTCCGCTCCAGCCTGTGTTTTTAACAGTAGGAATTCTTTACTGTTAGGATATTTTCTAACACCTGTCTTCAGTATCCCTTAATCTAGCATCAGGCTTTTACTTCTCTCCTACCCCCTACTACTCTAGTGTATAATCTCTTTCTGCACTCTGAGCTGTAAATAAATTGAGCAGAGCGTGAACTGGAGCTGCCCAAGGTCTGCTTTATATTTACATGCCGGCTTTCTGTGTTTGCAGCCTGTCAGTCAGCGGAGCCCCCTGCAAAGCGGCTCCGGGCCAAATCCCAGGTTCTGGCCTGAAGGACAGCGTTCGTTCAGTGGGTGGAGAGGTCTGTTGCCAGCTCCAGGGGAAATTGCCCCGTGAGCTGTGAGGGTTCTGGCTGCCATAAAGTTTGCTGTTTTTTTTTTTTTAAGACAATGAGGTTTCTCCTCATTCCATCAGATACCCTGGTACTGCAATATTCTTGAGGGTGGTAGCAGAACCGAAAGGACAGACCCAGCCCTTCCAGGCTCTAGGGCATTGCAAGCTCCTGCTAGAGGCACACCAAGGATGCAGTCTCTGTATTTTTTCTCTCCTTCCTTTGCTAGACTTGAGCAAACAAATTGTGTGTGAATCCATCTCCATATCCCATCACAATGTCAACCAGTTCTGCTGTAGTGTGTGATTAGTTCATAGTCTGTAAACAAGGATCCCTTAGGAAGGCAAATCCCAAGTTGCTGTGATGCTGGACTGGCAGCTTTCTAATAACCTGCCCAATGTCTCTGTCCTGTAAGTGGCTGAATACCTTACACACCTATGGGGAAAACACTCCCCTATTTCACAGGGTTTGCAAGCCTAAATGAATTTCTGTGTAACCTTCTCCCCACCCCAGCCCCCGGTGGCTCTGAAGGTACAGACTCCGGAGGTGTGGGGTGCGCTTTACCTCCTGAGGTCTCGGCTCATTCTGCCCATCTGGGTCTCCCTGCTGAAGTCAGGACTCTGATATGGGTGGTGGCTCCTGGGAAATAATGGGCAATCCCCCGTCTCCCTGGGGGACCATACTCACTTCATAAAGGAGCACACAATTCTCAAACACCCGATGAGCTTTATATAAACACTAGACGTTCTAAACACAAACAATGCAAAGAACAAGTGATATCATCTGTAATACATGGGAATCTGGCTAGACTGTTAAAATATAGATACGCAGCCATCCCTGGATGATGCCCTAAACCTTTTGTTCTTTCATTTAACCACTCACAAAGTCTCCCTGACCCTACTTGCTATGTCAGCTCTCTAACCTGCCAGCCGCCCGGCCAGGGGCCTGTTGGCAGCGCACCTGTCGATGCTGCAGGTGTCTGTCTCGTCTGAGGGGCCGAGGAACCGCGGAGCAGTCTTGGTCTCAGCAGTCGCTTTCCAGGGGATGGGCTAGTGAGCTTAGCAATCAGCTGTCTGCTTTCCCTCCTGCCTGAGGCAGGGGGACCAGATGTCCCGATTTTATAGGGACAGTCCTGATTTTTGGGTCTTTTTCTTATATAGGCTCCTATTACTGCCCACTTAGTGTCTGGTCACCCTAGCCTGAGGTACCGGTCAGTGGCAGCTCAGTGGTGGGCCGGACAGCCATTCCCTGCCCAGTGGTGCGATAGGCTCTGTGGGAATCGAACTCGACCGTTTCCCACTTGAGGGTTGGGAAAACTGAAAAAACAGGTGAGGGGAGTGGGACACTCCCTTCCTCTCTGTCTCTCTCAACTGTCCCCCCAGAATGAGGGGAGGTTTCTGGGGTAAAGAACCAATCCGAGCTCCCCTCCGTCGAGACATATGGGGCTGCTCTAGTTCCCTCCCTCCAACCTCCTCTCTGTGTAGCGGAGGGTCGCTGGACAATGGGGCAGCAATGGTTCTGGGATGCCACCTTCAGCCCTGCCTGGCCCAGGTCCGTGCTGGTCAGAGGTAAGGGGGGTCACACAGGTACGTCTGAGGAGCTATCCAAGGGAAAGCTATGTAAGAAAGACTTGTTCTTAGACTGAATCCAGGTCACGTTCGTCGGAGCCGAATATTTCAGACTGGGAGAAATTCTCAAATTCTTCAAGAAAGTGGAATTGGTGTTCACTGTAAGAACTTGGGTTTCCAAACTCTGCTGTAATGTTGCCCCTCCGTTGACTTTACAGTGGAACTTGCATCCGCTGGCACAGTAACTGGTTCCTTGACATCAGTCCCGGTACCAGCGTAAGCAATTCTTACTAGTGTTCAGACGCCACCTCCTGCAGTGGCATCCAGGTGAACTTACCGGCTTTCCCCAGCCGTGGTCTGAAAGCAGTTTGCACTGTTGCCATGTGGGATCCAGTTCCCAAGGGGAGTAGCCAGCCCAAGAAATCGTTGGAATCAGCCTTGTGTCTCAGGGTGATGCCTGCTCCCACTTCTCCAAAATCCCTCACGTCCTGGGTGGGAGGGGGGGGGGGTTGTCTGCTGAAGGGGGAGGGATAGGGAGAGGGGAATGGATCTGGGTATCTCGCCTGTTCCTGCCCTTTATTAATCCAGGATTTTTTGAGGAGCCCCCTGATTGCTGTTCCCTTCCGTCCCTACAGCTTCTTAAATCTTCCCCTGGTTCTGCCTCCTCTGGGAGCCCCTGCCCCAGCCCCACTCTGTGTCTGACTGCGGGATTCATGTAGGGCAGAGGCTGCAATCGGTCCCCTGATGCCCCCTGGACTAGCTCATCTGATCCAGTCTATCTGGAAGAGCTGGGCAGGAAATGAGTTTTGTTTCCATGAAATACTGATTTGTGTGTGTGTGTTCTGCTGAAATCTTTCTTCAAAAATTTCCATGTTTTCATTGAGAAACTGGAACCCAGAAAACAGAGTTTGGTTTTGGTTTGTTTTGAGCCACCAAAAGCTGAAATTTTGATCAAATGCTTAACGTTTTTGGGAGCTGGCTGAAATTTCTCTGTTTTCAGTTGCTCAAAGCTGAAAAGTGTTCAGGTTTGGGGGTTTCTGTTTTCTGATGAAAACCCAAAAATGTTAATTAAAAATGGGCATTTTCTGCAGAAATCCCTGTGAGAGAGACAAGCTCGCACAGAGCTCTTCTTCAGGTTTGTGTACACTTGAAATAGGGTGACCAGAGAGCAAGTGTGAAAAATTGGGACGGGGGTGGGACGTAACAGGAGCCTATATAAGAAAAAGACCCAAAAATCGGGACTGTCCCTATAAAATCGGAACATCTCCCTAACCTGAAAGCTCATCTCTGACCAACAGAAATTGGTCAAATAAAACATATCCCCTCCCCCACCTTGTGTCTCTAATATCCTCTGACAGACATGGCTACAACCACACTGCATATAACATTGTGATTGGCATTTAGTATCACCATTGATAAAATGCTTGGAAGGTTGTTACTTGTGCTCACAAGGCAGCAGGAAATCTGCTTCTCTGGTGTAGCTGGTTATATACCTTAACTAGTTTTCAACCCGGCTTATTTTGTAGGTTTCTCGTGTGCAACTACTTTTCTGGCCTAATACACTTCCCAGTGGGAAGCTTTGAAGTCTTACACATAAATGGACATCCAGTGGATTTGTGCTGTCACCATAATCCTAGCATGGTTCTGCAGAGGTTCCTCAGAACACCATATAGCAGGTAAATCAAGGAGCGGTCATGATAACACTGTTGTCTAATGCTCGCTTCAGATTAAATCATATGCAGAAATTTACCAAGCTGTTTATAGAGCATAGGGCTAGAAGGGACTGCAAGGGCCGTCTAATCTACCCCCCTGCCAAGATGCAGGATTTGTTGTGTCTAAAACAGTAGGAGGATGATTCCTAAGTCTTAGCTTTTCATGGGCAGACCCCTGTCGAAGGGTTTACAATTGCAGGACTGGGCAAACATGCTACTATGCTTCATGGGAGCTTTGCAATTAACTTCAGTGGAAGCAGGAAGGGGCATCCAGTGCTGATGTACAATACATCTATTACATGTTGCTGTAATGTCTAAACGCACCTTGGGTGTCCGAGAAAAATACTCCTCAGTATTTCCCAGTGAAGCCGAATGTAGCAGCTTAATCTGGTGGATGGGGCTAACTTACAACCTGAAGGGAACTGGCAATAAAATTGTTTCTTCTCGTAATGAATGTTTGTTGGCTGTCAAAATGCAGTGCGTGCTTCCAATGATAAAAGAGAGGAACTGAAACGCGTCTGTTCCCCGCTCAAAGATAAATGCCTCCAGGTGACTGAGCCATGTGACTTGGGGACTCAGCGTTGCAGTCCTCTCCCACGTGACACTTCCATGGGGCCAGATTCTCCAGAGCTGGCCCAGGGAGGTGTGAATTACACCTGGGCAGAGCAAGCTGGAGTCTTCTCCTTCTTATGCATCAGCCGCGTGTAGCAAACAGTTTAA
Source organism: Malaclemys terrapin pileata (assembly GCF_027887155.1). NCBI lineage: Eukaryota > Metazoa > Chordata > Testudines > Emydidae > Malaclemys > Malaclemys terrapin. The sequence continues at coordinate 1,922,662 of NC_071513.1, read as the reverse complement.
GGCAATTACCTCTGGGCAGCCTGGCGGGAAGCAAGAGGGCAGCCCAGCAGGCTGCAAGCCATCATCTGACTACATGAGATTGCACAGGTGTCACCAAAGCTCTTGATTTGGACCTAGGATTACTGGTGCGGGAAAGAGCCGAGCGTAACTCTCAGACCCCAGAGTGCCCAGTGCTGATTTTACACCCAAAAATGTCTTTCCCTGGCTGGGTGCACATGTGCTGGGAGGAGGCTGAGTCAGCCTGGAAGCGTGAGAAACGTGACATTTTTCACAGGAACAGAGTTATGAGCCCTGGTGCCCCGTCCAAGTTACAATTACCCATGCCAAGCCTGGCCATTTCAATGGAGCCAACATTTTTCATTACCTGTCCTAAACTGTTGAGTCTTGCTTCGGAACATCGTTAAAACACTTTTTGAATGGAGTCCAAGTAATTCGTGCTTAATCCTGGAGGCAGTGGCAGTTTTTGGTGGTGCAGTGACCTTGGTGCAAAGCATTTCGAGATTCTGTGGTTAAAAGGCAGTTTGTCTGCGCAATATCATAGTTTGAAATATCTGGGTTATTTTATTTCTCTAAAACAACTTATTTTATCCAACTGCTTTTCCTGTTTCAGTTGAACCTCCCCGCAATCTTCAGATAATTGACCCTGGACTTTTAGGCCATCTCTATATAGAATGGCAGCCTCCACCTTCCCTGCTAACCCTCGATCAGTGTACAATCAAATATAAATTAAAATACCGGAGCACGGGCGACGCGGATTGGAAGGTGAGTTAAAGCAGAGCTTGGGGTATAGTATGTTGCTACTGCTTCCCCTTTGTTTCATCTGTTGATTACACCTTTTTTAAGTGAACGATATGAAGTTGGTAATTAAAGCAACTTCCTTTGACAAGGTCAAACTGTCAACCAAAAAGACGAATGATGTAGAAACGTAGGTCTGGGAATAGGATGACAATATTTTACAGCTTAACAGCAGCCGCCAAAACCTTTGGGACCAATTGAGGGCCTGTTTCTGCAAACCCTTCCAGCTGGGTGTGGTGCGGATTGCCAAGCGTAATTTCATAGTATTCAATGCACTAGGAGTCGGTCTCTGCAGAACTGGGAGTCTGTAAAGTGCCTGTGATCCTTTGGGATGAAAAGTGCTTTATAAAGGTGAGATTACGTTTGATTCGCTCTCCGAACATTCTAACATTTCTTTTACCCGCGATGGTATTTTTTATGACTACACCTCTACCCCGATACGACGCGACCCGATATAACACGAATTCGGATATAACGCGGTAAAGCAGCGCTCTGGGGGGCGGGGGGGAGCTGCGTGCTCCGGTGGATCAAAGCAAGTTCAATATAACACGGTTTCACCTATAATGCGGTAAGATTTTTTGGCTCCCGAGGGCAGCCTTCTACCGAGGTAGAGGTGAATTTACATTTATCTCTGAGAGATGGTCTGAACCGAAATCATCCATAAAATAAAATTGCCCATCTTATCTCATTAAAATGTAGCAAGGAGGAAGCAGATATGCCTGCTGTAAGCAGGATTGTTGAAATACTTGTCCGTGGGCTCGGAGATAAGGCTCCCACACGGGTAAACGTAACAGAGCCAGAGGAACAGACACCCAACGTTCCAATTGCTCACTGTCAGATATTTAGAAATGCCCCCCCCAAAAAGAATCACACAATATTGTGTTGGACACACTTCTCTGTAGGGCCATTTGCAAAACCCACGGAAGACAAGGGGAGGCTTTCCAGAGACCTCAGTGGGCTCCTAGAGAACAGGTCAAGTTGAGAGGTGAAAAGGATAGAAAGTGGAATATCAGAGTGCGGCCAATACCACGCTACCACTGCTGGACCGTTTCGTCTACACTGGGCACACTCTGTCATGCTGCCTTTAGCGCTAGGCCACAGACTTGACTGGCTGACTATTCAGAGGAGAGTCCTAAAGCAGGGAAGAGCTCTAGTCACCAATCCCCATTGCTAGGAGGGATTGAATAGGTCATGAAAGGGGAAATGCGCTGCTAAGTGTGTGTCAGGGTTTCTCCGCTTTGGTTGGGGAAAGTCAAACCTTTAGTGATACAGGAATGTCTGGGTGTGCTCATTTGTCCAAGATGATTTTAGTAGCAGCTCAAAAAGGAAAGAAAAAGAAATCTTTGAAGAAAAAAGTCAGAATTCTGTAAATTAGCAAAGATAACGAAGAAGAAATAAAGAGACAAACTAGAAGAGCAGGAGCGGACTCAGATGAAGCAGCCAAAGCATCTTGTAAAATGCAGATCAGGAAGAAAGACAGACAGATAACATCATCGTGTGAATCACCAGTACCCAGTGTCCTGCCAAAAGTTTTGACACGGACAGGGCTTATTAACTAACTTACTCTCTTGGCAGCCTAGAGTACACAGAAGAAATGAAAGATGAAGTCACAAAACCAGAGCATGTGCCCACCGGGAGCAGCGTGTGTAAAAGGCTGTGTGAGCGTCAGAGCCCCGGGGTAGGGAGGTTAGTCAGAGGCTGGTCAGAAGCACGTGGCTCAAGAGACTTTTTTATATTCTTGGGCTCCTAACAAACCCTGCAAGTGCAGGGGCTGTGTGCATCCATTGCAGTGCTGCAGGTGGGACAGGAATCGGGTGCAGCTGTTTCTCTTCTTTTTCTTTACATAAATCCCATTTCTTTCTCTTTCATTTTAATCCTTCTCCATTTCTTTTCCTTCTTTGGTTTTTAAATTTAAGCCTTCATTTGTTTGTCTTCAAGTTACTTGGTGTTAGAAAATTTTTTCCCAAGTTCAGGAAAAATATTAAATGCTCAAAAAATTGTAAAAGTCCCAGATTTGGTGAGATTAATTCCTAGCAAACTAGGAATTACTAGCTCCATCTCCCTGATGTGGGGAGATTGGTTGCACTTTGTCACATGAAGAATCAGTTAAAAGGGAACGCAGGTTTGCATGACTCATCTCCTTCTGCTGGTACGTCGGTCTAATCTGGGCTGGCCCTTTCTATAGCATCTCTGTTAAACGCTGCAAGGGGCCACCTCCCCTAGAGTCTCCTGCCTCCTCTTTAAAATGGTCCCCTGCTGCAGTGAGAGACCCATACAAACGAGAAACTAACTGATTAAGGGGCAACATACACTGGTCGTGTTAAGGAAGAATCTTTCCTCTGGGCAGGTTGTTCCAGAATTGTCTATTTGGGAGTTTTCGCACCTTCCCCTGTAATATCTGGTGCTGGCTACTGGTTGAGACAGGACACGGGAATAGCTGGATCATGGGATTAGGTTGGATGAATTTCAGGGTTTCATGACAGTGCCGTGAAGGATATCCACCCCATAGAGGGAAGTGCAGAGGAGTGAAATGTTGGGTGCTGGATAAGCATTGGACAGTGCAAATTTGATAGGAATGTTAAAGGTCTGGATTGTGTCCACAGGAAACATATTGTGCGTGCGTGTGTGTGTGTGTGTGTGTGTGTGTGTGTGTAAACCTATGGTGTATATATAACACAGTACAGTGTAGAGAGCAAGCACACATAGCAAACTTTGCAGCCAATATAAACACCAAAAGTTGATTACAGTGTTGTCTGTGTTACACCAGGTTGTTTTTACTAAGAAATTAAAATATGGCGATGGATTTGATCTCAGCAAGAGAACTGAAGCAAAGGTCCAGACTCTGCTGGAAGGACATTGTACGAATGAATCTGAAGTGAAGAGTGACTGGACTCACGCTACCTTCCAGGTTCCTTTACAAGGTAAGACGCAGGCTGCCGTTCCCCATGCGACCTTTCCAGGCCTTACGCCTTCCTAGAAAAATGTATTGACCTGACTGAAAGGTCCCACAACCAAGTTACTGCTGCCCCAGTACGTCTCCATCACCTGAGGTGCATTAGACGCAGCAGAGCCTGTCAGGCTGTTAGATGCAGAAAATGTTCTTTGCCAGGTTAAGCCATTTTTTTGCTTAGCAAATTGTCATTGTTGGTTGAGGGTTGTGGTCTACACGGCAGTTAGACGCCCCCGGCTGGCCCGGGCCAGTTGAACTCAGGCTCTCGGGGCTGTTTCATGGCACTGTAGACTTTTGGGCTTGGGCTGCAGCCCAAGCCCTGGGACCCTCCCACCTCGCAGGGTCCCAGAGTCTGGGCTACAGCCCGAGCCAGCAAGTCTACACGGCAGTTAAACGGCCTACGAGCCTGAGCCGGCTGACACGGGCCAGCCGCGGGTTTTTAATTGCAGCGTAGACACATCCTTAAACGCTCGTCGTCCCATGCCCATGCCCTGGTAGCAGCACTCTGGCTCGACCTCCCAGCTCACACCTGTGCAGGCATCCTCTCTGCAGTCCCTGGACAGGAGAACTCTGGCTCGATCTCCCACACCGTGCCCTGACAGGGGGGGAGAATGCGACTGACCTTCCCCATCAGCGATCAATAGGACTGTCTCGCTTGCACGCTGCCTTTCCCCTCCAGCTCTCAAAACCCTTTGCAAAGTATTGCAGAGCCCTGAAGTGAGTTGTCTGACAACGCGCATCGAGTCATAGACTGAGTCAGAACCAGGGACCGGCCTCCTGCCTTGTGACCCTGCTTCCCTTAGCTGAAATCTGCTCAATGGCTCAGACATGTCACCTCTGAATAATTAAGCCAGGGTCACTTATTCACCCTTCCGTTGCAAATAAATAAATGTAAATCGGGTTTGAGATGCAAAGGGTCACTTAAAATGAAGTGTTTGCCAAGCTCGTGAGTCCCTCTGGCACGTGGCTATCGAATTATTTTGATTGTTCTGTTTACCCGAGTCAGCATGATGGCTCAGAGAAATCAAATGGGTTGGCAAGGCTATTTCTCAGCTCAGCCAAACGGGGCCTTTCGCATAATAAAGTCATTATTTCCTTTTCCTTGAACAGGAGATCTGGAGTCACAGATCCGAGACTTCCACTGTGTCTATTACAATTGGGAGCACCTCACATGCACTTGGCAGCGGGGCCGGCTAGCTCCTCCTGGGGCATGTTATGAGTTATATTATTGGTACGTACCAGCTCGGCGGGGAAGCATTTGGGTGCCAGGGGAGCAGTCTCACGGGGCAAACAGCACACTAGAATCGCACAAAGAAACAGCCGTCGCAATTCTGTTTTCGTTGCTGGTGTCCCCATTACATGACTCATAGGTAAATGCCACACACAGATGTTAGCACCTAGACATGGGGAACAAAGCATGAACCCTGAAAGCCAAGGTTTGGGGCTCCTGAAAACAGCCTTTGTATCAAATTATTCTAGCGGAGATGTGCCCAAACCAAAAGCCTAGGTTGGAACCCCCCAAACTCTGGGTTTGGAGCCAAACCTTGTAGCTTGGAGCCTTATCTCTAAACTTGTCTGTACCAAACCCCAGGTCTCAATGGCCCTGGGAAAGTTTGGGTTTGGGTCTGGAATCTGCAGCTCTCTAAATCATTATTACTGTCCCAGTTAGCACTGAATATTCTAATAGGGAAGAATTCGTATTCTGCTGCCTGGGATTCTGTGACATTCCCCAGGGTACAATCTGGACTGACAGACAGCCATGTCCCCTCAATTCTCCAGCCCCCACCAGCAAACTCCCAGTCCCAGACTTTCCCTCAGAAATGTGCTTCTTGTACTGCCCAGCCACCTCCTGGATGATACAAGCTCATATAAGGTCTGTCATTTATTAATAGAAAATGATATGCACAAATCTGGTTATCCCAAATGGAGTTTCCCAAACATTTCAATCCAAACTCTTACTGGTTTAGATAAAACAAGAAAACAAATTTATTCACTACAAAAAGACGTTAAGTGATTACAAATAATGAGGTGTAAAAGTCAGAATTGGTTACAAGAAAATAAAAGGTAAAATGCAACTAACACCTAACTTAACAAGCTAAATGAATTCAAAGCAAAGGTGTCTCTCACCACGTGCTTTAGCAGTCTTACTGGATAGAATCCTACCAGTCAGGACCACTCCCCCACTTCAGCATTAATTTCCTTATCCTCAGGTGGTGGTGATGCCATGGCAGAGAGAAAGGGAGGAGTATTTTGGGACCTCCGTTCTCCTTTCTTATAGTTGTCTTTTTCTTTGAAAATCATCTCCAGCTGAGGTTCAGGAGACAGACAATATGTGGGGACCAGAACCACCTGCTGTTTCTTTGCCAAAATGTAAATTTCTTGCTCGTGCCCTTTTTCCTGCCAAAGAATGGCCACTTAACCAGGCGACAGACCATTTGATTTTGTTGACACTTGGCTGAGGCATCAGTTTGTCTTTTGTCTTTGAGGAACTGATATCCGCCTGCTTTTGTAAACATGGAGCATGTCGCATTAATGTTCTTCAGTAGAATCTTATACCTTTACATACAAAGTTGCCACACACATTTTACCAGGACAGTAATGATCAGCAAGTTATGAGTTTTCAAATGATGCCTCACAAAGCATAATTTGTACAAAATCCATTATAGCCTTGTAAAAAAGGTGAACATAGGGCTACAAACTGTCAGATTCACAGTCGCACTTAAACAAATGGCTTAAAAAAGACTAAACTTTTCAAGATTCAAAATTGACTGGAGAGGGGCCCCTTCTGGCTGCCTTCAGGGTAACCTGGGACAGCTCTTAAAGGGCGAGATCACCTCCTCCCACAGAGGAGGGCAGTAGCAGAACAGAGTGGGTGGGGTTTACCCTCCCCCACTCTGCAGAATGGCTAGGGGGTTAGCTGTAGGACCAGGGACATTGGGGGATTCACTGCCTCTGCCCCCTTCCCCTCCCTGCCCCTATGTCAGCCACTGCCCTGGACCCGCCTGTAGAGAGGTTACACAGCACGGAGAGGATCAGCAGAGATGCTAACGGCTCCTGCAGCTGTGTTTGGACGGTGGGTAAATGTACCTCAGTCTGGGCATGTCCCTCCTACGCCACCCATAGCGCCACGGCCTGCAGTCTGCAGGCCCCATCCTCACCTAGCCCCAGGGACGGGGCCTCCGCCATGGAGAGAACTGCACACACAGCCCGTTCCCATCTGCACACAGTTCCAGAGGGGTGAGCTCCCCGGCCTTAGTTTGTAAATGCAGCCTCCTCTTTGCCTCCTGCTGAGGGTTCCCTTTCGTCACGGGGGTTGTGCTTTCTGCAGCTGCCGTGTGTATTTTGCATTTGTGTGTTGCACCTTGAAGCCCCTGCCTTTCCCATCAGAACTAAAGCATGTCAGCCATGCATTTCGGCTCTCCATAAAGTCAAGTAAATCTGACTGTTGTGGGAATTGGCTCGAGTTCACCAGTCCTAGTGAGCAGCCTAGTCTGAAGGTTAATGCTTCTAGGCTCTTGTCTTCTTTTGCACCCCAGCCACTCTGGGTCCCTGAATGTGTATCCCACAAAAGTGAGGGGCTGTTAAAGTGTAGTGGTGCCAGCCCATCCAGACAAGGGCCGTTAATTCATGCATGGTCCAGCGATTTCTTCCGTGTAGTTTATCCTATTGACCTGCTGCAGGCTGCCACGTACGAGTCTTTTCTTTAGGAAAAACAAAGTTGGACTTTTGGATCAAAGTAAATGAACAACACACTATCACATTTGTTATAAGCAATGCAAAAGTGAGTCAGTGAATTACTGGCAAGGCATTGTTTTTACTTCCCCCATGCAAATGGGACACCGACATCTATCCAGTTGTTGATTTCCACATGCTTTTAGCAATTTTGCCAAAAAACATCAAAACTGATGAGAAGTTGTTTTAGTAACAGTAATGCCAAAGATCTGTTTGAAAAACGTGACTATGAATTGGAACACCTCATCACAGAAACAAACGCCCGGAGCTGGACTGCGTTCCAGTTAACATTGCAGCTGCACCAAGGTCATTTTTCAAATTGCAGGAGTTGCTTGTTTATTTATTAAAGCAACGTCCAGTGAAGAGAGCGACCTTTCCTGGATAATGTATTCTGCACTGGGACTCCCACTGGACTTTGAACAGAATGGCCAAATTCAGCCCTCCTGCAAACTTCATGGAAGGACTCCAAGCAAGTGGGAAGTTGGGGAACCAGCCCTGCCCTAGCAGAAATGGACCCACTAGTGGAATGTCCAGGATCTGGGCAGGAAGGCGGTTCCCTCCCTGGATGTATGGGATGTTTAGGACCATATTGGAGCTCAGTGTTATGAAGTATTAGGGGAGGAGTATCTCCATGGGAACCCCAGAGGTGAAATACCTGACGAGCCTATAATGCTTCTAGCTGGGCTGGGGAGGGGTATGTGCCAGTGGCCCACAGTGTACAAAGACAGCCCTCCGGCCAGCACAGCCACCAACCAGTACACAGAGGGGGTCAGGGCCAGCACCATGTCCCTGCCGTGCCCGTATACAGCCCCCTCCCCGCTGGGAATGTACGTCCTGCTGGCACCACTGGCCTGCGCCCAGCATTCCTGCAATGCAAGCAGCCAAGTGAGCGGGAGATCTCCCAGCGTGAGCCCACAGCAGAGTGCAGGCCTGCTTTGGCCCTGGCTGGAGGAATGTTCCCGGCACAGATGAGGGGAGGGATTCCCGATGCTGCACTAGGCTGCGATTTCCTTGGGAAATGTAACCGTGCAGATACTTACTGTGACAGAGAACGAGGTACCCCCAGCTCCAGGTCAAGGCACCACTTCCTCCCCAAGAGCTCCTGGCTCTGGTGTGGTGTACACCAGGGTTCAGGGTGTGCCATGCTTCCTCTGGAGGAGCTGGTCTCGGGATAGGAGGCTGCTAGAGCGAGGGGAGTTCCTCCGTTAGCTCTGCTGGTAGAAGCTGGAATTCGTAACCCTGGGATGAATGCCTGCTGGTGACCCAGAGTAGCAGTTGTTACACTAGTATCTTCCCAGGGTGCAGTACCTGGAAAGAAAGGGCTTGCACCTCTTCGGCTTAGAGTCCATTTAGTGACCAGACCTTCCAGGGTTTCCAGCAGACTGACGCACTTTGCTGCCTTGTGTCAGGGGATGTGTTACTTTGCAATCTTCCTGCGCTGCATGACCTCATTGCAAAAGGGAACGTTCTGTATGTTTGGCTCCAGATGTAAAAGCTGCAGTCTCCACGTTCTAACGCTCAGCCATATGGCACCTCATCAGTCATCACGAGCGACCCCCTGATGGCTTACCCGATAACCTGGGCGTGCCTCTTTCCAAGAATGCTGCAGTGTTACTCACCAGACTTTGACTGAGTCATGGCCTTCTTTGTAAACATATTTTTAATTTGGTTTAGCCTGAAACTTTAGAGAAGAGCAGATTAAAATACAAGACTTCTTCTGCCTCCTTGCCCTACATTAATTAGTTGCAATTTTTTTTAACCCTCAATCTTTTAAAACAGGAAATGAAACACAACTTCTTTTTCAGTTCCAAATGCTTTTTCACCACAGCCAGCCTGGGAACAAAAAGGATTCATGTTTAATATGATGTTTTTATATGATCATAAAGTAGTGATATTAATATTTATTCACTCTGACTTATGATTAAAGAGGCCATTCCGGTGTAGATTTTTGATTGATCTCTCATATTTATTTCACTGAATCATTGGATCATGAATACTATTTTAGTCAATGACCTGGCAGATCTTTCTGAAGAATAAACCGCAGTGCAAATATTTTAAAAATCCCTGATTTAAATATGGCATGTCACAGAATTTTCCTACCTTATGCATAGGTACGAAGGGCTGGATCACGCAGTGCAATGCAGTGACTATATTCAGACTCATGGAAGAAATACTGGATGCAAGTTGCAAAACCTGAGGCAGGCAGAATATATTGATTTCAACGTCTGTGTTAATGGTTCTTCAGAGTCCACACAGCTGAGACCCTCCTACTTCACATTCCATCTCCAGAACCTAGGTAATGACAACGGCCCCATCTCTTTGTGCAGGCTCTGGGGGGAAAGATGCGGGTTCTTAAATGGTCTAGTAGATCCTGGGATGGTTCAGTAGCTGTCTTGGAGCCAGGTTTCAGGGGTTTGTAAGTACGATGGTAATTAACTATCGGAACTGCTTACCAAAGGATGTGGTACAGTCTCCATCACTGGCCGTCTTTAACTCAAGCCTGGCTGTCTCGGTAAAAGATCTTCTCCAGTTCAACCTCAAATGATTGAGGTAGGTGCAGGATTCACAGGGGGAGGGTTCCCTGCCCTGGGCTTTACAGGAGGCCAGAGGGTTGCCAGATGTCCAGTTTTCAACCGAACACCCAGTCGAAAAGGGACCCTCCCCAGCCTGGTGAAAATGAGCGAGTGAGTGAGGGCGGGGGAGAGAGAGTGACAGAGGGAGGAGAGGGGATGGAGTGGGTGAGACCCCGGGTCAGGGCCGGCTCCAGGGTTTTGGCCGCCCCAAGCAGCCAAAACAAAAAAAAAACAAAAAAAGCCGCGATCGCGATCTGCGGGGGCAATTCAGCGGGAGGTTCTTAGCTCCGAGCAGGAATGAGGGACCCTCCGCCGAATTGCTGCCGAACAGCTGGACGTGCCGCCCCTCTCCAAAGTGGCTGCCCCAAGCACCTGCTTGGTAAGCTAGTGCCTGGAGCCGGCCCTGCCTCGGGTAAGGGGCGGGGGCAAGGGTGTTCGGTTTTGTTCGGTCAGAAAGTTGGCAACCCTAGAAAACGTTCACATCTCTGAACAGAAAGCTTTGCTGCTCTACACCAGCTAAGGTTCTGGCCCTAATGGGCTGGTGGGATAGTTTTACAGACTTGGCTTGGCAGCACTAATGACTGGGTAATTTAGGTGTTGAACTGAAGTCTTCAAACTTTGCAGTAACTATTGTGTGCGTTAAAGGCGCTTACAGGCTGGGGAAAGTGCTGGGCACATTTTAAAAAAATCAACTACAGGCTCACTTACAAGAAGCCAGTTGGTGCTAGTCCAGTCTAAGGGCCAAATTCAATGTCTCAGTAAACAGTGGCAACTGAGGATGTCTAAACTGTTTTAACAGTCGCATTGAGGACACTGGAAGTAGGGGTAAGTCACCTGAACTTATCCTCTCCCCCAGACCTCTGGATTTGGCCCTACATGTGATAACCGGTCTACAAAGGTGTTTCCTAGTGCCACCCTAATGCCCATGTTAAGGGAGAATTTTGTAAATAACCGTGGAAAGAAGCAGACTGTTGCAGATGCTGGGAGAAAGTGGGGAGGTGGGTTCCTGCTCACAGGAGAGGTGTTTTCCCCTCTTTCACCTAGCGACTGTGTCACTGGCTGGCCCTTCAGATGATCGTCACTCTGAGAATGACGGGGCAGCACTGCCGGAAGTCAGTACTGGTGGGAGCAAGGACTCCGTTCTGTACTGTGCGGTTAGTGCCTGATGTGGCATATTACTGGCTGTGGGTGATTGAATAAGAATTGCCACTGGAACAGAAACAGCTTCTCTGTGTCTTAATACAACTTGTGATAATTCAGAAAAGTGCAGGGACCTTTCAGCTTGTTATTAAAACCAAGAGATACACAACTGGATGCAGTATGACAGTTACTGTTAGACTTTTTGGCTCATACAGTAAGTGAGTTTAGAGGGAGCTGCACCCCGGGGAACCAAAAACAGGAGTGTGGCTTGGACAGCTAATAGAACAGAGAACAAATGTGCTCCACTGTCGCTTGGTAGGGCCTCGTAGCATGGAAATCGCACCAGGCTACGTTCCCTTACTCTCGCATAAATATGTTGGTGGAGGAAGGCTGCCACATGCTTCCTGTATGACTTTAGGCAAGTCACTTAATATTAGAACTAGGCAGAAGTTTTTGCCTGAAACATTTTTGTGCCAAAAATGCAGATTCGGGTTGACAGAAAATTTTTCCAAATTTGTACTGAATTCACCAAATTACTTTTGTTTGGGGGGTGGAAAAAGTCTGAAAACAATCTGAAAAAATCTAAACCTTTTTTCCCAACACTTTCAAAAAGAAACATTTTGATTTTTCAATTTGAAATGACTTTTTGTTTTGAAATTTTCTTACATTTCTTACAAAATTAAAAATGTTTAAAAAGGCTTGAGAATGAAAAGAAACATTTTGATCCAAAACAAATTTTACTCTTTGGTTTGCTGAAAATATTTGTTTCAAGTTGACCTGAATTTAGTTTATTTAACAGACAGTGAACTGAAAAATCAGTTCCTCTCTCTGTGTTCTACTCACTAGCTCTGTAGCCCTGTTTGCCCGGCCGTAATAGGGGAGAACGAGTTCTCTCTCCCTCCCGGGGGTGTCATGAGGATGAAATCATTAAAGCGTGTGAGATAATCAGGATTTGAGTTGTGGGAGAGACACATCAGGATATAGGTTGTGTAATAGAGTAGGGGGCTGTAACGGGTTTTGTATACCATTTTACACATCACCTATGAATTTAGCTCCTTTTAGCTATCATTATATTTGAAGGCAATTTAGAATGTTTCTACCTAGGAAATTTGCATGTGACTGGGATTGACTGATCTCTTTAGTATTAACAACACTTCTGATTGTTATGCTGCTGGCTTGGGAACAGCCGTAATGACTCCAGAGTAAGGCTGGCCAACATTTTTCATTTGAAAGTCTTTTTCTGATGAAAAACAGCCTTTTTAAAATAGAAAATTAACGGTGAATGCTCTTTCTTTCTATTCAACTTTTCCATCTTGTGACCAGCTCTACTCACCAGGGCTCTCTTCCAGCTCTAATTTCTGCGATTGCAAGCAATTGCATTATTTTTAGACGGCACAAATAAGCTTGCTGCTGGTCTGCAATATGTAACCTCATGAGACAAAGCTGGTTTGACAAAAAGGATATCTTAAGTCCTGGAACATTTACCATTGAAGCCAAAGCTCTAGGTATTATGGACTGTATTATGCCATAGGTTTTTAAGCCCAATACTCTCACAAATGCACAGCCATTGATTTTAATGTGGAATTCTGCTTAAAAATCTCTCAGGCACAGTATGGGTCCATGATAGACCCTTACTTAAGAAGGGAGCAATCATTAACAATTTCTATAGTAGAAGAACACGGGACCCCACTGTCGCTTCCCCCCAGGAGGCAGGAAATGCCGTGACTCCTCCTGCTCAGACCCCAAATGTACACAAGAGAAGGCAAAGCCTCTGGCAGAGGGTGGATGTTCCCTTGGTGTGTGGACATCTTCGCGCCCAGGTTCACAACAGCAAGCTAACGCAAACCCGGGTGCAGTTAGTGACAAGATGGAGATTTGCTACAAGCTTTTGCACAGTGACAGATGATGTGCTGATGGCGGCAATATCCTGGACGAACCTTACTGAATTAAATGACTGTATCATTGTGGGCCAGGCACTGTGCAGAATTCCCTGCCAGGGATTAAGAACAGTGGAGGGTGATTAGGCAAATTCACGTGGGTTGCAATATCGTCCAAGCAGTACCATCACCTGGAGAGGCTCCCATGGGCTGGGTCAGACTGGATTCTCCAGTGACCAACAGACAAAGAAAGGACTTAGGTTAAATAACCTGGTGCGGGAGGGATAGCTCAGTGGTTTGAGCATTGGCCTGTTAAACCCAGGGTTGAGAGTTCAATCCTTGAGGGGGGCCACTTAGGGATCGGGGCAAAATCAGTACTTGGTCCTGCTAGTGAAGGCAGGGGGCTGGACTTGATGACCTTTCAAGGTCCCTTCCAGTGCTAAGAGATAGGATATCTCCATTAATTAATTAACCCCCCCCCCTCACTCCGGGCCTTTGTTCTGATCCAGCAAATGGACAGGTTCCAATCTTTGCTGGGAAGAGTTGGAATGACTCATTCTTGTTCTGAGCCAAAGGGGTTACGACCTGGCAAATGCAGGAAAACTTCACAGGGAGGGGGTTGAAGGACTGCTTAGAGCCCTTGCTGGTGTTGGGTGTCATCTGGTAAGCTCATTATCATGCCCATAGGTTCTTTTATTGTTTTTCCTGTAATGCTTTTACCTTAGGAATAGGTGCTTGCTTAGAAAGAGCTGTGTGGTGATTTCACCATGGCAATGACACTGTTTCTGGTCTCTGAGGAGGAAAGTAACGCAGTCCTGATGTTGCTGGGGAATTCACAGTGTAGGCAGGGCGCTCGGCAGTCTGAAAATACCCTGGTCAGGAGGGAGAGAGACGCATGTCTCCACCCAAGAGAGGTGTCGGCTGGAGAGCCAGAAGCCTAAATATGGGTGCCCCGGCTGGACCATGGAGGGAAATACAAGTCCAGTTGCCCTGAACTGTGATGCTGATCAATGCCATTTACCTACAATAACCTCTCAAAAGACTTGCCATGCATTAAAGAGCTTTAAGTACCAAACCCCATGTTTCAGGGGAAGAATCTAATTCACATTGACATTCGGAATGAAGTATAATGGCCCACATCTGTCTTCAACGCAGCCCACATCATGCAGCTGGTTGTCAGGACAACAGTGGACACTGGGTACGGTCTCAGGAGAAGCCGCTGATGTTCAACCACTACTGAAGGGAAAAATGATTTCCCCAGTGGAAGGTCTGATCCTGTCTCTCTCCTTTTCAGTCAAACCTTCTCCGCCTGAGAAGCTGTCGGTTTCCATTTCTGCCTGTGAGGATGTTCACGTGGAATGGAGCCCTCCTGCTGGGGGTGCGCCCCCGCACTGCCTGGACTACGAGGTGCAGCTGACAGAACACGATGGCGACGCTGATGCTCCCTGGACGGTATGCGACGCACACGGTTGTTGATAACCAGTTTTCTTACACAGGGTTCTAGTTTAAGATGAGCAAGAAGGTTGCTCATCCTGAAGCCTGTTCCATCTCCTCGCCGTCAGGATGGGATGGGTGGGCCGGAAGCTGAAGCAGGCAAGGAACAGCCCTGCACTGAATGGTGGGAAGGCTCATTAGCTGCCACCAGTTTGTAAAAGCCGGTGAGGAGTGAGGTTTTATGGGTGCATTGGGGCAAAGTTTGACCCGCTGAAGACAGAGACTGGCCTAGAGCCTGCTCCAGACGTGCAGTGGTGTAACAGAGGGCAGGATCTGCCCTCGACAGATGGAATATAAGGTGACCTAGAAAAAGATCCAATCTTGTGCCTTCCGGATTGGATTGTAAGATCTGCGAGGGGCAGAGAGACGTGGCTGGCAGGTTCGCCATCGTGCCTGTGCATGGATGTAAAAGCATGTCAGTCCTTCCCCCAGCTGAGCTTAGTGCCCCAGGACTCTGGCTTCCCCTCGGCTGACTAGCCCCGACACCAGTACTCGAATGGGTGGGAGGCAGGGGGAGCAGGCTGTCATGCCTGGCTCCCCCGGCTTCCACGGGTGAAGGGGGCAGAACTGCCTGCACCACGCTCTTCGCAGTGCTTGAATGGGTGGTGGGGATGCTATTGCAAGCAACCTCCCTGCTTGGTGCCTGAACGGGCAGCAGAGGGCTGAGATTGTTATGCCAGACCCTACTTCTTATTGCCAGCTCTTGGAGAGAAGAGAACAAAGGCTTTAAAAAGGGAACAGACGTGTGTTTTGGGGAGGAGCATATAATCACTTCTAGGGGCAACTGTACCATCAGATGTTCATTTCTTTCTGGGTGAAGCCTGGTTTTATAGCTACGGCCCCTAATTAGGATTTAGGAGATCTGGGTTCAAATCTAGTGTTTACCCAGACTCCACGTGTTACCACCAGCAAGTCGCTTCATCTCTCTGGGGCTCAGTTTTCCATTTGTAAAATGGGGATAACAGTACTTCCTTTCTCCCAGCTCCTCTGGCCAGTCTGTATAGACTGGAGTCTCTTCAGGGCATGGTCCTGTAATGCTGTGTTTACTGGCAAATTATAATCCGCCAGTCAGGTAACTTTACGAAGGGCTCCACAAATTAGCAAGAATAAACTGTGGACGTAGCTCACATGCAAGTACAACTGATTTAGACTGTTGGTTAGTTTGTTCATTTTACTCAGGCTAGGTCTGTAGAAAGCCATCACTAAATGCATGTAAAATAAACAAAGCCGGCCTCCTGGGGGGGTTAACCAGCCCCCGCAGGAGCAGTCGCTCTATTGACAGAAGACGCTCTCCCCTTGGCACTATCTAGCCCGGGGGTTATGTCAGTGTAACTGCGTAGCTCAGGGGTGTGGAGAGACACAGATCTACTGATGTCAGTTTCTAGTGTAGAGACCTGGTCTAAATCCTGTAGCACGTAATCAATCAACCTTCTTTATTCTGCATGTTCGCTTCTTTCTCAGGCTGCCTCAACCCAAGTGGAAACCGCCTTTACCTTCTCCCAGGCCAATCGCAGCCGCGTCTCATGTGTCCGTGTACGAGGGAAAACAAACATGTTCTGCGCCGACAAGGGCTTTTGGAGTGAATGGACGCGGGAGTGTTTCTACGGTAGGAGACAGTAAAAGAAACTAGTGCGGTTTGGGCCCCCTTTATCGGTCTGTCTTGGGACTGAGAACTGGGGATCTTGCCCAGAGATAGTTTTGCATCTTCAAAGCACAATGCAGACATGGGCTATTTAACCTTCACCAAACACCCCCCACCCCTCCGTTTTACAGGCAGGAAACTGCTTCTTGGTGGCCACGCAGTGCTCTGCTGGCCGCAGAACTGAAGCAGTTTTGCTGGGCAGGGGCTAATTTTGCAGAGGTGACTGCGGGGAGTTCGGCACCCCAGTACGCCATGCAGCCCGGTTCCATGAGAACACTTTCCAAGTCTCTGTGGGGCAGGATTTGGGGACTAGGGCCAGAGGAGGTGCTGTGCTGTCCGTGGGTCCGTTGGCCATTGTTTGTTCTGAATACAGGACCATGCAGCCTCAGGAAGCAGTGGACTGTGGAGAACCACATCCTGGGGGCTCACCAGGGAGACCCTACTTGACCTTGGCGTGGAAGGCGAGGGTTTAGCTGCCAGAGGGGATTTCTGGTTGCTGAAATGGGGCTGGGGATTTGGGGAGAAGAGGGCTCTAGGAGGATGAGCCCTTCTCTGAGAAGCAAAGGGGCAGCACGTGGATACAGCCCCCTTTGCTATGAAGCAGATGCGTATAGGCAACCCAATAGCAAATCACTTCCCAGACTGGGTCGCAGCCATGGCATTTCTGGATCTGGTCACCCCAGGACAGCACCAGTCATGAGATTAGCGAGTAAACCCACTTATAAATGTGTGACACACCTCTTCTGGGAAGCAGCATGTGGGGATCTTGGTTTAATTAGCGGTGAGAGCAGCAATCTGAATGAATGCAGGGATAGTGGAACGCTCCAACAGCAAGTACAGCAGGGTGGTGAGTCTTTGGCCAGACTCGGCTGGAGGGAATATCTGGCTCTAAGCTCATGTAGCGGGGGGCTCAGGGTCACACCCCATTCCCTGGAATGTGTGTCTCATCCCATGTACTCAGACTGCTGCTGTCTGCACACTGGCTGCTAGCTGTCTGCACACTGGCTGCTAGCAGGCGGTGGTGAAAGCTCAAGATGCTGGTGTTTTCCCAGCCCATATGGTGTGACCCTCGGGGGTGGGGGTCGTAACGGGGATTACCCGAGTTGCACCCACAGGGAGAGGGGAAGAAGTCAGCAAAATCGTATTGTTGCTAGGAACCTGCCCAGCCTTCTGCTCCGGCCTCAGACCCAGCCCCGGCTCTCAGCTCTGGGCGCTGAGGGAGCTGAGCTGCGAGACTTAACAGTCGCTGGGAGGGGGAGAAGGAGACCAGCATCCCTCACCGAAACCACCCCCATTGGGTCTTCCCATGAACTAAATCCCAGCAGCCTTTGCAACCACGAAGGATTGTGAGATGAGGAGGAAGGCATGGTGGTTTTTTGGGGGGGTGAGGAGGTTACACATTAATACATTCAAGCCACACTGGGTTATCCTAGGATGCAGGTGACCAGTCGTATAGTTTCTGTGACCTGGCTACATGAGTGTCATGGTTACAGTGGGCCTTTCTGGACTGAATTTAAAATCAGTTTCATGAGGTTAGTTGTTTTGAGTCCTAATTATAAAAACCTGCTAAGTGCCCTGTACAGCACATGATTGGAGAGGGTTATTCTTATGGCTTCCTGTGTATTCTTGGGCGGGTCACGTAACCCCTCTAGGCCTCACGTTCTCATCTGTGAAATGGGGATGCCAGTAATTTCTGTCTCCCCTCTGTCCGCTGGGGCTATTCAGATTGGCAATGTTTTGCGGGAGGCACTTCCTTTCCTTGGCAATTGGAAAAGCTAAAACAAGAATTGTGAAAACGTTAATTCCCTTCATAAAAACACATTATCACCCCAGTGCCACTACACCGCTGCAAATAGCACCCCAGACTCTCACCAGCATGCGTGAGATCAGAACTGGGACCACTGCCTCAAGGTTTGTGAAAGATGGTTCCCTCTTGAAGTGAGTGGGTGATAAAAATCTCAGTTCAGCAAAGAGCAGCAATGGTGGACAAAATACAGTCCACAGCTGGCATAATGTGGCTAAACCTAAAATATTTGCAAGGATTAATGGATGTGTGCAGCATGTTAAATCTAATAATAAGCTAGCCCATATGATGGGAAAATGGGATTTTGTACTTGGCTCCAGTCTTTTTACAGTGTAATGTAATTACTACCAAATGGAGAAATTCCTTTAATGCTTTGTGGTTTGTCTTCACAGTGTCCAGAAAAGATGAAAAGCAGCTGTTCATCCTCATTGCAGTAGTCTTAAGTTTTTTGACTGTCATCATCATATTTATATTAGCTGCACAGCGCAAGAAAAGGTAAGTGCTAAGGCAACTTGTACGCGCCATGCTTCTGTCTAGCGTTTCAGACGGTGCAGTTAGAAATGAAATGAAGTAAAGTACAACTGATATAATGTCATATTCTATCGCCATTGACAGTGACCTGAGAGCAGAACCTGAGCCTGAGACTGGCATTAAACAATATTTGTTTCACATGCTAGCAATGAATATTAAGTTTAATACAATATTAACAGTTACTGTTAACCAACACCGCTATTGTGCATAAGCTCTCCTTATCACACAAATGTCGAAATAAGAGTGACAGTTTTTGTGTCGGCTTCATGCTATACAACATATTAGAAAGGCCCAGGGAGTGAGCGGGTACATCTTCCTCCTAACTGTCTAGGTCAAATTCAGGTGATGTAAGTTACACTTCTGATCAGATTTTTCTGTTACCCCAGTGTAATTCTCAACTGTTTCCATTCGTTCCAATGGAGTTACTCCCAACTTACACCAGTGTAACTAATGCCAGCATCTGTACCCAAAGCCATGGGGGCAGATCTTCAACCCCAGGGTAAATTTGTCCAAGCCGTAGTGGAACTATGTCAGTTCACGTGGAGATGCTGCCCCACACTTTTTATGCCAATATCGCTTAACATGCATTGTTGAGTAGACATTTTCCCATATGAATGATTGCACAGAGGGAAGCAGGTCTGGTAAATTAATTACCCACATCCTAGTTACTTAATGAAATGTTCTTTGGGTCAGAGGTATCCCTTAGGATCTATATCAGGCAAATTACCCTTGAACCCGATGTTCAGAATCACTCTTTCTCTATGACCACATAATCTCAAAGCACGTGGATAGTCTGTTGTTGTTTTTACTGATGCAGGTGTCAATGCAGAGGAAGAGTTAGCTATAGAAATATTGTCACTCTAATAAGAGTTGAATTGAAGCCTATTAAATAGATCAATTATTTGGATGTCCTGGATTTTATATATACCTACACGTTGATATTTCTGGTTTTTATTTGCCTTTTTATATTTTTAAGAACAAATGGAGAGAAAAATATATCCCCTACATCTCTATATTTGGACTAATTCCTGAACAAAATGATTTCCAGAGATGCCCTGTGAGATGTCAGTGGAACTTACTGCTGCATTATGAACGTTATTGATGTCCATAATAAAGACCCATGCCAAGCTCAGGTTCTTGGCATTCTTGGCAAATTACACGCTCCAGTGGGATGCTAACGCTGCAAATGGGCTTGTTGTGCAGCTTGTGTCCAATAGATCATCCCAAGAACAGACATGAAACCTGAACTTCTTACGAGGCTTTTCTACTTCCCCACCCACACTTACTATGCTTCTATAGTCCAACAACACGAAGGTCAGAGAAGTTTATTGACTGATGCTGGAATAATTTTTTCTGATAAAATAACGGGGCAAAAAAGGAGGCAGTGGAGACTGTGATGAATAATATCGACAGGTCTGCTGTGTGTGTTTATAAGAATGGGTGGAAACACTGTTAACATGATGGAAACTCAGTGGAAGATCGAGATTATACCCACCAGCCTAGGAAAGGTTGCTAGATGCTATCGTCCACAGTCAACTGAGCACCATATGGTATATTTCCCTGCCGGCTCCTCGCTACCTTCTTTCAGTCCACTGTTAGTTTTTAAACAGGGAAAATTATTTAACTGCATTTATTTAATCATGTCATCTTCCAAGCCACAGTTATTTGTGAAAGAGGAGACCTTGAAACGGTTTTTTGCAGGAAATGGCTGTGCTTACAAATACAGTGCATGGCAGATGGATCATTGGAGGAACAAATCCCAAGGATACGCTGTCAAGTGCTGGAAGGGGATGTCCTGCAGGACTTGGACACGGAAAACACGGCTTTACAAAGCACCCAGAGGTGCCTAGATCTGAAAGACCCTTATGCCCAGCAGAGGAAATGTCTGACCAGCTTTAAACAAAGCCTGTGGAGTAAAAAGAGCCCAGTGCTGATCATGGACAAATCACATTGCACCGATGCTCCTGGAGCTTGCTTTAGGCGTATTCTCACTTTCCACAACTCTCTCAGTGAACATGTGTCCTGGGAGGAGGGTTCAGAAGAAGGAGGGAATTCTCAGTGACTAGCTGATGCTTGGAAAGGTGAATTTCAAATCACCACAAACTTGAGTCCAACAGCTGCCTTCATCTGATCAGAAAATCGTAACGTCCTATGGGCAAAGGGCTGAACCTGCACCCTCACCTGGGGCATGGAAACTGTGTGTGGGTCGTGCTCAGAGACGGACGTGCAGCTGGGGGACAAAAGATGTTTTGAGTATGATTGGGCCTTTGTAACGCCGTGATTGGGCCTCGCTTACTAACAGAGAAGGGAGCAGTCCTGGACTTGACAATATAGCACAAGCACAGAAAAGGTGAACACAGGCTCAAGGCATGGGATGGAATCAGAAATAACTAAACGCTGGCCCTGAGCTGAGACTCTCAGTACCAATCCACCATGTCCCTTCATGCAGAAGTGTTTGGCTCATGGATGTTTCTAAAATACACTGGCAAAGGGAGCAGTACATATGAATGCTGTCGGGAATGTTTGTTTAAAAGCACACTGGCTCATTCTTTCTTTACTCTGATTTTCAAACGGCACACATGCACTGGGGCATACTAAAAAAGTGCGTCCAACTGCCTGATGGATGTGTGCATCCGTGCACAGTTACTGCATGTCAGTCAGGTGTGTGTGCAGGCAAGGGTCCCGCTGGGTGCATAACCAATGACTTACACTGCAATGCAATTAAATGTAAATGCAAAAAAAATGTAAATTAGGTGCAGGATTGCACGGGCAAATGGGAAATGTTTAATTTTCAATATGACATTTTGAGACAAATGACCAACTGCCACAACAAACAAATGTTGAGCCAGGCCAACTTCCCCCCCTTGTTTCAGGAGCATCCTGAAGCATCTTACCCCAGCGGATGCAGCGATGAGCTGATAGACCACCTCGTCTCAGGTAGCTGCAGCCCCCCTCAGGACTCAGTGCCTCGTTAGCGTTCACAATTAGGAAAGTGGCGAGCTCTGTAAATAAAATAGCAGGCGTGCCAGAGAGCGCCTGCCTGCTGCAGATGTGCAAAGCTGCTGTTGTTTGAGAAGCAGGTCAGCCTGGCCAGGGACTCTCCAAATTAAAGGGTATTGCACGAAGACAAATGGCTCACGCCAGCGAGAGGCTGCTGGCGAGCTGCCCGGTGCTCTGTGCAGCTGAAGGGAGGTCAATGACCAGTTGTGTGCTGGGGGACAGATTATGGTGGTTTGCAGTGTCAGCATGTAAGTTGCTGCTGTCTGTGGGCTGGGGAGATGCAGGGGCCAATTTCTTTTAGCGACCCAGCATAAGTGGCTGGTATCAGATGACCTGCCTGGGCTTTCGTGCAGGTGTGGTGTGTGCTTGTGATCCCCTCATCACTCCCCCACACACTGTCATTTCCGCTGGCAATAAGCCATTCCGAGCCGCTACAGTGGCTGGTTTGGTTAACCCAAAATAGCCCACAGGCAGCTATTATCTTAGTGCTCCGTCCTGTGAGTAATACTACATGCTAAACTAGGGGCCACAGTCAGGGCCGGCTCCAGGGTTTTGGCCGCCCCAAGCAGCCAAAAAAAAAAAAAAAATAGCCGCGATCGCGATCTGCGGCGGCAATTCGGCGGAAGGTCCTTCACTCCCAGCTGGAGAGAGGGACCATCCGCCGAATTGCCGCCAAATCGCTGGACCTGCTGCCCCTCTCCGCAGTACCCACCCCAAGCACCTGCTTGCCAAGCTAGTGTCTGGAACCGGCCCCGGCCACAGTCCACACAGCTGTGGTACTTGAGTGTGGCAACATATTCTCCCGTAGTCACCCAGCCTCGTCAGTGTCTGGCTTGCATGTTTTGGATAGTAATAAACATATTCACGCTGACTCAGCCCCAGGCCACGCAGATTCTTCCGAGACCTAGTGAGTAAGAGATACATGGGATTATTTAAGTCTTGGGGAGGAAAAATGTATTCGAAGCATTTGGTAATTTTTATAATGGGCAGAAAAAAAGGCTGGGAATTACCACGGTCACACGAATGTTGATGTGACGTCCCAACACGTGTAGAAGGTTGGAGAGGGAAGAAGAAATTAACCGAAAGCACAGCTTGACTTCTGTGACAGTCACAAAAGAAATGACACTAATTAAACGTTGCTGCCACCTCGGTTACCTCACTCAGGCAACTGTTACTGCAAAGTTTATTTTTTTTAAATGCTTATAAAACAGGCTAAGAAACTATGGAACTGGGGGACAGGGGTGAGGTGTGTTGGCTGCTTGGCCCAGTGGTTCAAGAAACATAACAGGACTTTGAGGCTCATTTCAAGTCCACGGCATCTGTCAGGTTGCTTAATGCCAATGTTGTACCAGGGTCTGTTCATTTAACTTGGACCATATTTATTTTTGATACTTGTATTAGTGCTTATTTCCTAAATTAATAAACTTTCTTGCCACAAAACTCAGTGGCCAAACACCTCCAAACTTTATTGTTATTCCAGTAGGGGCGGAAAAGACCAGAATTTATTCCAAATGCACAAGTTGTCTTTACCCTGGTGATTAAAAGGTATTCTTTTCAGATGTGCACTTCTACCCGAAGTCCCTCACAAACTCTAACAAACCCAAAGAGGGGGGGAAAGGCCTGGTCTGGCGTAGTTCTGCAGACATGCACCAACAGTTGCTGAAGAATTGAAAGGCCTGAGTGAAAAGAAAAACTCAAACGAACTCAGGGCGTCTCTGCTGGTGTAAAGGTGCAGCGTGCCATTGGCTCTGATTTGAGCAGCAGCAGGGGCGGATCTGGGCCACTCGCCCTAGCACTTGGAGGGGGTAAAGCCTCCAGCCAGGTAGGCCTTGTCCAGTGGGGTACAGGGAGAAAAACTGAGCATAGGAAAAAATCTCCGGAGAGAGGAAAAACCCCCACCCCCCATGTGCAGCTGGGACCAATGGAAAGCACCATTGCTGGGAATGGAGGAAGCGCTGAAGCATAGCAGGTAGTGCTCACTCCTGCCTTGCAAGGGGAAGGACTCTGCCCTCCTCCGTGACGCTATTCTAGAAAAATGCTGCCGGTTCAGGGCAGGCCCGCCAGGCAGCTGGTGTGACACTTCGTTCCTGCTCCATGACGGGGACCAAAAGCTATAAACATATCTTGCTTTTATCCTGCACACTCTCACTATGAGCCCGCGGCCTGATCATTTTTTGCCAGAGAAAGGGCAGGGAGCAAGTCTCATCAGGCCGCCTCCAAAATCCAAGGATGCCCTGCAGTGCGAGCAATCAGGTCACCAGCTATGGCTGTCAGACAGCCAAGTTTGAAAAGTTTGGCTGTAACGTCCATGACTTTTTTTTTTAATAAACTGGACTTGAATTCAGTCTGGACCTTACTTGTCTTTATAACAGCAACTCTGACAAACACAGAGAGCCATTTGCCCATTGCCCTCTGGCTTACAACAGCCAGGCAGCGCCGTAAAACTCAGCAGCAATCAGGCTGCAGGTATAATCCTGGTGCCCAAACATGGCTGCAGGCGCAAACTGCCAGTTTTCAGAGTCTTAGATCCTGTTTGCCTGTGAAGGCAGGAAGACGGCGCGCATCGCCAGCCGGCAGCGCGGCCAGTCCCTGAGAAAGACACTGCGCCACTCTCGCGCTGCAAGAGCCCAGGTGCTGAATACCCTGTTTGCCATCCTCCAAGGGGGGAGCAAGGTCAGGCCCAGCCAGGAAATCGCCCAATAACAAAAGGCAGGGCGTGGGGATGGCGGATGAGCGCCCCGGTGGGGAGGCAGAACGCTCCCTCTGCCCGGCCTGCGGCAGGCACCACTTTCTCTCCTCCGAGCTGGGCGCTGTACCCTGCCGGGCCGGTCGGCAGCTGGCCGCGAGTTTGCTGCTGTTACAGGATGGAGCGTGGGCCAGGGTGCAGGAAGTCAGCAGAGATGGTCCCAATGCTCCCGCCTGCCCTAGGGGCTGTGAGTACTGGGGGGGGGGGGGGAATCACCGCCACACCGCCCATACAAGTGCTGCTAACCTCTGTGATAACAGTGCTACGGCTGCTACACGGCCTCCGTCACGCCCAAACTGCCATTCACCACCCCCGAGACCGCGCCGCACGCCAGTGTCTAATCCTGCGGTGAAATGCCCTCCCCACCCCCCAGCCTCCTTGCAGGCAACAGAACTAATCATATTGATGGGCTCAGGGATGGAGTTCACTGCTGCCCAGCCCTGCACTAATGGCCCTGCACAGCAGCAGCCCGGCACTGGCTGGAGACACCGGTATGGCCCCAGACATACTACTCCCATCCCAGGTGGCCCCGGGAGTAGCTGTGCTGAATGCAGCCATCGCGCGCCTCCGCCTTGTCCCCCAGCCGGGCAGCCTCAGGGAGCCTGGCACAGACCGTGTTTAGCCCACGTGAGCCAGGAGGGTTAGCTTTAGGCTCCCAGCAGGCCAGGGTGGGGCTGGGTGTGGTGGCGAGGGGCCAGTGTGGGACTGTCATTAACCAGGCAGTGTGCGTCTGCACCCAGCGGCTGTGTGCCTTGCAGTACAGGGTGAAGGGCACAATTGGTCGCCTTTGTCTAAAAGGCTCACGGCGGCCCGTACAAAGACCAGGCTCATAACCTGGGTTTCTGATGCCACTCAGCCCTTTGAGTAACACCCCAAACACGTTTCAAGTGCACTGCCCCAGTAGTACCTGGCAGGCTGAGTTACTGATCAGGGATGGCCATTACCCACCCCCAGGCAGGTAGGGAGACGTGTGGTCTCGAACAGGGAGGAGACAGGAATATGCAGGGCTGGAGAAAACAGACCTGCTGGTCAGCTGGGTGGGTGCATGGGTCAGAGTGGGGATGAGCCGGCGAGGCAGAGCTCTGGGCATGAACTAGGGTGGTCAGGTGTTCGACCAGAATGTCTGATTGGAAAGAGACCCTGGTGCTGTTACCTCTGCCACTGGGTGGGGTGGGGAGATGCAGCTGCTGTTGGAGCCTGGAGGAGCAGCTCCCCCGCCCCAGCCTGCCGGGGACCAGGCTGCAAAGACAAGACCAGTGCCATTGGGGGAGGGGGGGGGGGAACCTATCTGCCCCCTCCCCCACTGCACTTCGATTTCCCCACTTGGCCGTTTGCACCAGGGACCCACGTCTTCCCTGCTGTGGCTTGCTTTCCCCAGCCCCTTGATCCAGGGACCCCCCCCCCACTGTGCCCCGATTTCCCCACCCTAGTCCCGCGCTCTGGGGGGGGGTCTGACACGCCGTTCTCCCCCCCGGCTGTGCCCCAATTGGGCCGCCAGGCAGGTGCCACATCAGCTTCTCCCTGCCCAGCTCTGCAGGCGGCCGGTGAGACCTGGGGGCTGAGGGAGCGAGCGACATGGCCGGGGAGGAGTGGGCGATTGGGGCGGGGCCTTGGCAAAAGAGGGGGGGGAAAGGAGGGGTGGGCTTCCTGAGTGTGTTCTCTCTGGCCCCAGTCACCCATTCGCTTCCACGCTCCAGCCGGACAGTGGCTTGGCCTCATCTTCCATAGGCCTCCCCCCACCCCTGTCCCAGCCAGGCTCCTTCAGCTTCCGCCTGGTCCCCCCAGCTGGATTCCCAGGCCGCCCGCCTCGCCTCGGCAGGCACGGTGCGGGCAAAGCCAGCTGCTGCGGGCGCACGCACCCCTCCCTGGGCTGCCAGTATGACGAGCACTTTCTAGCACGGCCCTAGGCAAGCAGCACCCCCGGAGCCGCACAGCGCTGTGTGCTTGGCCTGAATTGCTCTGCTGCCCAAGTGGCTTTGCCCAGGGAACACTGAGAAGCGGGGACAGCCCCCTGCCTACGGCAGGCCAAAAATTGCGTTAACCTCATTTGAAAGAGCCAGTCCTCTACCTTATGGCGCGGGGGGGGGGGGGGGGTCGCCTAGTGCCTGGCACAGTAATTCTGGAAGGGGCATGGCCCCTAACCTTACACATTTGGAAAGTGTTGATATTTATACTTGGCATGCTTGCACCTAAGGACCCCGGTAATAGTAAAACCAATCAGCAATAAAATAATTGTTAGCTAGTAAACCGCCCAATGCCTATGGGTAGTCGGTAAATACAGTGTTACTTGGCCCAGTTCTCATGTAGGGAAACTGAGTCACAGGGAGGGCGCTGGTGTGGGCTGAGTCCCAGCACAAGATCAGGGCAGAGCTGGTAGCCCCGACTCGCAGGGCCCTGTGACACTTGTGTTTTCAGTGAACGGGAAATAATTGTGTGCTGAATGTCGGGGGCCTCAGTAATGGAACCTCCCCTGCCCCGCCTCTCCCCCCTCCAGCACCACCCTTGCCCCCATCCCTTCCTCTTCTCCCCTCCCCCTCACTCACTACTCTTCCCCTCTGCTGCCTGGGTCGGCGGGACTCTCCTGGGGGCGTCTGTCTGGGAGCTGCAGCTGCCCCATGCGGGTAGGAGGCAGCCCCGGCTGAGTAGGGGCTGGTGATGACCCAGCACCTCCCCTGCCTGCAGTAACTGTCCCGTGCGTGTCGGGTCAATAGATCTCACCAGATACTCTCAGGTCCCCTTTTCGACTGGACTTTCTGGTCGAAAACCAGGCACCTGGCCACCCTAAAGGGGCCGACAGTTCCAGCACGCTCTCCCCCCCACGGACACAAGGCCAGTGACCACCAGCCATTCAGCCCGCAGGGGTCTAACTGCCAAACAATGGTGATAGGATGCAGAGCTGATGGACACTTTTCCTAATGTGTGGAGAGCTTTGAGGATTCTGCTCACAGTCACGCATGGTGAGTGCAGCTTTTCAAAGCCCCGGATCATTATCTGCAATCAACGACGGCTGATGAGAGACTGACATCGCTTGGGATTGGCCAGTCTTTGGCTCTGACTCCAGGGGCGAAGGTGAGAAAGGCGATGTTTTGAACTCAAGGACGAGGGTTTGCATTCTAAGGCTGGCACCTACAGTAACACTGTTTAATACTGGTCCGCCCAATGTTGGTGCACAGTTCAGTTTCGTGATGTTAGCACATTTCAGTTATTTTTAAAATTAAAAAGTTTCTATAAGCTTAGAGGTAACAATTTTTTATTTGCTTATATCTGGCATGAATAAATACAGATTTGCAGACCCTAGCATGCAAATTTATGGTCTTATATAACAGGGATAAGTCATGCATAAAAATTGTGCATCAAAGTCATGAAATGGGCTACAAAAGCAACAACAAATAAGGTATTTAAAGGTTTAACAAATGGGGGAAGGGGCACTGAAGATGCTCCTCTTGGGGTGCCCTTTGGTTTAGGGCTAGGCCTGGCTGCAGGCCTTGCAAGAGAATGTAAACTGGGCCTATTCTGAAGGGCAAAGCCTGTCTCCCTTAGCTCGTAACGCGATGTAAGATCAGAGCAGTCGAGCGATGCATGTCTGCTCAGTGTTGTTTTAACATCATTGTCCCTAGTGGTTCGTGCCATTTGCGAATACCCCTGCTTGTTCTGAGGTGATTTGCAGCACCCCAGAAGGGGGTTAGAGCTGCGTGCTATAAAGCAGCTGGCACAGATGGGGTGTTGTACCCAGCTCCCGGGCTAGGAGTGGCAGAAGTGCGAGATTCCACCCCACGACTGGTATGGGCAGGAGGCCTGACACCTGAGGGGATGCACAGAGACCAGCAGCACTGTGACCCTGGAACCTGCAGCATGTAAACTCAGTTTACCAAACAGAATCAAGTCAGCAAAATTATTGTGTCCCATGGCAGGCATCCAAAACCCATGCCAGCAAAATACCTCCCCGCTCCCCCAATTTTAGCCATGAAAGTAAACCCAGGTGGCTGCTCTTTAAGTCAGTCTGAGCTCAGCGACAATGCTTTCAGCAGGGAGCAAACTCCAGTAAGCGCCGTATCCATTGTAGTATAACTCTTGGCAAAAGCACAGGCTTGGGCTCTCTGTCTTACGTCAGCCCATGTTTGTTGGTCGTGTTGACATTCACCCGTCTGAACCTCTCACTGTGGTTGTTTTTTTTCTTACTTGGATTGATAAAGTCTTAACAACATTAAAACACAACCCACAAGAAATGATTGTTCCTACGGGACTGTCCCTGGAGAGCATCAATACTTGTCGAATACTTGAAAACAAGACTCTGCACTTGCTGCAGGGGAATGAAAAATCAATAAGGGTGTCTGTCATTGCCTGACAGCATTTGATGTGGTGAGTAACAAAGCAGAAAGGGCAAATGTCAATTACACTAACGGCACCTGACTGCAGGGATGAAAAGCACCTGAACAGACTTCACTGCATAGAACCCCGTGGACAAGCGCTGATTTCTCACCAAAAGCAACAACAGACTGATAGAAGATAACATACCTTTCATTCGATCCTTTTCAGCCCTCGGTGACTTTCTTTTTCCTGGCTGAGTCACCCTGGGCCCCCAGCTAATCACTTTACAGTGGGTTGAGGAGTAGAGCCTGAGCAATGAGAAAAATGACATTGAAACAAGTCAGCTCCGGTCAGGAACAGGCGTTTCACTCCGGTGGTGAGGGAGGGAATGAAAAAGGCAGACAGATGGTTCCATTGTACACTGCTATGGAGTTGTTGGCTGGGTAAAGACAGCTCATATAGGAGCTAAACCGTCATGACCACTGGGTGTCAGCATTTGTACTTGAATCCAAATGATCAGAATGAAGCAGATCTACAGTAATTCGACAAGACCAGAATTTGGTATTGAGTTCTCTGAAGTTAAATGGAGGCAGATTTTCTGCTGCAGCTGAGGTCTGCTCAGTAAGGGCTCCCCGGCTCCTTGATTCTCTGCCCCAAACCTGCTCCCGGCATGGACCAGAGCCGCTAAATCTCTGCCCCCCGCCATGGTTGGTGTTGTCAGATGCTACCGGTGTGGTGCTTCTGCTTTCTCCTATGTTGATATCACTCGGCAGCGCGCGTGTGCTCCCTCTGTGTGCTGACCCAGCAGACCTGACGAGAACCCCCAATAACCACAGAGTCTAGTAAGATGTAAAGTCACGTCAACTAGGTTTATTGCAACCTCGGACACAATTGCAGTTCCCTGTAGGTTACTTAGTCTACCAGGCATACTACTAATAGATGCCTCTTGGCAATGGACCCGGCTCAGTCAGTGGCGGGACTTTCCACTGCCCCCTCGGCCGGACAAAGACACCACCCCAGGGATACATTCTTATACACAGGTACAAACAAGTTACACATCACTCCTGACATATTGAGGTACAACCCTTCTACGTAGTAAGGTGCCGCCTCTCACCTTGTACATGTTGGTTCGATCAAAACAACTCTAGCCATCATTTTACCCTTTTGTCCCTGTCATTGGGATGGGTCAGCCTGTTCCATGTTATCTGTGGAATGTTCCGGTATAGTGTATGTTCTGATAGCTGGTGTCCAGGACCTTTTAGGGATGTCTCTTTTTGCAGCATCAGCCCTTTCCTTGCCAGCTTCTGTGAGCAGGGCCTGCCTCTGGCTCACAGCTTAACTTTGCTTTATGTTAGCAAAGTCTTGACCATTACTTTAGTTCAGGCCTCAGGCCTCATACCAGGCCTCTGATACCAAGGTTTATATCTTAGGGCCTCCTCTTACTACAGTTGGGATGTGGAGGCTGCAGGAGTGGGGTGTAGGGGTGTTCACTGCATCAGCTGTGGGGGAGAGGGCCAGACGGTGTTTCAGTGCTTTGCAGTGCTGAGTGGACCTGATGGATAAAGGATTGTTATTTATCAATGGCTTCTGGCGAGGCATGTGACCAGTTTCTAGTTTGTGGCCACATATAAACAAAGGCAGCTTCAAGCAAGCGGGGGTAGTGGGGAGCGTCTCCCATGGACGCCTCTATGCCCGAGTCAATGGGAGCGGAACAGTGGTGTGAGTGACATCCAGGGAAAGACTCCGCTCATGCTGGTGTAAATCTGGAGTAACTCCATTACAGTCAATGGAGCCACACCAGGGCTACAGTTACACCCTGGTTTAGGTGAGACGGTAAGTGGCAAAGCGTACCTTGCACCCCTCTGGCATTCAGCATGTGGGTCACATGCTGGGGCTGCTGCAGGGGGGGTGTAAGGAAATACACACACACTTCAGCTTCTGCCTGCACCATCCCCAACGGGCCCGAGGGCCAACTTCACCCCTGGGGGAAAACTCTCCCTGACGGAACAATTGTGTTCATATCTGACTCTCAGCTCCTGCTCCAGGCACGCAAAGCCCCAGAGAACGGGCCGGGTACGTTCTCCTGGCGCCGGGCTGAGTACCGCTGACTGAACGGCAGGTGGTGACGCGTCTCTTCTTTAAGAGACAGCCCGGAGATAATGCTGAAGGCCTCCTAAAACCACGTGACACCATGCCACCTTTCAGCACTGACTTGGTCCATTGTCAAACAAGCCCCTTTGTGCTTCGCCCCATAAACAGACTCATCGGCCTCCTTCAAATCCCACCTCAAAGCTCTCCTGAGCAGTGATGCTGACAAAAAACGTGCCTAGGGTGCTGGGATGCCGAGCCCATGTGTGTGCTGCCGCCCGGTGTTGTTTCATTGGTTCCTTGTGCCCCCCCACCCCTCCTGTTCGCCTGTACCCAGCGGTTGTCTCTTGGCTTATGCTCAGATTCTAAACTCTCTGGGGCAGGGGTCTCGCTCTTTGTTCGGTGTTTGTACAGCGCCTAGCGCAATGGGCCCCTGGGCCCTGATTGGGGCTTAGGGGCTATGGTAATATAAATAATAATGGCCAGGGTAGCTGCTGCTGCTGCTAGGATAATCTCCCGTGGCAGCTTAAGAGGATGAAATATACAGTTATTTCAGCAGCTGTCACGGAGCTGATTTAACAAGGGCTTGCACTGAAATAACAAATGGTGTGAACCAAAACCAGTGTAGTCATTTCTGCGTGAGGCTCTGTGTTACCAACCCGCGGTGAATCAGCTTTAGCCACTTCCGTCCCAAAGGAAGGATTTCCACCCCCAGCTTGGCACGGATGTCCCTGACTCAGGTTTAGCCCCCGTTAGCCCTGCGGCTGCTCTCTCTTTGCTTGCAAGGAAAAATGAATGAATCTAATGAGGCAGCTTTGACGTCCAGCGTGAGGCTCCTCAGAAGAGCATGGAGTCACATTTATTGTCTGGTTAGAGCTGGCAGAACAGGGGCTACGCGGAGTCTGACTAATGCTGTAAAACCCACGAGCTGTTTGCCAAATTCCCCTTACACTAGATTGGAAGCTCTTCAGGGCAGGGGCCGTGTCTCCCTCTAGGTTTGCACAGTGCCCTCCACAATAGGGTCCTGATCCTGATTTGGGAGCTACCATGATTTCTATCCTCAGGGGATATAAATCGGCGCAGCTCCTTTGACTTCACTGGAGGGACTCCAGTTTACACCTGTGGAGGAGATGGACCGTACCAAGTCATAACACCAGTGCAATTGAATAGTTCTGTGGGACTAAAACTGTTTCCGTCACTGAACAGCAGGGCCTATTTGGAAGAGGACGATGAAGCAAGCGCCTTTGTGTATATATAAAACTCTGATGGTCTCAGGCAGATCTCACGCACACATTGCTTAGCACAGGGGTCTCAAACGCCCAGCCCGCAGGCCAGCTGTGGCTCAAGAACCTCCCCAATGAGGTCCATGAGGCTGCAGCAGTTTTGGGGCTGGGTCTCTCCCTTGGCCCCATCTGCCGCCCCCAGGCGCTCCCCCAGGCAATTTACAATGGCCCGGGGCCCTGCCCACCACCGGCAGTGCAGGGGAGTTGAGTGGCATCTGCCTGCTCGCTCCACGTGTCTGTCAGCCCCTCCCTGCGGCCCCGGGCCGGGCTGGGGGGCCTCCGCGTGCTGCCCCCACCCTGAGCGCCCCTGCGGCCAATGGGACACTGTGGGGGTGGTGCCTGGGGGTAGCAGCATGTGGAGGGCCCCAGCCTGCCCCGCCTTGGAGCTCCAGGTAAGCACTGTACCCCCCAACCTCCTCCCAGAGTCTGCACCCTCACCCCCTCCCCAGACACCCCCTCCCACCCTCAAACTCCCTCCCAGAGCCTGCACCGCCACCTTCTCCTCCTGCACTCCAACCCCCTGCCCCAGCCAGAGCCTGCACCCAGCACCCAAACTCCCTCCCAGAGCCTGCACCCCAAGCCCCTACCCCAGACCTCCTCCTCCACCCAAACTCTCTCTCCGAGCCTTAGCCAGGTGGGGGGGCGGAGTTTGGGGAGGCGGGTTCTGGGCGGCATGAGTGACATTATTGGCCCACTGGTGGGATTTGAGGACTGGCACTGGCCCTCAAGTAAATTGAGTTTGAGACCCTTGGCTTAGAGGCAAACAGAAACATTGGATTCACGCCTCTAACAAATACAGCACCAGGCAACAGTTTGCAAATGAGCTGCTTGAATGGTGGAAATTGCTCTGCAAACAGCGTGTGTCAGACTCACCCTATGAACATGCCGAGAAATAAAACAACCGGGTGTGGAACAACGACCTCCAGAAGCTTTATCCCAAAATCAATATTCATTTTCTTGCCTTTCCAGGTGCTGGTCTCCTGTTGGGGCTAATGTTGTTCAGGCATGACATAGAATTATTGCTCAAGGGATCCAACCAATAAATAAACCTCTACTTTAACAGGTGTTATGCCAGAGACATTTCAAAAGGTAAAGCAATTAATAAATCCTAGGCAGAGACAGTGGCACAGACATTTCTCCTTCTGTCAGCTCCATTCAGCTGGAAAAAGCTGTTTAGACTGGCTTTTGCACCCATGTAAGTGATATCAGATACGGGCCCGGAGCGTGAACAAGCAAAACTGCCTTGTTCTAACTTACGTTGGGAAGCTTTGAATGAAAAGGTGTCTTGTTTCCTTCTGCCGTTGCTCTTCACTTGCCTGTCAAGTCACTCTGCCCTTTTGGTGGTGGCTTCACCTCTGCAACGTGATGCCCCCACTAGTGTGGGCTGCTGATCCTCACCTTTAACAGCCCTTCCATTCTCCGTCTTGACCAAACCACCGTGTGACTGTCAGCACAAGGTGTCAGAGAAGGAAGTGACTCCAAAAGAAACAAGCTTCCAGCCTTCTCCATCCCCCCTCCACCAAGGTCTCCTGTGTGCTTGCTGTCTGGACCTTGACATCCTACTTGTCCTCACTAAGCTAATCTATTGTGGCCACTTTTTCTGACACTGGTGTCCTGCTGAGCAGTGGCAGAATTCCAGGGCTTTGCAGGCCAGCTTTCGAGTGGAGAAGAAATCAGTGATCTGTGTATATTCTAAGTGTAATTGGTTTATTTGCCCGTGTACACCAGTCCTGAAATGAGATGATCAAATAGCATGCAGGCAATCCCTACTTCCAGCAATCTCAGCCCAGCTCTAATGATCTGATGGTGCACCAAGTAGTGATTCGAGCACAGAGCAAACCTACTTGCTGCTTTCAGTTGCTTCGACTACAGCAAATCTTGCAATCAAACCTCCAATAACACAAGCATTTCTTCAACGACTAACACCTTGCTTACCTGCTAAGAAAAACAAAGACTATGTGTAACAGTGCCACCTGGTGACACCTGCCATAACCCTATTTTAAGTTTTCCAAAGTGCCCATCAACCTACTATCACAGTACTAATTTCCCCATCCATAAAGGTCCATCATTCACTAGCATTGCCCCTGTACCTCTTTCTGATGATGCCACATCTGTTGAAATCCCCAACTATGCTTTTATCTTCTATCACCTTTACTCCTCTCCCATCGTTGTCCTTTCCATGATATATGCTTCTCCTCTGCTCTCATGTAACAACCACAATCAACTCCATTGTCAGACATCTCTACTGGAGCACCATTCATTTCAGGATCTGGTTCAAAATGGTTTTAGACTTTCCCCAGCTCATCTATTGATTGTCTCGCTCTTTACTGCCCTCGCCAATCTCCCCTCCCCCCTCCCACTCAGCTGCATCTGTCTCCTTTCTGTTCCTCCCCACAACTGTGCCAGCACTGGGCTGAGCTCCGTCTCTGGCCACCGCCGTGAACTTTCCTGGCTCTCTCTGCAACACGACCATCTCTTTTTATAACATTCCCTTTCGCTCTTGTCCATGCCACTTATCTCCTCTCTTTGCAGTGGAACACTTTCCCTGTGTGCAGCAGACACGGTTTAGACATCTCTGTTTGCTGTCATTTGTTGCAGTGTCACTCTGGGATGTAATCCTGTGAAGCATTGGCAGATGCATTGTGTGTGAAAGAAGCTAGACCCAGTAGCTCTGCAGGCCTGGGTGGAACAGCAGCCACCGAGAGGCCACCTCTCCCCTGTATGCCACAATGCCACCGTTGAGATGAGATGAGTGCGTGAGCTGGAGAGCTCTAGCATAAACAGGACAGGGTTGCTGGGCAGGCATTCGTTGGGAGGGACCCTGCCTTGGGCCACCACAGCCTGGATTTGTCATCCTCCAGGAATGCTGCGTTCCCCGGGTTTTGGGGAGTGCTGAGGGATTCTGGGGCGTGTTTCAGGGCAGTGTTTTTTATATTATTATATACTGTGTACTTCAGTTTCCAGGATGGGCTCATCGGGTGAGATTTTCAGAAGTGCTTAAGAGAATTAGGCATCTCAATAGGAGATGGCACATGACTCTAATGGTGCTGCTGGAGATTCCACCCCAGCGTGGGCCAGGCCAGGTGGCTGGAGGGATTCATTTGAAAGGAAAAATAAAAATATAAAATAAAAACAGCTTGAGATAATTTCATTTCATCTCCCCCAGACACAGTTACACGTATTTAAAGAACTAACACAACAGAATGTACTTTACTGGAATTCACACAAGGAAAGGGCAAACTAGAATAATAATTAGCAATGCAGTTTCCTAGAGAAAGGTTTATGTTTCAAGGTTAAAATCTATAAACAGGCCAATCCTTCACCACCTCCATGAATAGCTTAGAGTCACTCTATGAGCATTAAAGACCAATTTATCTGCCTTGAACTGGAGAGCAAGGACCAGATGCCAGATAAACATAAAACATTGAAAGCCTGGGTAAAAGCGTCTTCGTTATATGTATCTACTTTTACCAGCATCAGTCCGCTTCTAGAGAGCTGACATCATGTGCCTGGCTAGAGAGTCTTGCCGGCATTTCAAGAATGCGTTCTCTGCTGCTCTACCTTTCTTCAGCAATATTAAGGCCTTGCATCTGCCCTTGGATACACAGCCCCCAAATCATGTCGCGCTGAGTGACTGTGACACACGAATGCTACTGTCAGTCACAACAAAGGCACCTAGCCCGCCTCGTAAAGAGGTGCCAATCACTTTGTTTTCTTCAGGAGTTGGCTCAGTGCAAATGAACAAGGACAAGGTTTTGGGGTCCATTGATCCCAGTCCTGCCCTTGGCTCCAGGCAGCCCCTTGCATCCATGCAGCATCCCACTGAAGTCAATGCAAGTCCACTTACGGAGCTCTGACTGCAGACTTGAAGGGCATTTACATTGTTAAAAGGTTGCTATTTAATGCGTTTGTTCTATTGCATTTGTTTTTATTCTTTTGAATAGGGCCTTAGGCACTTTTGCAGCGGCTAAAGGACATACATGAATACAGTAATTATATTATCATTACAAGCACTTGGATGCTGTGATAATGGGGGTCACACAAAGCCCCAAGAGAGATTAAATCGGATAAACCAGTTGTTTAACCAGCCTCCTGCCAGCTCTCTCTTTCTGGCAGTTCATGTTTACGCCGGTCTGGTTTGTCCTTTCATAGTCCTCAGCTGTTCTTCTGCACATGCATCCACCGGCTTTGCTAACGCCAGCCTTACTGGTGTAACAGAGGTATCATTACCTGGATGTAGACCAACACAGTCCAGTGCACCTAATACTCATTTTGGGGTTACACCCATTAATAACTCAATTGTCAAGAATGCACTGGAGAAAGAAGGGGCCACATCCATCAGTGAGGTAAATGATGGTGCATATTACACCTACGGCAGAGCAGATTTAGATTAAGTCTCAGGAAAAACCTCCTAGCTGTAAGACCAGTAGGACAATGGAACAGACGCCTCGGGAGGTGGTGGAAGCTCCTTCACTGGAGGTTTTCAAAAGGAGGCTGGACAGAGCCATCTGTCTTGGATGATTCAGACACAACAAATCCCACATCTTGGCAAGGGGTTAGACCAGATGACCCTTGTGGTCCCTTCTAACCCTGTGGCTCTATGATTCTGTATTACGTGGCAGGTGAATGTTTGTCATAAAACAGATGTTTGAGTTCCAGGTTTTCTCAGAAGCCATTTTATGGCATCCAGATTGTACTGATCTCATGGATAGACTGTGCGTCCCCAAGACGGATGGCCAGAGATCTTTCTGCTCTGAATTTATACTTCCCTTCTCCCTAGGAAACACTGTGATGTGTGACAAAATGTGCGACAAGGAGAAACATGCAGGAGATATGGCAACACATTCTCAACGAAATGCTTCAACGGAGCTCTCTCTCACTGAGCTGGTGCCTTTGATTAAAATCTTAGTTGCCTATGAATGGAACCTTTAACAACCCTCCAATTTTGCTAGGTGTTAAATTCTCCAGTAAGAAGTGGCGTTAAATATTTAAGTAGAGAAATCTGAACATAAATGTAAAATACTTCTGTAAAGTAAACAAACAAATCCAAACCAGGAATTATTCTAACAGGAGTTAGATGACAGATTGCCTTCAGAAAAACAGTTTAAATAGTTCAAAACATCCACAAAGAGGTTCTCTAAAAGCCAATTGAATAATTAGGCTGTATTTCACTCAAATAGTAATCCAGTTTAGCTGTGACCTAATTACCATTTGACACAGAGGAAGGTTCAGAACAGCAGATTTAATTTACTCCTCTGTGATATTATATGATTGCTCTGTTTGATGGCATTCGCTTCCTCACGATCCCTAATGAAAATAAGTGTCTGTAGGCCAGCAGCCCTATGTTCCGGCAGTAGTGAAAGAGCAGACATTGTCCCATTAACTTACTGATAAAGTTTGATTTAAATATCAGGAGCGCTTTATGTACTTGGAAAAGGGAAGCTAAACACCATCCATAGGAGAGGAAATGAGTCACCCGTTACTGCTCTTCATTTCAATCCCCACAAATTTCTCTTTGCTCCATTGCACACAGTAATTTTTCACCATCATCACCAGCCCAGAGCAATTAGAGTTTCTGCAATCCTGTCACTAGGCACTTGCCTGCTTCTTTACGCACCTACATTCCTTTGAAAAGCTGGCCCTAGGTGGCTCGCCGTTTGTAACTGTTTTACCGTTGAAGATTTTGGTTCTTTGAGAAGACCGCACCGCAGCAGCATTCGGCAGAATGGCACATCACTACTGTACCCGACTGCTGTAAAGAAACGAAT
Source organism: Malaclemys terrapin pileata (assembly GCF_027887155.1). Taxonomy (NCBI): domain Eukaryota; kingdom Metazoa; phylum Chordata; order Testudines; family Emydidae; genus Malaclemys; species Malaclemys terrapin. Next base: position 1,884,931 of record NC_071513.1, on the reverse strand, counting down.
TAAAACAGTCTCTAGCCCGGTCACTACAGCAGCGCAGTAAGACGCAGTGACCGCGGCGAGCTCTCGAAGTGCTGCCTGGACTAGGAACATGACACGTTGCTAACAGTGGGTGCAGCCAGACACAGTTGAACTGCCATGTGGAGACAAGGGCAAACCCGGTCCCGTTCAGCCCGCTTGCAGAATCCAGCTTTGTTTTGGAAATGGCCAGTGGGAGAAGTGTGAAACTGGCCAGGGAACTGTACTCACTGATAATCGACGGAGTCAAGCATTACCATAATGTCACCCTTTAATAGCAATTATGGCCTTCGCCAGGAACGTCTAGCGCTACCTGGAGCCCCAGTTCCATGGGCGTTTTAACTAGTGACTTCAGAGGGAGCCAGAGGAGGGCATAAGTCAGCAGGTGACATAACATTGTTGTTTCCACCATCCCAAGGAGGCCAAGTTTTCCAGGACAGTAGGTGCAGCATGATGTTCGTGCTCAGAACATGGGTGTCTAATCTGTGCACGTCCCGGGTTGTGCTACAGCACCCACCTCCTCCATAGTCAGACGCAATCGCTCATCTGAGGCCCCTGCTCAGCCCAGTCAGAGCCATCAGGTGATCCCTGTGCAGCCAATAGGAAGTGATGCAGCTATTGATGGGGTGACGTCTGCCAGAAGGAGAAAACCACACCAGATACCGGGTGTGGACTTCTGTGTGGCTGAAAACATCGTAATACTTCAAAGTGTCAGTCATGACATCAGAATCAGCATCGTAGGACTGGAAGGGACCTCGAGAGGTCATTTAGTCCAGTCCCCTGCACTCATGGCAGGACTAATTATTATCTAGACCATCCCTCACCGGTGTTTGTCTAGCCTGCTTTTAAAAATCTCCAATGATGGAGATTCCACAACCTCCCTAGGCAATTTATTCCAATGCGTAACCACCCTAACAATTAGGAAGTTTTTCCTAATGTTCAACCTAAACCTCCCTTGCTGCAATTTAAGCCCATTGCTTCTTGTCCTAGCCTCAGAGGTTAAGAAGAACAATTTTTCTCCCTCCTCCTTGTTACAACCTTTTATGTACTTGAAAACTGATATCACATCCCCTCTCAGTCTTCTCTTCTCCAGACTAAACAAACCCAGTTTTTTCAACCTTCCCTCATAGGTCATGTTTTCTAGATCTTGAATCATTTTTGTTGCTTCTCTCTGGACTTTCTCCAATTTGTCCACATCTTTCCTGAAATGTGGCGCCCAGAACTGGACACAATACTCCAGTTCAGGCCTATTCAGTGCAGAGGAGAGCAGAAGAATTATGGCTCGTGTCTTGCTTACAACACTCCTGCTAATCCATCCCAGAATGATGTTCACTTTTTTTTTTTTTTTTGCCACAGTGTTACACTGTTGACTCACATTTAGCTTGTGATCCACACTGCCTGTCCCACCCCAACCCCCATCCCTTTCTGCAGTACTCCTTCCTAGGTAGTCATTTCCCATCTTGTGTTCCTTCCTAAGTGGAATACTTGGCATTTTTCCTCATTGAATTTCATCTTATTTACTTCAGACCATTTCTCCAGGTTGATGCAATGAAAAATCTCTGTGGCACATGCTACAAGGACCCGTATACACTCTTGCTGGTCTGGCTGCCTGAGCTGCCTTTTACGGTTCTCAGAAAGGAACTAAAGTCAAACGAGGGTCTTGGTGTTTTACTATGTACCTGGTGTCGCAATGGTCAGGGGCAGCCCAGCCAGGTGACATTTTTCTGCAGGGGTGGCAAGAGACATCTACATCTTCACCCTGGGATGGCCCTGCTCTTGGCCCGTCAATGGCTGAGGATTTTGGTTATACCATGTAAAGCACCCCTCAGTGGCTCTCGCCGGAAGGAGCTTTCTATAAGGGAGAGGCTGCTTGCGGTGTAATTCCGTTTCTCTAGAATCCAATGGCCCCGAGTAACTGCTTTGCTCTTGCGTGAATCAACATTTGTATGACCTGGCCCTCAGTTCCCAAAGCAGTAAACGTCTGAGAAGGTAACATGAATTCTTAGCACCATACAGTGTCCTGCTCAGAATAAGCATTAGTGGCTCTAGTCAGAGCATTTAATAACCTTGAGTAAGTGCAGTGACAGGCAGCAGATAATTCGTGGGCACTACTCCACTGGAGCGGGAGATGTGATTGCCAGCTCGTAGACATGCCAGTCCTAGCCCTGCTTAAGCTAGCATGGCTGTGTCTACCCAAGCTAGAAATTGTACTTCCGGCGCCAGTGGAGATGGCCCCTGCGGGTAAAGCTCTGTGTAAAACACTGGCATCTTACGGCAGCCCAGGACAGCCGCGAAGGGACACAGACCCATGGAGCAGAATGGCGGGTTGGCAGCATTAAGGGAATTTCTGTGTTAACAGGGCTAGCCTCGTGTCTTGTACCAGTGGCACAGCTGAACAGTATGGCTTGTGTGTGCAGTGGACTTATTGGTGCTCATCTAGCCGATGCCAATGTGAAAGCTGCAGGGTGAAGCCTGTCTCACAACCGTGGGCAGGCAAGGCCCCAGGAACACTGTCCCCGAAGTCTTCTGAAATCTCATCAGCGAAGCTGTTCAATTGCAGTGTCCCCCCATTTGACCAGGCTCAAGGAAAAGTCCGCATCTCTCCCATCTGCTCTGGAAAGGGAGAGGTGCTAAGATCAGTCTGTTTATTCCCCATTAACATTGCCAGGGAACTGGGGCTGTTTTACCTCAACAACAGAGTAAAAAAAAAAAAAAAGAAATCACTCACTGTGCTTATAAAGCAAACCGGACCTGAGCAGAGATTTGGGGACCCAAACTAAACCCCTTCCTCCTGGCAGACAAGTCCACCACACACCTCCAGATCGGGGTTCTTACGCAGTACAAGAGTGAACTGCTGGAATTTAGGAAAAGCAGTGTTGTTCTGAGGACAAGTCCATCTTGGTTAAGGCACAGAGGAATAAATCCACTTTTTTGGCATCACCTAAATTCATGTCATTCACGTCTGACAGTAGTGGAGTTTCATGTTCCTCAGGGTTTCCTTGTGCTTTCTGGGTTTTGGGGAATGGACGGGTAAAGACATTTGCAGGAGCTAATGTTTTGGCTTAAGTTATTATGCCACAGCCATAGGAATGTAAGAAAAAAATTAAATACATTCTGCTGCTATTAGTTTTTTTGGGTAGGGTACATTTTAATTGGGGACGGGTAGAGGAGAGAAGAAAACAAAGTGAATATTTTCTTGTCAAAAGACCATGAAAATAATTAAATAAGAATTATTAAACCAACAAAGTTTCTTTAATAAATTAATAGCAGCATCACAAAACCCTGGGGGTGAATGACCAGAAAGAAGTTGGGAGATGACAGCATTCAACCATTCACAAAACTGTTCCCATCTGCTGGCAGGGATGGAACGTTGGGGTCATAAGGCTGTCCTCTCGTATGGTTATCTGAACAGGTAATATACATCCAAATGGTTTCAGCTGAGTAGCAATGGTCACTGGAGGTACAAGTCTCAGGGTGAAAGTCTCTTTTTTAAACATTTATAAAAGTATTGTAGCGTCTATGTTCAATTCTCAGTATCTACATCCAAATACAGGAGGTTCCCTTTGTATCATAACTACTGTACTTGCATGAACAGGATGGAAGGTTCCTAATCAAGGATGATCCCTGCATGTGGACTCTGCTAAATACTAGGATGCCATGACATATGAACTGTTTATACATGTGCTATAAGCTAGTATCATTCAACTTATTGCTAGTACTTTTAAAGTCTGTGGTTGCTTTTTTAAAAATCTAGATAGAGAGATTTATTTTTGGAAAAGATGTGCTGTGAATTCGCCCTGCAAAAATACTCAACGTAAGGAAACACACAGTTCTGATCTCCTCCAGCACTTGCAGTATTTCAAACCTGAGCTAGAGAAAAGGGCAGCCACCTGAGGAGGGAAGTGGTGTCATTGTCCAGCCCCTCTTCTACCAGCTACGATGACTTCGTAGAAATACAAATGGAGACGTACTGAACATTCAGGCCAGTGCCTGTGTAGCTGCAGAATACATGCTGCTTGTATGCATGCTGCCTGCCTGCAAAGCAGGAGCTGGAGTCACCACCGTGGCACTCCATTGATGGCAGTGGAAGAACTGACACTGACATGAATGAGAGGAGACTCAGGCCCAGGGACTTCAGTGGGATCGCACCAGAGTCAAACCGGAGTAATGCAATGGTGGATCAAGCTGTGGCTGTGGATTCCTGTAAGGGCCACAATCAGGTAACTGCTGTCACGTGCAATTCAACAGTGTAACCCCTTCACTAAAGCAACAGCGCCATTCTGCACTGCCTTTGTGGGTCCAGTTGGTGCCTATGACCATGACAAGCTTATAGTAAAACCAGTTCACATTAGGCAAATGCAATTCATCCTTGACATGCCTCACCCTTGCTATTCTCGGGCTTTTCATAAGCAGAGACTGCCAGTCATGCCAAAGGCACCTACCTCACAGGGATGTCGTTAGGTTCGTTAATTAGTTAAAGAAGATATAAGCCACTAAAGGCTAGCTCTGGCATGATGCAGAGTTCCAGAGCCTCACCCGAGTTACAGTTCCTCGCCTAATTCCTCGTACCGTAATGCCTCACTTAGTGTCCTCCCGCTTAACGCTGTTTCCAAGTGACGTCGCTGCTCCATCAGGGAACAGGCTCGTTTGAAGTCGTGTAATGCTCCCTTAGAACGTCCTTTGGTTGCCTGCTCTGTCCACTGCGTGTAGGATTCCGTGGAAGAGCAGTGACTTTACAAGGGAGCATTGCACAAGTTCCTCTTCTCCGCCTCCTGCCCCTCCCTCCCAGTGCTTCCCCCGCCGCCAAACAGGCGCTGCTTAGGACTTTCTGGGAGGGAGGGGGAGAAGCGGCTGCTCCGGAGAGGAGGTGGAGTGGGGACGGGAAGAGGTGGGCCTGGAGCATCCCCCGGCAAAGTCGGCACCTGTTCTTCTCCAGGGAAGCGACCGCTGCTGCTGCGAAGGTGCTTCCTAGCGTCCTTGCCTGCAGCGGGCTGTGCCTGTGTGGGGTAAGCCAGGGGCACCTCCCAACACAGTACAGTACAGTATATAATGCCTTTTGTCTGCCCCCCCAAAATTTCCTAGGAACCTAACCCCCCGCATTTACATTAAATCTTATGGGGAAATTGGATTCGTTTAACATGGTTTCACTTAACGTTGCATTTTTCAGGAACAGAACGACGTTAAGTGAGGAGTTACTGTAGCTCCTGGGGCCAGTCGCGTACTGTTGGTTTATACCAGGTGGGCTGGTTCCTGGGATGGAACAAGCAATGGCCTCACTTACTCTGCTGCACCTGGGCTCACGGGGCTGGGAGGGGTCTTTCGCCCTTGGGGGGGCTCACAGTCCGAGGCATAACCAAGCAGCAGCCCTCCCAACACGAGCATGAAGTCTGGTTTGTGGTGGCAGGATGCGCAGAAGAAAGCAATGCTGTGTCTCCAGAACTGTGACACTGCCCATCTCAGGCTGCTGAGACAACGAACATGTGAATGAACAAGGAAATGTGAGACTGGTGAGAGCAAGAGGCTAGGAAAGATGAAACAGAGCCCTAGTGAAACCAAAGCCCGCTTCCTGAGGTAAAGCAAATGACCTGAGTCCAAAGACATGCCCACTCAAAGCAAACAGCCTGACCCAGCAGCAAGTGAAGGGCACTAGGCTGATCTAGGAGCTGTCAATAATAGACTTTGCTTGCAACTCTTCCCTGCACTAGTGTGGTGTAAAAGATCTGAACAGGAGCTAACCGTTGCTTCAGAGCCAGACACCGAGCCCAACTCCGTTCACCTTTCTCATGTGAGCCACCAGCACATGTCCATCAGACAAAAAGGCATGAGAAAGTGGAGCAGAGCCTGGCCCACTGTTAGCTCGGCATCTGATTATTTTTAGGATTCAGGGCAGAGTCAGAGACACTCTATATACAAAGGAAGGGCCAAGAGAGTTTGCTGGTTTTAATGCCACTTTTCTAAACCACTACGAGATTTCAGGATCCCAGGATCAAATGACCCTGAAAGGCCAGGACTGCAGAAGCGTACTGGAATTGCGTTCCCTAGTTCTGTGGCATGAACAAGCATCTGCTAGGAACCAGGATGTGACTGTCAATCTCAGCACACTTGGAAATGAACTCAGAACTGAAAACAGCTCTCCAGTGTGAAAGGTCACCCCACCCGCACCCCCAATGTGACCAGTCTGGTTAGCCAACTGTTCCCTTGCAATACTGCTACGCTTAGCGGAGGGATCCCTTCCAGGAGTCTGGTTAGACTTGATGTTGCACTGTTGCATGGCACATAACAGGGGTGAGGATTTAAAGTATATATTTACTGTCAACTTAAAAAAGTTTTCCTGATCAACACTTGATCTATAACTATGAATGGGCCACTCTGGACCCCAGCAAATGCCACCTGAGTAAGAATTCAGCATTTTTGTTCATACACTGGAAGAAAATGTCAGCATTTTGTCCAAGATGAAAGCAAAATACTCGATATTTTTGATCTAGTAGCAACAGTAAATATAGAACCTTAAACCTCCCCTCAGTGTATGTACGATTTAAAGCACTGGGCTGGAAAGATGAATTTTTTAAAAAAGCTTTGTTCAGGATGCAGTATTTACATTGCTCTTTGACTGACACATACACTTTTACACAGGTATATTTCAGCTGCAGAGCCACGGGTGGGACTCAGTTACACACAGCTCACCCTTTCGCTTACAACATTGCAGCTGTTTATCGACAGCTCTGAAGTCCCCGGTTGCATTTCTAAGCCCTCCTCAGTTTCATCCAACTCCATGCTGTTGAGTTCATTGCCATTTCGGTAGCTATTTAAAGTCAGGTCTTTCCCGCACGAAGCTGTGGAAGCCACATTCAGACACTGGTTTTGTCGCAGTGTCGATTTTTTACTGGGTTTGTACTGGCATCGGATGTAGTTGGCAAAAGCCCTGCGATAGGTTTTATTGAAGAGCGTGTACACCAGGGGGTTAATCCCAGAACAAATGTAACCAACCCAAACAAACACATTCATGAGTTCGCCCAGGAGGCTCCCGTCACAGGCTTCCTTGCAAAGAACAGACATGATGTTAGTGATGAAAAATGGACACCACAGGATAAGAAACAAAAAGAAGACAATGCCCAGGACCTTGGAGGCTCTGCGCTCGTTGTTGATAGACTGCATGGTCCCTTTCCGAAAGAGCACGGCTTCCTTATTTACAGGAGAGTTCAAGTGGGAGGCCGCCTCGTGGTTCTGGAGCATCGAGATGTTCTCTGTGTTGTTTTCTTTTTTGAGGCAGTTCATGCTGCTCCTTCGTTGCTTGGGCACCTCGCCGTACATGAACACCGTCGCTTGCTTCTGCAGCACCTGGACAGTCAGGCAGTATGAGATCACCATGATGATGAGTGGGATAAAGAATGCCACAAAGGACCCAAAAAGGACGAAGTTCTCATCATTCAGAATGCAGCTCCCATTCACAAACACCCTGGAGTCATCCTGCAATCCTATGACCGGGATGGGCATGGATATCCCTGGAAAAGAGAGAGCGAAAGCAGACTGTTACTAAAGCAGACAAGGACTCCGGAGAGCGTGCGTAAATGATGCGTGCCTCACACACACACACCCACACACACCGCATTTCACCCCGTGCCTAGAGCTGTTCCAAAGACAAGTCAGTATCCCCAGGAGGAACAAGAACACCTGTTGTAATGCTCAACCCCACTAGGTGGCAGCACGGCTCTAGTGACAGAAAGACCTGTCGTCTCGAAACATCGTGCAGGCATATTGGACTCCAGCGCCGATGCAATGAATCACCTCCCCAAGGTTTCAGTAGAGCTTCGTTCCCAGGCTGTTATTTCGAATGCTAATTCTGACCCGCAGACGCTGTCATGGCTGTAGACACGGTAGCTATTTACGACACCAATGAGCTTTGCTATACTCAGGCTGGCACCAGGTTTGGGGAGACTGCGAGGTCACAAGTGGAGGACAGACCCTCGGACTTTCTGAGGCAGGCCCAGGCCAAACACAAGAAAGTGACAACCAGCGAGCTGTGTGGCCAATCTGTGAACCAATATTGCAACGACTGTAAGAGAAAACCAGCCTGGTTCTTCCTAGCGCTCTGGGGGAAGCACACGCTGACCTCTGTGGTAGCTCAGCCTCTGGGTGCACAGCACCTCTCAGGATCAAGCTTCTTGTCTGTATTTGCGAGGGGAGAGCAGGGGTTTCTGTAAGCTGTACAGCCTGTGTGTCTCCAGGTACGGGGGCTATCTGCAGCGTATCCCTGGCAGTCATCATACAGGCAGTCTGGTCTGAAGCCTTAGAATGAAGCAATTGTGACGTCTAACAATGAGGCATGCATCAAATAGTGCCTGTCTGATTCCTGTCCCTAGGACCCAGAATGCAACAGGCTACGGGTGTGTACAGGCTGCCACGGGAGGTACGCCTGTGAGAACAGAAAGGGCGGAGGGAACCGCACCCCCCCAGTGTCAGTGAAGGGGTGAAGGAGGCGGTTGTGAATGGGCCAGTCTCAGAGCTGAAGTCAGAGGCACACAAATAAGGCTTTGGCCTGAGACAGGAAGCCCACTTTAAATGAATAAATTAAATTTTACTAGGGTGCATCTTCCAACTTCCCCAAGTACTGGGTCTGCTGACAAAACTACAGGCATCCCTGTATTGGCCAAGGGGGTTTCCCTTGCTCTCTGCACTCATCAATGAGTTAGATGTAGACAGTGGCACAGAGAGCACTGATGAAGTGTGCGGACGATACCAAGCCGGGAGTGGTTGCAAGTGCTGAATAATCACCGGGAACGCTGAAAAGATCAATAATTGATGAAATGTGTGCGGAAGCCATTCTCCTGCTGGCTGCTAAGCCACCCCTGCTGCTCCTACTGAAGTGTTTAGCTCACCAGCGAGCTCACCCTAGGTTTATACTGTACAGTATCATCTTCCTGGGTGATTATAATCCGGGGGGGGACACTTTGCAATACCAAGATCTTTGTATGTAAATTACATATCTATTGTCTTGTGTGTGTCATGTTTAGAAGTCCAAAATCTTTATCTAAAAGCAGAGAGGTAAATGTGCTCTAAGCATGGCGTTCTTTTCCTGCCTTTGCTAAGTGACTTCCAGGATCCTGAAGAATACATCTGAGAACTGTCAGCCTCATACAGTTACTATTTGCCGGTAGGTTAGTGAGGGAATTTCTGCTGAAAAGCAATGACGCCTATAAATGCTTCACATACCTAACGCTTGTCCTTCATTGTCCTGATCTACAGCTCCATTATCCAGCCATCTCTCCCTCTCTGCAGACTGCCAAAGTTCACATCCAGGCTCTCATCATCTCATGTCTTCACCAATGTCATCGCCTCCTCTCTCACCTTAACTACGGCAACCTTAACCCTCTCAAGTCCATGTAACACCCTGCTACTAAAAACCAGCTTAGCTTCTTGGTTCAGTTGCTTCATAGCTATTGAACAATTACTGGGTCGGATCCTGCGGCCCTTCCACAGGGGAGTAATCCAAACGAAGTCATATCAGAATAAAACCTTGACAATCTGAATAGATGTTTTGCTACAAGCTGTTAGTAAGAAACAAGCCCACTCTATTCAGAAAATAACAAGGGTCCAAATTCAAGCATGATGCAACTTCACTGAGTTCAATGGAGTTCCACCAGAGTTGGATTTAGCCCACAGTGATTAGATGAACATTCAGGGTGTCATTATGATCACATAAATAGGCAATGCTTTTCTATATTATGGAACCTAATTCCCTTCTCAGCGACACTGGCATGAATCAGGAATACATTTATATCCTGTATTTATATTTAAGTCAAAGCAGATAGCTCTGTGGAAAAATAACAACTGCTGTCCTATTTTGATATCGATAACTGCAAGTGAAACATGTTTGTGAAAAAAGTTTTAAAGAATTCTTCTTGGGAAATGCTGTTACCCTGAAGAATGATTGTGTGGCAAACAGGATGGGTCAGGCAGGCCTGTTGCACTTCTAAAAACGTTTGTAACTTTCACATCTATTAAAATTAACTTAAACATACCTAAATTATGATGGCTGACAAGTATATTCTACTCTGGATGCATCTGACCGGAGTCATATTTCTTAACAACAGGTGAATATTTAATTTTGTGATGCAGCAAAGCCAGTTGTTGCAGGAACCATCTGATGGCAGGGAAAGGGAAAATCTCCGTTCTGAGAAGGAGAAATTAAATTACTTAGGAGCTGGTGCCGGTGTCAGACTCGATTTCAGAGCTTGAGATGTCCAGGGTCAGGAATGAGTCAGATTGTAAAGCCAGAAGGGACCATTAGCTCATCTAGTCTGACCACCTGTGTAACACAGGCCATTAAATGTCCCCTGCTCACCCCTGTATTGAGCTCAGTGTTGGATTACAGCATGTCTTCCAGCAAGGGAACCTGTCTTCATCTGGAGGTACCAAGAGATGGAGAGTCCACCACTTCCCTGGGGAGATGTTCTAATGGTTAATCACTGTCCCTGTTAAACATTTGTTCCCAGTTTGTCATTTGAAATTCTCTGGCTTCAGCTTCCAGCCATGGGCTCTTGTTTTGCCTTTCTCTGCTAGACTAAAGAGCCCTTTGGTACCCGGCATCTTCTCCCCAGGAAGGTACCGACACACTTGACGTCACCTCTCGATAGGTTAATCAGATTGAGCTCTTTAAGTCTCTCACTGTCAGGCATCTTCTCCAACCCTCAAATCATTTTTGTGGTTCTTTTCTGCTCCCTCTTCAGTTTTTCAACATCCTTTTTCAGATGTGAGCACCCACATCTCAGTGTTCCAGGATCGGTCTCACCAGTGCCATATGCAGAGGTGAAATCACCTCCCTGCTCTGACTCCCTATTCCCCTCTGTATACAACCTACCCACAGCATCACTCTGGGAACTCATGTTCAGTCCACTATGACCCCATAATCCCTCCCAGAGTCTCTGCTTTCCAGGATACAGTCCCACATTCTGTAGGGATGGCCTGAGTTCTTTGTTCCGAGATGTAGAACTTTGCATGGGGCTATATTAAAACACATTGTGTCTGAATGGGCCATGCTTGCCAAACGATCCAGATTGCTCTGATTGACTGCCCCGTCCTCATCATTGTTTACCACCACCCCGCCAGTCTCTGTGTCATCTGCATTTTATTTTATATTTCGTTTGAGATTACTGCGTGGGGCACGGGTCACTTGCTGTAGGATTCTCTGCCCCTTGAAGTCTTCAAACCACGATTTGAGGACTTCAATAGCTCAGACATAGGTTAGGGGTTTGATACAGGAGTGGGTGGGTGAGATTCTGTGGCCTGCGTTGTGCGGGAGGTCAGACTAGACAATCATAATGGTCCCTTCTGACCTTAAAGTCTATGAGTCTATGATACTGCTGAAAATGTTGAATAGCATCAGGCCGAGAACTGATCCCTGCAGAACCCCACTAGAAACACCCCTATTTGATGATGAATCCTCGTGGACAACGACTTTTTGAAATCTGTCCGATAGTCAGTTCTTAACCATTTCATATGTGCTCTCTTGATACTCCACAGTGGTCAGAGATGGCAGATGATTCGGAAAGCCTGGGATTATGACAGATTCCAATTTCTAGGAGGGCACTTATTCATTGCCTTTGAAGAAGAAAGGTTAGAAAAGCACAGTGAACACAATAACTGCAGCATGGAGAACGTCGGAGCTTTCCAAAGACTGAAACAAAGAGATCTTTAGAAGTTGATTAAAATATGCAAATGTTTCCGCATAAATTCCTTGCTTTAATCAACCCTCGCTGTCCTGGTTTCGAGGTTTGACAGGGGTGCTCCTCTCTCCCCGTCTGTCTCAAGGCCCAGTGCCCCAGCACTTTTACTGGGTAGCAGAGGCAGATCCTTTGACTCATGGATGCTGTGGATGGGAGTGGGCAGGAGAGCGCTCGCCATCGGATCTCCGATACATGAGTGCACTCGGTTAGTCTCTAGGAGTGTGTTATGGAGCGACAGGACAGCAGGTCTCTATTAGGGAGCGGGTGAAACAGTCCAGTTAAGATAAGAAACGCCCTGTATCCCAAACATTGCCCCCATCATTCACAGATAACCTCTTTTGCACTGTAAGCACCTTCATCCCCAAACAATCCTCCCTCCAGCCTGGGACCATCTGAGCTGCTTGGTTGTCTCCTTGGGAGAAACCCCCCCAGCTCCTGCTACCCTCAGGGTGGTGGTTAGACCAGCTAGCCCTGCGCTGCCAGGCATACTTCTGATCTCATTCAGTCTTTGTGCACCGGTGCTTGCCTGGAGCTATTCCTTAATCACAACCCAGTGACCGAGACCAGGATGAGGGCCAGAGGCATATTTTCGAGGGCAGCTAGATTGGCCACTCCAATACCTGTTCTGTAGCACAGTCAGGGGCCACCGCTAAATCTGCCTCTTACTCGGGACTCACCTTCTGGGAGTGGCCAAGTGACACCCCCCTTCTCCTCTATTCCACCTTCCCCCATTTCTCCCAACCACAGCCATCCTCCCCATCACCCAGCCTTGCAACCTGAGGTTCTCCCTCCCCCATCCGTGGCATGGCCAGTAGAACACAGCTGGGAGCTCTGTGCCTGTGACACTTACCTGAGCTGTGACCACAAGAACTGAACTTATGAGGGCAAGACTGGGACTTGTCCCGAGTCATCTCCCTGCCTTCCCAGCCTGACCTACCATTTTGCTAAAGGTACGCTCTTAACACAGCATTCTCCCCAGATCTGGCTAAATGTATTTGTACGAGTTTACTAAGAACCCTTTGTAGCTCTTCAAGGGAGGGTCCATCTTTTTGTGCTGTGTTTATACAGCGCCTAGCGCAATAGGGCGCTGGGTCCATGATTGGGGCCCCCAGGCACTAGATCAGGGGTCAGCAACCTTTCAGAAGGGGTGTGCCGAGTCTTCATTTATTCACTCTAATTTAAGGTTTTGCGTGCCAGTAAAACATTTTAACATACAACAGGGTCTGTTGTATGTAAAGTAAATAAGGTTTTTAAAATGTTTAAGACGCTTCATTTAAAATTAAATTAAAATGCAGAGGCCCCCGGACCAGTGACCAGGACCCGGGCAGTGTGAGTGCCACTGAAAATCAGCTCGCGTGCCGCATTCGGCACGCATGCCATAGGTTGCCTACCCCTGCACTATAGCAATGCGAATAAATAACTATTATGTAGTAGACTTCAAAGCAGCCTTTTCCTTTCCTGCAGCTGACTGGCACGCAACAGGTCACACAACAATCTCCAACCCACCCACTACTGGGGTGCTCAATGCGTCTTTAGCCAAGTGGCATCTGAGTGGGAAGTCTCATTTCAGAGCGGCACACAGTGGAAAGACCACTGGGATAGTCTTCCTGCGCTGCCTGCTTTCAGATTTTTGCATCTCCTCTTTGGCACAGGGAGAGCAGGAGGAAAGGGAAACAGAGCAAGACCCTTTGGTCAACAAATTCAATTACAGTTGTTGTCTTAATGCCCATTTCTTGTCATCTTTTAAGGCGTTCTCAAGCCAGCAGCTCAGTTCTCTGAATGCTGCTGAGATGCTGTAGCGGTCACAGAGGGCAGACACGCCTCACAGTATAGTCTCAATTTATAAAACAAAAGCACAAGTGACCTCAAGCACATCTTTGTAAAATATTTCATTATTTGATCCAGAGATAGTCTCGTAAAAAATGCCCAAATGTACATGTACCATTGAAAATGTAATGTCACAGACAAAGTCTCTCACCGTGGGCAGACAACAAAACCCAATTGAGTCAAAAGCAATTTTGAAATCAAGATTGGATATTTTTGAAAATATCTGTTCCAGGAATAATTATTTGGGGGCAGGTCTCTGGCCTGTGCTATACAGGAGGGCAGACTAAATGATCACACTGGTCCCTTCTGGCCTTGGAATCTATGAGCACTAAGAAAGTTTTTTGCCATTTCATTTCCTAGTGTTTTTAACAGAAAGAAAAGTTGTTGGTAGGAGCAAGTGGTCACTGTAGCAGTTGTAGTTAGCATGGAAGCCAAGTGGATTACTGATCCTGCCCCTATCCCCTTCTCCTCCACACAGCCCCACCAATCAGCCTTGTCCCTCCCAGTCTGGCCATCCTCCCAGCTGGCCCCATCATACTATTTTGTCCATACTTCTCCCCACCCCATGTGTGGAGGGGGAGGGGGAGCACGGACGTGTCCTAGCAGTGTACCCAGGTTTCCAACTGGACCCAGCCTTGAAATCCAGCTATCTACCCCAGGCATGACGAGAGACCCCAAAGACTCTTTTTAGAGCCACTACAGTTTTCTGAAAAGCAGCTGTATTCTGTGCACTGCTTGGCCCCTCACATCTCTCCTTCCCCACAGCACAGGAGGCTCAGTGAGGGGTGCAGTGGGGATAGTCTCAGCGGAATGAGGACACCTCACGGAGATGAACACAGCCTGAAACAAGAGTCGGCAGATGTGGACGCCGCTCCACTCAGTGTCAGTGCGTGTTCCCGTCCTCCCTCCCCAGGGCAGGACAGCCTGTGATATGCAACAAGCATGCCCATTCTGCACTGCTCACCCAGTATCAGCACGCACATGCTCAGCTGCACACCCAGATGGGCAGGGCTTTGCCAGATCCTCTACACGTGGGGTGGGGTGTGGAGATAGGCTCCTCCGCGAATGACAAGCCCCCCCATATCCCAGCTCAAGTAACAGCGGTTAAGGAGTGGTGGTGGGGAGTTTCAGACCCCTGTAGATGAGCTGGGCCCCCCCCCCAGATCATGGCACACATGAGGGAGGGGAACGTAGAGCTGACCGGTGCCTCTACCCCTATTTCCCCCAGCCCCCCGTCGCTCACCCTCATGTCTCCCTGCCCAGTGTCCCCCATTCCCCCAAACCCCGCTCTTACCACCCATCCCCTTATCCCTCTCCCCGCACTGCTCCCAGCCCCTCTCCAGACTTCCACCACTAATCAGCTCCACTCCAGCTAGCATTGGCATGTGTCCTATATTTTCTTTTTAAAAATAATTTCAGTGCCTTCTGAATAGTCTGCTGTTCTCAGACTCCATTTCCCCAAACTAACAGAGGCAGACTGGAGCAACACCCCTCCCTTGTCGCCAGTCAGACGTCTGCTCCGGGTGGGATGTGAACTCACAGTGTCTGTGTGGGACTCAGATTCAATGACCAGAACAGTCGCAGAGCTGCAGAACTGTGAATTTTAGCTGCTTTTCAAAACTCTTGGTCTTGCTCTCTCTCTGCACAGACACCGTGTAACCCAGGAGGTGCTTGAGCCCTAGAAATTCTTGCTAGTGTGCCTACGAGGAGCAAACTCTTCCTCAAATGACGTTGTAATCTGATTTCCCCCAAAGGCTAGTGGGCAGCATGTGCTCTGCTGGGGAGACCCTGGTGTGGTGATCTCAGCCCTGGTTTGATGCCTAGCTCTATGCAAAAATGCATTTCCAAAGGTCAACTTTACAGAAATCTGGGTTTTTCCCAGGGACTGGATCTCAGGCACCCCCTGTTCAAACAGCCCCAAATTTGGACCTCTGACCAAACTCTGCACCTCCAAGAGGCACGCAAACTTTCAAGACAATCTGAGTAACTGTGCAGACTTCAGAGCACTTAGAAGAGTCAGGCTTTAAACAAAAATCCTGTCTTGACCCTAACTGTAGCAGAGCGATAATAGATAAGACAGACAAAGGCTGGAAGAAAGGGAATATCTGGTTTTCACAGATAGGGAACTAAGGCACAGAAATATTAAACCACTTATGCAAGGTCACACAAAGGATCTGTAGCCAATGCAGGAACTGAACCTGATCTCCTGAGTCCGACTCCAGTACGACAACCGCAAGCCTAGCCTTACTCCCCAAGCAAAAGTGTAGAGTAACACAGTGTCAGAGTCACCTGGCAGTGTTAAAGCCACCTCCATCATCTCTTAGGGCGCCAAAGAAGAGATCTGTCACACAGCTTAACAAAGCCCCGTCATTTCAGGCTGAGGAGCACATCAATCCACTTTCACTTTTCTGTCACCTCTTTTCTGTGCACCACAGTTGTTATTTTCATGAATTACATTTTACTTTGGTTTTCTGCAGACACAAGGTTTCCTGTCTCGTTAGAATTCCTTCACTGGGTGCCAATCAGCCGAAGACAAGCTGCTCCCATTAAGGAGAGGGTCTGTGAGAGGATTTAATGAACAACCAAGACATAGTGGGGGCAACGTCTTTTTTTTAATTGGCCAGTGTATTAGAGCAGAGCTCCTTTTAGAATGAAATTCTGAACCTGCTTCTGCTTTTCAGTCCTTGACTCAAATATTCTGCTATCTTTGGGCCAGATCTTAAGCTGGGATATGTCCGTATAGCCTCACTGTAGACAATGGAGCTATGCCCATCTACAGCGGCTGAGGAACAAGTCCTATATGTGCAGAATTCCCATGAAGGTCTCCGTTAGCAGTCAGTATTACAGAATATTGGAGACGAGACCAGCTGAGGCCACATTTTCAGCTGGTCCAAATTGATGAAGCTCTAATACTTTAATGGAGATGCACCGATTTATGTCAATTATGTGATAATTGGGCCTACAAATTGACTCTAATTGTGAGCTGAACTGTAAAAAGTATGTGAAAGTTCCTGAGATGTCTGGAAATCAGTGAACCAAAATTGGGGTGTTGGAAAGTAAGTGTAAGTGGTGGACAAAATAACAAAGGGATGGGCTATTCCACCCCTTAAAGAAAAGAGACTTTGAGGGGAAAATAGGGAACAACAGACAGAGGCTACTGGAGTGAGCTTCACCATCATGGCTGCCAGCGGCACTTCCCCCTGGGACCCCGGCCTTCATGTCAGCCTGATCCTGAGAAATGTCCTGACCAGACTGGGCCAGAGAGAGGGGCCAGATGACATTGCCGCCTGTACCAGCTCGAGCTGAATCCCAAACACCACCTGGGATGAATTGGAGACTTAATAACAACAGTTCCAGCCCATCTCAACTACCTTCTTCTCGTCTCCCAGCAGGACAGCTATCACCACCGAAGAGCCTGTGAGACAAGGAGTGGGGATTCCTTGCCAGAGCTCTCTTCAGCTAACGGGTAAGGCAACGAGGGGAGGTGTGGAAAGGAAAGTCTCATTCAATGCTTTACATTTCAAAGACTGTCACAGTATTTTCTTCTTTTCTGGATCTGTAATAAAAGGTTGGAAGGATTTGTAAGGGTGGGTTTGCCGTGGTGCTAAGCAGGCTGAGGTCTCTGTATTCCACACCCCAAACTTTGGTTAACACTGTTGAATGTTGGAAAGTGACTGGGTGACGCAAACATGTTGGGCCCATTTATTCCATCTAAATTAACACATCAGCTCTCACCCGGCACGTGAAGCTGAGCAAAGACTTTTGGCCACAGTGAGGGTCAAACAGTTACTTCATGTCCATAAACATTCTCATGACAGAAATAACAGTCCTGCATTCCCCCAGATCTTTGGGGGTGGGGGGGTGAATGCCCTGTACGTGCTTTCATTAACATGTAGTCACTTCATTTTTTCAGTAATACTATTGTTGTGCCTGCCACAGAAGGAGCATTTCCAGGCAGGATTGTGCAGGAGATTTTCTGCTTTCGACAAGGTGAAATGTGCCTGTTTAGCCCTTGCTTTGATACTGACAGCTCGTATTTGTTAATAACTCTCTGGCTCCAAATCATGGGCCCCACCCAGGAACAGCCTACCTTGATTACAAGGGTTGGGTAACACATTTAGATTTCCCATCTGTCATCCTGCACATTAGCCACATTTGTAACATGTGTCCTCAGCTCTGTTTGCTAACTTAGGGCTCAAGTATACAAACAGATTCACGTTTGTGCAGCATCCCAGAGGGGTAACTAGGCTCTGCAGGGCACGGAGGGTCCATGGGAGCTGCTTCCATGATCCAGCCGTCCCTACCATAAAGAATTCCTTGCTGAGACAGTTATCAAACACCTCATGGCATAAATTCAAATCAAATCCAAGTAACGTGAACTTACTCTAAAACTATGACACACGAAAAGATGAAGGGCAAATATATCAAGTTCCACCAGCCTTCCCTTTACTTTTATGTGTAACCTTCTCTTGTGAGCTGGAAAACTTCCGAAAAAGAATACGATTGCCTTTAGCCCTTGAGGCCCTATTCTGCCAGTGTTCCCCAGATCGAGTAGGACCCTACTCCATGAGTAATCCCTCTGAGATCAATAGGGCTTTGATGCGCTACCTAGAGGCCCACAAGATGACTTCTCTGGAACAACTTGCAGAGTAAAGTTCTACTCAGCGTGAGTAAGGATGGAAGGCTCAGGCCCTCAACAGGGGACTATTATAAAATACAGTGGAATGTTGCTTAAGGTGAGATAAGCATGTACTTTTACCGGTTCCTTTACGTGTCATTTTTCATATTCCTATAAATAAATCTCAGTGATAAAAAAGGTGGAACACCGAGACAGTTAAATGTGGGTATGAAATCCTTTTTAAAGGTGAGTGCTTTATTGCATAGATGAACAGGATACCAATCTAAAGCCTAAAGCATAGCATAGTATGTGAATCTTGGAGACTGATCTTGTTTTAACACAGTCCATGTCATACCCCAGCCATTACTTGACTACACGCTTGACTGTGTTTTGTTTTTCTTTAGTTATTTGTTATGTTTTCAATCCACAGAAGCTTTGCTTGGCAAGGGATCATCTTGAAATGGTAAAAAACCATGATGTTCACAATTAATACAACATCAACAAGACATGTGAAGGTCTGCGGCTCATTAAGATGTAATGTCAGGATGCCAAAGAGAAGTCACAGCTGCTACCTGCTACGCAGAACGTGTGCAGGACGTGCCAATTACTTTGCTCTCATGCAGTGCAAGAGACCTCCGTTGTCCTTATGCCAGCCTGAAATGGTGTCGCGCCAACAGGCAGGTGGAGAGATTGCCAGCAAGGCAAGCTGTGTAACCAAGCTTCTTCCGAAACTGGAACGAGGGATGGATAACGAAGAGCAGCATTGTGTCTCAACTGGAACAGAGCAAATGGGGGACTTGTCGTTTTGTTGCTATTATTAATACGCTGGATGCTAGAGAAACAGAAAAACTCATACCTACCAAGAAGCTAGACGTTCTTCCACAGCAAGAGGCCTGCTGCCTAAGGTTCTTACAGCAGCAAGAGAAGTTAGAAAAGACCTGCTCTAACTTCCTCTGGGGGTGGGTGGCTGAGGATCAGGGAGCTGCAACTGGCCTCCTGTGGCTGCCACTACCTACTACATCTGAGTAGCTTTGACGCAGTGGAGAACAGGGCCTTCGGGAGAATTCCCACAAACCCACAGTGCTGGGGGTCGTGCTCACTCTCACAAACAGCTCTGTTGACGCCAATAAATAAGGTAACAAACAAGAAGCTCAAACTGCATTTCTGTTATCAGTCAGTGTGAGTCAGGACAAAGGACAAGAAGGGCAGTGAGTGTGAAGTTGGATTTAAGGGTGTATCGGTCTAACACAAAATAACATTGCTGATGTGAAGGTCTATATTACACTGAGTTCTGGGATCCTAAAAATGGCTCAAATCCTGAAGTTCTCTTTCAATTTTTTCTCAGTCCTTACTGAGGGGAAAACTCCATTGACCTATGCAAGGACATGATCAGGCCCCAAATTTTGAGAATTGAAAAGCTCGATGTATTCTTGCAACAGTGTGTAAACCCACTTCAGGATTCCAATAGGCAATTTCTTTTTGACTAATATTACCTTGTTTGTGCTTTTCCCCACCTCTCACACACACGTATTTAGAGCTTTTCTGCCTCCTGCTCCTGTTCTACATACAACTGCAAGTGAGATGCTTCTCTGTACGAAAATCAAAATGGAAAAATGTGGCACGACTCTGGCCTACAGCCACTGAGTGAGAACAGGGAGCCGGCAGTCAGGGCACTTGGCTCCGTAGCCCTGCCACTGACTAGCTTTGTCATTGGGGGTGAGCAATTAACCTCTTCATGCCTCTGTTTCTCCATCTGCGAAATGGGGACATTACCGACTTTCATACGATCTGGAGATAAAAGGTGCTTTGATAATACCAAATACTATTATCACAAAACAATTGTCATAAAGTCCATGCTCTGGTCTTCGACTCACTCAAAATTCTGACTGACCTTCCTGACATCTGCCTCAGCTATGTTTTATGGAGGTCAGCTGTTTTTAGATGACAGCAACAAAATTATTAATGAAAGCAACAAAATGCCAACATGCTAGGAGCTCTTTCCCCTCTCTCCTACACTCAGCCCCCAGAACAAGCTTCAGTAGGTAGACAGGTCCGTGGCAACGTGCCCTGAAGGTGCTGAGAATCTAGCTGTGTTGAAATTGGCTGCGGGATGTGAATTCCAGAGTTGAAGGCACCCCCTCTCCACCCAACCCCTGGATACAGAACTACAGTGACTGTCCGCTCTGGTCTTGGCTGAGCTCAGCTGTTGCATGGGAGGAGAGGAAAGGTTCTGAGTTAGCCAGGACCCAACCAACACCTTGAGTGACACCCAGAAACGAAGGGGCAGCCAGTGCAGCTCTGGTAGCACCCACACAGTATTCGCCAAGCACAAGCTAGATTGTAACTATGCAGTGTGGAGGCAGAGGCCATGCACAAGCTGCCCCCCCCCCCAGGAGCAGCCGGGGAGACCCTGTGCATTAGAGACACCCCATTGAGTCACATTTCCTCCCTGGGTTCCGCCTCGCTGGTAGGGTGGTGGGGCCAGGCCCCACCCATTTCCTGTCTTGCCTTGCCCACTCCTGCCCCTGGCTCCACCAGGCAGCCTCACTCACTCCCGTGTGCTTGGGCCCAAGGTTGGGTGAGACTGTTTAGTGTGGGCATGAGCCCAAGTCACAGCTCTGCCTTCGGCAGACAGGCCGCCAGCTTCAGGTGAACTCCCCTCCACACAGCCTGTAATGCACCAAACGAGGCAGCTTTGTTTCCTGCCACAAACAGGCTGCTCAGAGAAATCAAAGCTAAAAGTTTCTTAAAGGAGTCCATTTATTAAACAATCTAATTTCATCAGAGGGTATTCATGTGACTTCCTCTCTTTGGCGAGCTGATGCAGGACTAGCACATACAGAAACATGGGCTTCTAACACGTATTCTTGGCTCATTCATGACTTGGAAAGTATATTTCCCATTGTTAGTAAACATTAACCTATTACGACTTCTGTAAGTTAAACTCTCACAATTCTTTAGATGTAAGCAGGATCTGAATGAATTCTCCCCTGGCAACTAGCTGGGGGGAGGGAGGGAGAGACTTCAGGAGCAAAGTGTATTTACATGAACACACCTACTCTGCTTAGATATCCAGCAGATAGAGTGGTGTTGCTCAAAGTGATCAACAACTTGGCTGGTGTTGGGTTACAAATCACTTTAGTATGGAATGATATTAACCAAAATCCTTTTTACATTGGGTATCTAGATAGTTAGTGCCCTATACCTACTGAAACTGAAAAGTTCTTTGTCCTTAAGTTGAACCTACTGAGTGCAAGGAAAATAAATTCAACAATAGAATGTGTGTAAACTTTTCCCTGCTTTCCCCCCGACCTTAATAATATAGTCCAGGCATTCAGGGAAGGGACCTCTCAAAGCTAATGAAGAGACTGCAGAAGTATGTTATAATAAATAAGGCATGGTAATTGATAAGGGGCATCTTATAATCCAATTCTGTTCTGTAATTGAAAAGGAATATTTTGTTGCCAATGTTTTCTGTGATTTATGAAATAATGACCCATTGAAAGATGTTTTTAACTCATTAGGAAGTGCTTATTAGAACAGGTGCTCTTAATAATAATGATTGACTTAGAAATCCTTTTAGCTTATCAGTCATGTAAACTAAGACACCATAAAGAAATTCCGTAAGGAATGAGGTAAAATAAGATACTGAAAACAGTACACCTCTCGGGAAAGTAATTTTTCCCTCCAAAAAGAAACTGCTTTGTCTCACACCCTATCAAAGGCAAGAGATTTGGGGGGTTAGACTGGGAATGAAAACTGTCAGCATCCCACCACTTACAGGGGCCAGCTCTTCACCCTACATACAGAGTGGTGACGTATCTTTTCTTTCTGTATAATGCGGTAGTAATCTTTGACTGATAATCTTTGATTAAATAATTCCATTTGAGACTGTTGTTTGATGATCTTGAATCATTATTATAAATTCAAACATGCAACATCGTTATCTGTCATTTTCTGTACATCCATGGCCAACACTTACAAAGTGGCCTCTACAGCATTGTAGACGTATGTCATATCGTCATTCCAGTGAAGGATAGCTCACTGTAGAGGGGTACCTTGAACTCCTCCAAGAGCCAAGATACAGTATATATTTTTCTCGCAGCACACAAGCCCAGCAGGGTGTAACGGGGGGGAAGGGACTTCCAGTCACATTTGGAATCTTGCCCCAACTGCCGTTTATACGAGCAAGACAATATAGCAGAGCAAAGAAAACCATCCTACAATTCTTCTTGCCACAAATTCCTCTTTCCTACAAAACTGTGAAACATTTTAGTATTTCTTCCCAAAACTAACCCCCCTCCACTTGGAATCAACTCCTGCCATTGGGGACTCACCTTGCTATTGTTTCCTCCTTATTGTACCAGGGGTTTTCTTTTATTGAAGTGGGTCCTCTCTTTGCAGTGGGCTGTTTTACTTTCAGATTCTTCTCTAATGTCCTTTTCCATCCCCTACTGCTTTCTTTGCACAGCAGTTTTATTGCCCCTTTTGTTTGTGTTGTGTCTGTTTATGGTGTTTACTGGCATACTGGTATGTATGATGCAGTGATGCTTGACCATCAAAAGCAGTGGTGTTCTCAGATAGCATTGCTTAGTATCACTAGCCAATCAGAACAAAATATTTCTACTTCCCATTCATTACATTTACTCATGCAGCCCAGGTGAACGTGCAACCTCTTAAAAATCCCAATGGAAAAGAGGTGTAACCAAGTTAGTTACTCAATAAGACACAGTTGGAGTGTGAGCCACGTTGCTTACCTATCGATATGGTCCAAACTGCAGCAATTTTCATAATAGCCTTGGTGCGGGAATTGAAGCGGCTGTGCTCAATAGGATTGCGTATTGCTACGTACCGATCAAGAGAGATGGCACAGAGATGCATGATAGATGCAGTTGAAAAGAGCACATCTAGGGAAATCCATACAGGACACAATTGTTTAGGCAAAGGCCAAGCAGAATCTGAAACACAGAGAAGAGAAATGAAAGGAAAAGGAGAAGAAAATGATTTGAGAAGCTAGGTCATCATTTATAATCAAAGTGGTCTGGTATTTTAAGCCAATGACATACTTTTAAGGGGTGCATGAATGTGGATGACAGGGAAACCACCTCCAACATCTACATCTACTCAGTCCCTAGCTCCAGGTGTCCAGCAAATTCTCAGCATTTCCCAGGTATCTATTTTCGGTCACTTGCATTATTGTTCCCTAAACACAACAGAATCCTGACCATGCTGAACTGTTGAGTCGGGAATGCCTTTGGGTCCCAGCTTAATTCTATATACCCCTGGTTTTTCATCTCACCCAGGCTTTCATTAAACCAAGGGCTGCATATTGCAATATGCTATTCAATCTGCTTGAGACCAGAGAGTACCACTCCCTATTGGGACCCGTACCAATACATATTTGCTTCAAGCTTTCTCTTCAAAGGGTGTAAGGTACCTTTTCTATAAGCTGACTGGTACCGCTAGCTCTGAATTCAGCTTTAAATGTGCTTCCCAGCTTGGGCTGTTGCAGTACCTGAATAATGCTTACCTGCCTCACAGCAGGGCGTTTGAAGCTGTAAAGTGCGAAGTATTATGATTTACAAAAGTGAATACACTAGCAACCTGAATTGAGCAGATAGGTTCATCTGACTGCTGTTGGCACATGGCTAGTAGGGGTGTCTACAATTATTAATCAGTTCACTAAGTAGTGAAGTACAGCCTGAGAATAAAACTGCCCCAGAAGGATCCTCAGGGGACATCGCTATTTAAATTAAGGCTGGGAGACAATTGATTTTTGTCTGATACTCTGCATGCGTTAATGCTCAGAATGGATTGTAACAGATCAATGACACGTCCTGCCAACCTCTGGGCTTCCATCTCACCTATCAAAACAATTTAATCAATCGTGTCTACAGCAGCTGCAAACATGAGAGGTGCCCGAAGATTTGAATAATAAGGTATTCCGCCATCAACAGCAAGTTGTTCATTATTCAGAACACTGATATTTCAGGCAGTTTTCACACCAGCCTGTTCTATATCTCAGCCAGGGAGGATTAAATATATCAGCTATAGAATCAACTCTTCAGTAAGAGCGATGCCACATCCTACCTACCCCCCCGGCCTCCCATTAATGGAAAACCAGGAAGGTTGGTCAGAACCTCACTGAAACCTTTGTTAAATGGGTAACCAAGCAGGACAGAGCCCAGAGTTTCCTTGCACTTCATGAAATCTGAAATGAATTGAACCAAATTAAATGATTTAAAATTGGCAAAGTGAAGATCAGGAACAACTAGCAAGAGAACGTGTCAGAGTGGAAAAAGATACATTAGCCCCATCGTACAAGTGGGAGAACTGAGGGAGGGACTAGCTGAGTCGCTGGCCAAAGGCCATGCCGTGAGGCTCCAGTTCTGGGAGTTACTTGAGCACATGTCTAATTTTCAGCATGTGTGCATAGCCCCACTGAAGTAAATGAAATTTCTCATATGCTTAAGTTACAATCCTGAATTGGTGCTGAGCTGGGACAGAACTCAGGAGACCTGACTCCAGGCCTACGCTCCTCCTTACTGGATACCAGCCCCATTAACATAACGTTCCTTGAACTTGTGGTATCATTCACTGGGAACTCACCTAGGCCAAAGTCCCTGATTGATATAACCGCCCGTCTTTCTGGAGACCACCGCTGTCCTCGCTCAGCTCATTGGATGCCTGTTTCCCAACCCCAGGGAGACCCACAGCACAGTAGGGGGTGCTCCGACAGCAGAAAGCGCACGCGTTTCTAGTGCTTGTCATTTGTCATGTGTCTGCGTTTCCCTGGGGATCAGAGGCCTATGTTCATTCTCACCCCCAGGAAGATCTTGGCTGCACACCAACCTGTTGCCCTGCTGAGTTGGCCACCCTGAGTCCTGCTCGGTGGCATCCAGTCGTCTGGCTTCTTTTGGAACAAGCAGGAAGTGGTGGATAATTAGTTTAGAGGAGCAAGCACTCAGGGTATGGCTACACAGCGAGTAAACACCCGCGGCTGGCCCGGGGCAGCAGTAACATTGCTGTGTAGATGTTTAGGCTCAGGCTGGGACCCCGCAAGAGGGGAGGGTCCCAGAGCCTGGGCTCCAGCCGGAATGTCTACACAGCAATGTCCTCGCAGCCTGAGCCCCAGAGCCCAAGCCATGCTGCGGATCTTTTATTCCAGTGTAGACATACCTAGAGACCCTTCGGAGAGGAGGTGAGGTAAAAGCCCTGGCTGCTGGAACAGCTGTCGCTGAAGGTGTCTGTGTGATATAAAATCCAATGAAATGGAACATGATTAACTTATGACTAACCCAGTTTATAAGAGGCTTAAGCACCTTTACCATAGATCAAATGGTAAATCTCCTGCGCTAACCCACGCCTGGGATGTCCCTGCGACCAACCTGAATTGAGGTCAAAGCATTAGCAGAGTGCAGTTCAGATTTGCTGGAGCTTTAATGATCATATTCTGAATACCAATTAACGCCGGGAGGTGGCTTACACAACGCTGGAAAGAGAGACTCTGATTCCCTTCATGTGGTTCAGTAGATCAATATAAGCCCCAAGCCCTTGCCAGCAGCTGCCGGCCCAGGCTAAAACATCGTCAGTCACAGTTAATGCCTTGCCAGTCTTTTTAGTAGGCGTTTCTAGGAGCTGCCTTTCTCATATGGACTTAAGTAAGAGACGAGTATAGGAACTGAAGAATTATGATTATTGCATGAATTACATTGTGCCTAGGAGCTCCAGTCTCGGACCAGGACTGCACTGTGCTAGGCGCTGTACACACAAAAAGACAGTGCCTGCACCAAAGCGCTTTTGATCGAAGACAAGAGACAATGGATTGGTACAGACAGGCCAATGGGGAAGTGCCAGGAAATAATGAGACACTACTGATCAGCATGACAGGCAGTGGTGTCAGCACACCAGCAGCTTAATGAATGAAATCAGAATATACAATGAAATCAGGAACTATTTGAACATGACCGCATGCTGAGGAGGATGAAGTGGGACTGGTGAATAGGTATCAGATGAATGGATCTTTACATGAGTCTCTGCTCAGAAAGTAAGGGAATAATATTTGCATTCCAATTGGTTACCCCTCTCACCCCGCCAGGCACAGTGCTGCACTGATCATCAGGAAATCTGGGCACACCAGCCCGGGAAGCAGGCCTCCTTAGTGCCCCCAGTGTGTCTTAACAAAACACTCTCCTTCCTGCCCAATACAATTAATGACACGGTCGTCATGTGGGTGAATTCTGCCTGCTGAGGTTTATTATATACAGTCAAGAGAGCTCCGGCAGCCGATTTTGCTGTATCATTTCATGATAAAAAGCTTTTTGTGCCTCTTTTCTTTTTTCAACCCCTCAGCTCCCACCATTGGTGCCTGTTAGGGTCAGCTCTGCCCCTGAGGCAGAACAAGCAATGGTGCAGGAAGTAAAGTATTAGGGGCAGCAAAAGGGACAGCCGTTGTTTCCAGGCCTGGCTGCAGGCTGGCATTGCTAGTAGTCCTGGGGCAGCAGAAATCCAGCCCTGGGGCAGACACCACAGCACTTTGTTATGGGAAGCTGAGAAGAGGCTTTGCACAGAGCTGCTATCTGGATAAATCTGCAGGCTGGCATCAAGTCAAGGTGATCACCCAAGTCTTCCCACAGACTAATCCTGTCCATCTTTATGAGTCCAGGGCCCCAGGATGTGCTTACGCTGCAGTGACAATTATATGTCAGCAGAGACACTTCACGTTCTCAGGGTGTTCCTTAAGTTATTAAAAATGTCACTCTTATGACGTCTGGGGCTCGGTGGCTGCTTCTAACATTTGACTAGGCCTTCAGACAACAGGTCACAAGGTATGCCCAAGCCACACAAGCAATTAGTTTTCAGTAAGAACAGTCTGTGCATATGAAAAACACCTACCCAGAGTACAACGCCAGTCATCTTGGTAAGAAAGAGCAAAGGACGCCAGCTGTCATTTCATATGAAATGGAATCAGAGGTACAAGGTAGCTGTGCCATGTGACTGGACAAGGATACAGACTAAGGAGAATAGCAACTTGTTTATTTTAATCTTACATTTTCTTTTCCCCAGAAATAATTTACTCACCGAAGTTAACAACTCCCTTGGTCTTTTTTCATTTCCGTTTGACTGGCAAGTCTCAAGAAATGGCCACGACACCGTTATTAGACGTGCAAATGGGTGGGTCAATAATAACTGGATCCCTCGCTCCAAACACCTTTACACTTCAGTACATGGACAAGTGTGTCTCCAAGCCAAACTCGCACCTTAATCTGAATTTTGCTCCAGAAAAACGGACAGAACCAACTCCCTGGATTCCGAACAGCCTGCACTTTGGCAGCACCGAACTTTCAGAAGCAGCTCAAAGTTCTATGGCTTGGGTTAATCGGTATCCTTCGGTTCACCGCAGCGTCTCACTCTCAGTCGTGATGTACTGACAGCTCAACCTCCCAGAGCAGTGTCTTCAGCATGAGTTCAACAGTCAGAATGGAGAAAATCCAACTCCATTTATAGGCATCCTTGTGATGACAACTAATAAAGCAAAAATGGGCAGTGAAATTGGCAGAAGGCCTGTGTGTTAGAGACAACATTCTGTGCCAGGAGAAGCCGTCAATCCGGCGTCTGGCACTCGAATTCTACAGCTGCCTCACTGGTGTGAGAGTGGGCACAGCGTGTGGGGCTGAATCATGAACTAGCAGCACCAGGTGCACAGAGGAGGTTTCTCCCTCCAGGTTCCCAGATCACTTTAGTGAAAGCGAAACCAGCCTGACCTGCTGCACAAAGGGTCTGATTCAAAGCTGAGTGATGGCAGTGGGAGTCTGCCTGCTGACTTCAGTGGGCTGTGGGTCAGGCCCAACAGGACAGAACTTAAAAACAAGATTACGCTGGGCTCTGTGCAACTCATGTGTGTGGCAGTGGAGTCCACCTTCCCCTTGCAGGAGGCTGTCCTGCTTCTAGCATGGGCGAGCAGAAAGGATGCCAGACTTGTCGCCTGGAGACCTGGCTTTCATTCCCAGCTCCATCTCTAGAGCTGTGTGAAAACTGGAATTTCTGTCACCTGGGCAATTCTGATATTTCATCATTTGTTTCTGCCCCGAATTGAAATACAAAATCAAAGTATTGAAATTTTGTACAGAATAGAAGTTCCAAAAAATTCTGAATTTGGAAATGTCTAAACATTTTGTTCAAACTTGTTTTGACATTGGATTGCATCCGCCTAAGGTGACACAGTGTCTCGAGCCCCCAGCCTTCCCTGTTGGGCGGGCTCTTTGGCCAGACTACATCTCCCATGATGCACCATGTTCATGGTAATTCCACAATGCACCAGTGTCGCTCACCCAGAGTGAAGCCTGCAATGCATCATCGGAGACGTAGTCCAGCCAGGGAATTTAGCCCCTAGGGGAGAATGGAGGCTTGGAGCACCTGAACTACAACTCCCAGGGGGCACCACAGCTGTTCAGGCAGACACATATTAATATCGAGATCACCTTAAATGAAATATTTCATTTCAATTTTTCTTACAGAGTATATGGACCAGAAACTACCTTTTCCATCAAAATAACATTTTGATGGATAATTCCAGACCAGTTCTATCTCCCTGGACTTGCTGACCCAGGACAATTTTCCTAACCTTTTTGCACCTCAATTTCGCCATCTGTACAAGTGGGCCAATTGTGTTTAATCACCTTCATTAAGCACTTTGATATCAGTGATTGAAATGTAATATATAAATTATGTGCACTATCATCTTCATTGTGCTTTTCACCACTTCAGCAGCAGAACTACCAGTAACTGCAGCTGGAGGCAACTGAATTCATCCTAGGCATAGCAAATGGAGGGGTGCTAAATATTCATAAGAACATAAGAACCAATGGTCCATCTAACTCACTGTCTCGTCTTCCAACAGTGGCCGGTGCCAGATGCTTCAGAAGGAGTGAACAGAACAGAGCAATTTATGAGTGATCCACGCCCTGTCGTCCAAATCCAGATTTTAGCAGTCAGAGGTTTAGGGATACCCAGTGCAGAGGGTTGCATGCCTGACTATCTTGGCTAATAGCCATTGAATTGGAATTTATGAATTTATCTAATTCTTTTTTGAACCCACTTATACTTTTAGCCTTCACAACATCCCCTGGCAATGAGTTCCACAGGTTTACTATGCATTGTGTAAAGAAGAACTTCCTTATGTTAGTTTTAAACCTGCGGTGTATTAATTTCACTCGGTGTCCCCTAGTTCTTGTTTCAGAGTAGCAGCCGTGTTAGTCTGTATCCGCAAAAAGAACAGGAGTACTTGTGGCACCTTAGAGACGAACAAATTTATTAGAGCATAAGCTTTCGTGGACTACAGCCCACTTCTTCAGATGCATATAGAATGGAACATATATTGAGGAGATATATATACACACATACAGAGAGCATAAACAGGTGGGAGTTGTCTTACCAACTCTGAGAGGCCAATTAATTAAGAGAAAAAAAACTTTTGAAGTGATAATCAAGCTAGCCTAGTACAGACAGTTTGATAAGAAGTGTGAGACTACTTACAAGGGGAGATAGATTCAATGTTTGTAATGGCTCAGCCATTCCCAGTCCTTATTCAAACCGGAGTTGATTGTGTCTAGTTTGCATATCAATTCTAGCTCAGCAGTCTCTCGTTGGAATCTGTTTTGGAAGTTTTTCTGTTGTAATATAGCCACCCGCAGGTCTGTCACTGAATGACCAGACAGGTTAAAGTGTTCTCCCACTGGTTTTTGAGTATTTTGATTCCTGATGTCAGATTTGTGTCCATTAATTCTTTTGCGTAGAGACTGTCCGGTTTGGCCAATGTACATGGCAGAGGGGCATTGCTGGCACATGATGGCATATCTCACATTGGTAGATGTGCAGGTGAACGAGCCCCTGATGGATTCTAGTTCTTGTGTTATGGGAAGGAGTAAATAACACTTCCTTATTCATTTTTTCCACACCAGTCATGATTTTATAGACCTCGATCATACCCTCTCCCACATTGGTCATCTCTTTTCCAAACTGAAGACTCCCAGTCTTTTTAATCTCTCCTCATATGGAAGCTGTTCCATACCCCTCACCATTTTTGTTGCCCTTCTCTGTACTTTTTCCAGTTCCAATATATCTTTTTTGAAATGGGGTGACCAGATTTGCACGCAGTTTTCAAGGTGTGGTCACATCATGGATTTATAGAGGCAATATAATATTTTATCTCCTATTACCTATCCATTTCCTAACAGTTCCTAACATTCTGTTGGCTTTTTTGACTGCCGTTGCACATTGAGTGGATGTTTTCAGAGAACTATCCACGATGACTCCAAGATCTCGTTCTCGACGAGTAACAGCTAATCCAGACATTCACTTTGTATGTATAGTTGGGATTATGTTTTCCAATGTGCATTACTTTGCGTTTATCAACATTGAATTTCATCTGCCATTTTGTTGCCCAGTCACCAAGTTTTGTGAGATCTTTTGTAACTCTTTGCAGTCTGCTTTGGACTTACCTATCTTGAATACTCTTGTATTATCTGTAAACTTTGCAACCTCACTGTTTGCTCCCTTTTCCAGATCATTTATGAATATGTTGAACAGCACTGGTCCCAGTACAGAACCTTGGGGGACCTCACTGTTTACCGCTCTCCACTGTGTAAACTGACCATTTATTCCTACCCTTTGTTTCCTATCTTTTAACCAGCTACTGATCCATGAGAGAATCTTCCCTCTTATCCCATGACAGCTTACTTTGCTTAAGAGCCTTTGGTGAGGGACCTTGTCAAAGGCTTTCTGAAAGTCTATCACCCTTGTCCACATGTTTGTTGACCCACTCAGAGAATTCTAGTAGATAGGTGAAGCATGATTTTCCTTTACAAATGTCATGTTGACTCTTCCCCAACAAATCATGTTAATCTGTGTCTCTGATAATTCTGTTCTTTACTATAGTTGTTACTAATTTACCTGGTACTGAAGTTAGGCTCACTGGCCTGTAATTGCCAGGATCGCCTCTGGAGCCTTTTAAAAAAATTGGTGCCAATTACCTATCTGCAGTCATTTGGTATAGAGGCTGATTTAAGTGATAGGTTACAAACCACAGTTAATAGTTCTGCAATTTCATAGTTGAGTTCCTTCAGAACTCTTCGGTGAATACCATCTGGTAGTCACTCACAATGAAACACAGAATCACTCCGATTTGTATGAGTTGCTGTTTCGAAAAAACACATTACACCAGAGTCTTCAAATGGAAAGAAACATGGAGGATGCAAAATTGAGGGAAATGACCCAAACTCTAAATCAAAAACCTGTGAGTTTTCCACTGTTTCTCTCTAGACAAGGAAGAGAAGGCCTAGCATACAGAAGGGTAAATTGTATACCTAGCTCTACAAAAGGAGGTGTTCCCAAAGCAACGGATCATGGGCAAAACACACTCTTTCAGCATGGGCACCTGAGAGGATTACTTGATCCAGACTTCCTCCATCCGTACTTGCTAATGTTCTCTCTGGTGAGGACTGGAGAAAATGCTGCCTATTGCAAGACTGCTGTTAATCCTACTTCTTAGCTCCACCAGCAAAGGGGACAGGCAGGCAGGGGCAACGTGTAAAGTGACTTTTTCTCCTATCTGGCATGTCACTTTGTCTATAATATCATCCAATAGCTTGGGCAATTTGAAAAGAAATGAAAATAGAGATTGCAGACCAAACTCATCCCTTGTGTGAGCAGGGTTTGGCTTCCATTGAGGTCTTACCATCATCTGAGTGTGACTTGCTTATGCCCGGGCTCAGTTTGGCGCACTGTGTTTAATTCGGAGGCATGAACACTGCACGTGCACAGTTACTGCGGTTTTTAGAGCAATCCGCCAAGTACTGTATTTTTCTCCATGCCTGCTCACTGTGACCATGCAGTGGGACACTCGAGCCAAATGCTGTATTAGACCCAGTGACAACATACGTATTCACAAGATGGCAAAACAAAGAGTTTTCTACAATTAATCAATTTGGCTTCAGAAATTTTCTGTGGAAAACACATAGTAAGGTCCAGTGGCCACTTTGCTCCCAGCAGTAAAGCGGGATTTGGGAAGGCTCAGGTGTAGGAGTGGGTTTGTAACAAACACTGTGCTTAGATCAGAGCCAGGGAGGATAAAAAGCAGCTTTCAAAGCCCCACATGAAATTAATTTATTTTTTTCCTTTTGGGCTCAGCTCAACACAGGTAACACAGGCCAAGAGTGAGGTGCTGCAGAATACACAGACTCAGAGATGTTTACTGGTCAGGTACAACCTCATTTACTGTTTATTGTCTTGGCACGAAGTGCAAATTTTCCCACATTTCTCTGTTTAAATCGCTTCCTGCTTTATATTCTTATTTTTTCACGTTCTGCTCCAACTACAAACAGGGCCTGATGTTCCTTCCCAAAAAACTGGGGGAAATGAGCATGAATTCCAGCCTGGTTTACTGTATGCCATATATACATGGCGGTCCCAGTGGATGCTAATGAGGGAGTGTGGCGTGTTGTAAGCACATCTTGATCATTCTCTAGAGTCTCGTTATCCAAATCAAACCAGAATATACACTACTCAAAGAAAACCCACATAGCCTGCCACTTATCCCAAGAGCTGGCTGGAAGAATACAGAAGAGGTTTTTCCCGGTTCCATGGGAAATGAGGCTATATATTCTTTTCAGTTTGTGATTACCAGCCTCTCGGATTCATTTACTTAATGAGAGGGCAATGCTACAATACTCAATTATAGCTTTCACTCGGTTTGCACACATGTTACTGGGGCAGCTTTTAGTCCAGTATGTCTTCATCCATGTGCAATTCCCAGGGGACACAAGCCTACGAAATTCTTTCCTAATCTGCCGCTTTCAGACAGATTCTGCCACTTCTCAGATTCTTTAAAACATTCCAGGCTGAGAAGTCATGTAGTGTGGGGAAAAAACCTGTGCTATCTCCCTTGTTAAAAGCACAGAAGATGTTTTATGCAGCAGTAATATATTGCAATTGAAGCATTTTCTATTAACCATACTTTCTGATATTCACTTTAAAGTTTCATAGCTGCCACAGACTATACAAAAATAGAAAGCAATTACATACAGTTTTAACATTACTGCTCTGCATTATTCTCTAGGGATCTTAAGGCTTTAATGACTCTCATTCCTCTCTCTTATCTGAAGAGCAAAGTATTTGTAAGCCTGAAACACCACATCACTGGATGTAAAACTATGTATTTCTCTTTCACTAATTTACTTCCTTCTAACTTGCGTCCACAGACAACCAATTCAGAAATATCCCTGTCATCTTGTGAGTCATATAAATGAGCATATGTAAAAGTCTTCATCATAGTTGAGAGGTGCCAAATACCTTGTTTAATCATTGCAATTGTCAATGATTACCCTCTTCTTTTACAGAACAGAGTGCACTTGGGATCTTTTTACAGGGTGGACAAGTGTTCTGACTACAGGAGCAGCAGGACTCAAGGGCAGTGCTGCAAACTTTCATGATTTTATTATGAGTCTCATGGTTCTTTTCTTAAATACCAAGCTCCTGGAGTCATGTTATTAAACCAGAATCTCAGCTTTCATTTAAAAACCCCGCAAGCTTCTAGCCCTCATGTTTTTGGAGAAAAACTTTAAAATGTGATGCCCTAAGGAGCCAAAAAACAAGATGAATAAAAATTACCCTAAATGTATTATTTTTAAAAATCTCATGATGTTTTAGGGTCTGTTTTATGATTTTTGAATGCCTGGGGTTGGCAATATGGCAACAGCAATTCCACAAGTAAACCATGCTCCCCACATCCCTAAAGATGATAACATTGACAATCCTGATGTAGGCTAGATTCGGTTCTGTATTTGGAAAGAAGCTGGATGATGTTTTCATGTATTACAGTGATAATGAAATATGTTCTACTTCATCAATAACTAGAGAGGATGCTAAATGGTCCTAAATTATTCCTAGGGTAGGAATAAACGTCAGTTTTCAGAATGGAGAGAGGTAAATAGTGATGTTCCCCAGGGGTCTGTACTAGGCCCAGTGCTATTCAACATATTCATAAATGATCTGGAAAAAGGCGTAAACAGTGAGGTGGCAAAATTTGCAGATGATACAAAACTACTCAAGATAGTTAAGTCCCCGGGAGACTGCAAAGAGCTACAAAAGGATCTCTCCAAACTGGGTGGCTGGGCAACAAAATGGCAGATGAAATTCAAAGTAATGCACATTGGAAAACATAATCCCAACTATACATATACAATGATGGGGTCTAAATTAGCGGTTACCACTCACGAAAGAGATCTTGGAGTCATTGTGGATAGTTCCCTGAAAACATCCACTCTATGTGCAGCAGCAGTCAAAAAAGCGAACAGAATGTTGGGAATCATTAAGAAAGGGATAGATAATAAAACAGCAAATATCATTTTGTCTCTATATAAATCCATGGTATGCCCACATCTTGAATATTGCGTGCAGATGTGGTCGCCCCATCTCAAAAAAGATATATTGGAATTGGAAAAGGTTCAGAAAACGGCAATGAAAATGATTAGGGGTATGGAACAACTTCCATATGAGGAGAGATTAATAGGACTGGAACATTTTAGCTTCGAAAAGAGATGACTAAGGGGGGATATGATAGAGGTCTAAAAAACCATAACTGGCGTGGAGAAAGCAAATAAGGAAATATTTACTCTTTATAACACAAGAACTCGGGGTCACCAAATGAAATTAAGAGGCAACAGGTTTACAACAAACAAACAAAAGGAAGTATTTCTTCACACAGTGCAGTCAACCTGTGGAACTCTCTGCCAGAGGATGTTGTGAAGGCCAGGACTATAACAGGGTTCAAAAAAAGAACTAGATAAATTAATGGAGGACAGTTCCATCAATGGCTATTAGCCAGGAGGGGCAGGGACGGTGTCCCTAGCCTCTGTTTGCCAGAAGCTGGGAATGGGCAACAGGGGATGGGTCACTTGATTACCTATTCTATTCATTCTCTCTGGGGCACCTGGCATTGGCCAATGTCAGAAGACAAGATACTGGGCTAGAGGGACCTTTGGTCTGACCTAGTATGGCCATTCTTATGTTCTTAAACAGCAACTACTGAAGTTAATAAAAAACTTTTTTAAACCCTCACAATTGGATAACTTGCATCTAGGAGTATTAAAAGAATTGGCTAAGGAAATCTCTGAACCATTAATGTTATTTTTTAAATGAAGCTTGAAACAATGAATAAGTTCCAGGGGATTGGAGAAAGGCTCCCTTCATGTCAATATTTTAAAAGCGTAAATGGGATGGCTATTAGCTGGCTAGACTGGC
This sequence comes from Malaclemys terrapin pileata, assembly GCF_027887155.1. Classification (NCBI taxonomy): domain Eukaryota; kingdom Metazoa; phylum Chordata; order Testudines; family Emydidae; genus Malaclemys; species Malaclemys terrapin. The sequence goes on along the minus strand of NC_071513.1, from coordinate 1,849,450 downwards.
ATCTTATCCATCCAGGCAAAATCCTGGAAAGGTTGATATGGGACACAATCAGTAAAGAATTAAGGGATGGTATCACAATTAATACCAATCAATATGGTTTTATGGAAAACAGGTATTGGCAGACAAACTGATACTGTTTTTGATGAGATCACAAGTTTGGTTGCTAAAGATAATGTTGTTGACATAATATCCTTAGACTTCTGTAAGGTATGTAGTCCCGGATGAGCACTGTACAAATCAATGTATCCCATATTAAATGGATTAAAAACTGGTTAACTAACCACAAAAAGTAATGGCAGTTATACAATAGCAACAGAGACCAAGCTGGATCCCTTGATGGGCTCCTTTGATCAATACACATTTTAACCTAGCTAAATGCAAGATCTGACATCTAGGAATATCGAATGTAGGTCACACTCATAGGATTGGGGACTGTATCCTAGAAAAGCGGTGATCTGAAAAGGACGTGGCGATCACACTAGCTAACCAACGGAGCAAGAGCTCCCAAGGTGATGTGGTAGCTAGCAGGGAAAATGTGATCACTGGATGCCAAAGCAGGGTAATATTGAGTAAGAGTAAGGAGGTGGTATTAAGTGAGACCATGACTGGATACTGCAACCAACTCTGGGCCTATGGGCCACATTTCAACAGGGATGTTCAGAGATCTGGCCTGCCAGGTGGCCAGGGCAGAGGATGGAGCTAATGGGGTCCCCTGGGTATAAATCCAGGGGTTGGGGCCTGTAACAAGGTTGTGTGTTTAAGCAGTTGTAGTGAGTAAGCAGGAGCAGTTGTGTGAGACCCTGGCCAGGAAGCAGAGGGATGGTCATTTCCCGGGCCCAGGGTGGAGTGGATTTCTGCAGAAGCCTGTTTGTTGTATGTTTTTAATGCTGTTCAGAGAAACAGGACTTCGTGTATATTTCTATAAATAAACAGACTGTGTCAAAGATTACTGAGTCCATGTCATGGTCATGGGAGGAGAATTACATTCACAGCCCTAGCAGTTATCTTTCCAGGGCAGAGTGATGCTTGGAAATCTTGCAGGACTGCTGCCTCGGGTATATCTGTTCTGTTGACTAAAGGTTTTTGCAAGTAGCAAGCTCACGCAACATCACTCTGACAGAAGTTTATGGCTCCATCCTGAAGTGCGTAATTCTGAGTATGAATTTATTCTGTAGATTTGATTGTAATTGTGATGTTAGCAGTAGATTTAGTGATTTGCACTTTAGGCAACAGTCTTCCATTGCCTCATAACTCATGGGTTTGCAGAAGACTAATTTTTTAAACACATTTCTATGTATGAAAAAGAATATTGAGAAACTGATATCTGTCAGTACACCTGGAAACACAGCACAATAAACGATCTTTTCAATCTTGCTGCAATGGACAGGACTGCCTTCAGTATGGCCACATTTAATTCAGTGTAACCGCGTTGTCAGAGTCTATGGACTCATTTGTTATCCTTGAGTCACCAAAGTCCTTTTTTGTTAAAGTGCCATTAAGAGGATTAGGTATACAAGGTTATGTATAATACCAACAACTGGCTGGTTAAGGCTTCTATTCTGCAAAGCACTTAAGCTCGTGATTATCTGTAAGCTTAAAATCAAGCCTGTGCTTAAGAGCATTGCTGGATTGAGGCCAGAGTGATCAGCGCCTTCCATCAGTGAACCCTTAATTAGCAAGAGTGTATTGATTTAATCTACTTCTCCTCTGAGCTCGCTGTTCATTTCCTTCCACACAGAAGCTTTGAATCCCGGGACACAAGGTCATAAGAACGCTGGAGCTGAAGATGGGGATGTGGAGGGGGGAACAAATGTGCTATAGTGTGAAGCATAACAATGATCTGACCTTGTGTTTTCTCATAGACTTGCAAATAATTTAAAGATTCATCTCTATAATAAGGGACATTTTTCTGCAGCTTTAACGAGAGCAGGTGTGCCTGGTTATAGTTACTTATACACAATATAAACATATAATAAAATACATATTATAGACAGCGCTGTTCATTACTAGAAGTGTAACACAACCCGCGTCGTTGCTGTGGCCCTGATTCAGTGCAACAGCGATGCACGTGCTTACGTCCCAATAACTTGGCTGGAAAGTTAAGTTAAGCCTAGGCTTAAATGCTTTGCTGAATTCTGACCTCTAAAAATAATGCAGTGAGTTAACCCTATTTCACACTGCCCAGGGTATTTCATAGTGTGGATTCTGTGAGAGATGATAAGCCATCGTCCAGTTAGTGACATTTCACTTGTCTGATGACAAGGTTAAAAGTCAGCAGAGCTAGTCTTTGTAAAAGTCTGCCCAGCCGGACTGACAGCTCCCCTGAAAACAGCTGGAAATGACGAACGTGGAGGAAATATACCTAGCATCCCTGTCACACTGAAACGTGTCTACTTTTTATTTCAGCCCTTTCTGGCTCATAGAGCAAGAGGTTTTATTGGTCCTACAAAACCCAGGATCTAGGCTACTTATATTCCTGAGTGCCATTTGTTGGCACCTTGTCTATTAACTGTTTACATACACTCATTTAAAGAGCTCGCCTATAAAAGTGTGCCCGTGGTGCTGTGGTCACCAATGGAAGAACCAGAAGTCGTCCCAGTTTGGAATTTCCTTGTGACAGTCGCAGGTAAGGAAGCTTTCACTAAGGGTGTCTGAACTTGTGTCACGCAGAGAGAACACCTCAGTCAGCTTACTCAGTGGAATCCTTTGTTAAGGGGTATTGTTTACTTAGCTAATAGCAGGGAAATCAAAGCCAGACGGTTATTACCTTTTCTAAATGATTCTAGTTACTCCCTGGATCACAGAACTCCAACCAAAATGCAAGCAAATCCAAATTTCTAATAAAATAAATTCGAGATCACCCTAGAAAATGCATACCATTCTAGTCAAGTCCATATTCTGCTGTAATGATCTGCTGACCCTTCTAACAGTGCGTGTGTAAAGAGAGACAAGCCACTTTCTGAGCCTCCAGAGTTACCTTGCAAGGATTCCCACAACGTTCCCACTCACTCGCCCACCTTAAAGGGCTTTTGCTTATAATTGTCTTTGTAATGAAGTCAACGCTGTAAAACTAGGGCTGGGGGAAAAAATTCAGCGGGGCCGTGAGCTGACCTGATGCTTCGCTCACTCCTTCAGCGCAAACCTTTCACGGCGTTTGAGAAATAACATGGCTCGGGGTGCTTCTGGGCCCCTCTCCTGGGGCAACTCTCCATGGGCTCTTCAACCTGCCATCCGGGCTCCCCCAGCTCCTCCCCTCCCTGCTGTTCCACTCAGAGTTCTGTTTCCTGTCACGTGCATATGCACAGCCAGACACGCGTAGCTTCAGAGCAAGAGATCCTGCCACATCGCCCTATTATGTATATTGCAGCAGCTCCCATAGGCCACCGGCAGAATCAGGCCCCACTGTGCCGGGGGGGAGGAGGGCTTCGAACAAATGAAAAGTCAGTCTCTGACCCAAAAAAGCCTATAGTTGGAGGGCCAGATCCTGCCACCTTTACTCCTGCTACTGCCCGTGGGAGTAAACACTGCTCCACGCGAGCATGGACAGCGGGATCTGCCCCGCGGGCCTGAAGAGCTCATCCCCACAGCGCCCGTCGGCCCCCAACGCTACAGCAAGCAGAGATTTCAGACGGACAGCTCAGCCTCCCATCTCAAAAGCGCCTTGTGTTGCTGAATGGGAGGGGTGCCAGGTGGGCCACTCGCCATGACTCGCCTCCAGAGCCGAGGGGCCCCAGCAACCACTGCACGGCGCGGACTGATTTTCACCCGCCGGCTCAGTGCAGGGCCCAGCTCTCCCCTGAGACTCCAGTGGCACTCTGCCGCAGAAAGGCCACCCCCAGAAACCACTCCCACGTCTCTTGCTTTGTAACACTAAGTCCACGGGCACGTTCCCTGCATGGGCTGGTTATGCCAGGGAATGGAGAGAGGTTTTACACCCTGGCAGATTTAGGGAGATCCATTTCCCACTGGCTTAATCACGATTACAATATACTCATTATTTGCCATTCAGGTGCAGGCGTTTGCCCCCAGTTCTGCTCTCCAGCTTCCATAAACCAGGGTAGGAGATAACTCAGCCCCTTCTAACTGCAATGTGCAAGCTGGACTCTCTACTGTCCCGCACAGGAGATGCAGCTTGTGTAAAAGGGGCCCCCAGCTCGCGCTGGCGCCAGAACACATGTTCTGCACTGAGTCTGATCAGGATAGCCAGCTGTGCCATTTGCATTCTGCTCCCTCTGGGGTGGAAGCCCAATGCAGAGGGACAGCATAAGACTCATCCATCACTGAAACCCCTCTTCAGCCAGCAAACCTTGAATAATTCTGACCCCTAACGTGCTTGACCTCTATTGTCTGGTTCCGCACTGCTGACAGACGTCAATACCTGCATCTTTTGGACACTAATGGACCACATTCGCTACATGTGGCCTTTCCAAGAAGACGGCTAACTTGTCAAATCAAATGACAGAATGTTAAAGGAAGCTGTATAGAACTTGTTATTGGTACTGTCTAGATACCTGTTATCAAAAGCTCTATTGAGAATCAGACAAACTGACACTAGTGTGCCTTTGTCCTGCAGCACTTGCACCCTGTAACATGCTGCATGGTTCTGAAACAGGTGCACAAAAGCACCCAAGGATTTTAATCTTTGCACTCTGAAGGATTTAAAAGACCGCCACCAAGCCACTCTGGTGCCATCATCCTGCAGCCCTGACCCCTGGTAGAATCATAGACCCACAGGGTAAGAAGGGACTGCAAGGGTCATCTAGTGAGTCTAACCCCCTGCCAAGATGCAGTCATTTTCTTCCTGGCTGCGAGCTGTCGCCCAAAGAACTGAGTGGCCCTATCGGTTCTGGCTGGCTGAATACCGAATACCCCTCACTAACCTGGAATCATGGGCAGGAGTCCCCTGTGAGAGAAAGTGGTGCAGGACGAGAAGCTGCAACGTTGCAGGATGTACTCCCGAGAGTTATACAGCACCAGAGGTGGAATAAGGCTCAAATAGATGTTGACGTATGGATGAAGCCCTATTGTTTTAAATAGCACAAAGTGAGAACTCAATGTTCAGAACCAAACAACCACAGGATGTTACCTTCGTGTGATTTTGCCTCCTTAAGGAGACCGCCCCCAATTCACATATATGGACACTACAGAGGTATTTGTAATCTTCTTCCTCTTACACAAGCAGGACAGATTAGAAAAAGGAAGGAGTGGAAAAGTCTGTCATGTGGTTCCAGCGTTCAAATAGCACTCTGATCTTCTTCTACCGCTCTTGTTGTTCCTGTTTGGTCTCCTGATTTGGGATGGGAAAGGACTTTTATCACAAAAAGCCCATCATACATCAAGAGGACTATTATCAAAAACATTGTACATCAAAAGGTGAAAATGGATTGGTCATGGATAACAATTGCACTGGGCTGATATCTTCAGCACAGTGGGTGCAGAGGGCTTCTTGCCAGTTTGTTAATAGGAGTGAAGAATGGAAATCAAAGTACTCACAGAGCCTGACAAAATTCAAGCTCTAGTGACAAACTTTTCTAGTCTGTGGACTCCCACATCTGAGAAGTTGTTACAAAACTAGGTATTTTATTGCTATGGATCAATTAACAAACGTTATGAAGTTTGGATACTTTTCTAAGCCTCTTTGATCTACAGACGGAGATGGAATCTCACAAGACAGATTCCCTCATGAAACTTGTCATTTCTGGTTAGGTAGGAAATTTGATGAGAACAGCAGAGTAGTAGCCTCACAACATATTGGTATATCCGACACCAGGCTTGGCCAAAACCAGAACGCACTGAGGGGTGTGAAAAAGTGGAATTGTTCCTAGATCTAACGTATAAACCAAATATGATGAGAGCTCTTGGGTTTAACTTTCAGGCCAGGATGCATGGCCCAGCACAAACTTTTACCCATGGTACACTGTTACCATCTAATACCTGTTGAGCGGCCTGTGTGACAGCCTCCATTCAGACAGGCGTTCACATCACACATCTCCCGCCACTTCTTTGTTGACAATCTTGGCACAGAAGCCAGTGGCGGCCCACCCTTCCTCACACCCCTAGACGCGGTCCCTGGAGAAGCGTGTCGAAATACAGTAGTGAGGTAGCCTGGGGAGACTACCCAGATGTTGCGCATCCTGCACTACTTCTACAGATGAAAGACAGCCTCAGCTGAGCACCTTCCCCTGCACTGAGTTCACGCATGTTTACATTTTCTAACGAGAGAAGAGGAGAAGTTCACACCACGGTTCCCAGGACACTTCTCTTCATAACGACCTGGAGGGAACCGGCTTGGCTGAGAGGAAGAAAACAGGGGATTAAGCAGTGAAGGTTGTGGAGAGAGGAGGGCAGTAAAGAAATTACTGCACAAGAAGTGGTACAAGCAAAGAGGAGAGGCAGCGAGCTTGAACCTGAACATTTCCTTCCGCTCTCCATAGTGCCTTTTCCGATTAAAGTTAATTTGCCTAAGTATGCCCCAGGGAGTATGGCAGGAAGATTTCCATTCAGGCAGCCAGCCAGGCTGAGCAGGAGAAAACTTTCTTATGATAATTGGATGCACTGCCAGTAATGCATAAAAATCCTCTCCTGGGCAGGGGTTTCTGTAACGAGAGAGTGTGAGCGATGGTTCCGGTACTGCATGTCCTTGACTCTTCGCATAAGTATTAACAGCCTTAACGGCAGCATTCAGTTCCCACTTTGGCACACCCTGGGAAGAATACTTGTGTGCTGCTCAGCTGACCGCATAGAGATTCAGTGGCTACAGCATTGAGGTGGAGGGCCCATGTGCCAATATTCCTGCCTTGAGCCAGTTTCAAGCCACATTTGAATGAAGAATTTATCTGATCACCAGTAGAACCAGTGTTTCCAGGTGTGACATCTGAAGACTTCAGAATGCCCAAGTCTAGGTAGATGGTCTGGGACAGTGGAGACCTCTCGCAGGCGGAGATGTGTTATGTTTCTCCAGCGTGATCGGTCTTTATTTCTGCCAGACAGTTGTGGGGAAGAGGCAAAGGGCTATACCTTCGCCCCGCACAGAAGCAAAGCAGCATTCCCACCTCGTGCTGGAGAATGGGAGGGAGGGGCACATTCTCCTGCACTGTCAGAACGCCGTGGGCTGAAGGCCCTATGCCTGCTAGCTATGGGTCTGGGGCAGTCCCCCAGCGGGCTCTTGAGCATGCTGGGGCACACGCTACCCCTCTTCATCCCCGGCTTGCAGAATGGCTCTGATACAGGTGTAGAGTCAACACTGCTTGGATCCCCCCAACACAGCTCCTGCCAGCAGGGCACAGATTCAACCCACAGTGTAGATGTGTTTAACTCCCAATGCCTCTGCTCTCTCGGGGAAGAAGGGCATGTTAATCTTTTAATCGGAGGCTGCCTTCGGCACTTCGTTAGCTGTAACGTAGCTTTTACTTCATCAGCTCAAGAGAGGATTTTCTACGTTCACATCCACGTGCAATCCTCTGCACACCTCGTTCTGATGCCCACTTCCAGAATGCAGGGATCCAGGAGAGGACAGACTGCTAGGAGTGTCCGAGAGATTCCCCAGCCATCACTAGGCGGCAGCAGTTGCAATCCTTAATACAATTCTCCAAGCAGCCTATGGCATTTCAATGGACTGTCCCCCCATAGCAGCTGCACCCGGTGACTGTAACAGCCTACTACTCACTACAGCCTCCTCCTTCAGTTCAGCTGATCAGGGCTCATGCTTTCCCTCTTGAAGATGACCGATTCAGTCCTCGCTGAAGACCGTGGCATCTGTAGGAAGCCATGGTTTGTTACAGACACATACCAGTTCAGGTACGTGGTTCTCCTCCTCTTCCGCTTAGATGTCTGTGTTTATCATGCACCAGGTACTATGGACACCAACCAAACTAAAGTGAACCAGTTATCACAATCAATGCTGGTCAGGTCAAACAGACATTGGTAGGCTTTTATGTCTGCTCTACGAAACTCATAGGGCTTATTAACTTTTGATCAGATTGGGGGGGTTTAGTATCAATCTCCAGCATCTTACCTGTTAGTTCAGCAACACATGCTAACCTGTTCGCAAACATCTTTCTAACAGTTGTCTAGAAAAATGTCATGCAAATTGGAAAGAGACATCAAAGTCACCATTTACCGAGAAAGATTTAATAAAACTAACGTAGCAGACAAATGTGACAAAGTAGCAGCAGAAAACCTGAAAACCATGAGTTCACTAACTTGATCCTGGAAATGTCATTTAGGCTTCACAAAACTATCCAGAGCAACACATAACACTGATGTGGTTTTCTTGTCATTGTCAGAAATGATCCCCTCGTCTCTTTACCCTTCTTTTCTAGCTTTGTAAAGTGTCCTCATTATTACAGTCATCTCATTAAGAAAACCAAGAAAACCTTCTCACAAAAAAGGCAGCATACTGTATTTTCATCATTTTCCTATAATTTTTTTTTTGCATGCAATCGAATTTACCCAAATTTACCAAGGAGGAGACTGGACAAGATAACTGATGGCGGGGAGGCACCTGCACAGCACTCTAACTCCTACCCAGGAAAGGGTGACATTCTCGTTAAGTTACACAAAATGAAACAAAGTCAGATATGCAGAAGTACAGCTGACCATCATAAATTCCCTCTGCACTAACCCTAACGTCATTCAGTATCTGTGGCTGGAGCCAGTGGGGGAAAGGAAGCCCGAAGTTAGGCCTTGCAACAGACCGGGAGTCTAAGCAAGTTCCTGAAATTATAACACAGCATGTTGGCAAATGTTCCGAAGTCCAGGCGACAGGCTAGCTTCCTGCCCCATATTCACGCTGCTCAGATGAGTAGAGAGAGAGAGAACTGGGCAAGAAATTATCCACCCTGGATAACTGGTGCACTGAGATGTCCTCCTTTGCTCAGACAGCTTCTGGGAGCAGTGGCAGGGGCACTGACAGGACAGACTGGAGAAGAAACGAGGATTGAGTCACAGGGTATTGGTGGCGGGCGAGGGGGGCTGATGGAATCAGTTCAGGGTGCTCCCCTGGCAATGCTGTGGCTGGCCTGGCCACATCTGTGCTCTAAACCCCAAGGCCACCACCTGGGGTGAGATGGTCAGGGCGGGTCACACTGCACTGCCATCCCTTTCTCACTACAATTCCGTGGAATTTAGGATTTAAAAAATCATCCTGTTTACAAATGTGAATAAATCCAAATGTTGTGGCATGAACATGTCCGCGGTCTACTGAGAAGTTCTTTCCTCTGAGCTAGGCTCTGGGGTGTGACTCACACACTTTATCTGGGTTTCTCTCCAGACTCCCAGACAAGAGAAGGGTAGGAACTAGATTCTGAAAACTAATAGGGTCCAATCTGCAGGTGGAGTAACTGGGTGTAGATCTATTGACTTCAATGTAGTGGTGCCAATTGACACCAGCTGAGGCTCTGGCCCATCAAGCTAGATAAGCAGTAGGTGAAAACCAAGATCAAGGAAACCCAAAACTGGAAACAATTTCTTCCCACCACTGGAGTCTCACAGGACCAGAAGCCCAAGGGCACCAGCCTTGGGTCAAGCCAAGCGGTGTTCAGCACTGGACTCCAGGTAGGAAGACAACGGTGCTATGATCCCTAGGGTGCTGGGAGGCTGCTTTGGCCAAGGCATAAGTTAGAGCAGCCTCAGTGCTGCTCTAAGCTATTGCTACCTCCAATGGTCCCCACGAGACAACTATGGGAGCCAGGGATTTCTTAGCATAGCGTATACTAGTCATGCCCACTTTGTCTCCACCAGTTAGGGCAGATATAAGGCAGCTTTGCAGTGCCAGGATGTGATTTAGGATTTGGCCCAAGATCTCCCTGTTGCAATTCTACTCAGAAAAGTGACTATAAATGGCTGCTGAAGACCCTTCAATCCTCTGCACTGCAGTCATGTAGGAGCCGGTGGTCTTAAAGCAGGATTTGGGGGAAGCCTGCAATGGGGCAAGGTTAGCGGGACTAGTGTGTAAAACTGCTAGTACATGACATATACTGAAATCAAGTATGTGAAGCTGCATGTTCAGCCAGTTAGAAGATCTAGACGTTGTATGAGTTAAACACACACTTGATTTTTGTAAAGTGTTTGCAATTCCAGTCTGGCTATTACTTTCCTCTCTAGGGGAAAAAAAGGCCAGTAAAAATAACCAAAGAATGATAACACCTTTTTTTTCTTTTTTAATTACTATTTCAGCGAGACACATCACTAACTGACAATTTCTTCTTCGGAGCAGTTGAACATCAACTAATAATGCTTCCCCCCAATCTATACTGTCTAAATACTTTCAATTGCTAGTTTTATGTTGGTTTATTATCCTTTATCCATTTTTGTTTTGCTACAGTATGTGCATGTTTTTATTTCTTTTTAACAAAACCCCTAAATGTTAATGACAATGAGGGAATGCACACATATGGTGCTTACTGGAATGGAAAATGCCAAAATACCAGCATAAAAAGTAAATGAAGAATTCATGCATTCTAATTCACATTTAACGTCACAGATCTGTAAACAAAGAAGGCACTAGGATGCTGCATTGACAACATTGTGTTTTATTCAAATTGACAACAGGGCTCATGTAAAATTGAAATGCAGCTAAACACACAACGGAACACTACATGTTTGTTAGGCTCGAACGCTTTGATCAAGCACCTTAAATTCATGTATATGGATCACTACATAACTTGTAAAAACAGCTATTGCACAGGGGTGTGGAAGCAAAGTATCCAATTTAACAAGTGAGACACCCTTATTTTTAATGCTCTGGATAGATCATTAAAGCCTTAAAAATCAGGATGCTTAGACCTAAACAATGAATTATATTTTAAAAAGAAACTTAAACAGCAACGATGCAGTGTTCTTCATTCTAACCAGGCACACTCGCGCATGTACGATTCCATCTGCACGTGCAACTCCCACCTGCCTACGCATACATGCATATATATTTGCAAACAAAACTTCGGTGGCTATATTTGAAAAAAATGCTACTTAATGAATTATATTTGTGACACTGACAGGCCAGGGGCCAGCACATGCCAAGGCTCCCAGGCCTCACTGAACACAGAGAAATGCACAGCGAGAAGCCAGTCTGGCTCACCTGCGTGGCAGCATGGTTACAACAGATGTTAAGTTGATAAGAATGTGTTTAGACTTGATGAAATGCTTGTAGGATGGCGCATGTATTGATCTCACTAATAACATCTGTCACCCATGGTATAAAGTTATACCGAGTGTTTGCATTGTAAACCTCTGTAACTGTATAACTCACCCAACAGGAAAGCAGCATTAATTACCGTAACATCCTGGTCCTGCACACAAGAAGGCCCATTGAAACCAAATGGGCCATTGTGAAACATCAAAGGACAAAGACTTTGTTGATTGTCCCCCCTCCCTACCCCACCCAGGAAGAGGAGACAGGTGCCGACACTTGTTCCCTCAGTTTGAACTCTGGGGCAAGGGAATAAAAATGCCTGCCCACAAGGTGCCATCTCACTGTGCTGCTTGGAATTTGAAGAGGGCAGGTGGAAGGTCTGCACGGCTCCCACAACCGCCGGGCTCCCCGGCCAGGCTCCATGCTGGCCTGGCCGGGGGTGGGGCCTTGCGGGGAAGAGGAGGGGAAGGGGGTGAGGTCTGCTCTGGCAAAAAGTGGATGGGCCAGGCCCCCCTGGGCCCCCGGTTCCGGCACCACCGAGCAAATGACATCAGTGCTCTGGGACCTACACCGGTCCCAGTCAGTCTCTGGGGACACTTCAAGGTGTCTGTTTTAAACTGCACTCCCTAAATGGCCTGGGGACCGCTGATGTGACTGACCCCACCATTCTCCCTCTGGTGCACTGCCACCGTTGTGATCACAGAGGGGGTGATGCCGTATCCCCTTCGATGGGCAGAGAGGGACAGCTGGCCAGGTTTTCTCCCTAAGGGCCTGGGGGCTCTGCACTGCCCTCTCTGCCCGTCCGAAACAGCCTAGCTTTATTGACTCTCAGGGCATGTGGAGGGCCCATTCTTTCCTCCTGACAGAAAAATTAGGGCACCCAGACAGTGCTGTTTTCTGCGCCGAGGGATAAGGATTTTCTGTTCAGAGTTGCTGCTTGACAGACGGGTGAGGCTGACTGAGATGCATTTTGCTTCTGTCACTTTAATAATCTGTCCTGCATCTCAGAGCGCCAGCACGGGCACGTCTTGTTGCTATACACTGAAGTAAAACAACTAAACACACACAGACACGGGCCGTGCAGCGCCAGCAGACCAGAAAGAAAACTGGCCCTGAGAGATGCAGGGCACGATGGTACGGGCTGAGTCCGGACTTGGAAACAGGGAACCGTCCCCTGGCAAAGGCATAACAGTGAACCGATGCAGAGGGCCTGTATATTATTTCTTTGGTACAACCTTAGTGACGGCTTTGCTACCAGTCCCCATCATCAGAACATTATTGTTTGGTACTGACAGAATTAAAATAATAATGTGACACGCGAGGTGCTGTCCGTGGACAGACACACAGACAGGACAGGATTACACTCTTTGTGATCTCACTTTCCCCTCTGCATCAGGTTGTTACCAGGGATGTAGCTATTGTTTAAAAAAGTACCTGTTTAAACTATTAAAATTATATCGGTTAACCGTTTAATCGTTAACATGACAGGGGTCAGGGTCTGGGTCCTGGGCTGCCACCTGGCCCCACACAACGGGGTCAGGGTCCAGGGTTGCTCCCTGGCCCTGCACGGTGGGGGTCAGGGTCCAGAGCTGCTGCCAATCTGTTTTAAACTTCAACTGTAATATATTAATGGTCAGACTAATACTTATCGATTAACCATTTAACCGTTTAATATTTTACGCTAGAGCACAACTCCTCTCTTTGAAAAAATCAAGCGAAATGGATTCCTGCTGCCCATCCTGGCTCCAAAGGATAGGCTCGGCCTATCAGGGACCCAGATGAAACACCATGTATTTACCCTTCCACGACCTCTCCCAGCAGCCGCTCAAAGGAGAAATTCATCAGGGACCAGCAGCCCCACAATATTAGTGCAAAGAAGTTCATAAGCAGCTTTCACCCAACCAACTTCCAGTGAAACCATTCGGCGTCTACAAACTGACTCTGATCCTGCAAAGACTGAAGCACGTGCTTAACTTCCTGCACTGGGAGCAGTCCCATTGACAGAACTTGCTGTTACTCTCACTACATAGGCACATTTCGGCCTGTGCTTAAGTCTTTGCAGGATCAGGCCCTAAGCGGACGGTGAGTACATTTAAGTTTGAGCTGAATGCTTCCTACTCATGTAGTGTTAGATCAGCTGTTCTGGACACACTCCAGCTCCTGTTCCACACCTACACGTGCCAGATAATGTCAGCTGGATAGCTGCCTGCACTGTGTGGGGTTGTTCGGCATTGCTAAGCAGCCGTTGCACTGCAGTGGTGGGGAAGTGCTTCCCCGTCCATACTCTGCCGTCAGTAAGGATAAGTCTACACGGCAAAGAAGAGGCGTGTTCTTAACTTGGGTTAGCCAACGTGGGTTAAAATAGCAGTGGAGACAAGGCAACTCGGGCTAGCAGTTAAGAACACACCTTTTGTGCACTGCAGACACACGCTAATGCTTGTAGTGTATTTTGGGAGCCATCTAGAGGAGAGGCGCTTTGTTAGGATCATGGTACGATGAGCAGCCATTATTATGCAGAGGAAGAGCGGAGAGAACTGGAGATGTCAGAGCAAACCTGCAGTGCTCTGCACGAAATCTTGGCCTCGCTGACATCAACAGCGACACTCTCGTTGACTTCACTGGCCTCTGGGGTTTCACCCTGTGTGCTTCTCAGGCAACCATCCCTTTCCCCACCTGCATAGCGCACAGCAAATCCATCACCAGGGGCTGTAATGGGCTGCAGCCTTTTACTACTGCTGGAAACCAAAGAGGTAGCAAAGCGCATCTTACCTTTAGAAAAGAAGCTCACTGGTGTCCTCTACCCTCTAAGGTCTTTTCTTCTGAGGTAGAAAAACAGAGCTCTCTCTTTTCTGCTCAACACGCTTCTTTTAATCTGAACATGGATCCATGCTCCTGCGCGGCATTTTCCAGTTTCACACAACCTTGTTTGGGTTTTTCTGCTACCAGTGCCGTTGGTTAAGAAAGCTAGCAGCCCCACAGAACAAACTGCAAGACCCTGCCGCCTCCGTCTGCCACAATCACGGCTCTCTGAGAACAGCAAAGCTCAGGCAGTGAGTCTTTCAGACTGGCAGTACCCTGCGGTCCTCAGAATATCTAACGGGGCCAGATGCAGCTGGATTGTTCAGCCCCACGCTCTATCGTCCACAGATTGCACCTGAACCGAAGGCACTGCACTAGTTTCCAATTGTCAGAGACACGTGGCTACATTCAGACCTCGGGCTGCGCACGTGTGAAAAGCCATGGCCAGTTGGGGAATGGTACGGCACACTGTTTGCCCTGCTCTGAAGCCTGTGGAACCCACTGCCACTAGGTTCTCCATCGGCCACAGCCATGGAAGGGGATTTCAGAGGCAGAGCTTATGGCAATGGGGTGCGATCCTCCTTATTCCCTCAAGCACCTGCTGTGACTGACCATGCTGTGCTGGCCCAAGCCATCGCCATGGACGGCTGCAAGGGGCAGCGCTCTCGTTCTGGCAGCAGCCTGATTTCAGGTCCATGTGAACACGGAGGGAACGCAGACAGCACAAAGCTCAGGCCCCTCTGATATTTCTGGCATTTTTGCTCCTGATCTTTAGCTGCACACATTGACCCAAATTCTGCTCTGCGATGTTTACATAGAGCACCAATTGACATTTTTTGGGGGGAAAAACCCTGTTATTCAATGAAACATAACACAACAAGGTAACACAACGGAGCAGACATCAGATAGCTCTGCAATCACAGAATACATCTGAGATCAATGAACAGTTCAGCAATTCTGGGAAAACATCCATATAAACCTTCCCCAGTGAAAAGCCATTACCGCAAGGGATGCCAAAAACATCTCTCTAGAAGCTTATCACACCAAGCATATTTAATCAGGTGGGCTTTGTTGATTTAATGGTCTTAATTGCACAGGGAGGTTACCCCGACAGATCAGAGAGTACAAGAATAGCACAGAAAAGAAAGACACACACAAAAGAAATAACAAGACAGGCGCTCACATAGCAACGAGTAGCCGGTCTGCATCCGCACCTGACAGCAAAATATGGCCTGCAGAGTCCAGTAAACTCACTGCTCTATGAGGCAGGTTACAACTGGATGATCGGGATCACTAGAGTAGCCAGGGACTGGCACGAAACCACTGGGCCAAAACCACTACCCATTCAATAGCTAGTCTTAGAATGATGTTCCCTGCACGCCCTTCTTCTTTAAAGCAGCTGTTAATTGCCGAGGGGGGAAGTCTGGCCTCTTGCTGAAGGCTATCCATTGTGTGTGTCCTCAAGCCATCCCCACCCCCAGGCAGAGAGAACTAGCAACCACCCTCCTCCGTCAGCAGAGATCAGCCTCCGTCACGTCCCCTACAGGTGAGGAGCATGCTGGGGCCGACGGCTGCCGCTCGGCAGGGTTAGAGCAGCTCCCGTCGCACTCCGGCTCTGCAGATCTTCCCGTCTTGCACCTGTGTTCTGGGGACTAGATCTGACCTATTTACACTGCTCAGAGGGCATTTGCTGCTAGAGCAAAAGCTTGAAAACAGAGTTGTTGCAATGTCTGGTTTCCCTGCTTTCGCCCAGGGTTGGTGGAGCCAAAGAAAGGGGTCTTGCTGGTGAGGAAATTAGTCTACTTTGGGGTCTTTGCTCTGCCTGATTCAGAGCAAAGCTTTTCATCCCAGATGATGCTGAATCAGGCAGAGAAGGGACTTGAACCTAGGGCTCCCGCAACCCAGCCCAGCGCCCTGACCGCAAGGCTATATAGAATATATGTTGTAGTTCCTCTTCTCTGCCCCCTCTCTCTCCCCTTTCCCCCAGTCAACAAACACCTCACTGAAACTGCTGTGTCTTTGCAAAACATTTCAAATATGTCACCTGTTTCATTTCTGTACTGGCTCTATTTGCCACCACTTCCTCCGTCATGGAAGCCGTTGTACTTGAGGCACATGCATTTCCAATGAAGGAGACACTCCAGCGTGCAGCACTTAATGGATTGTTCAGTAGAGTTAGTTAAAACTGATGCTTGACCAGCAGAACAGCATGGGGAAATGTCTGCAAAGATTACTAACTTCCAGCCCGTGTACCGAAGGAGAATGACAACAATGATCACTCTCAAAAGAAAGGGCAGAGAAAGGTGCTCCTCGTGCAATATAAGCCTGATTCCTTTAATTAAAATTAACGAAGCCTTACCAGAAGTCCAGAAGGGAGAATTGCACGTTGATTACAACCAGTCATTTATGTCCAGTTAACACATCTTGCCTTATGCAACAGATGGCAATTTAGGTCAGATTTATATCAATGTATTAGTAAGATCCCCTGGTACTTGGGGTTGTTTATGTCGTTGTGTTCATGTTCCATCTTGCTTGCTGTGACATTGGACTCTGCTTATTATACACAGCAGAGAAACTGCTCTGGAATGGGGCCAAACAGGAGTAAGTCCTGCCTGCACCGATTAAACCAGAGATTCAAGCCATGCTGCCAACACAAACCAGCTGGGAGTGTTAGCACAGACAACACTCTATGATCCACTGCATGTCTGATTCGTTACAGGAATGGCTGAAGCGTCTATGTAAACGTCGCAGAGTAAGAGGGCTATTCTCCCACCTTTTCTATGGGATATGGACAGTCTGAATCCCTACATGATACAACACAAACCTATGCGTTGGGCTCCACTCAGCTACCAAACTCCCAGCAAGCCACGCGACTGCCCTGTTTTGACAGCTTGAACCATTCCCCTAGGGCCGCAGTGACTGTCCTACCCCTCCTGCACTGATAAAGCTGCTTCACACTGCAGACCCGCAAACGGGCTGTTGCTTTTGTCTGCTCCCAATAAGTTCTGCTAAGGGACGAATGGGTTTTGGTCTGTGGAGCGCGAGGAGGGCTTCTGTGCAGAAAATTTACAGTGGGCCTTGAAGGAGAAATCTGGAGACATTTTCCAAGAAATCCAAGGCTCCAGGGAAATCTGCATTTTTGCAGGGAGCATGCTTAAAAAGAGTGACAATCTGTATCAAACCGTCCCTAGCAACTGCAGCCACGCACAGAACGTTTCTCAGTGAGTGAGAAAGCACATTAGGCACCGGAGCCAGCGCCTGACCCGGGCAAAGCATCGGTGACAAGTCTAACATCTGGTGCTTTGATAATGGCATCTGCTCATAGAGAGACAGTGCACAGCCTTGGGGGGATGGTGCTGCTGGTGAGAGATGTTGCTCTGGGCGCTCCCCACTCCTGTCAGCCTGGGGCTGAGACACCAAGCTAGAGGGGCTCCTTAAACATAGGCAGCTCCATCCATCCAGTAAGCAATCCTAGAGGCAGACCCTAGACGAGGCCCGGGAGCTCGGCTAATCAACCAGCAGCACACAGTCCCTCATCCTGCCACACCTGCCTCTCCAGGACACTGCTTTCTAAGCCCTAACTGAAATGGCTTTCCATCCCTTGGATTGTTTCAGAAGGTGCAGCTCGAGGGGACATGGAGAGAACGGAAGCCTCGGGTTGCAAGCCTGATGCTATCTTTTCTTCCTAGGCCAGAATCTCAAGCTCATGCCAATGATGTTGCTTGTATCTTGCATTCTGTTATCGATAACCCAC
Source organism: Malaclemys terrapin pileata (assembly GCF_027887155.1). Lineage (NCBI taxonomy): Eukaryota > Metazoa > Chordata > Testudines > Emydidae > Malaclemys > Malaclemys terrapin. The sequence continues at coordinate 1,831,766 of NC_071513.1, read as the reverse complement.
CAGCAGCTCTTCACAGAGAAGCCTGGAGATTTCCACTCCCTCCCTGTGCGCCACTCTCACCTCACCTTTCCCCTCTTGCAGTCTCAAGCCGACTAGGAAAACCCCAGACCTAACCCTATAGAAGAAAGAGCAGCACATGAAAATCACTAGTGTCAAAGGGCCGGGTAGGTATCCAGATGACAGGTGCAATCATGATGGCGACTTCTGCCGATATGACATTCGACCCAAGGAAACAAACACAGGACCACAGGAGGCTCCAAAGCTATACGTATGCTGGGAGATCCCAGCCAGGTTAGACACATTACATGATTTGACTGCAGCCCTAGTTATGGGGAGTAGATTTAATGCAATCATGTGTATCCTTTGTCAGGTTTCCTGTAATATTCTTGGTTCTCTTTGGATTTTGGTGTGTGTACAGCACGAGGGGAACAGAACATAGGAAATAGAGTATGAGAAGAAACAGAAGAATTCTGTCGAAACCAGAAACCACTGTGGTGAGGCTAAGAGCTTTATTTCAAAGCGCATTGTATCACCTGTTAGTTACCCATTCTGCACTAGCCACAAGGCCTGTCTGCACTGTGATAATCCAGTACTAGGAACTAAACAAAACGATTAAAAATTAACAGAAAGGAGGCAAAAATATGGAGCTGATAACCTCACAGACAGAGTCAGACATGAAATATCAGAGAAATCAACGTGGCCTGCATGACACCACCTTCCTGTAGAACACGTAGAAGCTAAAGGCTTGTATTTCATAATCGATATATTTTCAGAAGTGATCGGAACTAATGAAACGTGATTGGCTTTAGCCATGGTGGGAAGTACCCACAGCATAACTCCCCCCGCCCCCAGCTACATTTATACTCCCCTAATCAACCATATATCATTTCAGTTCCTTCAGTCCTGGTGCTTGGCTACCAGTTTCCCCGGACCATTTAGCCACCTACAGATGCAGATAGATGCCTACTGGGATTTTCAAAAATGCCTATGCAGGGTAGGTCCCTTTTGGAGTGGTTACAGAGTTCCTGGTTATCACAGAGGACCAGGATTTGGGGGGGGGGGGGACTTAAAAAACAGAGGGGACTTCCTGGTCAGGGAGCTCTCTAGTTGCTGCATAAGGCATGGCCCTTTGTGTTTATATCCTTACATTGCATGGTGTTAACCGTGGGATCTGAACCCAGACCTCCAGAGATCACGATTTGAGTCTGGAAGACTGATCAGACCCCATCAAAGACTTGCTCATTAGCATACAGTTCAGGACTATTGAAATTCAACTGATCAGGGAACATAGTAATCAATAGTTTTAAGGAATTTTAAGTTTATTTTGCACTGAACACACACACACACACGGTTTATAATTTAAGCTTTAATCGTTTATTATGAAGAAAGGGAGCTGTGGAGTGGTTAGAGAGTTCCTGGTTCTCTACAGTTACCAGAGAGGACCATGCTGCACTGCAAGGGGAACTTAATAAACATGGACTTCCTGCTCAAGAAGCTCCCTAATTGCTCCTTAAGCAATTAACCCTAGCCCTAATTGCTCCTTAAGGCATTACTCTTTTTATGTCCTCGCACTACATAACTCCGATTGATTTCAATGGGAGTTAGACAACGAGGCTCTTCTGAAAATCCCACTAGGCACCTATGTGCATCTTTAGGCACCTACATAGATTTTAAAACCTGCCCTTATCACCCAGTGCTTAATAGGAGGGGGATAAATGTCCACATGGCTACTTAGTATTTGCTGTGACCTTGAACATGATTTAAAGCTTGGGCCCCAGATAGGAAAGCGTTCGTATTACCTCACAGCATTACCAAGCTGCCAAATCGTCTGTACCAACAGATGATATTTCCCAGTTTAAACCCATTTGGCACACAAAGCATAGGAACCAATGGACAATTCCAGCACGACACAGATGTAATAACGTTCTGAATTAGGACAGGGGTTGCTCAATATATGGTTTAATAATCTGGGAAAAAAGAGTGAACAGTGAGGTGGTAAATTTTCCGATTAGCCAGAATTATTTAGGATACTCAACACTAGAGAAGACTGTGAGTGTGAGTGAGTGGTATAGCCACAGATAAACTTGACTGGTGATGAATGCAAACTAATGCACGTTGCAAGGGATAATCTGAACTATTCCTATGCATTGCTGACTAACAAATTTATTAGAGCATAAGCTTTCGTGGACTACAGCCCACTTCTTCGGAAGTGGGCTGTAGTCCACGAAAGCTTATGCTCTAATAAATTTGTTAGTCTCTAAGGTGCCACAAGTACTCCTGTTCTTCTTTTTGCGGATACAGACTAACACGGCTGTTACTCTGAAACTTGTCATTATGCATTGCTGGGTTCTAAACTAACTGCAACCACTCAGGAAAATGGTGTCACTGTAGACTGTTCAGGGTGTAGCAGTGGTTAAAAAACTGTCCAGATGCATATAGAACGGGATGGCAAAAAAATACTGAAACTATTACAATTCCATTATGTAAATGAATGGTACAACGAACAGCAAAACTGTGTTCAGTTCTGGTCAACCCATCCCAAAAATGATATAGTAGAAGCAAACAGGGTGTAGAGATGGATGACAAAAATTATTAGAGACCTTGACCAACTTCCACATAGGAAAGACTGAAAAGATGAGGACTTTTTTTGCTTACAGAGGAGATGATGATGAGGGAACATCACAAATCATATAATGTCATGAATGGTACAAAGAAGGTAAACCAGGCACTTCTATTCACCCTTTCTTATTGCACAAGGATAAAGGGACATCCAATTAAATTGAAAGGCAGCACTAAAACTGAGCTAAACTAAACTTAAAACTGATAAAAAGAAACAAACACATACTTACCTGTGGAACTCCCTGCTACAAGATATAGCTAAAGCTAAGAATTTAACGGGATTCATAATAGGATTGGCCATTTATAAGCAACTGGATGTGGTGGTGATGGGAGCGACAGAAAACCCTGAGATAGACAGATAATCCAAGGGATATGGATCGTCATGGCACTAACTGATGGAGTTTCAGAGGAAACACCTCTCCAGGTAGGTTATTTCATTATTCCCTAACTGTTTAGTACAGGGGATTCTAACAACTTGCTCTGGACACTGTCAGAGGCAGGATAATGGACTACTACATGGCCCTAATTTGGTCTGGTAAGAGATTAACTTTCCTCAGTCTCCTCATTGCTAAGACTTTGGTTTGCTGTATTTGTCAGATGCTCCAGCCACGGCAGTATGTAGGACTTTGTAGACTTTTCCTCTCTGACTTTTCTTGGCTCTTTCTCCCAGGCATTAATCATTCAGCCCACTTAACATTGCCGTTTTATTCAACAGTGGAAGAGAACCATCTTCTCCCCTGGTTCCTGTGGTATCATTTCTAGAAGGGAGAAGCAAATGGGGGGAGTCCCTGTAGGAATCTGTGGCCTGTACTTCAGCTTCTAGAGCTGTCTCCACAGCGCCTCTTCTTTCTAAACGCAGAACTAAATTCTTCCCTCAGATCATTTATCTCACGGGTAGCTCAGTGTGTGAGCTGAGAGCACTTTGGCTCCGAGTGCTGGTGGGGACCTGGGACTGGTACAGCGTCACATTTGTTGCCTTGTAAATACACCTTAATTTGCCCCAGTTACGCACGTGTGATTTTGGGGCTGGGGAGTGACTCACGGATGATGAATGAGGCTTGCGCGTCTGACCACTCCTATTTATTATGTGCTCCTGTTTTCTAGAGCAGGAGTGGATGGGCTGCTGCTATTTTCCATTCTTCTCACCACTGGTCTCTTCCCAGCCTGTGCCCTGGAAATATCGTGCCTTTTTCCTTGCGCTGCTGACCGTGGTGGTTTATTTAGGTCACACTGGAAGCTGTTCCACTCTCTCACCCCAATTTTTGTTTTATCAAGTGAGGTGGCGTTTGAGCCTTGGGCAGTTGAATATTCACCTTGATTCTTATTATCACCTTCTTCAGCTACTGGTGCTCCGTGCCCATGTTCACTCCTACTTTGCTTAGACCCTGAGAATTTAGTCTTTACTAGGGCTGTCTGAAATAGCCTCAGAATTAGCTATACCATTTTGGCATGTTCACCCAAAACAGTAAACATTTTTCATTCTAATCTGGATGTTTTCACACAGAAAAAAAATTAACCATACTTTCTGCAGGCATAAAATTGTCTCTTCACTACAAAAATCCATGTCTCCTCTGGAACTACCAATTTTTAAGGATTTCTGCAATGATTCATAACTACATGGTTTTCACTATCAAGGCAGTGTTCACTGACAAAAATGGAAACTGTTCCCCAAATCAAATTCACAGATGTTTATGACTGGATCAGGTAGTTCTGAAAGTTTGTCTTCCTCCTCCTGCATCATGTCATTGCCTTGTAAGGGCATCGCCTTAGCGGGATTAGATTTTACCTTTCTCGCGATGCTAACCACGTTAATATTTAATACCTCACCGGGCCCTGGTGAGGAGTAATTAATAAATGACTGTGCAGCACGATGAAAACACCAGGTGCTACATGTGATAAATATTCATATCAAAATTCCTCATACTTCCAGCACACCCAGTGACGCCTGTTGTGTCCCTCAGGATCCAGCCCTAGTGCTATTTTACTCCTATTTCCTCCTGACCCTATTTTTACTTGTTCTCACTCCAGAGCCATGATACCCAGCTGAGCCTGTAGACCCCACAACATTGCTCTCCTTGCTGTATAACTGTCTCTTTGACATCCAGGTTTTGATGTCTCTAAACTTCCATAGACCAAATGTCTACCAGCTGGAGTAAGCATAGCTTGCTGGCTTGCAGGCGGAAATTTCTCTGTTCATTTTTTTGAGAATCATTCTCTTTGACCTGCACTTGACACTCATGGCTGAAACCTCCGGCTCATTTTATTGTATTAAATTGTATGGACACACCAAAGTGTTTCATACTGTTACTTTTTCCTACACCCTTCACACACACAATTCTGACCCACACGTTCAAGGCTGGCTAGCCACAGTTAATACTACATATAATGGCTAGAGTAATTACTGTAAATGATCAGTGAATTCACATGGTGTATAGCCCCTGCTGTTTAGCCAGCATGTTGTTCTGTGCTGCTGTTTCAGAAAATGTCAAGCGTCCTCAAGGTCTGTGGTCCGTGTTAGCACAGCTGGAAGATATTTGCATATGCAAAACATGGAGACATCTAGGTAAGGTATTCCAGCTGTAATGTATTGCTTCTTTATTTAATGTGTCCCATCACTTGCCTTTTGGGGCTGTTTCCCTGGGGTGAAAAGGGGATTATGGGGCTGCACCTACCTTCTCAGGCATTACATTAGTTCTTTAATGCCAAGTAACTCGGCTAGTCTTGCCCGACCCTGTCTACCAGCAGGGTTTCCATCCTGAGTAGCCAATGCCACGATAGAACAAGCGAGACAAGGTCAGGCAAAACTCGGTGGTTGAATGGGTTGCTCGATCCAAGAACTGTTTCTAATTTCTTCTTTCTGCATAGGGAACACACAGATAAATCTGCCTCAAGTGCCAGGAGCATCTACATGTCACCATGTAAATAATGATAATAATTACAGCTCATCATCATCATCATCTGGTTGCTCCAGCGGTTGGTGCTAACACACACTGCCTCTAGTACTAGTCCTCCTGGAAGCTGCATACAAGACATCGCGTTTATATTGTCTCCTGAAACCCAAGGAAGAGCTCTAAAATGTGGACTCCTGTAGTCACAGTACGGTGTGCAGGCCACTTGCTAGTAACAATTGGTCCCCAGTTGGTTTGGATTTATCAGAGCCAAAGGTATCTTTCCTTTCTCTTGGCGTTTGTGACGACTTTCCCAGTTATTTATACTAGGAATAATTCCTCTGATAGTTGGCTTAACCCTAGGGACAAGAATGCATTCAGATACACAACACTTCTTTCGTTCTTTCTTGTAATTACCAGACACAATAGTCACCTAGCAATGTTGTATTTTTCTCAAGCTAATGCTAGTCAATGAGGATCTCCATCAATTATCAAAAGCCACAATGCACACAGAGCAGCTGATGCCCTCACAGTTTAGTTTGATATCTATTAGCTACAAGATCACAAATTTGTCCAACAAGACTAAACAAAGTGTTAATTTCTCATCTACTTTCCCCCCTCTACATATTTATTAATTAGCATACTAATTTATTTAGTCCTTTAGGAATTACATGCCACAGCAGACATTCTAGGCTGTCAAAGAGAACTTGTCTATTAGTCCAAGAAATGCAAGAAGGGCTAATAGATAAATATGTCAGAGCACTGACTAATTGGCAAAAGGTCAGGCTTGATACATCCTGCCACCACTTCTTTTGTAATCCGTTTTTGATACTGACAACTTCATATTTTTTAGAAATAAAATCTATGCAAAAGCCTTTGGAGAGTGTCTATTCAATTTCCCAGATATGCCTGAAGTGAAATGTGCTTAATCTACTTCGTTAGATGAAAATTGAGGAAATGGACCTACTCTGCAAACTAAAATGTATCACTGGCTCTGAGAGAGTTGATGTGGAAATCCATAAGTAACTTTAATTTCTCATGTACTGAATATCTTATTTCAGGTGTTGTTTGGGGTCCCTTCCCGATTACCTACATCAAAAATCATTTGACAGATTTAGAACAGCTCTATTATCAGCTTTGAATGAACACCTGGCTGTATTTGCCACAGAGGCCCCCTGTAAACTCTGCACAAGTGGAAAATGAACACTTCAGAGATATACACATTACACTACTGAGGCTTGGCAATCATGTCTTAAAAGCAGCATTATGCTCCTAAGGTAGAACTGCCCTTCAGTCCATGGACACGACTCCAAGTTGTCAGCAGTAGAAGCACTGCACAAGAATTGAATGTGGTGTATTAGAACCACAGTTAGTATATCTCCTGGCTCCCTAGTACTAGGCTGTATGCTACCTTCTGCCATGTAGAACGTAAAACCTACCCAAGTGTTTGTACGTTTATCCATTGCAATAAATCCTCAGGGCTGGGTTTCTTGTCAGGAAGTCGGGGTCATGCAGAAGAAGGACGTTCTGTGGCCAAGGCTGGCAAAAGGGGCAATTGGACAGACTAGCACAGAACTACTGAGAAAATACATTCCAGCACCTTGTGCCTTTGCTTCCTTATGTTCTCACTTAACTGACACGTTAAAATAACACAGCTAAAATACAGTACAGAGAATGGACAGCTTGCATCTGTTGGGGGAAAGGAAGAGCTGTTTAAAGGGAAAACTGCCGGGACTAGGTATAGTATCCTAGAGCTAAACAAATATATAGTAAATAAGACTGTCTAGATCTGTATGTATCTGCACGAGAGGGGATTGGATGAAGCCCCCTGCACCCTTTCTCCATTGAACATTGGTATTTCTGGGACAATAGAGACTGCATCCCAACTACGCTTGTTTTCATTTTGCAAAACCAATACCTGGCTGACAACCCAAGAACAGGGCTGCATGGCCCATCTTGGATCCTATACACTGCAGGCAAACTTTCCCCAAGCCTGTGCAACTGTTTCATTAGCTTCACAACTGGGTGAAATTCACCCCTTTGCAAGGGACCAACACAAAACGTATCACCAAATAAGCCCTATGAAGCTTAGTATTGTGTGATAATGCACTCCACGTAAGTAGGGGGTAGAGAGGAGAAATTTCATCCCTGAATAATGCTATATCACTCAATGAGAGTGATTTCCTCATACGTCCCAGCAGAAAGTCACATCTGATGCAGTCACTGAAAGGAATATATATCCATTATTATTAGGCATCATTTTCTTTATTTATATGGTGCCACTGTTATGGGGTCTGGCTCTTTACAGACAGATAAAAGACAAGCATCCTGCTGCTACGTTAAAACAGCAAACATCACCCCGGACAGGAGCAGGAGCAGGGTAGGGTAGAACAGAGGTGTGGGGAGGATGCACTGGAAAGGCAGGAGACTTCAAAAAACCTTTTGCCCAGTGTGATAAGTGCTGGTTTTCAAAGGGTTGGCCAGCATGACAATAGTTTAATCACTCTTAAATTAATTCCCCTTCAGTCAAAGCTTCAGCCAGCTCAATGTAAAGGTCTGTTCAAAGGGCATGGAGGTCCCAGAGCGAACAAGTGGTTAGGTTGCATTAAGAAAGGTCTAGTGAATTACCCACTTGATGAGTGAACGTCCTCACTTGGAATGTTGGGCTCATTTCTGGTGACCCTATTTCAAAAAGGATATCACAGGAATGGCAAAGCTCTGGAGAAGTGGACATAAAATAAATCAGAAGCCTGGAAAGCTTGGGCTATGCACTTTAAAGAAGAGATATATGAGAGGAAATCTGACAGAGGCATATACAATAATGCCTGTTCTAGAAGAAATCAATAGGACATTGCAATTGACCCAGGAGGAACCACTCAATGAAATTAAAAGGCAACACATTTAAAACCGAGAACAGGAAATACATTTTACCCAATGCATAATTAGCCTGTAGCACTCGTCGCCACTAGATATGATTGAGGCCAAGAGTTCAGCAGGATTAAAAAAAAATAGAGGATTAAGCATTTATAAAAGTAATAAATTGTAGCTACGCTAGCTGGGATGAAAATGGCATCAGCCGACCTCTGACTGCTGGGGTTAAGAAGAAACTCCCCCGACCTCCAGGTTACAACGTAATTGTTCATTGTGGCAGCGTAATACCTCCTCCCAAAGGCGCCTGGTGGTACCTACTGTGGGAGAGAGCACACTGGTCTAGACGGGCCATTGGCCAGATCCACGCTGACAATTAAGGTGCAGAGTTACAGAATGTTTGGTACGGGTAGGACGCAATCCATCAGTGCCAGGAAGTTGAAAGCAAAGGTTTCCAGGCCATCTTTAGCTATCCAACCCCCTTTGGTGCTTACAGAAATGTATTTCAGGAGCTGAGCGCACTGTGAGATCTTACTGTATGAATGATACATATTCCCATTTCAAAGCCCAACAGCATGCGCTGAGGTCAGAGTGATGAACATCCTGTCTTCGGCGGTTTCCAGAAAATCTTTTCATGTTATTTTAACACTGAACATTTGTTTCAGATGCTTCAGACAGAATTGCCCAGATCTTCCCCCTTCCCTCCTCCCCCACAGCCTTTCCAAGTCTGCAAAGGTTTGCTATCGAGCTCAAAGTTTTCATCCACCTTTCGTAATGACTCAGAAAAGAAAAGGAGAGGAAGAAGAAGAGGGGTGCAGTGATAATAAAACGGAACAGAAGGAAATGGAGCAGTACAAAGTGAGAGCCAATGTTACAGAGCTGGAGTTTGCTGGCAAGTTTTTCAGGAAGAAAATGCTCACCTCCTATCCTTGACTTTAAAGGTTATATACCTGACTTTAATGTCCTCATGTCAAATAATAACAACTCAAATTAAGGAAGTTTGTTCTATTTCACTGCACCTGGAGATACAATTTTCAGCCTTCATTTTTCTAAATTAGTTAAGCTGCACTCGCAAGCAGCTGCATGTGCTAGATCTGCTCTAGGAATTAATTTGGGGAAGTTCTCCAGCCAGTGCCACGCAGGTCAGACTAGATGATCACAAGGCTTCCTTCTAGCCTTGGAATCTATGAATCTGATGCACAAGTGCTGCAAAAAAAATGGGTGTTATCTGGCTTGTTAATGCCAAGTAGATGTTTTCTGCCTCTCTGAATCATATGCCTTTACAATTAAAGGCTGTTATATAAATGGAATTTGAATGATCACACATTGAGAGAGCAACTTCTCAGCTACAGAAAACAGATTGAGGGCCAAATGCATTTCTAGTGCAACTCCACAGAAATCACTGGAGAGACCCCAGGGACAAATTGCTCCTGACTGAAGAGGAACATACTTGCCAAGACATACCCTGAGAAAAGATCACCAGTGGGTTTATCTAATCAGGCATCTTATTACCTTTCAGTAGTTGCTGATGCTCTCTTTTTATAATGCCCTGTAGGGGAGCTGTGCTACACTCGGTTACAAAACGACATTCCCCCAGCTCACAGGGTGCAGAGGCCCCATTTGAACACAGCAAGAGGGGAGTTTCCTCCTGTAGTAAGGATACAGGTTGAGACAAAAGTCCCAACCAGGCATTCTGAGGAAAGCTGGGGTCTCCATGAAAGCAGTTTCCTGATGGCTGGAGGCAGAAGAACCTCTGCGGGAGCACTGTTCTATTGCTGGCTTTTAGAGGGTGGGTTTGGTTTTTTCTGTTTACTCCCACAGTCTACACCATGCAGTATATGGTATCCTTAAGAATAAAGTCTCCGGGGGGAAATCTTGTTGGATAAAAAAAGAAAGAAAAAAAAGAAACCTTTTGTTGAGGTTGATCTTCCGCCTAAACCTACCTAATCCCTGCCTCCAAGACCTCGGGAATACTAAAGTGAAAATTGTGAAACACAGAGCGTGTGAGGCTGAGGTTTGTGCCAGGGGCTGGATGCGCTTGTGGGTGCATATGGCACACTGGGACCGCGATGGAGCAAACTGCTATCTTCTTCTCCAGAACAAGCTTTCATTTGATTACAAAGGGTAAGTCTCCAATTGTTATGGTTGCAAAGAAAACCTCAGAAATGTGCATCAAGCATACCCGAGGCAGAGACCTCTAGCTGAGTCTGCAGAGAGCTCGGCGCAGTCACTCTGAGACGTGCAAACTGCCCTGTTCACCTCAGTGAGGGGTGAACTCAGACGCCCAGACGGAATGATTTAAATGTTAACAACATTGTTAACTCTTTCGTTCCTCGTGTGAGACAGGAGGGGGAGGGTCGCTGTGAACAAGGGCGCGTTTCGGTACCACACGTGGGTGGCCTTTGGGAGATGGCGGCAGTTATGGTTTTTATCCTGGGCCAAGAAGGAGCAGAGCCGAAGGAGCCTGTCAGAGCCCATGGGAACATTCAAGTAGCAACAAGGGCAGCCAAGCCCAGGGAGCCCAGTGGAGCTCCACAAGCTCACACAGGCACAGTTTGGACAACCTACCCTAAGCAGCGTCTTGTTTTGGTGACACGTGTGGGTGGGGCTTGTTTGGAGGGCGGAGCTTGGGCGAGCATCCTTCCATGCTGCCTCCCTGACCCCTACTTTGTGCGCAAGACAAGCGAGATGCTTTCTGTAGATCGCAGCCAGATTCTAAGCACTGGTGGCTGCATAACTGGAAACAGGTCATCTGAGGTAAGCCAAGTTCTAGGCTGCAGTTACAATCTCATGCTCGTCGGTGGCTGTGTCAAGATCAGACTCTAAACTCCACTTTACCCAGCACACACCACAGGCGTCCATCTCACCCGTCTTCTGCACCAAGCACCTCATTTGCCTTCTGAGTCACAGATTCCACGTCTCTGTTTTTCACTGCTGTACTTCTATGGTCTTGGAGATGAAATTAGGCAGGTTTGGTCCTGAGAGCTCCTTTTAGCTCTGGGAAATGTCTGAGATTCTGGGTAAACAAAGGTGGGGTCTGTGCCAAAGACCATGGCTCCAAAAATGCTATCGATGAGAGAAAAAAGTTGTCTCTAGGCGTCTCAGACTAAATGCCCAAGCTACGGGCGAAGAGGAAAATACTTTTTAAATTCTAAACCTGAATGGATCTGTGGTTCAATAAAAGCTTTAGTCAGTGGGGCCAGACGGTTGTATTGTGCTCAGAGTTTTGCATTAAACCATCTTTTAAAGTCGCTTCCATCCCCTGTCCCCTCGACAATGGATCATTTATTATAAGCACCGTGGTAGTGCCCCGGTCAGGATCAGGGTGTAATGCTCCTGCTTCTGCACATCTCATTTGACAGTACATGCAGGGGGGTCGGTCGGTCGGTGCTGGCATGGTGCTTTTCTGCTCTCACACTCCCACTGGGTTGAAACCTGAGGGCTAAGATTTATTGTAGTCTCCCCCAGATTACACCAGCCTTCTGACGCTTGGCCATGCCCATGCGCAGCACAGCATTGTGAGCAATCTCCTTCCTCCTCCCGGCGAGGGGACACAAGCAGAAGGGTGTGTGTGTGTGTGTGTGTGTGTGTGTGTGTGTGTGTGTGTGTGTGTGTGTGTAGACAGATGCTTCCTTTGCTTTGCCCTGATCCCTTCCTACCCTACTGCTGCTAGCAGGGGTTTCCTTCAGGCCTTCCCTTCACCTCCACGGTTGCTGTCCCAGCCTGCCTATTTGTGCGGTTTGAATTACAAGTGGGATGAGGAGAGGAGGGGAAAATGATTTTGTCAGGAGACCCCGATCAAGAAGATCCGCAGGTTCCTCCAATGTGCCTGACCCAGCCCAGTTACCTGAACATGCTCACCCAGTGCACCGCTGTACAGTAACTCCTGGGTAAAGCCTGTGCGGTGGGCCTCTGCTCTGTGGCAAGGCACGGCAGCACAGGGCGCCTGCCAGGCCGCTCCAGCACTAAAGGAAAGGGAATTGGCGAAAGCCTCTAAAATGCAGCACGCACGAACTGGATGTTTTCTATTTAAGTGAGTTCAAGTAATTGCTCTCTTGGCCTAACAGAAAATCTATTTCCATGTGTTTTGAAAACTGCCGAAGATATTTCATTAGGAAGTTCACGTCCATACATTTACTTTCTGTTAAGCCATAGGGGTGGGCGACTCCGAATTTATGCAAGCACAAGGTCAGTGCAATCATGCAGTGTTTATGTGCTCCCGTTTCAAGCTACAGGAAATATGGAACATCCCAGTACTATTTCTTACACCCTCAAGAGAAGTTTGCATGAAGTCAAATTAGATGTACTCTCCTTGTAATTTCAGAGACAGTTCCATTTTTGGCCAAGCGATTCTGAGCATTACAGGAAGCGTAAATAGCAACTGAAAACTAAACTCAGGAATTACTGAAAATAAACAGGTGCTGTGCAACTATCACAAAAGTCTAATTTGAGGCTAGACGGACAACTGTAAATAAAAGGCTTTATGCATAAGATTTTGAACAGCTAGAAAGTCAAGCCACAAAATCCCTACACAAATGATACAGTGATTTAATTCACTGCTGACAGGACACTTATGATACTGTGCACTTGGTCAGTGCATTTAGAAATTAAAACACTATTTCATGCAGTGGTTCAGTCAAAGGAAGAAGTCACATAAATATCCTTATTTTTAACTTTACAGGCCAGTAAACCAACCACTAATCAAACTCTTAAGTTAAGTAACCAGCAAGGATTCGTATCTGCATTGTTTGTTTCTGAGAACTATCACTACTACGGCATTTTAAAAAGAAAATCAGAAAAAAAGAGCCCTGAGAAATGACGGCACTCATCTTTCCTTGCTGCAAACAGGTAAATGCGAACCCCTTGGAACACTTGAGGAATTCTGAGTCTCAATACCAAGCCTCAGAAAAACAGAGCCAAACTTCCAGCCACACCCAGAAAAGGACATAGGTGGATATTACCCCTACAGGATGCTAACAGTGGTTATGCTTAGGGCTAGTCTACACTAGAAGCGCTACAGAGGCTAAAACCACCTCCACAAGAGGCGCTAGCTATATCGGCGGGAGAGCTGTCCACACCAGTGCTTAGGTCAGTGTAACGTACATGGTTTATTCACACCCGGAGCGACATAACTTTATACCAACGTAAGTGACAGAGGGTACAAGCCCTCAGAAAGCCAATATTTTACCATAATGCAGAATAATTTCCTCACCCACCCACCCACACTACAGTAGTCAAGTCAACAGTACAACAATAATACTTAGCGGTTACGTAGCGCTGCTCACCCATAGATCTCAAAGCACTTGAAAACGGAGGGTGTCATTCCCTTTGCTTTACTGATAGGAAACTGGGGCACAGAACGGTGAAACAGCTTGCTCGAAGGCACATAGAGAGGCAGGGCACAGCTGGGAGTAGAAGCCGGGCATCAAAGCACCTCGTCCAGTGCCCCTCCGACAGATCACCCTGCCTCCTGGGAACAGATCAGTTTGGGCGAGTGCTCCCACCTCATGGAAGCAGATGTAGTGATGTGAACGCAGGACTGTCTTGGGAAGGGAATGATGTGGCCAAGGCAACATAAAGAATTGCACCAAAAATGCCCCAAGCAGCCCATTGGAGAGTTGGTCTCAGCAAGTTCCTGGCAAATCCTTCTTGGTGGGGTGTATATTGAAATAACGCTGTACCCCACTACAGTTTGTTCTGCCTGTAGTATTACAGGGTTCGTTGTGTGTTCACTACGGCGGTGGCACATTTTTATCCTATGTTTAAGGGTGTTTTTAGAGGAGTTACTTGTTCTGACTGCAGTGGTCAGGGCACTCAGAAGGGAGGCAGATTGATAACAGGGATCCCAAAGGAGAAGCATGGCTAGGGATGTTCACGGACTGATTACAGACATGCATGGAGACATGCACCAATGCTGTACTCCGTCACGAAATGGCAGAAGCTCCCGCCTCGAAATGTTTTGGACAGTGTCGGTGCATGTTTTACAGTCCTTGGGAGGAAGTTCAGTAGGTGAGGAGGAGCCTCCGCTGGGGAGAAGTGGCAATGGGGTATCAGATCCCGATTAGGATGCAATGGAATTGTCACACTGACCCTGTCACACACTGGAGAAGGGATGGGAGACAGCCCAGCCATTATCGTGAGATGTCATTCCAGAACCCCATTGCTGCGCCCGAGTACAGAACTATTATTTGGTGTCTGACAGCCAGAAATCATTTATCTAATGTTTTTGTGGCACATAAAGCTGCAGATTTTTAACATGCAGTGGGCCAAATCTATTGTCTTACTCATGTGAGGATGTGGCCCAATGTGTGTTTTGTTACAGTCAGTTCTTGGAAAGCAGCTACACTTCTTCCTGCCCTGGGTCCCAATCCTGTGGGATGCAGAGTGCCTTCAAGCCCTATTGAAATCAATGCATGTTCAAGGCACTCAGCCCTTCTTACGATCTGACTCTGATTTAGATCCCCTTTTGTCTTGCCATGAGACAAGTGAGCTGGAGCTGTTGGCGAGGCACTGCTGTTATTTTCTAGCTACTTCTCTCTATTCTGGGTTTTACCAAAATGATTTACAGCATATCCTCTGAGAAGGAAAAATATTCTCCATCCATGCAGTTCCTTATAGCTGGCCTCGGTAAAAGAGATCATCTCTTAAAGATTTTGGGAGATCGCTCCTCTCCTGACAGCCTGGGGCCAAATACAGTTTCCAAAGGAGCACCCATTCCCCCAATAAAACAAGAGAGAGAACAGTAAAACCCATTATTTACTCTACATTTATACTCCTCTGGTTATTCATACAATGGGTACAAACTGTGCGCAACAATTCACTGCGGCCACTGATACCGATCTGCTGTCAACTATGTTCAGTTGAACTGGGGAGAAAATGGAAGTCACTTACCGTATAGAATTGTAATGAGGGAAACGGGCATGACTAGGATCCCCACCAACATATCTGCCACCGCCAAGGACATTAGGAAGTAGTTTGTGGCATTCTGTAGCTTTTTCTCCAAGGAGACAGCCATAATTACAAGGATGTTCCCACCAATAGTCAGCAGAATGATAACCAAAATCAGGAGAGCTGGCCAGTTCTTCTCCCTCATGGACATACGAGAGACTTCTCCCCACTCAGAGGCATTAAGAGGGTCGGACGTGGGCAAACTCTGATTCAGAGTCAAATTGTTGCTCAAGGGCCAAGCCATCAGACCACCGTGCAAACTAAAATCTAGCGTCACAGACACCGTTGTTAAGCTGACGAATATCCCAGTACCACTTACAGTGTTCATTCTCTGGAGCTGATTTTCCTCTTTATTTGTTCCTCAACGTTAATTTCTTTTTCAAATGGAGGGTCCAAGGCAGCAGCCGAATTTCACAAAACCAGCGCCAGAAAATTGTTTGATCTTCCATAATGGACTAACCCTTACAGAAGTTAGAGTGGAGCTCTTCTGGTTTTCCTCTGAGATGATGGTAGATGACCACTGATTGCCAACCCAGAGGGACAGGAGATTTCATAATGTTCAACTCATTTTCATGTCCAGCATTCTGCAAAGAAAAGAAAAAGGCACCTTCTTTTTCACTGAAATCACAGTACACGCAAAATGCTCTACATCCCCATGCAAATGACATTCTCCTCCTCTCTCCTCCTGCTGGTTAGAATGTTCTCCAGACTGCAAGTAATTTATCTTATGGGGACAGACCATGCCTATGATTATGTAGGGGAAAAATCACATCAGTGTGTTCTGGCTGGTTAAAAGCTGATTATCGCTAATTAAACGTTTTGTGAAACCAGCAAAAGCAAGTCTGAAGAGCGAGACATGTTTCAGTTGATAGCCACTTCACAGATCTTCAGTCTCATACACAGTAGCAATTGTACGACGCTAGAAACTCCAACAAATGCTAATAGCACGGTGAAAGCGCACGATAAACTATAATCTTCAGTGGAAGTATTTGCACAGAGCTTGTACGCTCAGAGATGAAGCATAGGTGTCATTTAAAACACTAGGACCAAAATGATTAATCCTGCCATAATAAAGGAGACTATACTTTGTGTTTGTTTTGACAAATGCCTGGTAAATCAAACCGGACGTATATTCTTATCTGACACCATTGCTGCCAATCTTTCCAAATAAACGAACAAACAAAACCTGGGGGAGGAAAGACAAATCTTTGCTAAACTAGACCAGTATTTTTACATTTGTCTTCATCCCTCCGAGTGTCTTTGTGTGCAGGAGGCAAGCACAGCATGATTCAGTGGCCCAAATCCTGTTCGCCTTACAGATGCAAGCTGAGCTCTGAGATGTCAGAGCTGCTCAGCCGCTGTGTCATGGAGATTTGTTTTCAATTTAGAGTTCCTAAAAATCTGTTTTTTCAATTGACAGATTCTTTTTTCATAAATCGTTTGAGGCCAGAAGGGGCCATTGGATCAGCTACTCTGACCTCCTGTATAACGCAGGCCAGAGAAAAGAACAGGAGTCCTTGTGACACCTTAGAGACTAACAAGCTCAAGAACATAAGCTTTCGTGGGCTAAAACCCACTTCTTCGGATGCATGCAGTGGAAAATACAGTAGGAAGATATATACACACAGAGAACATGAAACAATGGGTGTTGCCATACCAACTATAACGAGAATAATCAATTAAGGAGGGCTATTATCAGGAAGAGAAAAAAAACGTTTGTAGTGAGAATCAGTATCGCGACACCCATTTTTCATGTTCTCTGTGTGTATATATCTTCCTACTGTATTTTCCACTCCATGCATCTGATGAACTGGGTTTTAGCCCACGCAAGCTTATGCCCAAATACATGCGTTAGTCTCTAAGGTGCCACAAGTACTCCTGTTCTTTTTGCTGATACAGACTAACACGGCTGCTACTCTGAAACAGGCCAGAGAGTTTCACCCAGGAACTCCTGCATTGATCCCAATAACTTTTTCTTAGGCCCCAATTCAACAGGCACTTAAGCATGCTCCCTATGCTTAGCTGAATTGGGGCCTTAATGACTCCATTGTTTTGACCTCTGATCCCACACCATGAAACCAATGGCAATTTTGTCATCCGCTCTGCAGGAGCCAGGCCTCTAACGAAATGCAACATTTCACAATCAGCAATGGGAAGAAACTATGAAAGAAGAGCACTAAGCAGCATCAAAAGGAAATACGCTGTTTTTAGCACATTTCTCAGCTTCTTGTCATAACCAACAACACGCAAGTGATATTACGTCATCATTTAAAAATATGGACAGAAAAGACTCTCTAACATATTGTTTGTATGTGAGCCATCACTTCGCTATCCAAGGATCAAAAAGTTCAATGTAATTTACAGGATTAAATTAAATGTTATGTAAAAAATACGTGCTCAGAGTCTTACAATAAAATGTTTAGCATTCACAGTGGCTTGGTTACTTACTAATGGGTCTCTAATGGAAAAACATTTCTTCAATGAGCAGAGTGTATAATGAACCCAGGTTTGCTTCTGAACTAGAGCTAATTACTTCCAAAGATCTGCAGACCTCAGAGTTAGGGAGAAGTCTGTGAAATTTGCACAGAAAACAGTAGTGCATCTGCACATGCAACTAAAGTGATAAATCACCGGTAACCACTTATTTACTCAACTCTTAAAAAAATCCCCAGTGACTTATAGCAAAATACTTCCACAACATTCACATTAAAATGATAAATGAAAATAGAGCTGACTACAAACTGCTTTCCTTCCGCTAAGGGAGCACTAGTAATGACATGCCACTTGGACTGTCTTAAAGCAGGGCATGAAGTTTTGCTCTGTCACTCACCCCCATTACAGTTAACAGGAATCTCCTGATGATCAGAAATTCAGGGGCCTTTCATCGGATACATAGGCACAGCACTGAAACCAATGAGAACTGTGCACATGGGACTGATGGCAAGACGGGACTCCTGATGTAACAAGTGCTGATACATTATGTGCTACAAACGATTAACACTCCTAAATTAAACTTGCTCAACATGCTGAAAAAATATTTTTTCCCCACTTATTCTAGTAAATTAAAAAAAATTAATAGCCCCCCTGGGAAGTAGCCTGGTGACTCCACCAAACTCGATGGGGTTCTTTGCAGTGTTAATGAGATATTCAGAATGTCACAGAAATCTACCAGCAACACAAAACCCCAGGAACGTTGATCGGTCTGACTGGAACATTAGAACCCAGACGTCCAGAACAACAACAACAAGGTCAAAGAGCCTGGGCTTTACAGGAGGTAACCATTTCTTGTACTAGAAATTGTACCCGTCCCATTGATGATTTGGGGCTCAATCCTGTAGGTGCTGCACACTCTGATCCCAGTCCTGGAAGTGCTAATGTAGGTACCTCATTTTAAGCACTTAAGACCCAATCCAACTCCTAATGAAATAAATGTGTCTCTTTCCACTGACTTTAATGGGAGCTGGACTGGCTGTGTAAGGATTTAGGACTAGTGTCTTACAGGACTAAGCCCTCTATACTTTCACATGAATTCGATTGGAGGCCACGTAATAGACAGCAGGATTATTCACTGTTGTGCCCTCAGTAACAACTCAACTTTCAAACAAGCACCGCAGGGTTTCCCCAATACAGCTCTGTTTGTTCTCTGAGAATTGTCTAGAACAGCGATACTCAGACCTCAGTGCTTCAGGAGCCAAATTAGTGATCAACAGTGCCCACAAGAGCCCCGGTGGTGCGAATCATTCTTTCATTTACTCTCTCTCTATTATTCTCACAGCAAAATGACAGACCAAGTGTTCCACAATTGGTTAATAACAGAGTAACAGCGTCCTGACTGGTTAATAACTTCGATGGGTTAAGAATGAAATCACACAGTGTTTTAATAGCCTATGCTGCAAAGAGCTGCAGACACTTGCAGCTTCCAAGCCTCAGTCTGACTGGTCTAGAAGAATGGGGCCCTAATCCCTGCCTGTGCTCCCCGAGGCTGCTGCAAGAGAGAGAAGGGCACCGGTAGGTTCTAAACAGGCGGGTCACATGAGCCAGGATGACTTCAATAACACTCACGCTAGTAAAGGAAGCTGGAATTGCCCCTAATTTCAATCTGATAATAAGTGGGCCATGTTTATTGCTGCTACATTGTGCCACGTGATCCGATTAAAGTTCAGTAAATCACTCCACTGAGAGAGCAAACAAACACACCTGAAAACGATCGGAAAGCAAGAACGACACCAGGTTAAACTGAGCCGTACAACCACCGTGAGATTATGTAGAAGTCACGTGCGGATGTTCTCATGACATTCAAGGCACATGATATCAAGAAGGCTGTTACAGAATGACGTCTCACTCTGGAAGGTATCAGAATAATAAGAAAAAGGCAACATTTTAGAATGGAAGCAGCCAAACAACGTCATCCTGGAAATGAATAACTTGGGTGGAAATGATGTCAGAGGCTGAATTAAAATTTCCCAGGGAGGAGAAGTCCTAAAGAGAAGTTAAAAATGAGAAGCAAAGAATCAGAAACTCAGTATTATTTTTCCCAATTTCCAATTTTATAAAAGCTCCCATCACATTAAATATCTTGGGCCCTAACATAATCCCAGCCCAACGTCCCAGGGAGACCAGCCTTTCCTACATGCCACAACAGGAGTTATAAACTGAGGAAGATTTCATGAAAAGAGGACGATAAATCAATCTTTACAGACTGAATGAGAAAATCTTCCAACAGGCCTTGAATACAAAGGCAGACATACTCCAGCAGGGAGCTCTACCATGGGTTTCCTGAAGCAAAAGGTCTCATCCCCAAACCAATCAGGACAGCAGGTTGGGATGGACACAAAGGGCAACTTGCTAGGTCGTATGTCCAACCACACATCCAGAGGACAATTCTTCCGTGACTAACATTACACCACAGCAGGGAGGCTGCTATAGGCACACTCTGAGACTACACTGGAGTAGACACAAAGAAAAAAATCACTCACTCATTCCTCACTTTCAGTTTTCAAAATGAAGCCTCCGTTCTTCAGACACTAATGTGCTGTGAAACCTTGAGTGCACAGAGCCATGTTTGATTCCCCACCAAATACAATTTGCATTAAATAAAATGATTACAAATAGGAGAAAACCATTCATCAGAAAGACCCGAGGAAAGCAGACTTCCCTACTCGCCTTCTTGCTGCAAATCAGCTGATTGCACACACAGAGATAGAGCCTTAGTGAGCCACTTTGTATGCAAAGTGTGTTTTCCAAATCTGGTGGAAATATATTCTAATTTCCTATAAAGAAAAATAATTGAACACTCTAAAATCCACCTCGTCTTCTCAGCATTCTGCTTCTCTGTACGTGTCAGCAGTTAGAACTGTACACATAATTATAGCAATAGAACAATTTGGCTACGAAATTCAGGAACTGAATTAAGGTTGGATTTAGGACTGGAAGGGTAAACAATTAACCCCACTCTCCAACTTCCAGTTTTGCTGAGAAACATGGAATTGTTTCTTTTAAACTTGGCCCATTAGCCTGGCTATTATTAACAGGGACAAGGGAGAAGAAGTCATTAGTACTCTAGCACAGAGGTTCTAACAAAACGGAAGGAAATGCACTGAACTATTATACCACCGAGGGACCTAAAATATGCTCAGTGTTTTTGGGGTGCAATTATGAAACCAGCTTTAAAACCTGTGGGACATATTTGTGCAGACTCTAGAATAGCTGAGTGTGCAGAACGGGGTGCGGAGTGCTTCTGAAAGTGCTCCTGAATGACAAGAATAGGAGCCCACAAGTTTCCCTTTCAAACCAACAAAGTTCTGCCCAGCAGGCCAGGCCACAAAATCTCCAGCACTTTCACTTGGTCTCTTTACACCAGAGCTGTCAGCTGGTGAGAAGATGGTAGCCTATCGGCACAAAGAACCAGGTGTATGGGGGAGACAGCCCTTAGGTTGTTGGGAGTCCCAGTCTCCAATGACAGCTGTTGCCTGTTGGCTATTGCATCTCACGGTCCCCATAAATGAAGTGAAGAGGCACCGGGTTCTGTAGAGTTCCAATCACACAGGGCTCCTCAGCCCCCACATCTCCATTTCCTTTCCCCCAAGCTCAAAAATCCTTAGCGTCAGCTGGGCAAGCTGTGCAGAGCTAGCATACATGGGAACAAGAGGTTAATACTTGCGTGTGACGCCTGCACCGCTGGGCACAAGGATGTGAGCCATTGGAAAGTAAAGATGCCACAGAAAAAGGGAGCACTGTTCTTAACCCATAAAATGCTTCCAGGCTGCATTCGTTTATTTTTGCTCTGTTCCTTGGCACTCCTTTTTGGGATTCCACACCTCCAGCCCACTGACCAGGAAAAATGCCATTTTGTCTGTGCATGAACATGTAGCAAAGACCATTACCCCTGCACGGCTTTGCACATGGGCTTGGTCCTGACCTTTCTAACCCTGGTTTTATTTATGCCAGCATCGCTCCACTGACATGAGCTGTTCTGAGGCAGCGTATTCTATACTGGGCAGAGGGGAGACAATTGCTCACTCGGAAAAAGGAAACTCTGGAACCTTCTCACCTCAATATCTGATCCACTCTGCTCGATAACCAGTTCTTCTCACTTGTTTATCTAGACGTGACCAGAGGCAAATTTTGTCCCTCGCCATAGCACCAGGGCAGTTTTGGATCCAAGTGCTAATATCTGTGTTATAGTGAAGGAGAGGGTAACAAAAATAGTTTGGGCTTGTTCTTGTTGCCACTGAAATCAAAGGCAAAGCCCCAATCAGCTTAAATGGACAGCTGGACCATTCTTTTCTGTAATACCACTGTTCTAGTTCAGGTTGCTAATATGTCCTCTTGTAACAGAAATGTCTTAGAAAAGTTATCGGGATGGAAAGCCATTTCAAAAATGCAATGTATTTTGACCTAGGCTATAGCTGACTGTAAGAATCTAGAGAGTGACAAGGTGGGTGAGGTAATTTGTGCAGAATTCATGTCCCCCACCGATTTTTTCCCCCTCAGAAAATAGATTCTGCCAGGGAGGCACTGCACTTACAACTTTCATCCACCAGGGACTGCTGTGGCATCAGAAAAGAGGGCAGTTGGCTCTGGGCTGGAACAGCCAGCTGCTGAGAGGAAGGAGGAGAGGCTGCCTTATTCACAGCGCCCTGCCAGGGGGGCCAGGTAAGAGGAGTTGGGATATCGGGGGAACATACAGAATGGGGCACAGAGGGCTGCTAGGAGGTCATATAGAGTGGGGCAAGGGCACAGAAGCTGGGGGGGGTGACAGTACTGAGCCAGGGGCTGAATGAGAGCGGTGCAGGGACACATGGGGACGGGGCAGATGTGCCTGACTGAATGAGAGAGGTTAGGGGTCAGCTAGGGTCTGCATGGGGAGGCGCCCCAACTCCCTAACAATCCCTCCCCCACAAATGCCCTGTTCCATACTTCTCCCAGCCACACCCAACAACCTTCCAGGCTCACTCCCAACCTCCTTCCCAGAAATTACTTTCCTCTCCCTCAGCTCCTCCATTACCACCGACTGCCCCCAAGATTTTGCACTGCTTCTGAGGTATGTGGGAAATACGGCTCTATATTGTAGTTTAAATGAATTATTACTCAGAGTTCTGTATTAATATGCCTAGTAAGGAATCTATTTGTCAAAAAACCTTTCCTGAATCTTTTTTGTCGTCTGTATTATTACAGACATACTTGCTGACAGGTATATTGAAATAAATTACCAACATAATTGATATGGGCAGGATTATATTGTGCTTTTTTGACAAATAAAATATGCAGAATTTTAAAATATTGTGTGCATAATTTTTAATTTTTTGGCACAGAATTCTCCCAGGAGTATTTATTGGACCAACTTGTGTTGATGAGAGAGACAAGCTTTTGAGCTTACACAGAGCTTTTCTGCAGGTCTAAGAACATATGTTAAGACAATACAGGAGACTTTCCACCTCAGTTCATTTTGCATAAAACATAAACCTTAACTGTATAGTGGGGCTGAAGGCTGAGCTTCATACGGAAAATCAGCCAACATCATTCAGCACCTAGAAATTAGGTTAATTTTTTTTATATAAAACAAAAATTTAAAAATTGGTTTCTGGGTTGAAGCCATCAAATTATTTTCCTGCTGTATCTTTTCATCTCATGAGGTGAAAGGCCTCTGACTAATTCCTTCAGCTACAGTCTTCTAAGCACATCACTATTGCACAAAATAATTAATATTTTATTAATGAATTTTACATATAATTAAAAAATTATCTCCATAACTTTAAACTAAAACTTCACACCTATCACAGATTTTGCTGAGTTAATATCAAAGGGAAGATGCTAGATTTTGAGGCCTATTGCCAATTACAGATCAATAAATTATCATTATTTCTTAAAATAATTGTTTAGACATCAACAGAGCAAATTCTGTTCTGTGCCATTCTTCTTTTTGGTGGGAGTGGGTGAGTGACAAACACTAGAATTCTTTAATGTTTTAAGCCTGATCCCTTGTGTACTGAAGCTAGGGTAACGTTTTTGTTTGTATTCTATTGAGAATGTCTGAATTATTTAAAGTGAGAGTTTGGGAGGCTGCACATCAGAGAGGTTCTGGGAGACAAAGTCAATGGAAAGCTAAAGTTAAGTATGTGTCTCAGCCTGCAGTACTGGGCTTTAGTCGGGATGGTGTGACTTTCAGGAAGTTCTGCCATTGATGCTCTGCCACTAAAAGAAAATAAAGTAACTCAAACTTTCTTGGGATCAATATTATTTTTTCCGTAGATGTTGATATATTTGTCTTTAACTCCATGTCCACCTTTATAGCTTAGCAAAAATTTGCAGATCCTTATTTGCTCTGAAGGAAAACAGCGCTCTCATGATAAATTTTCAATAGTTTTCTTTGAAATGGACTAGATCAAAGCACATTAAAGAACTGTTAATGCACATCAGCAGGGTCCACATGGGCAGTTAATCCACACCAGGCTAGTGCAGGGTATATTCACACCCCAACTTCAGCAAACTAAACATTCGTGTAGACAAATCTTAAAACTAACCAAGGACCCAAGATGCAACTTTATGCCTAAGTGTTCTCTTGAGGGTTTCCCGAATTGGGGCCTAAAAACTAGTGCTTGGTTTGGGTGTATACTTTCATAGTATGTACTTGGCACATTCTCCAAAGTTGTTCGGCGCCACCAACACAGTCAGGAAGATAGTAGCAGTTCTCACAGAAGGTACAGCAGACAATCAATGTAAAGAACACTTAGCAGAATTTCAGGCACTCTTCACTGAAGAAAACTTTTTATCAAATGTTTTTTTCTTTCTAGTGCAACAAAGTATTATTTAATGACATGCACAGTAAACAAAAAAAAAATCATTATTCGCTGCAAGAGAAAAACAGATTAGTTTAAACCTAGGATCAGTTAATTATATTTCTTTGGGTCATAATTATGAATCACCATAATTCCTCCCCAAAACAAATAGCATTAATTTCCCTTTCCCTATCTTCCCTAATACTGTGTCAATATGACACTAATTTATTTTCAGCAACGGGGGTGCCTTCAAAACAAAAACTCACAGAAAACAGCTTAATCTATCCTCAGTAGGCCGGACTAGGGTCTCTCTCTCTCTCTCTCTCTCTCCTTTAGTTCCTAAACCTGAGCAATGTGGAACACCCCAAAAACATACTCAGCACCTATCACAATCAGGTCCTTAAAGATCACAAGTGGTAAATGTGCTACTCAGCTCAAATATATGATCAGTGCAGTGTTATGACTCAGGGTCTTATCTAACTTACTGCCGCTGATATTTACTAAACTGAGCATTGTTACCCTTTCTTTTTTTTTTTTTGCACACATTATCTAGAAGAATAAACCTGCTAACAATTTAATTACATCTCTTTTTTATATGATAGTCACCGTGGCTTGACATTCGCCCCTGTACAGAGTCAGGTCAAGGACACCATTCTGTTTGCCTTACCTGTTGCAGAGGCTTTGTACTGGACTTTTGTGGGAGGGGGAGAATTTCACTCCAAAAGTGTATATATGATATAGGACACTAAATTGTGATGGTTTGCAAAAAAACACTTGGCTTGTGAGCTGTCTCTGGCCTGATTCAGGAAGGCATCCCTAGTGAGGACAACACTTAAACATGTACTTCAGTCCCACTGAAGTTAAGAGGACTTAAGCAAATGCTTAAAGTTAATCAGCTTCCCTGCTTCAAGGCGTCTGGAGGATTCTCCTCTCTCTGTGACTGCAGGGACCCCAGTCATGCTGCCATTGGAGTGACTCTCCCTCAAGTACAGCCGGGTGGGACATTTGTGTTTCATGTTTCCGGAACGTGATGTTTCGCTGAAGCCAAAACCCTTTCGTAGAGAGGTATCAGTTTCCATGAAACTTTAATCAGGAAGGCTTTTGGGTCAGGGGCAGGAGAATGAGAGACACGTATAGCTGGGAAGTTAAGGTGCTGGGATAGGTGAGACCAAGGCTCAAGTCCTGCTCTACTTGATTCGGAATGAAAAAGCTCTTCTCTGAATCAGGCTGAGCAAGGATTTGGCCACAGCTCTCCCACATCCCAGGCCAGCACCCTAAGCACTGGGCTACAGACACTCACTGATAGTTTTGTGGAAGGGTTTTGTTTTTATTCCAGTGTGGAACAAAAACACATTTGGAAACCTTGAAAGTTGGCATGAAATGGAATTGTCGTCCTACGGTCAAGCTCCTACTTTCAAGTCCCTCCTTATCTTTAGCAGACACAGTCATGGTACATTTTTCAGATAATCTCCTTAGGGAATCTTCTGTGTTAGTTTTTCATCCCAAAGCTTTACTCTCAGTGCTGCCATATTAAAAAGCACGTTTCATTTTTTTCTGTTCAGCTCTGGCTCCCTCACACTCCTCTGCCATTAGCCAATCCGTCTTCCTTTCCGGTCTCCAGAACCTCCAGCTCCCCAGCGACTGTGTCTTGGGCTGGAAACCAGCTCTTGCTCTATCTGCTCCGGGAGGCCACAAAAATGTTCAAGCCCTCAAAAACCATTAGTTTCTTGTGTCTCTTGTCCTCTGAGAGGCCAATAGAAATGCCTGCCACCTGGAGTGAGGTTACATGAAACCCAGATTTGTAAAAAACAACCCGAAGAGTTTGATTGGCATAGCTCAGATTTAGGATAAGCAGCTTGCTGGTGCTCTAATCTGTGTATATAAAATATAAAAGCCTATACCAGAATATACACTTACACACACATTTTAGGGAAGGATAGTGAGGATTCATCGATCATTTCATAAAACCAGTTCCTCAGCTTTTGCATCGAGCCAGAGATCTGTTCAACATATTTCTGTTTGGGCCATTTTATTTTATTTTATTGGTCTCCACTCCAATTTTCTGTGCTTTCACAAATTATCCCAATTTTGAAACATCACTCATTCACTCTCTGAAGAAACAGGGAGAGAGCATGTGATTAAAATAATCTTAAATGTTCAAAATATAATCTAGGTAATTGGTTTTCGGTATCCTCTCAACTATGCCATAACTTTGTGCATAATATGGGCCATATGCTGCCCTGGCCACTGGATTCAGATGTCTTAACTTCTAGAACTTGAATTCTGTTAATTTTCACTGCTACAAGTCTCTAAGACTCTCAGCTAAATTTCTAAGAGATTGCTGCCTGCCAGGAGACTTTAGACGGTTAAATTACTTCCAGTTCAAAAAAAAAATTTCCGAATGAGAACATCAACCTTTAAGGATAGTCATGAGGACATATTTCTTCTCTGATGGCGTAGTCAGTGGTAGGTAACTGAATCGATTTTACTGGGACAGTATTCTGGTGATTTCAGTTTGAGTGCTACCCAAAAAGACTCGTTATCTGAACTTGTGAACATACATGTTTTTCATCTACAACCACTTATTGTTTTGAAAAATAATTATTGCTAGATAAGGTGAGGCCCCAGATCCACCATAATCACTTGTAGGAAGCTGCACAGTGTCTCCTCAAAAATAAAGCTTAGAAATAGATCCCACCTAATAACCCTATCAAAATCTAACCTCGATTCATGTCATCCCAACCAGCCTTTGTTTGTGCCAAGGATTCCATGCTAACTAAGAAAAAACATCCTACATTCAGGTCTTTATTTAAGTTAAAATCCACAAATTAGTTATTCCGTTTGGCATGAAGCCTTAAAATAACAATTTCCACATTGCTGGCTGTAAACAGATGTTCTTGTTGTGGTGTACAATGCTGTTCAGTGCTGAAGACCTTTTAGCTACTCTTGCAGCCAGAAAGCTATCCCTCCACCCCCAAACTAATGGAGCTCTTTGTTGTTTTTCTTCTTGAAAAGATTAGGAAGCGAGATAGAAAGAATAATGGTGTCACGTGTTCTCTCTGTCACTTCGTACAAACGTGCACTTGATTGTAACAGTTTCTGTTCTCAATTAATGTTGTTTCAGATGCCCAGCATATGTATAGCCGAGTCCTGTGTGCACCTCTAGTGCTGTACATTAATACTGTCACGGGTGCACTTAGGTTTCTCTACATTCTAATTGTTTTAATGCCAACTCTTGATGCATCTTTTACTTAGATTGTTACTCATATTCCTTATTTCTCTCTACTGTACCTTACATTTGAATGCACTGTCACATGGATTTCTCTAATTCAAGTCCTTGCAGAGGTGTTTATTTTAAACTACAAAATGTTTGATGGTTGTTTTCAGCCCGCTGTGACTGCAGGGTGATAACAGGGCTTATGTTAATCCTCCCCAGTTTTAGGTATTGCTTGGACTTCTTTAGAGAAATCAGATAAGCTGGAAGAAGAAAATAAAAAGGCAGCCACAACAAAGAATTTGTCTAATGAACTGGAAAATTGCTCACAGTTTTTACCATAAATGTAATTAAACCCTAGTAATGAAGTAAATCTTCTATGACTAAAAGTTAATGTTATTCACAAAAATGCATGCTTTCAGAGCAGGTGATATTAAACAGGAGAAGAGGTATTACTGAAAGAAGAAAGGGATTATTATATTTCCCTCTATTGTACTGTGTAGGAATCAGCAAACCATTAGAATCTGCAGCAACAACCGGCTAAAGACAACAACTGAAAGGCTAAAATTCCAGCATCAGTTCAATGCGAGAGACACCTTTCAGTCAGATGTGACTCTCTTACAGGGGCAGTTGTGGTCTAGGGACATGAATTTGGGGCTGAGAGCCAGGAACTGCTGATTGCTAATTACAGCTCTCCTAAGAGGCTGGCTCTGCATGTGTGTGGATTTATGCTGCCCTGCGGTAACTGGTCTAATATTGTGGATACAGGACTGACCAACTTCAAGCAGCATTAACTCCTGCTCAGTTTTCAGACTAGGAATCTGAAGGGTCAATAACAGACACAAGCCCTTGTGCACCTCCCCTTGCCAGCTGGGGAGGAGCGTTGGTATGACCCTAAGGCGGGAGGGCATGATACCACAGAAGCAGCATTCCTCCGGTCCAGGCCCAGACATTTACCCCTTGGCTCCACCGAGACTCTTAAAATGTTCCTATAGACTTTCCATCAATATTTACACAGAGCTGATTCAGTTTCTAAAATCCCTTCCCCACATTTTTATGACAGTGTCTGATGGGAAGTTTTCCTAAGGGAGCATGCAGGATTATTGCCGGGAGCTTGTCACATTGCCCACCAATTATTTGCACACTGGTTGCATAGCCCCATCGCTGCACTGGCCACACAGTCTGAGGAGTGAGGGCACATTCACCTGCGCTAGACTCTAGACTTTTAGGGATAAATAGTTCACTGGGTTGTTTTTTTTAACTTCTGCCAAAAATGGTGACCCACAAGCATCCTACTTGGCTATATTACCCGCAGTCTGCCTCCTGAATGTTTGCTAGTCTGATGGGGAGGCATGCTGCACATCTTCAGGCTGTTGTTTATTACAGGCCTGGCTCCCAAAGGCAAAAAGAGAGAGCTGATTTTTATGCAAATTATGTGCAGCAGCTTTGGAAATCATTTAAGGGAGGAAATGGATCAATGGTATTAAAATAAGGCCAGGCTCCATTGCTTTCCTTCTGGAGCCATTTTCTTAGCGTTGTTTCCACGGCCAAAAAAACCCACAACATTATTGGGGAAACAACAATTAATTACATTTTCTCTTCATACTATCTATTATATTTTCTGAGTTGCAAAGTAATCAGCTCTCCTTGTCACTTGCAGGTGGGAGGAAGGGAACAGCTCTGCAGATTTCATGGCTTTTGTTGTTAATATAAAATAATTGAGATGAGATTATCATTGGGATATTAATATTTCTTCTCTCTTCTGGGATAATGGCCATGGAAAATAGAACTAGAGCTAAACTCTGCCCTCACTGTCACTCATCCAACCCCAATGCCTTGAGCTTCAGCATTTCTTGCCTCTTCTCCCATCTAATGCTCTCTTGCTACTTCTTTGGGCCTTGCGGATGGTTAGTAAAGGAGGGAAGAATATGGCCCTTTGGATGTTAGATGAAGCAGCGATCTGAGGAAAGGTAAGCCAGAGAATTGCTTGGAGATATTAAAAACTGAGAACTGTAATAATATGGCATGAGAGTCTTTAAAAACGTCAAGGCAGTTTGTTCTGGGAGATTCGTACCCTTTCAGGACCAGATGGATCAGTGTCATTGCAAATGCAGAAAGTCAGTGCTGCTTTGATTTTAACTACCTAGCACCTGGTTACTACAAGACTAAAGGAAGTCCTAAGAGACAGATGGAAAAGGAACCCTTAACTCCCGGTCTAATAATGAAGACCAAAAGGGCAATGTTAGACAGGAACATTGCAGAGCTAGTCTTTACATCCTTTGGGACTTGTTCACACTTTTGATTCTAATAAATTGAGAAGAAAGAGCAGACTCTGTTTTAAGAATTGGGTATTTTCAAAATTCTGTTTCTTTCATGCACTAGGCACGCGAGATCATGCTTTATCTTTTAATTCAAAGCATTCCCCACATTTGTTCTTAAACTGCGTTTTTAACATGACATTAAAGTATATTTTGTTCTTCAACCACCTTAATTCCTTCTTTAAGTTCCAAATTCCGTTCTCTGAAAGCACAGTCTGATGATTAACCCAAAGTCCGACACAATATATTTCTTCTTATCAAGAGAACAACAATGCCAGACGAAATCTGTTCAGATACCTAACACTGCTAACACGAAGCAAACAATAGTTAAGAAGATGAAATTAGGTTGAATATTACCCAGAGAAATGAGAACTATCGGCTGACTAAAACTCATTAAACAAACACAGGGAAGGCTTTGCCAAGTTGGTTTTATCAGCTAGTATGTGCATACCAGAGCAGCCTGGCTCAATGGAAGGGCCATGACTCAACTTTCTTTGATCCCAAGGCAATCACAACATAGGATGGGGAAACAAAGAGGAAACCCAGCACGATGCGGCACAAATACATCCTAGCAAGAACTGGGAAGAGCTCAGGAAACAGGGACAGAGCAGTATACACCGAAATAGATGCAGCTGGGTAAATACATGCTATATGTGTAAAAAGAAGAACAGGAGTACTTGTGGCACCTTAGAGACTAACAAATTTATTAGAGCATAAGCTTTCGTGGACTACAGCCCACTTCTTCGGATGCATACAGAGTGGAATAAATATTGAGGAGATATATATACACACATACAGAGAGCATGAACGGGTGGGAGTTGTCTTACCAACTCTGAGAGGCCAATTAAGTAAGAGAAAAAAAAATCACTTCAAAAGTTTTTTTTTTTTCCTCTTACTTAATTGGCCTCTCAGAGTTGGTAAGACAACTCCCACCTGTTTATGCTCTCTGTATGTGTGTATATATATCTCCTCAATATATGTTCCATTCTATATGCATCCGAAGAAGTGGGCTGTAGTCCACGAAAGCTTATGCTCTAATAAATTTGTTAGTCTCTAAGGTGCCACAAGTACTCCTGTTCTTCTTTTTGCGGATACAGACTAACACGGCTGCTACTCTGAAACCTGCTATATGTGTGAAAGTCTCATTGTTGTCTTTGTCTCCCGAAAACATGTTATGCCCTAAGGGCTTGATTTTGCCCTCAGGCATGGGAGCAAGTCACATGTATAAAATCTGCTGATGATGATGGTTTTGTAGCATATGGTAGGGTTAGCTGGGTCTGGAACACGGAGCAGCAATGGGGAACTTGTCGCCCTGTCCCCATGTGTGGCCTCAGCCCCCCAGGCTGTCCCTGCAACCTCGTCCTCTCCCATCCCCGTGTTTCTAATTCTGCCCTCTCTCTTCTCTCACATGCCCCAGTTTGTTCCCATCCCTCTGCCTGTGCCCTTCCCTCCACACATCACCCCACGCGCTCAGCTTTTCCTCCCTCCTTCTCTCTGCCCCGAGGAATACCTAGTCCTATTGCAGCTCCCCCTACCATCGCCTCTGCTCCCCACCACTTCCCCACTCCCCTCCTCCTCTCTGTCTGCCCTGCTTCTTCCTCTGCCCTTCCCACCGCAATGTAACAGGAGGAGGAGCACAGGTCCCCCTCTGGTGGTGTAGAACGCTACAGGATGCTCCCATATATTGGTTTCCTGCTCGTTAACAGGTACCTCACATTACAGCTTAAAGATGCCACTGCACCCCTTCTCTTTTTAGCGCTCCCCCCAAACCAGCAAGAGTTCTTCATCCCTACACCCAGATTTGACCACTCTGGTCAACGGCTCTCCCTGAAACATAGGCTTCCTGCAGAAGTCCAAAATGATCTTTACTTCCTTTTATCTTTTTCCTCCTAAAGTTCACTTCCTTGTTTTCAGTCTCTTTCCATCTTGCACCGACTCCTTCCGTGTCTCACTGCCCATTTCCATCTGGATAGATTTTCATTACTCAATTACACAGTATGTCACCAATGTTCTTTCCATTTTCACTATTACCAGAGCCGGTTGAATGCTTTCATGATATTTTGCCCCCCCAACAAAAGTGGCTTTTTGACCAAACCATATCAATTTGGTAAAGATTTTCAGTAAAAATACAAATCATTTTTGTTATATTATGTTTTTCCTCCTTTTGGTGTTCTTTCCTTTCCCCTCCTTTTCCAGTGGAAGAAAAGGGGGAAGTAGGAAATTGAATTGAGACTGAAGACCCTCCATTTTTCGTTTAGTTTTGGTTCATTTAAAAAAAAAAAGTCAATGAAAACCGGCATGAAAAAAATCTCCAGTGACACAACCATTTTGTTTTTTGCTTTCAATTTTTTCTCTTGGAAATTACCACGTTTCAACCAGTTCTAGTATTATTTAAGTTCTCCTACTACTGATTTTCTTAATACGATAAATTATATTACAAAATCATTAGCAGTCAGAGTTCCTGAGCTTTTTACCTATTTTCTCCTGTCGTTATCTAATTTCAGTTCAGGTTGTTACCACTTCATGCATGATGTAATTTGCTTATAATTGTCATTAAGCTCAAGCAGGAGACCTGGCTATTTGCACTTGTGGTAATTGTGTATCTGTATCTCATTCACCCTTTTGAACGAATGTAATCCTCAGCAGCAAGTGTTTTTCCATCTGTTCCATTTTCTAACAAAGCATTGTGCATTTTGACAGCACTGTTTTTTAATTCCATCATCCTTCATGAGAGAAGACGCTTTAATTTGGAATGCCTCCTGTCTCCAGCTGCTGCTCACAAACAACCCAGACAGAAATTTTCATCTCATTTCCACCAGTGTAAATCAAGAATGGCTTCCTTAAAGCTAATGAGTCTGATTCGCCTCATGTCAGTGTAAATACACCGATTTCAGTCTAGTCACTCCCGATTCATAATGGAAAATCAGGTCCGTCGTGAATGAGATTAGAACCAGGCTCTTCACTTACAGTGATCATTTAATCTTAAAATTATTTGACAATTTTAACACATCATCTGTGAAAGAGTCAGGCTGTGTAATATGTCCAAAGCAAGAAGAAAGAAGCCTACTGCTATGACATAACAGACACGTAGGCACATCTGGGCAGGGTTGTAACAATGCTATATTATGTAAAATGGTAATTGTGATGAGTGGAACCACACAACACACACACACAGTATTTGCTGTAATAATTTCCATGAAAGCGAATTGCAATGACACAAACAATTGCATATGACACCAGTAGATGAGTCAGGCAAAAGGAAGAGAAGGAAGCTAAATATAATGGAAAATGTTTCTGTTTTCATACCTATAACTTCATAATAGGCAACGAGAAGAAACTCAATGTAAAAATTCAGTAACAGAACCATATCCCAATATGGTCATATCAAATTACGCCAGCAGGCAAAACCATGTGATGTTTCGGGGGGTGGGGGGAGGGTAGGAGGTGTTTGACACTTGCTTTGTGCTCAGGCTGTACAAAAAATACACATGAAAAATGACTTCAGTTTGAAAGAGTAGAGAGAAACCTGTTCTCATGGTTTGAACACAGGACTCAGGGTGTCACATAATCCCGAGTTCTAATCCCAGTTCCATCACTGACTCTTCTGTTGCCTTGGGCAAATCACTTAACCTATCTGCCTCTAGTTCCCAACCAGCAGAATGGGAAGAATAATTCAACTAAATTTACTTCCCCCACATGGATGCTGTGAAGAGTAATTAAAGGAACACCGTGAAGTTGGGAATCTGGTTAATTACAAAAGTGAGCTTCAAGTAATTTCTTGCCCTGTACTTGTCCCTGACCTCCTCTGCCAGTTTTGGTGGTTTTACAATCACATTTTCCAATTTGTTTATAAAGAAAACATCTCCCTTTTTCCTGTGTGAAAGACCAAAACAAACAGCAGAGGGCCCTTAGAGATTCATAGATTACAAGGCCAAAAATGAACATTGTGATCATCTAGTCTGACCGCCTGTATAACGCAGGCCAGAGACCTGCCCCGAAACAACTCCTAGCACAGAGCTCTTAGAATAACTGCCAATCTCGATTCAAACATTGTCAGTGATGGAGAATCCCCCACAACTTTTAATAAGTTGTTCAAATGATTTATTACTCTTATTGTTAAAACTTTATGCCTTATGTCCAGTCTCAATTTGTCTAGCTTCACCTTACAGCCATTGGATCATGTTATACCTTTCTCTCCTAGCCTGAAGAGACCATTATAAAATATTTATTCCCCATGTAGATACCAACACACTAATCAAGTCATCCTTTAACCTTCTCTTTGTG
The DNA here is from genome assembly GCF_027887155.1 of Malaclemys terrapin pileata. Taxonomy (NCBI): domain Eukaryota; kingdom Metazoa; phylum Chordata; order Testudines; family Emydidae; genus Malaclemys; species Malaclemys terrapin. The sequence continues at coordinate 1,797,349 of NC_071513.1, read as the reverse complement.
AAGTTAAATAGATTGAGATCCTGGAGTCTATCACTATAAGGCAGGTTTTTCTAAATCTTTAATCATTCTCGTGGCTCTTCTTTGAACCCACTCCAATTTATCAACATCCTTCTTGAATTGTGGATACCAGAACTAGACACAGGATTCCAGCAGCGGTTGCACGCTGCCAAATACAGAGGTAAAATAACCTCTCTGCTCCTATACGAGAATCCCTGGTTTATGCATCCAAGGATTGCATTAATCCTTTAGACCACAGCATTGCATTGGGAGCTCATGTTCATGGTCAATTATCCACCACAACCCACAAACCTTTTTCAGTGTCATTGCTTCCAAGAATAGAGTCCCTCCGTTGTCTAAGTATGGCCGACATTCTTTGTTCCTAGGTGTATACATTTACATTTAGCTGTACTAAATTCATATTGTTTGCTTGAGCCCAACTTACCAAGTGATCCAAATCGCTCTGTACCAGTGGCACATCCCCTTCATGATGTACCACTCCCCCAATTTTTGTGTCATCTGCAGACTTTATCAGTGATGATTTTATGTTTTCTTCCAGGTCATTGATAAGAACATTAAATAGAGTAGGGCCAAGAACTGATCTCTGAGGAACACCACTAGAAATACACCATTCAATGATGATTCCTTGTTTACAATTACATTTTGAGATCTATCAGTTAGCCAGGTTTTAATCCATTGGACCCTGACTGACTGACTGACTGGGCTAGCAAATGCACAAAGTAAACAAACTGAATAATGGGAGACGGAAGTGTGGTACTTAAGTGCAAAAGGGGTTCTTTAAAGATGAAAAGCACTACACAAGTGTTAAGTATTATTAGTAATAATACATATTAAATGTGGTAGAGATGTGTTCCTTAACACAGCTGAGTAACTTGAGACAGACCGGTTTGGACAAACATCTGAGCAAACTGCACCGTCTCCCAAAATACAATCAGAGCCTGAATCTTTGGAGACCTCTCTTAAGGCTGCTTAGCTCCATTCTGGTAGTACAAAACAGGCTTCTAGTCAGCCTACATGATCAGCTGCAGATTCCCCGTGCACAGGGGGATCCTCCCGCAGCACGGCACTGTTGTACCACGCTGCATGCAGACTTATTCAGCTCTGTAGCTAGAACAATTCACATACCTGCAGAGTCCAGGTTTTGTGCCATTTCCAGGGGCCAGTTGTGAGGCGCTGGGTAATTGGCATGCCAGGTCCATTTTTCCTCAAGGCTGCTCCCCCTTTCTATCCTGCAACTCCTGAGACATGGAATGCTAGTGGTGTCTGGTGCACGTACCCCTCACCTGGAACCAGAGAGCATCCCCAAAACCTTACAGCTCTGGGGATGGGCTTCGTTCACGGCTTGTCTTCACAGCAGAGTTAACTCAGGCTCTAATTCAGGTGTTGCCCCTAACCTGTCTGTGATCCACACACAGAACTCCCTTATCTGAGCATGATGGTGCTTTACACCCGGCCTAGCTGGCCTGTCCTGGAATACAGCCTAAAGCCCAAGAGCTGTTAATATTTGGGCTGGTAACCTGCTCGCCTTGCAGAGTAGACACAAGCTAAACCACTTGGGTGCAGATAATCCTCCAATGCCTCTTCAGATTCCCCCACCCCCAAGGGACCATCTGGACAGTCAAGTTCTCCCACAATTCACTGGGAAAGAACTTAATTGACTGCAGCACAAAGAATGATGAGATGTGCTTTCAGAAGTCTTAGCCCCACACTGAAGTGAGTGCAGCACCAATGGATTATGGAGACACAGCAACTCGGGCAGTTCTTTGCAGTGTGACCACTCACACCCGAGCTAGGCTAATACAGGCGCTGATCAGTTAAGTCTGACATGAATACATACCTTCAGAGAGCATTCTGGGCCTTCCCCTTCCCGTTCACAAGAATGCAGGCCAGGCCAGAATGTGGCTGCAAACACTTTGCTTAAATAATACAAAGACTAAGGCAATAATAGCTGAAACCCAGGAAATTAAAAAAAAAAAGAATATTAACTTTATTTTATCATAAAAACATGAATTATTGCTATGTTGCCAGCTTTAACTATGAATTTCTTGGTTTCTCTTTCACTTCTCGCTCTCTGGCCCCTGCATCTACCATCTGAACTAATCCCCAATATAATCTCTTTTAATTCAATTTTTTTACTTTTCACAGAACTCTAGGGATCAGTTTCACAGTTCAAAATTATTTGGCATTGGTTTGCTTAGCAAACATGAAAGTGATTTGTGCTAATTTTGTTCTCTTTATGAATATATGCAGAAATAAAGATCAGATCTAATTTGGACTCTATCCCAGATAAGATTGGAATACAAAATGGCTGAAACAGAGTGTGAATGCCAACCTCCAGCACAAACGTGCTCAAAATATAGTGAGGAAGGGAAGGCAGTCTTGCAGTGTTTGGTGCTGCAAAAGAGTAAAGCAATGACTGTTCAGTGGCATTTTATGGCAAAGGCTAGAAAATAGGATAGAGGCAAAGGATAGAGGCAGAAAGAAGAAATTAAAGGGAGATCAAAGCTGGGGAGACTAATGGAGAGTAAAACAACCCGTGTCCCAACTGACAGTTTGAACAGACAAACTAGCATTTAGAATTTATTCCATTCTAAATAATCCAAAAGCCACTAATTTGCCATTTTCTTTTTTAAAAGAACTTATTCCTAGAATAGAAAGTTAGAAATTAGATAAAAATTGACAGGAGCATTAGATAACCCTTTTCAAGAGGATGAACAATTATTGTACTTCGGGTAGTTGAAATAATACTGCAAATCAAAGACAAGCTCTAGTTTGTATGAACGATTGATGCAACAGGATCAATATCTTCTTCCATAACTGATGTCAGGCAGAGTGTCAAGAGACAAGTGGTCAAATGCACTTTTAATAAACTCAAATAAAGAACAATAATGAAACTATCAAAACAACTTCTATACAAATCAGGCAGTGTCTGCACTTTAACTGCTGAAACAATGGCAACGGAATCCTAATCGAGTCAATTTTCTCCTGAAAATGATTACTAAATTGCTGACGTTTTGTCAGCCAGGTGATATCAATGTGAAAAGCTCAAAGTTAAGGAGGTAACATACTATCTATTGTCTAGGGAAAAAACAGGTTTTTATCTTTTGTTGTGTAAAGTACATCTGGGAGAAAAAAGCCATTCTACCAGCAGCCAGGCAAAACTCATGCAGCGTCCAAGGAGGGAAATGAGTCCAGCTGTTTCCAGCGTATGGGTTCATTAGTCCTATGGCTTTTGACTCTCATTGGTTTTAGTAATGCTGTGAACTAAATAAATTTGGGTGAACTCCTGGGTTTATTAAAGCCAATAGGAATTTTGTGTCGGACTTCAGAAGAGTCAGAATTTCACCCTTTCTGGTTAGTGTGACAGAGAGATAAGCAGGTGTTTGAATGTAATGGACATGCAGGATTCTCCATTCCTTGAACTCTTTAAAGCAACATTTGGTGTCTTCCTAAAAGATGTTGATGCAGAAATTACTGGGTGAGCTTTTATGCCCTGTTATTAAGGAGATCAGCCTAGCTGGCCTTAAAATCTATGAATCAAATCAAAAGAAAAGCCAAGGAATAGAACCCAACAGTCCTGACTTCCCGTCTCATTCTCCACTCTCTGCCTACTTTAGCTAAAGTTAAGGCTCCTACCTATCAGGAGATCTGAATTAGAAATACGGCTATCAAAATCTCCACCCACAGTCTAATATTTGACAATGGCTAACTCCTCTTGACTTCCATGGATTGTATCCTACAGTTTAATTTTCCAAAATGCTAAACAACTAATATCAATGAAATAATCACAGCTAAGATCTGGCAGCATGACTAGCAACTTAAGCACCCTTACACCAGATTGTGTAACTTTCACAAATCCATAATTCAACACATTGTAGATATTCTAGACATGAAATAGCGTATTATTTACATTCATTAAAAGGTATAATAGACTTCCATGTGGGACTGGGCCAAAAAAAATCTCATCTTATTTTTAAATTAAACCGGCATTGTTTTCTCTCTCATACACATTCTGTGCTAGAGGGAAATTTACCTATAAAGGTCAAACAAGTAACAAACACATAGAGTCTGAGTAACTGAGTTCTATCCAGCTGAAGAAAGTATCTATCCACTCCAGGCTGTTTGTGAAGCGGGCCCAGAGCATGGAGTGCTCATAAACGCATAGCTTCTCCGCAGATATTCTGCTCACAGCCCCCACTAGTCTGTTCAGCCCCAATATCAGGATTAATTAGTGCATGTGAATATCAGTCGTAGACCATAAATTAGCCTGCTGCATCAGAATTCTAAAGTAAAACTGGGTAGACTAATAATTTGTATGGCCCAGCCTGTGATCAGTACGTGGAGATAGGGAAGACAAACACCCGGAACTATCCAGAACCCAGATATCCAGAAAATCCTGAACCTCGGTGGGTGGTGCTGAAGTCCAGTGGCACAAGCCCCATCTCCAATCATAACATACAATTTCCCTACACAAAACTGCTTTTCCTGTTAGGCCTCAAATTCAGCAAAAGTCTTGCACTGCCGATACAACTAAAATTAGATCAGTGATAAAGATACAGATACTACGCAAGTCATCAAACTTGGATCTTTGTGAAGATGTTGACTAACTTGAGAGGTTGTAAAGATGCCTGGTGTTCAGAAGCACTAAGCACCCATCTTCTGAAAATCAGGACCGTAAAAAGTACCTCAAAGGTGGACTCCCAAAAATGGAGACACCCGAATTGCGAGTGTTTTCTGAAAAACTTGGCCTCTACTTTTAGCATCTAGATTCTGCCATCCCCCTATTGTTTCACATCTCAGCATCCTCTGCAGTGACCTGATGTTTGAATAAAAAGACAAAGAACCAAAAGTTGATTTAGGAAGATGTAATTCAGTGTGATGGATGGACCTTAAAAGATTTGTACATGTGGCTCGGGTTCGATGCTTATCTTATGTTTACCCAAACCGCCTGGGTTTACAAATTTCACCCAAAGTGAATTTCTTCCGAGATTTCCAGTGCTTCCTGGTGCTAGCTGGGTCAGAAGTACCACTGGAACCCTCTCTCCTAAGGTATATTGCACAGCAATATGTGACTACGTTTTCAGAAACCGAAGATAGAGTGATGCCCACAGGTTTCTACACAGGAATGCCACCTGAAACTGTGCAACCCACTTGTCAGCGTGTCTTACACATCCCACTCTGTGCCCAATCCACAGAGCATGACAGTCTGTTGCAGATTTAAGCTAGCAACCATGGCTCTTTACCTGAAGGGGAACACTCTTGTGCTATTTGCTCTAGACGTCTCCGGTTCAAATACCCAGATGGCCAAAATGGCCCTCTGTGGCTGGGGGCTGTAATCTGAGTGTGCAAAAAAACATTCAAGTCAAGAATGTGGTACAATTTCGGAGGATGGTGGAAACCCCTTTGAAAAATGTATCCCATCAATGCCAAGATGAAACACCGGAAAAAAAGAAGCCAACTTTTTGGAACTTCAACATTCAGCATCCTGTCCTTGTGGGCTTAGTTGGGTTTGGGCCAAATCCTGAACTCCTAAGAGCAGACAGACGGGTCATGGGAAGGGAACAGGTAACGCACAGTCTAAGAGCAGACAGACGTGTCATGGGACGGGAACATGCAAGCAGCGGGGAAGGGGAGTCCTCGCCCAGGTAACGCACAATCTAAGAGCAGACAGACAGGTCATGGGAAGGGAACAATAAAAGGAATTTTCTATATGAACCAACAAGATGCACTGTGGGCACTCTTAAGAGTTCCGCATTAACAAGCTCGTCCCGTTATCAGGAAGGGCATGAAAACAAGTGAAGAAAACATGGACACAGTTTGAAGTCCAACAGGAAAACTACCCACCCAATGAGACTGGCAAGTCTTTATTCTTGTCTGGCAATCAGTACCTCTTCTTTTAAATGCCTATTCTCCACACATAGAGAAATTGCAGATGTCATCAGACCCTAACAGAGATGCCAGGCATAACAGTTTTTGACAAGACTTGATAGAGTGCTCAAGTCAGCTCTCCAGCTCCTGTAAACCAACAATAAACAACAACTGCTTTACTGAACGGACCAACTGCAGTAGAAGAAAATTCTTCTCCTTATTACAAGTCATGAGGTGGTATTTAAGGAACATTTCCCAAGATCTGCCCCATGCAGCCACTGGACTTCGTTTCTGTTTCAGACCTGGTGATATCTTTACAGCAGAACATGGTCACTGACAACAGCTTTCAGAAAAATTAGCTGAATCAATATCGTAGTATGTATTTAGTCCATATACTTCCCTTTGGATTTTGTTTTCTTCCATAAGATAGCACTCTGAATTAACTCTCCAGTAAAGAATCATGGCCTGCGGCAGTAAAAAGAAATGAAGTGTAAACCTCGGGAGTTGTAATCCCTCTAAGCTATTGCCTAGGTCTGTTTTCATTCCTTCCTCACGAGATCTTTTGAGTGCTATTCATTTTAGAAGTTTTAAAAGAAAGTGCTAATGTTTTTATTGGAAGCTTTTAAAACCTTTAGTGAATGTTACAGTTTTTGGAAGGGTTCCAAGATTTCCCGTAGGGATGGTTTACAATCAGTCTAAAAGTCTACCTTACTTCTCTCCTCACTCTCTATCGCACACCAAGAATTTGTAATCAACCACTCCGCAGAATGACTTGTTTTCCAAAGGGGATTGTTCCAGATTATTTATCCAGTTACAGAGACTGTACAGAACCTGGATAGGATTAACACAGGAAAATTATTTTTCTATGTAAATTATTTGCAAATATTTTTTTAACCCCCATATTGTAGCCATGGTAACAGAGCTGTGCAAACTATTTTCCTCAAAATGGAAAACCCTGAAAAAATGCACTATTTTGAGTTAAAAATGCAATTTCCTCTGAAATTTTTTCTATCAGCAAATATTTTGCTGAAGTTTTTTGTGTTTTGTTTCTTTCACTATTGGTTGCCAGAGGAAATGCCAGGGTGAGTTTTGTGGTTCAATTTCAATTTTCATTCTGGGTGGCTGAGTTAAGTCTCACAGTAAAAGTCACAGAGTATTTCTGCAGGTTCCCCGATTGGCTGAGGCTACCTGATTGAGCTCAGGTGGGCCAGCAGAGTCTATTTTGACTTGTGGAACGAGGCTTCGGTGGGATGGAGGAAGGAGACGTGCTACCAAAAGATGCCATGGCTGGGAAAGGGCTTGGCTCTGCACCCCAAAGTCATTAGCAGACCTATAACTTCGCCTACCTAAGAAAGTACGACTAAGGTTTCTGTGAGAGGCCCTCTGGAAGACAAGGAGATTGGATGGCTACAGGGCCAGACTGGGCCTCATAGACTTAGTTTAAATAAGCAGACACATTTTGGGATGTTTCTCCAAACCGAACATCAGCCCTTTTGTGATCTGCCAATAAACTAGTTTCATAAGATTTTTCCCAGTCTTCAGGGCACTTCAGGGCCTTTATAGGTAGCATTGCGATTGGGAGGCTGCTTGCTGTGGTTTTCTTGTCCATTATGTAGCTTTTCTATTCTGAGGCACTGGTTTACCACGCCCTTTTGTATGTGGCTTTGCAATGAGAAGGCTGGTTTAGTGTGTGCGCTCGGATGCATTTGGCATTTCTTTCAATTTGTTGCCCTTGTACTCTTAGATGTGCAACAAGACTCACTTAGAGGAAAAGGAAATGACTAGTTCAGATTGTGAATTACAGCTGACAAAAGAAAATATGAACAATATAAAATACCCATCCCCACAGTCCATTAATCCAAGGTTGAAATCACCTTTCCATGTCCCATTCTCTAGTTTCTATGTAGCTCAATAACAGTTGGCTTGGGCTCAAGATCACCACTCACCTCCTTTCACAGTCCATAAATTCATAGATTTTGAGGTCAGAAGGAGCCAGTAGGATCATCTCGTCAGATTTCCTGCATAGCGTGGGCCACCGAATTTCATTAAGTGATTCCTGGAGCCCAGAACTCCAGGCTGAGCTAGACCAGATCTTCTAGAAAGACATCAAGAAATACATCAAGATTTCAAGTGGCACAGAATCCACCAGGGACCTTGGAAGGTTGTTCCAATGATTAACTACCCTGACTGCTAAAAAGGTGTGCTTTATTTCTAGTCTGACTTTGTCCAGCCATTGGAGCTTGTTATGACTTTGTCAGCTACACTGAACAACCCAGAAATCTTCAGATCTCATCAAAAATCCTTCCCCATATAGGTACTTATAAACTATGAACAAGTTACCTCTTAACCTTCTCGTGGATTGAACTTTGTTAAACTCTCACTATAAAGCAGGTTTTCCAGACCTTGAATCATTCCTGTAGCTCTTTTCTGAGCCGTTTCCCATTTGTCAACATCCTTTTCAAAGTGTTAAAACCAGAACTGGACACTATATTCCAATCATGGTCTCACTAACACCTCATAGAGTAGTAATACCATATCCCTACTCCTGGGCAAGATTCTGCTATGCACAACATTCAAGTTATAGCAGCGTACTGGGAGCTCATGTTCATTTGGTTGTCACCATGACCCTGAAATCCTAGAAATGTAACCTACATCTCTTCCTCCTAGACATATTGCATTTGCTGTATTAAACTAATATTATTCAAGTGAGCCAGTTTACCAAGGGATCCTGATTACTCTGTAAAACTGCTCTGTTCCCATTATTACTTATCACTTCACCAAATTTTATATCATCTGCAAACTTTGTCAGCAATAATTTTATATTTTCTTCCGCATGTTTGATAAAGATATTGAATCACATTCGGTGCCACTAGAAATACCCCAACTGGATGATGATTCACCAGTTACAACTACTTTTTGAGATCTCTAGTTAGCCAGTTTGTAGTCTATTGAATATGGGCTACAATGTGAATTTTTATTGGCACGTCATATGGTAGTAAATCAAATCCCTCACAGAAATCTAAGTATATTATGTGAACAGTTAATTTTGTAACAAAGCTTGTAAGCTCATCCAAAAAACAGTATCAAGTTTGTTTGACAAGACTTATTTTCCATAAAACCATGTTGTATAGCCAGGAAATTAAGGATAGCTTGGTGTTCTCCATTCTTCATCAAATATTCCCAAACCTGCACTGTTCTGTCTACCCTCTCACCTGCTATTAGCTACATGCACAGCATCCTCTCTCTTCCTCACCTCTGCTGCAAAGGAAGTCTGTGTGAATGAGTATTTGTTTACACATGTAAATTATATGATTCTCTCTCTCTACTATGCTCCATTCTCTCACTAAAAGAAAACAATTAAAAGTGACTACTGTTCCTTCTGCTTCTCCCCAACATTTTGTGGGAATGAAATTGTGCACAAAAATGTTTTTTGGAAATTTTAGCCACTTCAGTGAGAAAAGTACACGTTGACATAAAATTGCATAGCCCAATGAACTTTTGGGTGCACAAAATCACCTAGAATGGGATAGACATTTCTTTTTGCTTAGAACGTCATGTTTAACCCCGACCAAATCCTTATTTCTACACAGCTTAGTGTCATCCGTGAAGTTGCTGAGGGTGCAATCCATCCCATCATCCAGATCATTAATGAAGATGTTGAACAAAACCAGCCCCAGGACAGACCCCTGATAGCTACCGGCTGCCAACTATAAGTCAGTCTTTCACAGGACTGTGTGCAAGTAAAACTTCAGCTTCCATTACGCTTCCCAATGAAACCATCATGTTAAAGAAAACAACTTACAGTTTTGATGGCAAGTAGCTTGACAAACGATTATGCACAATTCCACTCTTGACCTTCTTTTACACCTTTATCCTATCACTTCCGACTGGGTGGTTCCCATTGCAATGAGTTAGCATTCGCTTTAGCCAGGATGGTGGGATTTCCAGCTTTCCCCAAGGATATATTTAATGCTCTTCTTTAGAATGAGGTGTGTGTGTTTGTGATGCTCTATGAGAACAAGTCTCTGATCCCCAGAGACAAAACAAATGGACATCTTGCTCATACACAATGTGGTTTCCCATTATGCTCAAGCAGTCAGCATCCTAATGTTGCTCCTTCGTGCAGGAAAATCAGCATAATACTGCAGAATATGATGTCTGTCTAGCTGCCTGCTAACGTATTACTATTTTTTAAATGTATTCATTGTGTGGTTGCCTTTCACTCTCAATAAAAAGGCTACATAATATTCTAATTATGCCAAGTCTGAGTATCTGGAATATTGAGCTAGTGATATGATTAAGTGGGACAAGATGGGTGAAGCAATATCTTTTATTGGATCAACTTCTCTTGGGTGAAAGAGACAAGTTTTTGCGCTTACACAGAGCTCTTCAGGTCTAAATGATGGGGTCTAAATTAGTTGTTACCAGTCAAGAAAGATTTTGAAGTCAGTGTGGATAAGTCTCTGAAAATGTCCACTCAATGTGCAGCAGCAGTCAAAAAAGCGAACAGAATGTTAGGAACCGTTGCGAAAGGGATAGATAATAAGACAGAAAATATCATAATGATACTATGCGCCCACACCTTGAATACTGCGTGCAACTCTGGTCACCCTATCTCAAAAAAGACATATTAGAATTGGAGAAAGGGAACAAAAATGATAAGGGGTGTGGAACAGCTTCCCTATCAGGGCTGGCTCTGGCTGTTTTGCCGCCCGAAGCAAAAACAAACAAAAAAAACCCTGCGGGGCGGCCGGAGCCAGGGTGCAGGGGGACTCCCTGTGCTGCAGACGTGCCCCGGGCAGCGGGGTGCGCGCCCCGGCTAGGGGGGGAAGGGAGCGGGGGGGGGGAGAGAGAGAAGGGGGGTGGCCAGAGCTTCCTTCAGCGGGGCACTCGTCACGTGGCCCCTCCCGCTGCGCCGCCTGCCGGGAGAGCTCCGCGCCGCTCCGGTCGGCCGGGAGGGAAGGACACAGGCTGCTTGCTGCAGACCTGGCACTGGCTGGGGCAGACGAAGCGTGCAGCCCGCTCCCAGCAAGGTGCTCCCCTCCTCCGCACCCTACAGGGCGGCCGGATCGGCGAAGCAAAAAAAAGAAAAGAAAAAAAAAGGGTGGCCGTGCCACCCTAGGATTGGGTGGAATGCCGCCCCTTAGAATCTGCCGCCCCAAGCACGAGCTTGCTCGGCTGGTGCCTGGAGCCGGCCCTGTTCCCTATGAGGAGAGCTTAAAGAGACCGGGACTGTTCAGCTTAGAAAAGAGATAACTAAGGAGGGGGGATATGATAGAGCTCTACAAAATAATGACTGGTGTGGAGAAAGTGAATAAGAAAGGGTTATTTATCCCTTCACCTAACACATGAACCAGGGGACACTAAATAAAATTAATAGGCAGCAGGTTTAAAACTAACATAAGGAAGTACTTCTTCAGATAACACCTAATCAACCTGTCCAACTTGTTGCCAGGGGAAGTTGTGAACCTATAAGTAGGTTCAAAAAAAGAATTAGATAAGTTCGTAGAGGTTAGGTCCCTCAGTGGCGACTAGCCAAGATGATCAGGGATGCAGCCCCCTGCTCTGGATGTTACTAAAGCTCTGATTGACAGAAGCTGGGGCTGGACAACAGGGGATGGCTGATTTCCCTGTTCTGTTCATTTCCTCTGAAGCATCTGCACTAGACACTGTCAGAAAACAGGATACTGGGCTAGATGGACCATTGATCTGACCCAATCTGGCCACTCATATGTTCTGAGGTTTGGAAAAGATTACCTTCCACCAACAGAAGTTGGTCCAATAAAAGATATTACCTCATCTACCTTGTCTCTGTCATATCCTGGGACAAACACAGCTCAACAACACTAAACAATGATATGAGTAGTAAGCAAAATCCTACCAGTATTTAGCCTCAGTACGATACCATCAAAAGAACCTCCCAAATGGTCCCATCCACACTGCAATTGGCCCAATAGTGGGAAAATTCTATCCTGGATTACATGAGTGTAACCCTCCTTTTGTCTGTATGAGAGGTTATTTCCTCCTTTCACGTACTACTGCCAATGAACAAAACACAAGCATACACTGAAGTAACTCTGTGGGTCTATCTGAAACTAAGAACAAGGCTCAGACAAAGGTCTCCATCTATCCTTAACTCACTCTTGCCGATACCAGGTATCCTGGGGGTGACTGAAACACATTGAAAAGTAACACATTTCAGAGTTACTGAAATACGTGTGCACAAAAAGTTACGGGTGAGGTGGCAGCTTTCATAGATATCATAGAATCATATCTGACTTGCTGTACCCAAACAAAAAGTGAGAACTCTGTTATTCTCCGACAGACTGGAAGGGACCTTGAGAGGTCATCTAGTCCAGTCCCCTGCACTCATGGCAGTATTATCTTAGTCCTTTAACTTCAAACTTCCATTCTTTTCTTGGTTTAAGTCAAACATATACCATTATTTTTGTTACTATTGTTATTTTTAATAAGAGAACTATCTTGGTTACCAACATGGTGTTTTCGATTGATTGTAAATAGTAGGTTTTACAGGAGATTCTGTTTGTAAGGAATGATTTGGTGCTGTGTATAATGGAAAAGAACAGTCCACATCCACAGTTCGGTGTACGTGGACAGTTAACCTGCTTCTTGGGACACCGTCCAGTTCTCCTCAGGATGCAGAGAAGGCGGCACAACTCAAGACAGTGCTGCACAGAAGCTTTGCTTTTCTGCAATGTCTATCTTCACTTCCCATGGACATGCCAACTGCCGGATCCCAAGAGCAGCAGTGTAATTCTGTGTTTTTGAGACAGAGCAAAAATACTCTGAAAGCAAAGAAATGTGAACGTAATCCTCCTGTCACCTCCCCAGCATGACTGTGTAGGAGGACAGACATTGTTCAAGGGCAGAAGTTAGGAGAAAAAAAATACCCAGAGATTGTAACTTCATTGAGGATTCAAAAGGCATAACAGTGCCAACTGGGTTTTTGATATTTGATGCTTCTATATTGTTCAGCTTCATTTTGGGGACTGAAAGGCATGTGTTTTATACTTGTTACATAAAAGGGACATTGTAGGCATTCTGATTTAAAAGGGCTCTATTCAGCCAAAAATATCGACAACTCACTGCAGTAGCCATGAAACACTGTGAAACTTGACTCTGTATCCAGCCAACTGATTCATTCAAAAATCAGGACGCTGCATCCCCCACCTTGCTCCCACACAGCGTCGTCAGCGGAGGCCACTGATATCACAGACGTTGATCATATTCCATGTGCAGCAATGAGATAAAATTGTACCTCTTCATGTCTTAGAGAAAAGGACAAATTTAGCACTCAGGTTCAAAAGCACTTGTGAGTTTACACAACACCAGCTAGAACTGTGCTGCAGGGAGCAGGATGATTGGGGCTTAATTTTAGAGGACGACTGATGGTCTAGTGCCTAGTTCATTGACAGAGCTATGTATATTTAAAACAATAACTATAAACCCTCCAAAAAGCCTCCCCAAGCAAAACACTCCAGTGCACGCACAACTCTCCCCCAGGGCTGGGTGGGAGAGACAAAGAATAACACATGACAGCTCTTACTCCCATTGATGCACAACTGGGAAGCACTCAGGTACTGCAGTGATGAGGGCAGGATACAAACCTCTCCAGAGTAGAAGAGAAGAATACCCAGCGCTTTAGAAGGAAGATGAAATTACAATGCCACAACATTTGTCTTTTGAATGACACTGCAGTGAGAAATTCTAACAGACTCCTTCAAATATAGTATTTTTGCTACGACATACTATTTATTATTTGATGTCAAGTGGATTCTTTTTTTTACCAGGTATGCCTCGTAATGCCAGCGAGAGTTATTTGGACTCCTGCTTTCATTCAGCTTGAAAATAAAAGACAAACACAACATTGCCAACTCTCATGATTTTATCATGTCTTCCCATATTTTATGTCATCTAAAGCCCCAGCTCCTTGAGTCAGGTGATTTTGTGAGAATCTCAGCTTTTATGTTAAAAAAAGGTACATTTCTAGTCCTCATGGCTATGGAGAAAAGCTGGAAAACATGACCCCCTAAAGTCACAAAAACCAGAAAGCAAACACAAATAACCCAGAATGGAGCATTTTTAAAAATCTCATGATTTTGGGGCACTGTAGCGGGATTCACTTAGGGGCCAGCTGGCCTGGTAGACAGGCCACAACTCAGTCTCCAAAACTCTGGGGGGCCTTGTGGGGCAACCTGGGGGCCTGGTGGAAAAGTTACAGCCTGTCCCTCTTTGGGTTCCCCCCAGTTGGACTTGGGCCATAGGGAAGGGAAGGGTAGCAGGACCAGGGCCCTCCCTCTCCACTATGTCCCATCCCAGGGCCCAAGAGGAGAAAGGGTTTGTTTCCATCCCTTCTAGCTGATACCCCAGACCAGCGTACCCTGGGCCACTTCCTGTCCCGCTCCCCTGGTGTTCTCTTCAGTTTGGGGCCTGGTCACAGCCCTCTGCTTCCCTCCTCATGCAGTGTTGTTCAAACAATGATTCAGACAGTTGGGGCTTCCCAGCTCCCTTCGCAGGGTTCAGTGATTCCCCCTTGTCCGGGAGAGAAAAAGGGGTCAGGCCCTTGGCTGTTTGATTGGGCCCTACCAAAGTCCAGGTCATTCCCTGTGGATTCCTGTTTCCCAGAAGATACTAGCTGGCTTCCTTCCTGTCAACAGCTTCTCCTTCACTCTTCCCCATTTTACGCAGCTCCTCCGTATGGAGCATGCTCTCCAGCTGCTGAGAGGCAGGGCTTTCTTGGCCACTACTGCTCTATCCTTCCATCTTAGCGAGGAGTCTGTAAACCCCATCCCAGGCACCTAACTCCTGACTTTGGAATGCTTGGGGTTGGCAACGCTGCAGTCAGAAAGCTGAAACGAGAGTTTAAAATGCTAAAAGAGCCCCACTTGCAAACACAGTCAGATCACAATTACAGCCATCAAGCCTCACTATCCGAAAGAAAGCTGCCCTTCTCCAGAGTATTATGTGCAAGGCACGCCCCCCCCCGCCCCGCTAGCGTAAGCTCAGATCTATGCTAGAAATTGACATTGGTTTAACTATGTTGGTCAGGGGTGTGAAAAATCCACACTTGAGCAGCACAGTTAAGCCATCCTAAGTCCCCATGTAGAGAGCGCTAGGTTGACGGAAGATTTCTTAAGTGTAGGTACCATCTACATTGGAGCGCTACAGGGCACAGCTCTGTTGCCATAGCATTTTAAGTGAAAATGAGGTTGGATCAGAGGCTAAAATAGGGAAAGAACAAGTTAAAAATCACTTAGACAAGTTAGATGTTTTCAAGTCACCAGGGCCTGATGAAATGCCTCCAGGAATACTCAAGGAGGTGAGTAAGGAGGTATCTGAGCCATTAACAATTATCTTCGAAAAGTCATGCAAGACGGGAGAGATTCCAGAGGACCGGAATAGGGCAAATATAGTGCCCATCTATAAAAAGGGGAATCAGGACCACCCAGGGAATCAGTAAGCCTAACTTCTGTACCCAGAAAGATAATGGAGCAAATAATTAAACAATCGATTTGCGAACACTTAGAAGATAATAAGGTGATAAGTAACAGTCAGAATGGATTTGTCAAGAACAAATGGTGTCAAACCGACCTGATAGCTTTCTTTGACAGGGTAACAAGCCTTGTGGATGGGAGGAAGTGGTAGATGTGGTATATCTTGACTTTAGTAAGGCTTCTGATACTGTCTCGCTTGACCTCATAAACAAACTAGGGAAATACATGCTACATGGAGCTACTATAAGGTGGGTGCAAAACTGGTTGGAAAACCCATTCCCAGAGAGTAATCATCAGTGGTTCACAGTCAAGCTGGAAGGGCGTATTGAGTGGGATCATGCAGGGATCGGTTCCTGGGTCCAATTCTGTTTAATATCTTCATCATTGATTTAGATAATGGCACAGAAAGCACACTTATAAAGTTTGTGGACAATACCAAGCTGGGAGGGGTTGCAAGTGCTTTGGAAGTTAGGATTAAAATTCAAAATGATCTGGACAAACTGGAGAAATGGTCTGAAGAAAACAGGATGAAATTCAATACGCACAAATGCAAAGTGTTCCACTTAGGAAGGAACAATTAGTTGCACACATACAAAATGGGAAATGACTGCCTACGAGGGGGGAGTACTCCGGAAAGGAATAGGGGGGTCATAGTGGATCACAAGCTAAATATAAGTGACCAGTGTAACACTAATGCAAAAAAAGCAAACATCATTCTGGGATGTATTAGCAGGAGTGTTGTAGGCAAGACACGAAAAGTAATTCTTCCACTCTACTCTGTGCTGATTAGGCCTCACCTAAAGTACTGTGTCCAATTCTGGGCACCGCATTTCAGGAAAGATGTGGAGAAATTGGAGAAGGTCCAGAGAAGAGCAACAAAAATGATTAAAGGTCTAGAAAACATGACCTATGAGGGAAAAGTGAAAAAAAATGGGTTTATTTAGTCTGGAAAAGAGACGACTGAGAGGGGACATGATATCAGTTTTCAAGTACATAAAAGATCGTTACAAGGAGGAGGGAGAAAACTTGTTCTTCTTAACCTCCGAGGGTAGGACAAGAAGCAATGGGTTTAAATTGCAGCAAGGGAGGTCTAGATTGGACATTAGGAAATTCTTCCTAACTGTCAGGGTGGTTAAACACTGGAATAAATGGCCTAGGGAGGTTGTGGAATCTCCATCACTGGAGATTTTTAAGAGCAGGTTAGACAAACACCTCCAGGCGTGGTCTAGATAATACTGTCCTGCCTGGAACCTGAGAAACAATGGGTCTGATTCTCCACAGCCTCACACGTAGGGATTTGAAATGACACTAGGTGACTGCAGAGTAAGTGTGAAATGCTGCCCTTCTGGTTTAACAGCATTTCTCCTCCACTTACCACTCACTCTGCACAGTTGTATTAACCACACAAGGTGCCAGGCCATGGGGAGGCAGCCCTGGGGTTTCCAGCACATCGAGTTCTGAGCTGGGAGGAGAAAAATCCTGGGCTATAATCCTGGCTCCCATCTAGGGCTTTGGACATGTTCCCTAGCCCGTGTGCATCTCAGTTTCTCTATTCGTAAAACGGGTAGAAGAGCAGTTACCTCCCTACCCAACATGGATGCTATGAGGAGCTACAGAGAGGTCCCAATTCTAAAGTCTGGCCAAACTATGCCTGGGGCAGGACCTGCAGCATTAGGCCAAGGCAGCTTAATTACACAGCTGTGATTATCTGAGCGTGGGCTGCAGGTGAACTAGTTTAGCCTCTGGGGTAAGTTAGATCAGGGCTGCCCACAGCCAAAAGGAGAGGTTCCAGCAAGTGAAGATAGGGATCCCCAGGTGTACACAGGTGTGCCTGCTCTATAGTGCCCCCTCCAGGCCTCAGGTGGTTTGGCACACCTAGACTCAGTTTCCCTTCACCCAGGAGCTCCTAAATATGTCCACCTAAGCATGAGTCACATAACAACACCCCTTCTTGGGGACTGGTTTATTAATATACAGTAGCTTCAAACACAGTCTTTCTTCTGTGCTCTGACTTCATTTATCCACAGCATAGCACAAGATTTCAGTCTTCCCCCTTTGTGCTCTCCGTACACTCAGGCAACTCCTCTCTGAAGGAGCCCCCAACCACTCAGCCCCAGCTCAATCAGTGCCCCAACTGCTTTTCTCTGTCTCCAGCAGCACTCCCCGGCTGTTCCCGAGTCTCCTTTTCCAGGAAGCTCTCCCCCGCCTCCTTCCTGTCCACTCGCTCTGCCTTATGAAGCCCAGATACTACCTGCCTTTTCAACCAATCAGCAGCAGGCAGGCAGTCACAGGTGCCTTCCCTTTCAATGAGGCCCCGTGACACCAGGTCTGCAGGGTACATGCCCCCTTTCCACCAGTGGCACATCCGAGAGGCCTGAAGGAAGCGGGAGAAACAGGCACATTTTCACAAGTCTGCACAATTAATGGGAAGTGCTATTTACAGTCTAGTCATTGTTGTTATTGTTGTTCACTCTCTTTTTGCCTCATAACGCAACTTCAGTGCTTAAGTGAGCACATTTCCTTAGCAGGACAGAGCGAATGCCTCAGATTAGACATGTCTAAAACAGACTCTAATCTTCCTTGCCAGCATCACAACAGAAAGCTAACTTTGACCGATGGGAGAGAAAAATGAATTATAACTACGTACACACGCACCTGTACTAACCTCCTGTCTTCTAGGCCTGTCAAGAACAGCCTCTTGCATTAGCATCAAACGGCTGACAAAATAAAGCAGATGAGATTGCACTACTTTACCTTATAAGCTATGTTGCCTGATCACATTTTCCCCTAAGTGAGCAGAACAGAGCTGATTGTATAGTTTTGCTCCACATGATTATGAAGACAGAGAGTGAAGGGCACTGAAAAAACAGAATATCTATATTACACACACAGCCAAAGCATTCTTCCAGGAGAAGGCACTACGAGATGAGAGACCTTTACAAATATATTTCTGCTTCCTTTCTTGCTATGGAAGTTTTATTTAGAAAATGACATTAAAAAACGCAGCAGCATGAAGTGTGTGTGCTCTGGTGCACCTCACTATCAGGCAGGCAGTCTCCAAAACACGCACACATCACCCGGTAACACAAAACCTGGCATTCCGGTTTTGTGGAGTGCACAGTCCGACGTTCGTGCACTCAGCCACAGCCTTCCCTCCCCCGACACGCCCTGTCCTCGGAGAGCTGTGTACGGTAGCTAGAGGCCACCCACGTGGGGAATCCCTCTCCGTAAGGGTACTTTGTGGTGTTGAAATGATGCTAGAATCTGCCCTAATGTGTGCAGTTATAACTCACCAAAATGCCGCAAGCTGTAGACACTCCCAGGCAGACATTATCTCCGAACTTCTAAAGTGGTTTGCCATTGAAACCTGTATTGACTTCACATCTCACTGGTGCCAGGTGGGCTTGGAAACCATTAACTGAAATGTATCTCGGTGCATGCTGTTTGTAAGGGCACTGGCCACCCCTGCCCTCTGTGCATCGAGGGTCTGATTCTGGCCCCACTGCTGGGAAGGACCATTAGTTGCAGTGCCGGGCCTCCTGAGTCTCAGTGGTGTCAGGTTAGGACCAGGCCCTCTACCTGTAACATGAATGCTCTCTCACACCACACCCATGCCAGCTGCTCCACATCTACTGCCCGTTGCTGAACTGGAGGCAATACACTGGTGAGGACCTGCAGAAACTACAGCGGTTTCCTTTGCCCTCCTCAGCGTTCACTGCTTTGCCCCAGGAACTCCCACTCGCGCTTCTGGAAGCTTCGCATTTCTTCAAGTGAGAATAATTCCTGCACGTGGACAGGAACATGACCTGCGTGCTCATCCCAAACCACACCACACACTTCACAGCGGTTCTGGGAAGATAGGCCCTGTGATTTCTCTGAAGTATCATGTCACCCTCCCAAAGGGTAATGTACCCTGGCTTTCCAAGTCACTAGATGGTGTCAGTAATAAGTAGCTCATTAGTCATTTCTCTGTATAAGCAGGGAAAGCACAGTGTACATGCAGAAACTGGGCTGGGGCTCTAGCGGAAGCTACATGTCACACACAATTAAGAGGAAAAGGGGATGTTTAAAAGGTGGGACACATTCACATTCTTTAGGTAGTCTGGTTTCTTCCCCATTTCTCCCTCACTCTCTTAGCTGAGATAGGCATGCCAAAGCTTCCATATTTGCAAACATAAATAACTCTGGGTGCAGTCTGGAGTTTTCATGCTCAGATTACTCAAAAATGACAGACTGGGTTTTCTTTAACCATTTCCTCCCCCCCCCCCCAAAAAAAAAACAATCTCTCCACATCAGACCCAGGGGGACAATGTCTTGGACAGCTGTAAACTACTGGGAATAGAGACTACAGGCTCGACGTTGCAACTGCTGTGTGCATGGCACTCTCATTGACTTCAGAGGAAATTCCGCAAGGCTGCACCATTCCCACAGCCCCCAGGTATTTGCTCTCTCTGAAAGGTGGTTTGCTGGATCTTGTTTGATCTGGTCAGAGAACAACAATATCAAGGCAAAGGTAGGTACAAGGCAGTAGCTGGCTTTTGTGGTTATTAAATGGTTCAGCTTTACTTCGGTGGTTTAATCATTAGCAAAAGCTGTTTATTGTCTTAGCTAGTCTTGTGCCATAAACATCGTTCCTTAACTAGATTTACAGAAATGGCTCTCCTTATTCTTGTAGGCAGTGTTGTAGCCACGTTGGTCCCAGGATATTAGAGAGACACGGTGGGTGAGGGAATCTCTTTTATTGGACCAACCTCTGTTGGTGAGAGAGACTAGCCTTCAAGCTTACTCCGAGCTGAAGAAGAGCTTGTCTCTCTCACCAACGAAAGGGGTCCAATAAAAGAGATTCCCTCACCCACCTTATCTCGGGTTAATCTTGACAACTCTGATAAAACCAAGCAATGTAACAACTCCTTTTGCTTGTATCACTTGTCATGGGTTAGTCTGAGTAACAGGAATGAAGAGAATGGTTTATTATTATTATTAGGTTATCCTTTTGGGGGGGAAGAAGGGAAGATTTGCTGTCTGGATCCAAACTCTTCCCTCCATCATGTTCAGATTGAAACGTGTGAACATGCACCACATGGAACACAAGTGCATTGTTTTTCTTCACCTAATGAACTGCGGGAAGAATACTGCATAATTATTCATTTGGAAGAACGACTGCACTATGCGAGACACCAAAGCAGTGATGCTATTTGGCTAGCGCCCATCTCTGCGAATGCTGTCACAACAGTCTCCAAACTGTCACTTCAGCAACTGCCCCACACAGGAAAAACACATTTCTTCTAATTAGACCAAATTCTAGCTCCATGTTTGAAGAGTATAATTTGATCTTTTCACTAGAAACTCATTAAGCACTTGAGTTTAATTACTAACATTTGCTTTAAACATGCACTGAATTAGCTAGCAAGTGAGGAACTGCAGCTATTTCTCTAAAAAAAACAGGAGTACTTGTGGCACCTTAGAGACTAACAAATGTATTAGAGCATAAGCTTTCGTGGACTACAGCCCACTTCTTCGGATGCATCGTGGGCTGTAGTCCACGAAAGCTTATGCTCTAATAAATTTGTTAGTCTCTAAGGTGCCACAAGTACTCCTGTTCTTTTTGCGGATACAGACTAACACGGCTGCTACTCTGAAACCAGCTATTTCTCTGTTTCAGTTATGACTGTCACCATGGTACCTGGGCACATGACTACGGAAAGACCATGTGGACCAGTGGGTGGTGCACTGGCTGGGGAGTCAGGAACCTAGGTTCTGTTGCTGCTGCGTGACCGTTCACAAGCCCCTTCTCTCCAGGACTCTGTTTCCCCTCCCATCCTGTGTCTGTCTGGTCTATTGAGAGTGTCAGCTCTTCAGAGCAGGGAGGGTCTCTCGCTATGTGTCTTACAGCGGGGCAGTAATAGAATACTAATAACTACTAATGTTAAATAACAAGCGCCGCGAGTGACTGGCGCAAGCCAGACAAATGGTACCATCCCTGCCCAGTAAATGGGAAACTTCCTGCAGGCGTAAATTACAGAACAGATAGAGGCCCTGCCCAGACACGCAGGGACAAGGAGATACACAGGGCCAGCTCACAGCAGCAGACCCTGTGCTCCCTTCATGCTGGAGAGCAGGATGTGGCCACAGGGCCGGAGAGAGATGCTGGTGCACAGGGGAAAGCACATGCTCCCTGGTGCTCCTCAGGGTTCCATGCAGTTAGCACTGGGAAACGTTTTTTGGACAATGAATTTTTTGGTGAAAAATAAGTTGACTCAAGTCGACCAAAACATTTCATGAAATTGCATCAAATTCGCAAACTTGTTTTGGTTTAAAAAAAAAAAAAAAGCACTACAGAAGAAAAAATTCCCCCGACCCCTGAAACGTTTCATTTTGCCATTTTCTAAATGAAATGTTTTGATATTTTGATTCAAAATGACTTTTTGTTTTGAATATTACTTGACTTTTATTTTTTCAAAGGTTAAAGAAACCAAAATGAAATATTTCAGCCAACTTGAAACAAAATTTTATTTTGATTCTTTGGTTCGGCCCCTGAATGGAAAAAAAAATCAGTTCTTGGAACATCTCTGATTGCAGCTCCTGCTTCCCGAAACTCACCAAACCTGGGCTCTCACAGGCGTAGCCGGAAGTGACTTCCGGAGCTGAGCACCTCCCTCTCGGAATGGCTCCCTGCCCGCTGTCCTTCAGGGCACTTCTGTTCTCTGTCCTAGAGCAGAGCTTTTAAGTGTGGTAACATTTTCACATCATGGCTTGTGCCTTGGTAGCTGTTATTCGCTGTGTTATTCATGCTACAGGCGGTGAAGCAAGCAAGCAACCTGCATGCCTTTATATGCTGTTGATCTCTAGTGGAAGGATTGTTGAAGGATTTGAGTTTATAGCACACAGGATACAGTGAAGTGATCTCCGTGCTTTGATGGAAGTTTGGGTTTGGGTCACCAGATAGGGTGTTGAGTGTTGTAAATCATCTCCCGGGCTCTCTCATGCACAGATGTACACAGGTGCATTTGCTGGGCAATTTTAGGGTATGGGTTGAGGATACTTGGAAACCGTAGCTCAATGAATGATCATTAGAGCACAGGCACTGTCTAAATATCGTGAGTTCTATCCGGGCCCCATTGACATCAATGGCAAAATTCCCATTGACTTCACTGGGGCAGGATTTCACCCCTATGTTCCAACCAACTGCAGTATTAGTAGACATGCAAGGTCACGGATTGGCTCCAGCCCCGGTTAATCCATCAAGGAGACAGGATCAGTTTGACACTGGAGGCCTGTTAAAAAGGGAGAAAAGCATGGAAAACTAGGCAGCTGATGGAGACATTATCAGACATTTTAAACTCCCCTTCAGGGCCACATAGTGAATTCTGAAGATAAGACAACTCTGCCCCGTCAGGTTGGAGTAGCTCAGCCATAGGACGTCACTGGGAAAGCTGACATGGGAGTCTCTCTTTCTAAAATTTGTTTCAATTAAAAAAACAGTCAACTGTTCTTCATGTATATTTAAAACAGAAGGGTTCACGTGTTCAGGGGTCTTTTTTAAAATAAAATCATCAAGCTATAGCTCCTTTCCTGAAGGCCGCTTCTCGCATCAGTCACAGGTGAATTTACTTCCATGTTAAGTCATCTGTAGAATTCCCAGAGCAGGCTGAAGGAGTCCCCTGATACTCTTCAATACACATTTTCTACAAGCCTATAACTATGTGGCAGTCTGTGGGACTCTCCAGAAAACAGCCCCGCTCTAGCACCAGCTCTCTTGGATTGGGCCTGCAAAAACAAATCTTTAGCACTTCCGCTTCCCAGCGAAGGAGTCCAGCAAAGCTGAGTTTTGCTGCAGCAGACGCTATAAGCTTAACCCGCTTATTTTTATGTGGCATAAAAGCTCATGGCTGAAAAATAAGCCCTTCCAAGCTCCCAGTGTTGAAAAGAGTTTTCGAGAGGAATAAGAATAAAAACTCATGCAAAAACCTCCTTATAAACTGTATGATCAATCTGCATCTGTTATATTTTTGCATTTGGTAAATTCAGGTATAGCAATTCTTAAAGTTCTCTGGCTCTTACAAACAGACATGATTGACAGCCTCTAAGTACTGTGTCTTTCATAACAAAAATGATTGACAACCCCTCAGTAGATAGCCCAGTCAGCCTAACAATGTTATTGTTCTCTAATAATTGCCTGATTTAAAAAAAAAAAATTAGCTACTGTTCACCTAAACATTGTCAGAACTTTTGAAAAGTTCATTTAGACCCACTGATTTTTATGTTTGCTTGGCTGCAGCTCTGCTTCTGTGACTCATGCCAGTGGAAATGCTGGAGGCAAACATTCATCTCCTTATGTCTAGTGTTCACAGGAACAGTAGCAGAAGCAGGGGAATGGGCGACGGGATGGATCACTTGGTGATTCCCTGTTCTGTTCATTCCCCCTGGGGCACTTGGCACTGGCCACTGTTGGTAGACAGGGTACTGGGCTTGATGGACCTTTGGTCTGACCCAGTCTGGCCGTTCTTATGTTCAGTCTTTTTTCTTGCTGGTGATGCTTCCTCTGGCAAAGAGTGAATACTGAATGTTTCAAGAGCCACGTTCACTTTACCAGCCACGTATGCCAGTTCTCACGTTGGCATTTGTCACTACATGTCCACCCAGGGCTATTTTATGTATAATGTGAAATGTTTCTTCTCTTAGCAATGCCCACATTACATGAACATGGGACACATTATGTGTGTATCTGTGGTCACAGAGCTGCATGGGATCTGGATCTGAGTTCAGCTGCATGGGATCTGGATCTGGCAGCGTCTATCATTTCCACACTCCTCGGGATTGGAAGTTTGATTAATTTGTGCCTAAAGAAATCATTAAGATTTTCCATTTTACAGAGAAATCATTTTCAGACATGGTTCAGAGTCAGGAGCTGGCACGCGTGCACAGCTAACAGAGACCCAGGCTTTGCTTCTTGCGTATTTTCTGCTACTCGCATCCTCATCAAATACAATTAAACTCTTTTTAGAGAGCGCTATACTGGAAATGCAATGGTTTTGATATTGTCTCTTACTGTGTAACGACACATATTAGGCATGGGTGACCCTGGTTAGAACATAATCTAAGCCCCCGCATAAGCCCTTCCCCCATTTCTGGAGTTCAACAGGAGCAGTTTGGAAGTGAATGATTTCCTCTTCAGTCCCAGTTCCCAGCAGGGGCTGCAAGCAGAAGTCTCAAAAGAAATTAAAAAAAAGTGGAGGGTGGTGAAGCACTGGAATGCGTTACCTAGGGAGGTGGTGGAGTCTCCTTCCTCTGAGGTTTTTAAGGCCCAGCTTGACAAAGCCCTGGCTGGGATGATTTAGTTGGGGATTGGTCCTGTTTTGAGCAGGGGGGTGGATTAGATGACCTCTTGAGCTCCCTTCCAACCCTGATATTCTATGATTCTATGATTCTAAATCTTGTTCTTGTAAGATTCCCAGCCTAGTTTGGAAAGCTCAAGAGATCCCTATGCCTGGAAAAATACTGGAACCAATTATCAAACAATCAATTTGTGAGCACCTAGAGGATAATAGGGTGATAAGGAATAGCCAACAAGTATCTGTCAAGCACATGTCAAACCAACTTAATATCCTTCCAAGACTGGGTTACTGGCCTTGTGATGGAAGGTTAAACTGTATTACACGATTCAGGCACTAGATGGTGTCATGTGTAACATACTTTAGCTCACCACTGCCATTCCTGGCAGTAATTTAAAGGATCTGAGAGTGAACACACCTGGTGTCTCTCTCTAGGACAGAAGCTCTGTGGCCAATCCATGGCTGGTACAGAAGCTTGAATTGCTAGTAGCCACTCTGTCCAGTTTTGGATGCCACATTTTAGGAAACATATGGACAAACCGGAGAGGCTCCAGAGGAAAGAGAAAAAAATGATCCAAAGGTTTAGAAAACCCGGTCTATGAGGAAAGGTTAAAAAAAAGTGAGAATATTTAGTCTTGAGAAAAGACAACTGTTCTCCATGCCGACTGAAGGTGGGACAAGAGGTAATGAGCTTACTCTACAGCAAGACCAATGTAGGTTAGATAATAGGAAAAAGCGTTCTAACTATGAAGGACAGTTAAGCACTGGAACAGGCTACCACGGGAGGTTGTGGAACCCCTGTCACTGGAGGGTTTTAAGAACAGGTGAGACTAACTCCTTTCAGGAATGCCCAGGTATACCTGTACTTAGTCTTGCTGCAGAGCAGGCTGGACTAGACGACCTCTCAAGGCCTCTTCCAGCCCCATATTTCTATGACTTCACGATAAGCATCTGGATTTTTGTATGCATATCCCAACGGAACCTGAAAGTTGAGTCTAGAGCTGCATATAATGTTCCACTGAGACCAAAAAAGCATTGGAAATTAATCTGCATTTGAGTTCAGAGCTTTGATCACAAACCTCAGCTCATAATCATGAAAGTCTGGTCAAAATAGACGGAAAGCAGACAGACCCGGCTGCCCTACAAGAATCCTACTGAAAACATCGAAGACAAGACAAGGATTGGTCCTAGGGCTTAGTGAGTCAGGAAAGAGCAGCTAGCTATAATCGGCTCCTTTGGAGCATTCAAGCTGGTCAAAATCCAGCCTCCTAATGTACCTGCAGTGGCAGATTAGCTTCTAGCCGGGACCCAACTACTTCTGTTTCCTGAGAACCAAAGTGCTGGCTTCAGTTTGTCACAAACTGAACTTTGCAGAGTTTCCTCAGATCTGCTCCAAACCATTTGCAAGGCTGTCCGTCTCGAACACTCACTAAAAACACTGGACAAGCCAAGACAAGCTGCTAGTTTTGAGGCATCCTCTTGTTGTATATTACCTCCGTGCACACAGCATAGCCAGCCAACAGCCCACGCTCATTCTTGGTGCTCTGGAGAGCATTACGGACAAGGTCTGCAAAGAACCCTTCAGTGTAGAACTTACCTAGGAAAACTATTGCTGCCGGTTATGCAGAATATGTTATGGGTTGGTGGGGTTTTTTTGGAAAAGCATTTTATAGTTTAAACTGGATACCACCTTATTTTGATAGCTACCCATAGTTCTGCTTACCACCAAAATATGGAAGGCCACCTTTATAATTTGAATACACCTATTCTGTCAGAGAGTTCTTTCCCAGAAACTCAGATATAACGCTGCTGTTGCAACATCTTCTCCACAAGAGAAAAGTTCTCTAACTTCAACTTTTATTTCTGGGATTTTGCCAGCTCTAGTTAAAGGCAGTTCTATAAGGAAGGACCCTTGCTGACAGGCAATGACTCATCTACATGGGCACAGTTAGGATCTCTGCATGTCCAGGATATGCCCTTGTGACATGGTGAAAACTCAAAGGAGCTGTTTTTACTTTGTAGATGTACTGTAGAGAAGGTAACTTCAGGGGCTTTTAAGGTTGATTTAAAAGTTTTACAAAAAAATTTCCAACAATTCAAAAGGACCTAAATGTTTTCTCAGATTTTTTACTTTTAACCGCGTTATGTAGATATTCATCATAACAACAGCCAGACTGGTTAAAATAAAATAAAAAAATATATGGAGATATACCTATCTCATAGAACTGGAAGGGACCCTGAAAAGTCATCAAGTCCAGCCCCCTACCTTCACTAGCAGGACTAGAGGTTCAGACCAATGGTCCAGCTAGCCCAATATCCTGTCTTCCGACAGTGGCCAGTGTCAGATGCTTCAGAGGGAATGAACAGAACAAGGCAATTGTTGAGTGATCCGTCCCGTCAGTTTTCAAAACTAGGAACCTACTGGGCATTTTGGTGCTAACCTTGGTAATTAGGTGACTAAAAGGGGTATCTGAGTCATAAATGCACAACTGGAAAACTTAGCTGCTCAAGTCTGAACTCTGGTCCCTGCACATCAAAGTGTAGTTGACACACTGGGCTAAGAACTGACTGGAAGGCTGCAATCATGTGGTAGGATATGCTGGTAAAAGTCTCTGTATCCTTGTAGAGTGTGAGCCTAAATTTGCACACAAAACACTGCACCCACAAAGCATTGTGCCCACATTTATTGAGAGTGCAAACAAGCACGAGTGCACAAATTGGGTAGCTAAGTACATATGGGCTAATTCTACCTACAACCACTTGTACACAGAGATTTAAAGGTCATAATGGAGCCAGCTGAACATTGGGGCTTTATGCTTTGTTAATTCGCTTTCTGAGTGTGACCGGCATATTTATAGAATCAGTAGCTTCATGTACTGTATTGTCTACTGCCCTGGCCTCCATGATTAATTGTGCATAAAATTGGTTCTGTTATCTATTGTTTTTTCCTTATTTTAAATGTACTGGATGTTTCCTAAAAATTGTTTTCAGGTTTATAATTGCATATAGAGTTCTATAAAACTCATTATGAATCACTTTAATGGCTCTGGGCTGTGCACTGTCTATTTGAATATAGACAAGAACAGAGGCTATGGATTGCATGCAAGTTACAAAACACAATATTAAGTTTCAACAAGTATTCCTCCATCTGCTGTCTGTTCATGCACTGTGAATGAGAGCGAGGAGGTGGGAACCATTCTCATCATTGTAAGTATCTCTGAAATAAATGGTAACGAGCACAACGTCCTCCATGACTTAACTACATGACACTACTTGATCATTTATCTATCCCACTTTGTATTCAAAACTGTTTCCATTTTTTTATAGCCAGGCTCATTTCAGGAATGCATCCTACTCCTTTGTCATTTCATCATTTACGCATCCCCATTTTATGGAACCAAAGTGAGGCCAAGTTTTCACAAGGCTGGAAATGGGACTTTTCACTCCGGGTTGTTAAAAATACTAAGTGACAGAGGGTGTGTGTGTGTGTGTGTGTGTGTGTGTGTGTGTGTGTGTGTCAGTCCCTGCAGAGATCACACCATCCACATGGAGACATGCGGGAAGGTGCTGCCCCTCAGATATCACTGCACATTTTCCTAACTGGCCAAAGCCTACATATCACAGTCATGAAACCCACTCAGAGAGCTGCTTCTGGGAGCAGAACCTCCCTTTAGGACTCCACTTCCCCTCCCCAGCCAGAAAGTCAGTCAGATCGGAGAGGTCCTGAGGGTCCCAGGCCTGCAGTGGAATCTCAGTGAAGCAATGGCCTCGCTTCTCCACGGGAGCAGCGGAACGGGCAATGTTCTGCAGCGGCAGTTCTGCTTTAAGTAGTACTCACTCACACGGGGGTGAGAGGATTCTGACCCACAAGCTGGTCTTGAATCCTGCCCTTGGACAGAACTGTATTCTGGGACGTACCAACACATTCCCAGGGAGTGGTCAGCAGACTCACACTCCATTTTGTGCACGTTGGTGAAATACCTTTTGAATGAAACATTCACTCCCTGCCTGCAGAAGTTGTTCAAGGCTGAAACAGCAGCAGAAAACTGGTTACTTATAAGGGCGAGAACACGTAAATATCCACTGTCTTTCTGTTTGTATCTGGGCATCCCGCCCAACCATCAGTACTCCTTCCTAGGCATTTTGTATGTGTGCAACTGACTGCTCCTTCCTAAGTGGAGGACTTTGCATTTGTCCTTATTGAATTTTATCGTATAATGTAGCAGTGGGTCAACAGACTTGGGCAAAGTGTCAGAGAGAGGCAGAGAGGAAGTGAGAAAGGAGCCATCTTAGTCTCCTAACTGCTACAGGCTGCAATTTGAAGACAGCTACATCACCACAGAGCTGAGCAGTCTCTTTATTCCAGGAACTTTTTAATCAGCGTGGCTTGTTCCAGAGCCTCTGATTTTTCCACCGCATGGAGTACATCCTATAAGAGAGCTTCTCTCACAGACACCTCACTGCGTGGACCACCAACGCTGGTGTTCAGTGAAAATTAGCCCTGTGGCAACTGTAATTGCTTATGTGGAAAACTCACATCAGGAAAGCGTTTAATGTGTTGTAGCATCTTTTAATGCAATCTAGCAGATGGAAACGAGGAACAGGAGCCAACACCATGTGAGCAACCAGCCCCTCACAGACCACAGCGGTCCACGGACAACAGTTTGAGAACCTCTGGGGTCTTGCATACAAAAGAACCGTTAGCACCAGCAAGCTAGCGCCCTAGATCAAATGGCTACAGAGCCATAGTATGTGCTGTTAAATACATTGAACTGAGGACAGAGCAGTGCCGAACTCTGAGGGTTCTGCTTTACATGTGAACATGCCCTTGACTTTTGATGCCTTCTAGCTTCGTCTCCTCTCAACCTCCCTCCATTCTTCGAAGATTCACTTTGAATTTGGGGTTTGGACAAACCAATAAATCTCCAGGTGAACCCCAAGTTTCATATGGCTTCATGAAAGGCTAAAAACCATCAAAGGCTATTAATTATCCATTAATTCTGATGTCATGGGATAAGAGGGAAGGTCCTCTCATGGACTGGTAACTGGTTAAAAGATAGGAAACAAAGGGTAGGAATAAATGGTCAGTTTTCAGAATGCAGAGAGGTAAATAGTGATGTCCCCCAGGGGTCTGTACTGGGCCCAGTCCTATTCAACATATTCATAAATGATCTGGAAAAAGAGGTAAACAGTGAGGTGGCAAAATTTGCAGATGATACAAAACTACTAAAGATAGTTAAGTCCCAGGCAAACTGCGAAGAGCTACAAAAGGATCTCTCAAAATTAGGTGACTGGGAAACAAAATGGCAGATGAAATTCAATGTTAAAAAATGCAAAATAATGCACACTGGAAAACATAATCCCAACTATACATATAAAATGATGGGCTCTAAATTAACTGTTACCACTCAAGAAAGAGATCTTGGAGTCATTGTGGAGAGTTCTCTGAAAACATCCACTCAATGAGCAGCGGCAGTCAAAAAAGCGAACAGAATGTTGGGAATCATTAAGAAAGGGATAGATAAGAAGACAGAAAATATCATATAAATCCATGGCTATTAGCCAGGTTGGGCAGGGATGGTTTCTTAGCCTGTTTGCCAGAACCTGGGAATGGGCGACAGGGGATGGATTACTTGATGATTCCCTGTTCTGTTCATTACTTCTGGGGCACCTGGCATTGGCCACTGTGGGAAGACAGGATACTGGGCTAGATAGACCTTTGGTCTGACCCAGTAGGGCCATTCTTATGTTCTTTTTCAAACTCCTAAGTCAGCCTAGGCTTGCTCAGTATGCTCAAGAATCTTGCAGGAGCTGAACGCGCGCTGAATTTCAAGTTCATAACGGAGAAACCAAGCACATCTAGTGTTATTGCGGGTTTCACTCTGGACAGAGCCTGGAGACAGGGTTCAGAGCAGCAGCCGTGTTAGTCTGTATCCGTAAAAAGAACAGGAGTACTTGTGGCACCTTATGTTCTAATAAATTTGTTAGTCTCTAAGGTGCCACAAGTACTCCTGTTCTTTTTACAGAGCATGGAGAGGCAGCCTTAAATCTTAGATTCCTTTTGTCAACTCAGATTATTATTCTACCAATCTGTATGTTCCCAATGCTCTCGCTCATTCATTTTCCCTTACAAGTACACACTAAAACCAAATTCTAAGAAATCAGAATAAATTCAAGATGCCCATTTCACCAACCATTGATCAGATCAGCTAAATCAATTTTGTTCAGAATTATATGCTCATTTACAAAAACAAATTCCTCTCTTTGTTCAAACATTAAGATAGTTAAGTCATGACTAATTCCCTACATATTAATCACTGATCAAGATATGACATATTATTAATAAGGGAGCTCAAATTGGCAAGAAAATGCTTTTATCTAGACACATCCTTTTAATTCAAAAGTGAATTAAAGCTAGAAAAAGCAAATTATGTTACTGAATAAAATGGCGTCTGGGAAATTAAGCTAAATCTTAACATTTTCAAAGGCAATACTGGGAGCAGTACAATTTAATATTTTAAATGACCTGGATAATGAGCGTATTGATCAAATTTGCAAATGCACCAAAATGTAAGGTAATGCAGACAAAGTCACTAGAGAGTAAAGATGACTACAGGAAAACTAAATGAATTTAGTGAACCAGCATAAGGATGCCAATATGAAGTTTCTCTGACTATGCAGTTATAAAATGGGTAACTGACATCCACGTGTGAAAGTGATTTTCTAGGTTTAATTAATTTTATTTTATTTCTTTAGTACTGTTCTCTCTCAGTGTTTTTTTCCCCATTTGGCCCTGACTAGACTAACAAAATAATTTTTTTGTAAAAAAACGTGCTAGGTAACGTTAATATATTTTAACCACTTCTGTGTACCTAGTCTAGACATGATTTAACACTATTAAACGAGTGTTAGCTGATCCAGGTCAATGCTACACATTTTTTAATAGTGCAAGGTGGTATGTGAATCACTACATTAAGTTCTAAGTGCTATTTAAAAAGGAGTTAATTAAAATGTGTTAGGCAACACTTAAAAAAAAAAAAAACAAAAACCCACTTTTTATTCCTAGTCTAGACTGGCCCTTTGAGACAGAAGCATTCCATGCTCTGCAGCCCTTTGTTCATCATCATTCGGCACTGCAGACCGCCAGCACACAGTCTATCCATCATTTCACTTCCACCCACCTCCAAAGGGAGAGTCATGCTGTGCTTCTGAATCACTGCAATTTTGGAGAGGTGTCTCCAAATTAACGGGCAGTGCATCTATGTCGCCGAGGTGAGAGTTGGCCCTTATAATTTATTACTCATCTCTAAGGACTCTGATTGTTATTACCAAGGAACCGAATGCCAGTTCATTTGATACAATTCATTTGATGTCATCTTATTGTGAGCGACATTCTTTTGCAAGCTTTAGATTCCTGAGACTTTAGAAGTCACATTAAAGAATTTTTTTTAAAAATGCATGTTACTAAAAAGACCATCTTCTTGTACAACAGGAAATAACACACTGTATGCTCTACATTCAACCGCATCTTATGGCCCTCAAAAAAAAACCTTTTCGTAGGGAAGAATAATTCCCTCCACTGGGAGGATTACTCAGGGAAGTCCCATGGCCTGTGTTCTGCTGGTGGTCGGACCAGATGATCACACGGGACCCTTCTATGAATCTCTGAGGCGGAACACTGCATTTCTGAAGCAGATCCCACTTCCTGTTAAAGTTTATTTTATTCTAAAATAGCTGTGCTCGGATTGTGGATGTGTAACCCACTGCTGAGCGTGTGTCATGGGTCCCCCTCTCTGCCAAGGATGTAAGTTAATAGAGCCGCCGCTGTGGGAGCCACATCTCCTTAGCTCAAGCTGTAGCAGTTTGTGCTTTTAGCTCGGGAGGTCCCCCACTGCATCCCTGCGGTTTCAGTCAAGATGGCAGCTATCACGGGTGCTTGAGTGTTATTTCTCCCTGCAGTAAATTTATGCCTTTCACTCTTTGCTGAACAGCCTCTGCTTGTTTAACCCCTGCACAGCTCATGTTCAGCTGATTACAAAGAGCTCAGTGCTCAGTTTGAACCAGCCCACATCTTAATATTGAAAAAATAAATAAAATGCTAACTTTTTTTCTAACCCCAATTTATTTGGCAATACATCTGCAAAGGGATTTCAGCAAACTGAATGAATACATTCATTTGTGTTCAGTTTCCAGTCACACCCGCAGTGAGGTGTCTGCCAAAGACCTGACTCTGAATTTTTCTGTGTCATGAAAGTGGGCAGCACAGTGTGGTCTCTGCTTGTCTCAAGTCCGAACACTCATGAGGCCAACTGTGAGAGTGCTGCGCGGCACCACAACTCCCTCACTAACTGCCACATCTGCTACACAGAGAGAAGGCCATTCTCTCTCAATCAGAGACAAAATCCAAGGGGAGCTGTCATGCGATGGGCAAACTTCAAGAGGTTCAGATGTACCCCAAAAGTTCCTGGATCAGATTCTCAGCTGATTTACACTCTCTGAAGATCTGGCTCCATATGCTTAGTCTGAGTTAATTACATCTCTTCAATCTGCAAAACTGGGTTAGGAATCTCACCCCAAAAGCATCTCTTGAGATATTCAGCACTTCCGGCTTCAGGTCAGGCTTGATAACAGTCTTCAAATATGTTAAGGGCTCTTATAAAAGGGACAGTGATCAATTGCTCTCCATGTCCAATGAAGGTAGGACAAGAAGTACTAGGCTTAAGGGAGATTTAGGTTAGCTATCAGGAAAGATTTTCCAACTCTAAGGGTAGTTAAGCTTTGGAATGCACGTCCAAGGGAGGTTACAGAATCCCCGTCATTGGAGGTTTTTAAGAACAAATTATACAAATACCTGTGTCAGCTGGCCTAGGTTTACTTGGTCCTGTGTCAGCGCAGGGGGCTGGACTAGATGACTTCTCAAGGTCCCTTCTAGGCCTACATTTCTATGATTCTATAGCAATGTATAAAGAACTACTTTGGATAATATAAATACAAATAACATTTGAGAATAGTTTCTCCAAAGGCCCGATCCAACTTCGAAGATCTGTGAGCACAGTCCAGGTTAGATGATATCAGATAGCAGTAACGTATTTAAAATCTTTACTGAACAGAGTATAGTCAGCAAATGGCTCCTTCCTCTCCAGCAGATCTCTGACCCACTAATATAGTGGAGTAAACCAGTTTAATCCAAAGATCTGAAGTGTATTTTTGAGGAGCTGAGAACCAAAGCTGAGTCCAACATTACCACATTTACCAAGAAAGAGAAAAAAGTAATGCCCAGATCTGGTTCAGGCCTTTATATTAATTCAGCGCCAATCAGCAAAACTTACTCGAGGGTTATCAGCTCCGCTCATTACATTACATGCCAGAAGCACGAAGACAAAGGTCTGTGGAATTATCAGTTCCTAACAATGTCATGAGGCACATTAGTCATGTTTACAGTCCAGCAGGATTCATATTTCATTTTAAAGCATGATTCAATCTTCATATCCCAGTAAGAAAGAAAAGGAGAAAATAACATGCCTGTAAAACACTAGACCAATTAAATGAATTTCTAATCGCAAGCACGGGCTGACTGTTTTGGGGTAATGCCACATTTTCCGATCTCAGGTACAATGCTCTGCTTCTCTAAGACCCAAAATTATGATGGAACATGACTACAGAAACAAACCAATTGCTAAATGACAGTTCCAATCATATGTAGGAGTAAGATTAAGGATATGAAGGACAAAATGGCACAGAAAGGCAGGAGACGCTGGCGTTACAAGGAAAGGAGCAAGGCGCATCCTTTACTCTTTTAGTTTAACTGTGCTCCTGCCCTGCCACAAACAACACTTCTCTGCAGACCTTCAAACTACCTCCATTTGCAGGGAAGTTCAACAGAAACCAGCTCCAGGAATCACCCTTGGCGTCTGTCAGGGACCATTACTCTGACCAGGCTGAAAGTGAGAAACCTGCTTTACCTTCCCCTGGAAGACACTATGGATAAAAAAGTCGATAGATTTTGATCTCCTAATTGCTCATCTAATATATTTTTAGTAGCAATTCCTGCATTCTCCTTCCATTTCATAAGCACTAACTAAGGGAAGCCGCAGGGAAGAGAAAAGAAACCTAAGAGTAAAGTTATGGAAACATTTATCTCATGAACCAGCTCTTGCTTCTGTTTGTCAACATGTTCTGGATCAAGTTACAATTCCGTATTTCCCAGGGACTTTAAAATCTATATATCTTAGCACCTGGTTTAACTAATCAGGAGCCATTTGCAATGCAAACTTAAGGCACTTGTAATGTCTCAGGAGGACACTGTAATGCTCATAATGATGCAAAAGCTAAAGCTAACAACCGGGAAACGATGGGCTAACCTGCTCAGCAAAAGCACAAAGGGGGGGTATATCTGCTAAAGAAAAAGCATGATGCTGCTTGAGGAAATGCATCTGCCCCAAAACGCATTCAGAGTGTCAACAAGCTGTCTTGGCTGCTCTCAGAAAGAGATACAACTAAAAGGAGGGCCTATCCTTCAGTATTTATTAAAATCTGAACACTGCCAGTGAATATATGGAAAGGAAAGTGAATATATGGAAAGGAAAGGGGCATGAGTCTCATCTAGAACTACAAATTATTGGGCTGGATGCAAGGATCGTAACGGGTGAAACTCTTTGGCCTGTGTCCTGCAGGCGGCCAGACGAGATGATCACAATGGTCCCTCCTGGCCTTAAAATCTATTACTCTGATCTTGCACTGACATGGTCTTTGTTAACACAGTGGTCCCTGTATTTTTACCTGTGCAAACTACACGTCTTCGGTAATGTTACCTTTATATATTTACTGTCTTTGAGGATGAAGGGTACACTATATTGGAACTAACTGGCTGACCTGGATTGACAGTGATATATAAAAAGATGCATAGGCCTCAGAACAGAGTAGATATTTGTGATGGCACCTGGATGCCTTTTATCACTTATAGAGTAATGATGAATCAGCATTACAGTGGCATAAATCACATGGCCATTCTGACAGACTTCAGGAAAAGGGCTGCTGGAAGTTTAGGAAGGTCTGGCATGAAATATGTTTGTTCAGTCTTGATTCAGTTCTTTTCGCTGACGTACAGACACTCTGCACAATTATACATATTTATGTGCATCTTTTGTTAACGCTTTTGTTTTTATTTGAAACCATTGTTTTCTGCAGCTGTCAGATGGGACAATTCTGCTACCTTCCTCCAGTCTATCCACCAGCCAGCTGGACTTTTATACCATGCTAACAATCATAGCATTTGAGTGTTTCACCCCAGTCCAGAGAAGGGTGAGGAAAATGACAACAGAGAGACGCGGCATGAGGAGAGGTTTAACAGCCTAGCGCTCTTTAGAATGGAGACAAAGAAGAGATGGACAGGATGGAGGTACATAAAATAAAGAATGGGATTGAGACGGTCATTTGGTCACTCTATCCGTTCTTTCTCATAATACAAGAACAAAGGGACAGACACTCAGAATAGTAGGCCCCTTGACACAACTTTAGCAGTCTAAAGGGATTTTAAAAGTGATTAAGCTAAACTGGAAAAAAGCATTCTTAGTCTGGAATAAACGTGTCCAAATGGGGCTTATACCCAAATCACTAATTATTCCAGAATAGCTATTTCAGCAAATGTCCAAGCATAGGCAAACCCTTATATTTATACCTACTTGAACACTCCTTTATGGTACCAGAGGTGTGTAAAGTGGCTTTAGGGTAGTGAAAATTTGGGCCTAAGTGAAATTAAAAGGAAACCTGTAAAACTGATAGAAGAGAATATTCTTGCACACACCAGTGTAAAATGTAGTGGCCATTGGCACAGGCCATTACGGAGGTAGAGAACTTCAAAAAGTTCTCTCTTGGATGATGATAACACAGAAGAACCCTCTACGTCAGGCCACAAACCAACTACTAATTGCCTATGGCTGGAGGAAACCTCCCTCCAAGGGCAGGTTGCTGAATAATTATCTGTTAGGAGGGTTTTATACCTTCCTTTGATGCATCTAGAAACAGCCACTGTCAGACAACAATGGCCTGATTCCTGTTCCAAACACCACAAACTGTATTGTAAACAAAGAGCCAAATTCAACCCCTGCATGCGTCTTCTCCTGAAGCCAATGGGAGTCACACGTATGTTATCAAGGGCACTATAATAATAATATGAACAAACTGCTGCTGTTTGGATGGCATCTCTATATCTGCTATTTGCTAGCATAACTAATCCAATAACGCTTCATTTTTAATGTACAGAATCTAGCTATAAAAAT
This sequence comes from Malaclemys terrapin pileata, assembly GCF_027887155.1. Classification (NCBI taxonomy): domain Eukaryota; kingdom Metazoa; phylum Chordata; order Testudines; family Emydidae; genus Malaclemys; species Malaclemys terrapin. Next base: position 1,760,338 of record NC_071513.1, on the reverse strand, counting down.
CAGTGCAAGCAATGGGCTAATGGCCTTTTCAGAAGACTACAGAAACCTAAATTACAAAAATGTGCCCCCACTCTTTTTTTCATGCAATTACTCCAATTATCATTTGAGCAATAAAGTTGTCTGTTTAGCATTTGTCCCTGGTTTTGAGTCTGCCTGTGTGTAGGATCAGCCCGGACCCCCTATCTAAACCCCTGGGGGTTCCCAAGGTCCGTTCCAGGTGTAATGTGTTAACCAGAATGTATTTCATTCTGCCCCCTCTTTGACTCAGTCTATGTTCTGGCTGTTATGCGCTCCACTGCAAGAATTTGTGCGCTTCGTGCAGTGTATTCGGAGAGGGAAGGCGAGAGTAACAAACTGTACTCCCATGTCTGATCTTTTCAGTGCTGTGCGGTTGGATTCACTGGCCACTATCGGATCCCGCTCTGTTTGCTGCCTTGCTGACCTCACGGGAAGAGCAGAATGGAGAGACAACTGAAGCAGAATACTAAAAGGCTTAATGCCCACATTGGTAAGTCTATTAAAAGTCCAAAACCTTGCACAGCCAACGATGGGCATGAACATTACAACGTCTTGTTCCTGTGACACAGACTGTAGGGGGACGCTAAATGAGAGCTTAAATCTTTAGTGCATTTCCCTTTACTCTCTGTGCAGATGTCCTCCTCACCAGCAGCATCATTGGAAGGTGTCCTGAAATATTGTTCAACCCCCTAGTGACCAGAGGTCACTCTACTGCGCTCTGCCTCCATTTCCCCTCTTCGGGCCCTTTAAGAACTCACAGTTCAAAGGTGGCGCAAACAGGCCCCACAAGGGGTCCCATTTAGTGAGTTCTCTGATACAGACTGGCTCTCTAGGCCCCAGGCAGTTCAGAGTCTCTCTCCTGATTAGCCCAACATAAACTCACACAGTCTTCATCCCAGCCAGGGATTTCCACTCTCCCCTGCCTGCTCTTTCCCAAGTTGCCTGCCTGGAGAGCTTTCTCCCAGTCGCTCCAGCTTCTTCAGCTCTTTCCCCTGCCGACTCAGGGCCCTGCAGGGCCCATCTTGCTCCCTACAGTGTTCACAGACCTAGGTGCATTCCTGTGACTTGCTGCTCTGGGATCACCGTATTCAACTCAGGTGCGGGTCATCCCGTAATGTTTAGCCTCAGGCACTCCAGCCATCCTATTACATGCCCAGTTTTTCTAATCCAACTCACCAAAACATCTTCGGCTTCCTTTTGTTTTCGGAAAAGAAACTTTCCCATTGTTGTGTCTCCTTAGAACACTGCAATACACATATGGAGGGATTTCACCAGGAAATACTCCTGGCCTTCTCTGGAGTCTAAGGACATGGCTGTGACATACTAGGACACAATCCGGTATGAAGGAGACAGACTGGGGGGTTGTATCACCCCTTCCCTGCCTTGCGGTAGCAGCTCCCATCTGGGCCACTCACAAACAGCCTCCAGCATGCCGGGCAGCCCCTGAGTGTCTGTGTGTGACTGCACCCAGCCAGCCACACCCTGGCTCTCACCAGCCTGGGTTACACTGCAGGGTGACCCCAGCACACCTCCAGTCCTGGATCGTCCCCCAGAAATGTACATCCTGTACTGTCCAGCTCCATTATTCCTTTAGGAAATAATATGCCATCTTCTTATCTTAAATAGTTACACAGACACTTCAACTTAACATACTGGCTTATATAAAATAGCAAAACAAGTTTATTAACTACGAAGAGCGAGATTTTAAGTGAGCACAAGTAATGATGCATAAAAATTAGAAACAGTTACAAGAAAAAAATAAAGATAAAACATTTACTAGTATCTACTTACAAAGCTATCTTAATTACAAAGCAAATTTTCTCATCACATGCTCCAGCAGATTGCTGATCAAACTCTCAGGTCAGAACCCCTCGCCTAGAGTCCAATGGCTATTTCCTTCTCAGTTGCGGAGAATGAGGTGGGCAGGGTAAGAGAGAGGGGTGCCTTGGGGTGTTTGTCCCTCCTTTTTATAGTTTCAGTCTCCCTCCTGCAAAACATTTCCAGCTGACACCCAGGAGACAAACAGTTTATATGGAAGGATTTTCCCTGCTGGTTTTTTTCACCTGTTTGAACTTCCTTTGTTTTCCCTCCCTGCTTGATGACTCTGTTTACTGCTTAAATGCACATTAAGACAAGTACACGTTGCTTCCTTTGTTTAGGACAGACCTGACTTCTGCCTGGGCAGGTTATGGGGTTTGGAACATGTGTTAATAACATCCTAGAGGGGAGTCTTACAACTTCCTATACAACGTTGCCACACATATTTTACCAGGATAATACTGACCAGCAAATTATGAGTTTTCAAATGAAACCTTACAAGGCATCCCTGGTACAAAGATTATTACAATCGTGTATAGAGTGTGAATATAGGGGTGTATTGTGTCACAATTGTCCATGTATTTCCTTAAGATAATACTGAATACATCCCTTACCAGCATGCCTAGCATAACCTACTGCTGCTGGTGGTGCATGGACTGCTGCCCTGATTCACCTCCTCTGGTCAGGAGCGGGCTGTGTTTAGCAATGTTACACTGAACTAAGACTAACCATTGCTTTTCCCTAGCCCACAAACTAAGGCCAGGCTGCTCTGAGTACCAGCTACAAAGATGGCGAAACTTCAGGAGTGTGTAGGGATGGGTTAACTTGGTTCCCTTCCCCAGTGTCTCAAGCATGGTCACACACTTGCTTGCATGCTTTTCCGGATTACTCGTAACACCTGCTGATCAAATTAAATAAGGAGCTTCGGGAGCACAGAAAGCATCTAGACCTGAGAAATATATTACAGTATCCTGCAGTTATGGTAAAAACTTTACAATATTTGGACTCAGAGGATAATTATGGAGTAACCAATAAGTATGAAGAAGACAGTGACTGTAGTGGTTAGAGCAGGGGACAGAGATTCAGGATCTGTGTGTCCTATGGCCCCTGGGTTACTGTGTCACCTTTGCCATATCAGTTTAACCCCAGACCTCAGTTCAGTCATCAAAATAACGAGTACAATGCCCAGCACACACATCACCGCGGCTGTTGTGAAGTGGGTGGTAAAATACTTGAAGATCTTTGGATGAAAGCTGCTATGGAATATAACTATTATTATTATTATAACACAGGATTCAGAGAGATACATTCATCGAGAAGCTCCATTCATTTCATTATCTAATAAAATGTCCAGGAGGTGCTGAATTTTGTGCATACAACAGATTTGTTCTTCATACCCTTTATCAGACAATCATTCCACAGCCTGGAGAAGAGGGACACAGTGTCATCAGCTCAAAGAGTTGGCAATGTTTCTCGAGTCCTCTTTGTAAGATACAGAGAGGTTCTGCACTGTGTCAAAGGCAGTATATAGCGCACGAGTGAGCAATGGGTGCAGGGTCAGGAGAGGCAGCAATCTCACTATTTTATCTAATTTCTTGTTTCCCTCGCAGATTTTTTCCCTCATAACATCCAGAGTAAAAATGAAGCGCTCGTCTCCAGGATGAATACAATAGTTATTATTTAGCAGGCACTTACATCCACAGTAGATTGTGGTGAAAATGTCAGAAAGTTGGGGTAATATGTTTGTTGGAAGATGAGTGCAGACTGCTGGTGTACACAGATGGCTCACAATGATTTAATTTATTTTCCCTTATGCAATCTGTACCCATTCTCCCTAACGAATAGCTGTTTTTATTCAACAATACAATATAGTAACTAGACATTAACTTTATATCAGCCAGCCGTCAGTTCAGCAGAGACTTCAGAACTTTTCTTGGTGACAATCAAGTACCACATATTTTGGTAGTTTTGAATACTTGTGTGGACTAATTAAAGGTTGTGAAATTCAAGATTAGGAATCATCTGCTGAACTGATGTTGATTTCACTGGCGCTAGTCCCAGAGTAAGCGATTATTTATGTGAGTTAAGCATGGCGGATCGTCTCCGATTGTTTTCTATTCTGGGACACACAGAACAAACTGTGTATCAAGATATTTAGGATAAATGTAACAGGTCTGATTCTTATCTCAGTAAGAATGGTGTAAATTAGGAGAAACTCTACTGAATGCAATGGAATTACAGTAATATAAGAAGGGAGTGAGCAATATTAGAAGCAAACCTAGTAAGTAAAGTATTAGAGGGGTAGCCGTGTTAGTCTGGATCTGTAAAAAGCAACAGAGAGTCCTGTGGCACCTTTAAGACTAACAGATGTATTGGAGCATAAGCTTTGGTGGGTGAATGCCCACTTCGTCGGATCCATTCACCCACGAAAGCTTATGCTCCAATACATCTGTTAGTCTTCAAGGTGCCTCAGAACTCTCTGTTGCTAGTAAGTAAAGAGTTACATCCAGTTCGAATCCACCCCTGCATGTTGGTTGCATGTTGACTTATGCAGCTGGATATAGGGATAAATGGTGTCTTGGGAGCTGAAGATAAGGGGCTTACAAAAATCTAATTTTATGGTGCATTCTCTTAAAATTTTATTTTATTTTAAAAAGCACTGGAAATTAAACACATTACTTAACCTAATTACTGCCCCAAAGGCAGCAGTGAATAATATTAACAGAATCTTTTTTTTTTCCATGGCAGGTAGTTACTAGCAAATTAATCAAGTGAATTAATTAGATGCATTAAAGTGAACAGCACCAGCTAGTACTGGATCCTGCAGAAACCAGAGGTTGTGCTGAAAATTTGATTTTGTTGGTACTATGAACTGGGTCCAGGCAACATTTTTCAAAAAACCTCCAGCTAAAGGGTCATTTTAATTCAGTGATATGCATTGTAAAAATGGTGAGTTAAACTCCCTCCTCTGGTCCAGCCAGAGTTATCAGCATCATATCCCAATATCTCCTAGCTAACCTTTCACACTGTAACAGGTATTGGATATTTTCAGCATCATAGGTGTTTGGCAGCTACGTTCCCTTCCTCCAACCCAGAGTTTTCCCCTTCTTTCCTTCCCTTTCCAACAATTTGCAAGAATCCTGGATAACCCATTTCCTGGAAATCCCCCAAATCCTATTCACAACAGAACAGAAGCCAGGAGTTCTTGGCTCCCAAGCCCTGCTCAGTTCACTAGACAATGCTGCCTCTCTTACATACTCTTCAAACGAAAGCTACTTCGGTGCAATTTTGCAGAAGTGATGTGAACTTTGAAATAAGCAAGTTTTTTCCTAAAGATATTTAGCAATAAATGTTTTGCCCTGTTCCACTTAGAACCAAAACTGTAAGTCACATAACCAGAGAGTATAAGATTTTCTGGTGCTCCAATCAGCCTTCAGCCATGACACATATGTCATTTTAGATCTACTCTTAAGCAATTACATTCATTGAACTTGCTTATGTCTCATAGCGACCACCCTTCGAACAGAGCCAAACTTCCCCTGAAAGAACATTGCACATTTTCAAAGAAATAAAAGCTTTGTAAATCATGGCTGTGCTAGAAAATTTGAGTGTTCTCATAAGTGCTTGTGAGAGAGTGGAAAAGGGAGGAATTGCAGATCCATACAACTGAATGCTCCCACGGACCAAAGGAGAACAAGTTAAAAGTCACACTGTGCCAACCAATCCAATTTACTGGCTGGGATACTCAGCAAACTCTACTGTTTCCCAGGTTACGGCATACAGTACTGAGAGCCTGATCTTAGGACGAGCTGAGGACCCTCCCTTCCCACTGACGATCCCGTCTACTTTACATATGTTACTTGAGGGCAGGACCTGTACCTCCTCTTTGTGCCATTCAGCCCCCCTCACTCTGGGTGCTCTATAGTTAGGTTTGGAAGGATTAGATTTTCATCGGTAATGTCGGTACACATCAATTTCACCATCCACACACAGACTGACAACAAAATATTTTCATCAAAATCTACAGAAAGGCCAGGTAAGAAAAATGCTGCTTCCAGTTTGATTTACGGATATTTACTTTGTATATTTTGACACATGATGCTTACAATTTGTCTGTTAATGGTTATAAAGCTTTAACTTTTTGAATCACAGCATCGTTAAATAATCATGGTCTGACACGCCCCCCACTCATAATCTCACACAACTGTGAAAATATAAATACATAAACATCTAAAAAAATTGCTTAAAAATAAACATTGATATTATCCACTGAAATTATAGAAAATCAAAATCCAATTCTGCCAAACCTCATTAGAGTTAATGACACTAATGTCACTGGTGATACTCATTACTGCTGTATGGTCTGGGAATACGGGATGGGATCACACATACTGGCATTCCCAGTTTGGTTCTATTTTCCCTGGAAAAAATGTTTGTTGTCACCAGGGTTCAGTGTAATGTGGCAAACTTCGTACCAGGGAGCAACCTCCAGGTGCAAAAAGACTGAGAATAATAATCGAGAAAAAGTCAGAGAGGCAGCGGGGATCAGCTGCGTCACAAATAAGCAATGTATGTATTCATTATTGTTTGCCAATCTTTCCTCTCAGTCACTTCAGCCTATGTACTGGCATGAAAAATACCAGATGAAGAATTCAACTGCTTTCTGCTGGTTCTGATAGGCAACCAACAGACCAGTTAAAGAATTGTAATTGAGTCTTCTGGGGCTTCTGCTGGGGACAAGGCGCCATGTTTGTTTATCATTCCCACATGCTCCTTCTAGCGATTCTAGGGTTTTGGCCATGGTGCTAGACAGAGCATCAATGTTTTTCAGAATTGCAACTTCAGAACAGATTGACCCAACCTAATCCCTAGTGCAGATTTCCTCAACCACATTCGACCACTGTCTGCTCAAGAAATGTCCAAGGCTAGAAGAGAGAAGTCTTGCAGAACAGAACTGAGGTGCGCTAACAGAACTGCACACAGAAAGCTGCAGTATGTGCATTCAAGCTCCCTCTAGCCAGTGCTTTGAGGCCCCCACTTTAAAGCGTCATCCCAATGTTTCTTTGGATCGGTAGCTGTCCAACTGACGTTGATTTGGTTGGTACTGCTGTTATTTTCTGTTTTGTTCACTTTTTATTCACATTAACAATGCAACACACAGTGAACAAAACACATACAGATGTGCAAAACTTCCGTTATGGATTCCCCAAAACACACAAAAGTCAGGCCCATAAATCTTTTGAGGAACCTGGGCCAAGTTCTCAGAAAACATGAACCAGTGTACCATTCTTCATTCCATAGCACAAAACTCATTGTCTGGGACGGTTTTGATTAAAGTAAAAATGGGGCAGGGAGGTGGTGTTCAGATCTCGATTAGGTTCAGGCCAGGGTTCAGAATTTGGGTTCAAGACCAAATCAGGGATAGGGCTTGGGTTTGGATTTGTTAGGCATTTTTTCAACTCAAGAAACTTAATCCTAGTTACATCTTCTAACCTGGTTTTTAAACGATACATCATTTCGTACCCATCTTTGAATCCAGAAATAGGTGGGGGGAGAGGGACATGTTGATTAAGTCATCAGACAAAATGCTGATGTCTCTTTGGAATCAGCAGCAGCGTGGCAGCAGCTGTTCCTAAGAGCAATTTTGTCCCGTGGGGTGGAGCTGGCAGGCAGAAAGTTAACATTTAGCTCCTGCAGGAGCTGAGCCCGACAGTAACAGGCTGTGCTGAGTCAGCAGATCTGCATTCTACCCAGCGTATACGGATGGAAAGGAACTTCTGCCTTTACATTCATTATTTAATATACTTGACACAACCCTTATGTTCACAATCTGGATCTGCACAGAAAAACTGTCAACTACCCCAGATCTCAGCAGATTTTAATAGTTACAGAACACGAAGGAAGAACTTGACAACAACAGCAATTATTTAAAGCTGTTAGCACTTTTGGGCATCAATAGCTTTGTATGAAATCCCACTTTACCTCTGGCTCAGGCTCTCCATTAGCAACGTCTGGCTATCCCGGGGCACGTATCGAGCAGAGCCACAAGCAGTGTAGGCACGTGGATGACTGTATTGGTCTCACCCAATCACGCAAACATCTTGCGGGGAGAGCAAGCCAGTGTCTCCGAATTCCTGGGGTTGGGATCAGAGCTCCAGAAGCCATGATATGCCTCTGATGGCACTGCCTCTGGGAACCATGCAACAGTTGAGAGGTGTGCATAAGCAACTATTCAGGATAGCCGCAAGCACAGTTCATCAGGTTTCCAACCAACACACAACCAGGAACAGCCCTGCGGGTGCTGACAGACAACCACCCCCTGGCTGAGGACAGCTATCTGTCTCCTGATAGCAGCACAAAACCACACCTGTTATGGGGATCGTCAGAGGGAATAAAAATGCTCCCCAGTAAGCTTTATGGTAAATGTCACTCCAGAATACATTTTCATAGCTAGGTTACAACTTTGGCCACAGTCAAAATGATGGATTTCTACTGTAAAGACTTAACCTTTGGTGTCCCTTTCCAAGCCACGAAAACCTATTAAAATCTGCCAGTAACAAAGGGTTACATCGTTGTCAAGACTTGAGAGCTCCTGGATTTTTATGTTGCAATTCCACACACATCTGCCGCGGCTGAATCTCTCTAATGTCTGTCTGGAAGAAGGCTGATAAAACTGCACCGCTCTCAGTTATGTTAACATGAGATACACCTACAAAGTGCTGAGGGAAGGGATAGACACCTTAACCACAGCCAGGTCAATGCACTCCTGCCTCTTTCTCTGTCGATCACCATCAAGAACAGTTTGGAAAATGCCAGCAGAAAATCCTCGACAAAAGCCACAAGGTCCAACTTTATATTTGCTTCTCTGCCACAAAGGAGCCAGTCAGGGCTTTCCAGTGGAAAGCAGAGACACATTGTGATACTTTGGGACTACACGGCCCCAGAACAAAACTCTCTGGCTTGTTTCCCCCTCCCGCCATTAGCCAGTGTGACACCACAGCCATTGTGACCAGCGGCACACATGAAGCCCTTGCCGTGGAAGCAGCTAGTTTTCGTGGTCCTAAGAAAACCCGGGAATATCACCACCTATTCTACAGGCACCGTATCTATTCACTATATACAGCGATCTCTCTTTTACAGAGCATTTCTGTAACAGCCAAGGCATGGAGCGGGAGATGGCTACTGCGATGTGAGAGCTGAGGACTGTATGAAAACCCATAGTGTGAGGGATGCCAGAAGGAAGTCTGGAAGTGCCACTAAGTTTTTGGTAACCAGCCAAACTTCCTGGATCACCCAGTGCGAGGAATACACCTCTGGCCTTGGTCCCACAGGCCAGCCCCTGCACTCCCTGGTCTCTGCCTGCACAGAACAGCTATCAGGCCTGTGTTTCTTTTTCTGTGTGTCCCCCCATCCCACACCTGAACTCAGGTCTCTGGAGCAGGGCCGGCTCTGGCTACTGGTCTGACTCTCCGGTTTCACATCCAGTATGCAGGGAGATGGGAGAGAAAGAGGCAGGTCATTGTGCCTAAACTCAGAGTTAATGGCTCCTCGAGGTCTGTCACATCGGCTGCTGGTTTTATTTTTCACCTTTTCTATTTACGTCGTTGACCACCCTTGCCAGGAAAAAGCAAGGCAGCAAGATATGAGACTTTACATTAGTGACTGGCCCGGGACGGACTACTGGCTCTCCTGGGCTGCAGGCGGTGTAATTTGTGGGGGAGGGGAGGGGTTGACACATTTCAGACAACGGAGGAAATACGACTTTGGCAGGCTAATAAAGGGCTTGGGTCTCTCCTGGGGAGAAGGGGCAGTGGAGGTCCGACCCTAGCCATGGCAGAACTCTGCCCTCAGCACCCACCCTCAGGGCCTCCAGGCTTATTCGGAACCGTGCCCAATGTACTTCCATTTCCCCCATACATTGTCACTGGATATTTTCCTCCGGCCATCCCTCCTCTCAGCAAACACCAGTCAAATACTCCGCAGCTGCACTCAAGCTTCCAGCCGACAACCGCCAAGTGGGATCAAAATTAGCCAATAAAGTCGGACAGCACCTAGCTATTCCCAGCTACTCCCACAGGATCTCCATCTCTGGTTCCTGAACAGGGCAGGGGAGAGAAAGAAACCAACCAACACAATAAAAATCATGGCACTAATATGTGATCTGCAAACCGTGACATTGTTCACTTCGGTTTTACGTTCTGTGTCTTCCCCTGAACTCTTCGTCTGTCCTGTGCCCTTAGACTACAAGCTCTCCGGGGCAGAGACTGTCTCCCAGTGATTGTTTGTACTGCGCCTAGCACAGTGGGGTCCCCGTCTCAGCGGGGGTCTTTACCCACTACCAGTGCAAACAATAAAGAACTGATCTGTACTACAGGAAGGCTGGGAGTACTGCAGGTCCATTTACAAGTCACACACCCCTATCCCAGAGTATTTTAACCTCCGCACTAGAATGAAAAGCAAAGGGCAGGCACATGAAGCTACTAATTCTGTCAAGATCAACTTCTTCATATCAACTAGGATGAAACTTGTCTAGTCTGGAGGAAAAGAAACCCTGGAGCTGTCAGGCCAGTGTGCACATGCTGTTAAAATGTGTCTTCACAAACCTTAACAGTATTTTTCTTCCACCAAAATAATGAAAAGCCATATGGAAAGAGACATCTGACAGTGGTTTATGATTAGAGAAGAGAACTCTGGCTGTTGCGGAGTTTAGGAGGGTAGGTTGTAACCCAGGGCTAACAGCTGCCCACTCAGCGAGCACTCCAGGGACCTCCAGGACTGAAAGCACAAGTCTCAACAGCTTCAGCTAAAGACCCAGACTCCGGAGCTGGGACTGTCCCGGCCTCCCATCCTCTATGGATCAGGCACAGAGGGGAGAAGAACAACCCAGACTGAGCAGTGGGTTCCCACACCCAGAGAAAAATTAATTCCTTCATCTCCTACAATGGGCCAGAGTGTGCCTTCCTGCCCCGGGGTGGGTGGCTTCCCCCTCAGGGCTCTGTCAGGAGAACAGGAGTTCCTTCCCCTGCCCCCAGTGGGAGGCCCAGAGCCTCTGCATTGGCTCTGTGCTCCTGGTGACCCCGCTCCCTGCCCAGGGACTGCCCCTGGCCACGGCTACCCTGGGGATTCCCCTTAAAGGGACTTTCTCCCCTCCCCCATCTCCACCTTGGAAAGACAACCTTTCCCTGGTAAACTCTGCAGGCCACAAGGGGATGACGTGAGTTCTCCATGCTCCCCGCACATCCGGTCCCTGCCCTCACCCCGGGCAGCCCCCAAGAACATCAGCACGACACCACAAGGTCTGCTACCATGTGGGAGGAGAGAGACCTGCGCAGACGTCTAGGAGGCACAATCCTTATCCTCCACACCCCAATTTTTTTCTGTTCTAATCCTCTCCCAGGAGAGTAATACAAGGCAAGGGGGAAAGTTCCTCTCCCAGCTGCTGGGCGCTGCAGTCACCAGCCGTGCTGATCATCACCTTAAAAGCCATTTTCAATGCAGTATTTCAGGAGAGGAGGCACAGATGAGGTTCATTCATCTGGCGGAAGAAGAAAGGCTCCCAGGATTGGGAGGCTGTCGTTGGTGCTACTGTGATAAAACGTTTTAAATTACTAGGCTGAAAACTTTTCCCAAATGTAACCGTCAGTTCAGAGACAGGTCTCGTGCACTGAATGCAAAGTTATTTTCGTTCCCAACATCTGTATGTGCCTTTCTTCTCCCAGCCAGCAGCCCTGGCAGCTGGGCTCACCCAGCTCACTCCCCAGACTCTAACGAGCTTTTCAGACCAGTTGAAATGGATGGCTAGCAAACCACGCTAGCTGCGTACAAGTGCAAAGTACCTGTAGCTGAGCGAAAACACGTTAGGTGGGCAAAGCACAAGTCAATGTAAAATCAGAAGAGACATGGGAGACATTGGGGTTAATTAAAAGTTGCAAGGAGTCAAAAGCAATAAATGCTAATGAAGTCTTTAATCAAGTAAACCTTTCTAACCAGTCCCTTAACAGCAACCCGACTGGAATACAGTGGCCCGCTCAGATATGAGCTCTTCTTGCTTCTTGTGTTAATCCCATCTCATGGGGTCCTCTCCCTCCAAAGTGCTCTGTCCAACACCAGATCCTCTCTCACACCCATGCGAACAGGTCTTCCTTTATGACATCCCACCACTTCTTGGACTGGCCTCTCTCAGACTTGCTCTGTTAGACTCGGTTATCCATTTGAGGACTCAGGAGTCAGTGTATGGTTTGTGAGCGAGCTGCATTTTCCCAAGCAAGCCGCCACCACCACCACCTTGCAATCACCCTGCTTCGGGGCGACACTGCTGTCACACGAAGAAAAGGCATTTTTCTCCCCTTGGCAGTGACAGACTGGATTTACTTACCACCAGCAAAGCTTTTCTCACAGGAGCGTGAGTTTGTTCTTTGTTGAGAGGGCATTATCATTGTCTGGAGTGGTCTATGTAGCTCGCGTTTGATTACCTGGCCCTAGTGCAACTGGGGGTTTGAGACGGGGGGACGTATACTTGGATATAGAATTAATGCTTTTTTATCACATCTTACCCTAGACAATGCTTTCCATTACTCTTTGCTAAGAGTCATCATGACTCAGGCAGAGATGGCAGCATGCTGTGAACTAGAAGTTTTGCCACTGCAGTAGCTGTAACGATAAGGATCTTGTGCTGGAGAACAGCAAATGAAGGGCACAAAGGTTACTCTAAGTACTGACTCACTGTTTTGCTAACCCACCTTCAGCAGCATCTCATCGGTGGCACTCTTGGTCTGTGCGCGGGTCGCAGCGGGATTCCATACGACGGGATGAATTAAAATACCGCCAGGGTGACCTTTAAAAAAAGAGAGCGAAAAATTGAAAACAGTGTTCGTCTACCCCAATATGGACTCCAGACTCGTCAATGAATCTGAGAGGATGTGGCTTTGGAGAGACTTTCCAGAGGAGACGGGGTGAATCCAGATTCTGTCTTTGGGAAACGCTGAAAACCTGCCACTTTGAAACAGCCTTTCCACCCTCACAGGAATTAAATGCACAATACTGACACCCTCGCCTGCCCCTAACTGCTAACCCTGACACCCCGTCCTGCTACTCAATCACTTCCAAACAACCCCTCCCCGCAAATCCTGTCCCAAGCAGAGGCCGGATCCCACAAATGGAGACGTGCCAGAGATCCCATGAAGTCCAGTAGGAACACTACTACTGATTTTACATGGAAGATGTAAGAAGCTATGAGGAGAAATATAACCCCTAAGATAGACAAAAATACATTAAAATTTGCCTAAGATTGTGTCAGTCAAATGGGACGTTTCAGGGTTAAAATAAGTAACAAGTATTGTTCCTTAAAAATCAGCACTGCCAGAGGACTCTCCCTTGTATCTTATAGAAGATGACTTTTCAGGAGTACAATTTCCAAAAGTATTAAACCTGCTGGGGAGAGACAGCTAGGGGAACTGAGAAGAATTCACAATGATTGAGACAGATTAGATATATGGACCAACCAAATAGAGCAGGGGTTCTCAAACTGGGGGTCGGGATCCCTCAGGGGGTCACGAGCTCCCAGCCTCCGCCCCAAGCCCCGCTTTGCCTGCAGCATTTATAATGGTGTTAAATATATAAAAAAGTGTTTTTAATTTATAAGAGGGGTCACACTCAGAGGCTTGCTGTGTGAAAGGAGTCACCACTACAAAGCCTTGAGAAGCACTGAAATAGAGCATGCAGGTAAGCAAGAAGTGAAATGTAATGATGCTAAGAAAAAATAAACAAGTGCACCCAGTATTCCAACATGAAACAAAACAGACAAGAGAAGAGATCTAAAGCCAGTCACACAATGTAGTAGGAGTATAAAGCAAAGGCAGAAAAGGCATTGGCCTGTACACAGACCTAGTGCTATGGAGCAAAAATCAATTAAAGTTCATTTGGCAATTTATAAGATATTCAGAAAAAAATCTGTAAAATACTTGGGTTTCATTTCATGAACATTTTGTAGCAAAACTAAAAAACAAACGTAGCACAAAATACACGCGCAAGAGGGTCAGAACTCAGTTCTGCTGCATTCAAGGCCTCAGATTATTTTGCATTTTGCAAAATTAAACCCATAGTTACTTGGAAAAAAAACCCCAAAGCCAGGAGATTTGTTTCATTCGTACTGAGATGTGCAGGGCCTACTCACCTTGTTCTTGGCTGTCTGATGGTGCAACCAGAAGGGGAAGCCTCTCCCATTGGGTAGGAGAGTGATCAAAATTGCCCCTGAGAAAAATGGAAGAAGCAACCTGAAAGCTTGGTCTTGCTTCTACTGACATGAATAGAAGTTTGGCAATTTGCTTCTCAGGGACCAGCACCGGGCCCTGAATGTCGATCTCCCTTCTTGACCTTTCATAGAGTCACAGAGTTTGCTCCTTCCCTGTGGCAAAGGAACCAGTCACAGCTTCCTGACTCAGCCACCCAGCCCCAGTGGAGGTTAAAGCTGCAGAGGGGCACTGTTAGTTTGTTCCTCGGGTCTCTCAGGGCCCTTATGTCAGTGTCTCTTTGGGCCACAAGCCTTCCTCTCTCCTCCTAAGGCCCCTTCCCTCCGTGCCCCGGTCAGACGTGAGATTTCTATCCCGGGGGAATCTCCAGCGGCATGATACAAAATGGTCGGACCTGGACACTCCAGGCCATCGATTTTAAGGCCAGAAGGGACCAGTGTTCTCAGTGCATTGGGGGGATTAACCCATTCACGGGAACAGAGCGTGACGTCTCTTGCTACTGACAGAGTCGAGCGAGAGAAATAAATTAAACTCACGGGGAAGGTGGAGGTACTTTGGGGATTACTGCAAAGCAGCCATGAATAGTGCCTCCAAGTTAGAGGGACGCTGTCTGCTTCCCCAGTCCCATTCCTGTCTGAACTCATTCTACACGGCCCTGCTACAAGCAACACCTAACCTAAACGTACTACCAAGGGCACGTCTACACAGTGCTCTGGAGCCTGCAGGAGCACGCCTCCCAGCCCAGCCCAGACTGACAGCCTCGGGCCAGCAGGGCTTGCGCCCATGCTCTAACAAGAGCTGTGTAGACAAAGCTTTGAAGTTATGGCTTGGGCTGGAGCTCGGGCTCTGAAGGTTAGTGAGGAAAGTTGGGCTTCGAAGCCTGAGTGCCAGCCCAAGCTGCAAGTTCAAGGTGCTGTCAAATGCACACACGGCTGGGATGATTTAGTTGGGGTTGGTCCTGCTTTGAGCAGGGGGTTGGACTAGATGACCTCCTGGGGTCCCTTCCAACCCTGAGATTCTAGGATTCTAGAAGTGTAACCTCCTAGGGCACGTCTACACAGCTATTTTAGAGAAGCAGCGTGAGCCCCGCTAATCTGAGTCCATCGACCTGGCCCGGGAGGCGCGCTGCCACAGGCTCCGCATCAGTAAGGAGTGATGTTTTTCCATTCGTTCAGTTTGTCTCCTCTATGCATTTGACAGCACTGTATGAACAGCTGGCTTCCCCGCAGAGTCCGTCCGATGCCTCTGTTACTTGTATGGGTCTCTCGCAGCAACAGAGCCAGAAAACCAGAGAGAACAATAGGAAAATGGGATAATAAAACCGTAAAAATTGTCCAGAGTAGGTGTAGGACCTGAAAATACCTTCAGCTTATTGTTCAACAGGGAACAGATCTGAAATTGGTGCTGTCCCTTTAAAATAAAGGTACAGACTGATTTGTATATATAAAGGGTCATGTTGGGCTGTCAGTTTTTAGCAAAATTGTCCTTGACGCCAATGGAGAGTGCTGTCTAGTGCAGATTCTGATGCATCTTGGAGGCAACATCTGCTTTGCAGCTCACAGTATTCTCAACATTGTAAAAACATGATGGTTTGGGCTTAGGCTCCTCTCCTCTTCTGCAAACACGTATATACATGCTTAACTTTTAAGAACAGTCCCATTGACTTCAGTGAGATTAGTCACACACTCCAACGGAAGCATGCACGTATTTGCAGAATCGGGGCGTTAGCTCAGTCTCTTTTCTCTCTCTTTGGTGCCATATGTCCCAGGTCTGGTTTATACAGTATAGTGAGAAGAATAGCAATTCCCGAAAAGCAGTCATGGCAGAGAGGGAAATGTAGTATTTGTAAAAATAATCTGCTGTGTTTTAGAAATATATTTCCTCCACCGAAGGAGGTTTGCTTTTGGAGTCCCAGTAGTATACCCAACTTTAGACAATATTTCTCAACTCCAGTAACTTTTTAACTAATTCCTGACTGATTTCTTAAGTGGATTCAGCAGACAAATCATCACCCAGATGATATTAGCTTCCTCATTCAAAGTCTAATCCATTTTGAAAGATTAAGCAAATTCTATAAATATTTAAATTAAATAAAATCTGCATCTGCTTAGTGATCTTAATGAAGAATTAAGCTGATGTTCTCATAAAAAAGTGTAAATGTTCAAAGTAACTGTACTAGCAGGCTAGTGTTGGTGCATCTCAAATTATGTACAATTGATTAATACACATTTTTGTAAGCTGCTGTCACAGGCAGGGTTCAACATTGTATTTGATTTCAAATCCTGAGGGAGCTGCCTATTCTAATGCTCAGACTCATGTTAAACTTTGAAAAATCATCACTTCTTGACTCTGTTTTAGAATCTGACAGAAAAGTGCCTTTTCAGGTTCTTTTATCTTTATTACCACTTTACATATATTTTTTCTGCACTTCTTCTCCACAGACAAAACCCCGAACCTATGAGTCAGTGCTGTTTGGATTTCTTCCAGATTTTACTGAAGAGACTTGCGAACCATCAAATTGCTCTAAAACGAAATACTGTCTGCGTCATCTTCACATTATTCTCTAGAAAATCTAGGTTGGCAGAGTGTTTAAAGAGAATTGTTTGCCTCTTTCATGAGGGCAAAACTTTAAATCAGACCAGTCGACTCCATTCGTGCTGTGTAAAGACAACTGATCAAAAGGAATAATATATCTGTTTCAGCACGTACACATGGCATACTCGAATTCAGCTCCAGAAATCTGTTAGCTGAATTCAGTGCAGATGATTCTGGCCTACTGCATTGCTATGACAATGCTCTGGTGATAGAGTGGCCTCATTTTCTTCCTCATAAAACTGTGTGTTTAAAGCTACATAGGCCAAGCGACGCCATGTTTGAGAGAGAGTCTCCTTGGCATACAGCACTTACGCCTCTCTGGTTGGCTGCTATGGGTACCCGCATGGCCCCACAATATGCCAACATTTTTATGGCTGACTTAGAACAACGCTTCCTTAGCTCTCGTCCCCTAACGCCCCTACTCTACTTGCGCTACATTGATGACATCTTCATCATCTGGACCCAGGGAAAAGAAGCCCTTGAGGAATTTCACCATGATTTCAATAATTTCCATCCCACCATCAACCTCAGCCTAGATCAATCCACACAAGCGGTCCATTTCCTGGACACTACTGTGCTAATAAGCGATGGTCACATCAATACCACCCTATACCGGAAACCTACTGACCGCTACACTTACCTACATGCCTCCAGCTTCCATCCAGGACACACCACACGATCCATTGTCTACAGCCAAGCTCTACGATATAACCGCATTTGCTCCAATCCCTCGGATAGAGACAAGCACCTACAAGATCTCTATCAAGCATTCTTAAAACTACAATACCCACCTGCTGAAGTGAAAAAACAGATTGACAGAGCCAGACGAGTACCCAGAAGTCACCTCCTACAAGACAGGCCCAACAAAGAAAATAACAGAACACCACTAGCTGTCACCTTCAGCCCCCAACTAAAACCTCTCCAGCGCATCATCAGAGATCTACAACCTATCCTGAAAGATGATCCTTTACTCTCACAGATCTTGGGAGACAGACCTGTCCTCGCTTACAGACAACCCCCCAACCTAAAGCAAATACTCACCAGCAACCACACATCACTGAACAAAACCACTAACCCAGGAACCTATCCTTGTAACAAACCCCGATGCCAACTCTGTCCACATATCTATTCAAGTGACATCATCATAGGACCTAATCACATCAGCCATACCATCAGGGGCTCGTTCACCTGCACATCTACCAATGTGATATATGCCATCATGTGCCAGCAATGCCCCTCTGCCATGTACATTGGCCAAACCGGACAGTCTCTACGCAAAAGAATTAATGGACACAAATCTGACATCAGGAATCAAAATACTCAAAAACCAGTGGGAGAACACTTTAACCTGTCTGGTCATTCAGTGACAGACCTGCGGGTGGCTATATTACAACAGAAAAACTTCAAAAACAGACTCCAACGAGAGACTGCAGAGCTAGAATTGATATGCAAACTAGACACAATCAACTCCGGTTTGAATAAGGACTGGGAATGGCTGAGCCATTACAAACGTTGACTCTATCTCCCCTTGTAAGTACTCTCACACTTCTTATCACACTGTCTGTACTCGGCTAGCTTGATTATCACTTCAAAAGTTTTTTTTTTTCCTCTCTTAATTAATTGGCCTCTCAGAGTTGGTAAGACAACTCCCACCTGTTTATGCTCTCTGTATGTGTGTATATATATCTCCTCATTATATGTTCCATTCTATATGCATCCGAAGAAGTGGGCTGTAGTCCACGAAAGCTTATGCTCTAATAAATTTGTTAGTCTCTAAGGTGCCACAAGTACTCCTGTTCTTCTTTTTGCGGATACAGACTAACACGGCTGTTACTCTGAAACTTCTCTGGTTGGTGATCCTCCCCCTGGGGATTTGTACAGTGGAACTGGTTTATCATGTGCTGAAATTTCCCCAATAGAAAAGGAGCAAAATTCCACTGCAATGGAGTGAAGCCAGCCACTCCCCCTGAAGTGTAAGTGGAATTTCATTACAACCAAATTCACAGTAGGACTGTACCAGCACTATCCAGATCAATACGAAACCTCCCACTAGCTTCGGAGGTGCCAGATTTGACCCCCAAAATGGGGTCCACTGCTACAGAGCAAGACTAGCCTGATCCACACATTTCTGCATCTAAAATGTTGGCTCGTACTAAACCATTAAATGAAGCTTATCTGCCACTGCACAGGCCAGAATGAAGAGGTAACAGCAACAACGAAGTGACCATTCCTGTGTCTCATCAACACAAGATGTGGCAGAAATGTGGACATCAAAAAGGATACAAACTGTCTGTTTCAGAGCATATAAACGGAGAAGTTAGAGAAATAAAACCTCGAATACTCTTGCTAGAAGGTCGCAGTGTAACACTACTTGAACTCTTAGAATAATAAAACAAAGAGAGACAAAGCAGGCTGCTCCCTGAAACAGAGACGCACAGCTCACCTCACCTTACTCTAGGCTGCCTGGCTGCAAACTGACTGCTGCTGCTCACATCCTTCCCTACAGAGCCCACTCGCCTGCAAGCAGGGCCAGGAAGCCCTGAGCATTCAAAGTGAGAGCTGTGCAGTTTTAATACAGTTTTACACACAAACTGCTCCATATGTGTAGCAGGGTGGATGTGTTACAGTGGCAGGTGATGAGGAGCATTTGCTTTCCTCACTCCTTGAGCGGAAAGAGCCAGCCCCACACATATGCACCACATTCCCAATGTCCCCACACAATGGACAGTCTGACTTGTCCCTACATCAGAGGCAATTCCCATCCCTGGGGATTACATTGGCGAAATAGAGGGAAATGCAAGGAAGATGAAAAGAGGACTGAATATTGACAAATTAGATGCCCAGAGCTCAGGAGTGAGGCTAGGAACATTATGGATAATTAGAGAAGCAGCTATTATCATAGATTGCAATTGTTTAATGATAGGTTTAGTGAACTAAATGTAATTAATTGTTGCATAGCAATGGAGAAACATGTAACAGTTATAGATCTTGGGAAGGAATAACCCGGGAAGAATAAAATACAAGGGCTACAATGCTGTGATGTAGTAGCAAGTTCCTTACTTTCTTGCTCCACTAACAATTAAAGATGATTTTCTACAGTGCCTCCTCCTTGGCATCAGGGTGCCTCCCTACAAAGTAAGAGTTACCCACCAATGGGTGTTGTTTGTTTTAGTGTCTAACCTCTGCTCCACATCCAACACCGCAGAGACAGGCGGCCAGCCAGCCGGATACAAGTTACAGCTCAACAATTCTCTTCTTGGCTCCACCCCACCCGCGGCATAGCCTCTGATGTACGCCAGTGGCAACAGTCCCATTGGGACCATCTCCCAGCTGAGGCTAGCCAGTCCACTAAGCCCTTCACGCACACCTCCTCCACCTGCCCCAAGGCTGAAGCAACATTTGCCTCATTCTGTCTACTCCCCCCCGTCACCAGGTTTGTCGTGACAATGGCAAAGGTCAAGATTTTGAAGCGGAAAAACTAAATCTTCCAAATGAACGTGATCGAGTGGCCCCATTTTCTTCCTCATAAAACGGTGTGTTTAAAGCTATATAGGCCCAGATACGCCAGGCTTGAGAGAGAGTCTCCTTGGAAAAACGAACTTTTTCAAATGGGAACTCGATGCTCAGACTCGGAGGGAGTGAGAACCATGGGACCTTTCCCAGCAGCAGGCAAACTGTGCCCACAAACCACACCACACTGTGTGGAAATCTGCACTTTTGTCTTGGCTCCGTTTGGCTTCTCTGGTATAAACAGAAGGCAGCTTTGGTCTTTTCTTTTTACTTCCCTTATTCCAATTGCACGTGCCTGCTGCAGGCTGGGGAGCGAGTGAGCCCGGGGTGACGCACCGCACTTACCCGTGATTTGAACGTGGAACAAACTGGTAATTTAATCACAAAGAAAGAGGCTCCTTTCAGCCACTGATGTCAAACACAAAATACCCTCACAGGACAAAAGCCCTCTCAGGGTCAGTACTATACGTTCCCAAGAGCTCCGGCCCTGATCCAGCAATGCACTTAAGCATGTGTTTTAACTGAAGCTTGCAAGTAGTCTTGCTGATGTCCTAGAACCAAGGGTCCAACTAACCCAATATCCTGTCTCCCAACAGTGGCCAATGCCAGGTGCTTCAGAGGGAATGAACAGTACAGGCAATCATTGAGTGATCCTTCCCCTGTCATCCAGTCCCAGCTTCTGGTTGTTGGAGGTTTATGGACACCTGGAGCATGGGGTTTTGTCACTGACCATCTTGGCTAATGGCCATTGATGGACCTATCCTCCATGAACGTACCTAATTGTTTTGTGAACCCAGTTATAGTTTTGGCCTTCACATCATCCCCTGGCAACGAGTTCCATGGAGAGACTGTGCGTTGTGTGAAGAAGTACTTCCTTTTGTTTGTTGTTTTAAAACTGCTGCCTATTGATTTTATTGTGTGACCCCTGGTTCCTGTGTTAAGAGAAGGGGTAAATAACACTTCCTTATTCACTTTCTCCACACCAGTCATGATTTATAGACTTTATCATATTGCCCTTAGTCATCGCTTTTCCAGGCTGAACAGCCCCCAGTCTTTTTAATCTCTCTTCAAATGGAAGCTGTTCCATACCCTTAATCATTTTTGGTGCCCTACTCTGTACTTTGCCCAATTCTAATATATCTTTTTTTGAGATAAGGTGACCAGAACTGCATGCAGCACTCAAGATGTGGGCGTACCATGGATTTATATAATGGCATTACGATATTTTCTATCTTATTATCTATCCCTTACCTAATAGTTCCTAATGTTCTATTAACTTTTTGACTGCACATTGAGCAGATGTTTCAGAGAAATATCTATGACAACTCCAGAATCTCCTTCTTGAGTCTCATATGGGGTTTATAAACTAGACTTTCACCTCCGTAGAACTGAATTAAAATCTAGTTAGTTAATAAATGACAATAGATTTGATGTTCATTTCCATGCAAAAATGACTAGCTGCATTCTCAGGTATCTGTAGGGGTGATGGATTCTCATTTTGGTCTAAAAAAGAGAAATAGCAACATTTACCCTGGAACAATAATTTTTCTAGTGAATAGTGAAAGTGATTTGGACTAATATAAAACAGGATGATATCTGAATTGAAGCCTCAATCTGCCTCTAAATTAGCATGCCCAAATATCACATCGTTACAGCGATTAATCAAATGTCTCAGCTGTCCAGAGGCATGAACAAATAGGTGTTTGCCACACTAAAAACGTGGGCAATTTATGTGGGCAACTCTTGGTGTGCAGATTTAATGGTAGCTATTGAAAGTCTGGCCCTAAAACACTTTCAGGAAGCAAAATAGAAAGGAGCAGAATAAAAAGTCAAACATTAAGCTATTTCTCAACCAATAAAAACGTATGCCAAAGTGCTCTCCGACACATCTAAATAACTCTTCGCTCTCTGGTTCTCATCTAATGCCATGTTTAATTTCAACACGGCACAGGCTAGCATATTCTCCATAGTTAATCATAGGCGTAATAAATCTTCAACAGTTCTGCAGCACCTTACAGATTTCTCCTTCTGTGATTTCCATTTTTATTGCAATTCTTTGCACGGCCAACAGGGCCAATGCAAATGCCATCTCTATCTGTCTTGGGGAAACGTCTCCTTTGACATTGTCTTCCATGTAATTAGCAGTCAGTTACTCAATACATTACTCATAATAATTTTTAGTGCAGTCATCTACTTCCTCCTTAAGTGAGAAGGTTAATGAAGGGTTCTGTTATGCTAAATCTGCCTTGTCTGAAAAAGCGAATTTCTTTCTTAATAGCAACAAAAAACCATCTCCTTTTCCTGAAAGGTCTCATCTACCCGTGCACCAAACAGAGACGAGGTTAGGGAAAGCTCATTCCAAAGCATTACTTGGAAGGTTGCTTGATATTAAAGGAACTTCATTTTGGAAACAGGAGGATTATACCCTATAGCGTGTTCAATAACTGGTCCAGAACAGAAGCATGCAGATTACCAAATAGGATCAGACCAAGGGCCTATCTTGTCTAGTATCCTGGATGCTTCAAGAAAACACACAAGAAATCCCACAAATGACTGGAAATAATTGTACAGCCTCCACCTGTGCCACATGTGCTTGGAGGTTTGGGCACTGGGTGTAGGACCAAGTATTGGTGGAGTTTTAATGCTTCAGTAATACTACTCCTTGCTTTCTAAATACTAACTGAGTGAGTGGGTCACACAGCCCTTCTGCGAGCCAGTTCGGAACGGTGAGCACCATTCCACAGACAGGGCTACATGACGTACCCTCGTCACAGAGCCAGTCTGTCAGAGCTGGGAATACAACTCAAGAGCTGCTGGCTGCCAGCCCAATGCTCTGCCCACTAGACAATGTCTCTCCTTGTGGTCACGTGTGCTGACATTTAACCATTAGAGGTGAGGGTGATACTCACTGTGCCGATCTATTGTACACAACGATTTATAGTGGTGCTGTTCAGCATGTGGGTAATATTGCAAAGAAAGAATCCTCCTCTAGTTGACTCATCTGCAGTAGAGCTTTTAAAGCTCAGGAATGGAGAAAAAGCAGCTTCAGTTCTCCATGCAGCCCAGCATGTGATGTGCGTACGAATGCAGGCCGAGACGACAGAGGAGGCTGGATAATAGTGAATAGTATTTGTGTTGTCACATTGTGTTAGATGATCCTGGGGGAAAGAATCTCATTATTCCGTGAGCTAAAACAGCTTCTTTAGTCAGGAACAATTCCATCTCCATGCTAAATGAAACTTCACGTTCATTATGTACTTGAAATATACGCATGCTAGGAGTCCGGTATTATAAATGAAGTCATGTTAAAACAACCGGAACATTTAGACATCTCATTGTTTAACAAACTGAACACACTTAACTGGCGGTTAGATTTGATCAGTTTTAGGTTTATTCCACCTTTCTTGACACTTTGTCTAGGAAAGGTGGCCAGGGAAGGGAGCCTTGAAAGATCCCATGCCTGGCAGATATGTCTTTATTTTGGACTTTCTCTAAAAGGCAGACAAGGGAAGCCAAGATGTCAGTTGGAGAAAGAGGCAAATTCAACAGTGGAGCAACGGTGGTGTCTATTACTCACGAGGTCTGACCCTCCATTGCCCTCCAGCAGTGTTACACCAGTGTTACACCAGTTACTCCACTGCAGCTCGCAGAGCTACACAGTGTAAAACGAGCGTAATGGAGGGGAAACTCAGGCCCCTGGATGGCGATGATGGAACTGTGTGGTGACCGTGTGCACGAAGAATGAATGGAACGTATACGAAAGGCGAGGGGCGAGGGCGGGCTCCCTTAGAAAGAGAATAGTGCAATACTGAACACCAACCCCAAACTCCGCGGCAGCGGGAGCATCTGCACCTTACTCCCAAGGGCTCTTTTAAGAGTTGTGTAGCAGCCTGGGACTAGCCCTCCTACGCTACCTTCAACCCTCCTGTTATTTGTGTTACCTGCTACACTCCCACTTGATTCCAACCCCCAGCATGCGGGGCACACTCTTTGTGTTG
The DNA here is from genome assembly GCF_027887155.1 of Malaclemys terrapin pileata. NCBI lineage: Eukaryota > Metazoa > Chordata > Testudines > Emydidae > Malaclemys > Malaclemys terrapin. The sequence goes on along the minus strand of NC_071513.1, from coordinate 1,736,151 downwards.
CCCTCTGCAGGGCAAACTGGGGCAAGTTCCCTCACTGAATCACTTGTGCTATCTTCTGACTTACATCACTGTTTGCATCACTACTGAGTTTGGCCCGAGGCTTCCCTGGGAGACATCCCTGGCCTAGAGTTGCGGTATAAATATTCCCTCCTCGTGGAGAAAAGGAGACGCGTCCACAGCTTCATTTACAAGAACGTTTCTCCAAATATCAAAATGAGCACGTGGTGAAGAGGGGCTCTTTGTCAGGGGCATCAGCACCGTGTCTACTCTCAAGGACCTCACCCCGGCCAGAGGAGAGTGCAGAAAGCGGGGAAAGGGAGCAGCAGTGCCAGAAGAGAGCAAGGCGCAGGTAGGATAGGAGGAAGTGGGAGGCCAGACCGGGGGTTGCTAAGAGCAGAAGGGAAAGTGGGGAATGGACAACTCCCTATAGCTCCATCCTCACTAGAAGCAGAGGAGACAGTGGCAGGAGAAAGCCCGACTCAGTCCGACCCGCAGGAGGAGAATGGGTGCTTTGCAGATTCCTGAGGGATGCAGGGGTGAGGGGGTTGGGGATCGGTCTGGGCCTGGCTTGGATTTCAGGGAAGTCCTATGGCCTGTGTTATACAGGAGGACAGAGGAGTTGATCACAATGGTCCTTTCTGACCTTTTAATCTATGACTTTATGAAAATGGGGGTAAATCACTATTGTTCTGTCCTGGTATCATTTCAACTCACTTTATGCCAGTGTAAATCATGGCCAACAGGGAGAATCTGGTCCATTATCCACACGTAGCATTTTCATTTTCTTACTAAAACTCATTAGCCAACATTCTGCACTCCGACGTGTGTGTGTGTGTGCACGTGCGTGTGCATGTGTGTGCGCATCTCCCATCTAAGCCAGTGAGAGCACTTGTTGTGGCAGGTTATTCATGTGTTTTAACAGCCTATACATTTAGTGATACTTAATTTCCAGCGTGCAGAAACAATAAAAAGTCATTTTAAACCCCAAACTATCTGCTATGATCACAAAGAACTATTTTAATGTTAGTTGGCCATTCTTTCCAGCGTCACGGCATGACTCGGCCTGTCCAAGCTCCAGACATGATTAAAGCAGCTGTTTGGAATGTCTGCAGGATGAAGGAAGTGGCATCTCTATCACCAGGAAACAGGGAGCAAGCTCGTCTAACCACGCCCGATAAGTTCAGGCCTCACACAGCTAAGCTCATGCAATAAGACAGACAACTACCGACCAGTTATAATTGATCAAGTGTGCCGAAGTGGAGAACTGTGCTCGTGAGCCTGGCCAATTAGGTCATCATCTAAATTACTTGTAACACATTTAGCCAATTCTGCTACAGTTGTTTTGCTAATTTCTGACCCTTTATGCAGAGACTGCAAATAACACGCAGATTGATTATGAATCTGGGGATGAATAGCCTTTAGGGCCTTAGCAAGAACCACCAAATTCACTTAAAGGAAAACCTCCAAGTTGAGGTCTCAAGTGAATTTCTAGTGTTTTGGGGGAACTACGGGTATGAACTTGTAAAGTGCAGAACTAGAAGTCAAGAGATCCCTGTTCTTATCCTAGCTCAGCCACATGCTAGTCCATCCCGTGGAAACTTGGAAAAGCCACTTCAAGGCTGTGCCTCAGTTCTTCATCTGCAAAATGGGGACACGTCTACCCTACTTCAGAGGAGTCCTCAGGTCACAGGACATCACCCAGGCTCTACCATGTATTTTGGTCTTGTGCTGGTCTGCTCAGAGGGGTCCACGGAACTGTAATTCACTGATGTTCATAAAGTGCTTTGGGATCATCTAATAGAAAGTGCTGTAGGAATGCAAAGTAATAACAAATAATATCTGAGGCATTGGGCTAGTCTTGGATTCAGTTTTGCATGTTTACCCATACACCTGTCTGTCTCTGAGTAGAGCTTTATTCTTGGCAGTGAAATGACAAATATCCATTTATTATGATGAGGTTTAAAAAAAAAGTCTTCAAACTGATTTGCAAGTAAAACGCTGGAGCCCGGACACTCCAGGTGTCCTGTGGGGAGTCCCATGGTGAGTGCTCCAGGGAGACTCCATATGCACGCAGGGGAAGTAGCATCTCTCTCCTATCAGAAGACATTTCTGACCAACCCACAGCCCTGCTTTTGATACTGAATCATCACATCTAAAAGTGTTCATGATGCCAGGAACTTCCAGTCTTAATCCAAGAAAAGCAAAGGGACTTTCCCCTAAACCAGCATCTCCTTCAAACATGGGGACATGGCCACTATGTGTTAGATAACGTGTGCCCAGGGAGCAGTGCAGGAAAGGGACAGATGTTCTTGCAGCAGCAATTCACCATCCTTCCCGTCTCTGCAGAGCATGTTAAATAAAACTTCTAACCTGCTTAAGAGACAAAAACAGCTGAGGGGCCGGGGAGGTGGGGTGGGGGAGGAGGGCAGAGGAAATCTATTTACTTAGCTGTACCCAAGGCAGGTTAAACATGGGGACTGAATTGTCCAGCTGAAGAGAGATTAAAACAAACTTTCCAGTGAACGTTCCCCAGTGCCTCACAGGGGTGTCTCATGCCCTTTCCACCTGACCTATTGGTACAGGCAGTAGAGAATCAGGTAGAGCATCTTCAAAATGTGGCAGAAGGAAGGAAGGAAGAAAACGTGGTTAGGGTACTAGCCTGGGACTTTGGAGACCGAGTTTCAATTCTCTGCTCCACCACAGACTTCTTGTGTGACCTTGGTCTTCGACTATTCCAGAAAATGGGGATAATAGCACTTCCCTGCTGCGCCAGGGTGTGTGAGGATGACTTGATACAAGATTGTGAGGTGCTCAGACACTATGATAATGGGGCTGTAGAAGTACCTAAGGGATAGAAAGCTGATCTCTTAGCCAAGGAGAAAATCAACTGGATAGGAGTTGCCCAAATGGAGCCTTGATGATAACCATAAGAATTACAGAACTGTTAGATTTGTGTAAGGGTTTAATTTTAGGTCTAATGCAATAGCATTGCCAACTCTTGCAACTTCATCATCCGTCTTGCAATATTTGGTGTTTTTCTTAAAGCCTCAGCTCCTGGAGTCAGGTGATTATGTGAGAATCGCAATCTTAATTTAAAAAGAAAACATCTAGTCCTCATGGCTGCACAGAGAAACATGAAAACAAGAATCCTAAATATTCAAAAAAGAGAAAGTAAATGAGAAGAACCCAACATTTATTTCCTCATCATTTTAAAGCAAATCTCATGATGTTGGGAGTTCTGGCTCATGGTTTTTCAATGTTTGGCAATACCTCATTGCTAATAAAGCAATTTCCAGCATGGCCATATGCTAATTCAAAACCACATCTCTAATGTTATAATGTAATAGGTGGAAAAAAGAATTACCTAAGGCCTAGCAAATGTCTCCAACAGACATCAAATATTACTGAACAGGTGAATTAAAAATTAAGGTTATTTGTTCTCAGGGTGGATTTTAAACATTTATTTCATAGTATAGGATCAAGGATTTGGAGGGATTTTTAGTATTAGGATTAGACTTCAAATTAAACTCTGACACACAACTCGTACACTGGTTACACCTATTAAATGGAGTGGATTTTCCTGCAGTTTGAGATCAAACAGCCAGCATCTGGCTAGAGAATGAGTCCTGCATTAGAAGCGGTAGGGCACACACTTAATGGATAAAATTTACCTCCGGGAAGAGAGCTTACATAAAGCCAAGTGGAATGTCAGGCACACATAGCCCTGGTACTGGCTCTGTGCACAGGAGTGAATTTTACCCAATGGCATGAAGTTTTCTGCTCTCAAAAATGGAAAAGAATCAACACATTAGTCTAATGAAATTATTGTAGATTTTGTTTGCCTAATCCAACAGGATGGGAGAGCACTCGGGAGTTTTAAAAATCTACTGTGCAGTTTGTAGATTAAATGCAATGGTAAGTTCCTGTATTCTAGCAACGTTATAATTTCCTATAGTTTCTTTTTGCAAAAATTGCTATTTTGTCTTTTCAGAAACAGATCTCATTCTGATAAGGCTTATGTCCAACACCTTAAACTGGCTACGCGCTCACAGCCTTATCGCTGCCAGGAAAACGGTTATGGAAGTACAAAACATTGGGAGACTAGAGAAAAATACCTCTGAAATCATTTAGAAAGATTTCAGAGTATACGTGCTCCTTGATGAATGTACCAGCTTCTGTTAATGCTAAGGGGATGTACCCATAGCCAAACAGAGCTCTCCAGCTCCAGCAGCTATGGTTTTATTAGCTCATAGTCCATTCCCCTGCCCGGCTGGGATTGCATACCAATTTGTTTTCCATAATGGTCCTAAATGTCCCCAAGCAATAGGGCACTTCCTACTTCCCCATTCCACAGGCCATTTGGGACGTGTTTTCAGATATTCAGTGTAAATTTCCATTTTCTAACCTGTTCCTCCCATGTATGGCCCCTTGTTATTTCCTCAAGGGACTGACATGCTCATGGCATATTACATTATGTCTCTGAAACGCCAAGCTCAGACATGAAATTGCAATGAATTATTCACCTCACTATAGTCAAGAACTGAAATCTGCTCTTCCCAGTTGTTATACTCGGTGGCAGCCAAGTTCATTAATTCGGGGTTCCTGAGCTTCACATTATCGGACATAATTTGCTCAGAAGCCCTTCGGTTCTGTCTTTTAATCTATCTCAATTTTAAATTTGACTCCACCTCAATAAAAAATTTAACATGCAAAAGTTAATGAGAAAAATCCTAAACCCAGATCAGAAAACAACTTATAATCATGCCTCCAAAGTATCAAATGCTTAGTTTGTTTAAATGACCTTTTTCAAATTGTAAGACATTTATTCTTGGAAACATCCGTTCCCACACACAGAGTAGCATAAAATCCTCTTTTAGTTAGGTACTTTGTCCTACAATCATATTACTACTTCCCAGGAGAAAAAAATTCCTAGATGCTAATATGAATATTATTTCAAGGTAAAAATAACTGCAGAGGTAAAACTTTATTCATGAAGAAAACCAGAACTTTATTCAAAGTTTTGAAGACTTATTTAACATTGGTAGATACCTCCTAGAGAATTGCATTAATGAAGACTACGACCCTACTACAGCTTGTCAGACAGATGAGAACATCAAAGTGTTTCAAAAAGGAAGAGCTCAAGGCTTTAAAAGCAGTCAGAAAACAAAACTGATAAGAAATAAGTGCAATGAAAAGAGTGTAAGAGCAGGATTCACTTCACATTATTGATCTCTGGACTAAGGTCTGCTAAATTCCATAGGAATTATAAAAATGAGACCAAACTAGTTTGATCATGTCGGACTATATTATATCATTTCTGGATATTAGCTATAAAGGCAGTATTGTACGTTCACTTCTTAAAGTACATTGTGCTCTCTTAACGCTACACTTTTGTTGGTTTAATATTTCAAAATGTTTTGCAAGATCCAGGAGCAGTGGAGACAGGAGATATGTAAAGTTCCATAAAAGCTCTAAAAATACATCACCCTCCTGACCTACTAATGGCCTGAGCCAGACTCACTGAAATCAGTGGAAAGGCTTCCATTCACTTCTATGGACTTTGGATCAAGCCCTAATATTGTAGCCTCGAGAGTCTCCATAGACAACCGCGCTCAGCTGTGCAAACTATGCGGAGGTCTTATGTGGATGAATATCCACTAGCATCTAGAACAAGCCAATCAAACTCATGTTCACTTGTGACTTCGGGAGGATATAAAGGTAGGGCCCAAGAAGTGACGGAAACATTATTGCAATGTGGAGTCCTCATGAGTCACACACTTTGACTATTATGTAGTAAATGTTTTGTACAATCTCCAGATCACAGTATGATAAAACCTTGTTTCTTTGCCTAGTCTCTATATAGCAATCAGTATCAGTAGGTGGAGATTCATGAAGACCTTCAATGAGGAATGATTGTTTGTTGTTCACACTGAAGAACTTTTCAAAAGAAGGAAACTAACAGAGTGAGTTCGCAACTTAACCATATACCAAAAAAGTACAGCCTGTCTGAGCTGCCTAACCACCCATATACATTTCTTTGTAAGATCACAAACCAACCTCTACAACCTTCACACAGTATATAATAGTTCCCTAAAGTTTTCAGAATAATATCGTTCTGCACCCAGTGTGATTTATAATTAATCTCCATTTTTGTCTTCTGTAATGTGTGCTGAGTTTGCGGTCTGCATGCCAATTCCGGAGCAGCAAGGTTTAAATCCCCAATGGAAAGAGCTACAGCTGCTGTAAATGTTAGGATTAATCCCTTTAATTCACAAAGATCTCATTTGAATCCCATCTCATGGAATTCATTGTTGCGTTAGCCTCCACCAGGGCTTTATTTGTAATGTCCTTGCTGTGAAAGAATTGGAAGGATGATGTTTTAGTTGCTAATTTCATCAAGCGAAGGCTTTTTAAAATACATTTTCTGATACATGATTATTTGAAAATCCTTGAGCTTAATCTTAAAGGAACAACAAACATAACAATACATTTCATTCAGATGGCTTCATTTGTGAATGCTACTGTCTGGCTGTATAGAACGGCTGGTTCTCAGAGACACTCGTACGTCTGTCTGCCAGCACTGCAATTGCTGGGGCTATATCCCCCTGTCCCAGGGAAACTGAGGATCCTAGGAGATCTGCTGGAGGCGCAGAGGCCCTGGTCCTCTGTCCCAGCTCTAGGACTCACTGCTCACATCCTTTGACTTCCTTGTAGTGCTGGACTCCAGTGAAGCCAACCTGTGACTTCTCACGAATCCCCTCCTTGCCACATAAAGGAAACTTCTGCCACACAGAGTGGTTTTCACTCAAATGTTAATGCAGCCCTAATATATCCTTATTGGCTCTGTCCACTCTGTGGCCTAGGGATTGAGGACTGGTGAAGTAAAGGGACCAGCTGCCTAAACCCCTTTCACGTGGGAAAGTGAAAATCTATGCACAAAAAGGATGGTCTCTGCTCCATAGCTGGGAACTTACCATCCTCGTGCAATGGCAGCAGTAGATATTTGTCCAGTGAACCTCCGTTTCAAAAGACAAACTATATGTAAGCAGAGTCAGGATGAGCTCTACCCTGACATCTGGTGGTGAATTATGGCGAGTGTGGAAAAGAACTCCGGGGGCTGATCTTGTTTGCATAGGCACACCCACTCGCCTGGCATGAAACAACAGCAACTCAAAGTGGTTACTTTGGCTGGTGTGGGATCCCCAGTTTCTCTGTTATTGAGGAAGGAAGAATAAAGTTTTGTTACCCTGATTCTGTGAATCAAGGCCAGTGGGACTGTTGTATGATAGAAAGACTCACCATTAACTAAGTAGCACTCGCTTGACAAGGGACATGGGTTACAAAACCTAGTGAATTGAGAGAGGTTGGGGGCAGGTATTTGTACCTGGTGGTGTGGGTCCCTTTTGTGAGCCTGAAACACCAACTGCACCTCCTCCTCTCTCCACTGTTGAATGTCAGAGCTAACTTTGATTCCATTAGGAGTCTAGTTACAGGCTGCTGAGCTGAATTCACTTTGGGCCAATGGTGCACTAGCACTGGGGCTCCCCTACTATGAGCTGAAATCACTAAGAGCTGAAATCACAAAAGAGCTAAAGTTACTAAGAGCTGAGATCACTGAGTGCTGTGTTAACTAGTGGGGGTATGTTGGTATATTGCTGAGCAGCTGGCGGAGCAGCTAGCAGAGCCTTGCGGGGACGGTTGGAGCGGCCCAAGGAACGGCGAGTGGAGCGGAGCCGTTTGTGAGGACGGCTGGAGCGGCTCACAGGTCGGTGAGCGGAGCAGAGCAGCTGGCAGAGCAGAGCAGTTCGTGGGACGGCAGGAATGGCTCACGGGACAGCTGGGGGAGTGGAGTGGCTCGTGGTGAAGGCTGTGGGGGAACCCCACAAAGAGGCGGCCGGTCGGCCTTGGATCATGTAAGGTGCCCCTTAGCACCCTGCATGCCCCCCCTTTGAACTCTGGGGCTGCACTGACCAGGGACAGAGACTTTGGGTGATTTTTGGGTTGCTGGTTTCAAGAACCAATGGGAAAGGACACAGCCCAATTTGCTGGGGTGGGTCTTCGCTCATGGTTTGGTCTATGAACTCTAGTTGTGGTGTTTTCCCAATTTAATGTTATGTCGTTTACCTCATGTTATTAAACATTTTCTGCTACACCGAGACTCTGTGCTTGCGAGAGGGGAAGTATTGCCTCTTCGAAGCGCCCAGGGGTGTGTGTAAGATTTTCCCAGGTCACTGGGTGGGGACTTGAGCTGGTTTTGTGTTACGCTGTTGGGAGGGGACCCCTATGTACTGAACCCGGCCCTTGCTGCTATCAACTCGGCCTGGCAGAAGGGTTACATATACAAAAGACAGCATGTCCATCAGCACAATTCCCCTTAGCACAGCATCTGACTACTGGCTCAAAACCACTCAGAGAGCAGCGTCATCCACTGAATTGTCAACATACGACTTCCTGTGGCCTGGAGATAGGTGCTGTTCCCCGCAGCTCCCTCATCCAAGTACTGACCCAGTCTGGGGGAGCTAGAAAGATCATAGCAAAAGATGGTCAGGCTCCAAGGTACAGCAAAGTGTCTTCTCATCTCCGTGTTGGACTAATCATAGAGTAAAGCAACTGGAAACACAACCAAAAATGAAAAACAAACTCTAATCATGGCCCAGGGCTTACTGCCAGCTGGAAATAATCCGATGAGATGCCAGCAAGCTTTTTACGATCCAGCATCCAAAATAAATTGTATATTTTCAAAAACCAAAATATGTGTAATCAAAGAAATTCTATAATGTCATTTACCCAGGAAATAGCATTATAAAACAATCTCCCTCTGATGTTTGAAATTGAACCTAGCCATGGAATTTTGTAAATGTTGACAAATACTAACTGGTTTTTGGTTTTGTTTTGTTTTTTGTCGCCCAAGCAAAGCAAATCTTATCATGCCAGTGCTACGCCCTTAACCAGCTCACCAACCTAAGTTCATGGTGATAAGATGGTGGAAAGTAATGAAGATCAAAAGGTAACACTGTTTTCAAAGCATAATAAAATAAATAATCCATCAAGTCTAGAACTGAATAATTACTACTGGCAGGAAAGTTTCTAGAAAATATTACAAAGCAAGTAATAGCATTAGCATTCCTCAATTAAATACCTTGAGAAAGGCATTCCTTCTGCATCTCACCAAACTCTTCCAGCCACAAGACCTTGCATGGTACAATTCAATCCATCTAAAAATTAAGGATCAAGCTACAAAAAGAAAATGATAAGTTCCAAGCCAAGACACCAGAAGAAATTCAATTCAAATTCCAATAGACACCTCGGATAGTAAAACCCTGAAATATAGCCGCTCTCCTTTGTCACACAACCAAATCTTAGCTACATTACACAGCACTGACTGTTCTGATCTGGAAGTATCAGGTGCACACTGGCTTCCTCATTAAGATTTCACTGCAGAGTCACATACTACACCCATGTCTAATTTTTTCTTTTCTCTTTTATTTACTTGGGCCTCGTATGGAGAAGAGACCATCCGAGTGATAATCTGTTTTCTTTTTCACACTAATATTACCCCAAAGGGCACAGAAACAGTGATTTGCTTTATTTACTGGTCTCTTGCTCTCCTTTCTATGAGTATTTATGACTGAGGCACAGACATATATTACAAGCCTATCCGGGAGAAAGTGCTCATCTCCTTTATGTGATGCGACTACTAATGGAACATAAAATTAATAAAAAGCTAGTACAGCCTGTAAAACTCTATGTAAAGTGGCATATTTCACAGTTTTTCCTTTAGCCACCTGGTAAGGAAGAACACCTTTAGTTCAAGGCCCAGATCCTCAACTGCTGTAAGCCATCGTAGTTCCAGTTATGATGGTTTACACCAGTTGAGGATCTGGCCCTGTGTGATCAGCACCTCATCTGTGTTCCACAGATACCCTTCTATTACAACTCATGCGGTTTGTTTTCCCTCTCCTCCGCCCAGATTTACGTACATTAGAATCTCCAGCTCTTAAGACGGAGAGGGTCAAAAGACGGATTTAATTCAGAACAGATCAAACATATTTATCTTTAAATCATGTTTATGTTGGTATTAGCATACTTTCTAACAGCTAATTAACTGAAGGTAGAGAAGGTTCCTAAATCAACATCCCAAAGTATTCCAGTTTTTCTGACATCAGGATTTACACGAGGAAGAAATTCACATTCAGGTCAGAGGAGAACCCAACATGCTGGAACACGGCTGGTCCATGGAACTCTCCCTGGGTCTGCAGACAGACCGCTGCTCACTCGGTGCTGGCTCCTCTGTTTCTCATTCCCGGGTGCTAAGCCCACACTAAGCACTTTCCCAATGTTACCTTTCTATGTAAGTCCTGGAATTGCTGTAGGTGCCACAGAAATGCTGCATAATTGCAGTCCCATGAAATCCAATAGTCCTCCAGGCAATCTCTCTATTAAAATGGGGTCCATATTTGAGAGTGCCTGGTTCCTGCTAAGAGAGATGACAATATTTTGCATTTCAATAGCACATTGCACCTCCAGAACTCGTTAAGTCCTGGATCCCAATGGCCTGCTCTGACCTGTAGATGACGTGCCCGCCTAATTCCGCTACTGGTGGTTATGTTTGTTGTGTTGCTGCATTAGGATGGATGAATGTTTTAATCCAGGTTTCAGAGTAGCAGCCGTGTTAGTCTGTATCCGCAAAAAGAACAGGAGTACTTGTGGCACCTTAGAGACTAACAAATTTATTTGAACATAAGCTTTCATGGGCTACAGCCCACTTCATCGGATGCATGCAGTGGAAAATACAATAGGAATTATACATATTAATCCAGCTTTCCTGCACTTGCATTTAAGGCTGAGTAGTGTAGCCTATAAAATATGTTAAGTAGAAATTAGGCTTTAGCCTAAAGTAGCCTAAGCATAAAGGTGTGTGGGAAACTGAGCATGCTAGTGTGAGCAGAAGTTAGAGATAAGTTGGAGGCAGCAAGTCGGGAAAATAGACGTTAGCAAGGACATGTCCCATAGTAATGTTGCTGCTATGTTTTGGGTATAACTCGTTTGAGCAAGGTTTTTAATGAGTGTTTTGAGAATTGTGATTTTTTAAAGCTATCTGTGTTGATAATATGGGAAGGACACGGATACAGATGTTAATTTAAATAATGTGCAATCTCAAGAGCCAATAGGGAGGTGGTGGCAATAATTATGGCAAGGGACAATTTAATGTTAATTAGTATTACAGTGGTTATAAAAGGAGTAGCCTTGCTAGATGGCAGGAGAGCTCCAATTAGTAGCAAACTGGTACCATTAGGTTCCAGGGTTAAAAGGCTGTAGTGCCCTCTGTCAGTGGACTGGCCTCCCATTGATACATCATTTCACCCTGCAGTGTAACTATAACTGTAGCATAGTGTAAGTGGTAATTGCAGGTCTGTTTCCTTAACTAATCATTTTTCTTTCAAATAAAGTTTGATTTTGTCACTCCAAGTGTCATCTCATGGTCTTCTACTAAATACATTTTCTGTAGCCAACCAAGAGGCTCAAACCTGAAAGCTAAGTTGGCTTTTATTGCACCCTTATCTTAGCTGAATTAATATGAATTGGAATCATTTCAACATAAAGGTTAAGATAGCTAGAGACTAATCAACTCAAACGAGAAGGCATTGTGATATTGCTGAATGTTATGGACCAGTCCACCTAATTCCGGAATGCCATTTGAAGCTTCTGCATATAGGTCATCAGTGTGACAGGTTCGGTCACAGAGACCCCCTTGGGACTGTCACCTGACGTGCTGAAACTACCTCTGAGTCCATTTTCCACTGCCAGCTTGGGACTCCAGAAACCTGCCTTGTTGAGCCAGACATGCTAATCTGTTGCAATACAGACCCAGGTCTGGTCCAAGCTGCCGACTTTCATCAAAAACTGCTCAGCAAGTCACCTGTCTCCAGCACCCAGACACCCAGCTCCCAATGTGATCCAAACCCCAAATCAATCTGTTTTATTCTGTATAAAGCTTATACAGGGTAAACTCATAAATTGTCCACCCTCTATAACACTGATAGAGAGAGATACACAGCTGTTTGCTCCCCCAGGTATTAATCACTTACTCTGGGTTAATTAATAAACAAAAGTGATTTTATTAAGTATAATAAGTAGGATTTAAGTGGTTTCAAGTAATAACAGACAGAACAAAGTAAGTTACCAAGCAAAAGAAACCAAAAAGCACAGTAAAACTGAATACAGGTAAATCTCACCCTCAGAGATGTTCCAATAAGCTTCTTTCACAGATTAGACTCCTTCTTAGTCTGAGCCCAATCCTTTCCCCTGGTACAGTCCTTGTTAGTTCCAGCTCAGGTGGTAGCTAGGAGATTTCTCATGACTGCAGCCCCCTTTGTTCTGTTCCACACCCTTATATAGCTTTGGCAGAAGGCGGGAATTTTTTGTCTCTCTGGGTCCCCACCCCTCCTTCTAAATGGAAAAGCACCAGGTTTAAGATGGATTCCAGTACCAGGAGATCTGGTCACATGTCCTGTGGGACCCCAAGCCTCCATTCTTCCTGGCCTGACTTACAGGAACACAGAAAGGCTTACTAGTAAACAGAGCCATTTGCAACCAATTGTCCTGGTTAATGGGAGCCATCAAGATTCCAAGCCACCATTAATGGCCCACACTTTGCATAATTACAATAAGACCTCAGAGTTATATTTCATATTCCTAATTTCAGATACAAGAATGATACATTCATACAAATAGGATGACACTCAGTAGATTATAAGATTTGTTATGATACCTTACAAGAGACCTTTTGCATAAAGCATATCCCAGTTACATCATATTCACACTCATAAGCATATTTTCATAAAGCATCTGGAGTGCAACGTCACAGTCAGGGCACCGTAAACATTTATGCACAGATGATTTCCAGGTCCTTAATGAGGTGCTTACCCAACAGAGTTATGCAGAATCCCTTGTCTGGAGGGTAGGCAAGTTACTTCACCATCACACCTGCATCACAATCTTGTCTAATTGTGAAGGTGTAGGCCAGCTGGAGCATCTCGTGGCAGCACCAAGAGGAGCCATCAAGTGAATCACAGAGCTACACCAGCGCTCGGCTCCTCATGCCTAGGCCGGCCGTGGCTGGGGGAACAAGTGAAGCCGGCCCCTGGAGGAAGAGGCAGCATTCCCTGTCTGGACTCCAGAGGGACACTGCACCTGTTACTGTGCCACCCAGGGCTGAGCACGAGATGAGCCCATAGGAGCAAAGAGGTACAGAAGAAGCAGAAGAATTATTTCCAAAAGGTGACTGGAGAAGAGAGCAGCAGTTGCAGAGTTGCTCCGCCATCTGGTGCCACTAAACCACAGCTGCCTCTCCCAGCTCTAAGGATCTACCCTAGAAAACGTTGGCACTGCACAGTGAGGGACGCGGGCAGGGATTCCCCATCCTGTGTAAGTGCCACATTCCCTTACATCTCCGTGGGGCTGCTAGGCCATGTGTCAGCACAGAGACTGGTCTTGGTTTCAGATGGGACTAGACAAAACCCAAGAAATAAGAGACAGAGATCAAACTACAGTCCAGATCTGCAAATCCCAGGGCTGGTGTGAGGAAAGATGGGCACAGCAAGACAAAGCGACACAGCCAACCTTGAACCCAAATGAAAATACCAACACAAAATTAACCTGGCTTTCCAGGGAAATAACACTGGCTACACCACATACTGCAGAAACCTACCTCACATAGAAAACGACCTGCATGTAGTCTGGCTCCCCTACCTGCCTGCCACTCCCCATAAACGGATTTATTTGAGCAAAGAACTGCTTGGCTTCCTATTAGCAGTGTGACGAGGTTGTAAGTCTCTCTGTGTTGCTTCCTATTCACATCATTTCCCGTGTAACTTCTTGGACATTCTGCACAATTATTTGCATCATTTATGTTAGTGTATTCTTCGGACATCCCTGTAACCATGCCTTTAAATTGCAAATCAATACTTTACTCAGCTGAGGTGTATAAACCCCACAATAGGGACTGCACAGAATTGCTTACAGTATACTTTGACAGTAACATTTTAAATACACCAAAACATAGTCCAATCACAGGACCCCTGACAGGTCAAATCTTTTGAACAACCCCTTCCTGTTGCTAACACCCCCAGTGCAACAGGCAGGGGTAGGTCATCTGCAAAAACCGCAAAACGATTAGCTAGGTGAGAAAGACAAAGACACTCCAGAGACCCCTCCTCAAACCCATAAGCACAGGAGGGTTGCCAAAGGACAATGTGCATGCTGTTTCCTTCTTTAGACGCATCCAAGAACAGACATTTCTGCAGTCCACCGTGTCTGACTCACTCATTTACTTCCACACAGCCAGTGACCTTGCCAGCAATGCCATAAAACCAGCTGGAGTATTGCTAGCTTTAATTCTGAAACCATGCAGCAAGAGGCCCAGAATTCAGGATAATCGGCTTTTATGGCAGGACTAGATAGTGTGGAAATACTCAAGAGGCTGATTAAGGATTCAGTTGGGGGGGATTAAGCTACAGTGAGCTAAGGCCACTTTACTTCTCAATGAGACACTCACATGGGGGTTTAATGCACTTTAATTTATGCCCATTAACTTCACACCTTTAGGCAATTCGTCTAAACTCCCCTAGACAAGCCCCGGAGCTTGGGAGACACCTCACCAGTGATGGCAGCATGGCCGAGACCCTTTCGCTTTAATATAATCTGCACTGGGCGCTGGAGCCGTGCTGGAATAGAAGGGCATCTGCTCAGCCTGCATGTGACAAAGGCAAGGAAAATCAGAAAGCAGGGGAACCGGGACCCCAAAAATGACTGGGGCACCCTGTCAGAGTGATTGGCTCTCTGAGGGGGCAGGGACCAGTGCCCTTGGACTGACACTTGCTGCCCAACCGGCTAAAAGGAAGGCACCTGGGCCTTATGAAAGGGGAGGCAGTTGTAGGTTGTTGGCAGATGCCTGCAGACATTGCAGGGGTCAGAAGGCTCTTGCAGGGCCCTGAGTCAGCGGGGAGAAGACACCAGGAGGGAAGGCCTGTGGAGAAGGCCAAACTCCAGGCAATGGTGCTGGGAAAACAGGGAGACAGACGTGCAGGGAGGCAGGGCTGGGCCCCATTTGGGACTGGGATGAAAGAAATTAACTCTTAAAGAGAGGGCAGACCCTCAGGGAATGGGCTGGGCCCAGCTAAAACTGGGGTGGAGGCTTGGTAAGTCTGACTTTTCTTTTGAAAGACTTTGTGGAGGACTTAATAAACTGGACCCAGAAGGAGGAATTTTTTTGAACAGCTGGGTTGCATGGACTTGTGAAGAGGAAACTTGGGACAGGCCACACCTGAACCACACTGGCCAGCAGGGCAGGCGTACCTGTGACATGAAGATACAATGACCCACTAGGGAAAAAAAACTTTTGCAGTGCCCTCTTTAAATGAAAATAATGGCCAAGGTTTTCCAAAGCGACTAGTGAGTCTGGGCCCTCAACTGGACATACCCTTATAGGAGCCTGATTTTCAGAGGTTTACGACTCAGCACTTCCAGAAACCAGGCCCCTTTAAGATGTCTCAAATTGGCCACTCAACATCACTAGTCCCATCTGAATATCATGGCCCCCACACCTGGTAATGCCACAGTACATTATCACAGATCTTTTGTTTATTATGGCCGGGTTTGCAATACCGTTACTCTCTGCATACAGCAGAAAGTCATGCCAATGCTCTGTTCACGTGCAAGGAAGCAGCTACAGAAAACCTTAGAATTGCATTCTTTGGGACAAATTCCATCCCATGTAAAGGCAGACTAATTTACAGGGCTTCAACAGCAGCAAATAAGGAACGTACTATTGCCTTTGTTAATGTTCATTTAAGGCAAGGTGGTTTTTCTGCAAACCACAATATAATTTGTTTAGATACAGTCACAGAGTTTCAGGCCAGAAGGAACCAGGAGAGCTAGTCTGATTTCCAGGCTATCACAGGCCACTAAGCACCAGTTGCACCTCCATAGCAAGCCCAAGAATCAGAAGGACAAACTGTTGTGTGTCAGAGGCAGAGAACAGGACGGACTGGGATGCACCGATGCCCAGGGCTCTGGCAATGGCAGGGAATACTCAGATGACCCCACTGTGGAGCTCCCCCTACATGGGGCAGTTTGTGGAAAGGTAGGGCAAAGACACACCTTTGCTGACCCTACATGCCCCAGAGATGGTGAGGCTGCCAATGTACTTGTCTCTTGTATGACCATGTTCCGTGCCACATCAAAGAGGAGCACATGGTTTGGTGGGTTCTCCTGTCCCCTCAAGTTTCAGTGGAGATTTCGAAAGGAGGATTTTCCAATTCACTTGAGCTCACTGTAGGGTGGGCAACTTTTCAAAAGGGAAAAGCGGGACACATGCAGAAGCACCGCCTCCCATCCGTGGCCCCCTACTTCACCCCCAAGGACCCATCCCTGGTTCCTCCTCTTCCCCCGAGGCCCCGCCCCTGGCCAGGAGGGGCCCAGGGAGCCCAATAGCAGTTTGTGGCCCATGTCCCTGCCCCCCGGGGTGCCCTGCCCAGAGCAGGAGGAGGGTCTGGGGTTCCCCACAATAGCCCGAACTTCTTGGGCAGCTCTTACTACTTCTGAGCTATGGCTTCTGGCCTGGCCAGGGGGCGGGGCCTTGGGGGGGGAAAGGAGGAGCAGGGGGTGGGGCCTTAAAGCAATGGGGGCTAAGGCCCACCTCAGCCCCCCTCCCATCAGGAAGAGGCTGGCGCTGCCCCTGAGCCTTGGGCAGGCACAGAGCAGTGCCGCAGGGAATCCGGGACAAATGGTGTCCCGGAATCCTTCAGCTCAGCACGAGGACTTGAACTCTGCGTTTCGCGACTGTCCCGCCCAATTCGGAAGGGTGGCCACCCTAGCGCACTGGTATTTTCAAGCATGTGACGGGATGGCAGTAATAATTCTTCAAGTACTTTACAGTTATGGGAAAGTCCCAAATGTTTGTTTCATCGCTGATTCACTGGTGCCTCTTTTCTGATGATAAAATGTTTTACTCAATGCTGGGGCTGGGATTTCTCTGCCTATGGTCTGTTTGTAGTCACTGACCCCCATCTCCGGCTTGCCGCCTCAAATGTGAAGGATTAAACTTCCACCGGGAGAAAGACCGGACTTGGGGGGTTAGGAACAGAACCCTCCCTCATCAGCCCCACTTCTGTCCTCCCCCTAATGTCTATAGCTGTGGTGGCCCCGGGATGTGACCCCATGATGGGATCTCGCGCCCGTCCCTCCTCCCTCACACCCAGCAGAACAGTGCCAGCTCCAGCAGAGTCGAGGCTGGACGCCGCCTGATGCAGGCCAGCTCATTTGGCCCTTCGGCTCAATCCTGCACTCCGGAACAATCTGTCTGGCTCTCGTCTCTGTTACACACCAGGTAAATCTGCCCCCCGTGTTCCCAAACATTCCTCCACGTGCCGAGATTTCTACAGCTCACGGTAAAGCTTTTCTCGTTTCTTTTCCATGCCCAAGAAATGAAAACTCCATTTCCCATCTCACAGGCACTCATCGTCCCCACGCTGCCCACAGAGGAAATTATGGTGGTAGTAAATAAATACCTGCTGGAGCAATTTCTAATCTCACTGGCTCTCAGGACATCTCTCCACCTGATGGTCTCTACGTGGCTTGCTAAACAACCAGTGGTGCCACTGGACGATTGAGATGCGAAAGGAGCACTCAAGGACAAGAAGGCCATTGTGGAGAAACTAAATGAATTCTTTGCATCGGTCTTTACGGCTGAGGATTTGAGGGAGATTCCCAAACCTGAGCCATTCTTTTTAGGTGACAAATCTGCGGAATTGTCCCAGATTCAGGTGTCATTAGAGGAGGTTTTGGGACAAATTGATTACCTGAACAGTAATAAGTCACCAAGACCAGATGGTATCACCCAAGAGTTCTGAAGGAACTCAAATGTGAAATTGAAGAACTACTAACTGTAGTCTGTAACCTATCATTTAAATCAGCTA
Source organism: Malaclemys terrapin pileata (assembly GCF_027887155.1). Taxonomy (NCBI): domain Eukaryota; kingdom Metazoa; phylum Chordata; order Testudines; family Emydidae; genus Malaclemys; species Malaclemys terrapin. The sequence goes on along the minus strand of NC_071513.1, from coordinate 1,718,173 downwards.
GAGGATAGCTAATGTGACGCCAATTTTTAAAAAAGGCTCCAGAGGTGATCCTGGCAATTACAGGCCGGTGAGCCTGACCTCAGTACCAGACAAATGATTAAAACTATAGTAAAGAACAAAATTGTCAAACACATAGATGAACATTATTTGTTGGGGAAGAATCAACATGGATTTTGTAAAGGGAAATCATGCCTCACCAATCTACTAGAATTCTTTGAGGGGGTCAACAAGCACATGGAGAAGGGGGATCCAGTTACTTAGATTTTCAGAAATCCTTTGACAAGGTCCCTCACCAAAGGCTCTTAAGCAAAGTAAGCTGCCACGGGATAAGAGGGAAGGTTCTCTCATGGACTGGTAACTGGTTAAAAGATAGGAAACAAAGGGTAGGAATAAATGGTCAGTTTTCAGAATGGAGAGAGGTAAATACTGGTGTCCCCCACGGGTCTGTACTGGGCCTAGTCCTATTCAACGTATTCATAAATCATCTGAAAAAAGGCGTAAACAGTGAGGTGGCAAAATTTGCAGATGATACAAAACTACTCAAGATAGTTAAATCCCAGGCAGACTGCGAAGAGCTACAAAAGGATCTCTCAAAACTACGTGACAGAGGAACAAAATGGCAGATGAAATTCAATGTTGATAAATGCAAAGTCATGCACACTGGAAAGCATGATCCCAACGTCATTGTGGATAGTTCCCTGAAAACATCCACTCAATGAGCAGCGGCAGTCAAAAAAGCGAACAGAATGTTGGGCATCATTAAGAAAGGGATAGATAATAAGACAGAAAATATCATATTGCCGCTGTATAAATCCATGGTACGCCCACATCTTGAATACTGTGTGCAGATGTGGTTGACCCATCTCAAAAAAGATATATTGGAACTGGAAAAGGTTCAGAAAAGTGCAACAAAAATTATTAGGGGTATGGAACAGCTGCCGTATGAAGAGAGATTAATAAGGCTGGGACTTTTCAGCTTGGAAAAGAGACGACTAAGGGGGGATATGATTCAGGTCTATAAAATCATGACTGGTGTGGAGAAAGTAAATAAGGAAGTATTATTTACTTCTTCCCATAACACAAGACCCAGGGGTCACCCATTGAGATTAATAGGCATCAGGTTTAAAACAAACAAACAAAACGAAGTATTTCTTCATACAACACACAGTCAACCTTTGGAACTCTTTGCCAGAGGATGTTGTGAAGACCAACTCTATAACAGGGTTCAAAAAAAGAACTAGATAAGTTCATGGAGGATAGATCCATCAATGGCTATTAGCCAGGCTGGGCAGGGATGGTGACCCTAGCCTCTGTTTGCCAGAAATTGAGAATGGGTGATAGGGGATGGATCACTTGATGATTACCTGTTCTGTTCATTCCCTCTGGGGCAGCTGGCATTGGCCACTATCAGAAGACAGGATACTAGGCTAGATGGACCTTTGGTCTGACCCAGTATAGCCGTTCTGATGTTCGTATGTTATGTTCTTATGTGTTAAGTTGGTGTCCCTTTAATAGCTCTGTGCCTCAGTTTCCCTATCTGACAATTATAATAGTTCTCTATCTCACAGGTGTGTTGTAAGACTCTCTGATGAAGCCACTACAGGAGCAAAGATTATCATCATCATCATCATGGAGTCAGAACAGGCCCAGGATAGAATGCTGAATGCTGGAAAGAAACACTGTTACTTAGCCAGTATGTATGTAACACGAATGTGCCATTCCATTTTCTTCATGATGTAGACCATTCTTTTAGGCATAGCCATAGTCAGAATGCCAACCCCAATATCATGAGTCAGGTCCCCCAAATCATGAGCTTGCCTTAGAAATCATGAGATTTTAAAACAATACATTTTGGGTTCTGTTTACTTGACCTCTGGGTTTTGAGCCCTGAAGCGTTTGTACATTTTTCTCTGCACCTCCCTTTTTTCAAAAGGGAAACTGATATTCTCATGTAGCCACGTAACTCCAGGAACTGATGCTTTAAGAAAAATACCAAATATAATGAGACTCATAATAAATTTGGAAGATCTTAGACCAGTGTAAATCCTGGGTTCAGGAAACACCACTGAAGCCCTTCTCAGTTTATACCAACGTAAACAAGTCCAGAAATTGCCCCTTAAGGGCTGGCTTTGTGTGAGTCTCAAGACTGCAATAATTATTACTTAGCACTTTGGTACTGCTTCAACAAGTCACACAGATTTTATTTAATGTAATGCAGCATGTCACAAAGGATCTTACTGCAATCTCTTTTCCATTTTAATTTTCTTGTAGTTATGAACTTAGAGAAGACTAATTTATTGCAAGGCACCTTCATGTATTATTATTCATGGAGCTCCTTTCATATATTGTCAGGCTGACAAAGGAACCATTTCTTATTCAGCGTGAACAGTATTCAGCAATGAGACAAACTCCGTATCAGCAAAAGTGATGGAATGACATTCACAGAGCAGTCATTTTCCTTTGTCTATTTCCTGCACTAGTCTTTATGGAATACTGAAATGTACACAGGTCTGGCATAATGTGTTCCAATGGATAGGATGCTGAACTGGAAATCGTAAGCCCTGGGTTTTGTTCCCACATCAGCCACTGACCTGCTGAGTGACCCTTCTTTGTGTTTGCTCAGGTGTGGCCTCTAAGCATTACTGTGATCCCAACAACAGTATGGCTAGTAGCCATCCAGGATTTCATCACAGAGCGAAATCAAAGTTTGTGGCTTGTGAATTCAGACTGCCTATCTTATTTCTTCTGTGTTTGAATGCTGAGAGGGAACTGAACTGTGCAAGGGACATCCTCAGCTCTTTGGAAGCTACAAGGAGCAGCTGAGGGCAATCAAAAGTGTGGGTGAAATGGCATCTACTTAGACCACCCATCCTTTCTGGAAAACTCTTGCGCTGCTTAACACCCAAACTCCACCCACGTTAGCCTGATATTAAGAGCAGGTCCTTTCCTCTGCGTGTGTGTTCAGGGGTTGGGTTCCTTCTTACATTACACCAGCTTAAAATAAAAATCCTAAGGACAGACTTCAAGTCCTTCGATTCTGCTGTATCAGGGACTAAGTCAAGGCCCAAGTGTTTGTGTTGTACTCATGACTGTGGTTTGGTACCATGCTGTTCTCCTTCCCTTTCCATTTCAGGGTGATGTGGGGGCTATTTTCCAGCCTTGACAGACAGGGGAGTTTTCACTCTATGTTGGACTGGTGGCTTCCAGCTAGATCCATATGCTTATTTGTTTGGCCATTGATCCCTTGGTGTACTGGTAGCTGAACAAGCAGAACAAATGGTCAACTGGTTGCAGATAATGATAACTTTGAAATGATGCAAATGACTTGCAGTTTTCTTCCCGCTCCCTATGCTCTATTTTGCTGCTCTGAGTTTAGACGAGAGCTGGTATGTTTCTCCTCATCTGAAGATTTGGGGTCAAATTCTCATCTGTTGGAAATCAGCACAACTCCACTGGAGACAACAGAGGTATTCCGATTGACACCAGCTGAAAATCTGTCCCTTAGTATCTGATATTTCACTCAGAGGCTGACGGTCACCCATCATTTGTGTGCACTTTGGCAGCACTGGGCCATTTTAACAAAAAGGAAGATTAAAAAAATATCTGGGCGAAGTCTTGCTATCTTTCCACAGAAGCCTGCAAGGAAGGACTTCTGGGTTTGGTCACAACCTTTTCTACCAGCTCTGAGCTCCCTTCTGCATGTGTTGGATTCTCCAAATTCTCTCATCTAACAGCCTGAATCGATACATTTTTAGCACTCTGTTGGACGTTACGAGCCTTACTCCCCTATCTCAAACTCCCCCAAACGGCGAAGATACCATCATTAAAGCTGGCCTGCCAGTGTTCTCAGCAACACACATGTAGTTCATTCAGTGCAGGCACAGTAAGTCCCTTCCCTCACCTACGGCTCCGACAGCCTCTTCACAAGAAATCAAAGGCCACATGTAGAGCTGAGTGGGAATTTTCCAGTGAAATGGCTTTTCATCAGAAAAGGTCGATTAATCAAAACCCAAATGGTTTGCAGAAAAGATCCAATTTCGACAAACTTCCACTGAATCACGGGCAGGCTGCCAACAGAAACCTGCCTGCTTTCCTGCCAGCGAAGGCCTTTGGACTGCTGATAGCATTGGCCGCTCTGCAGAAGGAAGCCTGGAAGACCTGAGCACTCCAGCCTGAGACAAGGCTTTCAGGCCCCCGGCGAGCATCCCGGACCGGGCAGCTGGCTGGAGCGAATTTACCTGGTATTTATTGATCTGTATCTATAGACCCAGTGTTTCAATCTGTCCCTCCCAACCTTTATGACTTAGTGTCTTTCATCACCCTTTCCTTCCTAAAACCCCACAGGACTGCTAAAACCGCACGCATACATGAACCTAAAATAGGTGAAGATAGAGAGTAAAATTTAAAAATACCTAGATGGATCAGAAGACTACATTGTTTGTATTTACAGATGATATAGCTGAAGTTAATAAGTCAATTACTTTTCGACAAGATATCTCCCTCAAAAACCAGTTGTACAAAGCTGCTAATAAGCATTCTCCAATTCTCGATTTCCACATAGATGAACATTTGAAAGTTAGAAAGCAGATGATTTTACAGATGCTTTAATTACAGAGATCACCTGCATAAGACTAGAGACACAATGTGGAAGCCTACTGAAATGACACACTGATTTCACCTGTAGATCATACACTCTCTGGGGAGGATCTACTTCTGTGTTTGGAATGCTCTTTGTATATTTTGAACACTGCCTCCATACAATTACAAATAATAATGGTGCAGACTGCTTTAGTTTTATAATGAACAGACAATTACATGAGAGTAAGGAAGTCCATGAAACTGCCCACCCTTACTGCTAGTGTTTGGAAGCTGCTGGTGCTAGTGCTTTTACTGGGATAAGTTACCTCTCCTTTGACTGATTCCCTCCTTTTAAAGAAGATGCATTTTCCCCTGAATGCATAGGAGAGGAGGGTCACATTCACATGGAAGCATGGAGGTTAATGAAAATAGCTATCTGTGATTGCTAAGTTGGTACATATTAACCTTTGGTCCAAATGCTGCTACCACAATATCCGCGTTACTTGAAACAGAAAATCAAAAGATCCTGTATATTTAAAGGGCAATTTTCTAGAGCAGACAGACACACTATGTGAAAAGCATAACCTGCATGCAGGGCCAGTGCAAGGAAGTTTCGCACCCTAGGCAAAACTTCCACCTTGCGCCACCCCCGCACCCAACTAACTCCGCCCCCCACAGCTAACCACGCCCAGGGAGCCTGCCCCAACTCACCTCGGCTCCGCCTCCTCCGCTGAGCACGCCGGCGCCGCTCTAATTCTCCTCCCCTCCCAGGCTTGCAGCGTCGATTGGCGGAGACTTAGAGCGGGGGCTGTGTGTTCAGCGGAGGCGGCAGAGTGGAGGTGATCTGGGCCGGGAAGCGGTTCCCCTGTGCGACCCCCCCCCATTACTGTGGGCGGCCCTCCCCGCGCCCCCCTGCCCCAGCTCACCTCCACTCCACCTCCTCCCCTGAGGGGGCTTTTAGGCACCCCCAACCATTAGGCGCCCTAGGCAGCCGCCTAGTTCACCTCAGGCCCTGCCTGCATGAGTATTTTAAATGCTGACAGGGATCGGTGTGCACTACCGAGAAGGATTTAGGATGCTTTTGGTTCACATGCAGCATATTCTGCTAAAACAAGTTTACAATTAACCTGCACTGGAAAGGCCTTAGAACGAAGATGCTCTAATACAGTGTTTCTCAATGACCGGTGTGTGGACCGGTGCCGGTCTCCCTGAGATCTCCCTGACACAATTTAGGAAGGAAGCAAGCTGGTCCCTGGTATCAAAAAGGTTGAGAAACACTGCTCTAATTAGGGTGACCAGATGAGAGGAACAAAATATCGGGACACATGGGGGGGAGGGGCTGCCGGTGGAGCAAAAAAAAAACCCGGAGTGTGAAATATCGGGACAAATATCGTCCTGACCAAACATCGGTCGGGACGCAGGACAAACAACTAAATATCGGGACAGTCACCCTAGCTCCAATACACATCCGCATATTGAACCCAGCCTTTGTCATCCCTACTGAATGTGTATGATTTGGAAAGCACGCTTCATGGGCCAGGCAGCTGCCGTCTTAGATCTGTAAAATGCTCTGTACACCCAAACCCATCTATAATTATTAAATAATAGCACCCGCCAAAGCCATATATTTCACAGATCTCTGGACAAATACACTGGCTACAGTGTTTTCATTACTTTCAGTAATTCTCAGCAAGTATCACAAGGAATACCCAGCGACCAGCAAATGCCATTATAGAAAATAAATCACACCGCTGTGTTGTTTCCATGCTAATGACACAACTTAGAGTTCTGTTACAGTGACTGCATTTATTCACAATGATATCTTACCATCAATAAAACTGATTGCACGCTCGCATGCTCATTCCTAATGTTATTGGCCATATGCCTATTAAATTCAGCCACTTATTTTTCTAAAAAAACAAATCCCAGACACTGCATCCCTTGTGTATCTGGATCATGCTTTAAAGGCTGGATATGAGAACGTATGGCTGTATGCTGTCTACTCTCATCCTTGTCACGCCTTGTCCTCTGAAAGGACACTCATGTAGTTCATCAAGAGAGACTAAAGGAGATCTCTGGATGCCTCAAATCAAAACAAAGTCCTTATTGATTTTCATTGATGTCATTGTATCTGTTTGCAATCCGCCCACTGAGCCAAACACTGAACTCTAATTCTGCTCAGACAGGATTCTCCTCTGCACAGCCTTTCCACCATGACACCTCAAAGGTCCTCCTACCCTTGCTGGGCTCCAAGGTGTTACTGTGTGTGCTATGAAATGTCTGGCCTGGGTATGTACCGGCTGATATGCTCTTGGGGACCGAAACCAGCCCTTCCTATCAGAAACAAAACTGAAAAGCTTCCAAAAATTGGAGGTTTTCATGGCCCCGTGTCAAAAAAATCAATCCGAAACCCAGCACCATACAATAACTTTCAAAATCTACACAAAGCCACCCAGAAAATGTAAGGTTAAGAGCTAATGTGAATACTACAGTCTGGAATAAAGCCATAGCCAAACTGTTCACACTCAAACAGCAGCAAAATGTGTGTTGTGAGCAAGACACGAGAAGTCATTCTTCCGCTCTACTCTGCTCTGGTTAGGCCTCAGCTGGAGTATTGTGTCCAGTTCTGGGCACCGCATTTTAAAAAAGATGTGGAGAAATTGGAAAGGGTCCAAAGAAGAGCAACAAGAATGATTAAAGGTCTTGAGAACATGACCTATGAAGGAAGGCTGAAAGAACTGGATTTGTTTAGTTTGGAAAAGAGAAGACTGAGAGGGGACATGATAGCAGTTTTCAGGTATCTAAAAGGGTGTCATAAGGAGGAGGGAGAGAACTTGTTCACCTTAGCCTCTAAGGATAGAACCAGAAACAATGGGTTTAAACTGCAGCAAGGGAGGTCTAGGTTGGACATTAGGAAAAAGTTCCTAACGGTCAGGGTGGTTAAACACTGGAACAAATTGCCTAGGGAGGTTGTGGAATCTCCGTCTCTGGAGATATTTAAGAGTAGGTTAGATAAATGTCTATCAGGGATGGTCTAGACAGTATTTGGTCCTGCCATGCGGGCAGGGGACTGGACTCGATGACCTCTCGAGGTCCCTTCCAGTCCTATAATCTATGAATCTATGAATCTATGAAAAATGAATAAAAAAGGTAACTAATGTCAAGATGTTTTATCTTTGCATCCTGAAGGTCACCACGCATGCACTCTGGCAGACTGGCATGGGAAGTGACTTTCAAAGGAGAGAATTCTCTATAGAGAAAGTCTTTCACCAGTTCTGGAAACTCACTCTTAGATCCTGAGCACTCCATCCAATCATAACTGCCACAGGAGAGACTTTATCTGGAAAGAAAACTCTTATTTTGATTTCATTCCCAAACATGTCTCCATTCTGGCTTTGCAAGGCAGATTGCTAAATAAATATTCATAGATTTTAAGGCCAGTGGGGACCATTAGGTCATTTAGTCTGACCTCCCATGTAATGCATGCCATAGAATTTCATCCAGTTACCCCTGTATTGAGCCCAGTAACTTGTGTTTCACGAAAGCATCCTCCAGAAAGCCATCGGTTCTTACTGGGCAGATATCAAAAGACAAAGAATGCAAAATTTCCCTTGGTACTTTGTTCCAAAGGTTAATGGTCTCTGCGGCTGCCACTGTACCAAGAGGATCAGCACCCACTTAAACACCCCTTCAATATTAAACCCACAACAGCCTGGGATAGCCCGGTTTTTACCTTGAAGTGGTGTTATCATATGTGATGTATTCAGCTAGGCAAGGAATTAACCACAGGCTAGATGTTGGCATACTATTCTGCGTCGCAATGAGTTCATCCTCAGGGAAACCTGATCTTCATGCCATGGTGAGCACCTTGGGAACTATTTTCATGCCTCCACTACTTCAACCTGACCTTGTATTGAAGTGCAAGATGCTTGTTCAAGCAGTTAATTGTCTGTCCTTGGGCATATACTCATATACCCCTGAGCTTGATACTTTCTCATTTGAAGATTTAAATATCTTCATTTGCCTTGCAATCATTCCTCGAACTGATTGAAACAAAATTTGGAACTCAGTCCATTCCATCAAATGCACTGCAACTGCTACCAAGTTTTAAAATTAAAAAGGGCTTCTACTTATCTTTCAGCAGTTCTATCTCCTAATGCTCTACTCCAGCCTTTGATCTGAAATCCATGTTTTCACATTGTTAGTCACCACCACCAGTCCCTGCAGCCTGGTGAGTACAGTAGTATCACCGTTCGTGGCTAGCTCATTGTCTGTACTTATCTTTCTGAGTACAGGCTTTGAAACATGGGAAGTTGAAACATCTATGCTGGTTTTGAGCCAGTTTTTGATTTACATTTTGGTTAGGTACTGAAGAAAAATCTCATGCCAACAATGATCTGAAATATTTGCTTGATCAATACCTCCATTCTCATTGCCTGAAACTCACAGTCCTAATGTCCAAATGGTGTACATTTATTTACATCTGCCCCTTGGCGCTATGTGGCTTTTTAAAATACGTGGTAATATCCGCTTTAGAAAAATAGTTTTAATAGTGATTCAGTCAATACACCTCACATATAAATGTAAAGAAAATCTACAAATGTGATACCATTTTAGAATGAATTGTCAACATAGGTATCCAGTAACCATGCACTTTTATCAGAGCGGGACAGGCACTGGTGTATTATTACAATTTCTTTGGGCAGTCCTCAGCTCAACATATGATGACTATCTCAGAAGGACACACCCAAAAAGCCTTCCCCATGTGCGAATTATGGGGGGGTTGAGGAAAGGAAATCAAGAAAAATACTTCCCTTATGAGTCAATGGACAGAATTCGTCCTAGATTAAATGTACATTTTACCTTCAAATTGCAGTTCTCAATATTGCTGTACGGTGCCATATTTTGATTACATTAGCATATACTAGTATTAAAACTGCAATAGCAGCAACTACTGTAAAATTTAAATCAACTTATGCAAAAAGCGTGCATTGCACTGTGCTAAGCTCTGGGAATACGTGTACCTTCAATAGGAAATACATTTTTTCAGCATTTTACAACATTTATTCCTTTCTGCACAAGTGAAGTGCAGAATGCGAGTTTCCTGGAAGGCAGAAAACTGATAAAACCTGAAGATTGGTATATTGAATGACAGGTTTTTTTATACAGGCCGAGTCTCAAGTGATCTGAAATTCACAAAATTGTTGTTGCATATCGAGACGTTGCAGGACTCAGGTATAATTCTGGCCATTGCGAACAAAATGTTTCTCTCATCTCTGCTCCAGTCCTTGTGAACAGGCACAAAGGGAGAGCCAGATTGTCAGTTTCAGTGCTCCCGCCAAGACAAATGCTGTATGAAATTTCTAGAGACATGAAATGGCTTCCGATATGCAAGATCTAATCTGAGTGATATTCTTTCAACCCTGGCTTCAAACAAGTGCTATCTGAAAAGGCAGAGTAAGAGTGGGTCAGGCGGTGAGAAACTGCATGAGGGAGAGATGGGGGAGGGTTGACAGTTCCCAACTTTATTTCCTAAAGCCAAAATGAGACAAAGAAAGGCAAAAGGCACACAGTGAAATGAAAAAAGCACAAGAAGGTGAAGCTCACCAGAACATCCGGCTGCGGTGACTCCCTAAAGGTGACATCCAGACCCTGAGTAATTGGGGGTTTTGTGGGAAAATTCTCCTATGCAGGAGGCTGGAATTCACGCCACATGAAGTTCAGTCTTTAGAAGGTCACTACACCAATTTATAGGGTGCTCTATCATCTGCTGTCCTTCTGCCCCCTACATCCTCCCCGCAGTAAAGTTTTAGGCCTTTAAAGCCAATTCAATGTAGCTCTCTTATGGTAGCCTCTTCCCATGACCAGGAGGTCCCATTGACTTGTACATGGCCTGCAAAGAGCCCCTGACTCACACAAAATGCATGGTTTTGATGAAAAACCTGGCGTGATTTGAAAGGACTGACTGAATTTCAATTTGGGATTCATTCAGACCTGAAACCAAGAGGCAATCTAAGGGTGTGGGGGTTGAAGACACAATTAGCAACGAATAACTTATTTATCGAATTGAGCTTTTTCCTGCTTGCAAACTTTTCAGGAGCAGATCACAAAGGTGTCACATTTATTCATCATTATGCTTGAATTTCTTTGCACAAAAATTCCCCTTGCGTGAGAGGCTTTGAAACAGTTTGTGACAAATACATAATATTCACACTTCTAAATGTGCCCAGTTGGTTAATTTTATGGCTTCTGTTCACCGACTGGATGGGTTATGTAACTTTTACTAACCAATACAACACGAATTGCCTATTTCAAATATGACAGTCGAATATATAAATGGATTTTCACTGTCAGCTGTTTAAGACACATGTATATGCTGCTTCCAAACATTTCCTGCTATTTAAAGGAAATCTACCTCCCTGTTGCTCAGATTGCCATATTGATAGTTCCAAAGATAAGATAACACCTCTCCATGAGAAGAAATTCCAAAATAGTCATTTGGCAGTTTTGACGACCAGGAATTCACACTACATTTCCTGTAATTTTACTTCAGTGAGGATTGCTCTGAAGTCAACCAAACCCAAACTGAAATGAATTTGAAACCACTGGGTTTTACCTGATTTAGATGCAACACCAGAAACCATCTCAGGTTAATTTAAATACCTTAGCTGAGTTTGGAAACCTGAAATCCAGTGGATTTTGCATGGCGCTTGGTTAGGTGATGGCTCTGGTCGGCTGATCTTTGGTCTTTGTGCAAGACCTGACATTTCTAGGAAGCTTTGCTGTGACCCAACTGGGAGGAAAGTAAGCTATTTTAATCCCTGAGGTAACTCTCTTTGAGTTCCGTGGAGTTGATCCAAAGCCCACTGAGGCCAGCATGACATTTCCATTGATTGTCACATGCTTTGGAACAGGCCTTGAGCGTTTTAGGCTCATTCTGTATCAATTCAGGTTACAGAATAACCAAGAGCCTGAGTGTAGCGGGGTTGAGACCCGCTCCTGCCCTGAGGGGCTTAAAGTCACCCCTGGGAGAGGACTGAGAGAAAAGCTAGGCTGATTTGGAGGCAGCCTCAGCTGGAGGACACGCCCCAAACAGACCCAGCTGGTCCTATAAAGGTCAGGGCAGCCAGGAGTTCAGAGGCTCTCTCTGGTCTGAGAGGGAGCAGGGCCTGGCTGCCTAGCAGAAAGGGTACTGAGAGTGAAGCAGGGATGGGGAAAGGGCAGAGGAGCTCCTGGCTGGCAACTCCCCAGGCTGCAAGGCCTGGTTTAAGGCCTAAAAGGGTATTGGGTGGTAGAGGAAGGCAAACCCCCTTGCCTGTGATGAGTGGCTTATACTGCAGTCTGCCCCAGGGAGTGGGGCTAGATGGTGACTGGCAGTAGCCCAGGCTGAGGCAAGGTGGGGTTAGTGGGCGGAAGTTCCCCTGGGTGGGGAGACCCAAAACCCGAGAGTTTGGGGGTACTGCCAGGAAGGCAGAGGGAGGGACACGGGGGCCAGCAGTGGTAGTGGATCACCGGCCGACAGAGGGCGCTCCAGAGGGCTGGTGAGCTAATTCCCATGGACGACCAGCAGGAGGTGCCGCTGGGTGAGTCTGCCCCCGCTTACACTGAGTAATAATAACTCTGTACCTTTACTACCAAATATTTTGACAGGTTTCCACACTCTTTTGCCACCTTACATCCCGCCCTCCTTCTACCTTTTCTGGAGGTCCTGAGTATCACATTTGAACATAGACATTTTTGGTGCTGTTGGCAATTTTGGGAAAACTGAAATGTTTAAAAATTATATTTAATACTGGAATCATCACAATTCAATTCATAAATATAGATTTAATGCCTTTTCCTCAGTTTCAGAGGAATATCTGTTGTTTATGTAGTTAATATAATTATAAATAAAGTCTATTTAACAATTGTGCTAAGCTTTAAGGACAGAGAAACAACAGAAGTGTTAACATGTGCGCGCACACACACACACACACACATATATATCATGAATTTTCCTCATTTTTAGAAAAAAGTGTGATTTTTATGAAGTTAGAACATTTCTGAATAAAATCAATTAAACAATTGTAAAAAGTCTTAATGACAGAGAAATAAAGTGTTAATATGTATATCATTCATTTTCCTCATTTTAGAAGAAAATATTTTCATGCAGTTAGTACATTTCTAAATAAAGTAATTAAATAATTGTCCAAAGTTTTAATAACAGAAGAATAAAGGGTAAGTGCATACAATCTAAATAGAGATATCAAGCCTTTTCCTCATTTTTAGAGGAAAATATTCTTTTTATGCAGTTAGTACATTTCTAAATAAAGTTATTAAATAATTTTATATAACTGCCAGTACAATTCTAAATAACTTAAATATATGCCAAAAGGCTTAATGAGAGAAAAATACAGAAGTGTTTTTAGATGTATGTATTCATGCCCGCAGGTAGTACAATTCTAAAGAAAGTCTAGTGAACAATTATACAAAGCTATAATGACAAAGGAACAGTGTTAGTAAGAAAGTGTTAAGGATTAGTGTGAACACACACACACACACACACACATCAAGCATTTCCCTCAGTTTCAGAGGAAAGTGTTTGTATGAAATTAGTACATTTCTAAATAAAGTCTATGAAACAACTATACTTCACATAATATATGTAAATTTAGCAATTGGCTTTATTTGTAGAAACCCTAATGTATGTGTGACTTATTGAGAAAATGATATAAAACCAGTCTGAATATATACTGAATGTGGGTTGTCTATAGAATAGCATACAATTTGGATTAAATGTATGCTTAATTATTTTTGGAATGAGGACAGAGACAGTGGATAGTGCTGTGTCCTTTGGGTGTGTGCAGAGCTTTGCTACATGTCCTCTAGAAAGTAATTAACACCATTTCTCTCTGTTTTATACAAAGTAGATACCTGTGTTGCCTAGTGCCACAACTGCTGAACATGCTCTAAAGATTTCAGAAAAAACATCTTTTTGCTCATAGAACTTCTCTTAGGAGTTTGGGACAGTTTAAATAGGGTCTCTCCAGTTCTATTTCAATTTGTTAGTTAGCAGCCGCAATTGGGAGCCATGTGTGTGACTTACTTACAAAATAATAGAAAACCAGTCTGAATGTGAGTTTAAGGTGATTTATCTGTAAGACTGTACAAGTTGGTTTGAATCTATGTTTATTTTTTGGGGGAAAGAGGAGGGAAGATGTGTGTGTTGGTAGTCTGTGATGTATGTTTTGCTAAAATATATTTTTCTGCCCTTCAAAAACTTTACTAAAATGAAGAGGCCTATAATACAGCATAAATCAATAGTCAATAATTTCCAATAAACATAAGAGTATGAAGAAACATAATTTTGTGTAAATGGAATAAAGAAAATTGGAATAAATTAGGCATGTAATTCCCTTAGGGTTCCAGTTTTTAAAAGGGCAGAAGTAGATGTGAACACCTGTCAAAATTTTGTGATGAGTAAAGGTATTGCATTACTACTACTAGCCTCTTCTGAGTTTGGCAGGTGGAACAAAGGTCCTTTGACCCAAAGTGCACCTTTCCCAGGACACAGGATTAGCTTTGGCATGAACACTTACCCTGTGTCTCTGGAACCTTTTTTCACAGCTAGATCCGTGTTGCATGTAAGTAGAATTTGGACGGGTGTTCATTACCCTGCTTCTCAAACACGAACCTCTGCAGTTCCAGTTGAAGCCAACGAGAACATAAGCACTCCATACCTCCGGCACTCTGATCACTTTAATGTAGCAAGGCTCCTGCTGTTGGTATTATTTTGTAGCTCTCCCTGACTGTAGACTTTAGCCTGAATGTAATAGGCCCTGGATACGTCGGGCACCCACACGGTTAATGATAGCAGCAGCAGGATCACATGTGGCTCTTTATGTTACTGTGGTACTTTCTGTTTCAGGAAAATTCCTTCCTGAAATGCAGAAGTCAAGGGCACCAAAGGCAACAGAGAGAGAAAAATCACCTTTCACTTTCCATTATGCCAACAGAAAGTAATGATACAGTCAGACAAAATATCTAGGAAATATCCTGGGCAAACCGAAATGGGTGACTGGTTCCATGACATCATGGTCACTCTTGAAAGTAGCTATTGGCTGTAAATATATGACAGTCATTACATTCCGGGTGATGAGAATGGGAACGAGTGCTCCCTGTCTGACCCTACAGCTCACCGGACTAAAATGCACATCGTTCTAAAAACGCAGGCAGGAAGCATTTGTCATTCTCATGCTGTTCGTTCCTCTTCTCCACAGCTCCACAATCATCTCAGCTACTGCACGCAACACAGTTGAGGGGCTCTTAGAGATGACTATTTATACCGCTCCCCGACTCACTGGATTTAAAAAAAGGCCTGAGCAACTGTTAACACAAGTATCTATTTTCCTGCAAACACGCAGTGTGAACTTGCATTTTATCTTGAACTGGAATTAAATTCAATGTAACGATAAGAATATGTTGATATAGTAAAATATCTGATGAATAATTCAGACTCTCAGGAGTGAAGCTATGAAACACATTTTTAGATAACTTTCAGCTGACAGGCACGTAAGGTCAATATGTGTAACACAATGAAGAATGAGTCGGAAAGCCAACGTGTGTCATCTTTGCTGTTCATTTACTTCTCATCAATAAGAAATGGCATCAGCATCATGGTTTTATTTTAAATTTCAAATCAAAAAGATTGGAACATTCACACACTGGAAAGCAAATGTAGCTCAGGATGACGTCCATAGCCAGACGTCGGAATGAGTCAGGAGCACACTGCTGACAAGCAGATGGAGTGATTGCAAGAGAGTTTAAAGGAGCCATTTAAATATGACCTAAAAGATTTCTAACACTGGGTAGGAAAGAAAGATGCACCCAGCTTCCCGGCTTCGTATTAATTCCTACGGCTGCAGTCTCCTGTATAGAGTGGGAACAAAGGATCCTGCAAAAAGGACCAAAAGAAAACAGTCTCCCTCAGCCATGTCTTCTCTAGGGTTCGTCACTTAAGCTAATGTGAATTTTGTCCATGGAAGGACTTCAGAACTGGGCCCTACATTGTATCCTGTAGAACTCAAATACAAATGAGGGGATGAGAAAATTGCAGGCCCTACACAGGACAACAGTCAAACTTGCAAACCAAGGGGTAATGACACTTGCTTTCTCTAGTTAATCGAAGCAAAGACTGGCTGGTCCAAGTGCTGAATTTCAGAAAGACTTGTGACACATCTCTCTCAATGAGTCCAGAAGTGAAGAGGAATATATTTTGCAAAGCAGGATATGTGCCAATCAATAATTCAGAACAAAAGTTTTCAAAATGTATTATTTAATTACATGGATTTATTATCTAGAACAGTAGGCACGGATAACAAGAGAAGAAGAAAGTGTCTTAAAATGTTTGATTTTGTATGATCTATAATCTTACCATGTCATTCTGAGAATATCCTCTGGATGTCTATGTAGCCTTATATCTCTAAGCTACCCACCACAGAGTAAGTAGGATTTCAGCCTACTCTGGGAATAAGACTGAGTCTGAGATAGAGTGTCTCAGACACAATTTTGAATAATGACCTTCAATAACCAGGTACTGGAATTCTTTCTGGTGGATTAGTCACAAAGAGCTAGAGTAACAAAGACATTTATGTACCTAATGATGAAGAAAGGCACTTAGTGGGGTTCACAAAAGTGCCTAAGCAAATTAGGCTCCTAACTCCCATTGACATTTAGGCTCTAAGTGCCTAATTCACTTTTGAAAATGGGATGTAACAGTCTAAATCATGTAGGCCTTGCAATGCTAGTGGAGCAAGACCTAAATACCGTTAAAATATCTGAACCTAGGTGTTTATGTCAATTCCACAAAGCACCTATTTGCATCTTTAGGCACCTAAATACCTTTGTAATGCTGGCCCGAAGACCACTGTGAAAACAGAATTATTTCATATACTAGGGACTGCCCTCCATCTGACATGACGCAGATCACTCAGGGCCAGGGCTAACACAGCTAGGTGCCAAATGGCTTTTTCAAAGTGTCCCAGCGCCTAACTCCCACTAACAAGGGTGCTCACCATCCATTGCAAAACCCCACTAGCACGGATGTGCATCATTAGATGCCTAAATTCCTTTAAAAATCTGGCCCTTATAATTAGCTGTTTTCCTAATATTGTGTAACTAAACTGTATTCAGACTGTGATATAAAACCAATTCATTTGCTGTTCTAGCATCAAATTGATAGCCCTGACAAAGACATCAGAATTAAAATTACCTTTCAGGATGAGCTATTACCTAGATGTCAGATTTAATCCATTCTGCTACCTTTGGTGTATCCCAGCCAACATGATGTATTTGCAGTAAAGTTCTGTAATTACATCAGATACAAAATTATCAACTTCCCACTATCAACACTAATTGATCGCAGTTAACTGGTCTATTTGCAATTTCCATTCAGTTTGCTATAGAATGCTTATTTAAAGCAACTGATCAATTTCTGAACATATAATTCAAGTTAATGAAACACAGTCATATGCACAGTGCTCGTGCCCAAAACTTTTAACTCGCCATTAAATTATTATATGGAACAAAAAATAAATAAGTGTCGGATTTACAATGTAATTTTCAATGGGATAAGTGATCCTATGTTTGACAAGTGATAGAATTAAGCCAGTTCCTACTTCCTTTCAACTCATGTCATTTACATTATTGGATTATAGTTATTAGAAATTGGGGGAGGAGAGTGGGTAGGGAAGGGGGACTAGGTTTAGTTGTTTAATAGGCAATATGAGTAACTTACTCATTTTGGCACATACAGCAATGCCTTTTTTTACATAATCCATAGCTCCCCCTTCCTCCCGCCCCATGTGCATCCACCCACATACAGCTTGAAGATGGTACAAGTCACATTAGTTATGTAATGGCAGCATTTTGTCTCAGCTATGTAGGCTTGTGTCACAGCACATGAAGGTGGGATCAAGCTTCAGTGGTTGAAGTCTCAGTGAAATATAAATGTGTGCGGGGCGGGGTGGGAGGGGATAGGGGAACAGGGTCCTACCCATATATATTCCTCTCTAGGAGTCTAGTTATTACTTTTAAGTCTCTTTAAAAAATCTCCACAAACAGATATAAGCAATTGTGTAAAGACCTGTAGTGGGAACACAAGGAATCTAGTTGTCTCTTGGGGTGCACTGTAATTAAAGTTAATGAAAGACAGATAAAGTTAAAGAAATGTCAGAGAAAGAACAGTTTCCTAATTTCCAAGCATCTTGGTATCCAAGTTCCTTTCCTCCCTCTGTTTTACTTGTGTGTGTCCCATGAGAGGAAAAGATGAGGGTTAAGACTTCTATTCTGTGCCACCAGTTTGAAAGATACAAATCAAAGGAAAAATCAGTGGGACCAATATGCAAGTATTTTACTGCATGAAAATCTTCTTGGTATCACTGAAAAATAATCTGCAAAATTTGCTTTGCTTTACCCCCCGCCATACTGAAAACATATTGAAAACAAACCTGATGAAATTCATCCTAGAGCTGAAGCAATTTCGAAACCGTTAGCAATTATCTTTGAGAACTCATGGACAACAGGTGAGGTACCAGAGGACTGGAGAAGGGCGAACATAGTCCATATCTTTAAAACAGGGAAGAAAGAGGACCCGAGGAATTATAGACCAGTCAGCCTAACTTCAATACCTGGAAAGTTCATGAAACAAATGATTAAACTATCAGTTTGTAATCACCCAGAGGATAATAGGGTTCTAAGGAATAGCCAGCATTGATTTGTCAAGAACAACCCAACCTAATTTCCTTCTTTGAGAGGGTTAGTGGCCTAGTGGAGAGAGACAAAGCAGTATATGTGATATATCTTGATTTCAGTGAGGCTTTTGACACAGTCTCTCATGACATTCTCATAAGCAAACTGGGAAAATGTGATCTAGATTAAATTACCATGAAGTGGGTGCACACTGGGCTGAAAGATTGTGAATGAGTGGGGAACCAGGATCTTCAATCCCCTGGACTCACGTCACTGACAATGTCATTGTTGGTGTAAGTTACTCAGAAAACGAGGGTAAAGCCCAGCCCTTTAGCTGTAAATTAACCCTGTTCTCCATGCACGCTTATACAGATATTTTCCCTCCCACGTGAGGGGCTACAGTGTCCTGGAGTGTGGGATGATTTATAGGTTTCCTCAGGCAGGCAACTATAAGGGTTACCTCTCTCTTCCTGCCCTGGTCCTTTGGGTTTTAGCTGTCCACCCATCATCACTGTCTGCTGGGCCACCGAGAAGCTTTCCTACCAGCGTCTGCAACACTCCTGCCGGTCACTAATTAATACCAACCACACCCACTCACAAAGGGATTTCTCACCAGATTATTGTGCACATTAGACACCACTGGATTCCAAACTGGATTCCCATAACTGACTGGAGATGAAGTGTGTGTGGGTGTGGGTGGGGGAGCTGAATTTACCTCTCCAGTTCTGCATTTGGCCAATTACAGTCTAGGCACCAACTCCCTGGGTGCTCCGGGACTCAAGCACCCATTGACAACAATAGGGGGTGCTTGGCACTCATGAGCCACCAGTAGGTGGCAGGCACACGTACAGCGAAACCGGAAGGCGGAAAGCACCCACCTGCAAAACCAGAAGTCCTATTGTACGCACATCATGTATAGCAGAAACCACACCCACAAGCAACCTATGCACTGAGAGTGGGATTTTCAGAAGTGCTCCGCATTAGCTTAACTCTGTTCCCTGCCCTGCAAACAGAGTCTGGTCAGTGCTGAAAATCCCACCCTCAAGGACTGAATTATACAAAAGCCAAAGAATGGGATTGTTGAGGCACCCATATAATTAACAGCGTGATAGGAGGGCAAGCGTCAGACTGGCTCCTCTCTGTTATGACCTAGCTGGTTATGTCCTAGGTCACTCCTCAGTATGTGTGTGAGCAAAGTGCGCTGAGGCGCCCGAGGAAATGCGCACACTCTGCATATCCTCCAAACTTCAATGGCTGCAGTTCATCCTCGGTCCCCGTTTGGGCTCAGACCTTGCCTATGTTTTCGGCTTGGCTACAGGTATGGGCAAGTCAGTCAAGCAGCTTAGTGGTACCCGAGTTCCACACTTGCGCCTGTTTTGCTCAAGGGAGCAGTCTGTAGGTTCACATGGATACAATCACTTCCCACTCTACATCATTTATTATATTTGAAATTAAGGCTTCTGATTCAAACAGGAATTTCGGAGCTTCTTGCTGGAGGCAGCTCTATTATTGAAATGTGACATTCCCACAAGTACAGCACAGAAGCCCAAAACCAGCTCAGAGGCTGCAAACCAGTTCCCAGCCAGCTTTCACGGTGCTTAACAATCAGGAGAAGCACTTTATTAAAGCAACATGGTTGATGTTTAGAAGAGACGATTGCTCTCATTCTGCTAGTTTAATGGTTATTGGAAACTAGTTTACATCACAAATGAGGGTGTTTTTCAGCTACATCACCACCATCAACAAGAGTCTGAGAACTGCCCATTCACTGATGTCAATGGGAGACAGGCATGTCCACCTTGGGAGGAGAGTTTGCCTCTTTATGTTTACATTGAAAAAACCATTACAACACTAACCTCTTTTCATCATTCACAGTAATATTATCTGATTGATCATCTAGTTATGCAATGAATTTGCAGCCTGTCAACAAAGTAAAAACACATATGTATCACTCTGTCTTTAGTTAGGGCAGAGACGATGGCTTACCAATTAATTAACACACCATAATGTCAGTACAAATGCTAGAATAATGTCTATGAATAGCTACACTTCTAACCTTTTAGATACATTTCAAAATATGTGAGTTTAAATGAGAGTTGGGTCAAAACTGGATCTTGGATCTGACACTGTGAAACATAACCTCCTTGAAAGACACGTTTGTTCCACTGACCCATAGATGTAACTGCGTTCCCAGTTTTAGATTCCTTAACTTTCGCTAACACAGGAAAACATTTGGGGTGGGATTCTGCCATCTGCTCTGGATCCTGTATGATTAGGGCCAGATTTTTAAAGGTTTTGAGATTCCTAACTCCCACTGAAATCAACACAGTCTCCTAAATATCTTTAAAATGTGGCCCTAAATCCAATTTTCAAAAATGATATAGGCACCATTAAGCCCAAGTGTCACTGAAAGTTAATGGGGCTTGGGCTCCTAAGTCACGTAAGCGCTTTTGAAAATGTTACAGGGAATCTTATTTTAAAATCAAAGATTCTACGTTTAAGAGTTTTCATTGGTTCCTTATTGAAAGAACCTTCAGTTACACCATGACAGGTTTCAGAGTAGCAGCCGTGTTAGTCTGTATCCGCAAAAAGAACAGGAGTACTTGTGGCACCTTAGAGACTAACAAATTTATTAGAGCATAAGCATCCGAAGAAGTGGGCTGTAGTCCACAAAAGTTTATGCTCTAATAAATTTGTTAATCTCTAAGGTGCCACAAGTACTCCTGTTCTTTTTTCAGTTACACCAGTAATTTCTGGGCTTGTCAGTGCACTGAGAATGGGAAGTTAGAGCTACTGTTTTTTTGCAGTAGGTCAGGTACCAAGCTTTTTCTACAGGATTATTGTCTAGGACTGTGAACATCTTTTTTTCCGGTTAAATACCCTGAAGGATACCGCAAAAAGAACAGGAGTACTTGTGGCACCCCTGTTCTTTTTGCGGATACAGACTAGCACGGCTGCTACTCTGAAACCTGAAGGATACCAGCATTTATCTATTTATAGCAGTTAACACTCACAATCAAAATCATCTGCTTGCTTATTGTCCAGAGCCTTCACATGCAGGTGGAAATTGTGTGTCGTATTGTTGGCAGTAAAAGTCTTTACAAAATAAAGAACCAATCTCCGGGGCACCAACTACCCAAAAGTCAATTGTTAGTCAGGATTTTGGGATCAAATCTAAATTTTATAATAGATTCCTCCTCTCTGAACCTGTGCTCACACGCCTGTCACTCTGTCCATAGTCACTGGCGGTAACAGACATTGCGTACAATGGGCAGAAAATGAAAGCACAAATCCATCCATTACAACCAGCATGTGCTGTACACCTCTGACTTAAAGAGTCCAGCTCCCACTGATCTCTCCTTGCTACAATGAAAGGCTATTATAGTACTGGTAGGTGCAGCCCCTGAATTTCATGTCTTGATAGTCTCCCTAGTTATCTGCAATCTACTGTGGAGGAGTTGAATATTAGTTCTCCTGTCTCAGCCCTGCTTAATAAGTGAGACCCCTGTCAGGTTCACTTCCCACTTCCACAATCCTGGAGTTTCCAAATCCCACCTGTGCTCCCAGCAAGGAGCGCCTTTTGTTCAGGAACTCAATGGGATTCACGAGAGCTGGTGGGAGAAATTCTGATCAAACATGGTTTTGAAAGAATTTGCAGAAACAGTTCGATTTTGACAAAATTCCAACAGAACCTAGGCAGGGTCCGAAACCTGCTTGGCTCCCTGCCAGCTTGCCTGTCCAGCTCCTTGGCAGCCTCTGCCAAAATGCTTTGGAGACACAAACCAGGTTTCCAGGGGTCACGGCTATGGGCAGGGCCGGTGCAACCATTTAGGCGACCTAGGCGGTCGCCTAGGGCACTAGGATTTGGGGGGCGCCATTTTCTTCGGCAGCGACCGCAGCGACCAGATCTTCGGCCACCCTGGTCGCCGCCGGCATTTAGTCGAAGGGAGCTGGAGCAGTGGAGCGCGGGCAGGGCCGCCTGCAGCAAGGGTGGGGGTGGGCGGCACGCAGGGGAACTCCCTGCCCCAGCTCACCCCTGCCCCGCCTCCTCCCCGAGCACGCCGTGGCTGCGTCACTTCTCCCGCCTCCCAGGCTTGCGGCGCCAATCAGCTTAGGCACTGGAGGAAGCGGGGCAGGGGTGAGCTGCCGTGGCGGGGTGCCTCAGGGTGGGGGCGCCTCAGGGTGGGGAGCGCAAGGTGGAAGTTTCGCCTGGGGCGTGAAACATCCTTCCACCGGCCCTGACTATGGGGCAGCCTCTGAATCGGGGACCTCAGAGTTTTCAGGGACTGGGCAGATGGCCACGGAGCTGGGGCTTCATTCCTTTGGCAGAGAATTTTGAACTTTTTGGTTTGGGCCCAAATGGGAACAAAACCAAATTTCAAAACATGGAACTCCTCCCTGAAATGAGGTGTCTGTCTCCGTCCAGCTCTAGCGTTCACTTTGTAGGGCAGGCGAAATGTAACGGCTCCAGGACTATTATTCTGCTCTGCTGCTGAACAATACATATAAAATATTGTCTTAGTTTTATCAGGTTTTTGTAGGGAAGCAACAAGGCATTTGTCTGCTCCACACATTAAACAGAGCTGAAAAGGACATAATCCACATGCCAAAAATTATTCACCACGTAAAAAGGCCAATTTTTTCAGCCTTGTCCTGGTAGGGGGAAACCTTGGCCTGTAACCATGTGTTCCTTAGTTCTAGGAAGCAATGTCATTATTAGTGTTAGTATTGTTACCATGGCACCTAGAAGTCCTAGTCACGGCCCAGGACCCCGTTGTGCTAGGTGCTGTACAGACACTGAACAATAGATGCTCCTTGCTCCATAGAGCTTCCAGTCTAAGAACAAGACAAGCGAAATCAGATGGACACAGACAAACAGGGGAATGCAAGGAAACAATGAGGCAATACTGATCAGCATGGTAAGAAGTGGGGTCAGCACACCAGCAATTACATTTTAGTCTGAGTAAAGTTCTTTTTCATAATTGTAAGTCTTGGCATCCTTTAAAAAGTTTGGACCCAACTTATCATACAGGGTGTGCTGTACCTAAAACACGAATCCTGGCGTTTCCAGAGTAGAAAACTGCCATCACCTACTACTTGTGCTAAACTCTCTTTTCAATCTTGTGTTTACCTGTGACACTCTGAGTAGCTTTCCCAGACCTGAAGAAGAGCTCTGTGTAGCTTGAACGTCTCCCTCACCAATAAAGAAGTTGGTCCAATAACAGATATTACTTGACCCAACTTGTCTCTCTAATATCCTGGGACTGACACAGCTACAACACCACTGCACGTCACCAAACCAGCATTTTGGCTAGGGCTGTGACAAAACTTTCTACTGAAAGAGATTTTGATTTGTTTCTTACACTTAGCTCAGGCTAAGTTTGGTGAACTTCAGGAATCAGGGCTGTTCCAGGCAACTTATGATCACAGATGGAAACTCTGCAAAGCCTTCTGGCTTCACTTGTAGTTAACTCAAAACAAGACAAAAGTTTGGCTGACATTTCTTTGAACCCAAAATTCAAAGCACATTTCGTGGTGGGATGGGAGGGGAAGCCACATAAACTGAAACTGAAAAGAAGACAATCACAAACTAAAACGGCCAAGTTTTCTGCACAGCTAATTGTGTGACATCATTGAAGTATGCAGGCAGCCAGAAAAGAAAGCGGATTTAGAAGGGAGAAATCTACTAATTGTACATATGCATCTGATATGCAGCAACAAAGGAAAAGGAAACGCAGGAAAAAATTGCAGAGCATTTTAACAGGGTTTTGGGAAGCTATTACTAAGCTGAGGAGATCTGTTTGAGCAGGTGCTAAATATATTTGCATGCATAATCTTCCTTCAACACAATCCTGAATTCCTAATTAAGCAGATAGTATGGGCTAAATTTTCAAAAGAGCAGCTTTCATTTTGCACCTGCAAAACATGCATCTGTTTTTTTGCACCTGATGACTGCAGATCAGGTCCTCAGAGACAGAAGTACTAAGATATGTGGCTGCAATTTATCTTCCTAGTGCAAAGATGCAGATGCAGATTTTTCAGATGGAAATTCTACCTGTAAAAAGGGAAGCTGAACCTCAGCCCTTCTAAAATTAACTATAAACGTACAATAACACAAGGTAAATGTTATGTTTGCTGCTCCATTTGTATCTAACTCGCTGTGCAATGGCTTTTCATGCATAGTAGAGTAGACATTCTCAACTTCAACAACCACTACTCATCCACCAAACTCTCTCTAGAACATTCCTACACTAGCATTGACTCAAGAGACAATGGTTTTATGCTCGTCGAAATAATTTCAAAACACCCTTCTGCCTGCTAAACCTTAATTGACTACTTCATTTTAAGTGGTCTTCTACAGCATGCGTAAACCCCTTATGCTTAACAATCTGTCCCAACTTGTATTTAGCTCCAGACACACCGGTTTCCTTCCCCAGATCTGAAGAGGAGCTCGGTGAAGCTCAAAATCTTGTACTTTCCGACAACAGAAGTTAGTCCAAGAAAAGACATTACCTCACCCACCTTGTCTCTCTCTTTTTCATGCACTCTCATTTTAACATGTTGTTTGGGTTACTTTTCATGGTATGGATCACAACAAAGAACTGCATCTTTTTAATGTGTTAATCCACATGATGTTACAGTCTATAGAATGTATTACACAGAGCTAAAAGGGTGTGTGGTTTTGCTGGCTACACAGTGTGCATCTAGAGGTCATGAAAGCAGTTACTCCAGAAAGCCAGTGAGGTGAACACTTACTGTTGTGAAAGCAAAGGTAAAATCCACAGGCACGTCTAGAAAACATAACCGTCTAATTCTTGGAAATAATATTGTATATGCCTACAAAGAAATTACTTGTGGCCATTGTGGGTCTGAGGAAAAGGAGCATGAATTGTGATTACTATGCCACTCGAGGCATTTAGCAGTAATTTGAGAATTAACCAAGCCTTTTTATTTTGGTTGAGTTTTTAAATGACTGCAAACAAAGGAGCTGCATTATGATTTATAATCACATTTGAACTGTTAACTCATTTGAAATATTTCTGAAGACTGCCTTTTTAAAAACCCAATTACAGCTTAGAAAATCTCTTTCCAGTTGAGTCCAGGATTGGAAATCTGCACCCTTCACCCTTCAGCAACCACTGGAAAAAAGTGAGCTGAATGCTAACAAAAACGTCCCTCAGAGCCAAAGAGGGAAAATGAATTCAAACAAAAGTGGCAGTGGATTGCTGAACTGAACTGGGATAAAGCTTATTCTCAAGGAGAATTCCCAAGTGAGGTCTGGAATGTAGAGAAGGCACAGAAACCGTGAAGGCAACAATAAATAATAGAATGTGATTAAAAATGATGAGGCAGCAAGTTCCTCACCGGCAGATAACCAGAAAAATTAAAAGCAGCTTCAGACGACAGAATATGGGTGAGAAGTACTGGTTAGACAGCCGGAAAGTGTTGACTCCCTCAGGGAACGGATGGGCAGGATCCCCTGGGAGGCTAATATGAGGGGGATTAAATGAAAATTTACATTAAGGTGCCTGCTTTACTCAAACATTTTCTAGTTTCTATCAGACAGTTATATTTTCAGCTGAAAAATGTCCTGTCCAAAAAAATGCCCTAGTTTGGGATTTTCACTTTTTTGACCTAAAGCAGACATTTTCTATTGAAAATTATGATGAAAATGAAAAAAAAAATGGATTTGTTGAAATTTTCCATAGGGAAAAAAAGCATTTTCCAATCAGCATTTACTTTTCATCTCAGGAAACCAATATTGTTATTATTTATTTGTACTTTGGTTGTGCCCAGGGGCCCGGCTCATTTTTGGGGACCGGTTGTGGGGTTGGGTTTTCATTTTGTTTTGTTGATTCTCTCTCGTGTGGTTTGTGTTTGAATTGTTGTTTGTGTAAACAGACACCCAGAAGGACACATTTTAATAAATCAAAAAAATTGCTACAATAAAGATTCTATGACACCAAAGAGGATCAAAACAAGAGTAGTTTGATCTTTGGTCTTTTGGCAATGAAATTTTCCCTACCTTTAGCACATTATGCGTTGGACTTTTAAAATCCATATGGAAGCATTAAGCAGCTAATAGACTGCCAAACACCTGCACAGAACATGAAGCAGAGGTCAGAAAAGAAGGGTAGTGTTTCACCCAGTAAATTTCCAGGCTTAAAGGTTCCATTCGCAAGTTAAGCTTTCAATAAATAAACAAATAAAATACAGCGAAAAGGGAGATTAATTAGCAATTCCTGCTGAGACTGCAGAAACCACAGATTTATGTTAATGTTTTCTGCTTCTATAGATGTGGTATATATACACAGCCTGTAATTGCAGAAATGGAATATAATTTATGACTTACTGTTGGGGCTTAGATAATGAGATAGCAGCCTGGAAAGCAAAATTACAGCACCAAAGGTGAGTCTGAGGCCACTTCTGAGCCACAACTTTCCCTCTGGTTCAGAGATTCACATTTGTTAGTATAATATTTTTTTTAAAATTAGCCCCAGGGTTGCTTCATGTCTCTGAACAACCTTCATCCTCCAGCTGATTAAAGAGTGGCAATGAACTGCCTGTAGAAGGAGTTTAGTCCTGGAGGACAAATGGTGACCATAAAACAAGAGACATGATTCAATATTGGAGATAGGAGTATGCAGAGTAAGGGGGACACAAGGAAATTCAAGATAAAATTGTCTAAAGTGACTCACTTCCCATCCAGCTGGAGGTACCTCGGGCTGTATTTCCAACAGAAGTCAACATATGAGCCATGAATGGTCAGTGCTAGTGGAAATCAGGTCCAAAGTGTCTGGCATCGGCGATGCAGAAATTAAGCCAACCAAGATCAGTAGCGGCTTTGGGAAATGTGGGCTTGAAATGTTTATGACAATTTTACTTTGTGGAAACTAAAGCAAAAGCAGTTTCCAAGACTTGTCTATGTAAAATCAAACATATCCTTTGAGCAGATTTACACCATAGAAACTCCTGGTAACATTCTGCTCGGAAGAACGTCCAACAGGGCCATTCTGCTTTCTGTATTGTACCATGCCCACTACTGCTTTTACAACTGTTCCATTCGTGAGACTTATTTCTTTTTCCCCCTGGCAGCCATGGCTGGTAGGGTTATTCCTCAACATGTTATCTCAGCATGAAAACGCATTTCCTGGCACTTGTTCTCTAACTGACATGATGCCCCTCTTTTCTAGTCTCTCATGCAAATTGCGACTTGTGTCCACACTGCTCATCTCCAGGCTCCTCCTGCTGTTTCTACTCAAGTAAGGCTCCCAAGGACATCAATGGGATACTTGCCTTTGGGCGCGGCCCACTGTACACATCACATCTGAATGAAGACACTATCGCCTCTTCCAGTATTTCTGAGGCATAGGGTTTTGTCACAGCTTTCAATCTGGGGGCCAAACGAGGTGTGTCTTTCATCCTGGCTAACAGGTTTTTTCTCTCTTAAACAAACTGACCAGAACCACAAACAATATTTAAGTGCTGTTTAAAATGTTTCCTCTTAATTTCAGTATTATTTCCCAGAATTCAACTAATATAACATGGGGTTTTTACTACTACTCATCCATCTGGAGGAGAGCCTTTTGCTAAGCAGGGCCAGGCCACTACGTAAGCAGTGCAGGGAGTGATGTTTGCAACTCAGCCCGTGATATTCTCGCCAATGAGTCCGCCTTGCGCTAGGCAGCGGTGTGCCACTGGAGGTGCTGTCTTCTGACAGAACCCAACGTTCTGACTATTAAAAATCCCATGACAGTTTTGTAAGCATAGGATTATTATTTTTGCTTGCAAAGCAACAGTGCCAAGGAGCTCAGCCAAGCACCAAACCCCCACAGTTCTAGGTGCTGGACAGACCCAGATGAAGGAGACGGTTCTGTCCCAAGAGCCCACAACCAAACCCCTAGCATCCTGGTCAAATTCTAACTCAGAAAATTACACTTTGTCTCCTTAAAGTCCTTCAAGAACTTCAACCAGAACCAGAACTGGGACCCCTCTGTGTAAAGCACTGCACAAAAACATCTTCTTCTTCATTTTCTGTCCCAAACTATTGTGTAATGTTGATATGGTCTGGCAGTTCAGGCACTACAGTGGGACTTGGAATACCAGGGCTTAATTTCTAGACTATCACAGAGTCAATGCATGACTCTGGGCAAATCACATAATATCTCTGTGCCTCTGGTCCCCATTTTGTAAGCTGTTTCGGGGGGGGGGGGGCACTTTTACTCTGTGTGTATACGACACCTAACACAAAAGGGCACAATCTTGGTTTGGCCCAATAGACACCACCCTCTTAATAATTAATACAGCACTATGCTGGATTTCAAGGCTGGAATAGGTGATGACTTGCTTGCCTCATGGGTGTGTTGCAAATTGGAACATTCAATAAACAGTTGTAAAGTGTTCTGAGATCCTTGAATGGGCAAATTGTTAGAGTATTGTTGAGATGAAACCTTTCTGCACTGATTCAATTCAGTGGATTTAGTACTAGAGTTTCTATTGAATGTTTCCATTTAATTTAGTCCATTTGTGTTTGGCTTCTGCTCTCTCATCTTATCCTATCATGAGCCTTTTATTCTACTCTCTTAAATGTAGGCTTCAAACTCTCCAGTTCAAGGCTGACTACAATCAATTGAGATCAGTTTCAGGTACTATAGCTGTATGGCTTGTGGCTAGTTATTTGCCAGACGGCAGCCTTGGGGCAGAGATGAATAATTTTTAAGTAGTGAATTGTCTTGTTCAGTTAAACATTTAATAAAGGTTTAATTAATGAACTAGAAGACCTGGGATGGGAAAATTGCAACAGTGGAGCAATACTGTCTTGAAAACAATGAGAGAGAGAGAGAAAGAGTTTTTTGAAGAACTTTCCAAAAAGGACGGGGAGTACTTGTAACACCTTGCCACACGCACTCCTCATTCTTTTTGCTGATACAGACTAACATGGCTACCACTCTGAAATCTGTTTCCAAAAAGGATGCATCTTAGAAATGAATTCTCTGTAGAATGGTTGCTCGGTGCAGGACCGCCCAGAGGATTCAGGGGGCCTGGGGCAAAGCAATTTTGGGGGCCCCTTCCATAAAAAAAGTTGCAATACTATAGAATACTAAATTCTCGTGGGGGCCCCTCCGGGGCCGGGGGCAAATTGCCCCACTTGCCCCCGCCTCCCCGGGCAGCCCTGGCTCGGTGGCCAGTTTAGAAAGCAACCTTCCATAGAATGAATTCTAGACATTTTGTATACTAGTAATTTCCCTGAATTTTGGAACATAAATGAAACACCATGAGACCTCTGTGTAACCTCATCTGGAAAACAATGAAAGGACTCTGAACTGATTCTTTTCTAACTTGTTACCCTGTGCATAAATTAACTGCACAGACAGCGTTTTATAGTGGAAACTTGCAGCTGGACCAATTTTCTGCATCTCCTCGGTATTTTCTTTTCACTCTGTGGTCTGACCACACTGCCCTTCTACATTCATATCAGTGTCATCATCATAGTGCTTTTGCAGCAAACCTGAGCACTTTGAAAAAGTAACCACTGATTGCTGTAGACCTCCATACCGCTAACCATGTACTCTAGCTGTGGCTCAACGAGATACTTGTCCTGTACAGTTGACGGGGTGAATTCACTGTTAAAAAGCACCCCAGGGCAAATGCTCACACATGAAACAGCAATCCCCTAGCGTTAATAAAATGGCAATCGAGCCATGCGTCTGGAGCCAAGAGAGAAAGCATGCACCTATTTGTATTTAAAATGCTTCTCAACTGGAGACTGTTCATCTCATTACAATATGTTCGTTTGTTTTCACTTGTTTATCAACTCATCATATGCTACCACAGAATACTGTAGCTTATAAAATGGGCAGGGAAAAAAACCCGTTGGATGACTGATTAGCTATCACTTTGCTCCTAAGTACAGTGTTTCTGAAGGACTAAATGGAACAACCCCAAAGAAGTCCTGTTCTCTGTACAATAAGTATTACTATACCAGACAGCCTACAAACACAGCAGAGAGAACATTTCATCGGAGACGCACCCACTCATCTCTATCGGCTTTCCTTCGCCACACGGATCCTGTCCTACGTCTCTGACCCGCTTATGCCTTTGAACTTGGCTCCCTTTCTACCCTCCCCCACACCCCTGCTCCCTGTGTCTGTCGTACCCGCCTCTCCATTGATTTCTAGTCACTCTGCCCCTGTACGTCTTGTCCCCTCCTCTCCCTCCGCAGCTTTCTCATCCTAGCCTCCTTCTCGGCACTGACTCAGGACAGGTGCAGCCGGGGGATTCATTCACAGCTCACCAGCCACGTAATTCAAATAATCTAAATGGAGAACTGGCTCAAACTAATTGCTAGAAACGGCGACAGGGAAAACAAGTGACCCAAGTCCATTGTCCTTATAAACCCAGGCTGTAACATTAGGGCTACACTTCCCTCCCCATGACTATTACATCCCGTCACTGCAAAGTTACAGACTGTTTGTTGGCGTGGCCTTGCAGAACATTCAGCCTGTCTATCTGCAGCACTGCACCCTAAGGCAGAGAGATCCAAACTGGGGCCCCAAACCGGGGCCCTCAAGGGTGCCTGTGCGAAGAAGAAAATGTGTACTTGATTGTGAGTTGAAAACCTGCTCCCCGCGCTGCACCTTGGCAGGCATTCCTGCACCCCGACTGCATCCCCTACAGCAGTGCTGGTGAGAGCGAGGGATGTGCTGGGCAGCTCAGTAGCACCCTCACTGGCCACCCGCTCCATTGCAGGAGAAATAGGAGAAAGTACCTCCCATAGAGAACGGGACAGTTTAACCTGAGCCATGGGGCCTCTAGCAAAGGATGGTTCCCTCCCACTCAGCCCCCCACTGCAGCCCAGGAGAGGGGGCGGGGAAATGGAGATGCTTAGACCAGACAATCCCCAGCCACAGCGCAAGACAGAGACACCTGGGGCTGCTCTAACTTGCGCCCACTGGTTTGGCTTGTTTGAAATAAAATGTTCCATCCTTGGGCTGAAAGGCTGGACACTGCTGGACTCAGAGATCCTTCCAAAGGGCATTCTTTGTTAAGGGACTGAAAAATCCCATTTCTGTAGGAACATATTTTACCTTCTCTTGTTGTAAGTATCCCTAATATCACTGTAAGTGAAAGAGAGACTGTGCGTGAGGTCACTGCTCTCCTGTGTAGCCTGTCAGTCAATTTCTCCTTTAGTTTGTAAGGGAAAAATCTCAGTAACAAGGGAGAGAAAGACAGGAGTGTAAGGCCATAGCACTATCTCACCAACGGAAGTTGGTCCAATAAAAGATACGTACCTCACCCCCTGTCTCTCTAATATCCTGGGACCAACACGGCTACAACACCGCCAGCACCATCAGATTGTCCAATCTAAGCACTCCAATGAAACCCGGGAATTGCTTTTCAGCCACAGACAGCACTGCCAGCAGTGACGATAGAGCAGAGGGTGAACGTCTTTGGGGCAGGTTTAATCCCTCAGCATGTAGATACCATGGTGATAGGGGCTCTAGAAACTCAAGTCGCTGCTGGATTAGACAGAAAGCCAGAAAATAGAAAGCCAACCCTCCCTTCAGTTTGCAGCAGGAAGTTAAGACGTGCTCCTCCCTGCCCCTTGCACTACACCCTATGCCTATGAGGCACACATGAAAAACAGAGGATAATACTTTCAGAGCTACACGTAACGGTGAAATGAGGAATAGAGAAATTGTGGCATACATGCAGCATTGCTCAGTTAAAGGTTTGGGAACAGCATTTAGCTTTTGTCATTTCCTGACTTGGAGTGTGTGATTTGCCAGCCTTGATGGAAAGAAATAATATAGCACATTTGCAAGAAAACAGCAGGATTAATACAGCAAACAACCAAAGCAGAATAATTCAGGTTGATGGGAGGTATAGACGCACTATAGCAGAAGAGTTTTATACCTTATAATAAAAATCCACCATTGTATTTATACGGGATGCTTTTGTGACATTCTTTTATTTGCACTTAACAACCTTGTTGTTAAGGAGAATCTATATTATTTTTTGGTACCTGATGTTGTGCTGTCGGCGTCCATTAGGCACTGATAGCTCTGTGCAATGCGGTCCCACTCCAACCCTATTTTCATTTGTTCATTTAAAGTTTGTTTCTGGTGGGCATTGGCAGTGAACTTCTTTCACTGCGTCTTCCTTTGGGCTTCTCACTGCTACCTGCTTCATTAACACACTAGCTCTGTGCTCGTTTGGCACCGCATTGTGCTGCATATTGGAAAGGAGCAAACAATTTACCAGCTCGGTAATTTTCTATACACAATGTACATTATTTGTTAAACGGCGTTTAAAAATAAAGCATCATCCCTAGTGCTAATTGCACCTTTTATCCAGTAACGGATCCATTTTGGAAAAGATCTCAGGCTGAAACACAAGGAAGAGAATCCATCCCTCATTTTCACTAAAACGATTGCCGAGTTCCCCAGCACGTGCCTTGTACTGCTGGTTGGGCCTCATCAGCTAACAAGTGAACAGAGTGTGATATGCAGCCAGCCTCTACTGCTCCTGCTCTGTCAATATCACTGAAGGACAGATCAACATCACCAGTAAGTAACTCAGAGAAAAGCATGGTACCAATACTTTAAACAAACTTGAGATGGCTACCAATACCTCTCAGAAACTCCACCGGCAGCTGGGGCGGATTACTGTCCTTAACAATACTGGAACAGACTATGCACATCTAAGGAGTGATAGCGATAGGGTGACCAGACAGCAAATGTGAAAAATCAGGACAGGGGTCAGGGGGTAATAGGAGCCTATATAAGAAAAAGACTCAAAAATCGGGACTGTCCCTATAAAATCGGGACATCTGGTCACCCTAGATAACGATTGGAATACATGTTAATGGCAACAGCACTCCCTGTGACATTTTAAATCCTCAGCACAGTCTAGCCCAACGACTTGGAAACTAGGAAGAGGGATTTAACTGCACGTTCCTGCTTAGAAACCAGAAAACCCAAAGTGCAAGTCTCCTGTCAATCCACTGGAGAGCGAGAAATTATTGACACCTCCCTAAAAAGTAATTAACATTGAGCACGTGAACCTGCTTTCGCTTCAGCGTGGAAGATCGGTCTATGACTATTTGCTGTAATTGACATAAAAAGTACTCTTCATTATCTCTCTGTATTGCATTGATCTGAATTACCCTCCCAACCCTTTCCCTGAAACACAACCACTAGAGAGTCGCTGGGTTTAATTTTATTAGGAGTAATCACATCTGAAGGGTCGATTAAAATGTATTTAATCACTTATCCCTAATGGCTTAGCTATTTTTAATGTGTGTATCCTAAATCGGTGACAGGTTGCAGTCAAAGAAAGACAAGAGCCATTCCTGGTCTTGACTATGACTCATTAATTCCAAAAGCAAGATACTGCACCCATCAGGGTCTCTGCCTAGCCTCTTGCACTTAAATGTGTTCTCATCCGGTATCAGAGAGGTTGAAAATCCCACTCTAGTCGCCCAGATCTTCCGTTAGCAGATGAGTTACATATTTCTCATGCCTGAAGGGTATTTGGGAAGATCCTTTACTTATTATAGGCTAGCCTCCTATCATATAGTTCAACACAGGTCCTGGTCACATGAGAGACTTTCTTCTCTGAACATGATCTTTCCTGACAGTCCATCAGCTGAGTGCACAGTCCCCATATTTAAAGAGCGATTGAGGCTGGAAGCGGATTGTTTACTGTGTGGGCCACATGCTAAAACCTTGCTCCCCATGCTGGTCAGATTTAGGCCAAGTCTGGACACACACTGTGGCTCATCTTTCTATAGAGGCTTCTGCATGAGGGCCTAGTCAAGAGAGGTTTGAGATACAAGCCCTTGAACTGGGCATGGAGTCCATTGGTTAACTGGTAACTCTACTATGCAATTCATGTGCTAACAAAACACAGACTCATGGACTTTAAGGTGAGAAGGAACCAACATGATCTAATCTGACCTCCTGCACATCGCCGGCCACAGAATCCCACCCCACCCACCCACTCCAGTAATAAGCCCATAATCCTCTGGCTGAGTTACTGAAGTACTCAAAGACTTCAAGTTACAGTGAATCCACCATTTATTCTGGTTCAAATCAGCAAGTGACCGTGCTGCACACTGCAAAGGAAGGCAAAAAAACCCCCAAGTCTCTGTCAATCTGACCTAGGAGAAAATTCCTTCCCAAATCCAAATATGGTGATCAGTTAGACCCTGGGCGTGTGGGTGAGACCCACCAGTCAGACATCTGGGAAAGAATTCTCTGTACTAACTCAGAGCCCTCCGCATCTAGTGTCCCTTATCTGGCCACTGGAAATGTTTGCTAGTAGCCAATGGGCCAGATGCCATTGTAGGCAGTCTCACTGTACCATCCACTCCATAAAAGTATCAAGATCAGTCTTAAAACAAGTTAGGTTTTTTGTCCACACTGCTCCCCTGGGAAGGCTGTTCCAGAACTTCACTTCTCTGATGGTTACAAACCTTTGTCTAATTTCAAGCCTAAACTTATTGATGGCCAGTTTATATCCTTTTGTTCTTGTGCCATCATTGGCCCGAAACTTAAATAACTCCTCTCCCTGCCTGGTGTTTATCTCGCTGATGCATTTAGAGAGAGCAATCATATCTCCCCTCAGCCTTCATTTGGTTAGGCTAAACAAGCCAAGCTCTTTAAGTCTCCTCTTGTATGGTAGATTCTCTGATCATCCCAGTAGCCCTTCTCAGACTGAACACGTAGAGACTATAATAAGCACATAATACAAATCTATTTTTAAAACTCCTTTAGTTTATTGCTTGAGAATTTCCAAGGTCCCTGCTTCTACTTATTCCTCTGTCACTCTATAAGACTATTCATCCCCAACACAATCACTCATTCACATTCCCTCTTTTTACTTTTATTCTTAGATATGATGCAACCTCTAGTCAAGATCCATTTCTATTTTCAAGAGCAAATATTTCGCTGTAATCCCTGCTATGTCATTATTCTCTTTTTATTACACATACTTTAAATGTCAAAATCCATCTTCTAGAATTAATCAAATATAAAGTAAACCTGGCAAAAGAAAGTGATCCTGAACTAGGTGTTCCAGATGAAATAGAAACGTACACTTCCTTTTTAAAAAATATACTTTGTTTTTTATTGACTCTGCATTTTCAAACTGGAGAGAGATCAATCTATCAGAAGCATCATACAGTGATAAGGTTGCGAACTTTGTAATATATAAAAACCGGACACTCCACCAGGAATGCCGGAACCTCCCCTGCCCTGCCTCTCCCCCCAAGGCCCCACCCCTGCCCCACCCTCCAGTCACTCCTCTTTCCCCCCGCCCCTAGTCACTCGCTGCCCTTCCCCTCTCTCCCTCTCCCTGCCCCGGTTAGGAGTACTTCGCTTGCAGAGCTGGGGCTGGAAGCCGCAGCCACCCAATGCAGGTGGCCCCAGCTGAGTAGGGGCTGGCACGGGTGATGACTTGGTGCTTCCCCACTTCCAGTAACTGGACTTTGGGTGTCCGGTCAGTAGATCTGACTGGACACCATCAGGTTCCCCTTTTCAACTGGACTTGAAAACCAGACATCTGGCCACCCTATACAGAGGGCCAAATTCATCCCTGGTGCAGTTCCATTGAGATCATCAGGAAATTAACCTCCAGAACTGGGTGTGTAAATGTCAAAGAACTAACTGGTCAGACTGGCAGTAACCTCTGGGGGGTTTTGCCTTCCTCTGCAGCATGGAGTCCAGGATACTTGCCAGCAGGGCCGGCTCCAGGGTTTTGACCGCCCCAAGCAGCCAAAACCAAAAAAAAAAAAAAAAAAAAAAAAGCCGCGATCACGATCTAAAAAAAGCCGCGATCGCGATCTGCGGCGACAATTCGGCGGGAGGTCCTTCACTACCAGGCGAAGTGACGGACCCTCCGCCGAATTGCCACCGAATACCTGGAACTGCCGCCCCTGTCCGGAACGGCCGCCCCAAGCACCTGCTTGAGAAGCTGGTGCCTGGAGCTGGCCCTGCTTGCCAGGATTATCTGGATAGGTCTCACTTAAACCTGTTCCTGCCATTGCAGAGGCCTCAGACACCGGTGAGCCTCTGTCCCTCCTATTCTCAGCCTGAGGCACATATTAGGCCAGTCTCCTGAGGGCTGTGATACTTGGGTTTAATTTCAGTGGTTGGGTTTAGGGTGCGGGTGTTGGTGGCCTGTGCAATACAGGCGGTCAGACTAGATGCTCTGGTTGTCCCTTCTGGCCTTCAACTCTTTGACTCTAATACCTCAAACATACCCAAAGGTGGGGAAATGCATCATAATCCAGGCCATAATTTTAATAGAAGTTTTTCTTCCAAAACAGATTATTAAAGGAAGTTAAAAAGGAAGAAAAACAAAAGCTAGGTGGCTGAACTGAGAGGGTGGTGTATTTTGAGAGTGGAGTGTCTATGTTGCATTTGTTTAGCTGTTTTTAATCAATTTTGTGAATTACCTTTTTCACACTTACCATTAGCTGTGTAGTAACCTCAGAGTCCCCAGTGATAACCACTTCTTTGTACATTTTGTAGAACAGCATTTTAATGCAGTTGTTTCAAGCTTCTTAATTTCCTTCAACTTCATGCTTCTATCTTGTGTTCTGTTTATTTGCCGTTTGAATGCCTGACTTATCAAAAGCCCCCAAAGTAATGCCTGGCCTACAATCCATAGCAAATTATTCTTTTGGATGCCTATATCATTTTTTAAAAAACACTTCGCATTTTTTAAAATTGATTTCACCCTTTGAGGGTTTTGTATCAATAAACAATTCACCTTCCAGCTTTTCTTTTTCTGGTCTCCTAGTATATGTCTGAAAGCGTTTCTCTGCTGGGGCACAATCTGAGTTTGCGATAGTGTGCGTAACTTCCCTCATTGGCAAAAGTGCACATAAAACGCAGGATCTTGCCTATTTTAGTGTGCAGGTTGTGTTGGATTGGACTAAAAAGAATAATCTTTCACTTTAGGATTCTGAGATTTCCATGTGCCACAAAGATGTCACGCGATTAAATAGGTGTTTAACTTGTTTCCTGCACCATTATTCATTAGTGGATTGCGAATTGGATGGGGGGCAAGGAGACCTGAGCACTATTCCTTCATTAGGTGAGCAAGTCACTTCACCTCTCTGCCCCTCCAGTTCCCCTCCCACCCTGTATCTGTCTTTTCTGTTTAGACTGGAAAAATCTTAGGACAGTGTGTGTCTGTTCGGGGCATAGCAAAATGGGCTCTCTAGGCTCTGATGCGATACAGATAATCGCCTTTCTGTCTGATCTACCCAGTTCTGGCTTCAGAATACAGGTCAAATCTCTTCCTATTACACTTGTTGAAGGTTTCAAGTTCCTGAAAAACGACATTATAGAAGTTTGACTGTCCCCGCATATACTGATATATGCCCAAGATGGCATTTTTCCCTGGGGGGGTACCTGTGAGGAGAAGGACTCTACCTTATTCACCTTTAGCCTCTTCTACACTATAAACATTCTGCAAACCTCCTCCAGCACTGCTAAAACTGGTTTAGCTTCACCAGGGCAGTGTTAGCAACCTGGGGAGCCCTCATGCAGATAGGCCATCAGCTGCCGCTGGCATTTTAAGCACTGTGCCATCTAATCCTATTGTGCTATAAATCATACATAATTATGTAGACATCTACAGCTACAGGTCAAGATATTTAGTGCCCTTGTTTAGGATAATGTCAAAATTCATGGGGCCGTTACCCGGCGTTCCATAGGGGTGACATAAGGTAATTGCATTGTATTCACACAATGTAATCATTAGTGTCAATGGACCTAAATTCTAAAGATTTTTTTTTTCTCTAGCCCTTTGCGTCCTTGCTTCCTGAGTCTCACACTGGGCAGACAATCAGATGGCTGGTGGCATGATTCCACACCGTGTTAAGCCTGCTGAGTTTACAGCCAATTTTAATACAGACGAACTCTTCCATGAAGCTCTAATCTTTGCATGGCATAATTGAAATCTTCATAGGCATTCTCCTAATGTGCAGCAAAAGCATTTCCCTTTCATTACTGAACATTCAGAGGTATTGATTTTAAACAGCATCCTAGGCTCTGACACACTAAATAACTCCTATTTCCATTTGAGGGCATGGAGGTGCATATGGTGTCGGACCCTCCAGTTGCTGACCTCAGCTTTCCTCCCAAACGCCTACTTGCAACCGCCTGCCCCAAAGAGAGGCATAGATGGTTTCGGTTCCATTCAATAACTTATGCATATGCAGAAAGGAAAAAGCATTCTCTGTGAGCTCAGTAATTACAATTTCAGAGGTCGAGCAAGGCATACTAATGTACTTGAGTCCCAGGAGAACTGTACCTGACTGTGTTCTCTACGTACTGAATAAATGGAACCTCAAAAGAAAAAGCACACTGCTGGTGAACATTTGCTGTACACACTATGCAAGGCCATCAATGGTACGAATATACGGCTCCACTACAGTTGTTTGCACATAAACTATGAAGAGGGCTTTACCAGCCATCAAAGAATTTCCCTGGGGTAAAGGGAGTCTTTGGATAGCACAGAGCTGCTGTGGAGAGGGCAGCTGAGGCATGACAAGGGGTCTGGCTTTTGTCCCTGTGCCTCAGTGATCGCTGGCTGCCAGAATGTTATAACTGCTGTTATTTATTATTGATGCTTCAGACACCTTAACAGGGATCTGTGCCTCATTGTATTATGCAGCTCACAAAACAAATAACTCACAGACTCCCTGGCCCAGGTGAACAAACAGACTAACAGAGGAAAGACAAGGTAACAGTTGTGACAGATTTCAGAGTAGCAGCCGTGTTAGTCTGTATCCGCAAAAAGAACAGGAGTACTTGTGGCACCTTAGAGACTAACAAATTTATTAGAGCATAAGCTTTCGTGGGCTACAGCCCACTTCATCGGATGCATAGAATGGAACATATATTGAGGAGGTATATATACACACCTGCAGAGAGCATGAACAGGTGGGAGTTGTCTTATCAACTCTGAGAGGCCAATTAAGTAAGAGAAAAAAAACTTTTGAAGTGATAATCAAGATAGCCCAGTACAGACAGTTTGATAAGAAGTGTGAGAATACTTACAAGGGGAGATAGATTCAATGTTTGTAATGGCTCAGCCATTCCCAGTCCTTATTCAATCCTAAGTTGATTGTATCTAGTTTGCATATCAATTCCAGCTCAGCAGTCTCTCCTTGGAGTCTGTTTTTGAAGTTTTTCTGTTGTAAGATAGCCACCCGCAGGTCTGCCATTGAATGACCAGACAGGTTAAAATGTTCTCCCACTGGTTTTGGAGTATTATGATTCCTGATGTCAGATTTGTGTCCATTAATTCTTTTGTGTAGAGACTGTCTGGTTTGGCTAATGTACATGGCAGAGGGGCATTGCTGGCACATGATGGCATATCTCACATTGGTAGATGTGCAGGTGAACGAGCCCCTGATGGTGTGGCTGATGTGATTAGGTCCTATGATGATGTCACTTGAATAGATATGTGGGCAGAGTTGGCATCGGGCTTTGTTGCAAGGATAGGTTCCTGGGTCAGTGTTTTTGTTGCGTGGTGTGTGGTTGCTGGTGAGTATTTGCAGTGTAATGCAGACACATGTCCAACAAGGCGCAGACTGAAACCAGCACAACTAATGTCTCTCAGACCACAAAACAAACAATAATAGATAGTCACAACTCGCTACTCAGGCAGTGTAAGATTTCTAGGCTGACTGGTCCATATACGATAGTTCTAATGCTTTCATCAAGCCAATATGCCCCAGGCTGTATTTGAATGATGTACTTGCATTGTGACTCTACCTAGTACACAGACAAGAGACTCTTGCAAATTTGTCCAGAAAACATATTAGCCCAGACAAAAACTTACTAGCCCATCCTTACAATAGGCATTAGCACAGGAAACAACCCACCGCATCACTGCAACCACACACATGCATGCAGCCCACTATACAAATACTGCTCACACACACACACACACACACACAGAGCTAGACTCTCACATGCCTCTTCCTACCAAACTCTCTGCTATTGATCTGTGTGACTAGGGGACATCAGTCCCCGCTCTGTGCCTCTGTTTCCCTGCCACCACGTCTGCCGGCTCCTTGGGCGGGGGATTCTCACCTTTACCGAGTGCCTGGCAGCACTGAGCACAAGGAGGCTCATACCTCGGCCGGGAACTCTGCCTGCTACTGAACCAAGATCAAATTCCCCTGAGTGCTAAATAATGAACCCTCCCTCTCAAACCTTCTTCTCACACACAGCGAACAACCAGCCCGGCCCACCATTCATTCACTTAACCCCCCCCCCCCGACTCATCTCCCCCCCCAACTCATCTCCCCCCCCGACTTGCCCCCCTCCATTCACTCAGTACCCCGACTCACCCATCCCCCCTGACTGGCCCCTCTCCATTCATTCAGTACCAGCGACTCGCCTGCCCCCCCGACTGTCCCCAGACCCCATCACGTGTGTGCTTTGGAAAGCCAGTACCCCAACGGCCCATCCCCCCGACTGGCCCCCCTCCATTCACTCAGGACCCCGACTCACCCCCCCCGACTAGCCCCCGTCCATTCACTCAGAACCCCAATTCGCCCCCCTGACCCCGACTGGCCTCCCTCCATTCACTCAGTACCAGCGACTCGCCCGCCCCCCTCCATTCACTCAGAACCCCAATTCGCCCCCCTGACCCCGACTAGCCCCCGTCCATTCACTCAGTACCAGCAACTCGCCCGCCCCCCTCCATTCACTCAGAACCCCAATTCGCCCCCCTGACCCCGACTAGCCCCCGTCCATTCACTCAGTACCAGCAACTCGCCCGCCCCCCTCCATGCACTCAGAACCCCAATTCGCCCCCCCGACCCCGACTGGCCTCCCTCCATTCACTCAGCACCCGCCCCCCTCCATTCACTCAGCACCCCTGACTTACCCATCCCTCCAAGTGGCACCCCTCCATTCAATCAATGCCCCCGACTCAGCAATTCCCTCCCCTAGTCCATCAGTTCCCTTTCTTGTGCCGTCAAACCACCACTGCCTCCGCCTCACTCCCCTGCCCAGGGGCCTCTCCTCTCCCCCAGTTGCTGTACCATTTCCCCAGTCCCCCTGCAGTGGCGTGGGGCTCTGCTCCCTCCTAGCCTAGGGAGGGGCCATGGGAGCTGCTGGAGGCGGAGCAGGAGCAGCGTCTCTGCTGTTCTCCTCCCCGGACCTGAGCAGGGAACCGCTGGGGCTGCCAATGGGGAAAGGCTGCAGGGTTGGCAGAGCTCTGGGGCTCCCCTAAGGCCGCACCATGGGACAGCGGCAATGCTCTCACTGCCGGGCTGCGTATCATTAGCTCACCGTCTATTTTTAAGGTTTTATTTGCAAGCAGAAGGGCTGGAAATTTTACTGAAAAAGAAGTTTTGGAACATGCTGAAGTCGCTGGACAGGTCCTGCTCATCCAGGAAGACATTTCCTCGCCTCAGTGGGTGAGATTTGGCTCGGCTGCTAAATGTATTTGTGGCAATTTAATATTTTTAATGCAAAATTTATGCACAACCACCTGGCTTTCACACCAAGTTGATTTAGAACCGAGTAACGCATTTGTGCATTTCTAGGATTATATTTGGCAGTACAAAAATATGACCAGAACCCACCATCCATCCAGCTACAGCAAAACTATAACTATAAATATGTCAGGCACATTACAGAAGCAAAGGACAAGGCAAGGGAAAAGAACAGCCACTGATCACCAGCCAATATGGGTAAACGAAATAAAACACAAAATGGATGGTGGCCATCAATCAATCCTAACCCTGCCTTCCCCTACAAGTCACCTTCTCCATCATAACCCGTTGTTCCAAGGATGCTAAATAAAACACAGCACACATTGCCCTTCCATGGAGGTAAGGAGCTCCGCACTGGCAGGACCACAGCACTGAAATCCTCTGAAATGCAGCACTCCCCTGAGACAGCTCAGTTTCTAGGGGGCCATTCCCCAAACATGCCAGGTGCTGAGCAGTGGGATTGCAGAGTGGTCAGCACCTCCCAGACCCCATCACGTGTGTTCTTTGGAAAGCCTCTTGACGAACACTGTAGCTGTTAGTTATTCACCAAGGAACGTAACATATGCTCAGTTTCACATGCAGTTGATGTATGCGACTTCGAAAAATGATGGG
Organism: Malaclemys terrapin pileata; assembly: GCF_027887155.1. Classification (NCBI taxonomy): domain Eukaryota; kingdom Metazoa; phylum Chordata; order Testudines; family Emydidae; genus Malaclemys; species Malaclemys terrapin. Next base: position 1,675,719 of record NC_071513.1, on the reverse strand, counting down.
GATATGTGTTAGGGGCTTGTCAACAAGTATAAATTAAGAGAATGCCTTGAACGTGTGGATGCTGTGTCTTAGACTGAGGCAAGGCAAAGGAAGAAACACCAAGAGATTTAGTGATTTACCTTCCAACCGAAATAAGTTATAAACATTTGGAGTCTATCTGAGATAGTTCAGAGCCTGAAGGAGAGCCATGGAAACAAACGGAGGGTAACACATTCCTTAAATCTCTCTTCCTCGATCTTTGTAAAGCTTTTATCTACTACAAGAGGGACAACTTGCTGCTTACATGTTCATTTTCTTTAAAATCATGATCACGTGCTATTCACAGAGCTCAGTGAGAAGAGGGATTTTACTCCTCTTTTATTTCCACATTCCGATATCTGCACTTGGCTGGACATTTTTTTCTCCTAATAGCAAAATGTGATCCATGTTTTTGGTAGATAAGCTAAAATGAGCTACTCTTTCCTTCATTGCCTCTGTTGTGAGTCACCATTATCTACTGCCATTGGAGTGCTTCAGAAAGCACAAGGCAGGGAATCTTTATGGAAATAATTCTTGTCATTGGTGGACAACATTACATCTGTGCCATGGCAAAGATATGAAATAATTGCAATCAGCCCTCGAGAGAGACATCCCACAGTTAGTATCAACAAGGAATTTTTAGCTGTGAGGTTTTGCATTCATAGTTCTCATTTTTTAAAAACTTTAGCTAGATTGGGATTAGCTAGAGTGGATCACTGCACCTTTCCACTGAAGTCAATGCAACTTCACTGGAGTGTAGGGTCTGTTCTAGCTGATTCTGATGCAGGATAGGGGGTCTATTATTTTAATTTCTAACAATGCAGCTGACTGATTTGTTGCCTTATTGACTTTTGTATCTGGTTGGCTTTTTCATGTCCATTTTCATGACCTCCTGGATACCTATACGATTGCCATACAGAACTGTGAAATGTGAAACCAAAAATCAAGTGGTTCAGAGGAAACCATAACAATGAAATGGTTTAGGAACGGAGAGAATGAAGGGAAAATTGATTTTAAATTCATCATCTAAAGTGTCACCAAGAATGAAGAATCACAACTCCTCCTAAAAGCCTTTGTGACATACCAGGGCACAATCCAGATTCGTGGGGGGGCTGTATCACTCCTGCCCTGAAACCCTGGGCGCCTCACAATACGTTACTGCTGTAGCTACCACCTGGGCTACTCACAAACAGCCTCCAGCATGCCAGCCCCATCCTGAGTATCTGTGTGTAACTGCAGCCTGCCAGCTACACCCTGCCTCTCACCAGCCTGGGTTACACTGCAAGGTGACCCCAGCACACCCCAGTCCCAGATCTTCCCCCAGAAATGTTCGTCCTGTATGCCCAGCCCTGGCCTGGACAGTGTGAATATTTTAAGTCCATTTTCTTTTAAGGGAATAATATACCATCTTATTTTAAATAGCGTTACCCAGACACTTCAATTTCAACACACTGGATTAGATAAAACAGTGGAACAAGTTTATTAGCTACAAGGAGATAGATTTCAAGGGAGTACAAGTAATGAGGCATAAAAGTCAGAAATGGTTACAAGAAAAATAAAGATAAAACACTTACTATATTAGATAAAACTATATTAGATTCTAGCAAAATTTCTTCCCACATGCTTCCAGCCAGTTTACTGATCAAACTCTTCAGGTCAGAACCCCTCCCCCAAAGTGCAACAGCTGTTTCCTTTTGCTATCTCGGGTGCAGAGAATGTGATGGGCAAAGAAAGTGCGAGGGAGGGGGGCTCTCTTGGAGTGTTTACCCCTTCTTTTTATAATTTCAGTCCACCTCTTGAAAAACATTTCCCGCTGGGAACTAGGAGACAAAGAGTTTGTGTCGAAATATGTTCCCTGCTGGTTTTTTCCACCTGTTTGAGCTCCCTTTGTTTTCCCTTCCTGCTTGATGACTGTTTACTGCTTAAATGAAAATTAAGGCAAACATACACTCCTTTGTTCAAGACAGGTGTGTGTGCCAATATCTGCTTGGGCAGGGCTGTGCGGTTTGGAACACACGTCAATAACATCATACAGGGAAATCATATAACTTCACATACAATGTTGCCACACATATTTTGCCTGGACAATAATGACTAGTAAATTGTGAGTTTTCAAATGATACCTTACGAGGCATACCTCGTACAAAGATTATTACACTAGTGTGTAAGGTGTGAATACAGGGGTGTATTCCGTCACAGCCTTAATTCAGGGCCCCAGAAAAAGCAGGCCGAAATATTACATTCTGTTAAGGAAAGTGTAACATCAATCCAGGGGTGGAGGCTACTTCCAACAGTTCAAATGGGCTGGAAGCTAATCAAAATTCAGTCATAAAGATGACATTTTAAATGGGTTTACCTCTACTTCTCAAACAAAGATGGCTGTTTCAAGTAAAAATGTGCTCTACAATATTATTGATGGATTTTATTTCATTCCTTGGTTGTTCATAATTTACCGTAGGTATTTATTTTTGGTCATTAAAATTAATACAAGAAACCAGCATCTGTTCCCTCTGGTCTTTAAAGCCTTATTTCACTACATATTAGACACTTTAACAGAAACATTTAGAAAATAGAACAACCCAACATTACCAGGTGCAGCAGAACATGTAAATAACTACATCCGTTAGCATTTCAGCACATTTTTACATTTAAATTACCTTTTTTATTCCTCTAGCAGATTCTTGGATTTGCAGCCCTGAGGTTGCAGACTCTGCGCTCCTGCTGAGACATCCCAGCTTGCACGGAACTGGAGATATCAGAATTTATTCACCGCTGAGCGATACCTTTCAGAGCTAACCAGACTGTACCTTTTCAAAACAGGGAGACTATGAGCTCCAGCTTTAAATCAAAGATGTCACTGATGTCAAAAGTTTAGTGTATTCTGGAATATCTGAGCAGGGGCCCTGTCGCTGAAGGATAGAAGTTTTGGGGGTTTGCAGAAGAAAACAGAAACAGTATTTTGATGTTTGAATTTGCTGCAGTTGAAATGCCAGGCAATATGTATTGCATATAAATTACAAAGGCAAATGATACAAAAGAAGCAATGCACTGAGAAACATTTTCTTGTCTCCATAACAAAATCTGATTAACCTAAATTTTGTCAGCCTGGGAGCAGAGTTAGTTTACAGAATTAATTTATGCCTTCTTAGATGAGACCAATCAGTAGCAGGCCAGTCTGAGTGCTTCCATGGAATAGCAGGAAGGGAGAAACTCCCCACTTGCTCTACTTGGGCCTTTCTCAGTACTAAGCTTCCGGGTGTGCTTAGGGAGTTGCAATCAATCGCCGTGACATGGACCCACAGTCTTCACTGCCGCTGGAAACCAAAGAAAAGCCCCTGGGGCCATCACTGACCAAATGCTGAAAACTTCCATCACAGAGGACATGATTCCAGACTTGCCATGCCTTTGCTCAAAACCTCTCCCGGGATGTTAGTAACCTCATCTGTTACCAGCTGTCTCGAGCCTCCCTTTGGGTCAGGATAGGCATTTGAAAAGATGGTGATGTGCCAAGTCTAACAACGGTGGTGCTTCAATGGATTCCTTTGCTATCTACCAGTCTGGGCGCACCATAGAAACAGTATCAATACTGACAGATGATAATCTCCCTTTAGGAAAGGGCCAGGGTGAAGTGCTCATGCTGGTTCCATTGGCTTGGTCATCATCTCTTGATCCCAAGGCACTGTTGACTCACATACAACATTTTGCAGGTGTGGCCTGAGCCACCGAGTCTTCACTGGGCTTGCTCCTTTTCAGAAAGGCCGTGCGAGGCAACTGCTCATCCACCTGAAGGTCCTCAAAGAGGAGCCCTCATAGGTTCTTTCTTCTCACCCGCCCTGTTGAAAGGTTAGGCAGAGCACTCTGGGAACATGGTTATGAGACAAGGCATCTGTCACCCTCTGCCTTTGTCCAGGTAAGATCTTAGAGCTTCTGGAAAACTCTTCTGGCTTCTGTCTGAAAACGCTAGTGCTCCATATAGAGGAAGGCAAAACCTACCTGTGAGCCCCACTAGAGAGCTCACTAGTAAAACAGAAAGTAACAGATGGGGAAATATTTTTCCACCTAGTCAAAACCTTAAAAAAAAAAAAAAAACAGAAGGAAAGAAAACTGGTTCTTGTTTGGGACCATACTAGGTAATATCCCTAAGCTGGGCACTCTGAAGGGCAGCATTTTAATAAGTGAACCCAGCCTCAGAAACAGAGCCACCAGCCTCTGAGAACAGAGGCCAGATCACGTTCAGAGTCGGCGGAAGGCAGAGTGGCTTAGTGTCAGACGTACTGCCCATTAGTCTAATCAGGAAGGTCACATATTGTATCACCAGAGAAGCAACATCATGGCCATTCCCTTGGGTCACCCATCTGGACCATAACAGAATGAACAAAGTAAGCAGAGCTGTAACACAATGGCAATAAAACATTCCTAAGGCTGTAGAAGAGAAACAGAAAGAGCTTAGAGACCTTTCCCTTCTCAAGAAAGGGAAGTTACAGACCCACCAAGTTAATAATCAGCAGCAGCAACATTTGCACCGTTTGGAAAGCAGATTTTGCTCTCTCACGCCCCATATAACAGCCATTGTTCAATTTCACTGAACCTAAGCAAGCACCAAAACTGGCTGGTGCCAGTGCAGCAGTGCAAAAAAGAAAAAAAAAAGAACGTCTTTCTATGGTTCTCCCTGCATGCCTGGGTCCCAGGGTGACTCTTGTTAGAATCATAGAATATCAGGGTTGGAAGGGACCTCAGGAGGTATCTAGTCCAACCCCCTGCTTAAAGCAGGACCAATCCCCAGACAGGTTTTTGCCCCAGATCCCTAAATGGCCCCCTCAAGGATTGAACTCACAACCCTGGGTTTAGCAGGCCAATGCTCAAACTGTCTATGGAGATCAACATCATGATTCAAGGTTTCATGTCTCAATCCCTGAGTAAACTCCCAGTTATACTCCCAGAAAACTTTTGAAAATTTAAAAAAAAGAAAAAAGAGTGAGAAAAAGAAAGTTTTGACTCGCTGGCAATGTCAGGGAAATTCTGGTTTTCATTGCTCGTTGAATTCACAGTCAGTGCAGAGTTCTCCAGATGGGCCTTTTGTTGGCACACAACATTCCAGGTGTGACTCAGGACCAGAAGCACAGAGCTGGCCACCTGCATGAGAAACGGGGTCGTGGCCCATGACTGGGCTTGTCAGTGCTATGATAACACAAATACACAATCATAATTGTTTACTTCACAGTCCTGTGGCAGCGCTTGGGAGAGGCAGAACAATGCTTTACATTACCAAACAGGCCATTTGCCTGGATTCAAGGTGGAAGGAAATATCTCAGTGAACTCCTCTCATGGTTCCAACAAAGACTAAAATGTAGCGGATGCGGATTTGGGAGCCGAGCTCTGTGATGGGGGACTGCAGATTGGACCCCTACTGTGGGCGCATCCTCCTCCTATTGTCTGTTCTTCTCTGCTACACTTGTGACTGGAGGAAATAAACATACTGGGTGAAATCATGCCCCCTCTGAAGTCAATGAGTCTTTCCGCTGTTGACTTCAATGGGGCCAATATCCCACATACAATGCATAATGCACCTGGCCTCTAGTGCAATATACAGATGGAAGGAGTTCAAAATAATGCATGGACTGAGCATTCAGACCCATCCTACCCAGCCGTTGTTTGAGGGACAGTCTATTCCAGAATTGCAAGTAGTAATCTGATCTCTTTCCTTCACCGTGGGCTGCACTGTTTCTTTCTGTGCATACAGCATATTCCATATGTCTGCAGTCTGCAAAAGGTTAAAACGTATCCCCATGACTAGAGCACAGCACAGAAGAAATCTGCTCTGAAGCTTTGCTGTAGGAGAAGAGATAAGCCTACAGCATCTTTTATGTGAGGATCCCAAAGCCCTTCACTATAGGACACATTTACCAGCTTCCTCAAGGGCCATTACATAAAACGCGTGTACCGTAGGAGGCAAGGACATTGGGAAATGAAGGTTTATTATTGGCTCAAGTTGTCAATGTTCCGTTCTGAAACTGCAATTGACACACCAATAATGCAGATGAATAAGGGAACGAGTATAGCATTCATGAAGATGCTCCTGGTGTTTCTGACTTCCAAACAACACTGAGAAAGATCACAGCTTGTGTTATTAAAATTCAGAATTAGTTCAATGTTATAAAATGAGGCAATAAAAATAAAGAGTCCAATACAATTTATCGGAGTGAATGGGAATAACAGTGAGATCTCTCTGCCCTGGAAATTGAAAGCTTCCTTTGAGCCCTCCCGCCTTTTGGAGAAGCACCCTTACAGGGACAAGGGGTTAGTTTTAAACAATTCCCTTTTATAGAAACAATTAGGAGCAACAAAGTGCAAAATTATACAGGGAAAAGACATACTTTTTTATAACCGGTAGTTAGGGTTGTAATGCAACTGTAAAGTAGGAATGTGCACAAAAGTTAGCGTCCATGTAAAGACAGCTGCAGCCACTACTGCTTACCCAGCTGGAGTGATGGTGGGAGGACATACAACTTACTGTATATATTGTGACCTCTAGTTCTCTGCTAGCAACTCAACAAGAGAGATGTCATGGCAGGAGTCTGTCCCTTTCCGTAGGTAAAGCAGTCTGCACTGGATGCAGAAGGACCAGGGAAGTCAGTGAAGATATTTTGTGGTATGAGGAAAGATGCCACATGGAGAGAGCAGCAGGACTGAATTATCACTCTTAAAACACAATTTTCAATGGCCTTAGTCAGGGTCAAAAGGAGCCAGTCTGTCTTCTGGCTTTTTTTTTTAACGTTGTGACAATGAGCAAAACATGTGACCTTTGGTTCTAACTCACCAGGGTTTGGTCTCTGCTTTGATCTTTACAGCGGTCAAATCACAGTGCGAGTTGGGTCATTGGGACAGACTTGGATTGGAAGCAGCAAAGAGTCCTGTGGCACCTTATAGATTAACGACGTATTGGAGCATGAGCTTTCGTGGGCGAAGAACTGAGCCTGCAGTAAACTTGCTTTTGGCAATATTGCTGCTGCTCTGTTCTAAGTCATGAAGAGGTTTTGTTTACTTCTCCCTCCTCCCTTCCCCTCTCCTTCCCCCCCACCCCGTTTTTTTGTTTATTTGTTTCCCTTCCTTAACCCCATGGTAACGTTTCTTTGGATGATCCCAGTGGCACAGACTACATGGGACCCAAACAATTCACATTAGCATATACCGGCACAAAAGCGTTAGGCTGCATATCCTTATCATCCGGAACATACTCATCATAATACCTTGCACTTGCCCTCCCTTCACCAATCTGGACTATTGAAGACAATGGACACATTATTCAACACACTAAACTTTGCAGACAGATAAATTGAGCTATCATCCAGAAGAGACTCTGTATTATTTTAATTTAAAAAATAGAACAAAGCAATGTTTTTTTTCCTTCGTGGAGTTACAGTAAATCATCTAAGCATAAGGAAATACATGCAGAATGATGGCAACACAATCCGTATTCCTAATCAATGCATATAATTGATCTGCCACTGGTTATATGGATTTACCCCTTTGAAACTGCCTTATAAAATGGTGGAAATAGATCCAGCTCTTTTAATTCTGTCTTCCTAACTGATGTTTCATTTAAACTTTTTAAAAAGAAAGGTTTTCAATCAGGTATGAGGAAATAAAACATTTATATTTTTTTCCACGTATAGTTGATGTCAGACAAGCATCTTTATTCAGCACACTGAATTGCTAGTGCCAACCAAGCTGAATAGCAATGTGTGTGTTAATTAATTTGAGATATGTTAGTGACATGTAGGAAAATGTGAATGATACCAAAACCGTAGGCCTCTGAGCAGTTCTGCGAAAGTCAGCAGATTTCAGCTGGCAGTTATTCGGTAAATCTGATTTTTCTTTTTGGTTCCATGTGTTCTCAGTTATTTCCTGCATTTTGCTTCCAAGCAGAACCTTCTACATCTTGGGAGACTGACATGCTGGTAACAAATTCCCATAATCATGCCGGAAAGGGTCCAAGTTGTTTATACAAAGAGGAAATTCAAGTCACACACCACATCAGTGTGTCACAGTCATGTCATATAGAGCTAACTCACATTAGTTTACCACTCGTACAGTATCACAGGTATCTATGGGAACATCAAACTGTACTTCACGCCCCTAGTAACATATGTCAGTTATTCACATTTGTTCAGTCCCAGATTGCCGATCATGCAGCATGATAATTGTAGACATTACAGGAGACAGCTGCCTACTGGGTCATCCAGCTCGTCTCCTTCCCAAGGCAGGTGTGTCCCCAGGAATATTTACTAGCGTTTTCTCTAGCCCAGTTTTAGTTACGCTGACCAATGGGGCTTCAGGCCCTTTTCCTACAAGACTATTCCACAACCTGAGCCTAATGCATCTCCCTGTCAGGGAGCTTTTCTCCTTCTCCCCTAAGCTTATATTTTCTCTACATTCCTTCACCTCACACATCACCCTAAATAACTGCCCCGCCCCCCGTGTTTACTGGTTGCTCCTTCGTTGTCTCTTTGCCCACTCATACATATGCCGCGGATTTATTCTGTTCTCATAAATCATCCTCTCCAGACCTCTGATCATTTTTGTTTCTTTTCTCTCAACTCCCTTCATCTTCCCACTGCCGTGCCCAGCACTCGAGACATCAGACAACAGGGGACGGTTCTAACTCTCTTCCAGGATATATGGAGATATACCTATCTCATAGAACTGGAAGGGACCCTGAAAGGTCATCGAGTCTAGCCCCCTGCCTTCACTAGCAGGACCAAATACTGATTTTGCCCCAGATCCCTAAGTGGCCCCCTCAAGGACTGAACTCGCAACCCTGGGTTTAGCAGGCCAATGCTCAAACCACTGAGCTATCCCTCCCACCTCTTGGACACCTCTTGGAACCACAGACTAAAAATTACAGTTAACATTTCTTCCGCATTATCGTGTTGCAAACTCATGTCTAATGGTTAGTTCTTTATCAACCCTAGGCCTCCTACATCTTTACTAATTTTCCTCTTCCTCAGTACTAGTCTATGTCTGTTTTGAATTACCACCCCCAGGTCCATTATTTTGTTGTTTCACAGAGTGAAACTCAGAGTAGTTTTCTGGCTTTGTTTCTACTTTCTTCAGATACCTTTTAATTATTTCTTCGGTGTTTGGAACACCAACCAATTTACCTATTTTGCTAAGGCTGTTTATTCCCCTTTGTAGACCAATAAGGAACCCATTAGGATCAGACATAATACACACCACAAGTTATCCACACCCACCTCTCATTAGTCTATTAATAATTATGATTTCCTCTTTTCCATTTGTTCGATGATTTTCAATGTGCTTTATTTTCACAGACTGCCAGGCCAGAACAGACTATTACGGCTGATATTAACGATAAGGGTCTTCTTGGACTCCCTCTTGGAAACCTAAGGGTCTCACCACCCACCTTTCCAGCCAATTCAATTGCATGGTTGTCACATATAATTGCCATGGCCCCAAAAACAAGAGATCAGGGTTAAGCATAGGAAGTGCTCCAACCCCAAATCAAACCCAATATCGAGCATGAAAGTCAAAACAGCCTGAGTCAGCATGACTTCAAACTCTGCCGGATAAATTTCTATAATAGAAGCAGGAAAGCATCTGTATTTTACGTGGAACCTGGTGAAGTTCTGCAGTTAGGTCTCTATTCTTGACTTTACTGGCCCCACTGGGGAGAGGACAGAGATCCTGCTGCCCAGTGACAGGACTTAGAGGCTCTCTTACTAACTGAGCCAGAACACTGCTAGAACTCACAAGTGTGTGTGTGTGTGTGCAGTACGCACCTCCTCTTGTGATGACTCTGTTCTCTTGGCTGGTTCAAAATGGGGGCAGAGCGTCTGCCCCTTTACCGCGGCTGGGCATATACACCTGCAGGGCATTGTGTGCCAGGAGTGTAAGCACCAAGGTTTTCTCTGCCCTTTATGCTCTTTGCACAATCACTTAGGACTAGCCACAATTTCACCAGACTGCTCTTGTGTCCACATCTCTAGGCAGGAAAAAACTGGTTTGTATCAAGCAAGTACCAAATTCACATGAAAGGAACCAATGCCGTGGTTCAAAAAGTTTGGTGAACCTACTTTTTCAGCCACAACCAGGAGGACAAGTATCAAAGCACAAGAAAAATTACTCTCTCTGTTCTTCTGACTCAACCAGAATGAAGGAGACCTAGAAATAACACTAAAAAAGCTGCTCTTGTGAGATGTCCGGCTCGTTTTTTAGATCAATAAAGTTCACAGATTATCTGAACTCAACCCTTTGAAGTTCACCCTTAACAGAAACATAACCAATTAAAAAAAAAAAAAGTTTTCCTAGTAAAAAGGATGACTTTTGCTCTGAGTGGCAACCCATGCAATCAAAGGGTACATCCACACTACCCGCCGGATCGGCGGGTAGCGATCGATCTATCAGGGATCGATTTATCGCGTCTCATCTAGATGCGATAAATCGATCCCCGAACGCGCTCCCCATCGACTCCGGAACTCCACCAGGGTGAGAGGCGGGAGCGGAGTTGACGGGGGAGCCGCAGCCGTCGATCCCGCACCGTGAGGACGGGAGGTAAGTCGATCTAAGATACGTCGACTTCAGCTATGCTATTCTCGTAGCTGAAGTTGCGTAACTTAGAACGATCCCCTCCCCCCCCAGTGTAGACCAGGCCAAATATCTAGCCTGTCCCAAAGCAGCACTCCTGTATAGACCAGTCAAAGCAGGTTGCTAAATTCTGTCACTTCCTTCCATACAACTCTCAGTCTCCAACATACATTGTTCAGGAACATTATGCAGTTTTAAAGTAGGCGCAGATTCAAGACACACTCCAGTAACAATACAGTCGCATTCATTTCTCATTACAGGTTTGATCTGGCAGGGGGGTGCTGGGTACTCTGGTTCAGTCCAGAAAAGCACTTAACCACATGTTTAAATTTCAGCATCTGAGTAATCCCCATGAAGAAAGTGGCAATTGCTACTTGCACTCTGCTACGGATAATTTCCCAGACAAAATGGGCAGTCGCAGAGTTCCAAAGTACACTTCTAGTAATGTTACTGTATGCTTCTATAATGATGACAAATATTTTTTCATGGAAAATTGCAGAGAACAAAATAAACCACTGGGAAACTGCACATCAGTATGCATAGGAGGGTTACATTTACTGGATAACTATTGGGAAATGATGCAATCCCGTCTGCATCAATGGGGCATAACAGCTAAGCCCATCTGCATTGCTTTGAAAACTTAATTCAGAATGTTCGTCTATAGCGAATTATAAATTATAAATTTCCAGTCACATTGGCTTTCCCAGTGCATTACTGAAATGCAAGTATTCCAATGGATTCAATTAGGATATTCTGCAGTGATAAGTCACAGGTTGGAGAGTTCAGTTTCTTAAATATGTGAGAGCAAAAATTTCTCTATAGTTCAGTAAATATTACTGAAGTTTAAAGCTGCTCAAAACTTAGCTAGAAATCACTAACGGTTGATAATTAGCAAGTTAGAACTTACTGTATTGGAAAGTATGTGCAGTGTCCTGACTTTTGAAGTGGTTAGCATGCAGTACTTATTAGTCAGCTATGAACTTCTGAAATTATGCCTCTAGGAAAATATGAATTTTCAAAAGAGCTTGGAAATAGTCCAATTCACTACATCTAGTATTCACAAAGAAGATATAAATTAAAACTACGGCTGGGAAAACCTGCCAAAGAAGCTCATGTAACAGAATACAAGTTTGCAAAGCTTAGGAAGGCAAAATTAAAGTTAATAAAGGATTTTAAAAGGGTAAAATTATAAACATGGGCAGCAAGAAATAAAAAAAATATTGTTATAAAGTAATTTAAGGTAAGTCTAAGGGGCTCAATCTCAGGGATATATACCATGTCCTATTTGGCTGAGGTAGGCACAGGACTGCTACTTAACTGAGTTTATGCAATGGGTAAAAATTATGCATCAGAATGTCATGTCACAAAGTTACATTGTTAGTTAAAATACTGTACAGTCATGTAATGAGGTTGTATCGAACACCATCAAGATGTGATACGAGGACATTTCTAAGACCCAAATGTTATTTCAGAACTTCTTAAGTTCATGCAAGCTAAACCTGGAGAACATGAAGTTTACTCATCAAAACTGGAATGAACCCTTAAAAAAACTCTATTGGTGGCAACCCCAGATCAGGTAGAAACACAACAAAGCAAAACTTAACAACCACCATCGTCAGTCCACAAAGTATCAGCAGTTGCAGAGTCTGCTTGTTCTTGGATACTTACAGCATCCTACTAAAATATCAGACGTTCCTGGAGGTACCATAAAGTGCATCGGAGGTTCCAGTTATTCCTTGTCCTATAGACAGGAAAATACTGGGGTGCTCAGATACCACTGGGCACAATCACCACACAATCCTGATTTTTTAACATACAGTAATTCACTGTACTTCTAGATATTACTGGCAGGCATATGGCAAAATGATTGCTCCTTTCTTGGTTGTATTTATGGTAAACCCAATACGTTCCCACCAATCTCTAGCGGAGTCGGAAATGATTTAACAAATGGGAGAAAAATAACAAAATATTATTTATTGAGCATCATCGCTCTGCCTGCCAGTATAGACAGAACCCTTACCCCATCACCCACAGTATACATTACCCAGACAATACATTACAGACACAAAGTAATGATTGAAGAAAAACAGCTCCGAAACCTTACTGCCACGGTACAACTTCAGCCAGGAACGTCAAGGCTGTCAAGTATTGGTATAGTATCAAGTAATAATTACCCAGAAAGCAGAGCCTCTGTCTAGTCAAATCACCGGTTGTTCAAGCTTTAGCCCCTACAGCACACTGCATAAAGGGAAATCCCAGAGGAAAAACAGAAATCTGACAAGGAGAGGTGGTAGGAGAAAAGTAACGAAAACATGTATGTTATTGTGCTGTGGATTTTCTATTCAGCTCCTCTTCCAAAGCAAACCAAGTAACCCATATCTCTCTAAAGTCAGCAAACTGCTGCTTTTTGAAGATATCCACACAGCACAGCAGTGCCCCAGCATTTGGCACAGCAAAAAAGTGAACAAAAACTTGAGAACGTGGCCATGTTCCTGCATTTTCATGTTTGCTCAACAACCTTCTCACCCCCACAGTCATGCTTCTGTTTGGTTGACAACTAAGAATAAGGCCAATTAATAACAGGTAGAGACAGGATTGCATCAGCAGGCATTCAAAGGGAACTAGCTGCATCTTAGAAACTTAGAAGATCATAAGAGGAAGGATCAAGGACCACAAAAACAAGTTGTCTTTGGGGTTTGGAATAGGTAATACTCATTCACTGAAGAAAGCAAAAGCACATTATTTTATATATGGGTTATCAAATGTACATGTCGGACCACAGATCTGTCACACGAGCAAGAACCCTAACATCACGTGGAATTTGAATTTCCTACCTATATAAAAGTGCAGCTCCCATAGAGTAAAGGCCAAAGGCAAAAACTGAGGGAATCCATGGACCAGAAGAACTCATGCTCTGGAGTTTATATTCGATTAATAGAATAAATCTAAATTAACCATTGCCAGCTTGCTGATAAAACAGTTTCTTAGAGTGACTCTGGTCCAAACACTGAGGCCCATAGTTTTAACTCAATTCTTCTACAGGCAAACTCCCACTGACCTCAGGGGTTTTTACATGTCTAAGGACTACATATTACTAAGTATGGACCTTAGGCAACGGCCTCAGAAATATGATTAAAATAGAAAGAACTAAGGCTGGGCAAAAGTGCTCGAGCTGGAGGTTTGGGGAGCTTCACAGATCTCTTCAAGCACCTCTGAAACAGGCCAATGACGGGGTGCCCGTGAAACTCCTGAACTTTTCAAAGAGAGAAAAAACTGCCAGGAATGCTTGGTTTGGACCACGTGAGAAGGTCCACGCCAAGCTCCCTCCACTCTCCCCCATCCCAAGCCCCTCACCACACACACAGATCGGGCATGCCTGGCCTGCTAGATTCACCTGGGCTTGTCCAGGACTTTTAAAGAATTGGATCTGAGAAATCTCAACCCTCAACTGCAATGGGCAGAGTTTCAGAGAGAGCATCACCTCTCCCCACTGCACCTCTCCAGGGAAATCCTGTTACGTATTTCACATGCTTCTGGAGTTTACAGCTGGGAAACCAGGCCAGCTGCAGGGTTTGCCATAGACGTCACAGCTTTAGGAACACCTTGGTCCCTGGAAAGCCATCCTCCCCTTGTTTCTTTTCCCTCACCACATCCATAGTTGCACTCCCTAGTCCAGGAAGTGAACTGGGCACTTAGGCGATACTTCCCGCTAACACGACTATCACATTTTTATTGCTGATTCATCATCCACTCTGACTTGTTTCCACCTAGTTTATTGGGCATTTTGTTTTGTATTTAAGGAAAACTTTATGGTGTGACTGTCAGACAAATTGCACCAGGCATTTGTAGCTTTCTAAATGGAAAGCATCTTGACTTTGTTTCTACATACAGGGGGTGGTGGTCTCTTATTATGTCTCATCTGTCACACACCTTCTCATGAACAAAAGAAGTTCCCTAGCCTGCCTTTTAATGCATGTACATCTAATATTTCTAGAGCAGACTAGTCCAAAATGAAAAATGAGTATTCACCATATTACATTTCCTCTTCAATAGATTAAGTCTAGCCTAGTTTTCTCTTGACAGCTAGACACTTGCTTCCCGGTTCTTTAAAAAATGTCAGGACATCCAGCAAACAACTCTGGATTCTTCTGCAAGAAAGAGTGGACAATGGCTAATTCCAGGGACTGTCGTAGCCTGCTCAATTTTCTCTGGGGTGCAGGGGGCAATTCTCTCCTCCTTGTGCAGCTTGGTTATGCACCTCTTTCTGGACTACCGAATGTTTAAGGTCAGTTCTCCACAGGAAAGCTAGACTTGGAGAAGGAGTAAAAATAAACTTGCCTGTGTTTACCAGGAACCCCACGGGGCCCTTTTAACAGATGTTCTAAGACTCATACTTTAGCTGTTATTCAGTTGCTGTTGGAAACAAAATATTGTCTAAACAGATTAACATCTTTAGCTATGATGGATTGCAGGTCTCATAACCACAATGCCCAGCCTTGAGTCAATGCATCGACTAAATACCATTAGCTCTAACACTTCTTCCCTAGAAATCTTTAGAAACTTAATAAAACTGTAGTGCACTTTGCTTAGGTTTGTCTTTGCTCTTCAAATCCTTCTGCTTATGATCCTTCTGTCTACACAGAAGTGCTGAGTGCTAATCAAACTGTGCAGGGACCTGAGGTCTAGTGCTGGGAAGTCACCTGAAGATTTTGGAACAAAAAAAAAATAATAATAATGAAAAATTCTCCATCCCCCGACATCTCTCCTGTTTGAAATGCTCTCCGGCTCTGGATTCTGAAATGTTCTTGGTTTCCACCTCTAAAACTGAGGTGGTTTCTTCATTCGATGTTAACTGAAAAGGTGGATGCCTGGATTCGGACTGTTAGTAATGTACAGCTTTCCCCCTTCTGGCACTCGCTGAACTACAGACAGCGAGGGGTAAAGATGCTCAGAAACCTGTGCACTGCGCCATAGTCTGTTTGCTGATGCTTGGCACCCAAGGCACTGATAGGACTGCAGACGGAGTTCTTGAGAGCTACCCTAGGTTTCATCTCCAGGATTACCAGCAGAACAGTCTGCCTCTAGGAGCACCAGGGATGAGGGGTCCTACTTCCAGAACCAGCCAGGAAAGCAGATGGAAAGTCTTTCAAGGGGCAGGATGTGAAGCTTCCCAGGGTCTCTCAGAGCGTTGTTCACCCAGGGACCAGGCAGGGACCAGGAGTTAACCCCAAATGTTTTATTTTTCTGCTCAGTGTATGAAGCCAGGCAGACACACGGCTTTGTGTCTGGAAAAGTCTGCAAACATCTACATTAGCATCACTGAAGCCCTAGATAAACTCCATGCAAAGGGAACACTAACAGCAGACTGTCTTTACATATCCAACTTCCCAGCCAAGAAACCAAATATTAATGTCTGTTGTTTCTGTTAGTGTTAGCATGTCCCGAGAGAGACCATTCCTGGCCAGAACACTGATATTTCCTATTCATTTAGCATAGAAAGAAATAAGCAAATCTGAATGAGTCTGAGCACTTAATTGTATTTTTCAGACACAATTCAAGAGGCGATCACTTTATGTCCCACTTTTTGCAATTAGGCAGCCCTGAGGTGGCTGATTGCCTTCAAAGTCCCTCCTTGTCATCAGTTTGTACCTTGAATCGTGCAGACTGACAGCTTGTGTCATTTTAGAAGTATGCCTTGTAACGACTTTGAATGCTCTGCTTTTCAGTTTCACTGTAGCCATGTGTTCTTGTATTGCAGGACAGGCCAACTGACATATTACTGTAATAGCAGCTAAAATGCAAATGTGAAAATACAAAAGGCACTTGTTATTACTATGCTTTTTGGGGGACAGTTCACTCCTCTGTAGTGGACCAGCACAAGGTTCATTTGCTATTTAACTTCTACTTAAGTCTTCTGTAACCCTCCTTCCTTACACCCTTTCAGATCTATGGATTAGGGCTTTTATTATTTAGTTGTCACACAGCCTCAGTCTAATTCAAGGGACACAATCAATGCTTGTAACTTAACGAAGAGCCCAGCATGGCCACAGAGACTTAAGACCTAATGGTGAGAGAGAATTTTACTCTAATTACTAGAGACAGCATTGATTAAGGGAATGTGGAGTGGCAAGGAATCCACCAAATATGCATGGTATTTTCTGTCCATATGCTGTGTTCTTACATAGCGCAGCATAACGAGCAACCGGAGCCTGCAATACCATTGACCTGCTCATGAAAAATCGTCACCTTCCAAAATAGTTGTTTATTTCAGCTGAGACAGAAACCAGGCTTGTGGGGAGGGGCTGATGTTTAAGTTTCAAGTTAACTCCTTAACAGTGAAGAGTAAAAGTAGCTTAGGAGAAATACAAGACCAATATAGCGTTTACATTCCCTCAGACGTGCAGGTGGATGGGTAATCTATGTTTGCAGTTATAATCTTAGTAAGTCATGTCAATGTCAGGGCTGCTCTGCAAACTTTCAGTGCCTTTACTGATTCTGTTTCCTTTTCCTTAGGACAAGGTAGCGCTGCCTCTTGTTGTAAAAATAGACGCCGAGTGTTTAAAAAGACCCGAAGCACATTCAATTTGAAGTTTCTTGCTGCCTAATGGCCAAAATTGAAAAGCCAAAATCAACCTCCAGAGATAATTAAAAAAATTCAACTGTGAAATTAAGCTATCAGCATGTTACCTTTTAACTAAAACCGATTAGCGTTATGTATGCTGTGAGCTGATATAGCCTTACCCAGGTAGGATCCCTGCTGACTTGAGCCTTATTAAAGACTGCTTTCATTAAAACACAAATTTCTGCAGGTCCATTTAGACTCAAACGCAGAATATTTGACTGAGTTTGCAATTTACAGAAATGAATTATTTTATTCTCAACTAGACATCGTTCTAGGTAACATCACTTTAGAGGCCAAAGCATTTCAGGGTGTGGGATCAAATATGTGGGAGGTGTTTACTATGGTTTAAAGGGAGTAACATATTTCTTTGCTTTAACCAGGATTCCTGTTCTTTCTCCTCGTTAGACTTATTTCCTAGTACACAAATATTTAGCCTTTTAACCAAGGTTTTCAGTTTGCATTTCAAAATTTAGAAATGTAACAAAATGTCCAGCTCCCTTAAAAACAGAAGCCCCCTTTAAAAAAAATCTTCAGGCCAGATTGTAATAAACTATTTCAGTAACACAGGCACGGGAACTCTGAAGTGTGTGAAACAATTAAAAGCACTCTTTATTACTTACCATGGAATGTTGTGTTACCTTGGTTACTTGCAAGTAAGACTGAATAGCGATGGATTCTCGGAAGCAGAAATGTCTGTACCTAAGGCATTGCCAACTATTTTGAATTCATTAGCAAAATAGTAAGACTACTTCAAAGAATAGGGGCTTGGCCCTAATCTGGCAATCAGATCTGGGTGCACATAACCCTCTGTCTATGCAGAGTCCCAGTGAACTTCATGTGGGCTCAAAGGCTCTGTTCCGGATTGCCTCTGACAAACTGCATCCTTTCCATGGCACAGTTTGTGAAACCCACTAATACGCACCCATGAGCAGACAGCAAAAAATCACCCCACGGGTCTGGGAATAAAGCAAAAACAGGATCACGTTGAAAAAGATTTTAATTGGTATTAGATTTTTGTGTTTACGGTTATGAAATGATAAAAAGTGAAGTTAAATATTGCGGATAGCGTTTCATTTTCAATCTGCCTATTCACTAGCTAGATCTATTCTCAAATTGTGTTTATAGTAAAAAAAAAAAAAAATCCATCCCCAAAATAATCACAGCCACCGCGCCATGGCCAGCGTGCTTCCTGTCCATTTCAGCAATAGAGTAACTTGTACTTTGCATTGGTACCCTTAATAGCTTTAGACCATATGCTTCACCATTTCTGGTTTGGTTTGGTTTTTGCTAAAAATCGATAGCGGAGATTTCACTCAAGCTATTCTGATTATAGAGCCTCAGTTGGTTTCTATGCCTGACTACTCACCGGGAGACAGCAGGGTACCGTGGATAGGGAATCAGACAGGGAGCCAGAAAAAATGGTTTAGATTCCCAGCTCTCTACATGACCTCTGTCTGTGCTACAATTTCCCCCTCTACAAATGGGGTGGTGGTTCTTACCCCCATGCGATGCACTTTGAGATCTATGGATATAAAGTATTATTATTATTGTTATTAACAACACAGCCTCTGTCTAATTCATGGACAAAAGTCTTTGGATTGTGCCAAATAGCTGAGACGCACATTTAGGCTGAAAGCTTTTAGACTAACAGGCTGCTGAAAGAGTAATTCCACTCCTCAGTAATGTTCTCTATACACATTTCAAGGGGCTTTTACTAGGGTTAGGAAATGGCTAATTTCCAGGGTCTCTAGCTTTTATTCTCTAGAATCAAATACCATGGGTTGGCTTTATTTCTGATCTAAAACCATTGCCTTCCATGGGCTTATACCAGGATCAATTAGGCCCAGCAAACATTATCTGCTTGTGCCATGGGCCTTTCCTCTGTGGTCTTTGGGTTCATCTGCTATAACCACATTACAGCAAGCTACAGCAGCTGGGCATCTGCCTCATTCTTTTTTATTTCCTTTTTGATACATCGAGGTGCCCTCCTACCTGCCAGTTGAGCAACCATGAGCAAATGATTTCGCAACCACATCTTGTGTTCCAAGTTTCCCAGTGTGCCAGTAACACGCTAATTGTCTTCTTGGCAGCCACAAGTCTCCCTCATCTTAGTGTTCTCGTCTTAACTGTGTAGGCATTCTGGCTTTGACACATTAACGGCATTAACTTAAACAATCAACTAGCTCGACAGATAGGTGAGGTGAGAGGGCGGCTCTGCTGCTGCCCTCTCTGCCCTTGTGGCCAGGTTCTCCAGGTTTAACTCGGCCCTCTCCTCTGTTGACTCCTTTGTCCCTCTCCGAGGGATGAATCCCGACATCCTTCCTCAGCTTACATTGGGGCCTCCTGCCGTCAAATTTCTCCTGAAGCTGGTGTGAGAAAGGCCTGTATTAACTGTTCTGGATAACTCTGCGGGGTCAGAGAGAGAACAATATCTGATCCCCAGGGCCTGTCCCTCTTCCTGCATGCCCCACAATTTCAGGGAATTTTCTGCAGGATGCAGCGCGTGTCTGTGTCTGCGCACGGAAATGACACTGTGAGGCCTTCTGAGCCACCTTCCATTCATGCCCCCATCCAGAGGGCTCCAGCTGTCTGGCTTTGTCTCTCCACACAAAGGCCTTACAATACTAGGCAGCTGAGCCAGGCGCAGAGCCGTATATAAAGGGATACAGAAGCGTACGGCAGGAAAGAAGAGTAGAGCAGATCCAATCCCATCTCTGCACAAGGCTGACCACCGCAGATTTCAGCAGATAGATTCAGCTAGCTTCCCAAGCAAGTAACAATTCTGTTCTAAAAGAGCCGAAGGTTTGCAGTAAGTCCCTTTACACCTTGGGTAGTTAAGTCATTCATAACAACAGTCATGTGGTTTGGCCAACTCCCTGGAAATTGTCAACATCAGGACATAAGCATTACATACAGCTTGGCTCCACACCCATTAATTAGCCATAAACTCTTAGTCAGCTCCCATTGCGATGTTAAGGGTAATCTGATTCCAGAAGAGTTGCTGATCAGGCACCAGAGTTTCTTCCCAAAAACTGGGCCGTGGGCAAAGTGGTTTATTATATTAGTTGAACTAATATGCTCATCTCTAGGCCAGCATGAGGCATTTGATAGATATACTGTTGCCCCTTCACCCTGAGCAGTTAGCCAATAGTAGAGGCCTTGCACAGTTGTTTCCATTAAGGCAGGGGTAGGCAACCTATGGCATGCGTGCCAAAGGCAGCATGCGAGCAGATTTTCAGTGGCACTCACGCTGCCCAGGTCCTGGCCACCGGTCCGGGGGTCTCTGCATTTTAATTTAATTGTAAATGAAGCTTCTTAAACATTTTAAAAACCTTATTTACTTTACATACACCAATATTTAATTATATATTATAGACTTATAGAGAAAGACCTTCTAAAAACGTTAAAATGTATGACTGGCACGCGAAACCTTAGATTAGAGTGAATAAATGAAGACTCGGCACACCACTTCTGAAAGGTTGCTGACCCCTGCATTAAGGTAAGAAATGGATGATAGGGGTCAAGTATTTCTTTGGTGCAATCTTGTTTATTTACAGGGTCCTGTTTCCCTAAATACAGAAGAAACAAACAACAACTATTTTCTTTTCTCAGTAATACACAAACCTGCTACTCCAGCAAACTCTGTGTCTGAAACCCCATCGCTACTTCCTCTCTGGAGCATGCTCACAAGTCTTTCTCTAGGCTTCGTCTGCCTCTCACACAAACACAGGCTACAAAACCAGTGTCCTAACCCCTCTGTTTGCAATCAGGGAAATCCTCACTCCACATGGCTTAGCTTTGACCTGCCATTTGCCTTGGGCTGTCCCTCCACTGTCTGTAGCTGTCTCTCTCTATATATTCTTAATAATCATTATTATTGGATCATTCATGAAACATTTACACACCTTTTAACACTGAGAATACATACATTTATGGGGGGAAGCCTAGAACAACCTCAACACAAACAAAAAATCATCCTTGTGTACAAATTTCAGATCCAGGTCTGGCCACTCCTAAATGCTGTTTGGTGCAAATGTGGTGATATGGACCTTCTTCCAGTCAATACCTATTAAACCCAGCAGCAAAAAAAAAAAAAAAAAAAAACTGTTGGGCAAGTCAAGAAAGAGGTCGGATCTGCCTGACAAAGTAATTCTTGTCTCCAAAGAGAAAAACATATGCTCACTCCCAAAGGGAAAATGCTTTATAAAATCAAGTACATAACTTAAACTCAGTACCATGAGTCATGCATTTGGCCCTTCACCAAAGTTTTTCTCTCTCTTCACTGTATGAGTCAGGATTTCTCAGTGGATACATTTTTATCTCCCAGCAAAGTCATGCTTTTCTCTAAATCTTTCACACATCCTGGGTAAGCACTTATATATAAATCTAATCTAAATAAACCACATAACTCCTGTAAGGGAAATTCTGCAGTACGGCTAGGGATATTAATATTTCTGACATACTCACACCAACCTATTTTCACTCGGTGTATGGGATATCACTCAGATCTCACGTGGGCCACTGTTCAGGTACAGGTTAGCCAAAAGTGGCCTCTGGTGGGTTCCACTCAGTGAAGAGAGGTGTGGCATAGGACTCAGTTAGCAACTCCTGAGTTCTAGTCCTAACTCAGTCACTGACACCCTCCCTGGCCTTGAGCATGTCACTTAATCTCTCTGTCTCAGCTCCTCCATATGTGAAATAGGGATAATATTTACTGTACCAAGTCTCAACATTTATGATAGAGCCAAGTGCAATAAGATAGTATTTAGCATGGGGAGTTTTAACATGAATATCTGGAAAATGACTGTGAGAGAAGCTGTATTAGGATGTGGAGCAGCCGCCCTTGGGATGTGGGGGAAGGTTCATCACTTGGGACGTTTACAAATAGACTGGCTAAAACAAGGTACACCTCCAGGAAGGACAACAGCTGTGATTAGTTCATTGTGAGGTTCCATAGGTTGTGCCTAAGTGATGCAGGAGCCTAAGTCCCATTTTCAGAAGTGATTTAGGCACTCAGGAGCATGCACTCTCTGCCAAAGCTTTCTCCCAAAACGTCTCCAGGGTCGGCATCTGATGGGGATGGCAAGAGCTCTGGGTGGACCAAGAGGAAGAATGATGAGAGCGAGAATAAAAACAGAGAGAGGATGGAATGAAAAATCTTCCCTGGCATGAGGCAGAGACGAGCTCAGATAAGAACGCTACACAAAGTGCCATGGATCAAAGCAGGATAATAGTACCGACAGATACCCAGAGGCTGTCCAACCAGTTCAGGCACACCCACACCTTCTTTACACGATAGCAGTGGCAAACAAAAGCCATCAGTACTTTTATCACTTCCATAAACTACACAAGTAATAAAAAGTCAGGAGCTGCTGCGTGCCTCCTTGAGAGTCCCACGTGCATGCTCAGGGCAGCAGAGTGCTACATTCGTACATTTACTGGGCTGGTGTCCTCTCTCCTGCCTGCCCAAAGCAGGTTTTATTTGCCCATCTTTCGCTAAAATAAAAACTAAGGAAAGAGCGAAAGCCCCAGACTGGTGGCCACAGCCAATCTGCAGCGGAGGACAGTCAGGGCTTTTTACCTCCACAAGCAGGAACAGACGTTGGTATAAATCGTGCAGTTGAGCACAGAGGAGGAGTGGACAAACCCATAGAGCCATTCACAGAACCAAGCCAAGCCTGCAACGGAACCTTCTAGGCTCTGCCAAGCACTCCGATCGGCCCAGGCCCACAGAAACGCCCACTTACCTCCAGCAGCTGGGCACTCCTCCCCCCCTGCCATGTTCTTCGATTTCCTGAGACCCACCCTGTCTCCCTGTTCTATGGCCAGCACCCCAAAGACCTGCTCTGGAGTGTGGGCACCTGGGTCACTTTGAAGATTGGCTCCAGAAGAGGGCATCCCCGCACTGCCACAGAGCAGTTGAGGAGAGGGGATTCCTAGACTGCCGGGGCAGGGCTGGCCAGGCTATGTACGCGTGGAGAGTGCAGCTCTGGTTCTGTGAAAAAGATCAGTCCAGATCCGCAAGTGTTTATCAACTTGGGTTTTTGGCCGGGTCTGAGCACTGACTTCAGTGGGGCTGCTCAGACACGCCAGGCTAGCCGGGATCAGAGCCAGAATGCAGAATTATTTGTGGGCTCTGAATTCCCACTGGCCTCGCTTCCAGTGAAGTGCTGATTTCTTTTCCGCTCCCATCGTTTAGGTTAAATTCTGCCTGTGCTTCTCCATGAGGCTCTTTTTATTCATTCCTTTGATTGTTTTATTCCTAAAAAAAACCCCACTTTTTATTCTACTCTATGGCTGTCTCCCCCTCTGCCCATGTGCCCACCCTTATCTCACTGCCTCCTCAGAGCACAGTTCTGTATTTTTAGCATGTGGCACTTTACCTCACTAGATATTTTTACCTTCTTTGCATAAGTGGTTTTCTGTGATCAGAGAAGAGAGAACATTTCAGTTTATGGATGCAGAACTAAACAGGAGTCAGAAAATTTATCTTTATAACCCTGACTGCCAATTCATCAAGACACAGTCCCCTGCCTAGAAGGGCCCATAAGAAATTATATTAAATGAAAAGCAAAAAAGTGTGTATGTGGTTTTGACGGGGGTGGGGGTGGTGAGAAGGAGCAAACAGCACAAGAGCCCGTGTGTGGCAGAAATACAGCTGGCAAACATGACCTTGGGGCTGAAATGCTAAACAGATATTTTTAAATGCTTGTTTAATAAAAAAGAAATAATTTACTATGAGCCTGGCATTGCTCAGGGTTGTGAATCATCACCAGGTGACGCATCATTAGGAGACAGCTCTGTGCATCATTCTGTTTGGGAATATTCTTCACAGAGTGGATAGAAAAGAGTGGATTCTCAATGCCTTGTCCTATGCTGTGGACTATCAGTATCTTTCCTAATCAATGCTCTCCCACCTGGGCACATGGATTTAAATCTCTAAGCCAGGTCTACTTTTTCAGGCATTAAGGAAAAAAGTCTTCTGCAAAGAAGGCAAAAAATGAGAGCTCAAGCAGGAATAGTGATGATGAGAGTGGCAAGCCCTGGAAGCTCTCACTATCTGGCATGTAACTGACTCCGTAGAATTGTTTCATGGCACCTGGTATTGGGGCCTAATGGAGTAAGCAGGAGGTCAGGAACTCTGGGCTCTGACACTGACTTGCTGTTTAGGAGTGGGCAAGTCTCTTAACCTCACAGTGTCTCAGTGTCCTCACCTGTAAAACAGGGATAACAACACTGACCTAACCAGGGCACAGAGGGAATTAGTGAGTGCTTCGACACAGAGTAAAGTGCAGTGCACGCTCGTCCTTCCCATCCCAAGGCTTCCAGACTTGTATTCCCTCAGAGCACACAAGTATTCTGAACCCTGGTGAGTGCCAGAAAAGCATGTGACAGTGGAAGTGCTACTGCCAACATGCTCCTATGTGCATGGACAATGCTGCCAGCAAAGTCCCACAGGATTATCAAGTGAAACATCTGACAGCCCCGTTGCTGCCAGTAGTAACACAAACACTGCCAGGATGCCAGGGAAGCATACCGCCATTGCCACGGTAGCAGTCACACTGAGTCGTGTAAGGCTCTTACCTGAGCCAGAGAATTTTTCCACAGGGAAAACATATCCTTCTCACTTTATCATATGCTCTGTGACTTATGAGGAGAGGCTGAGGGAACTGGGATTGTTTAGTCTCCAGAAGAGAAGAGTGAGGGGGGATTTGATAGCAGCTTTCAACTACCTGAAGGGGGGTTCCAAAGAGGATGGAGCTCGGCTGCTCTCAGTGGTGGCAGATGACAGAACAAGGAGCAATGGCCTCAAGTTGCAGTAGGGGAAGTTTAGGTTGTATATTAGGAAAAACTTTTTCACTAGGAGGGTGGTGAAGCACTGGAATGGGTTACCTAGGGAGGTGGTGGAATCTCCCTCCTTAGAGGTTTTTAAGGCCCGGCTTGACAAAGCCCTGGCTGGGATGATTTAGTTGGTGTTGGTCCTGCTTTGAGCAGGGGGTTGGACTAGATGACCTCTTGAGGTCCCTTCCAACCCTGATATTCTATGAGTCTATGATCCTATAACAGCACTAACATTTTAGGATGGAAACAGGCCACTGCAGCTGGTCTTCAGCAGATACATGGCTAATGTTTTATATTCTAAAGGGTTTGTTTATTCCCCTCTAAATGGCTCTGACTAGACACACCCATCGGAGCTCCAGTTGTAACTTGTGGTTTATCCATTATGGACCTTAATGGTCTTCTGAATAGTCCTGGAGGCAGCAGCAGGGGATGCAGGAGTGCACAAGAAGGAAGAACTGTGCAGGAGACCTGCTTACTGGCCTTGGGCTAAAGCTCACCTCCCCTACTCCTCTGCACTCTGTCCACACACAGCCCATTGCTCAGTTTACACAGGTGGAGAGAGTCTCAGCTACATAGAGGCACAGCACATACAGAAACCAAATGTGGTTTCCCTGCTTATGAACTCTGAACTCGGGTGCCAAACGCTGAGGAAGAAAAGTTCACGCTATTACATTCTGGACCTATATCATCTCAAATTTATACTAATGCTAATCAATAATACTTCACATTCATACAGCAAGGCAGGAGCACAGAACAAGTTCTGTAATAATTCAGCTTTTCTGAGCAGAGATCTTCCTCTGATGAAGTAAGATTTTAATTACACAGGTTGTTAGAATGCCAGTGAGGTCTCTGTGTATTTGTCCATACACACATATCTATGCTGAAGTGCTCCCAGTAATTTTGTGCATATATACTTTAATACTTTCTCCCATTAAAAGAACGTGGGTGACAGGTGCCTTTGAAATATGGCAGAGAGATTAGGTGGACAGACAGCTGGGACACAGAATGAGCATATGGTTATGAGCAATTCTTGGAGTCCTGAGATTGCTGTTAATATAGCAAGTGACGTTATTAGACAGTACAAACATTGTGTAAAGATAAAAAGGTTAGCACAGAAATTTACTTATTTGGGGTGGGATTTTCAAAGGCACCTAAGCAACTGAGGAGCTTCTGAAACTCCAAACTAGCTAACAATTGTCAGAAATATTATACAGTCTGGCTACATTCACTAATTTACCCTTGCCACGGTGCTGGTCACGTGTTTTTGCAATGGACTATAAGCACACTCGACCAGGATATTTTACATCAATGAACACGTTTGCCGAGTCTTCAGGTACACGATAAGTGATGGGAACAGCACACTGGGAGAGTCCAGATGGGTGTGTGATTGGAACTGCTCTGCACCACACAACCCAGCTTTACTCACTTGCTAGTGAGTTTGTGACAACAAGCTGACTCGGGAAGTTACCTGGTTTTGCTGTTCAGAGTGCTAATTGATGTCAGTGTTTTCCCTGTTCCAGAGACATAACATTATGCACAGTGCTTAATTTGTAATGAAAGAGGTGCTGGGCTCAAGCAATTTTTTTACATCCATAACTGATGCAGCAAGCCAGAGGTGCCGGGGCTCTGAACGGCCGAGCCCAGAGGTGCCGGGGCTCTGAACGGCCGAGCCCAGAGGTGCCGGGGCTCTGAACGGCCGAGCCCAGAGGTGCCGGGGCTCTGAACGGCCGAGCCCAGAGGTGCCGGGGCTCTGAACGGCCGAGCCCAGAGGTGCCGGGGCTCAGCCCTGGCATAAATTAAGTACTGATTATGCATCAGTTATGTCAATTTAGGATGTAAAGGGCGTTTATTTCAAATTCAACTGATAATAAGAGGCCAGTCCTGCCCCCCACTGACCTCAGGAGAGTGGGGTGGGGCTCTCACACATTATGATTGTGAATGTACAGTTTAATTCCAGTCAATTCCTCTCTTCATTTACGATTCATTTCCTGATGCAATGGAAATTCCGTTATCTCCAACACGAATTCTTATTCATGCTCAAGCTGCAGTTCTTACTGCGTCCGTACACAGGACGGTATCGCAAGTGGCAGAGGACGTCTAATGGGGAAGCTCCAGTTGGAGCGAGTGCAACAGAGGAGTTAGAACGGCTGCATTGTAATGATGATGTGCTGGAATTAATTCATTGCCATCTGTCTTTATTTGCTAACCCACTCGATCAGACACTACAAATATATTCAAACATGAGCGAAATATTTAAATTACGTGTATTACATCTCTTCTGAACATGCAACTCTCACTGGCACTCAAAATGTACTAGCACCAAGTACCCTTTGGAGCTGGACAGCCATTTTTGTCCAGTCCTCTGGTATGTAGCCATTGCATTTTAAATTCATAACATGAAATTAATGCAGACAAAGACGTTACATTAGGGTGGGTTTTTTAAAGGAATTCAAGGACAAAAAAAAAGGAAAGGAAACTTTAGAGTATCAGTGTGAAAAGCATTAAAGGATACTAAAATCTGTAAGTACCGGAAAAGCAAAAAAACACAATAAATAATTTAATTGTCTAGAACATTGTTTCTTATGTAAAATATACTTGCAAAGGACAAGGCAACAATAAATAAAGAAGGGGCTGTAGGCCTAATAAGGAAAGAGAATTAAATTAAGACGAAACCAACAGGAGAAAGTGAATAAAGACAGAGAAGGAAATAAATCCTCAGCCCCTGCACATCCATAAATGAATGACTGTATTCTAAAGAATTGAGCTTACAATGCCTGATTCTCCACTCACATCAGTATCGTAGTTCACACAGTCTCTCCTGACTGACATTGGTGTCAGGCCAGAAACAGGGCCTTTCTACCAGGCAGGAAGAGAAAAGTGATGATTTAAAATGTTTCACAATGACACGAGGGGGCAGACAATCAGGGCCAGACTGATTCAGCTCACAGGTAACGCCCCTTGTTTTCCAGTGTAAAGTGCAAAATGATGGACCAAAACTACGAACAGAAATTCGATATGCTAAAATCATGAACAATGGGATACAATGGTCACTGTTTAAAAAAAAATCATCCTCTGCCAACACCCAGGGCACCCTGCTGTCTCAGTACCAGGGCAGCTTTCACTAGACTTTGGGCATAACAAATAACTGCAGTGTCTCACACCACCTGGGCGAGTAAAGGCTGATTCCTTGAATGGCGCACGCTGCCTTGGACTGTCCTCTGACAAGGCTTGGGCGATAACGTACTAGGTCATTCTCCGCAGTGTCTTGGCAACACACAGACAGCAAACATCTTGAGCACACATACAGGATCAGAACTTCCCAAAGCCAGGGGACTGCAGGGGTGGACAAGCAGCCTGCAACAGCGAAACAGATTCAGATCTTCCCTGCTCTCTCTGCTCTCCTTGCCTTTGACGGTGTTGTGGAGTCAATATTTGAACCCTTTGTTCAGAGTGATTATGTGCCCATGACCCAATCAGGTCCAATCCCAGAACCAGGGCCGGCTCCAGGTTTTCTGCCACCCCAAGCAGCGGAAAAAAAAAAAAAAAGCTGATCGGCGGCACTTCGGTGGCAGCTCAATCGCGCCGCTTCATTCTTCGGCGGCACTTCAGCGGCGGGTCCTTCACTCCGTCTTCCTCTTCGGCGGCACTTCGGCAGCAGCTCAAAGAGGAAGAGAGGGACTGAGGGACCCGTTGCCGAATTCCTGCCACCCCAATCACAGACGGAGTGCCGCCCCTTTGTATTGGCCGCCCCAAGCACCTGCTTCCTTTACCAGTGCCTGAAGCCGGCCCTGCCCAGAACTGTTCTTTCAGTCCCCTCCATTGCTCCTCCAGGCCTCCTGCCCAATGCTTTTCAACCCCACCAGTTTGCTCCCTCTCTATGCTCTCCCATCCTATCTGATAGTGAAAGGTATACCTGCAACCCCCCAGACACTGCCTGCTCAGTGGGGCCATTTCTCCCGCAGAGTCTAACAGGAGACTCAACAGTGGATGTGCAGCGCGGTGGGGTAGTCGCAAATCTGCACAAGGCAGCCGGCCATTACCCCAGGAGGAAGCCCTCGCACCTGGAGCACTGTTCCCTTTTGATCGTGCAGAGTACAGTGGACATTGTACTGGGACTGAAAGGACACAGAAGGTATCTGCCCCAGAGTTGGGGGGCGGGGGGGAAATGAAGCAGAAGGATGACCTGGAGCAGAAAAGCAGTAACGACTGAAGAGTCGGGATTGGCCTAGGACAGAAAGGAAGAGATTGCTGGCAGCGGCACAGGAACACGGCCAAAGGGGAGGCCTCTCCCTCGCTCCCCACACAAGCACCGTGGAGAGCAGACAGGATGTAGTGATGTTTGTTTGTTCTTAGAGCTGAGACTTGGCTCTCCCCACCAGCCCCGAGATGGGGAGCCTGTCTGCCGGTGGGGTGCCATTCTGACTTGGCCCTACTACAAACAGTGGCCCTTGCCAGGACGTGACACATCCCGCCTCCGCAGCCAGAGGGGGCTCAGTGTCAGAGGCTGAGACAAGATGTTTTAAAACAGAAAGGAAAAAGAAGAGAAGAAAGAGCAGCAGGGCCGTTCCTAGGGGCCCCGCCCATCTCACTCAGCACGCCGGCGCTGGTGGGCAGCCCTGAGGACCGGCACTCATTCCTTCACAAGCAGGAGCTCAGGCGCTGAAGCCGATGAGGGGACCAGAATACCATCAGCTCACACCAGAGAGGCTCCTAACCACAAGAAGCGCTCACAGCCACTGACGCCGTGAACTCCTCATCGGTTCCAGGAGGAGCGGGACGAATCTTTGGGGGAGAAAAGGGGATTCGGAAGCGGCAGGAAGGAGCTCTCTGGGCCCCTGAAATACAAGCATGGCAGAGACACACAGCGCGACTCATGATACATTATTTAAATTACCTTCCTTTGTAGGAGGACTGCCTGGCAGTAGCGCTGAGGGGCCCGAGTGCTGTCGTGAATCAATGCACTGCTGCTTAGGTTCAGCTGTCTAGTCTAATGGGAAACATTTAGGAGCTGCCGTGGGCGGTAGAGAGATTCCCGTCATTGTCTGGAGAACTGATTAATTGAAGGGGATGACCAGGAGGCTTGGCAAACAGGAGCCCACTTTGCAATATATTTACCGAGTTGTGCTCTTAGGCCTCAGACTTCGGCTCATGTTCATTTTTGGTTATTTATTTATTCCACAGCAAAACAGAACCTCACAGGGGTTTTCTGTCTATTAAAAAAATCTCACAACTGACCCTCTCTGACTAGCCCACTCCTCAGGCCACTCACAGTTACAGAAAATTGCCACTTCGGAAGCAGGAAACATTTCCAAAACAGATAAGCATTTTAATGTCCATGGTTCTTTTAAAAGTATTGCACTGTAACACAGGCGAATCCCTGTGATCAATGATGTGGCTACCAACAAACGTAGGAGGTAAGGGACCTATCCCCACACAGGAGATAACTATTCATCTGCTGTGCCACCACACGTAGGGTGAAGGAAGGAATACAAGCAACCCAACAAGAGCAGGTCAGTGCAAATAGAGGGACCTGGAAGTAGTCTAAGGTGCTTCTCTAGCTCTGCGTTTTATGTTTAGATAGATTTCCGTTCCGCACTAACTAAAGCCCTGGGGCAGTGCTCTGGTGGACGGCCATCCCCAGCCGAGAGGGGTTATGAGGTGGAATCCAGCTACAGCCGTGGCCTGAGTCAATAGTGCCTTGCGGGCACTGCTGGAGCTGAAACAAATTGTAACCTAAAAATGATTCACTTCTGCATTCTAGCTCAGGAAACAACACACCGCCTGCAACTTTACTTTAGTCTAACTCATGAAACATGATATTTCTTACAGGGAAATCAAGAGAATTTTCTGTCACAAAATTTTGGTAATATAGCAAGAGTGTCTTTGATCTGTGGGCAATCACAGACTTCATCAAAGCTGATGGGCCTGCTAGCCCCCTTTCATTCAGGCTAAATGAGAGAGCAACTAAATACCCATTTGTTTAGTCATAGCTGAAATATGGCACAGACCAATTCGGGAAGGCTTAAGTAGAATCAGAGCCATGTGGCCTGATTGCAAATGTAAGGGCAGGGGCATTCATTTGGTCACAGCTGTGTGAGTCCTCACAGCTGTAGTCCACGAAAGCTTATGCTCTAATAAATTTGTTAGTCTCGAAGGTGCCACAAGTACTCCTGTTCTTCTTTTTGCGGATACAGACTAACACGGCTGCTACTCTGAAAGCTGTGTGAGTGTATACAGAAGGAACTAGAAAGCAAATAGGCAGCAAGAGATGCAGTGTGATTGTGACCCTGGGAGGAAGCCAAGAGAGAATGGCTTTTGGGCAGAGTACTGGCTTGAAAGGCACAGGTATGGAAACAATGAAAGGAAACTGCCTGCTATTGTTGTTCCTACTGTGTTCGGGGAAGCAGGACTTCGTGGACATTTTCTGTAAAGAAACAGGATTGCACCAAAGAAACACCTGACTCGCATCAATTTCTACTCCTAATGGAAGCAGCCTGGCAAGAAGCCGAATATTGGCTAACTGTTCGGGCCAAGGATCAACGATAGATAGATAGATAGATAGATAGATAGATAGATAGATAGATATAGGTGCTAGGCAGAAGACATATTTCTATGCCATGGGAAATTTCAATGTTTATTTTCATCCCAAATTGAGATGAAAAGTCAAAATGTCAACAATTTTCACAGAAAATAGTTCAGAAAAAAAAATTCATTCAGAAATGTGAAACAAAAAGTTTAAATATTTCCCACTGAAATGAAAATTTTTGTTGCAAAATGCTGTTTCTAAAAGAAAAATTTCCTTTCACATCAGCATTTTGACTTAAAACAACAACTTATGTTGAAATGTCCATTTGAAACAATATTGCAAACAAACAAAAAATCAACTGGTTAACTGGTTTTAACATGTGGATTTAAATTGAAAAATTTAGCTTAGATTTTACTAACGAAAATTGATTTTTTTTTTTTGTCAAAAATCAATATTTTCTAAGTTAACAAAACTGCATTTTCTGATGGAGAATTATTTTTGGTAAAAAATTTCAGACACACACACACACACACACCCCATAGAATTAAGAACTCCAAAAGCCACTCATACTCCCCCTCGGATCTTTTAAGCACCCAAGAGCTGCTTCATGGATTGCTGTGTGAGAAGCAGAACTGCACAGACATTCTCTACTCTGAAACATACTGTCAGTACCTACTCATTAAGAATCCAATGCGGCAAACATTCGTTGGGTGTGCGTCTTCCTGCCAGTCTCATCCCATTGCCAGCGGATAACGGCCAGGCAGATGACCAGCAGGGATTGCTGACAACATTCATTATTTCTTATTTATTTGTATCTTAAAACAAAACTTTG
Source organism: Malaclemys terrapin pileata (assembly GCF_027887155.1). Lineage (NCBI taxonomy): Eukaryota > Metazoa > Chordata > Testudines > Emydidae > Malaclemys > Malaclemys terrapin. The sequence continues at coordinate 1,643,274 of NC_071513.1, read as the reverse complement.
ACTCCAAAGCAGCTGATTATGCTCACAGCATCTCTGTGGACGCACATATTCCCTTCACAGCTCCCCCTGATCTCCCTTCCCCTTCCACAATGGGGCCTGAAGGGATTGGGGCCTCTGTGTGATACTGGAACACAGAAATAAAAACCTACATTGGTACTAGTGATGGAAGTCAATGGGACTGCCCCGATGGTGAATATACTCCAGATCAAGACTAAATGATGTTGAAAAGTAGACATGAAAAAGGAGACGGAAAGATGAAAGCTGGTTAAACAAACACATAGTTCAAATGAATAAAAAAAATGCCATTTACCAGAAACAGTGTGGGAAGGCATTAAAAAAGCACAAACGGAAATAAATGAGAAAGTCAGGAACTCAGCTCTGAGACTTATCTCAGTGCCCCTTTCATCCACCAGAGCTGCACACGGTGATGTGATGACAAAATACTATCTGTGAGGCAAAACACGCCGCTCTCTGCTAGAGCGCAGACAATATGCTGGTAGCGTGCACTTAGCTGGGTTCCCCCCGCCGGTATTTGGTGGTTATCAATATTTGCAAACAAAGAATATAACTGAAATCCATGATACAGCACATATATGTAGACACACGCATGGACATATTCACACAAAACACAACAGCAGCTTTGAGGCTGTGATATGTATTTATGAAGGAACAAAAAGTGACTTTCATCTTATCCAGTTCTATTATCGCCCTGTCTATACGAGAAAGTTGCATCCCTTTAATTTAAATGGGCTTTCAAACCCATTTAAGTTAAACCAGAGCAAACCCCTTTTTGGACACTCCTACTGGGTTTAAGAGTGGCTTATTTCAGTTTAATTTAAACCAATTCCTGATCAATTTAAGCTAAACTGAAATAAACCAAAATTAAACTGTCCACACAGCCTTTTGCAGCCCTTGGTAACTAAACTGGTTTAAAATCACACGTCTAGCAAAGACCAATGCTGCCTTCTCGTGTAGACCAGCCCTAATGTCCTTGCTAATGCCCTCTCCAAGGATCACAGCAGGCCTCTGAACAAGGGGGGGGGGGGGATTGAGGAATACTATCAAACACTGTCCATTCACAGGGACTGCTTAGAGGGAGAAAGCCCTGCCAGGCAATGAAGAGTTACGAAAACAAAGGAAAATAAAACTATTTTGTGAGTTTAGAAATTGCAAATTACAGATGGAAAATCTCAAGTATTACAGGATTAAAGCCTGTATCTAAAAATACTCAACATTAAAAGATTATCCCAGTATGTTCTCACACCCCCACCTCGTATAGCCTGGACTAAACCATGAGCTCCCATGAGGTACCTCTGCGGAGGTTCTCGTAGGCAGCTCTGGCTGAAACGTAAAGCTGCCCTCTCCTGGCAGAACACTCCGTGGCTTCAGCATCACATGGCCGGGACGCCTCCCCCAGGGCAGCAGCCACCACTGGGACAATTCACTTCTAATCCCCCGAGAAGCGCAGACGCGAATACGTTTTACTGCATAAGACAAATGACAACTCTATTGGAAAAGGCAGAACCCAGGGCCTGCATGGCCTGCTAGAGCAGCAGCACTGGCCAGAAGGCAGGGACAGGACGTGCTCACCAATCATCCGGGCTCACTCCACTTCACAGTCCTCGGAAGATTATTTCTGCAAGAAATGGCACAGCCACCTGAAGAGACCCTTCGTTGCACTGGAGGCTCAGACGCTATTAGATACCAGTTCGAAACACATCTGCGGGTGTCACAGCAGGACGGCTGTCAGCATAGGATACATCAAAGGTTAAAAAACTCTATTCTGGAGCAAAACCATTCCAGTCCCAGGCAGTCGCACAACAAGCTTCATCCAGATTCACATGAGCCAAATCTCGGTAGCATAGAGACAGACTCCGTGCTTCTGTCCTCCTTTCCTCTCCAACACGTATGTCCAGCCCTCCACCACGCTGGGCTGTGTCAGGGCAGTAGGTTCTTTACAGAATCAACATATTGGCAGCTGGGAATTCTGGTCCAAACTGGAGGTAGCAGGAGGATGTTCTTTGTGGCTCAGCTCACAAAGTTAAGAGCTGTGTTGAAATTTCAGTACAAAAATACAACATAGGCTAGTGATTTTCACTGAGGTTTCTTTGTCTGAAGCCATCCTACATTTCCTCAGTGTCTTGGACAACTACACCTGACTGCACTTTCAGCCCAAGGTTAGTTGCCAGGCAGTGTGTCTAGGCTGGGAAGGGATCCAACAGAGAGCAAACACGCCACAATCAGACACCTTGCTTCCTTTCCTCTTCCCTTTGCTTCCTCATTTATGCCCTGGTTACAGTGCTGAGTATCAGTGGGGCAGAATTACACCCTTCAGCACCCATTGCAGGTGCTAAGAAAACTCGAATACTTCTGAGTAATGTGGAGTAGCCACTGGTCTCTGGGTAGAAGGATGTTCTCTGTCCAAACTCCTGGATCACAAATGTTGCGATGTTTGAGGCGATGCTAATTTGAGGCTCAGTCTGAGCAAATTTCTGAGGGCAATTTTCACTCCGAAGAGCAACATAATAGACCTGGGTGTCTGCGGCTGAGTGTGCCGGTTTCAGTGCACTTTGAAGCATTCGCAACGTGCAGTCAGTGACCTTCAGACCCTGCTATAAAGCAGGAATAGCTCAGCACCTCCTCAGGCAGGTGGTCTTCATTTCCCTAACCCCAAACTGGCCCATATGGCAGACCCCTAAAAACTCCAAATGCCACAAAGTAGGGCCCATGCACCATCTCTACCTGGAGCGAGGTCTGTCCTGACATTGGCCTGTCTTAACACAGGGAAAGAGGAAGCCGGGGTAGGATCCCTGGGTGCAACAAGCCACCAACGTCATCATCTCTCTGTTTTAGGTTGCCTTTTGATTCATGTTTGAAAAATCAGGAGCTGTTTTAATGCCTCCCAGCAGGAAATAAGAAAATAAGATTTCCAACTCTGCTCTAAGGCTCCATAAAAGCACCATTAACAGGACCAGTGTACCTGTGACAGTCTTAGCTAGTTAACAACACTGCCTATTTTCAGACGTATTCCAGCAAACGATACTATTCATAAAGTTCCTTGTAACTGTTGGCTAGGTCACCTCTTGCGCCACCCCCAAATAGGGTGACCAGACAGCAAGTGTGAAAAATTGGGACAGGGGTGGGGGGAAATAGGCGCCTATATAAGAAAAAGACCCAAAAATCGGGACTGTCCCTATAAAATTGGGACATCTGGTCACCCTACCCCCATGGAGGAATCAGAATCACAAAAAAAAATTAATGTCATGTAAAAAAATTTAAAAGCTGGCTGCTTAATTCAAGCTGAGCCCAAGAAATAAGAGTCAAAGTAGTCTATACAATTGCCATTACAATTCCTCTATAATTAAGATGTAAATAAGGCTCAGCATTAATCACTCCTTCCCCCTGAGATGCAAATGCCTCACTGCTGTGATGCTCCAAACTCCTGCTGCCCCAGGGAGTTCAGATTCTAACCTCACTAGTGTGGCAGTAAAACACGCTGCTTCCTCCTTTGCAATGCTAGACCCCCTGCCTCTGTCTGTGAACGGCAGCCAAGGAATTAGGGTGTGGAGTAATTGTAGAAGCGGCATTATCAGTCAATTGAGCTGGACTTTGGTCTACTGTATGTGGTGCCTCCTGGAGCCATGATCGGAACAGATGGATTCCCGGAGACTATGAGGAAAATCCTGGACTATTGGCATCCCCTACTATTAAGTCAGTGATGAACAGAGCAGTCATTGACAACCTCTGCGGTTTCTTCTACAGACACACAAGTAACTGCATGCCAAATGAGTGCATTTCCCCAATTTTCCTCTGGAAAGTGTGGGGTACACTTTTAAGGTAGTAACTTGGGACTTGGTACATGACTCCATAATGGTGGTACCCATGTAGTTAAATCCTTCTGTCTCTCCTTTCACACACACCCCCACACACACTATGTCACAATGAGTCCTCTATGATACTTTGCACGAAAACTCTTGATCTTAATTCATGTTTTGGGATTTCCAGCCTTATAGTGCTCTAATTGATATTCTTTCCAAATCAAGCTACATAACGTAGTTCAAATTAAATCAGACCAATTGGGAATTTCATTAGTTCAGTCATTCAAGAGTAATATGGGTTTTTTCCCGGAGAAGACTGTTTTCAGGCTCATGGCTGTTGAAGGATTTTGGATTAGTCTTTTTTTCTTTGCTAGGACCAATGACAGGAACAATCCAGGTTCGAAGCTCACGACAGCAGTGCTGCACACAGAGCCATTCCCTTATCACTCAGTGGCGATGGCTATTTTCCCTGAGTGAAGATTGATGAAATGGCTCTGTGAGCAGAGGCAGCGCGGTACGTGTGTGTCCTAGCCAGCGCTGGGGCTATCTGTGGCATGGGAGCCCAGCATACTATAATCTGGCTGTGAGCTGTACTCCTAGTCACTCCATTTCTGTGGCTTTTGACTTGATTACTGAACTGTTTTGCCTGTGCAGTTCACGTCCTGCCAGTGAGTGGCTTAAGGACATTTTAAGGGATCTAGTAAACAATGTTGGAAGTGAAACAGATCAATCATCTCATCAAAATAAAATGACAGTGTACAGAGAAAGGGATGGCTTGATGGCATTGTTAGCACCCATTAAAGTACTACAAAGATTAACGTGAACAACATATTTTGCTCGAGCCCTTTACTGCTTGTTTATGCGCAGAAAGAGACTCTATACCCACGTGTAATACTCAGGGCCAGATCCTCAGCTGGTGCAAACTGTCGTAGTGCCACTGACTTCAATGTAGCTGTGACAGTTTACACCAGCTGAGGTTTGCTGTGGAGTTCAGGCCCACCAAAGATCTTGCTAGTCTTCCAAAATCAGAGACAAGCCAGGGTCTGATATTCCCACCATTGCGTATAGCACTTTTCAAACATGTCACAACAGGAGAAGGCACAGGTGTAACATGGCCAGGTCTGTGTCTAGATTTCCCCCAGCAGGGCCATACTCAGAGCTATTGACCCTTACCACCACACACCACTTGTGGTTTTCACATATTATATGCCCAAATGGTTGTTTCCATTCACCTTTTAGGTCTTTGTAGTTACTTTCCATTCAGGCAGTACTGAGTAACCGCTACACAATGCCGGGCGCGAGGTGGTCTCTTTTGTCCCAGGTAGTTCACACTATGCTGCCTACACAACCCATTTGCATTCCGCTCTATTTCCATTCCACTCTGGCAGAAACGTCGGGTGCGTGGCCCTCCACACCCAACTTTCCAATAGCTGCCATCAATCCGTAACCCACTTCTGCTGGGGTCAGAGTTCCACTTCTGGGAGCACATCCCCTCCCTGGTATTCAGTAAAACCCGACGCCATGGTGACAGCGGGGAAGGCCTGATTGTATAAGGGTGACCAGAAAGCAAGAGTGAAAAATCAGGACGAGATTGGGAGGTAATAGGAGCCAATATGAGAAAAAGCCCCAAATATCGGGACTGTCCCCATAATATTGGGACATCTGGTCACCCTAGATTGACCAGAGATGTACCCGATTACCAGGCCAGACTGGGGCTGGGGAGTCATAGAATCATAGACTCATAGAATATCAGGGTTGGAAGGGACCTCAGGAGGTATCTAGTCCAACCCCCTGCTCAAAGCAGGACCAATCCCCAACTAAATCAACCCAGCCAGGGCTTTGTCAAGCCGGGCCTTAAAAACCTCCAAGGAAGGAGATTCCACCACCTCCCTAGGTAACGCATTCCAGTGCTTCACCACCCTCCTAGTGAAATAGTGTTTCCTAATATCCAACCTGGACTGCCCCCACTGCATCTTGAGACCATTGCTCCTTGTTCTGTAATCTGCCACCACTGAGAACAGCCGAGCTCCATCCTCTTTGGAACCCCCTTTCAGGTAGTTGAAAGCAGCTATCAAATTCCCCCCTCATTCTTCTCTTCTGCAGACTAAACAATCCCAGTTCCCTCAGCCTCTCCTCATAAGTCATGTGCTCCAGCCCCCTAATCATTTTTGTTGGCCTCCGCTGGACTCTTTCCAATTTTTCCACATCCTTCTTGTAGTGTGGGGCCCAAAACTGGACACAGTATTCCAGATGAGGCCTCACCAATGTCGAATAAGCCATCAGGAGTGCCGCCAGCTTTTTTGACACCCTAGGCGGCGGAAGATCCCGCCCCCGAAATATTGCCCCCGACAGAGGCGGCAGAAGGTCCCGCCCCCAGAATGCCGACGATGACCAGGGCAGCCGAAGATGTGGTCACCGCCCTCCAAATGTTAGTACCCTAGGCGACCGCCTAGGTCGCCTAATGAGTTGTGCCGGCCCTGTGAGCCATGTAGCCCATTACAAGGGAAATTGTATAAAAGGAGACAGGAAGGAAGGGGTGGGAGGAGGAGAGGAACAGAAGGCCAGGAGAGCCTGACAAAGGAGGTCCCTGGGTGGAGGCAGCTTTGGGGGAAGAGGCTAGGAAGCTGAGATACAGGGTGTAAAGGCCTGGAGACACTGCGTAGATTGGAGGAGGGATTCAAACACTGTAAATAAATGACACAGGGATGTTTACAAGCAAGGTGGTCTCCATGTGGCCTGTGTTTGTGGCAGAGGCAGGGGTGCGACACGCTGCCCTTACAAGGAATACAACGCTGGACATTTGAGCTACAAAACTGTAAAATATTTAAAGAGTAATTACTGCCATGGAGTGAAAGGTTATCTTACCACAGGACACATCAGGTGTTGTGCAGCTAGACTAAAACCCACTGGTGGCCACATACAGTAGAGTTGCAACAATTCCTCTCTAGCAGCCTGAGGACTCCACATTTACTGAAGCCCTGGACTCCAAGTAGCTGGTTCTCTCTCCACCTCTCTCTCAAGTCTTCTAGCCAAGTCTCCGCAGTTTCTTCCGTCTCCCTATATCACAGAAAACAGTGGAGTCCCCCGACACTGTCCTCTCCGAGATCCCTGACTCACCGCTGTCTAAAAGAGATGCTGCGGCACATCTTTCGTGCTAGTCCGGGATAGAACTAAAGTGCATTGATCAGCACTGCCTGGAGATTGAATTACTTTTATTTCAATCAATATTTCAACACAGCCCAGATTTAGGGTTGCCAATTGTGGTTGGATGTATTCCTGGAGGTTTCATCATATGACATAATCTTTAATTATGGAGGGTTGAGGGTTGCAAACCTATCCAGACTAGCAGCTAGAATCTCCCTGTGAGACACCCCAAATGGCTAATAGCCGTTAGAGCCAGTGTGGATGAAGAAATCTAGCAATGAGCAGGGGTACTCAAAAGAACCAACACAACGCTATTTCATTATTTGCCTTGGACAATGAACACTAGCACTGCCCTAAATGACATCTGAAGATAAATACAAAAGTGGCAGAGCTGCTGGGCAGAGAACAAAGATCACAGATGTACTGGTAAAAAAGGGAAAGTATTTAAAAAAAAAAAACCAACTTGACGATGACCAAAGAGAGAGCAAAACATTTTGCAAGGAGTTTTACTTATACTGTGAAGCAAACCTGTTTATTTTCTGCTGCTGATAGACTATTAAATTGACAGTAAGTGTGGCATTTGTTTTCATTCCCCTAACAATCTGAGACCACCTGCATAATTCCAGTGCTACAGAGGAATTAATTCACCGCTTAGTTTATTTAAACTTTGTAGCTGAGAGTGCGATATAGCATACCCTCCTGTTCAAAATACTAGAGAAAAGATATTAGGCCCAGATTATTAAAGATATTTAAGCATTCCTGCACGCAGCGTCACAATGCCCAACTGATTTAGGAACCCAGATCTCATTTTCAAACAGGATTTAGGCTCCTAAGTGCCTAACCGCCTTTTGGAAATTAGATTTAGGTTCCTAAATCAGTTAGGCATTGTTACACTGAGCGCAGCAATGCCTAAATACCTTAATATCTGGGCCTTAGTGCTTTGGAAAGTACAGTGGAACCCAGATGAATGACACTGATTCTGGAGAACTGAATTAAAGATGAGAGCTGATGCAAAATTTCCCATTTAAACTTCTTCCCCCTTTTTTTCATTTAAAAAACAAATGAACATTTTTGCAGAAAATTAACATTTCATTCAAAATTTTCCAGGTTGGTTGACAAAAAGCTGAGACAGAAAATTGGAAAGTTCAATTTTCTTTTAAAAAGGGGTTGAACACCAAAAAACTAGACAATTTGTTCAAAAATGTTTCAAAAATAAAAAAAAATTCATTTCTTGCCATTTCCCCCCTCCTCCACAGAAAATACTTACCGTTTTGCAACCATCTCTAGTCAAGTGAAAATGTCAAAGGAGATAGGCATAATCTCACTATAGGATGGAATCACTATGGCCTACTAAATGTTTTGAAAATTATGGCAGGCTGAGAGACGGTATTGGAATAATGAGGGGCTCCAAAAATGGGAAAGAACAGAGCTGTCGCAGTTGCTCTGGAAATGAGATACATGTTTGCTGCTCCCGCAGTCCAGAGAAGAATCAGACTGGTGCACAAATACATCACACACTGCATGGGACTCCAGAACATACAGGTTATTATATGGAGTCACATGACAGGAGGGACTTGGAAAACTGCTTCTTGATACTCCCACCCCACTGCCCCACAAAACTGTGTGATGCCAGAACAGCTGCTTTCTGCATATGGCTTTGTGACACGGCAATAACTTCTGCCTTAGCCCAGGGAGGAGTGAGGAAAAACTCTTCCAACAAAATACCGCCACACTGCTGTAACCCCTCAACGTTCATCCAGATCCCTTGGTCACCTTTTTCCTCTGCTGCAATTTGTCAACCCACTTCACAGAGAACCTGGGAGAGTCCATGCTCTCTGGTCAAAGACTGATATTCCCAGCGCAAACAGAATTAATCCTGGATAAAGATTACTGGCCACAACCTAGCCCCTGATAGGTCTGCTTTGGCTCCCGTGAGCTGGCAGCTGCAGTTTTGGCAGGCTTCCCTTAACCACTTCCTCCTTCAAAGTGTAGCCAGTCTATCGCCCTTTGCTCCAAAGCTAGTAAACTTGTTGGTGTGACTTCCTGTAATCCTCAGCTGATCTCGTAAATGTCTGTAACCAGAAATCAGCAAATTAATTACCTCTGCTGGCATGAGCACAACATCTATTTTAAAGTGCTCCATCTCACAGCTTAATGACATTTTCTGCTGCACACGCTTGATCCGGCAGCTCCAAATGTTCTCAACTTCCTTGTCTGATAACCATTGTTTTCACACTCAGCAAAATGTGTGCTCGTTATAAGCACACACACCAGTTGGGACCTTTCCAAGTTCAGCGGGTTTTAAGTTATCTTTGTAGAAGGGAGAAAAATAAGGAAAATGAATGTATATGTTTTCAATCTGTTTCATCAACTCCCAAAGCAACTGAAGGGATTTCATGCAAACTTTCTAAAGTCACCGTAGTACAAAAAGCCTTGTTTGCCAAAACGCGTTTCCAAAAGCTACCTGCTTTTGTAAAAGAAGCTGGTTAGAATAAAAAGAGTTTTGCTACCATAGCTATACCTTGTATGACCACTGAAACTGCTAGAGAAACGCGTACACATGTGCACAGAGTAGCACGACATCTAGTTGGAAAAATAACAGAAGAAATTATAGCAGCCGTCTACTCAAAACTATTAACCCTCAGAGATGGCAACTTATCTTCACAGCCAAAAGTGTCTTTTGCAATTATTTAAGTTAACAGCATGGCATCTTAATCATATTCCTTAGCATGTATTAGACTGGGGAATGGGACATCCTTTTGTTAAAGCTGTCTGAGTTTGAAATTTTCTTTACATTACAAGCATCAGAGAAACAAAATAAGAATGTGGAGCAATTGTCTTGTGGCAATGACAGAGATAACGATTGGAAAAAACACATTAAAAATTGTAATGCATGCAATGGTGACATCTCTTAAAAACAAAAGTAATTCTCGCTAATGCTCTTAGAAAATTGTTTTCTTGTTCAAGACACTGGAGTCTGTATGATCTATTATGCAGCTGGACATATTGAATAATATGACAAGTACAAATACTGGTTTAGAATCAAATAATAAAATCCACAAAACTAAATCAGCCGAGAGCAACCCCGGACTGAATCAGAGCCCGTCTGTTGGAGTTAGCACTAAGGGTCTGAAGTCAGAGCGAGTGGAGGTTCCTCAGCACCAGGAAGAAGTGGTAAACATCTGACAGGCTTTGCCCCCACTAGCTCCTCAGAAAAGATATAAGCAAGCCAAGTAAATTAATTCTCACCACACTGCGCCAGTACTAGGGGAACATTTTTTGCCTCCTCAAACATGTCACTGAGACGGGGATGCATTTTTCATCATCTAATAACAGGGCTTTAATGAGATTTCTGTAGCCGCAGGTGCAGATAATCAGATGAGGCTGCTGAGCTGACACCTCAACATTTAATTTGACCACTACCCTATCACCGCTTTCCCTAGCCCAGCAGAAGTTCATTTCACCAGATTTTTTATTTACAAGGATGTCCCTGCACACAGTATCAAATCTAAATGGCTCTATGCCATCTCTCACACAGAAATTGTCAGAGCGTTTTCCATAAGTAAAAACTAGATGTTCAAGTTCCATAAAATATCAGATCATACAGATTATTGTTTAATGAGAGAGTCACACCACTATACCATACCATCGCCATTTATGCAACACATACAAAACAGAGTAGTGCCCTAAACCACTATAGTATTACACCTTTTTTTACATATCTGAATACAGTCGGTTCGTTTTACTTTAACTCTGAGACTATAAGAATCTCACTCGTATCCTCTGATCTACATATCACCGACCCCAGGCAACAGTCACAAGAGCGAAATGCCTGCAAGCTGCCAGGAAATTTTATAAAAACACCATAATAGAGGCTCACATTAAATGTATACTCCAGAGGGAGTGAACAAAACAGGGAATCCAAGTGATCCAATCCCTGTCGCTCATTCCCAGCTTCTGGCAAATAGACGCTAGGGACACCATCCCTGCCCATCCTGGCTAATAGCCATTGATGGACCTATCCTCCATGAATTTATCTAGTTCCTTTTTGAACCCTGAAAAGATTCCAACATTTTCATTTTATATTTTAAAAGGTGATTTTTCATTAAAAAAGTTTTGAATGAGAAAATGTGACCAGCCCTATTAGTGATGAAGTAGGGTACAGAGACCAAAAACAGTAAGTAGCAGAGTGAATTACAGCAGTAGAGGGTGAAATATGCACATAGGATGAAATGCACCTCAGTGCGGAGCACAAGGCCTTGGCTCCATTTAAATCCCACTTAAATATCATTTTGAGGATTTCAGTAAGAATTAAATGTGACACAGATCTTGTGCTAGCCCTCTATATAAGAGTGAATTTCACCTGCAATGTAGTTTTGAGACCCCGTCACACACACAATGAATTTTCCCAGTGAGGAATTTTAGTTTGCAAAAACAAATTAAAATATTTCTATGAAACATAAATCATTATCTCCTTAAAATTCATCAGATGTATATTGATCTCCATTATGTCCACATTGCATGCGCTGTGTATGTAATAAAAATACACACAGCATGTACAATGAGGACAACATAGAGCCAGGTTTGCAGGGGCTGAGCAGCAGGATCGAAGGGAAAACAGCATTCATTTTTTGGACTGGCATTTACTGAAATATGAATTCATCCGACTGAAGACAAAAAACAGCCTTGAAGATTAAAATGCATTGGAGAACACCATTAATTTATCAGATTTCACATTCAAAATGAAATACAGTCCATACAAAGACTTTTTAAAATAGATAGAGGAAATAATATATTGACAATGCCAATCAAACTGATAACAGTCTAGGAGTTTGCAAGAGTTACTTAGAGCTCAGTGCACTTGCCAATCCACCTGGGGAGTCGTTTTTTTAAAAAGACTGCTTTACTTACATTGTTAACACCTCTTCTATTACATAGCTTTTTTAAAATTAGTTGTTATTGATAATTGCTGAGAACGCTCTGTAAAACATGAGACATTTTTTCCCATTATGTCAAATTGAAATTGAAAATGTTTTTTAAACCCCACAAAACAGTGCATAATTTAGTGCTTCAGTTTTGCCATAATTTAAAACCCAGAGATTTTACATATTTACTGAAGTTAGCCATTCGGATTGTAAAATTGCAGTGGGAAGCACCCATCTGGAGACGCCAGAAACCTCCAACAGGTGATTAAAGAGCAATCGATCACCTTAGATCACAATGGTTTGGGCAGAGAGGAGACGTGAGCAGTCATAGGTGCAGGAACTAGGGGTGCGGAGGATGCTGCAGCACCCCCACATTTTACATGGGTCCCAGCTCCCCTCCCAATATGCCCACAGCTCTCGGCTCCCTTCCCCACGCCCACCCCCAGCTGTGGCCCCAGCCTCGGCCCCCTTACATGTGTCCAGGTCCCCCCTCCTGGAGACACAGCCCTGCTCCTGGCTCCAGCTCTGGGGGAGGGGGGTGGACTGGGGTAAGGGGGCTGACTTTAAGCACCCCCACTATTTAAAATGTTCCAGTGCCACTGTGACGAGTCAAGACTTCAAAAGTTCTGTGACACGGAAATTTATTAAAACATGAAATTAACCCAGGCTGCAGCCTGTGTAGGATTCTCCAGATTCATGCCGTAGCCAGGGTCCTAGCTGCGTTCAGTAAAACCGGTCTCTCCAGACTGTGGGCATCCTGATCTTGTTAATAGGAACAGACTTTTTCTTAACCGATGCCCTCTTTTTATGTCAAATGGGAAACACTCATTGCTCATGTTAATATTTACGAGGAGGTAATGACCATCAGTGCGTACTCACATATGCAGGTAAGAATTCCTGGGTAGCACATCACATGCTTTCAAAAGTGATGCAGCCTGTCACCTATTGCAAGCAAACTAAACATACAGTTAACATGGTTAAAATGTAAAGACTACTGGAGCGTAGCCCCAGGAAGGGACAGGAGGGAGCTGTCCCTCTCCACCAATGACTTCTGACCCAATAGTAAAAGAAGTCTAGATTCAGCACTGGTTCATCCACTGCTGGAATTCTGTGTCCAGTTCTGGTGCCCACAATTCAGGACGGATGTTGATACGTTGGAGAGGGTTCAGAGAAAAGCAATAAAAAGTGATTAAATGATTGGAAAACATGCCTAAGGAGCTCATCTACTTAGTTTAACACAGAGAAGGTTAAGGGGTGATTTGATCATTGTCTATAAATCTACATGGGGAATAGAAATTTGATAATAGAGGGCTCTTCAATCTAGAAGACAAAGGTATAACGAGATCCAATCGCTGGAAATTGAATCTAGACAAATTCAGACTAGAAATAAGGTGCAATTTTTTAACACGGAGGGTAATTAACCATGGGAACAATTTACCAAAAGGCGTGGTGGATTCTTCATCACTGACAATTTTTAAATAAAGACTGGATGTTATTTTAAAAGATATGATCTAGTTCAACCCATAGCTATTTGACTTGAAGCAAGAATTAATTCAGGGGAGCCCCATGGCCATGTCATACAGGAGGTCAGACTAGATGATCACAATGGTCCCTTCTGGCCTTGGAATCTAGGACTCTATGAAAGTCTCCTGTGTAGCCAATGATTTGAGTTTAGTATCCATTTATTGTGTGATGCTATGATTAATCAATTTGTTATGTTACATATATTCATTGTATGTTAGAGTTAATTTGTAGGATTATAAAAATATAAGATTGATCAGTATTTAGAGGAACCAAATGTTAGACATGAGTAAGAAAAGCTGAAACACAAGACCTATAGGTTGAGGCCTGCAAGACTTTAGCTTAGCTATTTTAGGCCTTGGAGACAAGAAATGTTGACTTAAGCCAATGACCAAGAAATAACCCAATGCTCTGAGATTATGGGAAAAGAGGTACCAAGTGGTAATACTGCACAAAATTACCCAGATTAATATTAGATCATAAAAATACCATAAAGGTGATCTGTCTCAGACCTTATTATTATAGACTTTATTATATGTGGTTAAGACCTGTATCTTAACCACAGGGTACAGGTTGTGCATCAATGCTAATGAGAACAAAGGGAACTTACACAGCCTATAGAAAATTGGGGTCCCTTCAGTTTCCAGGGGACACAGACCAATAAGAGAAAAGAGGGTGGACACTTTTATAGACACGCGCAGAATGTAGGTGTAGACAGAATCACATTATAAAAAGGAGATGCCCAGAATGGGAAAACTGAGCTCTCTCTGGGAGACTCCAGCAGGAACCATCCCTCTACTGATGATCAAGCCATGAGAGACCCATCTGACCCTAACACTGTTATTAAGGATGTGAGTATACTAATTTTTTTTTTATATGGAGATATACCTATCTCATAGAACTGGAAGGGACCATGAAAGGTCATTGAGTCCAGCCCTCTGCCTTCACTAGCAGGACCAAGTAATGATTTTGCCCCCAATCCCGAAGTGACCCCCTCAAAGATAGAACTCACAACCCTGGGTTTAGGAGGCCACTGCTCAAATCACTGAGCTATCCCTCCCCCCAAACTGTATTTGTAACTTGTGCATAGGTCTGTATAGAATTCCTATATTCTTGGGTAATCGTAACTTTAATAAAACTTATAAAATAGACTAGACTTTGTACTGGTGAATGTATGTGTGGTCACTACCCTTGGACTCTTTGTGTTCCTAGAGACTCTGACTCTGAAGCAAGTAGCAGAGGTGACTTTCACTCTGTTAAGCTTGAAACTGTAACCGCCAGTGCTGAACCCACGGTGATGTAATACCAAGTTATAAAACTCACTTTAAATAAAATAAAAGGCTACACCTGTAAAAATTTCCAAATGAACCTGAGTGGGGCAAAACAAGAGGGCTAGAGCCTTCTGATTTTCCAAGTTCCGAGGATATTAGTTGATTTGAAATGTGGTCTCAGACGTGAAGGCAGATACTGTTCAATTTTATTTGTAATGTCGCTGTTAGAATAATTGGGAGATTTCTGTACTCATTGCACTCATTGTTCCTGCCACTAAAGTTGCTATGGCAGCTTGAAATACAATACAACCCTCTTTCGGAGCCAGCCGGATTCCAAAAGACAATTCTTCCTCCTCATCCCAAATATTAATTGATTAAAAAATGTCTGGGGGTTAAATCTTTCATTTGACTCTAAATGCAGGTTTGTCCTGAGTAAGTGCCAGGCGAAGATCGCAGGATTTGGCCTAATTAAAGAGCCGTGAGAACTGTTTGGGCTTTGTAGAGGAATCCACTAGAGTTATAATCGAGTTTCAAATGGATTCTGGGCTCTACAAAAGAATCAGGTTTGTTAACATTCTTCACTAGGTCAGGTACCTTCTCAGTGCCTGTTTGAGAATCGCACTGTGCCAACCATTCTGGAAGGCATAAAGTCTGCAACCTCATTTCAGCAGCACTGTGTGATATTAACAGCCACCCAGCTGTCTAGTGCTTCCAAATATTCAGATGGAGCCCACAGCACTGCAGAAGCCATTTTCATTAGTGGTACATTAAGGCCAAGCAGGCATGTGTCATAAATCCTTCATAATCTGTAAACTTTATACAGATCAGGCATACATAAGATAAAACAACAAGGTTTTTCAATAAGATGAATAGGTATCGAAATCCAGAATCTTAAACCGTGCTGAGATAGTTGGAAATTTTTACAGGAGATTTTCATAGATTCCTAGATGTTAAGGAGAGAAGAGACCACTGTGATCATCCAGTCTGACCTCCTCTATGACACAGGCCATAGGGCTTTCCTGAGGGCTGTAAAGACTCTATTATATTCCCAAATACCGCCTACATCACCCGCACTGTTTAACTTTCAGAAATCTGCCGTTGTGCTTGTACAAATACAGATCCCAGCCTCTGGTGGTTATATATTTCTTACTGAGGTAACAGCATATGGCAAATGATTCCAAGAACCGGGGAGAGTCTACTACACGTCTGGGACTGAAATCTAGCTTTAGTCTCCACAGACACGAGGAAACAGTTCTCTTCTTAGCAAAGGAGTATCTAGTCTATGATCCCCAAACCTGCCCCTTGAGAACAGAAGAATGCCCATACTGGGTCAGACCAGTGGACCATCTAATTCAGTATCCTGTCTTCCAACAGTGGCCAATGCCAGATGCTTCAGAGGTAATGAACAGAACAGGGCAATTAGCGAGTGATCCATTCACTGTCGTACAGCCTCAACTTCTGGCAGTCAGAGGTTTACAGACATCCAGAGCATGGGGTTGCATCCCTGATTACACTGGTCTACAATTTTTAAGAAGTCGTCTGCTTCAGAGATAAAATGTGCTATTTATTATGTATTTTGATGTGCTGAATTCAAATATGACAATTAAAACAACTGATTGGCTACTGTTTCTAAGATATTTAAGTTTTTACATTTTATGTCTATGTATATTGTGTAGATAGTAGAGTTTTAATCAAAAATTGTTAACCTAGGTCTTTTCATGTGTTTATGGTTGCTTTACATGATAATATTTCACCTGTCCTGTTTATGTAACACTTTAAAAATCAGCAAAAGGGTTATATAAATAAAATTTATTATGAAACGAAAGGCAAAAAACTATTATGTAAATAGTTTAGTCCTATTCAGTGTCTACTCGGCGTTTCTTGGCTTGTCTCTTGTATTCATTAAATGGAGCATCTCTTGTCACTGTCCAGCAATAGTCTGCAAGCATTGATGGGCTCCATTTGCCCTGATAGCGTTTCTCCATTGTTGCAATGTCCTGGTGAAATCGCTCGCCGTGCTCGTCGCTCACTGCTCCGCAGTTCGGTGGAAAAAAATCTAGATGAGAGTGCAAAGAATGTATCTTTAGTGACATGTTGCAACCAAGGCTTTTGTATGCCTTGCGGAGGTTTTCCACCAACAACCTGTAGTTGTCTGCCTTGTTTCCGAGAAAATTTATTGCCACTAACTGGAAGGCTTTCCATGCCGTCTTTTCCTTGCCACGCAGTGCATGGTCAAATGTATCATCTCGAAGAAGTTCACGAATCTGAGGACCAACAAAGACACCTTCCTTTATCTTCGCTTCACTTAACCTTGGAAATTTTCCACGGAGGTACTTGAAAGCTGCTTGTGTTTTGTCAATGGCCTTGACAAAGTTCTTCATCAGACCCAGCTTGATGTGGAAGGGTGGTAACAAAATCTTCCTTGATTCAACAAGTGGTGGATGCTGAACACTTTTCCTCCCAGGCTCCAATGACTGTCGGAGTGGCCAATCTTTCTTGATGTAGTGGGAATCTCTTGCACGACTATCCCATTCACAGAGAAAACAGCAGTACTTTGGGTATCCAGTCTGCAGACCAAGCAAGAGAGCAACAACCTTCAAATCGCCACAAAGCTGCCACTGATGTTGGTCATAGTTTATGCACCTCAAAAGTTGTTTCATGTTGTCATAGGTTTCCTTCCTATGGACTGCATGACCAACTGGAATTGATGGCAAAACACTGCCATTATGCAGTAAAACAGCTTTAAGACTCATCTTTGATGAATCAATGAACAGTCTCCACTCATCTGGATCGTGAACGATGTTGAGGGCTGCCATCACACCATCGATGTTGTTGCAGGCTACAAGATCACCTTCCATGAAGAAGAATGGGACAAGATCCTTTTGACGGTCACGGAACATGGAAACCCTAATATCACCTGCCAGGAGATTCCACTGCTGGAGTCTGGAGCCCAACAGCTCTGCCTTACTCTTGGGTAGTTCCAAATCCCTGACAAGGTCATTCAGTTCACCTTGTGTTATGAGGTGTGGTTGAGAGGAGGAGGATGGGAGAAAATGTGGGTCCTGTGACATTGATGGTTCAGGACCAGAAGTTTCATCCTCATCCTCTTCCTCGTCTGACTCAAGTGAGAATGATTCTGGTGCATCAGGAACCGGCAGTCCTTCTCCGTGGGGTACTGGGCGTATAGCTGATGGAATGTTTGGATAATGCACAGTCCACTTTTTCTTCTTTGACACACCTTTCCCAACTGGAGGCACCATGCAGAAGTAACAATTGTTGGTATGATCTGTTGGCTCTCTCCAAATCGTTGGCACTGCAAAAGGCATAGATTTCCTTTTCCTGTTCAACCACTGGCGAAGATTTGTTGCACAAGTGTTGCATCATATGTGTGGGGCCTACCTCTTGTCCTGATCTCCAATTTTGCAGCCAAAATAAAGGTGATAGGCTTTCTTAACCATAGTGGTTATATTGCGCTTTTGTGATGCAAAAGTCACTTCACCACAAACATAGCAGAAGTTATCTGCACTGTTCACACAAGTACGAGGCATCTCTGCTCACTTTGGCTAAACAGAAATGTGTCCCTTTGCAAAATCAAACACTGACAAATAAGAAAGCACGACACTGTATGATTTCTAGAGCTGATCTAAGGCAATTTGTTCAGCAGAGTGATGTAAGCTTCGTTATGATTGCATCATCCATGACTTCTAGGAATAATATGATGCAATTCATATCATGTATGACGCAATACCAGCTTCAGATTGCACCATTCATTGTTTTGCCTAAAAAGCAAGTACTGTCCAAACCCAGTCATAGATTTATTCGTAGATCCAGTCAAAGATGTATTTTAGTCATTTCTGGTTTAAATTGAGATCCCTTCCCTTTATAACTCACTTATCCTCCGCCATTCCCAAGTCAAGGGTCATATATACTGACCCAATAGCATATCTTGAAAACTAGAGCCAATCAACAATTTTAAGCACCATTTTTGTTCTCAGTGACCCAGAATTAGTAAAGTTTGACTACATTTATTTCAGAAGCATTTTGGTTGTAGAGCAGTGTTATCTTGGCTACTAGCCATAGATGGACCTATCCTCCATGAACTTATCAAATTCATTTTTGAAACCAATTATACTTTTGCCCTTCACAACGTCCCCTGGCAATGAGTTCCACAGGTTGACTGTATGTTGTGTGAAGAAGTACTTCATAGAATCATAGAATATCAGAGTTGGAAAGGACCTCAGGAGATCATCTAGTCCTGCTCAAAGCAGGACCAATCCCCAAATAAATCATCCCAGCCAGGGCTTGGTCAAGCCTGACCTTAAAAACCTCTAAGGATGGAGATTCCACCACCTCCCTAGGTAACCCATTCCAGTGCTTCACCTCCTCCTAGTGAAAAAGTTTTTCCTAATATCCAACCTAAACCTCCCCCACTGCAACTTGAGACCATTACTGCTTGTTCTGTTACTGCTTGTTCTGTCATCTGTATCCTATCCCTACCCTCCAGTGAATCTACCACTCCTCCCAGTTTAGGGTCATCTGCAAACTTGCTGAGGGTGCTGTCCACGCCATCCTCCAGATCGTTACTTCCTTTTGTTTCTTTTCAACCTGCTGCCTATCCTTTGTTTTCTATCTTTTAACTACTGGTCCATGAAAGGAACTTCCCTCTTATCCGATGACTGCTTAATGATGCACAACAAAATAGTGTTCTCCCTTGCTCACTTTCCACCTAAAAAGACTGAAATTCATGCTGAATGAAGGAGTGCATAATTACCCCAATATATTTTCTATATTAATATGATAATGAGCCCTATTCAGTATTCCCTAGTACATTTGAATGAACAAGTGACTATTAGGCATGTGAGTATTAAATGCCAGAAACGCACTCTGAATATTTAAATATTTCAAATAGTTAAGTTATAACACTAAATTATTAAATACCTCATAAAGTCTCAGATCAGACTCACTTCATTGGTTAATATATGTTGCATTGTTATCCACGTGGATTAGAAATTGCTGGCAGAGTAAATGGCTTAGAGGTTAGTTTAAGAAGCCATGAACCTGGAGTCATTTTCTGATATTTTCCAAAACTACCTGTAGAATTGAAAAGGGACTGAGCATGGTCTTCAATATGCCTGTGCCCATCACCTTGTCTCTTGCAAAATCAGTTTCCACATCATTTATGCAGATGCACGTGCAGTTGCTAGTTCTACAAAAGATGCAGCATTTTGCACTTCCCTGGGTGAGAGCAATTTCAAGCTTAGAGATACCATGTGGTTTTCCTCACAACAATTTGGGTACCTTCATTTATGGGGCAACTGCCTCAGCATAGGTGGGGTCAAATTGTTTATATCTGTTTACTCACCACCCATCAAGAGACTGGATAACAGCAACCCGTAGCCCATGTCCAAAGGGACACTGTCAATGCTGTTCATTAGAGCATATCTGGACGAGCAGGTCTGGCTTCCAGAGCACAAAGGTGCCACCAGTCTGGGCATGCGAACAGCAAGTACCAAGACGCCCCTACAGACCCCTGAACTCTGCACAGAAGGTAGTTTATGGAATCTGGAGAATTACAAGTCTGATCTGAAGACAAATCATGCTGGGAGCTTGCCAAGATTCCTCTCTTAGCATAACGAACGAGGAAAAGATTTTACAAGTAGAAATTTTAAGATGGCATTGTCCCTTTAATTAGAGCCCGATCCAAAATGACATCTCAGACTCAAAGCCCCTCCAAGCACGGGAGGGCCTGGATTTGATCCTCAGACCTGATCCCACCTTCTGGATCTTGGCTCTATTTCCACAGAGCCAGTTGGAGGCTCTGGTTTCAGAAACGAGCTCATCTCTGGTCCTGCTGCACAACCCTGCCCAGACCTCTCACAGTCCCACCTCTGTCTCATACCCTGATGGTATCATCCAGCCTTCTCCCTCTCCTCTGTATCCTACAAGCCCAGTTTTGTCCTCTCCCACTGTTTGTCAGAGACTGAGGCCTGGTGACTCCCCATCCCTTTCTTCCTGAGGGGCTCTTCCCGGGAATGGATCCCTCTGTTTGGAGGAGTGCCACCAGGAGCCCTCAAGGGACCTCTGCGGAAGACTGGGGTTGTTAGCCACCCTCCAATTCAGTAGGGAAAGACACCTCTCTGCTCATCACTACCCTGCCACCTCAGCAGACAGGGCATGGTTCCCTAGCAACTGCATGACGACTGCAGGCTGTTGCAGGAATGTGAGTGGAGTATCTAGAGCCCCACAGAAAAAACCCTATAGATGGGATGCAGCAGCTCCCATTCCACAGGTTCAGGAGGTGTGGGGGGGACGGATGACAGCTGGCACTGCAAATGGCCCAGGAAGACGAGGAGGAAGGAGGCTCTCTTTCCAACAATGGCGGAAGTAGGTGATGCATGGGGAAAGGACAATCAAGTGGGGCAGAAATCTCACAAGAGCTACCCTAGCAAGAGGGTTATTGTTCTGGCAGGCAGCACCTGGCAGCATTTGGGAAGTCATCCAAATCCTGAAACTTTGACTTGCCAGAATCCAATCTGAACAGTGCCACCATGGCAATGATGAAGGCTGACTGGCGAACCTGCCACTGTACAAGCACTAACTGACCTGATGACTCTCTGGCATGCCCTTCAACAGTCTGAAGATTTAGAACGTTGAACTTGAGGTTTGCTCCCTATTTAATCCCCTCATCGCCCTAGAAGCAGGAGAAGAATTATTTTAAGGGCAAAAGGAGATTATGTTAGCATGAAAATGTCACAAAAGCTGGTGCATCAATGTAAAATTCTCCATATACCTCTAACTCCTAAATCCAATCCATCTAGTCTATCCCCCTTCAAACTCTATTGCTCTATGATTCACTAATTAATAAATAGAAGTCTTTCTTACTCATTAAAATATTCTGGGGAAAGAAATCCCAAGACTACGCTTTGAAGTAAGGACCAAATCCAACAACCTTTCACTCACATCTGACGGAGAATGTAGGATGTGGAGTCTTTAAGTCTAAAGTTGCTTTGAGCCGGACAAAACAGTTACTCAAACAGCAATGCAATGGCATCTTCTCAGAGACAGAGTGCAAACCAGCCCTGCACCTACCTACGAAGCAACACCTCAAGAGCACCCTTAGGGCTTGTCTTCACTACCGGGATAAGTTGACCTGTTACGCTACTCCAGCTACATGAGTAACTTAGCTTAGGTTGACTTACCCCAGTGTCTTCACTGCACAGCATCGACGGGAGACGCTCTCCAGTCAACTTCCCTTACTCTTCTCGGGGAGCTGGAGTACCGGATTTGACCGGAGAGCACAGTGCCGACGATATAGCGGGTCTTCACTAGACCCACTAAATCGACCCGCGCTGCATCGATAGCAGCAGCCTCAATCTCCCCGGTAGTGAAGACCAGCCCTCAGTTTGCACCCGAGGCTCCTCAACCCACTGACTCTGCACTTCTATCATTGGGGGGGGGTTGGGGGGGGGAGATAGGCGGGAGGGGAGAGATGGGCAAGAATTAGTAGCTCAGATCTCTGTTAACTGACTGGAGACTTAACAGGTGGCCTTGCCAGCCAGGGGGATAGAGGGCATTTTACTGACCCAGGACTGCAGGGAATGAATATTTCTCTCTATGGAAACACTTCGATTAACATGATGGTAACATAGTAGTTCTCCTGGTTTAACGAAACAACAGTAAGAGACCTGACAGTTCAGCTGCAGGGTTCCATCCCGTCCCATCTCAGCCTGTTTTAAACCACTGCAAACCCCATGCTGTTTTCACACTGTAACGCTGACACTGATCTCCTTTGTAAGGCGCGTTGAGATTTATGGATGGATAGAGTTCCGTGAGCGCTAGGGATTAGGATAATCATAATTATTATTATTACTTCTTCAGCCTGGCCTTTTAAGAAGCACATTACAGCCAATCGGTGGGCTGAGTCTTTTTCCATAGCATGCTGCCAACCAGTGAGGAAGCAGGAACTCCTCCCTTCCCTCTAGCTTCCACGCCTTTTCCGGGAGCAAGCCCGCCATGTGCCACGTGCAGGACAGTGTACATCTGTCTTCTAAACAGATCAACGTGAACAGTTGATGTGTTCATGCTATTACAGACCGGACATTTCTGTGGGAGAAAGGCCTGGGCTCCAACAGCCTCCACTCCCCAGCTCAGGGGAATGTCAATTTGCAAAACCACTCCTGTGTATTCAGTTTCAGTTTTATTTGCTTCAGGATATTGCACTTTCATGTCAGAGGCAGAGTATACCGCAGCCTATGCAGGCTAACAACAATGAAGGATTTGGTTACTTAAAAGAAAGCATCCTTGGCATTCAGCTTAGTCAGTGAAAGTCCCACTAAGCATAGCTTTTTTGGGATTTAATATGACAATTCTTGGTGATTATAAACAAGCTAGGATCAGTCCTGCAACCCAATGTCATTCTAGGAGCCTGAATCTTAAATTATTTAACCTTTAATAACTGGGGATTGGAGAACTTCAAACAGTTCATCATTCTGCCTTTGGATTTGCAATTTTGGGCAGGAAATCTTGGGCAAACAGGATTTCTCACATGATTTTCAGCACTTCTGTTCCCAGATCTTGTTAGAAATTCCACAAGTACAAGGTTTCTCATGGGTTTTGCTTTTTCAGTCCTTTGTTGGAATTAAAAGTAAGAAACTCTCATATAAATAATTTCATGACATCAATAAATGTCATCTTGAATTTGATTCTAAAAATGGACAAAAGTTCAAAAATGGGCGGACAAACCCAGTTCTCCCATTTCTAAGTTCCTCCCACTCCAAACATTTATGTTAGCATTGCAAAATACCTACGTATTTGGAATTAAAGCAGAGTGAATGATTCACAAACCAGTCCAACACATTAAATTAGCCTTTCTTTCTGATTGTGAAACATCCTTGAGACCAGTGCACTTTTCTCAGACACATTCTTTATTCCAAATCGTTCAGTGACATTTGTAGAGTGTCTGTGGAAAGCAAACACAAAAGGAGCAGGGACAGCTCCACAATGAATGTGTTTGCTTTAGTCTCACAAATATTCAGAGACAAATACCCAGCTGTAGCTGGAATACAGTTGTAGGTCACTTGTTCAAATCTCGTCTGTGTCAATACTGACCAGAAGTCATTACCATCTAACTCCGATTTGGCAGACTTAGTGCAGGTCATAGTGCACAGCTATTTGCAGCACAAAAGGTGTCATCACAGTTTATACTCCTGTCAATGTTATTAGCAAAGAGGTCATGGATTGGATGGGCAAGAAGAAGGAACTACTCTCTCT
Organism: Malaclemys terrapin pileata; assembly: GCF_027887155.1. NCBI lineage: Eukaryota > Metazoa > Chordata > Testudines > Emydidae > Malaclemys > Malaclemys terrapin. The sequence goes on along the minus strand of NC_071513.1, from coordinate 1,619,325 downwards.
GCACTTGAAGTGGGTCCCTACAGGTCAGGGTTGAGCACACTGCCAAGGCAGGCAAATATTCAGAGAGACAATCCCCCCTCCAAAGAAGAAAAGCTAATGCAGTTGCTATATTATATAAATGTCCATTTATAAATCATCTGACAGTCCCTTGCTGTTTGACAGTATTTTAATAGCGATATTTATGCAGCATCGAAGGAGCACAGTTGCTGAAGCTGTAGCTGTGAAGTATCTCTTGGGTCACAGCATACGGCTGTGAAACTGAACTAAAACGGATGGTAAAAGCATGGGGGGGGTGCAGGGGGGACTTAAAAAATCTTCATTTCTCGCACAAGAGGAGAACTCTGACATCTGCTTTCTTCATACCATTCAAAATGATTGTAAAGAGTAGACAAAGAATCCAACCAAAGAAGCAAATGTATACATTTCGAGTGTGAAGAGCCCAAGACGACTGGCAAGGGGAAGGGAACGGTTTGCTGGTTTGGTTAATAAAACAGCAGCCCCAATGATGTACTGTGGGAAGTGACACCTCTCAAGTGCTAGCAGAAAACGTCTCTCTTTAAATGACGAATTCTCTGTGGCACCTGCAGGTTTCTGATTCTCCCCATTTTCTCCTTCTTCTGTGCTCTCGCTCTACCATCCTCCTCTTCCCCTGATTGTCCTGTCTTTCATCCCTTTTTCTCCTCTACATCCTGCAACCCTGTATGGCTTCTGACCCACCCTCCTCCTCACTCCAACAGCATCCTCACATGCCACATTTTATAGCCACCCATCACAGGAACGTTTCTCACGCTGCGCCTCACCAAATCCAGACCAGGGCTGGGCTATGCCGTCCCCTTTTTACCAGTGATGGGGGGAAGGAGGGGGCAGAGAGGAGCAAGCAGGGGCGGAGACTTGGGAGGAAGAGGCAGTGTGGGGGCAGGGCCTCAGGGGAAGGGGCGGTGCAGGGGTAAGAGCTTGGGGAGAAGGGGCTGTGTGGATGGGGTGGGGCCACAGTTTGGGCACCGGTGCCCCCCCACACACACTTTTAGGGACCTTCTGCTGCTCCTGGTCCAGACCCCTAGTCCCTTCCCTCCCTTGCTCTCCTTGTTAGTGTGGTTCTGCCCATCAGACAGCGAGTGAGACCTAGTTGAATCCCGAGGTCCTTGTTTTAAACAGGTAACCCTCCACCGGTATCAGAGCAAGTCCTAAGGAAGGACTGGCAGTTTGCCCACGTCTGTACTGAGCAAAACCTAAGCAAGGACAGTCGGATTTGGTCCTTGGAGTTGAGTTTCTATATGCTGGAGGCCACACAGCAGTGCCCTAAAGGAGGACAAGGGACACAAAAACGTCAAAGGAGCCCTTTCCACCTGACGTTGCACTTCTCTGAGCTGTGACATCATCTCTGCATCCGTAGCACCACTGCAGGGATCCACATGGGCTTGCGCTGACATCATTAACCTTGAATCCATGTAACTGCATTTTGCTTTTCCACGCATCACATCATCCCCCCCAGTGCTTCGTTACGGGTTTGTCTGTACACCGCTTCTGTATCATTTAAACTTCATAGGTCTGAAACCAGTACTGCTGAAGCAGTACCGAGCCTGCCTGTGGATGCAGCTATACTAACAGAAGGCACCTTTTTATACTAGTATCGTTGCATTCAGATCCCAGTGAGGGAATAGCTCTGATGACAATTAACCAAGGACCAGGCTCAGGAGGAATTTTTCAAACCTGAGGTTCTGTTCAGCAGAAATAGTCTGCAGGAGCCATTGCTGTGGCTTCTGCCATGAGGAGGAACCATTTCTTTTGCATTTCCATAGCCACTTTTTGCAAGGGTAAGTGGCAGAGATCTTTGTCTTCCCCTGTACATTGTTATGTAGGGCAATGAGAAAGGTAAGTGCACAGACGCCCGATTCCCTTAAACCTCGGTACAATCAGGAAATAGAAATGTACTGCTAAAGCATGCATCTGTCATGTGGCTAATTAGTGCGGCACACTTCTCATGGCCATGAAGCTGTGACAGGCTGGTGACAACTGCACTCTCCCTTCATAGAAACAAGCCGGATTGTTCACTTCTGGTGAGGGGATATTTTAATGCTTCGGGAACTGTTTTTCACAGATGGACTCCAGATTTACAGACACAATTTTGCATCTGCAAATAATTCCACCCTCAGTGTACTTCTGGTGCAAATATTTGCAGTGAGAAGCCTACCTACCTGTTCGTTCAATTTAGACTCAAACGGTGGGTAGAATTATTTGTGGGTGCAAATTGCTTATGCAAAGGCCAGGCCAGGTTGAGGTATATCTTAAGATCAGACCCCTGGAAAGAAAACTAATAAGAGGGGACAAAACTAAGGGATCTTTTCTAAATACTAAACTACGTGGAACTACTGTTTACAAGTTTTAGAAATAACTACTGTGGGTGGGAAGCAATATTTCAGCCCATTCTGTGAAAATATATTTAATTATCATTAATTAGTGCCAGTTAGTGTCCAATAGTCACATTAGAGTATATGAAAAATCACCACAACGTTTAGCTTATCTAATGGATGTTAATTATCCTTTGTGAATGTAACCCATTAATATGAATATATTGACCCATATTAATATGGATACATTTCTAAAGAAAAAATACGTAAGTTTCCGAGTGTTCTGAAGCAGCAATGAAACAGCTTTTTAACCAGACGTACTTTGACATTGTCACGCAAAGGGTCTAGACCTGCCAATCTCACACAATCCAAACCGCTAGTCCCAGACTGGTTGCAAGGAGAAAGTATTTCAGATTTATTATAGCAGTAAAGCACTGTAGGGCTTCCTTGGGCTCTTTCATTAGATGTCATGATTTTTTACGGTTTAATAATTAAAAACCATCACAGGATGTGACTTGCTATAGAAGATGCCCTCTGAGAAAATATTAAAAAAAAAATTTTTTCACAAAGCATGGTTGCAAAAAAATTTTTAAAGTTTTACTGTTTCAGAAAACATTCCATTCAATATTCTGGAGTTAAGATGTTTTCTCAGCCTTGTTGGCATTTTGCAAAGGATCTATATTTTGAACTAGCTAAGGTATTTCAGGAATGTCTCTGGGACAGTTTCAGAGCTCCATTACCACACAAACAAACTGTAGAGAAAATGATAGCCTTCCCTCTCCTAAAGTTTGATTGCTTCTTTCAGCTACACGCAAAGGATCTCAACAGGACAGAATGGGACTACCGAGGAACACAGGAATTGACAGACTGGATCAGAGCTGAAGTCCAGTGTCCTGTTTCTGACAGTGGCTAGCACCAGATGTTTCAGGAGTTGTAAGAACCACACAATAGTCAGATGCAAGAAACTGCCCCTCATGCTGGCTCTCATCCTAATTGGAAGGAAACAGAGGAATCCATGCAGAGGAGGCAATGATGGGAGGTGATGCAGGACGAGGGGACAGAAACTTGCCCTTAGAATTTTGTGTGAAAACAACAGTTGAGACAAATAATTTTGAGACTGGGGGGAAAAAAGCCAGCAAGCCAAATCCAAATCTCCATACGGACAATGACAGGAGGCCATGATTAATATCGTTGCCATGGCCTTTGCAAGTCATTAGCATCACCACACATTCAGAGTATTCCCTCCAACATCTATAGGGAATTGCACAGTGAGGCTGCCTACTTGCAAAAGCTAAATTGTAAAGGTTTTAATAGTGCCCACTCCATTGAAGGAACCTACTAGCTCCTGCAGCAAAAAGAAAAAAACAAGCAAACAGCTCCAAGAAAAAGCCTCACGCTGAATCCTGCAACCTTGCTCACACGAGCAAAGAAAGAAAGAAAGAAAGATCATGAAGTCAATGGCATCGTTCATGAGCTTTGAAGGACCAAGCACAGGCTGAGTAATGCTTTGCAGCATTGCGACCTTAGGCATCAGCTCTGCACGCTTGTACACACACTTACTCCTCCTCGGTTCAATAGCACTGCCCACACAGGGGCCTTAATCTGTAACAATACAAACATCACCCTAGTACCTCACAAGCACAGAACGACAACCGGTTTCAAGTATTTCTCAAGACCAGCAAACACTTTGTGTATATAATACACAAAGGTTTCCAGAGCATGAGGGGGACCTGTTTAACCAATCTACAATTGGTCTTCTCCTAGAAAGTCACCTGAAGCAACGATAACTATTCCACCTCAGTGGACTGTCTATCCAGGATCATAGTATGACTCACTTTGCTGCCATTAGAACAATTATCAACCAGGTGTCCCCCTCTCTAGATAGGTTCTAATGTCAAAAGCGTCCGTACTAAAACAGCTGGTGCGTCTGACATCTCTGAATCAAGAACATTCTATATGCCTTCCTCCGCTCGCGTTTGGACTACAGCAGTGCGCCAGACTTGGGCTTGAAGCCGTCAGAAAACTGCAGCTGGTGCATATGCTGCAGTGCGGCTCCTCGGCCGCACACGCTACTGCAAGCGCATCAAGCCTGTCCTCTGCTCACTACTCAGCTTCCCGCAGAATTCTGAGTGAAGTTCTAGGTTTCAGTCTTTATCTTCCAATACTCAATGGCCTAGGCCCAGAGTATCTAAAAGAGCATCAAGCTCTAGGCTGAAGACCATCATCAACAATTCCCCTCCTCTGGCACAATGGAACTCTCCACAATAAGGACAAAGAATATCCACGCAGGAGACAGAATTTTTGCAGGGGCCAACTTGAGACTGTGGAACCAACTCCCCCAGGAACTAAGGACCATCCCAAACCACACCTCCTTCTGCTTCAAGTTCAAGGCAAAATTTCTTTAACCTAGCTCCTCTCATATAAACATAGAGCAACAGGTGTATAATTCAGCAGTTCCAGATAAATTGCATCCAAGAATTTTAAAAGAGCTGACCAAGATGCTCACTGGAGATTTATTGCAGATTTTTCAATAAGTCTTGGAGCCCTGGGGAAGTTGTAGAAGACGGCAAGAAGGCTAATGTTATGCTAATGTTTTAAAAGGGTAAATGGGATGACCCAGATAATGGTAGGCCCATCAGCATGACATCAATCCCTGGCAAGATAACAGAATGGCTGATATGAGACTCGATTAACAAAGATTTAAAGGACAGTAATATAATGAAAGCAGATCTACATGAGTTTAGGGAAAACAGATCCTATTAAACTAATTTGAGACTTTTGTTATGAAATTACAAGCTTGGCTGATAAACATATCAGTGTTGGTATAATATACTTAGTCTTTTGTAAGGCGTTTGACTTGGTACCGCACAACATCTTGATTAAAAACGTAGACCAATATAAAATTAACATAGCACACATTAAATGGATTACAAACTGGCTAACTGACAGGTCTCAAGATGAAACTGTAAACGGGGAATCATCAAGTACATTTCTAGTGGGGTCCCACAGGGATTGTTTCTTAGGCCTATGCTATTAAACATTTTCATTCAATGATCTGGAAGAAACCATGAAATTCATTACTAATAAAGTTTGCAGGTGACACAACAATCAGGAGAGTGGTAAATAACAAAGAGGAACGGTCACTAATACAGAATGATCTGCATTGCTTGATAAGCTGGGTGCAAGCAAGCAATATGCATTTTAATATGGCCAGATGTAAATGTGTACATGTAGGAAAAAGGAATGTAGGTCATATTTACAGGATGGGGTACTCTGTCCTAGAAAAAAGTGACACTGAAATTCCCAGTGCAATGCTGTGATCAAAGGGTTAACGCAATCCTTGGATGCATAACCAAGGGAAACTCAAGCAGGAGGAAAGAGGTTATATTACCTCTATGTAACACTGGTGTGACCACTGCTGGAATAATGTGTTCAGTTCTTTTGTCCACAGTTCGAGATGGATTTTGAAAAACTGGAGATGCTTCAGAGAAAAGCCATGAAAAATGATTAAAGGATTAGAAAACGCCTTATAGTGATAGATTCAAGAAGCTCAGTCTGGTTAGTTTAACAAAGGGACTTAATCACAGTCTATAAATACATGTATGGTGGACAGAAATTTGATTATAGAAGGCTTTTCAATATAGCAGCCAAAGGTCTAACAAGTTCCAGTGGCTGGAAGTTGAAGATAGACAAATTCAGACTAGAAAGAGGGTGCAAATTTTTAACAGCAATGGTCATTAACCAATGGAACTATTTACCAAAAGTTGTGATGGATTCTCCATCACTTGACACCTTTAAATCAAGACTGGACGTTTTTCTAAAACATCTGCTCTAGTTCAAATAAGAATTAATTCAAAGAGTCCTATAGCCTGTGTTATGGGGGAGGTCAAATGATCACAGTGGCCCCTTGTGCTGTTATCTATGAATATATTATAGCAACAAATTCCACAACAAGACACTCCCCTGAACACACTTCTCCAGCTGGGGAGAGGATGAGAAAACACACAACAGGGTGTGTCACATGCTTAATGAATGACTGGGGGGGACTCAGATACTAGAGTGAGGACTGCAGCGTAAGAATCGAAAAGAGAATTCTAAACCCAGTTCCCATCTGACTCTGGCATTTGCAATGTTGACCATCTGTCCATTTCACAGACTGCCAATACCGTGCATTTATTGTTTTTAAAATACTTTAACTTACAATTTGCATTTCTTACTTGTGTATTTTTTTTTAGTAGACCCATTCTTGATAAGTAAATGATTTGCAGTGTCTTGATATCGTGGGTGGTATTTTTATCAAACTGTGGAAAGGATACAACTGTACTGCAGCTTTTACATTTCACACTAAATTGCTTGAAATATAGCCAACCCCCAAATATGTCATTAATCTCTGTCAGGCCATTCCACTAACTTTGCCTTCTCATTTAACTGTTGCTTTATAATTTGCTCAAAAATGTATTTCAAAGTTAGGGCCTCTAATTGAATCTGCCCTGCTAAAACCAATTTATTTTACAACGTACGTTAAGTGAGAGATTGGCTTTTAGGACCAGTTCAGGTCTGATAGAGAGTGCAGAATATATGGTTTAAATATATGATTAAAAAACCCTATAGCAGGCTGGCACTTTGAAAGAGACACCTCACCACAGTACTTAGCACTTTCCATCCACAAACGTCACAGCACTTTGCAGAGGTGGGGAGGAGTCCTTAATGCACTTCACGGATGGGGAAATGAGCTAAGCACCACCACCATCAAACTCACTTCACAAAGGCCACTTGTCACTCCACATGCCAGCTGCAGTGCTGTGCAGGTCGGACCTGCTCCCAGCCCTGATTGGCTAGGAGGGGGCAGACAGGACAAGCTGCTGGCCTCTCCATCCTATGTCCTGCTTCCAGACCTCCTCCCACTGGAGCGTGGGGATGACATTGGAGAAAATATGTAGGGGCTGCTGGACAGTGTAGGGCTGCAGCAAGCCAGGGCCCTGAGCTCAGGTCTGGGAGATGGCACACAGAGCAGGCTAGGAGCGTGGCCACCATAGGGTCACACTGCAGGCAAGACTCAGTCACTGCCAAAGGTGCAAGGGTCGGAAGTAAAGGACAGAGGCTGGAGGGGCAGATGGGATTGTCTGTTTGCTGAGAGAGTTAGAGTTCCTTTGTGAGGCACTGACTTTATTACACTCACATTCGCCATCCCAGTCAATGACACAGACAGCGTTGCCAAGTCTCATGGCTTTAGGCAAGTCTCATGCTATTTGGTTGTTTTCCTAAAGCTCTCACTCCTGGAGGCATACGATTGGGCAAGAACCTCCGTTTTCATTTTAAAAAAAGTTTCCAGCCCTCGTGGTTGCTGAGAAAAGCTTGAAAACGTGCCCCGAGTGCAGCCTAAAGACTCAAAAAGCAGAAGGCAAAGAAAAAAAAAAACACTTTAAAAAACACCCCATGTCTTGTGATCTTTTGGGGTCTGACTCATGATTTCTGAGTGCAGGAGGTTGTTATCTGTATTGTGGTTCTGTGATACCACAATAGCTCTGCACGCTGGAGCGATTCCTGAACGTATTCCTCCCTGTGCAGAGGACTCTTCTCCCCAATGCAAGGACAGGGAGTTTGGAACAGCCTACCAGGACGGGAGCTCCACCACAACACTACCGACAGTAGGTGATAACTTTCCTTCACCCAGACAGGAAAGCTCTGTGACCCCTCCTGAGGCATTCATTTTGCTGGACAGAATGCCACTATGTATAGAAAGGCACAATCTATATTAAAAACAGCAGACCACTGTCTGTAATTCTCCCCATGTACAAAGAGCAAACACACACTTTCAGGCCAGAATGGCCGTTATTTTTTATTGAGGGAACAACAAGCCAAAGAAGAACACAAGTAAAGTCTGCAGGAGACAGCAGAGAGTGCGCGTCTCCTCTGACGGTCTGTCCCAAGCGACAAGAACAAAAGCTGTGCACCGCTGGGGTGCTAAGAAGCTCAGAGGTGCAGTATACAGAAAACAAAAGGCATCACAGTTTCATAGCTACCAACACTAGAATTAACAATATGCTTCTCGTGCCCTTTGTCACATGTTACAGCACCAGTGAAATGCAAGTGGCAGTTTTCGGACTAGGTTCTGAATGCATTAATTTGTCACAATGAGTTTTGTTCAACAATTTGCACTGGGATATGTCTGCACATTTTGAATACGTTGGCCTGCGTTGTGACTGGCCCTTCTGCACCTGCACTACTGAGGAGTCATAGCGCTGGTCAGGAATTTTTCAACCAAATATTTTTCCTCTCAGAAAATGCGGATTCATCAAAACCAAACCTTTTTTCAGAAACGGGATCAGTTGCAAGGAAACTTTTGCTGAAGATTTCTCGTGCCCAGGATAGCATTTCTGGGGGTGGAAGGACGAGACCCACAGAATAGCCAATCGCCGGGACCCACACCTGAGATATGGGAGACCCAGGTTTCAATTCCTGCTCTTCTTGATTCTGCACAGGGACTTAAACATGGGTCTCCAACATCCAGGGTCAGGGCCCTAATCCCCAGGCCACTCTCTGGGGGGCCTGTCTCAATCTCGGTCGTTGGGGCTGTTCCACTTTGTACAAAGAATTCACGATCCATTGGGCCAGCGAGAGAGACTGATTCTATAGCCCAGTGGTTGAGACGACAAAGCTGTAACTTGAATCTGGGTCTCCCGTGTCCCAGGCGAGTGCCCTAACAACCAGACTATAGAGCCAGTCGGTCTCTGGCTCTCCTCCCCCCGGCATGTGAATACAATTTATACAAAGCACAACAGCTCCAACAGGAGACAGACAGGCCAACAGCGTGGGTGCTGGCATTCACCTGGGTCTCTGGCATCCCAGGGCACGCCCAAACCACCAGGCTATTGGCTATTCTTGGATTGGTTTCTCTCTCTCTCGGTTTTTGTCAAAAGGTCTCTGTTTCCTCCCAATGCGGCGCAGAGCCTGGACAAGGAATTCCCGTTTTCCGTCCAGCCCTGGTCCTAAGGAGCCTTCACTCACGCGAGGGCTGCTGGCAAGGGCCAGTTACCTTGCAGTCCCTGTGCTCAGCGGAGTGCAGGAACTGCTCCTTCTGCCCATCAAATAGTGAGCACTTCACCCCCATGGCGGGGGGGGGCACTGCCTTGTCTGGCCCCTACGGAGCAGGCTGGGCACATAGGTTCTGGGGAAGCGGTTAAGGCTGGAGTGCACAACAGGTTGATGTTGGCTAGCTCACTGGGCACCGGAGCCCCCAGCTCACGAATTCCCCTTACAGATACACCTGGCCCATAAGATGCTGTCAAGTCACAGAATAATAAATTATCTAGATATGTTGGCCATTAATCAAAATTAATAAACAGTTTTTTATTTTGAAATTTCTTACTTTCTGCTTCTGCTCAAAAGGCAATTCAGCTGCTACGCACGCTGCTACATCCCTGAAAACACGGCATCGTTTCAGCCAGCTTGATTTTGAAAAATTTGCAAGAAAAATCCTCAATCTAGAATAGCAAAGTGGTGAAACCCAGAGTTGGCCCTGTGACCATGAATAAGAATCATCATTGTTTGAGGACAATCTTGAAAAAGGCAGACTCCAAATATATTTAAATGGCTCATTTTATACTTTTATTTGTCATGTTTTCTCAGCTCTAGGAAAAACCACTCCTTTTGATGTAAATGTCAGATCAGATGAAAACATCAGGGGTTATCTTACTGTCAGCCCGTCTTAGGCATACTGCCCAGCTGCTGTCAGGGTAGATTCTCATTTACCTTTCCTGGACTCCCTGCATGGAAGGGCTGTTTTTCCGTCACCAATACAAAGCGCTAACCCTGTACTTTCTGTCTGGATGCCTGGTCTATCAGACTGATGGACCAATAAAGAGAGACTAAAGACAGGGAGCATGGGGAACTGTACTGTTCACTTTAGCAGACACACTGAATCAAACAGGCAGCAGCTTCCTCTCCGGGAAAGCTGCAGGACATGGAAAGCACAATCATCACACTGCCCACACCTCTGCACCCCACACACGGTACGTGCAGCCCTTGTTCTAAGTGAGGGCCAACCCCCACCCAAGTCAGTTCACCTTCACTTCTATAACCCTGGTTGAGCCAGGCGGACAAGGCACAGAAGAGGGAACAGGTTTCAGAGGGGCAGCCGTGTTAGTCTGTATCAGCAAAAACAACGAGGAGTCCTTGTGGCACCCACGGCATCCCACTTCCAGTCCCCTGCGGGCCCTTCCAAAGGTGGAGAGAGGGCAGCCTAAGTCAGGATGGGGGACGGCCATTGTCTGTGGCAATGCCCCCAAGGAAACCGGCAGGAAGTGATAATGCTAATGAACCACAGTCACAAATGCACACCTGCCGCACCAAAAACACAGGCCCCGATCACGTCCAAGAGGAACTGCTCCAGCTTTCAGGTGACAGCAAGCTGGTTAGTCACTGGAAAGAGTCGTTTCGGGGAGGCGTGCACACACACTGCCATGCTCACTGCTCCTCAAGAGAGACCTGGGATACCACTGCAGGGCCTGACCCTCGGGGCACTCTGCTCTCCCACGGATGGATTGGATTGTCCTCACCTCCTTGGCGAGGAGCTGCAGAGGGAAAGAGGCCTCTGAAACTCAAAGATAAACAATCCTTACAACGTGTATTAAAAGATAACAGCAAATCAATGCACATGCATTGCCCAGGGCATGCTGATAACAAGTGTTCCGCTCACACCTGGGAAAGAGAAAACATTTTAAATGATGAATCTCATAACTAAGGTGTGACGAGTTCTAACCTGAGGGCTAGTCCAGAAAGGCCTCTGAATAATTTATCCAAGGTGTTTAATAAGGGGTGAATGTAGAGTGGCAATACCCAGCTTTATGGTCATCCTGGGACAACTGCTGCTTAGCTAACGGTACCGAGCCGGGCTCCAGTCCATCTGTTCAGCTCACTTCTCGCGGGCACAAGCCTGGGAATTCCAGACCTAGTTTGGGCTCAGAGAAATGCCCTTGTTTTTGCTTTAAAAAGACTTTACCTACAGTCTGATCCTACACAGCTCTACGGAGAGTTAATCTGTTCATAAACATTATTGCTTTCCTTCCACAGGCAGGGCGGGATGGAAACCAGCATGGGCAGCGGCAGCAGTGTGATGCCACTAAGAAAGCTCTCCTACATTACTATTCCTCTGTGTTAATATTTATTCTACCATAGTAATAGGAAAGTCAACCTATGACTAGAAATTGAGTTTTCCTAACAACAATGAATATTAACATGACATGGTCTAAATGAATGATGGTAACTGGATGATTTTTCAGCTATACAATAGGAAAGAGCTTTCTGGGTTGGAACCTGCTCTTACCATGAAGCTGGGTTTGTGTTTTACCTCTTCAATGGGTTCTGTATTAGGTTCATCCCAGTGACTAGCCATTGTGTGTCAGTTTGGAGACAGAATACAAGAAATTGTATCTTAATGTTGCTGTACTGTCCAACAAGACTGAAATGAACCCTGCCGTTTACTTTGTAAGAACTCTCGAGGGCCTTGGAGACTCTCCATGTGTCTGTCTAGATGGAAGGTTGAAAAAAGCTTTGGACTGTTACTATTGTTTTATATCATATCATAAACAGAAGGCCAGAGCCTCAGCTGGTGTAAACTGGCGTTATTCCACTGACCTCAATGGAGCTACATGGCCCTTAATATCCACCCACAGAGAGCTGTGCACTAAGTAACTCTAAAACGGGGGGAGGGGAGATCCGATACCAAAGCACACAATCGCAAGGTTTGGAAGCCATTTACATTTTTTTATATAACATTCTCTGTCCAGAGCACTGACAATATACTGGTTCCAATGGATGTCAGAGGCCAGAACTGCTGCTGGGGCAGAAGAACAGAAGTTATGCATTTTAGAAGATCAAAAAGTTTTCCTGAACATTTACAAAAGGCTTTAAAGATCCTGGCTGGCCTTTTGGCTCCAGCAGCATCCCCAGAGTTGGCTGTCCTTTCCTTGCCCTGCTTCAAAAACCTCAGCAGGCATCAACTGAGTTTACTAACTTCCAACAAAGTCGTAGAGCAATCTGTCCAGATGTTAGGGTCAGTTTCTATAGAAATTAAACTGTTCTTTCCCTGTTGCATGAATAGATAATTGTACATTATCACTGCCCAAAATCTGATGGCCCAGTGATAACATTACCAGGGATGGGCTCAAACCTTCATTTACTCCTTCAATGAAACCACAGCTGGACTTTGCTTTGAGATGAAGCTGGAAAGCAGAGGTCTGGAAATATCACAAAGACTACTTTCAAGTTACTCCCAGGACTGGGAACAGACAATACCAGCGAGGTCACAAGACAGACAGTTCTCATGACATCTCCAGACCAGTATGGCAGACCAGAGAGGTCTGCGTAATTTGTGTAAGGGTTAGAACCAGATCCAAACTTATAGTTGCTTAACTGAACCAAACAATTGAAATCTAACCTATCACTAAATATAACCCTTCTAGCCACTTTACATGACAGCTCATTTCCCCAGAGATAAGAACATTAGATGAATGAAAAAACATATTCATCTCTTCATGGTCGATAGAGCCTGTTCCTTGAGGAATCCGTCAAGGGAGCTGGATAAATAGTTTTATTACTGCAATACATGGCAGTTGCTCATATTGATTTATTGTCCACTCAATTCCAAAAGGCAGGGAGCAACATAAAGCACATGCAAAGAGCAAATGAAAGAGAGTGTGCGATGAAGAATAGGAGACCAGAAGGAACGGGAGCTGGGAAGGTGGCACTGTTTCCCAGCCAGAACAGTCATGAGTCTTGCATAGATGAGGCGCCGTATTTTGTATTTTTATAACTCAAAGCTAAAAGAACACTACTGACCTCATTCACTCCAATTTTACATCAGCAGAACTCTACTGACTCCGGTGCAGTTACTCCCGATTTACATCACTGTGAGATCAGAATCAGGCCATTCGTTTGGACAAAAATAACTGCACTTTTGCAAGGTTTCTTACGCTAAGGTTAAGTCTACAGCAAATTTGTCCGTTTTAAAGCCTCCTAAAAATAAGGGATCTAATTATGAAAACCGCTAAATTCTTACGAGCCCTGCAAACTGTGCCCTGGTAATCTATAATAAATGGGTGACAGGTTTTATGCAGGAGGGTCTTGGTGCTTCATGGTGCTGCACACTCTGGCCCCAATCCAGCAATGCACTTACACTTAAACATGAGTAGTTCCCCTGATTTCAATTACATGACTCACCTGTCTAAAACGTAAGCACAAACTTAAGGGAGGAAGATTTCCAAAAGGAACCTTGGGAGTTGGGTGCCCAGCGCCCCTCTGCACCTTTGCAAATAGCTCGAGTGCTTGGCTGGCTCACGGCCACAGCAGCCAGCGCTGGCCAGATCAAGCGCTAGAACAGGAACCTGTGTCCTTTGGGGGCTACAGCCCCTGTTTGACACAACGTGGCAGTGCACAGAGAGGGGGCTTCAGCAAGTCTGTCAGTACTCTAGAGCAGCTTCGGTAATGTACTAAATGGCGTTTGTGTAATTACTTCTTCACGTTTACAAAATAGGCTCCAGGGGCCGACCCCATAGAGTAATACACACAGAAGGACTGTCCGTGAATATAATCACCCAGCCCTCCTCTCACGCCTTCCTCGCTCGCCTGGGAAAGGAGAGAAAAGCTGGGCTTCGCATTACCAACGGCGGCTCCAGCGGTGCCAGGAGGGGCTGGAGTACCCAAGAGGGACAGAATTTCTGTTTTTTTCCAGGGTGTTGACTACGTGTGTGCGTGGTGCTGGGCTGTACATGGTCTGTTCACCTCTGCACTGACAATGCATCCCCCTTCCTAGTCTCCTGCACTCCTAGCAGCGGACAGCAGCATTCTCATGCACTGATCAGGGGCCGGGGGCCTGCTCTCCCCCAGTCACTCCAAGAGGGGGTAGCAGATGTTATTGCAGTGTTTGGTGGGATTCTGTGTAACCGGACTGCCACTGTTGAGTCTTCACGCCCTCCCCTGCCAGCTCAGCCTATGCAAACTGCAGCTGGGAAGCAGAAATGACTTCACAATTTTTTCTTAAAGTTGTAAGAGAAAAAATGGACAGCGTGCTACCCCCGGCCCCCAAAGACCTATCCATACCTCACTAAAGTCCCACTCTTTCTGGGTGCCTTAAGGCAGCACGCAGTCGCCCTGTAACACGGTAAACTTCAGCCTACCGACCGTTCTTTTCAGGACACGATTTCTGATCTCACGTAACATTCAGTGACAAGTATAAGTGACATCAGCAGATTTCTTCTCTTGTGCTTAATTAAAGTTATAAAATGCACAATTATGTAATGCAGCATGGATGAGCTAATGATGAATGATGTCATTTTCATGTTCCAGAATGTCAAGTTATACCGGACATTCAGGATCTCCAGTGTTCGTGGTTTTTTCAGGGGAATTTTTTAAAAGTTTGTTTGGTTTATTAGGGGGAGGGGGTGTTGTTTTGACAAATTATGATGCAAAAATCACTATCTCCCTGTTCAAAATGTCTTCTCTCTTAAATCACACCAGGAAACTTTGTACATCTTTGTACTTCAGTTACAACAAATGCACCGTAAATTGAACAAAAATTGATTTGCAGCAGCAAGTTTTGGTTTAAAGTAACACACCAGGTTGCATCAGGACTCAAACAAATGCGTAAGCAACATCAGTTTGACTTCCTCTATTTTTAGGTATAGGTTTGTCAGTAAGAGACAGCAAGTGATTTCTATCTTTCCCATCCATCGGTGAAAACTTTCCCAACACTTTGTGCCGTAACGGAAAGATGGAGTAGAGCGCTCAGGCCGGCCATTATGCCAAGGAAAGGCCCTGAGCATGGCGTCTGGATGAAGTAAGTCTGAGAGGCTAGACTCCTGACTCTGGTGCAAAAGGGCCCGAAGAAGAAGTGAGGTTCTTACCCACGAAAGCTTATGCTCCCAATACTTCTGTTAGTCTCAAAGGTGCCACAGGACCCTCTGTTGCTTTTTACCAGAGTGACGGGCCTTCCTCTCTTCTGACTGGGAGGGGCACAGCCAGAGATCACAGGTGTGTGTGCTTAAGGAGAGCACCCTGCATGGTCTGTGGGGCTAAACCCTCAGATGTCCTGCTGCGGAGAGGAAGGGAAAACAAACTGCCTTATCCTAATGGAACGACCTGCTGGAAACCACATTAGGAAACTCCCGGGCTTTCCTACCTCCCACCTGAGCTGGGGAACAATTTGTCCCACACTCCCACTCCTCTGGCTGCTAGATGCTGGAAATCCTGTAGAGGCCAGTCACTTTTTCCCTGTCGAAGGAAAGGCATTCCTTCTGTTACTCAACGGTGACCCTTGTGGCCAAGCGGGGAACAGCACTGATAAGGTGGGTGGATGGATGGGGGAAATGGAAAGGTAACCCTACGAGAGGAGCTGTGACTCTTCCTGCCTGGACTGGAGAGAATGTGCTCCTTGTTGTGGTTCCAAAAAGAAAATCACACGCGTTGCCCCCAGTGGCAGGTGCCCATTGCAGCATGCGTGGGGGAGGACTGGGGGGATTGCCTACGATAAGCTAACAGGCCACACTTCCATTAGTCAGAGCCTCCAATAGCAAGTGCCACCTCCAGACCATGCCCGAGTCCTTCACAGGTGCGCTGGCAGGAAAAAGGGAAGAGGCAGCTCCTTGCACTCTCTCCTCCACGCAGCATGCCCTTCCCAAAAGCCAAGCGTTACCTTCTCATCCTGCCTTGCTACGCAGCTTCAGCTTAACCCAGGCCGTCTTTCGATCAGAAATCCATCAAAACATTTAGCAAATATTTGTTGAATAAAAAGTCAAAGTAGTTTTATTTTTTATAGAGTCTTAGGTATAAGAATAAAACTAATGAAGGAGAGTGATGCGTACCGGCTTCATTATAAGCACCATCTAAAAGCACTGTTGCAAACTGGTAATAATATGCTTTACATTTGACATTTTATTTCCCTCACAGCAGTATGAAGGGACTTGGAATAAAAAAGGATGCATAATCAGGAAAGAAATACTAAAAGCTGAATTAGCCCAAAGTTACAAAACTCTAAAGGCCTTTTCAACATTTATGACATGAGGGTTTTAAAATCTAGCTATTCAGGCTGATTGTTCTGTTGTGGAATATTGTCCACAATGTTTCTGTTCTTCTTCCTATTCAAAGTGCAGTAAAAGGTTTAGTGCGATCAAGAAAAGGTGCCAGATACTTTATTGTTGTCTACCGTTGCTTGCTTTTTCTACTATTTGTTTAACAAAGAGAGACCTTAAATTTTCTTAATTAAAACATAGATCTTTGTATCTACATTTGATTTCTGAGTGAACCTTATTGTGTGTATGTAATTAAATACTATACATTGTGGCCTGATTGGTTCTGACTTACTCCTGATTTACACCCGTGTATTTCCACTGAAGTCAGTGAAGTTGCACCTGTGCGTAAGAGCAGAATCAGGCACTCTATTTCTCTAAGGTACTTACACATACCTATAGAGAGAGAGCTGCCGGGGGAAAAGCAAAACAAACTCAGTGTTTTGGGTGGGGATTGTTGAGGGGCTTTTGGAAGGGGGGAGCGGGGAATGGGGAAGGATGGTTGTATTTTTGTAAAATGAAAGGGCAAGTAGTTCTGACACGCATGCAGTAATGTCGGTTGCCTCGGAATTAGAGCGGGATGTATCACTGGTTAGAAGAGTTCCATTTAATCTTCTTGGCGCTTAGGAATATTGCTTCCTATTTCCCGTATGAGGTAGTAGAGAAACCATTTGGCTGTCAGTAGGGGCAATGATTTCTGGTCTTCACTAGCAAAAATAATATATCTGTAGGATACGACCGCATAGCACTGAAGGTTTTTTTAGACTGGGGACATCAAAGGCTTTTTATAACAGTGCAGCTTGAATATAAAGTCCAATGAAAGCCAATGCAGTGCGGTACAGCCTGTGTGATTTGTAATGTACACTGCAGCATAAGCCCAGAGAATTAGACCCCTTCCAAGATATGATTTATTACTGGTCAAGCACTACCTGTGATCTTGGCATGTTACAGAACACAGCATCCAGCATGCTCCTACCCCACAGAACTTGCATTCGCAGTGATGCATTGTTTGAGTTTGGGGAACACAGGTGCTAAAAATCAGTGAGCATTTTGGGAATGCAGAATAGGGTCCTTGAGATCTCCTCCTTTATATGTAATGGGCCTGGCCCTCACACACACACACACACACACACACACACACACACAACACTACAGAGACAGGACGGCAAGGCACAGGTGATTGATGTGTAATGCACATGACATTTTAAGAAGCTGAAGAAGATCAACAGTTTACTTTGTATTGCCATTTGTCTCCCATTTAAGCCTGTATTTTTCATACCTGCACAAAACTCACACTCTGTCTTAGAGCAGCTTAACCCCCAGACTGGTTTCTAGCAGCTCTGGGCTGCAGTGTCGCAGCTACAGGGGTTGCATGGAGATGATCAGATCTGGATAGGCACTTCCTCCGAAATCAAGGCTTTCTGATCTGGGCTTTGGGTCCAGAGGTGAGAGAGAGTGTTGAGATCCAGATCGGCTTTGGCCACGTTCAGATCTGTGGTCTCAGTTTTCTACTCAATCTCAAATCAATTACCGCACGTAGTGAAATCCCTGCAGGTGACATGCTGACATTCTCTGATGCTGAAGTGTGGGAGAAAGGTGATTTCCAGCAGGGAGTATTCCTCACAAGTTGCAAAGCCATGAACACGTCTGCAACTGAGTGTGCGTTTAGGTCGGGCTTCTCCAAGGAGCCTGGGGGAGTTCTCTCTCTCCTTCCTGGGTACTCACTTCTATAGCTCCCATTGCCGTAAGTATGTGCATGCTTCAGAGTCTTTAATCGGTCCCCATTTTACAGCTGTCAAACTGAGGCAAAGGGGAACTGAGAGTGTATCTACATGGTGAGAAGCAGCCTGTGGCAGCAAGGCTCAGAGCCCGGGTTGACAGACCTGGCCTCACTGGGCTCTCGCTACAAAGAGCAGGGTAGACGTGCGGCTTGCACTCTGCAGCCGAGCGAGGGGAGCGCGCTTCAGAGCCTGAGCAGCAAGAGGGCGATTTGCAGCAGCACCACACGAGGCTCCGAGAGTGGCCGCCGCTCCCTGGGTCGAGGTGCCCATGTGTCTACACTGCGATTAAACACCTGCATCTGGCCCAGCTCTGCTGACTCAGGCTCAAGGGGCTAAAAACTGCCCTGTAGATGTTTGTGCTTGGGCAGGAGCCTGGGCTCTGGGACCCTCCCCCTGGAATAGCCTCACGTAAGCCCCTTGTGGGGCGCCAGGTCCAAGCAGGAACATCTACACTTCAATTTTACAGCCCCCCAGCCAAGCCCCGCCAGCCGCAGGTGGTTAACGGCAGTGTAGCCATACCCTATTATTACTTGAGATTTTCAAAAGGAGCCTGAAGGAGATCTCTGTGAAACTCAAAAGCTTCCACCAACAGAAGTTGGTCCAATAAAGGATATTACCTCGCCCACATTGTCTCTCTAAATCCTGGGACCAGCACGGCTACATCACCGTGGCAAACAGTATTTTCAGTTAACATTCAAAGAAAACATCTTCAGCTAGTGTCAACCAGTGCAGCTTCAGTGCCGGCAATGGGGCCAGGCTGATGTACAGCAGCTGAGGTGTAGGATCTCAGTTACTGTCCTCTGAATCCCTTCCTGCAATGCCATCTGGTTTGCTATAAACGGCAAAGGTGCCATACAAATACACTGAAAAGGATGGACCCTTCCCTGCCTCAGCGCTGAGGAATGAAATTAATAGCTCCTCTCAGGGGTGAAAGTAGAAATAGGGACTTACTAGTACAGGGCTGGGTTGGGGCCGGCTGGGTTGGGGCCGGCCTGCCCTGTACCAGTAAGTGCCCTCCCCCTCTCCTGCCGGGGTAGCAGCGGCAGCTGGGAGCTCCGGCAGCAGTTTAAAGGGCCCAGGGCTTAGCCACTGCTACCACCCCGGGCCCTTTTAACTGCTGCCAGAGCCCCCAGCTGCCGCTGCTACCCCAGGGCTCTGGGGGCTATTTAAAGGGCCCAAGGCAGTAGAAGCAGCAGAAGCCCCGGCCCTTTAAATAACCCAGGAGCCCCGCTGCCACTAGCCCAGGGCTCCAGCAGTGGGGCTCTGGTGGCAATTTAAAGGGCCTGGGGCTCCAGCCGCTGCTGGGAACCCCAGACCCTTTAAATTGCCACCTGGGGAAGCCGGGCCACCCCGGTACGGTGCACCGGCTCTTGCTGGTACTGGGGCATACTGGCTTACTTTCACCTCTGGCTCCTCTTGTAAAAAGGGGTTGCAGGCTGGTGGTATGTACCCCTGGCAAACCAGAAAGAGAAAAGCAGCACTTAAGGTTCATTTGTACAAGGAGATTAGCCAAGAGCTGTTTTCTTCCATTTAACAGCTTTACTGTGTGTGCTCACATCTGGGACTGAAATCTAGCTTTAGTCTCCACAGACACGAGGAAACAGTTCTCTTCTTAGCAAAGGAGTATCTAGTTTATGATCCCCAAACCTGCCCCTTGAGAACAGAAGAATGCCCATACTGGGTGAGACCAAAGGTCCATCTAGCCCAGTATCCTGTCATCTGACAGTGGCCAGTGCCAGGTGCCCCAGAGGGAATCAACAGAACAGGGAATCATCAAGTGATCCATCCCCTGTCGCCCATTCTCCGTTTCTGGCAAACAGAGGCTAGGGACACCATCGCTGCCCATCCTGGCTAATAGCCATTCATGGACCTGTCCTCCATGAACTTATCTAGTTCTTTTTTGAACCCTGTTATAGTCTTGGCCTTCACAACATCTTCTGGCAAGGAGTTCCACAGGTTGACTGTGCATTCTGTGAAGAAATACTTCCTTTTGTTTGTTTTAAACCTGCTGCCTATTAATTTCATTTGGTGACCCCAGTTCTTGTGTTATGAGAAGGAATAAATAACACTTCCTTATTTACTTTTTCCACACCAGTCATGATTTTATAGACCTCAATCATATCCCCCTTTAGTCGTCTCTTTTCCAAACTGAAAAGTTCCAGATTTATTAATCTCTCCTCATACGGAAGTCATTCCATAATCCTTATCATTTTTGTTGCCCTTTTCTGAACCTTTTCCAATTCCAATACATCTTTTTTGAAATGGGGCGACCACATCTGCACACAGTATTCAAGATGTGGGTGTACCATGGATTTATAGAGAGGCAATATGATATTTTTTATCTTATTATCTATCTCTTTCTTAATGATGCCCAACATTCTGTTCGCTTTTTTGACTGCCGCTGCTCATTGAGTGGATGTTTTCAGGGAACTCTCCACAATGACTCCAAGATCTCTTTCTTGAGTGGTAACAGCTAATTTAGATCCCATCATTTTATATGTGTAGTTGGGATTATGCTCTCATCCAGCACAATCTACAAACTACTATGTTGATAAACTAGAGATGCTTGTCAAAGATTTTGATGGAACACTTTTTCATCAGAAAATGTTGATCCATCAAGAGTGAAATGTTCCATGGAAATGTGTTGATTTCAACAAAATTTCACTTGAGGGGAAAAAGAAAAGAGAATGGAGCATTCTGATAAGGTTGAAATGAAAGGTTTGATTTTCTGTTTTGAAACAACTTTGCTTCTTTTGTTCTTTATATTATATAATAATTTTTTAAAAAAAATATGAAAGAATGAAATGTTTCAATTTTTATATAAATTAAACATTTCAATCAACTCAAAACAAACTTTTTTTTTTTTAATTTCACATCCTGGGAAACAGGATTTTTTGTTTTCATTCCATTTCAAATTAAATTAAATTTTTAAATTAATGGAGATATGCCTATCTCCTAGAATGGACCTTGAAAGGTTATTGAGTCCAGCCCCCTGCCTTCACTAGCAGGACCAAGTACTGATTTTGCCCCAGATCCCTAAGTGGCCCTCTCAAGGATTGAACTCACAACCCTGGGTTTAGCAGGCCAATGCTCAAACCACTGAGCTATCCCTCCCCCCATTTCAAAACAGAAGACATTCTGAAATTGCAGAATTTCGTGCAAAATGGAAAATTGGTCTCTGTCCAGCAGTAGCATTACACAGAAGTCCACAGACAATTCAGTCATTTAATCAAAACCAGAAAAATACTGTACGTCTAGATAACTGCACCGTCAGCCTGTCTAAACACGTTCACTGGAGTTCACAAGTAAGTAGAATTCTATAGCACAATTAATTTCAGAGGAGCACTGAAACCAGAAAATCCCATCTCACCTTTGTCTTTTGGAATTTTATTTCCAATCTGTATTCGATTCTCAGGTTACCTACATCTTTCCCCTACTGCCAGCACTTTCCCACAGCTATTCAGTTCAGATGGGTGATTAACAAGCAAGACAGAAAAGGAAGAGATCATCATTATCATAATGTAAGTATTGCCAGGGCTTCAATCGCCTTAACATCTAGAACAACAAGGAGTCCGGTGGCACCTTAAAGACGAACAGATTTATTTAGGCATAAGCTTTCGTGGGTAAAAAACCTCATTTCATGCTTTTTTTACCCACGAAAGCTTATGCCTAAATAAATCTGTTCATCTTTAAGGTGCCACCGGACTCCTTGTTGTTTTTGTGGATACAGACTAACACGGCTACCCCCTGATACTTAACATCTAGGTGGCATTTCAGAGATTACAGCATTTGTCCGCAGCGGATCGAGCTGATTTCAAAAAGTAACTTAACCTAATGGCAGCTCTGGACTTTTCTCATTTGCCCCAAGATGGGCAACCGTGTCTATTTCTCTCTCTCTCTTCCTTCCGAATGCCAAAAAGGTCCTCTCCAGTATCCCTACATACCTGGGGTCCATAGAAACTCATTCAACATCTGGGCCAGTGGGAGAATATTTTCACACTGAAATGCCTATCAATAGCGATAGGCACATGCTACAATAGCGACAACTGAGAAATGGCTTAGTGCCTGCTCTGCTAAATTGAACACACAGAGAAGGAATATAGTGAATGCTGTTAGAGAAACCATGGTAGGCTGGGAATCCAATCCAGAGAAGCCACGTTTCAATGTCTCATTTGCTTACCGATTATTCTGGAAAAATTCTTAGACTACACATCTGCTTCTCTGTTTTACAACTCAGAGGACGAGGCTCCACAGGAGGCTGAGTGGAGAGCTTGCCTCGCTGATTTCTGTACCAGTGGTCTGTGGGAAACTCCTCTCTCCTTTGCAGTTTCCGGCTGGAACGCTCTCCCATCCCATAGCATATCAGGATTTGTCACTTGTGCTGAACTGAGGATGGCGAGAAACTTCACAATGTTGCATTGCATCCTGATGGCCCCAATCCAAAGTTTTCTTCGTGAAGCCACAGTTGCTGAAAACACACCAACTGGTGTAACAGAGAGCACTAGGCTATTTAGGTTTTGGGGTTTTTTTATAGACAAGTCCCATAATCCAAGAATCCTTCCAGAGACCTTTTTTTTTAAAAAAATGCAGGCTGATAAGAAATAAAGTGTTTATTTTGGCAAGTTAGCCGTGTGGACTATCACAGTATGCAGGCATGCCTTAGAACACAGAGAAATGACTGAGCAAACCATTGGCATGGCTTGCTTTGTTTTTGCATTTCCCACCCACTCACACTGCCTGAGAAAGACAGCAATGAAAGGGGCATTCTGGCTATTCCATCTCAATCAATAATTGCTACCTTTATGACTTTCAGTCAGGAGAGTCTATCATTCTCCGCTATCCATCACTTAATTAGTTGTCATTAAGCCCTTGCAGACAATGCAAAATTGTGATCACCTAAAACTTTGTGCCTCGATCAAAATGTCCAGTTTAACATTTGGCATGTTCTGTTATAAAGGGGAATTAATACCTTGCAGAAAATGCCCGTTCCTCTGCAGATCAGATCCATTTGGAAGATAAAATACACACACTTCTAAAAGATCTGCCATAGCAGGGAACACCTGTAAAGGAACTAGAGGAAGCGTCATAGAAAAGCCCTACAATGGACTTTTTTTAAGCCAGAGGTTTTGTCGGAAGCTCCCTTGACTTGCATCATTTTTGAGTTTAGTGTCTTGGTTACTATTTGTGAGTATTCCAGCTCCATTAGTATTTAATTATCTTTAATGTAATTGTCAAGTCTGATAATAAAATTATAATAGGTTACTATTTATTATGATAGCCCATGTATTCTAGTGCGATTTGGTGAGCATGATATTGATATGTACGGTGATCTTTTACAGGGTATGCATTGGCCTTCTCTAAGGGACTACGGATCGTTTCCAACACCACCCCTCTAGAGGTGTCTGCAGGGCAAGAGTATCTTCCTCTGGCACCCAGTACTAGTCTCCATCAAGGGTTACAGATATATGGCTTCCTTTCACCTAATTCAAAGAGAACATACTATTTAGCTGTATGGTTATGGAACTAAGAATATTTGTGTGCTCTGTTGTCATGGAAATTGGAATCCTACTCCGTCACCCCAATGTAACAGCCATGGTGTAACTGGTGGCCCTTTACAATTAAGTTCCCCCATTGTTTACTATGTGAAAAACATTAATTATACTCTATGCTAAAAAAAAAAGTGATTAAGTTCTCAACGGGGAGCATTATTACCCATACAGCACAGTGTTTGGCAGCTATAGCATTGCTACATTGGCTTTATTTTTGTAATGTATTTTATACCTTTTCCTGCTAGATTTGAGAGCTGCAACTTGCTTTTCTTAAAGTGTACAAGTGAAAGGATTCTGCAGTTATTTTTAATAAAATAAGATCTTTACCTTCATAACAACTTCTTTCAGGGTGAAAGATCCCAGAGCACTTTGCAAATGTATCTACATACATGCAGCACCACTGTAAACAGAACAGGGAACTAAATGATGACAGAACTATATTGGATTGTCCAGGTGACAAAAGTGCCATTGTCTGTGACATGATCCAAAAAAAGGACATGAAAAAAAAATGCAGAATCTGCCATTAGAGAAGACACATGCTTGGACTGGAGATTCATGGGTTTGTAGATTTTAAGGCTAAAAGGGACCATTCTGATCATCTTGCATAGCAGACCAGGTAATTTCACCAGTGATTCCGGCATCTAGCCCAGGGAAGATCCCAAGGAAAATTCTAGTGCATCCAGCAATTTTCTAGCAAAGCTTGGAAAACTGGGGTGCAGGCCAGAGTCTTAAAATGTGCTCTGAGGCATACAGATGGGAAAAAACAGGACAGGGAAACAAAAAACAGAACTAGAAACAAAAATAACCTAGAAAAAATTGCTTGTCTTCCTGAGTGGAAATTCCTGGAGACCTCTTTTAAAACCTTTGGCAGTTCTTTATCAGTTTCATAGCCTCTGCTGGTTTCTTCTGACTGTTACCGATTTCCAGTAGTGGGCCACTAGCCCCCAAGAACCAGTCAACAAAAGACCCATTGCTCTATTTCAAAAGCCAGTTGGCCAACTGCTGCCACGTGAAAATTTCTAGCTGGAATTTCCAGTAGGACAACCTTTAGCCAAAGGTTAATAACCAGTTAGAGACCTCAGATAAAGTCTTTGTATACTTGCAAGCCTTACAGCTGCTTGTGTTGAAGAATTGTACAAAGCAACTCAGTGTCTCATTCATATGGCTATGCAGGACTGGGGAACATAAGTTAGACCTACAACCATGTATTTCATCATCTGCCTCTAGAATTATAAGCACCAGAACGTGGATAGGTCTGCTATCTGTTCCGGATTTGAATATAATTCTGACGGGTACCAGACGGTAATGGCAAATAAGTAATACCGCTGGCAACATCAGGATTGTCAGGAGGGAAAGAATTATTTGCAGTTTTCCTGTTCCTGGTAACAAAACACTGAATTCCACATAAAATAACATTTCATTCAAACAGGCAGATGCTAGCTAACTAGAACGGGCAATAGGATCCCCGGGGATGGACCGATGTAGGCAAGAAACTAACAGCCATGCATTTCTCAAGAGGTCTAAATTAAACAAAAGTGGAACAGGAAAAAAAATAAAAAACCAAAGAATTCCTAACCTCTACAAGCCTGTGGGGCTGGAGGACTCTCTTAATTTGGGGAAACTGAAAAGGTGACTACCGAATTCTGCCCTGAACCATTCCCTGAGCAGCCCACTGCACTGTATGGACGCCAAGGAAGAGCTCCTCAGAACAGAAAATAGCTGGATGCTTAAAAAAACCAAAGGCCCGATCCTGCTTCGGGATCTGAAAGCACAGAAACCTGCCTGCGGGAGGAGTCCCATTGATGGGTCCATCCCCATGGGTCCATTTGTAGGACTGGAGCCTGGCTGGATGTGGTTAAAACACTGCGTGCCGCATCCCTTCACCTATCCCTCTGGTCTGGCAGCTGTCTGCCTAGTCCCCTGCCCCCTCAACCTCCAGCGGATGCTCTGTGAGCAGACTCCTGGCCTGCTCGGAGCCCCAGGGAAGACCTAGGAGAGAGGCACTCACAAGATCGAGATCGTAGCCGTCTGGCTCAGGACCTGCCGCTAAAGCAGCAGCTCACTTGTGGGTGCGTTCCATTTCTTTTCAGCAGTCGTGCCGCCCCCTAGCAAACAATTCAGCTGGTCAATCCTGCCCGCGGAGGCGTCTCCTGGCTAACGTGAAGATGACATTTTAATTAAATGGTTTTGTATTAATTGGCCATTCCTCAGTCCAGGCTTTCCACAAAGTAGAATCGAAGCACAGTTCTGATGCGTCAGCACAGTCAGCACTGCCAGCTCATTTTTACTCATTATCTAAAAAGGTCTATGGCACTCCGTCACGGGGCACTTAACAATAATTATTTAATCTCATGAATAATCAAACTACAAACCTCAGCAGCCAGAAAGCCACCGTTGCACACAGCGTACACACACACACTCGGGTCTATTGAATAAGAATTCCCTTTGCTATCTGTGGGAGGAACCAAAGTTCCAGCAGGGTTTGTTTTAACACTGTGGATTACTAAGAGGAGTAAATTTAGAAATCCAGTCAAAATATCAAGAGTAGAGCTTTAACTAACCTGTATTCGATATATGAAAGGCCTCCACAAGCGGCATTAAAGTCTAGCATTGTTCCTTTAGGAAAAAAACAGAGAAAATCATGCTGCCATTTCAGCCATGTATATAGTGCAACATTAATGGAAGTGACCAGCCGGTGCTATTGCAGATGGTCTTGCTAGTTCTATTTGTCTGAATGAACAGGAATTAGATCTGAGAGAGGTGCTCATTGTCAGCGGTGATTCTCTTCTTTCTTAGACGCTGGGCATATCACCAGAAATGACTGTTCTGACTAAGTGACTGAAGAATTATTTCTTAGATGTAAAGCTGTAGCCCACACGTTATATCCAGGAAAGTAACACCACAACGGAGAGACAGGTTGGGGTATGTCGGGGTGAGGGGAGTGAGAAGGGTCTGGATTTAACGGAGATGTGTAATTCGTTTGCAAAATGATAAACAGACCAAATGTTCTAGACCTTTATGTCTTGATACAGAGTCCCTATTCCCTGGTAGAGAGGCAGAGAGTTGAGGGCTTTTTTGTTTTCTGGTTTTTCGGTTGAGGCAAAATTCCTTGTTCCAAATCTAAGTCAGACGTACTGCATCAGGGAATATCGATTCCATGAAGCAAGACCACATTCTTCAAATCAATCTTTCATGCAGCTGGTGCCCTTGCTCCAGAAGAGTCTGTCTCCCACAGAGCTGGCTGCAGGCAGCACATCATGACCGGCATGTCCAGGCCCAGCCCTCCCCAGCTCAGGGCAGAGGGGAAGGCCAGATTGTTGTTGTTCTTAAGGCTAGAGCTCCGTCATGTCAGCTCCTCTGGGTGTCTGAGATGGGCACAAAACACCTGCACCCAGAAAGTGAAGACCTCTGACTGCCAGAGGCTGGGAGTGGAGGACAGGGGATGGATCACTCGCTAATAGCACTGTTCTGTTCATTCCCTGTGAAGCATCTGGCACTGGTCACTGTCGGAAGACAGGACAGTGGGCTAGATGGACCGCTGGTCTGAGTCAGTCTGGCTGATCTTATGTAGAAGATACTTCTGCTACCCAGGAGTGCGAAGCCACAAGGTGATATACACCATGGCAGACCAAGGAGGAGGGATAATAACGCAAGTTACTGTTATGGGACAGGTTTCAGAGGGGCAGCCATGTTAGTCTGTATCAGCAAAAAGAACGAGGAGTCCTTGTGGCACCTTCGAGACTAACACGTTTATTTGGGCATAAGCTTTCGTGGGCTAAAACCCATAAAACCGATAAAGTGGGTTTCAGCCCACGAAAGCTTATCCCCAAATAAACGTGTTAGTCTCGAAGGTGCCACAAGGACTCCTCGTTCTTTTTGTTATGGGACAGTTGCTCCTCACCCCCAACAGCTGCCCGGTGGGAAGGAGCTGCAGAGGAGCACCCCTCTGCCCAACTGGATCTCCATGGATGGGGCGGGAATGGAGGCACAGCAACTCCAAGGACAGCAGAACAGACCAGGTAAGGGGATGGCCAGCCATCTTGCAGGATATTGGGAGTCTGGGAGGCTTTGCTAACCACAGTCCCTGCCACCTCACAGAGTAGAGGAAAAGCTGAGCTGTGTCCTGGGACCTCTAGCGACAGACATTTTTAGTAAATATATCTAGGAAAAAAAAACTTGTGCTCATTGTTTTTGGCTCAAAAACGTGTGAAATGGAAATATGGTGACACTCAGCTGCTTTGATTTAGAGCTGTGGAGGGGAATGAACCAGAAACTCAAAGTGAAACTCAGTGGGTGAGAATCCATGATCCCAAGCTCATGAAAAATATTCGCCCAGACTACTGGGATGGTGAAGTGCTGGGCATGACACAGCTCGGCTCTGGTGACAAAGCAGTCTGTCTTAGATTCTGGGCCTCGGAACTCCTTAACCGAAATACAGGCATGAATTTCGGGAGGGACTATCTAACGGCTGTATTTGTTAAGTTCCTGCTGGGATGAATACAATGGAAAACAGAACTTTATGAGACCCGTGGAATAGGCATCAATTGTCTAGACTGCAGCAATACAAGCCTGTTCTCTCACAGCATGTGTGTCAATATACCTCCCAGTGCGTACACCAGGGTGACATTTCAACTGTCTAACTGCTGAATCTGTCAGGTTTGGAGAGCTACAATTGTCAGATCCATTCTTATTGAGGGTGGCTTTGTGACAGGCTTTCAGAAACTACGGATTAGCACAAAGCAAACCTTTCCCTTAGTCCTCTCAACTAAAGGGCTTTAAATTGGAACCATTACTAGCTTATTCAGAAATCACTGAATCAGGACCATTCTTAAAATCAGACATGGAACCAAATCTTATCTCTGTGCAGAAAAACAATCAATCATTTCCTTCCCCTTCCAGCGCTAATAGCTGAGAGTTTGCATCTGTCCTGCCTGTCCCTATCAGGGCTAGGTCGTGGGCAGCCAATGACTCAGTTACCAAGCTGGAGTCTGGATACCAGGGAATCAGGTCAGGCGCCAAGTTGCAGACAACAGGCAAATAGAAGAGTCGGGGACAAACCAGGTCAGAAGCTGGAGTCTAGGCTCCAAGGCAAGGTCAGGAGCAGAAGCAAGCCTGCAGTCTGCATTGTTGCTCAGCAGCTAACTAATTAATCCTCACAGCACCAATGTAGGTCTCACCGCGTTTTGTGTTTACGGAGGGGGAGCAAATGCGGTGTTCTCACGTCTGTGGTTTCAGCGCAGAAGTCTTCTGCGCTCCCATAGGCAGGTTCCATTTTGTCACAAAATGGGCCGGATCCTGCACTCTTTGCGCAGGCAGAGCTCTGACTTAAAAGACGACATTGTTTTGAAACAAAGTCAGAAGCATTAATGGCTTACAACTGCTAGTCACAAAATAGGCCAGTGTTCTCAGGTCAGTTGATATTATGAGAAACTACCTCATTTAAATTTGTGCAGAAAACACGTAAGGAACTAATTTATCCTAACCATCACTTCTCCACAGACGGTTCAAAGTGACATCTACATGTCTGAACCTGCGGCAGTATCTGCGAAACCTCAGGGAGGCACGCTCACTTCTCAGCGAGCCTGTGGTAATGGGTCCCTAAACCCACTGACAGGAAGGGGAGCTGCACCCCAGGAGTGGGAGACTCGTTTGGTTCCTCAGGGCAGAGGAGTACCCCCTCTGTCACACCTCCATGTCTAATCTAACCACATCAGTGAAATGCGCTGAACAGCCCACCAGGCTGTGAGACAGCCTCCTCTGGGAGATGGCAGAGGGGAAAGTATGTGCTGCAGAAGCTGAGCCATCTGTCGCCGAGACCCTGTGCATCCCAGAGCAGAGACTCTTCACGGGAGCCCAGAGGGGTTTGGTGCAGGACCCAGGGGCTCTGCGACAGACACAGGCTCTGAGTAGAGAGGTGGGAAGCAGCTGGCAACAAGTGCTACTGCACTACTCTGGCTGTGCATCTGCCTTGTACCTGCCGGAAGGCTGACGGGGAACTTTCCATCCCCGGGATTGCCCCTCCCCCGCCATGCAGACCCTTTTTACTCTGGGTTTGCACGAGGAACCGAAATTCCCCCCTTCCTCAGGCCCTCTTGGGGAACGGCAGTTAGGAATGTGCTTCTGTGCCCCAGAAGTCAGTGGGACCTAGAGAAGGGCTCTCCTGAATCGGGGCTTATGGGAAGAGCTGTGAACTTGCACTGGGCTGCTGTACTTCTACAGACGCTTTAATAAAAGCGATTCTTGTCAAAACTCTGATGTGCTTGAACACGCCAATTCCACATACCCTTTAAGAAATCAGTCTCAGTCAGCAATCCGGGAGAGCTGCATCGGAGCTCTCCAGACAGATTTTGCTCACTCATTTTTATCTAAAAAGGGGAAAGCAAATTAATCTAAAACTCCCTCTGGATTTTCCAAGGGAATATTCTTATATTTCAGTGGATGCTTCTTTATTGCAGACATTCAGGAAGTCTGCGTGGTCCACAGAACCGAAACATCCAAGAGAGCCACTGCTTTGCTAACGCCACACACAACCTATAGTAGGTCGACTTTCAGCCACAGCAGTAATTACTGCTGTCCACACTGCCCTCTGGGGTCGGTGCGCCGCGTCCTCACCAGGAACACTCCCACGGACCTAAGAAAGGCAGCGTGGGGGGTTGAGAGCCTGGGGTCTCAGCTCTCCTGGCAGCTCCCTGCCAGGAGCCCCACTGCCCCACAGGCTCCCGGCGGGCTCCCGCCCCCCAGAAGCTTCTTGCCCCAGCTCCCAGCTGGGAGTGGGGTCCATTCTCCCCCAGCTATTGGGGTGGCTTCTGAGACCTTATCCAATCAGTGTCCTCTGGGACCTTAGCCACTCGGTTCCCAAGAACTCAGCTCTGAACTCGTCACGGAGGGTTTTTTACTGGCATACAGGCTCAGGCACAGGGGTTGGGTACGGGGTATACGACACATCCAAAGTACATAGTCCTGAATCAACTCAGCAACACATTCGACGTAACACTACTGGTTAATACATTGCATCACACACTTTATGATTGGGCTACTAATTTTGGTAGTCAATCCCACCTAGGTCATGAGCTGTTCACGCGCTGTAGTACATGCTAGGCCACAGGGGCAAGCTATGGCCCATTGCTTACTACCCGGCTCTTTTCTACTAGCTACAGCTCTTACGTATTTACAAGGTTACTGTAAATTCACACTTTGTTCACTGCATCATGTCCTTGCTCAGACTAGACCTATGCCCCCAGCCCCAAAGTCCTTTCGCGCGAAGATTTCATGCCTGGCTACTGCCTTTATCCTTCTCCCTCATGTCCATGCTGCCCCTCTGTTTGCTGGAGTGGCTGGACACTTGCTACACGTCTGCCAGGTCCCTCCTCAGGACACAGTCCTTCCATGCAGCCTGCTAGTCTTCATCCCACCACCCTGAACAGTGCTGCTGTTTCTTAATCAGAGCCACAGACATTAGGGTCCAAAGCTGCGGCACTGCTTTGTGCTGAACCCAGCGCATTGTGTCTCCCGGTTGTTTCATGCGTTTGTCTCCTCTGGGCAGGGACCCTAGGTGCAGGCAGTGCTGGGTATGTTGTCAGTGCTCCACAAACAATAGCTAAAGTAGACACTGCTGGATTCTGCTTTCAGTTTTGGTTAAAAGGCCTTTTATCATGACTGGTTTCTCCTTTCTGAACAGAGGTAGGAATGCTTCTTCTTCCCTCACCGGCCTGGTTATCTATTTTTCTAAGATAACAGGGCAGCATCTTTTGCCAGAGGCATACGAGGGATCTGTCTGTAGCTGACCTCTACCCTTTGCTATATTTTGCCACTATGAGATCATCTTACCAGGGTCCTTCTTCAATACCAGGTCAGGGAGCAGATACACCTTTGGCTTCCCTCTCCTCCTCAAGGCTCATCTAAGAGCTGGCTGAAGCTGCTGCATTGCGTGTCGCTCTCATTAAAAGCCGATCCGTCAACCCCTTCAGGCTGTAGCGAGAAACTTTCCCCCCTCCTGCCCCCAGCCACGGGAGTGTGTGGAAAGACTGCAGAACGACTTCTCATCCTGTGCTAGAAACTCTGGCTTTTGTTTTTACCTTCCCAGAACCCCCGTACACAGGAGAGGATAACTCACGATACAGGCCCGCTAGCCCCAGGGTATCTGGGTGACTCCACTGGTTGAACTGCCAGAGAGCTCAGTTACTTGTGCAGACCATCTCGTCCCAGTGTGTCTCCCTGTAAATTGCTCTGCTGGTCTCACCTGTCCAGCTGGCACTACGTTATTCTCCCAGGAATTCCCACACCCTGCTCAGTAATACAAATATCACCAATGTTCCCTCTCCCTACAGAACAGTCTTCACTTATTCTCCACCTCGGACTCCCAGCCTTTAGCTACGGACTCCCAGCCTCAACCCTCTCCGCCCAGGGGAAGTGGGACAACTCCACCAGAGGAATTCACCCAAAGGTTTCCCAAATAATTCCAGGGTAGGGCTGCAGTTTGCCTCTCCCGGGGAGATGCAGATTCTGGGAGATTCACAGAAGGCCTGAGTCATCTGCACACGCTATGGAGCCGTGCTGCCAGGGCTTCTCCTGATGGCATTAGCCCCTTTGTGCAAGGGGAACCGTGGAGAAGCTAATGCAAGCTCAGGCCGGCATCCACTTAATACATTGATGCCTGCTCATAACTATGGAGAACTTCTGCTCATATCCTCAGCTTTACACAGATCACAAGCCTGAGCTGTGAACCCAAATCACTACAGAGAGATTGGCATTTAACCAGCTGCCTTTTACAGCAGGGCTTTTAGGTTTTCTTCATTTATGTCATCTCAGATTTCTAATTAAATATTTAATCGGAGATTTTTCTAAATTTGCCTCTTTTTAATTGAATGTTTGGATTAATTGTCTCAGAGATATTTGATGCTTCCTGAAGATAAATTAACAAGGAAGTTCAAAGGGAAGATCTGACAGCAATAATTATCAAA
Source organism: Malaclemys terrapin pileata (assembly GCF_027887155.1). Taxonomy (NCBI): domain Eukaryota; kingdom Metazoa; phylum Chordata; order Testudines; family Emydidae; genus Malaclemys; species Malaclemys terrapin. The sequence continues at coordinate 1,586,624 of NC_071513.1, read as the reverse complement.
TTAATCAGTGAAGCCAGTTCCATATTTGGGGGAAAACTTCTGTTTTAATAGACATGAGAGTGGGAAGCAAAACCTAGGAGACAGAGAAACCAAAGAAAGACAAAATGACTTTCTACAGGTGGCAATGCCTTAGATACTGGACTATACGATGCTCTAAAGGTCCATCCTGCATCATGAGGGAGAAAGGGAAACAAACCGAGCTGGCCATTTCATTTCGCTCTGGAGAGTCTCTAGAGCATTTACCACCATATAGAATACGCCGCCTGCCAGCCCTGATGGAAAGGGCCAGTGTTCTAATCTGAAAAGCTAAACTGTAGCAAGCAGCATTGTGGGGTTTCCTGGTCACTGTCTACCAATGATTTTCAGATCAAATGTGCTCAGTTGAGAAGCAGAAAGATGTTTCCCTTTACCTGCCAGCCCTGCCAAGTTAAACTGGCACTTGAGAAGCAATCTGGGTTCTTTTCTTTTCCGATGTCAGCAATACATAAATGTTGTGCAAACTCAATTAGAGCAGCAGTGACAGCTGTGTAACCCCACTGCCTTAACTGAGCACTAACAGAGTTAACTGATTGGAAGGCAATACATCTTTCTACTGGGTGAAGAACACAAAGGAACAGTACCCAGTTCACCATCTCCCAGCTGGGCTGGTGTAACCACCAGCCAACACAGGACCTTCAGTGCTAAAAACATCACTTTACACGTGCACCATAAGGTGTAACTCTATCATCCGGCAGCATTAGTAGGCTCTTAACCTCTTGGGTGGACCAGCCACTAGATGAGGATACCAGCCTTGGTGTACTCTCTTATTTTAGCCACTGAAGCCACTAGAACTGACTAGTAATACACCCAGGTAGCAGAAAGTGCCATTTTCCCACAGTCATTTTCACGGCAGAACCACATTCTTACAGTTGTAGAAGTAACTTTTTTTTTTAAAAAAAGCAGAGCTGAAATTAAGTAAGCCCCTGAGAGGAAGGCGGACTGGTCAGCAAGCAGCAAGGCTAAAGGGTACATTTCCTACAATAAATCCAGGGATGAAAAGTTAGGTTATTCAGAGAACAATAAAAGCCCTGGTGCACTAAGGGTTACAGAGCGAGAAGACTACAATCAACGAGACATCAAGTGCTTGGTCCTGCAGAAATGCAGAACTTGCTAGAGGGACACAGCAAAAGTTAGATAGCTCTCAAGGACGCTGAGCATAATACTTACCTGGTCCCCATCCAACAGGATGGAGTAGAGATAATCCAGCTTGCTCCGCAACTGTGCAGATCCGCAGTATATGGCAGCACTATTAAAGTGGCCAGGAGGACTTTGTTTATGAATATGCAGTCTGTGCCTTATGCACGCCAGCACAGGATTTAGTTTGGGAATCGGTTGATTTAGTTGGGGATTGGTCCTGCTTTGAGCAGGGGGTTGGACTAGATGACCTCCTGAGGTCCCTTCCAACCCTGATATTCTATGATTCTATGATTTCCATAGTCAACAACGGTGATCTGCATGGCTCCCCTTTGCACAGTTACTCATGCAGCACATTTCAGGAGCTCTTGCATTCTTACTCTGGCTGTTAATGGGTTTGCAAAGTGAAGCAAGCCACTCTTGGGAAGACGGTAACACTCAGAATGTCAAATGTCTACATTCTGAAAGAACATCCCCAGGGGCTGGCATTGCCAACAAGTCCTATAGTATTTAACAGGAAATAAAGGCAATGGTGTTCTATAGAAATTACTCTAAAAACCTATCTGGCTCAATAGAGAATGCTAGGGACAGATTTCTCTATTCAATTCTATAGGATGGTTCAAAAGTTCTAGAGAACAGCTATCATTTCTTAAGTCCCTTAAGACATTTCCATGGGGTGAGACCATGGCTATGTTTGTTTATGGTTAACAGGGCTGGGTGGGAAACAGTTCTCTCATTCGGGGGGAGGGGGAGGAGAGATTTAAAAAAAAAAAATATTCCCATCCTGAATTGTGAAGAAAAAGTCAAAAATCTTGAAAATATTCATGGACTGACAAACCAAACGGGTCTCTGCATTGGGTCAATCTAAAGGTTTCATTCTGAAAATTTCAGAACATTTTGTTTTGATTTTAACTTTTTTTTTACACTATAAACTACAATAATTTCAAACTGCAAACAGTGTCTCTGTTGGTTATGTTACAGGAAGCAAAATGGTGCTGCACACCTGATTTCCCACTCCAGTTCTACTCACTGACAAGCCCATTTTAGTCACTTAACCCTCTGGTGAAAGTCTGTGCTGCAGACCCTTTGGCTCAGCCTGGTGTGATCGAACACTTGCCTGCTGAGCAACTTGGGGGCTTCCACTGAGCCTCTGCTAATGCGAAGCAACTCCCAGGTCTCTCAGCAGCACACCCGGCTCGGGATCAGCCCAAGAGAACAGCAAATACAGGCAGGGAAATGAGAATGAGACAACGAGACGAGAAAAATCTCAGCCAAGAGCCCTGGGACATTTCGGGTACATCTACACAGCAATCACCCACCCACAGCTGGCCTGGGTCAGTGGACACTCACGGGTTCAGGCTGCAGGATGTAAACATTGCATAGATGTTTGGGCGTGGGCTGGAGCCTGAGGTCTGGGACCCCACAAGCAGAGCCCCAACATCTACACAACCCCCTCAGCCCAAGCCCTGTGAGCTCATCAGCTGACCCAGGCCAGCCACAGCCGTGCTCCAGGTCTTTTATTCCAGTGGAGACGTAACCTTAAGGACCTAAAAGAAGCGTTGACTTTGAGAGTCCTGCCTGAGAGTCTCTTCTACAGTAAATGTTCACACACCATAAATGTCCATTTGATCTGTTCATTCCCTGTCTGTGAAGTAGCATTGCCAATACACAACTGCACCCTCTCTGGATTTCAGTTTTAAATGGACACAAATCTGAGATCAGGAATCATAACATTCAAAAACCAGTAGGAAAACACTTCAACCTCTCTGGTCACTCAGTAACAGACTTAAAGGTGGCAATTTTGCAACAGAAAAGCTTCAAAAACAGACTCCAACGAGAAACTGCTGAACTGGAATTAATTTGCAAACTAGATACCATTAACTTGGGCTTGAATAGAGACTGGGAGTGGCTGGATCATTACACAAATTGAAGCTATTTCCCCATGTTAAGTATCCTCACACCTTCTTGTCAACTGTCTGAAATGGGCCATCTTGATTATCACTACAAAAGTGTTTTTTTTCCTCCTGCTGATAATAGCTCATCTTAATTAATTTGCCTCTTAGAGTTGGTATGGCAACTCCCATCTTTTCATGTTCTCTGTATGTGTGTTATATATATATATATATATCTTCTTACTATATGTTCCATTCTATGCATCTGATGAAGTGGGCTGTAGCCCACGAAAGCTTATGCTCAAATAAATTTGTTAGTCTCTAAGGTGCCACAAGTACTCCTGTTCGTTTTGTCGGTGTTAAACTGCAGCTGCAGCCTTTTGGCTTCACAATCACATTCTACAGATATTTTAAAAGTGCTTGCAGGAAGAAAAGGGGAAACTGAGGCAGGTGCACATGCACTTGTTGTACCATGGCCTGTCACTGGAGGATGTCCCAGAAGTGAGCTGCCCTATGACAAACCAAATCCACTGGCTCCTACTGCCTCTATTGGGAAGGATGTTAAATCAAAGATAGACAAGGGCAACCTGTTGTTAACACCTGCTCCACGGTACTGTCGCAAACCAACAAGAGTCTGCCCCAAATTCACACTCTGCTTGTACCTCGCCCTTCAAATGTTCAACCCGTATACCCTGGGTTATAAAACACCTTCTCTTGTTCTTTCTGCTAGGGATTACATGCTGTGGCAATGCCTGGCCCTCTAGTATGCAACCAGGTCGCCCAGCCCAGCTCTCTGGAAGGATGCGGAGTTACAGTGTTACATGGATGGAATTAGGGCCATCACTCCATCGTATACTGTCTAATTTACTTTTTTGAAATTCACCTTGTCCAAGTTAATTTGAGGTCTATTAACTGTGCTCCTCAGCTTTGCCTATGCCTGCTTGCAAGTCTTAACTGCATTGCCCTTGTGCCCTTTCCCGTGAAGTCTGAAAATCCAAGAGACATTAGGACTTGCCCTAATCCGTTTCCAGATGTGATCTAATGAAACAATCTTCCCTTTGTCAGCACAAAAGGGATTGTTCGCAACAGCATGTTGTTTTGCTTCTGAAGGGCGATGTTTTCACCAGACAGTTGGACAGTTCTTTAGTTTTGCTTCAGTTTTTCCTCTGACAAATGTTACCTTAAAATTGCCACTCTCGTCATTCCACTCTCCACGCCCCCCAGTGACTACAGCAAACTGGCAATGGATACTAGCTAGGCTGGCAGCCAGCAGGGACGTTGGATATTTAGCTTATGTTTTACAGTTTTGTTCAAATCATACGTAATCAGCATGAAGGCATCTGGCGATGCCCATGTAGAGATTCTGGCCTATGCACGATTTTATTAGCTTTCCTCATCCCCACTGCCCCTTCACATTGTTTTACACAAACTTCGCAGCTTGTAAGATCTCCAGCTCTGTGCTCTCTTTGTACAGCACCTAGCGCCATAAAGCCCCTCTCCTGATTTGGGCCTGTAAGTGTTACTACAATGCAAATAATAAATGATAACACTAACTCTAGCCATTCACAGCCTCCACCATAACTGATTCATAAACAAGCTAAACGCGAATTTGGTTTTTAGCATGTACTTACATTCCGAAGAGGAGCGTGTTGCAGTGACAGCATGATTTGTTTGCTAAAAGCATTAGTCCGGATCCCTCCTTTCCCTAGAAAAGCAGACATGTTCCCTGTTAGACACTGCATTGCCACAAATACTTTAGCTAGTCACTTTTAAGACAGCACATTACAGTAGCCTTAAAATTCTTTGACATCATTGTAGGAAAGCTATAGCCATAGAATTTCCAGCCCTATAGTGCACCTCTACCCCGATAGAACGCGACCCGATATAACACGAATTCGGATAGAACGCGGTAAAGCAGCGCACCGGGGGGCAGGGCTGCCCACTCCGGCGGATCAAAGCAAGTTTGATATAACACAGTTTCACCTATAACTTGGTAAGATTTTTTGGCTCTAATTAATTAGAGCAGAAATTAAATGGCAAAACACAGGGTTTTAAAATGAACACATGACTGCTGGCTTATTCCAGGATAACTAGAGCTTTTGACACAATTTAACATAATTTTGGGGGGTGGGTTGCGGGGGGTGGGGGGGGAAGAAGGGGAGTGGGTTAGGTCCCAATCCTGAAGCCCTTATTCATGCGATTTTGTTGATTTCAACAGGACTATTCACATAAGACCTAAAAGTTTTAATTTCAAAGGGATCCAAGAAGACATATAGCTGAGTGAGCCCTCCATAAAACCACAAGGATACACTTTCTAGCTATGCATTATTGGCTTTTAAATGAAGCGTCACATTTACTCAGTAGACCAAATGCATCAGTTATGGCTGTTACAGAAGTTATTATTTGTATTGCAATAATCCGACAGGTACCAGACAGGTTCCAGCACTGCAGTGTGCACAGCGCTGTACAGAAACACAGTGAAAAGCCAGGCCTGGCCTCAGCTGCTCACGGTTTAGATTATACTGAGCATGCAACACTGTAAGACCTAGAACACACCAGAGCAGCTCGACACTTCCAAAGATACCCACTCCGGACAGGAATTATTGATAGACCTCATTCTGGGTTGAGGGAAAAATCCTCTCAGAATATCCTAAGTATCTAAATTTAAAGTGTGCATTAAAATCTCAAAGGGGAGCATTCCCATACTGGTAAAATGGGCACAAAGTAGGTATGTGCAGTGGTAAAATACATCAACTCATCTAGATATCTGCCTAGTTTTACAGAAAAAGCACTAGCAAAGTCACTCCAAACTAAAATTTCATACAATAATTTTACACGGCTCTATATACTATGCACTGAAATGTAAGTACAATATTTATATTCCAATTGTTTTTTTAATTATGTGGTAAAATTGAGAAAGTCAGCAATTTTTCAATACTAGCGTGCTGTGACACTTTTGTATTTTTAGGTCTGATTTTGTAAGCAAGCAGTTTTTAAGGGAGGTGAAACTCGGGGTACACAAGACAAATCAGACTCCTGAAAGGAGTACAGTGGTCTGGAAAGGTTGAGAGCCCCTATGTTTTTGAGCTAGTCCCAGCAAAACCTCTCAGATCACATGGCTTAACACTGCTCAGGCTTTGCTATGCAGTCCAGTACCTTGGGCAGTAGGGTCTATTGTATCCAGCTTTCACTCCATAAAGGGGTTTAATTGCTCCTCCTATTTAGCCTGAAAAAGGGGTTGTTAGCACACCCATCAGTTTTAACCAGGTCTGTGATTAATCTACAGATCAAAGACGTGCTTGATGGCGACCATTAGCACATTTCAGCCTAACAATAGATTTGAAATTTAGGAATGTAAAATAAGCATTTTATACACAATATGTTTCATTATTTTATCTTGATTTACTTGTCAGGGTATGGAAAGGAAAGAGGCGAAAGGGCAGAGTGAGAGTCTATTGTATAGAAGGCTCAGGGAGTAACATTAGACATGCAGAAGGAGACGGAGGGGAAAGGTACTATACTGGCAGTCTTGCATTAGCAATGTTTCAGCAAGTGGGAAAAGGTTGAAAGAAAGAAGAAGTGAGGTTTTTACTCACGAAAGCTTATGCCCAAATAAATCTGTTAGTCTTTAAGGTGCCACCAGACTCTTTGTTGTTTTTGAAAGAAAGAGACACCCAAATTAATAACTATCTACAGAGGCATAAAGTAGCTAGGGTAGCTGCCAGAGATGTACCAGAACAAAGCGATCCTGCACACGAATAGCAGGAGAACGCAGTAAATAGAAACACTTCAGTGAACAGTGGCTGACCTTAAATTGCCATGAAGGCTGAGTACAAGAAAGCAAAATGGATCTCTTGCATCGAGGCAGAGGTGTTATTACTCTGCAATAGTTAAATAAAGGGAGACTAGAAAGTTCAATGAGGAATTATTTTTCTAAATTCTCACCCAAAATGAAAAACCGAGCATGGCAGAATTGGCAGCACCTCCAAGTGCCTTATATTGTCCCGCTTTAAGCTGCTGATCCAAAAGCCCATTAACGCTAACGACCCCTGTGCACTGACTTCAGATCCAGCCCTGAATGCTGAAGCAAGTTGAGCAGAATTTGAGCTTTTGGAGAGCAAGAAAGAGGGCACAATTTTCTAGTCTAGTCTAGTCTATCCTCACAGTCTCTGAGCTCCGCGTGTGCCTCACCGGCATAGGCACATCCCCTATTTGGAAACCCAAGTCAGCAGAGGAATGTTTGTGCCAGTTTAAACCTCAAAATGCAGGACATGGATACATGGGAAAGTTGGGTCCAGAGAGAGAACTGACAGCTGGCTAAAGGCATTTACAGCTAAGAATTCCTACCAATACCTTCTCACTCCGAAAAACTAAGAAATATAGAAAATAGATGAAGGAAGCTAAGAAAATTATCCATGCAAACAGGGAAGAGATGTATCAAAATGAGAGTGTCATGAAATGTTGGTCTTTACCCTAAAAGAATGTTAAAGGTCTGATCTACCAACCAACCATATCAAGGACTTGTTGAGTCAGTTTAAATCCTTGGTAAAGTGGGTGGCATCCATCAAGTGGGTAAAGCGCCATTCACTTGAGGCTGCTTTCCCATCCCTAACTCATGCCACTGCACTGCAGAGGCCTAAGACATCTGTCCGCCTGCTTGATTTGTTCATTATGGCGTCTGATTTGTTCTAATCTTCTAACTCAGCTTTTTATAGCAGTTAATTTTTTGCTGCTTTTATCAAACTGGAAATATTAATAAATATGTATTTAATTCAATGGAAGGCATTCATTATTTGTAACGTCAGAAGCTGGCTTCAGATCACAGCCCCACTTAACCCCAAATCAGCCCTATTACACAGGTGTAAATCAATTGAAGCTAGTTTGGATTTACATTGATGAAGCACAGCAGGGTCCATTCCGAAACACGAACTGAATCTTAGCTTATGAGAGTACCTTGTTAGAGACGCAACAGAGCTATTCCAGATTTACACCACTGCAGCTATGAGCAGAATGTGGCCAAAACAGGCCTTAATATTTTGAACCTGTTTATCTCATTTTTTAAATTTAATATCCTTGGGGTCAATGTCTGCTTTATGGAAGAAGAAAGATGCAAACTCCTCTTGGTCAGAAGAGCAGAATTTAACCTCAGATCTATAGATACGAAGAGGGAATGCTGACTAGCCGATAATTATTACTGTTAGTTGCTGGCAGCACTCCGTAGCATACTGAGTGCTCTCCAGGCGTTAGGGAAGGAATGGCCCCTGCTCCATGGAGTTGACAGTCTAAGGAACCCTGTCATTTGTTAACTAAACAAGCTGCCAGCAACAACTGCTGACATCCCCACCCACCATATTAGTTTGATGGACAAACTAAAGACAGTTAATCAGACCAACAACAAATCAAAGATTTACTTTGGTAAACTGTGTCTTTCCTTTTAAGATGAACAAGTGCAAATCTGAGTCATCTGGCTCTAGGTTACAATTGTAAGCAATTATATCATTTTTACTGTGAAACTGACGGTTCCTACCTGTATATCATTTTAAGAAGAGTGACTGCTTGAACTGCGTAATATGTGACAGATTACACCTCAACATAAGCAGAGAGAATTGTTTCTACAGAGTGTGCTAAAACAGACGGCAAGCCAAGACATTTTGGGGAGGATTTCTGATCTCCCTGCCATCTCTGTGCTTACCCACCCATAGTGGTGCAGAGGCAGCACAGGGTGAGAACTGAGCCTTAAAGGGGATTTTATTTCAGGCACTAAGTGTTCAGGGATTTTTGTGTAGCCTTTGTGTCTCTGTTTAGTGAGATGGTGCAGTAAGTGCCTTGGCTCTTTTATGAAAAAGGCAGATTACATTTCATAAGTAAACTATCGCACCAAGAAAAAAAAAGCATGCAGGCAAAAAAACCCTGAACAAGTAAAACAATTAAAAAGATAAAATACTAGGTAAAAAAATCAGAGGGGTAGCCGTGTTAGTCTGGATATGTAAAAAGCAACAGAGGGTCCTGTGGCACCTTTAAGACTAACAGATGTATTGGAGCCTAAGCTTTCGTGGGTGAATGCCCACTTCATCGGACGCAATGACGGAGTGGGCATTCACCCACGAATCATGTCCCTCGATCTGCTGGCAATGCCCCTACTTATACAGCCCAAAATGCCATTAGCCTTCTTGGCAACAAGGGCACACTGACTCCTATCCAGCTTCTCGTCCACTGTAACCCCTAAGTCCTTTCCCACCACCAGCACCACCTTCCTATCTATATACAGGTTTGTTTCACAGCCAGGCTTTACAAGCAGCAGACCAGAGGCACCCGCCCCTCTGCCTCTGGCCTCTCCCTCTCTCATCCTCCTGTCCCGTCCCCCCGGCTTCCTTCCTCCCAGCCCCTTATAGTCCCTGGCTAATTAGGCTGGCAACTGCTAGTTGCCAGGCAGGTATAGGCCTATTCAGCCAGCTCCCATTTACTCCCCTTCATGGGGGCTGGCACGGCAAGGGCCTGGTTAAGCACGCCTTACCCAGCCTCCTGTCACAGTGGCATTACCCAGCCTCCTGTCACAGTGGCGTTGAGGTGACAATGGACTGTTATATTCAATACAGAAAAATCTGAAGGGATTGATTCTGGGGCTGTTGGGAGTTTTATTGGATGTACCAGCTGGGTCAGGGAGAGTTGGGTGTTGACACCTAAACATCCCAGGGGACGCTGAATGAGGGACCTACACCTTCCCACCATTGCGACCCCTGGCCAGAGGTTACATCTCAAAGGCTGAGTTCTATCTTATTTCCAGAAGTTCAATTTTCACATGCCGCTGCGTGAGAGGAATTCTGAAGATTCAGGTAAAGGCAGGCTAGAGCTGACAGCCCTGCGAGACAGAATTAGAGAATGAACTCTCCCCCCCCCACACACACACACACAGAACAGGCTCTAGAGATAGCCAAGCCTGTCTCCAGTCAGTCAGTCAACAATTTCCTATGCCTGCAGTTAAACTCTTCCAACTCTGCACTGCTAATAGCCTCTCTTTCTGTGATAGTGTCATGCTCTAAAGAACTTTGCTTTGGGAGCTAATAAAGGAACTGCAGTTTAACTAGTTACTTGGTTTTTACATCCGGAAAGAATCTGCAACAACATAAACCCACAACTTAACCGGTAATTGCCAAGAAGCCCAATGCAGAGACGCAGTCCTTCAGTTTTGTGGAGACTGTGGCTGCCCTGGAGTTAAACAGAATTGGCAACCACTGAAAGACTTGTAATGTATTATTATGTGCAACGGTCTGCACAGGAGTTAACCTAGTGAGATACAGTCTGTTGAAAACTGAAACAATCTCCCCAAACATTAAGGGAATTACATGTCCAGACCCCAGCCCACATATGAATCTCTCAACTAAGGCACGTGTATGTAATGGGCCAAACTGGGATCTTGAATCTGATTGTTCTACACTGCGCACAGTAAGTCAATATTATTCTTTATCTAGAATCACCTTTGCTTTCCTTGTTTTTATTCGGGGGGGGGGGGGACTGGTAGCATCTCCTGTTATTAAAGTTGCCAGACACTTCCCTTTATAAGGCCCTGTTTTCAGTTGCTTATAACCTTGCCAAACTTGAACACTTTGGACTGAGTTCTCCATGCTGGGTGTCTGCCCCAGGCTGAATTATTATTATTTTAAACTTCAGCCAAAACAATGTAGCCATTTCCAAGAATGAGGGTGAGGGTAAATTTGTTGTTCTGCCCAAGTAAAAAATGTCTGGTGACCGTTTGTTTGCACAGCTCTAGCTCCTCCAGGCTTTGGAGCAGGGATTTGAAGTACGACAAAGGGGTGACCTTTGTGCCTAGGATGTGCCTGTTGCCATCTCCAAGAAAATCTGCCCAAATATGGCCACTTTACAAGCCATGGGGGTGGGTGGACAATCACAGTTCACGCATGCTCAGTAGAAACTTCTTACATTTTAGCATCTAAATTCACAAAGAACCTCCTTTACCTTAGCTCAAGGGAAATGTAAATCTGGCTATGAGAACAAGTTTATTTTTGTTTTTACACCATTTCCTGTTTTTACTAAACCTTGTCCTTGTTACAAAATCTGCTTTGCATATGATGAAGGTTTACTCAGCCCATCTCCAAGGAGAAAAGGCACCTGCAACCTAAAGAGAGGAGGCCAAAGAGGATCTGGAACCGAGAATCCCCCTCTCCACCTTCCCCATCTTGGTCAATAGGACACAGGTAAAAGAGCTCACTCCCTGTGAGGTGTATTGCAAAAACGGACAGAAATACCTGAGGAGATACGGCAAGAACAAGGAAGTGAGTTTACTTATTGGTGGAGACAGGTAACAGGTAATCACACATTTAGTCTTTCCCATTCCCTCCCTCACCCCTTAGCAGTAACCACAGCTCGCCTCCCACATTTCTTCCACCTGCTCTCCCTCTATACCTCACCAGGGCCCTCTGCCAAGTGCCAAAGCCCCCTGCCCTTTTCCCCCACTGGCTTCTCAGGTACGTATATTCTGCTGTCTCTTCTCATCCACCGGTGCCACCCTCCTGTAGGAACTTCTCTGGGATCCATACTGGGACCTTCTCACCCCAGCCCAACCCCTTGACTCAGCACGCCTCCCCGTTGCTGCTTCCCAGCCAAATGGAGACGTTAGGAGCCAGCGTTGGTTGGTCATGCTGGGAGCACAGGCCAGAGGAGAGGGTACCTTGCCAGGAGTTACTCTATAGTGGAGTCCCAGCAGCCCAAATCCTTTACTCCTTAGCAACCTCTGAGTGATTCCCACAAACTCCTGGATTTGGCCAGTGAGCAGGTGAAACCCACATGGGGATCAGCTAATCCCTGAAGGGCCCAATGACTCCTCAGCTCCCATGAAGCACTTATTACCGTAGGAGTCTGACTTTTCATCAGTGTGCTTCCAATCCTCCACCTGATACGTATTCTCCACAGCTCTGAATGAGTCACACCCAGAAATATGGTATTACGCCGGGAATTGTGCAAATGCTATAGTCTCTCTGTAATCCCCAATCAGGATTTTCAGACAGTCTCTAGTCACGCAGTCCAGCATTTAATTTGGATTTCATTACAGTGGTACCTAAGACACACAAATTGAGATATTTCTACTATGGGCACCTTTTATTTTAGTTGATACTTCCTGGTTTTGTTCTTTGTCCTCAGACATACTAGTTTTTCTACTGCATGGAACTCAATTTGTGTTCTATCGGCTTTAGTACTCAGAAAGCATCTAAATCTTTCTATACCAGATTGCCAGTTTCTCCCTCTTTGCTGTGCTGCTAGTGCAGCATTTGTTATAAATGTGGGTCGTATTTCAATATTACCACCCCAAATACCTCCCTCCCTCTCCTTCTTGAAAGAGAGAAACTAAAATATTAGCAGGTCAAAATGCCCAGAAGCAAATTTCAAGACTGTGCCACAACAAAACAATAACTGGTTTTGCATCCATAACTAAGGTTGTACAATATGCTATTGAGTTTTAAAGGAACTACAGTATTTCATGATGGAGGAGGGATAGCTCAGTGGTTTGAGCATTGGCCTGCTAAACCCAGGGTTGTGAGTTCAATCCTTGAGGGGGCCATTTAGGGATCTGGGGCAAAATCAGTACTTGGTCCTGCTAGTGAAGGCAGGGGGCTGGACTCAATGACCTTTCAAGGTCCCTTCCAGTTCTAGGAGATAGGATATCTCCATTATTTAAAAAAAAAAAAAAAAGTTTTCTACAAGGATCTTTTGTTCTGTTGATCTCCACCTGCCCCTCTGCACCACCCCTACCCTCCACATTTTTAAGCTTATATTTGGCTTTTTTTCAGAAAATTGTTAACACACACAGAATTCCAATGATTCTGAAGTCACACAAAGTAAATCAAAACGGTGACCAAAGCAACAGACAACTAAGAGAACATTTTTGTTTAAAACGCAGAGGACTCAGGAATCATGACTTCTTTGTAATTCCACTGTGATATTTCCACATAGTTTTAGAACCAAGTATATGAAATAAAGATATGACAAATGGTGAGGTACAACAGAATAGAATAAGTGACAGCATAGCCATGGTCTGTCAAGAAAGTCAGTGTGTCCATTAGCGATATCAGATTCGCAACCCTTCTTAAAGCTAAGACTCATCTCTAAACTAACAACTCTCAAGCAGCAACACATACTTGTAAAAATTATCTTCATTTTCTGTGTGTGATTTCACCCTCACTCCTGTTGTGTCATTCAGGCCATATTAACCCTCTCCGCAGTTCCCATTTGGCTGCCTGGAAGCACTAGCTGCTCATTCTTCTAGCTCTCTGTGCTGTCCCTTAGGAGTCCTCATCTTGCTTCCAGTTGTAGCTTGGTGCTATTTCTCACAAAACAATTTCTGCATCATCTCGCTGCAGCATAAGGCACATGTTGTTCATTGTGACCAACCTTATTTCTAAGAAAAATAATGGCCTCCAGTTGTTGCAATGTGACACTATTATAGCAACAACAGATTTATGGAGTCTTTTTCTTCCAAAGAAAACTTTACAGATCTACTCAGACTCCAAGGCCAGAAGGGACCATTGTGAGATCATCTAGTCTGACCTCCAATATAACACAGACCACAGAACTGCCCCAAAATAATTCCTGTTTGCACATACACTATCCTGTAGGGTTTCATCAGTGTATACGGATACTCTCACTCAATAGGATTATACATAATACACAAATATAATGTATACATTGAATTTTATATTTATAAATCAAAATATATGCTAAATAATAGTACATCAACTTATCATGAACATTTATTTACTCAATTAATGCACGTAAAAAGTGATCTGATTTGCAAAGGTCCTGAGCACCCAGCAGGTCCCATTGGCCTTCATCAAGTCAGAAACACCTTCCTCCTGGGTGTGGCCATCCTCGTATCTAACACAACAGAACACAGACCTTTCCCTAAGCTTTCTCTCCAAGCCAAACTGTTCTTAGGGGTTCCTGCAATGCAGAAGCAGTGTTAAATGAGATAAACGCACTAACAGGAAGTTAAGAAATACCTCATCCAGATGGAACTTCACCCGGCATGTAACTGCCCAAATAGAATTTGGCTAGGGCATTTAGGAAAACGTCAAGAGTTTATGGGTAATCCCCAATGTCGCCATGGTGTTTCTATTGCCATACTGAGGCATTGGTTGTTTCCTGACAGAGGAGAATGCCATCTCACTATCACCATTCCCTTCAGCATCTACAGTAGGTTTTATTCAGTGAGGCCCAGCTCTGCTTCGCTCAAAAGACCTGACAAGAACAGAGTCCAAATAGATGGCACTGGTGCCTGCCAGTTTCATGGCATACTAGTCGGAAAATGGCTGCACTTATCCCTGTAGGTGGGCTACAAGTGAGGCTACAATTCTTGACAGACATATCCATTTTTCCAATCCCAACTGGCTAAGCGGCAGTTCCTCAGAAAAGGACCTGGGAATTACATGCAAAGTAAGATAAATGCTACTGAACAGATTCCATAAGCAAATGCTCAAAAATTTAATGCATACTTTTCTACTCCATTCCCCCTGAAAATTAGCATTTAAATGTATAGGCATACTTTATACTGGAATACAATTGAAGTGCACAGATAAGTGAAAATGTTGCATGCACAAATACTATGAGCTTAAGATTCAAATGTCCATTTTGCTGTTTTTAATATATGTGCAGAACTCTAGCCATCCATCCAAATCCATTTACAGATTAGTAATGCCTCTTCGACCATTCGGGACCTGATTCTGCAGAGCACAGGAAAGCGCCTTTCGAATTACTTTACAAGAGTTTATGGCTCCCAGTGTTTATTTCAGATTTTTATATAAACTATTTTTCAGGCTGCCTCACTGTCTCTCTGTCCTGCTTCTGAGTCAAACCAACCAACCCAGACCAAATTACTGGAACAGAGGAGGAGATCAGGCATTTGACCTTTTAGCACTTATCACTTATTTCAAGCTGAACTGCTAGTTGTGTACAGAGCACCATAAAGACACTTTTGCTTTAGCACTGAGGTCTACGGGGCCCATTTGAAGTTAATTGGGAAGGTGGTTCAATACTACAGGGATGGGTGGCAGTGTAAAACCATGAGCTGGATAGTTTCATGATCCTGTGTGTAACTGTAAAGTCTCATTTAGCATGGGAGGTTCTCATATTCATCTGTACACTAACCCTCTCCAATTTGGAATTTTTCATTGTAACAGCTACTAATCCTTAGTCCGTTTCTAGCATTGTGACGTCTGACAGACCTTTACCTCAGGTGCCCCAAGAAACCAGCATTGCTCCTTTCATTTCATTTGTCACTCACATTTTTCAGAATGTCAAACTATTAAATCCAACACTTTGGCATTTGGCTGGTTTCTCCCCCAGCTAGTTTGACACCTGAATACAAACCACTTCCCTGGCTCCTCAAATCAAACTCCCTTTGGTTGGATTCTTCTATGTGTCTATGTTCGATTCCTCCACTCCCTCAGGAAGCTTCGCAGGCCCGGTTTGTCCACAAACACCGCACTTATCTTGCTTGTCTCTCTCCCCGCTCTGTGACTAAGATAATGCTCTCAGCATAGGCAGTGGCTCTCAGGAGTGCAGGGCGGAGCTTTATCTCCTCTACTCCCCACGACTGCACTTAGACATTTTCCTTGTGATTAAACATTTCAATTGCGGCAGCAGCTACAGACCGGCCAAGGGCTCGTGCCCTACACACAAGCAGGCCCCCTTTGTGCCATGTGTCAGACAATCCCAACCCAAAGAGCTGTCAATCTTACAGACAAGACATCATTAGTAAATGGGGCAGACAAGCAAAAGGTGAAGCAGGTCAAACAGGGTAACAAAAGTAACACGACATGTGAAACCCTCAGCCAAAGAGGGACAGCAGCCACAACTCACCACCTGTCCCTTCGCACTCTTTGTCTCTATCACGCTAGATATCTGAACACTGTTCACTGTGTGTTTTAAGCAACAATAATCATCCCAGGCCTGGAGAGATTAGTACAGGAAGAACGCAAAGCACATCGATATGGGCTAAGCATCTCTCGGTGCAGACTTAGCAATGTTTGAAGAGTTTATGTAGAGAGAATGGAGAGATTTAGGACACAAAAGAGGTGGAAGAAATGAGATAAAATTAATACAAGGAAGATTCAGGCTGAATACCAGGAAAGTCACCTTGATCTCAAGGCAAGTCTCCCAAGCGAAATGGTGAAATAATCTCCCGATTTAAATGGCGAGTGGACAAAGCACTAGCAAATCAATGTAGTACTCACAAATTGGCAGGAAATGGACTGGAGCAGTGGTTCTCAACCAGGGGTACGTGTACCTCTGGGGGTATGCAGAGCTCTGCCACGGGGTACATCAACTCATCTATATATTTGCCTAGTTTTACAATAGGCAACATAAAAAGCACTAGAGAAGTCAGAACAAACTAAAATTTCATCCAGACAATGACGTGTTTACACTGCTCTATATACTATACAGTGAAATGTAAGTACAAGATTAATATTTCAATTGACTTGTTTTATAATTATATGGTAACAATGAGAAAGTTAGCAATTTTTCAATACTAGTATGCTGTGACACTTATCTTTTTATATCTGATTCTGTAAGCATGTAGTTTTTAAGACAAATCCAACTCCCCCACAACCTAGCTAGGTTCATCCTTCTCTCAGGACCCTCCCCTGGGATCCCCTGACAAACTCCCAAACCATAAAACAGAGATGTAAACCCACCGTTGCCCTCCTGGGGCTTGACCTTATGCCCCTCTCAACTTTCCCCTGCTCTGGTCCCCGACTCAACGCCTGCCAGGGTCTCTCCTTGGAGGTCCAGTTCCTGTCCTTTGGTCAAGGTTTTCCATCGTAGTCTGCTCTACACCGGTGGCTGCTATGTCTCTCCTGGCCTCCTGGCAGATGTCTCTAATCAGGACAGGATCCCAGAGCGAACTCTCCCCAGTCTCACCACTCCAGTCCCACAGAGTGAGGGTCAAGTTTCTCCCTGAAGCCTCCTTCTGCCCCAAACGTCCTCTGTTAAAACTCACCACCCAGCTCCTCTCCCAGCTGGGACTCATCTTGAATTAAGCCTGGCCCACCCTCCAGCTGCAGCAGATAGCCTTAGTGGCCCCTCAGGCCCACATTAACCATTTCAGAGCCTGTGCAAGGTACACTCCCCGTCACAATTGGGTCCCTCTGCACAGGGGTGAATTTCTCCCTTTATGCATCTACTGTACTTATTTGAGAACTGATCTGCCTGCCTGTGGACATGGGGAAAGCAGTGGATGAGATATCTCTTGACTTTAGCAAAGCTTTTGATATGGACTCCCATAGTATTCTTGCCAGAAAGTTAAAGAAGTATGGGCTGGATGAATGAACTATAAGGTGGATAGAAAGCTGGCTAGATCGTCGGGCTCAACGGGTAGTGATCAACGGCTCAATGCCTAGTTGGCAGCCGATATCAAGTGGAGGTTGGTCCTGGGGCCGGTTTTGTTCAACATCTTCATTAATGATCTGGATGATGGGATGGATTGCACCCTCAGCAAGTTCGTAGATGACACTAAACTGAGGGGAGAGGTAGATATGCTGGAAGGTAGGGATAGGGTCCAGAGTGACCTAGACAAATTAGAGGATTGGGCCAAAAGAAATCTGCTGAGGTTCAACAAGGACAAGTGCAGAGTCCTGCACTTAGGATGGAAGAATCCCATGCACCGCTACAGGCTGGGGACTGACTCGCTAAGCAGCAGTTCTCCGGAAAAGGACCTGGGGATTACAGTGGATGAGAAGCTGGATATGAGTCAGCAGTGTGCCATTGGTGCCAAGAAGGCTAACGGCATATTGGGCTGTATTAGTAGAAGCATTGCCAGATCAAGGGAAGTGATTATTTGGCACCAGTGAGGCCACATCTGTAGTATTGCATCCAGTTTTGGTCCCCCCCCCCCACTACAGAAGGGATTTAGACAAATTGGAGAAAGTCCAGTAGAGGGCAACAAAAATGATTAGAGAGCTGGGCATATGACTTACGAGGAGAGGCTGAGGGAACAGGGCTTCTCCAGAAGAGAAGAATGAGGGGGGATTTGATAGCAGCCTTCAACTACCTGAAGGGGGGTTCCAAAGAGAATGGAGCTGGGCTGTTCTCAGTGGTAGCTGATGACAGAACAAGGAGCAATGGTCTCAAGTTGCAGTGAGGGAGGTCTAGGTTGGATATTAGGAAAAACTTTTTCACTAGGAGGGTGGTGAAGCATTGGAAGGGGTTACCTAGGCAGGTGGTGGAATCTCCTTCCTTAGAGGTTGTTGAGGCCCAGCTTGCCAAAGCCCTGGCTGGGATAAGAACATAAGAACGGCCATACTGGGTCAGACCAAAGGTCCATCTAGCCCAGTATCCTGTCTACCGACAGTGGCCAATGCCAGGTGCCCCAGAGGGAGTGAACCCAACAGGCAATGATCAAGTGATCTCTCTCCTGCCATCCATCTCCATCCTCTGACAAACAGAGGCTAGGGACACCCTTCCTTACCCATTCTGGCTAATATCCATTAACGGACTTAACCACCATGAATTTATCCAGTTCTCTGTTAAACACTGTTATAGTCCTAGCCTTCACAACCTCCTCAGGTAAGGAGTTCCACAAGTTGACTGTGCGCTGCGTGAAGAAGAACTTCCTTGTATTTGTTTTAAACCTGCTGCCTATTAATTTCATTTGGTGACCCCTAGTTCTTGTATTATGGAAATAAGTAAATAACTTTTCCTTATCCACTTTCTCCACATCACTCATGATTTTATATACCTCTATCATATCCCCCCTTAGTCTCCTCTTTTCCAAGCTGAAGAGTCCTAGCCTCTTTAATCTCTCCTCATATGGGACCCGTTCCAAACCCCTAATCATTTTAGTTGACCTTTTCTGAACCTTTTCTAATGCCAGTATATCTTTTTTTAGATGAGGAGACCACATCTGTACGCAGTATTCGAGATGTGGGCATACCATCGATTTATATAAGGGCAATAATATATTTTCAGTCCTATTCTCTATCCCCTTTTTAATGATTTAAAATTAATGGAGATATCCTATCTCTTAGAACTGGAAGGGGCCTTGAAAGGTCATTGAGTCCAGCCCCCTGCCTTCACTAGCAGGACCAAGTACTGATTTTGCCCCAGATCCTTAAGTGGCCCCCTCAAGGATTGAACTCACAACCCTGGGTTTAGCAGGTCAATGCTCAAAACCACTGAGCTATCCCTCCCTCCCATGATTTATTGGGGGATTGGTCCTGCTTTGAGCAGGGAGTTGGACTAGATGACCTCCTGAGGTCTCTTCCACCTCTAATCTTCTATGAGTCTATGCCATCTATTTCTTGAAAACTAGTATTTAACAAATGGGAACCCATGTTACTAAACTAACATCGTTCTGAAGTTACAATGCTCAAAGGTGCTTCTTTGAATTTCACTTCCTTTCTAGAAATGTTTCTGCTACCCAGATGTGCAACACGGCACCGCACCACTTTGCAATTCACACGTTCAGTTCCTAAGCGATTTTCTACTACTTGATACTTGCTACACTGCTGTCCAAACAACAGGGATACAAGAAGAGACTTTGTACTGTTAAGAGAAGAGGCCATGTGCCATACTAAAACATATCACTACATAAAATATTCCCATTGTTAGACGTATTTTCTCCCTGTCAATTTCTTCATTCTAGTTTTTGTTCAGTGCTACAGAAATGTTCTTGTTTCTTCATTTTCCCCTTAATGCTTCCAAGCTTTTGAGGAGCTTTTTTTTGTGGTTTTTCTTATAAGTTTGACATTGCTCTTCATAAGAAAAATGATGAAAGAGGAACTCAGGGTCTTGCGCAGACTCTACAAATGCTACTGCATGTTGTTTCAAGGCATTGAAATCCCCCTTCATTTCTCTTTCCTTTAGCAGCTGTCTTACCTTTTGAAACAATTCTAGATTTATCTGACTTCACCACATCTTCTTTACTACCATTTCTTTTCATTTGAAATTCATGTTCCATCCTCCTTCTATTACTTCTTGAAAAGCTACCCATCATGTGTGGCTCTCCCTGGTCTTCCATTCGCTACCGGATGATATGAACATTTCACAGTGAATTCCCCACACACACACACACTCTCTCTGTTCCTTGGCATTGATCAAGGGCCAAATGCTGTGATTTTTATTACGGTAGCTCTTAAAGGTCCTATTCAGAGACGAGAGCCCCATAGAGTGCATCTACACAGCCCATGAGCGCGAGCATCTCAGACCGGGTCGATAGACTTGGGCTTGCAGGGCTTGTGCTCGTGCTCAAAAAACAGCTGAGTAGACAGCACTTTGGTGTTGTAACTCGGGCTGGAGAGCAGGAGTCACAACAGCGAAGTGCTGCGCACACAGCTATTTTTAGAGCACTCGCGTGAAACTCATGACCCCGTAGACCCAGGCTAGGAGACCTGCTGCCGCAGCCTGTGTAGACATAGCCAGGTTGCTTGGCCCCGTACAGACATAATGAGAAAACTGCCCCTACTTCAATAAACTTACAATATAAACATACAACAAGCCAACCTGGGAGGGAAAGGGGCCACACCAGGGAACAGAGAGACAATTAAGAGGCGTGTAATCAGCAGACACTCAATAGTGGCTACCTAGCCATCATGGCAGGTGAGTGCTAAATTGCAGTTGTGTCCTGACAAGTTCCCACTCATTTCAATGGGAGGCCCCCACCTAAAACCAAAGGTAGCACTTGGCTCATTTAAGTCAATGACGTTCCATTTGCATGGCCGATGGCTGAATCTCTTTGTTAAGCTCAATACACCCCTGCTGGAGCAGCGAGATGGCAATTGGTCATGGGCACCAGCAGACGGCTCCCAAATCTAAATCTGGCTGGTGTTTGCAGCGTCAGGACAGACTGCGGGGCACATTTCGTTAGGCCTCGGGGGACTCCATGGGAGTGCAGAGTGAACTCACTTTACTGCTCATTGTGGTCAGCACGGGGATGGTATGCCATTTGTTTATACGGAGATAAGCACAAGAAATGGAGTTTGAATCCACTTCTAAACTTTCCCCAGAATCCAGGGGAGGGCAGCTCTGGTTTGGGCCAATCTCTAATGAGCCAAGTCCCGTGGAAATGATGCATCAATTTAAAATCCATTTTTCTGAAGTCATCCGTGGGATGACATTAGAAACAGCAGACTGGCTTCTGGTAAAGCAGCTGATTTGCATGCTGAGGTGTTGTGGTTCAACAAATTCTTGTCTCTCTGTCAAAAAAGTATTGATCCCCACAGCCACACGGAACCAATTAGATGGGCACACACAGATGTGGGCAAAGCGGAGAGCTATTAAGAGCTATACACAGTGACCGATATGATTGAGAGAAACCCAATCACAGAGAGTGCAGAAGTGACTCAGAGGCACAGAAGCATGAGACTTTACAGGCAAGTTGCAATGGGTGCTTTAGCAATAGGAGAGGACTGGCCCTACCCAAACAAACGATGGTGATGAGAGATACCAACAAGACAGTATCGTTTTTCATTTCAATTCAGTCTTTCTGAACCCATCTCCCCAGCCGGTGCTCTCGTCATAACCCGCTATCCCCATCCTTCAGGGCGGGACACAAACAGCAGAGAGGAAAGCGGCATCCAGAGAACTCTGGGGAAAAACCAGCACAGACTTTAAAGTGTTTCTGTAACAACCCACCAGTCAGTGTTTATTACAGGTCCCCTCTGTGCCCAGCCAGAGAACATGGGTCTGTTACCACCCAGGCTAGAGAGCCGAGCCTCTTGAGCTCAAGGCGGACAGATTCACAAGTTTCGTTCTGGAGGCCTCAAACCCCAGTGAGCCAGCCAAGATGGCGGCCGTCACATTAAGACTTTCAGTTCCAGAGTCTAGAATGTCTCAGCTTCTCTGGGCCTCTCCTTGAAACCCTTCCACTGCTTGGGATAAGGTAATACTGCCCATCACCCAGCAGGGCACACAGACCCCGGGGGCACAGTGCTGGGATAGGGGTTACTTCAGAAATATATTCAGAGTGTAAAGGCCATGGGTTTAAGACACGACCTTAACGCATCACCATTATTGTGAGCACACCGCCACATCTGGGCAGAAGCTAGACACCGTGCGAGGCAGGGGAGCCACGCGCTGATCTCACACTCGCGTCACATATGGGAGTGTAATCACCCCATCCCACCCCCGCCCCTGGAATCTACACAGGGTAGGGGGTCTGTGCCAGGGGATGGGGTGGAGAGAGAGTGGGACAATGGGATGCACACCACCCCCTCCAGTTCCCTGGACCTGATCTGGGCAGGGTAACAAGTCCTGGTTGTGTTTTCTTTTCTGCATAGCTCCCATCTCCCTCCCCCCAGCCAAGGCATCACTAGAGGATGCTGTAGTGGTGGGGATGGGGGCAGTAGAAGTCCCTGGTAGAACAGCTCCAGCTGTGGTTGGAGGATGGGGGGAGGAAGGATGCTGGTAGAACAGCTCCAGCTGTGGTTGGGGGATGGGGGGAGGAAGGATGCTGGTAGAACAGCTCCAGCTGTGGTTGGGGGATGGGGGGAGGAAGGATGCTGGTAGAACAGCTCCAGCTGTGGTCGGACGGGGAAAGAGGATGTCCCTGGTAGGACACCTCCAGCTGTGTTGCTACAGAGCCAGCAGCCACCCAGCCCCGTGAGAGATGTGGGCAGAAGGTTGAATTGCTGAGGATGGGGGAAAGCAGACAACACTGGTACTGCAAGGGGACTAGGCAGGAAATAAAGGCACACCGAGCAGTGAGCAAGATTAACCACTGGCATGAACTCCCCACGGATGTGGTGGCATTTATGATTCAGTCAAAAACAAACGTGATTGGGCTCAATACAGAGTGGAATTGGTGGCCTGTGTTTCACAGCAAGTCCGATGAGATGATCTAATGGTCCCTTCTGACCTTAAACTCTGAATTAGGAGCAACAGAGAGATTGAGAAGCTACGTTCTCTCTCCCTGCAGGCTCCACTTCTGCACCCTCCCTATCAGAGACCCTGGCCCCTGTGTAAGTGGGGTCCTGCTCTAATTTACACGGCTGGCACAAGGCCCCTTATGCCAGTGGAGGGTTGGGGCCATGCCCAGCCTGTCCAACATGCAGGTGGGTGGGTAATGCCACCAGGAGAGTCTCCACTGCGAATTCCCAGCTGGCTTACAACCACTTTGCACTGCATGAACACAGAGCGGCCTGCGGGACTAGAGAATTTGGTCCGTAGTCTCGTTCATTAAACAACGGGGCTTGCTCCGGAGCCTATTCTGCTACTGCTCGTTGGAGGCAATTCCAAGGTCCCGGAGTTTCTTCCCTACCTGGCTCTGAACACACTGCCCCACGCAGGCGCTGGCCGAACAAGAGGTACAGTGCGCTGGCGGGTGGCCGAGAGTCACTAGGGACCTCCTGCCACTCCCCACGAAGATAACTCCCGGCTCCTCCACAGTAACGGGCTCACCACGGCAGTGCCGAGAACACACCTGACCCAGTTCTGTAGTGAAGAGACCTGCCAGCTACTCCCTGACCCAGCAGCTGAGGGAAATTGCTACACAGCCCCGCCGGGGCTGGGGGAGGAGAGGAACCGGGTGAAAGACCCTCTGCGATTCTGATCTGGCACCTAAGCCCCATGAGTCTCTGCTTTCATAGGGATAAAACCAAGGCCAATCCATCTGTCTAGCACACACCCACACACTGTAAGCTATTGGAGACCTGTTTTGTCTCAGCTCCCTGGAAGCCAGACCAGGACAAACATGCTGACCACATGGAAAAAGACACAATAAATTTCCCTGCAAGTTGTAATGAGACCAGTCTGTAAGTTACACTCCCGACCTGCAAGACACTGGAGCCGATTGCCAGGTGGAAACGGACTGTCCCACCAGAAACTGTTCCCATATGAAACACTGAAGTAGAACCATTATCAGGGTCACTGTATTTGTAAACCTGAGATCCAACAACTCCCCAGCTATGTATAGGAAAAGCTCAATGTAAATTATGCCTAGTTATTGTTCTGCTTAGTTATAATTATAACAGTGTGAACATTTTGGTTACTAAACGCCGCTCTCCTCCATGAGCTGCTGTGCAGCTGGAGAAAAGGTGATTAAAATACAATGAAAAAAAACCAATATTTTGAACTGCAAAGAGATGAAACACAGCAGTGGGGTAATCCCCAAAGGAGAAGGAAAGGGAATGAACACAAGGCCACAGTGTCACTCAAAACACCTTTCCACTCACTCCTGAGACACTTGGGCTTTTAAAAACTGGGCAAGAGAGATTGGCACAGATGCCAAAAGGGGGGTGTATCACACAAGATAGGGTCCTCCTCAAAGGCACAGTCACCCCATGGCCCTGTGTACCAATGAGATGGTCTTGAACACAGCCAACACCACACAAACAAAACCATCGCTCTGTCGTGTTGCTTACTCTGCGGGCTCATCTATACGGAGTCTTAGAGCATGGCATGTGAAGCTGTGGATGTGCCAGGCACTAAGTGATGAAAGCCGTAGGCATCAGGGTAGAAATGATTCGTGGTTTTTATTGGACACTCAGTGTATAAACCCACGATGACTGGGAAACTGGTTCCTAGAGTCCAGACTGAGACTAGTTTTATCTTATTCTGTGTGTCTTGTACCATTTAAGATGTCATTTTAAGTTACCCCACAAGATTTGATGGGATCAGCTATGTAATTGGAAGTAAAAAACAAAACAGAAAACCAAAAAGACCCCGTATCTTTCTGCTGTTTAATTAACTATCCCTCAGGAATGGGAGCAAATGGGTCATCCATAATGGGGTCCTACAGAAACTGTATTCAAGGGGCTTTGGCACCTACATATTTCAGTCCCATATGTCTGTTTGCTACATCTTTTGACCAGGCATGTGACTGAGACAGGACAGACACAGGATTACTACACACCACAACTGCCATCCAAATGGGTTTCTCAAAGGGTAAGGTACCACTCTGCTACTACTATGTCACTTCTGTGTTTTTTGTTTCTCACACTGGTTTGCTATAATTTATTTAACGTGAGGTAAAAACCACTGCAAGAACTTATGGATGGCATCTTCTGTACAGGATAACGGGGCAGAGATATTTGGGGGAAAGTTATTTCCAATCAAATAATGACATAGACTTAGAAGAGAATAGACATAAGTCATGTAAATATAGTCATTGTTTTAAACTGAGAAAGAAAATCCACCATTTAAAAAAAAAAAAAAGACAATAAACAACAGGCAAAATTCTCTTCCATGCCCCAGGACCTTATGGAAAAACCCTACCGAACTGAACAGGAAAGCAGTCTTTCTGTATGTTGTTTAAAGACCATCTTCTAGAAGTTAATACAGAATTACACTGATGACTCACCTCCCTGAAACCACAATGTGGCAGGCTGAAGAAAAATCCCATGCCCAAGTTTCTGTCAGGCCTTTCCCTCAGGGCAGGGTGTATCAGTTCAAACAAAAAACTGCCACCTGCCCCTCTGCTCCAGCTGAGCTCCCTGTCTCAACCTTTATAGGGACCACCTGCCTTCCGCCCAGCTGGTTCTGATAATGGAACAGGGCTGGCTGCTCCCTAGCCCTTAAAGCCACAGCCCACCCTGTGACACAGCTCCCACACCGCAACAAGTTCTAGAGTCTATTCCCTCACCAGGGCACAGTCTTCACCCTCTTCGGGTGGGCACCTCGCCCTCCAGGTCTCCAGTGTCTCATCCTTCTCTACCATGCCCAGCTCCGTAGGGGGATTTCAGTGCGAAGCGCCATCATCTCGTCCTCCAGCACCAAGGGCTGCTACTCATCATTCGCGTCCTTCACCCCAGACCAGTTGTTGCTCCCTCATGGCCGGTGCAAGGTCCAGCAAAAACTGGGCCAGTACACGCAGGCATGCTCTGCTCCCCGTGGGAATGGCTGGACCTGGAGCTGGTGAGGGAACATCTCCAGAGTCGATCTCCCGCGGGCTAACATGGCAGCTTCTACCTCAGAGTATGAGCCAGACTGCTCACTGCTCAAGGCCATCCTGGTGGCCCACCTCAACTCCCCCAGCCAGGAGCACTGGCCACTCACTCAAACATATGGAAAAATGCCTCAGGGTCAGTTTATGGGCCCAACTTCACCAACACCAGCTCAGGGCCAGGCCTGCCTGAGCTCCCCTCTCCAGGACCCGCGGGCCTCCCAGGAGCCCATTGGCTTCAGGAACTGCTCCTGCCGCCGCTGTTGAGCGGCAAACTGTGCTTCCGGCCGCTTCTGTGGCTTCCCCCCGTGTCTGGGTTTGCTCTTGTTGGGCAGACACCAGACAAACCCCGTCTGCTGCCAAGTCTGCCCCAGGCTTTTCAGTAACTGCTTTTTCTCCTCCGCTGCCTACCCCTTCTGCTGCCTCAGTTTCCCTCTGTTCCAGGGGCCGATTGCCTGCCTGCATTCTCCACCACATGCAGGCTGCTGGCCTGTCTCTCCATCCAAGGAAGGGCTAATGCCACACCCAGGTCTCTTTCGGGCCCTTCTCCCTTGAAGCACAATGTATTAATTCAAACAAAAGACTCAGGGTAACACAAACCAAAGCCATTCCCCTGCCTGGCACCGGCTGCAGGGCCCAGAGGCCTTTCGCTCCGTGCCTCTGTCCACCCCAGCGACAGTCCCAGCAGCCCCCTACAGCTCCCCTCCCCCGAGCTCTCCTGGCCCTTCCCGGGATCGCTGCCCTAGCTGGGTCCAGTAATTGAACTGACCCCCTGGCCCTTAAAGGGGCAGGCCACCCTGTTACAGGCAGCCTGTTGCCTCAGAGTGCTGCAATCGGCTGCGGGGGGGCAACAGCAGATCCACCAACCCCACCCCACAATCCCAGCTGTACAGCACCACACACAGGTGCCCTAATGGGCTGGGAGAGCTCAGAGGGAGGGGAGCAATAGGAGCCCCTCTGCAGGTCCCCCATCTCTGGCCATCTCCAGCCCTCCATATTAACCCCCTGTATTTGAGGGTGCCCAGGCATTGGGATAGGAGGGGCATGCACCAGCTAGTTATCTGGGTTACTCTCATTCCCAGACACAATGCATCCCATGCACGGCACTAGAGCCAGGGGCATATCCAGGCCTCTCCGGCCAGTCACTTTAACGTGACAGGCTTTTATTAGAACAGGAAATATGCGTTACTTTAGAGTTCTGCCTGAAACGTTATGAACACTGACCTGTCCCAGCCTCCTACATCAATGCCAGCGTACCGCAGGGACGAAGGGCCGGATCCCCAGCTGGCGCAAACAGACATTAAGAGCATCTTCAGTGCCTGAGAGGAGCACCGCCAGTTTACACCAGCTGATGATCTAGCCCAATGCGTCTGAGGGAGCAGACAGCAACAGCCTGGGCCATGCTAGGCTCTGCAGATTGCATAGCCGCACATCACTCTTGCTGCTATAAAATCAGAGATGGGCTCCAGCTCGTACAGCCAATGCAGCCGCTCCCCCAGACTTCGGGGACGTTTGAGCTCAACGTTACCTACGCTGAGGACTAAAAAAGGAAAGCATGGTGTGTGTTTGTGTGCGGGGGGGAATACATGGAATAAATAAATAGTGGGGCATGCTTATTAGCAACCTCCATGCTAAACAGCAATCTGGCCACTGCTGGGAGCCATCTCCCCATCCGCAGGGAAGCAGGTATTGCACCTGCAAAATGGAAGGGGGTCAAATCACATCAAGTTAAAGCTTCTTGTCACACATTTCAAAGATGTGTTTAACTCCACTCTTCCCTCCAATCCTCCCTTGTCAAATTCCCCCTTGTGCCCTGCTCCCCAGCATCCATCTCTCACCCTACCATTGATCCCAGCCTGGCATGCCGACTTCTCACAATCACCTCCACACGTTCTCCCACGCTGCCCCATGCTTGTCCACATGGGGAAACCCAGGCTCCACTGATGATTTCACCCAAAGTCCGTGGCAGTCCCCATGTATGTCATGCTGCTTTCAGTGGATCACATTGGCTTGTATGTCAACTGCCAGTGGTTGCTTCCCATCCCCTGCTCACTTGCCTATCCTTGGATTGTGACCTCCTGAAAGCAGGACTGTCCCTAAGCATTTTGAAGGTGCCACTAGCACATAATGGATGCTACTGCAAATAAATAATAAATAGCCAGTGTGTCCTGGCTGGAAAGGAAGGTTGCACTGTGACGGTTGTGTTAATCATTATTGTACTTTCTTCCCTGTGGCTTCTTAGTCCTGGGACTCCCCTTCCTTGACCCACTAACTCATCCCTATTGTCCTCCAAGTCCCTCCTTAAAATACCCTATTCCAAAAGGTCCATGGACCCTGCTCCCTCACCAAATAAATATAAAGAAAATACAAAAAGACACAAAAATCCCAACACAGGTGAAACACGGTGAGTGCTAAGTCGCCATGCTGCTTATCCTTTTCTTCCCCATCCGTGCTTTGTACTTGTCCAATTAGGGCCCAGCACTGCACCGTGACTGGTGTAAACACCCAGACGCAGCCAAACGGACGTCAACGGGACTCCAGCCAGGCACAGGGTCTTGAAAATCCCACCCCTTGTCTTTATACACGTCTGGACACTGTCGGGGGTCTTTAATAATAAATGAGCCTGATTATTTCCCAAGACAACCATCAACAAAGAGAGTTTTCTGATACATCACTATTAAAAAAGGAGTTCGTCATTTTACATCGCCCAGCCTAATTTAAAAAACAAACTTGTATCTGGATAAGCTGGCTAAAAGTCACTGCCGAGTCACACACATGGCAAAATGCTCACCACATTTCAATGACCTACATATGGGAGGTGATTGGAAACATTTGGCTGGTGGCATTTCAATAAAAGTGAATCTGGCTCCATGGTTGCCATCTCATATGCAGCAGTCCTGGATATAAAATTTTAAAATTCCCTGGTCATAACTGTCTCATCAAAATCAATACCCCGGGAGCAGAGGTGGGACCTAGAATTTATACTTGAGCCAACTGAGATCATAACAATTAAAAGATCAATAACCTACAAAAGGGAGGAGGAGAATTGTTGGTGTTGATTCCCCAAGACCACAAACTTTCTAACTACACAATATCAAAAGAGTTGAGTCCCACACACTCAAGTTTTCTCTGACTGTGCATTCATTGAACAGTTAGGGCATTATTCTGATCATTTAAAACAGGGGTAAATCAAGATTAACTCCACAGAAGTCAATGGAGTTGCACCAGTGTGAGATCAGAATCTGGCCTTTATGATGTAAACAAAAATATAGGACTCCATTGAGTGGCAGTCTATTCTATGCACAACATTTAAAACCCTGAGTGCATCATTCCAGTGACTTCCCCTGATTTACACCAGCCAATATATTAAAGATGTCCATATTTTACGCAGAAGGAATTTTTCTAAATTAAAAAACAAAGCCCAGCATGCCATTCTCTGTTACAGCAGTATTATATATATGAACGGCACCATCACTTAAAGCACATGCTTAAAAGCTTTGCTGAACTGGGACCACAGTAACTTGTACCACTTGAATCTCTAGGGAAATGTTTGTGTCAATATAGGGTGAGTGAACCACTTAGGAATTTCAACCCATTTGCCCATAAGCAGCTTCGGGATGTGGGAGCCTGAATGATTCTTCTGGTCTGAATCGGGAAATATTTTCTTTGACTTTCTAAGAAAGATTGATAAAAGCAGCTGTCATAGCTTATTGTAGTTAAAGGGCCAGGCCGTCAATTAATAACAATGAGAAGCACTATGCTAGATTAGTACACACTGCATTGAACCTTTCTCCAATGCCTGAGTGATGCTTTTGGACAGGGCCTCGAGCCTGGCTCTATAATGGGATTATGGCCTCTGGGAACATTCCGATGGCCTGCCTGCATCCCTGATCAGCGAGTGCCCCATCTCGCGCAGCCCCGACTTGCAGAACTCACTCGGAACCAGAGACTGTTTGACCAGATTCCTTCCAGTTCTCCCCCTCCCCAAAACAGGATTTCATTTCATTAACCCAAGTGCATTGGGCAGGCGCATTTCTAGAGCCTCTACATCGCCTCCCAGAACAGTTCAGGTTTCCGAGTGACACCGGAGAACTCCTGCCAAGCGTGGTGCAGAGATTAGGACTGCGCAGGGCCCTCAGCACTCACACCGTGGGCCCTTGGGTGCGAGTGGAGGCGGGTGGGCTGAACGGCCAGGCTAACCCTACAAGCAATCCCAACTCCTCAGCCATGCCCAGGGTGTGCTCCCTGACACACCAGTCACTTCACAGCTCCCAGGGCAGCACAGCATGCACATTCGTCTATCCAGCACCTCCTCCGGGAGGGGCTAGAACAACGGTCTGAAGCAGTCATCACACCCATTAGCAGAGACCTGTATTTGGGAGGTTCGTTTTCTGCACAGCACGTTATCCACAGACCTGCTGAATTCAGGCACTAAGTGGGTAGGGGAGGGAAGGCTTCTGCACCCCTCCCCCCTCAAAGAAACCCCAACTAAGCAAAGAGCCCGGCCCCGGCCCATTGACTAGCTCACACAAAGTGACATTCGTGAGGGCATCCTCGAACACAGAGCATTGGGTTAGCGCTCTGGGTATAGGGGCTGTTTGTAATTTTCCACTCCTTTTAGACCCATGGGTCCAGCCCCAGCTAAGAGGCCATTCTTAGAGCACCAGTGAGCAGTGTGCTGTCTCCTACTACGTCCCACATGATTAGCCTGCTTGTCTCTCATATCCCAGGCACCCCAGCTCCCCTTGCCCAGCACTCCTGCCTCTCTGCTCATCTTTACTCCCTCTCTTCCCCCACGAGGGTGACCTGACAGCCAGTGTGAAAAATTGGGATGGCGGTGGGAGGGTAATAGACGCCTAAATAAGACAAGCCCGGAATATCAGGACTGTCCCTATGAAATCAGGACATCTGGTCATCCTGTCCCCCACCCCAAAGACACAGAGAGCCCGCCGCTTTCCTGAGCTCCCAAAGCCCTGTAGTGAGCATCCAAACACCACCCCTCAGAAAGGCACCGTCCTCTCGCTGGCTGGTCACTGACTCGGCCTCCCTCCGGATAGCCAATCTGGGCTGCGTGCCGGCTCCTTCCCCTGCTGATCTGAGCCACGTCTCCGCCTTGTAAGTGAGGTCAGGAAAGGGCAACAGGGCCACCGGCTGAGGAGGGAAATGGTTCTGGCAGAGAGAGGCTTGCTCCAACCTAGACCCTGAACTAGCGCCTCCCCTCAGCAGCCCAGAAACCTCCCGCCTTCCTGAGACAGCAGCCCACTAGCCAGTTCCCAGCCAGGACCAACGGTCCCATACAACACCCCTCACCCCGTCTCACAGCAGGTACACAACAGCACCCACTAGCACTGCCTCAGAAATGGTGCAATATCCCCCGTGCTGCATAAATACACCCACCACCACCGCACACAGCCAGGGTACATCCTACACCTGAGAACAAACAGCAAGGGGAGGCGGAGGGCTAGCCACGCCATTTTCTGTAGCTGCTCTTTGATATCCCATAATAGCTTCTCAAGCCCAGTTGGAGCTCTCATGGGACAGCCATCTCCATTCAACTATTCCTTCAGCCCACGCACCAAGGCGTGGCGGTGCCGTAGCCTTGCCTTACCACGGCCACGGGACTGACAGCAACAAGCCACTGAGATGTATGTTCTAAGGAGGAGCATCTAGAATTTTCTCTTTCCTCCCACAAAGCCTCTGTCCATCAGACGTCTACAGCTGCACACCCAGATCTTTATTTTTGTAAGCCGAGCTCTGAAGCTGCTGTTTGTTTTAACAATGAGAAATCCCAATTGCTTTCCCTAGACATGGTATCCCAGCGCCATATTGCAGGGCTGTTTGCGCGACCGAACCCCTAGGCCAGGGAGACGAACTCCCTTAATACGGTCATCACAACAAGGGAGCCACCCCATTTGCCAGAAGCGTTCTTTGCCATTTTAGGTGCTGTGAGAGCCGACACAGATCTGAATCATCCAGTCGGAGGGGACTGCCAAAGAGAGCGCCATGGGAAAGGCTCAACTCTCTGCTATTTGCACACTGGTCGTTACTTCAGTTTTTTGCCAATTCATAGAATTATTAAAAACGCTTGGCACACTTTGCCACTTTCCAGCCAAGAAATCTGTTAGCTGTTGGCCAGCCTCTCCGACTGCTTGGTTAGGCAGTCCCGCCACACACCTGCTGAACGAGCTGCATTTTTCTGCTGTAGTTATAATGCACCTGTAACACGGCGGGTACTCACCGCCACGGCGCTTCCTACCGGTCAGTCCGGGAATTAGCTCCGTCCAGTCTCGGAGCGCCTCCTGCTGACCAGTATCTCCTGACCAGTACCTGCTTCCTCCTCAATCTCCACCACTGTACTTCAGGCACTCCAGGCCCCCTTATCTTGGGATGCTGCCCCACATCAGCGCCCCCACAGTCTGTGTCACAGCGACTCATCACTGGCAAGGGGGTCGGACCTGCTGCCTTTCTAGCCCCAGCTGTCTCCCTGCAGCCCCAGTCCCTCCTTAGGCCTTCCTGCCAGGCCGCAGCCTGGGAGGTAGCCAGGCCTGACCTCCCCAGCTCAGCCTGCCCCTTCCCCAGCACTGCTCTGTGGAAGGTACCCTGTCTCTTCCAGGCAGCTCGGCCCTTCTCACTCCAGGGCTGGAGCGAGACTCTCTCTGCTCCGTCTTTACAGCCCTCTTATCAGGGCCAGCCGTGCTCTGATTGATCTGGCCACAGCTTCCCAGCCAGCCTCTCTCAGCTGCTCTCACTCCTTTTATCCCAGGAGCGGGGTAACGGCCCTGCTCCAGCACCGTATTGCTCTATATTCGTACAGGGGCCAGAGTGCTTTTCTGTCTGATCTGCCAACCCCATCGTACACTAGTAACCTGTCACACTCGTGAATGCCACAAAATGGACACAATCCTAGACTACAAACATACATAGCCTCATATTTCGCGTCTCTGACACAGCTGCCCTCACGCTAAAGAAACCCACGCCTGTGGGCAAGACTTTCAAGAAGGAATTCAGAGCATCTCTTTTTGAGCTTAGAGTGAATAATAATTGATTAAATTTCACCAGCACGGCTGAACTCAGACTCAGACTCTAAGGTCAGAAGGGACCATTATGATCATCTAGTCTGACCTCCCGCATGATGCGGGCCTCAAAAGCTGACCCACCCACTCCTGGAAGAATTCTCTCCCTTGACTCAGCTGTTAAAGTCCCCAAATCATGATTTAAAGACTTCAAATCACTGAGAATCCTCCAGCAAGCAACCCCTGCTGTCCCCTTTATCCTGCACCCAGGTGTTCAGAGAAAGAGGCGGTGCCTTTTTTAAACCTGGACTATGCACTCTGTTATCAACCCTCCGGACACACAGATAACATCGAGCACACAAACAGCTCTTCCGATGTTGAAGCCAAAGCATGAAGGCATTTCCAAAATAACCTATGTACCAACCCACCCTCATGCTAAACTCACCCTGTTTAAGAGGCCACGAAGTGGGAGTAACAAACAATAGAAGGGAAAGGGGAGTGATAAAGAATGAAGGTAAACACAGGGTAATTCAGATTCTGCAACTAAATACTCCAACAGGGAACAGGAAAGAAAGTGATTTACCTTATAGTAACTGGAGTTCTTCACCGTGTGTGGTCCCTGAGGATTCACTGTGGGTGCATGTGCACTGCACTCACCTGAGACTGGAAGATTCTTCACTAGCACTAGCTGCTGGTCTGCGTCACTGCCCTGTGCCTCCTCTCGCTGAGCCAAGAGCATAAAGGGCAGCATGGACTGCCTGCCTGTCCAGTCCCTACTCTACTGCAAACCACAAGAGGATCAGAGCAGAGGGGAAGGAGGGTGGGTCATGAATACCTATAGACACCACCCATCACACAGAACTCCAGTTACTGGAAGGCCAGTAATCTTCCCTTCCTCCTGCAAGTGCCAGTCCCTGTGGGAATTCATTGTGGGGGATTCACAGGCACTGCTCATTGAGGAGGAGGAGGGGGACGCGAGGGTCCATGCTTCACCACAGACTGAAGGTCTGCTGTGCCGAAGAAAGAGTTGGCTGAAGAAGCCTGGACCAAAGCACAGTATCTGGTACAGGTCTGCAGTGGGTTCCATGTCGCCGCTCTCCCGATTTCCACCAGAGGCACACACCTTGGAGAGACGCCACAGCGGCAGCGTGTGCTCCAGTCGAGGGGGCCTCACACCCTGAGGAGGAGGGGTGTCTGGTCACAATACAGTCGGGTGCAGCTGGAGATCCAGTGCTCTGACATTGCTTCCCCCTCCGCTTGATGAAAGAGACAAATCTCCGGGATTTTCTAAAGGACTGTGTCCTCTATAGGTAGAAAAACAGCGCTCTACGAACACGCTGAGCGTGGAGCTCCCTGTCGTCCTGGAGATGTGAGGTTTTGGGGAGAACCCCAGCAGATGAACAGTCTGATTCACGTGGAATTCACAGGCAATGTGATTAATTAGAGATTTGATTTTAGGGACATTTGGTCTTTATGAAATACTGTACAGGGAGGCTCCACGTAACAGCCGCAAGTTCCCCTAGTCTCTGAGCAAAGTGATAGCTGTGAGATTACTGGCAAGGCTACATTCGTGGATAAATACAGAAGCGAGCAGGAGGCCAAGGGCTCAAATGGCCAGTTCCTAAGTGCTGACAGAGCCAGGTTAAGCGCCCAACGAACAGTTGGCACCGACACGAGAGGGAAGGTTCTGACGAGGCCTTTCAGAAATCTCCTGATCATAGGGTGCATGAACACCAAGTAGTAGTCAAGTGGAGGATGGAAAGCTCGTACAGTGAGCTAACGGGTGAACCCAATGATTTCAGGATGTAGGATTCCTAGTTGTAGAAAGGAGTCCACTTTCTGCTTATGAGAGGGGAGACAATCACTGAAGGGAGCAGGGGTGTCCAGATGCAAGAAGAAATTGACAGCTCTCGAAGATCCATCAAAATGATTTTGTGGTGGGAGGCTGCAGGTGAGGAAGAAAGGATACGTCATAGTCATCCTCTCGCCCAATGGAAAGGGGCAGAAATGACTATGCTGGTTCTAACTGCTTTGGGATTACCAAATCAAACCCCATATCAAACTCAGACTCCTCATGAAAGGCTCCTGAGTCCGAAAGCTATAACTCCATTCAGTGGAGCCAAGGCTGTTTTTCAGCATGTCTCCGAAACATTAATCTGATTGTGTGAGCAACAGCTAGTCGTGTCTGAACGCCTGCAGGTTATGGGTTACAGCTCTCTGTGGCATGACCCCAAATTAGTGCTGCTGACAGACATTTAACAGCCTTTTCTAAGCACAGGGCAATTCTATGGGTCCCAATTTGGGTTTCAGAATTAAATCAGCAAATGCACTGACTAGCACTAGACTGAAGAGGTTTTTACAATTAGGCTCAAGTGTTACTGACTCAAGTGCTTCATTTAACAAGTGAGGAGATACTCCTCTGAAACAGATAGCCAAACAAGGACATTGGCAAAGCATTCTAGGAGATTATATTACCAGAGTTCACGTGCCAGACCCAGGACGTTCCCTCGGGTCCCTTTTTATTATTATTTGTAATTATCATACAGCCAAGCAGCCCTAGACATGGCCCAGGCCCCCGTTGTGCTAGGTGCTGTACAAACCCAGAACAAAAGACAGTCCCTGCCCTCAGGAGCTTACAGACTATGAACAGAATCAGAGAATCATGGGATTTTCTTCTTTTGTTTCTTACCAATTCTCGACTGTTTCTCTTCATTATTATTGGTTTTATCCCTTGCGGCCTAGCAGCACCTAGCGGCCTCATTATGCCAGACACTGAACAGACACTTAGTGAGAGAGAATCCCTGCCCCGAAGAGCAGCCAACAGCAGTCACTTGTGTGTGCACATTGTGGGAGTGGAGTAAGAGGATCACAATGGGGCCCTTATGCATAACGAGCTCCTGTTTGCTTTCAGAGGTTTATTTTTGTGGAAATTATGGCTCAGCTATCAAACTATCAACACATTGTTTAATTATTATTTTCTTTTAACTATTTTTAAATGGGCATCCAAGCCAACGTGCAGGAGATAAAATGTTTATACAGTAGAAGAAGTCAGCAAAGCACAGTTAAACTTACAAGCCTACAGGCAAAATAGGAACAGGAGGGTGCGGGGGGGGGAAAGGGGGGCTAAATTTCCCTGCAACATAGTCAATACCAATTTCTAACCGGGGCACTAGTTTCATAATGAGACCCTGGCATGGCTTTATTTGAGAAGAAAACAGAAAATGAGAGAAAATGCTTGCTAGTGAAGTCATTTCCTCTAGAGACTTCAGAACCCTATTGTGAAACATAGCACCGAAATGTGGAGTTTGACGGAAAGGCCTAGGTAGTATCACACCAGCACTCCACGTGCCTAGTGGGGAGAATGGAAGAGTTATACAGCAGGGGTCACTCAGTGCAATGGGAAACGTTTGATGGTTCAGAGCTTTACATTTACCACTGGTGATGTTGTCTCACCAGCCAGACACGTAGCTGGTGAGATGAAGACAGCTGGGAGTCTAAGGGTCAGCCAGCTGGTGAGTATCTCTCAGGCACGTCTGTCTTATTGCTATTGATTGGCGGGGAGAAGACAGCACTTTTCTGTGCTGGGAATGAGCCATCAAGCTCAGAAGAACTCTGGGCTGGCTGGCTGTGTCTGAAATCTTGGCTTAGGTGCTGCCTGGGTTAGGGTTGCCCTTCAGCTAAGGTGCGTTAGTGTGTGAATTCAAGCAGGGCTCTTGGAAGTGAAAGCCATCGGACAGGCCCACGGCATCCTGGAAACAGGATATATCTCAACTCTAGTGAGGGGAGGTGGGACAGCAAAATGGCTCCCAGATGCCAGGAAAAAGTTTTGAATTAAGGGAGGACTTGAGAGCGAATCAGCCCCGCGCCACCTGTCCAATAGGAGGCAGAGAACCTCTCCCCAGGCACACTCCAACATATGCCTTGATGCACGAGGAGGGGCTCAGCTCCGGCATGTCTGGGCATGAGCTCTCCCCCCTTGCCTCTACGTACCTGGAGCATCCCCCTGCTGGGGAGGGGCATTATTATAGCATTTATTTTTAGAGTTATACTTTGTGTCTTCTTCTGTATTTCCAGCCATATCTTTGATGTGCTATTATAGATATCGTATGATATAAATGGTCCCTGCTGAAGCCCGACGCTCACAGAGGGACTCTCCCCAAGAGCATAGGTAGTTCCTGTGATTTCACCACGACACTCCGCATACAGCTTTCTGCCCTGCAGAGCTTGTCCATTTGCTGCTGGGGGGGAGTATATTTTCTAAAACCTTTATTGTCAAATTTTTGCTTTAGTCAGAGCTTTATTGATTTTGACAAAGTCGAAAAACCTGGCTATACACAACCTACTGATCACCCTTTCTTTCATACTCTGGTTCAATTGCACTGATACTTGGAGTGGTTTCCACTTTTCAAATAAAATAATAACATCAACCACCCATTTCATTCACTTGTCTAAATACGCTGTATGGAGACGCCAGCAGTAGATTTACTCTACAGCAGGTTTCTCAATATGTGGAAACTCAAATTGCTCATGCTGTTTATGAGCAAACAGTGCGCTTGGGAGCTTGTTCAACTCAAAGCGAAATGGTTTCCTTCTCTAGCTTTTCAAACTTTTGTTTAATAAAACTGAAGTAAATTTCAAAACAAAAAGTCATTTTGAATAAAAAAATTGAAACATTTCATTTAAAAATGTTGAAAAAACTTCTGGATTCCCCCCCCACCCACACACACACACACCAAATCGGTACATACCTGTGAAATGTTTCAGTCAACCTGAAACTGCATTTTCATGGCAAAAAACGTTTTTGTTCAAAAGTTTTTGCCCAGCTCTAGTGGTATAGGTTTATTTTCCACCATCGATAGGGAAGACTCGCTACTGGAGAGAAATTCCCTTCCATTCTGACCGAGCAGGTCTGGCTATCCCCACACCTACGAAAGAGGCTGTGATGCAGCTACCGCTGCTCGGGGAGGTGGTGTAATTATGTGGACGCCGGGAGAGCTCTCTCCCATTGGCACAGAGCATCGGCAGTAGCAGGGCTACAGCGGTGCAGCGACATCAGCACAGCTGTGCTGCGGTGGAGATTCTAGTGTAGACGAGCCCTTATTGTCATGGGTGCAGGAGCGTTTCCGGTTAGTTTGAAGAGCTCCTATGAGATACTGGAATGTAGGTATTGTGCAGCAAGGCTGTCTCCCCTTAAATTCACCCTCATCCCCTACTACTTTATCCTTTTCAGTTACCAAGTGGAGTTTTTCTACAGTTCAGTGGATATTAAATAGCATGGAGTGGCAAGATTAATTTATTGCTAACACAAATTTATATTTTCAGATATGTAACCATATTTAAAAGATGGCTCTAATGGAATCAAGGACTTTTTCAGAATTGTCTGTTCTTAGGATGTTTGGCACTCCATAACTCAGACATATTTAATGCCCTAATAACGCCTATGTACTTGGATGCTTTGGTTTGGTAATGTGTCATTTATCCCCCAAGGCAATGGTTTTCAACCCGTGGTCTGCAGACCCCAGGGGGTTCACAGACTATGTTT
Organism: Malaclemys terrapin pileata; assembly: GCF_027887155.1. NCBI lineage: Eukaryota > Metazoa > Chordata > Testudines > Emydidae > Malaclemys > Malaclemys terrapin. The sequence continues at coordinate 1,548,116 of NC_071513.1, read as the reverse complement.
AAGATTTCCAAAGGGATCCGCATCTCCATTCAAATTTTTTTAGGGTCCGCAAATGAAAAAAGGTTCAAAACTACTGCCCTAAAGAAGTCAATAAATAAAGAGAAACCTCCCCCAGAGCATACATTTTTAGACAACTTCCTATTGAAGAGACCATCCCAAAGGCTCACCAGTTAAACAGTACAAGTCTGCTACACTTTCTGTTAAGCACTCATTATTTGTCAGTCCCTTAAGATGAGTTTTGCTGTACCTGAAATGAAGATAACAAGTAATTCTATAGCCATAATTCATAGGAAAGTTCCATTTCCATCTAGGCACTAGTTCAACTGCAGCCCAGATCAAAGGTGACAGTGAGTTGTGACTATCTAATGATCCCAGTCAAACGTGCTGGTTGTCTGTCTCTCAGTTCCTGATTGACAGGTGTCCACCTTGCCAAAACACCTCCACAACTGGTGTCCTTGTAGACAGAACACAGACTGCTCTTGCATTAAACTACGGTATGCAGTCAAGGAACGCACTAGCACAAAGCCTCTCTAACCATCACATCTGCTTCCAAATATTAGGGCTTCTTGTAACTGTGCCACATCCGGCCATAATCTCTGAGGATATTCTGAGGCTCCTGTTTTAAGTGGATCACTTGGTCACCTGACATTCCAGGGTAGGACATTAAACTTTGTTTGAATCTCAATTGGCTGTGATGCAGCAGGGCCAGAGGGCGGCAGGAGAGTGGTCCCTGGGAAGTATTTAAGTCGTAGGTTGATCAAGGCCTTAGTCCCTGGGGAATAGGGAAAGGTTACTACAGGGTAATTGGAGCACCTGTAGCCAATTAAGGCCCCGCCCAAGACCTAATTAAAAACCCTGCTTCAGTCAGACATGGAGGAGAAAAGGAGAGCTGATTAGTGTTTGGAGGAGTGTTGCCGCTAGCCATAAAACCATACAGGGAAAGGGAAACCCTGCCCGAGCAGAGGGGCTCCCCCAGCACGGAGGACTGAGGGAAACCCTACCCAAGGGGAAAGAGGATAAGCATCTGCAAAGCTGAAGGGGCTGGGACCCGGAGTAGGACAGCAGACCTGGGTCCCCTCCTCACTTTCTCCCACTGGGGCCAAAGCAGAGCCCAGAATGTCCAAGAATAGGGGCAAGGGTTGGCGTCCTGACCCCCACCACACACATACACGAAGGAGAAGCACGGGACCCACCACAGTAACATCGACCATTTGCCACACAGCCTAAAGGTTTTAATCCAAGAACGAGCACGACACTGGCAGGGTACCTACAAATTCAGAGCTGTTCAATTATTTAATTGTCATTACAAACAAATCAAATAACCCAACATATCAGCATTAGGTAATTACAATAATGGGAAAGCACCACTTACACTTTGAAACTCTTAACATTAATAGCAACAGAATCCATAAAGTCAAATTCCTCCCCCATTAAGCTGTTTTATTTCTATTCTGTTCCACTAAATATGGCATGTAACTCTCGAGAGAAGGCGCTGCTCCTATTCTGGGAGCTAGTGGGAGAAAAGGACGCCATCTTGTTTGCCACAGGCTTCACAGAGAGAAGTACTAGCCTCACAGGGAGCCTCCCTGTTGACCTCAGTGGGGCCAGGAGTGCACCCAAAGTTTGTGTGTGGCTGCGATATCTCCTTTTTGAACAAGGTCAAAACCTGCATCGTTGAGTCAAGGTGCAGGGAAGGGCTAAGCTGATCTACAGAGCAGATAAGTCACTTAGTGTTATTTTCTCTTCTGAGCACTTTAAAAATACAAAAATCACAATTCTCCCACCGCTGATGCCAGTGAGCATCGCACCTGCATGTCTGAGGGCCGGACTCTAAATAACCCGTCACAATATACCTGTACAATAGCTAAATAATTATCATCAACCCTTTCATAGGTAGGGAAACTGAAGCTGAGAGGTTAAGTGACTGGCCCAAGACCACAGATAGAGTCTGTGTCACGGCTGAGATTAGAACCAGAAACCCTGTGCTCAAACCCACCTCTTGATCAGATTAGATGGCCCAGGGCTCCACAGATTCCAGCCCCCTACAGTGAGTGCAAGACATCACCTGCCTCCCAGCCCATCAGCCACAGGAACACTGAGAACTAAAGCGATGGACACAGAGGTCTGTTGTATTAAATATTCACTCACTGGTTTATTAAGAAGTAGCTATAAGTGACCTTTATGAACAAGTTCCTTTGAGATGATCTTGTGTGTTAAAGTACAAGTCTTGTAAAGAGCGGCTGCCAGATCAGGCAGCATCCATCTATCACTAAGACAGCTACATCGTTAGCATTCCCACAAGGATTCAGCGCGCTCTCTACTTTTATTTCTATTTTGAAGATGTAAGTGACGATACCTTAGGGTCAGCAGGCATGGTAATAACTCACTAACCAATGCACTCCACTCATTCTACTACTTCTCTCCTCTTAGCCCAACTGACTGGATGTTTTTTTCTTTTTTGCATTAAGAAAGATTAAATATTTAAATACTTTAAAGCAGTAAATGGAGATCACTGAGAACAGGGTTGTTAGCCACCAGCTGAGAAGGATTCAGAGACAGTAGAAAAGGTGAAAACTGTCATTTAGAAAACACCTCTGATTTCCATTGCTCTTCCATAGCCAGGTCCGGCTCCAGCCACCAGCTTACCAAGCAGGTGCTTGGGGCGGCCACTCCGGAGAGGGGCGGCACGTCCAGCTGTTCGGCGGCAATTCCGCGGACGGTCCCTCACTCCTGCTCGGAGCGAAGGCTCTCCCGCCGAATTGCCCCCGCAGATCGCGATCACGGCTTTTTTTGTTTGTTTGTTGGTTTTTTGTTTGGCTGCTTGGGGCGGCCAAAACCTTGGAGCCGGCCCTGTCCAGAGCAGCATGTTACCCTTACCCACGGCAGCACACTGCAATCAGAGGAATCTCAGTCCATTTCACCTACTTGCCAGCCTTAGGGCAGACTGTCCGGAGCCTAACCCAAATGCCCACACGACACGATAATTTAGGACGAGAAGCGAACACTAAAATGCAACTGATGGAAATATAATTTGGCCGAATATAATTAACCACATTGGATTTAGCAAGGACACTAATATGCACATATTAACACCAGGTTTAACAACACAGAATAAATACACCCCGCCTTAAGCAAAACTATGTCAGGGAAGTTTTAATAACCACATATGATCTGGGCCTCAATTTTAGATGTCCCTGAAAAACAGGCTCTCCCACAAGATAATATGCCCAAGCACAAAGTTGGGGCCTTGGCCCACCATTGACTTTGAGAAGAATTCTCATATTGAGTCACCCAAACCACTTCCGGCAGCAGCTAGATTTCCCTTTGAGGGTGTCATGTGCAAACAATGACTAGGCAATAGGACAGGATATGACCCTAAACTATAACCATGTATTTGAAACACCCCCTCACACGAGGGTGCACAGAATTTGGAGGAGGGGAAGCTAGATCCAAACCACTCTTAGTTTTGGGTCAGGTCTCCGCGAGATTTCCCCATTGCCCAAGAACCACAGGGCAATGTGTATTTCCCACCCTGTGCTGCAGGATCTGCATTGTTCAGGGGCCGCAAAGAGGCTAGAAGGGTCTGTTCAGATGGTCTTTTCCTATGGCAGATGCAGCTCAATTTGGGGCACGAAATCCCAACGCCATTCATAAAGCTGATGGCATCCGAAGCAACTGCTGATGTAAGACTTGCAACGAAACCACCTATCGAGTTTCCACTCCACCTATAAGGGAATAATCCGCACAAGGACTAAATGCAACCCTCATTCATTATCTAAACTCAGTCTGAAACCACGTCTCTATGGGGGGCTGGTATAATATCCTGCTATGCGTCACCAAGCACAGTAACATGATCATGTTAATGTGCATTCAGGAAGTTTGTAACGTGCATCAATTACAATATTATTGTCTTGTGTAAATCTTATTGTGATGTTAAACTAGTAGCTCTGCATTCTAAAAATGACATCTCGAGAGTCATTGTTCCTGCAGAGTAGTCTATTTTCAATTGTAATACTGTTATTTCAAACCATACACTACATAGACTAAACACCCTAACAAATTCATCTGAAAAAAACTACTTTGAATCTATAACAGGAAGTTGTCCCCTTCTTAGTAAAGATTTCACTGACTTAAATCATGGAAATACTCATTCTTTCCCCTTCTTTTTGTGCAAAATTCATGACAAGAAAATTGCTTCCAGGCCTGAATTTTGCATGGCAAGTTTCAGGTCCATTTGAATTTTTATGGTCAGGTAAACAACTCCTGAGGACACGGATTTAGAATATAAACCGCACTTTAAAAAATAGATGGTGCTGCTATAATAGTTTTCCAAGAGCCTTAAGACATACTAAATTCAATACCAAACTTCTAAAAAAAACATCCTGACATGCACACAATAGCTAAGAATTCATAGTGATTGTGCAATTATTTTACCTTGACTGTCCAGCAGCCACTGGGATTTTATAGTTACCTACTGTTCGAGATCAGAGGCTTTTACAACTCCAGTAAAACAAGACTCACACTAGCTGGTAATGAACCAAATATGTCAGCTGGAGTGCAGTATCCACACTGTGCCTCCAATTTTTCAACAGGTCCTTCTCTTACGGTAAATATTCTTACTGGAAAAGTTCTTTTTCCCACATGGTTTTAAATTTTCCACTCTAGCTATTCACTGCAGTATGCACAGTACTTTTTATGTAGTAAAATAAACTGATGTGCGCTGTTTCACAACACCAAAAATTAAGATAAGGAGAATTATTTACATGGGAAATATTAAAAGGTGCACAGGACAAAACATTTAAAAGTATCCAAGTCTCCTGTATACAAAATGGCAGAGGAGATATTCAATAATTAAATGAAACCCATCTCCTACATCAAAATAGTTTCTAGGGTTAAAGAAACTATTTCAAACTACCTGATGTTTATCCATCCAACATCCATCCTTTCCTTTCTTTTTTGGGTCTACTGTGGAAGCACATACCTATTCCTTACAATAAAATAGCTGCCACTTGCAAAATGCCGCATTGCGTGGTTGATTCTTCTCATCTCAGAAATTGGGGAAGCAGAGCAGCCCAGTATGGACTGCTCACTCTCACTGTCACTTTGGATCTTAAGGAATAGTTCGACAACCAAACGTGACGTGCTGGCGAGATAAGTCAGCATGCGCCTCAGCAGTTCGGACTCCATTTCCCGCAGACAGATCGCGCTGCGCAGAAACCGTTGAAAGATGGCGCCAAAGAACGGAAACAAAGGGATTTCTGGGATGTGAAGCGATGCATCACGGGGCGTTGGGACAGGACCCAGAATGCCCTGCACCCACGCCCCCTTCCCACAACCCACGGCGCCAGAATGGGAAAAGGTGCTCTGTGGGATAGCTGCCCATAATGCACCGCTCCCAATAGCGCTGCAATTGCCGCAAATGTGCCCACGCCAGTGCGCTGGGCAGCTGTCAGTGTGGACAGACTGCAGCGCTTTCCCTACTCAGCTGCACGAAGTCAGGTTTAACTCACAGCGCTGTACATCTGCAAGTGTAGCCAAGGCCTTTGCAAGTGTGTTATGTTGGGACAATAAGCTTTGCAATTCTTCGGAGACAATCACGTTCAGAGGAGATACATGCTTTACTGATTGCAGAGATCGGCTGGAATTTTTATATTGATTCCCAAATTCACTTTCCTAGTAAGGTGTATGAGTTAGCAATGAGCTCTGTTGAAAGAAACACAAATGTCTTCTGCCTCCTCGGATAGTTATTGTTTGATATTTTTCTTTTTAAATTAGTGGTTTGGATTCAAAACTGCTCATAAGGTTTATCTACGACCTTTCTGTGCAAGTAGCTTCCCATTTATTTTGGTAAATTAAGCTTAACTCCAAGCAAGACCACAAGATCTGCCTGGGCTCTGCTGAATAATTCCCCTTCTTGACAAATCTGAATTGTGCACAGAGCACTGATACTAAGACCTCATTGCAATGCGTTATTATGATCATTGTTATTCTAACAATGGGTTTTGACAAGACCAGTTATGAGTAAGCACCATTAATTTGTTCTGTTCTCTTAATAGTTTTTATGGGGTGCTGAAATTACATATGTTGCAAAAATGCTCATTTCTAAGGTATAATTAAAATGTAATAGAAAGGCTGTGAAATTAACTCTATTACACAATGTGTTCATTGTTATGAAAAATAGGTAAATTATTAAATACATAATAGATTCAGTAAGAATGAAAGGAGATTCATGTAGCATAGGGATAAATCTGCATGCCAATGTGTTCTCTTATTGCAGTACTTTCCCTGCAAACTAGAAATGAGTGGTACCGTAAATTAAAAGTTACACACTTGATGTAGGGTGCAGGAGTGCAGGTGCTGCACTGGATAGTTCTGTATCGCTTCAGCTTTTACTCAATAATATTTCAAGAACAGATAAAAATGTGGTCACAGTGAGACTGCTTGGGGTAGTGGTGGGGAGCAGTGGCCCATTTTCACCATGAGCCAGACAGGATTTTAAATAAGAACTTCTAATCACTGAACCAATTCTTAATGCTGGCCAGTTATTTTTCCATGTAGGCACAACGTAGTTTCATAGGCTAGATTCTACACTTGAGTTTCCATGGAACTGCCTTAAAATGAACCAATTTGGGGATTCTTCTCATCTCAGAAATTGGAGAAGCAGAGCAGTCCAGGATGAGTTTGTATTAGTCCAGAAATGCTGTGCATGAGCCTCTGTTACTGAGAGATGTAAAGAGCACAAATTGCTCACAATCCCAGCAGAGATGCTAATCTTGGGATTAGACCCAGCATAATCACCATGCTGCACTGAGGCTGCTTCCCGGCCTGCCAACAAAATATTCAGAGGTGAACAATGGGTTCTTGTTTCTCAGGGATGTAACTGGACTTAGGGATGACAGCACAACTCACTCTGGAAACTGGGAGATGCACACTCCGAAAGAAGCAGCAAGGAGAGCACACCGCAGATTGCCTATCCTGGCAGTACTTCAGCATAATACAGCACATGTCGTAACCTCTCAGGGAGGTGAGCCCCCTTCTACTAGACCTTTGCTGAGAAGTGGGGGGAAATCCCTGGGTTTGTGTGTGAATTACAAATCAAGATTGGATGGGGGTTTTCTAAAAGATGTGCTCTGGCTCAAACAGGAATGAATTCAAGGAAGTTCTATGACCTGTATTACAGAGGAGGTCAGACGCGCTGGTCACAATGGTCACTTCTAACTTCATAACTTGAGTCCACAGCTGTGTGCCAGTAACACAGATCCTAGCTTCAGTGGCAGAGGTTTCCAGTAGAAATATTCTAATTGCCTAACTGTAGCAATATGCAGCACAGGGGAGCAGTGTTAAAAATGAAAAAAGATTCCCTTTCCAAATCAGGACAAAACGTCAAAAATCTAGAAAAAAATGTGACTTGGGACAAACATTGCGTTTTAAGAATTTTGAACCGTTTTGTTTTGTTTTTGTCCTTTTAATATTTGATGTGGACAGAGCAACAAAACAAGGACAGACACATGCATGGAATTAAGTATCAGGCTGCAACTTTTATTAAACTTTAACACAGGGGAGGGGTGTTACCCGCCCATCAGCCAGACTCTCTTATACCAAGCATTTAACTGGTTCCAGTGCAGGGGTTCCAGGACTCCTTATCATAAAACCGTCACTAGCACCAGGTTACAGGACTCCTTACCATATAACCCGTAACTGACGCCAGGATTACAGGCAGGATGGCCAGGTGCCCGGTTTTCAACCGTAAAATCCAATTGAAAAGGGGACCTTACGGTATGCGGTCAGATCTACTGACCGGACTCCCAAAGTCCGGTCACTGAAGGCAGGGAGGCACCGAGTCATCACCCGCATGAGCTCCTACTCAGCCAGGGCCACCTCCTACCTGCATCAAGCGGCTGCAGCTCCCAGCCCCGGTTCTGCAGTGAGTCCCTCCTGACCCACACAGTGAGCGATGGAGGGAGGGGGAAAGAGGAGCAAACAGGGGGTGGGGCCTCAGAGAGAAGGGGCGGGGTAGGGGCGGGGCCTGGGGAAGAGGCAGGGAAGGGGAGGTTCTAGCACTCCTGCTGGAATATCCAGTTTTTAAATATTACAAAGTGGGCAACCCTACTTACAGGGCTCCCTACCTTATAACCCATAACATAGCGTAGTCTACCCCCCCAGGATTCAACTGTCTGAGTTCTAGTACCCTCCCCCTGCAATGGGGACAGATGATGCCACAGGGTGTGAAGGCCACGTCTCACTCTATCCTATGAGCCTAAGGCCCAGCACCAAAATCCCAGGTGTTTTACCTCCGGGAATCATTCTTTTTCTTCTCTTTACCGTCCTGGAAACCAGCCAGAGAGGGTGCTAGCGACTCATGTGGTCGCTCCCCACCCTACATGCCGCCTGGCATCACAACACCTTCCCAGTCTGTGCCTGCACATGCTGCAAACATATACCGGCACCTCGATCCTTCCAGCCAGTTGTAAGGGATGTCCCGAGGCTGTATCACTGAACCCCCTGGTCCCAGGAATATCTTGGGGACCCCTTATGTACTTTCTTTCTAGCCTTGTCCACATGGGCTGGATCTGCTTCCAGCCCTAGCCTGTCACCGAGTGCAGAAGTGGCGTTAGCCCGCCTGCATGCCTCTCCTGGATGTGAACAGCTTCGGCCCAGAGGCCCTGCTGGGATCCGGCTGCCCTCTGGTGGGCCCAGCGCACTACGGCGCGCCCGCAATCCAGGCAGTGCATACGCTCTGGGTAGCTTCAGCCTCCCTCCGAATTTTGAGGACTGCTGTTGCGGGAGGCTGATGAGTAACCCTTTCTCTGCTGGAACGGAGCTGAAAGAGGCTCCACATGGCCAATCAGCACCCCTCTCCCCCAGCTGGCCAATGGGTGCCAGAGACTTGCAGAGGGTGGAGCTGGGGGAGTGTCTCCCTCCTTTACCCCTGGGACTGCCCCCTTTCGAAGTTGGCCCCATCAAGTGCCCTCACCCTTCGATGCATGTGAATGGCATTTTTAAACCTTTTTGTGAACTATCGATTAACTTGCACTTAGAAACAAAAAGTCATTTTGATCCAAAACTTGACCTTTTTCATTTAAAAAATGTCTGAAACAGGACTTTCAACAATTGCAAAACTTTTTTCAAAAAATTTTCTAAACAGAAAATTTGTCGGCACTTCCCCAGGAAAGGTTTAGGTTTGGAGAAATCCACATTTTTTGGAAGAAAAACATTGTCGAAAAATTCTGGGGGAAATCTGAGGCAGACCCTTAACAAAATAATAAAAATGGCGAGCACTTATAGCGCAACACGTGCCCACATCACATAGGAAGTCAGTAGCGGAGTCAGGCATAGAACCCTGGTCTACGAAGAGCGTGAATAGCCACTGGCCCACACTACCACCTCTCCCCGAATCACGCTGCCTCCATGGAATTACAGCGCAGGACTGTACCACACACCTGCCTATGTACGGTTACTGTGCACAGAGGGCGAACGTTGAAAAGCACCCAGCGTGGGCTCTGCTCCCCTTTAGGTCAGTAGGTAAAACTCCCGTTGATCACAATGGATGCAGTTAGACTAACATTGAGCACGTCTGAAAATCTGACCGGAGAAGCAGAAACCTGACTACAGACCCTACAGTGGGAATAAGGCACCTGCCTCCTGGCTCACTCTTAAGACAAAATTTGAAAATCTGTCAAGAGTTACAAGGAAACAAAGCATTTCTCCTCCTAAACTCCTTGCAGGGTTGAGTTTACTTTTTCATTCCTCTGCAATAGCACAGGGATATTTGATCATTTTCATGGGATTTGTTCTCTATTTAGAATAGGTTTAAGGGATCATGGAGGGTGTCAGGGCAGAGAACACAGTTTCCTTGTATACACCCTGTATGTAGAGGAGAGGAATGGAACCCCCAGACTGAGTGAGAAATGGGACATAATCTGGGGAAGGGAGGGGAGAGGTAATAATTCTAGCAGATAATCTGAAGATTAGTGTCTGAGTCTCTGTTAAACAATAGAAGAGCTCACAACAGCCTGTTTGCCAACATATTCTACCTCCCCAGACAGAATTAAAGAACAGTTTGTGGCTATCATAGCTAATTGAACAAACTGCACTGACTTTTCAACTGATGCTACAGCCAGACTGTTTCTGCAGCATCCTCGGCTACAGATGTTGCTGATATGGCTTCCGTGGATAACATACATTCCAATCAATAACAAAAGGATACAACAGAGGAAGGGAGGCTTCAAACACATGCATCTCCCTTGAGATAATTAACTATCCACTTGGTTTATTCTATGTAACCAACACATTAACGAGACTGTGCTACCTCCAGGTGAGCGATTAACACAAACACAGCTGTGCACATTGTTTGAAATATCCCCACTGCGTGCATCTCCTGACTCCTCGGTGAGATCAGATACAACACGTACTGACCCGAGGGGATGGTAAGCTTCAGAATGCAGGAGCACTAGTCCCACCTTTGGATATAAACAAGCGGTTGAGAGGTAGGCTGGCAGTCAACTGAGGTCAAGTGGAAGCCCTAAATGGGCAGGCTCCTACTCTGTGACTGAGTCAGAATTAAACAAGATTAAGAAGCCCCGTGCCGGTTTGTGCTGGGCTGGAATTCCAGGTCAGGCCAAGGGAGGTTTTACCCTTCCCTCTCATTCTGTCCATTTCCCATCGCCATTTGCTCTGTGCCCTTTTTCTTCCATTCCTCCCCTCTTCCTCAACACAACTGAGTTTCCCTTCTTCCTCAATTCTCTGTGTCTCCTTTTTTCACCCCCTGCCTTTCCTTCTTCAGCAACACATTCACAGGAGCCTTAGCGCTTTCCATCCCATTACCTGAAGTTCAAGTTTGTCTGCTTACTGACCAAACACATCCGTGATACCAGGAGAAGAATTTTGCAGTGAACGACAGAGCAGCTGATATTAATTCAGTCATCACTTCTGAGATGACCATGGTTAAAAGCAGTGTGGAAGCGTTCTGAAATCATTTGGGGTTCCAAAAGTTAACACCACAGTAGATTTTTCAAAGTAAGTTTATCCACATAAAAGCCAGGCTGTGTTGACGTTCTCACACACACACAAAATTGCAGAGAGAATGGCTAGAATGTGAATATTCGGTGGTGGCATGGAGCCCCTCTGGACAGAAAACTGGGCCAGATTGTAAGTTACCATCATGCATTGTAGCAGGCCTTTGTAAGTTTTTTTAAAACAAATCCTGGACAGAAAAATTGCAATGTTTTATTTTCCAGCTTAGAGCTGGAAGCAACAGAAACTCCTCAAGACAAAGGAAAGTTTGTTTCTCTGGAATTAAAGATGCAGTGATTATTCTTCAGACAAATTGTGGAACTAGAAAAAGTTCAGAGAAGGGCAACAAAAATGGTCAAGTGTATGGAACAGTTTCCAGATGAGGAGAGACTAAGAAGACTGGAACTGTTCTGCATAGAAAAGACGATTGGGGTTGCAGGGATATGACAGAGGCCTATAAAATCATGACTGGTGGGAAGAAAGTGAATAGGGAAGTGTTATTTACCCCTTCACACAACACAAGAACCGGAGTCACACAATGACATTTAGAGGCAGCAGGGTTACTACAACCTATAGAACTCATTGCCAAGGGATGTGTGAAGGCCAAAAGTATAACTGGGATTCAATAATATACAAGATAAGTTCATGGGGAATAGGTCTATCAGTAACTATTGGCCAAGACAATCAGGGAAGCAACCCCATGCCCAGGGCAACCCTAAACCTCTGACTGCCAGAAGCCAGGACCAGCAGACATGGGTGGATCTCTCCACAATCGCCCTGTTCTGTAAATTTCCCCTGAAGCCTTGGTACTGGCCACTGTCAGAGACAGGATATTGGGCCACATGGACCATTTCTCTGACCCACGATGGCTGCTCTTATGTTCTTAAATTAAAATAAGATGAGAAAGGATACAAAAGAAATAAATTGCTTAGCTGGCATCGCAAGATATTTACTTGCCAGTTGTGCTAAAGATTCATATGTCCCTTCATGCTTCAACCACCATTCCAGAGGACATGTGTACAGGCTGATGACGGGTTCTGCTTGATAACGATCCAAAACAGAGCGGACTTATGCATGTTCATTTTCATCCTCTGAGTCAGATGCCACCAGCAGAAGGTTGATTTTCTTTTTTGGTGGTTCGGGTTCTGTAGTTTCCGCATCGCAGTGTTGCTCTTTTAAGATATCTGAAAGCATGCTCCACACCTCGTCCCTCTCAGATTTTGGAAGGCACTTCAGATTCTTAAACTTTGGGTCGAGTGCTGTAGCTATCTTTAGAAATCTCACATTGGTACCTTCTTTGCGTTTTGTCAAATCTGCAGTGAAAGTGTTCTTAAAAGAATAATGTGCTGGGTCATTATCCAAGACTGCTATAACATGAAATATATGGCAGAATGCGGGTTAAACAGAGCAGGAGATGTACAATTCTCCCCCAAGGAGTTCAGCCACAAATTTAATTAATGCATTATTTTTTCAACGAGCATCATCAGCATGGAAGCTTGTCCTCTGGAATGGTGGAAAGGTGCCCAGCCTTAGAATGCGAACCCTTGTCCCTTAGCTCAAAACGTCGCTCTTCTCACCTTTGTCCCCGCGAACTGAAGCACAGAGTCGGAGAGATCCAAAGACTGGCCAATGGCACTTTCAAGGGATAAAATAGCAAGCAATGTCATTCTCTCATTGGCCATCATCGATCGAAGACATGTTTTAATGAGCCTGAGCTTTGAAAAGCTGCGCTCACCACTCGTGACTGTGACCGGCAGCGTGAGCAGAATCCTCAAAGCTCTCCACACATTAGGAAAAATGTCCTGGAGAACTTGGAGAGGAAAGTGGTTCCTGTGTGGCAAAATGTGACGGACGTTGTCCAATTCAACACGGAGGTCCTTATCATTGATGTCCAAACATTCCCTGTGTGTGTCAGCGTCCGGTGAAGGTGCATACAATTGTTCAAGAGTTCCTGTCCGCTGACAGCTTGCTAAGGGCATACAACCCCCCACCCTCCCATCCCCAGGTCTTTTTGTGGTGCTTCATTTGTCCGAACCTTTCTCTGATGGACACTTGCGCAGTGTCAATGAGCTTCCCATCCCCTCATCACCAAACTGTTTCTTCTTCCAGGGGATACGAGTTTCCTTGAAAACAGGCCCAACTCCTAAGTTTTCCACCATTTCTTTGGCAGCAGTGATGGCCTCTTCAAATCCTTTGTCTCTGTCGGCCACAGCAAAATCAAGGCAGCTTCTCATCAAAGTAGTAGCAGTTGTGATGTCCATTGACTGAGTTTCTAATACATTGCTTACAACGTTTTCTTGGAACAGGACATCGTGCCAACCCACAACGGAGACCAGAAGTCAGTGATCTGGTTTGCCAGGCTGTGCGCCTCGTGTCAGATTCCAGCCTCAGCTTTATTCAACTGCGCCACTTCCATCAGGGCATCATAAACCACAGTCACTTGGTAACTTCAGTGGCCTTATGCTGTCAATGCAGCTCTCCCAGTGAGTGTCACTTCGCAGCTTCATGATCAGATGTGTAACATTGTCCGTGAGGATCTTCCAGCTGATAGCTGATGCTGAAAACAGGACGTATCTCCTTTGCAGTACTCGGAGGAGAGATACTGAATCTAAAGCTGGCAATGCTGCGTCTGACACAACCAGGTTGAGGGAATGGCAGCCACAAGGCATGAAGAAAGCTCTTGGATTCAGTGCAAGGATCCTTGCCTGGACACCACTGTTTCTTCTCTTCATGTTCATGCCATTGTCATAGCCTTGGGTGCAGCAGTCCTGAAGCTTTAGTTCATTCTCATTTAAAACATTCACAAACTGTTCGGGTAGGCCTTTTCCAGTAGCGTCGTCCACAGACCGGAAACAAAAAAAATTGTTCTTTTACAATTTCTACAGTCATCCTCGTTGTCAACCAATCTTACTGTAAATGACATCTTTTCACTGTGGCTGTCGGGAGTGCAGTCCGTTATAACGGCAAAGGACTTCGCATTGCTGAGCCACATCACCTTCCTTGCCATAAGGTCAAACAATTCATTTTGGTTTTTTTTGCGGCAGTAATGGTCCATAGCTTCTTTACAAACTACTTGACGTAGGTGCTCACGCATGACATTGTCATATTTCCCAGCAAAATTCTACTTTGCAAGGAAGAGGGTAATTGAGATCAGACGCTTGAGCATGTTCTTCCAGTGCCGGGTTTCTACATTAATAATGTGCTGGTTTTCTGCATCTATGCATTTATTCAGCGTGAATCTGGACTCGACCTCCATCCATTTGGAGTAGGCCATAAAATGGCCAAGTGACTTTTTATGTTGCTTCAGAGCATCAGCTAAGTTATGCCAGTAATTGTACCTGGAAAGTGCAAACATCAATTTGGCATTATTGTCAAATATTTTGCAAGAGAAACAGAACACTGTCAGTTGATTTCAAGTAAACTAGGCAATGCCGATTCAGTTTCTCACCATTCTCGACCACTCTTTTGCAGTCTGACTTTGAGAAGTAAAAAGCAACAGAGGGTCCTGTGGCACCTTTAAGACTAACAGAACATTGGGAGCATAAGCTTTCGTGGGTAAGAACCTCACTTCTTCAGATGCAAGATTGTCACTCCAACTGTTCAGGATTCACAAAATCAGCAGATACTGGACCAAGCCAGCAGTCAGCATTTTGCTCCACGCTCTGGATTGCTCTCAATTGGGTGGGTGTAGCCATCTTGCAGTCAGTCCTCCTGCTTCAACTTTCTCTCATTCACTGTCCATTCAAAATACAGGTGCTATTTACATTGTGTAAAGCCTTTAAATGATGTCATTCCACTGGGTACCTAAGCACTTGAGGAGTGGATTAGCTGGGATTTTGCCGTTCGGCATACCGTGGTTTCCTCAACATTTCACATCTCTTCCTGTTTATTTCCCTACTTGTCCTGCATGTTTCATGCCCAGTTTATTGCCCATTTTACTGTCTATGCCCTGTTCAGCATCCAAGCACGTGGCAAGTGGCTTTCAACATCTGGCTCCAGTCTGCTGGAATTCCCTTCTGCATAACCCTCCTCTTTAACCATTGGCACAACCTTCCACAGGAAGTGGTGGATTCTCCATCTCTTAACGTCTTCAAATCCAAACTGGCCGCCTTTCTGGAACATGCTTTAGCCAAACACAAATGATTGGGCTCAATACAGGGGTAGCTGGATGACATATACAGGTGGTCAAACTACAGGATATAATGGTCCTTTCCAAGCTTAAAAAAAATCAATGACTCTACAAATCAATTGATTAAGGATTCATTCATTCATTCTGGGAAGTTTTAGTTATGTCTGCTTTGTAGCGCTCTCTGGTATTTACATCATATACTTCTTTCATAGTCACAGTAGCACTTGTGCACGTGAAGAGTGTTTTGTACAATCAAACAATTGTAAATCAATGTACAAATCAAACAATTGCAGCTCTTGATTAACAGTTAAACTGGAAAATAAGTATGTACCAGTTACACTTTGGTTTAAAGACTATGTTCTTTCCAAGTGCCATACTGTATAGATGGCGCCCAAAGGTCCCAATGCTTGGTATGAGGCAGTATCTGTTTGAAAACTTGTATTACTTCATCAATTTTTTTCTTCGGATGACGCACTAGACACAAGTGTACAATTTAAACCTTAGACTTTGTTTAATGCTGAGGAGTTTAACGCACATCTCCTCACACAGACATTATCGTATCACTGAAGGGTTTTGAGATGTCTTGTAGGAGGATCTGTTTTATGTTCATCTTTCATAAATGTCAGCAGCAAAAGAAGCAATTCTTGTACACCGGGGCACATATTCCCAAATGTCAACTCCAGCCTTGTACGCGTGCGCGCACATACACAGTAGCTTATGTTAGCGCACACACACACACACCAGCGAATGGGTCTGCACTTTGTACCGACACCCACGTGTATCCCAGTAAAAGAAGTGGGCCCAGCTCCCCTCTGCCAGAGCAGGTGCTCCCATTGTGCTAATGAAGAGGAAGGGGCAGCACTGGGGGTAAGGACAAGGGAGAATCCGAGTGAATCAGAGCTGCCTGAATGAGGAAAAGGGGCGGGGAGAGCTGCCAGAACCAGAAGGTGCTTCCTGGGGCAAAGAAGGCAGGAGATCAGCAAGAGGGTTTGCTCACTGACCTCTCCCACAAGCCAGAGAGCCAGGGCCCGAGGGGGCTGAAGTCAGGGAAGACGCAGAAGGGCTTACCCACTGATGTGTTCACACTGAAGAGCTGGACCAGGGGCCAGTGAGAGGACTGAGGGATGCTCCCGTGCTGAGAACCCTCTCCCAGCAGAGAGGCTGTGGGGTTCCCACTGGGAAGAGTGGGGCTGCACGTCAGCTGTCCTGGGAGGAGGACAGAAAAGGACCAACTAAGAGCCTGGCTGTGTCGGAACACGGTGTGTGTGACAGCCATGGACGAGATGGCGTGGGATTTTAATGACTACTTGCACTGGACATTGTTTTGTGACTTTTGTTCCAGACTATTTACATTCAGCTTTGGAGGAAACCAGTCCCTAGGAGGGGTATTATTGAGGCGAGAGAGCCTGGTGTGGGTCCTTAGGGTACCTGTGAAGGGAAACGGAGGCACACACTTGTCATGCAGCAGCCTGTCCTAAGAGGGGGTTCCAGTCAGGAGGGGCCTCTGCCAGAGATATTAACCAGAGAGATCATCATATTCAAGACATTTTAAAATATTGCTTTTTCTTGGGGCTTGTGTACATGGCGAGTTAGCACCCAGGGTCTGAATCTACAGCACACTGGCTTGTCGTGCACTAACTTGCTGGGTGGACCTCGCTTCTGCACACAATATGTTCCAACGTGTGCTTTGACCTACTGTTGTTTGAAATGGGAGCGTGTCCAGGCATTTCAGTGTAGTGCGGTTCACACGGCAAGTTAGTGTGTGGCTGGCAAATGTGCTGTGGATTCACACACCAGCTTGCTGTGCACTGACTCATGTGGGTAGCCCTTGAATTGCCCAGAACAGTACAGTACAAAATGTGGGTTAGTGGATACAGGTTTGCATGGGGAGTATCCTCTCAACCCCCAGACAGTGATCCTCCCAAGGAGGTACACAATAAGGAACATCATTTTTTTTATTGAGTGCACTGTTTCATTAAAAAAAATATGTGCAACAGTACAGTTCTCCCAAGAGCACAACAGAATTGCTTTACATGATTAACTTTACATTTAGAGGGGGGAGAGGAGACGGGGGCTACTTTAAATGATAATTAAGGCCCTGATCCCGCATGTGGTTCCACACAGGCAGATCTCTATGCCTGTGCAGAGCCAGTTGCAAGATTGGGTCCTAAAATAGAGATTCCTCCGTGCCCATATTCTCACAAATCTCACTGCAAAAGATGTTTGCAGTGTTGTTGTAGCTGTGTCGGTCCCAGGCTATTAAAGAGACAGGGTGGGGGAGGGAATATCCTTTATTGGACCAACTTCTGCTGGTGAGAGAGACAAGCTTTCGAGCCACACAGAGCAATTCTTCAGGCAAAAAAGAGGAATTGTGGAGCAATATTAGAAATACAAGCCTCGATCCTGAGCTGAGCTCCATACTCAACAAAAATAAATACCTTAATAGAATTCAAAGTGAACAAAACTCACACCCATCATTGATTATCAGTAGGGCTAGGATTATGTCACAAAGGTCACAGAAGTCAAGTAATCTGTGACTTCTACCGACTTCTGTGACATTTTTCTGCAGAGGCCCCCACCACCACCTAGCCGCTGGGCAGCAGGGGGACCCCAGAGCTCCCACTCGCCGCGGGCAGCTGGGCTCTCCACAGCTGCCCAGCTGCACCAAGTGAAGGGGGACACTCCCCCCAGGCCATGCTGCACTCAGCATTGCAATGCCCAACTGATTTAGGAGCCTAGGTTTCATTTCCTTTTCTAAAAGGATTTAGGCACTTAGGTGCCTCAGGCTGCTCTTTTCACCATGCTAGCATGAGCCCAGATAACGCAAATCTGGCTGCCTGGGCTGGGAGGCTGCAGTGTAGACACCCTGAGAGGCAGCTAGCTCCAGCTTAAACCCCACTTCACTTGTGCTAGAAGTGCGTGTTTGTGTGTGTGTGTGTGCGCGTGCGTGCTTGCGGGTGGATGGATGCAGTCCAGGTAAAGGGAAAAGTCACATGATACCTTGATCTAACCATGTATGGGAGACAAGCCCTTAGCACCTTTGAATCCCAGGTGTTTCTACAACATCCAGCACAATGGGTCCCAGACCGTAACTGGGATGTTTGGGTGCTACCACAATACAAATAATAAATTAAGAATATTTCATTTTCCCTGTCTCTTTCGTCATCTGTGAATCCTTAGGGCCCAGTCTGGCAGTTGTTACTCACATAAAACTCCTCCCAAAGTCCCATAGCCCAGGGTCAACATAAAAACCTAAGGACAGACTAATAATTGCAGGATCTGGCCTTCTAGAGAAGCTCTTCTTATGCTCTGAGTGTATTTCTAACTGTATGAAAAATCTCTTGGCAGTTCTGGGCTTGATGCTACACATACACATCTGCACCAGATTTAGTACCACTGGGATTTATTCTGTAAAGCTGCAGATTGGATTTTCTCTTATGAGAGAATTAATCAACGAGGAATGGATAATATTATGAAAGTAGGCTTGCCCCTTAGTCCACATACTCAGTGCCTATTTGTTTTTCTTGGCTATTTACAACAATCCTGAAAGCTGCAAAGCTTTTATACAATCTCTCACGCTGAAAAAAATGTTTTTATTACCACCTGCAAATACAACAAACTGGGGAATTGGTTAGTTTTAAACTGACAAAATGCCAGGCCTTGCTAAGAAATATTTACAGACTATTTTAGATAAACCCATTTCCACATTCTATCCACCTCAACTGTGGACTGAAGATGTATCTGTGCACTAGCTCTTGTAGAAGTCGGTTCCATCGACATACATGGTCCGCATTATCCACAGAGACCCACAAAACAGCAGCCAAGGTCCTCCGCTCCAACCAAGCTGTGCCTGGTGCAGCATGTCAGGTAGTGGAGAGAGACGGCTTTTACCATACCCGCTCCCAGCACAAACTGGAACAACCAGTAGGGCCCCCATCCACACCCCCTTTTCCCCAGGAATGCCCTACACCAGACTGGCATATAGCCATCACCCAAGGATTCCTACCTCTGGCCAGGGCAGCACAAATCACCAGAGTGGATGAGAATCAGGCCCAACATCTGCTATGAAAGTAGCCAGATGTCAGGATGGGGCTAAAGGCAGCTGCTTTCCAAGGCCAGTCATTCATGGGCATTTTGTGTATATATTTCCCTCTTGAAGGCTTTTCCAATTCAGCAGCCTTGCCGCATCAGTAGCCTGCATATTTATTTATGACCAGATGACATCAGCGATGTCGGATGCTGAAAACCTGGGAGATCCTTTCAGCCCAGCACTATTCTCTCATGGCAGGGTGTCTGTTGTGTTAATTTTGATGGAATAAATGGTCCCAAAGCATCAAAGGTGTTAACATGACCCAGTCACTGTCCAACATTAAACCGTTTTAAACAAGGGTCAGGATTCAATATACAGAAACCTCAGCCTGCTTTGTACCATGCCAAACACATCATTAAAAATCCTTTTTAATCTTTTATTAAAGATTGAAAAAAGACAGGAAAACTGTTAAAGCAATGGCAATGTGAAGTATTGGGTAATTAGAGAGACAAGGTGGGTGACATAATACCTTCTAATGGACCAACTTCTACTGGTGAAAGAGACAAGCTTTCAAGCTTCCACAAAGCTCTTCTTCAGGTCTGGAAATGGACTCAGTGCCACAGCTAAACATGAGGTGGAACGACTGTTTAGCATAAGTAGTTAGCACATATTTCAGGGGCTCGTTCAAGGTGAAGTGGCCCTTAATACCCTTCCAGTCAGAGGGGGACAAGGAGAAAAAAAGCTGGGAGGTAGTAGGTTATAGATTGTTGTAATAAGCCATAAATCCAGTGTCTCTGTTCAGTCCATGATTTGTAGTGTCGAGCAGAGTTATTAATTTAAGCTCCCATGCTCGTCTTTTGAAGGTGTTGTGCAGATTTCCCTGGAGGATGAGGACAGAGATCAGATGTAGAGTGATCGCTTTGGGGAAAGTGTTCACCCACAGGTGTTTTTGCCTTTTATCATTTTCCGGTGTGAGCTCATTCGAGAGCGTAGTGATTGTCGGGTTTCACCCACACAGGAGTTATTGGGGCATTTAGTGCACTGGATGAGGTACAGCACATGTTGGGATAGGCTTGTGTAGGATCCATGGATCTTGAAAGGTGCATTGTGGGGGTTGTTGATCATTGTAGAAGTTGAGATGTGTCTGCAGGTTTTGCATCTGTTCTGGCCGGGTCCGGTGCCGCTTTGAGTTGGTGTCTCCTGGTCTGTGGGGAGCTTGCTTCTGATGATGAGCTTGGAGAGATTGGGGGGTTGTTTGAAGGCCGGAAGAGGGGGTTCAGGAAATATTTCTTTCAGGATGTGGCCCCCATGTTGTAATTGTTCGATGATACCCCGCATAGCCTCCAATGTGGGGTGGTAAGTGACAACTAGAGGTGTGCAATTGGAGAGAGTTTTATTTCTGTATTGAAGCAGGTTCTCTCAGGGTATTTGGGCGGACCATTCCATAATGCGATCTACTTCTCTGGTGGAATGTCCTTGTTTTAGTGAAGGCAGTTTTAAGTGTGTTAAGGTGCGTATCTCAGACTTCCTCCTCAGAGCATATTCGGTGGTATCTGAGTGCCTGGCTGTAGATCACAGATTTCTTGGTGTGTTTAGAGTGGTTACTGTTGTGATGGAAATCGATGAGTTCATCAATGGAAGATGATCTGATGGGGTTAGGTAGATTCCAGGGTTGGCAGCCAGGATGGTAAAGCTCGCTCCTTCAACCTCTTTCAGTCAGCCAGCATCCCCACCTGATTTCTCCCCCCGCCCAGATCTTTTCTTGTAAGGACGCCAGAAGGGAGTGATGGTGGAATAGCCCATCCCTCATTATTCTGTCCTCCAATCAGGCCTAATTTCCTACACATCAATTTAGCACAGCGATTTCCAGTCCCACACTTCTCGTTTGCCTGGCATGATCTTAACACAACCCTTGAGTTGTATGTCAGGAGGCCTTTTTGTTTGTACAAAATCAGTCTGTCTTTTGCACCTTTTCCCATCACTATTATTGTGACAATTTATGAACTGTCACCTTTCACAGCTGAGCTCACCATTAAGGTAAATTTGCATGCCCAATTATCACAGTGACTCACAATATTATCGTGTCCTTAGTACGACCAGTGGAATATACGGCCTTGGCATTGTTACAGTGTGAATCAGAGCTCGATTCAGTGCTGAGTTTAATACAAACTTTGTCACAGTTAATAATCAGAGGATGTGATATAATGGAATAAGTGCATTTCACATACCTCCTTTGCTTCCCAGCCTGGTTTATTCAGCCCCTTGGTAGTGAAAATAGTTCAATTAGCAATTTCTGGTTCTTTGGGGCATGAAACTAAGCTTCGGAGCAAGTGAAGGAAGGTGTGTCGGAGAGACGTCACTGCAGGAGAAGCAATGGCAGGGAACAGCTAAAAGAGAAACGTGCTAGTGAATTACTATGGCTAGCACAATCTTCCCGACAAGCTGCAGCTATTCCATTCACAGATATTGTGCACAAACTGATCAGATCAGCTGAGTTTTGGCCAGGCATTGAAAACAGACCATTGAAACCATATATTTTCAGGGCTGAATTTCTCAGCTCTCGTGAAGCCAACTGTTCCCTTGATCTGCAGCACCAGACCCCCTGGGATTTATAGGCAAAGAATGATGTTGCCAGCTTTCACCCCCAAAACAATCTAGACACCATTCCCCGGGCAGCCCAGCGTCACTGACCCTTGACCGGTTCCTCCCATTAGAATTCATATTCTTAGAATTTAAGGACAGCAGAGACCAGTCTGACCACTAGGGCTGACCTGATAACACTGGGCCCACAACCTGACCCAGCAATCCCTTCAGCAATCTCCGAACTTCCGGTCACACCAGAGCGGACCTTTCAGAAAGAGGCAGCCAATCTTGGACTTAAAGACTTCAAGTGATGGAGAATCCACCACATTTCTTTGTAAGCTGTTCCACTGGTCAATTCCCTCATTGCTAAACAGATGCTCCTTATTTCCAGTTTGAATGTCTGTAGCTCCAACTTCCAGCCATCCGAACTTGTTCTGCCTTTGTCTGCTAGATGAAAGGGCCCCTGTCTGATCAGAAATAATCTCCCCATAATTGTGTACAATCATCCATCGTAATCTCATCCCCTTCGAACTGTCTCTTTGACCAACTAAATAGGGCTGGCTCAGGCCTGCCGCTGTGTGTGAGGGCAGGTGTTGGGGGTGGGGACAGGGTGACCAGGTGTCCAGTTTTTGACCAGAACACCAGGTTGAAAAGGGATCCTGGTGGTTCCAGTTAGCACCGCTGACCGGACTGTTGACTGTCCGATTGGCGGCAGTGGGGCTGGCAGACTCCCTGATAGCCTCCGCGCCGCGCGGCTCCTGGGAAGCAGCCGGCATGTCCAGCTCCTAGGCTTAGGGGCGGTCATGGGGCTCCGCGCACTCCCTTGCCCACGGCCCGCAGGCGCAGCTCCCATTGGCTGGGTCATAGCAGGGGAGGAAGTAGCGTGAGTCGTGAGCGCTCAGCAGGCAACTGTTGAGGGGTCGTGTAGCGCGTGCTTCTCCCTCTGCTGCCCGGCCTCCTCTCCTCCTCGTGCTCCTCCCATGGCGCGGTCTGTCACCCCATCGCCAGCACCCAGGAGTTCAAAGTACGTATCCCCATCTCCGAGTGCTGGGAATGAGGCTGCTGGAGGGGAGGGGAAGAGAACAAGACGGACCCAGTGCCCAGCCCAGCCTGGCCACCTCGGGGAGTCGGGGGCAGGCCCGGCAGCACCACCCCAGCACCGTCTCCGCCCCTGCAGCAGCTGGGGCGAGGGTCTGGGAGGAGCTGGGTGAGGCTGGGTTTGGTGGTGGGGGGAATGGAGTGAGGGGGGACCAGGTGAGGCTGGGTACTGGGGTGCAGTGGGAGGGGCTGGGGTTGGCAGGTCCCACTGCTGTTGGGAGATGTGTGGGAGTGAAATAGCCAGTGCCCAGAAAGACAAAGCAGGGCTGCTGCAATGGGGCAACAAACCAGGTCCTGTGAGACACCCCAATCCCTGAACCAGCAGGGGCCTGGACACCCCAAAAGTGTCTGTGATGGCAGCCATGGAGGGGCCTTCCAGCACTGGGCGGCTTAATAGTCAGAGGATAACAGGCAAATAGCCTTGCAAACGAAGGACCTTTAACGTCTGCACAATTCTGATATGCCAGAGAGACTGTCAATTAGGTTATTGAATTAAATGCAAAAGCAGTTAGACTCCAACCCAAACTGCGCTGTAATTTACCGTCTGTCAGGATTATAACCCACGCTTGCGTTTGTTATCAGTATTGGTGCAGAGTTGGACCATATCCACAGAAAACCTCATGTGCTGTCAGTCTCTGTTCTCCTGGACACTTGTTCTCTCTACCCTTAGGCAAGACAAATGGAAGTTTTGGCGACAGCTTCAGACCTTTCTGTGAGCATGGGCATAGCACCTATTAAACCACATCCCCACTGTGGGAGCTCTGTGTTTCTTCTCACCCGAAATGTGTTGGCAACACCCTCTCCCGTCTCCTGCCAGGTACTTGGTTTGATACAGCTGACACTTGTGTTTAAAGGCTCTAGGGCCAACTCTGTGGACTAAACAATGCATCTGCTGCTGTGTGTATTTTACATAGTGTTGTTTTCTTTTAACCAGGCATCAGGTGGTATCCTTGGCTAAGTAGATCACAGGAAGTGAGCAACACACTATATAAAGAAAGACTAAACTAGAGTTTTATTTCAATATTATTCGGCATTTAATTACAAACAACATCAAGCTCATGTTGTGGGGAAAAACACCACATTTCTTGAATTATTAATGGACAATTTTTGTAAACATGTAAAATGGACAATTTTTCAGTTAAAATGACCCATTTCCAAGCAAAATAATTGGCACACTCACAAACATAAGTGGCTTCAAAACTCACATGCTTGAAATGTCATATTTTCAACATGGAAAGGCCATTTTGTCAATTTCACAGGCATTATGACATTTGATGGATGAGATTTTGACATGAAAGCACAAATATTTACTTCAACTGTTCATTAAAAAGAATAGCTGGATTCACGCAGCTCTGAGTAGACCAAAAAGCCACATAAATTACTGCCCTTACTCTCACTCCATGGGAAGCTGTTGCCAGCATGCCTGCCTGTGGTATATACAATACTGTAATAGCAGCACACAGTCACAGAACGAGCATGAGACTGTTGATACAAGTCACTCAATCCCTTCACTGATTGATCCGTGGATTGCCAGCAGTTGGGCTTGCCGCAGAGTGGTTCTAATGGTATCATCATTACACGGACTGTTTATCACACATGATCCTGCATGAAAGCACCTAACTATTTTGAATCAATACAGGGAATTATTCAGAGGCTACTCAGCAAAAGACCAGCTTTTCCTGCCAGGTTAGGAAAACGGACACTGCAAGTTTAATCCTGGGATCTGCCACATGGCAGTGCTCTCCCAATAGATATCCACTAACCTGTCGTTAAAGGAACATGTGAATTTTGACTACTATATGTTTTTCAAAAATGATATCAACAATGATTCACTTGCTCAGGGGACCAGTGACCTGCATAGGTTGGTTGGTTTGTTTTAAAACAACCAAAGCTCTTGTTTAAGGTAAAAAAAAGGGTTGGAGCTATTTTACATTATCAATAATGCACTTTTATGAATCAAGAATGCTTTTCCTTCTCCAGTTCTGTATAACAAATCTGCTCACTGATAGAAAGAGATTTCTGCTATGCTAGATTGCAGCCCAGAGCAATTCTTTCTACCTATGTTATGAAGTTCTGGAGTGGGTGGTTTTTAAAGACCAGTCGGACTCTTCATTTCAGTAACTGGCACTGATGTGAAATTCTTGCTCTTGAGGGTGTCAATACATTTGCTACTGATAGTTTCTTGGACAGAACAGCAACTTATGAACAACAAAAACAACTGCATGCATATTAGGGTTCCATAAGTCTACGGAAAAGGGAAAATAGAAGACAACTATATTGCAACATGTGGCCCAGGAAAGATATTATTTTACTGATTTCTACAGCAACTATTCAGCCTCGAAACCAAACATCAAACATTAATGTGCCGCCTTGGCTCCAGAGACCATCTCCTCAGCCCACCTCTAATTATTACTTCAGAAAATGCAATAACCAGAGTGATGTCAGCCATCAAAGAACTAAGTTGAGCAAGATGAAAGGAACTGACATTTCTCGCTGGAAATTCAGAGCTATAATGGGGGTGAGGCGGGAGGTTTGTGTTTGGAAGTAAACTGAAAAACAATTCTAGCAAACATGTTTCACTTGCTCTCTGAGCACCACCAGCAGAATCATGTTTTCAGGCGTTGCAGTTTTGTTCAGGCTGCTGCCACCTTTAAAATTATATAATTGCTTTTCATCCCCAGATTACACTGGGCACTGCTTTGTAATCATCTGTGTGTTCAGATTTCATGCGCCTTTCGGTTTGTTTTTAATTCAATAACACCTTCTTCTGTCCCCCCACCCCTTCTTTTTTTAATTTATTTCCATCCAAGTCATTCTTTTGCAGCATTTCTTGGGTCGCTCATTTGGAAACAATGGTGTTGTTGATTGCATGTTGTATTTTTTTTAATCTGATGAGCTGCTTGTTTCTTTATTCTGTCTCATGTTTTGTTTATTCCTTTCCCTGTAACCCACAACTTAATTGAAAAACTGGGAACCTTGAATTCTCTGTATGTGTTCTTCATGTTTATAATAACATAGGCTATATTGAGCACAGCACCAGCCACATTAGGGTGTCACAAAGATCATTAATGCTGGTGAAACACTTCCAACTGGCTAAATCAGGGTAAAATAGGGTCATTAGCATCTCCCAAAAGTGCGAGTCTGTTTCCCATTAAAATGTCATTTGTTTTGATTTTGTGACTTTGTCATTGTGACCCATACACTCTTTTTCTTCCAGTAAGATTCACCGATTTACTGTGAATTCAGAAGTCTCCTAAGTAGCCAGAATGCAACTCAAACCTGTGCTGGGAATGTTTAGTTTTTAAATCAGGCTCGCTTTGTTCTTTCCAAAATATGACACTGGGTTTTTTTAATTAATGAAGAGCCTACAGCTGATCCTGCATTTGTGCAGCACTAGATGCAAAATCCTGCCCGGACTGTGGTTTCAATTAGGCCCTTCATGGGAGTCCCTGGAAAATGAACCAGACTTATGTTGAAGAAAGGACTTTAATGAATACAATATCCTTAGGCGCATTCAGTCTGACCATAGTTATGTTTAAAAATTCAAGGCATTCTGTTTAAAGGCTGCTCTATCAGAAGATGAATATTTAAAATATTAGTTAATATATAATAATACAAGCAGAGAATGTCACTTTAATCACTGTGTATTAGAGCAATCCTATACTATGGGGTCCGGATCAGCGTATAATGGCACCGTAGAATTATATGATTTTGGTCTTCATGGACCTGCTCCAAAGCCCATTCAAGTCAATGATTCATAGAAACACAGATTTTAAGGCCAGAAGGAGCCATTCTAACCTTCTCACATCTGACCGCCTGCACAGCACAGGCTGGAGAATTTCATCCAGGGATTCCTGCATCAAGCCCGTAACTTCTGAATGAGCTAGAACTTTTCTTTTAGAAAGACATCTAATCCTAATTTACAGACTTCAAGTGATGGAGAATCCACCATGTGTCTAGGTAACTTGCTGGTTGATGATCCTCACTGACAAAAATATGTACTTTATTCCTAGTCTTAATAGGTCTAGTTTCAGCTTCCAACCATTTAATCATGTTGTTCTGCCTTTGTCTGCTAGACTGAAGACCCCTCTATCATAATTCCTCCTCCCCCCCATGTAGGTACTTACAGACTGTGAGCAAGTCACCTCTTAATTTTTTTTAAACTAAATAGAGCGTCTTCAGTCTCTCACTATAAGGCATATTTTTCAGACCTCCAGTCTTTCTCGTTGGTCTTTTCTGAACCCTTCCCAGTTTGTTAACATTCTTTTTGACATGTAGATGTCAGACCTGGACACTGTATCCATTAATAGTCTCATCAATGCTGCAGACAGAGCAATCCCACATCCCTAGTCCTACGCAATATTCCCTGCTTATACATCCAAGGATCACATTAGCTTTCTTGGCAACCACATATCACTGAGAGGTTGTGTTCAACTGGTTTTCTCCATGATCCCCAAGTCCTTTTCAGAGTCACCACATTCTAGAATATAATTCCCATCCTGCAAATGTGACCTACATTCTTTGTTCCTAGATATATATCTGTGGGCTTGGCCATATAAAATTGTATGGGCGTCTTTGCCCTGATTTCAATGGGCTTTCCATCAGACCTCAAGAAGCAGCTCTAGAAAAGGGTCTTTCACTTCAGGGTTAGGGGGGAGGGATGTTGGAAACTTGTTCAGGTATCACTCCCCCGCCTACCACCCACCCTTTGCCTGTGGCAGGAGATATATAGCGAGGTCAATTCTTGACCTTCCAGCACTCTGCACCAAAAGCCAGTAAGAGCTCCATAGACCGTCCTGTGGGAGAAGCAAGCTAGCACCTGCAGAGTGATTTCCAACTCTCTTGCCCTGCCTGGGCAGTCCTGCTTTATCCTTTTGAATGAGGGGGCTGGCGCTTGGCAACATGAATGCGGAAGCTGGACCAAATAAAATCTTCTATTTTAATTTCATGCAATAAGTAAAAAACAAAACCAAAAAACCTGATAGACACTCTGGAAAGGGTGCAAGGCCAGTGCTGATCCCCATCTGTGTGATGAAATAAAAGCTAATGACCGCACATTGCTATGGAATAAATTGCTTTATTTTTTTTAGAAAACCAATGGAAAACAGCTTTGCTTTGTTGGCGAGCCATCACCCAAGAGAGGTAAAGTAAAAACAAGTCCCGCTGTAAGATGCAGAACTCATGTACAAAGTCAAGGGGCTTTCTGCAGTAGTGTCATAGAACGGTTACTGCTGTCAGATCATGGAAAGCGATGATTAGAAAACCCAAGAATTGGATATGCCATTCCCTGGTGGCAATACTCCTGTCTTTCCTTCCCGCCTGCTTCCAGGTAACATGATCCCATATAAGCCCTGCCCTGCCCTTAAAGCCTGAGCCAGGTCCCACAAGGAGGTAAATGGCAGTCTCTCTCTTGAGTTCAGAGGCCATGTCAAGCCCTCAGGTACAATTGTGCAACTCCTGCCGAAGCCATGGGGAACATATACTTAGCTGAGTGCAGAAATGAGTTCAATGGCACCAGTGTTTCATTTGAGTAAAATCGTCTTTTCTTTTTTTTGCCATGACACAGGATAAAAATGGTGGTGAGCTCCCTACCTCACACCCCAGGGGAGCACGACTGGAATTCCTACAGCACAAGGAAAATGTCCTGGAGTCTGGTGAGCTGCTGTCTCAGTGGTATCTGTTCTCTAGCCCACAACAGAGGGAGGTGCTGCCAGGTACACCCCAGCAACCCCCCAGGGTTCAGCAGCACTGGACAAGAGTGGGGTAAAATCATCAGGAAGGAACCCTGGGGACCAGCTACTCATCCTCCAGCTCTTTCACAAGCAAACACTGTGTGTTCTGTAGGGACAGCCCATGGAATCTGGGAGCGTGGTGAAGTCATGGGGTGCCTTCCTTAGTCTGCCAGCTTTGCAGACACTTGGGGTGAAATGCTGGCTCCGATGAAATCAATGACGAGACTCCCACTGATTTCAATGGCGCCAGTCTGCCCTTTGCCTAGGTCCCATTGGTAAAACAGCTGTCCTGGCTCATAATGGCCTTCCTGATACCATCAAAACTTCTATTTTCTATTGGTTCAGTACTTTGCATACAGTCAGTTGCATGGTTTCCCTTGTATCCTCCGTCAGTTTCCCCTGTTTGTGTGGGACTTTCACACAGCCACAGAGGATAGAAAACACTTGTTAAAATACAAAAGGATGATTCAGACCTCAAAAATTCACAGGGGGAGTCAAGGGCAGCTGTCATACCTGAAACAACCTTTAACTCATTTTTAAACGGACCAGATTTCACACTGATTGTTTCCCTTTAGAATTTTATACATGTAAATGGCAGCCACAAAACAGCATAAAAAGAGAGAGAGAAAAAAAAACTTTGCTCCCTCCGTATCTCTTTGCTCCCCTCCCTTCCACCACAACTCCACCACATCCCCATCCTCTCCCCGATAACCTCCTCTCCGGGCACTCTTTCATGCTGCCCCTGTGTGTGGGACAGCACCCCTCACCTATGCATGTGTATACACACATCCAGTGCACCAAACCCCACAGTGTTATAAGCCAATCTCTAACTAGTGAGGACAAGGAGGAGACCTAATGATTATCCCACAGCCGCTACTGCAGGGTTCTTGCACTTTCCTGTGCTATGTCTGGACACAGGACATTGGACCTGCTGGCCCTCGAGTCTGATTCAGTCTGGCAGTTCCTATAGCAGAGTTAACGTGTCAGGTCTTTGAGGTTTTTACATATCACCCTTCATGTATGATCTAAAGCACCACGAGCAGCTCTCTTAAAACTAATCCAAATCAGTATAAACCAATAGAGAACACAATTCCTCATACTGATAATAAACAGGCCTTGACTACATCTAACGAACTTAACACACATATTCAGATGCAAATAACCTATGTTATTGAGAGACACAAAACCACATTATGTCTTCACAGTCTAAGGACCACTACAAAAAGGCTGCCAATTCTACCACCGTATTGTATTTTCAGTCACCCGGTGTGCAGTGTTTTTTCCCTACTGAAAAGGCATATAGGGAAAGTGGCTATTCATGTCGTAATTAATATCCGTAAGGAGTTAAAACAACATTTCCCTTCCTAATCCCTTTAAGATAATTAGTATTTCTGCCTCAGCATCATTAAAGTAGGCTTTCATCTGCTACTGATATTCTCTTTGATTACAACAGCCGTTGTTGGAATGAATGAAGGGAGAGAGCTGCTTGAAGCTGTTTGGTGGTACCACTGAGGATGCCAGTAGAATGGGACACGGATATTAATGCTGATCTACACACCCCTGATCATCGTGACATTATGAGCACAAAACCTTGCCTGCCTCTTTTGATCATCTATTATTTTGCATATGCCCTTTCATGACCAATTAGGTGAGCTAATGTACGTGATCATTCCCCATTCCAAAAGGCGCTAGCTGCTCACATTGTTGTAATGAAAAAAGGTTTATATTTTATTTCTTTTGTTGCTATTTGCATATAAGAATTCATCTCACTAGATACGAGATACTTTTTAAGTGCAGCCCATGGGAAGAGAATCTTCTCTTTTTAATGAATGTGTTGAATGAATGAATGAATGAATGAATGAATGAATGTGCAACGCCCACTTGGAGTTTGCCAGCTCTTGGGGGGCCAGAATGACCCCCTAGGGCACTGGTTCTCAAGGAGAGGTATGCATACCTCTGGGGGTACACAGAGCTCTGCTGGGGGTACAGCAACACATCTAGATATTTGCCTAGTTTTACAAGTGGCTCCATAAAAAGCACTAGCGAAGTCCGTAGAAACTAAAATTTCACACAATGACTTGTTTGTACTGTTCTGTCCTATACACGGAAATGTAAGTACAAGCTTTCTATCCCAATTGTAATTATATGGTGAAAATGAGAAAGTAGCAATCTTCCAGTAATAGTGTGGCTGTGACACTTGTATTTTTATGTCTGATTTTGTAAGCAAGTAGTTTTTAATTGCGGTGAAACTTGGGGTACACAAGACAAATCAGCCTCCTGAAAGGGATTCAGCATTCTGGGAAGGTTGAGAGCCACTGATGTACGGGGCTCTACCAACAGGACTGCAACCAAAGTGGCTGCCAGGGCCCGCTGACACCATTTCTCAGCAAGCTTGGAGTCATGGCGGGGAGGGACTAGGAACCCTGCTGAGGCCAAACGGGAGTTCTCTGTATGGCATCTGGACAAGCAGCTCCCTGGTCCAGTGAAAAGCCAGGGCTACCCAGCCTGCAGCGAGGGGGCAACCTGACAGAGTTTAGCCTTCAGCCTAGTTGGGTTTGGAAGCTGAGAAAAGCAGTGCCACACACGGAGTCCCTGCTAAACTCCTACTCCCCACGGAGCGACGGTCTGGATTGCTGGGAGACTCTAGCGTCACGGACCAGGCACTTCCAGCACAGCAGCGACCTGCACCCAGACGAGAGGGTGACCCTGGCTGGAATCCTGTGTCCAGCTCTGGTGCCCACAATTCTGCTTCACAAAGAGGAGGTTAAGGGGTGGCTTGATCACAGTCTGTAAGTACCTACCCGGGGAACACATATTTGATAACAGGCTCTTCAGTCTAGCAGAGAAAGGTCTCACACGATCTGGGGGCTGGTAGTTGAAGCTAGACAAATTCAGAGTGGAACTAAGACATAATTTTTTTTAACAGTGAGGGTAATTAGCCATTGGAACCAATTCCCGAGGGTCATCGTGAACTCTCCACCTGACCATTTTTAAATCAACACTGGATTTTTTAAAGTTCCAAAGGAACGATCCGGGGGCAGTCCGCTGGCCTGTGTTGTACAGGAAGTCAGACTGGTCTCTTGTGGCCATGGACTCCATTAATCTGTCTGTGCCCTCGCTCCCCAGCAATAAAACGAGGATACTGCCACTTCCTTTCACTCACTCTTTGTCCGTCTTGTCTATTAAAATGTAAACCCTTTGTCACCGTGTGTATGTACAGTGCTTCGCACCAGGGGCCCCAAACTCAGGCGGAGACTGAATGCTGTTGTAATGTAAACAACAATAACAAATAATAAAGTTAAAGAAACAAAGCAGGAAAAAATAAGTCATCCCTTTGGGGATTTCCATAACATATCAGTGAAAACTGTTAATCAGTAGTAAGCCGCTGGTTTTTGTTTTCCTCTGGCCGCCACAACATGTTCCAGTTTAACACTTCTGCTATTCCCAATCAGTGTTCCTTGCAGCTCACGTTAATGCCATCCTCTCTTCATGTCTCTCTGACGGGCTCTTCTATTTACAATGTTCACACTCTAGTGGTCTGTTAGCTGGACTAGAGGTTTTCCATCTGTGGTCCATGAAGAGCTGGATGGGCACATGTTGGTGGCTCTCCAACGTCTATCCAACCGATACTCGCAGTAAAAGAAGCTTAAAATGAACCGACTCCTTTCCCAATGGCACTTTTCCACCCAGACGAGTGCTGCATTTGCCACAGGGATGTTGTGCACTTGCAAATGGGAGGGGCTGTCTGTGTGTTTGGGAGTGGGAAAGCAGGAGGCCCACAAGGCAATCTCTGGATAAGAACGTGTCCCACACCAAGGAAAAGTTGGAGTTCCCTACAACTAGATTCTGATTTGGGATTAGCATGGGTAGGTCAGATTGCAGACAACGTGGCGTATCCTGGAATAGCTCACAAAGTTTTATGGTCAGATTAAAGAGGAATGACAAATACTGCCCTACTTGTTTAAAAGACCCAGGAACCATTCATAGAATTCAGGAACACTATTAATTTAATCTATCTGGCCAATGAGGACGTTTAGCTATTCAGAATGCATAATGAAGCTTTTCTATTTTGAAGTTAGAGAGAAGAACCCTGACAAATATATAATTTCATATGATTTCCCTTGGATGCGTAGTTAATAGCAATAGTATTTATGACACCATGAGTCATACCCGTCTATCCCTCGGATAGCAACAACACCAATAGCCATCCCTATTTAAAATCTGATCCTACAGCCCTTATGCAGCAAAGACTCCCACTTAAGTCCAGGCCTCCTCCTTCTGATGCAATTAGCTGGATTGTAGCAAGAGCAGGACTGAGGGGTCAGTACAACTGCTGTAGATGCAAGAGAGACACGGTCAAGACAGACATATACACGGAGGTTGTAAAGGGGGTAGTTTAGCTGTTTACGACAAGACCCCTGTCACAGGGTGGCTGGGCTGTCAGTGTGCCCCGGTGGCAGAGCAGCTGCTCCCAATTGGCCAGTTAAGAGAAAAGGCAGCAGCTGGGGGCTATGAAGGACCAGGGAGAACCAGAGACAAGAAGAGAGGGTGAGAAAGAGACCCAGTGCAGTGTGGGGGAGTCCTGGTGAGAGTCAGGAAAACGCTCTTTGCAGGCCCTCGCTGGGAAGAGGGAGGAATTTCATAGGAGACGCTCTGTTTTGGAACCTGGGGGAAGGCTGAAGGCAGGAGAGCAGCAGGAGGGGGTTGCTGACTGGGTCCCCAAGCCATAGAGCCAAGGCTAGAGGGCTGGAGGCAGGAGCAGCCGCAGAGGGGTTACCTGCTGGCTCTAATCCGAAGAGCTGTCACCAAGGGTCAGAGACGGATGAAGGCAGGGGAGCAGCAGAGGGGCTTCCTCGCTGATGTCTCCAGGGCCGGAAAGCTGGATGCAGAGGGCTGGAGGCGTGAGGGATTCTCCTGGCACAGAGGCTGTGGGGGTTCCCATTGGGAAGAGTGGGGTGACTATACTGGTACAAGGACAGGAGAGGGCTGTGCCGGAGAGCTGGGGTGTGGGACGCCGTGTACCAGGGAGGGGTGCAGGACACCAGGGCTGTGCTGGGGAGTCGGGGCAGGGAGAGGGACACCGGGGTTGTGCCAGGGCGCAGTGGGGGGGCTAGAGCTGCACCAGAGAGCCGGGGTGGGGTGGCACCAGAGAGCTGGGAGTGTGGTGAGGGGGGCCGAGGCATGGTGCAGGGTGCCAGGCCTGGGCTGGAGCACCTGGGCACGGTGACTGTCTATTGCATGCCCAATACGGTAAGGACTATGCTGGGGGAGTTTCTGGACTCTAGCGCTGGCACCTGTTTTGTTGTGGCTTCATATGCATGGGACTCTTATAATAAATGAACCCCAAAGGGCTACACTTATACTTTGGGGGACTCTAAAGGAGGGAAATTGAGGCAGGCATGCCCACCGTGCTGCAGCCTGCCCCAGGAGGGCGCTCCAAGTGGGCCACCCTATGACAATTCCTCTAGTGATTCTTGTTCTTGCCTCCAAAACTGAGATTTTAATGGACTTTCTTCTTGTTATAAGCACTAACAAAACCCTTTCGCACAATGGCTAAAATCAGGAAATAAAGCATTTCAGCAAAGACACGTGTGAGATCAAACTGTGGCTCCCAGTGTCCCTTCCAAACTGCATGTGGGCATTTTGCAGCATGTAATCGGAAGAGGGCACGTTTATCATCACTGTTTGTGTTACTGTGTCACCTAGGAGCCCTCGTCATGAACCAGGGCTCCAGTGCACAGAGCATTGTACAAACACCGAACATGGAGATGGTCCTTCAAAGCCGGCGTCTCCAGACAGTATTTCGAATGCAGGGCAAAGCAGGGTGGTGCTATTCTGTGGAGCGTTTTCACTTGGTTTGAGGTAGAAAGGATTCTCTTCTCTCTTCAGGTCTAGCAGCCCTCCAGCAGCAGACTTGAGATAAGTTTGTGTACTAAGGATAACATGGTAGTGGCAGCCTTCTCTCCCCCTCATGCCTTTGGCAGCACATTCAGAACACGTTCGGTCTCGTAAGAGCACCATTTGCTGCAATAACCTACAGAGACATCCTCTCCAGGCTGCTGACAAGAACTTCAGAACACCCAAAGAAGAAACTTTCTCTAGTGAATCCTTTTCAGATTTTACATGGAGCCCAGTGCATGCTGGGACAGGACTCGGGAGTTTATTCAGAGCTGTGTGAATACTCATATAGTGCAGACATGTTCAATACAGCTCCTTCCTATGCAGCTCTCTACAATGTTTTGATTTAAGGAGCCAGCTAGTAACCTAGGATGCATCACTCACCTCAACCCCACACATTCTTAGAGTTAAAGAAATCATCGCTATTTTGAGGCCTGCATTCTCATCTGATATTCATAGGTAGATGATGAACAAACTAACAGCAACATAAAAATCATGTGGTCAGTATTTGGTAAAGCCACACACAAACTCTTTCTTTAGCCTGCCCTCGGCTGTGACAACGATCCTCAAAGAAGTCTCCATCCAGTGGGAAGTTTGACTTTGTAGTTACTGTGACAAACTTCAGAGACTGCATTGAAATGACGAGTTTCATTTTGTTCCAAAACTCAGTCCTGAAAAACACTGCAACAAATGGGAACTGGCCCAACAACTGGGTCCTTTAGAGGCTCTGACTTGGCCCACAGAACCTGTAACTATACAGCATCGATAACAGCCCTTTCTGAAAGCCAAAGAACTGGTAATAACTAATTACATTATCCCCAGAATCCATCCAAAACTCACAATGTTTTCAGAATGAGATCTGCCTTCATTGCCATGGCTTGTGTATGGCAGTGGCTTGTATAAAAGAAAAGAATGATGGAATTATGATGCCATTCATCTCTGGTAATCATTTGTTTCGTCCGGGTTTTCCGGAGACAGTGTCTGCATTCCTAGCAACAAACATGGCCGCTCGTGCAGGAAATGGCATCCCTTCTATACTATTGGAAAATGCGAGATGACACTTTTTTATTCTACTTTATCTATAACACACAAATAACTTTCCTTGACTAGCCTCCTCGATCCCAGACAGTGATAGAACAGTGTTAAAGCTTGTCCTCCATGCCATCCATCTCCGCTGGGATCAACAGCTCTGCAACACCCAGGCATTTTCAAACCACTAGGGATTTCACTGATCGATATTTTCCCTCTTCTTTCCTCAAGCAGCCAGCAGTGAACAGGAAAAGCCTGGGAGAAGTACTTAGTGACAGAGAATATTCTACTGATCTCCAGATACAAAACCTTTTCTCCAGAAGACTCAAAATGAAAAACAAACCCAAACACCCCATTTCAAGTGAGCGATACTGTACTGTGATCATCTGGCTCACCTCCAGCTGTTCTTGACTTTTGCAAGATTGTAAGAGAACACGGTACAGTTTGAAAGTGGACTGACAAAGTGTTGTTCTAGCCGTGATGATGTGGTTGATAGGTTTTGCCTTAGCTCAAATCAAGAGAGGAAGAGCTGTCTGAGAATGCTGAGACTGCTGCAGAAGAACATTACGTGAACAGTAAGAAAGGGTTCACTCTGTCATTGGCATTAGAGTCTGTTCTTTCGTTCAGTCGTAGCCAGTAAGGATGACCTGCAGATCATTAGATTTGCATGATTAGCTAAGCTTGCTAAGTCTGAACATGACACACATTGGAGAGCAATCCAACACTGCATTAGAATGCCTCCCACAAAAGTGATACATGTTTGTTTTCCCTATGGGCTCTTTGTGTAAAGTTAGTCACCTTATTTCTCATAGCTCAACTCCCAGAGCGGAAGTTGATTTGGAATGTCAGGACTTACTCATCAACCGCAGGTAACTGAAATCCATCTACACTCAACATCTCTTCAGGAGAGGGGCACGAATCTCAGCGTGACACCTCTTCTCATTTTACCTACCGTCCTGGAGACAGGCAAGAGGCATTCGTATTCTCACAATATTGACCAGCTGGACTCTCATTCAGACACACTCAACATGATGAATGAGGCATACTTGAAAATGTAAAGGAAATGTGTGTGACACCTTTCTTAGCATGACGCCCTAGCATCCTGCACATTACATACCCTGCCAGGTTCTTTACAAATCAATTACAACTGGCTAGGTGACACTACCCAATAATTACATACAGCACTTTGCCTCCAGTAATGACATGCAAAGTTTCCTGATATAATGTAAAACCAGTGACACCAACAATGTGAAAATGCCTATAAATGTTTAAGGATTATTTTTCATAATTAAAACATTCATTCATTTAAAACCTTTTCCGCCCAAGGTGCTAAGCACCCTCAACCACCCTGGGAAGAGGGGAGGTGCTATGTGCCCGAGTAGGAAATGGATAGTCTCAAAACACTCTGGTTCATTTTGAAAAAGGATCCAAAACATTTGGTACCAATTAAAAACAACAAAAGGAACATGTGTCCAAACATCATGCCACTGGGCTGGAACTCGTGTGGGAATAGCCTTTCCACCCATGATGCACACGCTCCTTAATAGGTTCGGTTGTGTCTCAAAGACCCGCTCACCCAGGGGAAGACGGTACAGTGATTTGCACTACAGCCCATGTCGACAACAGTCACTGCTGCAGCCTCTCCGCTATGGGCCAAAGAGTGTCACAACATGTCGCTCATCAAGCAGCCAACTCCTTTGCCAAGACAACAATACAAACCTTTGACTTTTCCTCAGGAAAAATTGTCTTTATCATCAAAACCAATTCTGCTGACAGCACTGGAGACCCACATATGCAGACGGAGCCTAGCCCTTCATCAGCAGAGTAGGCAAATGCTGCCTCCTTGAGGACTGCACAAGTGCCGATTCACCAGACAGGGCAACAACTGCTCTTCTCTTCCCCCTGCTCTCCAGAACAGCACGTCACTGCGGCAGCCGGGAAGGCAACACAGCACTGGCCGTGCTGCAGCAGAGAGAGAGATGAAAGAAAGGAAAGAGATCTTCCCTCTCTCCCCTGGAAAAATTTAAATCAGCAGCCTGAGGTGAGACAACCTTCTCAAGCAGACTCAGGCACCAGCTAAATCAACATAAATTGTACAATACAAATTGAAGATATAAAAAGAGAACGATCATAAAACCTACAGCCAGCAGCAGCCAGCGAAAAGCAGCTTAAATCTCCAGTTAATGGGGTCTGTTATTTTCAGGATTCAACACAGACTGAAACACTTCACCTTGTCTTGGAAAAGTATTGATTCTTGGGTTGAAAAAGGGACCTCACCCAATATTCCCACTGCCAGATGTTTTCAGTCAATGGAGCAATCATGTTTCATTACAATTCTATGCTCTAATCAACATCACAACTGTTAATATCTTGAAAAATATACACTCGGGCTCTTATTGGGCATGTGCAGGGACACATTAGCTTAGCATTGCCTGGTTTGCTGATGGTTGAGCTCTGGTTTTGGAAGTCCCACGCTGCGGAAGGGCATGAGAAGCAGAAGGGTCTAGCTTAGCTGTTACCACTCAAGAAAGATCTTGGAGTCATTGTGGATAGTTCTCTGAAAACATCCACTCAATGTGCAGCGGCAGTCAAAAAAGCGAACAGAATGTTGGGCATCATTAAGAAAGGGGTAAATAATAAGACAGAAAATATCATTATCTCTCTATAAATCCATGGTACACCCACATCTCAAATACTGCGTGCAGATGTAGTTCCCCGTCTCAAAAAAGATATATTGGAATTGGAAAAGGTTCTGAAAAGGGCAACAAAAAATGATTAGGGGTATGGAACTACTTCTGTAATGAGGAGAGATTAATAAGACTGGGACTTTTCAGCTTGAAAAAGAGGTGGCTAATGGGGGGATATGATTCAGGTCTATAAAATCATGACTGGTGTGGAAAAAGTAAATAAGGAAGTGTTATTTACTCCTTCTCATAACACAAGAGCTGGGGTCATCCAATTAAATTAATAGGCAGCAGGTTTACAACAAACAAAAGAAAGTACTTCTTCACACAACACACAGTCAACCTGTGGAACTCCTTGCCAGAGGATGTTGTGAAGGCCAAGACTATAACAGGGTTCAGAAAAGAATTAGGTAAGTTCATGGAGGACAGGTCCATCAATGGCTATTAGCCAGGATGGGCAGGGATGTTGTCCCTAGCCTCTGTTTGCCAGAAGCTGGGAATGGGTGACAGGGGATGGATCACTTGATGATTCCGTTCTGTTCATTCCCTCTGGGGCACCTGGCACTGGTCACTGTCGAAAGACAGGATACTGGGCTAGATGGACCTTTGGCTGACCCAGTACAGCCGTTCTTATGTAAGGCACTGTTCTGTCACAGCAACCTTAATTCTCTCTCAACCAAGGTTTGTTATATAGGACAGAAGGTTAGAATCCCAGCAAGGGACTGTCTGATATGATTTCCTCACACAACAGTAATTAGCCTCAACACCACCAGGCAGAGGCACTAAAACCCCAGATGAAATGTGCTGATATTAAGCCTGGGCTGGAGCTGGGAGGGAAACTATTTGCCTACCCTTTACTTTTTAACATTTCAACTTTCTGACCTGTTCTCATGGCTCTTCTCTGAACCCTCTCCAATTTATCACCATTCTTCTTTCATTGCAGACATCAGAACTGGATGCGGGATTCTAGGAGCAGATGCACCAGTGCCAAATACAGAGATAATAAACCTCTCCACACCCACTCAAAAGTCCACTGTTTATGCATCCAAGGATCAGTTAGCCCTTTTGGCCACAGTGTCACACTGGGAGCTCATGTTCATCACACACCATGACAAACAAGTCTCTTTCAGAGTCCCTGCTTCCCAGGATACAGTCCCCCGTCCTGTAGGTATGGCCTGCATTCTTTGTTCCTAGAGATGTAACTTTACATTTGATGGTATTAAAACTCATATTGCAACAGAGGGTCCTGTGGCACCTTTAAGACTAACAGAAGTATTGGAGCATAAGCTTTCATGGGTGAATACCCACTTCATCAGACTTGCGTCAGATGCAATACTGATGAAGTGGGCATTCACTTCTGTTAGTCTTAAAGGTGCCACAGGACCCTCAATGTTTTTTTTACAGATTCAAACTAACACGGCTACCCCTCTGAAAACTCATATTGTTTTCTTGCACCTATTTTACCAAGTGATCCAGATCACTCTCTGTCAGCGACATGTCCTCTTCTTTATTGGCCGCTCCCCCACTCTACTAAACTTTAGTAGCTGCTATTTAACATTCCGAGTTACTTATTTTGCAATAGAAACTGTTTCATCATCATATGATCTGATGACATCATCCGTATTTCTCAAATACAGAACAGAAATGTTTATTGAACACTTTTGCCTTTTCTGAATTATTATTGATCAGTCTATCACTTCCGTCTAGTAATGCACCAATATCATGGGTAGGATTCTTTTTGTTACTAATATACTTTTAAAAAATCCTTCTTTTTGTTCTAACTCTGCTGCCCACAGATTTCTTCCTGCATCCATTGGCATCCCTTATCAATTTTCTACAATTCCTAGCTTTTGATTTATATTAATTACTACCAACTTCTCCTTTTTTCTATTTGGTATATATTGGCGGGGGGTGGCTAATAGCTGTCTTCACATCTCCTCTAAGCCAGCTTGCTTTTGTAATCAAGATGAAGTACATACCACCAGGGAAAAATCCTGCAGTAGCTAAAATGGCATAGACTCCTTAGAGCCTGATTCAAATCAGTGGAAAGACCCCTACTGACTTCAGTGGGCTATGAATAATGTCTGATCATGCTCCCATTGTAGTGAATGGAAAGACCCCCAATAGAGATGAATTGAGCCCCACTGGTTTTGTCATCTTCAGTTTCTATTACTTTATTAGCATTAGTGTTGACGTATTTACCATTATCCTTTTGTGCTTTATTCTTGAGATAAAAGTTTCAAGGATTTCTCCAAAACTTTTCCTGATATAAAAATAAAAAATCCAAATCAAAACAAAAAACTCCCTATCATGAAGACAGATGAGGTTGCATAAAAATACTCAATTAAAAATTCTTCCCCTCCGATGTTTTATCAGCAAATCTGACCATCACCAGGGAATAAATCTCACTGCTTTCAGTGTGGTTGACTATTTAAATTCAGGCTTAATTGGGGGAGTGCTGGTAAGAGAGAGAGACCCAAATGAAAAAGAGATGTTAAGTGTTGAGTTAGAGGGCCAAAGTCAGCAATGTTACCTCCCTAATTAAACTGTTCAGGCCTTGGATTTACATAGCAGCCCGCACCTATTCGATCTATTGCCTTGATGAAAGACAGCCCTGCTGACTGCTACTGTTTTAATTTAGGCTTTGCGTGAATTTTAATTCCATTTTTATACTTTCGTCCCCCAGTTCTGACCTCTTCACATGGTCGGGGGATTGGCCTCATTGATTTGTTCTTAATCTCCATATTTGAGAGAAATAAAATAAACCAAACCAGAATCATGAAGATGTGTAGGGAACAAACCTAAACAGCTCCCTCTTCCTGTCGCTCTGTGACTTCCCCCTCCGTTGTAACCCATCGGGCGACATGCTGCACCCCAGCCGAGGGCACAATCCTGCACACGTTTACATGCTTGAGGTTCCTCCTGTGTTGAGCCCCAGTGACCTGACCAGGTCTCTGTGGAAGTAACAACAGAGCAGTGACTAAATGTTTGCAGAATGCATTCCCAGGATTGTAAGCTGATCGGGATACGGGCCTGTCTAAAGTGCCTATCACATTAAGCACTATGGGCCAGATGTCCCAAGGTATTTAGGCACCTAAAGATGCAGATCGGTACCTAGTGGGATTGTCAAAAGCACCTAAGTAGATGAGATGCCTAACTTCCATTGAAATCAATGAGTGCGAGGTGCCTTGCCTGCTCAGGTGCTGCTGTAGATCCCACTGGGCACCTCTCTGCATCTTTAGGTTTCTAAATACTTGGAAAAGTTAGGCCCAATGGGGCTGACAACAAAGCCCATTATTCAATGGACTTCAGTGGCCTGGGGATCAGTCCCCCCTATCCATAAACTCAAGTTCTAATTCCACCTTCTTTGTGTATCTTTTCCTTCTGCTTTAGAGACTGAAATTGCAGCCTGCTTTTACCAAGGATGACGGAGCATGACATATTTATACTCTCTGGATTCTGCTGGTTCTATTTATACTCTGTTTGGATTTGACTCGTTATTACCCAAGGATACATACATATTAGCACAATTGTGTTACAATGACTAAATACAAAGGCTAGAGCAATTGACAGAGTGCATTAACCCCAGTTTAATGGGTGACTGATTATTACAAAAATAGTCTCCCACTTAGCTTAAGAAATTGCAAAATAAGAGAAAAATCGCCCTGCTGTTGTGACGTGAGGCAGCTAGCAGTATGTGGACTTTTGACTGTCAGCACCAAGAAACACGGCTTCCAAGATGCATGGGACCTGTAGGACCAGGATTGTGTCACACAGATCGCAGTGGCCCTCACTGACCTGGGAGCTCCTTTTTAAATGTCAAGTAAGCATGGAGCACGTCCTCTCTCGCCCTGGTCATGGGCAAATCCACTAGTAGAATGACTCATAGGGAAGTCTGATGCTGGTCTCAGGCAGGCGCTAGGACAGCACAGCACCAGGTGCTCTTCCGTCAATCCTGGGAAATCCATTAGGAAGATTCATGCACTCAAGACACAGCAGTACAGAGGAGGGTAAGAGCAGCCCTTGGCAAGGCCTGGGGTGTGTTTGAGCCCACAGGATGCCCGCTGCCAGGCTCAGGCAGCAAGGGAAAACCCCGCACATGGCTCTTCCCCTCCATGATGTGGCAGTGGAGGCTCGAGGGCTCATTTGGGCATGATCATGTGGCTCCTGCAGTGTTTGAAAGGAGCTGGGGCTGTCCCGGAAAGTGACCCTAGAACTCATTGAAAAGCAAGCCCGGGTTGCAGCAGCAAAGTAGAGAAAACCACCTGTCCTCCCCTGTGAGGGAAGGACCTGATGGCAATGAAGCTAGGGGATCCAGGAGAGCAAAAGATGTCATCAGGTAGAACGTACGGAACTGCTCTTCCTGAAGTGCGAGGGGCTCTTTAAAATCTCTGAATAATGTCATCACAACATTTACTGTACTCCTGACACTTATCCAGATGTATGGATTCACTTTAGTGTTTACACTTGAACCCACTCTTAGACAAGTCTGGAAGGTTATGGATAAAAAATAACAAAGGCAGATCATTATGGCCAGAGTCCTTTTCGATACAGATGTTCCTGTGTGTGTTCCAGACTCGACTGTGCTTTTACTGCCACACTGGGCACTATAAAAACTAACAAATTAAAGCGTCTTCCAAACAGGATTCATACTGAAACGAAATTGGAACTACAGAGCAGCAGTTTATGAATGAGACCTGCACTGGCCCCATTAGAACTAATAAAATTATGGTACCTTGGATAACAGTTGCATGTTAACTGTTGGCAAATGATCACTTTTAAGGACAACTGCTGTATATTAATTATCCAAATAACTAACTTCTAACTCAGCGTTTTATGTAACTTTTTGTAACTCTTTAGCAACCAGCAGCTATTATCAAGTCATGAC
Source organism: Malaclemys terrapin pileata (assembly GCF_027887155.1). Taxonomy (NCBI): domain Eukaryota; kingdom Metazoa; phylum Chordata; order Testudines; family Emydidae; genus Malaclemys; species Malaclemys terrapin. The sequence goes on along the minus strand of NC_071513.1, from coordinate 1,505,032 downwards.
AATAAATGCCCAAAATTCTGTGCTATACCTGCTGCAGAAAGACAAAGAGGGACATCGCTGGCCAAATGCTGAAGCCCTCCCCATGTGCAAAAATAACGAAATAATCTCTGAATTCAATGAGAACTTTGCCTGAGTGAAGACTGCCAGCGGAGTCCCTAGTAGGTAGAATAGTAAAGGAGATAGTTTGTTACATGAAACACAGATTTTACTAATATTTCTTACTTTGGAAAAATTTGTGTTTTCCACATGAGCAAGTAAATACAGAATAAAAAGCAGGATGAGAATGGGAGATCTGTGAATGCCAATAAAGCAAATATTGTATTTATTCAACTTTATCTCCAGGGTGGCAGGGGGTACCTAACTCCATTTCAGCATAAGAGAATTGTAAACCAGGAAGATATTACTAACTTTTAACAAAGAATGTTCATATGTATGATGTTTATTCATGAATTGCGTAGAATAGTTATGACAATACCAGGATCCGAAATTGGAAGTATGCCTGCTGTTTGATGGTAGGGTGGGAAGAGGCATCGCAGACTGCAATGCTACATTTTATGCTATCAATTAATTATGTCATTCAAGATCTGAAAGAGCATTTAACTCAAAGGGCCTGATCCTGCCAGGTGCTGAGTCCCCTGAATTCCCAGCCCCATCCAGGAGGCACTCAGCTTGTTGCAGGGTCATGGCCTAATGAACAGCCTTAGCTGCAAAACACCTTCTGCCCTTCAATACCATGTCATTAGCTCTACAATCAAAAGGGCCGTGCTTTCAGATGTCACTGCCGTGGAACAGGCAGTCAGGTTTTCATGACAGCACTGATGGAGGTGGGACACCAGCTGAGGCTTCACTGCCTGAGGCAGAGCCCAAAATAATTATTCAGCCCCCTAAGAGCTCTAACAAATTGGCCTGCAGGAACTGGGTTACCAAATCCTGTAACACCTGTGATATTGCCCGAGAGAGCCAAGTGCTGATGGAAATGTTAGTTTGATACCAGGCTAGACAAGTAAGTGAAATGCCCGTTACGCAGCCTGAAATCTCAGACGGTAGCCCTCAAGTGTAAACATTTTAGATGATAAAATAGAATACATTCTAAATCCATTCCATTCACACTACACGAATAACAAATACCTGGTGATGTCAATGCACAACAGCTTCTCTCTGCTACACTTCCCATTTATCCTCCGGGCAGAAACTATAGATTTGAAACAATATTTATAAAGAGAAGATTGGAGTTAACTGACATGAAAGACAATGTCATTTGTCTAGTGCGTGTTGACTTGGGGACAGAACATGGGACCCAACAGCTGAGAACCATGTCATTTCTATTCATCCTTCATTAAGCAAAAGTAAACCCGTTACAATCCATGTCATCTGAAGAAAGGTAGCATGATCTGTGGACTCATGCCATTGCAGCTTTACAGCAAAGCTATGGGTCCGTGAACAGTTAATGATTCCCAGTTATACAGCTAGCGTCATGTGTGTGTTTGGAATGATAGTTCAAAATAATCTGACTTTGGGAAATTACAGCATTTAATTAAAATTAGTAATAAAAACGACAGCACACAGGGGGAAAGGAACACGACAGTATTTGCAGCTGAAAGAGGAGACATATCTGTTGGTATCGACTGATTGTTTTCTTTAAACTAAGAATTACTAACAAACTGAGGTAATAACCTTCTGGAACAAGAAATGATAGATAGTAGCTGCCGTCGTATCTTTGAGGTTAAGAGCCACTTGATGATACTCTTGTACCCCCCATAGTTCTGTTTTGCTGTGGTGTAAATCCTGTGTCTAGAATACAGGAGCTTTTCTATATATTTTCCAGTGACTAAATCCTACCACTTCATTTTGACTTTTATTGCTTTTCAACCTGGTGAGAGCCCTGTAACGATTCATCATTAAAGTAATCTTTAAGCAGCTTTCCTCCTATTTGCTGCTATATATATTAAGTGGAAATTGCTCTTTGAATTCACCTCTAACATTAGATTCCATTTTTTGTCTAACAAGAATGGTGTCTCCAATCATCTTCTGAATGCAGTAAAATGGGAAAACCTTGCAAAATACACATAACTCCTCAATCACTAAGAGGAGTCTAGCTATTACCTAGCGTGTGCACATTTTACAAACTGCACAAAGCCGGATATATTTCAATTGCACTGTTACACTCATTCAACGACATCTCACCTATCACCAGAAAGGTCTATTTTATCTTTGGTTCAGCAGCTTCTGGACAACAGACCTCTGGTCACCTGTGGCTGGGGTAGCAGAAGCATTCAAATCAGAATTCAGCTGCCTTTGAAACACTGCAATCACATAATTATTATCTTCTGCTTATTTCACCAGGGAGCCAGGGGAATATTCCATAGCATTTTTCTGACAGATTAAATTAATCTTTTGGCATTTGTTAATTATCTGTTTAACAGATCGTGATTTATTCATTATTCAATAAATGATTTGCCAAGTGATTTCTGCAGATAATTCTTGGTCTATAGACCACTCATGAGAAGTTTGGTGCAAGTACTTGGCATTCAAAAAGCAACCTTTTAGGTATGACCTCTAGATCATATGGCTAGTTTCTGTTCCCTGATTGGATGAGCATAGCACATAGACTCAGGATTGCAGTGCAAATATTCACACTGGAAAATTCAAAATTCACTGCTTGTGACAATTCTCCAACGTGTGCTTAAAAACTGGCTGTTGTGACAAACATTCTCTGCAGGAAACACACTTGCTAGAATACTGGCACAAAGCAACACAGACGAGCTGCCAGATGAACCAAATTCATTTAGAATTTCGAACGCATGTTTGTGAGGAACATTTGGAGAATTCAGCCGGCTCGAATTGCCATTCTGTCTATGTGGAATAAGCAGTAAATGTGACAACTACCATATAATCTTTCCAGTGTTGTCTGCACCCAGTTACAATGGTCATTTGATTATTCAATGCTCATCACATTTTACAGGTGATGTTTTAGAGACCGGTCTAGCGTCTGGTCTCATTCACACCTGTTTCCATTGCTGTAACTCCGGTATATAAACTGCTGTCAGTCGAGTTACTCCTGATTTACACCAGCGTCAACGAGAGGCGAATCAGGCTCTCGGTCAGATAAACACGTGCTGGCTATAGGACAAATCCCATCCCAAGCAGGTTGTTTGAGTAACTGGGAATCTTTTCTCCCAAGCCACAAACCAGCAGAGTTGCTGCTCATAGCCATCACTGCAGCATTGCTCACAGCTCCTGCATCACTCCTCCAGTGGTTGACAGGTTCACACAGCAGCAGATCTACCTGTCCCACTCCTGATCCTCCCCTCCAGACCCTAAAGCTCCCTCCACCCGGTGCTACAAAGAGCAGAGAAACCTTGCAGAGCAGAGTTCTGGGGTACCTGCCCTCTGCATGGGCTCCCTACATCTTATTCCACTCCCACACAAAAGAATCATATTAGTTCCCTGCAATTGCTGGGGCAGAATTTGCTCCTAGTGTCACTAACGAGCTCTTCCTAGCCTTCCCTAGAAGGTACACAAGTACTTACTCAAGCACTGCGCACTGATGCTGGGGAAGTTCAGGAAGCGAGACGCGAACTGACCAAACTGTTTAAGCGAGAAGACATTTCTGTCAGGAAGCCACGACTAATCACACAAAAGCACATAAAAAGATTGCTGTGAAGGTCAGACTTCTGCTCATGTTCCTTAAAGGCGCTGTTAGGAAAAACACTAACTCTGCCACATTAAACATGCTGAAAATATTACTCACTGATAGCACTGTTGCTTTTGCTTATCGTAAGATAACTGCAGTGCCAGCAACCTGCAGGATTCTCCCCGTGTGCTTGGAGTACATAATCCGTACACTGCCTACTTCCATTTCCAATCCATGCTTAAAACCCAGATATCGTGTCCTGTACATGCATGACCAATTTTCCTTGGCAGGATCTGTGTTTGCGTGTTCACAGGCTAATTAACATGGGCATATGGGTCAGTCATAGGAACTTGCCTCCCCGCACTATCAGATCCTAAAGCCCACCTTTTCTGGGGAAGAACTTGCTTGAAAACTCAGCCAGGCGGCTTCCCCTTCAGCTGAATCCTTGAAGACTAAACCCCTCAGTTGTGCCTCTGGGCAAACCTAAGGCGCGTCAGCAGCTGGCGAAAAAGGAGGAATGGCACCAGTTGTCACTGACTTCATTAGACACTTTCCAAGACGGCATCTTTCTAAAAAGTCTGTCTTAGGAAATGTGATGAAAGTGGCAGCTTCTCTCTCTGGGGTGTTAATGCAACAAAAATTCAGCCAAAGGTTCCGGGTGGGAGAGCAGTTAGCAGAGGTGAACAGAGAGCTGGCAATAAAAGCCCCTGTGCCCAGCAGCCCCTCCTAAAATAGATTTATCTTCTTCGGAGAGAAGCAGCTCACACCCGGGAACCTAGAATGCCCTGAGCCCCGAAGAAGCACTAGCAGCCAAGCCAAATCTCATTTTACTCCACAAAAACAACACTGCTCCTGCCTCTGCGCTTCTCTGTCTACACCAGTCCCCTTCAGCCTTGCCACCGCCTGGGACAGCAAAGCAAAGGCTCCTGCCCATGCCTCATGCCCTACTCCCTAGTCCCCTGGCGTGACCTTGCCTCACCCCTCCCAAAGGTCACCCGGGAAGGAAGAACAGCCCAAAGGTTCAGTGCAGAGACCCAGCAAGTTTGCTCTCATTTTGTGCAACCACTTTGCTTGCGGCGCTGAGAACTATCACTCAGGTCGGCTGTTCGGTGTCCTGGCTCTCTCCCCTCACCCACCCGCCCTCCCTTCCCAGGTTTAGACGACAACCCCAAACCCTTCTCTCTCCTCTCCCACATCTGTGGAGGTGTGTTCCCCTGTGCAGGGGGGAGGCTGCCAGCACTGAGCAAAGACCACTGCCCGTGACACTGGGAACGCACCTACCTTGCTAAGAAGCTGGAGCGGGCAGGTGACGGTAATCCCCTCAGCCAGCGACAGCCAGGGCTCCGCTGCCATGCACAGGACTCCGGACACACCAAGCAAGCATCTTCTGCAAGCAGAGCGGCTTTTCACACACACCGAACTGCAGCAGCAGCCTCGGAGAAGCAGCAGCAGCTGATCTGCTGGACATGTACCTCTGCAGACTAATTCTCACCCAAACCCTTGGAGCAGGGACTCAGGCTCTTAACCCTTCGGAGGCCTGAGCCCTGGCAGCTGAACGGAGCAGCAAGTGGCACTAGACTCCTCTTGGCCGGGATGGAGGAGCCGGAGTGGAGAAGCAGCGGGCATTATCCACAAAGTAGCACAAGCCTCTTACCTGGCCAGGCAGGGAGCCCCGCACCACAGGCAGCGCTGCGTCCTCAGGGCAGGATTCCCGGGGACCGATCGCGGAGAGGCTGGGAACAGCAGTGCTCACAGATCCCGCCCGTGCCCCTGCACCGGGTGGGGTGGGGCTGCTCTGCCCTGGCGTGTCACCCCCACATCTCAGTGCCCGGGCAGCGGGCAGAGTCAGACATGCCCCACTGGACGAGTCTTTCCTGGGGTCACTGGAGCTTCGACTCCCTGGCCAAATGCTGCTCTTCTAGCTGTCTCCCCATCCTGTCCTCAGGCCCACGCCAAAAGCAGCCTCATCCCCTCCAGCCAGCCTGCCTGCCAGCGAGCACAACACATTCAAACCCAGCCAGGCGCAGGAGCGGCTCCTCTCGCAGCCTGCGAATGTGACTGAAAAGCATGGCTGAGAAAAAACCTTACAATTAACCGGGGGGAGGGGGCTCCGACGGCTCAGCTGCTATTCTTAAAGGCACATCGCCCACGGGTCCCCGTCGGGGAGCAGACTGCAGGGCGCACTGCACGGGGCGCTTTTTATTGGCGGAGGGAGACGGGAGGCATGTTGACCAGGCACCCACTTCTGGGCCGGGGGGCAGAGGAGGCAGCAGGAAGAACCGGGGACAAGGAGGGCGGCAAGGCAGGCCTCCCGACATTGGAGCACGAGGGACTTGAGCACTAAGGATGCCAGCCTGGCCTCCGTTTGCCTGGGTGGTTCTCCAGAGATGAAGGGCTAGCTCCCAGGGGCTGGCATCCCAGCGGGGAGGGGTAGCTCAGTGGTTTGAGCATTGGCCTGCTAAACCCAGGGTTGTGAGCTCAATCCTTGAGGGGGCCATTTGGGGATTTAGTCGGGGATTGGTCCTGCTTTGAGCAGGGGGTGGGACTAGATGACCTCCTGAGGGCCCTTCCAACCCTGTGATATTCTATCCCTGCCCGTGTGACTGCTCCGGAGAGACAGTCGCACACCTGCCCTCACTCAGCCCCCCTGAAAGGTCCTTGGAGCAGGGCAGCTAGGAGACCGCCAGGCTTCCCAACAGCTTCCGCCTCCCAGCTATTCAGAGCCTCAGCCTGCTCCCTCTCCCCTTCCTGCTGGGTCCCTTCCCGTGGGAGAGGAGGCGGCAGAGTGAGAGCATCTTTAGAGCCCCCAATGAAGGTGTTTTGTAAGTGCTGAACATGGTCCTGGCTACAGAGGGGAGATGGGGCCAGGGCAGTGGGACGCAGGTGCCTCTAGGTGTCAACTGGCAGAGGGCACAGGGGGCGCATACGGTTTTACAGGGTCCCTTGGGTCGAACAGATGCGCAGTAACTCACTAAAGGGTGGCACGTGAGGTCTCCGCCCGGAGCCAGTAGCCCACTGGTCGTCGTAATAGCTGCAAAACGTGCGTATGGCTCATGTGTACAGAGTGAGATGTCTGCTGAAGGCAGGTAAACAGGAGGAGACGTGTACAGGCGGGGACGTGTCTCAGACAGGAAGTAACAGACGAGGCTGTCTCTGGCTGGTCACGTGTGTACAGACGTGTGCAGGAGGTGGCGTGTCTCGGACAGGAAGTAACGGACGAGGCTGTCTCTGGCTGGTCACGTGTGTACAGACGTCCCTAGGGAGCCGTGAGATCTCTTTTCTTCCCTACCCTCAGGGGAGTTGCGCTCAGCAGAGATACTTTAGCATGGTTCCAGCTCACAAAATGCCACAAGGAACTGATACGTTAAGAGGTGGTAGCCACACGTTGGGTTTAGCGTTTTGCGGGAGAAAGGCCTAAAAGAAGGACCCAGATCTTTAGCATGAAATTCGACCCCACCTAAATGTTACCAACAAATTCAAACAAGTATCAGAAGCATTGTTAAAAATATCCATTGCATGGATTTTAGCGTTTGTGACTTATTAAAAAGTGTACTTAATTAATTGAAACCGCTCAACACAAATAGACAGACACTGCTTCATTGCTTCAGGTCAGAAGAGTGGGTAGAGAAAGGGACAGCAATGTAATTGCTCAAAATTGTCTTAAAATTATAAATTAAGCACTGGAGTGTATTAAAGAGAAGCCTCTTTGATACCAAACCTACAAAATATGTTTAAGTAATGACCAAATTACTGAGAGAGGCACTTCAAACTTTGTACTCTGGAAGCTCTCTCTGCACATCAAAGACCACATTCGTTCCATCTAGACTAGTTGAGGCTTTCTGAAGTATAATGCTTATGAACTAATCTGATTAGCGCGGAAACACAGCAAAGTGATTCTAGCAGCTCCCTGCAGCACATTAAAAGGGAACATCCTACTGCAAACAGACATCATTATCTTTTGAAGAGTAAGACATGATTTGTCAATCAAAATTAAATTCCAGCCCAGACTCTTCCTGCTAAATTCCTAAGACCATACGTGGATTTCCATTATTCCACTGAAGGCAACAAAGTGGCGGGTGTTTCAAGACTGGAATCCACGCCTCCGGGCCCAATTCTGCCTTCAGCTAGAAGAGGTGTCAGCAGGAATTATGCACATGCATCCAAGGGTGGAATTTGGCCATAATCAGCTACAGAGTATGCCAGCTCTTTGATTCAGGGTAATAAGAAATGTCTTTACAATTCCCGTAAAGTGAATAAAACCCGCCTTAAACACAGTCTTATTATAGAAAACTGAAGCATTAAAAAGTCTATAAATAAATGCAGGAGCTGCCATTCTTCCATAACTTCTACAAAATTGTATGTTCCACCAAGAATTATATAGCCCACAGAGACCACAGACTACAGAGTGCTGCACTGAAAAGAACACAAACAACTCTTCTCAACGGCTTTACTGTTCTAAAAACTGTAACAATCAAATACATGTAAAGCTAAAGAAGCAAATTCTCCCATACAATGGCTTTAAAAAAGCTGTCCTGAGCATGTGGGAGCCTTGACCCAACAGACCATAACAACTCTGAAAGTATCTGATCTGGTGAGGTCTGTAGTGCAAATTCTGCACTTCCCTGATCCAAAACGTCGTTCGTGTTGGAGATGCCAATCCGGAAAGACCCAGCGAACAGCAGCGGCATTAGAAAACAGTTAGCCCAGCATTTCCACTGCAGGAGCTATCGGGCAGGGAATGCCCCGACGGTGCTTGGAGCGGTTAAGAAACAACAAACAGCAGCCAATTAAATGGTCACTTTAAAACAGAAAATGAGGACTAGGAACAGACAAAGGTCCAACCCCACTATCCCAGGAGTCCTCTCACTCACATGGGCACTGGGGGCCACATCGTGGTTGGTAGCTCAAAAAACATTTTCCAAAACTAGGCACAACTTTGTTCCTCTACAAACTCCCCAACCTCACTTCAGTTCATTCACGATGGTCCATATTCGGTTACACTTCATAAAGAGTTTACAAAAGGTTAATAAATGTTCAACAGTTTCATGAACGGCTTATCCATTGTTAGAGTCGGACTTCACTAGGTTGCTTATGACCATGGCTTACAACGATCTGTAACCTGTTATTCTTGTCTGTAACCTGCTGAAGTATCTATGCTATATTACTCACCTGTTTTCAGAAGTACTTACGAGGGTATCCTTAACAGGAAGTGACCAAATATTTACAGTTTTTATGCGGAGAACTGGCTTCAGTGCGATCAGTTTCACACACAAGTTCTACGTGGTACAACAGGTGTGCAGAGCCACCGGGTACACTGCCCGCAATGGGCACGTGGCACTGCTGCTGGTGCCAATGGCATATGCACATGTGGTTATAAGGGTGAAATTTTCAGAAGCACCTAACTGACTTAGGACCCCCATTGAAAGTCCCTGGGACTGAGGCGTCTAAGTCATTTGGGTGTGTTTGAAAATGTTCCCTTATATGGCCCTAAGGTTTGGATCACTCTGTTCGATAGCCCCCTGCAAAACTGTAAAGGTAAATGTAACCCACACACCTCCTGGGGGTGGTGTTCTGTCCCATCTAGTGGCACCAAAACCACGTAGAGAGAGAGATAAAATGAGTCTGCTCTCCAGCCTTAGCTATCAGCCAGTTGGCTTTTAGCTCATGTGGTAGACACTCATGCACAGAGGTCCCAGGTTCGATCCTGCCCACCGACGACCGGGGTCTGTCAGCATTACATAAATCTCCTCTGCCCTCCCTGGCCAAAGGAAAATACCATGGCAACGCTGGCCTGACCTTGGCGGCAGAGCCTCTTGACAGAGAGCAGCTCCAGATATATGCTCAGAAACAACAAGAGAGGCCCAGTGCTGCACTCCTCTCAGACCCAAATTCATAATGGGATTTTGGGGTGCTCAAAACCTGAGCACCGGGGCTCTCAACCTGCCTTCATATTGCCAAAAACAGGAGGTGGATCCCAGAGAGGCAGGGAGGGAGGGATCAGGTTTGAGAGCAGGAGAACCAGTGCCCTAGAGCTTTAGTATTTAAAGAAAAGAAATGATCCCATCATACTCCCAGCAAACCTAAAGGCGACAATGAACATTCCTACAGAGGCAATTACAGGGCGTGCTGCAGCAAGCCTGGGTGTGAATGTCAGCATAGCGGGGCTGACTGATGCAGAGCCCCCTTACGCTGCCGAAACTCCAGGCCACGCCGAAAACATGTCCCTCCAACCCTGACCACCAGAGCTACAGCATCTTAATGGCCGTCCTACCAAGGCCCTTCTGCAGTTGTTACATAGGCAAACTCACAGCGATCTGCATGGGAGTTCACCTAAGGAAGGACCACGACTGGGCGCTAGGGATATTAGTCAATAAATATTGTTGCAAAGACATGATTGAGAAAACCAGAAACGTCCTTTTTACCTGAACATTTTGGAGGCAGATCAAATTGCTTCTGTGTCTTCAATCGTCTTGGCTCTTTATCAACATTTCAGGTTGTGTCTGGAACTCAGGAGTTCACTGCCATCCCTGTGGTGGTGATAGTGAAACGGGAGCATTTGTGTTGTGAGGTGGGCTTGCCGAATTCGTTGAGCAGTGGACACAAAGTCAAAGGAGTGTGTTCACCCAGCTTTTTAAATGAGCTTTCCAGTGTCACCAGCAGGAGGCTCCCTTTAGATTTGCTGATATTACTCAATTTGTTTGAAATACACAAGGGCACGTTTAATGGCAAAACATTAAAATAAAATACGAACGTTAGAAAAAAATCTGGAAAAAGCCATACACACACTGAACTAAAGCTGTGCAGAGAAAGGTCTTTTTTTCCCCCCAGAGGATTTTGGTATTTCAAAGTTTCATTTCATTCTGATTAGGAACACAAATCAAAAATTTCAAAATTCTCAGCAAACAGGAAAACCCTGGCGACCCCAGCTCAGGGACAGTCCAACTAGCGGGCTACCAAGGAGGACTAATGGACAGAAGACCAGAGAGATTTCAAAACCTGCCTGGTGTTTCTGGAGCAACTTCATCAAGATAGAACTGCTTTCACGGACCATTTTGGTTTAACAATAAATTGTTTCTTCAGAATGTTTCCAACCACCTTGACACGGCCCCCTGGGTGCAGTCTCAGAACATGGAGCCCAGTCCTAGAAATACTCCAGGACCTGCTACCTAACACATGGGTATTCCCAGAGAACAACTCACGACCACTGCTGCATTGGTAGCGCTTGTCCCCCTGGATTTTCTCTGCCTCTTTCTGTGAGGCAGTATGGTCTACTGGATAGAGCACTGGCCTGGAACTCAGGAGACCTGGGTTCTATTGCCAGCTTCTCCACTGGCCTGGTGGGTGACCTTGGCCAAGTCACTTAACTACTTGGTGCCTCAGTTTCCCCATCTGAAAAATGGGGATCATACCATCTGGCTATTTATAAAATGCTTTGCGCTCTACTGATAAATACTGCTGTGACTGTGGCGCTGGAGAGGCCATGCTGGGAAAGCTCATTCAGGGCAAACTGCAAAGACTAGGGCAGACGATCCCCACAACTGGTGGTTTAATCTAGAATTAGATTCCACCAAGCCAGTAACCAAACAGCTTCTGTAATACCTCACTGGTTACCAAGAAGCCAAAATACAGTCCCCTTTAAGCACTCCAGCCTTTGGCTCCCACCCAGATAGCCAAGCCTACTATAGTGAGGGTTACTAAAAACCTTATTCACCATATATTTAAAGTTCTACTAATTCCAAGAGATCAGACACATTACCCACCAGGCCAATGACTATTTCAAATCTTACCCAAATACACGCTTACAGCCAATCCTTATTAACTAAATCTCAGATTTATTAATAAAAAACAAAGAGTTGCTATGGTTAAAGATCATTACACATACAGAGCTCAGTAAAGTTCTTAGGTCAGTTTCATGGCAGAGACGGTGAGGCTGCTAATTTGTAAAAATCCTTCTGGAATCAATTTCAAAGGTTATAGTCCAATAGGCAGTCCATGTGCAGAGTTTCTTCAAATTCTTCCATGAGAATTGCAGGGTTAATCCAGAGTAGATCTAGAGACCTCAGTCTTGCAGGCTTAGACTTTCCCTGTCCAAGGGCAGGGCTACACTACGGGGCTAAGTCGACCTAATTTACGCAACTCCAGCTCCGTGAATAATGTAGCTGGAGTCAATGTAGCCTAGGTCGACCTTTTGGGGTGTCTACACCGCGCTGGGTCGACAGGAGAAACTCTCCCATTGACTTGCCTTATGATTCTCATTCCAGTGGAGTACCGGAGTCGACGGGAGAGCGATCTCAGTTGAAGACCTGCTAAATCAACTCCCGGTGGATCGACCGTCCTGCGTCGATCCCCCGGTAAGTGGAGACAAGCCCCAAGTTTAAGCAGATCTGAGATAGCAAGGATCCCGCCCGAAATTTCCTTTATAGCTTGAAGTTCAGCGGTTAAGCCTTTTGACAGCAAATCATCACAGCAGGCCTTCCTTGCATAAAGATTAGGTTATGTACATTGCAGCTTTGAAACTAATCTCTGTTTCCTAGGCATACACCGGTAACAAGTTGTATTCATTAGTATAAGGCAATTAACCATTCAAATCGTTCACAGGTAGTTTTACGATATGGAGTCGCGAATTTCAAAGAGCAATGAAGACAATCATATTATTACACCACAGGTTCCATCTAAATGCGAATATCCACTTTTGATCTCTGAATCAATAGAATATAGTAATGAATCATTATAGACAGAAACAGAAGTTTAGCATCTACAAGCTAATTAGATCACATTGGTTACCTATATCTTGTTAGAAGTTTAACACAGACAAATACAATTAGTATCTACTTTTGACCCTCTAACAATGCAGACCTACCTATCAAGGATTCTAGTCTACTTAATATGGCTTTGATAACTATCTACAAGGAATGGCCCTGTTTACCATTTCAATACTCTTCTAATTTGTGCTTACGGGTTGCTTTTAGGCCACCCAGACTGCTGGTTGCTTAGCCCTCGCTGGCTGAGCGTCACACCCGCTATACAAGACATAGATTATTATTTTCCAGTTACATCTCTCTTCAGGCTCCCGTTGTGCAAGTTGATCAGGGAGGCAGTCTACAGCAACTGCCTGGAACGTCAGAGTCCATGGACACAAAGATCTGCCCGTGCAGACCCAGTGATAGGACAGTGTAAGCTTCTTGGGTAGGACAGCGTCTATTTGATTTGTCGATAAATCTCTTTGCTCACTCTGGGCATGTTGACATAGTAACACTAGGAGATAGAGCTGTATGGAAAAGTGAACCTGATGAAAGCCTAACAAGTGACTTGGATGTGTTCCTGAGTTAACTGTTCTTCCTAACACAAAACCAAGGGGTCAAACACACACAGAAGAGGCCCGATTCCATGCTCAGATGCGGGCAAGCTTGAGGGGAAGCCAGGTCAGTGCCACCAAGCAGCATACGTGCCAGTTGCAATATTCGCAGAGAGAGAAATGTACTTTCCAGGAGCTATAAAGAAACACAAGCTGGCTGGGATGTCTCATGGAAACACCAAACCAGCCATGGTTTGGAACCATCCAGTGGGTCAAATATGCAAACCGAGGGCCCAATCCTGCCCTGAAAACGCAGAGCTTGAGCCTGGCCTCTGCTGCTGCGCTACAGGCTTTTCGAAGGGCTCTCCGGGCAGGACCAGGGCCTTAAACATGTAGCTAAATTAGCCCCCATCATATTGTATGTATAGTTGGGGTTATTTTTTCCAATGTGCATTACTTTACATTTATCCACATTCAATTTCATTTGCCATTTTGTTGCCCAATCACTTAGTTTTGTGAGATCTTTTTGAAGTTCTTCACAGTGTGCTTTGGACTTAACTATCTTTAGCAGTTTAGTATCATCTGCAAACTTTGCCACCTCACTGTTTACCCCTTTCTCCAGATCATTTATGAATAAGTTGAATAGGATCGGTCCGAGGACTGACCCTTGGGGAACACCACTAGTTATCCCTCTCCATTCTGAGAATTTACCATTAATTCCTACCCTTTGTTCCCTGTCTTTTAACCAGTTCTCAATCCATGAAAGGACCTTCCCTCTTATCCCATGGCAGCTTAATTTACATAAGAGCCTTTGGTGAGGGACCTTGTCAAAGGCTTTCTGGAAATCTAAGTACACTATGTCCACTGGATCCCCCTTGTCCACATGTTTGTTGACCCCTTCAAAGAATTCTAATAGATTAGTAAGACACGATTTCCCTTTACAGAAACCATGTTGACTATTGCTCAACAGTTTATGTTTTTCTATGTGTCGGACAATTTTATTCTTAACTATTATTCTTAACTAATTTGCCCGGTACAGACGTTAGACTTACCCGTCTGTAATTGCCAGGATCACCTCTACAGCCCTTTTTAAATATTGGCGTTATATTAGCGAACTTCCAGTCATTGGGTACAGAAGCCGATATAAAGGACAGGTTACAAACCTTAGTTAACATAATAAGCTTTCATTTGATAGCCTCATGCTGTTTCTTATCAGCAGTTCGTTTTTTATTCATATACATTTTATTTAATGATTTAGGGGCTGGTAATAACTTATGGGTTTTGGTAAATAATTTACATTCTAAAAGGATTCTGTCATATTTTTGTGAATTTATTATAAAATAAAATCGTTTTCTCTCCAGCGCTTCCTGCTCAGCAACATGTAAACTGAGCCTGGTGTCAGCTCCAGGGAACTGCTAAGCTGTGAACTGAGGAAGGGGGGCCTTAATTTTTCATAGATGGAACAAAGCATTAACCATAAATTGCAAACTGTGTGTTGGTGTTTTCCCTTCTCAGATCTAGCGCACAAGCACGGACGTGATGGACTCAGAGCACACACAGAATACCTAGATCTAATGTGCCAGGGAGAAAATGGAGGTAGATGTTATGGGAACTTGTGACTGGGAAGACATAGACAGCGAGGGGAGGAGAAATTCTGCACTAGCAATACCTCCTAAAGACAGAAAAATGTCTCTGGTGGCCCCGGGGGACATTCTCCAGACACCCTATGGACTGGTTCAGCAATCAGTTCCCATGCTGGCCTTGATCCACCTGCTAGTGCAGAAGGCTGGGGACAGCACCATAGTCTCCCCCCCCCCCCAGGCCTCTGGGCTGTCTAGTGACACTCGGGAAACCCAGGACCTTGTGTTCTGGGCACACAAAGAATGAGACTGAGGCAGTCCTGTGTGCAGGAGCACCAAAGTAGGGAGGTCTCCTTTCCCCAGGACCCACCCCACCCAAGGGGGGGAGGGAGCGAGCTGACAACACAAGGCTCACCATGCATGGACGGGTGTGTGCCACATGGGAATGTTCCAGTCATTGCAAGGAACTCACCCCAGCACACACCCTACCTAGAGCAGCCATCCTGGAGATTTCAGTTGTTCTGAAGCCCAGCAGTCCAGCCTAGGGTCAAGAAGGCGGATTCTGCTCTCCCAGCCCCGTGCAGGACACACACAAATCCCGATTACTCAGCCTGAACAGATTAGCCTAGCTCTCCAGTAGAGCTAAAAAGAGGCTTATCTTAACAGGGTTGGAGGAAAAATGACTAAGCAGTTTTGGCAGAAGGGGTGAAACCTATCATTAATTTTAGCAATGAATGCTCTAAAATATACACACACATTGTCCTTTCATACAGGAGCCTGGCTTCTCACTCTAGTGCCACTTTAAAAATGTCATACTAGCTCCACCTAGCACACTGAATGATTATACTAGCCAGGGTGAATCAGTCTGAAGTAAGTACAGTCATTGTGTTTCAGTCTGATCAAGTGGTTATTTTTTGCAATTCAAACGAGTGCTTCCATTTAATTCCTTTTACAAACTTCTACTGGAAAAAATGTGACCTTAAGAGACATCCTCCTGCGGTGTATGACAGCAAGAGAACAATGGCATATCCGTCAGCTTTGCATATTTCCTAGGCCTGCAAAGACTTTACAAATAGCAAGAGAAAAAAATCAAAGTTAAAAAAT
The DNA here is from genome assembly GCF_027887155.1 of Malaclemys terrapin pileata. Taxonomy (NCBI): domain Eukaryota; kingdom Metazoa; phylum Chordata; order Testudines; family Emydidae; genus Malaclemys; species Malaclemys terrapin. Next base: position 1,489,419 of record NC_071513.1, on the reverse strand, counting down.
AGTGTCTAGATATGATGCACAACAAAAGTCCATTAGAGTCAGTAACAAATATTGCAACTCCATGCAGCTACAAAATCTTTGGGGACCATATTGTATTAAGGTTGTGGATCACTGTGGGCCAAGGACGTATAGAACTTCAGGGGGGAGGGTTAGCATAGCTCCTCTGGGAACTAAGAACTGGGGAGGGAAATGGGTCAGGTGAATCACCTCGGTTATAAACACCTCCAGAAAGGTACCCCACCCTTGGGGAGGCTCACACTGAATGGTTCACACTGAATTTTCCAGAGACTAACAGACAAGTAAGGGCTTATGGCATAAAAAGGCTGCATTTAAACTGACCCAAGACCTGCTTTCTGATCCAGCAAACAGACAGGAACTTCTGCCCACGAGAGGATCCAACCCTTGCAGAAGAACTGGAAAGACTTTGGCCTATTAGGGCCCCATAAGACTGATGGTGACCTGGGGTTGGTTGAGTGTCAGTTTAAATCTATTTATTGTTTTAATATGTTTTCTCTGTATTGCTTTTACTTTAAGAATAAATGTACTTGCTGACAAGGAGCTGGATTGTAACTTGTAACTGCTGGCAATACACTGGTCAGAGGCCTTGGAGAGAAAGCAGAGCATAGGGGTTGGCCTCTAGGCAGTCTGGCTTGCTGGGGATATCACAGTGTAAGGCTGGGAGCTGGGCAGCCTTAAAAACCTGGTCAGAAGGGAGAGAGAAGCATGTCTCTGCTCAAGAGAGGTGACAGCTGGGAGCCACAAACCTTACATGGATGCCCTGGAGGGACTATGGAGGGGGAATACAGGTGCAGTTCCCCCCAAATTCCTCCAAAATCTATCACGATACCAGAATCCAGGTGGATAATACAAGCAGTACAAAACCTGAAAGGTCACCTGATTTGGAATTGCTTGTACCAGAGGCGTGCTCAGACCAGCGTCACTGCTAGCAGACACTGCCTAATGACCCACACCCTGCAAGCTGTCAAAGGATATGGGGCCAACTTGGATCAGCAGCAGTCCATAAAAGTGTCTTCTCAGTCAACAGTTAATAAAGCGGGATTCAAATACCACTCATTCCAGAGGAAGGCGGCACACAGCGAAGCTTTAGCCAAGACTACATCATTATGGACACTGCCAGCTTCACAATTAAAGTGAGGGAAAAGTGCAATACCAGCAACAAGCAGGATGTCATTTACAGCATACAAAATAAAGAGCCTTCTGGTTTCTTCTCCCTATTGTGGTACGCATTCCTACACAGCCTGTGCCGTTTGCTGACTTCCCAGCAATCCGCCATGGAACTGGTGACTCTAATTAAGCTCCCTTCCACTCAATAAGCCAGGCTGAAGGGAACACCAGTGCTAATTGCCTTTGCAGTAACAGCTTTGCCCGCACAGCAGCATGCCTGAATGCTGGCTTTTTGCAGCAGTTTTTCTGGGACCGTGGCACTGTGGTTCAGATGGGATGGATTCTCGCTGAGCAATCCCCAAATGTGAATAAGCAAAAGATAAATCAGTTGGGAAATATTTTCCACTGTCTTTGGAACAAGGAGAATGTTTTCAAAGGAAACTTCCATGCCATTTCAATGACTAATATATTCCAGGCCAGATCATCACCCCCAGGATGCACCCAAACCGAAACCAAAGTGGCATCAGCAGAGGGAAGGAGAGGAATTGCACGAAGCTGCTCTCATATTCTGCAGGCTGAAGCTACGTCCAAGCATGTGCCTCTTTTAGGGCGAGATTCCACCTTCGGTGCACGCACAGCTGCCTGCCTGAAGCCCTGCAGGCAGGGGACGCAGGATGGACTGAAGTTCTCTGCTTCCCAGCTGCCACAATAATCAGATGAACCGCACCTCTGATCCCTCCTGTCTCATTGCACACACACACACACACACACACACATGCCTCAGGCCATCACCTGGCTGTGGGAGGGACTCACGCGACTCCCCCGCTCTCAAGCAGGCTCTGGCTGTCGTCCCCCCCGGTACTACCCACTGTCACCTTGGCAGGCCTGACTTAGATGCAGACCCTGCAGCTCTGCTCCCTCCAGGAGCAGTGACTCCAGGACAGTGTCCTTAAAGCCAAGTATTATTTATGTCACAGTCATACCCAGCTCTGAGCCAGCCCTGTTCCTCCGCAGAGCTCAAAGTGCTTCCCAAAGGAGGCCAGCATCACTCCATGTGACAGCTGGGGAGACTGAGGCACAGACAGGGGAAGTGTGTCAGCCACTGGCCAAGCTGGGGATAGAGCCTGGGCCTCCTGCGCCCCAGACGAGTGCTCTGTCCAGTGGCTGAGCTTCAGATGGAGTCTGGGCCTCCTGCGCCCCAGGCCAGTGGGCCATAAAAACATTCCAGAGAAAACCAGCAACCAGTGGTACTGCTCTCTAGCCTAGCAGGTGTCCAACCATTTTCCACAGGGGAATCCTAGTAGGTCTAAGCTCCCTATAGACACCCCTTCACAGGGAACCCCAAGGTCTGGCTGGCAGAATCCATTCCCTTCACTCACAAGCCATTTCTCGTCCTATGCTTCGGGGAGGGTCCCCTTTAAAAGTGGTTTGGTCTGTTTGATCTCCAAGTTCCCAGCCTGGCAGAACCAGCTTGTCTCCCTTGGAGACAGGATCCCTGAAGCTACAGCTTGTTTCATGGTCTTCGGCTGCTTATCAAGACCTATTGTGTGGCTTTTCTGTTTGCCCTTCCCACAGCCCCCTGCGACATTAGACCAATACATCCATACAGGAGCTTTCCCCCGCTGACAGGTCACTTACAATAGTCGTACCATTATCACCCATCAGTACTCACAGATTGATTCACAGCAGCTTCTCGTCCGTCACACCCCAAACCCAGCTAATGCTGCAAACCCTCTGCAAGAACAACCGGGAGAGGAAAAAGGTGAAGGGCCAAAGAGGGTATTGGGCAGGTGGCCACAGATATCAGAGGGGGCGAATCCACAGTTCAACATGGCACCGCAATCAAAGATAAAACCAGTCAAGTACAATTGACAATATACAGAGCAGGAAATGTGTTAGTTTATAAATACATTATTGGCCCCCAGAGTTACTGTACCACCTCTTTGGAAAAACTTTAAAAAAGGAATACAAAAATTAAGCCTTCTACGGAAACATGAAGATGCAAATGATTATGCAGACTTCATCCTATAATCCAGATCTCTCTCTCTCTCTCTCTCACACACACACACACACACACCATTTTATGTTTGATATGCCTGGATTTAGGAAGAGAAACTCAGGGCAGTCAGTTGTTCTGACATTCCTGTGTGGGAATCCTGCTCTCGTTTAATAAATTCTCTGCTTCTGCTTCTGCTGTACGTTCTTGGCTCTCTGTTCAGTCCCATATGCTAGAACCGCATTGTGCCCATTTACAAGACGTGCCAGTTTGACTGGGGCAATAGGTTCTAAACAAAAGCTGCCTACAGATGGGGAGTGCGCATAACGATGTAAGTGGCATCTCTGGCAGGATGCCGCTCTGCTGAGAGCGCAATGCCATGTTGGTAGCAGATGCTTCTCACACCTGTTGCTGTGTACAGCACAGTCCTTTGCAAAGAGCTGAACCGGCGGAAGGGCAAAGCATGGGGTTTGCAGGCTCTGGGGACAGCCAGCAAGATCGCTGCTCTCCATCTGCCCCTGGGCGATAACCAAAGACTGTGTGATGTGAAGGCCCAGAGCCTGGCAACGTCAGCAGCCCGGGTGCAGTGATAGAGCAGGAAGAGGACTGACAAGCTGAAGCTGCATGATGCAGAGCGATCGACATGGTGGTGGCTCAAGGCAGGCGAAGAGAGAACACCTCACACAAGGACACGGGATGTAATGCACAGGTGAGGTGCTGAGGAGAGGTAACCTGGCTTTAATCCGCACCCAGATCATGGCCTGAAGTGAACCAGAGCCTGGAAATCGCTATTCGATTTGCACAGACAGCAAGGCAGGGAGAGCGTATTTGTCTTTCTGAATGCCCTGACCGCAGGGCTTCTTCACAAGCTGTCAATACCCAGCTGGGGTGTCGATGTCATTGTCACTGCTATGGTACTGGCCACATCCTAGTCACGGGGCGTCTAATAGCTTCCGTTTGTACTGCCGGCTTATTCAGGAAACCGCCACCTGCTGTGTGAATCCACGAGCAAGGGGCACCCACAAAACTCAGTCCCCGACGTTTGCTCGATCTCGGCCAGCTGAGTTATACCTGAAAAGCTTGGGGAGGTCTTTTGACTTCAGCATTCACTTCAGATGGACCACTGCTACATTCCTCCTTCTTCCCCAGAGGGCAGGCGGGCTGGGAATCCTTCTCCCTGCCCCACTCCCACGTGCAGAGAGAAGGCCTCGCGGCCGACTTGCCCCAGTGTCGATGCAGGGGGCAGCGCACCGAGCAAGGAGGCACTGCAGAGCAGCGGTACATCACAGGGGCTCAAACCCCTCCCCACGAGAAGAGTGCCCCATTTTGAACATCAGTGTCAGCAGGTGAGCCACTGCCAAGGTTGCTAAACACTCACCCTTCCACACGCCACAAGGCCAAAGAGGCCCACGCGAACACAGACACGACAGGACACCATGAGCTCTCCGGTGCCAGGGCTGTACTACTCTGGGTGTGTGCAGGGCCCACCACAGCAAGCTCCGGCCTTGCATGGCCCTGAGGCACTGCCGTCACAAACCATTAACCACAGCACTCCTGTGACAGACGGACAATATCCGGTATGACCGTGAACAAACCGTATGGAATGAAAATAAACCTTATCAAATTAGGGTGAACACACTGTATCGGAAGTGCAAACGTTCCTGTCCTGTGTCTGGAATGTCTGCAGCAAGAAGACGAGATGAATGCAGTCTCTGGAAGGTAATAGGAACTTCAAAGGTCTTTTTGGAACAATACGTGTGAAGTGGATTTCCTAGGAAGTACCTCGGGGTGAGGGGAATGCAAATTCTCCCCTCCCAAACCATTGTGTGCGAATTTCCAGGACAGGTGTAAGAACCTGAACTGTATAAAGGGTGAACTAACCATGTTCTGAACATGCTGTTCTGAGCAGGGGCGGTGATGACTTCCCTTGGGTGGGCGGGGTGGGGACGAAGGACGGTTCATGTCAGACTCCATGTGAGAGTCGGGGTTAATTCTAGTAAGCTCATTAGCATGCATGTGGGGTTTTTTTTAGTTTTTCCTGTGATGCTTAAGAATAAAGTAGGCTTGCACAGGAAGAACTAGGTAGTATCGTAAAACTGTAGCAGACACCTGTTAGCCATCTCTGAAGAGAAAGCCAGCAGGTGTCTAGGCAACCTGTCTGTGCTGAGATATATACAGTGAAGGCAGGGAACTGTGCAGCCTGGAAGTACCCTGGTCAGAAGAGGGAGAGACACAGGTCTCCACTCAAGAAAGGCAACAGCCGGAAGCCTGAGATTGGGTGCCTTGGCTAGGCCACTGAGAGGAAACGCAGGTACAGCTGCCCTGAACTGTGACAATTACCTATTAGCATTTATCAAGCATCCACACAATGCTCTGGGCACAGAATAGAAAGCTAATGAAATTGAGCCTTAGAACAAATAATGCCCTCTCCCCCGAGATCTCTAAGCAGATCCTGGCCCCCTTGTTGTGTCATTTACTTTTCTTTTTTTTACAGTTCAGTCTATTGCATCTTCATACTGAAGAGAGGCCTTCTTCCACATCCACGGATGTTTGAAACCCTTCCTCCCCCTGCACCATGTCTCTGCATTCCCCTCTGCTTGCTCTGCGGTACGAATTCATTCCTTACTAGTCTAAATTCAAATAGCTCCGGGACACTGGTGTCAAGCTTTCCTGTTCCTCAGATTCTGAATCAATTCCCCCCGTTGGTAAGACATTGATCTAGGAATGTTTCTCCGCTGGCTAGAATCTCCGTGCCCTTGATGGCAGCGTTTTCTTTTACAGAACCTAGGAACACTTTCTTGATCTACCAAATGCAGCTTCTCACTTTGAGCAATCCCAGCAACTGCTCAGCTGCGGTTTGCTCTGATGGGCATCCAGCAAACTGACCAAGAGCACATTAAAACACACAAGCCATCCTGGCAGGGGAGCTGCTACAGATGTTAAAGGGATAAAATGGTAATTTCAGTACATATTTTCTTTGATTAAAAACACCAAAATCCATTTACCTCCGCTGACATATTTTGGACAATGCACCTTTATAATCAGGACTTAGTTTTCTCTCATGTGACCACAGAGGGTGTAGATTAGATTAGATCATCTAGACAGACAGACGCTGTATGCAGTGTTGTTGTAGCCGTATTGGTCCCAGGATATTAGAGACACAATGTGGGGGAGGGAATATCTTTTATTGGACCAACTTCAGTTGGTGAGAGAGACAAGTTTGTCTGAACTCGAAAGCTTCTCTCTCTCTCCAAAGAAGTTGGTCCAATGAAAGATGTTCCCTCCCCCACCTTGTCTCTCAGACAGACAGACAGACAATCGATGAAACACAGAGTGCACAAACTGACAACTTTAAAAAAAACATTAGCACAGCACTCCCTACCTAAAGGAGAGATAATTGCCTTGTTCCAAGGCATTGTAATTTCTAAGGAAGTATTTTTATTGGCTTGGAGCAACATGTTACTCTTCTCTGATCATTAGGTTTCAGTTAGGTTTCTTTTATAGCCCCGATGTACCAGTCAGAGTGTGGAATCCCAGACCGTTCATTTAACATTAAACCATCCCCATTATTTCTAGGATTCTCTCTCTCTCTCTCTCTCACACACACACACACACACAAAATTTAAAATAAAGGCCCTAATAACTTGTGACCTCTAAAGAGCCCATGGCACTGCTTGTAGAAACGAATGTTCAATCTGGCATCCAGGCCGTCCCCTAGACCCTAATCCAGCACCCTGTGGCACACAAGCAGCCCCTAGCACCTCCGCAGACCCTTGCATCTTGCAGAACCGGGGGCCAATTATACACTTTTTCATGTTGAGTGAGGCAGGGCTCCCCAATGCCCAAACCAGTATGGACTAGGGTATCCCACCTCATTCTCAAGGCCTATAAATTATACTCCAAAGTGTCTCACTTACCACTAGGCTGCTTTCAATACACAAAACTATTCACCTTACATGTTTCAAAATGCGTTTAATTAATTACACACAAAAATGTTCATTAAGAACACTGGCTGATGATTATGTTCTTAAACCTCATAACTCAGGCATATAAAAACTAATTTCCACCAAGATACATCAAGACAACTCTCCTAGGCAAATTCCCACTTTCTACACCGCTGCTTTGACACTAAAGCCATACAGAAACAAAGCACAACAATTTGCAGTGGGAAAAGTCCATTTTTTCTCATACTCACAAATAGCTGGATTATTTTCACTTAAACATTCTATCAGAAAGGCCACCGAGCACAGAAAATTTTAGCATGAAAAGTTCAAAACGTAACTGAAAAACAGCCTTCAGATTGGAATCACTTAGGCAACCTTAACTATAGCTTTTGTTGGCACTCCAGCTCCATTATACAGCTAATCGCATGTTTTATGTACAATGTTCTCAGTACCCTGATCATATTACAACACTTTCTGATCTCGGGGGGAAATGGCAGAATAGAATATTCAAATACTATAGAGTGCTTGCTTCACACTGAATCCAATCAATTATCTAATTAAATGTACTATAATACAGAATCAAACAAAGCATAAAAGTAAAAGCAGGGACTGAGGCGAGACCAGCTGCCCATGAAAAGCACAGTTCAGTCTTTTTTATTTTAAACTAGTAGATTTTCTGAAACAAACTCATGTATCTAGTATTCTCAGTTTCAATTACTCTGGACTCAATTTTCTGCTCAAGCCTCGTACTACTGGGGCTTGCTACTGAGGAGACCATATAACATCTTACACCTTGCAGTAATACCATCAATTCTCCTTACAGTGCATTGCACTAGATAGGTTCTTCATCCCAGAAGAGTTTGTGTATTTCTATCTATTAATATCTAACAAAAGCAGAAAACTGCCGTTTGCTCATCTTTGGTTTTTACCAACTAAAGCATGGGACATTTTTATCATTTTTAATTTTACAACCAAACAAGAGTAAATACAATGAGAACATATGTAACATCAGCAACGCTGGAATTACAAACTTCCATTGGTCAGTGACTGTTCTTTGGATAAAGGGACATTTGTAGAACATCTGAGGCCACAAAATGCTTTAAAATTCTAAAGGAGCCCTATTTGAAAGGAAAGGGAAAATAAGAGACCATTATCACGCGGAGTAAAAGAAGCTGGGACGAAAAGGAAAACAAGGATGCCTCTACATTTATCAAAGCAAGAAGTGGATTGCAGGCAATGTAATAAAATACGATTATCATCGCTATTGTGTGGCGGGCAATGTTTTCTAGTAAAAGGACGTTCCGCACTTTTCAAACCCTTTGTCTATTCAGGGATAAGGCAAAAGGGACATTCTTACGGGGTTATGTTTGTTAGCCTGTCTGCAGCAGTTTAAAAAAAAAAATACTAAATTTGTAACTAATAGAAACTGGGTTCTCAAGCCCCTGAAGAGTTGCCCATTCTAGGGGTTCCAGGTCCCTAGATTTTAAAAGAACGGGCACTTCAAATTTGTACCCTCCTTCCGAGCCCTAACGGCTGCATAGCAACTGTTCCCTCTGAAAGAAAAAGCCACAGAAAGAAATACGAGCAAGGTCAGTGCTATCTGGTGGTCCAGGAGCGATTAATTCAGTCTAATATCTGGATTGTTCCAAGACAGATCTTGAAGGATGCGAAGGCATCAGGGGCAGGGGAAGGATAAGCTTGCTGCACTATGGTAACTAACTTTTTGTTGACTTTTGACCTCTAAACTGTACCTTGGCCTCTGCAAATGCAGGATCAATAAAGGGGAAAGAATGAGAGACAGAGAACTACTGGGCCCTAAACTGCACCTCTACCTGTGGAGGGCAGGAAAATATTCCTGGAAAGTAATATCGCCTATAGTCAGGTCAGGTCAGTCTTGGGCTAAGCCAAATGCTGGCACTTACTCAGGAAAACATCAATGACAGGAAAAGGAACACGGTGGGCAAAGACTTTCAATGACAGAAAGGGCAGGGCACAGTTACCCTCACACATCAAATGCCAGCTAACCTACTCCAGTGAAGAATCTGGCCTGACATCTCTAAATGTTAGGGGACAGACCAGACCAGCCTAAAGGGGGAAACAAATCACCAGAACCAAGACATGTTACAACATGTTCATACCATTACCTAAGAGTGGAATTGATTCTCTGTCACTTGAAAAACATTGGAAATTATTAGTTAAATTGGAGAAAATGAGGATTAATATGAGAATCAAAAGGTGGGTAAGGAACTGGCTACAGGGGACATTACAACAAGTCATGCTGAAAGGTGAACTGTCAGGTTAGTAGTGGAGTTCCTCAAGGTCTTGAGACTGATCTTATTTAACATTTTCACTAATGACCTTGGCACAAAAAGTGGGAGCGTGCCAATAAAATCTGTGGATGAAACAAAGTTGGGAGCTATTGCCAATATGGAGGAGGCCTGGGATAGCACACAAGAAGTTCTGAATGATCTTGAAAACTGGACTAATAGAAATGGGCTGAAATATAATAGTGCAAAGTCATGCACATAAGCACTAACAACAAGAATTTTTGCCATATGCTGGGGACGTAGCAGTTGGAAGCGACAGAGGAAGAGAAAGACCTGAGTGTATCGGTTGATCACAGGATGACAATGAGCCACCAGTGTGATGTGGCTGTGAAAAAGGCTAATGCAGTCCTAGGCTGCATGAGGTGAGGTTTTTTCAGTAGAGACTGGGAAGTGTTAGAACCATTATACAAGGCACTGGTGAGACCTCATCTGGAATACTGTGTTGCAGTTCTAGTCTCCTGTGTTTAAGAAAGATAAATTCAGTCTGGAACAGGTCCAGAGAAGGGCTACTAGGATAATCAGAAGAATAGAAAACCTACCTTATAAGAGGAGGCTTAAGGAGCTTGGCTTGTTTAGCCTAACAGAGCGAAGGCTGAGGGGAGATACAATTGCTCTTTACAAATACATCAGAGGGATAAACACCAGGCAGGAAGTGGAGTTATTTAAGTTAAGGGCCAATGTTGGCACAAGAACAAGTGGATATAAATTGCCCATCACTCAGTTCAGGCTTGAAATTAGACAAAGGCTTCTAATTATCACCGGAGTGAAGTTCTGAGACAGCCTTCCCAGGGGAGCAGTGGGGGCAAAAAACCTAACTTGTTTTAAGATTGAGCTCGATAAATGTATGGTGGGGATGGTATGATGAGCCTGCCTGCAATGGCATATGGCCCAGCCGTGACTGCTATTAGCAAATATTTCCAGTGATGGGACACTAGATGGGGAGGGTTCTGAGTTACTACAGGCTATTGTTTCCCAGGTGTCTGGCCAGTGGGTCTTGCCCACATGCTCAGGATCTAACCGATAGCCAGATTTGGGGTCGGGAGGCAATTTTCCCCCAGATCAGATTGGCAGAGACCCTGGTGGCATTGCACTTTCCACTCCAGCGTGGGGCACAGTCACTTGCTGGTTTGAACTGTAGTAAATGGTGGATTCTCTGTAACTTGAAGTCTTTAAATGGAGCTTTGAGGACGTCAGTAACTCAGCCAGAGGTTAGGGCCTATTACAGGGTGAGGCTCTGTGACCTGCAAGATGATCATGATTGTCCCTTCTGGCCTTAGAGTCTGTGATTTACCCACACATGCCTACTGGCTGTTTCCTTTTGGAGAGGCAAAGCAGTTACACCTCCTCCTGGGTCTCAAGCATGAAACCGCCAGGTGAGGAGAGACATTGTCTCCTGGATCCCTTCTTTTCCCCAGCTAAGTAAATATCAGTCAGCTGTGTAACATCCCAGCCTTTGCTTTAGGATAACAGAGGCCACACTGAACTTGCTAAGTGTGCCCTCTTCTTTCCATCCTGGCCTATAAACTCCAATGGGCCCACGTGCATCTTGAGAGCTCGACACATGCTTAAGTACCTTGCTGAATTGGGGCCTCAATACAGAAAATATCAATACACAGCCAAGACCAACAGGAACTACCTACGGCTGTATGGCACCACCAGGAGGCTGCCTCCCCGGCACCGGCCAGGGAGATGCTGTTTGGTGTCACTGGGTCAGGGCCATCCTGCTGTGAGGTACCAACGTTTTTGTCAAGAATAGGAGGAGGAAAGAGTGATCACGAAGGGGAATCGGGACTAGGACAAAGTGATGAATACAGTTAAATCATGTTGAACTCGCAGGAGAGAACAGATTAGAAAGCCAAACAACTCTCTGTTTCCTCAGTGCTGTCATGGCTGAGGCTTTACAGCCTGCCAGAAGTTCCTCTAGGGAAGCCTTCCTTGATGTACTGTGAGCAGTGAGAGAACAGGGAACCAGTCAATATCTCACAGCTTTATTACTCACACACCACCAGATAAATCCAACTGCAAACTGGGGTTACACTGAAAAAAAGAACTCACCGTTTATAACAGTAGTCATCCATTTAAAGGGGGGGGGGCGTTAGTTTTAAACGGCCACACGGGTGTTAATTCACTGGCTTTGTCTCTCAGAAGCTCCCACTAGAAGAGTTTCCCAAAATGCTTCTGTTGCCCAAATTAAACGCACCCAATAATTTTTAAAGAATTCTGATCCAGTGGGCTGCTCCCAGGGGCACATCTCCTCTAGCCACACAGCTCAGACTGTGGGATTGGGGATTTACCCCCCAATCATGAGCCCCATGCACCAGGGGGAAGAGGGAATGTTTGAGATTAAAATTTGCTGTTCCATACCTTTCCTCAGAAAGGCAATTGGAGAAAACATCTGGACACCTTGGGGAGACATTCAAAAGCGCCGACAGGATTGAAGTAAACAAGTCCCAGTGACTTTCCCTTTTGAAAAGTGCCTCTTTTGTGGGGAAAAGTCTAGAAACAGGGTCTCTAATTGTCCCCATAAAGACAAAAAAGTGTGTCTATTATTGACTGACTATTATGGAGCTCTGACTCCATGTAAGCTGTTTTTCAACAGTCTCACGGCTGGAGACTGTAAAAGCTGAGAACAGCTGGCTGTTTGCATTCGTGAAGGAGCTTGTGAACAACAACCCCGCGGGCAGAGGAGAGAACAGCATCATGTTCAAGGGAACAGGTTTTCAATCTTGAAAGCTACAGTGCACATCAGGAGCGGTTCTGGATTGTGCTTCAGCAACGAGAACCCACCTCATAGCCAAAGAAACGTTATTCCATTTTTTAAAAAATCCTTTCCTTGTGGCAACATACCATAGTGTCTGCGCTACAACTCCACTATCATACTGGGCAAAACAATTGTTACATTTTTTGGACCATGCTAAATCTGCACTAACACTTGCTGCATCATTTTGTAGGTCATGAATTTTAACACAGCATCTCTGGATTTCCCCTGTTGCACCACTGGGGAAACCGAGGCACAGAGTGGTGACATGACTTGCCCAGAGTCACAGAGTGAGTCGCTAGTAGAGCCAGGAATAAAAACCACAGATCTCCTGACTGCTAGTCCTCTGGCTGAACAACCAGAACATTACTTCCCCGTCAGTCAGCCAGCGTCAGCAATGAGCGGAGCATTCTCAGCACCAAGGGAACAACCTGGCTGGGGAGATTAGACAGAGTCCAACTGTAACCATGTTCAGATCCAAACGCAAGAGGCCTTCTCCCGGTAATATCTCCCTCAGGTCCTATCCAGAGCAGGAGGGGAAAGCAGGCGGCAAGCAGGAAAGAAATAAGAGAGAGAACGGGAGGAGGAAGATTTAAGTGATGCGCAGGGAAAGGAGGGAGTTGTGATGAGAACCTTTTTGGGGCACATGCAGTGCTTCTTAATGACTGCATGATGCACAGGTGCCATTGTGAGGCCTTACAGAGATCTAGGATTAGTCAGACAGAGCCACGGGGCTCGCTTACGTCCAAAGGGAACTGAATAGGTTAACAAAGCATTTAGTACAACAGCATTATCCAAACCATGTCCAATGGGCAGTCCCCTCCCTGTTTTGCATAGTCTACATTGAGAATCGTGGCTTTATGGTGGCTCCCATTACCAGACCGAACGAGGATCTGGCCAGACATCGCACCACAGTTAGCGGTGACACTCGGAGGGCCTTAGCCAGTCCTGAAAAAGAGCTGTGTGTAAGCTCGGAAGCTTGTCTCTCTCATCAACAGAAGTTGGTCCATTAGAAGGTGTTACCACACCCACCTTGTCTCTCTAATGGCTAAACGGGCATTTCAAGGAGAGACGTCTAACATGACAACCCTGTGTGGAGGAGATGGTCCATTCCCCTTCTTCTTTCTGCACGTTTAAGGGAGCATCATAATAATACCTAGCTTGATGTAAGTGTCCTTTTCTATTGGCAAATGCTATGGATTCAGCTTCCAAGTGCACTGAAAGGATTAAACAGCCTCCGTGGCCAGAAAGAGACTGGTTCAGGGAACTGAGCTAAGCCAGGGCTCCTGAAGTGTGGATGTGAATCTCCGAATACTGAACACACTCTCTGTTAGACGGAACAATCGGCTCCTGATACTGGCTACTAACAGCAGACCAGAAGTAGAAAACGTGAGCGTTGTGATTAGACGATTCTCTAGCACCACGGCATTAGGCTGCACCTTCGTTTTTAAAATGTTTTCATGAACAGCCAGTCGATACTCAGCAAAGCAACCTGCCTCCAGGAGTCTGCGACATTGCAGTTAATGAAAGGGCCGGTCTGACGCTGGCTCTGCCACTGTGGCTAGGATACAAAGCAATCCCCTTCAGGGAGATTTAAAATACTGCCTTTATTTTTGAGGACTCAGCATGTGAAGCAAGTTTTGTGGATTTCTTGGCACACTGAGAGCCGGCGTGTGCCACCCTGACTCAGCCAGGCAAGCACTTACTCACACAAGCCAGCCCACTGAGGTCAAAGCAATGATATTATTCCTGTCAATGTTTTTGCCCATTTCTAGTCCTATCCCGGGGGTTGTAGCTGACAGATGTGTGTGATTAACCTCCCACGGCCTCAGTCTCCTTATCTCGGAAAGGGGCACAGTCCCAGCTCCCCGCCTTCAGACAGCGTCTTTTGACCCTGCACAGAAAGGCATGAGCCGGAGCAGCAGAGTTCGTTGGCTTGCTCCGCGGGAGCGGAATCAGTGCCTGGGAACTACTTCGCTGCTTTGTCTCCGATGGTGCAGTTCAATCCCAACCAAAACGAGCTGCTGCTTCTGGCTGTCCAGCAAATACAGACTCTCTCACCTGGGCTCTCGATCTGCACAGCTGCACTCTCTGCCTGCCACTTCTAATCCATCTGTGGAAAACATCACGTGTCAGATCCTTTGCTTGGGGGAATCTGGGAGAGCATAAAAGGAAGCTGCTCTTTCTCCAGGTTTTTTTCTCCAATATTTTTATTCTACTTTATTTTTGCTGCTCGAACGTGTTTAATTTTTAATTAATTCCATTCTCCCATCAGGCTGACTCCCTTTATACCGACAAACAGCAAACACAGGTGAGCGCGCTACAAATAAAGCAGCTTTGTGCTTCTGTAGCTTCTTTCATTCAAGGGCCTCCGAGTGCTATAGAAACCTCAGCTATCAAAGGCTAACACGACCCCTTCCAGGGGACACTGCCAGCGCTGGGAAGGGACTTCAGTGCTTACGGCTGAAGCTACCTTTCCATTACGAGCCTGATGGTCTGACCTGACCCTCACTCCTCTGACTTGCCAAAGCGAAATCCATCTGCCTTGGCAGTTCCTCTTTTGGGTTCTTATGCCAAGGCTGAATTTTTCTGAAAATGTAAAGCAGATTGAACAAGGCTGTTCATTAGGGAGGTAGAATCATTTTTGGGACATCTCCCAACTTTCTCTGACTAGTCCTAAAATCAAGAACGGTTTGACTCACAGAGCTTAGTGTCTACCTAGTCTTTTGGTCAGTGATGACTGGTGCTTCTGGCTAGCTTTGGATAGCTTGGTGACAGATTATTACGGATTTTAACTCTCACTCACAAACATTAGGAAACCTCCGTGGGGTCAGCAAGCGTCTGGGGGCACTCGGAATGTTGATGCCTGCTTCAGAAATCTTGTGGTAAAGCCATCTAATGCTCACAGTTACCGAATTTCACGAGTGACTTGAGCCAGCAGCGTTTTCAGGGGTTCAGAGGCTCCTGCCAGGCTGCAGAGAGAGAGAGACTTACTTGAGGCAGCACGATCTAGTTGACAGTTCAGGTCTGAGAGCCAAAGATCCTCAATCCATGGATTATTAACTGGCTTTAATCATTTGCATTTATGTGGTGAATTCCATTCAAAGCACCTAATAACCCCAATTTAAGTCTTGCAATACACTGGTGTGTAGGTAACCAGCATTCATTGTTGTGTAATAGAGGAGAAAACTGAGATTCAAGGTTACGTGGTGTTGACAGAGCCAGCCACAGGGGGAAAAAAGTCATTGGGAAGCCAGAAAATTCAAAGTTAAGGAAGTGTTGAAACTTACATGGAAGGTCACTCAACCACCTTAACTTTGTCCTTGTATTGCTGCCGCCCGGGGAAGCCGAAATATTGGGCAAGTAAGAGTGATACCATGTTAAATCTCAATCTGAAAATGATTTGACATTTAAAACCCTGTGCACCTTGGCAGTCTCTCCCGGAATCTTGTTTTCTTGTCTGAGGACGTCAAGAAGTCTACAACCCGCAAAGAAGGGAAGCTTAAATTCTGACTCTTTCCTGAGGTCCAGTGTGCTGTCTGTACACTGGAGCATCTAAAACTAGGTACACGACATAGTGAGGTGACCCACACGGCTCGATGGCATTCAAAATGGCCTGACTTACATTTTAGTGATCAAAGTTGTCCCCGATTTTCTATTTATTAATGTGTCTGTCTAGCTGCGTGTCTCCTTATTTTGGGGGGTGTTGTGTGGGAGATGAAACAGGGTCAAAGCTATGGTTACGGGAGTGATCCAGACATTCAGACAGTCCCATCTCTTTAATAGCTGAACATCTAACAATTCATTCCCATGCACTGAAATGGCTTTTTCCCTAAAATTCAAAGCAAAACTGACTAATAGTTTCAAAAAGACAAGGTGTGTGAGGTAATATCTGCTACTGGACCAGCGTCTGTCAGCGAGTGAGAGACACAAGCTTTCAGGCCACACCGAGCTCTTCTTCGGGTCTCTGTTTCATTACACACAAAATGGCAGTTCTCTCTGGATTTTAATGTAAAACCCAAAAACCAACTCGTTTGCTTGTAGCTGGGCCCAGGTTCACTCAAGAGCCTCACCTCTCAATCTAGCTATGTTCTTATGCAGCCCCAGCTCTATCATATCCAAGCGCCTCCTGCATATCGATGACGTTATTCACCCAACCCCTGTGCGGCCAGCAAGTCTCGCCATCCCCATTTTAACGATGAGCCCTCAGGAGAGTCTATGACTTGAGCAAGGTCCCATGGAGAGTCTGTAGGAAAGCTGGGAAGGCCCAGGCCAATTCTTTACCCACTGGCTGAACGGGTTGTGGGAAAGTCAGTAATTTGTAGCGGGCTACGGGAATAAAGTTTTACTTTTACCATTTTGGAGCAATCCACACTGTCCTTGCAGTTAACACTGCACTTTCCTTCCTCGGTCACTATCAATAACAAACATGCACATTGTACTAAATACA
This sequence comes from Malaclemys terrapin pileata, assembly GCF_027887155.1. Lineage (NCBI taxonomy): Eukaryota > Metazoa > Chordata > Testudines > Emydidae > Malaclemys > Malaclemys terrapin. The sequence goes on along the minus strand of NC_071513.1, from coordinate 1,472,819 downwards.
ATACGGGGTAATGGGGTGAAATTCAATGGCTGGTGATACACAGGTCAGACTAAGTGGTCTAATGGCCCTCCTGGCCTTGAACTCTGAATCTATAACCTCATGATGCTCTCTAAAATGGTCTCTCTTATTAGAGGACAGGGTGAATTTTTCTTACTGCAGTTTTGTATCTGTCTCTCCCCACTGTGCACCTCAATAAAGTTTTATAAATCCTCCCTCCACATACTGAACTCTATTAATAAAAATTTTGCTTTGTCAAAGGGTGGGCAGCTCACCTGCCCTTGCTTTTCCCCTTTCTCCAAGAGAGAGAGCAAAGCAGTGGTAATTTCACAAGTTCATTTGATTGACAAATGCCTGAAGCTTTCTTCTGATCTTTAAATATACACTGAGTCAAATAAATTCTAAAGCACCAGGACTGGAATATTTCATACACTGCAGTTTTAATTTCTGTCATTATGACTGAACTGCTGGAAAAGGAGAGGTTTCATGAAAATTAATTCAGCTCCAAGTTTGATTTGAACTGCTAACATCATTTTATTTGTATATATGAGTTTTGTTTTCAGTAATGTAGGCACTTGCTGAAGTTTTTAGAAATATCTACTACTCGTTTACCCAGGAATAAATTTAACAGATACCAGGAAATTACTGTTGTTTGCTACTTGGCAAACTCACACAGTGGCCTTGACTCTGTGGAGAACACTCGGACCACAGTGATGATAATAAAATAATCTTATAGCCATCAGGTGAGTAGTGGCTCTCTGACATCACCCACAGCTAGCCTTAGTTGGAAGATACAGAACATCAGTTCTCCATGATGAAGTGGGTCAGTATCAGCCTTCCGTATGGACAGCACTATCCAACAGAACTCCAGTCTGGCAGCTTGAAAAAGGGCAAGGGGGCTGGTGGAATGGACGGGCTGCAGACCCTTTCTTTACAAGAGCATCCTTCTGAGAGACGAATGTCTGCTCCCAATGGAAATAGGGACATGTGAGGGAAGCATTTTGTTATTTTGATTTATATTGAACTATTCATATTCCAAACTCATGCCAGTAAGTGATCCCGTCAACATATGCTTTTTAAGCAATAAATGTAAAGTTCTAAGAGTTTGGAGGTTCACTTCAAGTAAGTAAGTCAAAGCTTATCCAAACGGTTATGGTCTCAAAGGCAGGCTGGTAATCTGTGAGTGTAACAATTATGTGATAATACTGTGTTCTCATGAGATTCCTAGTGCCTCCCAATTAACGTGCACCAAGCTCCCTCCCTCCGTTCCTCAGAGAAACTTCCTTCTGTCTGTGAAGAGTTTAGGCCATCCCGCTCCAGGTGTACCCATTGGGGCAGATCACCCGCTGGTGTAAATGGAAGGAGTCGGAATTACAACATTATGCTTTAGATTAAGACGTCCCCTGGGACAGAGATGTGCAGTGTTCAGTGCTTGTCACTAGAGCTAGTGGGAAAACGTCAACAGAACCAAGTTCAGTCCGAAAGTGCAGTTCCATTCCAATCAAAGCATTTCGTGACATTGGTGATGATTTTACTCACATTTTGTTTTGGAGAAAAACCATAAAGAGAGTTCCAACCATGTTGAAAGATCCCATTTAGAACTTTTTTGGAATGAAAGGTTTATATTTTTTGTTTGGAAATCACTGCTGGTTTTTAATTTGTTATTAATTGTGTATTATATATAATATAAAATCAAAAAAAGCCAAAACTAAATGAAACATTTCAATCTGAAACAGATTGTTGTTCACATTTTCTTTCACAGATACTTTCAAAATGTGTTGGTTTAATTCCAAATCGGAAAGAAAACTGATTTTGCAAATTCAGAATCCTTCACAAGACAGGATTTCTGTCCTCTGTGCAGCTTTCATCAATATATAACAGCATCCTGGTTTCAGTTGGATTAGAAATACTGTGAGAACGGTATTTGCACTCTAGGTCCCAGGTAAAATCAGGAAATGTAGTGGTGTATGAAAACAGTCCTCGTCACACTGTGTCACCGAGCCTGGCTCCTTCGATTCAACACTGCTCAGCGGGCCTCAGTTTGACTCTTGAAAGGACACCCAGCTTGTACCCTGACAGCAGTAGCTTGTTTGGGAGTCGGTTTTGCTGAAGCTTGTGTTCTACAGACTCTCTCCAGCTGCCAGGATGGGGAAAAATCATGATTTTTTAAACTTAAAAATACTAATATTTTAAAACGTAAATTATTATGTTTTATTTAAAATCAGTCTGTTTTTAACTTAAATCAGATTGTTTCATTTCCATGTTTCCACTTCTTTGCTTTTCTCCCTTTTAAGATCTTAAATTGCTAAAGGGGATGCTTTGTACTTGTTTCTTTAATTAGTTTTCGCTGGTCAGAAATATTTCAGATTTTACATAGAGATTCTCTACAGTCAGAGCTTTCATACTAAAGCTCATCTTTGCTGACAAATACAAGCTCAGAGCTCTTCCAACACCCTGACTGTGAGAACACCACAAACTCAACCACACAATTGATAAGCAAATAGCACAAGCTGTAATCACAACCACCATCTGCTTCCAATCGACTGAACTTTCATCATTCCAGGAAGCTAAAATGCTTCAGCCTGGCCTCCACCAGGGTCTGTAGTTTGAAGTCAATGGGACTTGGGCTCTTAAGTCTCTTTGGCAAGTCTTTTCTTCCACTCTCACCACCTCATGTGGTTACATTGCTCCTCTCTTCCGCTGCCGTGTCACTCCTCCAGTTCCCAGTTACAGCTCAGTCCCTTCTCTGGAAAAGTCTCACTTCCACCTGCTGCAGGTTCACGCCCTCTGGCCTAAGCTCTGTTCTCCACCAAGCTACGATGTGCCCCTCTAATTAGGCCCATGCTTACATATCAATTAAACCATGAAGTCCGCTTACATTACGAGCTCACCCAAGCCATGTTCAAGCCTTGGCCTGGCTTGGTTTCCCCCTGGGAGCAGTAACCTGTTGATTTAACATTTAATTTGTCACCACAGACAAATAAAAGGTAGAAAGCTACACAACCGCATCATAATACGTCACAAGCTTCCCAGACGGACGGGATTTCTTTTAGTTCAACAGCTAAACGGAGGTTCAGCTTGGCTCTCACCTCATTCCTGACACCAAGGAAGCACATAGACCTTCTAACACCACTCTCCAGTCAGTCGCTTTCCCCACTCCCTCCCTCCCCTTTGGCCCCACGCCAGGCGTGTTACCCTACTGTATTCCGATGGCCAAACGCAGAGGAGATGCACAAGGGGTTGTAGTTACATGTCAATAAGTGGGTGAGTCTCCTGAAATCTAAGTGAGTATAATTTAAATATTGAGAGGCCCAAAGGTGATGTAAATTATGCCATGTGAGCTCTGTATCTGGCCATGGAGGTTTAAAATATCCCTCTGCCCCATTCTCACCCCTAAATCACAGGATGTCCATGAGCAAAAGTGTATAGGGGAATTTCCTTTCCTTAAGTCCTTAATTCTGCCCTTCCTGAGTCTGACTTGATGAGTTACCCTGAGTTGTCACATCACATTATGTGTTATGTGACACAAAATGGTGTGAGTAGTGTAGCCTATTTTGATGTGAAGCAAATCGACAGATTAGATTTGGGGAAGAAAGTGAAAGCAAACATTCTTACCCTTTGCCTCCCTGGGACCAGCTGTTGACTTCAATTACGAAGGTATTATTTACCAGTTGCCTTTTCTTTTCATAAGAAAAATAAAGAAACAGGTTCCTGCTGGAAAGTATGTAAGGAAATGTGCTGCACAGAATTTTTTGCACAATGCTTCGTCTTCTTCAACAACAATCTGGTACTAAACTGTCAGAGACAGACAGACATTCTTCCTTTTTTTTTTTTTAGGAACTCAGGGACCAGGTAAACGGGGATGTCCTTCTTTTCAGACTGATGTAAGAATGCACTATGCTCAAAAATCTGATTGAGCAGATGTTTTTCCTGTTGCTACCGCCAAACTGGGTGTCCAGGCACTAATCCAGGGAACCCAAAGGTTAATTAACAGCCTGTTAGTGAGCTTCCCAGCTACTGGTGGGGAGGAGTAGGGGGGAAATGAGGTACGTCTGAATATAAACACCTTGTTCTGATCTAGTCTTCACTCCTTGCATTCTGCTGAAGCCTAGGCAGTGATGAGAACATTCCCTTTTCTTTTTGACCATGTGTTGATTTCTTTTTCTAAGAGCTGACACCAGAACGATGTTTATAAACTCCATGGGCCACACTCAGCCCTGACTTTAGCTCTCTGCATACTTATGGGGTCACTTAAGCTGAATGGAGCTTACGCCATGGCAGACTCTGGCCCCTGGCTTTAATTTTACCCATTGTACTTTCACAGCACCCTGACTGGTGAACAACTATCTGCCAGTCCACAAGGAAAGGGCAGGACCAAGATCAATGCTTTTCACGGCAGCTGTCTCCTGAAAGCACAGAGTTGTTGTGCTACCTGCTTCGGGTGATTTACAGAAGAGGCTACACATTTGAACCAAATTCACTCCTACACCAGGGATGAATTTAGCTAAATGAATTCTTTGCATTGGTCTTCATGGCAGAGGATGTGAGGGAGATTCCCAAACCTGAGACATTCTTTTTAGGTGACAAATCTGAGGAACTGTCCCAGATTGAGGTGTCATTAGAGGAGGTTTTGGAACAAATTGATAAACTGAACAGTAATAAGTCACCAGGACCAAATGGCATTCACCCACAAGTTCTGAAGGAACTCAAATGTGAAACTGAAGAACTACTAATGTAACCTATCATTTAAATCAGCTTCTGTACCAAATGACTGGAGGATAGTTAATGTGACGCCAATTTTTAAATAGGACTCCAGAGGTGATCCCGGTAATTACAGGCCGGTGAGCCTGACTTCAGTACCAGGCAACTGGTTGAAACTATAGTAGAGAACAAAATTGTCAGACACAAAGATGAACATAATTAGTTGGAGAAGAGTCAACATGGTTTTTGTAAAGGGAAATCATGCCTCACCAAACTATGAGAATTCTTTGAGGGGGTCAACAAGCATGTGGACAAGGGGGATCCAGTGGATACAGTGTACTCAGATTTTCAGAAAGCCTTTGACAAGGTCCCTCACCAAAAGGATCTTAAGCAAAGTAAGCTGTCATGGGTTAAGAGGGAAGGTCCTCTCATGGATTGGTAACTGGTTAAAAGATAGGAAACAAAGGGTAGGAATAAATGGTCAGTTTTCAGAATGGACAGAGGTAAATAATGGTGTCCCCCAGGGGGCTGTACTGGGCCCAGTCCTATTCAACATATTCATAAATGATCTGGAAAAAGGGGTAAACAGTGAGGTGGCAAAATTTGCAGATGATACAAAACTACTCAAGGTAGTTAAGTCCCAGGCAGACTGCGAAGAGCTACAAAAGGATCTCTCAAAACTGGGTGACTGGGCAACAAAATGGCAGATGAAATTCAATGTTGATAAATGCAAAGTAATGCACATTGCGGAAAAAATCCCAACTATACATATAAAATGATGGGCTCTAAATTAGCTGTTACCGCTCAAGACAGAGATCTTGGAGTCATTGTGGAAAGTTCTCTGAAAACATCCACTCAATGTGCAGCAGCAGTCAAAAAAGTGAACAGAATGTTGGGCATCATTAAGAAAGGGATAGATAAGAAGACAGAAAATATATTACCTCTATATAAATCCATGGTACACCCACATCTTGACTACTATGTGCAGATATGGTCGCCCCATCTCTAAAAAGATATATTGGAATTGGAAAAGGTTCTGAAAAAGGCAACAAAAATGATTAGGGGTATGGAACAACTTCCATATGAGGAGAGATTAATAAGACGGGGACTTTTCAGCTTGGAAAAGAGACGACTAAGGGGCTATATGATTGAGGTCTATAAAATCATGACTGGTGTGGAGAAAGTAAATAAGGAACTGTTATTTACGCCTTCTCATAACAAAAGGACTATGGGTCACTCAATGAAATTAATAGGCAGTAGGTTTAAAAGAAACAAAAGGAAGTATTTCTTCACAGAACGCACAGTCAACCTGTGGAACTCCCTGCCAGAGGATGCTGTGAAGGCCAAGACTATAACAGGGTTCAGAAAAGAACTAGATACATTCATGGAGGACAGGTCCATCAATGGCTATTATCCAGGATGGGCAGCGATGGTGTCCCTAGCTTGTTTGCCAGAAGCTGAGAATGGGTGACGGGATGGATCACTTGATCATTACCTGTTCTGTTCATTCCCTCTGGAGCACCTGGCACTGGCCACTGTCAGTAGACAGGATACTGGGCTAGACGGACCTTTGGTCTGACCCGGTATGGCCGTTCTTATGGCTTAATGATTCCTCCACACTTATCCGCAGCTTGGGTATTTGGAAGTGCAGAATACATAGTGGAGATATTTACATAGAAGCACTGGGTCAAATTCTGTTCTTGTTTACCCTGGGACAATTCCCTTGCCGGGTGTAACAAAGCAGAATTTAGCCCTAAGTACTGATTATTCAGATTAAAGACTTTTCCTATAAAAATATATTACCGCATTTCCCATGGGAAATGTGACTTCTGCAAGAATTTTGCACAGCAACTCCCTCGGCGGACATGCACAATGATAATCCTTCACAGTTCGAAGGCAGCAAGAGGAGACACATCCTATCCAAGGACAATTATCTTCCTACCAAGGCGGAATCTGTCACAGAGCACTCCCAGCCAAAACGTCTCTTTCTGCTGGGAGTGAATCTGAAGAAGTTTTCAACGTCTTGTCACCGTGAGATATGCAGCTAATGAATTCCCACCCATCTCAAATATTGTAGCTACAAACACTATTCAAACTACATCTTTAGTTGACTCAGAGCTTTACAAAATATTTGTTAAAATTGGAAGCCATCTTATTAGAGGTCTTCTAATATCTGCAAGAAAAATATGATTGAAAAAGGCTCAGACCGAGCCTCGCTGGATCCCTGTTTGAATGAGAACAGGTCTTTGTCCTGATCTTGTCGGAACAGGCTCTGCCGGGAGACGATGTACACACCTACTCCCGTCACAACCCTGGTGAAGCCCTTCCAGCTGACCACTCACTAGGCTGCTGGATTTGGGTCCCACACACTGGACTCGTGCGCTATTCCACTTCCCTTGATCGGCATAGGCTGCAGCCGTCTCTCTTTCCTTGGCATCTCCGGCACACTTCTTGGGCACAGGCTCTGTCTGTTCCCTCTTCACAGAAGTGAGACCTTGCAGTCCAGATGCCCTAGACCCCATGACTAGTTTAGGCTCCTCCCAAACTCCCCAGGAGCATAAGCACAGGGATACTTGATAGCTGAAGTACATAACACACAGGCTTTGCAAAAGGGATTCTAACACAGGTATTCTTTAGACAGCACAAGATTTATACACATCCAGACAAAACAATAAAACACTGGGAGGCATTTTCCCTGCCTCAGTTTCCTCACATTCTTTGGGCTCAGAGTCCCCTAATGAGATCAGGATCCTTCCTCTCCCACTTCCCTGCTGCACAGGGCTTCTCCTCTGGACCACGTAGTCTCCGCTCACTCTTGCAGACAGCCTTCTGCGCTCTCTCCTCTTCTCCCCACCTCCCACAGTGGCTAGTCAGACACATTTTCCTTTATCACCTCTAGTCCCCTTTGTCAGGTGACCCCCAATCAACCTCATCAGATGATCAAAGTCCTCCATCGGCTGATCGTTGCTTGGTTACCAGTTCACCTGGGCAGACTGGCTCTTCTGGGCAGTAGCCAATTCCTTGCCCAAAGGGGCTTCCACGTTAATAGAGGAATGTGAAGGTTTAACGCCCCTCCATTGTCAGCCCTGTATCACCATCCCTTGGAATTTCAGTCCAACATGGAGGTAAAAAGACAGCAGAGAAGGCAGACAAGCCCCACATTCCCAACATGGAGTGGGTAGTGTGACAAAGATATATACACAGAGTTCATACACAATCTAGAATTCATGAATTCTATGTAGATTTCCCGAATTGCCATCTCTCACCAAACTTGGAGATGAATGGAGCTGGGGTAGCTCTCAAGTACCCCCGGGGAGCTCTTACACCTCTCTGAAGCAGATCTGATGTTACTTCTAACTGTTTTCACACTTCAGATCATCACTCACTAAAACAGTCCTAATGATCATACCAATGCACAGTTTCATTAAAACATAAGTCATTTCCCAGCCACATCGTACAGTTCCCCTCCCACGTTATCCGAGGGGAGGGACACAGCGGGGCAGAGTTTGAGTGCCCCCAGATGCTATTGTCTCATCATTTGATTCAGAGTTTACAGCCTCTTCAGGTGACTGAAGACTGTTTAACTCCTAGGCCCAAATCCTGAAACCCTGCACTTTGTACGTGAATGAACCTGGCATGGACTTCATTAGAAATTTTGCCTCCGGACAGAAGAATTTGGCTGAAAGAGCCTGCATCAGGACAGCCCTGCATTAGTGACTAAACAGCAGGTTTTCTTCACAGCCGTAAGAGCTAGGCGTTTCTTTTAAACTAACACTGAAATTCTGGAACAGCACAGTGCCACCCCCAGCTCCACCCCTCCCCTCCTGGCAGAGCCAGAGAACCTAGTTTAAGAAACGTGCCAGGTTTGTAGCAGAGGCTTTGCCCTATCCCTGTGAAACATGCTTGGTCTTCATTGTTGTTGAGGTTGCTTCTTGTCCACTCAGGAGCCCTTGAGACCTTACCCACTTGGTTCCCAGGAACGCAGCTCAAGTTCGAACTCGTCACTGAGGTTTCTTTATTGGCATACAATCGAGCTAGATGTTTTGTTTATAAAGCGGTGATAATCCCAACTTTCCTCTACGGCTGCGAGACTTGGGTGACCTATAGAAAACAGCTGAAAAACCTGGAACGTCAGCACCGGCATTTTCTCCAGAAGATCCTCAGCATAAAGTGGAAGGATCGTCGCACTAATGTCCGTGGCCTCACAGAGGCCAACGTCTTCAGTGTTGAGGCTCTGACTATCCAGCACCAGCTGAGGTGGAGCGGGCACTGCGTGCGCATGCCTGATGTACCCTCACCAAAACAACAGCTGTACACCCAACTCACCAAAGGAGAAAGGAAACCAGGAGGCCAAAAGAAACAGCAGCCCAGGACAGGGATAACTGGCAAAGACTCGTCAGAGAGGGAACGTCCATTTTTGAGGAAAATCACCTTGCCCTGGTCGCAAAAAAAATGCCAGAAAAGAAAGGACAGACAACGGTCACACACACCAATCACAGCCCAACCTGGACATCCAACATCATCTGCCAAGGAACCTGCAGCTCAAGGATTGGACTCTTTAATATGGAGATATACCTATCTCATAGAGATGGAAGGGACCTAGAAAGGTCATCAAGTCCAGTCCCCTGCCTTCACAGCAGGACAAAGTACCATCCCTGACGGATTTTTGCCCCAGATCCCTAAATGGCCCCCTCAAGGATTGAGCTCACAACCCTGAGTTTAGCAGGCCAATGCTCAAACCACTGAGCTCTCCCTCAGTCGCAAAAGGACCCACCTGTGAAACAGATCATCCTCGAGGGATTGCTGACAACGACCATCAAACTACGCTGGAGTTCATTAGGCTCAAGTGTAGGGATGGGTACAGGCATATCACACATCCGATGTTTCATAGAACCCCGCTCCCTTTATATACATTTACACATCACACAGTACAGTCACTACACATTGCATCACGTTTGGGGACTGGCTTGGTCACTGGGCAGGAATCAATCCCTGTACCGCACGCTCTGTCCATAGGCTGTCCATGTTCGACTTTGCGTTCTACCTCATCTTCACGCTCCTGCCTCCTCTTGACATTGTTATCTTGTGCTCAGTAAATGGTTCCCTGGGTGTTCCTGCTCATATTGTAGCTAGTTCAGACATCTGTCTTTTAGCTCGCTGACCCGTTGACTTATCCGATCACAAACAGACCATTTTCAGCCTGCTAACCTAGTTACTTGCTTAATCCTGTCTTTCAAGAAATGAGCCCTCCCTTCATATTTAAATGACTCATTCAAGCCATGCCTACATTCCATTGCCTTTTCTTTCTTTTCTACATAATTATTCATTTGTTTGCAATTGTACGTAAGGGTGCAGGCTCTCAGAGCAGCTCTAGAAGCCACATAACGCTAAGAGGTAAATCCTGCCCAACCATGTCTCAGAGCCAGAAGGAGCTCTGAGGGCCTGCCTGACTCCAGAGTTATAGAGCATAATTGGAAATCTGATCGAGGGCTGCTTCCCTAAGAGAGTGCTGGCGACAATCAACAGGGGATCTCCCCTCTGCTTCCTGCCCTAGGGATAGCTCAGTGGTTTGAGCATTGGCCTGCTAAACCCAGGGTTGTGAGTTCAATACTTGAGGGGGCCATTTAGGGATCTGGGGTAAAAATCTGTCTGGGGATTGGCCCTGCTTTGAGCAGTGGGTTGGACTAGCTGATGACCTGAAGTCCCTTCCAACCCTGACAGTCTATGATTAGGGGAAATCAGAGAGGCACAGAGACTTCTCCCCACTGAGGAGGTAGGGGAGAGTCCCTGCATCCAAACAGCAACCATGGAGATCCTAAAATGGACCATGTAGCTGTGAGTGGTGGCATCAGAGCTTTTCCTCTACTAGCAATGAGAGGTGGAAGTGGAGTGAAAAGAAACCTATGAAGAGCTAAGGAGGGAGATTCCCTTTGATAGATGGCACAGCTCATCCTACCTGAGAGCATGTTTGCAGCCTACACAATCTAATCAGAGGATTTTAATGAAAGGGGAGTCCTACTGTGACCAATAACAAATAAAGCATCTTAAACTGAGCTACTTTCACAATCGATATCAACTAATCAGTGCCACTAATTTTTATTTGGTTTCACAGGAGAGGAGGGCAGGCAGCTATCCAGCTATGAAAGTGCCTCTCTCATGGCAATATCAGTTTGGACATCTGCCAATGTTTTACTCCACAGAAATCCCAAGCGAACTACAGCCCTTTTGCCCCCAGTGACAGTCATGCTGTCCATAATCCACACATCACTAGCGATGGACTTCATGCATGTTCTTTCCTGAACCGTTTGCATTTGCAATTAGCCCTCTTGGCTTAGAATCCACTAAAGAAGGTCTGCTGAGAAGCAGCGGGGATCTGACCAAGAAGGCAGGAGCCCTCCCAGAGTCCTGTGGGGATGGTACTACAGAGAGGTCCTGACAGCTGCAAACGGTATATGCAGTACGTGCTCTCCCAGCAGTGCACAGCAGCCTTGGCCGCACCCCTTTAGGGTCATAGAGTACTGCTGGGTACACTAGCCAGTCCCACAGCACGACCATTCAGAGAGCTTTGCTGGGCCTTGCTCCTGTGCAGGTGTTTTGGGGCCCAGGAGCTGCTACCCCCTTCCCTAGATATTGAAGAGAGAGTAGAAAACTGGCTGTGATAAAAGAAACCCTCAATATAGTTCTAGTGAGCGTATTTACTCCAAGCATTCACTGATACACCTGCTGCCTACAATACCAACTGACTTCCATCGGAGCTGCTGCACTCCCCACCAGGGGTATAGCAAACCCTGCTTCAAAGCCATTTCCTACTCTACCTACCTGAGGAACACTTGTTTGGTAATAAAACGTGACAAGAGCCTCAGAAAGTCTGCAAATAGGTAACCTCACCTGCTGTAACGTTAGAGTTCAGTCTGCAGGTGAGAGACCGGTGCAGCTGGTGCCAAGTCAAGGTGTATGACTGAGATTGCCTGAGAGTCCATGCTTGCCAAGATCTGAAAGATTTGGGCTGCTTCACGCAGCTTTGGTTCCCCCTGCCAAAGCAAGGTGATGGGAATGCCGCTGCATTCCCCACCAACGGTGTCTCTCCACTGCTAAATGCTCTGTTCTCGAGTCCCCAGCCTCCAAACAGAGCACGAATGTGATCTGCCTTGTCAAATTCTTTTCCGCCAACCACGTTACCATCAAATGTTATGACTTTGTGAGTTACTCTGTGCACAGCAAATCTGGCCGTGCTACTGTGACCTAGGAACATCTTGGTATCAACTGGCAGAGGGCACAGGAGACGCAGAGTTTGACAGGTATCCCCTGGGTTACTACGCCCCTGCTGAATTAAAATGCATTTTACCAAGCGATCCAGATCACTCTGTCTGACTGCCCTCATCATTACTTACCACTCTGCCCAATCTTTGGGTCATCCACAAATTTTATCACAAGATTTTATAGTTCGTTCCAGATCATTGATGAAAACGTTGAATAGCGTCAGGCCTAGTACCGATCCCTGAGGAACACAGCTAAAAACACCTCATTCCATGATTCCCCACTGACAACTACTTTGAGAGTTGTCAGCCCAGCCTTAACCCATATCACGTAGGCTTTATTGACATGGTATAGTGCTAATTTTCTAGTCACTTACAAAAGCGTAAGTATACATCTACCCAGTTACCTTTCGCAAACAAACATGTCATCACATCAAAGAGCGAAATCAGGTTTGTTAAGATATAGAATTGGCTCAGTACATGCACTGGACACCTATCCACTAGAGTGCTGCCGATGGAAACTTTTGCCCTAAGTGCACATACAAAGCAATACATACACACCCACTCCCAGGCGGCCTGACCCCTCTCACCCAGATTACAAGTTAGCAAAGGGGATTCGGGTTTCAATGGACCTGGGAAAGTCTCACCCTGAATCTTGGACATTTCACTCAGGGAATCCTATTGAATTAGATTGCAGAGAGCTCCGGCTTTGCTGGGTCCTGGGCTAGGGCTGTTAGCTGGGTAGATCATTATCTCCCTGCAAACAACAGCCCAGTTCATCTGTGTTTACCTTAATAGTTACTCCAAGATTGAACCGGACCCATTGTTTTAGTTCAAAAATGTTAATGCAACTCCATCACAGATTGCCAGCCAGAAGGTGATGAATGATGCTTTTGGGTTTTTTGTTAGGAATGAGAGAAAGAAATGAGCCTTGGGCCTTTATATAATATATCCTTGTTACGAGAGCTAGCTGTTGATTCACCCACGTACTGCTGGACTTCCAAGATATCAGAGCTGGTTTTAGAGCAGAGACCTGCAGGCACTCAGACCTATTCAGCATTGAGGCATTCCTGCTTGTTAGTACAGTATCCTTGAATTAAGAACAAAGGTTTAGTTAATTTACATGATTAAATTTTCAAAAGTGCCCCATGGCACTTATTTGCAAAAAGAAGAACAGGAGTACTTGTGGCACCTTAGAGACTAACAAATTTATTAGAGCATAAGCTTTCGTGGACTACAGCCCACTTCTTCGGATGCATATAGAATGGAACATATAATGAGGAGATATATATACACACATACAGAGAGCATAAACAGGTGGGACTTATTTGACAGTCAGAGCAGTCAGCGTTCAGTTTAAGGAAGTGCTCCCTCAGCCTCTCCTATCCCCAAATTCCTATTCTTGGGACTGTGTCTTAAAACTGAGCTTTTTGCACTTTATTTTATTTTAAAAAGTTATTCCTCAAATGCTCCCAAACCGCATGACATTTCCAAATCCTGAACTTCCTACTCATTACAAGTGAAAACGTGCATGTTCCACAGCTATCCCCGCGTTCTGAGCAGGCCCCCCGCAGTGTGTGCGCACGCGCGTGTCAGAGAGACACTTATTCTCCTGTTGAGCTACTTCAGTGCTTCCACTTAAAAGATAAAGCTGAGAACAACTTTTGACCTGCCTGCCTATATATAGCACATGTGCAAATCACCCTATCTAGGCATCTGCTCATGGAAAATGTTACTCCAGGGTCACTAACCGCATAACAACTAGCAATAATGACCAAGGTCTTCTGCTTCATATTTTCATCTTTCACAGCAAAATCAAGCAAGAAATTCCAGACAATTTCCCCTTCAGGAGTCACTGAATAGGGATGACATCATACACCTGGGTTATCAATTCTTTTTTTAAATCGTGCTTAACGGGGGTTTCTATTGATAGGAACATACGCCACATAATGAGTTTTAAGTACAAGAATCAGAAGGCCAATTTATGTCAAATGGCTACTCTGATCCTGGAACTGTTACACATACCTAGGTTGCTTTCCAAGAAAGCAACATCAGCATCAAAGCCAGGATCATTCCATTTCATTGCTGGATGCCTGGAAAATTGCCTTGGAATAAGAAGAAACCAACATTTTCCTTTAGACATAAGGACTGTCTAACCGCAATAGTGACTGTCAAAGCTGCCTGACTGTGTTTACAAATACTTGGGATTGGGGACGTCCCTGCCTCCATGAAGAGAGGTGGAGTACCTTTGAGCTCCACAGCTAGGACAGTCTCTCTCAAGGGATGCTGGTGTTTGAGCAGTAACCAGCCAGTGGAACGTCAGACACCTCACTGGCCAGAGTGCGAGACGAAATTGCTATTTTACTCATACGTCCAAAATCTTAACTTGATCAACGAAGTTACGGCCTTACAGAAGTCCAACCAACCTCCGAAAGAAAATCAGGTCAGAATGCAGTTCCTATTTTATTCAAAACAATGTTCAAAAGATAGGGCATGAATTATCCCTTTAAAAAGGAGTTCTCTTTCTTGTATAGTTAAGATTCATAATCAGGACAATTGATAGGAGGGGGCTTCAAAGGACAGGTCTTCAGCAGTGAACGCAAACTTTTGCACATGCTCAAGCTCCGCCACACACCTGCATCCCATGTTCAGGCAGAGATGGGCATCCTGGAGTTTGCACGTACACAAAAGCCATGGGGCACTTTTGAAAATTTAATCATGTAAATTAACTAAACCTTTGTTCTTAATTCAAGGATACTGTACTAACAAGCAGCAATGCCTCAATGCTGAATAGGTCTGAGTGCCTGCAGGTCTCTGCTCTAAAACCAGCTCTGATATCTTGGAAGTCCAGCAGTACGTGGGTGAATCAACAGCTAGCTCTCGTAACAAGGATATATTATATAAAGGCCCAAGGCTCATTTCTTTCTTTCATTCCTAACAAAAAAACCAAAAGCATCATTCATCACCTTCTGGCTGGCAATCTGTGATGGAGTCACTTCAACATTTTTGAACTAAAACAATGGGTCCGATTCAATCTTGGAGTAACTATTAAGGTAAACACAGATGAACTGGGCTGTTGTTTGCAGGGAGATAATGATCTACCCAGCTAACAGCCCTAGCCCAGGACCCAGCAAAGCCGGAGCTCTCTGCAATCTAATTCAATAGGATTCCCTGAGTGAAATGTCCAAGATTCAGGGTGAGACTTTCCCAGGTCCATTGAAACCCGAATCCCCTTTGCTAACTTGTAAGCTGGGTGAGAGGGGTCAGGCCGCCTGGGAGTGGGTGTGGAATAGGGGATGTATTCCAAACTGGTGTGTGTTTGTGGAGAAAGCGAAGGAAATAACGGAATGAGGTCTCCTGTACTGCATGAGGAGGGAGAAACGTCTCATGTGTCCCAACCAGGGCATAGATAAAAAGGGAGATGTTGTAAATTATCAGGGAGTGGAAGGTACAGGAGCAGCTCTTACTCCATCCCACCATGGTGTCTACTTCTATTTATAAGCCTTTTTATGGTGCTCATCTCCACAGTATCTCAGCACCTAACGAAGAGCCTCCCAACCCCCTTAGGGGCAGGGAAGGCCTGTCATCCCATTTACAATGCAAAATGAGAGGCCGAGAGGCAACGTGACTTTTCCAAGGTCACGCATCCTCTGTGGCAGAGCTGGTAAGAGACCCCCAGGAACCCCAATTCCCAGTTCTGTGTTTTAACCTCAGGACAATCCACCTCCCATTATTCACTAAATATCATTGTGACGTTACACCCCATATTGTTCATAGAAATTTTGTTATGATATGAATATGGCATAACTAAGACATGTTTTATGCAAGATGGGTCATGTGAAACCATTGGAAAGGTTATGATCTACTGAATGTGTTTATTCAATTTGTATGCATGTATCATTTCTGTATCTGATGTTAGGAATATTGACTATATAACAATACAACTGGGTGTGTATTTGGGGGAATGTCCACCAGACAGTAGGCAATCAGCCTGGATTGGACCATTTAGGGATTACAGTGGACGAGAAGTTGGATATGAGTCAACAATGTGCCCTTGTTGCCAAGAAAGCTAAAGATATTTTCGGCTGTATAAGTAGGGGCATTGCCAGGAGATTGATGGACGTGATCATTCCCCTCTATTTGACATTGGTGAGGCCTCATCTGGAGTACTGTGTCCAGTTTTGGGCCCCGCACTACAAGAAGGATGTGGAAAAATTGGAAGGAGTCCAGCGGAGGGCAACAAAAATGATTAGGGGGCTGGAGCACATGACTTATGAGGAGAGGCTGAGGGAACTGGGATTGTTTAGTCTCCAGAAGAGAAGAATGAGGGGGGATTTGATAGCTGCTTTCAACTACCTGAAAGGGGGTTCCAAAGAGGAGGGATCTAGACTGTTCTCAGTGGTGGCAGATGACAGAACAAGGAGTAATGGTCTCAAGTTGCAGTGGGGGAGGTTTAGGTTGGATGTTAGGAAACACTATTTCACTAGGAGGGTGGTGAAGCACTGGAATGGGTTACCTAGGGAGGTGGTGGAATCTCCATCCTTAGAGGTTTTTAAGGTCAGGCTTGACAAAACCCTGGCTAGGATGATTTAGTTGGTGTTGTTCCTGCTTTAAGCAGGGGTTGGACGAGATGACTCCTGAGGTCCCTTCCAACCCTGATAGTCTATGATTAAGAAGGACAATAGATCTTTGGAGATACTAATCTCCCACCTTCCTGAGACGCTTCCTGGGATGTTGCTTTGACACTGCAGGGTCATCTGATGATGTCACCTGGTACGGAGAACCACCTTGGACACTGCTGGTACTTTTCCACTGGAAACAAAGACTTCCCGCCTTATGTAAATTCTATTGAAGGCTGGGAAGGAAGCCATTCAGGACTCTCCTCCATTGCCTGCCCAGGAAGGAAGACTGCTAAAAACACCTGAAGGGAAAGGGAGGGGTGAGTCCAGGCTGAGAAAGGGGTCCAGTCTGTAAGGAGAAATAACTTGAACTCTAAGCTACAGAAACTCTGCAACTTGCCTAAAACAACATTTAGGGTGAGAAATTAGTGTGTGTAACCTGTTTCTTGAGTGTATTACACTTAGTTTGCATGTTTTGTTTTATTTGTCGGTAATCTGCTTTGTTCTGTTTGCTATCCCTTATAATCACTTAAAATTTACCTTTTGTAGTTAAACTTATTTCTTGTTTATTACAAATCCCAGTTTGTACAATTCATATCGGGGCGGGGGGAGGGGAAGGACAAAAAACTGTGCATATCTCTCTCCACAATGAGGGAGAGGGTGAATTTTTATGAGCTTGCACTGTACAGATCTTTCCAACAGCGTTTATACCTCAAAAGAGGTGTGCACATGAGCGCTGGGCAATCCCTGAGCTGATCTCAGGGTCTCTGTGTCCATTTGCAGCTGGGTGTGTCCCTACCTGTGTGCGCTTGAGGGCCTAGCACAGCTAGGACAGGGTGAGGAAACCCAGACTGGTGGAATGGGCGGAACAAGTGGGACCCCAGCAGATCAGGCGGCATCCTGGACAGGGGGTCCAACCTGTCACAATCACAGCTGCATTTCTTCCTGTGGAGTCTATCACTTGGGGATCCCGATGCTGCAGGTTTGGAAGCATCTTTGAACCAGCTCTTTCAGTTCCAGCCCACCCCAGTGAGGGATAGGAGGTAAAAGGGCTGAACAGACAGTGATCGAGTGCCCCATCTTTCCCCCAGGCCCATGAGTCAGTAATTGACGTGTGGGTTGGAACCCCCTTCCCTACAAAGTATCAACAGGCAGCAAGGAGAGTGTGGAGGCAACTGACAGTTCTTGGGCAAGGGCATAGGGTGGATTTCAGAAACCCGTGGATTTGGGTTCCTGGACCAACCCCATGGAGTTAGGAACAGATTTTTAAACGGTATTTAGGTGCCTACTAGGATTTTCAGACGTGTGCAGGTGCCAATCTGCATTGTTAATTGCCGAAGTACCTTTGTAAAAACTGGCCCTTCTTGACTCAGAGCTGGGCCTGAACCAAAGATTCAGATTCACAGGCCGCCCAACTTTGGAGTCGTTTGTTTGTGTCCTTGTTCAGAGATGTATTTTCCAGGTTGGACACGTCTCATCCAAACAGGGTCTTCAGTGCTGCGCACACAAGGATTCACACTGCTCCTGTTTACCACCATATTTTGATGAGATGCCCAGTCACTAAACTGATAGAAACCTGATTTGAACACAGTTCCCTTTGAAATCTGAGCAATTCAATTGTGCTTTAGCGCTTACATTATATTGTTTTGTGGCATGCTTGTGTAGAGCAGAATACAACGTATCACAGCTAAATGAGTATTAATGCAATCTGAATGCTAAAAGCGAGGGAAGGGCATGCATCTATTTAATCAAAAGCCAGCTATCTATTTGGAGAGCAGACAATTTGTCTCCAAATCTTTGGCACAAACGTATAATTCACAAAGTGGATATTCACATAAAGCAAATAATCTGGAAATGTTTGAGAAGGCTTTGTTGGGAAGCTCATGTGTCTATTGGACGCTGCCTGCCGTGTTTGTACCGGAGGGAAATGCCAAGAGGTGCTTCCCCATCGCCCTGTCCCTGGGGGATCATCGACACCAGCACACCGTTAGCACGTAATACTACTACTCCTATGGGTTGGTGCTGGGTGCAGGGATTGGGGAAATTCTTGCCCACCCACACAGCCTGCAGAACCGAGGGTCAGTGGGTCCTGGGAAGGACTCTTTCTCTCACACATCGTGGGACAATGCCGCCAACGGGAGGTTTCTAGGAAGAAGGGAATCGCTGGATTCGTGAAGAGGCAGAATCCCACCCCTTCCCATGAGACAGTGGCCTGGAAAATCATATGACCCCTGTCCTGGAGAGAGCTTCAAACCCTCCCCACTCACCAGGATGGAAGTCAAAGAACTCCATGCCCGATGGGGGCGGAGTCTTCCCGCTGATGAACACCAGAGGCGGGACTGAATCAACGACTCTAACCTCTCTCTGGGCTTCGCTACACTGGCAAGTTTCTGCGCAGGAAAGCAGCTTTTTGCGCTCTAAGCCACTTTGTGCGCAGAACCTCCTCAGTGCCAGCGCGGCAAACAAACCACTTCGACGAGAGTCATGAGCTCTATTGCGTGTGTGTGTGTGTGTGTGTGTGTGTGTGTGTGTGAGAGAGAGAGAGATTGTTGTGCAGCGAGCCCAGGGAGGGAGGCAGGGGCTGATGTCGGGGTTTCCCCCCCCCCCAGGACTGGCTGCTTCCTGCCACAGTCTGAACTTACAAGCCAGCATGCTGACACACATTCTGTCCCCCAAACACACCGTCTCTCCCCCATACACACACTCCCCCCGCCCTTCAGTTGAAAAGCAGCTGGCAATGTAGTAGGATGGGATTGGGAAACCTGCATCACGTGACTCTGTGCCTGCCCCATGAGGCATTGCAAACCCTTCCCAAAGCACCCTGCAGCCAGTTGCACAGTGGGATAGCTACCCACAATGCACTGCTCTCTTTGCCGTTGCAAGAGCTGCTAATGTGGATGCGCTCCAGCAGCACAAGGAACCCAGTGTGGACATGCAACAGTGGTTTAATTCCAGCATTTTAATAAATGGTGCAGAAACTTACCAGTGTAGACATAACCTCTGAGAGAAAACTCTTGTAGCAGTCCTTTGTTGTGTCATCTACCCTCAGACTTGGGTTTGGGGTAGAGATGTGCAGAGCATAGTAAGAGGTCTTCCCCTCAGTGACTGTCTGTAGTTAGCGGTTAGACTCCATTCTCCCACTGGCACTTCACTTGACATCACTGCTCACTGATTAGTATTCAAGCGGCTTCCGTAAAGCGGTGCGATGCCTGAGGAGCTAGAGTGACAGCCACGTGGGGAACAATATGAAGTTGCATCCATGGGCAAAAAACCCTCATGTGAGTATAAAAATACACTGGAGAAATTTCTGGTACCCACCTAAGTGTGGGAAGGAGCGTCTTTAAATCCCTCTGTTAGGTCTGTTGCCTGAGGCAAATCCCGTACATATCTGTGAAGTGCATGCATTTTGCCCGGGGGAAGCACTACACACTTCCAGGGCGCATTGGTTTGAGAAGCAGGGATGTGACTTGCAGGGGATGGGTCTGTCTGTCAGTTCACAAAGAAGTCCTTTTGCTGTTACGTAATTTGTAAGGAGCTGGAGAAACATTTCTTTGTTTAAAACCACAAATTACTTTCCGTGAAGAATCGCTCTCCAAGGAGGAGAGGGACCTGCATCGTGCGGCTAAGACAATTGCCTCTCTGCCTGTTGAAGCATGCTAACTACTTTTATCCATAATTCAACAGCCCTTTTAACCAGGCAAATGCTGGAAGAGGTGGGATGAGCCTCCTTGTCACTTTCAGGAAAGGCATAAAACATTCCATGCGGGCAACAAAATGTGCGGGAAATCAATCAGCCCTGTGTGATTCCAGTCATCAGCCAATCAGGAAAGTGAACTGTTATGCTTTTAAGGGTAAAATAATTAGAGCAGCAGATTGACCTGCCCTGTCCTTCCTTTGAAAACTCTGCGAGCTAAGGACTTAGTCCCTAAGTAATGCTATAGCCAACCACAACCCAGACAGCCCGGGATCCGATACACCTTCCGCGAAAGTCATTGATGTCACAGAGTTACCTGGGGCCACATATTACCAACCGTCAGTCCTACACGTGATCAGTAAAAGTGGGATCTTCCGAAGTTTTCCACATGGGCCTAACTCTGCCCCCGCTGGAGTCAATGGTAACAGTGGGAGACTTCTGAAGAGCCTGATTTTCAGACCCAGACGCCAGTTCTGCCGACCCATATGTATGCCTAACTTTAAATACGTGAGCTGTTCTACTAATGGCAATGGCATTACTCACATGCATAAAGCTAAGCACATTCACAAATGTTTGCAGGATCAGGGCCTTAAACTGGACACTATCTACTATGTGTGAATGCGAGTCAGGCTCATGCATTCCCTACCTCTAGTAGTAAGGGTTTCCAGAATCAGGCCCTAATTCATGAACCTACTGTGGTGATTTGGGGAGAAGCCCGTCTGTACAATGAATGAATTCCGAATGATGTTATTAAGTTGTTACTACAAACACTGCGTATCATGAAATGCCTCTATGGAAATGTGGAATCCACCTAGGCTGGCAGGGCCTGGAGCATGTACCCACGGGACTAAAGGTTAACTACTCCATTGACCCAACAATTGTACTCTGACCACACCATGGGTATGCGAAGGAGATTGGCCAACGCTAGGAGAACCAGTTTTCTCCAACTCCTCAACAGAGGGGTAGTGTTTGGATAGTAGAAAGTTTCCAAATAGGATAAAAAGACAGAGGTGACAAAGCTGGGGTTTTAAAAAAGGACTCACGGGGGGAAGGCTTTGAGAAGGACAAGAAGCTTTGGGCAGGAGAGGGGAAGAGACAGGCATCTTTCCTAGCAAGGGAGACCTGCTTTAGCTGTGGGACCAAGCGAGCTGGCCAAGAAAAAAGGGCTCCTTGGTTCAGAAGACAACTCATGAGCAGCAGAGGGAGCCTAGGATGTATCCAGAGGTCTTTTACTCCACCTCGAAGAATGTTCCAGAGTGGTGAGGAAACTGAGGCAGGGAAATGAGTGTAGGGAGCATTATTTTTGTCTAGGTCTGTGTATTTCTGGTGCTACTAGGAGCAATGGTGTTCTACTCCTGCGCAACGTGTGTATGTGTGTGAGTGAGATGTGTTACAGGTATCACGTGACCCTGAAGAGGTAAACGGTAAAGCCAGAGCACTCAGATGGCTGGAGTTCTGGAAGAGGGTGTGTTTAAGCTGTGGGGGAGTCTGAAGGGTTAGCCCTGGTCCCAGGAGCTAGGCAGTTAGAGTGCAGGGTTGCAGCTCTCAGCAGGGTGCTAGACAGAGGATGTGTACCTTGAGAGGGCACCTAAAGACCATACATTACGGGCAGGACCTGGACTCCATTCAGACTCCAGAGGCTTAAAGCAAGCAGGGACTTAGGGGTTGGATCCCCTCACAGCAGTCTGGAGAGCATCTTGGAGGGGGAACTTAACTAGATATGTGACTCCTACCATAGCTGGTTTAATGTGTATGTGTGCGCAAATGTCAGCTTAAATTCTTTAATCAACCAGTTATTAAACTATACAGCGTTTCTGGCTTTAAATAAGTGGGAAAAGAACACGTTAGATTAAAGCTTACACATGATTAACACGGGCAATCGTGATCTCTATTACACAATGAGAAGCCAGAAAAGGCAGAGAAGTTATATCACTGGTGCAAATGACTGGCCCCAAAGCAGCAGTTCAGTTATAGAAAATACAAAATACTACATCGTTAGTTTTATATAAACTGCTCATTCCTTTAAAAATGCTGGAAGGGTTGATGATAAAAGCCTGGCATATTACACATGAAGATAATTAACGATTATGTCAAATGAAAGCCAAAAAGCGCACCCGCGTACTGCAACAGACACGCACTCCACAGGGGTGGCCGGGGACTGCTGTTTGACAAGCTAGCTCTGTCTGGGATGCTCTCAGCCAGTCCCACCTAGAATAAATGTAGGTTTGAAAAGAACAGTTAAGTAAAGAAGCAGCCTAGACCCATCAAGTCTGCCACCCTCCGTCTAGCCTACCGATTGCTGGGCCTTTCTCCAAGCCTGCAGGGGAAGTTGAATAATCTCCTGGGCTTTGTGATGCCAGGCTCTTGTGAAATCAGAACAATGTGTGAGCGCTAAGGAAGAGCTCTGACTTGTTTACAAACCAGCCTCTGTTTCCCAATCCTGGTTGGATTTAGAAGATCTAAATCCAGAGTCCCCAGACTCTCACTCGCAGTGAAACATTCCAGGCAATCCAGGCAACATTCTCTCTCTCTCTCTCTCTCTCTCCATTTTTTTAAAATGTCCATGTTTCCCAGATATCTCATTTCACCCTATTCGAGAATGAAATCTGCTGTAAGGACTTCCTGGGGCTCCCTTTCTCAAGCAATTCCCTGAGAGCAGAGAAAATGGGGAATGTGGTTTTTTGATCCCTGACTTTTAAGTGCACACCGCTGAATGTCATCAGCACTTCTTCCACGGACACCAGGACAGAGTTGAAAAAGGCTCAACTCTCTGCCATTTCTTCTGACATTCTGTGCGTTAATTACGTGACATTTGGGATACTGCTGCTCCATCTGCTTACAACTAATCACCAAAATGAGAATAGGGAAAAAACAGAAATATGGCATTGGTGTCTATCCATTATTTGTAATAGGCTAAATGTTTACTGGCTACATGCACACACGCTATCTTATCCACACACACCCCCATTCGTCTATGGAGTTATCTCCCCACATGGGGTTTTTATGCAGTGTAACTGCAAAATAAAAGGCACCGACTTCTGCTGCATGTGCCTGAATTTCTATGGAAATATGGGGAAATTTGGAGGATGTCAGCCAGCCTAGCAGTGTCTACAAGTCGCTGTAGTAGAAAAGGATGAGCCCTAAACCTTTGGAATCCCCCATCAGAAATGTCTGTTGCAGAGTTGGGACCACAGAGGAGAACTTTATAAATTAAGGGCTAGACCCTGGGCTGAGGGAGAGGCAGAGATGTCTGCACAGCACCCTTGTGCACCCCTGACCATCCTGGGCTGGGTCAGCCCCTGGTGTGATTTATAACAACCTCCGGGCTGCTGTGAATCGTGCCCGCTTGAAAAGCCCACAAAGGGGCCATAACACTGCTGGGGGGAGGGGAAACTGGGCTGCAATGCAGCACACCTCCACACCCGCCTCACACCTCTCTCCCCAACACACACCGCTGTGCTAGCTGGAGCCAGGAAGGGGTAGTTTAGAGACAGCTATTCCAGCTTCCTACCTATTCTCAGCTGGCCAGAGAGCTGCCAAGGGGCCATTTCATGGGCTAGAATCTGACCCTAAACCTTTTTGGCCCCCGAGATACTGTTTAATCAATATTGTTACCTTCTGAGCAGGCACCACTCACACTCCTCTCTCTCCTCTCTGGGGTGCTGGGCAACACTAAAGTGCTTAGCCCGTCCTTCTCAGGCAACGAAACCAGCAGAGCTGCTGCCGAGTGAGAGCCTATTGCAGTATGAAATGTTACCACTGGCCCAAGCTCCAGCGGCTTCCCTTGCTAAGGAGTGCCTCACAGCCCAGTACGCCCGTCTAGAATGGGTTCAGATTCCCTACAGAGTGCACTGCATTGAGCCAGTGTAGAGCTTGTAAAACACATTGAGATCAGACACCCACACTAATTAAACACAAATATTGGAACTTTCACTGGATAACAAGTTGTCCACATATATTTGTTTACATGGACCCTAGTTACAGTTTCCAAGGTGCATTTTACTTCAAAGGTACATTATTGTACTTTGATGCTCATTTCTTTTGCTGCTTCTACCTCTAACATCTTTGGTTCATTAATAAGGTAAAAAAAAATAAAAAGATAGAAAATGCAATTCCCATTACTTATATTTTGTTATTTTCTTTTCCCCCAGAAGTAAATTGTTTTTATCTGTAATTCGGTCCAGTTTGTAAGGTTTGCTTTTTCTCAATGGAACCCACTCCCATTCAGTCTTCCCTTGGTGACATCTTCATTTAGAACATTTGATGACAAATCGGCATGAACCCTTCTTTCCGAATGCAGCTCTCTCCCCTTGTGTAGTTTCCTATCACATTTCCTCGAGTAAAACCTGGCACACCTAACACACAGGCTCATCTTAATTTCAGACAAAAGGACCTTATCTCCTACAGCTCTTTGATCACCCAACTAGAGTAGTGATTAGTTTCCATGGAGCTGTGATGCCATTTCTTAAGAGATCTCCCACTCTCCAAGCAGGAAGGCGGCCTTGCATTACCTTCACTCTTTGCACACCATTATTCACTCAGACAGCCCGATGTAAAAGGTACTGCTCCGAGAATGTGTTCCCTCCTTTTCCTCTTTCAAGAAAACACCCTCTTTAATCTATTGCCATTGATCAGTTGGAAGATGAATGCTCTGCCCTGGGCTGCAGAGCGGTGGAGCAGCAGGAGCACCCAGGAGCTAGATAAGACTTTGTTCAAAAGCAATAAAATAACTCTGCAATTATTGTCTCCGATAGTCTACCGTGAATACAAGAGCCGCTTTCATTATAAACTAATTAACCATGAATAGCTGTCAGACTCTCACTCTATCCATCTCAATCATTTAGTAGTAACTCTGCTCGGCGGGATGGAGATTGGTTTCCAGTGGCTCCAAACAATGCCTCATTGCCACAGAGTCAAAGACCAGACGGGACCCCCAGATCATCTGTGTATCTCAAGCCACCAACACTCCCTTGCTCCCCCACACTGAGCCCAATAACCAACACTGGATCCCAGCATTACAGCGTTCAGGAGACTAGAATGTGATGTGCCACAGGCAGAGAACAGGAGGGTCGAGGGGCACGAAGGCCCCTGCAATGGCAGGGAAATGATTAAATGAGATGCCCCCAGATAATCCTAGCAAGTGACCTGCACCTTGCACCGCAGAGGAAGGCAAAAAACGCCAACCCCACTGCCAGTCTGACCTGGGGAAAGATTCCTTCCCAAGCCCACACATGGCGATCAATTAAACTCTGAGTCTGTGAGCGAGAACCAGCCAGAACAAGTGCCTGAGAAAGAGAATGCTCAGTGCCTGCTCACAGAACTGGCCCACCTTGTCCAGAGTCCCATTTCCAGCCAGGGAGGCCAAACTTCCTCCCCCAAAATACTGGCAAGGAATCCCTTCCTGACCCCTGCAGGTGGCCATCTGAAGCCCTGAAGCTTGAGCTCTAGAAATATAAGATATGAACTGGAAGGGACACCTAGGGCTGCTGATGCCTGCGTTTAACCCCGTGATGTATTTATAGAGAACAAGCATATCCCCTCTTTGTGCTAGGCTAAACAAGCCAAGCTCTTCCAGTCTCTGCTCATAAGACAGGTCCTCCATTCCCCGATCATCCAAGTAGCTCTTCTCAGCACCTGTTCCACTTGGAAATCCTCTTTCCCAAACACAGGTAATATGGGTTGAACATGAATGACCGAACTGCACCCAGGTCTCCAGATGAGGTCTTCCCAGTGCCTTGTACAACGGCTGCCTCTACTGGAAATTCCTCACAGGATACATCCTAGGATCGCATCTGCTTTTTTCACAGCCATCTCATAGTCATCCTGTGATGGACCCACACACCCAGATCTCTCTCTTCCTCTCCCACTTCCAACCAACGAGCCCCCAGCTTGCAGCAAAACTTCTTACTATGTGACCCTAAGAATATGATCTTACACTTTGTACTACTGAATTTCATCCCACTTCTGTCACTCCAGGCTTTGAGGTCATCCAGCTTTTCCTGTCTAATAATCTGACCCTCTCCTGTATTGATGGTGCCTCCCAGCTTTGTACCATCAGGGCGTTTCATTAGCGCTCTCCTCTGTTTTCTGTCAAGCTCATTAATAATAATAATGACTAAGATTGGTCCCAAGACAGATCCTTGAGGAACTCCACTAGTACCCTCCCTCCAGTCCGACAGGTCCCCTTTCAGCACAATCCATTGCTTTCTCCCCTTTAGCCAAGTCCTTATCCACTTTACAATACTCGTACTGATCCCTATCTGCTCTAATTTAACTAATAATTTCCCATGTGGTACCATGTCAAATGCTTTACTGAGTCCAAGTATATTAGATCTACTGCAGTGGTTCTCAGCCAGTGGTATGTGAACCCCTGGGGGTACGCAGAGAAATTCCAGGGGGTACATCAGCTCATCTAGATATTTGTCGACATGCTATATATACAGCACTACCAAAATCAGTACAAACTAAGGCTACATCTTCACTACAGGGGGGGTCGATTTAAGATATGAAAATTCAGCTACGCGAATAGCGTAGCTGAATTCGACGTATCGCAGCCGACTTACCCCGCTGTAGGGACGGCAGCAAAATCGACCTCTGCAGCTTCCCGTCGACGGCGCTTACTCCCACCTCCGCTGGTGGAGTAAGAGCATCGATTCGGGGATCGATTGTCGCATCCCGACAGGACGCGATAAATCGATCCCCGAGAGGTCGATTTCTACCTGCCGATTCAGGCGGGTAGTGTAGACCCAGCCTAAAACTTCATACAGTGACTTGTTTATACGGCTCTGTAACGGGTTCACTCACCCCTCCGGCGCCTACTCGTGGCTGTCCCAGGGAGTAGCTCTGGAGCCAGTGCACCCTACTCTGGTGGTGCTCCACCACTCACCTCTATTCCTGGACCTACGTCCCTCCGAGGACCGCGGTGTCCTCTTCAGTGACACGGCCCCCAGCCATGCCATGCTCTGTGTTCCTCCCTTCCAAAAGACGTCTCTGCAATCCCTGCCCAGCCACGTCTCTCAGTGGTGACTGCAGTGTGTATAGCCACTTCCGCAATGGCGAGGAAGGGGTGGGGGGGAGGACCCAGGACCCTACTCTGGGTCCCAGCCCAGGGATCCTGTAGAAGGCTGCTGTTTGCTGGGCCCCTTCTGAGTCCTCAGTACATTTCCCTGGGCCACTTCCCTGCAGGCCCAGCACCCTCTTCGCCCTTCCTCAGGGCCTCAGCCTGCCGGGCAGCCAGTCCTCCTCCCTCTTTGAGCTCCAGGTGACTGAAGCTGCTGTGCCCTGCAGCCCTTCTTATATGGGCCTGCCTGGCCCTGATTGGCTGCTCCTAGCAGCCCTTCTCTGATTGGCTGCCTCCTACACAGCCTCCCTAGGACTCTATTAACCCCTTAGAGCCTAGTGTAGGGCAGGCACCCCATCACATGCTCTATATACTATACACTGAAATGTAAGTACAGTGGTTGTAGTCTAACTGATTTATTTTATAATTACATGGTAAAAATGAGAAAGTCAGCAATTTTTCAGTACTAGTGTGCTGTGGCACTTTGGCGTTTTTATGTCTGATTTTGTAAGCAAGTAGTTTTTCAGTGAGGTGAAACTTGGGGTACACAACACAAATCAGACTCCTGAAAGGGGTAGAGTAGTCTGGAAAGGTTGAGAGCCACTGATCTACTGCATTTCTCTTATCTAAAAAAATCAGTGATTTTCTCAAAGAAGGTTAGTCTGGCATGACATACGTTTCCCTAGTTTGCGTATAAAAATGTCAAAAGCCGTACTAAAATCAAGATAGATCATAGCTACCGCTTCCCTCCGATCCACTAGCCAGGAACCCTGTCAAAGAAGGGAATTAGGTAGGTTTGGCATGATTTGTTCTGACAAATCATGAGTAAATTTATAGCTGTGGTTATGGATTGGTAGGACTGGGACCTAACAGTCCATTCATCCACAGCGCAGGAAGACCTCTGGGTTCTCTCTCTCATTTCGACTTGCCTACCTTTTGGTTGTTAATTCCAGAAACCATTCACCTGTGTCTTTCTCAGATCTCCCAGAATACGTCTCGTGGTAGGAGCTAAGTACCCAGCAGAGTTCAGAGGTCCTGATAGGATAACAGCCATATAAAAAGTTTCTGGCTGGAATGCCTAGGAAGTAAGAGAGGTTGCCCAATCTCTATTTCCTGTTTTCTTTCACTTGGCAATTGTCTTGTGCACAGTCGTGACGTTTAAGCGTTCGCGTGAGACACGCTGCACAGACTGTAGCTTGGTATGTCGGTTTGATTCCCAATCACAAAGCGTTAGCCCAGAGTCAGGAGCAGGGTGGTAACAAGAGTATGGGGTGGGAGATAAATCAGATAAAGCTTGTCAGCAGACGGGGTTTCTCTTAGGCACCTGTGGAGATGTGTCATTCATTCTTCTGAAATGTGAAGCAAGAGGACTGCCCGGCTTTCCTTCGACCCACTGGGATAGCGTAGGGCTGATATGAACTGTTGGCTATTTCTTCAGCTCATTTAGCAACAACCTGCACAGTGGGTGCCATTAAGAAATCAGCGTTGCCCCAGGTACCGCAAAACAATATCTTAGCTACTGCGGTGGTGCAGGAGCATTGGCTTCTTAATTCACAGTGCTACAGTGGAATGCAATAGTTCTATCCAAACACCATATTCACGGCACCCTTTTTAGTTGGACAACAATAAATTCTACCCAAGAACTGGGGCAAATAAACCCCTCAGCTCCTGTGAACCTTTGTCTGGGAACTTCTTGCTAACTAGCTCCACAGGTTTGCTTTGCAGGGCAAGCCCAAGTATGTCCAGAAGGCTTGTGATGACACGTGAGCCACAATGAAAAAAATCCAGCTGTGTCACTGAGTGGCCAGGAAATTCAAACTGCTGCTAGCAACGTGCAGTAGAACCACGGCATTACGACCCCCTCGGGAACGGAGGTTGTTCGTAGCTCTGAAATGTTCTTGCTCTGAACAAAACATCATGGTGGTTCTTTCAAAAGTTTACAACTGAAAACAGCTTTGAAACTTTACCTTGTAGAAGAAAAATGCTGCTTTTAACAATCTTAATTTAAATGAAAGAAGCACAGAAACTGTTTCCTTACCTTGTCAAATCTTTTTTTATTTTTTTTATTTTTTTTTTTAATGGTTTACGTTTAACCTGGTGTTCTCCTGTAGCAGCTGTTGGCAAAGGTAAAAGACAAAAGGGAATGGATAGAGTAGGATCCGGCACCATGATCCCATCAGGTGCATCACATTAAATTCTTCAGTGGTAGCTAAGGCTTTGTCTACACTGGCAACTGAAGGACAAAATTTTTGTCATTCAGAGGTGTTAAAAAAACACCTCCCCAAAAGAAAAGTTTTTGTCGAGGAAAAGCGCCAGTGTGAACAGCACATTGTCGGCAGGAATGCTCTCCTGACGACAAAGCTACCGCTGCTCGTTGGAGGTGGAAGTTTTTTGTTGGCGGGAGAGCTCTCTTCTACCGACAAACGGCAGCTACACTGCACGCCTTTTAGCGGCACGGCTGTAGCGGCACAGCCATATCAGCACAGTCGCGTCCCTAAAAGATGCGTCGTGTAGACAAAGCCTAAGTGAGGCTATAGGCATGGGCTGAGAAAGAGAGAAGTAGCATGCAATGAGCAACCACCATGCTGAACACCATCACCTTGTGGTTTTCTAAAACAGACAAGAGACAGCACGGTACCAGCCCAATTTAAACTCAAAGAGCAACGGAGGGTTTAAGAGAAGGAAACAGACTAGATTAAGCCATAAAAGGTTCACAAATAAATCTAATTAAGAGTGTCATATTCTGAGTTCCTCAGGCTTTGTAAATCCCAGACGGGCACTTTCAACACTAAACTACTATTTCGTGGCTCACTAATTGAACACACTGCAGACTTGCAGACATGAGGTCTGATCACACAGCCCCTCGCATTCAGCGGAAATACACCCTTCAGCTTCATGGAGCATTGGACCAGGCCAGGGTGAACCATTGTACACCAGGCAAAGCAATTTTGCTCAGCAGGTAAGTTCTGTTAGGCTCATCCGAGCTTTAGCTATGAATCAGAAAGACTTTCTGGTGGAGATTAACATCACTTCAGAGACGTTTAAGCAACATGCAGCACTGACTCCAACCAGCCAGTGATATTAATCGCGTAATATTGGGAACGATCCCGTGTAACCAGCTTTTCAACTGCTGAAGATGCTCAGACCCCCAGAGCCATTTAAAATTCAAATGTGACCCAACAGCACATGCTCAACACTGGCAAATTTCAAACAGGTGCAGCCCATGCACTGATGGTGCTGTTAGAGAGGACACGCTCATCCACCGGTTCAAAGTCACTTCTAGAACAGCCTCAACTTGCACGGTGCTAAAAGGCAGCAGTGAAACACGCCAGCTCTTTCGCGATCTCTGTAGACCAGCTGAAGGAGATCCAATTTGCATTCTGTGCAATAAAATCTGAAGATAGTATAAGAATATGGAATTGCTGCATAAGTTCAGCTCCTAGATAGATCTGATATCCTGCCACTTAGAGGAAGGAGAAGAACTCACCACGCATCTCACCAGCTCTGCAGGACCATTCATGACAGAAGAAATCCTTTCCTTGCCTCCATAGCTTATGACTCAGAAAGACGTACCTGTCAGTGAACGCGTGCTAATGGCCCCTGCTTCCCATTCTCTAGCATCGAGATGCTGTAACGTTACCCTGGACTCAGAACTGAAATAACTATGGAGTGTCTATTAAGAAATTGTGGTAACTGAGGAAATGCAGCCATTGCCGAGGACGAAGCTGTTAATGTTCAGAAGGCCCCAGGAGGCCTGCAGGGGACAGGCATTATACAAGTATCACCACATTATTGATCACAGTTTGAAGTTAAACATGCAAGTTGCTGCTGCCTTTGTACCCCTTGCTCCCACCCCCCAAAAATACTTGTCAATTAGAAAGGGGGAATCTTTGCTATACATTAACGTATGGAAGTACAGAAATAAACTGTAATTAACTACAATGAAAGCAACAAGCATGCTGTGCTGGGAATCTGCTGACAGCCTGCAAACACACAATAGGAAGCTGTAATGCTTGATGACATTAATGTAGTTATTGAATCCCTGATGGTGTCAAGTCGTCAATGCAATGGGCCATCAAACAACTTGCTGTTACTAATTACCCTAATTAGCTAACACTTCTTGGGCCAGATTCTCTCTAATGGACTCTGGTGGTGGGACATCAAGGTGCAGTTTAGAGCTCTCTCATTCTCAAGTGCAGCTGGTCCCAACATAAATTAGAGCAGTCTCTAGGCTGCTCTAACTTTTGTCAGCTGGCTCTGGCCTCTAAGGGAACCATAGACCAGCTGAGAATTGGTGGACAGCAAGTGTGCTCTCCCCACGTCCTACCTCCCCTTACACACCGGGCAGGGGTGACTGGAGTAAGGAGCCGCTTCGGCTAACTTTACCCAAGCCGAGAGATTCCCCACAAAGTTCTGAGGTGGGCAGCTGCCGTGAGCGGCGCATAGGGACATAAGCATTGCCAGACTGGATCAGACCTGAGGTTCATCTCATCCAGTGTCCCGTCTCCCACAATGGCCAAAGCCACAATCTTCAGAGGAAGATCCAAAAGCCCTGCACTAGCAGATGTGGGATAATCTGCTCCTGATCTTCAGTAGCCAAAGACTTGGGGCTGTCTCCAAGAGTGTGCTTTCCTTTCTAGATATCAGTTGCAGTAATCAAGCCTGGAGGGCAAAAATGCCTGGATCCCCCTGGCCAGGTCTGCCTTGGACAGGACGGGATACGGGCTTCTGGCCAGATGCCGATGGAAATGGGTAGGGTTTTGCAACTGTGGATATTTGGGCGCCTAGTATCACCCAGGATCCTGTGGACCAGACAGTTGCCCTCGATCAAATGGGGATGTGAGGAAGCTCATTTTTCTAAGTGCTTCCCACAAGCATCACCAGTCAACTGCTCTTCATCAGGCTGCTTATAGTGAGCTAACTTCTAGCTCTGCAAATTCAACCTTGAATCTGGGAGTCAAGCTGGGTGTTATTCTCATTCATCACTATCACAGTTCAGCACAACTGCACCTGTTTTCCCCCTCCATGGTCTCTCAAGGGTGCCCCTACAGGCTCCCAGCTCATTAGCCATCACCTCTCTTGGGTACTGCCCCTTGTCTCTCCCCCTCCTGACCCAGTTTTTCCAGGCTGCACAGTCCCCTACCTTGCCCTGTGATATTCCCTGCAAGCCAGAGTGCCTAAACAAGCCAGCATCTGCGCCTTGCTTTCTCTCCAGAGGCTACGACCAGCTGCAATTTCCAGCAGTCACAAGCCACCGCACAGCTTTCTAAGCAAGCACATTTATTCTAAAGATGAAAGCACTACAGAGAAAACATACTAAAGACAGTAAGAGAACCTCTGTGTATGCTGAACAGCTTACCAGAGGTCACCCCAACTCCAGCCTTAGGCGCTAGCAGATGTCAGTCCTTTCAACCTTTCTACAAGGATTGGGCCATCAGAAAGAAGGGCCTGTCCATTTGCTGATCAGAAGGAAAGCCCTGAGTCAGTTTAAACTCACGCTATTTATACAAAGTGCTTTCTTTGTCTGTTGGTCTCTGCAGAATCTAGTTTGAACTAGCATATGTGATAGACTGGGTGGTACCTCCTTGGGAGGTTACAACCCAGTCAATTGCCTTAATCGCCATCCACTGTTTTTAGTTCCTGTAGGAGCTGTAGTAGCCTTCCCCGCCCGTAGTAGAACACAATCAGACACAACACATGTATGTAAAACCATGGATCCCAAAGATACTGCATGGGGTTGCAATAACATCTCCCCCTAAAGAAGTTACACAGAATCCTAGCCCATAGTAATATATAAACTTAATTCCATAAGGTCTTTCAAGGATACTGCAGGAAATGGCTATATCTGTCCCAATCACCATCGGTAACACAGGTTTTGCAGGCAAAATTAACCTCTTAATGACACGTGTGCAGTGCCATTGCTTTCAGTGTGGAACATAGCAATCAGGTCTGTTCATGATGCACAAGGAGAAATAGAACCCAACTCAGTATGTTCAGGTCTGTCTACACTCAAGACAGGCGAACGTCAGAGGAATTTTCAAGTGAGAACAGGAACATTGTGTTATAACACTTGATCAACACTGAGTGGCTGTTTTAGCAGGCAACAAATTGTGCTAAATCAAGCTGTGACAGGCCAGCCAATTCAAGCTGAAAACACCAGGCTTGAGTTAAGGGTTTGTGTGTGTGTGTGGAAAGGATTTGAGTTAGGGGCAACACAGGTTATGACTTGAGTTAACTCTGTACCAAAGAGTTAGTTGCATCGGCTTTCCAAGGATAACTGAAGTAAAAATCAGCAGAAATGTATTTTTGTCACTAAAGTGAGCAGCTGTGACTCTCAACACATCCAAGGAAAAGATCAAGTATGAAGTATATGTATTTTTACATAGTGAGACTCATGAGTGATAGGTGTACTTTTAAAAAATGCCACACAAATAGAAATGAAAGCTATTTCAATCTAGATTACGAAAGCAGAAATGAGTCTGATTTGAAGGTTAAGGTTCTAGTCTAGATCAGAACTTTTCCAAAGTTAAGAGGTGTTCTAACAGGAGGGCTTGATTTCACCCCCACTCTCTAAGAGGCAGAGCTCGAGTAAATTTGTTTTAATATTAATTTTGATAGGGTAATTTTTCAATCTATCTGGTTTCTGTTGATTTTATGGATCATTAATTTCATACCTTACCATTGTGTCGTCCTCAGAGGAACCATCACCAAATTAAATGAACATTGTGAAAAATGATTATAACCTCACCTGTGTTCCCTTCCATGCCCACCCTCCTCTCTCCCCAGGAGATTTCTAACTGGGGAGAACCTTCATTTTATGCAACTCATGACAAATCCCTTACGTACTTTACATTCTCTGGGGACTTGACTCACCCCTTTTATGTGTTATGTGATTTCAGAGGGCACAAGATTTTTTTTTTAAATACCACAAGTGCCAAATGCACATTAGAGATTGAATACCGATCCTCAGATAGAAGAGACAAGAATCTGAAGGTTTAAAATCTTCCAATTTTTTGCACTCCTATAAATTAGCTAAATCAATCCAAATCTTCTTCAACTAATACCAATTTTTTGTGTGTGCATAAATATCCACATGCATACACACAATATATGTTCCAAGTTTTAGCCCAGCTCATGTTTATGGTTGACAAACCATTCACTACTGTAGAGCGATGCAAAAACATACCACGAGTAAAATGATCACAAAAATACATTCCTTATAAATCATAGTGCCTGAAAATAATCTACACAAGAATAACCTTTCACAGCCTAAAACAAGCTCCCAGCACTGACTCTAAATGCTACAACATACAACTATCCACTCTCACTCGCAAAGGAAGCCTTTTAAGTGTAGTGTTGAAATCGTTTTAGAGCCCCACCTACAACTTATTCAAATCCTTGGCAGTATCCCTTAGAATTCTGCCCTTTTCCTTTCCTGTTTGCATATCTCACCTTTAAAGTACATCAGAAATATCTAAAAATAGAGGGAGGAAAACCAGAATGTTGCAAGGCTGGTGATTCAGTCACTGCAGTGTTTGTGCTCCCGCGAACAGTTATAAAATCATCTCTCTGCCCTCCCTCCGCAAACTGACTTTCAGTGAGACTTGGCCTCCTAATTCACTTAGGTATTGTTGAAAATGTTACCCCACCACAGGACAAAGGCCAGTAACGGAGCTCCTTCTGCCTTGCCCTGTGTTATTTATACAGATTTTACACACAAGGAAACGAAGGACCAATAAGGGAAAGGGACGTGCCCAATGCCACCCAGCAAGCAGGGGAAGAGTCCCAGAGGACCTGCTCTCAGTGTGGTGCCCAGGGCTTTCATCGCCCACTGAAATCAACAGGCTGCAGGGGTTCAGCCCCTCCCAGGACCAGGCCGAGAGCTGGGAAGTGAATGTTTGCACAGGGTCAGGTCTCCTGTTGCTGGGTGAAGGGAGGACTCATCGCTGAAGCAGAAGGGAGCAAGTGTTAGGAAAGGTGTTGCAATGAATTCGTCACCATTGTACCCAGCAGCGAGAGCAGGCTGCAGGTTGTGTCTGACAGATAAATGACAAGCCCTCAGCCGGCCATGAACCAGCTCCACTGTACAAAGCACTAAGAACACTGCGCCAAGAAAACAGACCAACAGTGCTCCTGTTATCGGCCGCTGCCGGCTGCTCCCTTTGGAGCAATAAAACTCTCGTTGTACCAGAAGGGCAGACTCCTCCCAGGGCGGATTAGACACTAGCAGAACAGGCCCGTGTCAAGAGCCCCTGTCTGGCAGGAAGCCACACGCCCAGCATGCCTCAGCATCTCCTCCCCGACATGTAGCTGGCCGGCTCTGCAGGGCAAACGCTGCCTGCAGGACTCTCTGCAGGGGTGATCCGTGCACAGCGAACAGAGGGACCTGGGGCACCACTTCCATCATTGCACACAGCTCAGCAGCAGTGAGTCCCACTCTCAACCCCCCCCCCCCAAAGACTGCCACTGAGGGGAGACAGGGAGAAGCGCTGGGGCAGGCCTCAGGGAACCACAGAGAGATGCTGTAGGATAGGGGGATCAGGGTCACCAGACGACTGAGGGGAGCGAGGGCAGGCAAGGGAGGGATATAGTGCAAAGGCTATGCAGGAACTCTTGGAAAAGAAGGGAATAAAAGGAGGTTGGAGATAGGAGGAGGAAGAGACTGGCAGGGAGGAGTCATTGCTCTGGGACAACCAGTAGGTAGCTCCATGCTGCTGGAGAGACTTGGGGAGCAGCACCCGTCCAGGGGGGAAGGGGCTGGGGCCCCAGTGGGATTTCTGACAAGCTGAAGGGCACTTTTCTCACCTCTCCTCTCAATCATTGACACAGGAAATAAGCTACCATCCCCCCGCCTGTGCACACAAGCCCCAGCAACTGGGTGCAGCCCTTCACTGTCCCTGCTCGAGCGGTCCCTGGCGGATGGTTTCAGTGGTGGCAGAGATGGACTCTGCAAGTCGTGGGGAGAAGGCTGCCAGGACAGGGCTCTCCAGTGCAACCTGGGGAGGGCTGGGCACCCAGGCTGGGGAAGGATTTTACAGCCCATTCTCCTAGGAATGGGACATGTCCGCAGAACGATCAGCTCCTCACGCAGTCGACAAGACTCCAGCAAGCCAGATGTTTAAATCTACTAGCTGCAGCCTGATACCAAGCACACACTTCACACACCGAGAGCACAAGTATGGCCGGGCTCAGAATGGAACCGCACGGCACCTTTCGGGTAACGCAATTACTCAGAACAGAAGCCTGCAGAGGTTCCCCATGGAGAACACCTGCCCCCAACTAGCCCTTCCTCGGGGCCTGCTTCTGAAGCAAGGCCTCAAAGCAACTGGCCAGCTACTAAGTCTGGGTTGCAAGGCCACTGGTGACAGCTGATATTTAGTGATGTGAAAAACAAGACTCTTCAATGAGGTGGAAGCATCAAGTTGTGCCCCTGGTATCTATATCAATGTCTAATTGCAAGCGCCCTTGTCCTTCTCTGCCCATCCCCGTTATACCAATCGTTTCCCAAACTTACTTGTTGCAGCTTGTCTGTCATTTGACTGCGACAAGCAGTGGAGGGGCGGGACTGGACGCCAGGTTTGCAGCTGCAACTGATAAGTGCTGGGCCCAACTGGGGAGAAGGGAAACCGCTTCTGACTCCAGAATCCTGGGGTCAGATCTAGGACAGGCCAGTCCCTGGGGTAGGTTTGGAACAGCCTCGGAGCCCCCAGAATCTGTCAGTAGCTGGGACACTTCAGCCAAGTCAGGACCCTCCTCTTCCCAGCCACATCCCCGTCACCAGGGCCAGGGTTTGGCACATGCCATCCAGGGATTTCCCACACCAGCTGCCATAGTCCACTGGGTTTAATCCCCATCTGTGGTGGTCTATAGCATGTTGGAGAATCTGGGCTTATGTCTCCCCATGTCGTTATGAGCACCCTGCATAAGTGGGGTGCTGATCTTCATTGGAGTGTTTGAGTACTACTGAAATGCAGATAACCAACCATGTTGCAGAGGCCTTCCTGTCCTTCCCCATATCACCTCTCTCACATTCTGACATCGACTTTCCCAGGACAACTGTTTCCAGACCCCTAACTTCACAATTAACTTTATCTACAATCGAGGATTTTTTTTATAGTCCTTTTCTCCTAAAGCCAGAAAACAATTCACATTTATATGTATAGGATTATATCCTGGGCCCTTCTTATCAAAACAGTTTCTTGTAGGGGGGAAAATATTTGATCTTTAATTAGTTCCATATCTCAGTTTAGCGGTTACTGAGCGAGCATTCTGCCCTGACTCCATAACTATTGGAAACCTTTATATACACTGAAATGCAGAATAGGGAGACACCTATACCACTGTTATTTAAATGATTAAATTAGGAGAGTTATCAAGATAATTAGGATGTGGCTCTAGGGTATTTCTACCTATTGCTTCAGGTGGCTGAGTAATACCACCTAGCTCGTATGTAGCACTTTGTATCAGCGGATCTCATAGAATGCCTTTGTAATGGCCTGGACCCAACCCTTTACTCATCGAGTAGTGCTGGCTCAGGGGAGTAAGACACCCTGGAGAGTTGCTCCAGCTGAAGCATCCTGAAGTGACCTTCCGTAAGTCACTATTGAATGAAGTAAAAACAAAATCTAAAACCAAAACAATAGCGTAGTTCCTCTGACTGAGATCCTCACCGGATGGCAACTTGCTCAACCTGGCTATTTGATCCTGTCAATCACAAATGACAAGAGTCACAAAAAGTTGGTGGTTTTGGTGGCTTAGAAAAAATCTTCCCTTCTCACTCATTCATGAACGACATCACAAGTCACTCACATACTGACAACATACCTGTGAAAACAATCCTTGAAATGGAAAGCAACCCAGTCCCACGCGGCCAATTGAAGAAAACAGGTTCACAGATGGACTTCTGGCAATTTGATGACAAACCCACAATGAATTGTAATTCACCTTCTCTTGAAGTGGTAGCAAAAATTCAAGGTAGTATGGGAGTGCATACACGTTCCAGAATACATAGCTAGTGAGTCGTTATAACATTCATGGAGCCCGATCCTCTTGACTATTCTTTTTAATCAGTCTTCCCCTAGCCATTCTTCATTAAAACTACTCCGAGAATGTTCCTATAGTTTAGGTCAAATTGTCCAGTAAGGATTTACCCAAGTAATGGTGTCACAGAAGTCACAAATGTACATGTCTAATGTGATTTCTGGCTATTTGTTATTTATTTTGCCTTGTTTTTCTCTGTTATACCTGGGAGGCCGAGTTGAATCACTGGATGTAAAGGGAGCCTGAAATTCAATTCTGGTACAATGTAGCCCTAATTTTTCATCTTTAATCTTCAAGAGAGTTGAAT
Organism: Malaclemys terrapin pileata; assembly: GCF_027887155.1. Classification (NCBI taxonomy): domain Eukaryota; kingdom Metazoa; phylum Chordata; order Testudines; family Emydidae; genus Malaclemys; species Malaclemys terrapin. The sequence goes on along the minus strand of NC_071513.1, from coordinate 1,434,145 downwards.
AAATGCATATAAACAATAAGATCTCTAGAAAGACAAACCTAGGGTTACCATATTTCCACAAGCAAAAAAGAGGACACAGGGGAGGATCCCCGCCTTAGCCCCGCCCCCATCCACTCCCTCCCACTTCCCACCCCGATTGCCCCCCTCAGAATCCCCAACCCCCCCGCTCCTTGTCCCCTGACTGCCCCCTCCTGAGAACCCCCCACCCTCACTGCCCCCCTATGACCCTACCTGTCCCCTGACTGCCCCGACCCTTATCCACACCCCCACTCCATATTCACACCCCCGCCCCCAGACAGACCCCCGGGACTCCCAGGCGCTATCCAACTGCTCCCCGTCCCCTGACAGGACCCCCAGAACTCCCGACCCATCCAACCCCCTCTGCTCCCTGCCTGCCTCGACCCCTCTCCACACCCCTGCCCCCGACAACCCCCCCGCTCCCTGTCCCTGACTGTCCCAACCCCTCTCCACACCCCTGCCCCCGACAGCCCTCTCCCCCCCCCGAACTCCCGACCCATCCAACCCCCACTCCCTGTTCCCTGACCAGGGCCGGCTTTAAAGAGCCCAGGAATCGGCCTGCGCTCTGTCCGGAGCTCCGGCCGGGGCTGCGGGGCTTGGGGCCAGGCCGGAGGTGCTCGGCCGGCGCACTCGGCCAGAACCAGGGCCAGCGCTGCTGGGGCCCGAGCCGGGCCAGGCCGGGGGTGCTCGGCCGGCGCCGGGCTGGCGCGCTCAGCCGGAACCAGTGCCGCCGCGCTGGGGCCCAAGCCAGGCCGGAGCTGTTGGGGGTGCTGGGTGCTGCTCAGCCCGGGCCAGAGGGAGCTGCTTGGCCAGGGCCGCGCCTCCCGGGAGCCCTCCCCCCGCCCCAGTTTACCTGCTGCTGCCTTCCGCCTGCCCCTGCTTCCTTTCAGACTTCCCGCGAAGATCTGATTCGTGGGAAGCAGGGGAGGGGGAGGAGCAGGGGGCAGAGCGTTCAGGGGAGGGGAAGACAGCTGCAGGGCCGGACAGCGTGGTAAGGCTGCAGGGGATGGGGGGAGCCGGGAAGGGGCTTTGGCTGCCCAGCGGCGCTTGGCCGCCGCTTTTCTGTCTATAAATAGCCGACCGGGGGGAAATCCCAGACATTTTTAGATTTTTAAAAATCCCCCCTGGACGGCTATTTATAGACCGAAAAGCCGGACATGTCTGGGGAAATCCAGACATATGGTAGCCCTAGACAATCCAGCTAGCTTTAAGTATCAGAGGGGTAGCCGTGTTAGTCTGAATCTGTAAAAAGCAACAGAGGGTCCTGTGGCACCTTTAAGACTAACAGAAGTATTGGAGCATAAGCTTTCGTGGGTAAGAACCTCACTTCTTCACATGCAGCTAGCTTTAGGCTTTCAACTATATTAAATTGCTTTAACAAACAATGCTAACTTACCAGATAAATAACTCGCCTTTATTACCAGGAAAAGGATTAAAATCAAGGGTTTGAAACAATTATACTTCCTAGAAAGCGCAAACTACTCACCACGTTGTAATTTACAAGTGCAAAGAGCTTGTGGCAGATGGACGGTTTCCTAAATTGCAGCCAGTGCGCAAAGACATTTATTTTATGTCAGCAAGGATGAGCAGAGTTGTGTGTGAAGATCCTTGTCGTTACTGTGGTGTTGCAGACTTCACTTGGGAAAAAACACACTGCGATTGGGTGCATAAGTAGGCAACACATTCCATTCCAAGACGTCCTTTTTAATAGAGCTGCAGTGAACCATGTGCTAGTGAACTGGTAAACAAACGCAGAGCAGGAGCGTTTCAGCTAACGAGCGGTCAGTTCTTCCCGTCAGATGAAAGCACATGAAATATTGTGCCACCGAGTTAGTGGGTCAGCTGATGTTCCCCCCAGAAGCAAGGGAGGTGTTGAACTGCAAGGCCTTCAGGTAATACTATTATGAAAGACATCACTGAGTCCTATTCCCGTCCCGGATAGATCATCTTCCCTATACTGAAGGGGGCTGAATTCAGGTTGCATACGCAAACTAAATTCTGGCATTTCCTAACTTCTAAGTGCTTGTAAGTACACACACACACACACACACACACACACACACACACACAATTTGCTTAGACATTTCTTATTAAAATTGCTGCTACACAGTTTTTCACATTTCAAACTGAAATCTGGCAAGAGTCTTCACTGAGGACTATGTCTAAGGCCAAATCTGGATGTTAGCACATTTACAGAGGTTTAAGAAATGCATGCCAGACATGCACAGAAATTCCCCCAGCAAAGAGGGCCTATACAAGGCCTCTTCTGCCTCATAAGCTCTACTTTAGCCACTGAAAGAGAGGCCATCTCTACTGAAAATCTTGCCCAGAGAATGTGGATGTACGCAATTGCACCATCTGCTCTCTCCCAGGATTTATAGGGCACACCTGGATAGTGTATTTCTTGTAGGGCAGGCTACTGAAACTAGACTCACCAAAAACCACAATGGCAACATGCTGAGCACTACAGGTGTGTTGGAGTGGGGCAATCCCAGGGCTGGTCTAGACCTCCCAAAGTCCACACCAGCTCGGGTGTGCGTTCTCACTTGCACTAGCGTGTTGCTTCCTAGCTGGCCCATGTGGACCCAGCCGGCGTGCACTAAAAGTTCCCCAGTGGACATTAATGTAGTCCCGTTTCACAACATTAAGGCGCATTAGGGTACTTTTAGTGTCCGGTGGCAAGGTCCACACAGGCCTGTTAGTGCACAGCACACTAGTGCCTATTAGAATTTACACCCCAGCTAGCGCAGACTAACGCACTGTGTAGACCAATCCTGAGCAACGCAGGGTGGCCTTCCCCCTGGTTACCGCCTGCAGCTGCTGGAGGGTCAGGCCGTTCTGATCAAGATGATGCAGCACATGTTGGAACACGGGCTCCACCTACAAGCGGTGTTGGCTCAAGGGCCGCTTTCTACAACTGCATTGCAAGGAATCCAGTGAGAGGGTAAATATGGTCTGGATCTGCACGAACTTTTAGGACTAGCCGCAGAGCTTGGCCTAACAAAACCAGCAATGTTCAAAATATAAAAGAAGGAATCCATGTGAAGCACTTGGAGGAGAGGAAGGTGATCAGGAACAGTCAGTATGGATTCACCAAGGGCAAGTCGTGCCTGACTAACCTAACTGCCTTCTATGATGAGATTACTGGCTCTGTGGATGAGGGGAAAGCAGTGGACGTGTTATTCCTTGACTTTAGCAAAGCTTTTGATACCGTCTCCCACAGTATTCTTGCCAGCAAGTTAAACAAGTATGGATTGGATGAATGGACTGTAAGGTGGATAGAAAGCTGGCTAGATCATCAAGCTCAACAGGTAGTGATCAACGGCTCCATGTCTCGCTGGCAGCCAGTATCAAACGGAGTGCCCCAGGGATCCGTTTTGTTCAACATCTTCATTAATAATCTTGATAATGGGATGGATTGCACCCTCAGCAAGTTCACGGATGACGCTAAGGTTGGGGGAGAGGTAGAGACGCTGGAGGGTAGGGATAGGATCTAGAATGACCTAGAGATATTGGAGGATTGGGCCAAAAGAAATCTGATGAGGTTCAACAAGGACAAGTGCAGAGTCCTGCACTTAGGGCGGAAGAATCCCATGCACTGCTACAGGCTGGGGACCAACTGGCTAAGCGCAGTTCTGCAGAAAAGTACCAGGAGATTACAGCGGACGAGAAGCTGGATATAAATCAGCAGTGTGCCCTTGTTGCCAAGAAGGCCAACCACATATTGGGCTGCATTAGTAGAAGCATTGCTAGCAGATCGAGGAAAGGGATTATTCCCCTCTATTCGACATTGGTGAGGCCACATCTGGAGTATTGCGTCCAGTTTTGGTCTCCCCACTACAGAAAGGATGTGGACAAATTGGAGAGAGTCCAGTGGAGGGCAACAAAAATGATTAGGGGGCTGGAGCACATGACTTACGAGGAGAGGCTGAGGGAACTGGGATTGTTTAGTCTGCAGAACAGAAGAGTGAGGGGGGATTTGATAGCAGCCTTCAACTACCTGAAGTGGGGTTCCAAAGAGGATGGAGCTCGGCTGTTCTCAGTGGTGGCAGATGACAGAACAAGGAGCAATGGTCTCAAGTTGCAGTGTGGGAGGTCTTGGTTAGATATTAGGAGAAACTATTTCACTAGGAGGGTGGTGAAGCACTGGAATGGGTTACCTAGGGAGGTGGTGGAATCTCCATCCTTAGAGGTTTTTAAGGTCAGGCTTGACAAAGCCCTGGCTGGGATGATTTAGTTGGGGATTGGTCCTGCTTTGAGCAGGGGGTAGGACTAGATGACCTCCTGAAGTCTCTGCCAACCCTAATCCTCTATGATTCTATGAAATTATGTAGCAATGGTGTTTGCAGGATACAATGACAGGACCCTTCCTCCTCCCTTATCCCTCTCTCTCAAATGACCGGGAGTCGGTGTCTCTACATTCAAAAAATAAGCTGAAAAAAATAGCAACTGCATCCCTTCTATGCTGTCAGTCTTACAAACGTCAGTAGAGTTCGGTAAGTAACGTACCTTGACAAGTTTTGTCTGATAGACAGACATGATGTGCTACTGTACTTGTACTACATAATAAAGGCTAAATTAGGATAATGCCTGGAAACATCAAAGAAGAAAAATTACTGCAAAAATTTGGTTGCAATTATATTTTATACCTCTCTGTAAAGAGCTCTGTCTCTGGCAGCCACACGCCTTTCCTCGCAATGAGGAATGAAATGCCGCCATGCTTTAAATAGAACAGATGGCTTTGCTCATATCTGAAAATGTCCAATTGGTAAAATGCTTTCCTCCTCTTGGGCAAAGAAGATTTATCAGAAACCTTTATTGCCATGTCTTAGGAGACATAATGTAGTGCAGATCATGAACAAAAAAACCAAAGCCAACTGCCAGGTTCCCTGATAAAATAGTTTGTATTGTATCATCAAGCAATCAGATCTAAAAAGAATATCCACGTTGTTTCAAAGAAGTTAGGAGAAAGGAACTCTCCGTTCCTATTTGCCGTAGAGAAAAGAGAAATGCAGCAGGCTGGCAAGCAGCGTTCTTGTTTGTATTAATAATCTAATGGTCCTGATTAGAATTCAGGAGCTGGCAACCTATTGCTCAGCTCTTCAGCACCGTCAGTCTAGAACGTGCCCTGCTAAATGCTGATTAGCGGCAGTATTGCAATTAAACAATGGAAATCCCACACGGGCAAAACCGAGCAATCAGAAGTACTAGAGATCTCTAAACCTGTCGAAAAATGTGAGCATAAATCAATATGCTAAAATAGCAACGCTTGGGTAAACTAGTGAATAGGCCATGCTTTCTTATGTCTAAAATGTACCGAGGTGGTTGAAGTGAGACATTCAGTGCACAGAAGCCAAAGATACGCTTTGCAGAATCTCCGTTTTCAGAACTTGTTTTAAGGCACACAAGGAATTAGAGAAACCCCTGAAACTAGAACTAGAACTAGCCTGGGATGAAGAAGGTACTATAAAGTCTAGTCAATTAGCTATGAGCTACAAGAATTACTACATCCCAGAAGGAATAATAATATTATTTTATATTATTTTTAACAGACATCTTCATCCTGAACCATTAAGATCAAATTATTCTTTTTTTTTTTTTTAACTCTGTATCCAAAGGAAACAGCAGCTCAGTTTTTCAATGCTAAGAAAGAGAACGTCCTGACAATCAGGCAACAGCCTTACAGGCTTCCTCTGATCAGTGTGGTGTTTCTCCATCCAGTAAGCCAGGTCTCCGGCAGAATGAGCCCCAAAATAGGAACAGAGATGCATCAATGAGCTACCTGCCCACAGTGGGATCCTTTCATCCACCTGAAGGACACCAGAGCCCTTTTAATGCTGCGGGGAGTGTGCTGGGCCTTGTATAGGTGACATTTTTATTTCAGTAGAAAGAAATGAGGCTGCCATCATAAAGTCATCAGGCCTCCTGTGCAGCCTGGAATGGTTTAGATAGAAAGTATGACCCGGGGCACTTCCCAGGGATTGGAATGTCAGTGGTCCAAAGGCTTAGGACTGGAAAGGAATTGACAGCTTTGGTGGAATTCAAGGTCAAAGCTGGGGCACAGCAGAGAACTGACCTCTGAATCTCCTTATCTAGGGAGTTGAATCGAAGGATCTACAAACGATGCACCAGAATTCCCCACCCACATCACCTTCCCATCAAAGAGACCCTCATGAGCAGGAAGAGGTTATACCAAAGGAGGACAGGCAACTGGTGTCCTATGTGGCATGGCCTGATCTCTGCCACTAATACCTCAACGCAGAGATAAAAACATGCAAAGCCTTTTGGCACTGCTGATGCTTCTTATGTCTAGTAATGAGATCTGTCAGCAATTGACATTGTTTACTTGAGCATGTTTCTAAGAGATGCAGCCTGAAGAAAGAGAATACACCTTGTTGGGGTTGTGTGTTCTCTGGTTCTAAACTGAATGAATGTTCTGCACGGGGGTATGGGAGGGGATGAAAAGTCAATGGTCATTATTAGTCATTACTAGTTTGCCACCCGAACGCCGCATTCTTACCATGCAGTAGTACAGATGGTAACAGCCCAATCAGATGCAGTTTTCAATGGAGCTCTCAATGGGTAAAATATAATCCAAATACTTCTGTCTTTCACCTTTACACTGTGCAGCTGTACAGGTGACTGAGAAGTGCAACGTATGCACTATTGCAGAACTGCTGTCGAGGTCCTTCAGTGGGAGTTTAGCCTACGTGCGTCCCACTGTATATAAAGATCAGAATTACTCAAGAGAACATCTTCAAGACTATCCTGTATTCTGAAAGATTCAGCACCTAGTTTTAACTCTCTTTCCACAAGAGGTCACAATACAGAGAAAATACAATGGCAGTTACAGAAGTGTCAGAAAACAACTATCTTCTTAATGTCACGTTAGAAGTGGAAAGCTAATTAAAAAGTGATTTTTAATGTAAATTTGTAATGCTCTAAATGCAATCAGCACAAAAAATGGGATCAATATAAACCCAATGAACTTTGGAGGCTCTATTGATGTAATGCCATAAAGTATTCTGGAGTTTAAATTCTATTCATTTTAAGTATAGTGACCTTTTGAAATGCAATAAGAAAAGTAGATCAAATGTGTCTTTAAAACTGATTACTTTTGAAAGCCCAAAATACAAGTGCTATAAATCAGAGCACAGCTATAAAATGACTTCAACGTCCCCGAGAACATTTTTCCATCGACATATCCACATTTTAAATAGTTTCTCAGCATTGAAATCTTCCCTATATATTTGCTGCAGACACACTGACCTCTCACCTAGCTTTAAGTATGTGTAAACACAGGGTACATTACAGGAGAGGAAACGAAAAAGAGCCATTTCTTTACCCTCCGTTTTCCACTAACCACAGCTGAGTCAGAGAATAAACTCTCTTCTAGCTGGACAGAAGGACAATAGGAAAATTGTTTTACCAATAGTAATGAAGATCTGAGTCTCAGGAAAATGCAAGTGTTTCAATATTTTTCTGTCAAGCAGAGGCCTGGAAGAGATCTGCATAAAAATACTGCATTACATTGGCTCCCCACTGTACTTATTCTAAATGGAGTGATTTTCTTCCCAATGTGGCTTTTTAGTGAAGTCTTATTTATTCATCTTACACAGGTAAGAAAAATAACACACATTTCAGCATGGTAACGTTTGGTTTGATCACAAATACAGACCCAGGTCCGTAGGGAAGGGGAAGTCCAGGGGATTTTTGAATGAGCGAGGACCTAATAAGGAATGCAGAATTTGAGCCACAGTAGCCTGTGAGACCGTTAGAAAGTGCAGTGCTGCAGTGGTGGGCAGCAAAGCAAGAAATAGAAACACAAATCAGTGTAATAATCTGAAAACTATATCTCAGGGGGCGGTGACCTTTCAGCAGTGCGGTGCCGAGTCTGCATTTATTCACTCCAATTTAAGGTTTCGAGTGCCAGTCATACTTTTTAACGTTTTTAGAAGGTCACTTTCTATAAGTCTATAATATATAACTAAACTATTGATGTATGTAAAGTAAATAAGGTTTTTAAAATGTTTAAGAAGCTTCATTTAAAATTAAATTAAAATGCAGAGCCCCCCGGACCAGTGGCCAGGACCTGGGCAGTGTGAGTGCCGCTGAAAATCTGCTCGCGTGCCGCCTTTGGCATGCGTGCCATAGGTTGCCTACTCCTGCTATATATCTACAATTGTAGCAAGTGACACCCAAGACCACTTAGAAGGGAAGAGATTTGAAAAAAACTATGTTTTTGCAGTTCCCTTGTGCATATGATAGCACTGTGTGTAAAGTCAGATTTGTTGGTCAGTTTCACTGTTTCTCCTGGCAGGTGAGTTCAGGGATGGGGGGTTGGGGGGGGAGGGGGGCGGGAGGGGAGGGTAACGACTTTCAGTTCTTTAAAAGAATGACGATTTCAAATTGATGGTGCCCCCTGGAGGTGAAAAGGAAGGAAGGATGGACATTGGCACAGCTTCAGGAGCGGGGCTTCTCCTGTGCTCATACTTACTCAGAACATCATCCAGCAATGAGAGCAAGTTACTGCACGTCAGAACTTCAGGCAGCAAAGTCTTCTGTGCCACAGACCCTCTGACCTGGGGCCTGATTTTCAGTGTTGGTGAGAATTCACTGCGCCCGTTGAAATCAAAGGGAGCTACAAGTGCTCCCTAAGTGAATCTGGCCACGCCCTGTGCATAGCTAAGTTTGCCCATGTGCAGAATGGGTACAGCTCATCTTAGCTCTTTCATATGGGAGTTGTGCGGGTTAGATTATTAATGTACTTTCAGAGCCTGAGATAGAAAGCTGGTGTGTCAATAGAAAGCATTCTGATTATTATCAGGAGCATGAGTACGAATAAGGTAGCAGCTTTAAACGGCTCAGGGTATCACAACAGCCTCCCTTTGCTCCCTTTCCATTGTCTGTTAGAACAAACAAACGCCAGTGTCCAGCAGGTTTTCATTCAGACACAAGAGGAAAATCAGAGGAAAGAGGAAAAAGGGGTCAAAGCTGAGGTTTGGAGAAGTTAATGACACGGTGCAAGTAGGAGAAGGTACAAAGGCTGACGAGGAAAAGTTATTTATGCTCTGAACAGTTCAGTTTAGTTTCAGTTTAAAAGAACCAGTCAGCTATCGTTACTCGGGATCTGCTTGTTCAGAAGCCTTCGGGCTCTTTCAGTCCTTGTTAGATGTCCACATGATACTTTTTAAAGGGCCTTCTGCAGGAGTTACTCTCACACGGACTATGGGGAAATACGCTGGTAGAAAAAGCACTTCTAAGACATCAGAAAAGTGTGTATTTAGACATCCCTTTAAAATACAAACATATTGCAGCTGATGCAATTAGTGCTCTTGGGAGCAGGCATGGCTTGCGATCTGTTTTCAGATCACTCTCACTCTGAATGTCCAAAGCCATTAGAGAGATTCATGGAGATCTAGAAATCAGGCTGTTCTTTCAGAAGCAAGATGGTGTGGATTCAAGGACTTTCCATCCATATCTCTGGCATCCCTCTGATAAAAACCATTCCAGGCAGACTGCTACTGTATTTTATTCAGATGCTATAAAAGTACTGTTTACTATTAGAACAGGGGCTCGGAGGAAGAGAGATTAGCTTTGTTCTGTGTCAATTATACAGTCTTCCTTCCATTTTCATGCATAACTTGTTTACTTGAATATTCTTTCATACAATGACCATAGTGAGCTCCTGAAATTGGAGTAAACTGATAGGAAATCTTAGGGCAATTAATCGATTGCAATGGATAGCTCATAAGAGGATTTTTAGTGTTACTTTTCCATAAGTTTTGAACCTTATAAAACTAGAAAGAACACACAAATAATGCATATAGCCCTGGCTTCCCACTCAGTGTCAAAATCAAGTCTTAAGATAGATGTTTCCATTTGCAACAAATGGCAGGGGGTGACATAATGAGAGAGTAGAAGACATTTCCTTATCCTGTTTTCTCCCCTTTCATTTTGCCCCATCCTGATGTCACTTCTCTTTGCCAGGCAAATTGACCACCATAAAAATTCAGTTCATACTCAGCATATGCTTGGCAGGATGACCAGCCACTCACAATACAGGAAAAGCAAGACATGCAGAAAGATAGCTCCAAATCACCACTCCGTGCACCTTCCATCAGGAAATGCTTTTGAAGGGGACGATGCAGCAGATAACACAAGATCTTCTCGACTGAGGCCAGGGCTGAACGCACGGAGACACTTAGGAGCAGTAGCGGAACAGTCAGGGAAGGCATCTGCAGTGCACACGTTTGATACCCTGAGTTCTAATTTGCAAAAGTGCTGCGCACTCACAGGTGCAACTGAAATCAACGGGAACTGAAGTTTGAACATAGAAAGTGCTCTGAAAAAAAACACATCCCAGGTGTCCTGGGGCACCCAAATTAGTGGATACTTTTGACCTTAATCTCGGTCTCAGTTCCCTATCTGTAAAAGAGGGTGTTTGCGAAGCATTCAGGTACTACATTGATGGGTGCCCCAGAATAGCCCACGAGTTAATTAATCCTTCTGTCTTTACAGCAGGGTTTGACTAGTGTGCGGTAAAGAAGGCCCAGCCTTACATATTGAACAAGGAGTAAACAAAATATTGAGTAGCTGCTCATAAAGCGAGGCAGGGTTGTGTGGGGAAAATAGCATGTGATCATGCAATTAACGTCTGTATCATGATGTGTTTGCACAAGGCGGCCAAATTCAGGTTGCACAGGCAGGCTTATTACTGGTATTTCCCAGCTTTTCAGTGCTTCCCCGTAATGCCGGTCCTTTCAGCATAGTTTCTGTGCGCGCTCAGTATACGTGTATAGAGCACTCCTCTAACAAAGGCTCTGTGCCCCAGGGACAGCTGCAAGCACCCTGCAGCTCTCCCTCCCTCCCGCCGAACGGAGCCGCTCAGTGGCGATGCTCACCCCACACAGAGACTCCTGAGTGCTCTGCTCCACACGCACGTCGAGCTTCACCCCGTGCTCAGCTCAGAAGGCTGCCGTGCAGACGGATGTTAATCTGGACACTACTGACCACCCCGTGCTGTGCAAACACAGGGGGAGGATCCAGGCCTAGGCACTAACGTTACAGTGCGCCACGGCCGCCCAGGGGATAACCACCACCACAAAGAGGGGTGACTCTGAAGTTTGCCCATTCTTGCCACTCCCTGGGCGAAGAGCAGCCCTCCCATCATTTTCTCCCAGTCAACCTCCAATGCCCCATGCACACTCCTAGTCTGACATCCTGCACACCACAGGCCAGGGCACTTCCCGGGGCAATTCCTGTTGGGACTAGTGCAGACCTCTTCGAAAAACATTCCATCTGGATTTTAAAAGGTCCAGTGACCGAGAATCTCCCCAGCCCTTGGGGAAGTGCCGTTTGCTAGCATCATTCTCCTCATTGTATTGTAGCATTTGGAGCAGTGTCTGAAGAACATGATGAGCCACATCTTTCTGTTGTTTATGGTAGTGCTTAGGGACCCTAAGGGAGATCATGGCCCCACTGTGTTGTACATACAGAGTAAGCAGCCACCCATCCCACAGAGCTCTCTTTAAACGGGCAAGAGGTGAGCCAAAGGAAATAATATCATCCCCATGTTACAGGTAAGATACTGAGGCACAGAGATTAAGCAACTTGCCCAAGGTCACCCTGGCAGTCTGTGGCAGAGCCAAGAATTAAATCGAGATCTCCTGAGTCCCAGTCCAGGGCTTCAACCACAAGACGGTCCTCCCCCCTATGAATACAGCCCCGAGCATGCTGACTGCACTCACTATTCTAAAAGCCTCCTCGCTATATTTAGGATGCAGCTCTGGCTATACAGAGTAGTGCGGTTCGGGTACGTCTACACTTAAAGAGCTGCAGTGGCGCTGTAGTGACAGGAGGGGCTGTCCCAACGCTGTAATTAACCCCCCTCCCGAAGAGGCAGCAGCACTGTTTACACAGCTCAGCTCAGTGACATCTCTGAGGCCTGTCCATTTTCCACACACCTGAGAGACAGAGCGATGCTGATGTACGTCTCCACTGCAGACCAGCCCTTAGTATTCCTCATTCTACTAAGTTGTATCAGAGATTTGAGTCTACAAGCGCTCAAAAAAACTCAAACGTGGAACCAAATTCAAAACAAAAAGAGAAGGTCACAAAGAAAATCTTTCCGAACCCTCCAAACCTGCAGGGCTGGGAACATCCTCCCTGTGGCCACAGTGCAAGGCCAAACTGTGGGAAACTGTGTCAGACACACGATATGGTTTCCGCACAGCTAGAGAAAGACTGTGTGAAATGTTTGAAAAACCCTCGATTTTTAAAAGATATAAAGTAAAAACTTTCCAAAGCCATCAATTCACTCGGACGGGTTTCACTCTCTCTGTTGTACAAGGGAATGATGATATGAGGCTTGACACAGAGGGCAATGCTTTCTAAAGGTGATTTTTATCTTATTAGTCTGTACTTGAGCTGAAGGTGAGAAACTGCCCACATTGCTGCAGTATTACAGAAAACTGCATGTCTGGTCACTTAGTACCAGCAGCTAGTCAATTTCATCAGCAGCGTGAAAGTGATGGGTCATCATGAATTTACAACAGAAAAACGACACAGCTGACAATGGTATTTGAAGCAAGGGATGTTGCCCCCTGACTCATCTACAAAGAAAAAAAAAAAGAGAGAGAAACTAAGGGTATCAGAATCTGAGTAATATCTTTCTCAAGGAGCTGAACCCTTTCCAGAGTAAGGTACTACTATGTGAGTAAGAGAATCAGAATCTGGCCATAATTAGCATGGAAGCAGATATGGGTTAACTAGTCAGGGAATGAAACTAAGATATGGGCATTAGAGGAGCATGAGTAAATGGAACTAGTGAAGCATTAAGACAGACAGGAGAAGAGATGGACACAGAAATATGGGGTGGACAAGAACGAGAAGACAAGACCCAGGACATCTGCTTCTGGAGAGCACAGAGAATTTCTCTCTGTTCATTCAAGCAGAGTGGAAGACAAACAAAGAAAAGCAAAAAACAATCAATAATCACCCCCAGTGCTCCTCTCTTACCAATTTTACACCAGTGTGACTCCACGGACTCAAGGGGAGTTGCTCCTGATTCATACCTGGGTTGGGGAGAGGAGAATCAGATATTGGATGTTGGAAGATGTTTCCATAACTCTGTCAGCAACAGTTTCGGCTTCTGTTAATTAAAATAATTAGAAAATCAGAGAGTCTGGTCAATATTTGAATTGCTACAGAATGAACAAAAGAAAACTCTCAAACCACACTCCAGAAAAACTGTTCGAGGAATGATTAGTTTGTGTGTGGACCCGTCACACCAGTCTGTTTTTCTGTAGTGGTTTTCCGTACTTTGTTGGTTCTCAAATCACCTGGGCCAATTTCAAACCATGTTTAGATCAGGAGCTTCTGTTCTGCCCATCCCATAACACAAGAACAAGGGGACGTGCAATGAAACTAAAAAGTGGGAAATTCAAAGCTGATAGAAGGAAACACTTTTTCACACAATGCGTAAACAAACTGTGGAACTCATTGCCACAGGATGCCACTGAAGCCAAGAATTTAACAAGATCCTCAAAAAGACTGGGCTTTTGTATATCTCACAAAAATATCCAGAGTTAGAACAGCGATGGCTTACACTTTTCGGAAGAAATATTAAACCTCAAACCCAAATACTGAACCTAAAGCTTCAGAGTTTAAGACAATCTGTGACCACTAGGAATTAGAATGGCTCTGTTGCTCACTGCTTGATGTCATCCCACAGGGATCACCCCCTTCTCACACATGCATGAATCCAAATCCAGGACAACCCAGATTGTGTTACATATTACAACAGAGGTTTTTTAAAAAAAATATGAGCATATGCTTTCAAAATTCCAAACAATCTTAGGAAAACAATATCACTGCATTGAACTATTCCCAGTGGCAATTTTACATGGAATCTTTTGAAATGCCTTTATGGATTTTTTTTTAAATATGTAACATTTCTTACATGTTATTTAGGAGTTTCCACCTTAGTGGTAAAACTATAGTTAATTTCTGATCTGTTGCCTATACAAATTTACAAAAGGTGCATGCCTGGACTACTCTTTAAGGCCTGATCTTTTAAAATATTGGGGTCATGGTTATATCATTGTGCACACTAATTACCATAATTAGTTATGTGTCTGTCCAGTTATCTGATCTGTGAGCATAACTGCCATAATTGGCAGCAATTTAAACAACTCACGGCCTATCTTCCCCTTTCCTATGACAGTTTTTCTCCGCATTAGATCCTACACATCGAGATGCCTCTCCACTGAAAGTTGCATTTCCTTTACAGGGATGTATTCAGTTCAGCCGACACGGAGAATCTGACCCTGCAAAAACACCACACGTGCCTGGAACACTATCAGAAAGCCAAGCATGCTAACTCCACAGCAGGCTTGCTATCTATGGGGGAACCTAGATTAACATGAGAGAAATCCCACCTTCGAACACTTCCAGCTCTGCTACTAGCAAGTGTGGGGCTGCTCCAGAACTGGGGGTCAGGGCTGGCTCCCACCTTTCTGAATGCTCCATGACCCCTGAAGGAAGCTGCCTCTCCATACAGACTGAGAAGTTCACAGGAGCCTCGGATACCCCAAGATTGTTATTTCTTGGTATGGACACCAGTATGAAACAAAAGGACACTGGAGAATCATAAAATCATAGGACTGGAAGGGACCTTGATAGGTCATCCAGTCCAGCTAAGTATTATCTAGACCATCGCTGACAGGTGTTTGTCTAACCTGTCCTTTAAAACCTCTAATGATGGAGATTTCACAAACTCCCTGGGTAATTTGTTCCAGTGCTTAACCACCCTGGCAGGTAGGAAATTTTTCCAAATGTCCAACCTAAACTGCCCTTGCTGCAGCTTAAGCCCCTTGCTTCTTGTCCTATCCTCGGTTGTTATGAACAATTTATCACTCTACTTTTTATAACAATCCTTTATGTACTTGAAGACTTATGTCCCCCTATCAGTCTTCTCTTCTCTTCAGTTCCCAGACTAAAGAAACCCAATTTTTTCCATCTTTCATCAGCCACGTTTTCTAGGCCTTTAGTCATCTTGGTTGCTTTCCTCTGGACTTTCTCCAATTTATCCACATCTTTCCCCAAGTGTGGTGCCCAGAACTGGACACAATACTCCAGCTGAGGCCTTATCAGTTCTGAGAAGAGTGAAAGAATTCTTGTATCTTGTTTATGCCAATACATCCCAGAATGATGTTTGGATTGTTTGCAACAGTATTACACTGTTGATTCATATTTAGTTGAGATCCACCAGATGCCTTTCCACAGTACTCCTTCCTAGGCAGTCATTTCCCATTTTGTATGTGTGCAATTGATTGTTCCTTCCTAAGCAGAGTACTTTGCATTTGTCCTTATTGAATTTGTCAAGATCATTTTAAATTCTAATCCTGTCCTCCAAACCGGTTGTAACCCCTCCCACCTTGATATTGTCCACAAAATGTAAGTGTACTCTCTATGCCATTACCCAAATCATTTATGAAGATATTGAATAGAACCGGACCCAGAACTGAGCCCCACAGGACACCACTCGATATGCCCTTCCAGCTTGGCTGTGAATCATTGATAACTGCTCTCGGACTATGGTTTGCAGGGTCTAGGCTAGATTTAGCTAGTTTGTTTATGAGAAGTTCATGAGAGACAGTATCAAAAGCCTTACTAGAGATACATCACATCTACTGCTTCCCTCTATCCACGAGTTTTGTCACCCTATCAAAGACCGATATTAGGTTGGTTTGACATGATTTGTTCTTGACAAATCCATGCTGACCGTTACTTATCACCTTATTATCTTCCAGGTGCTTACAAACTGATTGTTTGCTCAATTACCTTGCCGGGTACCTAAATGAAGCTTTCTAGTCTATAATTCCCCAGGTTGTCCTTATTCCCCTTTGTATAGCTAGGTACCAGTTTGCCCTTTTCCTGTCCTCTGGGATCTTTCCCATCCTCCAGCCTAGACCATTGGGATCCCAGAGGTAATTCAACCAGTTACCACCCTTACGCTATAGCTAATTTGCATGCAACAATTTCATTGGCTGTATAAGGGAGACTACACCGATCATACATTACTTGGCTTAACTGCTACACCCATACAACAGCACAAGCTTGCAGCATCTAGTGAATATTTAATTATTGATACAAAGGTGAAGGGCTCCAGCAGGAGGAAGACAGATTGACTCTAGTCCAGGGCTTAGGGCACTAGCCTGGCATGTTGGAGACCCAGGTTAATGTCCCTGCTCTGAGCCAGGCAGACTTAAACCTTGGTTTCCTACATCTCAGATGCCTGCCCTATCCGAATATTGGCTGTTCTGGGGCAGAGGATCGCTAATTTTGAAAGTGCTCAGATTCATTCAGATGCAGAATGAAAACAAATGTTGAAACCTTAAAATGTTTCACTAAATGGAATTCTTGTTTTCTGGCCAGCCCTAGCCGGTCTGCCCAGAAAGGAGGGGTGAGGGTGGACCCTGCACTGCCTTTCCATGGTGGGGGGCAGCCATTTGGCTACCATTTGCACTGAGTCCTGAAGAGCCCATCAAAGGCTTAGTTTGAGAGAGTGATTTTTTCTTCCCTGGCTCGCAGCTCTCTCCCCACCTGACTGATACTCGGTAGCTGTGTTTACTCCCAGTTTGGCTGGTTCTCTGAGTTGTTTTTGACCATTTTTACTCTCTGGCATAGAGATGTGTCTGCAATGCAGCTGTTCTAGGGTTTCTTGCTCATTTTTACTTCCTCATTAAGGAAACAGGTTAATTTTCTTCTCCGGAAAGAGGACTGGAGAGTGTTGCTGGAATGATTTAACAGGAACCACAAAGAAACTACCTTTGCATCATGTAGGTATACGCAAGCAGGCAGGACAGAGGATAACTGGACAACCACGGCTTTGTGTTCATCAGCTACCTAATAAATGCGTTTGCTCCATAAACATCACCAATGACCAGGCAGAAAAGTTCACTTCCATTAATAAAAAAAAACCTTGTGCCAGGCTGCAGTGCTCTAGTGTTAATTGCATGATAGCTGAGCATGAAACACAAAATCTGGTTGATTATAACATGATTTTTAATACCTTCCCCCGGAAATTTGTTACTCTAAAAGCCCCATCCCAATTCATGCAGCTGGATGACACCTGGATGATGGTTTTTCCCACGACCCATTCTGCCACACTACAACTAATTCATAGGATAAATGTTTTTCAGCACTAGAAGGTAATTCATCTAAAAGGCTTGATCCTGCATAGGGACCAAGGCTCACACACACAAGCACAAGGTTACCAATCGTGAAAATGGGATGGCCAGGGGCAAAGCACTGCTGGCCACTGATCCCACTGCTGGGAAAACAGGTTACTCTGATTTCAAGGCCGAAGAGAAGGGCGTGTAACCAAGCCCCCCATTCATATGAAGAGCAGGGCACTGACTCCCCGGCCTCCTCAGAGAAACACAAACCTTGACCTTTCATCCTGAGCCGGACAGCAAGGGAGCTCCACTTGCTTCTGCTCAGAGCAGAGGAGTATGCCCATTGCATAACCTCGCTTGGGTCCATATAAATCAACAATGGCCCATACACAGCATGGTGAAAGCTCCTGTGATGCAGCTACCAACTAACCTCATGCCTTTGGGGAGAATTTCTTTCCTCATTCCAACAAGTGATCAGTTCACACCCTTCTCCACCAAGATTAATGCCTGTGATTTCTAGCCTCGCTACTGGTACAACTGCGTTGTCAGGCAAATCCAAAGTGAGCCCCTAGGCACCGTCCTCTGGTCTGCAAACTGGCCAGAAATGTCTGGGTAAGAAATATCCATGTGCAGCAAAGCTCTCTGCTAGAGAGAGAGTTACCCCCATCCCCAGCATGGGGGGAGGCGGCACAGAGATGGCAAAGGGGGTAGCAGAGCAGCACAGGAACCCCACCCCCCACCCCAAGATCCCTCCAACTGCCCTCAACTGCGTCCCGAGGTTACTTTGAATCTTGCTAGGATAAACGGACTTCACCGTTTAGGGTGCGCAATAGACACCTGGCTCCATGGATATATGTTACATTAAGAACAACATGGTAAACATATAGTACATGAACATTTTATTATAATGAATATCAGTGAGCAGAAATCAATAAAAGTTAAACATCGTCCTAGGAACGGGGAAGACAATTGCTATCAAGGACCATGCAAAGACACACTAAACGGCTGCTGTCAAGAGTCGGCAGTATATTTAAATAAACTACGTACATCACTCTGACAAGCTCACCAGCTTTTACATACTATGTGAAGGACGCTGTATATCCTCAAACATGACACTCCATGGTATTGGGGTATTACCCATGACATGTTAATAATACATGGTACACACAGAGGGTCTGGGCACCTCACAGACATGGGTAACATGCTATAGGTGGCTCTGAGAACGACCCTAGGTGTGGCAGATGATTTAAGCCATTTAGACTGCAACAATCTAACAAGTGATTTGTTAAAACATCATTTAACAGTTCAACGTTACCCTTAGCAGAAAGCATGATGGGAGGGTCTCTGGCCAACAGCCAGCTTGGCTCACCAAACTCCCCTTCACCCACTTGGATGCTTTCAGGGCACTCCGTGACCGTACTATATATGGGACTGCCCAGGTGGCAGGCTCAGACTCTGGCCTTGAGCTGGTGTTGGGTGCCAATGGCATTATTACTTCTGCTGCATCTTCCGCACCCCCAGCAAGAGAATCCCTGGAGCCATTGTTAGACTGACTTTAGAGGAAGCTGCTAACCAGCCTTTATCCCTGACTATTGTTTTGAAGATGCGCCCATAATGTGCCGTGTCCCACAGAAGAAGATTAACAGGAATTTGGAAAAGGGACATGGAAATAAGCATCCCAGTTCTGATTTCAGAAAGGGAACAGATCAGCAATAGGGGGCACAGCATAACCCCGGGATAGTGCAGAAACATTGCTTGGGACAAGCACTCTCCGGAATGGAAAAGGGGACATTTTCCCATGTTGGGATGGCAACAGTGTTTAATCACAATAAGATTGTTCCCAATATAAACTGTCCCTACTGCATATGGTCTGTGACTACGGTGCTTTGGGCTCTGAAGACATAACGGGGTTAGGAAAACGTCGGCTCTTCACTGTGAAGCACTTTGAAAATACAAAGAGCTGCATCAGTGCTAAGCATTAACGTTTAAAAACAATATAGAGTGTTACAATAATAACGGCCCAATTCCCTTTCCCCCATGCAAACAGCAGGTGTGCCCGCTCTGCCGGGGAGGGGCCAGGGTGAGAGAGAAGGGCCGGAGCCCTCCCCTGAAAGCCAGCGTGAGAACTTGGCACAACCATGCAACTGCTCCGTGCTCATCTGGGGGGAGCTCTCCCTTCAGGCAGGGAGGCTATCTCCTCTCCCTGAAGAGCCCAGCTGCAGGGACCTGGCGGCGTAGGGTCACAGATAACAGGGGGGCTTCACTGGTTTGGTTATGCATGGGAATTTCCACATTCAAGCTTATCCACCCTCAGCCTGGCACCTCTTGGCAGTCCCCCATTTCTAGCATACTGTGCCTATGCTCAGGACACCGGAAAGAGGAGGCTTGTCCTTCACTGAAGAACTTTAAGGCGTCCAATCCAGCAGACATCAGAATTTTCTTTGAAAACTTTTTTTTTTTTTTTTTTTTTTAAACACCACCTAGCCCTTTGACAAACAAGCTAGCGAGAGCAAACAGCCACGATGACATTGCTCTCCTAGAAATACAAAAAACTCCACCTCTCTTTGCAGGACTTCTCTCTGATGGAATGACATACCCTATTCCTTTGATATATTCAGTGACCTAGGCAACCAATTCTTCAAAGCAGGCCTCAGCTCAGGCTGGAATTGCACAAACAATGACCAAGTATAACCAGGGCCGGCTCTACCATTTTTGCCGCCCCATGCAAAAAAAAAAAAAAAAGCCGCCCGGACTGCGCCACCCCAAGAATGGACGGAATGCCTCCCCTTAGCATGTGCCACCCCAGACACGTGCTTCCTCCGCTGGTGCCGGCGCTAAGTATAACAAATGCCAACCCTCCGGTTATAGCACAAGGGGAAGCATCTCCTCTGCCCAGAAACGCCGTAACAGCACCCTAACAGCATGTTGGGGAACGTTTTTAAGACCCACTTTTGAATGGGAGCCTAATTTCCCAGAATGCAACCCTTTCGGCTCTGTTAACTTTGCTTTCCCTTCATGAAATCACTTCCCATTTAGGTTAGGGGTGCAATCATTATTCTGAATTCTCTCAACATCGTTCACTCAAAACCAACCCCGCCCAGCCTTGCACTCCCCAAGCACCGGCGACATCACTTCTTCACAAACTGCCCACAGAGCTGGTCCTGACAGTGGAGTCACTTCTGGGCAGCATCACCTTATACTGGAAGGGAAGTGTTTACAACTGGGGGCTTCCTAGACTCCTTGCCTCTTCTGTCTTACTCCTCCCCCAGACGTACTAATCTCCTTCCAAAGGACAATCCAGGTGAGAAGGCCACCCTGCAGGGCTACCGTGGCATCTGGCAGCCTCTCTGAAGATGTACTGCAGCAAGATGCTGCTAGAGAGATGGCACATTGTCAGTGCAATACATCAACCGCCATGCAGCAGGCAGGAACGGGAGCCCAGGAAACGTCCTTTACAATAACTTACAAAATAAAAGCTTATGCGAACTTTGTTGGGGATTGAGTGCTTTTGCTGCATGAAGGATCAGAGGCTGTCACAAGGAAGTCACATCAATTGAGGCCAGCGAGTATAATACAAAGCTGTATCCACTGTGTCAAAGTATTTTACATTTGTTCACGGCTTTATGATACAAGAAAATTCAGACAACTCAAAACCAAGGGGAAAGAGAAACAAGCCACAGGAAATAAGTGAAAGGGAACCTGCAAAGCAGAGCATGCCAACCAGAGGAGAACCATGCAGAGCCAGCAATGACACCAGTCTGTCCCTAGCTGTGTCACAAGCCCGTCTCTGGAGTTCCCTTTCCCCATTCCTGGCTGATCTGTCAGTCAACTTCGGCTGTCTTGGCCTGGGTCTTCTACTTTTAAAGTGATTAGCTCTGGTAAGTTCTCTGACCGAGATACCTTACAAGGGCCATCATTTTCAGAAAGCACGAAGCACCCACCTTCTGAAAATCAGGCCCCTTAGAATGATCTGAAGCTGGGCACCCAAAATGAAGGCATCAAAAATGACCAATTGTGTTAGGAAATCTCGTCCCCTCTGCCATGTGAACAAGGGGCCCACTTGACCTGGCCGTAGCCCTCAGCCATTGCTTAGCCTGCTTATGCCTAGCACCAGCTCTGCCGTCAAGTGCATGGTGTTCTTTTGCATTATGCAAAACGTTGTCCCTAAGTTGTATGGTCAGGGGGATACACACACTTTTTCAAATTTCCCTTATGCACGGTTATTTCTTTGGGAGGGGGGCTGTGACGCTGGCAGTACAGGTGCCAGCTCATGCCAGGATCCCCGTGTCTCAACTGAACGCTAACTAGCTGGAATGAGTCTGGCTCACCTGAGTGTCAGTGTCGTTAAATAGGCATTAGAAGTATAAGAATGTGTTTAGTGCTTAGACTGTATGGAAGGATTGTGGGTGGCCACCTGCATTTCTCTCACTTATAACAGCTGTATCCCATTACTGTAAGGGAATATTTGAGCAGCTGCATTGTGTGCCACTGCGACTGTGTAAATCACCAGAGAGGAGAGAGACATTAAGTAGTACGAAGCGCTGGTCTCCAACAGAAGGTGTTACGTCCTGCCTAACAGGAAAAGACCAGATGAGCTATTGTGGGACGATAAAGGGGACAAAGGGCATTGGTTGTTCTGCCCTTCCCCCAGAAGAATGAGGCATGCAAGTGGTTTCCTCCCAACACCTGAGTTTGCAGCTCAGAGCACAAGGGAGCAGGGGGACAGAAACCCCTTACAAGGAGGAAATGTATCTTTCTGCTGCTTGGACTCTGAGGGCTAGATTTATTAGGCACATGTGAGGTCATAAATGCTGTCACACCGCACTGTAAGAGAGACAAGGTGGGGGAGAGAATATCTTTTATTGGACCAACTTCTGGTGGTGAGAGAAACAAGCTTTCAGCCACACAGAGCTCTTCCTCAGGTCTGGGAAAAGTACCCAGAATGTCACCTTTCCCAGACCTGAAGAGCAGCTCTGGGTAAGCTCAAAAGCTTGTCCCTCTAACCAGCAGAAGATAAGTCCAATATCTTGGTCCAATAAGATATTCCCTCCCTCACCTTGTCTCTCAGATATCCTGGGACCGACACGGCAAACATGGAAGATATCATGGCAAGGAATCAAGTGGGCATTGTTCAGTAAAAGAATATTGTGAGTAGCCTACTATGCTTAGATATCATGACAATGAGCAAGACAAAAATACACCTGGACATAGCTGGCTAGTGTCCTCCCCACTAATCCCACCTTCCTAGCTGGTGCTGACTGGAAATATTCTTGCAACCGGAGGACATCTCTGGTCCCAGGGCACTACGTGTTTTCTTCTCCCTGGGCATATTGATTTGAACAGCTAGGGGAGGCGAGCAGTAGTTATCCAAGATCAGCAGCATCTCTATCTTTAATTCACTAAACAGTTCAGTAAACCTGTAACAAACAGTTTAAAAGAAAAGACCAAAGCTATTGGGTAACAAAAGAAAGGAAAACAAATGGACCTAAAAATCGGGACAGATTAAAGACAAAGATTCTTAGGACTCCAGAAGGAACAGAAACAAAGGCCTTAATGTTGTACAAGCTTCTTATTAATCCTAAATTCAACTATGACATACCCAGGAGTTAAAGGTGATCACAGCCCCAGGGGAAAGCCTGCAGGCTGCCCCAGCAACACGCATCCTCACACTATGGCATGTAATGCTGACTGATGACACAAGTTTCCAGTACACCACAATGATAACGATATCACAACAATCACCAGGTCAGGCGACCCACTGCCCAACTGCAGCTGAAATATATTCACTCTACCAGAGCCAAAAGTACTTTAAAAAGATGCACAGGTTACTGGAAACGGTGGTAATCACGAGCTCAATACATGAACTCAAGAGCCACAACAAGCTAACACACTCTTGGTAAGACTCCCACTCATAGACAGTAAACGCTTTTTTATCCGGCATGTTGGGGGATTGGGGGTGCCAGTAAGTGAAAAATACCAGTTAACTAAGAGGGAGGGAGTTTGGGTAGGGGAGGAGGTGTGGGGCTGGGGGTTGGGGCACAGGAGGGAGTGCGGGGGGGAGAGGCTCTGGGAGGGAGTTTGGATGCAGGAGGGGGCTCGGGGCAGGGGGTTAGGACGTGGGAGGGATTTCAGGTTGCCAGATTCAGGGGGTGCTCATCTCGGGCGGCTCCCCGCAAGCAGCGATCTGTCCCTGATGCTTCTAGGCAGAGGCACAGCTAAGAGGCTCTGCACGCTGCCCCTGCCCCGAGCACTGGCTCCGCAGCTCCGATTGGCTGGAAACCTTTACCATCAGCATATGGTATCCAGTAGTCTTTTGTCTCTTTGTTAACATTTACCCTTTAGCGGGTCACAAAGATAAAGGCCAAACATTTTTTCAGAAGTGAGTGCCTAAAATTAGACTCCTAAATCTGTATTTTAGCATCTATGTAAATAGTCTGATTATCAAAAGAGTTGAACAGTCCCCTTGAGGTCACTGATTTAGGTGCCTAAATATGGACCTAGGAACCTAACTTTATGGACCAATTTTTTTAAAATCTTGGCCAAATTCTTCACCTACTTAACTCACAAATAACAAAGCGCCTAGGTGTACAGGAAACCACTCTGACAAATCAGTCTGTCAAGATCACCCGAAAAGTATCCCCGACCATACAAGAACACTTCCATTCCACATACGCGCCTCTGTGAAGCAAGTTATATTCACCACTTTGCATGCTGGCTTGTGACATATTTCTGTGTTCCGACATTTAAAAACAGAAGTTGATGGTCCTTAGAATAAATATATCCTAGAATAATAACCATCATCACACCCTTCATAGTGATTGCGCCACCCCTTCCATGACATGCCAAAACATTCTTCCCCTCTGACCACCTATTGAACTTAATGGCCCTATTTAATATCAGTGGCAATTGTATGGGTTGGGGAAAGAATCTAACCTGCACAGCGGTGGAGAGTAACTTTTTGGTTTGAAGAGACCTGAAATTTGTCCGATTGGTTTGGCATTGCTGGATGTCCACTGCTTACCCAATGCTTCTGGGGGGAAGTTCCCTCTCCGAACAGCTTTCCCAGATCCCCCAGCAAGTGCATAACGTATGTCTTTAGCTCTTTCCAGTTTAATCTTTTGCTGTTCAATCTGTCCCGTGGACCCATGTCACAGTAAATCTGCATTGGCACATGCATGGTCTCATGGACAGTGCTCGCCCGTTCCTTGTTCTACCAAATGGCTTGCCCAGCACTGTTGCCGTGTGGGCAGAAATAGAATCACATGTTCATAAACCTCCAGGTTTCCCTTTCCTCTATTATTCCAAATATTGTCTGTGTGACACAGGGGTTTCTAGAGAGGCCATGGGGAGTACAGACGCTTGATGTCAAACCTTCAACTCTGCCCAACCTGGTCTGAAGAGGAAATGGACCTTGTCGTATTCTAGGGCCGAACACTTCACACTCTGTGATCCATAAGCAATTCCACAGTCCCACAGCTGGTTCAGCTTTGGCATCACATTGAAGTGTACTTATTGCGGGATGAAGATGCACCATCCACATGGCACAAGGAGATTTATGTCACCCATCTTCTCTTGATAACTGAGCAGTTAAGCTCCAAGGCGCACACGCTTAGCGTTTATCCAAATGGATCAAATGATGTCTTGGGCAATAAAACCTACATTGAATAAATTGGTAAGTACAGCGGCACTCATTAAAAACAAACATCGAAAAGCAATAGACTTGTAAAAATTGGATATCCCTTCCCCGTCCCCTAATCTACCCAGTCTCTTACAGACAGGCTTCTGAATGGATTTCTCTCTCTCAAAACACAACTCTTCCTCTCCCTGATATGATATGCTTGAATTATTCTTTGCTTTGGGGAGCCATGTTATTAGTTCTTCAATAGATTTATACGCACAAAACAACCAAGGGATTAGGAGGATGTAGAATTTTGTCTAGAGAGCACCTTGCTTTTTGTATTTTCTTTTTTGTTTATATTCTGTTTGGTTTGGTTTTGGGGGGAGGTTATAAGAAAGTAAAGCATGGCAAATTTGGAGTAAAATGTTTTTGGTTTTTAGTTTAAACTTTTCTCAGTGCAGTTTCTTTTTCAAAGACCAGGAGCCAGACTTGGGAATGTTATTACAGTAGAATCCTGAGGCCCACCCTTTTCACACATAAGGCTAAAGCATAGATGTCATATATTGCATATGAGGAAAGATACATTTGTATTAGTGAGGGGTACCTTAAAGTATGTATTCGTCCAGCAGTTCAATTTAACATTCCCAATTCTACATCATTTTTAACTGAGCTCTGCCATACCTTCCCAATCCGGGATGCATCACAGATGCTAGGAACACTGTGAAGAATGTCTAAATGAATGCAGTATCAGGAAATGTATGCTTAAAAAAAAGTAACATTTAAGCTGCTGCCAGAAATATGTATTTAAATAAATAATGGACATAATGTTTATAACTTTCTTCTTTGGAACCTAACTTTCTACCACTAGTTACACCCAATGTAGGTTGCCCGAAAAGTGATATTTTTTCAGTCAAAGTAAAAAGGCATACCATCGTCTCTGTAAAAGAGCTTTTATAACTTTGCTGATCCTGTGAGAAACTTCCATTTGTTTCTATGGCAATAGAAAGCATCGTGGTGCTCTTGTCACAATTATAGCTTCTGAAGCTCCCGTGAAAGGAATGGCTCCCAACTCAGGCAACCAAAGATTAGCATGGTTGTTATTCCAACTTCATGGACCAGCTGCCAAGCAAATCCTTGGTTTAAAAAACTGAAGGGACGGTTTATTCCTGAGACTTCTGTATGAGTATGCCATGCAGCACACTACACACCCCACTACCACCAGACAACCCACTTGTGACTTGGAATTAGGCTCCCCTCCTTTCAAAATGACAACTTGCATGTGAACAATGATGAGCCTCTTTCTTGGGTCACGACAGGCTTCTGCTGCCCTACATGCGCCAGTCACCCGTTCATGACCTAGAGCCTCTCTTCAGAAGTGGGGCTTCATTGCAGCCACTAGTTTAGCCTTGACGTTTTCCCATCCAAGTACCAGCCCAGTACCTGCTTAACGTAAGAGATCCCACACATTCACAGCCTGGGTGGTAACGAGGTATAATGTGTGCGCTGAAACCGGGATATACTATCGTGCTAGGAGTGTTTATGTTTCCCCATTAACCAGTATGCACCAGCCACAATGGATACTCATGACCATGTCTGAACTGGTGTCTGTTAACTTAACTCCATTTTCAGAATCCTTAATTTTCAGTTGCCCTGCTGAAGAGGTTTCATGTGCATGACGACTCGAGAGGACTGATGGGACAGGGCAATTTTATTTTTGGAGTGAGAACACATGCTGATTTTTATTTACCTTTTTTTAGACAGACACATGTATGTCATGCCGCAGAGAGCAAAAATTATAAACCTGACTTCCCTATAACTCAACATATATTCAGTAGACAGCTCTCCACCTCAGCCCACAACTTTTCTAGGTGAAACAGTGGAGAATCACACCCAAGTGAACCCAGGCAATAGCTTAATGATGTAGCCTACACCATTATCCCCCTTGTTTCATTTTGAACGAGACATCATCAAAAATACAGTGTGAAAGAAAAGGCCTTACATAAACGTAATAATGTGTTTCTTAAACAGGCTTCATCTTGATAGGTTTTAAAATAACTTCTCTATCAAGAAGAAGTTTCCAGAAGATCAGATGTTTGAATTATAACCAGCTCCTAAATAGAAACATGTCTATAAATTCTCTTGTTTGTAAGATGACATCAATCATAAAGACACACTTATTTTTAATTTTGCTGCTGGATGAATGTTGAATGGGTGTTGAAAAAGACTCATAGCAATCAGCTATTTTACAGAATGTTTTTTATACTGAATGGTCTGTAAATTAATGAGACGATGTCCTCTCAAGACCATTTCACCCAGATAAGACCATGCCAGCTTCCGAAAAAATAGTCTCCTGGATCCAGAGATTTGATATTGGGAGGGGGTGGGCACAGACTTACAGTCTCTGCAGTATGGTAAATGCCACATTTTTAAATTGCTGATTTAAGCGGGACTTTTCTAAGTTGACTCTCAGCAAATTTGAGCGACTTTGAATCTGAATACTAATACTGAACTTTCTGTACCTACCCGTCGGCATAGATACTCCACCTCCCCACTGTCTCCGCCGGGGGGTAGGTTGGTGTACCTGCGTCACTCAGGCTTCAGAGTCAAGCTTCTGACTACCAAACTAGTTCTGTCCAAGTCTGCATTATAACATCTCTGTTCGGGGGGAGGGAGGGAGCGCGTGCTAGGAAAGAATTGGTCACCACACAAGAATTGAAATTCTAGGGGGAATCTTTATTATTGGCTCTGGAGTTTTGCTTCAGAATTATTTAATTTGGTTTCAATACTTAGGGATTCAACCAATTCCAAATTAGAGATTTGATTAACTTTGGTAAAATACTTTAGTTGGCAATTATAACCAGACAGACAGACACCTCAGAATGTATAAGGGACTGGTTATTTTTAGTATTCATTTGGTGATTTAACTCCAATCCAAAATTAAGACTAATTAGTTAATTTGACCTTGATCAGATAATGACTGAACATTTGTAGAGCTTTACTCTCAATTTAGTTCAATGCTATCAAGAGTCGTTTTAACTTTGTGATCTCTTCTCTTGGTTTTATTTCAGTGTTTTAATAAAATTTATAAAAGGATGCTGCAACAAGCACCATGGGTCCAGAATGATTGAGGGGACACCACCCAGTCAACCTAAAAGCAGGATCCTTCATTTTTGCCAATATATAAATGATCTGCAGGTGTATTTGTTTACAATTTAGTGTCCTCCGTTATCCCACTTACATTGTTATAGACCTGTCTCTGACTGGTTATCTTTAACGAAAAACATATCAGGTAATTAACTAAATCCAAACTATAGCTAGAGGAGATCTCTGCTTCTATCCTCTGCTATAATAAAGGAAGTCCCCTTTCTGAAATAAACACCATTACTCCTTTCTAGATGGTTGGAACAGTTACTGGTGAGCATCTCTTTGTACAATACTCTATATAGGCAATTGAAAATTACAGTAATATAGATGTAGATGTAGCAAGTCCCACTGGATAATTTACACTTTCCCCAGACTGTCTCAAACTGAGCCACCGTGTTTGATGCCTTTACCAAAACTCCTGCTTCTTTAATTTCACAGCAACGACCAACTGGTCTGATGTTGTGATTAAATTCTTAGCATCACCACTTGCAGGATCAATATTTCCAATGGTGGCATGTGGTTAAACGAAGACGGGTGTCTGAGCTAGGGCTGGTCAAAAGTTAATGCTTCCACCATGCACCGTGGAAGCTCAGCAAGAGGGGAGAGGCAACCCTAGTGCATCGTGGGATATATAGTCTGTCTCCAAGGAGCCCCGCCCAGAGAGGAGAATGAGGGCATGAGGCACTGAACCACAACTCCCATGAAGCACTGCAGTGACATTTCCACATTGACATTTTCAGTTTTCAGCCAAAAAGTTGAGTTTTCATTTTTCACTGGAAAAAAAAATCTAAATTTTCTGTACAAAATTTCAATTTTTTTCCCCATGCGTAAAAACAATTTTCCAACCTGAAGAGCTGGGTTCTGTCCCCAATTTACCCACAAACACCCCGTATGATTTGGCACCTCTCTAGTGATTCACTTGCCTCATCTCCATTTCTCTAGAATGCAAACGATGGACCATAAGGATGGCTACCAAACCTCCACAGCGCAAACCAAGAAATGATATGGTAATGTCCTTTAAAAGCTAAAGGTATGTCGATAGTGTGAGCTCATTCCCAGCTCACCTGCCCAGCCTCAGGAAGCTAGCACACTAAAAATAGGAATATAGCCACAGGACTCTGGCTGCAGCGAGCAGCAGGAGAGGCTAGAGGCCCTGAATACAAACCCATGTGGACCCCATGGGCACCTACTCAGACAGTGAACCCAGGCCACTGCTTGCACTACCACAGCTACTGACTCTATTTGATGGGAGCTAGCGTGAGGCTGTCTCCGCAAGCAGGGAATCACTCCCCAGCTCCGAGCAGAGATGTAGCTAAAGTGTCAAGTAGAATTCCTGAAGGGATGATGTGAGGGCACTCTTAAGGCATTTACTATAACGTATGTTCAGTCACTCAAGTGGAAACGGAGTGATGGAAGTCTATTTCTCTGTCTTGCCCTCCTTTCCTCGGCTCCTGCACTCCAGTGCAGCTCGGCCCGACTGGAGGATCTATTAGCCATAGAAAACATCCTCAAAATGCACCTAGAACATGTTGGAGGCTTCAGGGGTGACCTCAGCTGGGTTCAACAAAAAATGAAAAACCTGTTCCTGCCTATGTTCTTATCAGTAAATAAATAACTGATTGGCTGTATGGCGCGTGCTCCCGCACAGTGCTACAGAACTGCTACATGGGACTTGGCCCCAAATACATCGTTTGCAATTCAAGCTAATCAATGCCGTCCAATACAGCCGCACTACATAGCCTTTATTTTCCGGACTGATTATGGTGTTGATGCAGGTTAATTTCACACAACCACCATGTTCTGCAGAACAATCAGCAGCGACACACAATAGCTGTAGTGCTGACTGGCAGGTGTACACATGGTATTTACTAGCTAGCCAACCACAACCTGCACTGCACTGGCACATCGCTGGGGTGTGGTTTACTAAACAAAGCACTGGCCGCAGCTCACTGTATTGCCCTTAGTGCCTCCCGGGCCCTTCCCAGGACAGGGAAGATAGACGGATTATAAATAGGGTTTTCCCCCAAGTTCAGCTGTAAAAAGAAAAAGAAAAACATTTTGTAAGACTGGCTGAATTAACTAAGGTCCTTCTGTTTGTAACAACACAACCAGTGCAGGAGGAGCAGTGAGTGTGTTAACACAGGCCACTCAGGCACTGGAGAATTAGTCATGGTTCACTTTCCCCCAAAACTAGTCAAACTTTTTTCCCAACGTACAAAGCACCAAGATCCCTTTGTGGATTAGAGGCTCAGTTCTGCCTTCGGTTGCACAATACCTGTCAGTGATGTCTAACTGGCCCCGTGGGTGGTGCTGATGTACAGGTGCCACTCTGCAGGCATGCTGCTGGCCAGGTTGTTAGCTATGCCCACAGTCCAGTGAGTGGCAGAGGCATGCACCAGGGGGGCAAGCAGGGACACCCCCATAATCACTGGGGGTACAGGACTCCTCCAGCCCCAGGGCCGTGGTAGCGGGGAGAGCGAGCTCCTTCCAGAGCCAGGACAGGGAGGGGAGAGAGATCCTGCTGGAACTGTGGGGGCCCAAAATGGGCCCCCCCAAAAGGGGTCAAGGTTAAATTTCTGTGCACAGCCCTGGTGAGTGGAGTGGTTTCCAAACTATTCTTCCCCAGGCACCAGTGCACTGATGGTGTTGCGCTGACCCGTGTGCACCCCTTGCTGCCTTACCAGCAGGCGTGGATTGGACTAGCCAGGCACAGTCCTTGCCTGCAGAGCGAGGGAGGACACTCGGGGGCGGGTGCCTGCTGGGCCTGCAGCTCCCCTTGCAGTCAGCCACTGCATTGGAGACTCAGGACTTCAACCAAAGGCAGAGTTTGTTTTGCGGCCCCCAGCCCTATCCCTTAGGGTTACCATTCGTCTGGATTTACCCGGACATGTCCTCCTTTTCGCGCTAAAAATAGCGTCCGGGGGGAATTTGTAAAGCACTCACAATGTCCGGGATTTCCCCCTCCCCCGGCAGAGCGAGCGGCTGGGAGGGCTGCAGGGAAGTCCCGGGCTGGACTCCGGAGCAGCTGTAGAGGAGCCGGATCCGCCCTGCATTCTGAGCCGGCAGCTCCCCTGCAGCCCAGTCCGGCAGCACTGTGCAGGGCCAGACCGGGTTTTGTTGTGCAGGGCCAGGGACCGGGTTTTGTTGTGCTGGGGAGCTCAGCCACGTGTCCGGCTGGCACAGAGCCCAACACCCTGTTCTGAGCAGCAGGGTAAGGGGGGCAGGAGAAGGGGCAGGAAGGTTCTGGAGGGGGCAGTCAAGAAACGGGGGGGGGCTTTTGGGGGGGGGTGGAGAAAGTTTTGGGCAGTCAGGGTACAGGTAGGGGGTAGGGTCCTGGGGGGCAGTTGGGGGGGGGTCTTAGGAGGGGGCAGTTAGGGGACAAGGAACAGGGAGGCTTAGGGGTGGGGTTCTGGAGGGCAGTTAGGAGCAGGGGTCCCAGGAGGGGGCAGTCAGGGGACAAGGAGCAGGGGGGTGGGGAGCTGGGAGTTCTGGGGGGGGGCTGTCAGGGGGCAGGAGTGGGGAGAGGGATCGGAGCAGTCAGGGGACAGGGAGCAGAGGGGTTTAGATGGGTTGGGAGTTCTGGGGGGGGCTGTCAGGGGGTGGGGAGTGGGGAGAGGGATCGGAGCAGTCAGGGGACAGGGAGCAGAGAGGTTTAGATGGGTCGGGAGTTCTGGGGGGGGGCTGTCAGGGGGCAGGAGTGGGGAGAGGGATCGGAGCAGTCAGGGGACAGGGAGCAGAGGGGTTTAGATGGGTCGGGAGTTCTGGGGGGGGCTGTCAGGGGGCAGGAGTGTGGAGAGGGATCGGAGCAGTCAGGGGACAGGGAGCAGAGGGGTTTAGATGGGTTGGGAGTTCTGGGGGGGAGCTGTCAGGGGGCAGGAGTGTGGAGAGGGATCGGAGCAGTCAGGGGACAGGGAGCAGAGGGGTTTAGATGGGTCGGGAGTTCTGGGGGGGGGCTGTCAGGGGGTGGGGAGTGGGGAGAGGGATCGGAGCAGTCAGGGGACAGGGAGCAGAGAGGTTTAGATGGGTTGGGAGTTCTCGGGGGGGCTGTCAGGGGGCAGGAGTGTGGAGAGGGATCGGAGCAGTCAGGGGACAGGGAGCAGAGGGGTTTAGATGGGTTGGGAGTTCTGGGGGGGGCTGTCAGGGGGTGGGGAGTGGTTGGATGGGGCGTGGGAGTCCCAGGGGTCTGTCTGGGGGTGGGGGTGTGGATAAGGGTTGGGGCAGTCAGGGGACAAGAGGCAGGGAGGCTTAGATAGGGAGTGGAGTCCTGGGGGGCAGTTAGGGGCAGGGGTCCCAGGAGGGGGCAGTCAGGGGACAAGGAACGGGGGGAGGGTTGGGGGTTCTGGGGGGGCGGGAAGTGGGAGGGGCAGGGGCGGGGCTAGGGCGGGGCTCCTCCCGTCCTCTTTTTTGCTTGCTGAAATATGGTAACCCTACTATCCCTGCATTGCAGAAGGTTAGGGGAGAGCCTCCCACACGGTCGTAGGGTCCAAGTGAGGAACGTTCGATCAGTCTGATGGTTCAGGCTCAGGACTGGGACTTCAGAGACTGGGGTACCGCTCCCTGCACGGCAAAGCCCTCGCGTTGGGGTTGTGGAAGCAGAAAAAGAAAGGACAGGAAGGAGATGCAATGCATGACAGTTTGTTAGCAAAAGTCAGGCTAACTGTAACACTAAACGTGAAATGTGTAGAAGCGAGGATTGTGTAAGGCGAGTGGAAAAGAACTGTGTGAGAAGTTGTTGCGACCTTGTTTAGTTAATGTGTAGAAAATATTGTATGTAAACTAAAGTCAAAACAAGAAAGAAAAATAAAATATCAAAATGGCCTAAGTATAAACAAAATGCAGCTGTTGCTTATTATTGTCTGTAATGAAAGGTATAAAGGTTTGCTGTAATTGTTTACCTGGTGAGAGACCTGTTTAGCTCTCTCCCTCTACGCAATTGTTAAAAAAAATAAAGTATCTGGCTTGCTGTACCCAAACAAAAAGTGAGAACTCTGTTATTCTCCGACAGGTGAGTCATTTCACCTCTGTGCATCAGCCCCCCAATCTGTTATAATAATAATAAAAATAAAAATAAATGGAGATATCCTATCTCCTAGACCTGGAAGGGACCTTGAAAGGTCATTGAGTCCAGCCCCCTGCCTTCACTAGCAGGACCAAGTACTGATTTTGCCCCAGATCCCCAAGTGGCCCCCTCAAGGATTGAACTCACAACCCTGGGTTTAGCAGGCCAATGCTCAAACCACTGAGCTATCCCTCCCCCCATGGGGAAAATAATCCCTCCTTTTGCCGTCTCTGTTATACACTATCCACTCCTTGGGGCAGAGGCCGTCTCTCATTCTGTGCCCAGAAAATGAATGGTGGCCACAGCATATGGCCACGGGGAATTACTTCCAAAGTAGCGAAAGCCATCCACAGAGCACATATTGGAGTTCAATAAAAGTAAGCAACCATAGACTATTAAACTACATGGAACTGGGCTGAGAAATCTGGTTTCTGCAGTAATACAAGCAACAATAATAAAGCATTTGATAATCTGCACCAATCATTTCACTCTGCTGTTCAAACTTGCTGGGCAAAGTGACCAATTACTGGCTTCCAAGATATTTAGTCCCCGCCCAGCTATGCACCACATTTTCTCCAGTTGGATTCTTTCTTTAGCATTTGAAATGATTATGGAAAAAGTTAATTGGATTCAACAGACATCTGCCGAACAGACAAAATTACCTGCATCTGTGCCTAAGCTCGGTTCATATCGGACAAGAAAGTCTGCAGGGTCTTTCCCGGGAGAGCCACTTCAGGCTTGTTCTGGGCTTCAGCAGCCCACTCACCCTTGTGAATGGCACTGGGGTGAATTTCATCCTTTCTGGACTCACACCAATACAATGGAGAGCCAAACAGCAGGGGAACAATCGCCAGCTGATTAAAAAGCCCAGCATTTGTCAGCAGGTTTGAATGGGTTTGGCTCTTCCCATCCCATTGCTTTAATGACAGACTCAACCACTTCATTGTTATGACTTCTCTGTTTTCCCCCAGCACTTTCTCTCCAACATGAAGGATGAACAGTGATGTATCACGCAGGGATGCTTTTATTGAGTCATCTGCTTCTCATATGTTTTATTGACGCTTCAACAACTAAAATGATGTTTAACCTGCCTATTTAAAAATTACTCTGCAGGTGTTGTATTTGTTAAGGCAGCTGGAATATTTCTATATGGAAATAGGAAACAAACAAGTAGCCAAAACAACTATTTCTTAATTACGTATTTTGTATTCTATATTTCTGAAAATATTCCTTCACGTACTGCGATGCAGAGTTGTATGCAACAAAATTGCTATGCTACCCCTTACACACATACATACACACACCTTCCTAGCTCCTGCCCCATAGCTCTACGTGCCTTTTTATACCTGGCAAAATAGCCATCAACACTGAGAATACATAACATAGCTAATCTAGATCCCATCATTTTGTATGTATAGTTGGGAATTATATTTTCCAATGTGCATTGCTTTCCACTTATCAACACTCAATTTCATCTGCCATTTTCTGTCCCAGAGAGACAAGGTGGGTGAGGGAATACCTTTTATGAGACCAACTTCTGGTGGTGAGAAAGACACGCTTTCAAGCTACACAGAGCAATTCTTCAGGTCTGGGAAGGGAACTCCCAGCATCACAGCTAAATGCAAGGTGGAACAGATTGACTAGCATTAAGGAGTTAGCACATATTGTAAGGGACCATTCAAGATAGAGTGGTCCACTAATACTTCTGCAGTCATAGTTGTTTTAGGGCATTGAGTGCACTGGATGAGGTACACCACACGTTGGAATAAGCATATGTAGGATCCATGGATCTTGAAAGGTGCGTTGTGGGGGGTGTTGATCATTGTACCAGTGGAGCTACGTCTGCAGGTTTTGCATCTTTTTTTTTTTGGTAGGGTCTGGTGCCATTTTGAGTTGGTGTGTCCTGGTCTGTGAGGAGCTTGCTTGTGATGATGGGGTTGGAGAGGTTGAGGGGTTGTTTGAAGGCCTGAAGTGGGGGTTCCAGAAAGATTTCTTTCAGGATGGGGTCTCCATCGAGTGGGGATGTAGTTATTTGATGATACCCTGTATGGGCTCCAGTGTGGAGTGGTAAGTGAGATCAGACGGGTTTGAGTTCTGTACTGAAGCAGGTTCTCTTGGGGCATTTGAGTGGAGTATTCCATGATGTGATCTACTTCCCTGGTGGAGTGTCCTTGTTTTGGTGAAGGCAGTTTTAAGTGTGTTAAGGTGTATGTCACCAGACACTCTCCTCAGAGCATATTCTCTGTGGTATCTGAGCGTTTGGCTGTAGGTAACAGATTTTGGTGTGTTTGGGGTGGTTACTGGATCTGTGAAAGTAGGTGTGTGATCTGTGGGTGTCTCGTATACACTTGTCTGAAGGGTTCCATTGTCGAAGCTGATCACGGTGTCCAGGAAGTGGATGCTAGCGTGGGAGTGCTCCAGAGAGAGTTCAATGGACAGGTGGTGGTTGTTGAAGTTGTGGTGGAAATTTAAGGGGGAGTTTAAGCCATCTGTCCAGAGGATGAAAAAATTATCGATGTATCCCAGGTATATCATTGGTTTCATGGTGCATTGGTCCAGAAATTCTTCTTCAAGGGGGCCCATGAAGAGGTTGGCATATGGGGGAGCCGTTCTAGTACCCATGGCTGTTCCCATGTTTGGGCAAAGTGTTTGTTGTTGAATATAAAATTGTTATGGGTGAGGATGAAATGGATGAGTTGCCAATGTATTTGGGAGATTCCTTTGTAAACTTCAGCTTTGGACTAACTATCTTGAGTAATTTTGTATCATCTACAAACGTCACCACCTCACTGCTCACCCTCTTTTTCCAGATCATTTGTGAATATGTTGAACAGCACTGGTCCCAGTACAGATCTTTGGGGGACCCTGCTATTTTCCTCTCTCTACTGTAAAAAACTGACTATTTATTCCTACCTTTTGCTTCTTGCAACATCAGTCCCTCAATGATGTGCAGATTTTACACTACAAAATCATTGTTCAAGAGCATTTAGACAGACGTCTACCTGATCCACAAGGCCAGATTCAAAGAAATGAAGCTTTTCAGTGCTAAATGGCACTTCTGTTCACTGTGGATGCAATGTTGCCTCATCAGACCTTTAGATCACAAGTTCTTTGGGGCAGGGACTCTATTTTTACATGTGTCTAGTGCACAGAGCAATGGAACTCTGGTTCCTGACTGGGTCTCTACGTGCTACTGCAATAATAAAACATTTCCCATTGTTCTGGCACCTATCTTTATTTATAGGAAGCCGTCGTTTCACAACCATGGACTACACAAGATCTGTCTTCATCTTATGGGTATGGACATTGCACATTGTAGCAAATTATTATAGTTAAGAGTCACCCTAGCCAATTGACAGAATGGACAATGCCCTACCAACATGTGGGGAAAGTGAGGGGGAACCACTGCTTCAATTGTTATCTACACACTGGGCCTCTATGGCATAGCTGGGTTGTGGGTCTCTGAGGGCACGGAGTGGGCTGCTTACTTGAAGGTCTCTGACCAGGCCGGTCAAAACCCCAAAGTCCGAGTCGGTTACCAAACTGACAGTGTGAGGTGAGAATTGGGGTTGTGATGGGCCAGGATCTTTCACCGGGGTCAGCAAAGGTCTTAAGCTGAAGATAGTAAACCAGGATGAGGGTCAGGAGCTGGGATCAAGGTGAGTAGCAGCGAGCGGGGTCTAAGCACACCAAAGGGCCTATGTTTCCTGGACAACTCCCAGAAATGGCTTCCTGCTTTCTATGGGGAGAGCTAGACAATCACAGTGCTGTCACTCATGTCCCTGAGGGCAGGACTTGCTGCAGGGCTCAGCGGCATCCCCACCCAGGCCTTAAATCCTGCAGCCCCAGTTCTAGGCCTGTGGGCTCTGAGACAACAGTTCTTCCAAACACCTACTTCGGACTAATGTAGTTTACTGCAGTGAAGTTTGTTAGGCATGGGTAATTCTGGGATTTATAGGATATTTTAGTGTGATTTCATTGCCCCCATGACTGGCTATTGTACAATTAAAAGCAAGTGATTAAAATACAAATTTTCAGTACAAACCCCAGAGGGGACACAGTAATGGATTCTGGATGTTGAATCCAGCCCACACTCTAACCAGAAGTATAATTTTCTCTTAGCTTTTATTAGACTACACTTATAATTACCTTCTCATGTTAAAAATAGTTCATCCCAAAGTATTCTCTTTCCATACTGAGAACGGCGGCATAGAACCGCTGGTGTGGATCTCCAAACTGTGGGAGTATTTCCACTGAGAGCAGTTTGTTCTGATACCATTTCAAAGAGATTTCACGAAGTCTCACATGGTGTTTTTTTCTAAAATGTAATGACAGTTTACACTGAAATTATAAGACATTTTACTGAAACCATTACATAAAATGTTGTTACACTGGTTTTCACCACTTTGCTTACCCCAAAATGGATTTACAGCAAATGAAGTTTCAATAACCATTCTGATAAGGTTTGATAAACATTTCTATGAAAAATATTTAGCAAGTGAGTCCATTTCGAGCTCTTCCAAACAAGAACAGCTCCAGAATTAGTCATATTTTCCAACCTGTACAGCTGTTCCTGTAACTTTAACATCACTGCTCCCAACTCTCCTCTACACACAGCATTTTGATGCAGGTTCACAGGTTCCAAATGCTGCAGTCTTACCAGCTAGTTTCTCTTAGCCAAAGGGCCCTTTGTGGGTGCTGGCCCACAGCTGCTGTGCAGGGAACAGGTTCCCTGACGGCCAGAGAAATACGCCTGTTCCTCCGAGGTACCTCCCCACTAGCCGCGGCTGCACAAACCTCCATTAGTTATTGCCAGACACATGGATCATCCAATGGTTGGAGACCATCCAGAAGTCATACTCCTCCATCCAGAGTCTGATATATTTAGTGTTTGCCTAGGGATAGATAGGGCCCCAGGAGTTCTTTTTAAATTATACTGTGCGTGAGCTACAGATACCGCAAACGAGATTGTGTTTGGGTTCCTTTAAAAATTACACTTGCACCTGTGATGGGATGTACAAACCCCACACTGAAGAACAAGGGATTAAGGAGCCGCTCCTGCAAAGAAGCCCAGGCAGCCCCATACCCTGTATCTGGAAAGCCCACACAAGCTGGAGGTGGCGCTTAGAAGGGGCAGGGGAGCAGCTCAGAAGGGGGCAGGCAGTGGAAGGGAACAGCCCTGTACTCTGAGCTCAGGGGAGGTAAGTGCCCAGGAGCTCCTACTGCTTGAGACCTGACCACAGTGACCCGGCCAAGCCCTCAAAGCAGAGACTAGCAACTGTTTAGGAAGGTCAGAAACTTTATTTTCTGCTCAGTTCTTTCAATTTAGCCTCTGAGGGAACAGGGGAGCTCCGGCAGGAAGTGACCCAGGCAGGCAGTTGCTTAGCACCCCAAGGTGCAGAACTTAGCTGCCCACCATGGGGCCCTGGATCAGAGCCCAGTGGAGAGGGTGGGCCCGGGCTCCCCTACCAACCCCTAAAGGTGAGACAGCAAA
Organism: Malaclemys terrapin pileata; assembly: GCF_027887155.1. Classification (NCBI taxonomy): domain Eukaryota; kingdom Metazoa; phylum Chordata; order Testudines; family Emydidae; genus Malaclemys; species Malaclemys terrapin. Next base: position 1,395,629 of record NC_071513.1, on the reverse strand, counting down.
AAGAGTCTACCCCTCGGCAGGGAATCCAGCTGGGGACGGCCCTGAATACACCAGGGTCCAGACCCTACACCCTGAGGCTAAGGAGAGAGCCCCGAAGCCCTGGCGGGCACCAAGAGACCCCGACGGTATTGGACTTTTCCTTTTGCATACCCTGAATGGGGAGGACTGGAACACGGGCCCCAGCCAGACAGCTGAGCAGCAAAAGAAGGGACCAACCCCGCAGGCCTGAGGTGTGACGAAAAGGAGATGTCAGGAAGGGGAACAACCTGCCACACCCCTGCCTGACCACTAGCCAGCCCTGCCAGTGAGCATCACCCTTCACAGCACCAGAAGAGATTTTTTCCCTGGTGAAAACCTTAGTGTAATACACACACACGGATTTGATACTAACAGTTATCTATGGAAGAGACCCAGGAGATGTTTTCCCCATCAGCGCCAAGGGATTTTCCTCCCCTTCAAAAATCTTAGGTTACTATTGTTAAAAAGGAGCTTAAGGGAGTTAGGTGCCAATGCTTAACACTCAACCTCCTTTGAGAATCCCAGCCACTAACCATTGAAATCAAAGGGAAATCACAAAACTCATTGAAATAAAATTAAGGTTTTGTCAGAAACTGACAAGAGCACATAAACTCCAATTTGCAACAATCTGTCTTCATCTTATCACTTTATGATTATATATTTCTGGAATCTCCAAGCAGGGAGTGATGTTTGGTACCAGAGATGTGGCAATATTTGATTATAATTGTATGTGTGTGTTATAACAGTACAAGCAACTAAACACACACTGGAAAAATCTTCTAGTTGCTACGATGGCGTCTGCACAGCTTGCACGTACATTTGGTGGTGGTTTTAATTAATATACTTGCAAATGTATTCTGAACTTTGTCATTCACTTCCCCCAATCTTTTTAAAATTAAAAAAGTATGTATCGTAGAGAGCGCACTCAATTAAGGGGGAAAAAATCAAGTGTATATTTATGCAGAACCTGTTAGAACACAGACAATATCTGACCGGCTCCTCAGTAACGCTGGTGGACCTGCGCGCAGGTTCACTCCTAACCCCTGTTGTGCGTTGTTGTTATTATTTAAGCACAAAACTGGCTGACTGGGCAACAAAATGTCAGATGAAATTTAATGTTGATAAATGCAAAGTAATGCACATTGGAAAACAATCCCAACTATACATATACAATGATGGGGTCTAAATTAGCTGTTACCACTCAAGACAGAGATCTTGGAGTCATTGTGGAGAGTTCCCTGAAAACATCCACTCAATTTGCAGCGGCAGTCAAAAAAGCGAACAGAATGTTGGAAATCATTAAGAAAGGGATAGATAATAAGACAGAAAATATCATGTTACCTCTATATAAATCCATGGTACACCCACACCTTGAATACTGCGTGCAGATGTGGTCGCCCCATCTCAAAACAGATCTATTGGAATTGGAAAAGGTTCAGAAAAGGGCAACAAAAATGATTAGGGGTATGGAACGGCTTCCGCATGAGGAGAGATTAAGACTGGAACTTTTCAGCTTGGAAAAGAGGCTACTAAGGGAGGATATGATAGAGGTTTATAAAACCATGAGTGGTTTAGAGAAAGTAAATAAGAAAGTGTTATTTACTCCTCATAATACAAGAACAAGGGGCCATCAAATGAAATTAATAGGTAGCAAGTTTAAAACAAACACAAGAAATCATTTTTTCACGCAATGCACTGTCAATCTCTGAAACTCCTTGCCAGAGGGTGTTGTGAAGGCCAATACTATCACGGGGTTCAAAAGGTTCATGGAAGATGACTATTAGCCAGGATGGGCAGGGATGATGTCCCTAGCCTCTGTTTGCCAGAAGCTGGGAATGAGTGACTGGGGATGAATCATTTGATGATAACCTGTCTGTTCATTCCCTTTGGGGAACCTGCCATTGGCCACTGACAGAGGACAGGATATTGGGCCAGATGGACCTTTGGTCTGACCGAGTATGGCCGTTCTTATGTTCTTAAGAGGGTTAGACTCTTTAGATTCAGATGAGCTCAGCCTACCCTGAATGCTCATCTTTGAAGATGACAGGATGGGACATGGGCCACCAGTGATATTTGTCCACTACCATCAGCTCACAATGGCAAATGTATCTTGACTGAGACATAAGGCTTAGAAAATTCAGTGGGGAATCCCATTCCAAACATAAAGACGGCAATAACTTACTTATGTTAGGAAGGGAAGTCACTTGTTTGCTGTGACTGCTGCTGTCTCCTTGATGCAGCTTTGGGAGACGATGCCGTGCGGCTCAGACATTCTAGGCCATACAAGGGCAGAAAACTCTGTTCATTATCCCACTTCAGGAAATCCTTTGGCTCCTTCTGTGTCACCAGCACAAGCCATCAGACTCCTCCCTTAGAAGCCAATGAGCTCTTTGATGCCTACACATTGCAATGCCTGTGGCAGTCTGAGGAAACCACCATCAGGTTATGTCCAGCAACTTATTGACCCATTTCCAGGATGCCACTTCCAACCCCACAGGACTAAGAGGTCATGATGTCACCTTTTCCTTTGCCTTCTGGACACTCCAACATCCTTCTAAAAAGTTAGAAATGTGGGGGGTTACATCGAGTCTGCCTGGTAGGTGCCGGCAGAGACGCACATGGAAAACCCCAAAACCACAAGCTTGCAGGTGTTCACTGACAGACAGCCAAGTGCCCAACAACAGCCCCTTATATGGCAACAATGGTCCTGATCGAGGGTAAACCAACAGGGACAGGGAATTTAGCAGGGAAATTAGAGGGCAATTATTGGGCTGAGACCAGAACTGCCCACCTGGAGAGCGGGAGGGGAAACGCTTCTGCTACAATAAACACACAACCGTAACCGAAGACTTCAGGCTCCGTGTATTCCTGTGTGTCCGTTGGTCGTGTCTGAAGACATAGGATACCCTAATTGCACGTCCGAAGGCATACCCCAACAAGAAACTTCCTGAGCTCCCCGCCCAGCCCCCGCACAGAGCTCTTGAGATGTTCAGAAGTGTGCTCCAGAAGCACGCTGGACCCCACACAATCAGCCCCATTCCAGAGGAGGAGACTGAGTCATGTTCCTTCAGACAATCAGGTTTCTCCAGCCTTACGCATTGCTTGATCCAATGGTTCCCCGGATCCAGAACCACACCTAGGGCAGTCGACCAGCACACACATTGCCCCAACATTTCCTTTACTACAGAGAGTTTGGCTGCCAGGAGAACGTAAAAGAGCCCATGACGTCACCATAACTTTATCCCAGGCTATCAGGGGGAAAGAGAAAAACCAAATACCAGCTGAGGACAGCAGCCTGCCCACTGCCCCCTTGGTACAGCCAGCTGGAGAAAAAACAGCACGGGCCATGGGATAAATCAGCTGCAGTGAGGCACTTTCTCCATCTGTTTCCCACCTGGGACCAAATGACCTTCCTAGCTGACTTTGGCAGACAAGACTTCCTCTGGCCCAGGGGGGGACAAGATCTGTCCTCTGGGCAGAGAGGAACCCTTCCTCTTCTTTATTTCCTGTTCCAAAGTAGCTACAACTGTATCTCTATCCTACTAGGACTTGCAGCATAGGCAGTCTCGGCAGGATGGAGCTTGTTCCAGGCTACTCTGTTGACCTCTCGGGTGTTTGGACAGATGGTATGGGGCTGTGTTTGCTCCATCACAGGAATTGTTATCACGGTGGGCCTCCTTTGCTTGAGAGATTGGTTTCTGCTGGCTGAATAAGAACAATATTACAGTCAGGTGAACATCTGCGACTCTTGTCCCTGCTGAGCCAGTATTCCACTGTCAAGTGGCTCCAATTATGCCTGATTAACCTATAACAAAACATTCCCTATACTGTACTAATACTGGTATAGACCTGATATTTAAGTCTTTATTTATATGCAATATAAAGCAGACCACATCCCTTGCATAAAAAGATGTGCTGCTAGACAGTCATACCTATAACCAGTAAGTAGGATTTTTATGGTTTGGGCTCATTATAGGTTTCTTAGTTGAAAAGTAGTTAAGGGAAATCGTCAGTATGTAAATAGTGCATAAATTATCATATCTTAAGGGGAAAATGGGTTGCTGTTCTTAAGCTGACAAACTATGCCACGGTAGTAAAAGAGCATGGAGTTTATTGTAGATGCTTCATGGAAATGCTTTTAGGTTCTATCCAATACCTACAAATTTCAGAGCACAGATGGTCTCAAGATATTCAGTGACAGAAAATAGATATTTTTGCCATTGGAATGTGTAAATTCTACATCATTAAAATGAACAGATTTGTAATCCACAGGATGGTATCAAATGCAAGATGGTATTGCTGGAATGTTGCAGATTTGAATGTACTTATATAAAAAGCAATAAAGCTATACATGTATAAAGCATGTGTAACCCACACACCTCCTGGGTTGGTGTTCGGTCCTATCTAGGGGCACCGAGACCACTTAGCGAGCGAGATTAATGAGTTTGCCCTACAGAGGCCCCAGGTTCTATCCCGCCCGATGACGACCGGGGTCTGTCGGTGTTACACGTGGATTGTCTCAACCTAAGGGGAACTATTTGAGATAATGTTCTTTACATTTTCCTTTTCTATAAGTCTTGCCGTGTGTAGTGGAATTATATTAATTTCTGTGTGTGTTGATGTTAACTATTTGTCAACCAAAGAGTCGTTAATTTACCTATGCAAAATAGCAACATGGCCTTGAAAAATTATGCTGACATCAAAAGATTATGGTAGGACAATTATGCAACAGTTGACAGAAGCATTGCAGAGAAAAAGTTGTAACGGTGCATTGTTTTAGTGACACAAATCATCATGTCCTTTCAAATCCTAACTTTAGTCTCATGCTGAGAAGGAAGCACATGGGCCTGATTCTTTACCCTTCAACGGGTCAGCAAAATTAAATCAATTAAACCCCTCTACCCATGGAATATCACTTAGCCAGGAGGCAGGGGCAAAAGGAAGGGGGAGATACCCCGAGATGTGCTTAGTCAATCCAAATCTCTTAACAGGGTAAAGTTCACACCCACTAACTCTTTATATGCACACCAGTATCTTTTGTGACCGGTCTGTCAACTTAATACAGCCTTAGCCTACAGCTCTTCCTGCCTTTGACCCAGACACTCACCAATACCCCGTCGCCTGGAGGCCGGTTTCAGCAGATTCACCAGGTACCCATTCCCTAACCCCCAGCTGTCTGCATACTGCAGCCACACTGACAAACAAGGACGAGTTTGGGCAGAAAAACTGCAAGTGACTCCTTGTATTTATTGGTCTAAACCATTTTAATGTTTTAAACTAAGTCCCAACATGCCCTATGTTTCAAGGAGAGTGCACAGTACAGGCAGCTTGTAATTAATCCAATCTCCTGACACTTGGCATCAAAGTGACCTCGCTCCAATCAACACGAGAGGCAGCGCAGAAAACATCTGCATTTGCAATCACTGCTAGAAGCACCTTGCACTATAAATCAGTCAGTCAATAGTGATTCGTACTCAATGGATCTCATTTTAGCTGTTACTCAGAGTGCAGGTGTGCAAACCCAGCCCGTGCCCAGAGCCCGTGAATTTCTGGGTTGGGTCAGATTCGCCTGCCTGCACCACGCTTCACTTTGCTGGTGGCTACAGCTTTTCACCCCATTCCCCTGGCTCTCCCAGGGTGCCCTGTCTTTTGACCTTCCTCCCCTCCCCACACGTTAATGCCTTTCGCTGCTGTCTTTACATACTGAAGTGGCTTTGTTTCTTCCCGTTCGATGCCCCTGAGAAGTTTTATGCCAAGTTCACACACTAATATGTTGTTTAACTTTGGGGTCCCCTTAGGGTTGCCAGGTTTCTGGTTTTCCATTAGAAGTCCAGCAGCTCCACTAAAAGTCCAGTCAGTGGCGCTGCAGGGCTGGCTCCATATGGCTCCACAGAAGCAGTGACATGTCCCTTGGCTCCGTGGCGGAGGCGCAGCCAAGTGGGCTCCACACACTGCCCCCGCCCCGAGCACCGACTCCACAGCTCCCATTGGCCGGGAACCGTGGCCAATGGGAGCTGTGGGGATGGTGCTTGTGGGCGGAGGCAGCGCACACCACGCAGAGCCACTTGGCCACGCCTCCACCTCAGAGCCGAGGGACACGTCACTGCTTCCAGGGAGCCGCCCGAGGTAAGCGCCGCCCGGAGCCCACACCCCTCACCTGCTCCTCTGCCCCAACTCCCTGCCCCAGCCCTGAGCCCCCTCCCGCACCCAAACTCCCTCCTGCACCCCTCACCCCCTCCCGCGCCCCAACCCCCTGTCCTAGCCCTGAGCCCGCATCCCCTCCCACTCCCCAACCCCATCCCAGCCCCGAGCCCCCTCGCACACCGCAAATCCCTCATCCCCGGTCCCACCCCAGAGCCTGCACCCCCAGCAGGAGCCCTCGCTCCCCTCCTGCACCCTCAGGGGGTGCAGGCTCTGGGGTGGGACCGGGGATGAGGGCCTCAGGGAAGGGTGTTCAGTTTTGTGCGATCAGAAAGTTGGCAGCCCTGGTGCCCTGCACATGGGGCTGGCGTTCAGTGCATACAGAACAGGAGCTTGGAGGGCAGGGGGATTTGGTGAGGGCAATATTCCTCAGGAAGCCACTAGAGGGCACCTGCCTGGCACAGCAACTCTAGCTGCCCCCGAGCAGGGAGCGGGAACCCAGCCCCACGCTCACCGTCTGAGGGTGAGCACAGCCGAGGTGGCAGCAGACCCTCCCCACCCCAGGGACAGTGATAACGTTCTGTGACTATCGACCAAAGGGACCTCCCAGGGAGACACGCCGGGGGCGAGCGGGCACCAGGCAAAGCCCTGACGTGCAGATACGGCATGCTGGGGCCACGGCTGCATGGGGCAGCGGGGGGGAGAGGACACATTCACCATTGCAACTCACACTCCATGCTCTGCGCAGCCTCAGGCCCTCACGCTCCTCATACGCCCCCTGCCGCCCTCACTGCTTCGGCCAGCTGCCCTTTGCCCAGGCCCTAGGCAGCCTCCATTCCTAGCTTCAAGTTCTGTATCCCCCCAGCCCCACCTTCCATCAACCCGCACCCACCCACGCAGCCCAACCTTATCACTGGCTCCATTCAGCCCAGGTTAGCCTGGGTTCTGCCACTGTAACCCAGGGTGAAAGGCCCAGCAGTAGTGAGTCTGCCCGGAAGAGGTGGTGGAGGTGCAAGAAACCCACAAATGCAACCAGCGCCACCCCCAGGGGCCAAGCGATCAGCAGCTGCACCAATTCACAGGCTCCGCTGTCAGGGGCATTTAGGCGCAAGATAAAACTGCCCCCCTGCCCAAACAGAACCCAGTCCTGAAGATGCTTGGTGCAAATACCATCTTCTCCCCCCTCTTTGTGATTCTCACCTCACTCAGGAGCGACACCACCAGGGCGTGTTTGCCAAAGGCACTGTGAACTCTGACCCTCTCTGATCGAAGTCTCCGTGTGCCCCTGTGGTAACATTCGCCCCCTGGGCCACCCGTCACTCTGCAGGAGAAGGAATTCATCTCTCACGTGCAACACGTCTGGTTAGCCGCCCTTCCTTCATTCCGCCCATCGGATCTGGGCACCTGACCCCAACATCACGCATCTCTGCCTGCAAGTACAGGCCAGAGACTGTCCCCTCCCATTCTCTACACAAGCACTAGGGTACAGAGGGGACAATCTCATCTGTATGGCTCAGGGACAAGCCCTGCTCCCATTCACCAGTCTACCATGAGCCACACATCAGATTAGAAACCCCACTGTATCTACTTCACTCACCTCTGAACCAAGGGGGTAAGTAACTCGTGAACCGCCCCTGTGAGAATCTAGGGCCCTTCAGAGCGGGGAGAGCAACCCCCATGGGTCACCTGCTGGGTCTTTTCCACTTTGCAAGGTTCTTTGATACTCCAGTGCTGGGCCCAATGAAACAGAGGGAAACCAAGCCTCCCCCTGCAGCAGTCAGCGGGGGCAGGGCAGATCAATTTATTCATAGGTACTACGTCTTGACACGCTGGTGATGGGCCATGCATAAGACAAACAACAGAGCTGAGTTAAGGTTATTCAGCTGTGATGGGTTAATGTTATTTATCACTGTTGTGTGCGCACCGCCAACCCTATGTCCAACATATATAAAAAAGGAAGTTCTTCACACAGCGCACAGTCAACCTGTGGAACTCCTTGCCTGAGGAGGTTGTGAAGGCTAGGACTATAACAGCGTTTAAAAGAGAACTGGATAAATTAATGGAGGTTAAGTCCATTAATGGCTATTAGCCAGGATGGGTAAGGAATGGTGTCTCTGCCCTCTGTTTGTCAAAGGGTGGAGATGGATGGCAGGAGAGGGAACCTGACAAAGGGACCGGGCCCTATCCAAACACTCCTTCCCCTCCCTCCCCCACCTATCAGGAGCGGAGATGCCTACAGAAGACAGACATAAAAGCACTTCCTAGATTAGCTCCCTGCACTCTGATTCAGAGCTCTTCAGGGACAGGCTTTATAGCCACAATTGCATTAAGAAACCTCAAATGCATTTCCCTAAATTCAGCCAACTAATTTAGGAGGGGTAAATTGAATGACTCATACTGCCTGTGCATATCATATTTATTTCTCAGTAGTGTCAGCCCTGGAACAGGGGAAAAGGCTTAGTGCTGTTACGGTAAATACCCAGGGATTAATACGTGCTTACGATTTACACCGATTCACCTCTGTATCTTAATCGCCCTGAGTTATTTGTCTTTTATATCAACACCCACAATGAGAAGTGAGCATGAACGTGCTGGATGCCTTGGCTGTGAGGGTTTGCAGCACAGACACAGGCTGGTTTAGAAGTCTTCCCTTCTGCCCAACCCCTGAAATCCTGTTGGTGCTCCCAGCTTCACAGCAGCTCTCCTAGAATGACTCATCCTGGTCAATCCCAAACCCCACGGCTTGCCTGGGCTGCAACCAGACTTGGTGCATTCTAGGAGACCTACAGTAAACACTGCCGAATTCACAGGGGAGAAATAACATCCCATAAAAATAGTTGAGCCTGATTTCTGTGCAGAGTCCCCTCCTCCGTCCAGGAAGTCGGGCATTCAGTAGATATTACGGAGTTCGGCTGCATTTTCTTCTTAGCTTTGTAGGTCCCATTTCAAAGAAAAATGTTTCCGGAATTGCACAGGCTGGATTTAATAAGGAATCTATGAAACACCACATTTATCTCATTGCTTTGAGATGCCCCTGTTTGACATACGCTGCTACATATTACTCAGGACTGGGATTGATTACACCAGTGACTGCACCAGGATCCATGCAGATGGTTCTTCGTCTCTGCATTTAACATTTTGATTTTCTGAAATCAGGAAATTGCATCCTAGGGTCAGAATGAAGTTTTTTTCAGAGCAGACCAGCAGGGCTCCTGGCCCCTGCAAAGCAAGCATCTCTTCTCTTCGACTTGAGTCATGATGCTTCTCCCTCTGAAACGCCAGAGGCCATGGACAGAGTCCAGATGTCATCAGCTTGTACTTCATATTTAATAATTAAACAAATAAGCCTCTTTCCTAAAGGCTGTTGGCAAAGCAATGCCAGAGACCCGTCGATGCTCAGAGGAGCTTTGCATTAACTGTCTTTTTGACCGCACAAGATGAGAAGCAGATGGCAGGTGTTGAGGTCTGCCCTGTTTCGTTTCAGATTCCAACTGCAGTGGCTGTTGGAGCTTTGTTAATTTATATTTCACCCTGTGTTAGCTCCTGCTCAAACTGAATCCCTCCCCAAAAGGGGGAGTCTCCAAGGGCACTCTCCGCACTTGGAAACCCAGGCAGATGGAGAAAGCGGCAGGCCTGGGACCTCAGACTGAAATCTCGTCAGGCAAAGGACCATCTCCTAGAGTTGGTACAGTGCCTAGGACATTGAGGCTCTGGTCTACACGGGGGCCTTTAGGTGTTTCTGCTACATAGTAACTATGGAGAGTTTTGCCCAAGTAGAGACTTGAGAATGAGACTCAGATTTACCTTCTGGGACATGTACTTGATTCGGTTTTTCAAATTCATTCAGCTTCTAGAGAGTAGATATTCATTTGTTTTCAAAACAGTGTGAGGTGGTAATTATGGAGCAAACTTGGCTAGTTGAATCAAATTATCTTTGTTCAGCACACTCAAATTTCATCCACTGGAATATAAAATACTCACATTCGGCTGCATGTCTATCATAAAAATAGACTCTTGTGACACTACATTCAAACCTCTCTCGCCACGCTTGGAAAATAAGCAAACAGATGTACCTGGTGATAACAGACTGCGGAGCCCTCTTTGTTTATTGCCTCACTGAGTTTCAATTGTCCCGAACAAACAGGGGTTTGAGAGACCTTTCCAGGGAGTTTGAACTGAACAACGCTGTAAATAACATTTCCATATAACACAATAAGATAAAACAGCTGAGACAACAAGCCATCCAAAGAGGTGGGAACATAAGAATGGTCAGACTGGGTCAGACCAAAGGTCCATCTAGCCCAGTATCCTGTCTTCTGAAAGTGGCCAATGCCAGGGGCCCCAGAGGGAATGAACAGAACAGGGAATCATCAAGTGATCCATCCTGTCGCCCATTCCCAGCTTCTGGCAAACAGAGGCTAGGGACACCATCCCTGCTCATCCTGGCTAATAGCCATTCATGGACCTATCCTCCATGAATTTATCTAGTTCTTTTTTGAACCCTGCTATAGTCCTGGCCTTCACAATATCCTCTGGCAAGGAGTTCCACAGGTTGACTATGCATTGTGTGAAGAAATACTTCCTTTTGTTTGTTTTAAACCTGCTGCCTGTTAATTTCATTGGGTGACCCCTGGTTCTTGTGACATCCCTCTCCTCTGGGTAGAGACAGGTTAGCTGTCATCACAGATGCTTGACAACATTCAACCAAGGAAAACCCATAAAATATCCAATTCAGCTGCCAATTTATACCATGAATGGAGAAAGGACCAAGGCGGGGGAGAAGAGCCTCTGGGCTCCCAGAGACAGATTCCCATGTCATATGTGTGAGATCCTGGCAAGTCTGATGTACTAGAACTTGTGCAAGTGCCCTCCTGCCGTTACTGCACCCAGGCTAGTGCCATGGGCTTCAGCGGGGGCTGCAGGATGCACAGTGTGACAGGGTCCAAGAGTCTGAGCCTATTTCATGGACACCATGCACTGCACACTGGAGGATGGGCTCCGTGACTGCTCCCATCCTGCTCGGGAAAGTCAGTGCAGGTTGTGCAAGTTTGGGTTCAATCAACAAAGAACGTCGGCCCTACTTACAGGAGGGGGGACTCTATCCTGGGAAGCAGCAACTTAGAAAAAGTTCTGGGGATCGTGGCGGATAATGAGCTGAACATGAGCTCCCAGTGCGACTCGTGGCAAAAGGGCTAATGCATAAACAGAAGAATCTTGAGTCGACGCAGAGAGAGGTTATTTTACCTCTAGTTGGCACTGGTGTGACCACTGCTGGAATCTTGTGTCCAGTTTTGGTGTCCACAATGTAAGAAGGATGTTGATAAATTGGGGAGGGGTCAGAGTAAAACCACAAGAATGGTTAAAGGATTCACAAACATGCCTTCAGTGACTGAGTCTATCTATTTACCTTAACCTTCTCTTTTTAAGGGGTGATTTGATTACAATTTATAAGTACCTACATGGGGATCAAATATTTAATAATGGGCTCTTCAGTCTAGCAGAGAAAGTTCAAACACGATCCAATGGCTGGAAGTTGAAGCTAGACAATTTCAGACTGGAAATAAGGTGTAAATTTTTAACAGCGAGAGTAACTGACCATTGCAACAATTTGCCAAGGGTCATGGTGGATTCTCCATCACTGATTTTTAAATCAATACTGGATGTTTTTTCTAAAACATCTGATCTAACCATTATTCTGGTCTCTGGTCTGTTTTACACTGGAGGTCAGACTAGATGATCACAATGGTCTCTTCTGGCCTTGGAATCTATGAATCTGTTACCTCCCTGATCTAACCTTCAGGTAGATGTCTCAGACTGGCCTTGCCCTGATGTTCCAGCTAATGGGCATGTCCAAGCAGGTTCCAAGAACACAAGGGTAAGCAAGTGAGGAGTTTCTTTGTGACCCTCTCTATTCGTGGCAGAAGCCAGGAAATCCAGAACACAAAAACATGGGGTCAGGGAGAGGTCAAACGTACACCCAGAAGGATTCCCTGTTCAAATCTCATTGAACCTGGGGCCAGTTCTGTGTAGAGATCAGTGCTCACACACTACGGTGATGAGCACGGTATAAGAATCTCTCTTCAACAGAGAGCGGGGGGGGAGGGTTGTTTTTAAAGAATCACCACACCAGTTCTGAATTCTGCATGCAGTCAATATGCAAGTAAAAAGGCCCCTCTTAAAACCTTTGAAATAGAAATACATTCGATTTTAATATTCTAACCATGACCAAACAACACGCAGAGAGGAGCCTTTGCTCTCTGGTTATTTTAGATACCATGCTGGGTTTTGCTTTGGTTTTCTTAGTTAACAATGCCTAGAAAAAAGATAGTTACCAAGGGGGGGAGATAGTATCTCTCACCAACAGGCAAGGGTCCAATAAAAGACATTGCCCCACCCACCTTGTCTCTCTAGGGGGTGAAATATTCATTAGTAGAAGGAATTGCATCTTTCTGGCTTGTGTGGGAGCTTTCCTTGTCCATATAGTGTAAGGGAGAAAATTTCAGGACAGTCTCCCTCTCGTGGTTGCTTTAAGAATCACACTTTTTCCAAGATCAGTTTATCCCAGGTAACTTGTTTTATAATGTTATCCAGGCGGATTCACCTGTACCTAGGTGAATTGTCGCACTAACTCCCCTTCAGAAAACCCAAAAGGCATTCAAGAGTTTTTCATTTAAAAGCTTCTTTTGCTTCGCAAAGTTCATGATCCCAACGACAAGCCTTAAACTCAGCACGAGCAGACTTTAAAATACTTGTTCGATGTTCCTGAAAAATGTGTATTTGAGATAAGTAATAACTCAACAAATCATCCAAATAGTGCAACCCACGTCCACCCTCTATCCCAGGTACAGAAAGGAACTACATGCCACTAACAACATTACCGGCTACTAGAGAGTTAGGGGCTGTTTTTCAGAAGTGCTGAGTACGGCAGCGCCCGTTGATTCCAGCTGAACGGGAGCATGCTCACGACTGTCAGCCCTGGCACTACACATGGGCCCAAAGGAAGTCCTGAGACCTGCTGAAGTCAAACACCATTTGCTAAAATCCAGCTCTAAGGGCCACAGTGAGGAGTGCTGCTGCTCCACATGGAGTAAAACTCTTCCAAGTTCGCTCCAAAAACATCTCTTTCAGCCAGCTTCTATGCTGGAAAGGGAGAAACGTCTCCCTTGTACTCACTGAATCACTACCTTATTTAGTGGCCAATGCCCAGTTTGGATTCTTCTTTTCAGTTTTGGAAAATTAAATCAAGAGAATGTCATTTGGCTCCTGCATCGCTTCCCCAGCCTGTGTGTCGATGGGTAGAAACACAGGATTCTAATACTACTCTGAGAATAACTCCTGCTCTGGGTGTCAGGGCCCATCTACATGTGGAACAAAGGAGCTGTAATCCTTTGGAGGGAAAAAGGCATAAAAGGGTTTCTTCCAAACTATAATGCTTAGGGTGCCACAAGGTAATCCCTCACCTACATGGGTGTTATATCAGGTATGAGTCAGCTGGTCAACCCAGATGCTACCTGGTCTTTAGGAACTCACCCTGCGGTATGAATGGAGCAGTGGGAGATGGAAGCTTCCAGTTTGGCTTAGTGAGCAAAAATCCCTCATGTTCCCAACCTTGTGGAAAACAGACTTGACCAGTATAGGGTGACGATGGCTTACGGAATTTTGAAACCCAGAACTGGGCAACAAAACTGGGAAAATCTCCCAAGCTTCATGGAAAGAGAGAATCATCATCCATTATGTACAATCCGAACAAAACAACAGCCACTCTGTTTAGAGATCAGAGGAGAGAGCTGAGGGGTGGTTTCACAGAATATGGATTTAGAACATGAAGTTGAGTTAAAGTACAAATAATCTGATAGCTGAAGCCTGCTCTGTGACAGGGGAAGGTTTTGAAGAATGCACCGATAAGGCATTTTGGCTGAAAGTGATTTTTAACATTGGGTCTTCTAAAATAATTTATAGTTATAGCAAAAGTGTAGGGGGAAAGTAGGTGATGGCGTAATCAGAAAGTGCACATAACACAAGGAGACCCACTCAGCTGTAATTCTGGCGCTTCCTAACTCTTGAATGCCTGACTTGGCAACCTGCATGTTCTCTCACTGTCTCTTTGGTCTGTAATTCTTTATATCACAGAAACACAAAGAGCCACAATCAGGGTACGAAAGACAAAAACCGAGCCTGCAGCCTAAAGACACAGAGACTAAGGGGGTAGCAAAGTGATCAGAGGGAGTGCACAACACAGCAGGCTAGATCTGTACCGTTCTGTTTGCTGCTAGACCCCACGGAGTTTGGTTTCTCTTTGCTCAGCTGCTGGACTATTTGTATTTGTATTTTCTGTAAAAGCCGAGGGAGGCGAATCTATGTGCCTACAGGACATTAATTCTGTTCATGCAGGATGGGTGTGAAGCAGGTAGGACATTCTTTTTCCTCTTAGTTTTCACTCACTGTGCTCAAAATAAACTCCAGCTCGGAAGGAACACAGGTGCCCTTGGTCAATGGGTCATTTCTCCCTGTTTCTGCCTGAGGCTGTTCCGACTGCTACTTCAGCTCTAGGCAGATATGACGACAAGTCCTCCTGAGAAGTCAAGTGAGACATTTATCATGGAAGCTGTCATTCCTCACATGTCCTCTGGTCTTGCCATTCCCAGGCACTACAGTGCCAAGTTATTTGCCTCTTGCTTTCCCCGAGTTCTTACGACACTTTCTAGACTGACTTGCTTTGTCTTCCAAATTACAATATTTACAGAGTTGGGTTTCCATAAATTCACTCTCTATTGTCACTTGTTCTTTCAATGGAGTTTAGTTTGTCGATAACAATAAGTTTGGATTAAAATATAAAATGAGTCAAACAGAAGTGTGCTGTACCCTCTGAACCAAGCACTTCATTCAATCATCACAAATTTCACAAGCAATTACTGTCATTTCAGGGCATCTGAAAGTATCGGAGCTGTGTTGAACTGATGCAGCCCTCCAAGGCAGCGTCTCAACCCTGCACCAGAGGATTCTACACATCACATTAGTTTGCAGACAGGACTCAACCCATCAGCCCCACGACAACCCGCTTCACAAAATGTGCCCCAGCCGCAGCTACTTTCTGTGGAGTTCATTCAGCAGCAGGTACAGACCCCACCAAATCATACAATCGTGCAAACTGTGTGATGGTGACACAAGACAATGGGCCACCACCCCTCATGGCACAATGGCAGCCCACGGGAGGGATGTTCTCCACCTTACACCTAGGCTTGGAAGGATTCCATTTTCATCTGTGAATATCGGTCACATCAATTGCAGCATGCACCCAAACTGGCAGACCGTTCCATCGATAATCATAGAAATGGACAGACAGAACGTACTCGAGTCCCACCGTAATCTGTATGGGTTGGAATCCCAGCGATAGTGCAGGATATTTCCTTTATCTATTTTGACGTGTGATGCTGACAGCTTGTGTCTTAACAGTTATAAAGCGTGAGCGTTTTGAATATCACTGTCTGCGGCCATTAAATAATTATTGTCGGACCCACCCCATCATTTCCCACAACTGTGAAAATAGATAAAAATTGAGGGGTGGGGGAATCTTACAAACAAACATTGATATTATCCACGGGAATTATAAAAAAAATAAAAAGTGAAATCTGCCGAGCCTGCTTACACCTTCTAGACTCTCCCGTAAGTTGCTTTTCCTAGGACAATCCCACTCGTGTGCAGTAGCCTGCTTTCAGTTACACCAGTGCCGGCCTGTGACCCAGAGCAGAGCCTGGTCCACTTTCTCTAGTTTGCAGCTCTCTGTCTGGGTTATTTTCCAGAGATCAGGATAAAAACTCTTGCCAAAATGCAACTGCTTCCTTTCTGAGAGTGAGTTCATGATGAGCAATAAAGCGTTTGAACCCTGAGCCTGGTTCTCCTTGCACATCAGTGTTATCTGATGCAGTACCATTTGCTGAGAGGGAACACCCCCATAAGGAACAGGTTTACACTGTTAGTGACCGTTCTAGGTGCTTTAAATATTAATACGGCTTCACAAAATATTTTAGTCAACATGAATCTGCATTTTTCAGTGAAAAGCCTGGCTGTAGACTATCAAGATTCATACTTCTGCCAGCTCAAAGTCATAATCACTGAACAGAAACTGCAAATACAATTATGTTATGTTTAGAGCAGAGCTGTCGATTAATCCCAGTTAACTCATATGATTAACTCAAAAGAATTAATTGCAATTTAAAAAGTTAATCCCGATTAATTGCAGTTTTAGTTGCACTGTTAAACAATATTATACCAATTGAAAATTATTAAATATTTTTGGAAGTTTTTCACATTTTCAAATATATTGATTTCAATTACAACACAGAATACAAAGTGTACAGTGCTCACTTTATATTATTATTTTATTACAAATATTTGCACTGTAAAAATGATAAATAAAATAAATTGTATTTTTCAATTCACCTCATACAAGTACTGTAGTGCAGTCTCTTTATTGTGAAAGTGCAACTTACAAATGTAGATTTTTTTTGTTACATAACTGCACTCAAAAACAAAACAATGCAGAACTTTAGAGCCTACAAGTCCACTCAGTCCTACTTCTTGTTCAGCAATTGCTAAGACAAACAAGTTTGTTTACCTTTGCAGATAATGCTGCCTGCTTCTTGTTTACAATGTCACCTGAAAGTGAGAACAGGCGTTCGCATGGCACTGTTGCAGCCGGCGTTGCACAATATTTACGTGCCAGATGCACTAAAGATTCATATGTTCCTTCATGCTTCATCCACTCTTCCAGAGGACATGCGTCCATGCTGATGACAGGTTCTGCTCGATAACGATCCAAAGCAGCGTGGACCGACACATGTTTATTTTAATTATCTGAGTCAGATGTCACCAGCAGAAGGTTGATTTTCTTTTTTGGTGGTTCGGGTTCTGTAGTTTCTGCATCAGAGTGTTGCTCTTTTAAGACTTCTGAAAGTATACTTCACATCTCGTCCCTCTCAGATTTTGGATGGCACTTCAGATTCTTAAACCTTGGGTCGAGTGCTGTAGCTATCTTTAGAAATCTCACATTGGTACCTTCTTTGCGTTTTGTCAAATCTGCAGCGAAAGTGTTCTTAAAACAAACAGCGTGTGCTGAGTCATCATCTGAGACTGATGTAACATGAAATATATGCCAGAATGCAGGTAAAACAGAGCAGGAGATGTTCTTTTTGAGTATAATACAGGTGAGCAGTCCATTACCTTATAGGGAACATATGGGTTACTTGCAAAATCTGGATCTGGGGTTGGATTTCAAACATCCCCAAGACATGGCTGCATTCATATTCAGGGGGTTGGTAAGGACTGGTGTCTGGTGCATTTTCACTGACATCAGTGGGACTGTTTATGAGTTAGTAGATGCTGAAGTGCTTTGCTGAATGTGGGTTGTAATGCTTTACCCGCTTTTCCTGGGATCCACATTCTCTAGAGCTGCTCTCTGGGATATATGTTGCCTTTCTTGTGGTAAATAAGTTGCACCCACTGCTTTTAAAAAACATTCACTAGGGTTGCATCTGTGAAGCCCCCAGTTTTTCCCCCCAGTTACCCGTTTCAGGAGCTGCGTCTGTGAAGGTGGATATCGCAGTTGCTGCTGTTGATTTGTTTTACAGGAGTTGAACGGATGTTAAAGTGTTCATTGCTTGTAGTGCCTGGCCACCATTGATCTGTGGAGTGGAGCTGCTCTCTTCATTACTGCCCCTTTGTGAGCTGAATGAATGGCTTAGAGAAACTCAGTTGTTTAGAAAATGTAATTTTCAAATCCCTTTTTATTTAAAGGAGACGAATGTATGCCTCTGCATTTACCGCTGCCTCAGATATCCACAAGTCAGAAGGGATCTATCCAGTGGCATATCTTGCTCTCCCCACAACCCTTTTCAAGCTGGCATGCAGCAAGCTGCCTAGGGATAGCCCGGCAAGGAAGCCCGAGGACATATTTATAGTTATCTTGCCCTGTATGAAATCTCGCTCACGTATACAAGGGTTTGTCTGTGATGTTTGTCTAAGCACCAAACTAAAGCCTTTTGGCAGCATGCCAGATTGTCTTTAAATCAGCCCAAAGACGCAGTGCCAGGCTGTGCATTTGGGGCCCTGTCTATCTGCTGTCTCACTTGTATATCCACAGTAATTTCCTCTTTGGCTCTCTTCTTCACTGCACGCTTATTGACCGGTTCTTCTGTTTCATGTGGCTTCTAATTTGGGCCTTGAGGCTGCAAGCCCATCCACATGGCTGGATCTCCTGTGGGGACCTGGGTGGCACTGAAACCTTGCAGATGTAATCATCTGAAGACAAGGTTCCTAATGGAAGCATGGTGTACCGTCTCACTACAGAGTGCTGCAATGTGACTATACAGTAAAAAGTAGACTTGCCCTAGGGTGCTGTCCTGCAGCGGAAGAGGCTGTAGCTAAGTTGTTGTATACAAGGGTTACTTGACTCTAGAGGACGCTAAAGCCCTTTTCTCAGAACAGTTAATACTGCTCAGAATTATTTTGGTGCCTGTTGATGTGATAGATGCTGATTTCAATTCAGCATCTGGCTGAAGGTCCCCTTGACTATGGCTGTTAAGTTTCCCTTCTGATCAGTTTGTTCACAAACCGATGGCTCGTATTCCATCATGCTTTTATGTTCAGTTGGGGCTTGCCTTCCACCAGGACGTGCTATGATGATGAGGCGCTGCTAAACAAGACTAAATATCTGCATCTGTTACAGCAGAGAAAATCTGAAAGTTTGCCAAGGTAATTGGAATACACCATTATTGAAGGTCTGAAGATGAAATGCACAGGAGCAAATTCTGCTCTCAGGCACCTTCAATCTCCAAAGTTAAGTCAATGAAGATGCAAGGATGTGAGGTCAGAATTTGATCCAGAGAGTCACAAGGATACAGGTGTCAGCCGGGGCCGAGTGTGTGTCTCGATTGCGTCAACACTGGTGCATGCCCCTGGGCGAGGCTGCTAGAACTAGAATCGGCACACCTTTGGGCCGGAGGTCAGCGAGAGGGGTGTATTTAAGTACTGGGGAGTCTGAAGGGTCAGCGCTGATCCCAGAGGGGCTAGGCAGCTAGACGGAGGGCACCCATGCTCAGAGGGGTGCCAAGTCGGTCTTCACCCTAAGAGCATGCCTAGGGACCCCAAGATTGGACTCTCTGCAGCCTCCAGGAGCTTGAAACACCCCGGGGGATCCAAAGTGACAGGCTGGGCTTCCCCTCCCAGCAGTGCTAGTGGGTGGCCAGGAAGGGGCCAGCAGAGCTCCTGACAGAGAGAGCAGGGCTGGGACAAGGAGGAACAGGAAAGCAGCAAACTCCTACTGGGATTGTAACACACACCTGGAGGAGAACATGTAGTTGCTAAGGTGAGAGTACACAGCTGTGGACGCGGGAGAAGCCTTCATTCATCTATGCCAGGTTTCGAGTCAGGCTATACCACTAAGAGAACGTTTGCATTCACCAGGCTTCAAACGGCTTAACCTGGTTTCCAGGCAACGCAGTGCGGCAGAAAGAATGGAGATTTACCAGAGCTGTCAGAACTCAAAGGAATAAACAGACGGGATATTTGGACCATAATAAAATATGTTGTTTACAGTGTTGGTCCCCGGATATTACAAACACAAGGTGGGTGAGGGAATATCTGTTATTGGACCAACTTCTGTGGTAAAGAGACTAGCTTGCCAGCTACACAGAGCTCTCCTTCAGGTCTTCAGCTCTGTGTCGCTCACAAGCTTGTCTCGGTCACCAACAGAAATTGGGCCAATAAAAGACATTCCCTCTCCCACCTTGTCTCTAAGAAAATATGCCAGTTCCCCAGATGGCCTGGGATGCCCTGCGGGCAGCAAGAGGAAGGGTGAGCTGCCCTGCTTGGGAAGAGAAGGGGGGAAGAGTTGTAGCCTAGGAAATGAGACTGAAGGGCAGGTGGGCAGCTGTCCACAAGAGAACTCAGTCAAAACTGAGTGACAAGGTTGTTTCTATTCGGGACAATCCAGGAAGACACTGAAAGATTCAGCAACAGGCCAGCACAGAGGGAGAGTTTCGCAAAATAAAGCCAGCATCACATTTGGAGTAAAGTCCTAGCTTTAAAAAGAATTACACAACAAACGCTACGCGAAAGGAGCAACAATCACTACTAATTAAGGGGGGAAATGGTATACATCTGAGAGAAGCAAAAGCGAAGGGGGTTCAGGAGTGAATTAATATCCTTCGGTGACCATGCTTGGATGGGCTGGGGGGTTCCAGATGCTCAGACATGGGGGATTCAATGTAAGATGTGCAACGGCCATCGTCTTGGCCAACACCAGGCCGCTCAAGAGCAAAAAGAGAGTCTAAGGAGCCAGGCTCTGAAAACGGGGCTGTAACAGAGTCACGCCGTCCCCGGATCTGGCAGCAGAGGATGCAGAACACCCACCGTTACTGATGCACTTTGGTAAGTTGAGTCCCAGGAGCGGTCAGTTCCAATTAATGGATTTGATCGTTTTCAGGAACAGCTCTCTCTTCTCTAGGTCTCCATTCACTGCTATCAGCGTGTTCTCCACTGTGCAGCTGTGACGTGTCCCTCGAGTTAAGTTAAAGTTCTGCAGGAGGCGATTAACTCAGGGCACTTTTTCAAATACAAGCCTTTGGCTCAAACACTTGCTTCCTATTTGCACACGTAGTCAGAGCTGGGGGTGCTCCGAGCTCAAACTTGGCTCCCAATTCTGGCTGTTTGCTTTTTCCCATCTAGGAGAAAGTCCCAGCGTTTCACCGAATCTCTCGCACAGGGGAGGGTTCAAATGGTTTCCACATTTATTGTAGATTGATTTAGAAGTTGATGAGGCCAGATTGGCAGATAATTTTTTTCTGGGTTAAAGCATCTGCTTGTTTTTTTTAAACCCTGTTTAGAAAGAAGACCCTTTGTTTTACAAAAAGGGCTCTGAAAACAAGCCCTGACATTTACCACTTTGCCTCCCAACAAGCTTAGTTCCGATCCCTTGAAACTCCTCCCTTGTTCCTCACTAGCTCCCACGGACTCACCACCACTTGCCCTGGGCACATGCGGAGGCTGAATGTTTGCTGGTGTCACTGCGGTTGTAATTGGGGCTGTCACAAACTGTGAGGGAGACTGACGTGTTGCGGATCATGTATTGCCTTATCTGTTTGAGGCAGACAGGCATTCGCCCACTGTGCTGATGGAGTGTGTGCCCCGGTCACTAGAAATGTGCTAGGTGAGCATTCAGGTATGGGAAAGAGGTGTCCCACAAATGGCTGTCTCCTTGCTTTTGAAGGGATCTGAGCTGGGGGTGAGGAGGTGTCACATTTACTACCTCTGAATATGTTTTTTACAAGGACAAGTGGGTGAGGAGATATCTCTTACTGGACCAACTTCTGTGAGTGAGAGGGTCAAGCTTTTGAGCTTACATAGTGAAAACGATAGCTTGTTTTGTAGCCTGCCATGAAGCTCTCTGCTATCTTGAATACTTCTCGGGGAAGTACTGTACCTCGTGCTTTTTATTCTTGTTCTTGGTTAGTATTAAGGGTTTTTAAAATTCATAATAAAAGTTAGAACTTAATACCATCATTTTCTGTTTCAGTAATTTCCCTAATTGTCCTGCAATTACCACCCATTAAAGTTTCTTGTATTTGTAATACTGTAATTTAGTGAAGCTATTAAAGTCTAAAAATAAGGAACAATGCCTTTAACACACAGTGACAAAAGACTGACCCAACAATAACATTTAAGAGATTGAAACAAGGTTATTCACAAAAAGCAGCAAGTCATTTGCACCCATTCCATGCTCAGAAACAGTAGGATAGTGCCAGGTGGAAACTGAATCTAATTGTCTGACTATTGAAACTGCAGTTGGTAGGAACAGAAGCAGTTTTAGGGCAGACAAGTGCCCTAAAGCCATCTAGATTTCCCTTTAGAGTTAACAGCTGTACCTAACATCCCCGAGCTCAGCCTCAAATCAGTGTTACAAAGACAGAGGATTTTGTTTATTGTTTGGCTGCCACCCTCATTTAAGCGACTTTCCCTAGATCCCTCCTGTCCCCCATCCTGATAACGAACACGTCCCAAGGTCAGACCACAGTCGGCTAAATGCACACACTAGACCTTTGCTGCAAGCACCACACTTACTGGGTAGCAAGTACAAGCAGGATTGTGTTAATACGAAGGATTTAGCTCAGGGACAGAATACAAGAAAGAGTGAGAGCCGATATCAAAACACCCCCAAATGGAACCCAACAATATATACTTGAGCATCGGAGTGTATTGAATCTTTTTCCTTTCACTACTAGTTAGTTAGATGTAAATAATAATCTGCCTGTACACAGGCTGTAGACAAACCAACACCCCCCACAGCATTAAAACACAAACATTCAGACAGGAACAAATAACTCAGCCAGCCAGTCACGAGATGCTCCTCCAGACACCCCACCCATCCCACGATGAGCTCAGAGACACCTCTTCAGTCACGCAGCAAAAGGGCCCCAGAGCAGATGTTCTCCAACGTCCACTCACTCCTACGGGGCTCATTGAGGAGTTAAAACTCGAACTGCTATCCAGCTCCTCTCAGCATAATATACCTACGGCCAAATCCAACTTCTATTGAGTCAACTGGAGTTTCCATTGACTTCAGTGAGCTTTGGGCCAGTGGCCGATTACAGCACAGACCTACAGGGCCTATGCCCAGGGCCCCAGCCAATTTGGTGGCCCCCTGCAGGAGCACTAGAACCTGGGTAGAAGTGGGGGAGCCACTGGTGCTGGAACTGAGACCCCATCTCCTGCTCCTCCTCTTCCCCCTGAGGCCTCGCCCCTGGCCAGGCTGGAAACTGGAGCCAGGCACTGGTAAGAGCCACCCAGGAAACTCAGGCCACTGTGGGGAGCCCCGGACCCTCCACCTGCCCAGGACAGGGGCCAGGTTGTCTGAGAGCAGCCCCCAGTCTGTGTCCCTGTCCTCCCGAGGGAGGGGGAAACGGCCACCTTTGCCCAGTTCTGGCATCCCTGGACCCCCAGGGTGTGGGGGGGCCCAAATGTTCTTTGTGCCCAGGACCCGAATAAATCTTAATCTGCCTCTGCCTAAGGCCCCCAAGAACCTCCTCTTTACTGCAGGAATCTCCCTCCTCTCCAGCGGCAGATAAACTCCCAGCTCCTTCCAGAACAGTTTCCCCTTGCAACCAACCTCATTCTAATTCCAGCAGTCCCTCCCACGAGGCACGGAGAATGGAGTGGTAAGCTGCCTTGGAGCACAACTCTTTCCCAAGCAGAAATGCTGCTTTGTTTCTTTTCTGTGCATCTCTCGCACTTTCAGAACTATTTGTGCTCAAGTGCAGTCTTGAGAGGTGAGCAGGAAGCCGCTCTCACTAGTCTCTCGCTAATTTCAGTGGGAGACTTGCCAAGTCTCATTGTCACCTGCTGCACGCTGCTTCTATTACTCAGGGAAATGGAAATGCTGAGCTGACGACGTTTCTTTCAAGCCTTGTCCTTCCTGGGTTTAAATCGATGCATCCTTGACATGGGCGCACACAGATGTACAGCGTCCATCCTCTGCTACTACACAGTCAGGGAACAGGTTCTCTTGGCTCTTTCTACTTCTTTCAAAATTTGGACATAGTGTCTCTCTGGTTCTGGGGCATTGAGAGGACCAGAGCCAAAGATATACACTAGCTGGGCCCTTTGACTCTCCAAGCTAGTGAGGGGGGACTTTAAAATAGTTTGAAAACTAACATATGGAAGACTTTCGAAATCAGGTCGATTCTTTAGAACCAGCAGAAGGAACAGCAAGTGAGAAGGCAGGAATGGGACATGGGGGGGACAGAATAGTAAAATCCCTAGCTAAGGATGTACAAATAGGAGATGTCAATTCCCGCGGACTGCAGAGTGGTTCAAAAAAAGTGCTGGCGATTTAGTAAGAGCTAGAAAACTACCTGGCGCAGACTTGTTAGTGGAATGCAACACCAAAGAATAAGTAGGATAGTCCCTTAGGACAAAAGATGCTAGCAAAGCTAAAAATAAACTGCCAGCTCCCCAGATTCCTACCTGAAACAAGAGGGGTGGTCTAGGATGTGCCACGTAAAATGTCAGAAGAGGAAATAAAGCAAGGAATAGGTGAAGATAAGGCGACACATGCTAAGAGGCTAATTAGCAGAAGTCGTGTGAGCAAGCCCTCAACAGCCTTACTTATCACATTTAAAGGAAGGATACTTCCCGATGGAGTAGCTTTAGGGTATCAGAGGTTCTGGACTAAGCTGTATAGACCTCCTCCAATGAGATGCTACAGGTGTCAACGATTTGGTTAGGTAGCAAATAATTGCAAAGGGAACATAAGAACGGGTCAGACTAAAGATCCATCTAGCCCTGTATCCTGTCTTCTGACAGTGACCAATGCCAGATGCCCCAGAGGGAATGAATAGAAAGGGTAATCAAGTGATCCATCCCCTGTTGCCCATTCACAGCTTCTGGCAAACAGAGGCTAGGGACACCATTCTTGCCCCTCCTGGCTAATAGCCATTGATGGATCTATCCTCCATGAACTTATCTAGTTCTTTTTTGAACCCTGTTATAGTCTTGGCCTTCACAACATCCTCTGGCAAGGAGTTCCACAGGTTGACTGTGCGTTGTGTGAAAAAATACTTCCTTTTGTTTGTTTTAAACCTGCTGCCTATTAATTTCATTTGGGGAACCCTAGCTCTTATGTTATGAGAAGGAGTAAATAACACTTCCTTATTTACTTTCTCCACACCAGTCATGATTTTATAGACCTCTATCATATCCCCCCTTAGTCGTCTCTTTTCCAAGATGAAAAATCCCAGTCTTATTAATCTCTCCTCATATGGAAGCTGTTCCATACCCCTAATCATTTTCGTTGCCCTTTTCCAATCCTTTTTCCATTCCAATATATCTTTTTTGAGATGGGGCGACCACATCTGCATGCAGTATTCAAGATGTGGGCGTACCATGGATTTATATAGAGGCAATTGTGACGGGTTGGATCACAGAAACCCCCTTGGGAGCTGCCACCCAATGTGCAAAGACTACCCCTGCTTCTGTTTTCCCTGCCAGCTCAGGACTCCAGCACCCTGTCTTGCTGAGCCAGACACTCCCGTCTGGCTCCAGACACAGACCCAGGGTCTGAATCACTTGTCCCAAAGCTGCAAGTTTACCTGAAAACAGCTCGCAGTAGCGTGCTTGTCTTTAGCACTCAGATGCCCAACTCCCAATGGGGTCTAAACCCAGATAAATCCGTTTTACCCTGCATAAAGCTTATGCAGGGCAAACTCATAAATTGTTCGCCCTCTATAACACTGATAGAGAGATATGCACAGCTGTTTGCTCCCCCAGGTATTAATACATACTCTGAGTAAATTACTAAATAGAAAGTGATTTTATTAAATACAGACAGTAGGATTTAAGTGGTTCAAAGTAGTAACAGACAGAACAAAGTAAGTCATGTGACGAACTGGGACTGTTCTTGCTGGGGTGTGGGAATGCTGACAGGGGAGTGTGACTAGGATGGTCTGCATCGGGGGATGGGAGTCTGCCCAAGGGAACATACCTGAGCTTGTAACATGAGAACCCAGAGGGGTTGGAGGTCAGGTGACTCCGGGGCCCGGGAAACTGAACAAAGGCTGTGGGAGGGGTCGCTGAGAGCAGAGTGCTGGAAGCAGGCTGGAGAGATGGCTGGGAGGCAGAGATGGCTCTGACCCCCCCCCCCAAAGGGGGGTGGGCTGGCATGCCCTGGGACCCCAAGCTGGACCTAACTGAGGGGGGCCCTGTTGTCTGTGCCTGCAAGACCTGCCTTGGACTGTATTCCTGTCATCCAAATAAACCTTCTGCTTTACTGGCTGGCTGAGAGTCATGGTGAATCGCAGGAAGCCGGGGGTGCAGGGCCCTGAGTCCCCCAATACTCCGTGACAAGTCACAAGCAAAATAAAATAAAATGCGCAAATCTATGCCTAATCAAACTGAATACAGATAATCTCACCCTCAGAGATGCTTCAGTAAGTTTTTCTCAGACTGGACACCTTCCAGGCCTGGGCACAATTCTTTCCCCTGGTGCAGCTCTTGTTGCAGCTCAGGTGATAGCTAGGGGATTCTTCATGATGGCTTCTCTCCCTCTCTGTTCTCTTCCCCCCTTTATATATCTTTTGCATAAGGCGGGAACAATTTGTCTCTCTGGGTTTCCACCCCCCCTCACTGGAAAAGCACCAGGTTAAAGATGGATTCCAGTTCAGGTGACATGATCACATGTCACTGCAAGACTTCATTACTCGCTTGCCAGCACACACATATACAGGAAGACTCACAGGTAAATACAGCCATCTGCAGACAATGGGAGTCATCAAGATTCCAAACCATCATTAATGGTCCACACTTTACACAATTACAATAGGCCCTCAGAGTTACATTTTATATTTCTAGTTTTAGATACAAGAGTGGTACATTTATACAAATCAGATGATCACACTCAGTAGATTATAAGCTTTGTAATGATACCTTACAAGAGACCTTTTGCATGAGGCATATCCCAGTTACTTACATTCACTTATTACCGTATTTTCTCTAAAACCATCTCAGTTACATTATATTGACTTATTATCAAGTTTTTATAAAACCATATAGACTGCATAACGTCACACCCTCCTCCTGAACTTACTGCCAGAGACTTGGACACTGACCATGGCGGAGGCAGTATACCTAAAATTCGTTTTTGGGCTCCCCTATGGGGCAGACACTCCTGTGTCCCCCAAAAGGGAAAGAGACCCTGACCCAGCTGTAGGCTCACAGCTACCAGCTATGAGGGACCTTTCACTAGCCAGCCAAATCCCCCCCCTTTCACTCAGGTTGGGTTTGCTTCCAGCTAGAGTCCTTGGGGTTTGTTCCCACCGCAGCAGTCACCAGGACCCCAACTTCCAGCTCCAGGATACATGTCTCTGTGCACCTCTTTCACTCCATTACAGCCAGGTCATGCTTCTGGGTCTTAATTGCTTTGTCTCTTAAGTCCAGGCTGGTGGGCAGCCTTTCCTTTTTCCAGGTCAGCCTTTTCCCAGGCAAATTGTACATTAATTTCCATTTGTCTTCCCTTGAGACCATCACTTGATGAGCTGGGATACCACAGAGAACACCCTCCTGCCAGAACAGGCACCCCTCCACTCCTGTCTTGCTAAATTAGACACTCCAGTCAGCTTCAGCACAGACAGAGGTTGGGCCACACCCATCTGCAGTTCACTGAAACTGAGATGCACTCAGCTCAGGGGCTTCTTAGTTAACAGAGACATTCCCAATGCCCATTGTTCAGTCTTTCTGGGCAATTTGCAGCTTGTGTAGTTTTAGCTTCTTTTGATCTTCATTCTTACTTATTTTGCTTCCTTTTCTGTCCCTACTTCCCTTTCCCGAAATAAGCAAACAGAAAATAACAAACCAGTAACCACTTTGTCTGTTCTCCAGCCACCACACTTAAAACTCACTTAAAATCACTACCAGTATCTCAAAGCAATCAGCTGTGCACAGATCCTGCTCGACTACGCCACTGTGACGGGTTGGATCACAGAAACCCCCTTGGGAGCTGCCACCCAATGTGCAAAGACTACCCCTGCTTCTGTTTTCCCTGCCAGCTCAGGACTCCAGCACCCTGTCTTGCTGAGCCAGACACTCCCGTCTGGCTCCAGACACAGACCCAGGGTCTGAATCACTTGTCCCAAAGCTGCAAGTTTACCTGAAAACAGCTCGCAGTAGCGTGCTTGTCTTTAGCACTCAGATGCCCAACTCCCAATGGGGTCTAAACCCAGATAAATCCGTTTTTCCCTGCATAAAGCTTATGCAGGGCAAACTCATAAATTGTTCGCCCTCTATAACACTGATAGAGAGATATGCACAGCTGTTTGCTCCCCCAGGTATTAATACATACTCTGAGTAAATTACTAAATAGAAAGTGATTTTATTAAATACAGACAGTAGGATTTAAGTGGTTCAAAGTAGTAACAGACAGAACAAAGTAAGTCACAAGCAAAATAAAATAAAATGCGCAAATCTATGCCTAATCAAACTGAATACAGATAATCTCACCCTCAGAGATGCTTCAGTAAGTTTTTCTCAGACTGGACACCTTCCAGGCCTGGGCACAATTCTTTCCCCTGGTGCAGCTCTTGTTGCAGCTCAGGTGATAGCTAGGGGATTCTTCATGATGGCTTCTCTCCCTCTCTGTTCTCTTCCCCCCTTTATATATCTTTTGCATAAGGCGGGAACTCTTTGTCTCTCTGGGTTTCCACCCCCCCTCACTGGAAAAGCACCAGGTTAAAGATGGATTCCAGTTCAGGTGACATGATCACATGTCACTGCAAGACTTCATTACTCGCTTGCCAGCACACACACATATACAGGAAGACTCACAGGTAAATACAGCCATCTGCAGACAATGGGAGTCATCAAGATTCCAAACCATCATTAATGGTCCACACTTTACACAATTACAATAGGCCCTCAGAGTTACATTTTATATTTCTAGTTTTAGATACAAGAGTGATATATTTATACAAATCAGATGATCACACTCAGTAGATTATAAGCTTTGTAATGATACCTTACAAGAGACCTTTTGCATGAGGCATATCCCAGTTACTTACATTCACTTATTACCGTATTTTCTCTAAAACCATCTCAGTTACATTATATTGACTTATTATCAAGTTTTTATAAAACCATATAGACTGCATAACGTCACAGCAATATGATATTTTCTGTCTTATTATCTATCCCTTTCTTAATGATTTCCAACATTCTGTTCGCTTTTTTGACTGCTGCTGCACATTGAGTGGATGTTTTCAGAGAAATATCCACAAGGACTCCAAGATCTCTGTCTTGAGCGGTAACAGCTAATTTAATTAATCCCATCAATAGCTGGGATTATGTTTTCCAATGTGCATTACTTTGCATTTATCAACATTGAATTTCATCTGCCATTTTGTTGCCCAGTCACCCAGTTTTGAGAGATCCTTTTGTAGCTCTTCGCAGTCTGCCGGGGACTTAATTATCTTGAGTAGTTTTGTATCATCTGCAAATTTTGCCACCTCACTGTTTACCCCTTTTTCCAGATCATTTATAAATATGTTGAATAGGACTGGGCCTGGTACAGACCCCTGGGGAACATCACTATTTACCTCTCTGCATTCTGAAAACTGACCATTTATTCCTACCCTTTGTTTCCTATCTATTAACCAGTTACCAGTCCATGACAGGACCTTCCCTCTTATCCCATGGCAGTTTACTTTGCTTAAAGACCTTTAGTGAGGGACCTTGTCAAAGGCTTTCTGAAAATCTGAGTACACTCTATCCACTGGATCACCCTTGTGCACATGCTTGTTGACCCGCTCGAAGAATTCTAGTAGATTGGTGAGACAGGATTCCCTTTACAGAAACCATGTTGACTCTTCCCCAACAAATTATGTTCATCTATGTGTCTGACAACCTACGTGCCCATGTTCAGACTCCACAAAGCAGTTGCGCTAACCAACTTTCTCTCGGACGTTATAGCTGAACTAACAGACACATTGCTGGCATTAACCTGGGCTTTAGAAGTGCAGCCAGCAGCCATGGCCATCCTGTCTGATTCCTACGAGGGTGGCAGGCACCCTACAATTGCAAGTCTGACAGCAGAAATGACATACTTAATGAAATATTACTGCTAACAAGTGAACTCATGCAACTGGATGCAACCATAGGAACAGCACAGGTCCTGGGGCATGCAGGGATAGCTGGCAATGAATTGCCAGACAAAGAAGCATGAATTTAAACACTTAATTAATGAGCTAAAGAAGAAATGGCAAGAACTGCGGGAACATGAAATGACGGGGTAAAACATCCATGAAGCATGCCCAGTAGTTGATAATGCTGATATAATCCTGAGAGGAAGAGCAATGTGGTTCTATTCAGGATTTAAACAAGGCATTGTGGGCTAAACAGTATCTATTTGTAACAAACAGAAGGATGGACCATGCAAGACATGGAAGGTCCCAGAAATGATAAGTCATCTCTTACGGATTTGTAAAGACAGAACCAGTGAAAGGAGATATTTACATGGACAACTCAGAAGCCTTGGAATAACAAAATTCTTTGCAACACCTTTCCAGAATACAAGGAAAGTGGAACCCAGTTTAAAAAAAGCTATGCTGCAATTCTTTACGAATACTGGAAAAGGTGACAAACTAAGTCACCGCCTCTCTAGGAAATCCAGGGAATGGCAGTCATCAACTCCGGAAGTGAGCCTGCTGCACCACAAAGGCCAAGACGATGGTGAAAGGGGCTTCAGGGACAGTCTGCAGACACTCTCTGGGGGATAGAAGAGGTAGGAAGCGATCCAAGGAGGCAGCAAGGACTCTGAGGGAATAACACCAAGGAAGATGAGGTGAATCCCCCTGAGGAAAGGAATGTAAGGTGCACAGAGCATGGAGGAAAACCCACTGTAAGGTCATTGGACGATAGCTTGGTTGGACTCTGATACCCCAGAAAGGGTGGATTAAGCGTGATCTGTCCAGAAGGCCACACTGTGGGAAGAGAGACCAACACAGCAACGGAGCTACTGTCGGCTTCAAGTGCCATATAGGAAGACAATCACTATGGCACACCTGGCCCCAAGGAGGTACACCTGCTGTGAGCGAACCCCTGCCCAGTTGGATAATAGAGTGGGTACTTACAAGATTTGCAGATGACACCAATCTGGGAGGACGTCAGAAGAGAAGATTAGAATCCAAAACGACCTTGACAAACTGGAGAATTGGCCTGAAATCAACAAGATGAAATTCAGTAAAGAAAAGTGAAGAACTTTGCACTGAGGAAGGAAGAATCATGTGCACAACTACAAAAGGTGGAATAACTGGCATGGCAGTAGTACTGCTGAGAAGGATCGGGGCTTGTAGTGGATCACAAATGGAGTACAAGTCAACAAGGTGAGGCAGTTGCAAAAAAAGGCTAATATCATTCTGGGATATATGAACCGGAGTGTCATGTGTAAGACCTTGGAGGCAACTGTCCCACCCTACTCGGAACTGGGGAGGCCTCAGTTTGAGCACTCTGTCCACTTCTGTCAGAGGGGGAGCCGTGTTTGTTGCTTTTTTACAGATCCAGACTGAGTCCTGTGGCACCTTACAGACTAACAGACATATTGGAGCATAAGGTTTCGTGGGTGAATACGAAAGCTCATGCTCCAATACATCTGTTAGTCTATAAGGTGCCACAGGACTCTTTGTTGCTGTCCACTTCTGGGCACACACTTTCGGAAAGGTGGGGCCAAACTGGAGAGCGAGTCCAGAGGAGACTAACAACAATGATAAAAGGTTTGTAAAAGCGGACCTCTGAGGAAAGGTAATAAAACGGGGCATGTTTAGTCTTGAGAAAAGAAGACTGAGGGGTGACCTGAAAACAGTCTTTAAATAGGTTAAGGGCTCTTATAAAGAGGACGGTGATCAATTGTTCTCCATGTCCACTGTAGGTAGGACAAGAAGTAATGGGAGATTGAGGCTAGATATTAGGAAAGACTTTCTAACTCTCAGGGCAGTTAAGCTCTGGAACAGGCTTCCAAGGGAGGTTGTGGGATCCCCGTCACTGGAGGTGTATAAGAACAGGCTGGACAAACCCCTGTCAGGGATGGTCTAGGTTTCCTTGGTGCTGCCTCAGCACAGGGGCTGGACTTGATGACCTCTCAAAGTCCCTTCCCAACATTTCTATGACTCTACAGTTAGGGCACTGGGCTGAGACTCAGCAGAACTGGGTTCTATTCCTGGACTAGCCACCAACCTGCTGGGTGTCCTAGGACAAGTCACGTCTCTTTCTATGCCTCTCACTCCACTCGGTTGCTATCCCCATTTCCCTCACCCTGCGTCTGTCTAGACTGCAAGCTGTTTATCACAGGGACGGTTTCTCACTGTGTGTTTGTGCACCACCCAGCACACTATGACCTCAACCTTGTTTGGAGCTTCTAAGTGCTACTGTAACAAACACAATAACAGAACAAACGGCTCCCACTGAGAGAATGTTCACTTTAGAATTACCCATGTTTGCTGCTGCAACATTTCACAGCCCATTTCAGGCTTGAGCCTGCACCTCTGGACTCCGGGACTTCCTGATAGCAAGCATTGCTCACATGAGGAAGGGTTACAAGAGGAGGCTTTTTTGTGGCTAACTTTTCTGATTAAAAGAATTGCAGGCCCAACACTAGCTGGTACATTTTCTGCTAATAAAATGGATTTCCAAATGATCATCAATTATCTGTTTGCTTAATCTAATATGTAAATTGAGTATGCAAGTAATTATTAAAAATCAGAGCAGGAAAGATATTGCTAGATTTTATTGCATTATTGACCACTGATTTATATAGCCTTTGCATTCAGCTAGCATAGTCTGTGGGTGTGGATTCGTTGTCTTGAGAGTGGTAACACTAAACTGTAAAGAATGAAATAAATAAAAATAATTCATTGCTGCCCACTATTTCTATATAGCTAGATGCTCAAAGCAGAGTACTAGGAAGGCTGGATGTGCTAGCTTTTGTTGAATTCTGGGTTAAAAATCCCTTGTTGTTGAGTTGTAACTTGCCTCCCTCAGTCGTAAGTTACTTTAGAAATAATTTTGAGACTTTTCAATCAACTTTAGCGTATTAAAAATAGTTTTGTTAAGATTTCCCAAAGCCTCAGTGAACAGACATCAGGGGATCCCGCTGGCATTGTGTCAATGGAAATCTGATATCCCCTCTCTGCAGGGTAGCCCTCTACTACAGAGAGTTTTGCTTTCAGTAGTCTAGGCAATTGTAAATTTGTTTTTAAGTACCCAGGCAATACAACAAGCCTATTTTTTTTCCAAATCTTTGTTGAAACATGCACCTCATACTGGTTAATAATATTAAAAACATCAAGGAAGCCTCATCATTTTCAGCAGCCTTGCACATCTGAAACCAATGAAGCTACATTGTCGATGTTGCAGGATTTATGGCGCGATTTGTTTGCAGAATTCTGTGGTGATTCCTTTCACAGTTAATAAGATTTGAGCACCAAAATTAACATTTTACATTATTCCCCAGAGCTCACTTTCTTCTAACTCCTGTTGTTATATAATGATAGTATGAGGACAGCATGTGTATACTTCAATGGAGACAAAATTCCTTGTTATGTAAAACACTGGTGACAAATTTAAACACAAATAAACCCAATCATTAGTTAAGATTTTCAACAGGTGTTCATTCAAACACAGAAAAATAAGAATTAATTAGTGCAGCTACACAATAGCCTGTCAAAACATGAGAAAAGGACTAATTAGTGAAACACTTAAAAAAACTTTACTAAGAGATCATTAAATAATTCCAAAAAGCGTGTTCGAGGTGAACGGCAACGCTTATAAAAACGCTTCCGAGCTGAAGATTTCACCTTTACACAAACACTGGGCCTCCCTCCCGTTATGTGACACATACAGTGCACATCAGTCGAGCCTAGGCAGGATCTGAAATGGAGTGCGATCAAACTGTGCCAGTCAACAGTGGCATAGCCCCATGCTACCCTGCCCAAATCAGTGCTGGGCATTGGATTCCCTGGGCCAGCATGTCCTAGGCTGGCACACCCAGACCCCCACCGACCTGAGATTGGCTCTGGAACACCAATGCCCTGCTCCAGTGAGATGGCAGGGGAGCAGGGAAATCAATGATCTTCTTTCAGTCATGGTGG
Source organism: Malaclemys terrapin pileata (assembly GCF_027887155.1). Classification (NCBI taxonomy): domain Eukaryota; kingdom Metazoa; phylum Chordata; order Testudines; family Emydidae; genus Malaclemys; species Malaclemys terrapin. The sequence goes on along the minus strand of NC_071513.1, from coordinate 1,361,790 downwards.
GCACCTGCACTTCGCCTTCCAGAGACCTTATCCCCCTTGCTACCACCGTAACGCTCCTCCCTTCCACTAGGGAGTCTTCCCTCAGGTCAGCCAGACAGGCCCTGGAAATCAGAACAGCTGAAATAATGCTGCCCTGCCCCACCGCGCCTTTGCCACTGGAGAGGGACAGCATCCCATCCTGTCTGATTTGGCCATGAGCGCCTGGATCGTGGTGACCTCACATTTGACAGCTGAAAAACACCGCGACTGGGAATGAAACAGTCAGACTTGAAATAAAATCACTCCACTGGTTACAGACCACAGTAGCCTGTATGCACTGCAACATAGGCCACCGCTCATCAGGCCAGAGCTCTGCTCCCGCGACCGGCTTCCTGCTGAATACTGGGGCAGAGTCCTCGGGGTTTCACTCCTCAGTTGTGAGTCTCCCACGTTAGACCAGAGGATCACAGTTATTTAACATTTAAATTGTGGTAACACCGAACAGCCACAGCTAGGCTGGGCCCCATTGCAAAGGACGATCCTTGACTCAACGGACATAACTGGAGAGAATGCAGAGGAGAGGAACAACAACAATACAAGGTTTAGCAGACCTGACTTATGGGGAACGGTTGAACAAACCCAGTTCTTTATTAGTCTTGAGAAAAGGTAACTGAGGGGGAACCTGAGAACAGTCTTCAGATACGTTAAGGGCTCTTCTAAAGAGGACTGTGACGAATTGTCCTTGTCCTGCATTCAGTGGACGTGGAGAAGTATTGGGCTTAATCTGCAGCCAGGGAGGCAGAGGTTAGATCTTAGGAGAAGCTTTCTAACTCTCAGGACGGAGAAGCTCAGGAAAGGGCTCCATGGGAGGTTGGGGAATCGCTGCCATTGGAGGTTTTTGAGAACAGGTCGGACAAAGCCCTGTCAGGGCTGGTCTAGGTTCACTTGGTCCTGCCTCAGTGCAGGGGGCTGGACTCGATGGCCTCTCAGGGTCCCCTCCAGCCCGACATTGCTATGATTCAATTATGATCCCTTCTTCATAAGTTTTAAGGCTGGTGGTGGCACTTACTCAAATTATTTTCAATATAGCAAAGGGAATATGGGAAATTGCTGACAATGGGGGAATCGCTTTTACATTCTTTACTGTGAAAGTCTCCTCTAAGGAGATGCTTTAAAATACATCCTGCTCAAAATGTTTATCTTTGGTGTTCAAACGGTTTTCCTTTCCATGTTTAATAAATATTAATTCAGGAACAAATCTTACCTTGGCACAGACATTAATTAAAAATCCAAACCCCAATCAGACACATCTGTGGTGAATTTCCAAACACACCTGAACAACTCAGGTCCACAACTCATGGACATTTAATGGTGTGCAGTCTGCTCCTAAACCACTTAGGCGATTTAGAAAATCCCAGGCTCTTGTGTTTCAGATGAACGCACTCTCACATACAACAAACGCTGTGAAGAAGTTAAATGCCAAGGCCCCAGGCCTCCGAGGAGCCTTCCATGAGAGAGACAAGTGGCTCAACCCCATGCAGGATGGGCCATTACAACCTAGTGAGGAGACAAATATCAAATGACGACTTTACTGTAGGATCAAGCAGAAGGTGAAGTGATAGAGTTTGAGGAAACAGGACCGTAATTCATACACCAAGAGCTTTAAGGAAATAGAAATAGGAATACAGACGACTGCTGACAAAGGAAATTGCACATATACCAGTGCATGTGAGATATTTTTCCTACTTAGCACCAGTTTGAAAAGGATTTATAGTTTTACAAAGTTCTGCTTTAATGCATTTTTAAGGAAGTGTTTATTCAAATAGGCTTCAGTGAACCGTAAGTTGTGAATTTGTTTGAAGACCCAGCACAGTCAATAAGACGACCATTGAGTGTTTAGAATGCAGCCAGCATGCCCAAGTTCCTACAATTCATAAACCCATCTTCTATGAAGAGTTTTAACTTGGGTGCTTTTCAGTCTAATCAAAGAGAATGAAAACTTTGAAGTCAAATGAATAAGCAGAGAAGCAGTTCTCTATTCTCCAAACGCAAAGTGCAGTGATGGAAAAATCTGAAAGGGTCTCAGAGGGCAATCTGACAAACGCCCAGGGCACCCCATTAAATGAGCAAACCCCAGTATAAAACCATCTCTGAAGAAGGCAAATATCTCTAAAGTCACCCAATAATAGACAAATATCCAGGGAAGTCGACTTGGTAGCCAGATTTCAAAACCCTGCTACCTTTGGGTACCAATTTATCTGACCTTCAAAAACATGGGGGTTGACTTTGACAATTGAATTGACTTGCCAAGACACGCAAAGGCAACGCTCAAGTCAAAGTCTTCCTGTTAAAATCAAAAGGGGCGAGATGTGTGAGATGATTCTTGCTGACAGCTCTGACAAACTTCTCAAGACTCGAGTGTTAATTCAAAACTCCAGCGCACTTGCCCCACGAACTCTATTCCCACCCGCCATTGCTGGTTACCGAGATATTGCCATTGGAGACAGACGTTTTCTCCTTTCGAATCCATCTCTTCAGCAATCAGCAATGCCATCAATCTGGCCTGTCTGACAACACCAATTCCAAGATGATTATAAATGTCACAAACACCAGATTGCGAAATCATTGACTCAAACAAATAGAAACAGCAGCCTGGAGATTGGAAAATATTGTTTGCAAACACTAACCCAAGTCTTAGTAATCAGCAGTGACAGGCAGGAAAAAACAGAGTCCAGCAGAGTTTAAGGGAGTTTTTGCCAATTTTGTTAAAGGTTCAAAAGCAGCAAGCTACTGACGTGTGAATAGGGTCCCCCCCCATCAGTACAGATACGGGATCTTCATGTAACACCAAGATCAGACCATCCCCTCGCCATGGCATGTGAGCATCGAGAACAGAATGAAGGGGCCAGTAGTCAATGGCAAGGTCACAATTCCCACCCCTCGAGTCCCAACCCAAAAAAGGGAGCATGGCCAGCTAGGTCTGGAGAAGCTACCTGGGACGCCGCTGATGGGGAGCCCGAGCTAATCCAGCACTCATCATTCAGGTAGACAATCAAGTTATCCCAACTACCGGCTCAAACCAGGGGCCCTGGGGTCCAGGAAGCAGCGTGACCAGCAGCACGCATTACAGCTTTCACACGCTCCCTCAGCAATATTCCTAACCCCACCAGCAGAAAGAGTCCAAGTTCTAAGATCAGCACCCCAGTGCCAGGCCTCGCTACCAAGCACATGCTCCACCCTGGGAATTACGAAAAATAAAACACAAGCAAAACATTTTCCTTTAGCTCTGAAGTGGATTTAATAGAGTTACACCAAAATCATCCACATAACTATAAAATCTCATTTTAACACCCCCCACCTCCCCACCGTTAACAGTTACAGACACTGAATACTGACATATTTCTCTACCTGAGCATCATTAAATATTAAAAAGAAGAACAGGAGTACTTGTGGCACCTTAGAGACTAACAAATTTATTAGAGCATAAGCTTTCGTGGACTAGAGCCCACTTCTTCGGATGCATAAGAAGAAGTGGGCTGTAGTCCACGAAAGCTTATGCTCTAATAAATTTGTTAGTCTCTAAGGTGCCACAAGTACTCCTGTTCTTCTTTTTGCGGCTACAGACTAACACGGCTGCTACTCTGAAACCTGTCATTAAATATTAAAAAGCATCGTCTTTACAGGGCACATTTCTCTTCCTCCCACTACTGTTAATAGAAGTGCAGACCTGTGTGGCAGAAGCCTGTTGTGTTGTACAGCTGTGGTTTGACTGCAGGTTTCCATGGCTGCTAAAGCAGAGATACGCTGCACTGTCCAAGAAGGTCCCAGAGAACACGAATGATCATTCTGCATTAGGGGAAGCATCTTGCAATCCCCTCAACATGCCAGGTTCCCTCGCCAGGCAATAGGACCTGGAGTGGCAAGACTGGCCCATTTGTTTCTTTTAAAAATAACAAGTTGTATTACTCCGCAGAAGACTCCACGTCGCCTACGTACCATACTTCTAGAATGACTTAGCTGGCAGGTCTGCACACTATGCCACTGAACACACAGCACTAAACGGGTCCAGGTAGAGACGGGACTAGACTTCCAATCCTATCATTTAACTCACCATGTGACCATGTGCAAGTCACATGATCTCTGAGCCTCAGTTTCCCTAACTATAAATGGGGGATCAAAAATCCAACCAATATTTGTAATACATTTTGAGATCTATGGATGAGGAATACTCCAAGAGCTATGCATGTTTATTACTGTAAAGGGCTCGTAAGACTTTTGTGTCTTGGGCCAGAGATGTCAGGTGTTTGTAGTCTCAATGCGAAACGATGAGCTAGTGCAGCCTCCAGCTCAGTCCCCAGGGAGCACAGAAACAGGCTTTCTGGGGCTGTACCAACACGAAACAAAATATTATTAGAACAAACCTTGGAGAGTTATGACAAACTGAAGCTTTTCTATAGTACTTTGAAAGCATAGAGCACTAATCAGAACTGTTCATGCGAATACACATATTGTGGACTTGGAATGGTGGTACTGAAGGTAATATGGGCCTACATGCTCTTCACTTTAAGGGCCATGTTCCTCACTACAGCAGTAAAACTGCAGGACAATATTTCAGCACAGAGAAGCAGTGAATTTTCTGTACTCCACAGAACAAGGAGAGCCACGACCTACTAACTGAGGACATCAGAATCACCATAATCATCTACAGCAAACATAATGAAAAGAAAAATACAGGCAAGATTGGCAAGATGGCATCAATGGTTACAAGTCATTACGAGCTATCGAGGCTACCTGGAATATACCACATGCAAGGATTACCATCTTGAGGATGCATTGCAGATAAACCTACTATACCTAGAAGATCATCCCTATATTAAAGATGAGTCATCTGCTGAAACAGATTCGGGTATCTGGTGTAAGTGCCCCAACAATGAGCCCAACCCTGAACTCCTTATTCCAGAGGTGATTCAAAGAGATTCTCCTTGTCCAGGATTAGCCCCATCAACATTTGAAAAGCTAAAGTTTCATTAAGGTAACTTCTTCCTTTAAAGACAAGAGGGAAAGAAACATTTTTAAGATAATGGTGACAAATGTGCTGTTGACACAGTGATTGCCTATTAAATTTAAGATGAACAAACAGAATGATTGAGAGCACTTGGACTACACCGCCTCAAAGTTCTGACATGACAAAATATCATTGCACAGCAAAGGTCAGACATTTGGGAGGGTATTTATTCTAAACAGACAGCTAATGAATGAATTTCCACTTCATTGATCAAATGCATTAGACCAAAGGCTTGACTATTATTCCCGACTGATTTACTGACATCGCCTTCAAGTCTTATTTTGGTAAGAATGTGATTTCCATATCTGCTAGTCTAGGAGGATTCACAGCTTCAATGGCTTGGAAAAGCACCCTCCTTCCGCAGGAGGAGGATTGTCTTCACGAGGATGCTGCTTAGCACACACTGAGAACACCTGAGTGTTTCTGTCAGCAGAACAGATTCCCCTGCTACATTCCAGGCAATTGGAGCCCTTTCTCAGCCCTCTAGAGTGTTGGAAAGATGGCATGGTGTGCAGATGGCATTCTCGGCCAGATGGCACTGTGGGCAGAGAACAAGGAAACCATGAGACGATATTGCTCAGCATGACAGGCAGCGGCCTCAGCACATTAGTGGCCTGTTGTTAATGTTTTTGTAGGCATCGTGGCAAAGACAAGTAAGGACGACTGAATTAGGATAACGCGGTTGTGTTGCAGTTGTTTATGGGAAGCTTCTTTCAAGTGCTGGGGGCAGAATGGGAGAAAGTATGATGAAACTGGTTTGAAAATTTAGCAAGGAAGTAATGGAGACTTACATCATGGGCCGATCGGAGTGAGATGGTACTGAATGAGATGGTAGGTAGGATGGGAATAGACTGTGAAGGGTCTTGAAATGAAGACAAGTAGCTTATGTTTGATGAGATAGAGAAGGGACAACCAGAGGAGGGATTCAGAGAGATGGGTGACATAGTCTAAGAGAGAGGCTAGGAAAACCATCTTTGCAGCAGTGTTCCAAAAGGATTGGAGTGGGGGAGGACTGCATTTGTTAATGCCAGAGAAAAGGATGTTGTAGTAATAGAGATAAGAGCCTAGACAAGAGTTTTATCTGTGGGGAGGGTTAGGCAAGGCCATATCTTAGACACATTATGTAGAATGAATCATCAACATTTAGGCACAGCACGGATGCGAGGACCTAGCCAGAGGGATGAGTTGAAGATGACTCCTACAGATAGCCTCTCTCTACTAATAAGAGACTGGATTAAATATCAACCTTGCATTCTTGGTTTTCTCATCCCCCACATGTGTCCTTGCCTAGATCCTGTGCTGTTCTCTTGCTCTATTAAATAGGTCTCTTTACTGGAAGAAGGGTGGTTGTTGACTTCATACAATATGTGATAACAATCAGTTATGGCAGAACGCTTGCCAGGCACTACAGAGCCCTGAACCTTGAGCAGAACCTGCAGGCACTAATTTCGTGTAACTAATGAAACTGTAATAACAAATACATATTGGACACAAGGAACGCTGGCGATGGCAGAGAACCCCACCTTCCTGGTGGTGCACTGGAGAAGTGAAAGCACTCAGCAAACAGCAAGCAAACATCACATCCGAAAACTCAGCATGGGGACACCCGACTGAGATTCTTCTCTCTCCGGTGCTCACTGAAGAGATCTGCTGGGGAGAACTCTGAAGATAGGTGACAGCCAACACATTGGGGATTGAACTGGAGACCTCCAGAGCTAAAGGCATAAACTGCTACAGCTTGAACTAAAGAGCTACGTCCCGGCAGCTAAAGACAAAAAACTCATCTCCTCTGTGCATTGGCACAGAGCGGGACCCATAATACAACTCACCAGTGGATTACACATCGATCATATTAATCTCTGATCTGTCCTATTTATGTCTAGTGACACGTTGGAATGGGTGCAGTGCCGCTGTACAGTTCTTTGGTCAGGCCAAACTGAGTCATTGTTGATGAATTCCTTAGCTGCTCAGAGGAAATTGCAGACAGCTATACACACTGAGCCATATTCATCCCTGGGCCAACCCGTGGCTTCACCAAAGTTTAAAATGCACTGTCTTTCTGGGCAACAGAGTCAAGGATACAGCTTTGGGAAGTGGCAGTGGTCGGCTGTACATCTTACTGTCCAGTGGCGAGAACTTTCCTAGCTATGTATTTAGAGACCTGTTGTCCCTGGTTAGTAAGAGACAGATAATACTCTGACTGAGATACTGCATTGCCTGTACAGCAACCGCTTAGGAAATAGCATGGGATCCAATATGGTCGTCGGTAATGTAATGCCCAAAATGCCCTGCTCCTTCTGAGGCCAGAGAGAAAACCTTGGATTTCCATGAAATCAGCAGCCTCTCTCAGAGACAAACAGCTCATACAATATTAGTAATAGTAGCTAATAAACCTGTGATCATGGGCAAAGCATTAGAACTTACAACAGAAAAACAAGATTAATTTTCCTAAGCTAAACAGCACAGAGCCAAAGGCTGAACAAGCCACCTTATGCAAAGCTAATAGGCAATGCTGAAGCATCCTGAATGCACCACTTTGCAGTACATGAACTAGCTCAGAAAAAAATCACCCCCTAGAGGGACTGATCTATAAACATTCTACAGTAACATTTAATAGAAACTTACTTGGAACATCGTAAAGTTCATTCTAGACACTCATATTTATGTAACTGCTTTTATTGACTGTAAAAAAGACAGCCATGAATAACTGGTGCCGCTCCTGATCAAAAGAGACAAAGCCTCGTTCAGAAAAGGAATCTTCCCTTTCTCCTTCAAACACACAACAACAGTCTGATTGACACTGAAGAAACACCACATCAGCCCTAACCAACTACCGCCTAGTGTCAAACCTCCTGTTCCTGAGCAAACTCATAGAGATGGTACCCAAAGGCCATCTACAAGCTCATCTAATTGAAGCTAATATCCTAAGCCTGGTGCAATCTGGATTCAGGCCAAGGCACGGAACCAGAACCACCTGAGTGACACTGATAGATGATCTCCTGTCAGTGCATGGAAGGCAGACATCCATTCTCATTCTCCTGCACCTCTTCGCATCGTTCGACACTGTTGACCATGAGATCCTGCTGTCTCTCCTGAGAGAGGTTGCAAATGAGATGGACTCAAGAGCCAGCAAGATGCAGATGACATACAGCTACTTATCCTTCATCCCAGACAATCACGCCACTATCACCAAGATGGCCCAGTGTTCGGATGAGGTCAGCTCATGGCTGAAGAGCAGTTGGCTGAAGCGGAATCCCAGCAAGACAGAAGTGATACTAGTGAGCCCAGGAAGCATTTTGAACAGTTGCAGCCACAGTGCAGCCTCCTTCGGTTGAAGGCAATCACCCACAACTGGTCAATTCAGTCCAGGGGCTAGGAATACTCGGGGATTCTTCACTGACGCTCTGGTGCTTTCTACCATCTTCGGTTCAGTAGGAGACAGTCATCCTGGCAGGCAGTGACCTGGCCTCAGTTGTCTTTATTCTCTCTCAGCTTGACTACACCAACGAGGTACACCTGGATACAAAACCATTAGTATTAGGGGAAACTCCAGCTAGTACAGAACAGCCCAGCATGATTGCTCAGCAACATGGGCTACCACAGACACATCGCACCTGTCCTCCACTCACTCTACTGGCTTCCCATAGAATATCGAATCAAGTTCAAGGTCTCAGTCCTTATCTGCAAGATCCTGCCTGGCCTGGGCCCAGGGTATTTAAAGAGCCTAAAGCTCAGGGGTGAAGATTGTGGGCATCAACTCCACTTCTCCGGCCCAATGGAACTCTCCGCAATAAAGGTAAAGCTCATCGGCGTGGGAGACAGAACTTTGTTGGGGGCCACTCCCAGAGTTTGGAATGAACTGCCCCCCAGGCACTACCGAGCTTCCCAAACGTCCCCGCCTCCTGCTGCTAGTTCCAGGAACACTTGTCTGACCTGTCTTCTCCACACACAGAGCAATGGGGACAGTGGAGTGCAGACACCTCCCCGGAGGAGACGACGAGAGAACAAAACACGTGACAAGCGCTCAGATAACACAGAGGTGAGTGTGGTTTAAGAACAGTAACAGAACAGGAAAAGAGGGTGGTTGAGGGGTGGGAGACAGACGTTGGTCCATATTACACCAAGCACCCCTCAGACTCAGGCAGAGAGTACATCTCCCGGGTGCTGAGTCAGGTGAGAGCTAATGAAGCGCTTGTGGAGACTTCAGAAGGAAATTAACAGGAAGAGGTAAATAGCGAGAGGGAATGGGACCCTGTTGTCAGGTGAAGGCAAATACCTGGTCTGCTCTAGTGGAGGATGCAGAGAGATGCCCTGTGGCAAGGCAAGCTGCCAGTGAGCTCAGCCATCTGGATTGAAAACAGTGGGGAAAAGACTTGGGGCAGGTTAGGCTGTAGGAGACAGGGGATGTCCTGTGAGTTAAGGTCAGGCGTAGAGAGCATGTGATGATTTTGTTTTACATGTAACCATTTGTTTCCAGTGTTCTAACTTAATCTCTAAGGTGCCACAAGTACTCCTGTTCTTTTTGCCGATACAGACTAACACGGCTGCTACTCTGAAACCTGTTACTATCATTTGAATCTCTGCTCTCCGAGAATAAACTGTATTATATACGCTGCAGGGAACACAAGGAAAAGTGCTGTGTGCTAAGCGGCGTGCGACCCTGAGCTGAATCTGGCAAGCTGGTGCGTACTACTCCTGTGGGAGCAGACGATCGGAGAGCTCTGTGACTGCTCAGCGGCACAGGGGCTGGGCACCCCAGCAGGATGCTTGCAGGACTCGGGGTTGGTAGGCGCCTATCGCCACCTGCACCGAGCGTGCGAGGCCTGGACGTCACTGCTTGGGCTGCCAGAGGCGGATGGCGTCAGGGCACTGATGCACAGCAGCATGGCCCCATCCTCCAAACCACAGTCTCTAGGAGATTGCCCAGCTCAGCTGTTGGCATTGGGCCCATCACTGCTAAGTCTACACTGCAAGGAAAGCTTGTGGGCAGGGACTCGAACCAAATCCCAACCTGAACCTGAACACCAGTTCAGAGGGGTTTGGGGAGTGAACCAGAACCAGAACCAGAACCGAAGCCAAAAAACCAAAACCTGGTAAGCAGTTCAGGTGCTCAGGGGGGCTCTTTGGGGTGCTGAGGAAAGGCGCTCCCCTCTTCCACCCCAGAAGGAGGAGGGGGCCAGAGGCTATACTTCCCAGGAAGCCTTTGGAGGAGATGAGAGGGAGAAGGGGGGGAGAGGGGTTCTGAGACTGGCCATTCTCCTGTTCTTATGCCCATGTAGAGGACTGCCCATGACACCTCCCTCCCTTCTCCTCCTCCTTCCTGCTGAGGGCTTGTCCCTGCGACACAAGTCAGCGTAGAACGCTGGCTAAAATTCATTCTGTCACCTCAGCGGCCAGATATGACTGACCGAGTTCTGGAGGATGTTGCACTAGTGCATGCAAGTAACTTGTTTAAAAAATAAATAATTTTTGCCAGTGAAAGAAGTATAGATCATTGTCCGGGACCCTCCCAATCACCAAGACAAACACTAGTTGCTAAACTGTTTTAAGTTTTCCAGTAGCAAATACTGGTAGATTTCCACCAATGTCTGTGCCTTTAAGAGGAAGTTTAAGAAACCCGACTCTGCGCAGGGGTCAGTTTGCATGAGTGAGTTCGACCCAAAGCTACCACAGCTGTGATCTCCCCTGCGCCTGTACAGAAACCTTCACTTACAGCGCCGCTTCATGGCTCCGTAACGACATATTCCGGCTCCCGGCTCATGCTCCGTCTGATTCATGGCCATTCGGGATAAGCTTTGCTTTATGCAATATACGGTATTTCCAACTGTCAGAGGCTTCCCAAGAAGGTGACAAGCTAGATTCAGAATTCAGAGCTGTGACACAAATAAACGACAAGCCTGTCTGAGAACTCCGGTGTTTTCAATGTGTTCAGTGCAGATTAGATGCTGAAACCAAACATACTGCAGACAAACAGAACTGCTGAGCGTTGGGTAGGAATGCTAATGAATTAGAAGCCTGAACTTGGACTGACTTACAATCTCTTCCATCTGGCTACAGGGGCATGTAGTCTGTCCTGCGCTTTGGCAGATCTTGCTGATGTCTCAGTCTATATGTATTTGTACAACATAGAAGTTGGGTTTATTTCTATTTTCTTATTGACTTTTATATGGCACCAGATTGTGCTTGGAAGGCCCAGACCTGTGGCAGGTTTATTTGGAGGTGCTCCAAGAGAAGCAATATGACCAGCGAAAGACTAGGCCGGAGGAGAGGAATTCAGACAAACCAAACTCCTCAACTCCATCAGCACTTCAATCTTTAAAACTTCCTAGCCTGTTGAGAGGATAAAAGATAAAATTATTTCACATTCTTCACAAGCTAAAAGACTATTTTGTACTTTCAAACAAAATGTTTGAGTGGGAGAGAGACTGTAGTTTGAGCTACAATTCTATCAAAATCTTTCCTTAAACATTTGAGTCCCAGTCTCTGAAGATTACTGCCAAATAAACACCTTTTGCTTGGTAAACATGCCATAGGCAGTGTTAAAATGGGCACCACGCCTTTCTTAATCCCTGACATTTCACATGCTTTAATGGTTTCTCTTCTTCTGTATCTTTAATAAAAGGTTGAAAAATATTTTTAGTTATGTGTTTGCCATCAGCACTATGCAGGCCAAGGTCTCTGTATTCAAACCCCTGAACCATGTCAAGTGTTTGATGTTGTACAGTGACAGGATCATGGTAACACCCTTGACTGACTTTCTTATTTATTATATTTATCCATTTACTCCATTGAAATTAACATAACATTCTTCTTTCCATTGGCTGTAATAATTAGGCCAATTATTAACCTAGTTATAACAAAATCATTTACAGTAATACTTTTCTAGTTGCTTTGATCCCCCCCTTGGAAGCCCGTTAGTGTTGACACCGACACACTGCATATGCCAGTTAGTGACTTAAGAACCAACAACAGGATGGTAAGTAACAGGCAAAGCAATTCAGACATTCAAGGGAAGCCCATAATTCTATGGCAGCCCATCATTTTTATCTTGGAAATGTACCGTGAACTACCTAAAAGCTCTTACATAAGGGACATGAACTAATAATTCAGTGCTTTATTTAGGGTCTTTTATTGCATTTAGCAGCATTGAGTTTAAATTTGCTTAGGTGGGCAGTCTCTCTTACTGGTTTAGTCCTAGCAGTTTAATGTCATCGCTACCTTCGGCTGCCAGAGATGGTAAATAACCACAATAAACTGCACAACTGCCCTCTAGCCAAATGTGCTCATTACAGAGAAACAAGGGAGATGATACAAAAGAGACACTGCTCGTGATCAAGTGTCTTCCACAGAATATTAACCAATTGCTGTGTTACTAAATGTCAGTGGCTATTATTGTTTCACACTGATATTCATTGACATACGTTGTTTACAGCATACAATTTTGCCTGGAATTTTCCTCACAACCAATATTTTTGCCTTGCTAAAATTATATCCTTCCCAGGGGGTTGATCTCTGACAAATGATCATTTGTTTGAAAGTTTCCATTTTGCCTTTAGATTAGAGAAGCAGCATCCATGGAACCTCTGCAAGAACTTGGCAAAAACAGAAACAATTACTGTCAAGAGCAGATAATCCACATCTGAGAGCTGTTGATCAAAACAGTTCAAGCATGTCAAAGATATTGACAGTCATTCCCATAATCTCTCAAGAATAAATGGATTCACGCACCACGCAGGATCCTGCTCATTAATTCTGCTATGAGAATTTCAATTAGTTTATTCAGTTATTTTCTCACTTGAAAAAATGTCAAGCAGAGGAAGACAGTTTGCAAGGTGGGGTCATTGTTAACATACCTGAGGAAAGTCCCATATAGCTATCGAATAAAAATCCACATGTGGCCACTGGGCCCAGTCCTACTCGCCCTTCCGAAACCTTCACATCTTCAGTGGAATTACACACACCAGTTGGGGTCTATTAGAGCATATGGAGGACAAGTTCCTGCTCACATTACATCCCCCCCAGGGCGGTCACTTATCTATGCGTATCAGGCCAGAGATCCAGCCCTCTCATCAAGCCAAATGGGAGACAGGAGACTCTTCATCCAGGCCACAGAATGGCTGCAGAGATTCCCTCCGACCCAGCCCACCCTGTGACATGGGTTGGGGACTTCGCACAGGGAAGCCTAGCTTTCAGCCCAAATCATCAGCTCTCCAGCCACATGACATATGTCACTTGGCCTCCCTGAGCTTGGAGTCTGCTACTATATATGTGCTATCAATATTCCTACTAGGAAAGAGTATCTTAAGCCAGCCAGAAAATAACCCAGCTCCTGGTGTCCATGTCTCCTGCCCGCCCAGAAGCTATGACAGCAATGCAGATGAACACCGGTTTGGTTCATCACTTGAGGGCCAAACAGACCTGTGCCTGGGAGAGGAGCAGCAGAGAGGAACTTCTGCACCCTTCCCAGAAGCTGCAAGTAAGGGTGTAAGCCACATTTCTGGGCTTGCCTACCTGGGTCAGCTGCAATCACCACTGTCACCCATTATCAGCACAAGCATCTTCTGTAGTGCAGATAAGGCTGTTTCATCTGGTGTGGGACAAATGGACTGTCTGCCCATCTCTAGCAGCGTACTATAGAATATGCTAGAAAGCTAGAATTCAACGATCTTTTCCTTAAGCTCCAAGAATCACCTGTCCTTCAGCAGATGTTCAGACTTGGATACTTTTAGCCAGCCGTGGAGTTGCTGTGAATCCGTTCTATGGGTTCTCATCTCGCATGAATTGCGGTGAGTGTGAGCTAGATCCAAAGCCCAACTATGCTGTTAGAAAGACTCCCACTGATTTCATCTGGCTTTGGAACAGGCCCGTTATTGCAAATATTCACCATTTTCACTACAATGCTATTCTGTCATATAATGACCACTTACCGTACTAGCGCCACAATGGTGCAGTGCAAAGGGGGATGCTTAAGCTAATTGGACATGTTACGTTACAGATTTGAGACCTTAAACACTAACCGTTTTTAAAAAACGTGAATTGCAATTCGCTGTCACGTAAGTTTCCCACAAAACTGACAAGGGCAGAAACTGATCCAGAGGGAACATCTGTGCACAACTCCCGATGCCTCATGCCGTTTTTGAAGCAGGTTCAGCTCCAAGCTCTGGTTTTGGTCAGGCGCAGAATTCCTACTTCTGAGTTTAAAAACAGCCCACAGGTTGTTGAGTCAGTTGACACTGTTTACATGGGAAATGCAGAGACGCACAATGTGTTCTGTGCAGCAAACACTGTTCTCTTCACAGTATTAGTCTCACACAATTCCGCTTGTCATGAGCCACGTGGAAAATGGAAAAACCCATCAAGCAGAACAAGATCTACCCAATCCTTTGTGTATCTGTTGCTCTGGCCCCTCTGAATATATATTTGATCTGATGGTTCTCTGCACCAGAATTCATTTTTCTGAAGAAAAGGCATCAGCCTGTTCTGGAAAACAGGACTTCCCTTTGAGGATGTATAGGAAATATTGATGCTGCTAATGTATATGTTATCAGATTACTACCTACTGCTTTAAAAGGCTACTCTAGCATTGGTGAAGAGAAGCTGTGGGCAAGAACTGAGTACCAGCAGAAATAGCAAGAAAACTCAAAATAAAGAACCCACTTGTTAAGTTGCTGGCAGTACATACCATGACAGTTAACATTTAGATTTATTCTCTTCATGCAAGCTTAACAAGTACAACTCAGATTCATTGCCAATTTGCTACTTCTTGTTGGATTGCTGGCAGGTCAGATACCACAGGGATGGGCACATTAAGTATACAGAGACGGGGGAATAAAAGCAGATTTCCAATTTCCTTGGCACATTTTAAAGTACCCTGCATGCGAAACTGCATGCAGTGATGATCCTAATTACCGTGAGATAGTGCGAGGTTATGCCCAATCAGCCGGCAGTGATAGGATAGTGACTTTCGCCTCGTGGCTCTGTTGGGCCTCTGACACTGGGTTCTCACCACTGCCTCATACTTCAATTGAGCTGTCAGGCTCTTCTTCCGTTACCCTGTATGGGACTGACACCGAGGTGGTCTGTCCCCTTATGGGTAATAGGGCCTACTGGTGACCCCAATCCTGTTCCATGGCATGGCTCCTTTAAAAGTTTGGTATGCAAGGGTCTATGAAAATGGCATCAGCAGATATGGGGAGAGAGGAAGCGGCCTCAGGGACTACTCTGGGTTTGAGGAAAACCTATGCTGCTATTCCTTTAAGGTCCCCAGAGTGAGAGTTTTGTAGGGGGGGGCAGAGCAGGGCTCCCCCCTCTACCCCAAACACCCCAAACGCCCTCTGGCAAAGCGGGCGGAATGTTCTTCGCTTGCTCCCTCTGAACCGAGACACCGGCAGGGGGAGGCTCGCGGAACCATAGGGCTGGCAGGGGCCTCGAGAAGTCATCAAATCCAGACCCTGCTGAGCTCTTCCAGGCCAGGGAGAAAAGGGACTCACGTGAACAAGGCGCCAGCTGCAGGAGCCGCCGGTGGAAAGCCACAGCTGGTCACAGGTAACGAGCACAGCCCAGCAAGGCGAGCGTGGGCCTCCTGGACCAAGGGAGGTGCTTGACAGGAAATGCCCCTGGCGCCGAGGGGGGGGGGCGGGCTGGGAACACCCCTGAGCCGAAAGAGGAGCTCTTTTGAAGGAAGCTGATTGAATATCCCCCTTCTCCTGGGTCTGGCTAATTTAGTTCAAAGACCCTAGAGACAAGCGGTTTATTGCTGAACGCCCTAGAGGGAGCTGAAGGGAGTGTGTCTGCAGGGCTTCACTGTGCCAGCAGGGGGCGCTCCGGGCCACACCCTGCCACTGCGCTCCCCAAGCACCTTAAAGTCCAGACACTTTTATTCAGGTGTCTAAGTGAGGACTGAGCAGCCTGGCTTTGACACCTACCTATGAAAACCCTGGCCTCTTATCAGATCAGTGACTGCTTGAGCATGGGCGGGGACAGATTGTACGAGACAGGTTCTCTGCAAAGCCATGTCAATATGAGCTTAGCGGTATGAGAAATATGCTGCATGGATCCCCCTTCAAAAAGCAATTAAGGAAAGCATGCATAACGAGACAGTTTATATACAAATGCAAACGAGTGCTGTGCAAATTGAGGACATTATACAAAATAAATGGAATTTAATCAGTTTATAGTTCTTTTGGTGGGCCTGCTGCTTTCTGCTGTCAGTCATGTAGCTATAATTACCACCTTGTGCTGGCTGATTTCCTATTGTCTGGGAGTTTCCAATCACTAGATCTCACATTCTTCATGATCTTTAAAAAATAGTTCTGTCAAATCGACAAGTGCAGTCTATCAAGGAAAAACGACAACATTTGTCACAGAGAGATTAAGCGGACTCGATTAATAGACCAAAAAAGGAAATGAACATCCACAGCTACATTCGATAATTCTTTTCAACCTAGCCACCAAAATTTGGGAAGGGATATAAAGCCCTCTGCTTCAGGGCATCAGCCATCTCCAGCTGAGGGGGTAGGAAAGAGCTTCCTTTATGGGCAGATTATTCTAGTATTGGTCATGTCGCGTCTCTTGCACTCCTCCTCTGAAGCAGCTGGTCTTGGCCATTACTAGAGACAGGACACAATACCAGACGCCCCCCTGGTCTGATCCAGTCTGGCATATTCTATATTCCTAGTTCTTAAATTTATGGTGAGAGTAAATCATAAGACAGTGAAAGCCCAGTATGCTTAAAATTAAGGGTCCAAATCCATGAGAATCCTTCCATTGGCTTCAATGAGTATTGCCTGGGACCCTAAAGGAGCTAGTCTGCCTTTCACATCTGTCCTTTTGCCTGTGCTAGTTCCTTTACTTTTCTAGTGCTAAAGAGAAACCTCTCAATGTGTAGTTCAGAGATTGTTCTGACATGCCCAACAGACCATAACATCTAATAAAGTACTATACAGAATCAAGCCTTAAATTAGTTCAGGCAAAGCGGGCAATATGATGTGTAAATATTCTGTTTGTGCAAGGAAATACAATTTTACGTGTGAAAAATAGATGCTCATATTTCAACCACAGAACCACGAACTGTAATCGCCTAAATTTTGTCACTTGAGAAAAAACTCCATCCACGCCAGAGCTGCACAAAGTGTTCACAGCACTATCAAAAAGCACACAAGTTAGCCAGCGTTGGGTTTGGTTATTAAATTGGAACTCCAGCCAGGTTCACGGAAAGTTTGCCTTTCAAGTGACCTATGGACAGGGCCGGCTCTAGGCACCAGCGCTCCAAGCATGTGCTGGGGCGGCACTTTCCAAGGGGCGGTGCTCCGGCTTTTTTTTTTTTTTTTTTTTTGCTTGGGGCGCAAAAAGCTGGGAGCCGGCCCTGAGCGGAGGTGAGCTGCGGCGGTGGAAGGCGGTTCCTCTGCCCCCCCCCAGGGTTACAAGCCTGGGAGGGACGGGTAGGAGGGGAAATGCGGCACGCCTGGGGGAGGAGGCGGAGCCGGGGATTTGGGGAAGGGGTTGAAATGGGGCGGGGCCGGGGGGGGCACGGGAAAATGTTTTTGCTTGGGGCGGTAAAAAACTTGGAGGTGGCCCTGCCTATGGATCTTATGCAGTTTGACATGGGAATCACAAGAAATGCTGGTGTCTCTGTCTGGGATTGAAACCAGGTGACAGTGAAATTAAACTGAAAACCACATTGATATTTTGGATTTGTTCAATCCTGGGTGTGTGTGTGTGTGTGTGTGTGTGTGTGTGTGTGTGTGTGTGTGTGTGTGTGTGTGTGAAAGAATCGACAAGGACCTGAGCCACACACCTGAGCAAAGCAAACCTATTGAGCTCCAGAAGGCCCTAGTGCATACATTAGCATGCCCACTCCTATTGGTTCCTACCAGAGCTTGGACCCCGTCGCTATTGGGAAGCAGGGAGAAGCTGGAACAGGCGGTATGCCACACGCAGCCTATCACACCTAGTGTCGCAATGGAATAAATCCTGCTCTGACTTTACAAAGCTACCTAATTAACCCACGCATTGCCAAGCCAAGTGGGAGGTTTGCTCCGCTCGGCTGTCTGTTTAGATGTTTGAGGGGCATACACGTGTCCCTACTACTTTGCTTGCGAGGAGCCTGCAACGTTCCATGTGGGTTCTCTTCAATGTAGATAGTGTGAACTTCCGTATGTTGCTGTATGTGCACACTGTATCCTCTTCATCCATGTTCTCAGTGCATAGGCTCTGGAACCAAGTGCAGAGCCCTAGGAGTGGAAACATTTCATTCAGGAGGTTGAGACACTCCCTCATAGAACCATATTCCTGGGATATTGCTTCCCCTTGCAAGAGACCCAAAGAAACAGAACAGGTGCTCCAGCGTATACTGTTGCCCAGCTGCAAAGGTCTGGGCAAGTTATGATGACAGACAGAATGGAAAAAGAACAATAACTGAGTGATTGTAGTAGATAGAAATAGGGTCGTATCCCTTTAAAGAGTCTGTGGCCTCTAGTGGCACTCACCATGTGCTATGTTTCAGAAGCGCCCAGAACCCAAACAGGGTGTGTTTGAGTGTCAGAGTGCGCATGGCAAGAGTTTGTGCTAGGCCTGGTATGTTTGCACATTTTTAGTAAGCAGGGTTATTTGGACCCCGGCAGTGCCTGTGAGGTTTCTTATTGTGCAAGGAGCACAATCTAATGTTGAGCTTGTGATATTATAACAAACAGGAAGCATTTTCTTCTTAGAAGTGCCCGTACTAACAACTTACAGTCAGGATACCCACCCTGCAATCAGATCCACTTTGGCAGTGACGGATCTTAGCAAGCAAGCAATCTGCCCCACGTGCACACAGCCCAACTTAGATTTCTCCCAATCCAAAAGATTCATAGATTCATAGATTATAGGACTGGAAGGGACCTCGAGAGGTCATCGAGTCCAGTCCCCTGCCCGCATGGCAGGACCAAATACTGTCTAGACCATCCCTGATAGACATTTATCTAACCTACTCTTAAATATCTCCAGAGACGAAGATAAACCTGCACACCAGGAATTTACTGCTACAATAAAATTGCATAGATTCTGTTTATTTAATATATACCATATACTCCACCATTCTTTTCAGAGCGCGGTTCATTAATACCAGTGACCTCCCTAAGAACAATCACCTTCATACCTGTAAAGAAATTCCCAACACTACTCTAACTCCAGAGCACCGCACCTCAGCACTAAAACAGAACAACTACACAGAAATAGGACTCTTCTTGCGCTGAATCACAAAGCTGGCAAGTTGCCTGAAGATTTAGATTTCTCTGCACCTGTCACATTTTTAATGGGGAGACATTCGCCTCAGAATCTAACATGTTTCCTTCTTCACTTTTTTCTGCAATTTTTTCTGTAATTCACATTACACAGCCAGATTTATCTCAGTGCTACACTGAATTAAACAAGAGAATCTGAACCTCAATCCCAAGCACATCTAAAAAATTATAATTTATTAATTTCTAGGTGGATGCCAAAGAGAATTGATTCCGCAAGAAGCTACTTGACATTAGAACTCGAAGCGAGCGATGGAACTGGAGCAGCTCTGTAGTGTCTGGATGCTGTGTGCTGGCCTGGTTATGGGGATGGTCACTGTATGCATATACTGGGGCTAACTCAACAGGAGCCTGTCTGGAAAACAAAAGAATGACTCAAGATAAGCTACCCCAGAAGAAAACTGGAATTGTGACGGGACAATGCCGGAACGCGGGGGCGGGGGCTCGGGACTAGCTTGGAACAGAAAGGTCAAAGCCCAGGAACAGAAGAACTAGAGCAGGCAGGCTTTAAAAGGGACCCTCAATCAAGAGTGGGGGTAGATGTTTGGGGAAACCAGACAGACCCAGGGACCCGCTGAGGGCGTCTGGAGAAGTCAGGCCTGCCTAGGTTACCGTCTGGGGATTGTAAGCCTGTAGGTAAGAGACATGTATATAAATGATGTTTTAAAACACTTCCCTCTAAGTGCTTTGTTCCAAGGGTTGCCACCGTTCTAATGGCTGGAAACCGACCACCCTTGCCCTGCTCCCTGGATGCTGCCCGGTTCCCTTTTTGACCAGATGTTCTGGTCGAAAACCGGACACCTGGCAACCCTGTTTGTTCTACTGTTAAAAGCAACAGTACCCTGGTTTAGGAAGGCTGCCCGCTCACCAGGGGCACCAAGGGGCCATTGGCCTCCCACTTTTTGAAAGTGGATGGGCCTGGCCTGTCCACTTTTCGCCCAGGTCTGGCCCCCTGCCTAGGGTTGCCAACCCTCCAGAATAGGCCTGGAGTCTCCAGGAACTAAAGATTAATCTTTAATTAAAGATCTGAAATCTCCAGGAATTCATCCAACCAAAATTGGAAGCTGAAGCCCGGCCTGGGCAAGAATGGCCCAGGTTGTCTGGGCAGGTGTGGGGACAGAGCATTTCTTCTCCAGACATTTCCTGCTGTTTCCAGGGTTGCATAAGGCAGTGCAGCTTCAGTGGTGGAAACAACAAGCACTAGAGTAGCTCTACGGATGTATGGCACAGAGCAGGACTCCCCCAGGCACAGTAGCTGAAACATGCTGCATACCCTCAAGCCAAATGTCTAGCAATCAAATACCTGTATAAAGAAGTGTAATAAAGCGTGAATACAGATTACTCACCTCTTTGCTTAGCTCTGTGAACTGCAGAATTTGATTCATCAACACCTTCTGTTACCAACAGATGTAAAGTCACAAAAGGGCTTTTGGCCTTCAAATACAATGTAAAGAATTTTGGTAAATACAAAAGTGTACACCAATCTCTTTATCAGACGGGAGTCTATGAATTCTGCAGCTGGCTTTCTTGGCTGATACGGTATTTAGATTTCTCAATAGACTCAATCACTGGTTTCAATAGCCTCATCTTTATCCGGAGAAACAACAGCCTGATTCAGATCTCAAGTGTAAATGAAGAGCAAGTCAGCTGAAGTCTACAGAGTTACACTGGTGTAAAATGAGAGCAAGTGAGATCAGAATTGAGCGCTTGACGTCCATGTTACAGGCAAAAACACAAATAAAATAAACCAAACATTTGTGGCAGGAAAAAGTTGATGAAGGAATAACAGAAATGATGGTCTCCTGCAGAAAGAACGGGGTCTCTAATTTGGACAGCTGCACTATTTCATAAAACAGATTTTTTTGATGAACACTCAAGTCCGACAATCATTCCCAATCTCAGGACAAGGAATTACAATTCTTTTTTCCTTGTAGCAATTTAGCTGATGTCTTTCAAGCGACGAACAATCATTTTGAATTCTCAGCATCAGCCATAAAAGACTACCTAAAGGTTTCTGATCTCACAATCAAAGCTTTCCTGTTTGCAGGAAGATCTATGTGCAAATCTTGTTTGGTTCTGTGAAGACGTTTTGGATGTATTAAACTCACAGGCACTGTCACACTGGACAAAAACCAAAAACCACAGGGCACCATCTTCTTCCCGTCAAAGTGAATTCAAGTTTTCTCTGACTTCAGCGTAACAGGATCCATCTGAATGCAAATGGAAGCTGTTAGGAACAAACAGTACATTAGGTGGGTCACTGAAGTCCACTGAGATAGCGTGTAAAAATCTAAAGCTACTTAACGCATTGTCAAAGACTTCAAAAATCCTGGCTCAGCTTCAGAAGCAAACATTAAAAACCTCTGGGAAAAAAAAAAATCAGACAGTTCCTGTTAGCGAGGGATTAAAAAGCAGTTTTACCCTGCAGAGCATCTGAGAGTTTTACTGTAGGGATAAGTTTGCAATGAACAATAAGCAGAACTGCAACAGGTCCTGTGGGAGAGCTCACACTCTGGACCCTCCCCTTTATTCAAACAGTTAATACTGTCATTGTTTAGTGTTTTATGCACTAATGCCCTCTGCTAGGGAGAATCAGAACCGCTCACCTTTGTCTCAGGCCCTGTACTGCTGAGAGCGCGTTCTGTGTGGTAGGGCCCAGGCTCCTGTAGAAACTGAGTCCGAGTTCAACTGCTGCTCTCACCAGGAGATTCGGAGTGGCCATGGTGTAGCACAGGACAGCCATAAGGCCTAGGGGGATCTTGGGTTTGTTAACACACTGTTAACTTCATCCATTACAGTAACCTCCAGAACCTTGTGGAGATGGGATTCATGCCAACACAGTCTTACCTATGCACAACACATTGGAATGATTTGCATGATTCCTACAAACTTTCTCAAATGCGGCCTACCAGAGAATGTGGGGGAATGAGGGTGGCCATATCTCTCTCTCTCTCTCTCTCGCACATACACACACACACAAATGGACAGCGTCCCAGTCTTAGAAACTGTAGCCAAATGTTCTAGCTTCCATCAAATAGGTTTACTACCTGATTTTTCTTCACTCCATGGGATAAACAGTCTTAAGAAAATAAATTGCAACTTCCCTTAGTGGTGCAAAGAGAATACTCTTTTGAAGATGGGAAAGCTCCCCTGCCACAGTTGTAAAGACGACTACGCCACAAAGGATTGCTTCAACTGAACACCTTATTTATAAGGCTGAGGGCAAAACAACAATTCCACATGCTATGGGAGGAGTCTCGTCTAAACTCAAGAAGTTAACGGATGTGCATGTGAAAGGTACAGGAGACTAGAGGCAGTATTCTATGGGTGGTCCATTATAGCCACGACAACTGTTTTTTTTTTTTAAAGCCTTTGCCTGCTTGTGATGCTAATCCATATTTTATGTTATGTTTCATTTTCATAGAATCATACAAATGTCAATCTAGAAGGGACCTCAAGAGGTCATCTAGTCCAGACCCCCACACTGAGGGAGGACCAGCGGGAAGCAGCGACCAGCACATCCCTCAGCCTGCACCACTTCCAGCAGCTCCCATTGGCCTGGAGCAGCGAACTGCGGCCAGTGGGAGCTGCGATCGGCCGAACCTGCGGAGGCGGCAGGTAAACAAACCGGCCCGGCCCACCAGGGGACTTACCCTGGCGAGCCGCGTGCCAAAGGTTGCCGATCCCTGGTCCAACGTGTTCTTAGAAACCTCCAGTGATGGGATTCCTCAACCTGCCTTGGAAGCCTGTTCCAGAGCTTAACTAACCTTATAGTTAGAAAGATTTTCCTAATATTTAACCATCATCCCCCTTGCTACAGATTCAGCGCATCGCTTCTTGTCCTACCTTCAGTGGACAGGGCGAACAATTGATCACTGATCTCTTTGCCCTTAACATAGTTGACGATTGAGGGTGGGACCTGAAAACAGTCTTCTTTTCGCAAGGCTATACATGCCCAGTTTTATTAACCTTTCCTCACAGATCAGGTATTCAAACCTCTAATCATTTTTGTTGCTCTCCTCTGGACTCTCTCCACTTTGTCCACAACTTTCTTAAAGCGTGGTACCCAGAATTGTACACAGTACTCCAGCTGAGGCCTCATCAGTCCTGGGCAGAGAGGGTCAATTATCTCCCATGTATTACTTTCAACATTCCTGCCGATACACCCAGGAATGATATTAACCTTTTTCACAACTGTATCAAATTGTTGACTCATATTCAATTTGTGATCCACTATAGCCCCCAGCTCCTTTTCTGCTGTACTACTGCCTAGTCAGTTAGTCCCCATTTTGTAGTTGTGCATTTGATTTTTCCTTCTTAAGCGTAGGACTTTGCACTTGTCTTTATTGAATTTCATCCTGATGATTTCAGACCAATTGTCTAATTTGTCAAGGTCATTTTGAATTCTAATCCTGTCCTCCAAGTGTTTGCAGTCATTTCCAGGTTGATGTCATTCACAAATTTTGCAAGCACACTCTCCACTCCATTATCCAAGTCGTTAATGAAAATATTAAACAGTACTGGACACAGGACTGCTCCCTGTGCAATCCCACTAGATACACCCTCCCACTATGACAGCGAACCACTGATAACTACTCTGAGTACAGTCTTTCAACCAGTTGTGCACCCACCTTATAGTTCTTTAATCTAGACCACATTTCCCTAGTTTATGAGAATGTCATATGTGACTGTGTCAAAAGCCTTACTAAAGGCAAGATATAATATGTCTAGTACTTTCTTCCTATCCACTAGGCCAGTAACATGCCAAAAAGGAAATGAGGTTGTTTCGACATAATTGTTTCTTGACAAATCTATGCTGGCTATTCCTTATTACCCTATTATCCTCTAGGTGCTTACAAACGGCTTACAAACTGGGTAATAATTTGTTCCAGTATCTTTCCAGGTATTGAAGTTAGGTTTCCAAAAATTCCCTGGATCCTCCTTGTTCCCCTTGTTAAAGATAGATTCTACGTTTGCTCTTCTCCAGTCCTCTGGGACCTCGCCTATCCTCCATGAGTTCTCAGAGATCATTGCTATCGTTTCCAATATTGCTTCAGATCCTTAAATATCCTAGGATGAATTCCATCAGGCCCTGCCAATTTGAATACATCTAACTATTCTTTAACCTGTTCTTTCCCTATTTTGGCTTGCATTACTTCCCCTTGTTAATATTAATTGTGTTGAGTATCTGGTCACCATTTACCTTTTTAGTGAAGACTGAAGCAAAATAGGCATTAATCGGCCTTCTTGATGACATCCATTATTTGTTCTCCCTTCCCATTAAGCAGAGGACCTGCACTTTCCTTCACCTTTCTCCTACTCCTAATGTATTTAAAGAACCTCTTCTTGTTGCCTTTTACGTCCCTTTCTAGGTGTAACTCATCATATGCCTTACCCTTTCTGATTTTGTCCCTACAAGCTTGTGCTATTCTTTTGTACTCCTCCTTAGCAAGTCATCCATGTTTCCACTTTTTGTAGAATTCCTTTTCGATTTTCAGGTCATTAAAGAACTCCTCATGGAGCCATATTGGCCTCTTACTAGTTTTCCCATATACATAGGGGGCGAAGCCAACCTGGCTGTACCAACACAGGCTCCATAGTGTAGACACAGACACAGACACAGACGTTCCCACATTGAAGGAAACAAAGAACTGGCAACAGTTCTTTCTTATATCATTCAGCCTAAAAGCCACCAACAGATGTAAGACCAATCAAGTTTTAATAATCATGAACATAAGAACGGCCACACTGGGTCAGACCAATGGTCCATCTTGTCCAGTGTCCTGTCTTCCCACAGTGGCCAGTGCCAGATGCTTCAGAGGGAATGAACAGAACAGGGCAATTTATCAAGTGATCCAGACCCTGTCATCCAGTCCCAGCTACTAGCAGTCAAAGGTTTAGGGACACCCAGAGTATGAGGTTGTGTCCCTGACCAGCTTGGCAACCAGCCACTGATGGACTCCATGAACTTACCTAATTCTTTTTTTTTAACCTAGTTATAGTTTTGGCCTTCACAACATCCCATGACAACAAGTTCCACTGGTTGACTGTGCGTTGTGTGAAGAAATGCTTCCTTATGGTTTGTTTTAAACCTGCTGCCCATTCATTTCATTGGGGGACCTGTGCTGCTCGTGTTATGCAAAGGATTAAACAATACTTCCTTGTTCACTTTCTCCACATCAGTCATGATTTTATAGACCTCTATCATATCCCCCCTTGGTCGTCTCTTTTCCAAGCTGACCAGACCCAGTCTTTCTAATCTCTCCTCATATGGAAGCTGTTCCATACTCCGAATTACAATAATGATTCTGGTTTCTGGAACTCTTTCATGCACTGCTTCTAGGACTACCAGAGAGGGGGGAAAAAGGAACAGTCAGTCCAGAACTTCTTTCCCCATGGCAAAATGGAACAGCCCTCAGAAGCCTGTTCTAAATCTAGTGTCTGAGTTAGGGAAACATACTCTGCTGAAACTAACCCATAGAAAAAGCACAGAGGTTGAAGATAACTGAGCATTTCCTACAGACACATGTAGAGTTAAAACACAAACATTTAATAAGTATTATTGGTTTAAACAGTACTCTGCTCAATTATAATTGCTGTCGGGTAAAATGTTAATTAAATGCACAAATATTCATTGTAATAGTAATGTAACCATAATTATCTCATTACACATATATAGTCCTGTATAAATAGTTGAGTTATTTACATCAGGGTTGAAATTACACATCCCACAACAATTAAACCCCTGAAAATCCAATTGATCTTTAAAGTTTTATTTTTTACATAAATCTGAGTTAAATGCCTGACAAAGAGCTTTGTGTAGCTCAAAAGCTTGTCTCTCCCCAATAGCACTTGGTTCAATAAAAGATATTCCCTCACCCACTTTGTCTTCTAACGAATACATTTGTTTTTATGAACCTAGGATTTTTTTCTTGCCAGTCGACTTTACTGAAGTCAAAACAAATATTTCTACTGTTTCTCATTTGGTATTTTCTTCTTGAAAACTTAGAAAGAAGAGAGCTTCCGGATACCATTGTTTTGTAAAGGAAACAAACCACACAACATCCTGGCTTTATATGTTGTCTAATATTTCATCATCTGACTATTGGAATGTTTACTCCTGGAGGAATGCTGCACCATTGTGTGTGTGCGCGCAGTATTCATGTCCCCCGCATATTTTTTTGCTTCCCCACAGAAAAATGACTTTCTGATGGGGAAGCAAAGAAGCCGCAAGAGCAGTTATGTGCCGCTCGCCAGCGGTGCTGGCACATCGTTTCAGGTGCCAATAGCAGCTAGCCAAGAGGTAAATCACGGGGGGGGGGAGGGAGAAGAGCTGGGGACACCACGGCTAGTGGCGTCTACCCAGCTGCTAGTCCCAGCTGGGCTGGGGAGGATGGGACTTCCTCTTCCCCTGCAAGTAGCATCCAGGGCTAGGTCAGATCCACTCCCAGAAACCTCTCCGGCTACAAGAAGTTCCACACCCCGCCGCTTCCTGTCTCCATCACTCCTCAGCTGTGATGGTGGGGAGGGGTCACTGTTCAGGAAGCCTCTCCCCCAACCACCCAACCCCCACAAATCTGAACTTCTCATACCCAGATCACCCCACAAAACCTGCACCCGGAACCCATATTGA
The DNA here is from genome assembly GCF_027887155.1 of Malaclemys terrapin pileata. NCBI lineage: Eukaryota > Metazoa > Chordata > Testudines > Emydidae > Malaclemys > Malaclemys terrapin. The sequence continues at coordinate 1,334,834 of NC_071513.1, read as the reverse complement.
GCCCCACCTCCCTTCATCCAGACCTCATCTCTGCACCCAGACCGCCCCCCACAACCAAATCCCCACCCCAACAAGCCTCACCCCCTGCATCCGGAACCCTCCTGCACCCAGCTCAGGGGACTGATTATATAGCCAAGGTACAAAGACAACAATATTGTAACTGGCATCAGTGGCTCAAGTCGAGGTAGGCTTGGTACTGTTCTACAGAAGTTCTTATTGCGCAGCGATGCAAGTCGCAATCTGCCAGGTATTCAGTGCATCTGATTTGGCAATTTCCATCTAGCTCTCAGTGTACAGGTGTGCATATCACACCAGGCACCAGCACAGTTCACGTTAGTTGGCACCCCTTCTTGGCAGACCTAGCCAGTTAAAGAGTGAATGGATGAGGACTATGCTATGGGCCAGATCTTGGACCCTACCCTACCAGTGCAAAGCAGCTGTGGCGGAGAAAGCAACCAGAAAGCCAGAGAATCCCCTCTTGCCACTATGGCAGCACCTTGACGCAGTGAGTGTGGCTAGGAGAGAGGAACTGTGTTAGCGTCTCCCATCTGGGTGTACGTTACAGCCCCCTGTCTACGGTGAGAGCCAGCTCGAAAAAGCTGCCATTCGGCTGGCCAGGGCTAGCAACAGCTCATGCAACCTGCACTGAGGAAACAAATGCAGAACAAGGTGGCCAAAAGGGACATAGGTTGAGACTTTAATTGTCTCTGCTTATTGGATATCTGGAGACAACCTTGCATAAGTAATCAAGCCAAACACACTCTGGGTGCCCTTAACAACAGGGGAGAGAATCAGCTTGTTGAATCATCATAAATATTCAACAAACAGTCACCAACTCTCTTCAGAGAGCTCATTACATAGCCACACTTTTAGTCTGATTGCTTTAACATCTTTCCTCTCATTGTAATTTCTATCTACCTGTTACAGAAGCATCCTATCATGTAAATTACGCTAATCCAGAACAGACAGGGATGAACTACGCTGAAAATCTTTTCACAGGAAGAGAGTCTTACTGAATCTGCCACTGATGTCACCTGTCACAGTCCACTACAAACCAGATTTAAAATGAAAGGTGCCATGTATGTGACATAGCAGTAAACAACCCTTCATCTCAAATGTTCAACCCAACGCTAAAATGCACGCTTACAATTAAGCCAGTATTGAAAGCTTATCCCCATTCAAAGCACATTCCTCACTTTAATTTACATTAGTCAGCAAAATATTTTAAGCGGAAATACTGTTTTTTAAGCATTGGTTCAGAATACAGGCTACTTGCTGAACATTCATTCCATCGCCTTATTTTGTTCTTTATGTTCTTCACAGCTACGTAAGTAGGTGCTGCGGTATAGCTGCACAGCGTCTTTCCAACTGCTTTGCCGTCTCCCCAGATGTGTACAACGGCACACTGCATGCTTCAGCAGGTTCTCAGAATGGCTTTGCTCATGGGTGAGAGAGCACAGAATCTAATTTTAAAAGATACATTTAAGATTTGAGACCTTGCGGTCACCCAGCCTCCCAAGAGAATGTCATGAAAGTCTAGACACGGCTAGGCAAAGCGCCGTATTACCTGCATTTGGTCTGCAAGTGGCAGTAACCAGGTTCTTGTAGTGGGGGGGGCACCTTGGGTTCATTAAGCAGATCCCAAATTCCAAGCCAGCTACCTGAGTGCCCTGCTTGCCTCCTGCTAGACCCCTGACTCCTTGGCTCCCTCACACGCTCTTTGCAGGGGTAGCGCTAATCTCCAGAGTAACTGTTACAGAAGCCAGAAGTGGGTAAGACACTGGGAGAGTGGGCGGTGCTGACCGCCCCCCCGCGTTACAGCTGGGTGGGGAGACACAACAATCACAGCCCAGAGCACTACATGGGCCTCTCTAGATCATGACAGTTTGGGACCTGATTCCCAAACTATTGGGATTGGCATTTCTGCTCTCTGGCGGTTAGCAATACGACATATACGGCCCGGGCGTGGCAGAGTCCTGGAGACCCAGGGGTGGGTTCAAGTCGGTCTCCAGTTCCCTGGAGGAGGGAAGGTGAGCCCCTCTGAAAGAGGGCCGGTTTGGAAACTCCTCCAAACTAATGGAATTCACCCCATCCAGGGGACAAGAGTCATTAGCTGGAAATATGAACGCATGCTGGGGGCCTGCCACACCAGATGTACTGCTGGGCGAGCCCAGCAGAACCACTTGTTCTAGAACCACCTTTCGCATTCAGTCCAATGTGAACGGGGTAAAAAGCTAAAACCAGCCTTTAGAGGCTATAAAATGTAGCTACCCCCTGCTAGCGTAGTTCGAATACGAGTCTCTAGGCTGTAGCAGTACTTCCAACCTCGCGTGCTCAAAAATCATGAGTGTTGTGGGTTTCGATCTGTGGTTTGATTTCTGAACTCCCCAGACCCATTCCCAGTATGCACGGTGACAGTTAGTGGTGCCCACTCTCCCAAGGTTATTGGGATTATGGCCCCCACTGTCGGGGCTTACACCCCTAGATCTGCTTGTTGTCCCCACCCACTGCTCCAATCCCTTTAGCCCCCACCCTGTTCAGTTCAGACACTCAGTTCTTCCCACCCCCAGCCTCACTGCTGCTCCTTCCAGGCTTCATCGCTCCACTCTCCCAGGCCTGGGGGGCTGCAGCAGGATCCCCCCTCCCTTTTCCCAGCTCCAAGGGCTCTTCGCCCCTTCTGCCCCTTCCCAGGCCAGGTGCTGCAGGGAGGGAAAGGGGAGGAGCAGAGGCCCAGTCCTGGATGCGGGGGCGACTGGGTGGGCTCTTTGCTCCTTCCTCCCCTCCTGGGAGGGCCGCAAGTGGAAGGGGAAGACACTGCCGGCTTCATAAGGAGGCTGGGATATCTCACGTCAATGGGCAGACAAGCTCCAGACCCCTCTGCAATCACTCAAACACTGCGAGAGTTGGCACTGCTGCCGAAACACACCCACCGTTGGGAGTCCTGCATCGGTGCGGCCGGTCCTTCTGCCCAAGGAGTAAGCGCAGTAAACACAATGATTATAAAAGCTACTGACTTTATTGGTTTTATTCATTCAATTTCGCTGGTGTGCTAATTGAAGCACAGCAAGAATAAACCACTTACCTAGGGTCACAGAGCGTCTATGGCAGAGCTGGAAACATAACCCACTGATCTTGACTCCTAGGTTCCTACTATATTGTTTTAAAACATGGCATAAGATTATACACAGACATAGATGTATGTGGAGTAGAGACAATATATATTGTCACATGTTAACAAGCATGTTGACAGTGAATCAGTTTATTGATCACTAAATTCAATCCATTTCGTTAGTCTTAATTGCAGTTATCTAACTTGACATTTACATTGAGCCATTATGTTTGTATGCAACAGGTCACTGAATAGTTACTTAAATTGCCACCAGTCACATAGGAGAAAAAAAAAATATTGAAGACAGAAGATGAATAAAATAAAAGACATTACAGGGGGCAAGGTGGTACAGCAGGGTCCTTGCACCTCTGGGAATCAGAGTTCAAATCCCAGTTCAGGGCACAAGAGGAAACTAATTCTGTGGTCTCATTGTTGCTTCCCGTTATGCACATCACAAAATCACCATGGGAAATGCTGTCTGTTCAAAAGCACCACAGGATTGGAACAAGACGGTATGTTCTCTAAACCATCAAAGACTCAAAAATTCAATGTGCTCTTATCTCATTCTGAAGAATGGATGTAGAAAGGCTAGAGGCTGGAATTTAGGACTGTCTCCCCCCACCCTTCCCATAGCCATGCATTAACAGTGACAGGGTTTAAAGTATGCAGTAAAAAGGGGACTGTGATATCAGCCTTAACTCTTACTTTTGTTATGAATTTGTGTTTAGGTTCATTTTAAATAGAAGCGTCCAAGGAACGGAATAAGTGTTCTAGCTGCTCCAGTCCCTGTAGGAAATACATCATTAGGCTGTTTTGGGAGATGGGGGGCATAAAACATGTACCTGAGAGATCAATTCATTATGAACTGTAAGTTATTTGAGCACAAAAACAGCCATCTATGACCTGCAAACTTTTGTTTTTCTTTTACTGCAAATAACGATTTCCAAACCTACCGAACTGTCAGATCTGCCTTGTCCTTTGTATTCAGGGGGCTGCTTTACAGTAGAGATTGCAATGCCGTGGGAATAGGAGTTTCTGAAACTGAACTTTCAGCTCATTGGCATGACCGGAATTTACAATGACGGGAACACATCCTGGCCAGGAAGAGCAGAAGTGACTCGAGGGATAGCTTCTCTTAACACGTTCACCTAGGACAGTGGTGTTTAACAGAGAATCTTCGCAGACACACAGCACAGCATTTGTCTGACTTGAGGAATGCTTTATTAGTAGTTACCTAGCCGCAATTCTGACCCTCTGCGGTTACCTTCTATAGAGCTGCAACGGATCCCTGCTCTGAATCGCATGGTACTGTCTCAGCAGGAGGAGCAGCACATCTAGCGCCTGCCATCTGCCTTTCAGGCGTTGGCCAGCAGCTGCCACCACACAGTGTTAGAACTACACCAAACCTCCCCCCGCGCTGAGGGAGGAGCAGGGTAAACTAGCTATTACCCATCTGACCTGCGCCAGAAAGACAAGAGGCACAGTTCAGGACAAGAACATTCTTCGGACACACAGTACTTCACGTCAAAGGTGCATGTATTTTGAAGTATTCCGGTATTTAATGTGAGGCAGGAGAGGATGAGCAGAGTCACCAGAGTCCGGTTATCAGCTGACGGGGGTGTCTGCTTTTCATAGACGTTAGAACACTAGAGATGGTCAAATTTTAAAAATAACAAGACAGGAGCATTTCAATTAATAGAAGTTCAGAGCTACCTTTGCTACGCCAGAGCATTCATTACTCCTGAGAGTTTGGAGAACCACTCAGGACCCCTAGAAATGTCTGTGAATCCCAGAGTTTTCACAAATTAGGCACTAATGGCTATTCAGCTCAAACACTGGACCAGAGATGGGTTATTTGCTGTTCCTTATTCTACTTTTTGAAGTGTTTGTCATCCAAGCAGCCAGCAGAAACAAGCCTGAAAGTTACTAATGAGAAACAAGCGTTTAGAAAATGAGGATTGGCTCACAAGCTATTTGCAAGCCAGAAAGGTAGCTAAATTATTATCTGTTTTTATCTGAATAAATCTCCAGCTCTTCACAGGACATCCGAGTCAAGAGGCCATAACTAATCAGATGTTCCTTTGTGACATTCAAACTAAACGTCTCATGACACTTAAGATCAAAAAATTAAAAAGTAGTTGTTGGATACAGGACTCCTATCTCCACCTTTTCCAAGGAAAATTCATTGTTCCAGTAATAGTAAATCTATATTCCGTAGAGGTAGATTCTTATCTATTATAGCAGCATATTTTTAATTCTTTATTAAAAGGGCTAATACAATACCTAGAGCGTTAGACATTGTCCTGTACTTATAAAATGCCATTTAATTTTTAAACAATGTCTTTAATTAAATGTATTTTAAAACAAGCAAAATAGAGTCAAACATTCCTATTAAAAGATCCTAATTACTCACAGCCAGCTAGAACAAGCTGTGGGAAATTCTGATTATTTCAGCAGCTATTCCACTTCAGCTCTTGCTCACCAGCCAGATGTCCTGAATCTTTGGAATTATTCTACATAGAATCTGAGATAGAGGAAGTGAGATCTAAATACACGTCTCTGCAATGTTCAGAAAGGTTCATGTCTGGTGTCCTAGGCTGACCCCTTTTATAGTGTAAAGTCTGCACCATTTGAAGATGGCGTCCCGTGAGGTAAAGAGAAGATGGGTTCAGCTACAATGAGAATTAAACAAAGCCTTAGTAGTTCTTGCAAATGTCTATTGGTTTTATAGTTTTCCATACATTAAATGCATGCCAAGACTACAGATAACAGGCAGCACAAGATAGAAAATTCTGCCTAAACAGACAGACTACATTGTAAGCTTCCCTATTCATCTTTTCTTCAGATCTCGTCATTCTGTTCTTTGAGAAGTAGCCTTCCTAGAGCTCGTTATGCCAAAGTGAAAGTACACACGTTAATTCCAAATCTAGCAGCTAGCCCTCCAGATTTACCCCAACCCACAAAAGTGACCAAAGTAATCAGCATTCTGCCCAAGCCTGGAATATTCCCCCAATGCTGTCACCCAGTTAGTGTCAGCTCAGCATTACTCAAGGTGTCTGTCCCTGTACCTGTTCTGACCTGGTCCCAGCCTGTATATACATCCCAGCTGTGTTCATCATAAGATCCATTATGCTCTTCCAGGCATGGCTGAGATCCAGTCGAACAGGGTATTTTGCACACAGTGCCTCCTAGTGGCTGAACAGTATAAGACAATTTAGCATTCTATTACATCTCCCCTTTAAGTTCTACATCCCTACCATTTACACTATTTATACTATCATGCTGTCTTTGAAGTTCAGTATATATCAGTCTTAGGTGGCTCTGAATCATACTGGTTTTCTAATTATATGACCTAAACACATAACAGCTTGGCCATCTGGCTGTCCATTAGTTGCAACAACTGGCGGTGGTTGGTTTGAAATGCTTGAGTCGTCTTCCTGTTCTGCATCTGCTATCTGTACAGTTTGTTCTGTTGATTGTTCTTTCTGAGGAACAATCTGTAGATGTCGATGGTTCCTGTTGAACTCTCCACGGTTGGTCTCTATCACATTTGATCTGGGCACTTGAATTTTTTCTTTACAACAGCTGGAGCTGTTCATCCCATTTCTCCATCCAATTTGACATGAACACAGTCACCAGGTTTAACACCCAACAGTTCTGAGTATCCTCTATTATTAACGTGTTCATTAGCCAAATCAGTTAAAGAGCCTAAAAGAATCTCTCCTCATCTGGCCACTTTGGAGATTAGAAAAAAAAAAACAACCTAAGTTCTGAGTTGTCTTCTCATCAGGAGTTGTGCTAGACTATATCCAGTAGCTGCTATTAGTGTTGATCTGTAACTCAAAAGAACAAGGAATGAATCTTCTTGCTTTAGGATTTTCTTGGCTGTCTGTACGGCTCTCTCAGCATCTCCATTCGCTTGTGGGTAATGTGGGCTGCTAGTAGTATGATCAAAATCATATTTCATTTTGAATGACTTAAATTTTGCTGCAGTGAGTTGTGGTCCATTATCCATCACTGGTGATTCTGGAATACCAAAGTGAGCAGAAGTGTACTTCAGTTTCTCGATAACACTGACATGTTAGTTCTTTCAAGTACATTATTTCTATGTACCTGGAAAAATAGTCCACAACCAGGTATGATATCCTCTGAATTCACATAAATCTACAGCTAGTCTCTTCCAAGGTCTGTCTGGTAGAGGTGTTTGTACATTGTATGTTTCAGCGTTGTCTTTTAAGTTGATTTGTACAGGATCTCCTTTGAAAAGTCCAATATAATCAAATCCTCTGTCAGGTTCTTCCCTCTTTCTCACTAAGCCCATCATGGCCGCTGTGTTACAGCTGAGAACGTTGTTGGTCTTTGAGCCTTTGATCACCTGCACTCTGAATGCAAAGCTTTTGTCTTTGTACGTTTCTAGCCCAGGCCAGGTGACTTCAGCTCCAGAAGGGGTTGAAGTTGATTGTAAGTCCCTTCTGAGATGACTGTGACCTCTGCTCCTGAGTCAACTCAGAGTCAGTGTTACCATGAACATACAGTATCACTTTCCAAGCAGGCTCTGTCATCACATGGGATAGATCCCAGAAACAATGGCTCTCGAATGTTTGTTCTGGTGCAGCAAACACACAGATATCTTCTCTAATTATGCGATCTCCAGTTTCTTTGTGGAGTTTGTTTACAACTCAAAATCTTGCAAAATGCTGCATCCAGTCTCTCCATTGTGAAGATCTGTTAAAGCTGAAGTTCTCTGGAACATTGAGGAGTAGCATGTTGAGATCCTGCAACCTCTGTTGCTTTGTTCCAAGTTTACTCTTGACACCATGTCATGTACTTCTATATAGACTGGCCACAGAGCGTGCTTATACATACCAGTTGTGTTCGTAAGATCCTTTAATGGTCCACCAGGTACAGCTGAGGTTCGTTTAAATAGGGGGTGTTACACAGCACCCCTGAGTGGCTGAACAGCATAGTACAATTTTGAATTCCATTACACAAGCTGCAGTGCTCGGGCTTCCAATGAGTTTTTAGGAAAACTCAATGTTGCTCACTTTTGGCTGCCTCCCTTTTCTTTTGAAGTCCAGGCCAACCCAGCCCTGCCTGGATCAACACTACCTATGCCCTCTAATATCCCAGGACACCAGCAGGTCAGGGACGTAGGCAGCCAGACTCATGGAGGGAGATTTCAAGGGTGAACACTGGGACTGGGCATGGATGGGCTCTCTGCCCAGTCCCAGAGATGGATTATACCACAGCTCATTTGAGAAACGAGGCTTTTGAGCGTAGTTCCCTTTCCTCGGGAGCACTCCGTTCCAACGCATTATCTGTCCGGCAGTGAAATCCCAGATTTAAAAAGCCATTCCTGTCTGGAGTGAGGAGCCCACGGAGATCCGGTGCCTCAAGGTCCCACAGTCAATAAGTCTACCCTTTATGTGCAGAGGTGACATGTCAGGACTGAGGTGCATTGGGCAGCGATTTGGTGGGAATCGCCAGGGTCACCCAGGTTTACCATTAAACACCTTTTTTATCACACAGTGTGTGCCACGTACTTCCTCAGCTCCAGAAACAATAGAAAACGGGTATCAGCTTTTGTACAAAATGCAGAAGTTGCTTTGTGTCGTGCACGTTAGCGCATAATGAGACTGTTTGCAATGTCTGTCCAAGTGACTGAAAGTGGTCAGTTTTTAGGATCCATGGAGCAGGCCCTCTGCGAGGGCTAATTCCAAATCACAGAACTGAAAAATATCCCAAAAAGTGATATTAATATTCTGTCTGTCACCAAGGATGCAAGACTGTCCTCTCAATGCAAAAGAAGTGGTTTGATTTCCTTTCTAAATGCAGAAGAGTAATGTATTGTTATAAACAAAGATGAGCCTAATTTTGGAACATATGGACTCTACCATGTGCTTGTTTACTTAGATTGGATGCTTTAATTTGTCTTGGCACTTGCTAGTGTTTAGGGTGCCTTTCAGGATAAGGAATAGATGTATGGACACATTGTGGGCTAGAATGGAATATAATTAGATAGCAAAAGCTTCACAAAATCCTTCTTTATTATATCCACAACAGTGAGCACATTGTATATTGCTGTACCCTGGAATAGAATACTCACCATATCTTAACAGACAAATATAAAGATTTAAAATAGTAGCATGAACAATTTTCCATATGTATTTTCAGAGGGGAAAACTGACATACAAAGTTAAATTCAGCTATACAAAATCCAAATTAATGAAGATTTCTTCACGTATAAATCTTGATCTGGTCTACCAAGGTGTGATTTAGAGCTACTAAAAGCCGTAAGAACCTGTAACAATGTCTTGCTTATTCAAAATATTTGAAGAATTCTATTCACCTTGAGAAACCAGTTTAATCACTAAATATAAACACAGCATTCGCTGTGCACACCTGTATAGGACACGTTTGTGGTTTTTATCATTGAGCCAAGTTCTGAAGTCTGGGTCATGCAAAACAATTAAATCTTTGGATGTCAGACCTTGGTCCGTTGTTTGAATATGCAACCTGGTGCCATGGTAGATGCATTTTTATACTCAAATTAATTTTACACGCTTGACTTCCATCTTGAGATTCTCAGATGGATACTGCAGAGAACACAAACTTCCTCAAACACTTGCCACTTACTGGCTTGTTATAACAGAGTTTCAGTCTCTGGCACACAGTTCTATTAATGATGGTTCAAATTAGAACACATGAAGTGCAAAGCCAGTAGAAAAGGAGAGAAGCAAGTTACGGTTGCATCAGCAAGTCAAAACCAGGAACAAGGTCTGTAGAACAGTTTTCTAACTAACTAATTAAAAACTAGCACTGACATTTTTAAAGTAGGAAGTCCTGGAGCAATGATTCACGAGTAGGGTTGCCAACTTTCTAATTGCACAAAACCGAACACTCTAGCCCCCCCCCTTCCCTGAGGCCCTGCCCCTCACTCATTCCATTGCCCTTCCCTCAATGGCTCGCTCTCCCCAACCCTCACTCACTTTCACTGGGCTGGGGCAGGGATGCAGCAGGGGGTGAGGGCTCTAACTGGGGGGGGCCAGAAATGAGGGGTTGAAGGTGTGGGAGGGGGCTCCAGGCGGAGACAGGGAGTTGGGGTGCGGGAGGGATTGAGGGCTCTGGCTGGGGGTGCGGGCTCTGGGGTGGGGATGAGGGGTTTGGGGTATAAGAGGGGGCTCCAGGCTGGGGGGTTGGGCCAAGGGATTTGGAATATGGGAGGGGACTGTGGGTTGAGGCAGTGGTTAGGGTGTCGGGGCGGGGGTACACAAATGATAAATGTAGCTAGAGCAAAAGTCAGACTCCCTGCCTGGCCTTCACCAGGACACTGTTGCACTCCCGGTTATTTATGGATTCAGTTTAAGTCATTTAGGCATCTCAATAGCTGTGCCTGCAGATCAGGTACTTAAACATCTACGTGTTCTAAACAGCCAATAAAGAATCACGGGGGCAAAAGTCTTCCCTGGCCTACCTGAGCCCACAAGGACTGGACGCAAAACAAGAGGCCAGTGTTCGAAAGCCTTGCTGATAAGGGGCAGGGCTAGGCTACGTCTACACTGCATAGTAAGCCTGCAGCTTGGGTGTTTCCAAGTGTCCACACTGCATTGGACAATACAAAGGAGTTTGTAAAATTATATTAGAAACAAAAAGAATCCTGACAATAATATTGGTCCATTACTAGACGGAATTGGTGAATTATCAATAGTAATGCAGAAAAGGGAGAAGGGTTCAAGGACTGTGTGTGTTGTATATTTGGGGAAGAAACAGATTATATAATCTCATTGTATGGTGATGACTTTTTCCATTCTCCTAGTATCTCTGAGGGATGTTCAACAGAAACGACTAAGGTTAAACATTTTTAAAATCAGCGGGCCCAGATAACTTGCATCCAAGAGTTTTCAAAGAGCTGGCCGAGGAACTCGCTGGACTGTTATAACATTGATTTTCAATAAGTCCTGGAGCAGTGGGGAAGTTCCAGAAGGCTGGAAGGAAGCTAATGTGGTGCCTGTTTTTTAAATTGGTGAATGGAATGACTGGGTAATTATAGGCCTGTAGGCCTGACATTGATTCTGGGCAAGATAATGGAGAGGCTGACATAGGATCCATGAATAAAGACCTAAAGGACGATAAAGTAATTAATGCGAACCAACATGGGTTTATGGAAAATAGATCTTGCCAAAGTAGCATGGTGTTTTTTGGTGTTTACAAGTTTGACTGATAAGGTTAGTGTTGACATAGCTAAGGGGTGAATGACCTTACCAAACCTTTACTCGTGGGCATAGTTCTGACTCTAAGGGCAGGTCTACTGCCGACATAGCTTCCGCCTCTCCCAGAGGTGGAGTAATTACGTTGACGGGAGAGCGCTCTCCTGTCTCCATAGAGCATCTTCAGTGCAGACGCTCTAGTGCATCTGGTGATATAGCGCTTCTAGAGCGGACTAGCCCTCAGACCTCTGTGCCCACACTGTGAGAGAACTACTCCAGCATAACACTTCACTAGATTGGCACCAAAACCTTTAAAACAGGACTGCAGAATGAGGCTGTCAAGCCATGCCCAGCAGCATTGGAACAGCTCACCGGCGGGTTCTCCATCACTTGACATCTTAGATTGAAGAACCTGTGGGGATCTGCCTCATCCCAGGGCAATGCCCTAACCATCAGGCCAGAAACAGAACGTGTCAGTCTCTCTCTCTCCCCCCCCGCAGACCAGAACTGACAACGCTTCACTGGCGAAGAGCTTGTTGAAACGGAACTGTCTCCACAAAATGTTTCAGCTTTGACAAACAGCGTATTTTGCTGAAATTTCATTTAGTCCAAAATGTTCCAACCAGCTCCAGCTTTGAGCCCTGAGCTCGTTACCAATAATCAGCATTCAGGGCTATGCCTGCTGCTGCTAACCCAGCACGCCACCTGCCAGGCTGTATCTTCCTCCTCTTTGTATTATCAATCACTCCTGCAGAAAACTACAGAAGTGGTGCTTCTAAGAGACATGTCTGGAATCTGAAGCTCTCCCAACTCTTCAAGCTGAGTTTATAACTCCCACTTCTGTTTGCTTCTTGACCGGCTGCTCGATATCTACCCACTTTTTAAATACCTTTGTATCTGCTGAATAGCCGAGCGCGCTGTATGAGCGCCTCCGGCTAATTTCTCCAAATCAAACACCTGCCCAGGCAATTACAAATCCAACAAGAAAAATCAGATCTCAGTAAAAAGCTGCATTTACTTTCCAACAATGATTATACACTAAAAACGAGGAGGTGTAATTAGCATGACACTAAATAATAACTAGAATTATGAGAGGGGTTCTCTGTATAAAACGATGGAAGAGTCAGGGTTTAGGAACAATTTTATCTCTGTCAAAGCACATGAATACTAACCAGAAACCACCTTTGCATGCAACAGAGCCATGTCACAACTCTCCATATCCCCCCTCTGCTATTATAACCCCCAGGACAGGGCTCCCCAGGACTTCGGTTTGGCAACTCATAGGACAAGCTGCAAGACCCTCCGGTGTTCCCAGACCTTCTAAAGGGACAAGGGAGTTGGTTAAAGCCGTAGTTCTCAACCTTTCCAGACTGCTGGGCCCCTTTCAGGAGTCAATTTATCTTGGATAACCCCAGGTTTCACCTCATTTAAAACCCAGTCGCTTATAAAATCAGATGTAAGAATACAAAGGTGTCACAGCACACCATAGGCGCCGACTTACCCTTTGCCCAGAGCGTGCTCACCCCCCCCCCAGCCCTTCCCACCCCTGCACCGTCCTCACCCTGCCCCCATTCCACCCCTTCCCCGCCTCTTCTCCCCCTCCTCCTCTGAGCATGCTGCATCACCGCTCCTCCCCATCCCTCCCTGAAAGTCCAAAGCGCCGCCAAACAGCTGTTAGGCAACGAGGTGGCAGGAAGCGCTGGGAAGAAGGGAGAGGAGCAGGGACACGGTGCACTCGGGGGAGGAGAGGGCGGGGCAGCTTGGCTGCCGGTGGGTGCGGAGCACCCGCTAATTTTTCCCTGTGGGTGCTCCAGCCCCAGAGCACCCACGGAGTCGGTGCCTATGCATCACACTATTACTTAGAAAATTGCTACGTTCTCATTTTTACCATATAATCATAGAATACATCAATTGGGATATAAATCTTCTATGTACCTTTCAGTGTCTAGCATAGAGCTGTATAAACAAGTCACTGTCTGTATGAAATTTTAGTTTGAACTGATTTCACTAGTGCTTTTTATGTCGCCTATTGTAAAACTAGGCAAATAGCTAGGTGAGTTGATGTCCCCCCAGAAGATCTCTGTGTACCCCCAGGGGTACATGTACTGCTGGTTGAGAACTACTGGGTTAAAATACAGGGTGGGTTCATTACTTGGTTCTGCTACAATGGGCTGGACAGACACAAAGAGGCATGGTCCTGGCAGACAGCCTGGACTCTAAAAGCCAGATGGAGATAAGGCAAAAGGCGAGATACCAGGAAAGTGGCCAGGGAGGGGTGAAATCCTGGAGTGGGTTTTGTTCAGGTTTCATATTGTTTCATGCTTCCCCTGTCCCATGGCCTGAGTCTTCTCAGGTACAGTGACTGAAACTGAGCACAATACTCCTCCTCACGCAGCCTGGTCTCCCTGTACTCCTCAACCAATTCCCTTTACATACTGCACTTTCAACGCGGCTACTCTCAGCCCAGAAATTACCTTACAATTGGTAGACAGGCCCAATTCAGGACTGCCTCCATCCCTCTCCACCACCATTCCAAGCTCTGGGAGGAGGAGACTGCTGAAGACACATTCCTTCTTATAGATTTTGTTGCCCACCTCTTAAATCAGTTTATATGAATTCAACTCAGGGTCACAGAAAGGCAGGACATGAGACTGGGTGACACCTCTGGGTCATCTGTTGTAGTCCCCTGATATCATGACATTTTGATTAAAAAACTAGAAGGATATCAAATTAACATGGCACACATTACATGGATTAAAAACTGGCTAACTGATAGGTCTCAAAATGTAATTGGAAATGGGATATTTTCCTCAAGCAGGTCTGTTTCCCATGAGTTCCCACAGGTACTGGTTCTTGGTCCTATGCTATTTAACATTTTTATCAATGACCTGGAAGGAAATCCAAAATTATCCATAAATGTTCTGAGTAATACCACAAAAATTGGGGGAGTGATAAATAATGAAGACGAGAGGTCACTGAATCAGTTGGTAAACTGGGCACAACATGCATTTTAATACGGCTTCATATAAACATACACATCTAGGAAAACAGAATGTTGGCCTTACTTACAGGATGGGGAATCTACTCTGGGAAGCAGTGACTGAAAAAGATTTGGGGGGTGTAGTGAATAATCACCTGAACATGGGCTCCCAGTGTGACGCTATGGCCAAAAGAACTAAATGTGATCCTGCATAAACAGGAATCTTGAGTAGGATTAGAGAGGCTGTTTTACCTCTATATTGGCACTGGTGTGACCACTGCTGGAATCCTGTGTCCAGTTCTGGTGTCCAGAATTTAAGGAAATTGGAGAGGGTTCAGAGAAGAGCCATGGGAATGATTCAAGGATTTAAAAACATGCCTCATGGTGATAGACTCAAGGAGCTCAATCTATTTAGTTTGACAAAGAGAAGGTTATGGGGTGACCTGATTACAGTCTGTAAGTATCTACATGAGGAATAGATATTTAATCATGGGCTCTTCAGTCTAGCAGAGAAAGGTATAACAAGATCCAGTGGCTGGAAGCTGAAGCTAGACAAATTCAGGCTGGAACGAAGGTGTATATTTTTAATAGTTAGGGTAATTAACCGTTGGAACAATTTACCAACTGCTGTGTTGGATTCTCCATCACTGACCATTTTTAAATTCAGACTGGATGTTTTTCAAAAGGATTTGCTCTAGGAATTGTTTTGGGGCAGGTCTCTGGCCTATGTTATGCAGGAGGTCATCAGAGACGTATTCAGCTGCATCCTCAGACTAGCTAGGTTGTTTGCGCCAACTGTTCCTACTGAGAGGCTGTTCCAGAACCTCATCCCTCGGATGGTTAGAAACCTTCTTCTGATTTCCAGACTAAATTTATTCCTGTCCAGTTTATATCCATTTCTTCTTGTGCCAACATTGCCCTGTAGCAGACATAGCTCTTCTTCCTCCCTGATATTTATCCTGGAGGTAACGAGAGCACAATCCAATCCCCTCTCCGCCACTCTTCTCCTAAGTAACCAAGCCGAGCTCGTCCTACTCTCCCAACAAGATTCTCTACCTGATCACAAGCTATTTGGGTCAGTGACTGTCTTTGTTATGGATTTGTACTGCGCCTGGTGTCAGGGGGCCTGGTTGGGGCCCTGGGCACTACTTCAATACAAATAATTTATCTGAATGAATTTCCCTCCTTCTAGTTACTATTAAACTCTGTGCTCTTGGTGATGGCCCCTGACACCTTGCCCCAACATCAACTGCTTCGGTCTCCAGTATTCAAGCCAATTCATTGGTCAGTTAAGGAATGCAACTCACGCCAACTGTTGACTTATAGTTTAGTTCTTTGTATAACATGGCATCAAAAAGGTGGAAGCTCCAGTAACTAGTGTCCACGGCTGGACCATGTTGACAATTTATGTTCAGAACGTTCTAGCATATGCGCTATTAATCACTGGATCATGTTATCGCCATATGCATAGTCAACAGTATCCAGTAATGTATGCAGGCAGCAAGTTCAGAAGGTTTTTGCATCATCTAAAATATGGGGAATCTGTTTGTGCCTGTACAACTACCGTATTATCAATTACAGCTGTTTTAATTCACTTTCTCCCCGAGCACATTTCTACAGGACATACCTCATTCAGACCACAAAGACCAGAGTCAGTTTAAATATCCATGGACTTGAAGGAGATGCCTGGGGGTTATCTAGAAGGCCCACAACTTTTGGTGGACTCAGAGGGAAGTGTGGCATCCCTTTCTAGCTAGGATGCTGAAGGAAATACTTTTTGTGATTTACAGGGCTAACCAAACCCAGGCTACGAGTCAAGTGCCTGTCTGAGGCCATGCCGGGGATGGGAAAGTCATCAAACAAATGCGTACGACATGTGGTTTCGCCCAAGGAAATGGGAAGCCTATCTACTTGATTTATTGTTTCACTTTGTTTTAGATCTGCAGCAAAGAATTTTTTTTCTAGTATTTTGTACACGGCTTCCAAAAGATACATAGATGTGACTAGCTGGTAAAGCAAGGGTGTCACTTCTGACCTACAATGCTCTCCTCAAGTATTTGTTCCTGGAAGGAGAGGGGCAGAGTACCGGATCATGTTTGTATTCGTTAAAGATCTGACTATTTAAACCAGCACAAGAGTCAGGTTATTGGCCGGTACAGAGGAGGCAAAATCTGCAGTGGTTTTTGTTTGTTTGTTTTTAAATGAAGAACTTTCCATGGCTTTCTCATTAAGTCAGGATTACAAGATGTGGCTAGTTTACAATATCTGCAAACCATTCCAAATGTTAAATTCTGCCTTCAAATATTGCATCTCTCCCCCCATTTACATGAACAAGTACAAATACCTGTTCGATTAAACAAAAAGCTGGTTAGAAACTGAGCAGAAGGCGATTCCACAGTTCATTACCTCTGCCTTCCCTGGCATTACTGCAGTTAATGGGAATCAGCACTTCAACATTTCACAGGGCAGCATCCGACCCACTAGATTACAGAGGTTTAGAAACGCATCTGCTAATCTTGTGCAGACTGAATTTTCCACCATTACAATCCACCATCAAGCTCTCTGTTTTAGATTAAATTCAAGTGCAGTTTAGAACAGATACTTCCCCCCTCTCTTTCTGCCGCCACTGAAAACAATCAGTTGTTTGCTAAGATCATTCTCTTCATTCTAGTCAGTTTCTTTTTGTCTTTAATTTGCAACCTAACTGGCCAGACAAGTCAGCATGTTTAGCAATTTACTGGGGCTGTCGATTAATCGCAGTTAACTCACACGATTAGCTCAAAAAATTAATTGCAATCAATCACAGTATTAAATAGAATACCAATTTAAATGGTTAACTATTTTGGATGTTTTTCTACATTTTCAAATATATCTATTTCAATTACAACAGAGTACAAAGTGTAGAGTGCTCACTTTATATTTGATTACAAATATTTGCACTTTAAAAATGATAAACAAAAGAAATAGTATTTTTCAATTCACTTCATACAAGTACTGTAGTGCAATCTCTTTATCATGAAAGTGCAACTTAAAAATATAGATTTTTTATTACATAACTGCACTCAAACAAAACAATGTAAAACTTTAGAGCCTACAAGTCCACTCAGTCCTACTTCTTGTTCAACCAATTGTGAAGAGAAACAAATTTGGTTACATTTATGGGAGATAATGCTGCCCACTTCTTAATTACGTCACCTGAAAGTGAGAACAGGCGTTCGCATGGCACTGTTGTAGCCGGCATCGCAAGATATTTACATGCCAGATGCGCTAAAGATTCATATGCTTTTTCATGCTTTAGCCACCATTCCAGAGGACATGCTTCCATGCGGATTATGCTTGTTCAAAAAAATGTGTTAATTAAATTTGTGACTGAACTCCTTGGGGGAGAACAGTACGTCTTCTACTCTGTTTTACCCACATTCTGCCATACATTTCATGTTATAGCAGTCTCGGATGATGACCCAGCACATGTTCGTTTTAAGAACACTTTCACTGCAGATTTGACAAAACACAAAGAAGGTACCAATGTGAGATTTCTAAAGATAGCTACAGCACTCGACCCAAGGTTTAAGAATCTGAAGTGCCTTCCAAAATCTGAGAGGGATGAAGTGTGGAGCATATTTTCAGAAATCTTAAAAGAGCAACACTCCAATGCAGAAATGATAGAACCCGAACAACCAAAAAAGAAAAATCAACCTTCTGCTGGTGGCATCTGACTCAAATAATGAAAATGAACACGCATTGGTCTGCTCTGCTTTGGATCGTTATTGAGCAGAACCCATCATCAGCCTGGAGGCATGTCCTCTGGAAGGGTGGTTGAAGCATAGCCTTACTCAAGAACGCTCTAATCCTGAACAGCCACTAGGCTCCACTGTGTACCCACAGAAGTTGGCCAATAAAAGATACTACCTCATCCACCTTGTCACAATGCATTTTACTTCAGGTAAAGTTAGACACAGAGCAAGTATTTGGAGCAAAAGTTGGTAATTGAGTTTGCAGGTTGGAGGAATCAATGGAGCAATGGTGGGCATTTCACGAGTGAAATCTTTATAGTCATCCAGTACCCAAGCGATGTGGAGTTACATTCTGAAAGATCAAAATTCAATTCTTTATCATGATTTACAATAACTCAAATATGCTCTTTAGACACTGAATCCCAGGTCATGGTGAAACCAGCATATACCAAAGACGCTAGAAGGTGTCGTCAATGTTCTGCAAGCATACTAGTTACTGTACTCGCTTCACCAATATTCACTCACATCTTGATGAAGACACTTGTCTTCCTGGCAGTAATGATAATAAAATAATACTACTACTAATAATAAAATAAGATCAAGAAAAAAAGCCTATGAAATAGGCCAGTCAACTACTTTATCAGGTTACCCTCACTGATTGCAACAAGTCTCAATTAGTTCTGGGGAGCCATTTTGAACCAACAGCATGTTCAGCCTCTTAACACTTAGTCTGTCACATGAGTGAATAAAAACAAAACAACTCAAATGGGCAGGTGGAACAGCCAGATAATTTTTCAGTAATAACAGTTCCAGAGCAGTTTTTCTCTGAATGCAGAGCACTTTGCTGCAGTTTAGTAATTGTCAGTTCTTTGAGGGACACCCCAAAAGTAAAAGAAATCTTATATCTAAGACCAAGGATACCAACTTCAGGAAAAACACCAGAATGAAAGCAGATGAGTGACTGTGGTCCTGGGGCAGTAACTTCTGCACTAACCACTTTTATTCAACTTAACTATTCAATTACCGACATGCATGCTTGCAATGCGAAGTCAGGTACCTACTGATACATACAGTAGTGTTTACAGGGCTAGCCTCTATAGCCAACACACACACTCTAATGTTTCAGGAGGGATTTAGTGGGGCTCATGTTGTTTTAAAGAGGATAATCCGAGCTGAGAGAAAAATAATCTTTTCCAAGTCCAGACCACTGGATTCTGAGCGGCCCTGGAGCGCTTGCTTACAACAGGCAAAGATGGCTGCAGAGATGTAACTGCTTCAGAGTGGCGTGTGGTAGAGGTGTAACCGCACAGGAAGAGCCTGACCCCAGATACACCTTGTCCAAAGCCTCGCGCTCCGCCCAGCCGAGCGTGGTGTCTCCCCTCGCTATTGCTGCCATCTTCTCTGAATTCCCAGCTGTCGAGACTATGTTCTGCTGCTCCCTGGATTGCTGTTTCCATGGAGATTATCGTTACAGGGAGCAGCATTGCGGAGCATAACCTGAGGAGGTTGAAAGCAGCCAATCAAGCAGGAAAGCTGGGTCCAAACCACCCAAACTCACCAGCGAGGACAGCCGATGGGCAGACACGTCTGACAGGCCATGGAAGATACCTTAGCCCAGAGGTTCTCACACGTTCCGTACAGAGCCCTTTGCAATAGTGTTGTGCTGACTCCCACCTTCCCATCCTGGAATCTTACTCTTGCAACTACTGCTGCAAGAACTAACAGCCACAACATTGTAGTACGACGTCTCATTCGAAAGACAGACCCTCCAGGAGCAAAATATTCTCCAGTGCCAGGCACTGACTCGGAAGGGACAGCCACAAATCTAGCACCATCTGCTCAACTGGCCCCATCACCATCAGCTGGGCACGGGCAACAGAAGAAAAGGAGAGACAAAAAGACTTGTCTTGTCACCTCATTAATTCACTCAAATTCTTTCTATGGATAATTCGGTTGTACACACTGTGAAAAGGCAAGGGGGGGGGTCTTTTATTATTATTTTTCCTTAGCTTTTTGGCAGTCTCATTTGTTGGCAAACATGGCATTTTTAAATGAACTGCTCTAAATTCAGACCCAAGCCTGGGACATGTAATTTGTAGCCAAGCTCACACCCAGCGCAGAGTTTAGCTGGCGTTATTTAAATGTGTCACTGAGTGAGAGATTTCTGGAGCACGTGAATGATTTCAAGGCGGACAGGAATGCCTGACCGTGAGAGACTAGAGGCTCAGCCCTATGCTCTTCTTTGACAATTTAGAGCAGTGATTCTCAACCTGCGGCCCAATCAGCACGGAGCTGCAGCCCATGTGACATTCTCAGGGCCATACAGGTCGTATTGGATGCGGCCCACAATGGTAAATAGGTTGAGAACCACTGATTTAAATGAAAACAAATTTTAAAATTCTGATTTCACTTCTGCACCTTTAAATACTGGTTCTGAACTTGCAACTTATTTTCTTGCCTCACTTAAAACGCGGGGGGGGGTAAAATCAGTCAAATAAAAGGTGAATATATTTTCTTATTGTTTTAAAAGTTAGTTCGTTGTATACAAGAAATCTACTTGCTATAGCTGTCATTCTCCTACCAACTTAGTGGTGAAAATCAACCTGAGATTCTGAGTAAAGCTGCCAAGCTAAACAGAACCCTTACAGAAACAAAATGCCAGGATATGGAAACTCACTCGGAGCACCCAAAATATGAGTCCGAATGTACAGCTCAGGTATTACATTTCACAGTTTCAAGTTGTTTGAAGTGAGATGCACAATGCAGAAATCATCATTGTATTAATGCCATTAAAAACACGCATTGAGTGTATACACGCCCCATGGTGAGCCTGGGTTACTTTTGCACAAACTCAGCACATAGCACGTGTCTGCAGCATACCCACAATAATGAAACCAAAGTCTGCCCTTCATTACATCCACATAACAGAGGATACAGAGTTGAGATCCATGGGCTGCATTCTGAACTGCGTTTCACCTGTGCAAACCTAGAGCAACCCCCCCAGGGCTCAGCGACAGTGCCCTGCATCTAGAATGGCATCCCAAGAGCAGGTCCGTCCCACTATCAGA
Organism: Malaclemys terrapin pileata; assembly: GCF_027887155.1. Classification (NCBI taxonomy): domain Eukaryota; kingdom Metazoa; phylum Chordata; order Testudines; family Emydidae; genus Malaclemys; species Malaclemys terrapin. Next base: position 1,313,736 of record NC_071513.1, on the reverse strand, counting down.
TTCTACTACATAGCTCTGTCTGGGGGTTACTGATTTGTAGTGGCCAGAATGGGACAGACGTCTACAGCAAGATTCCATGAAGTCAATGGATCTTAGGTTTAGTTTAATACCAGCGTAACTGAAATTAAATCCGGTCCTCATACTCCAGTGATTTCATTTGAGGCTAAAAAAATGACACGGGCCAAATGCATTTGTCATTTACATCTAGGGCAAGATCCGGGGCTTCATCAGTAACATAGCAGAGTTTTTCCCCACAGTCCCTGTTAAAATCTGTATTTTCTTCAGGCAACTATCTGACTCGCCCTGAGGCCATCATTCAGCATGGATGGAGGCTGCATGTGAGACGTAACTCTCTCTTTACAGTCTCAAGATTCCTGAATACCTTGTTGCCCTGTGGCCCAGGTGGTTAGCCAACGCTTGGGGTCTTGCCAGGCTGGAGATACTGAGGATAGAAGTCAGGTATTTCTTTGGTACAATCTTGTTTACTTAAAATGCCCACAAAGTTCTGGTGCCCTGAACACAGTAGGAACAAAATCTCAGGCAGTTTCCTTGCTCACAATTTCCAAGCCTGCCCTTTCTAGCTAGCCCTGTATTCGGTCTCTCATCCCTCCCTGGGCCATGCTCACAACTGCTTCTCTGACTTTCTCCTCATTTTCTGGTTCTGACACCATGGGGTCATTTCAGATTTTTTGGGGGTGGGGGACAACTTTAACCATAATTCCAAAGGCTACTTGAGCACCTGAAAACTTTCTTTTTTTTTTTTGCAGATAACTTAGATACAGTACTCCTGTCAGATAATAATTTCTAATTCCTATATAAAGAAAGAAAATTAAATAAATATTAGGCCCAATCAGCTCTAATACTTGTTCTGACATCTTGTCAATTCACTTAAGGCAGTGGTTCCCAAACTTGTTCCGCCGCTTGTGCAGGGAAAGCCCCTGGCGGGCCAGGCCGGGCCGGTTTGTTTACCTGCCGCGTCCGCAGGTTCAGCCGATCGCAGCTCCTGGTGGCCGCGGTTCGCTGCTCCAGGCCAGTGGGAAGCGGCGTGGGCCGAGGGACGTACTGACCGCTGTTTCCAGCGGCTCCCATTGGCCTGGAGCAGCGAACCGCAGCCACTGGGAGCCGTGATCGGCCGAACCTGCGGACGCGGCAGGTAAACAAACCGGCCCGGCCTGCCAGGGGCTTTCCCTGCACAAGCAGCGGAACAAGTTTGGGAACCACTGACTTAAGGGACACTGGTTAGGTCTAAAAATTTATGTCTATTCTTATTTTGCTACTAACTCTGAATACAACAATTGAAAAAACTGTAGAAAAATCTATAAAAAGCAACAGAGGGTCCTGTGGCACCTTTGAGACTCAAAGCTGCCACAGGACCCTCTGTTGCTTTTTACAGATTCAGACTAACACGGCTACCCCTCTGAGACTAGAAAAACCTAGATGACTTTCTGTCACTTCTTTGCAGTTCATCAAGCTTGGAATAGATCGTTTAACTTTTGGACATATCCTACTAGGGCAAGGCCCTGTGAGTTTATACTGCACCTGCCTGGGGCTCTAGGGGTGTTACCTCACTACAAATAATAGACTAGAAACTGGCTTTAAACAGGAGTGAAAGTGACACTTTTACAGTATTGCCGACCCCAAATGTTCAAAAAAATCATGAATCAGGCTCTCCAAAAATCCTGAGATTGGCTCTAAAGTCGTGAGATTATGTAAAAATTATAGATTTGATGTTCTTTTTATTTACATTCTGCTTTTTGAGCCTTTAGGGTGCACTGGGGTCACATTTTGAAGCGTTCTCCACAGCCACAAGGGCTAGAAACTTCATTTTTCTTTAAGAACGAAGGCTGAAATCATCACATATCCCCTTGACTCCAGGAGCAGGGTCTTTAAGGAAAACAATTATCATGAGACGCATGAGAAAATCGTGAGAATTGGCAGCACTGCTTTTACTTCTGTTTAAAGGCTACTTACTTTCCAGAAGGCTCTTAAGCACAACACTACAGTGACTGAGTTGCAGTTTTCACAGCAGAATATTTTAAATCAAACACCAAGAAAATTCAACGTTTTAAAGTTGGGGGGGGAATTGACACTTCTGAGGTACATCAGGGCAACTGCAGGCAGGACAGGAAAATAAACAGGCACAGGAGCTCTGGACAGCTCTTCCTCTCGAAAGAAGGTTGGAGGGTCAAATCTTCTAGTCCTGAATCAAGCAAAACTTCTATTGCCATCAGCGCCTCCACTCAGATATAAACATCACAGACGGTGCCCAGTGAATAACACAAATCATGACAATAATGGTCGCCTTTATGGACTCTGTAGATGCAGTTTCTGTTCTTTGTTCTGGAATTGGCCTGGATACAGCTGAAACCCGAAGAATTTGAGGCATAAACACATCTGATACTCAGACGACGCTCTCTGATCCCTTCCTTTTCTCAAATGCAGAACAAACAATGACTGAACAAAATGGTTTTCAGTTAAAATGTAAAATTGCCCAGCAGCCATTGCTCTACAACCCAGCCTGGGGCAGAAGCTGCCACCCCTTGGGACTTAAGTGAGCTCCTCTCATCTGACTCTCATTCTCCATCCTTCCTGACCTCTGTGCTGCTTTTCATGCTGTCAACCATGACCTCCATCCCAACCTCCTGGGACCATTTGCCGGAGTCTTAGAGAACTGGCTGCCTTGGTTTTGCTCCCATCCATCAGAGGCCTCTATTTTGCAGCATGCAGCAGAGAGAAAGAGGCTGGTCCAGTGGATAGGGAGCTAGCCCTGAGAGACCTACATCCCACCGGGACTTCCTGTCTGATCTCAGGTCAGTGCCTTAGGGACAGAGTTTCAAAGGTTTTTAGGCAACCAAAGACATAGCTAGGCACCTAGTGGGGTTTACAAAGCACCTAACCTTCTAGGTGCCTAAATACCTTTGAAAATCTGGCTGTTAGTCTCTCAGTGCCACATCTGTACAATGGGGATAACAGCCCTGCTCTACCTCGCCGAGGGGCTGTGATGTAAGGCACTTAGATAATACAATGATGGGGCCACATAAGTACCAGAGGTAGCGTGAGAACTTCTCTATGCCACTGCTAGCCCTTCCCTGGGTTTTGGGCCCTTCTTTTCACCTATACCACTCACATCTTCCTCTTTTCTGAATGTAACATTGGCTCAGAGGTCTTGGCTGTATTTCTTCTGAGTCCCCTGCATTCGCTCTTCAACCATCCCCCCCCCCCCCCAGGGATTCCTGTTTTACAGGTTCATCTAATGACTTCCAGATCCTTAATTAAATTACCAGCCTTTTTTTATCTTAATCACCCTGCCTCCGTTTGTAAACAAAACACTGACTCCCGGCCCCAGGGACACAAGCTGGGAGAAGCACCTCCCCTCTGCAGAACTCACATTTCACACTAATGGGGAGCAGTTCAGAGCTCCGCCTGGGAGCACCCCTCCTGTACGAAACTGGGGGGAGGGGAAGGAGAGAGGAGAGAGGAGGGCCCCCCCCCGCCCTACCTAATTGGCGCCCTTGTCCAACACACAGCTCCAACCCAGCCCTTGCGTCTGCAGTCAGTCCCCAGGGAAATCCCTCAGCCCACATGACCCAGCTCTTGCTCCTGCTATGCTGGCCTGTGCCTTGGGCAGTGTGGTCTCCACTGTCTCAGTCATCACCACACAAAAGGGCATTTAATTGCTCCCCCATTTAGCCTGAATGATGCATGCTCCGTATACCAGTTCACTTCAGCTAAGTCTGTGATTGATGGCCACCACTGACACCCTCCAGTTTAACAGTATTTAGTGCAAGAATAAAGTAAGAAGTTGTAACTCATCTAAATTTAAAATAATTTGAGAATCCAGACTATATCATCCCTACTATCTGATTCCAGGGATCTCAGTGTCACCTGAAAAAAGAACAGGAGTACTTGTGGCACCTTAGAGACTAACAAATGTATTAGAGCATAAGCTTTTGTGGGCTACAGCCCACTTCTTCGGATGCATATAGAATGGAACATGTATTGAGGAGATATATATACACACATACAGAGAGCATGAACAGGTGGGAGTTGTCTTACCAACTCTGAGAGGCCAATTAAGTAAGAGAAAAAAAACTTTTGAAGTGTCACCTGAGCCACCATCACAAATAATGGTTGATTGTTATAGCTGGTATGTATTGTTCATAGATGGGGGTGGACAGCTGTTTTACAAAAATCAGAGACTAAAAATAAAGGCACCCCTGTGACACTAAATCCGGGCAGGAGAAATGTAATGCAAACATTTACATGGTATTTCATGTTAGACTAGGAGCAATTGTTGAGGGTAATGTTGCTTTCTTCCCTGGGCTCATTATAATGGATTGCAGCCCCCCAGTGGTAAATCACTGTATCTCCACAACACTATCGGTGTGTTATAGGAACCATTCATTCGCATTGTGTTACAATTAAAAGAGGAGTTTGTCAGGACCATACAAGCCTGATATTTTTTCCTCTGAAGTCAGTGAAAACACTCAGCTGACTTCCCAAACTAAAAGACTCTAGAATCGCTAACAAGGAGATCGGCGAAAGGAGCGGCTGCTACAGGAACTAGCTGTTGAAACGCTGAAGTACGACCTGCTCCTAAATGAGCCAAGAGGAATTAACATAATTACAGGCTCAATGAAAAAGGCAGCAATACACAGGGGCCAAGTTTTAGCTTAATCAGGTTCCAGCGACCGTTTCCTCTATGCCTGACCTCCTAGGAAGAGTCTCATTTGTCATTCTCACCACATTTACATACAGTACTTAGTGGAGCCATGCTTCATTTGGATAAAAGGGGGCTAAATGGAGTGCTCATTAACTCTAACAGATGGTTTTGCATAAGTTGCATAGTTCCTAGCAAGTGGAAGTGATTAGCTGGTACAATAACAGGCTAATGTCACACCGGAACAGAGAAGGTTACAAACCTATCCAGAGATGATACTCTCTGTAACACAGGCTGATTAGTCCTACAGAGTGTTACTGTACCGGCTCCTTTGATCGTGATCTTTCCCAGGATAGTTTAATAACAGGGTTTTGTACAGCCATACTGACTGTTTAGTGCAGTTTGGTTTTTAGGGATTTCTGCTAAAGCACAAAGCTTTTCTGCATGCTAGCCCATAAACGGGCCTTGTCGAGACAGAGCAGAAGCTGTGCTGAAAACAGGGATTCTGTGGGCTGTCGGAGAGATTCTGGCAAAGGATCTGCTGGGTTGAGAAGCATTGGTCACAGCTTTACGCTGTTCCTAGCCCTGCACTCTCAAGCCCATCCGGCTCACTTGTGGACAGCGTCTGATCCATCAAACGCTGCTGACCAGTGCTGGGTGACTGCAGAGCCAGCTGCAGCCCAGGAGGAGGTAAAGACATTCACCTGGTTTGCACAGCCTTTGTTTAGACAGTGCTTTAGAAAGGTCAGTGGTCAGGACTCAGGCTTGGTGCACTCTTCAGCAAGCTCTCTGGTACCTGCAGCACTCTGGTATCTGCAGCATGGAAATCCCACAGCAACTTCATGCAAATTAAGATGCTGGGGCCCATCCTCACTTGGTGTAAATCAGTTAAACTCTATTGCAGGGGTCGGCAACCTTTCAGAAGGGGTGTGCCGAGTCTTTATTTATTCACTCTAATTTAAGGTTTCGCGTGCCAGTCATACATTTTAACGTTTTTAGAAGGTCTTTCTATAAGTCTATAATATATAACTAAACTATTGTTGTATGTAAAGTAAATAAGGTTTTTAAAATGTTTAAGAAGCTTCATTTAAAATTAAATTAAAATGCAGAGCCCCCCGAACCGGTGGCCAGGACCTGGGCAGTGTGAGTGCCACTGAAAATCAGCTCGCGTGCCGCCTTTCGCACGTGTGCCATAGGTTGCCTACCCCTGTTGACTTCCACATATGTCGCCAGGCTATACCCTCTCAGCACCTGGCCCAGAGATTTTTTAAATTAAATTTGAAATGTCAATTTTGATATTAAATTCAATGTACTCAACTCTCCGCCCACATGGTCAGGTTCAATAAGATGCAGATTTGTATAGAGAGAGCACAGCACAAGGTATAAATTGTTGATGACAGCTGGGAGCTTTGACAGCCAGGAGACAATCAGTGAGAGAAGCATGGGAACTGGTAAGTACCTAGGGTGACCAGATGTCCCGTTTTTATAGGGACAGTCCCGATTTGTGGGTCTTTTTCTTATATAGGCTCCTATTACCCTCCAACCTGTCCCGATTTTTCACACTTGCTGTCTGGCCTCCCTATAAGTACCAGCTCCTTGGAAGGTAAAATCCTTTGAGAAAGATTCCCATGGGGCTTTTGGAAGCTTTGAAATTTTTCATGATTTTTGGCAAAACTGGTCTAAACTTTTGCAGGTATTGGCTGAGTGTTCAAGAGTGATATTCATTAGAATACAGGAGAACCTCAGAGTTACAAACAGACCAGTCAACCGCACACCTCCTTTGGAACCGGAAGTAAGCCATCAGGCAGCAGCAGCAGAGAAAAAAGAAAACAAACCAACACAGTACAGTACTGTGTTAAAAGTAAACTACTAAAAAACCAAAACAAAGGGAGAGCAGCATTTTTCTTCTGCATAGTAAAGTTTCAAAGCTGGATTAAGTCAATTGTAAACTTTTGAAAGAACAACCGTAACATTTTGTTCAGACTTATGAACAACCTCCATTCCCTCCTGTGTTCGTAATACTGAGGTTCTAGAACACTGCACACAAATTACATGATAGCTTATTCATAAATGCACAAAAAGACGTGGAATTTTCATCTCTACAGCACTGTTTGTATTGGAAGCTTTTTGTGGTTGTTTATTCTGGTAGAATGGGGAATTTACAGTTTGAGTTGACGGGCTGCCCTCTCCAATATTTCCCTGCTTTATCTGGGCTTGGAGCAGCAGAAGCAGCATTAAATACCACTGCTGTAACAACATCACAGTACTTAGCAAAAAAGGAAGTTTTGTCATTTTTTGCTAAGAAACAAGCTCTGAATTCAATCTGCAGTGTGTCGTCTTTTCATCCGACAAAATGGGGGTTAGGTTCTGAAGTCAGCGCATAAGGCGAAAATCACGTATAGTCAAACGCTCCTTGAGTGGAATGGCGGGGGGAATCACCCGCACTACAGGTACAGTATTTAAACTGTTATTTTCCTCTTCTTTTTGTTTTGTTTTGCCGAGCGCGTATAGTTAAAATCGCGTAAGTTAAATGCGCCCATGATGCGACCGCACTGTAGTTCGGAAGACACCCATTCGTTTGAACCCTAGTGGATAAGCGTATATTATGCAAACTACCTCAGCTGCCTGGCATGCTCTCAGATACAAGTGACTGAGTGCTATACTATGGTATCTCCACCCACGTACTGTATAAATCTGTAGCAGAAATCCAGGACGTTACAATCCAGGTTGAAAACTGACTGTAACTGTAGTGGTACTGGAAGGTCTGGACCTGTTCTGCAGCTAGGCTGTGGAGGTAGAGCTGAGCTGAGCTTTGGGTCACACCTTAAAGCAACTGGGTGGGGACAGACACCTGAAGGTTTGGAGCCAAGTTTGAACAACAGAACAGGGCGTTTTGTAGCGAAGGAATTCTGAATTAACAGGAGGGCATCTGACACCCAGAGCTCCACACTCAACCCAACAGAAGCCAGCCTGTGCTTTGCTCGGCATGAAGGAGCTTTGCTAGCAGAGACCTTCCTTTGTCTCTGGCAAAGGGATTTAGGCACCCAACTGCCACTTTTGGCACCTAAGTCCAGCACAGAGGTGCTACGGATCACCTCAAAACCCCCCTCAGCTGCCGACGAACTGTGGAGGCCCCTAGTCCCTAGCAGAGGTGTTGGCACCTTGGGAGGTCCCTTATGGGGCCTAATTTCCACTGGTGAGCACGCACAAACCACCTAAATCCTGATGCCGCAGAGCAGGATTCTCAAACGAGGCATTCCGCCGCCTCTCACCTGGGGGCCCCGATCCAGGTGTGCTCAGGGCATGCCAAGCAGATTGGGCCTCCCACAAAAGACAGATGGGGAAACCCAATTGGGAATTTTCAGGGCATGCCCATAGCCCAGAGTCAGAGCACTCCCCAGGGAAGAGAGGGCAAGTCCCTGCTCCAATCCGACAGAGCAGAGCTTTGAAAACAGGTCTCCTACATGCCAGGCAAGTGCCCTGGAGACAGTAAGAGGCTGGGGGTCTCTCTCTGCTTAGATACGAACAGAAAGGACTGCCCTGGCTGGGCACGACTCCAGGAGAGGGCTCACGGTTATGAATCCCGAGTGAGGAGCGGCTCCTCCCTCCGCCCGCGTCCAGCTCCTTGCTACCTTTGAGGGGTGGGGCTAGCATTTCCCAGAGGCTGGTTCGGGGAGCTCCCTGCTCAGCCAACCCCATCCTCAGGCCCCGATCTCTCCCTGGGCATCGGCTACAGATCCTGGGCACCCAACTCGGGGCCGAGGATTCCACTGGGGCGCAGGATAGGGGACCATGGCCCAGCCGGCAGGGTGCAGAGATCACTGCCCATCACGCTGACCCACGTCATCTCCTTGGGCTCCCCCAGCTGCTGCCTCTTGTCTGTGTCAGCTCTGTGGGGCAGGGACCACCTGTCTGTTTGGGCTAGGCGCTGCACAAACCCCTGTGGAGTCCTAGGCCTTGGTAATGCACATAACAAACAACAACGGGCATTGCAACCCCACGAGCCTTTGTGGTTTTAGCCCTTGGCTCTCCGGTTAGAGAGAGACGCTACACGTCTTTAGGTTCTCCTATGGGATGTAGTAATGAATTCCAGCAGAGCACAACGCGGGGCCTTCGGGCAGTCCCTGCACTCAGCAGGCAGCCGTGGGATTCTCTCTTCTAAGGAGGAGACGTCTCACCCTCACCCTCCCAGTGGCAGGCTGCTGTGCAGGCCACGAGGCAGAGCTCATAATTTGTTAAATAAAACTATTCCTCGGGGTCTATGGTGATAAAGACCAGCATCAAAAAGGGAGACTCGAATGGGGTTATTGAAATCACCCCCAGACAGAAGCAGCTTTAGAAAAGTACTGATCAATAGCCGTTGAAAAATTGAGAAGATTAATATAAATATCCAAATGTTCAGGACAAATGGCAGAAGGTTTGTGACTGCCCAGGGTATAGATTTTTAGAGGCAGAGGCATTTGTTAACAATTTGGGGATGCATTAGGCTCACCAGAATGGCTGAAACTAGAAAGGGAGATGGTGGGGGGGGGGGAAGAAATATGCTATTTGTGAAAGTTTCCCCAAATGTTTTTAATTTTTTCCTTTCAGCAAAAGTATGAATTTGAAAACATTTGGCCATCTGTATCTGAAACCCCTTGTGAGCCATCCCCATCACAGCATTTTTATGTAACTGAGATTTCAAATAATGGAAGCTAGGAGGGGTTTGTTATTTTAAATCCTTTAAACAACCCAAGCCACAGTTTATTCTTCCCAATACACCTTTCTAAACAAGAAAAGCATAGCTCTGGTTTATTCCCATTCCCGGCGTTATGGTTGTCAAAATCCTGCTACATGTAAGCAGGAATCTCTCTGATGCTTTGATTGAACACAGGATGTATCCTAAAAAATGGGGAGCCGGTCACCCATTTGCTTATTTGACCCCTGTGCATGGAAACTGCATTTACCAGGGTATGGCTCTCTGTACAACACCAGATTGCTTCATTACTAGTTAGGCAAAATGGACAGACTTAATCAAATATAAAATGTTATATTTTTCTATGTTATAAGAACATGACCTGATTCAATAATTCTGTGAGGAGCTTTAAAGAAATAGCCAAAGAGCATTTTTTGTTTGTTTAAATAAAACTAAGTCACAAACCACTCTATTTTCCTTGAACTGGTTTTCATCACAACTAAGCTTATGCAGCAGAAAAATCAATCTGTGTCCAGCCCCATGTGACACATTCCAAGTTGGCTGATTAGCTCCGTTCCTCCCTACAGGTCTGTTTATAAGTGACTTGTTTTTACTTTGAATAAAATATTCCAGAGGAATGTTTAGTTAAAGACACAAAGAACATTGCTGGGACACTCTGAAGGAGAAAACTGTAGCAAACAGACTAAAAGCCCCCTCACAGTGAGATCAACTCAGTAAGTGACCATGCTAAAAACCCCTCCAGCATTTTATTTATTATTCCCATTTCCTCTTGCTGATGCAAAAGCAGCAGCTTCAAAAAGTATCCGCATAGTGATACAAAACAAGTGATCTCAGTGAGGGAGGTGCTGTTTAAAGAAACTTCCACTTCTATACACACTTGGACATCAAGTGGGTTATTCAACAAGCTCTCCAAGAAAAGTAAACACCTTAGGAAACCATTATATTAAAAAGGAGTGGCTCAGACTACACACGGATTATTAAAATGGTACCTTTGGGGGCTGCTGGTGAAGCTGATGGCATGTGTTACTGGACTGCTGAGATCAGAAGCAGTACTACTGAGGCCTTAAGAGACCAGTATGTGCTATCAGCTCTGGAAAGGGTTGGAGCTTTTATAGCTGGGAACAGGGTGTTCTGGGAAATGTAGTTTTGGAATCAGGTGGTGGCACAGAGTGCAGCGCATTAACAGGTGGCTAATTGGCTCCCCCAGAGAGCTCTGATTGGGAAATGAAATGCAAGTGGCTCATCAAGATAGCAGGCTGGGTGAGCTAAAGGATTAATTAGCCCAGCAGCTGAGGACTGATCAAAAAGGCACAGGAAGGCAATAGTGTGGGAGGGGAGGAGAAGACAAAAACAAACCAAACCAAACCAGACCAGACCAGACAGGTTAGCCTAGGGAGATCTCTTGGAAGCAAGTCTGGCTCTTCCAGGGTCCTTGGAAATGACACGGCCGCCCACAGGTGGAAAGGTGTGGGTAGCGGGAACCTCTGTAACCAGCGCAGTGGCTCTCCGGCCGGTGGAGTCTGAGCAGGGCTCGGTGGCGTGGGAAGGCCGGGTGCAGACCATGCTCTGCCAAGGCTGGCTGGTATCTTTGCAAGGAGTTGAACAATGCACCGTTATCTGAGAAAGCTACATTGCAGTAGTTCAGTGGGATGAGTGTGGGCTATTTGCATGATATGAGTATTTATTTTTAAGCAAACAGGAATCTTAAGGCCAGTTACTCAGGGGATTGTGAGTAAATCCCTCCTCTAAATCAGGCCTTGTCAGTCCCATTGTGTTTCCAGGCCTCTACAGCAGCTGTGGTCTCTCACAGCGAGACCAGGCTTCAGAGGGAAATGCTGCTGGCCATTCGGATGGCTGGCTTGGATGCAGACCACCGGGCTGCTCCTGGCCTCATGGGAGGACGCAGCTATAAGGGCTCAGAAGCTGGACTTGCCCCATTGTAGCCAGAGGGGGGACCCCAGAATCCACCCCCTGAGCCCTACTGCCTGGGGCGCCTTCCGACCCAACTTCCCCCCAAAGTTCTGGCAGGTCCAAGCTCCCTTCCCACCCCCACTGGGGGGAGATGAGCGGCAGTCTCACCTGTTAGAAATCTCACAGGTGGATGGGTGTGAGTCTGAACTGCTGCCCTGGGCGGGAGAGAGGGACTCAGGTTGGGGCTATTGCTGGGGCATAGACAAGCTGTAACGTTTGGATCTGTATCGCTGGAGCTTCCCAAAGCCCAGCTGAGCTAAGGGAGGGAGCCAGGGTTCCTTGCCAGAGCCTCCCTACCTAGATTGACATACAGGCCAGATTCTGATCTCCGCTACCTCCACTGGTGTGCCGGACCCTCTCCGTGCCCTCAGCACGCAGCTTTCCCCTCCAGCTCTCCTGCCGGGGAGAGGTGCGGGCAAGGCTGGTCCTAGTTCCTGGCGCGCAGTGGGCATGATTCTGACCTCACGCTGGTTGGAAATGGATTGCGGCAGCTGTTTTGGATTGATGTGGGTAGAGGTGAGAGGCCGCTGGGAACTTAGCAGAGTCCACTGAGTTGTGCACTAAGCCCAGGTGCAACCCTGTCCGTGAAAGCCCAGCACACTGAAAACGGGAGCAGAGACAGAACCTCTGGTGGCAAGGAGCAGCTGTATGTGGAGGCCATGTGAGCAGAATGGAGGTGGGAGCTTTCTGGCAGCGGTGCAGCCAATTCAGATCCCAGAACACTGGCCTGACTCTGACCTCGCTCAGCGTATAGCAGGAGCGACAACACCTTTGCCTTCAGTGGATACATGTGCCAACGAGCCAGAGGCAGTGAGATCAGAATCAGGCTCATTTGACTGGACCTGTCTTTGCAGCTAAGGAAGACTGAACCCCTCTCTTTTGGATGGGGGTAGTGGAGGAATTGAAAAATATCTGCAGCACGCAGAAGAATGAGTGGACCAGTGAGGTAGAGTTCAGAGTGACAGCCATTGGGTACTTCAAAATAGTTGTGCAGAAACACTTCATAAACAAACCCACATTTACACAGCCCAAACTCATTTTTAAGGCTTCTAAAATATCCCACCTCATACCTAAGATAAAAAGAACAGGAGTACTTGTGGCACCTTAGAGACTAACAAATTTATTAGAGCATAAGCTTTCGTGGACTACAGCCCACTTCTTCGGATGCATACAGAGTGGAATAAATATTGAGGAGATATATATACACACATACAGAGAGCATGAACGGGTGGGAGTTGTCTTACCAACTCTGAGAGGCCAATTAAGTAAGAGAAAAAAAAATCACTTCAAAAGTTTTTTTTTTTTCCTCTTACTTAATTGGCCTCTCAGAGTTGGTAAGACAACTCCCACCTGTTTATGCTCTCTGTATGTGTGTATATATATCTCCTCAATATATGTTCCATTCTATATGCATCCGAAGAAGTGGGCTGTAGTCCACGAAAGCTTATGCTCTAATAAATTTGTTAGTCTCTAAGGTGCCACAAGTACTCCTGTTCTTTTTATAGAAAGTTTATCGTTTTTATTCAAGTCTGTGAGGATTTCCCATAGGAGTTAACAGGCGCTCGCTGTTATCCCTCTAGGAATAGCTTTCCAGCCCCACCGGGGTCCTTTCCCATCTGACAGCCAGTCCTCCTGCAAGGATTTGAAGAATGCTGTCAGAGGAAAAGAAGCACCCCTGTCCCCTCAAGAGAAGGACGCATCTAAGCCCAGGAGACCTGCCGGTATGAGCAGAGCCATGGGTCAGGTAAGGGGGGGGAGTGTGGGTGGGCAAATTGGGGAGGGTTTCTTGGAATGTGGAGTTTGTAGGTGTGATAGTATTTCTCTATGGACTATTCTTTCTGTGTGTATGCACACACATACACACATGCTACACCCATGTGGAATTAGATTACATGTGATAATAGATTACATGCTGATGTGGGGGGTATTTGTGAGTTTTTCCAGCATCAGCACCCTGCAAGGGTGGAGGAAAAAACTGTCTCACCTCTTCTTGTCTCAGCTAGTAGTAATTTGGGGTGGGGTGGGGGGTGGAAGGAGGAAACATTCCCCTGGCAAGTTGATTATGTTTTGTGACTGACAGCTGTTGGGGGAGTTGGCTTCATGTGTCACTAAATCCTGGAGAGAAGGATTAGTGAGCAGGCGATAGGTGTGTGATAAGTTGCACAAGTCTGTGCAATTGATCGACTACTTGGCTTCAAAAGACCCACATATTTGTTTTAAGATGTACTGCATGGCTCCCAAATGTATCACTCGGACTGCACCGCCACAAATCTACACTGTGTGTCAGATATCTGTCTGAAAGGGCAGTGAAGGCAGCAGAGCTCGGAGATGTGCAGTTATTAGATTTCACAGCACATCAGCAAATATGTACTCTTTAGATGCCAAGTATTTGATCTCCCCAGCAGTCATCCATATTCAGACATGTACCAGAGTCGTACTCGTCGAATTAACAGCTAAGGAACAAATGAGAGAATGCAGAACCCAGACACTCTACTTCACGAACACCCATAAGGTAAAACTTAGTACACCTCTACCCCGATAGAACGCTGTCCTCAGGAGCCAAAAAATCTTGCCGCGTTATAGGTGAAACCGTGTTATATTGAACTTGCTTTGATCCGCCGGAGTGCGCAGCCCCACCCCCCGGAGCACTGCTTTACCACGTTCTATCCGAATTCGTGTTATATCGGGGTAGAGCTCTATTGTGGATAAATTTTCAGAACTGTTTAAGTCACTGACTGTGCATCATACACCTGCAAATAGATTTAAAGCTAGGGGGAAATCTGCAATAACAAATCAACGGGCTAAAAATCAATAGGGCTCAACTGTAAGAAGTTCTGCTTGAAGAGATAATGTAACATCTTGAACTCACCAGTATTTAAAGACACTCAATTTTGTGCTGTCAAAAGCACTGCCTCTCAGAGCCTTTCAGTATTGAACAAGATCATTTCCTGCTACGGAACGCTCCTTTTCCAGGAATTTAAACCACCCAGAGTTCTAGCATTTGTCCTTTTGGTTTAAAAAAATTGAAAACATATATCAAGTGTCTGCATCTGTTAGCTGTTTTCTGCTAGACCATCACATCCTCCTGCTGCACAAAGCACCAGGACTTTGCCTCATGTAAGGCCAAGAGACCCCAGTAGTCGGCGGGCGGCGCTGAACCTGGGACCTCAGTATATGAGCCTCTACTGCATGAGCTAAAAGTCACCTGGCTCTTAGCTAAGGCTGTAGCAGACTCATTCATCTCTAAGTGGTCTTGGGGCCACTAGAGGAGGCACCACACCCAGGAGATGTGTGGGTTACATTTGCTCATTCCCATAATTCCCATTAGCCTCCCTGGTGAGGTCAACACAGTTGAGAACTTTTAACTAAATTCAAGGACAGTGCAAATAATTTCAGCTGGACTCGGTCTCTTCCACTCAACAGCATGGGAGCTAGTGACAAGATCTTTGCCATCTGCAGTGACTCCTAGAAAGGGTGGGCTAGTTCACAAAGACAGGCAGTAGTTTTCGTTCATTTTAAAATGTATTTTCAGCTTAGTGTGTGCAGCCATCCTAAGAAACTGAAGCTGGTGTTGCTTTCTTATTGGGAGGAGGCTCATGGAGCCCAAGCTGATCATGGGGATTTTCCCCTAAAGAATTTGTATTGAAATAAAAGAATTACGAAGACGCAGCAAAGCGATGTGAAAGGGGAACCCAGCCTGGGAACTAACCTGATGTTCCCTTTCTGGCACTCCCTCTGGTGAGTGTTTTACTGACTCTGCAGGGGCAGAGTACAAATACCAAGGCTTGGTCTGCCCGTGAGTTATACCAGCATAGCTCCATCAGTCAGGGGATGGGAAATACACCCCCCCCCCCCCCCCCCCGGACCTACGGAGCTGTGCCAACGAGACCCCAGGGTAGGCTCAGCAGAAGAATGCTTCCAGCGACGTAGCTAACGTTGCCTGGGGAGGGGGGTCCTCCCCCACCAGCAAATCCCCTTCTGTTGGCATAGGAGCTATGCAGGACAGTCTCTGGAGTGCACCCTGACTCACATGGAAACAAGGGCTTCAGTCGGAGCAGCAGAGTGTGGATTTAAACTAAAAACAGTTAATCTGGTGATAAATGTTCTCTCCGTTCTGAATCAAGCTATTCTCCCTAAACTCTTACACCCTGGCCCATCCACGAGCGGGATCTGCAAGCATTACACAGCACCCATACATTAATGTAACCTTGCATAGCACAAGGGCTAAGGGTCGAATACAAATGCTTGCACAGCTCTTTAGCTGAAAAAGCAGTTGTGGTGTGCCACCAAATTGTTCTCTACAATAGAAAAATTGGGGTGAGTGTATTGACTGATATGGAGTAAGAGGCCCAAAGAGTTAAAAGTGTTAACATAACCCAGTTGCTGTCCAACATGAAAGCATGGTAAGCCAGGGTCGGGGTTTGGTATAGACAGTCCAGCCTGCTTAGTACCATGGCAAACAGATTATAAAACTGATGCCAAAGGTCAGAACTGTATTGATTGAAGCACACAAAAGGGAAAGACTCAAAATGAGATAAAGAGCATTGAATCTAAAATGAATTGATTAGGAAAAACAAATTGAATCAAAATCTATCAAAGTCCCTTTCTGGAGACAGAGAATATCGGTTAAGTCTCTTATTCAGTCAAACAGTCCTTGGTGGGACAGTTCTGTTGCTCAATTCTGAGTGGAGAATGGCAGTCACTGTCCTGCTTTAGAGAAAACAGACAGCCCCCGAGAGAGAGGAGATGGGATAAGAAAGGTGGGGAAATAGGGGTTTTGTTGATGCTCTCAAGATAGAGGGTGGCTGCTTAGTCCTGGATGAATCCTTTGCGCTGGCGGGTTGGCCATACCAGCAGTTGCCTTAGACCCTGGCTCACCTCCTTGGTCAAGAACATCATTTGGTTGGTTTAATAGAGTCCTTCTCTTTCACTGGTCCTTCTCATGCCAAGCAGAGCTGAATGGGCCGTCTCATCTCACCTTGAGAGGGCTATGCAGTATAGTTAATTTCAGGATCAGGTGAATAGCTGAGCAAGAGCCAGACAGGAGGAAGTTTGGGTGGAAGGGGACTGAAAGGAGGACACGCAAGGGAGGGGAAGACAGAGCAGGATCTCACATCAATCAGGTTGGGATCCTCACCGGTGTAGTGATGATGGTCAAGAATTCCCGCTGGAGTATCCAGGTCTGGTGTCACAGCAACAATCCTTCCACCACAGCCACAGTGACAATAAAAGAATTTTTTCTCCCTTCTTTATTTAAGGCCCCCCCAAAAAAATCGATAGGTAGAATAATCCATTCTCTCATTATTTTGTCCACCAACTGATTTCTGACACACCAATTTTGGTTCATTGATTTCTGATCCTCTAATCCTCTTGTTTAACAGTCATAATCTTAACACAGTCCTTGAATGGTATTAATTTAAACAGAAGTTTCTACTAACTCAGTCTTTGTCTCCTTCTCACATCAATTTTTTAAACAGGTTTCTGTAAGAAGACATTTGTAACAATTCTTGAACCTCTACCCACTGTTCACTGGTTAGACTAACAAGCAACGAAGGCCTGGTAGAAGATGGGAATCTCAGCCTTAATTCTACTTGTTTTAGAACAGTGAAAAGAGAAGGTTGGCCAAGAAGCTTGGGAGCCTCTGGCTGATATTCAGAGTCCAGTTTTTCAGCTAAAATTTTTTATGAAAGAATTTATCAAAAATATTATGACCTGCTACACAATGTTCCACCCTCATATTTTGCTGGCACAAGTGGCAGAACCTAGACTGTGGGCTCCCGGCAGCAGAAACTCTCCCTGGAGCAAGTGTCTGCGCTCTCTGATGGGGGGAGAGGGGAGAGAGCAGGCTGCATCCAGCAGTTGGAATATAAAACCGCTGGGGGCTGTAGGAGGCAGCATGACCAGCTGTCCTCCCCAGGGTAGATGGCCCAGGGGTGCCAGCATGGAATGGTTTCAGTGGTAGGCTGACGCCAGTACCATGACCTCCGTAGCCAACACAGTGACCTGCGACTGGGGGGATGGCAAGATGAGCGTTACATCACCCCGAACTCTGACCTCACGTTGCCTGCCCCTTGGGCCTGTCCCTGGGACTGACGGGAAGCGTGTGCATGGGGCGATGAGGAGTAGGAACAAGAGAATGCTATTCACTTGTCCAAGGGTTTTGCATGTAGCAGAGTCTTCATGCCAGAACCATTAGTCAGATTATGCAGATATGAGCAATTCAACAGACACAAATGATTGTGGCAGCAGAGAATGTGCCTGATGTGAACTCCCAACACAGACAAAACCTATTGAAAGAAACATTATTAGCCATCACAGAAGCCTGGGGGACAGCAATATAGAGCCATAATCCATTTGCTAAGGAATCTATTAGTGCCTAACGTATGCAAAACTCCAAAACACAGAGACTCCGACACCCAAAGTAGCACTTTCTGCTCCAGGAGACATCACGACAAATGGCCCTTCCAATTCTATGCGTACTTGAGGAAGCCTGGGATAGAAAACGGAGCCTGTGCCAGTATCAAACCTGGATGGGACAGTCAGTCCGTTTCAGCGCCAGATCGCTCAGCCTCCTTGCTTGTCTGCTGGGAAAAAACAAATTAAATCTTCCTTTAGAAATAAGGTCAGCGCAGTGAGGAGCGAGATCTTGAGAACTCTTTGCCCTTTGCAGTGGGGAGTAAAGTTCTAGCATAGTGCTTGAAATGAGAAGGAAAGCCCACAGAACGAGCCCAGTGCGCCCGCTCCCGGCACGGTGACTCTGGAGTAGGGCTCATGGAAGCCTTCCACATCAGCGCCCCCTGGTGGAGGCTTAGTTTACAGCAGGGGTCGGCGACCTTTCAGAAGTGGTGTGCGAGTCTTCCTGTATTCACTCCAATTTAAGGTTACGCGTGCCAGTCAGACATTTTAACGTTTTTAGAAGGTCTTTCTATAAGTCTATAATATAGAACTAAACTATCGTTGTATGTAAAGTAAATAAGGTTTTTAAAATGTTTAAGAAGCTTCATTTAAAATTAAATTAAAATGAAGAGCCTCCCGGACCGGTGGCCAGGACCCGGGCAGTGTGAGTGCTGCTGAAAACTAGCTCACTTGCCACCTTGGGCACGCATTCCATAGGTTGCCTACCCCTGGTTTACAGGCAGAAGGGACGTGTTCGCAGCATGCGGCAGATCTCACAAGTTTACACAACCCCAATGCTGGAGATGCAGCACACTTCAGCTACAGCTGCGTGCTTAGCCGCTGGGGGAGAGTTTAAAGGACACTATGTCCTGTATTTAAACAAACATACAGTCTTAGTTAATGACCATGCTTGAAAACACACCCAAATCCTGCCTCCTTTTATTTCTCTGAAAGCAGATTGTGCAGGTCAAAAGCTGGCATTGGCTTTTTGCAAAATACCTGCAACTGAAACCAAACCATCCCAAGAAGGATGGGGCTCCCCAAGGTGTAATGGCTGGCAGGACAACATATCTGCCTGGTGAGCTTTTGAGGTCAGCTTTAATTTTATCAGAAATGTCTCCAGATTTCACCTGCCGTAACTGAACTGATTAAGACTAGCTGGACCCGGAGGATTCTACAACAAGAAGAAACACTAGAAGTTTGAAGAGGATGAAGTGGGTTCTAGCCCACAAAAGCTTATGCCCAAATAAATGTGTTAGTCTCTAAGGTGCCTCAAATACTCCTGTTCTTTTTGCTGATACAGACTAACACATCTACCCCTCTGATAGAAAACTTAGTTGCTCAGACCAAGACTTGTGTGGTCACTACATTCAAAATGAATTATTGGACCAAACACAGTGCTTAATTATGTGCCTACTGAAGGGGTCCATTTTCAGAGAAGGACCCGGGGATTTAGCCACATGACTTCAGCTCTATGGCTAACGCCCCACTCACTGGGCTAAAAATGTCAGACTACCCCTGTACTGTAGGCAGCCGAGCATACTTCAGTGCCTTACAACCTGCCTTACAACCTGCCAGGAGAGGAAGGCCTGATAACGTCTCATGAGCAGTAAGTGAAATGGGCCGTGTTACCTGGCCAAGGAAGGACTATGCAGTTTTATGTTTAACCAACTTTTCCCTTTAAGGGATCAATTTTGCCAGCTCCCCACCCGAATTTTGCAGGTGCAGCTTTGTAAGCAAAAATGTGAGTGCGATTGACAGCAGTCAGACAGCAGGATGATTGGCAGGTGCAATCAATTATTTAGCAGCTGACATGGCATCAATGATACAAAACTGGGGGTGCAAAATGAAACCATATCTGAAAAGCTGCCAGTTCCCTGGGTTCCAGGTCGGTGAGCTCCTCCTGCTGTAACTTAGGGTAGCAGGTCAGCGGCACAGGGTAGTAGAAGGATTGCACACTCACTGTGCATTGCAGAGATCTAGTGCATTGCGGAGCAGTTGACACCAGTGCAGAGGGGTGTGAAATGCTTCTGCTCTGAGAGCATTTACACCCTGGTGTGAGCGACTCATGCAGCTGCAGGCCGAAGGTCTCTATAATGGGTCACCATGCAGGATGGGGCTATTGTGGGATGGAGAGCAGGATGGCAGATTCGTGGCCAGTGTGTGTGCACAGCAAGGGTGCCTTGGGCCACGCCCGGGATGGGGAACGGGACACAGACGCGGATGCGTCTGCTGTCCCCCTATGGCCAGAGGAGCAGTTGCAGCCCAGAGAGGCGCCCACACTTGCCTTTCCACCATCCCTCTGAGCGAGGGCGCAAGGTCACAGGGCAAGTCCACAGGCTGCCCTGGGGCATGGTGGGATTGCCTCAACCAAGCCCTGGAAGGGAGATGTTAATTGTACTAATTCTCCAGGTGTGTCTAATGCAGCCCCACAGACGCTGCAGCAATGGTGGCTGGGAAGCATTCAGCACAGGCCTTTGAACAAGCACATTTCCCTTTGATGGAGCAAGGAAAAATCTCCCTCCTGGCCTGCGGAATCTAAGCCCCTTTGGCACTTGCCCGCTAGGCTGCTGCAGCCTTGTGCGGAGCCCTCCCCTCCTCGGGAGCCACTCTCTGGTCCCGGGACTCTCTGCAGAGAAAAGAAATCCCAGTCACAGCTAACTAGGAGATGCCAGAGCATGGTCCATCCCCGGTAGGGCCTTGTCCCCTCCCATCAATTGAACTAATCTCTGCTCAGACTTCTCCCACAGTGGTCTCTTAGCTTAACCCTTTCGGGCCAACTTCCGCTCTCAGGAGACTTGTCTTCACTTTGCCTTATAGGAAACCTGCTGCCAGCACGATACCTCCAGCGCAGCGGCACCAAGAGGGTAGCACAGGCACTTTACCACCTGTCGTCCGCACCTGCTCCGAGCCTCAGCCAGGCCCGTGTGAACAGCACTCTGCGATCTTCCATGGTGGCAGGTGCAGGGTCTGCAGGGAGAGCGTGTGAGGTGAGCACGGTGGCAGGTGCAGAGTCTGCAGGGAGAGCGTGTGAGATGAGCACGGTGGCAGGTGCAGGGTCTGCAGGGAGAGCGTGTGAGGTGAGCACGGTGGCAGGTGCAGGGTCTGCAGGGAGAGCGTGTGAGGTGAGCACGGTGGCAGGTGCAGGGTCTGCAGGGAGAGCGTGTGAGGTGAGCACGGTGGCAGGTGCAGGGTCTGCAGGGAGAGCGTGTGAGGTGAGCACGGTGGCAGGTGCAGGGTTGGGCACGCAGTTGGGTGGTGGGTGTAACAGGCCAGGGGAGGCTCTGCCAGATGCCCCGTTCTGGGTTTGGCGGGGGACGTTTTTCCTTGATTATGCCCCATGCAGGTTCTGGGGCAGCTGAGGAGGTGGTCTGTGCTATTCAGCTTCCTGGTTTCAGCAGTCATCTCCCTGGACTCCAGAGCGATGACTGATGAACCCAGGAAGCTGAGTAACATGTACCACCTCCTCATCCGCCCCAGAACCTGCCTGGGGCATAGCAAAAGCTCAGGGTCTTCTCCGGGAAGAGACGCTGTCACGCTGCGGCTTTTCATGGGCGGCTTGGGGTCTGGGGAGGGGAGGCGCAGTGCGGCTGTGGCTGGCCCAGGGCTCCTCCCGGCAGGTGGGGGGGCTCAGGGCTCCTCTGGCTGAGGGGGTGGGGGCACGCCAGCAGAAGGGGCGGAACCTGGGGCTAGCCGCCCCGAAGGGGGGCTCCACCTGCCACCCGTGGGCATGCACAAAACTCAGACTGCAGCAGAGTTGTGCAGTTCTCATCTTTTGTAAAAAAAAAACCTTCTGAAAGGATGTCACAGAGTGAGCCACACTGGCTCCAAAATGATTCTTCTGGTGGCTTAAACTGCTTAATGAGACAGCAGGGCGGAATAGCATGACTCAGAGTGGCTGTATTACAGGCTTCATTTTATATTGTCTCAAAAATCCTGGGACTGGGACAGACATTATCATCCCCCGCTGCAGAAGAGTTAGCGGCATCCCTTCCTGGCCAGATGCTGTTGACAATCGTCTTTTATTGCCTCTTTTACTTTTAATAGTCATTGAAGCATTTGGGAAATTGCATTAAATCTTCTTCATCCTTTCTTTCAGCCTCTGGTGAAGAGTTTAGTTTCGCTTTGACTTTGTCAGAGCAGTTCAAACAGGGCTGCACTTTAAACAGCCACTAGTATTCGGGCACCCTCTGTCCCGGCGGAGATGCCCAAATATGAGCCTTGTGCCCCGAGGAGCTCAGGTTTCAAAAGTGGCCTTGAGGGCTTCAATGCAGCAAAACATTTCAGCACATGCTTAACTTTACATATGTGAGTAATCCCAGCCCTGCTCTGCCAATCCCTCACTGAGAGATTTACAAAGATGTGGTCGCCCCATCTCACAAAAGAGATATTGGATTTGGAAAAGGTTCAGAAAAGGGCAACAACAATGATTAGGGGTATGGAACGGCTTCCGTATGAGGAGAGATTAATACGACTGGGACTTTTCAGCTTGGAAAAGAGATGACTAAGGGGGGGATATGATTGAGGTGTATAAAATCAAGAGTGGTGTAGAGAAAGTAAATAAGGAAGTGTTATTTATTCCTTCTCATACTGCAGGAACTAGGGGTCACCAAATGAAATTAATAGGCAGCAGGTTTAAAACAAACAAAAGGAAGTATTTCTTCACACAACACACAGTCAATCTGTGGAACTCCTTGCCAGAGGATGTTGTGAAGGCCAAGAATATAACAGGGTTCCAAAAGAACTAGATAAGTTAATGGAGGATAGGTCCCTCAATGGCTATTAGCCAGGATGGGCAGTGATGGTGTCCCTAGACTCTGTTTGCCAGAAGCTGGGAATGGGCGACAGGGGATGGATCACTTGATGATTCCCTGTTCTGTTAATTCCCTCTGGGGCACCTGGCATTGGCCACTGTCGGAAGGGCTAAGTAGACCTTTGGTCTGACCCAGTATGGCCGTTCTTATGTTCTTATGACACAAATGGGAGTTTGGCATCCAATACCTTTTGCTGAATGGGGATGGAATCACACACACTCTGAAAGCCAACCATATGCTCAAGAACTTCACCAAATAGGGACCTTAATTAATATGACCCCAATCCTGCAATGGTTTTCTTGCCCTAGGGGCTGCCCATGCAGCACTCAGGGCAGGATCACAGCCTGTGTAACTGCTACTAGTGGTGGGTGAACACCAGGAAAAAAGAAGTGTCTATGCCTTGGTTCTCATTTGAAAAGAAAATTGACCGACTCTGTCTCCGGCACCAGCACGATGCTTTCCGTGAATGTCCTAGCCAGCGAGTTTGCCCACAGCAATGGTCACTGAAACAGCAAGTACTGCAGAAGATTCACAGAAAGCCAAGTGTGCATTCACGACTACCAGAAGTCGCACAGAAATCCTATTTTAAGCCTTACACAGCCACCATTCCCTGGTGAGCACAACCATGTTCCCTGGCAACCTCTGCCCGAAGGAGAGCCAGGTGGCCAATCTGCATCAAATGGGGGGGGGGGCACTGACCCTCTCTCTGACAGTCCTGGGACAGGGTCTGCCATGCCCTCAGGGCAAGGGCACCAGGGGGTGTGTATGAACATTCATCTTCTGTAGACACCGAACGTGGTGATTAGCGTTAAACGTTGGATGTGTGAATGGTCCTTTCACACGTGTGATGCCGCTGCCCGGCCGCACTCGCTGGTGCCTCGGAGTTCAGTCTGGGCTTCCCTTCCAGCCAGGGAAAGGAGCAGGTGACCACAGCACATACATGGGGAGGCCAGGCTTCCTAGTCAAACTTGGGGCTTCCGTGTGGCAAAGTACCGTGCATCCACCCCCCACCACTCCCACGGACATAGTACCAACCATTCCTTTTCCAGGACACAGGTGCTCTCAGGTCTTAACTGCCTGCCACCCACGCTTCCAGCTCCCTGCCAGTACACCCAGCATCTGTGCCATGCCCCCTTCCTCCCAAAACCCACCCCAGCTCCTACACTGCTCTGCAAGGGACAGCAGTCAAATGAATGCTTCATAGATTGACACAACTCTGTGGGCACCAGGGAGTGAGCCCTAATGTCACCCTATGGAGAAAGGAGCAGCATCGTGGGAGTGCCTAGCACTGCAGTAGGACATGTGCCAGAAGCATTGATTATTAAAGATATCACATTGTACATACGGGTCATGATGCTTCATAAGAAATTGCTTTCCTAATCACTAGAAAGGATCTAATTGTTCAAACCATTTCCCAGGGCCTGGAGCAGCTCCAGATACATAACAAATAATTTGTTTTCCACCTCGGAGCAGCTCTGAATGTTAAATACAGCTGAAGTCGCTTCCCTTGGCTGTCGGCTCCTCCAGCCACCACACTTCACCGAACTCATCTGGCCCAGCACGTGTGGCAAGTATTTCCTGCATGGTACTTTCTCAGCGCCACACACAAGATGAAGCCTTTGAAGTTTTGTAACCTTTGCAAGCTCTGTAACCTTTTCAAGTTACCACTTGTATGAACTTCCAAGCTTTGTAGTAAAGACTTCCTCTGTTGGACCTTATCTCCTGAACCCTGAACTCACCGAACCGAACTGAACTCCACCATATGAGGGTCATCTTATCCTCATTACCCGGACCGCTAATTTATACCTATGATTGCCTGTAATTCCTGTATGAGTGATGTACCCTCACTGCTTGCTGACTGTACCTTGATTCATCCACCTATACCCCCCCATTGGGGATATTGCAGACTGTATGTGTTATGAGCTATCCAATATCAAAATACTAACACCCCCCTCCCCGATGACTAATAATTGAAGTTTCAACACTCTGTATCATTTATTTTTAAACATTTTCTAATAAAATTTTAAATCCCATCCCTCAGAGAGAAGGTGAACGAGGGAGTGTATGTGGGACTGGGCGGAGAGGAACTGCAAGGAGAAGAGAGCCCGGAGATAGGAGCCACGGGTGCCTGATGTAATCTGCCCGGAGAAGGCAATGACGGAGTGCTGTGAAGAGAAGATGCATGAAAGGAACTGGACTGGGAATGCTTCTCGGTGACGGACACAGAAGGAAAACTCAGTGTATGTGACAGGCGCTGCCCAGTTCCAGAGAAAGGAATCAGCCACGCACACAAGCAACTGCTCCTTGACCTGCTCAGCAGCCTGGATTCGTGATCGCAGGTGGACACACCAGATCTCCCCCGCTTCGGCTTCTCGGTCTCCATGCTGTCTCCGGTAACTCTCCGCCTGTGTAAATGTGGGGGTGCATGAGGGTATGACTGCGGTGAATGTGTGCGGGTGTGGATAAGTTCCATCTCTTTTCTATCTGACCCAACAGCGGCATCGTAACAAAACTAATACAAGTGTGACCCTGGGTTGGTTTTTAGGGGAACAGAGGTAACAGTTAGGTTCACTCCCTCTGGGGCACCTGGCATTGGCCTCTGTCGGCAGACGGGACACTGGGCTGGATGGACCTTTGGTCTGACCCAGTATGGCCGTTCTTATGTTCTTAACTTCCCTTTAAAAGATATTGACAAGGTGCTGTCTCCATTGTCTCTGGCCCCAAAAGAGATTCCGAAACCCCTGCCACCAACTCCTGGCAGCCTCTTGTGCAGCGTCATAAAAAAGAAACATGGCCTCCAGTAATATATATACTTGGTGCTTTAACAGGGCCAATTTCACAAAACTGAAAACAATTATCAGCCAAATCAGCTAGGAGAATGAATTTAATAAAAAAATGTGAATAATTGGGAATCATTTAAGAACACCTCACTAGCTGCCCAAAAAGCCAAAAACCCACAACTGAGGCCGAAGGTGTGCTGGTTAAAAAACTAACCTGGTTGAGATGGTAAGTGAAGACAGCTGTAAAAAATAAATATATAATAAATGGAAGAAAGGGGACATTAATATAAATCAGAAGTTAGAAACTGCAGAAAACTGATAAGGGAAGCCAAGGTACACAAGTAGAAATCTATGGCCAGCAGAGTTAAGGACAATAGGAAGGTGGGTTTTTTTAAATATAGAGAAACAAAAAGAATTCTGACAATGGTATTGGTCCATTTCTTGATGGAAGTGGTAGAATTATCAATAACAGTGCAGAAAAGACAGAAGTATTCAATAAATATTTTTGTTCTGTGTTTGGGGAAGAAACAGATGATACAGTCTCATCATATGTTAACACTTTTTCTATTCCACTAGTATCTCTGGGGGATGTTAATCTGAAATGACTCATGCAGACATTTTTAAATCAGCAGATCCAGATAATTTGCATCCAAGAGTTTTCAAAGAGCTGGCTGAGGAGCTCTCTGGACTGTAAACACGGATTTTCAATAGGTCTTGGTGGAGTGGGGAAGCTCCAGCAGGTTGGAAGAAAGCTAATATGGTGAAAGAATAAACGGGATGACTCAGGTAACTATAGGCCTGTCAGCCTGACATCGATTCTAGGCAAGATAATGGACAGGCTGATACAGGACTCAATTAATAAAAAATGAACCATGCAAACCCCATGGACTGAAATGGGGTTGTATGCATATAAATGAGACTGGAATTTGGCTCAGTGCCCCTGTTACTGTTTCTAAGGCACTTTGAGATTCATGGATTGAAGGCGGTGCAGCGTATGTGTATAATACACTATAAGAGAAGGACTGTTATATGTCTGCCCCCATATTTCTCACACCTCCTGGAAAAGGCATCACAGAGACCTCGTCTGCAGCTGGTCTCCTCAGGGTTCCAGCAGAACAGCTGACTCCAGCTCTGGAGAAGTTCTGGGATGTGGGCCTGTCTGTTTAAGCAGACAGTCTCTGCTGGCTTAATAGCACAAAGGTTAAAGTCTTGCTCTCCCGTACAGACCAGTGCTGGCATTCCCGCAGTAAACCAACCCACTTTTACAGCTGGAAGCTCAGAAACAACAAGGGGCTTCCTTAGCTGAATGCACTGACTGAATTAACAGTTTCAATGCAACTGGGATGATTTTGCAGAAGGCCAGATAAGTTGGGCAGCAGTTCTCAGGTGGCGTTTAATAGCAGGGGCTCCTTGGTATCCAGAATGACGGGACACAGAGAGGAGAAAAGATGTGCTGTAGCGGTATGACGATAGCTCAAAGCAGCGATTGCCAACCAGACTTCATCACTACCCCCGCAGCAAATCCAAGGAGCGGAACAAGTAGTCCCCGCTCCTTTTATTGTGCACTGCCTTGCTCTCCAATCTATTTGTCAGCGCTAGTGCACTGCTGGCACGCCTCACCGTTCTGCTGCTACCACGGTAATAACAGAGTAGCTACAGAGTGCACTCTGCTCTGGCCCTGGGTGTACAATAGCAACTGTAGCACCAGTTTCAGCCAGGGCTCAGCACAGGGTAATTAATGCCATTAATAATCCACCCTCATCATCCCCTTGTGGGCACACGATGGGAGCAGTCATCTCCCCTGGGTTTCTGGTAATATATAACGTAAGCCCTGCAGATCCCAACACCAGGCCTGGCAAGAACTCAGTCACAGTAATGTTTAGTTGTAGGGGTTTTAACTAGTGTGAAGGAGTAAACTAGCAAATATGTTGTTTTGCAATTACTCACAATTATTTTAAAGAAAACTTCAAAATCTGTATTAATTGAAGCCCTGCTGGGGCTTATTCACCAACCCACCAAGCTAAAAAGCATTAATTTGGCCCTGGATTGCCCCACTCCTTCACAAATAATCATCTTGATTATAGCCAGACTGTGTGAGTAGCCTCATTGGTACACATAACTTTAAATGATTTCAACTTGTTAATTTCCTGACAAGTGCAATCAAGAGATAATGTAAGTTGCTTGTTAGAGTACAGACATCTCTGAATAAAAAATTCTCACTTCCATCATTAGGAACAAATGTTTTCTCAAAGTCAGAAGAATCAACATAATCTGCCTTTTGATGCTGTGCTGGTGCCTGGGGAATAAGTGTCTCATCACGCTCTTTTAGTTCTTTAATCTCTTTAATTTAAGGCACTGGCAACTTTCCAAAATGATTTACACTCCTTTGTATTGCCACACATCTTCCCAGTTTTGCCTCTGAAATTTTATTTGCATGTCTCTGTCTAAAGAACTACTATTCAAGGGGTAGATGGGAGCTACAGTACCTGTAAGTGAGGGGCTGTGGTATTAGCATTGTTTAATGATGAATTGAAAAATTGAATACTTTAGGACAGATGTTCTAACAAGCAGTGAGATCTTGGCACCTCTCTGTCAGACGTGATAGGTTACGCTTGAATCTGTCATTTCCTATGAATGCTCTATCACTGCGAAAGAATGCACAATAAGTATTAGTTCTTCTTGTTACATCTCTTCCTACATGAGATGTTTCACTTATTTTGCTTGGATCTATAGGAGTTTGTCTTTCGCCATCTGGTAACCTTATCTGCATGTACCGTGGTGTGTACAGAAGAATCACAGAGTATCCACTTCGATTTCCTCAACAAAGTGTTTAATTTTTATTGTCAGAAAGAGAGAATATTTCCATGGCATGGAAGAAATCCAGACAGATCCTCACCAGGTCCCAGCCCACCTGGCCTCCCAGGCAGTCAATCAATACAGCTGACAGCTAAAACTTTCATTCACCTTCCATCTATTCCCAGGTCATTTCTACCCAGTAGGAAATTAGCAATTCACAATGGACTTTCGTGCATGGTGATATAGTCGGCCTTTTAGGCCCATATGATACAAACAGCACATGACTTCACACACTGAGCGCGAGGCTACAAGGCCAGTCATTCAGTGCTATAGGCAAGGATGGCTCAACCTTCAACCCTTTCTCCATAAATTGCAGCTGCCATTTTCCCTTTGTAAAATGCTCAGATCACTAGAGTTTTTCCTGTTAAACTGAATAATTAGGGCCCTACTGACTTCATGGCCATGAAAAATGCATCACGAACCATGAAATCTGGTCTCCCCACTGTGAAATCGGGTCTTTTATGCTTTTACCCTATACTATATAAATGTCATAGGGGGAGATCAGTGTTTCTTAAAGTCGGGGCCCTGATCCAAAAGGGAGTTGCAGGGGGGTTAAAAGGTTATTTTAGGGCAGTCACAGTATTGCCACCCTTACTTCTGCGCCGCTGTCTTCAGAGCTGGACAGCTGGAGAGTGGGGGCTGCTGACTGAGGGCCCAGCTCTGCAGACAGCGGCACAGAAGTAAGAATGGCAATCCCATACCAGGCCATCCTCCTTCCTTCTGCACTGCTGCTGGCAGCGGCTCTGCCTTTAGAACTGGGATCCCGGCCAGCAGCTGCCACTCTCCAGCTGCATAGCTCTAAAGGAACCCTGCCACCAGCAGCAGCACAGAAGTAAGGGTAGCAATACTGCAACCGCCCCTACAATAACCTTATGAACCCCCCCCCCAAACACACACACACACACACACACAACTCCTTTTTGGATCAGGACCCCCACAATTACGACACCGTGAACTTTCAGATTTAAATAGCTGAAATCAAGAAATGTATTATTTTTAAAATCCTATGACTGTGAAATTGACCAAAATGGTCCGTGAATTTGGTAGGGCCCTCTGAATAATGTTGTGATGATGGGACGTCAAACATGACTTCAGCACAGGTCTCTCTCTCTTGCATCCCTGCGATGCTGGGGGCTGGAGATGAGAAGTTCTGCAGCTCCCTTTCCGGCCGACATTTCTACCATTCTATGAAAGCGATGCATTGAAGTGCCAGACTCCAGCCCTGAGCACGTCCAGTGACCCCCATTCATGCTTGTTCTTCGGTGGGTCTAGGACTGAACACAGGTGCCCCCAGAGATTGCACAACTAATCCTGGCGAGCGGTTGGAGTACTGAACGGCATGGACCGAGCCCCCTTGTTCCACACGCTGCCCAGGCCTGGCCTACACACAAGACGCACTGGTTTAAATAGAGGTTCGATTTTAAACTGGTTTAGTTGAACTGCTGTAACTTTGTGTGTGGACTCTGTTAAACTCATTGACACCTGGTTTATAAATTCACACCTGGCAAGCCAAACGGATATAGCTATTTTATACTGATATAAGTAGGTCCACACAAGGGTTAGCACCTGTTTAACTAATTTGGGATTTAAACCAAGTTAAACCAGCGCAACTCCTGTGTGAAGACCAGCTGTAAGAATGGCCCCTTACGCCCCACATTTATCACCTACTCGCAGCTCAAGGTCTGCATACAGCCACGCCTGTGTAGAGTCAGTCGGCAATCTAGGATGCATTTAATCTCCAGGAAGCACATAGTTTTTCACTCTAAAGTCTGAGGATCGGATTCTGATCTCTTTCACAGCACAGTAAATCCGGACTTACTCCAGATATACAGTGGTGTGGATGAGATCACACACTGTTACTAGTTATTTGCATTATTGTAGAGCCCAGAGGCCCAAACCAGGACCAGATCCCCCCAGCACTAAGGGAGAGGAAGTCACGGTCCTGAATTATTTTGCCATCTGGTTGGCTCTAGGATTGGATTTTTACATACCTGGTCTGTGTTTGGAAAACGCAGACTGTGGCTACTCATGGCTGTGTCCATGCTCAAACATTGCACAAAATGGTCATTCGTCCTCTGTCCTGGCAGCCAGGAGCAGCCAGCAAAGGAAAATGTTTCTCAGTGGGATGTATTTGTGGGGTAGGAATTTAAATCTAGTGTCCTCCAAGATTTTGCTTTCGATATTATGACAATC
The DNA here is from genome assembly GCF_027887155.1 of Malaclemys terrapin pileata. Classification (NCBI taxonomy): domain Eukaryota; kingdom Metazoa; phylum Chordata; order Testudines; family Emydidae; genus Malaclemys; species Malaclemys terrapin. Next base: position 1,283,370 of record NC_071513.1, on the reverse strand, counting down.
ACACGGAGGCCCAACATAAATGGCCCTTGAGGCTGCATCGGGAGTACAGTAATGAAATGCATTTGCAAATTTAGAGCTGTCTCCCCAGACAAGTGATTTAGTGCAACAGCAAAAACTAGGGTTACCATACGTCCGGATTTTCCCGGACATGTCCGGCTTTTGGGGGCTCAAATCCCCGTCCGGGGGGAAATCCCCAAAAGCCGGGCATGTCCGGGAAAATCGGGAGGGCTGGGTGGTGCTCGGCCGGGGCCGGCGGTGCGGGGCCAGTGCGGGGCCGGGGGCATGGTGCCGGGCCGGGCGCGGGGCCGGACGGGGAGCCGGGGGCGCGGTGCCGGGCCGGGGTCCGGGCTGGGAGCCGGTCAGCCGGGCCGGCGGGGAGCCGGGGAGCCGGGCCGGTGGGGAGCCGGGGAGCCGCTCAGCCGGGCCGGCGGGCAGCCCGGGGGTGCGCCGGGCCGCCGGGGGCCGGCAGTGCTGGGCGGGCCGGGGGTGGTCGGCCGGGGCCGGCACCCCAGGGCCCGAGCCGACCCAGGCTGGAGCCGCCGGGGGGGCCAGACTGGGCCGCGCCTCCTCCCCCCCACACCCCCCTTACCTGCTTCAGGCTTCCCGTGAATCAAATGTTCGTGGGAAGCAGGGGAGGGGGCGGAGACTTTGGGGAGGGGGCGGGGTTGGGGCGGGGCGGGGGTATGGGCGGGGCTGGGGCGGGGCCGGGGGCCGTGGAGTGTCCTCCATTTGGAGGCATAGAATATGGTAACCCTAGCAAAAACAATCCCATGGAACTGCAGCTAACTGTTTTAGGGAAATGTGTAAGGGCATCTGCACAGATTGTAGTAGCGCTAGAGGCTAGCTTGTTGCTTAAATGAGCTTTATTGCTCCTTCTATTACAAAAGGAACATCTTTGAAGTGCTACCAGCTAATCAGGGCTTGTGACTGTCCAATGCTCTGCTCTACACATTTCATCTCAGCAGTTTCTCAGTGCACTGAGAAATCAGGAGCAGTGATTATTTATGGTGCCATTGAAAACAATCACCCAGAGTAAGGATGAGAATATGATCTTCTGATGATTGCAGATGGTCATGAGCTTGGTTCACAAAATTATGGTGTCCGATATTATATTTGCCCCTTAACACAGCTTAGATTTCTTCCCAAGATTTTTTTTCTAAATGAAAGAATAGTGTCATACTGGCTTTGAATTTGGAAAACAGTTTCACATAAAGAAAGGAAAAAGGTCTCTGGGGTTCAAATCAAAACCATTTGCTAGGAAATTAAACCGGTCTTTGAAACCATATTGGCGGAGTTTCTTTCCCAGAACCAGCTGCATTATGGTAGCTCGGGTCTGGGGTGTGAATGGTGCAGGGAAGGAGGCCGCACTGTTCCAAGTGTCCAGGGAAGGAGCAGCCCAACCCCACAGTACTTCTCTAGGCAGGATGTCCCCTGAGGCCAGTGGGCTTTGCGTGTGGCTTAGAAATAACACCGCAGTGTTCTCGGAAGTGGGAGCTTAGGGGTGCCTGGGCTCAGTGCTGGGCTCTGCTCAAGGCAGAATCTCAGAACCCTTCCTGAGCAACCTCTCCTCTCCACTTGAGAGGATTGAACACCGTCATCCAGGCCAGTCTGGACGCTCCCCAAACATTTGTCCTGGGGTATGATTGTTTGTGCGAGCCCGAGCGCAGCAGGTGCCACTGAACACACACAACACGTCAAAGGCAAAGGACTCTGAACTGCATGAGCCCTGCTGAAGGCCTCATGCCAGTGGTGGAGCAGGCATCAGCAGTCCCCTTTGCCATGCCCCCAGGACACCGTCCTCCCCTACACTGGGACCACTGCGTGTCCTCTGCCATCATTCCACCAGTCAGCAGAAGGGGAGAGTCTCCTCCGGCCACTGTATGTCCACTTTTTGAAGCAGAGCAGACTTAGCAGACAGGAGAATCCAGCTACAAGTCTTGAATAATCATGTTAGAAATGGAACCCGGATGCCGTGTTGGGCCCTGAGGGTCCTTTATAGCTCCCACTGCACACGACCACCATTGTTCCCTTGGCTCCCAACCCCGGGGCCAATGAAAGCAAGGCTCCAACTCACAGGGGTACCTCAGGCAGCTGCTCACGTCATGCTCTGGTAAGTCAGGAAGGGAGAGTGCCGCTGACACTTGGAAGAGCAATCAGCAGCTCCTGGCTTTGTTGCTAATCTTCTCCTCAACACATGACAACATTACAAAAACCACTCCAAAAGCACAGAATCACATCCCCCAGGCAATGGGGTGCAGCTACCCCCAGCTCCTGCTAGTGTTATTCTGAGAGACTGGGACTGAGAATATTTATCTTCCCTTCACTTCTTAAACCTAAACAGGATTTAGCACCTTGGTCCCAAATAACTAGCATTTAATTTAAATACTCACTCTCAATTAAGCCTCTGTGTAATTATAATTATTAAACGTTCATATTGTGGTAGCACCTAGAGGTTAACCAGGGGATCGGAGCCCCACTGCACTGCATGCTGTAAAAAAAGAAACAATCCATAATATATGACAATCCCTGCCCATAAGAGCCGAGTGTCTCAGAGACGAGGCGTGACAGGTGGAGGAGACAAACAAGGGGACCAGGATGAGGCAACACAAATCCTAGGACGAGCACAGTTCTTAGCCAGTCAGGAACAGGGATCTCTGTCTCTCATACACACACTTTATTTTCTATATACAAGTTTGTAACCCATCCACAAAACCCATCCACAGAAGCAGCATGAAAAGAACTCTAAACAAAATCAAGACTAGACAATAGATTGATGACTTGATGTCAATTCTGTTCAGCCTAGTAACGATTCTAACTTTTAGACTTTTGATTTTTGGCCTCTCTCTATCACTTCACGGGAATCTGACTCAGAGATCTCCATGAAACGCTCACGGAGATACGGGGCAATCCGTTGCCGCAGGTTCTTCGGCAGAGCTGCTTTGTTCCTTGCCCCATTAAGGGTAACTTTCCCGTGCCACTGTGCCGTCATGGCGGGGGGACCATTGCTGCACACAGGTGAGCCACATAGGGGCCAGGGTGGAAGCTGCAGTCTTGGAGAAGACCCTCCCTTGATTCCGTGCTCACCCTCAGCAGCGAGAGATCTTCCATAATGAACACAGCCTGTGGAAAATGTGGGGACAGGAATGATTATAAGGCCCCCCCTACAGTGCTGGCTCTCCCCAAGAGCCCCGTGCCCAGTGTACAGTACGGTCCTGGAACACTGATTTCCCCTACTCCTGCGGTTACTCACCATTTTGGGGATCTCGTGGCTCACGTGTGCTTGCCTGGGGTCAGCCAGTTAGTGACAGGTATGTGAATAGTGGCTGTGTTTTAAATCACTGAATCAGTGGTCTGGGTGTTGCAAACAATACTGCTTCTGTAAAATGTTGCACTTTGGCTTCACAGAGATGACCTTGAGAGCCCAACCTCCCTCTGTTATCGGCGGCTGAACGGCTGTGCAGAATTAGAAAGCGGCCACGAAGAACTAAAGAGAACTTTCTGCATGAGGTTATGATGCACTCTGCTGCTGAGGAACAGGAATTGAAGGAGTGGCGGGACAGCGAGAAGAGGGACTGAAAGGAGAATGTGGTGCGCCAGAACGAAGCCATGGAGCAGCTCTTAACGATATGAAGCGCCAAGTGGACATGCTCCAGGCACTACTAGCACTGCAAACCGAGCAGCTTCGCGCCCGCCCCCCTTCCCCCTTCCCTTTGCAAATATTATGGAGCATACAGCATGTGGCTATAAGCGTAGGAATATTGTCATCGGCCAGGTCCAGCCTCCCAGATAGGCAGCACCAGCGGGCCTTTAAACGGCCAAAAGCACACTCAGTTATCCTGCACTTGCTCAGCCTGTTGTTAAACTGCTCCTTGCTGCTGTCAAGGTGCCCAGGGTATGGCTTCATAAGCCACGGCATTAAGAGATAGACAGGGTCTCCCAGGATCAGAATGGGCATTTTCACGTCCCCAACGTGATCTTCTGGTCTTGGAAGAAAGTCCCTGCTTGCAGCTTCCTGAACAGGCCAGTGTTCCGAAAGATGCGAGCATCATGCACCTTTCCAGACCAACCTGCGTTAATGTCCGTGAAACACCCACGGTGATCCACAAGCAGTCATCCTGGGCAGGGATTCACTTCCCTGCCTTAAATAGGTTTTACATATGGTGGGAATCCTTTGTTTTCCAGTGTGGTTCCCTCCCCCACTCCCCCCAGTGGAAAAATACTGGTATTCTATCATGGAGTCCAGCACTAGGTGACTTGATCACATAACCCTGCAGTGTTAATGCAGCCATGAGTCAGAGGCTGTTTGTAGACTCCCAGGAAAGCTTCTCAGGAAGGTGGGAGATTAGCATCTTCAAAGAGCTATTGTTCTCCCTAATGGTCCATTGACTTGTTCCCAGCTAACCAGCCAGACTGGTTGCATTCTGTCTGGTGGGCATTCCCCAGGTGCAAAACACTTTTGTAGTACAGATGTATAGTCAATATTCCTAACTTTATATACAAAAATGGTACATGCATACAATTAGAATACTCCTATTCAGTAAATCATAACCTTTCCAATGATACCTCACATGACCTATCTTGCATAAAATACATTATGATTATGACACAATCATATAATATTACTATGAAATTATGGGAAGTATATATGGGAATCTCCCCCGTAGATTACAGCCAGAGGGTTAGTCACTGACTAATGCGAAGGCAGTGTGCCTAAAATCCTCCTTAGGTCTTGGTTATCTAACTTCCGAGTTTCAGAGTAGCAGCCGTGTTAGTCTGTAGTCCACGAAAGCTTATGCTCTAATAAATTTGTTAGTCTCTAAGGTGCCACAAGTACTCCTGTTCTTCTAACTTCCGAGTGTTACCAAAAATTTTAGTGTTATCCATAGGTGTTTTTACAAAGTTCTGGGTTTCTTTTTCCAGGTTGCCTGAAAGCATTTTAGTGTGCAGCATTGTTAACACAATGTAGATATCAATATCTTTTAGAGCAGTGGTTCTCAAACTAGGGCTGCCGCTTGTTCAGGGAAAGCCCCTGGCGGGCCGGACTGGTTTGTTTACCTGCCGCATCTGCAGGTTTGGCCAATCACAGCTCCCACTGGCTGTGGTTCGTCGCTCCAGGCCAATGGGGGCTGCAGGAAGGGCGGCCAGCACATCCCTCGGCCCGCCTGCTTCCCGCAGCCCCCATTGGCCTGGAGCGGCGAACTGCGGCCAGTGGGAGCTGTGATAGGCCGAACCTGCAGATGCGGCAGGTAAACAAACCAGTCCGGCCCGCCAGGGGCTTTCCCTGAACAAGCGGCAGCCCTAGTTTGAGAACCACTGCTCTAAAAGATATTGATATCTACATTGTGTTAACAATGCTGCACACTAAAATGCTTTCAGGCAGGTAAACAAACTGGCCCGGCCCGCCAGGGGCTTTCCCTGAACAAACGGCGGCCCTAGTTTGAGAACCACTGTTTTAGAGTGTAGGTGTCTTGGCATTTAGCCACCAAAGCCATGAGATGATGTGCCTCAATTTCCCCTTCCACACAGCAGTCTAGGTTTGTTATGCTTTCTCTGCTGTGCCAAGCTCTAAGCCTGTTTACAGGTACTAGCTGAGAAGCAGTATTCTTACAGGACTTCCTTGGTACCACTCCCCGCATGTTCAAAAGTTTCTTTCAAAAATCATGCATGTCCCACATTTTTAAAGGATTTACCACCAATACCAAATTTTTAGTGACAACCAATAGACTGTGTATTATAAGACATAACAGTACCAGAAAATTCATGACAGGGAGGTGCTTCCAAGTATGTTTATCATACCACGCCTTCAGTTTAGACAGACCGGTTTGTTAAGCATTTATGGTGTTTTGCAGCCCCTTCCTGAACCATGGTCCTGCCATGAGGGCAGGGGACTGGACTCTATGACCTCTCGAGGTCCCTTCCAGTCCTAGAGTCTATGAATCTATGAAACCATAGTATGTGTTCAGGTATTTGATTTTTTTCCCCCTTTAGTGTTTTGTTCAGTAAAAGTTCTCAATTCATGTATGTCTTTGGGGCTTTGGCGAGGAAAGGGTGTAAGGAGACCCTTGCATGTTACTGGCCACCCCCCTGCAGAGCTGCATTCCATCTCCAGGGCTATGCCCATGCAAACAATCCTCCACACCACCTTGGGGGTTTTTTGTATCCTCACTCCTCATGCTGGAACCCTCCCCACCCGCTTTTCTCAGCTCAGGAGAATGCGTCCTCCTCCCCTTTCTCAGGTCGGTCATTAGCATTTTCACTGACACCCAAGTCATTAGAAAGACTCTTATCCTGCCTTAAAGAGACAGCGTTTGTTTTCACGAGTACAGCGGAACACCATTTTGCAGTCTAGGTTTGTTATGCTTTTTCTGCTGTGCCAAGCTCTAAGCCTGGACTGGGGTCGCGCCTCTCTCTGTTCCCACGAGGTCTATTGTAGGAATGTTCCCCTCCGGGAGGTCACTTACACAGAGTTCCCTCTTACAACCTAAGCTGCAGGTGGGGAGCCTGGGAGCTGGAGCACAGATGCCAATCTAGCAAATTTCTCCTGAGCAAACCCTCCCATGCAATCAGTGAAGAGACGCTCCTGTACCCCCCCGCCACACACACATTTCTTCTTAACGTCTCTGTCTGGGCCCCCCTCTAAGGCACACACCTCTGTGCTCTCTAGAGTGGGATCTATCCCCTGTTCAGCTGTGGGCTCACAGCTAACAACCAGAGCAGTCCTTTCACTGGTAGGCACTACACCTTCCTCCCTCTTTGAACTGGGCTTGCCTGCAGGTAGAGCCCATGAAACCCTCACCCACCGCAGCGGTCTCTAGGCTTCCATCCTCTCCTCTGGGCTTCCCTCTAGGACACATCTTCCTATGCATGCTAGAGTGAGGTCTGTCCCTCGCTTATCTGCAACCTGAGGGCAGCCAGCAACCTGGACAGTCTTCTCACAGACAGGCAAAACATTCCCTTCTGCCCTGGAGGAAAAACTGCCTTTAGCCACCAGGCCGCAGGAGCTGGTCTCAACCACACCCTCCCCTGGTAGCAGACTGTTTTCCACTGCTACATTTCCCCAGAAGTTCCTGTTACCTTCCTCTTTCCCTCTGGGGCTTCAGCACAAAATTCTTCCTTGTTGCTGACAGACCCCTGGACAGCCTGAGCCACGTTGAAAAAGTCGTTTCCTAATAATAATAACTGAATTCCCTCTGATTTGCCAGGAACTTAACGGGATAAATATTAACGCCCGTAAAACACTGTTCACCTACAGAGTGCTAAGTATTATCATAACCCACCAGCTGGTGTGTTTTATACCTTCCCTTCTGTGCCTGAGCCCCAGAGGATGGGAGTCTGCTCCAGCCCCATCTCGCAAGGCTGGCTTTTTAGCTCATGCTTTCAGTTCTGGAGGCCCCTGATGTCAGCCGGGTGGGCAGCTGTTGCATTACCACCAACATCTTTTGGAGTATCCAGGTGCCTGGATCCATCCACAATAGTCCAAGTGGTCTCTGGAGAGAAGGCAGCTTATTGGCGCTGTGCCCCGCTTTTGGCTGAAAAACAGAGAAAACAATCGTCGCCGTAATTTATTTCTATAGAACATCTCAAGAGATTGAAGATCTTAAAGCGTTTCAGACAATCGCTTGATTACATGCTGTAATTGAGAAATTGTACGTAGGCAAGCATTATGTCTTGACAACATCTTATATACAGCCATGGATATTTGCACTAATACTAATTAATCTTTGCCATTATCAGAATGGGAGAACAGATAATTAGTTTCGAGAAAGAAATGAAGAATTACACCTTGTACAATAGATGGATTAGGAATGCATAAAATCACCTACCCATGAGAAATGAAAAATAAACGAATTACATAGGAGTTTTAAGCAGCATGAATCCTGAGAAAAGTTTTTAACTATAAAAACAGACTACACAGTATTTCCTGGGGCATTTCATCCCTGAATAGTTGGGCCAGTTTGTCTTCATTGTGCTAGTGGCCAAACCCTGCTCCCCTTAGTCCTACAAAGAGTCCCATTACAGACTTCCCATCCAAGTTTTTCCCTCATCCTTGTGACTGCTTATATGGATGAGGGTTGCGGGATCAGGACTTGTCTGTCTTGATACTCATTCATAACTCAAAACGCACAATGTTGAAGACAATGGGCAATTTTTCTAATGACACCAATGTAAATGTTAATACCACCATGTAGAGATAAGGCACTGAATCAATAGGTGTTCATTTAGTCTTAGTCCCACCATTCACCATAACTGCAAAACACTCCCAAATGAGACAAGGTTGCTCAGTGCAGCAGCATCACTACATCGAATCCGACACTGGATTTCATCTCCACATTTATTCAAGCAAGCAATTTCCCCAGGATCCTAGACAGCAGTTGGCTCTCTGAACGTAGACTCTAGAATGCAGAGTTCCCTGATCAGCAAGGTCAGACAAGAACACCCTTGCTTTATACTACGCATTGTGAGCAAAGCCCACAGGTAAGTGGGGAACATGGAGACCGGGAAGATGGGTCGGAAACGAGAGGGAGTGTGGGCTATATTGGCAGAGAGAAAGGAGAGTCAGGACAAAACTGGGAGGAAAGATCAAACCAGTATCTTAGATGCCTATATACAAATGCGAGAAGTATGTGGAATAAGCAGGAAGAACTGGAAGTGCTAATAAATAAATACAACTATGACATTGTTGGCATCACTGAAACTTGGTGGGATAATACACATGATTGGAATGTTGGTGTGGATGGGTACAGCTTGCTCAGGAAGGATAGACAGGGGGAAAAGGGAGGAGGTGTTGCCTTATATATTAAAAATGTACACACTTGGACTGAGGTAGAGATGGACATAGGAGATAGAAGTGTTGAGAGTCTCTGGGTTAGGCTAAAAGGGGTAAAAAAACAAGTATGATGTCATACTAGGAGTCTACTACAGGCCACCTAACCAGGTGGAAGAGGTGGATGAGGCTTTTTTTAAACAACTAACAAAATCATCCAAAGCCCAAGATTTGGTGGTGATGGGGGACTTCAACTATCCGGATATATGTTGGGAAAATAACACAGCGGGGCACAGACTATCCAACAAATTCTTGGACTGCATTGCAGACAACTTTTTATTTCAGAAGGTTGAAAAAGCTACTGGGGGGAAGCTGTTCTAGACTGGATTTTAACAAATAGGGAGGAACTCATTGAGAATTTGAAAGTAGAAGGCAGCTTGAATGAAAGTGATCATGAAATCATAGAGTTTGCAATTCTAAGGAAGGGTAGAACGGAGAACAGCAAAATAGAGACAATGGATTTCAGAAAAGCGGATTTTGGTAAGCTCAGAGAGCTGATAGGTAAGGTCCCATGGGAATCAAGACTGAGGGGAAAAACAACTGAGGAGAGTTGGCAGTTTTTCAAAGGGACACTATTAAGGGCCCAAAAGCAAGCTATTCCGCTGGTTAGGAAAGATAAAATGTGGCAAAAGACCACCTTGGCTTAACCACGAGATCTTACATGATCTAAAAACTAAAAAGGAGTCATATAAAAAATGGAAACTAGGACAAATTACAAAGGATGAATATAGGGAAACAACACAGGAATGCAGGGGCAAGATTAGAAAGGCAAAGGTACAAAATGAGCTCAAACTAGCTACAGGAATAAAGGGAAACAAGAAGACTTTTTATCAATACATTAGAAGCAAGAGGAAGACCAAAGACAGGGTAGGCCCACTGCTTAGTGAAGAGGGAGAAACAGTAACAGGAAACTTGGAAATGGCAGAGATGCTTAATGACTTCTTTGTTTCGGTCTTCACCGAGAAGTCTGAAGGAATGCCTAACATAGTGAATGCTAATGGGAAGGGGGGTAGGTTTAGCAGATAAAATAAAAAAAGAACAAGTTAAAAATCACTTAGAAAAGTTAGATGCCTGCAAGTCACCAAGGCCTGATTAAATGCATCCTAGAATACTCAAGGAGCTAATAGAGAAGGTATCTGAGCCTCTAGCTATTATCTTTGGAAAATCATGGGAGATGGGAGAGATTCCAGAAGACTGGAAAAGGGCAAATATAGTGCCCATCTATAAAAAGGGAAATAAAAACAACCCAGGAAATACAGACCAGTGAGTTTAACTTCTGTGCCAGGGAAGATAATGGAGCAAGTAATTAAGGAAATCATCTGCAAACACTTGGAAGGTGGTAAGGTGATAGGGAACAGCCAGCATGGATTTGTAAAGAACAAATCATGTCAAACCAATCTGATAGCTTTCTTTGATAGGATAACGAGTCTTGTGGATAAGGGAGAAGCGGTGGATGTGGTATACCTAGACTTTAGTAAGGCATTTGATACGGTCTCGCATGATATTCTTATCGATAAACTAGGCAAATACAGTTTAGATGGGGCTACTACAAGGTGAGTGCATAACTGGCTGGATAACCGTACTCAGAGAGTTGTTATTAATGGTTCCCAATCCTGCTGGAAAGGCATAACGAGTGGGGTTCCGCAGGGGTCTGTTTTGGGACCGGCTCTGTTCAATATCTTCATTAACGACTTAGATATTGGCATCGAAGGTACGCTTATTAAGTTTGCAGATGATACCAAACTGGGAGGGATTGCAACTGCTTTGGAGGAGAGGGTCATAATTCAAAATGATCTGGACAAATTGGAGAAATGGTCTGAGGTAAACAGGATGAAGTTTAACAAAGACAAATGCAAAGTGATCCACTTAGGAAGAAAAAAATCAGTTTCACACATACAGAATGGGAAGAGACTGTCTAGGAAGGAGTACGGCAGAAAGGGATCTAGGGGTTATAGTGGACCACAAGCTAAATATGAGTCAACAGTGTGATGCTGTTGCAAAAAAAGCAAACATGATTCTGGGATGTATTAACAGGTGTGTTGTGAGCAAGACACGAGAAGTCATTCTTCCGCTCTACTCTGCTCTGGTTAGGCCTCAGCTGGAGTATTGTGTCCAGTTCTGGGCACCGCATTTCAAGAAAGATGTGGAGAAATTGGAAAGGGTCCAGAGAAGAGCAACAAGAATGATTAAAGGTCTTGAGAACATGACCTATGAAGGAAGGCTGAAAGAATTGGGTTTGTTTAGTTTGGAAAAGAGAAGACTGAGAGGGGACATGATAGCAGTTTTCAGGTATCTAAAAGGGTGTCATAAGGAGGAGGGAGAAAACTTGTTCACCTTAGCCTCTAAGGATAGAACAAGAAGCAATGGGCTTAAACTGCAGCAAGGGAGGTTTAGGTTGGAAATTAGGAAAAAGTTCCTAACTGTCAGGGTGGTTAAACACTGGAATAAATTGCCTAGGGAGGTTGTGGAATCTCCATCTCTGGAGATATTTAAGAATAGGTTAGATAAATGTCTATCAGGGATGGTCTAGACAGTATTTGGTCCTGCCATGCAGGCAGGGGACTGGACTCTATGACCTCTCGAGGTCTCTTCCAGTCCTATAATCTATGAATCTATGAATATACATCCTTCTTCCAGGTGCTGTTCTGAGAGCAGGAGCGCCGCCAGCTTTTCTGCCACCCTAGGCAGCGGAAGGTCCCGCCCCAAAATGCCGCCCCCCCCAGAGACAGCGGAAGGTCCCGCCGCCGAAATACCACTGCAGTCGCCGCCCCCCAAATTGTAGCGCCCTATGCGACCGCCTAGGTCGCCTAATGGGATGTGCCGGCCCTGGCTGAGAGCAGCTCAGCAACACCCACAAAATGGGCCTACAGACTTCATCTTCAGAAAGCCAGTATCCCACAGCACCCACACAAAGATGCTGGCCTCCCTCAAAACCCACCTTTCCAAGACTGCTGCACTGGCAGGCCTTCTGTGTAAAGGGGGAAGAGACTTTCTTCTCGGAGCACCATTCACTCTAGCCCTGACAGGCCTGGGATTGCAGGACTCATGCTATAAAGCTCTGACCTAGAGATTTCAGATGCCCAGTCTCCCCGCCCTGCTAGCTCCACCCCTAGCTATTGTGTAACTCTTGGCAGAGTAACTCTCAGCGCAGCAGGGAAGGAACAGAGAAGCTAGGGTGACCAGACAGCAAGTGTGAAAAATCAGGACAGCGGGTGGGGAGTAATAGGAGCCTATATAAGAAAGACCCAAAAATCGGGACTGTCCTTATAAAATCAGGACATCTGGTCACCCTAAGAGAAGCCATTCCAGGAGAGTGGCCCAGCTGAAGTCTCCCCACACTCCGGATCTTTGCAGCGTTATCAGCACAGCACGCAGTCTGACATTGGTCAATCTCTGCTGGTCAGCAGCTCTCTGACCTCCTCCCCTACCCCAGCCCATCTGCAGGGGGAACCAAAAGAGCGCTGAGTGTGCACCAGACACCTTGGCTGTAGCTGCAGTAGGAGGACAGCAGAGGTAGGAACGCCGAAAGGAGGGCCAAAGAGACAAGCTGTTACTTTTAATGCTCTCCTCTGCAAAAGGAATCCTTGGTGCCACTTCCTGTAGGTTCACGACACCAACCTGGGCAGTGCTGCCTACTAGGAATAGTTGGATTCTCCAGGGTTGAGGATGGAAACTGTAGCTTTCTAGAGCAACTGAAATTTGCATTACAATTGTTCGACATAACAGCGCTGCAGGCAGAGGAGAAAGGTGCAGACTTGTCAGGATCTCTGGAACTTTAGCAGAGGCTAAACCAAGCTTTCAAAAATAATAAAAAAAAAATTATTCAAAACATTCCTTCATAAACAGGAAGATATAGGAGAAAAAAAAGATACAGGCCGCTCTGCAGGTGCCGCCAGCTCTCCCCTCTGACCACCACACACAACCCCTCTTCCGCAGCTGCTAAAGGAGAAAGGAGAAAGGGGAACAGTGGCCAGTCAATCCCCTCCCTGTGCTCCCCCAAAACCACCTTCACTGTAACATTATCAGATCCCTCCCTGTTTAGGGTGACCATACATCCCGTGTTGGCCAGGACAGTCCCTTTTTTAAGCTGTGGGGGGCAGGGCTGGCTCTGGCTTTTTTGCCGCCCCAGGCAAAAAAGCCTCCAGCCGCCGCCCCACCCCGCACAGCAGGGGAGGGTGCCGGGAGGTGGGGGGGAGGGCGGCCGGAGCCCCGGAGGGAGGGCGGCGAGCCCCCTCCAGGTGCCGCCCCAAACACAAGCTTGGTGGGCTGGTGCCTGGAGCCGACCCTGGTGGGGGGACAAGTTGAGATGCCAGCCCGCCACACGGCAGCAGGGGAGGCAGAGAGCTGGGAAGGGGAGGCAGGGTTCCAGCATGGGTGGGGAGCGGCAGGGTTCCAGCAAGGGGCCCGGCAGCCTCCTGAGGGCCCCCCCCGCAGGGTTCTAGCCACGGGCAACAGTCTCATGGGGGGGGGGGGCTCGGGCGAGGGCTGGAGGTGTCCTGTTTTCTCTTTGGGAAATATGGTCACCCTATCACTGTGGCTCTCTGCTGCACAGCTGCCATGAAGAGGGCACCTGGCAGAAGGCCAGGACAAGAGTCATGAGCAAATGGTTAGTTTAGTCTCTCTGGGAAAGCGGCAATTTTGTGTAACTGTAAATTGGCAGAGGGTTAAAAGGACAGAACTATCAGAGCCATCGAATCAGGCAGCCTGTTGGCCTAAGGAACCACAAGATCTCCTCACCATCACCTTAGCTTCCATCTTCCCGCTACCCCATGCAACAGACATTCGTTCCATCTCCTCTGCATTAGGCTGTAAGCTCTCGGGACGTGTTCGTACAGCATTCAGCACAATGTGCTCCCAGCCTACGGAGGCTGCTGGGCTCCACTGCAACACAGGTAAATAATCCACAAGGAAAATATTGAAATAAAGTACTTTGAGAGTAGGTTTTAGTGCGCACAGAGTGCAGAGAAGGCCTTGTTCGGATCTCCTATGTCGGGGCATTTCCACCTCTTGCTAAGCAAAGCAGATAGTATTTCCCAAGTATTAAGAGTTCATTACTGAGCTCTGCTTAGGACATGAGAATACTGGGAACAGAAGGTTCCTTCCCCGCCTCATGTGGCCATCTGCATGTGGCTTGATCAAATCCATGGAAAGGCTAAAACAATAACACTTAGCATTTTATATCATATTTCACCTAAACAGCCCAAAGCGGTTTGCAAACACGGATTCATTAAACCTCACCATTAAGCCCCTGTCTGGAAGGCAAGTGTCTTAACCTCTAATTCACATCGAGGTAGACATGGAGTGATCAAGCCACTTGTCCTCTGTTTCACAGCAGACCAGACCAAAGAACAGAACTCAGGAGTCCCAGTTGTCAGTCCCCTACTCTAGCCACTAGTTCACACTTCTAGGTGAAGTGTCAACTAGTTTAGGCCTTGGCTACACTCGCGGATTCACGTGGCAGCGCTGTGAAGCGCGAGTGTAGTCGCGCCACCAGCGCTGCGAGAGCCCTCTCACAGCGCGGCAAGTACTCCACCTCTCCGAGGGGAATAGCTCGCAGCGCTGTATGTACTCCACCTCTCCGAGGGGAATAGCTCGCAGCGCTGCAAGTACTCCACCTCTCCGAGGGGAATAGCTCGCAGCGCTGTATGTACTCCACCTCTCCGAGGGGAATAGCTCGCAGCGCTGTATGTACTCCACCTCTCCGAGGGGAATAGCTCGCAGCGCTGTATGTACTCCACCTCTCCGAGGGGAATAGCTCGCAGCGCTGTATGTACTCCACCTCTCCGAGGGGAATAGCTCGCAGCGCTGTATGTACTCCACCTCTCCGAGGGGAATAGCTCGCAGCGCTGTATGTACTCCACCTCTCCGAGGGGAATAGCTCGCAGCGCTGTATGTACTCCACCTCTCCGAGGGGAATAGCTCGCAGCGCTGTATGTACTCCACCTCTCCGAGGGGAATAGCTCGCAGCGCTGTATGTACTCCACCTCTCCGAGGGGAATAGCTCGCAGCGCTGTATGTACTCCACCTCTCCGAGGGGAATAGCTCGCAGCGCTGTATGTACTCCACCTCTCCGAGGGGAATAGCTCGCAGCGCTGTATGTACTCCACCTCTCCGAGGGGAATAGCTCGCAGCGCTGTATGTACTCCACCTCTCCGAGGGGAATAGCTCGCAGCGCTGTATGTACTCCACCTCTCCGAGGGGAATAGCTCGCAGCGCTGTATGTACTCCACCTCTCCGAGGGGAATAGCTCGCAGCGCTGTATGTACTCCACCTCTCCGAGGGGAATAGCTCACAGCGCTGTATGTACTCCACCTCTCCGAGGGGAATAGCTCACAGCGCTGTATGTACTCCACCTCTCCGAGGGGAATAGCTCGCAGCGCTGTATGTACTCCACCTCTCCGAGGGGAATAGCTCGCAGCGCTGTATGTACTCCACCTCTCCGAGGGGAATAGCTCGCAGCGCTGTATGTACTCCACCTCTCCGAGGGGAATAGCATGCAGCGCTGTATGTACTCCACCTCTCCGAGGGGAATAGCGTGCAGCGCTGTATGTACTCCACCTCTCCGAGGGGAATAGCGTGCAGCGCTGTATGTACTCCACCTCTCCGAGGGGAATAGCTCGCAGCGCTGTATGTACTCCACCTCTCCGAGGGGAATAGCTCGCAGCGCTGTATGTACTCCACCTCTCCGAGGGGAATAGCTCGCAGCGCTGTATGTACTCCACCTCTCCGAGGGGAATAGCTCGCAGCGCTGTATGTACTCCACCTCTCCGAGGGGAATAGCTCGCAGCGCTGTATGTACTCCACCTCTCCGAGGGGAATAGCTCGCAGCGCTGTATGTACTCCACCTCTCCGAGGGGAATAGCTCACAGCGCTGTATGTACTCCACCTCTCCGAGGGGAATAGCTCGCAGCGCTGTATGTACTCCACCTCTCCGAGGGGAATAGCTCACAGCACTGTATGTACTCCACCTCTCCGAGGGGAATAGCTCGCAGCACTGTATGTACTCCACCTCTCCGAGGGGAATAGCTCGCAGCGCTGTATGTACTCCACCTCTCCGAGGGGAATAGCTCGCAGCGCTGTATGTACTCCACCTCTCCGAGGGGAATAGCTCGCAGCACTGTATGTACTCCACCTCTCCGAGGGGAATAGCGCGCAGCACTGTATGTACTCCACCTCTCCGAGGGGAATAGCTCGCAGCGCTGTATGTACTCCACCTCTCCGAGGGGAATAGCTCACAGCGCTGTATGTACTCCACCTCTCCGAGGGGAATAGCGTGCAGCGCTGTATGTACTCCACCTCTCCGAGGGGAATAGCTCGCAGCACTGTATGTACTCCACCTCTCCGAGGGGAATAGCGTGCAGCGCTGTATGTACTCCACCTCTCCGAGGGGAATAGCTCACAGCGCTGTATGTACTCCACCTCTCCGAGGGGAATAGCTCGCAGCGCTGTATGTACTCCACCTCTCCGAGGGGAATAGCTCACAGCGCTGTATGTACTCCACCTCTCCGAGGGGAATAGCGTGCAGCGCTGTATGTACTCCACCTCTCCGAGGGGAATAGCTCGCAGTGCTGTATGTACTCCACCTCTCCGAGGGGAATAGCGTGCAGCGCTGTATGTACTCCACCTCTCCGAGGGGAATAGCTCGCAGCACTGTATGTACTCCACCTCTCCGAGGGGAATAGCGTGCAGCGCTGTATGTACTCCACCTCTCCGAGGGGAATAGCTCGCAGCACTGTATGTACTCCACCTCTCCGAGGGGAATAGCTCGCAGCGCTGTATGTACTCCACCTCTCCGAGGGGAATAGCGTGCAGCGCTGCAGGTGCTGATTACACTGGCGCTTTACGGCGCTGCACTCGCTGTGCTGGGGGTGGGGGGTGGTTTTTCACACCCCTGAGCGCAGCAAGTGCAGCGCTGTGAATTGCCAGTGTAGCCAAGGCCTTAGTCTCCTCAAGGAAGCCAGCTTCATACTTTGAAAAACGCTGGCCTAAGGTTTTATAAAATCTGTAGAGATTATTTATTCTCAACATCATCTCCTGCATCAGTGGATACCAGCCTAGATGATTATGGCATTGGTTGATTGTGAATCCCCTGCAGATGCTCTCAGCTGGGAGCTGCTCATTGGCCTAAAACAAAAAACTCTGGTTGCCTGGCTCTCCCAGGCAACCAAACAAGGTGACGCAATCAAAGGCACACATGACCTTCCACGCTGATAATTCACTTATGCAAATGGCTAACCAGTGAATTACAAAAGTCAATATGACAGATTGGAGGGGACTGTCACTTTTGCTTGATCAATCAGAATTTACAAGATAATGTTAAAATAAAGAATGAAACACATGCAAAAAAAGAGGACTTCACTCTGCTGCTTAGCACATTTGATGGGCTCCCCTACTGAGCAAACAGATTTTCTCAAGGTCAGAGGAACGTTTGGGCAGACAGGCTTTCTCTGCTTTAAGTGACTGCTGCTTTTCTGATATGCAGGCTCTTGGGAAACAAGCTCTGCCATCCTTAATGGCATTCTTTTTAAATTGCCATATTGCGCTCACTAGCATAAAGCAAAAGGATGTAACTGGGGCAGTTATTTTTATACAGTGAAGATCTGAATGAATCTAGCCATCATTGCTGACAGTGCTTCTGCAGTTGCTTGTTTCTAATATTAAGATGGTACTTTGGATGTTCCAGTTGTCAGCAGCCAAGTTCTCCCCCCACTTACACCTTCTGCAACCCCATTGACCCAGGGGGTTGCACCGTGCACATGAAGGCAGAGTTGGTCCCTTGAAATATGTAACATTTCATATTCAGCTTTGCAATATTGCAATGTTTGTAGAGAATTTTGAGATCCTTGGGGGAGCTATATAGTAATACTTTACACCTCCAGAATCTAAGGTATATAGACTTACCTTCCCCCTATCAGAAGTTGGCATGCTCCAGAACTCTTCATCCATGGAGAGTTACTAGCAGATTTTATACAAGGGCAACACATGGTACAGGTGGTGGGGGGTCATCTGTTTTTTCAACCTTGTACCACCTTAAGCAAGAGAATTCCTACCAGAAAAGTGGCAGGTATTAGATATTGTATTTGGAATAGAATTCTAACTTTAAAACTATTAAAGACTGGCTGGGATCACAGGGCCTTTTCTACTTCTTCCCTCAATTATTAATAGTAAAACCTTCATAATCTTTGGATGATGGCTCCAAAAGGTGGGGAATTTTAGCACTGCTAGCTCTGCATTAGATGTGGATATGTAAGAACCCACCAGAGTCATAGTATACTCCTATGCAACTCTAGAAGGGCTTGTCTGCACTTGAATTTTGAGTCAAGTTTTGATACGTTACACAACATTATTGTAAATTATAGTGCAGACACTCTACAGGCCTTTAGCAGCTTAGGGTGAAACAACTAGCAAGGTATGTTTAGTGTTTGTAATAGGATTTATAATCCTGTAAATTCATGTGGCAAGACACAACCAACAATTCAAGTGCAGACAAACCCAAGTGTCTGTCCAGAGAGCCTGGAGACAGGAACTCTCTGCAGTATTGGTAAGACAACAGTACTTGGGCCTGAGTTAGGATTTTACAGCAACTAACCCGCTCACAAACTTCTCTTGAGCTTTGAGGACATATCCTCCAGGAGAAGCATGAAGAAGTTTGCTATCCAACCACATACAGCAGCTACCATTATCAAGTCAGTGTTTCCCTACGTTCCACAACGTGACCTGGAAGTGGGGACAGCATGTTGTGGCTAGAAGACACTGAGTTTTTAATGGCTTCTAGCTGCCTGGCTTTGCATGTCATTAGAAGTGAGTTGTTTGGTAACATAAAATAAATGTCTGGTCCCACTCAGGGCCTGGAGTAATAGCTTTATTATAGGTAGTTATGTGTGCCAAGCAACTTCCAGTATTTAGTAAAACAACCTGCAGGGACTGCAGTGTGTGTCATCGTGTGTCCAGCACTAGTGTCACAATGGTAATCTAACATTAGTCTTTCCACAGTGAAATGAAAATACTGGTTGTTTCCTTCTGAAAGCCAATGGGTAGTCTCCAGTGCAGTTAGTATTAGCTGGTAACCTCACAGCAAGTAGGAAGTACATAGGAACTTTAGATGTTAAATTCAAACCAATTCAACAGAAGATTACTAGATTTTGGCTGCTATCACAGTTTGAGTATTACCCTTACTTGCAGCATTCTGCTTGACCAAAGATGTAGAGAACATCTTTGAGCAAGACACAGAAGCCACTCCTCATCCCAGGAGCTGCAGGTGCTGAATGGATTATTTTCAAGTGGAATTCTGCAACAAATTAAACATGAGAGCGGCGGTATCGCGTCATTACCAAGCTGACACATTCAGAGCTAACACACTGTGTACGGGGGATCTGAACAGAAGGGAGATGCACCTTTGTTTATAATGGAGAGATGGGCCAGACTGAGATACAATGTAACACCACTGATGTCAATGGAGTTACACTGGGAATTAGTGTAGTCGAATGAGGTTTGGATCATTATCTTGTACCTGTTCTCTAGAAAACACGTGGCTCTAACTCATTACTGCACCATAGAAATAACGCCTTCTGATGTGAACCCAGGAACCGCGAGCCCCTTCAACCTGGTCATCAGGACCCTGCCCCATGAGCCTCCCCAGCTGCCCCTGTCAAAGAAAGTGATCAGGTTGGTTTGACAACAATTTGTTCTTGACAAATCCATGCTGACTGTTATTTATCACCTTATCTTCTATTCTATTTACTTCCTTGCCCTCATGTCCCACCTGATAACCAACTGGTGGGACTTGCAGCCACCTGAGGAGGGCAAGGAACCTGAAGGAGCAGCCTGTACTCCACTCTGGTCCCATGGCCCACAAGGGATATTAGTTGTCACCTCCTACATGGAGCCGTGAGCACGGGCATGTACCTGCCATGGTTCACGAACTCCCCTGACACCTTCCCTTTTGCAGCAAGAGGGAGATCCTGGTGCACATCTACACCGAGTGCATCAGGTTGTAGCCCGTCCTCCAGCTCCTGCAGAGCGTCTTACTGAAGTTCTGGCTGTGCTTCTCCCCTCACCTGATTTTTGCACATCCCATCCATGGCCCCACTAAGTTGAGAGACCAAGACGGCCATTCATCATTCCAGGACGAGGAAGCTCTGACTGTGGGACCTATTTCCTGTGCCTTATCCGATCACACCTCGGGGCAGAGTTCTTCTTGGCAGCAGCCACTGGCCCCCAGCATGCCTTTCAGGAGTAATGCACGCTCTTAGGGGATTTCTGCTTGGTGTTCCCTCTGGATCCCTGATTCTTTACCTCTGACCTCACTCCCACTCCTGTTTTTTCATTTGTTGTCCCCAGAAATCAATTGTAGCCTGGGCTTAGTGGTTCTTCCCCCTTAATTGAAGGGGTATGCGTTAGTTATGGGCAGGCCTAGACCAGCCTGCCCCAGTACTACAGGGAGTACACACCTTCCAACTTTTGCAACAGCCTCCTTCAGTACACAACTCTGATTCATCCTGACAGCAGGTCCTTCTTGTGCTCTCACAAGTTTCTGCCCAAACAGATAAAGTTTGGCAAAGTCATAAGCAACTGAAAACAAGGTCTGTTAATGGGAAGTGTCAGACAATCTTACCAGCCCCATCTATAACTGAAATAGCATCTATTTGTCTTTTTGTCTCCAAATTATAAAGAGAGAAGTGATGCTAACAACCAATGCTTTCAGGTCATTGCTGAGAGACACAGCCTGCCCGTCTATGAAGAATGCCCTTGACCAGTGGTCCCCAAACTTATTTGGTCATGCTCCCCCCTCCTTACCCGGTCCTCCCGCCCTGGCCAGGAGCCACAGTTGGGGCCAGGAGCTGGTGGCTGGGAGCCGGGCCAGACCTGCAGCTGAGGGCAGGACCAGAGCAGGGGGCAAAGCGGGGCTGGGTGGTACTCCTTCCCATGGGCCCCACCGCGCTCCCCGGAATGTTCCTCCACACCCCCTAGGGGGGGCACACCCCTCAGTTTGGAGATCACTGTCCTAGACTGAGTAGCTCTCAGATGGACTGTGGTGACTCTCATACCTTCCGCACCCAGGGAAAATGAAGGTAACAAGTCCTTGAACTGACGTGTACAGACATAGGGGTTCATTCTGGTCTTTTATACCGACAAACTCATTGCGTTAGACAACATTACTGATGATTCACACCAGTACTTGGGCGATCCCTCAGTCTGTGCGCATTAGAAGTACCACTGATTTTGCCTTCCCTAATACTTGGTGCTTACCTTGTGCATTATTCTGGATTAGGCTGTGGCTAGTTTTGACCGGGGTCCTAGTGGGGAGCCAGTTGTGGTCACTTAATTAGGGTGAACTGCAAAGAATGGGACAGAATCCCCATAAAGCTAGTGGATATTCCAATACTTAAGGTAAGGCATGATCCAGCCGGGGTCGATTTATTGAGTCTAGACTAGACCCCCGAGTGCTCTCCCGTCAACTCCTGTACTCTGTCGCCGTGAGAGTCGACGGGAGAGCGGCAGCAGTTGGCTCACCGAAGCAAAGACACCGTGGTAAGTTGATCTAAGTACGTCGACTTCAGCTACGTTAGTCACATAGCTGAAGTTGCATAACTTAGATTGACCCCCACCCACAGTGTAGACCAGGCCTTAGATTCACCAAGCCAGCATAAAACAGCTTCTTTATGACCTTACTGGTTA
This sequence comes from Malaclemys terrapin pileata, assembly GCF_027887155.1. Lineage (NCBI taxonomy): Eukaryota > Metazoa > Chordata > Testudines > Emydidae > Malaclemys > Malaclemys terrapin. The sequence continues at coordinate 1,261,868 of NC_071513.1, read as the reverse complement.
CTCAGAAGTCCAAACAACACAGTTCCCTTAAAGTGATCCAGCCTCAGGCCTTATATCTGATTGCAGGAACTGAAAGCTGTGTCATTCTTTGTTCATGTTCAAAACAGGCATTCTCGTTCAGCAGCTTTCCTTCCATATCAGCTGTTTTTTGTTTTTGATGAAGCCTAAGTAGATCTGAGATGACAGGATCAGGACCCAAGGATGTTTTATACAATTTCATGTCTTTTTGACAAGTTGGGATTTCCTCGGGGGAACAAAAGGTAATTAGGATGACTTTGAAGGAGGTCCATCACTGATACTTAGCTACAGGGCCGCCGGGGGGGGGGGGGGGGGGGAGAGGGGGGGACAAGTGGGGCAATTTGCCCCAGGCCCCACAGAGAATATAGTATTCTATAGTATTGCAACTTTTTTTTATGGAAGGGGCCCCCGAAATTGCTTTCCCCCAGGCCCCCTGAATCCTCTGGGCAGCCCTGCTTAGCTATAGAATTAACGTAAGGCCATTTGCTTGTTCCTCCACCATTCACAGATTATTCGCTCTACATTTCAAAGACAGGTTTCAGAGTAGAAGCCGTGTTAGTCTGTATCCGCAAGAAGAACAGGAGTACTTGTGGCACCTTAGAGACTAACAAATTTATTAGAGCATAAGCTTTCGTGGACTACAGCCCACTTCTTCGGATGCATATAGAATGGAACATATATTGAGGAGATATATATACACACACATACAGAGAGCATGAACAGGTGGGAGTTGTCTTACCAACTCTGAGAGGCCAATTAAGTAAGAGGGAAAAAAAAAAAACTTTTGAAGTGATAATCAAGCTAGCCCAGTACAGACAGGTTGATAAGAAGTGTGAGAATACTTACAAACTCCCCTTGTAAGTATTCTCACACTTCTTATCAACCTGTCTGTACTGGGCTAGCTTGATTATCACTTCAAAAGTTTTTTTTTTTTCCTCTTACTTAATTGGCCTCTCAGAGTTGGTAAGACAACTCCCACCTGTTCATGCTCTCTGTATGTGTGTATATATATCTCCTCAATATATGTTCCATTCTATATGCATCCGAAGAAGTGGGCTGTAGTCCACGAAAGCTTATGCTCTGTGGAAGCAGAGAAAGAACTGACAGGAAGGGGATGCAATACATGACAGTTCGTTAGCAAGAGTCAGGCTAACTGTAACCCTGATAACGCGAGATTTGTAGAAGCGAGGATTGTGTGAGGCGGGTGAGAAAGAACTGTGTAAGAAGTCATTATGACCTGGTATAGATAAGGTGTAGAAGACCTTGTGTAGATAAGGTATAGAAAATATTGTATGTTGGCAAGAGTCAAAACAAGTGAGGAAATGAGAGATCAAGATGGCCTATGTATAAACAAAATGCAACTGTTGCTCATTATTGTCTGTAACAAAAGGTATAAATGCTTGCTGTAATTGTTTACCTGTTGAGAGACCTGCTTAGCTCTCTCCCTCTGCGCAATTGTGAGAGTTAATAAAGCATCTGACTTGCTATACCTAAACAAATAGTGAGAACTCTGTTTTTCTCCGACAATTTGGGGGCTCGTCCGGGATGGCAACGCCCGCAGAGGCACCGGCAGCTGCTACGGATCGTTCCCCTTCGAACCCCATGGCGCCACAATAGAGGTAGGAGACCTTTTGAAATCTCTATTGGGGTGTCGGAGGAGGACTGTCCGTGGGGCCGTCTGCCCCTGTTGGGCTCACGCCATCCGAACTTATTGACTGTGCAGCAAGGTCAGATGCTGAGCGGCGTAATAGGGGAATTGTTTGCCGCCCCCTGTAAGCATATGCTAGGTGTATAGGGTTTGCACCTGTGTTGAGGGGTTGTTACCGCCTCAGGAGGGGTTTTTACCGCCTCGAGTGATGCATCGAGGTACTTGGGAATAGTACCTGGAGGTACTTGGGAATAGTACCTGGAATAAGGCCTTGGTATGTGTATGTGTGTGTGTGTGTGTGTGTGTGTACACCAGTGTGAATTGAGTGTTACCGGAAGACGCCCAGAGTACTCTGCGAAGTCTTTTGGCTTGTGACCAGAACTACTCTAATGCAAGCCCGGTAGCTAGAGGATCTTTTAGGAGATCCGACCCACGGTGGGCTAACTCGGCCTGGCATCGTCCGGCGAGGAGGCTACCTGGGTCTAGGAGTGTGTGAACCCATCTTCCCTCCCCTTTTCCTCTCCGTGTGAGCCACTGACAGTCTGATCATCTCACTGGATGCAACAGAGTAAGCGGCGCCATCTCTCTGAGACTAGCTGACGCTCTTTGCTGAAGGGAGGTGTAGGAGGGTCGTGGCCATCCTCGTTAGTCTCTCCTGTGTGAAAACCCTGTAGGGAGAGATCCTTAGTTTATGTGCCGCTAGCGCGGACAGGGCATCCTCCTCCCTGTGTGTGTGATTGGAAAATGGGTGGGGGACAGTCTAAGGATTCCCTCTCACCCACTAAGGGTACCCCAGCTTATTTCATGTACGTACATTATGGTACTAAAACCTGCAGGTATTTAGAGAATTGAAATCATTACACGCGTGAAAATTCATCTAAACAATGCCCACTAGAAGGTACCTTCAATCTAGATAAGATCATACATCTCAGAGGAGCTTTTAATCACCAAAAAGCCTCTGACACACAATGGGAGCAATTTGTCTATTGAGGAAAGGAACGGGTTAATTTGAAATTCAGCTTGGTCCAGAGATAAAGAGAAAGTTAATCTGCGTTCAAGGTAAAGAATCAATGCAGACCAGGCTAAGTACAAAGAAAAACTGCTTTCGGCCCCAGCTGACTGTGAAAAAATATAGACATAGTCAAACCAAAGGCAATACAAGTTACAGTGCTGGGATTACATTTGCAAAGCTTAACTGTCCAGTGAGATCCAACAGTCTGCCTTTGCGACCCTGGAGCCGGCGTGGTTTGGGGAAGCTGAAGAAGCCACAGGCAGCCGGCCTGGACTGGAATCACTGAAAAGACGCCCCAGGAGACCTCAGGGTGTAAAAGAACTGCCCTCCCAAGAGAGGAAGCAAGTTGGAGATTGCACAGCACCTTCTCTGAACGTTCTACACAGACGTGGCCAGTCTGGACGTACGTGTGTGAGTATGAAAGTGTGCCTACTCTCAGCCGCAGTAAGTCTGAGAACCGGAGAGGGATTTAGCATTCCTCTTTCCACCCCGGCTGACCGGGAAGGGTGTCAGGTGGATCTACCCCAGTCGTAGCAGGACTGGACAATAGAGAAGTTGGAGAAAAGGGAAGAGTTGTGTACTTGATAACTAGAATTGAGCAATTAAGAGCATAGATCATGAACCAGGCAGCAACTCAAACCTATGCCCAGGGCAAGTTGCAAGCCTTGAGACAGGACTTCCAGGCAGAAAAGGAAGCACTGGCTAAGCAAGTACCGGTCCTTCAGGGACTTGTCAAAATTTAACCATTTGTGTTTGCATATGCTGTAAGAGCAGTGTGTTTGCCACAAGAGAAAATTGAATAGTTAAATGCCAATGGGCCATGCGTTTTGCCCAAGTGGCAAGCCTCACGAGGGAGGACTCGGGTAGCCTTGTGAGTAAGAATTTTTAAGAGAAGAGACCAGGAAGGGTGGGGGCTAGTTGAGAAGCCCACCCTCCTATCTAAATTGGTAGTGAAAAAGCTGGTGCCCATGGAAGGGACGGTTCAGCGAGAAAAGCAGGATCGGGCCCAAGCGGGCAGGTAATAGATAGAGAGATTGGAGAACAGGTTGGAAACTTTGAGGGCATAGTGGAAGGAAAGGAGTAAGTAATTATAAGCATGGGGGATTTCAAATCCCCAGGATAATAATTGAAATGGTAAAATGTGTGTAAGACAGAGTCTTTGTACCAAGGTGCAAGGCTCTCCTTTCTTCTGCTGAATAAAGCAACTCTTCCTTATCCCTGTCTGGCTGTTATTGGCTCTCAGCTAGGTGGACCCGATATTTTGGTGACAGTTATGGCAACTCCGGTTAATGAATTTCTGTCTTATACATTTAGGTGTTAGGTGTGTGGACGGAACTGAGCCTCTCATTCGTAATTCCTCAGAGTGGAAGCCATCGCGTGCAATGAAGCTCTGAGGTCGAATTGGGATCCTTCTGTCCCGTCCCTTGTAGCGGTCAGTATTAGTAGAAATTCCTGTAATAGGATCCTATTAGGCCATAATTCCCTCTGTTCTCTGTGTAATTCTCTGTTAGAGTGTCAGCAGGCAGATGGGTGGGTCTCTGGTAAAACCCTCTAAGGATAGCCTTTTGAATTATATGTTAAGTAAATGGCTTTTACCCAGTGTTCAGGAAAGAATAAAGATTTGAATTTGTTTTTGGGTAACAAAATAGCAGATAAAAGATCTGGTAAAAAGAGAGAGAAGGACAGTGCCCCTGGCTCTGTGTGGTCGAGCTGTCACTTTACTAGGGGTGCATGGAGATTTTGTAAGCACAAAAGAAACAGTTACACCTTGTGTAGAAATTGATGTGGCTAGTGTTGTGGAAATTGAATTGTGGAGAGGATGTGCATTTTCCCCAGAACATGTGCAGTGTATATTGTAGCAGAGGTAAAAGAAATGCAAACCTACCAATATAGGTTGTGTTGTCTTTTTCAGATCACTGGGTGTTTGAAAGCAGGAGTTAGAAGTAAAAGGCAATCAAAAGTCTGGGAAAGTTAATTGTGACTTTTTACATAAGAATTTTTAAGCTGTGGATAGCTTTGGATCTGGAAGCAAGCCAGAAAGCATCTGTATTAATGCAATTTTCTAACTAATAAGGTAGAAGCCACTGAAACCTGGGCTGCCTATGAAACAAATACAAGGAAATATGGGGTAATTCCTCTGTTTTGTCTAAAATCAACAAGAGTATGTGTGTATATAAAGGAAATATTTTAAGCAATGACTGACTACCCAGAAGGGGTAGACCTCTGTTCTTTTGTCTTTCAGATCATCAGAGAAAACGGATGCCAGCTGAACAGCATTCAATGTACCATGCATTTATTGGTACAATAGGAATTATTTTTGTGTTCTTTGTCCTGTCTTGTGGTGTTTGTCTTGTGGCCAGAATTGTTGGGTTTAATATTTTCATAAGACAGTCTAGTTCAAAATTAAATAGAAGGGTTAAATCAAAAAGCAGATACTTGTTTTTATTCAACTTGGAATACAAAAAGTGTTTGGATAAATCAGGAAAATGTGATATACTAAAGTCTAATACAGTTGCTTAAGAAAGAAAAAGAAACTTCATTGGCCAGATTTTTTTTTAATTGAAAAAAAATTGTTGTTAAAATTTGCATACCAACAGTCTTTGGAAGCAAGGACATGGAAGGTTAACCCACTCCCCATATTGCCCATGGGATCCTTCTGGCTACTTCAGATTTCTAGCCAGAGGGCTGGGGAGGGAGGAAAGCTATTGGACACCTGAGGTTGTACCGAGTGGACTCCTCAAAAGTGGGTGTGCTTGTTCTGGTTTGTTGCTCCAAAGCTCTGTAATAAAGTTATTTTACTGGAAGGGTGTACATGGCATACATTGAATAATAAGACTAATGTACTGTATAATGGCAATGTGTATGTGTTCATTGTTGGGAAAAGGTGTATGAGTGAAAAGTGGAAGTTTCCTTTGTAGATTAAAAGAAGCCAAGAAGGGGAGAAGGAAAAAGAACAGAATGAGTTAACTGAGGAAAAATAGCTAGCAAGCTCAGTCCAAAGATAAGATGCTGGCACCATCCAAGGACACTGCCCACAGCTAAGACTTGGCTGATAGCCAAGAAAAGGGGGGCCTGAATGTGCCCAAGCAACTATGAGATCTGCAAAACACTGCCAAGCATTAATGAAATGTGTTAGGTTTCTTTTCTCACAGATAAAAGAAGTGCTACCCAAAGACCCTAGCAGCCCTGCCATTCATTGAAACAAGGAGACTGAGTCTACGTAAAGTCCATCAACGAAAGACTGCTTTGGCTCCACACTGGAAAGGCCCTTTCCAAGTCCTGTTAACCACCACCACTATGAAGTGCCAAGGACTACCTGCCTGGACCCATGCTTCTCACTGTAAAAAGACCCCTCCACCTCGGGAGGACTCTCCGACTGATGATAAGCCTATTTCTCCTTCTAGCTCTGCTGTGTCTTCTGGACAGCAGGAAAAAGAAAGAAAGAAAAAAAAGACAAGGTGAAGTGCTAGTAACCTCTCCCTTGTCCACTGATAGACCTACTGTGCCTCTGGATTTTTCTAGAAGAAGCAAAACCATTACAGGGTGATGTGCTAGTAACCTCTCCCCTGTATGATGCTAAACCACACTGTTTCAGGAAAAGAGAAGAAGGAACACTTGCTTCATTGAAACCACAAAGTCCAGGGATTCCTGACTACAAGAGACATTAAGAACTGACCCTGGTGAAGAAACAAAGAATTATACACTGGCAGGAAGAAACTTGTGGGACCCATGCTTGGGAACGTGGTATTGATTGGATTTTGGGGTTTATTCTACAGGCTGCGCCCTGTGTTTTGGATAAGTCCTTCAGCATGTATTGCCCTCCCTAATTGGATTTTAAATGATAAGTACCAAAGGCACCTTGTTGCCATTGCCCCTGCCATCTCCTCCATTACACTATTACCCCTGTAACACATCCAAATACAGACAATGCCATAGATTTGATAAAACCAATGACTAAGGCCTTCACACTTTAGTGATTTATTTAAATATTGTTTGAAAAATATATATTTTTAAGGTTCAGGATATCCCATATAAGCGAACAATTGAATGGATCAGTGGAGATAAAAGTATATGATATCACTACCAGTGAACCCCAAGAATTTATAATTGCTCACAGGGGGCTGCCATTAGATTAGCACAACAGAGGGCTTGGGTTATTTCCTCTAGAAAGAAGAGAGACTTGACCGGATCCCTTTGGGATGGGGCCAATAATGCAGCAGCAGTTTGGAATATTTTTAAGAACCAAGAACATGATGAGAAATTGGGGCAACTAGAGAAGGCCATTGGCCTTGTTTCTGGAGCACAACTAACCCAGGTACAGGCTGGAGTTGATGAGTTACATGTTATTTCCGCCCTTAGTTCAATGACCCAGAAGTTGCTGACAGAGATGGTATTGAATATCACTGAGGCTGGGAAGGCATTGCAGTGGGATCTAGCATGCTCAGAGATTCAGGATTTCTTGAATGACCAGCTAATGGCCATTCGGAATGATCTAGAGCACCAGGCTTGGCCCACTGCCCTTACAGATACATCAGGAGTACCATCTGATCTGTGGCCATGGAGACATACTTGGAAACTTTCTGGGTGGAAGTGTGGACGTTCTCAGTGCTCCTTCCAAGCATATGGACCGGTTCAGGGGGTGTGGGCTCCCACATACCGAATCCTGCCGGGTCCATGGGGAGGATGCATGCGGGATTGGGTAATTCACCGAGACATTTGGGAAATTAGACCTCCTGGTATGCCCAATCGATTTTTAGTCAGTGCTCCTGGGATTACATCTGACATTTGGATGGGGTTAGGGAGTCAATGGACATTTTGGCCGTTACAACCCCCACAGCTTCAGTGTATCCGTAAACTGAAGCCAGGAGAAGTTGTTACTCTTCATGACTACGTTTGCTGGGAGGGTAGGGGACAAGGAACTACCCTGACAGGACACTTATTTTTTTAAGCTAATGATAGCTGTGTGTATGTTAAAGCCACCACATTGCAAGACATACATTTTAATCTCATTACCACTGCAGACAATCATATTATTTACTGGCCTGCAGATAGAATTTTGCAAGTAGTCCTTAGGTTCCAGATACCCTTTAATTGGACTAGTTTAGTACTTGATCGATTTCAAAATTTGCTTTCACTGTTACCAGAGGTTCAGAAAATCTCTGAAGTACAAGGGCAAATTCACATGCTTCAAAATATGTATCAAGTTAAAAAGTATGCCTTTCAGACAGCTTATAGAGTATCCACCTTATGTACTAAGTATGATGTATTGTGTTATATGACTAAGATTGTACAACAACCCCATCATATTATCGCTATGGGAATGTTATTGCTTGTGTTGTGCAGGAGTATGTTATTGTTGTTGTAAAGGACGTAATAATAGTAATACCTTTCTTGTCCATGCTCATCATGCATTGTCATTACATCCAATCAAAACCCCTAAGGTTGAAGCATCTGATGTAGAATCTGAATTCCGAGATTTAATGCAAATAGAGATTTGAAAATGTTTGTTGTACTAGTAGTACAAAAGGGGGGGTTGTGGAAGCAGAGAAAGAACTGACAGGAAGGGGATGCAATACATGACAGTTCGTTAGCAAGAGTCAGGCTAACTGTAACCCTGATAACGCGAGATTTGTAGAAGCGAGGATTGTGTGAGGCGGGTGAGAAAGAACTGTGTAAGAAGTCATTATGACCTGGTATAGATAAGGTGTAGAAGACCTTGTGTAGATAAGGTATAGAAAATATTGTATGTTGGCAAGAGTCAAAACAAGTGAGGAAATGAGATATCAAGATGGCCTATGTATAAACAAAATGCAACTGTTGCTCATTATTGTCTGTAACAAAAGGTATAAATGCTTGCTGTAATTGTTTACCTGTTGAGAGACCTGCTTAGCTCTCTCCCTCTGCGCAATTGTGAGAGTTAATAAAGCATCTGACTTGCTATACCTAAACAAATAGTGAGAACTCTGTTTTTCTCCGACAGCTCTAATAAATTTGTTAGTCTCTAAGGTGCCACAAGTACTCCTATTTCAAAGACAGATGAATACAGAGATATCCTGTGTCTACAATTCATTTAAATGCCAGGATGTTCTTTTGATCTCTGAATTATCAGAATACAGCAGAGACAGGGATTGTTGATTACATTGTCGGCCCTACTCATACATACGTAAATACACAAAAACACAAACATGATCTCCCCACATCTTTTGAGGGTTATTTATTTTACAGGATGTTTAACCCTTTCTAGCCATGTGTCACACTAATATATTCAGGGTTGTGTTTACTGGATACTTTAGATCAGACACACTGTTGCACTCTGCATTTCTTTAGACAAGAACCCTACATTTAGGCCCAGACCCTCAGAGTTATTAGTCGGCTAATTCCCATTGAAATCAAAGGGAGTTCAACACCTAGATACCCATGAGGTTCCTGGTCTCTGTCACTACATATTTCAAGTCAATAACCTTGGTGAATACAAACATTACTATCTTCCATAATTACCTTGCAAGAAATGCCGTGAAGTATCCTGTTCTCCTCTGAACTGGCAGTGTCTAGGGTCACCATGTGTCTGGCTTTCGGGTCTTTAAATAGCCGTCCAGGGGGAATTTGTCAAAAGCTAAAAACGTCCAGGATTTCCCCCGGACGGCTATTTAAAGACCCAAAAGCGCTGACAGGGCAGCCGCGCTGGGGGAACCGCGGCAAGCCGGCGCCGCCACTCACCTTTTGGGGCAGCGCGCAGCTGAGAGCTCCCGGTGCGGTGGTGTCAGCCCACGGGGCCTCCAGCCTGGCCCGCAGGAGCCTGCAGAGCGCAGCTCTGCCCCTGCCCCGGCACACAGAGAGGCAGCAAGGAGGTCTCACTCCCCTGCGTGCTGCAGCGGGGCGGGCCCTGTAGACTCGGGCAGAGAGACCCACCTTGCCCCTGCCCCCCTCCCCTCAACCCAACCCAACCGTAGGAAGGAGCCAGAGGGACTGGGAGGGACCTGCCTGCAGGATGCTTCCTGGGAGCCACTCCAGGTAAGCACTGCTGGGCTCACCTGGCCCCCTGGCAGATCCCTCTGGGGGGGCTCCCCTCAGCCCCACTGCCCTGAGCCCCCACCCTAACCCTGTTCCCTCAGCCTCCCCCGCAGTCCCCCCTGTGCTCCCCACTCTCAATCTACTGCCCTCAGCCCCCCTGACCCTGTTCCCTCTGCCTCCCCCACAGCCCCTCCCTACCCCCGATCATCTCACCCTGCATGGATGTGGAAATCTGTCCCGGATTCCAAGCTGTCGTTAGCCCCTGGGGCAAAAAATCAGCAGAGGTTTCCAAAGGGAAGTTTGCAGCCTTTGCTCAGACCCAAACATTTTCACTTTAAAAAAAAAAAAAAAAAAACCCAAACCCATCCTGACACCTCTGCTCTGTCCAGATTTGCTGTTATCCCTGTTGAGGCCAAAGTGGTTTGAAAAATTAAAAACCCATGACACCATTGTGTTGCTTCCCCCTGTGTTGCTCGTTAATCTGATGGACCTGCCGATAATGAATAAAGATGAATGCCCTGGGAGCAATGTGTCAGGCAGACAGTTTGTCAAGTAGGAAAGTGAATGCTGAAGCCCTCACAAAATGCAGAGGCTTTTCTTAACCTGAGAACTGAAAAAGAGCCAGATCCCCGGCATGGGTTTGAAAGTGACAAGAGCCTAGCGACTGACCAGAGCAGCATCAGGTTTGAAGTGACGAGGAGGGTCTGTGTCATGAAGTCTGCATTTCCACTGAGGACTCTTCCATCGCCAGGGGAGCGCTGGCGCAGGTCTGCCGCCCGGCACAGCAATGCGGAGAGGTGCCAGTGTAGACCCAACCCACTGCCCTCAGCCCCCGTCCTGACCCTGTTCCCTCAGCCTCCCCCGCAGTTCCCCCGTACCTCCCACCCAGAACTCACTGCCCTCAGCCTCCCCCGCAGTCCCCCCGTACCTCCCACCCCGAACCCACTGCCCTCAGTCCCCGCCCTGACCCTGTTCCCTCAGCCTCCCCCGCAGTCCCCCCGTACCTCCCACCCAGAACTCACTGCCCTCAGTCCCTGCCCCCGGTTCCAACAGCCTCCCACACAGTCCCCCTGCTCCCCACAACCCACTGCCCTCAGCCTTGCCCTACCCCAAATCTCTTCTTCAGCCTCCCCCATCATCCCACCCCCTCACTCCCCCTGCTGTCCCACCCCCTCAACTTCCCCCCATTCCAGTCCTGCTCCCCTCTGTCTCATCCCCTCCAGACCCTGTCCCTCTCCCCAACCCTCCCCCACCCCACTCTACACAGCTCTCTCTACCCTGTCCCATTCATGCTCCCCTCAGCCCCTACCCTACTCCCCCCATCCCAGTCCTGTCCCACTCAGTTCCTCCACCCTGCTTCCCCCGGTCCATCCCCACACACCCACCGACTCCCTCAACCTCCCTCCCCCCAATCCCACTGCCTGGACCCACCCCCATCCCACTCAGGACATGCATGAAAAAGAAGCAATGGGCTTAAATTGTAGCAAGGGAGATTTAGGTTAGACATTAGGAAAAACTTCCTAACTGTAAAGGTAGTTAAGCACTGGACAAATTACCTAGAGAGGTTATGGAATAGCAGTCATTGGAGTTTAAGAGGTTAGACAAACACCTGTCAAGGACGGTCTAGTTGTTACTACTCAGTCCTGCCTCAGTGCAGGGGTTTGACTAGATGACCTGTTGATGTCCCTTCCAGTCCTACATTTCTGTGATTCGGGGGGGGGGGGGGGGGAAGATAGCTCAGTGGTTTGAGCATTGGCCTGCCTAGTAGTAGTGGCACACAGTTCTCTGACATGCAGGTTTATAAAATTGTAGTTAATATACAGTTTAGAGCATAGCAATTGTAAAGCTCTGCATGTTCAGATCAACTGAGCTGAAAATTGTGATCTTGTATTCAAAACTATTAAGATGTGGGCTGAAATAAAATCAGCCTGAATTGCTCAACAATATCAATGGAATCAGCATTGCGCTGCTCTATATTGTAAAACATTACAGTGAAATCTTGCAAATATTCCATAGCACGCCGCCTTGCCCAAGTGGTAACTAAGCATAACATCTTCCTGTTCCAACATTCTTAACTTGTATCCCTCCTAGAAGTTGTTTTTTTTCAAACACTGAATGCTGCTAAATTACGAGTTTTAACAGGTTTTTTTTTTTCTTTTAAACCACAGCACTGAATGTTATTCTAAAATTGTTTTCCAAATATTCTTAAACTCCCAGTTTATCCCCCGCTGATGTTCATTGTGAAAAGTATTGCAGGTCTAATAATAATATTTGGCACTTTTGTAATTCACTGTCCAACATGTGTTTTGTGCCCTCCTCTGGTGGATTTTTAGAGGATAACTGTATAGCTACCAGCTATGGGAGTTATATCTTGAACTCAAGTAGCAGAAGCTCATGCTTTTAAGTCTGGATGGCTCGGACTTTGGTGACTAGCTATGATGGAGGTTGCTACACTTATAATCCCTTTAATCAGAAGTTCTGAATATGCTTTGTTATAGGCAGAACTAGCCTATAGTTAAGCAACTGAAAATTTAGAATGGGAAGTGTTGAAATGTTGGGAAGCCTTATAATTTTGCCAATCTGGAACGAACATCCCATCTGAGGGATGGGGGCGGGGAGAGAGGACAGTGAGGCAGGACCAGGAAACTGGGACAAGGAATCCAGAGTGGTAGTGGGGTCAGTTGAAATCAGATGAGGAGCTGGGACGGGTTAGACAGCAATAGGAAAGACATAGACTGGAGGGGACGGGGAAGAAGGGTCTTTGACTACTAAAGACCACTCCGTTCTCCGAACATTTGATTTGCAGTAAGCAGGGGAGGGGGAGGAACGGGGGTGGAGCGTTCAGGGGAGGGGGCGGAGTCGGGGCGGGGGCTTTGGGGAAGGGGCAGAGTTGGGGTGGGGAAGGGGTGGAGTTGGGGCAGGGCCGGGGGCGGAGAAGGGGCGGAGTTGGGGTGGGGCGGGGCCGGGCCGGGGCCCCTTGGAGTGTCCTCTTTTTCCAGGACTGCAATATGGTAACCCTAGTAGTGTCCAAACCATGGGCTTTATTCAAGAAAAAGAGACGTCCTGCCTCTTATGCTCCTGTCACCCAGTAAAAAGGCAACACCTGAGCAGCAATCCCTTGCGGCTGAAACCTTCTCCTTGACTCTAGCCCTTGGGAGAACCAGGCAGCATGTCTGAACAGTCTGCGCCCCCTCCAAGCACTTACACACCATCCTACAGCCGCTGAGAAGGCACAGCCTGCGCCTCACCAATCTGAGCCGATCTCTTTTACTCCAACCTAAACATGGACCAGAATTCAGCCAGAGGATAGCGCTGCAATCAGAGTCTTCACACAGGCTCCTTCTAGTAGGTAATGGAGTATAAACAGAACAGAGAGTTTTGTGAACAGCTCCTGCAGAAGAGATCTTGGTGTCAATGTTTTATCTGATGGATGTGGAGAGGAAGCCAGTGGGGACAAGCCACTTGGGTGAGCTTTCAGGAAGTAATTACAGTGTTGTATTACATTGTGGAAGAGGAGAGTTTGGTTTTTTAGGTAGCAATTTATACCTTCCTGCACTTTATTTTAGCCATGTTCTGTTGCAGGTTCATGAGCTAGAATGCCTGGAAAATCTTGAGAAAGAATGAGGGGTCTTGCTACACAGACTTTATCCAAAGTTTTGCAGTCCTAGTTTGCACCGGAAAAGTAAAATGTGAACCCTGAATTTGTAAAATACATTTTATGACGGAACCTTTGCCTTTGATCTCTGTAAATATTCCTATGATAAGATTACTTTTAAATCGTATCACAATTTATAAATTGCCCTGTGGAAAGCTGCAGAAATGAAATGAAATGCCCCCTCAAACATAAATGCCAAATAAAATCCCATCTTCGTAATTTGGGTTTTGTTCATCGAAGGCCAATCAAATAGGCACCTACTTGTAGCCTTTTAACTATGGCATAAAAATAAGTCAAGATCTGAGCACAACACAGAAAGTGAGGGCCTACCATCAATGTACATAATAGCATTATCATAGTTTCTAGCCCATTCCTTTCCCCAAATTGTTAACCACTAGAGCACCTGACCTAGGGATGTGATGGACCTGAAATGTATAAATCAAAACGAGCCGTCTCTTTCTAAATACCCTGGTCTAACTCAGTCCAAAGTTATGGGTTTGAAGCATCAATGATCAGGTGAAATTCTCTAGCTTGCTATGTGGGAGGTCAGGATAGATTATCAGAATGGCCCCATCAGGTCTTAAAGGTTATTAATCTATTATGTAGCCTAATATTGTTTGGCATTTTGACTACTGCTGGCATCTCCATTGAGCTACCCACAATGACATTCACCCAAGCCGATTTCTAAAGTGGCTACAGTTAATTTACAACAAAGAAGTGATTGTACAAGTTAGGCCGATGAACTTCTTGTGATAAATAAAAATAACTTAGCTGGAGAAAACAAGAACTGAAGATGAACGACAGCCATTTAGGAGAGATACAAAAGGAGAAGAAAAACAAGTATGCTAGATTGGGAATGGCTTGATGACAAAAGGGCCAGGTTACTTAGAGACGACATCAAAATATATCAAGCAGATCGAAAGGCAAAACCTGTTACTGTCCAAAACCAAGCTAAATGGAGAATTAGAGCGAACAGCTGATAAACCAGACAGCCAGGGAGTGGGTGAGAGAATTCCAATATGGCTGAAAGCATGACGTGAGGTAGAAATGGGGAACGTTATCAAAAAAATAACTGAAAAAAGGATTAAAGAGGGAAGTTAGTGGATAAAAGCTAATTTTTGCCTGTATTCAGAACCCAGACCATACAGCTGAGCTACTGTGAATGAGCGCTCACTTACGGGGAAACGATGGTTTAAGTTAAATGTGCATGTGTAAGTAATTGCACAAGAGTCCCTCCAGTTACCATGCGCCATTACCACACTGACGTTCACACCCCCTTCACTTTTATTATCCAAAATTTTTGAATGAGCAGTACAGAGATGTCTTCCTATCTATTGCAGGTTGACTCTGCTGTCCGAGGCCCCAGTGCAAGTCGGGAGTCACTCACGGGCCTCAAACAGAGTGACTATGGGTTTACACTAGTCAGTGACCTCTTTATCTGGTTTTAGAATCTTACACTTTAAAATACTCAGCTGGAGCATACAGAGTCAACTCTGCTCCGAGAGCGAACGGAGAGAGATAGAGTCCAGGTAAGAGTGCAGAGGCCGGGTGCAATGGAGTGGCGTTGGGAGAGAAGGTTACTGACCCCTCGGAAGGACAGGCCTCCAACAGAAGGCGGTTGGGACTCTCTGGACTGGGATGCACTTGCACTGTATTATTCAATATGGATAATTTTTTCTCTTTGTCAATGAAGTTTAATTCTATAACTGACAGTAAACTTGGAATCAAGAGCCATCTTACAAAACTTTCCTCAGAGTACTGTTATTTGTCTGTAAAACTAAAGCATTTTTAAATAAAATTATAGTAAAAAACATGCTAGAAGATTAATGGGTAGACCCCAGTCGTCGCGGGTGGGATCAAACCTGGGATCTCTGTAGCTTAGTGTATGAGCCTCTACTGTAGGAGTTAAAAGCCAAGACTGGCTAATCTGCTAAAACTGTAGCAGATTTATTAATCTCTAAGTGGCCTCAGTACCACTAGAGGGGACAGAGCACGAGGAGGTGTGTGGGTTACATCTGCAGCAGGAATGTACTATCAGCGAGCCAAATTCTGCTCTCCCCCAATTCAGCATATCCACAAATATTGAACTGGTTGAATCTGCTGAGTTAATTACTTAGACACGCACAATTTCTAAGTACCATTATCCTATCCAGCTAGTGAAATTAATATTTTTCCAGTCTGATCAGTATCTAAGTTTTGTGCAATTGTCTCCAATGTTCCATTCTTTCCAAAATATAAAGTGATTTGAAATTGTGAAGCTCTATTTTATCCAAAGCAGTTGTCCATATTTCTCGTGCTGTAAGGTTACAAAGCAAAGTTTTGTCATTACCTAGGCTACAGAAATACAGCTCTATTCACAAACGGATAGGCTTCCCCAGAGCCTGACTTTGATAGTAATGTTTAGAAAAACAAAACTTGTATTCATGCTTACCTGAAAATCTCTTCAGTTCAAGAAGCCAGGTGTGCAGCTACAGCAGAAACATTCAGTCTGCTTGTAGGTTTAAGGGCAAATTCAGAACTCTCACGTGCTCCAGCATCACTCCAAGATACAGGACAGCCTATTATAATATATACCAATTGAAATTAAACTGTGTGTGTCAGTTCCGGAATAAATGAAGTTCTTTCTATGATGTACTCTCTTGGCTTTTGTACCCTATGTGGTCATCTGCTTTCTAAGGTCCCAGTCTTACAAACTACTCCACATTGGCTGAGGTCAGTGTCTGTGCAGCACCCCTTTCACTTTAATGGAATCCACCTGTGCACACAACCTTGCCGGCTAGGGGCCTAACTGGCTGCATTCAGTCATTTGCAGTTGGTCTCCCAGTTATCAGCGAGGTTGTGCTGTGAGGACTGCCAGAATCCAGCCCTCTACTGACACGTTCCCAGAGATAGCCTCAGGCTTAGAAAAGATCAAACAAATCTCCCCAGCAGAGATGTCCAGAGAGAAAACACCATCAGCCCCTCACACACATACACAGCATCAACTCCCTACTAACCCCCCCCCCGACACCCCATTGGCTCCCCTCTAAACCCCCCCAGCCCCAACCCCCCGCAGTACATGGGCCAAGAGAACTCTGTAAAGTGTGAACATCCAGTATCAACACCACAATACAAACCATCAGCTCCCCTCCAACACCGCCCGAACTCCCTACACACCCCATCAGCTCCACTCCAACTCCCCCCAGTCCCCAACACACCCCATCAGCTCCCCTCCAATACCCCCGAGTCCCCCACATCCTATCAGCTTCCCTCCAACACCCCCCAAACCCAAAAAACCCGCAGTACATGGGCCAAGAGAACACTGTAAAGTGTGAACATCCAGCATCAACCACACACAAACCCACCATCAGCTCCCTTCCAGCACTCCCCAATCCTCCCCTGCACCCATCAGCTCCTCTCCAATTCCCCCCAGAAACACACACACCATCAGCATTCCTCTAACACCCAATTGAACCTCCAACACCCCATCAGCTCCCTTCTAACACCTACACACACATATACAGCATCAACTCCGCACTAATGCCCTCCAAACCCCTTCACCCACACCATCAGCTCCCCTCTAGCCCCCCGCCCCCCATGCACACATGAATTCACATCTGTGCTTCCCCTTCTGCAAGACTCGGGGCCTTCCTCTTCCACCAGCTCAGACCTGGAGAGACCCACCTAACCACAGGACCCTGAGCTCTCCCTGTAGTCAGGACGGACAGACAGACACTTTGCTCCCAAGATTAGCAGTAAAGTGTCTCCAAATAAGCACTGAGAGCCAGAAGAAACAAGCCCCAAACTTCAGCACTTCCTAAGCCTTTTTAGTTACACTAACTAACCAGCTGAACTCCCTTACCTAAAGGGCCTATTTGATTACTGATAAAGTCTTACATGGATATGAGAAACCTGCTCTCCTTGCACAGTACAGTCAGGAGACAAAGGAGCAGGAAGAAGAGGGTGTATGTCAGGAAGGGGAAGTTTCAAGTCCAGTGATTTAAGTTCAGGTCTGTGATTTCAGACTTCACAAGTTCTAGCACTTTGAGATCTACTCAGGAAAAACACTATATAAGAACTAGGTATTATTACTCTTAACTCCACTGTGACCATGCTGTTCTCTTTGACTATCAGTTCTTCCCCTCTGAAAGATAAAGATAAAAATACTACTACTTATTTACCGTACTAACCTATAAACAAGTGCTCTAGTAAAGCTATTCCTTTCTTAGTCATCCTCACTATGCTGCAAGAGTCCCCTTTTATATACATTTTCCCCAGCATGCCTTTGTGGGGGCTGGCCCCTTAAATTGGCACAACCCAACAGCTGCAGGCTTGCAGGATAGGTTTTGCAAGTAGTAGCATTTCCTGGCTCTTTCAGCTGGTAAGTACCTACTATTATTTTTTCCTTTGGTTTGCTAAGAAGCTGGTTAGTTATCCTGCTTTCCTGCCTCCTAGAAGTTCTGAGGCTCAGTTAGTTATACCTGAAAAGAGCTGTTACAATGTAGCTAGTAAATAATTAGGAAAGTCAAATGATAGTATCACCCTGAGAGGAAGTAAAAGTTTACCTCAAAATAAACAGGTGTGTCAGACTATGCTAGTAAAGCTCCTCCCTCCCAATCCCTGCAGACTGTCTGGGAAGGTTACTTCCCTTATAATTAAAAAATGGTGGTCTGGCTGACTAGCCCATCCTATGGGCCGTGGGGAGTGTAAGGGCACAGAGCTGGTCAGGGTGTGCTGCTGGTTCCCTGAAGGTGATAACAAGGTATATGTAAGGGGGGGTGGCTTCCTTTTGAGGGCTCTGGTCTTCTCTCCCAGAGGTACAGAGCAGAGGGAAAAACCATTGTTAGCATGGTGTGGCTGACTGTGATGGAGACTGGTACTCCCAGAACAACCCTTGATATAGTAAAGTTCTGGGCAGCAAAGATGGTATCCTAACTGGTTTTACTGTAATATCCTTCCTCTGTAACAATCAAGCCCAATGGGCTATGCGGGTGTTGGAAACTTGCCCATCTTTAATCCGATTAGATAGCAGAAACTAAAGGGGTGTGTGCGATGAGCGTAATACGATCAGGCTGAGGCCAATTACAAAAGCAAAATGCTGTATGGCCCAACTAGTAGCTAGTAAGTACGTCTCACAGTTGTGATGGGGCAACAGTCTCTACTGATACCCAAGTATCTCCATTATGGCACCTAGTTCTACGTTTAGGTGCTGAAACTGGCACTTGGACCCCTCCATTAGCACTGTGGTGCCCAAGATCAACCACTGTCTCTGTGCCTTGTGATCTCTAGGCCCTGTGCTGCATGCTATGATGAGAGCGCTGCTATTTCTGTGAGTCTGTTTGTTCCTCATTGATACTATAAGTGAGACCATGGTTTATCAGCATAGGCAGCAAACTAAAGCCAGTGCATGGCAGAATTCTGAAATAGAAACTAGTAATAAAGAGAAGCTGGTTCATGCAGCAAACGGCTTTTCATTTCACAATATTTGTTAATGTGCTGACCTCGCAGCCAGCCTCCTATCATCCACAGGAAAAAGTGTAATTCTGTGGTAACCATAATTCTGAGCACAAATTACAGGCCTGACAATAGTGGAAAGCAAACATCCTATTACAAGGGTTTGTTTTCAGTGCTAAAATAATGGTGTATTTTAACAGTTGGCCAACAATAAAGAAGTCTGAATGCCAAAATCATTTTAGCAGAAAGGTACACAGGGAAGGGGCAGACAAGAAGTGTATTTGCTTTTTGAAAAGAAAAAGGCTGCACTGTTCCTGGAAAACTTCATTATCAGGCAGAGGCATCTTATAGGCCAATCTATCACTGTTCTGAATGTGCTCAAATTCAGAGCAGATTAAGCTAGGTAGAACCTCAATATGCCTCTTTCCACAAATTACCTCTTGCTGGGCTAATTAGCCTTACTTAGGGCTTGTCTACATGAGGAAATTGACTGGCACAGCTACAGTGGAATAACCTAATAATAATAATAATTCGGCTATAGCTATGCCAGTCAGTTTTTCCCATGTAGGCAAACCCAAAGAGAATGATGCACTCTTCTAAATTAAAGTGAATTATAGTTCTATAATGTATCTTACCAGCATCTCTTGCCATATTAAACCTGCTTTTAATATGCTTGTTTCAAATCTCTTTATATTGAACAGTTAATTTCTAATAAGTAGTCAATTAGGAAATAGCAAACAATAAACACTTTGAAATTAGTCATAAATTCTTCACACAACAAATCATCCTCTAAAGGAAAACAATCATTGTGATCCTTTAGAACTCACCAGTGAACTTGGGCATGTGCTTCCTGCAGGAAAGATTTGAGCTTGGTGCATCTCCTTTCCAGAGTCAAGCACAGGGCTTTACTGCAGGGCTGTTTCGCACACGGCAAATACTCTTAAGAATAAAATGGTGGCTCCCTCATGCATGTGCATTATGATAGTCTTTAATTACATGATCACATTCTATGTCTTCCACAGGATTGCTGCTTCATTTAGTGTACAGCATGGGTAGCTATTTAGTAATTCCTTGTGTGCTTTCAGCATGAATTCAGTGTTTGTGATGAATTAAACTATTTTCACAACACCCTTTGAGATGAGTTGTTATCCCAATTTACATGCAGGGAACAGAGGCATGAATTAAAGACAGTGTTTAAAAAGTGCAAACTAATTTTGGGTGCCTCCTTCAAAAGCCAAAGGGCCTGAGTGTTCTTTATTTTTATGTTTTGAGTATGTAAATTTCATATGTTCAGAGCTCAGCTTCCATTGACCTCAGTTATTGCTGAGCATTCCCAGCTACTCTGATGATCAGATCCCAGGTATCTCCTGCTGGACACCCAGATAATGAGCACACAATTAGTGATCACTCATGCTGTTTGGTTTAAGAGATTTGCCCAGCATCACATAGAAACTCTGTGGCAGAGGCAGGAATAGAATCCAGTTTTCTAGGGCAGCATTCAACTGCCTTAACCATGAGAACTATCTTTTTTTTTTTTTTTTTTTTTTTCCTTCCTGTTGTCCTCAACATCATTCACTTACACACCTTCCAACTTCTGCAACAAATGAGGCAGGGTCCTGCAGACAACAGCCTCCTTCACTACACAGCCCTGATTCATCCCCGGGGCGTGTCCAGCCTGTGTACTGAATGAGGCTGGTTCCTGTGGAAAATAATTAAGGACTAACATAACGCATACGCACAAGTGGGCTCAATTAGGGTTGCATGGGCAGCCTTAATTTTGGCATTTCCTAACTTTTGAGTGGTTGGCTTTGTGACCATAATGTTCGTTTAATATATTTTATTAACTCCTTAAATTAAAAAAAATTACCATGCAGAACTATATTGACCTTCCCCGCGCAGGTCATCATCAAGGGTCAGATCTTTAGATTCACAGCACAGGCCTCTGCCATCAGAACTAATTGTGTAACTGGTAGCAATAGAAAGCTGTTATCCACATGGACCTGCCAGTACAGGGGAATGAGATGCAGGCTTTGCCAGTGGATTTCACAGCTGTTTGCTGACTGCAGAGGAATGAGGAGACTTGGGACTCCTGAGTTCAGTTCCAGGTTCTGTAGGGAAGCTACAGATTGTGTCCCCTAACTTCTGCCCTCTGGTGCTCTGCTCCTGCCCTTCCCCACCCACTTCTTCCTCCCTCCATCTTCTGTCCTCCTGACTCCTGTTCCTCTCCCCTCTGCATTCAAGTGGAGTCACTCAGTTCCCTCCTTCTCCTCCCAGCACTCTCTTCAGGAAAATCTCCCACTGACTTCAGTGCTTATAAACCTGTTTAAGCTATCTGTGTATGAAAGGTCATATAGACACATAAGATCATTCTCATTAAATAGCATGAGTCCTGACTTCATGACAGTAGCTGAAACTATTTTAAAGCCTCTAAATCAAAACTTCACAGGTTACTGTCTCTAGGTGTAAAAATGCAGATATCAGGATATACAAGATGTTTGTATCTGCAGTAATGTGTGGATGACTGTCAGAAACACTAATCCTTTCTCTAAATAAGTCTCTCTTGCTTTAGGGCTGAAATATTACAATAAAATTAATCAAAATAGTTTCTGTCCCTTTTAATGGGGGGAAAAACCACTATAAAAACAGTTTGACTCAGTCATTTAAAAGTTTCAATAGAGTGTTTAAAACTAGATATTGGTCTTTCCCAGTTTCAAATCACATCTTAAACCAATTCAGTAATGTGTGGCACATGAAAGCTTAAATTAATGGGCAATATTCCAAGAAAAATGCCCAATCCTATAAGCGGCTCTATGTAATAGGAACAACAAGAGACAGAATGAAGTAGCAGGCTGTTGCTGTTAACATAAAAATGTTAAATTTATGTTGTAAATTGACTGGCTTAAGATCTAGCCAAGCTGATGAAGTAGGACTGGATTTCTCAGTGCATTATATAAATCTGGGGCTCACTCCAGCATGTCTGAATAGAACTTCTTGTCCCTGGCCATGGGATCTAAGCAACTCCAGCCCCCATTGTGATAGATCAATATAAACCTCCATACCCACTCGGAACGAATTCCAGTGTGTCTTTTCTCCACTCCCATTAAAGTAACATATATATATATAGACAGAACTCCAGTTTCAGAACAAACAGCCACAGGAACAAGTAAAGACGCTGTGTCATCTCTTTCATTGCTAGCAACTCCCATGGATTTCCTTGGAAAATGAGAGCAGAATGTGTCTATCATGTACAAATCCGTCCCATGTACAGAATGGAGGGACCTGAAATTCATTAGGTGATATTCATGCTGAAACAAATAGCTTAAATGGAATGAACATACAACTGTACAAGGACAGAACCCTACAGATGCTCTCTGCTGCATGCCATTCCAAAAACAGCAACACATTGCTATTGATTCCTAGTGCCTGAGGATCAGCTGTGCTAGTGCTTAAAATAAGGGCAAAGGCAAACTAAATAGCATTGGTGCTATGCTGTCATTGACCTTCTTCCGTCGATGGATTTGAATAATTACCCCGAAAGCCAGCAAAATGCACACAGGGTGGGGCTTCCTGAGTAGGGCTGGATTTCAGTGGTGTCCGGCTGTGAGTCTCAAGACTAAGAATCTCCTTTAAGAAAAGAACAGATACAACACTTCCTTTTGAACTAACAGCTTAAAGACCATTACACATGAACACTGGTTGCAGAGATAGTATGGTAGGCCATCATGCATCCTTTCCAGTCAACAACCACTGAACTGCATGCAAAATACCTCCAACTCTTGAGTTGGGAGCATAACAATTAGTACAACCAATTAAAACTACAGGCCAAACTGGCTTCCTGTGAGCTTCCTCCCCCCCCACACACACACACATGCAGCTGATGCCAGAATATCACTCTTTATGTACTCTGAATTTATAACCCTCTACAGAGCCCTGTTGCAGACCTGAATTCATGACCATCGTAGGGGAACAAGAAGTCCTGAATGTCAGATCCACAAATAACTATAAAATCCTTAGACTTGTAGTTTGACTATAAACTCTCTGAGGCAGGGGCAATCTCTTTGGTATATATCTGTACTGTACCCTACATAATGCGGGGCTAGGGCCTCTAAGCACTGCTGTGACACACATAAAGTCACAAACCAATACTTTGTTTGACATTAGTTAGGGCTGTTTTAATCAAACTAAACCATGGAAAACTTGAAAATACAAAGTTAAGGATTGAATGATTGCAAAATCAAGCGCACTCAAGTTAAGAAATGCCCCAGTTAATATTTCCTATGTAACCTTAATTCAGCCTCCTTGTGGATACGCATTATGCTACAGTCTTTAATTACATACAGAGATGGCAAGCTTGGATTTAAGTGACTTGCACAGCATCTGATAGAAATTCTGTATCCCTACCTCTGCCACAGCCCAATTCTCTAGGGGGGGCATTCGGCTAGCTGTATACATCTGTGGAAACATAGCATGGGATCATGTAGTTACAGACTGTATCATAATGCAAGTGCACAGGGAGCCTTAATTCTGGTATTTCGTAAATGTTGTGTTGGACTTTGCAATGTGTGGAAAGAGACGACTAAAGGAGTATGAAAGAAGTCTATAAAATCATGACTGGTGTGGAGAAAGTAAATAAGGAAGTGTTGTTTACTCCTTCTCATAACACACGAACTAGGAGTCACCAAATGAAATGAATAGGCAGCAGGTTTAAAACAAACACAAGGAAGTATTTTTGCACACAACGCACAGTCAGCCTGTGGAACTCTTTGCCAGAGAATGTTGTGAAGGCCAAGACTATAACAGGGTTCAAAAAAGAATTAGATAAGTTCATGGAGGATAGGTCCATCAATGGCTGTTAGCCAGGATGGAAAGGGATGGTGTCCCTAGCCTGTTTGCCAGAAACTGTGAATGGGTGACATGGGATGGATCATTTGGTGATTACCTGTTCTGTTCATTCCCTCTGGGGCACCTGGCATTGGCCACTGTCAGTAGACCGGATACTGGGCTAGATGGATCTTTGGTCTGACTCAGTATGGCCGGTCTTACGTGTATTATCCTAGGCTTTCAAAAAACAAACTGAGAACTCTGTTTATTCAATCATATGGCATCATATTGACACTGGCATGGATCATCAGTAAGGGTTGCAATCTTTAGATCTACTTGAACTAATGGAGTAACTGATAGTAGACTGTCCTCCTCAGTGGACCAGCACTAGAGGGAGATGATTCATTTTGTGAATGGGTTTCACAGATCTTTTCTCTCAGAGGAATGGTGATACTCAAACCTTGGCCTCCATTCCCAGCTCTCCAGGGCAGTGTGCTCTAGGGGGCAAAACTCTTCTGCCCATTCCCTCCACCCCAAAGTGTCACCTTTCTGCCCTGTTCTCTCCATGTCCTGGTCCTATCTCTTCTCCACTCTGGCTCTTCATCTAACCCATTTCCTCATCTAGACAATCCCAGTCTCCACTCAACAGGCTTCTCATCCCTGTCTCCCTGCTCAGTTTCCACCCCCAGCTCCTTGTCCCAGTCTCTGCACAGCCAGTCCCAGTTCCCCCAGGCTTCTCATCAGATCTTCCCCCTGTCCAATGGGTCTCCGTCCCAGTTTCCTTCCCGGACAGTCAGTCTTCCACCCAGTCTCTCCACACTTCCCCTTCCAAACTTTGTCCACCCAGTCCCACCCCCATCCCAACTCCCAGTCTTTCCCTCCCTACCTTCCCACCAGAGCCCCCAGTCCAGTGTCTCCCCCCCCACCCCCGCTATTTGTCCTAATCTATTTCCTATTCTCCCTGCAATCCAGCTTTTCTCCCTCTCCATTTGAATCAAGCAGCTGCCTCCTCCATGCCACCTGGGCCCAGCAGGGGGGCATTTAGTGCTTAGGAGAGAAGCTCCCTGCTCTCAGTTCAGGTCTCCAGACCCCAGCACAACCTGCAGCAGCTCAGAGCTGCAATTACAGGGAAAGTCCTACACAGCCTCAGGCTGGAGCATGCCCAGTGCATGCAAAATCTTTCTTTGGGAATTTAACTGGCAAACTTTAAAGTCTGTAATGAGTATGTGTGAACTGCAACTTGGAGCATGTCTACACTGGCAGAGTTACAGCGCCGGCAGGTACAGCGCCGCTCAGAGAGCGCTGAAGGGAAACCGCTGTTGTGTGTTCACACTGTCAGCTA
Organism: Malaclemys terrapin pileata; assembly: GCF_027887155.1. Lineage (NCBI taxonomy): Eukaryota > Metazoa > Chordata > Testudines > Emydidae > Malaclemys > Malaclemys terrapin. Next base: position 1,236,928 of record NC_071513.1, on the reverse strand, counting down.
CCTGTGCAATAACATATTCGCATTTGCAGCGGTATTCAGAGTGGTGCATTCTGGGCAGCTATCCCACAGAGCATCTCTTCCTCTTCTGCCGCTAAGAGTTGGGAAGGCAGAGGGGGGTCACGGGGCATCCTGGGTCCTGTCCCAATGACCTGTGATGCATTGCTTCACATCCCAGCAATCCCTGTGCTTCCGTCCACATTTGGTGCCTTCTTTCAACGGTTTGTGTACTGCATGCCTTGTCTCTTCGGGCTGCAGGAATGTATCCCGAACCGTTGACCAGTATGCTGTTCACTCTGACCAACATATCCTGAGTGGCAGTGGAGTTATTCCTTAAACTACAAAGGCAAGAGGAGTGCGACCTTGATCTCACCAAGCGTAGTAGCTATGACATGAGCTTGCTTGTCATTCATAGAGGTGCTGACTACAGTGGAATGCTGCTTTTGGGCTTGGGAAAACAAGCACTGACTGGTGGGATCACATCATGATGTACGCCTGGGATGACGAGCAGTGGCTGCGGAACTTTCGGATGAGGAAAACCACATTCAGGGGACTGTGAGCTCGCCCCAGCCCTGCAGTGCAAGGACACAAGAATGAGAACTGCCCTGGTGTTGGAGAAGCACGTGGTGATTGCACTGTGGAATCTGGCTACTCCAGATTACTACCAATTGGTCGCTAATTAGTTTGGAGTGTGAAAGTCTACCGTTGGACTCGTGTTGACGGAAGTGTGCAGGGCCATTAATCGTATCTTGCTTTGAAAGACTTTGCACAAATGGGCTTCCCTAACTGCGGAGAGATGATGGATGGCACGCATATTCCAATTCTGGCACCACACCACCTAGCCACTGAGTACATTAATCAGAAGGGGTATTTCTCAATGGTTGTCCAGGCACTTGTGGATCACCATGGGCATTTCACAGACCTTGACACAGGCTGGTCCAGAAAGGTGCATGACGCATGCATTTTTCGGAACACTGGCCTGTTCAGGAAGCTGCAAGCAGGGACCAGAAGATCATCGTAGGGGAAGTCAAAATGCCCATTGTGATCCTGGGAGACCCCACCTACCCCTTAATGCCATGGTTTATGAAGCCATGCACGGGGCAACTTGACAGCAGCAAGGAGCGGTTCAACAGGCTAAGCAAGGGCAGGATGACTGAGTGTGCTTTTGGCCGTTTAAAAGCCGGCTGGCGCTGCCTCTATGGGAAGCTGGATCTGGCTGATAAGCATAGGAATATGGTCATAGCTGCATGCTGTGCACTCCATAATATTTGTGAAGGGAAGGGTGAAAGCTTCACTCAGGGTTGGACCACAGAGGCTCAGTGCCTGGAGACTGAGTTCAAACAGCCAGAGACCAGGGCTATTAGAGGGGCACAGTGGAGGGCCATAAGGATCAGGGATGCCTTGAAGCTGAAAGCCACTGATATTTGTTGATCTGCTTGGGAGTGCAGTGCTTGTAATGCTAGGAGGTGATTGGTGCACATGATGCAATATGTGGATTAACATAATTGTATGTTGCTTTGCAGTGCTCTTTTTGCTTTCAGTTAATAGAATAAAGATTGCCTCTCTCCTCCAGTTGTCTTTAATTAAAAGAATTGTTTTTTTTTGTTTTGCTTTCAAACCAGCAGCAGAGAGGGGTATGGGGGAACGGAAGGTCCCAGGAGGCGGTGGGGTCTCGGGACGGCTAAAGATTTGTGTATGTCCAGGGATCATATCCAACCTTCTCCTTTGGAGTACATTGCAGTAGATCCTGTACTTCAGCAGGGCCAAACTGCAGAGGGCTGGGTGAGTGCAGTGGGTAGTAGGAGTCCGCAGTGCTGGACTGTGAGGGGGGAGGAGTGGAATGCCGTGGGTATAGACTGGAGCCAGGAGGTTGATAAGAGTGTGTTGGTGATGTCTGTGGAGGCTCATGGGAAAGAGTTTTGTGACCAGGGCTGCAGGGAAGGGCAGGTGTGGAGCTGCTCAGTTTGAAGAGTTAGTATCACCTGGAGCATGTCTGTTTGGCGCTTCATAATCTTTAAGAGCTGCTCCGTGGCTTCATTCTGGCGTGCCACATTCTCCTTTTGGTCCCTCTTCTCGCTGTCCTGCCACTCCTTCAATTCCTGTTTCCCAGCGGCGGAGTGCATCATAACATGCAGAAAGTGCTCCTTAGTTCTTCTTGGCCGCTTTCTAATTCTGCACAGCCGTTCAGCCGCCAATAACAGAGGGGCCAGGGCAGAAGCCACAGTCTTGGAGAAAACCCTCCCGATAACAAAGAGGGAGGCTGGGCTAACAAGATCATCTTTGAAGTTTAAACACAACATTTTACAGAAGCAGTATTGTTTGTTTGCAACACAAACACTGATTCGGTGATTTAAAACACCACCAATACTCTCTCACCTGTCACTAACTGGCTGACCCCAGGCAAGCACACATGAGCCACAAGACCCCCCAAATGCTGAGTAGCTGCAGGGGCAGAGGAAATCACTCTTCCTGGACCCTGCTGTACACTGGGCATGGGGCTCTTGGGGGGGAGAGCCAGCACTGTAGGGGGGCCTGATAATCATTCCTGTCCCCCCACTTTCCACAGGCTGTGATCATTATGGAAGATCTCTCACGCTGAGGGTGAGCAGGGAATCAAAGGAGGGTTTTCTCCAAGACTGCGGCTTCTGCCCTGGCCCCTATGCAGCTCTCCTCTGTGCAGCAATGGTGTCTCTTTCTCTTTCTCTCTTCTGCCCCCCCCCCACCACTCCCCCCGTGGTGGCATCTGAAAGTTACCGTTAATGGGGCAAGAAACAAAGCAGCTCTGTTGAAGAACCTGCAGCAGCAGATTACCCAGTATCTTCACAAGTGTTTCCTGGAGATCTCTGAGGGAAACTTCAATGAAGTGAGGGAGTCAATCAACAGCCTGTTCTGCCACTTGGACTAGGCATGCAGTGGGAGACCAGCCTGCTTTCTGCAACCCTCCTGCCCCCAACAACTCGCTTCAGCAATTCCCAAAATCAGATCCAGGGGCCTCCTCTCCTGTTTGTGCTTCTCCAAGATCTGACTGCTGTGACTGGCTAGGCTCCTCTGGGGTACAAAAAAGCTCCTGGCTGCCTGCATCTCTGGCCTCCGAGTCCCCCCGCCTCTAGGTCCCCCATCCGCATCCTCGTCCAAGATTTCCTCCTCCTAGCTCGGTCCACTCTCAACTGGCATGTGAGTCACCGAAGTATCCACAGTGGCCTTCATAGTGCAAGAGGGGTCGCCACCGAGAATCGCGTCCAGCTCTTTGTAGAACCGGCAGCTCGTGGGCACAGCACCAGAGCGGCGGTTTGCCTCCCACTCCTTGTAGTAGGTTCCACAGCTTCTTCACTTTGACCCTGCACTGCAACGTGTCCTGGTCATGGCCCCTTTCTGCCATGCATTGTGAAATCTGTCTGTAGGTATCAGAATTCCTATAACTGGAGTGCAGCTGGGACTGGACAGCCTCCTCTCCCCTCATGCTGACAAGGTCCAGCAGCTCGACATTGCTCCAAGTAGGGGATCGCCTGGTGCTTGGCGCAGGCATGGTGACCTGGAAAGATGCGCTGAGACCACTGCCTGCATCACCAAGCAAATAGGAAGGGGACTTTGAAAGTTCCAAAGGAATTTATGGGGTGGAGCTGACAGTTAGTCACCTGAGGGCAGGGCAGTAGAGGTCAAACCAATGACCAGAGATGCGAGAACAGGCATTGTGGGACACCTCCCAGAGGACAATTGCAGCGCTGTAGCCCCAGCGCAGAAAGCTCTATGCCTCTCATCAGGGTGGCTTTTTAAAACACTACAACTGCACAGTTTTTTGCGCACTAAGTGGCTTGGCAGTATGCACCTCAGGAGTTACAGCGCAGAAAGCTGCTTTACTGCGCAGAAACTTGCCAGTGTAGACAGGACCCGAATTTACTGACAAAGAGTTGTGCATACTGTAATATTTACTCAGAACATGTTAGTCTACAGGACCTTAGTTTAAAATGTGCTTTAAAAATACTTCATTAATGTGTTGCTGAAGATTATAAAATCACATCTCAAAAATCCTTGCATAGATTTTTAGATGCACAATCTGAGTGTTCATCTTTAGCCTTAAATGCTTGGATCTTCAGACATCTAGTGTGTGGTTGTTTGTTTTTTTGTTTGTTTTTAAACAAATCCTTCAAAAGACCACCCTTAACTAAAATGCCCATTTTGATTTTAATTACTATAGTACAAAAAACTTGCTTCCAAAGTCTTCCTGTCCATCCCTTTCTCCCTTCACCTGCCTGTTGAAGAGAGCCCTTAAAGGGACAATACTCCTTTCTTTCCAGATAAACTCATTTGTCCAGATTTCTTTACTTCTATTCTCTTGAAACGAGTTAATCAAACCCTCCAGCAAAATCAGTACCTTAGTAAGATATAAAATCCTTTTGTTATGCCTAAACATATTTGGAAACATTCTTTAAAGTTGGTGAAATTTCATAAACATGTCTATTGTTATGGAGATCACACAAAGTAAATTGGTGTTCCCTTTTTCTAAAAGCAATGAACGTTGTTATGAACATACTAAACCTCTGAGACTGATTTAATTTAAAATGTCTTTGTTTCAGTGAGTTAAATACGTAGTAATCTGGAATGATTACTTTATGAAGGCTAAAGAGTACATTTAAAATATAAAATCAGCTTAGAAATAAATACTGATTAAAAAAATGTAAAACCGAGAAGAGCTGCATCATGTATTCCATATTTAATGTTGTATTCAGCAGGACAGGTGACTTGCCCTTACTACGTTTTTTGCAAATAAATCTGACAAACTTCAGGGTATATCAAAAAACTGTGACTGACACTTTTTTTTATTCCCAAGTTTAGTGCTTTTAATTAGGTACCTTCTGCATGTCCAGTCTTTCTCATCTGGCATGCAGTGGAAAACATGCTCCATATTCTTTAGAAAGAAACTGCAGAAGAGTGTTTTGTCTTTTGTTTTTCTTCTCTTCTTTCCCCCCCCCCCCCCCCCACTTCCCCGCAAAGTCATTTGCTCCATTTGGGTTCAGGGATTTGGCTGGAAGGGGGTGAGCAGGGAGGGGGAGGGAGACTGTGGTGAGAGGGTAGGGCCTGGGGCAGAGTGGGGGTGGAGTATGGGCAGGGCCACAGGCAGAAGAGTTGGGCTGGGGAGCTAGCCTCCCCAAGCCACAGCTTCACCCACGGCCCATGACGCAGGTAAGAGGGGGTCAGCTCCTGCACACTGCAGTCCCCTTAGGTAGGGGCTGTATTCACAGAGCCAAATGTGCTGGGGCCATGCATCGTGAGGGAGAGGGTATGGGGATCTCTGTGGGGAACTGTGACTTGCCGCTGCCATGAGGCAGGCCAGGTGGCTCGGTATCCTTTGCTGCCTCATCTCTCTTCCCTCCCTTCCCCCCCCCCTCCCGGTGGGCTGCAGTTGGGCATAGGTGCATAAGTTTAATAATAATACTGCGTAGGGCCCCATAAATCCTAAGGACAGCCCTGAATAAGCACCTTCCATTAGTGTATTCAGCAACTTGACTAACATCTATCATGTTTGCTTTCTGTGCAGTGGAGTGTCTTGTTGTGTGTTGGGGGGTGTGTGGGGTTTTTTTTTTTTAAGAGTGATAGATGTTAGCAACAAGAAGAAAGTCAAGGAAAGTGTGGGCCCCTTACTGAATGAGGAGGCAAACTTGTGACAGAGGATGTGGAAAAAGCTAATGTACTCAATGCGTGGTTTTTTGCCTCTGTCTTCACAAACAAGGTCCACTCCCAGACTGCTGCACTGGGCAGCACAGCATGGGGAGGTGGTGACCAGCCCTCTGTGGAGAAAAGTGGTTCAGGACTATTTAGAAAAGCTGAATGAGCACAAGTCCATGGGGCCGGATGCGCTGCATCCGAGGGTGCTAAAGGAGTTGGTGGATGTGATTGCAGAGCCATTGGCCATTATCTTTGAAAACTCATGGCAATCGAGGAAGGTCCCGGATGATGGGGATTACATTAGCCTTTTTCTAATCTTTAAAAAAGGGAAGGAGGCTCTAGGGAGCTACAGGCCAGTCAGCCTCACCTCAGTCCTTGGAAAAATCGTGGAGCAGGTCCTCAAGGAATCAATTCTGAAGCACTTAGAGAAAAGTGATCAGGAACAGTCAGCATGGATTCACCAAGAACAAGTCATGCCTGACTAACCTAACTGCCTTCTATGATGAGATAAATGGCTCTGTGGATGAGGGGAAAGCAGTGGACATGTTATTCCTTGACTTTAGCAAAGCTTTTGATACGGTCTCCCACAGTATTCTTGCCAGCAAGTTAAACAAGTATGGGCTGGAGGAATGGACTATAAGGTGGATAGAAAGCTGGCTAGATTGTCGGGCTCAACGGGTAGTGATCAATGGCTCCATGTCTAGTTGGCAGCCAGTATCAAGCAGAGTGCCCCCAGGGTTGGTCCTGGGGCTGGTTTTGTTCAGTATCTTTATTAATGATCTGAAGGATGGCATGGACTGCACCCTCAGCAAGTTTGCAGATGACACTAAACTGGGAGGACTGGTAGATATGCTGGAGGGTAGGGATAAGATACAGAGGGACCTAGACAAATTAGAGGATTGGGCCAAAAGAAATCTGATGAGGTTCAACAAGGACAAGGGCAGAGTCCTGCACTTAGGATGGAAGAATCCCATGCACCGCTACAGACTAGGTACTGAATGGCCAGGGGGCAGTTCTGCAGAAAAGGACCTAGGGGATACAGTGGACGAGAAGCTGGATAGGAGTCAGTGTGCCCTTCTTGCCAAAAAGACTAACAGCATTTTGGGCTGTATAAGTAGGGGCATTGCCAGCAGATTGAGGGACGTGATCATTCCTCTATTCGACATTGGTGAGGCCTCATCTGGAGTACTGTGTCCAGTTTTGGGCCCCACACTACAAGAAGGATGTGGAAAAATTGGAAAGAGTCCAGCGGAGGGCAACAAAAATGATTAGGGGTCTGGAGCACATGATTATGAAGAGAAGCTGAGGAAACTGGGATTGTTTAGTCTCCAGAAGAGAAGAATGAGGGGGGATTTGATAGCTGCTTTCAACTACCTGAAGGGGGGTTCCAAAGAGGATGGATTTAGACTGTTCTCAGTGGTGGCAGATGACAGAACAAGGGGTAATGGTCTCAAGTTGCAGTGGGGGAGGTTTAGGTTGGATATTAGGAAACACTATTTCACTAGGAGGGTGGTGAAGCACTGGAATGGGTTACCTAGGGAGGTGGTGGAGTCTCCTTCCTTGGCGGTTTTTAAGGCCCGGCTTGACAAAGCCCTGGCGGGGATGATTTAGTTGGGGTTGGTCCTGCTTTGAGCAGGGGTTGGACTAGATACCCCCCGAGGTCCCGTCCAGCCCTGACAGTCTGGGTTGCTGGGCGCCGGTTAGCGGAGGCAGAGCAGAGCAATGCCGCCGGCGCTGGGAGCAGGGGCGAGGGGTGCGATGGCGGTCCCAGCAGCGGGTCTCTCGCCAGAGGTGACCGGGAGCCGGTACACGGGCAGGGCGAACGGGGCAGCCGCCCTGGCCATGTCCAATGCTCCGGGGCGGGGCGGGCAGCGCTGCGGGGCTGGCGGGGGAGGCGGGTCCCAGCCCCTGCCAGGGGCCCCCAGGGGCCGCTCCCCGGCCCAGGGCCCCGCCGCCCTGCGTGCAGTGAGTCCGCTCAGCTCCCCCGTCCCCATCAAACGGGGGGGGGGGGGACAGACTGACCGTCTCCGCGCTCCGCCCGCCGGGCTCTGGGAGCGCGTCCTGCCGCCCACCCGAGGGGGCGGGGCCCTGGCGGGGGGGGCGGAGCGCGGCGGAGGGGGCGGGGCCCTGGCGGGGGGGGGGGGCGGCGCGCGGCGGGCGGGCGAGCAGCTCAGGCGCCGGCGGGAAGCCCGTCTCTCAGGCTCTGTCGTGAATCGTGACTATCGCGATATTGGCCCGGCGAGGTTTTGCGTCTCACCGGCCACCGGTTCTGCTGCCGACCTCACTTTGCCCTTATTCGAAATGGCCGCCGCCTCCCTGCGATGACATGGGGACCGAGGCCATAGGCTGCCCTCAGTCAAGATGGCTGCCAGTCCCGGGCGGCTCTGCGCGCGGCAGCCAGGCTGCCCCTAGTAAACATGGCCTCCATCTCCCACCGCTCCTTGGGCGCTGAAGCCAGGCTGGCCTCAGGGAAGATGGCTGCCGCCAGTGCTCCAGGAAGGGAGAAGGGCACTGTGAGGAGGCGGCTGACCCGCTAGAACGGCCTTCCCCGGGGTGACCGAGCCCAGGCGCCTGAACCGCCCGAGTTTCATGGCCAGGCAGTTGCTTTGGCAGCGCTAGGAGGGGCCCTCATGCAAGGAACCATAGAGCAAAAGGGGCGTGGGCAGAGTGACCCCAGAGCAGTCCCTATAGCAGGAAAGAGCCATAGAGCTGCAGGGGCTGGGAGCGCACCCTCTCGTGGCTGGAGTGCGTCACTGCAGCTCAGCAGGTCCCCGCAGCAAGCCGTGTTCGCCCTGGGGGGCACTGAAGTCTCTTCCCTTTGTAACCGCAGGGGTAGCTCTACCTGGCAGCACACCCCAGGCAGCACCACCCAGCTCCAGGGCTTGTCTTATCTGGTGATGCTGCTTCGCTCTCATCCGATGAACAGCGAGGAGTCCGGTGGCACCTTAAAGACTAGCAGATTTATTTGGGCATCAGCTTTGGTGGGGAACAAACCCACTTCATCGGATGCATGGAGTGAAATGATGCAGGCATTGTTATGCTGACACGTGCAGAGACGGGAGTCGTGTCACTATAACAATGCCTGCATCTGTACAAGTGGCTTTTTAACCCACGAAAGCTTATGCCCAAATAAATCTGTTGGTTTTTAAGGTGCCACCCGACTCCTTGTTGTTTTTGTGGATACAGACTGACACGGCTCCCCCCTGAGACATCTCATCAGATGGGCACTAGTGACCCGGTTTTGTGAGCCCTGGTCTCCGGGTGCACTAGGGGTATGGGGCTGAGCCTGCGTCCGTGCAGACAGGGACAGTGTGACTGGCAATGGAGGGAAAGAGCAGTGCAGGCCTGGGGGGCTCCTGGATACACAGCCTGAAAACTCAGTGTGTAAACGGGTGACTTCCTGTCATTATGCAAATGAAGCCTTTGGCAAGGGGGACAGGCTGCTTCCCTGGGGCTGCTAGTGCAGGTAGCCCTACAGCGTAGCTGCCCGAGGAGCTCCATCCTGACCTGTCCGGTCAGTGCAGCTGGGCCTGCTGCCAGAATTGCTCAAGGCTGCAGCGGGGCTATGGTAGCAGCCGCTGCTCAGCGGCTTGAGGAGACCCGTTGTTCTGTGTTGCCTGGCAGGGCCAGTAACAGTCTGTAGTTAGAGAGAGGGAAGGGAGTTCACCATGGCCTGGTCTGGCCTGGCACTCCCAGCCGTTCACATCTGCACAAAGTGGGTGTGAAAGCCCCAGAGCAGAGGGGAGCCATTCACATTCACTCTGCACAGTGGGGGCTTGGGGGCAGAGCTGCGGGGAATCGGGCTGGGTTCTTTCTTTGCCTGCTGGTTTCTGAGCCTTTAGGCTGCACGCGGGGCCCAATTTCAATCTCTTCTCTTTTCATAGGAGCTAGAAACGATTTTTACAAACCCAGAGTGGGTTCTTCTGCAGTCACGTGACTCCAGGTGCTGGCGCTTTTCAAAAAGCGCCAACTGTTGGTGTGAGCCTGGAGAGCCGGCAGCACTGGAGTGCCCACGATCCGTAGCTGAGCACTTGTCTCCAAGGGCAGCAGCAGGGACCAGCGCGAGCCACAGGCTCCCTGTATGGCCACGTCAGCGGATCCCACCCAGATGGGACGCAGTCCCAGGGAGTGGGGAGACCGGCAGTACAGAAACCCAAGTCTTGGCCAAGGCCCCTTGCTGCTCCTCCATGGAATGGCAGTGTTAGTGCAGACAGAGGGGGCTGTTTCTGGGTTGCCTTGGCCTCTGCGCTGGTCCCCCCGCTGCCCTGCCCCTCCACAGAACTGAGCCGGGGGGATGCAAGTACAGAGCCTAGTGCCCCTATTTCCTGAAGGGGGCTCAGCCTAGAGCCATGAGTCTGAGCCTGCCTCTACCACCTTCCCCGGCCCTCCCTGGTGGTTAATCTGGCGGGAGCGTGGGCTGCCTGCAAACTCCTGAGTGCTGGAGCTTGTCCCGCTCCCCCTGGGGCCCCTTGGCCGGCAGCCCTGGGAGTGAGTGACAGGCCCGGAGATGGGACAAAGGAATTCTCCCCAGCCCTGCTGCCCCCTCAACCCCGAGTCCTAGCAGCACCACTGCTTCCCCGATCCTCCTCCTCCCCCAGGCAGCCTGGCTGCTTGCCCTGCCTGTGAGTCAGCTGGGAGCAGCCCTGGAGGTGGCACCGGCTCTCGGCTGGGAGAGCCGCACACCTTGGTACAGGCGAGAGGAGGCAGGGATCCCAGGGCTCCGGAGCAGGGAGAACGAGGGACAGGCCTGAGCCCCAGCTTGCCCCACCTCCAGCAGGGAGAGAGAAGACCAGAGCAGGTATTTTTCCCCCCGCCCCCCATGCCGAGAGGAGGGGGAGCACTGTCCTGCTGGGAGGGGGGCATGAGCAATAAGAAGGGGCTGCCCCTGTGGTGGGGATAGGTTCCTAGGGAGTGGGGAGGACCAGGACTGGGGCTGGGGTGTGGATTTGGGGCAGGCGAGTGCCACCTTCACTCGGCGGGGGCAGGCAACAGCAGGGCACTGGCTGAGCGCCAGAGCTGTGCGGTGCCAGCCGGGCAGGGAGCTCAGGGAACTGGCAGGTGGGTGGGGACCTGCAGCAGTGCCTGGCATCAGCCCCAGCCCAAACGAGGGGTGACAGGAGCAGCCTGCGTGAGCCCCCCACAGTAACGGCTTCCTGGGGGGCTCTGAGCAGCACAGACTGCACATGTCTCCAGCCTGTCCTTGGTACCATGCCTGGCCCCGGCATCCTCTCCAGGGAGTGTGGCAGCCGGGGGCTGTGGCTTCCCAGCCTTGTGATGGGCCTGGGGCTACTCGCAGGAGCCAGGCACTGGGGAGCTTCAACCCCCTTCACACCCTCCATCCACGTGTGGCCCCAGACCCAGATCCCTGCCAGCCAGCATGGACCAGTATGGCCAGCTCCAGCGCGTCCCCGGGTCAGGGACTGTGCTAGCCCCGCCGGCAGGCACAAGCGGGGGTTTGGATTCAGGCCTCTTACCCTTGTGCCTCTGCACAGCAGGAGTGACGCAACCCAGCTGGGTCTGGGGCATCCAGGAGGGGCCCGTTGGGCTGTGACTAACCCCCCAGTGCACCGTGTGCTCTGCCCCACTCTGGCACACGTCCTTCGGGCCGTGCTGGGAAGTGCGTGGAGGGCACGGCTGAGATCCCTGATCTCCATGAAAGTGGCTGGGGGCTCAGAGTTTTCCTGCCACTGCCTGGGCTGCAGAGGACAGAAATGCCATCTTGGTTAACGACCCTCGGAGCATTCCTCACACCAGGGCCTAGCTCCCCTGCTGCACAGCGCCTCTGCCGAGCCCTCAAGCAGGGGTACTGGGTGAGGTGGCAGTTCCACGCGATCCCTTTTCCCTGGCCTCGGTGGGTTTGGCACTGCTCTGGGGATGCAGGCACCTGTCCCCAGTGAGCACACTGCAGCCAGGCAGGCCTGTCGTCCAGCTGCGCTCACTACCCTTGGGCCTGTGGGGAAGGGCTGAGGCGCTGGTGGAGTCGAGGATGCCCCAGCGTGAAGCAGCGCTTGGTACTTGTAGGCTGCAGCGTGGCTCTGGGCCGGGTTGCTGCATGGAGCCCACTGCTGCTCCCAGCATGGAGCCTGGGGGTCCAGCCAGAGCAACTGCAATTTAACAAGGTGGGAGAGAGTCCTCGGTGAGGGCCCAACCAGCCTCTGCAGCACGCCCCCCCCCCCCCACTGCTCTGCCATGCATCCCACCTCTGCTACTGCCCCTTGCCCTGGCCATCCAGCCCTCTTGGAGATGAGGCTGGGCGTTTCAGGGCTCTGGGCTATACAGCAGCCTGCAGAACTGGGGCTTGAGCAGCGGGAGGGCACACAGGACTGGCCAAGGCAGAGGCTGCTCAGGGCTGTGGCTACCTGGCACAAGGTCCCTTGTCAGCCCCAGGCCTTTGGGTTGCTGCTGGCTGAATGAGCCCTGGAGCTGGGGGTGCAGGGCAGCAGGGCAGGGACAGGGTGAGGAGTAGGGAGCACCCAGCCCTGAGCCTCCCAGAGTACCTGTTGGGCTAATGCATGTGGTCGCACCCTGCTTTGGGGCAGCCTGTGTCCTCAGCCCCCGCTCCTGGAGCAGCCCGCTGGCAGGGGCAGTGCAGGAGGCCAGTGGGTCTGTCTCACCTGGGCAGAGGGATGGGGTCAGGACTCCTGGGTTCTACTCTCTGCTCTGGCTGGGGTCTAGAGGGTAGAGTGGGGAGGAATGGGAGTCCAGCTCTGCCTCTAAGTCCCTCTGTGACCAGTGGTGAAGCCTCTGTGCCTCAGTTTCCTTCCTGCACACGGGGGTAGCCCTGCAGAGGGGGCTGTGAGGGGCCATCCCGGAATGCCAGAAGGGCTGGGGAGACACTCTGAGCACAGGTCCTGCAGGTGGGTTAGCTCTGTGCAGCAAGCCAGCAGCTGGGATTTCCCAGACTGCTTCCTCCAGCTGTGCAGCTGGGATCCCTGCTCCCAGGGCAAACACCGCCAGCGCTGATGGGCTGGGGAGGAACTCCCGCCCTGTGACCACCACCATGCTCTATGGCTCAGGCTGTGCACTTCCACCGGCAACCTCCCCTCCCCTGCCTTGTGGCCAGAGCAATCCTCCTGTTGCTGGACAAGGGCGATTTCCCCCTGCCCTGGGGCATGGCCTATGGGCCAAGCATAGCCTGGCAGCTGCCCCTGGGGATCCTCCTCCCTATGGCTCCAGCTGCTTGCCAGCCCCCCTCGCCACCCTACCCCCTTCCTGTCCTTCATTAACAAAGGGGTGGGTGGCAGGGGCTTGGCCCAGCGCAGCACCCACCTCCTGGTGCAGGGAGTCCCGCGGGTCCATGGGGCACCCTGGCAGCTGGGTGGCACGTGGCTGTATCCAGTGGCTCCCAGCATCCTGCAGAGCTGGGGAAGGAGGCGCAGGCATCAGGGCCTGAGGGGATCCCAGCTCCCTTCACTTGCATGGAATTAACGGCCAAGGCAGAAATGCCAGGCCCTCCCAGGCAACTCTGCCCCGGTGCTCAGGGCAGCTGGGAAGTGGGACGTTGGGGCTGCTGTGAGTGTCCCCCTTGGGGGCTTGGTGAGCATGCGGGACGGCTGCCAGAGCCCCCTAGTGACATGCAGCAAGCTGTGGCTGTTGTGGGAGTGCCAAGGGGAACGGCAGGGGCCTTGGCGTGTCCAAGGGCCAGGGCACGTGGGCATGTGCCCTGTGCGTGCAGAGCCCAAAGCAGCGCAGGCCAGGGCCCTGCAGACAGGACCCTGCAGGGGGTCACTCAGTCACCCCCCAGGAAGACCAGGCCTGGGCCAGGCAGGGGTGCTCCAAATGAAGCAGCTGCCCAGGACAAACCTGGTGAGGGGCCCCCGCCCAGCCCGGAGATCCTCCCTACCGTGGCTGACGCATGAAGCTCTCCGCTCCCCCCGGGCATGGGGTGGGCACGGCTCCATGCTGTGCAGCTGGCTTGGGCTTGCCGGGGCTTGCTGAGCACGGGGGGCGGGAGGAGAAGCCTGCTAAGCTGGTTAGGCTACACCGGGTATGTTCCTGTTTGCCTCTTGGCCTGGCGCCCGTCCTCTGCGTCTCCACCACGCGGGAGCTGGCTGGCTGAGCCCCCAGCGATGCCCAGTCACCGGGACCATGCAGGCCCCCGAGCACAGGCTGCCTGGTCCCACCCTCCCACGTGCTCTCTTCCCCTGCAGGAGGCCTGACCCCGCAGTGTGGTGCTGGGGACGCAGACCCGCCACATGGCGAAGGGCCCCGGCTGCTGCCACGGCTGTGCCACCTGCCTGCTCGGCCTGTACAGCTGCCGCTGGGCCGAGAACAAGAGGAAAGGCCTGAGAACAACCAAGGTGAGTGGGTGGGAGCAGAGCCGAGCTTGGGCCCTTGGCCTGCCCCTCACGCCGTGCCGCACGGGGAGAGCCTGGGCCTCCTCATGGGGGGCTGGGGTTCCCTCTTGGGCAGAGGGCATCTCCCTGTCCACTGCAGTGCGGCAGGTGGGGGGGCCCTCGTGGCCCAGGCTGTGGGAGCTGGGCAGCAAGCGCACCTGTCCTCATGCTCGCAGGCAGCTCTCCGTGGGGCACAGGGCAGCAGGTGCCGGGTCACAGCAGCACTGCCCCGAGGGGGGCGCTCAGACATTCCCCTCTGCTCGAGGCACAGAGCTCTGCCAGGGCTGGGAGTGTTGCCAAACGCTGGGCCAGGGGCGCATGGCCCATCCCGTGCTCTGGGGGCATGACCATGGTGGGGGCAGGGGGTCAAGTCTCCTCTGGCACGGCTGCATTTCCTGGGAGCAGTGGTGATGTTAGACTCGCTCCCAGCCCTGCTGGGCTCCTGCACCCATCCCGCACCACAGACCGCCCACAGCCTCCTGCGCGTGCCAGGGTCCCCAAGGCCCTGCAGTGCTGGGGGGCCGGGAGATCCCAGGGGCTCTTCAGGGCTGGGGCTGTTGGGGGATCCCAGGGGCTCTGCAGGCTCGGGGGCGGGGGGCCCTGGGAGCCTCTGAGGCCTCTAGCTCCCATGGGTGGGGCTGAGTAGCAGCTTGTCCCATCTTGTTGGGAATTTGAGAACAAACCCTGATTAGAAACGTGCCCCGCTTGGCAGCAGCAGCAGTTCACTGGGTGTGGGGCATGTGGGGCCGGCCTGAGGGCAGAGGACACCGTCTCTGGGTCGGTCCCTGCTTACACTGCTTGGCTAGGGCACCCGGGCTGCCAGCACGCCCACATGTACTTAGTAACAGCACTGGAGGCTCTGTGCTTCCACCCAGGGTGTAACGTACCTGGCAGCCGCACAGGCAGGGCTTAATTTGTACCGAGCTGGGGTGGTACCGAGCGGCCGGGGGCATCCGTTATGAATGTCAAATACTTTTTTTAGCCCCAGCCCCTCTTCCATTGCACAAGGCAGTGAGGCCATGGGGAGGGGAAAGACGGGCCCAAGGTCACACAGCAAGTCGGGGAGGGGCTGAGAATAGAACCCAAGAGTCCTGGCCCCTGCTGTAAGGACTATTCCAACCCTAAGCTGTTTGAACCCCCACTTGTTCTTATGGGACTCCTGTGCCTGCCCCATTTGGGGCTGTGGCTCCATCCTGGCCTGCTCCGGCCTGTCCCCGATGTGGGTAAAACAGCCCCCCTGGGTGGTGATCACCACCCTCTTTCAGGGCTTGGGGGAGGTCCTGGCACCTCTTCCCACTGTAGCGTGGAGGCAGGGGCGGGCAGAGCACAGAGCCAGGGAAGCAGCCGTGATGGCCTTTGGCACACAGCTGGCAGACAGGCGTGGGGCCAGGCTGCCCTGGGCTCTCCCGCGGAGGCTCTGAATGCCCGGGTGGCTGATAGCTGCTCTGGAGGGGCCAGTGCGTGGCCGGTAGGAGCCTTGCAGTCTCTTACGTGTCCGCTTTGGTTTTCAGTGCGACTGTAGCTGGTTCTTCTTCCTCTTCTGCGTCTGCCTCTTCGCACTCGTATGGCTCTACCATGCCCTCATCCTCCTCAATGACTTCCACAACTTCAATGAGTACGTACCTGTCTGGACCCTCCCTGCCCCCCACAGTCTGTCTCCTCTCCTCTTCCCCCCCTCCCCCATTACTCCATCCCCCCACTGTCTGCCTCCCCCAGCACCTGGCATCTCCCTTCCCCATCCCCCACTGTCTGCCTCCCCACCCAGCACAAAGCACCTCCCTTCCCCACCATCTGTGCCTGCCCCTGGTGCCCCCAGCACCCAGCCTCGTCTGACTGTCCCCTCTGCTTGGCAGGTTCCTCTTCAGACAGACGCAGTGGTGGGTAGACTGGTCCCTGCCCCTGCTCGGAGTCACGGTGCTGCTGGTCACGTATTCGGCCCTGCTGCTGGTAGGTCCTGCTCTCTGGGGCCCTTGCTGCAGCTACCTGCTGGAGACACTGCTCCAGATCTGCTGTGCTGAGCTTGCTCAGGTCCTCTGCTCTTTGGAAGCTTCTGAACGACGCTGATTGGCCTGGGGCTGGGACCCAAGGGGGTGGGCTGGCCTGGGGCCCTGGCTGTCTGAGCAGGGCCCTGCTCTCGGAGATCAGAGTGTCCCAGGAGGGCTGCTGGGCGGGGGCTCAGGAGCTGTCCTTGCAGGAAGCTGGAGAGGGTATCCTAGAATTATAGGAGTGTAAGGGACCTCGAGAGGTCATCTAGCCCAGTCCCCTGTGCTTATGGCAGGACCAAGGATTATCTAGACCATCCCTGACCGGTGTTTGTCTAACCTGCTCTTAAACATCTCCAATGATGGAGATTCCACAACCTCCCTAAGCAATTTATACCAGTGCTTAACCACCCTGATAGGTAGGAAGTTTTGCCTAATGTACAACCTAAACCTCCCTTGCTGCAATTTAAGCCCCTTGCTTCTTGTCCTAGCCTCAGCGGTTAAGAAGAATTGTTCTTCTCCCTCCGCCTTGTAACAACCTTTTATGTACTTGAAAACTCTGATCATGTCCCCTCTCAGTCTTCTCTTTTCGAGAGTAAATAAGCTCCGTTATTTCAATCTTCCCTCATGGGTCATATTTTCTAGGCCTTTAATCATTTGTGTTTGCTCTTCTCTGGACTTTCTCCAGTTTGTCTGCCTCTTTCCTGAAATGTGGCGCCCAGAACTGGACACAATACTCCAGTTGAGGCCTCATCAGCACAGAGTAGAGCAGAAGAATTACTTCTCGTGTCTTGCTTACAACACTTCTGGTAATACGTCCCAGAATGTTTGTTTGCTTTTTTTGCAACAGCATTACATTGTTGACTCGTGTTTAGCTTGTGGTCCACTATTGTTAGCCAAATGAGTTCATTTCCCCCTGGAGCTGCCCAATTACCCTGAGGAGGCACGGGAGTCTAGAAGACGGCTTCAAGTTCTTTATTGATCAGTCAGCTGAGTAGGTGTCCCCCTCGACCAATGCCAGAAGGAGGAACACAACTTACGAGTGCAGAGCAAGCCTTTTTTATACACAGTAACAAACAACTTAGCGTGCATACATTCTGCTAACCTATGGAATTTAAAAATTCCTTTCTAGGAGTAAACAGGATACGTCTGTTGGACTTCCTTGATTGTTTTGTATACGTATAGGCGGAAGGCAGCCTCTTGCCTGTGGGGAGCAGCTGGGAAAATAGGCAAATAGTTGACCTTTGCTCTAACAAGGTTCTCCCCCCTTAAAAAGCATTTTGAGAGCTCTATGGCCCCCAATCCTCAGTCTTCACCGGCTGGTACAGTGCCATCATTTGTTGATATACAATTTGATTAGTCATTCGTCGGACTAACACAACTAAACAGGGAGCAAAGCAAGCTAGGATTAGTAGGGTTGATTGATCGGCCAAAAGGTCAAGAGCCGCGGCTGTTCGGTTGGTTAAGATTTCCAAAACAGCCTGTAACCTTATTCGATTTAGGTTATAAATAGGTTCTCTGGTTGTTCAAAATATAAATAAGTACCTGGCCCTAAAGGTCCCCCCCAGTTGTAAAAACCTATTTTCCCAACCATAATAGTGATGGAAGTACATAAGCAGAAATATTAACAATAATTTCATTATCTTTTCCTAAACAGTCCCTTTAGTCTGTCCAGCTGCTGGTATTCCCAGGTGGAGTCTTCACCTGTGCCACCCCGGGCGTCCGGAGCCAGGGTGGGCAGAGGGCCGGTGTCCTCTTCCACTGACTCAGTTTCCAGGTTAGGGTTCAGAAACCATTTTACCCATGTATGGTGCGTCCATTTGTCACTCCCAAGAATTTTAACTGCAGCTTGGCTGATGAGCGAGATAATGTGCGGGCCGTCCCACCGTGGTGTAAGGGGGTCGCGCTTCCACTTCTTGACAAGGACCTGATCACCGATCAATAAGAGCCACTAGCTCTGCCGCTTGGGCGGACAAATTAGGGCTAAGTTTAAACTTGTGTATTCCTTTGTCCTTAATTACTACTGCTGCTCTGGTATACCGCTTGCCATCTATCACATAGCTGGACCCGTCAACGTACCCTTCAATTTCAGGGTCGGGCCAAGGCAAGTCCGAGAGGTCAGGGCGGGTTTTGGTTTCCTGTTGCAAGACTTCAATACAGTCATGAGTGGGGCTGGTCTCATAGGAAACCCGAGGGTCGGGCAATAGGGTAGCTGGGTTGAGGGAGCTAACTGTCCTAAAGGTTAAGTTAGGGGCTAGCAAGAGCCCTACTTCATATCTGGTATGTCAACTGGGATTTAGATGCTTTTCCCCAGCGCCTGTCCCCAGTATTTGAGGCACCCCGTGGGGGACCACAACCTCAGTGTCGTCCCCCCCCCCCCCCCCCCAGGGTCAACTTTTCAGCCTCCTGAACAAGGAGAGCAGTGGCTGCAACGGCCCGTAAACAGGCAGGCCACCCTTTGGCGACAGGGTCCAACACCTTTGAGTAGTATCCAATGGGTCGCCAGGTTGGTCCCGACCTTTGGCATAGAACTCCAGCAGCCACCCCTCCCCTCTCATGAACGTATAGGGTAAGTGGCCTCCGAGGGTCGGGGAGGGCTAGAGCGGGAGGCTGAACCAAGGCTTCTTTTTCGAGAGCTAATGCTTTTTCCATCTCTCTGGTCCACGTCCAATGGAGCAGACCTTCTTTAGTTACGGATTCATACAGTGGTTTGGCTCTTCCCCCGTAGTCAGGGATCCAGAGCCGACAGAAGCCAGTCAATCCCAGAAAAGCCCTTAATTCTCGGGGGCTCCAGGGTTGGGGACTATTAAGTATCACCTGGATTCTTTCTTTACCCAGACTACGACTTCCCTGGCACAAACGATACCTGAGAAAAGTGACCTGCTGCTTAACCAGTTGGGCTTTTTCCTTTGAGACCTTATACCCCTGTGCCCCAAGGTAATTAAGGAGCTCTATAGTTTGCTCTTTATAGGCTGCCTCTGTTTCAGTACTTAAGAGCAAATTGTCGCAATACTGGACTGTTACATGAAGGGTGTTTAGCCAGGAATGGGGCGAGGTCCCTTCTTAACCGGCTGCCAAAAATCTCGGGTGCACAGGTAAGGCCTTGTGGGACAACGGTCCAAAGGTATTGAGCTTTGTAGTGGGTATCGGGGTCCTCTCACTCAAAGGCAAACAGTCTCTGAGACTCCAGATCAAGGGGGATGGAAAAGAAGGCATCTTTTAAATCTATGACAGAGAACCAACTGTGATTTTTGGGAACTTGGCCCAGAATAGTATGGGGATTTGGGACAACTGGATAGGGGGCTTCTATTAACTTGTTAATCTGTCTTAGGTCCTGGACCAACCGATACTGCCCATTAGGCTTAGGCACCCCCATTATCGGAGTATTGTATGGGGACGTGCCTTCCCTGAGCCACCCGCACTGCAGAAACTTTTGAATCAGAGGTTTTAACCCGATTCTAGTGCTCAGCTTAAGAGGATATTGTCGAATTCGGGCCGGGTTGCTTCCTTCCTTAAGGGAAATATGCACTGGTGAAGCATTCCAGGCCCGAGCGACGCCTCCCTCCTCCGCCCAAACCTCAAGGTTAACCCCTGACAGCTGGCTCCCTTCATTCCTCCCCTGGCACTCCGGGAAGTGATTTCTAGCGCTTGTCAGGGCCATCTGGTAGTTGGAGGATTGCTGTTTAGGAAGTCTAACTTCCATAGTCCCATTGTCGAACGAGATCTCCGCCTGCAGTTTAGTAAGGATATCTCGTCCAAGCAGCACGATGGGGCAAGAGGGGCTGCAAACTGGTGGGAAATTGGACAGTCCCCTATTTTCACTAGGAGAGGCAAAGTTTTTTCCAAAGCTGTAGTTTGTCCCTCTATCCCTTGGACCATGGCACGTCCCCGAGCTCTACCTCGGGGAGCCTTATTAAGGGGGAGCAAACTAAGAGTGGCCGCAGTATCAATAAGGGCTTCAATTGGGCGGCCCTCCACTTTAATATTTACCGTGGGATTCAGGCTAGCAGCTTGTGCTGTCAGGAGGGACCGCTGGGTCCCCCGGCCCCCCTATGGGGAAGACTCCTCCCCTGAACGTCCTGTACTGTTGTAGAGGATGGGAAGGGACGGGGTTTTATCTTTACGTTCCTTTCCCATGGCCTGTCGCCGGGGGCATTCATTCTTCCAGTGCCCCTCTTTCCTACAGATAGCGCACTGATTTCGACCCAGGCAGGGGCCCCGCCCCTTCCCTGGTGGCCCTGGCCGTCCCTTAACTTTGTCAGCTTAAGCCTCAGACCCGTCAGCGGCACTCATTCATCTTTCACACAGATCCTTTAATCAGTTAAAATCTCTGTTTCCAACACACCATTAAGAGGAGAAACAAGATTACCCTTCCTATAAACAAGAGTAATCCCTGAGGTTGCTGCAAGTCCCAATAATTGTTAAGAATGGCCCATGGACTTGTGGAGTTAGTTACGTTACTCATTTGCCGTTATTTGCTTACCCTTTAACCAAAAACACAACAACAAGACATTTACAAAGCTACAATGTTGTTAATATACCTTCCCGTATACAGGGTGCCTAGGGGATTTCCACCATCCAACTCACGGTCGGGGGCGTTATTCCTCAAACCCAGGAGGTAAACGCACTTACTGCCCAAAGTGGCTGCGTCCGGCAGTCAGACTTCCCCTCCTTCTGAAGCTGTCTTGCTTCCGTGTCCTTCAGAGCTCTCTTCAGAGAGGACGCAGCCGCCCCAGCCGATTGTGACGATCCGAGGCCCGAGCAAACCAACAGCTCGAGGTGGCCACTCCTCGGAATCGCCCTCGGCCGTCGGTCAGTGCCCTCTACAGGGAGAGAAGTCCTGGCGGAGTCGCCATTGTTAGCCAAATGGGTTTGTTTCCCCCTGGAGCTGCCCAATTACTCCAAGGAGGCACGGGAGTCTAGAAGACGGCTTCAAGTTCTTTATTGATCAGTCAGCTGAGCGGGTGTCCCCCTCGACTCATGCCAGAGGGAGGAACACAACTTACAAGCGCAGAGTAAGCCTTTTTTATACACCGTAACAAACAACTTAGCGTGCATACATTCTGCTAACCTATGGAATTTTTAAATTCCTTTCTAGGGGTAAACAGGATAAGTCTGTTGGACTTCCTTGATTGATTGTTTTGTATACGTATAGGTGGAAGGCAGCCTCTTGCCTGTGGGGAGCAGCTGGGAAAATAGGCAAATAGTTGACCTTTGCTCTAACACTATGACCCCCAGATCCCTTTCTGCCGTACTCCTTCCCAGGCATTCATTTCCCATTTTGTATGTGTGCAACTGATTGTTCCTTCTTAAGTGGAGTACTTTGCATTTGTCCTTATTGAATTTCATCCTATTTACTTCAGACCATTTCTCCAGTTTGTCCAGATCATTTTGAATTTTAACCCTATCCTCCAAAGCACTTGCAACCCCTCCCAGCTTGGTATTGTTAGCAAACTTTATAAGTGTGCTCTCTATACCATTATCTAAATCATTTATGAAGCTATTGAACAGAATCAGACCCAGAACTGATCCCTGTGGGACCCTGTTATGCCCTTCCAGCATGACTGTGAACCACTAATAACTACTGTCTAGGAATGATTTTCCAACCAGTTATGCACCCACCTTATAGTAGCTCCATCTAGGTTGTATTTCCCTAGTTTGTTTATGAGATGGTCATGCGAGATAGCATCAAAAGCCTTACTAATGTCAAGATATACCACATCTACTGCTTCCCCCCCACACACACACCATCTACAAGACTTGTTACCTTGTCAAAGAAAGCTATCAGGTTGGTTTGACACAGTTTGTTCTCGACAAATCCATGCTGACTGTTACTTATCACCTTATCTTCTAAGTGTTTGCAAATTGCTTGCTTATTTATTTGCTCCATTATCTTCCTGGGTACAGAGGTTACGCTGACTGGTCTGTAATTCCCCAGGTTGTCCTTTGCCCTTTTCCAGTCATCTGGAATCTCTCCCTCTTCTATGACTTTTCAAAGATAATTGCTAATGGCTCCAATCTCTCCTCAGACAACTCTTTGAGTATTCTAGGATGCATTTCATCAGGCCCTGGTGACTTGAAGACATCTAACTTGTAATTTTTAACTTGTTTTCCTATTTTAGCCTTTGATCCTATCTCATTCACTACATTAGATGTCCAATCGCCACCAACCTGCTTGGTGAAAACCGAAACAAAAGTCATTAAGTACCTCTGCCACTTCCACATTTTCTGTTATTTCCCTCCCTGCCCCCACATTGAGTAACAGGCCTACCCTGTCCTTGCTCTTCCTCTTGCTTCTAATGTATTTGTAGAAGGTTTTCTTGTTACCCTTTATGTCTCTAGATAGTTTGACTTGCTTCCCATGGGATCTTACCTACCAACTCCGAGTTTGCTAAAGACTGCTTTCTTGAAATCCATTGTCTTTATTGTGCTGTTCTCCCTCCTACCATTCCTTAGAATCATGAACTCCACCATTTCATGATCACTTTCACCCAAGTTGCCTTCCACTTTCAAATTCTCAGCTAGTTCCTCCCTATTTGTCAAAATCAAATCTAGAACAGCCTCCCCCAGTAGCTTTCTTCACCTTCTGAAATAAAAAATTGTCTCCAATATATTCCAAGAACTTGCTGGATAATCTGTACCCTGCTGTGTTATTTTCCCAACAGATGTCTGGGTAGTTGAAGTCCTGAGCTTTGGATGATTTTGTTAGCGGCTTAAAAAAAGCCTCATCCACCTCTTCTTCCTGGTTTGGTGGTCTGTACTAGACCCTTACCATGACATCACCCTTGTTTTTTACCCCTTTTATCCTTACCCAGAGACTTTCAACAAGTCTGTCTCCTATTTCCATCACAACCTCAGTCCAAGAGTATACTCTTTTAATATATAAGGCAACACCTCCTCCTTTTTTTCCGTGCCTGTCCTTCCTGAGCAAGTTGTACTCATCTATACCAATATTCCAGTCATGTGTATTATCCCACCAAGTCTCTGTGATGCCAGCTATATCATAGTTGTGTTTATTTATTAGCATTTCGAGTTCTTCCTGCTTATTCCCCATACTTCTCGCATTAGTATACAGACATCTCAGATACCAATCTGATTTCCCCCTGCCCCAGTTCTGTCTTTTCTCTCCTTTATCCCTGCTCTAACAACCCCCCAAATTCCGACCCTTCTCCCAGGTCTCCATGTATTCCAGCTCCAGCATCTCCCTTGTTCCTCTTGCAGGTTCTCGCTCTGTGCCTGCAGCTCTGTGGCCAGCCGTTGAAGTTGCATTGTCTGCACAAGGTAAGGGCCAGCTGGCTCCTGACACTCAGTGTATCCTACACAGCCCATCCCCACCCCAACTAGCATCCAAGCCCTGTCCCAGCCCCCGGCGCCTCCACACCCTGTCCTAATGGGTGTGTTTCTCTTCTTGGGGGGCGAGAGCTGCTCCGGGGGACAGCACCTGGCATGGTCAGCCCTGGGTTGCCCCCTGCAGTGGACCACACCCCTTCCCCCTCCCCGCCCCCAGAGGTCTCACTTTTCCTCCAGAGTGAGCCATGAGGCTTCACTGCCCCCTTAGGCCCAACCCCTGTGGCTCCAGCCCTCCTGCTTCCCACTGTGAGATCTGGTCAGCCAGTGCTGCTGAGACAGACTCCTGGGAGAGACTGGGACCTGCTGCAGGGATCAACACACTCGGCCAGTATCCGTAGTGATGCTCCGACTGGGGCCAGCTGGAGCACATGGGCAGGGTCCGCGCAGAGCTGAGGGCTAAAGCCCAGCCCAGCCCGCTCAGCCACGCTGGCATGAGCGGGCTGCAGAGCCCTGACTCGCTCTTCTCACCCAGGCCTTCTGCCCCTGATCTGGGGGATGGCACAGAGAGGTGGGGAAATCCTCTCCCTCTGGGTCGCTACACGTCCATGTGACGGGGTTCGCTGTCTTCTTCTCGGACTCCCCACTGATGCGGGGTTGCCCTCAGCCAGTCTTTCCACTGAGGCATCCCGGGTCAGACAGCCGGGTGATATTCATCCCGATGTCTCTTAGCCTGCCCTGAGAGCAGAGTCCTGCCCCCGACCCCTCTGCACTGGGTAACAATATGAAATGGAACCCTGAGGCACACGTCGTATTGTGTGCCACACACAGTAATATTACAGACCATTTTCCCCCTTTGCCACGGGGAGTCGAGCTCAGCGTTTAACCCAGGGCAGCAGGGCTCCAAGGGGGGAGGGGCCCAGCATATGCAGGGTGAGGGCAGGAGCAGGGACCCCAGCTGCAGGGGTCGGCTCACCCTGCCCAGGGGAGGGGAGGCCCCAGCAAGGTCCCTGGCTGCTCTGTGGTGTCCAAGATGCATCTGGTCCTAACTGCCCCGTGCCCTGCTCCCCCTCACTCCCCCCCCCCCCCCCCCAGTGCCTGCTGATCCTCACTGCCCTGGTCGTGGCCGCAGCCTTCGTCGCACTCGATGTGAAGTGGACTGAGCAGTGGCAGAGTGCACGCATCTCTCTGCAGGTGAGAGCAGAGGCAGAGCCCTTCCCATGGCCCAAGGCTCTCCATATGGCAAAGGGGAGGGGATCCTGTGGTTAGCCCCAGCAAGGTTTGGCTGATTCTCCCACCCGGCCTGTCTGACTCCTGCAGCTCCCCCCTGCAATGGGCCCTGTGTCGCTCCAGGCTAGGGCCCTCCGGGGGCTCTCACTGAGCACCAGGTGCTGCACGGCCCTGATGAGAATAAATAACCCCTCCCAGAGCCCTGGGGCAAAGCCGCCTGGCTCCCAGAGCCTGTCCCTCCTCCATTCACTCCTCTTGGTGTAGTCACTTCAAACCCAGCAATGCCAGCTGCTGGGCAGCCCAGTGAGCGGGGCCCAGCCCAGCAAGGGGGAGCCCTGAGGGGCCGGCTGTTCCTGGCAGGTGCAGGGAAGCCTGGCGTGCGGGGTGGGCTGCTGGGAGCTCTGGGTCGGTGTGTCTGATGGGAGCATGGAACCAGCATTCGTAGCTGGGCACTGAGTGGTGCTGGTGTGTCTGACCCACAGGCAACAGGCCCCTTCCTGCACATCGGAGCTGTGGCAGGCGTGACGCTGCTTGCCTGGCCCGTGGCCGACTGCTTCTATCGTACTCGTCGTGCAGGTATTCCTGGGGTGCTGAGCAGGGGAGGGGCCATGGGGACTCGGCTTTTGGGTCAGTTCGCCCTCCCACATCTCCCCTCTGGTGCTGAGCAAAGGCCGGTCTGCATCCTGCGGCCGGCATGCAGCTGCCCTGATGTCATAGCCCTGTTGCGCTGTGGTGCCTGCTCCCCAGGGCTGAACCCAGAGATGGGCCATAAACACTGTCCCAGCAGGA
Organism: Malaclemys terrapin pileata; assembly: GCF_027887155.1. NCBI lineage: Eukaryota > Metazoa > Chordata > Testudines > Emydidae > Malaclemys > Malaclemys terrapin. The sequence goes on along the minus strand of NC_071513.1, from coordinate 1,211,643 downwards.
CCCCAGAGCTGTCCCTGCACCGCCTCACCTGAGGATGGGCTAGTGCCCAGCATTTCCCCTGAAAGCGTAGGCTGGGAGGCAGCTCTCCCTTTGTTCTCAGCCATGCGGGGTCTAGGACACGCGGCAGGGGATTCCCCTTCCCTCCATGCACACGCGTCCTAGCCAGCACCCCCATGGCTCAGTCCTTTCCTGGACTGGGAGCTCTGCAGGGCTGGGGCGGCTGCCGCAGGACAGCTGGGAGCCCCAAACGCTAGCAACCGTCTGGGCAGGGGCTATGTGGGCAGTGCCCTGGCGGGACGGGTCTGTGCAGGCCCAGCCACGCAGCGCTGCTGGGTGCCCAGATCCTGTCCGGGCTGGGTCTGGGGCTGCCCACACACCTAAGCTGGCGGCTTGGCACAGTGCAGGGTGGCCAGAGGCACCTCCGAGCCCCTGGCTAAGGGCTGCTTTGCAGGGGGCACCTATCTCCATGGCTGGGGATCTGGGGGGGGACCTGTCGCTCCTTAGTCTCAGGCAGGGGTGGGAAGCTGCCCCCACACACACGCACGCACTGCAGGGGGAGCAGCCCTGGCTAATCCCTTCCCACCTCCAAGTGCCTGCGGTGAGGCTGTCCCTGACCAGGCTCTGCCATGTCCGTGTGTCTGTCTGCAGCCCCCAAGGTGCTGCTCCTGCTGGTGTATCTGGGTGTGACAGCTGCGCTGTACCTGGCTCCCCTGATGATCTCCTCGCCCTGCCTCATGGAGGAGAACCAGCTGCCCCCCAAACCAGCGCTGGCCGGGCACCGTGGGGCCCCCATGGTGAGTAACCTGTGCCCAAGGGCAGCTGCCCTTCCCCCCCCCCCCCCCCCAGTCACAGGCAAGCAGGTAACCCCCAGAGAGCCGTCTCCAGTCTCCACAGACCAGCTCGGGGAGGGGAGTCCTTGCAGCCTGCCCTGTGGGTAGCCAGGCTGGACAGGGTGTGGGGCATGGTTGGGAGGGGCTGAGGCAGCCCTCGGGGTTGAGCTCTCACACATGGGGCCAGGAGCTAATTGGGACGTGTTTCTTCTGGGTAGACCTTAACCCCAGCCCTGGGCTCTTCCCCCCCCCCCCCCCCATACCCCTCAATCCCAACCTGCAGCCCCCATGCTTGCCAGCACTGGGGTCCCCCCACCATTCCTGCCTATGCCCCTCAATCCTGCCTTGCAGCCTCCTGCTATCCCAGCCCTGGGTCTCTCCTGGGCAGAGCTGGGAATTCAGCTACTTCCTGAAATCCCACCACTGCCTTCGATTGAGCCCAGCAAACTCACTGCATGTCTGAGTCTAGAAGATTTGAGCCCAGCAAACTCACTGCATGTCTGAGTCTAGAAGATTTGAGCCCAGTGGGGCAAGCGCCCGATGCGCTGCACCCCTGCCCCACCCAAGCTTGGTTTGCCTGTGCCATCTCTTCCTTGTCTAGCTGGCTCCAGAGAACACCCTGATGTCATTCCAGAAGTCAGTGGGCTGTGACGTGCGTGTGTTTGAGACCGATGTCATAGTGAGGTAAAGCAACACCTGGGGTCTCCAACGGGAACGTGTGCTCAGCTTGCCGGCCCCAGCTCCCCAAGCCCCAGGCCTCTGCTCGCTGCCCCCTCTGGGGTGAAGGGGGCAGCTCCATGCTAGGGGAGGTGTCTCCAGGCCCCAGCCTGGGCTTTGTGAGAGTCCCTCCTCTCCTAACCCCTCGCCCATTTTCCCCCCCCCCCCACACCCTCCCAAGGGAAGCTGAGCCCAGCTCCGCTTCTGGTGCTCTGGCCTGGTGCCCCACCCTGCTCAGTCCCCATTTCTTGGGGAGAGACACGGGGCTCCCCTCGCTGGCCTGCAGGGCCAGATTAACCTTTTGTGGGCCCCCATGTAGTCTTTTTGGGCTCAGAGTGTGGGCCTGGTGTGGCAGTCCCATTGGTGCCATAGTATACCCGGTACTGAATCTCAGAGACCTTCATTTTGATCACACACCTCTACAGGACTATCTGCATTGCCACACACAGCTCCCTCAGCCCCCAGTTCTTCTCACTCAGCTGTACCCATGTGGGCAGAACTTTCATAGTGATCAGGGAAACTCCCCACAGATTTATCTCCTTCCTCATTCAGACCTTCTCTAGCCATGTCTCAGTACCCCCCATGTCACCAGTCACTGGATGTGGCTCTGGTCTCAGCTCAGAGTTCCACAGCCAACAGATACCTGATCAATTCCGACAAATCCCTCGCTCAGCCCCTATCTTGCCATGTGAGTAAGCCACCTGCAAACACCATTTCCCCAACGTGAGGGCCTAGCCCTTGGGAACGGAAGACACCAGCCTTTCTCCCTCTGCTCCCAGCTACACGCTAGTCTACTACCTGGTGGTCACCACCTCTCCCCAGGCTTGTTTCCTCTCTACTTTGGACATGCTCCCCAACCAGCTGGGGCTGTTCTCCCGCTCCAAGCCTGACCTGCTGCCTCTTTCCCTGCTCCCCTTGATGTTCCTTTCCTACGGGTGACCTCTGTTCCCTGAGGTTAACCCCAGTTTCTTTATCTGCTCCTAGCTTAATTGCCCCCAATAGTCACAGAGCCACCTGCAGCTTCTCTGGCTACAGCCATGGGGCCAATTGCCAGAGGCCAGCCTTGGATAGCTGCAGCTCCTAGTCAAGGGAGGGGTGGCAATTCCAAGGCTGAGCATGCTTGAACCTTGCAACGGCGGCACTAGGGACTCTAAATCCTCAGCGCTGGCCCTAGGCAGCTGCAGACTCTGCAGTTAGGCACTTCCCTCCTCTAGGCCCTGCCTTTAAGTACCTGAGATGCCCATCACCTGCAGCAGAGGCCACCAATTCCCACGCACCCCTCAGCTAGCACATAGTTGAGCAGAAAGTGCAGCCTGAATGATTTTGGAGGCTGGGGTGCCAGGAGGTTCCTATCTCTGAGCAGCAGCTCTGCAACAAGCTCACATGCCCCCCCTCTGCTGTGGGATCAGGATGCTATGAAGACAGTGGAGTTACCCTGGGTATAACCAGTTCTGTCCAAAGCCCGTTGAAGACAGTGGGAGTCTTTTCATTGTTTTTAATGGGCTGTGTATAGAAGCAAAGGACCCCATTCTAGACTCGAGAAGCAAAGTGGTTTACTATTGTAACAGGAACGTCTCACATTACCTAGTGAATAAGCAACACCTCCTAAAGCACCTAACTTTTTCTGAGAGGCTTCCCACCCAATTACTAAATGTAAACCTGCTTAGCTTACAAGGGCTGAAAATATCAGGTGATGTGGTCACAAAAGCAAGGCACTTCTGAATTCAGTAGGAATTTTGGATGTGCACAGAACAGACAGGACTGGTTCCCGCATGGCTACAGAACTGCAGTAAAGTGGAACAATTTTCAGCTTGTGTGATTGGAGGATATCTGGATCCATATTATAAGACTGTCCTACATAAATGAAGAAAAGTTGAGGTGCCTTTATCAGGGCCGGCTTTAGGCCGATTCAGCCGATTTGGCTGAATTGGGCCCCGCGCCAAGAGGGCCCCCGCGCTGCAGCTATCAACCCCGCCCCCAGCTCACTTCCCCGGCCCCTCCTCCCCTCCCCTGAACGCTCCGCCCCCTCCCCTGCTTCCCACGAATCAGAGATTCGCGGGAAGTCTGAGACAAAGCAGGGGCAGGCCAGCAACATGAGGTAAGCTTGGGGGGGGAGGGGGCGGGAGAAGGGCTTGGGGAGGCGCGGCCCGTTCCCGCAGGCCCCAGCGGCTCTGGCCCGGCTTGGCTCCAGCCCGGCCCCCGCGGCTCGGGTCCCGTCCCCCCTCCCCCCCCCCCCCCCCCCGGCGTGGCTTCCGCGGCGCGGCTGGGATTTCCCGTCTTTCCCCCCCCCCCCCCCCCCGGCGCAGCCCCCGCGGCGTGGCTGGGGTCCCCCCCCCCCCGCGGCTCGGCTCCTGGGGGCGGGGCTTGCAGCAAGCCCCGCCCCCCAGGAATCGGGCCTGCTCTTGGTAAAGCCGGCCCTGGCCTTTATTATTCTTTTGTTCCACTTTTTCTTTCTATGGTGAATTTGCCAATGCAATATCACTGTCTTCCTTTTAAAGAAACAAAACTTAAAAAAAAAAAAAAAAAAAAAAAAGTAATGGCTGTTGAAAATAACAATTCCAGTCCTAGTTAGCACTGGGAAGACCCCAGCATTTGTTGCTCAATTTTATCCTACTTTTTCTACAGCAAGTTACAGTGGATCAGTATATTTGATTTGGGAGAAATGAAGTAACAGCCGCCCAAATTGAGCTTGAGCACTCCTGAATTTTGAGGTGTTCAAATCTGGAAGGCAGGGGCTAGATTCCCTTTCTGAATATTGGATAAATCTGGAAAGGAAAAGTCAATTTCTGCTTCCATGGCTCAGAAGTGGAAATCCTCCCGCATACCTGGTACTGTACCTAAAGCTGCCCAGGTGCTCTAGTAGAGCCTCCCCTCCCTTACTTTTCATTTTAACTTCTCCTAGTGGGGTCCACATCCCTCCCCTGCTAGGCTTCAGATAGAGAGGTGCAGCGTCCATTCATTCCACCTAGTTCCTTCTTTGGGGGCTGCCAGGCGAGGTCACACCAGCATCCCTAATCCAGTCTGGGGAAGTCTTCTGAGGGTGATATCTTCTACTTAAGGTGACCAGATGTCCTGATTTTATAGGGACAGTCCCGATTTTTTAGGTCTTTCTTATACAGGCTCCTATTACCCCCACCCCTGTCCTGATTTTTCACACTTGCTGTCTGGTCACCCTACTTCTACTCCTAGGGCACATTTGTTCCCCACTCACCCTGCCACCCCCTTCTAGCAGCCAGCTCCCCACCCACAGCAAGCGCATGGGGTCCCCGCTTCCCCACTCCCTTCCCCTCCCTTTCCTGAGGATAGCTGCCAAGGGAATGCTGGGAAATGTAGTTCCTTCCCTGCTCCAGGGCCGGCTCTCTAGGCAGGGAGCTGGCCAAGGAACTACAGCTCTCAGGGCCCCGTGGGGTCTCAGCTCTCATTCCGGTTCCCTGCTGCCGCTCCGGGAAGCGTGTTATGGGCCCCTTTGGCCCTTGGCCCGATGCCATGGTGAATCTGGTGCTGCTGGCCTGTGAATGGGGTGAGGGTGGGACTTGGGACAGGCCGGGTGTCGGGGAAAGGGCCGATAAGTGACCAGCTGCTGCCACTGCAGCACCGAGCATGGACTCTGGTGCAACAGAGGGTCCTGTGGCACCTTTAAGGCTAACAGAAGCATTGGAGCATGAGCTCTCGTGGGTGCACTTGCGTCTGAAGTGGGCATTCACCCACGAAAGCTTATGCTCCAATACTTCTGTTAGCCTTAAAAGTGCCACAGGACCCTCTGAATCTGTAAAAAGCAACAGACTAACATGGCTACCCCTCTGGTGCGTCTGTCTCTGGCTCTCAGCCCCACTCCCCTATGGCCCCGCGTACTGGGACACACATGGCAGGGTGGGGGGGCTGCTGGGCTGATCCCTGGCAGAGGTGCCTGGGCAATCAGGTTGGGGGGAGGGGTGCAAACAGCCCATGATGCTGCATTGGGCAAGGTCCTAACTACCCCACCCTCCTGTCCCTTGACAGTGCTGATAGGGTCCCCTTCCTCATGCACGACGAGACACTCACCCGGACCACCAACGTGCAAAAGGTGTTCAATGCCCAGGCCACCATGAGCGGCACAACCTTCAACTGGACGGATCTCCAGCAGCTCGACGCCGGCAGCTGGTTCCTGGAGGTCAGGCCCCCCTCCTCGGGGCGTGGTAGGGCTTCTGCATGGCCTGGCCCTGCGCTGCCCTGCAGAGGGCTCTGCCTGCTGCACTGATCCAGGCTGCTCTTGGCAGAGCCCTGGGGCCAGCCGCTCAGAGCCCTCCGGGGTTCCCAGGCCCTGGAGAGTTTTGCCTCTGCAGACTATAGTGCCTCTTGCTGTGGGGTGGGGGTGGGGGGCTACCTTCCAAGCCTCACTGCTAGAGCTGGGAGTTGCTGTGACCGTCCGGAGGCCTGGGGAAGGCTGGCTGGGAGGGGTGAGCCGTTCCCTGGCTGTGCTGTTTGGCTGGGCTCGGTGCCTGCCTACACAGCGATGCTTTGGTTAGCACCCAACTGCTGAGCTGCTCTGGTCTCCTGCAGGTGGCAGGGCGACCTTCCTCCCTCTGTGCCCTCGCCTGGGGTCTGAGCAGCTCCTGTGCCGTGCTAGTGAGGGGCAGTGAGCACTGGGGGGCACTGTCGGCGCGAGGGAGAGCACCCTGTGCCTTTGGCGCTGGGAGATGGTGTTGAGGGGGCAGTGTGGGAGGCCAGGGCCCTGGGGCCGGCTGTGAGCGCTGCCCCCCATGTGGGCTAGCTGCTAACTCTCTGGCCTGTCCCTTCCAGAGGAATCCGTTCCACTCGGTGCAGGGCCTCTCCAGCGAGGCGCAAGGCCAGGCGCGGGCACAGAAGATCCCGTCTCTGGAGCAGGTGCTGCAGGAGGCCAAGCAGCACAACATCTCCATCATGTTCGACCTCCGGCCCGAGAACCACACGGACTACCAGAGCTTTGTTAACGTCACCGTGGCGACCATCCTGGAGTCGGGCATCCCGCCGCAGCTGGTGAGCCTGGCGCTGCCCCTGGAGTCTGACGCCTGATGGACAGCCGGAGGAGGGAATGGCTGAGCATCAAGGCCAGACGTCCTCCCCCGGGGTCCCTGAGCCTGCCCTTTACCAGCGGTGAGCTCCCCTCCCGACAGGGCAGGTCAGACCCACCTGGTGCTCTAGAGTCTCCCTGAGCGTGCTCAGTCTGCCCTTGCCATGATCCCAGGTACCCTGAGTGCCACAGCACCCACACATCACACACGAGATGCTTGAGTGTGTCCTCGCCTGTTGCAGGTCCAGCCCTGACCCGTGTCCGCGATAGGCTGCCGGACAAGCTGCTGCCCTGTGCCCGTTCCTAGTGGCCTGGGGTGCTTTGTAGTACGGTTAATCGGCAGGGAGAGGAGTAAACTTACTTGGAACTCCCTGCTCAAGTGCCACTTCCCCCCCCCCCTCATGTGTAAACAGGGACTCAGGAGAGCCCTGGCAGTGAGCCAAGTTGGTGAGGAAGCAGGAAAATCCACGAACAAGCTGCCACCTTCGTACTCCCTGCTGCTACCACACCCTGCAGCTCCATGGTTCCCTGACGCTACAGCCTCACTTTCGTTCCCTCCGCCCCTAGCCCTAGTCCTAGCCCTTGGGTGCTGGATGTACATGGCCTGCTGAGACCAGCCTGGCGGCTGGCTTCACTGCCCCTTCCTGCTCACCGGTTAGGGGAGAAGTTGTTTACTTTGCAGACAGAACATGCCCTGGCGTAAAGGACCTGCGGGCTCTCTGCCCCGTGGGTGCCCTCTGCCCATGACCAGGGCACTGGGACAATGTGTACAGTGGGGGGGCTGAGAGCCATTGAACCAAACTGTAAACGCTGCATATGATGGAAAGCATGTCAAGCCAGGGGGTGCTGCACCCCTGCACCCCTAGTTCCAGCACCTGTGCCCAGGACTCGCTGGGTGCAGGGGCTCTGAAGGGGTTGTTGGGGCTCTGAGCCAACCCAAAGTCCCAGGCACATCTTGGCCAGTTCTAGCTAGCCCCCATCATGCCTCATCCAGGTCTGTCTCTCCCAGACCTGCTGGGGGAGACTCCCACGGCAGGTGGCCTGATGGGGACTCTGCTGGGGCCAAGAACTGGATGGGCACACAGAGAAGGGGCTGGGTAACTGCTTCCACTTGGATGCGCACATCAGTGCGGCTGGCCCTGCAGCCTGGGTCCCAGAGCACAGCGAGTGCCCCCTGGTCTCCCAGCTCACACCAGGCCTGACTTCCCTCCCCACCCCCTTAGATTCTCTGGCTGCCCGACGGGTTCAGGGAGCAGGTCAGACAGCAGGCACCAGGATTTCAGCAAATCTACGGTCTGAAGAGCAGCTGGAATGAAACTGAGTCTCCACTGCGACTGAACTTGCCATACCAGGACGTCAGCACAGAGCAGATTGGGTGAGAGCCCCTTGTCAGGGTGCGGAGCACAGAGCAATGGCGCCTGAGCCCCGCAGAGGCGAGTCTAGCTCCCCACTGTGGCCACGTACACACCCTGACACCACAGCTGGCAGTAGGGCTCGAACCCCAAGTACGGGGAGCGCTGGGTGGGAGCCAGGCTTTCCCAGTTCCTGCTGGCCTGTGCCACACTAACGAGGCTCCATCCCCTCCGCAGCCGGTATCGCCAGGACAACGTCTCTGTCAATCTGTACGTGGTCAATGAGCCCTGGCTCTTCTCCGTGCTGTGGTGCGCGGGGGCCGGCTCCGTCACCACCAACGCCTGCCAGGTGCTGAAGGAGATGAAGCGCCCCCTCTGGCTGCTCGTAAGTGACCCTACCCTGGGTGGCGCTGGCAGAGGCTGCATGCCCTGAGCCCGTCTGCACTACCACACCCCAGCGAGGGGGCCAGGGGGTGCTGCCAGGGCCTGTTCTGCTGGGGTCCCCATTGAGCTACTCGTCCTATCTTGTTGCCTTGCAGCCCCGCAACACCTATCTGATGGTCTGGATTGTGATCGACTGCGTCTCCTTCCTCCTGCTCCTCTCAGCCTTCCTCCTGCTGCAGTAAGTTCAGCCTCTTCTGGGCTCCCGTAGCTGTCCATGGCATAGGAGGCCCCATGTCTGCTGCCCTCTGGGTGAGCTGTAGGTAGGGCAGGGTCTGCCCGGCCAGGTGCTGCTGCCATCACCCATCCACCCTCTTGATCTGGGGGAACTGCTCCACAGCGCTGGGAGCCCACTTCTCCCACTTTGCACTGCACTAACCTGGGACACAGCGGGCTTAGAGAGAGCTTTCCTCCCTGGCCTCTGCCGTGAGCCCGGCCCTGAGCCGCTCCATCCCACTGCTGTGGGACTTGGTCACAGCTTATTGGCCCCCACCTATACGCTGAGCAAGGTGGGCCTGGCATGGGAGCCCTCCAAGGGGACTCGTGTGACACCATTGCCCTGGGACCCTCCATGGTTCATTAGGGTTTGCAGGCACTCCCGTCCCGTTCCAGCCATGGCAGCAAGGCCTCTACCAACTCGGAGTTCAAACCACAGTGGCCAAGTGATGGGGCAGAGCCCTGGGGGAGCGGCCCTGGCCCTGGGTGTGGGCTGACCTCTCTGCGGAAAGGACTGAATGCTGACTCGCTCTCCTGAGTGAATTTCAATCCTGTTTGCTTTCCAGGAAATGCTCCAGGAGAAAAGAACCGGCAGGTAATGGGCCCCTGCTCCCCACCCTGCTCCCCCCTTAAGTCCCTCTCCTCGCCCTCTTGCTCCTGGTCTTCCCCCTCCCTCTTCCTCTCTGCTCACCTGCAGGGCCAGGCCCTTGCCACAGCTTAGCTCCCAGGGGCTCTCCGCACCCCAGGCTGGGGAGCTTTCAGGGGGCTCTGCCAGGAGGACAGCCTGGGCCCAGAGCCTAACTCCCCTGACAGAGAGAGGGAGCTGCACCTTCTCCCCTCCCTGTGGGGAAAAGGGGAGGGAGCCCAGCCAAGGGAGTTCCCATCCTGCCTGCTTCCCTAGCAAGCGCTACTCCCTGAGATGATGGGAGTGTAGGGGGGCCAGGCAGTGCCTCCTGCAGCAGCTGCTGCCTTCCACCCCACGATTGTTGCTGGGCTGGGGCAGCCCTGGGGAGGGCAGAGGCTCCTGGAATGACCCTTTCTTCCATTTGGTTCCCCAGAGTCCAAGTCGGACGTGCTGCTAACGAAGATCAACAGTCTCATGCAGGAATGACGCCCAGCCCCCGCGGTGCCTGGTGGTGGAGGGGTTTGAGCTGGGCACAGGTGGTGGTTAGCAGGGAGCGCCCAGACTTGCTCCTGCCAGCCTTGAATGCCCTTTCCTCTGCAGGGCCCTTTCCAGGCTGTGGGCACCCCACAAACCCTCTGTCTCTGCCCTGTTCTGCTGGGGCTGGGTTTATCCTGCCCCCATGGGCACAACTCCCCTGCAGGTCAGGGGCCTGTGCAGAACACCCCTGGTGATGGGTCTGTGTCCTAGAGTAGACAGGCGTGCGTTCCCCTGCCCACGGGGACAGAGCTGGGGGTGGACACTGAGATCTTGGCCTTGCAGCCTCCTGGGGCTACGGGAACAGATACTGTCTTGGAGGCTCCTTGGTTGTGACCTGCTGTGCAGGGGCACTTGAACCACAGCAGGGACCGGTGCAGCTGCTGCTGCTGTGAACTGACTTTTCCTGTCTCCTGAAGCGTGAGAGAGGCTGCTAGGCGCCTGAAGGGTTTCGTTTACAGGGAGCCAGGTTTAAAGCATTGTGCCATGGGGGAGCCTAGGACTAGATTTGAGCTGTGTCTGGGGAAAGGTGAAAGGGCAGGGGCGCATCGTAGGCCTGGGCAGCAGGGCTGCAGCGTGGGGATCCTAGTGCAGCAGGATGGAAATGAAGGGTCCCTCACTGAGCAGAGGAAGCCCATTATCCTCCTTGAGCCTTTGACACTGGCTGCTAGGCAGGTGTGCGGGATGCAACAGTAGGCCCAGCCCCATGAGACCCCGACCCTGCTTGTCTAGTGAAGAGATGGGGTTTGGCTTTGGATGGAGGGGATCGTGTCGGGGGCTGTCTTTCCGTAGAGAACACAGGTGCTGGGTGAAGGCCCCCAAAGCACCATCCCTGGACTGGGTGTGACGCTGTCCTGCTGGGGAGGGGGTGTGCTGGGGCATGAAGTGCAGGGGTCTCAGCAGCATGTCTCTATTTTACTTGTTCTTAATTATGTATGTTAATAAACTGACCCAATTGGATAAAAAACCAAACAACTAGCATGTCTGAGCTGATTCTGAACTCCCCCAAAGGGACCCCGGGCTCTAGGAGCTAGCATCCGTCAGCTCTTTGGGGGCAGGCCCTGTCTCTCGCCTGTCTGGAAAGCCCCGGGCCCAGCAGGGGTGCTATACCAATTAGATGAGGAATCCCTGCTTATACTAGTGAGGTCAGTGTCAAGCAACAGCTCCGAGCCAGGGCCTCACCACACTGAGAGTGAGTAGGGGAGATCCTAGCTCTGCGCTGGGCCTGCTGGGGGCCTGGGCTCCTCCCATCCCTGCTCCATGCTCTGCTTTCCCCATCTGTAAGAGCCAGAAGCTGCAGCAGGCTGGAAGGATTAGTTGATGGTGGGTGGTCAAGTGCTGCCTCTGCTGGGATGTGCAGAGTCATTGATGGCAGCCCTGAGCAGTTTGCTCAGCAGGGACAGAGTGCCCACAACAGCGCCAACAGACACGTGCTCTCACTGAGCAGTGCCCCTGACTTTGGGTACCCACCTCAGGCCTGATTCCCAGGGGCCCATCAGGATCTGTAGGAGCTTGGCACGTCTGCACATCAGGCCTGCGGTGGGCATCAGCATTAGGAACTACTTTTGGGAAAACTGGCCCTTTCCGTGGGTAAGGATGGGAAAAGCAAACACGGGAGCTGTGCTATCTGTGTTCTGTCACCACCACCTAGTGCCAAAACGAGGAACTGGCACCTCTTGTTACTGCAGCGTTGTAGCTGGGTCGGCCCAGTGCCTCGCCCACCTTGTCTTTAGCTATCCTATGTTATTGAACCAACCTCTGTTAGTGAGAGACACAGAGGGATCTCCAAAGCTTATCTGACTTATCTGTCCTCCTCCTCGAAGGAAACCTGTGCACGACCTTCAACAGACGAGCCAGGGAGATTAAATTCATAACTGGACTGAACACAGACACTGGAGTTATGGCTTATTACAATGATCTTTAACCCACTAACTCCTCTCTTGGTCCCGTGGCTGTGGGATGTTAACAGGCCACTGTACCTTGACTGGTGCCTTAGCATATGTGCCAGCTTAGCATAAGTCATTATCTGTTCCCCTTTGTACTGAGCTGGGACACGGAGTTCCTTTCCCAGGCCTGGACACGAGCTCCCTGGAGCGCCAAAGTTTTGTCTCTCACCAACAGAAGTTGGTCCAATAAAAGAGATTCCCTCACCCCACTAGAGTTAAAACACTCCAAGCTGGGGGGAGGGAGAATGGAGTGGGAACAGGCCCAGCGGTGACAAGTGTCAGTTTTAAAGTTGTTTCCAGTACAAGCTGTGACTGCAGCAGGTCTAAGCATGCAGGGTTGGGGCTGGAGCTGGGCTGTGGGCCTCTGCCTGAATCAACTGGCCTTTGGGGGAGTGTGAGCATAAGGAGGGAAAGGAGGAGGCCCCTGACAGCAAAATCTCTAGGACCCCTGTCGACCTGCCTCCTTGCTCAAAGCATGGGAGTCTGTGTGACTAGTAATAGCCCAGCTCCAAAGAAAATAGGTCTGAATTTAGCAGTGTGCAGAGGTACCGAGTGTGCACCTCAGTAGCTGAAGTTGTGAATGGTCTGGGCCCCAGAACACTTTCCAACCTATACAGGCAACTTTCCAAATACTCTGAGTTTCTGCTGTAATCCCTGTAAAATGCTCTCTGCACCGGGGAGCTGGCTCTCCTCCATCTCTTCTCGAGTGTATGAAGTTCTGATGCCTTCTGTTTTCTACGTACGGCACCTTTCAATGGCTAAGCCCCTCTCTCTGTAGGAAGGTTCAGCAACCATCTTGTTCTCAGTTGCTGCAGCTCGGTACAGAGGAGAGATGAACACTGAGGGACAGTTTGCAGACAGGGCCGGCTTCAGGCACCAGCGAAGGAAGCAGGTGCCTGGGGCAGCACATCTGGGTCTGCAGCGGCAATTTGGTGGCAGGTCCTTCACGCCCTCTTCCTTTCCAGTGGCATTTCGGTGGCAGCTCAATCAGGGTTGTTGTGGTTTTTTTTTTTTTTTTTTTTTTTTTTTCCCTTTGCCGCTTGGGGCAGCAAAAAAGCTGGAGCCGGCCCTGTTTGCAGAGGCAGTAGTGGGGGGGAACCACCCCTCCTTGCTGGATCCATCCTAGGCTCTCCCTGTACCCCTAGGCCACTGGCCAGCATGCTTAGGAACCCTGGGCAGCTACCTTGCTCTGCTGGACTCTAAGCTGCAGCTCTCGATCTCAGTCCAGTCCGACTGCTGCTCTCTCCATAGCAGTGGTGTCCTGCTACCTCCGCCTAGCTTATGGGGTCTTATTGTCCCAGACTTCAGCACTGCACTTTGGCAGCCCACTGTCCCTGCGTGCCTCCTGCTGGGGCCTCCAGCTAAAAGCTGTGATGATGGCACCCTGGCTTCCTGCTGCGCTACTTTTGAGTTCGTTCTCTCTCCCTCTCCATAGCCTTGAACTGAGTGTTAACCAGGCTTGTTGTAGGAAAAGTTGCTGCCGCTCAGTCATCACACTGTCCAGCGTCCCCTCCCAGTTCTGCCCCTAGGGGCTGGAACTAGGGGTGCTGGGGGAGCTGCTGCACCCCCTGACTTGAAGTGGTTTCTATCATATGCAGGGGTTACAGCTTGGTTCAATAGCTCTCAGTCCCCCCCACTGTACACGCTGTTCCAGTGCCCCTAGTTCTGCCTCCCTTTCACCCCTCGATCCTGATCTTCAGCCCTGGACTCTCCTGTCCAGAGCTCTGCCAGTGCCCCCCAGGCCTGACCCATAACACCCCCAACTCCCCCACCCCCGTTATCCCAGCCCTAGGCTTCCCCCAGCTCTCCTAATGGTACGCACGTGCTGAGGGCCCCCCCACACACACACCTCTGACCCTTAATTCCCAGACCAGCTTGCACTAGTTGTGGTGAGGTCAAATTATGTGAAGTGATTTTGGTGAAGTCCTATTAGTGCAGAGGCCCCCAACCTGTGGGGCATGCTCCCCTGGAAGGCACAGAGGAATGTTTGGGGGCAAGCAGCTGGGGCCTTGGCCAGCCCCTACAGGGTGATTGGGGGTGTGTGTGCCACCCAGCTCTGCTCCCAGCCTTGCCCCCAACTGTGGCCCCAGCCTCTTACCCCTGCCTGTGTCCCTTTCCCCCCTGCCCCCCGAGCTGCAGCCCCACTTCCAGCCCTGGCTTGGGGGTGGGGCATGGACAGGGGTAATGCGGGGGGGGCATGAGGTAAAAAGTTTGGGGACCACAGCATGAGGGTGACCAGCGGGCAAGTGTGAAAAATTGGGACACTTTTTTTTCTGTGGGAGGGTGTGACGGGTGTCAATGTATGCAAAGCCCCTAACATTGGGGTGCCCGGTCCCCCAAAGTCCCACCCCACTGGCTGCAGGGCCTGGCTTCCCTCTCCTCTGGCAGTGCCGGGGTTAATGTCTGGCCTGGCCCAGCCCCACCTTTAGAGCCAAGCCCTGAAGTGCTGACAAAGGCGGCAGGGCTGGGCCAGGCCCGGGTCCAAGGGGCTGTGCGGGGCCAGGCCCCCCTTCCCCGGCAGCCCAGGGCCCTGCTGCCAGCACTGCAGGCCAGCCCTCCTCCATGGCTGGGCCCGCCCCTGAGCCCAGCCCGGCCCCCTCCACTCCACACAGCCCAGGGCGACAGCAGGGAGCCTCGGCTCACCACTTCCCTGGCCAGGCAGAGTTGGCTGTGCCCGCCCGAGGGGCTCGCCTGGGGCTGCGCCGGGGCACGGTCCCAGCACCGCCAGGCTGGGTGCTAGCCGGGGGGAGAGGCCCAGTTTCCAGACTGCAGGAGCTGTTGCAGCTGGAGCTGGGGAAGGAGGCAGCCAGCTCCTCGTATCGCTTTCCCAGGGCAGGGCCAGGCCGGGGGGGTCCCAGCTGCTTGCTGCCTCCAGGGCCCGGCCTGTGGGGCTGACATGAGGGTAGGCGCCTGGAGGAAACGGCTGCGAAGGGACCCGCAGCCCTGCCAAGCGGAGAGATGATCAGTCGGCAAGGTAAGGACTGGAGCCCGAGCCCTGGCCAGGCGGCCGGGGCGAGGGCAGGAGACACTGGCACTGGGGCAGCCAGGGAGGCGTAGAGCCGCAAACAGCCCTGCCCGGAGCTGCCTGGGCAGGGTCCCACACCCAGAGAGCAGGAGCTTTGATTCAACACCTGCCTTCGGCTGTGAGACATCAGGGCCAGGTGCAAGGAAAGCCGTTAGCCTAGCTCCCCCGGCTGGGCAGAGCGGGCTCCTTGTCCCCAGGGCCGAAGAGCCGGGATGGGGCCCAGCGACACCTGGGAGTGAGGATGGGCTCTGGCTGCAGAGCGGCTCTGCCCGGTGCCAACCCCCCTGGGATCCCAGAGCGCGGGCGAGTTCGGGGCACTGGCAGGTCGGAAACCTGAGGAGCTGCCCTGCCCTGGGCTGCTTTGCCCAGAGGTGCCTCTGCAATTCCTCCTGCACTGCCCGCCGTAGCGACCCCCCGCCCCTCCTGCTGGCCCCGCAGTTCCCAGCTCTGCCCAGCACCAGCGCGGGGCTAACGCCCAGGTGCCCGCCAGGCCCTGCCTGACTGGAAAAAGCCCAGCGGCTCCCCTAGGCATGTCCGCCAGGGCACCTCCGCCAGCCAGCTCCAGGAGACGCTGCAGCCTCAGCATGAGCGAGGCCCAGAGACCCTGGGCCCGGACTGGGCCACGGGTGCTGGCACCGGCAGGGTCCTGCTGGTCTCGGTGTGCTGAGGGCCTGAGCTGGCAGCTGTGAGCTCACCCCCTGGTGCTGGTCCCTCAGGCCTTTAGCCCTTCGCTAGCGGGTGGGAGGCACCTGGGCTCAGGCTCTCTCCCGTCACTGCTGCATCCACCAGGCCTCATGGGGCTGTCGTGTGACATGTTTCCCTGGAGTCCAGTTTTGTCTGTGGTCATAGGCCAGGGG
The DNA here is from genome assembly GCF_027887155.1 of Malaclemys terrapin pileata. Lineage (NCBI taxonomy): Eukaryota > Metazoa > Chordata > Testudines > Emydidae > Malaclemys > Malaclemys terrapin. Next base: position 1,196,071 of record NC_071513.1, on the reverse strand, counting down.
TAAAGTAAGCGGGAACACCCTCTTCTTCCTCCCCTCTGGGGACATGGCCCTCCCCTCCTCCTGGTCTGGTGTGGTGAGAGCCCAGCCCCCAGCTTCAGGCTGCGTTCCCTTCTGATTGTATGTGACCACAGGGGAGCGAGGCCAAAGTGGGACCCCGTTGTCACAGAAGGAGGAGATTCTGGAGCACTTGCAGAGGTTCTGTTTTGTGGGGTGCAGATTGGGCAGACCCCTCCCCACCAGCACCTGCGGGGTGGGCCTGTGTGGGGTTCAGTGCACTGTATCTGTCACACTCAGACAGTACCGGACCCCCTCTCCACAACCTCGCAGGGGAGGGGTGAGCTGTGTGCGAAGCCGGGTCAGCCGCTGCCCGGGCTGAACTGGTTTTGTAGGCAGAGGGGTTTTAGGTTCCAGGGCTGGCAGGAGCCTGGAATCCCTGGCAAACCCAATCAATCCAGCTGGCGTCCCAGGAGATCCCAGCCTCTCACCCGCTCTGGGCGGGGAGGGACTCTGTTTGCATTAAGATTTATTCATGCTTCACCCGCTTCCTCTTTCCCTTCTGGGGCCTGCAATACACCAGTGTGGGAAAGTGACACAGACAAAACCACCTTCCTCTTCCAGCCAAGAGGAGATTTTGGTGGGGGGGGGTTGTCTCCCCATCGGGACCACGTCCCTGCAGAAATCCCCAGGCCCAGAGAATGGGAGCAGGGACCCCAGGTGGCCTGAGTCTAGGCTCTGAGGGACACAGATCCCCTTGTTCTGTGCTCTGTCCCCTGCTGTGAGCGCTGGATGCTGCAGGACTAGCAAGGCAGCTCAACCCTTTTGCATGAGTTCCTAGGTCCAGAGATGTGCCCCGACCTCCCTCCTCACCTCCTCCCCCACACACAAGTCCTTTGTTTTTCCTGCTGCCTCCATAACAAAGGGAAACATTTGCTGACAGGGATGGGACCAGCCCAAGGTCTGTGCAAAACCTTCTTGTTTGTGTGAGAACCGTTGCTCTGCTAGGCCCAGGGGCTGCTGCTGGATTATAGGAGCTGGCCTGCGTCGGGCTATAGAGTTGGGCTGATGGCGCAAGGAACTCGTCCAGAGACACATTCAGCTCTCCAGATGGAAATGGATCAGGCCTCTGCTATCCCAGCCCTTGGCTCCCACGCCCACCTCTGCCTGTGTGCTTCAATCCCAGCCCCCAGCCTGGACCCAAGCCCCACCTTGCCATTACAGCCCCTCTTTCTTTTGGTGAAGGCAGCATGTCCATAATGTAGCCGTCAGGCAGCTCCGAGCAGACTTGGTTCCTGTCTGCCAAAGACCAGCTTGGGGAGCAGGGGGATGTCCAAACCCAGCCCCGCTGAGAGCCAGCCCTGGCCCGGGGGGAGCCAGTGGGCAACACCCATGGTACGTAACTGCCCTAGCTTACGGCTGCTCTCACCTGCTGGAGCGTGGCCTCACATGGAGACCATGATTCCCAGGATGCAATGCAGCCAGAAACCTCTCCCCTCCTTCCAGTGGAGCTAACAGCCCTGCTCCTGTGGAGATGTGGGATCCCAGCATGCCGTGCAGCTGGGCGCACCCCTGGGATTGGCCTGTCTGCCTTAGGGCCAGATGCTGAGGGTTGGGGTTGCAGTGTAATTCCGGCGTGTTTGGGGTAGGTGGGTACAGTCTGTCCGGTCTCTTGCCTTCAGGCTCAAAGGAATCAGATTCACAGAGCCACTAGTTCCATAATTTGTGCCTGGCTTCAGCAGTGACCCTTCGTCTTTTACTGCCCGGTAAATCAGTGGTGCAGGGTCTGGCCCACTTTCACTGGTGTGCCTGAGGGGTCCCTGATGGCAGGGATTGATCTGGTGGGTGGCAGACCCCTTCCTGGTGTGGGTACGGAGAAGTGCCACGGGGCAGTGATGGGTGGTGATGTGTTGTGTTGTTGTGGGTGATGCGATGTGTTACGTGATGCTCTGATGCTGTCTGAGGGCTCTCTTGTGCTGTTTCTCCAGACACTCAACGGGCAGTGGCGATTCTGACCAGGTACCAAACCACGCTGAGGGCTCCAGAAGAGCAGCAGTTGAAGGCCTCTATCGGAAAGGTCTCGCACATCTTCCGAAGTGACCTCTTTCAGGCCCTGCTGGGTAAGTGCCTTCCGCCTAGAGAGCTGACTGCTGGCTTCGCACTGAACAGCCACCCAGTGGCTGACACACACGCGTAACCCTCCCCTCTCAGGGTGCGGATGCTGGGGACCCGGGCTCTGATCTCCTAGTGTCTGTGGCAGGACCCCAGCTTCTCGAGGGAGTGAGTTCTAAGGAAATTTTCTACACTCTGGCTGGGGCCAGGGAAGAGCCCTAGAACCCCCTTTGTCTGCGGGAGTCAGCGACCTGAGCTCAAAACCCAGCACCTAGTGCGGCTGTACAGTGCCACAGAACGATTCCATTCAAAGCATGTGAAAGAGCTCAAAGCTTCAGGACAGCGGGAGCTGTTACATGGCTTAACCTGCGAGACAGTAACTGTAATAGTGAAAGGCAAAGCAGGTCATGCATAGGCCCTGTGAACTACGATTCCCAGAATGCTCCTCTCACTGACTGGTCTTAACCTTCTAATTGTCGCCTCAGTCTTTCGTTTTCACTGCAGATTTGTGGGGCAATGTGGATTTTTTCACCCCTAGGATGCCCAGGCCAGTGCACGTTAAGGGGCCGTTCAGTTTTATAAAGCACTCCTTGCAGTGTTCAAACATGATGGTGTTTATGGCCCGTCAGCTATGGATCACGTGATGGAGCTTATTCACCTTCCCCTCGTGGCCCTGCCACACAAAGCCTGCTTGTGTCGGGCATTGCTTCTCTCTATTCTTAGTACCATCTCTTGGGGAGATGTAGGTTTTTCTCCACTTGCTTCCTGTTGCAGATAATATTTCACAGGTGTGGGAAAGCAGCTCCCAATGCAGCCCTGTCTCTCAGGAACTCCGAACCTGGAGTATTTGCAAGGAATGTGATGTGTTGAGGGAAAAGAACTATTCACAAGAAATGGCCGTAATAGGCAGCCCCATCTTGCAGATCAGAGAACTGAAAATGCCTTCGCTCACAGCGCAGCAACTCCCTGGAATTCCATCAGCGCAGCTGGAGTCTTATTAGAAACTAGACAAATACAGTGAGAGAAACTCCCACACTATCCTGTTGAATTTTTACACACCCCGACTTCCTACTTTCATGCCCCTTTCCTGTTCACTTCCCATGAATTTTCTAGCAAACAAATTAATGGCCAGGACTGTTCCTGGAAGCAGCAAATTTTAAGTGATTACTACAGACTATTCACACAAACAAAATCCTGAGTCCAGGACTGGCAGAATTCCCGGCAGAAACCCGCTTTTAACAGTAACCCTTGAGGGGCACAAACCCTATCATGTGACTTATGTGTCCAGTCACCATTAACACAACTCCAATTCTGAATGCTCCAACAAGCCAGAGACAAAAAGGTATCTGCAGGAATTAGTCTGCTAATAAGCTAAAATAGTGAATACATGCTTGAGAACCACCGTCTGTTTGTGGGCATCTAAATGAAATTAACTTGGCCTCTCCCTAAGGTATTTGTATGGCCCCTATCACCTGAGCTCCTCACGATCTTTAATGCATGTCCCCTCAGACACCTGGCGAGGCAGGGACGTGCTAGCCTCCCCATGGTACACAGGAAAATGGAGGCACAGAGACGCTAGGTGATTTGCCTAAGCCTAGGTCATATATGAAGTCTGTGGGAGAGCAGGGAATTGAACTAGGGTTTTTTGAGACACAACCTTACACTCCGACTCCTGCCTTGCTCAATGAATGACTATGAATGGTTAATGATGACGCATTTGAAGCTGGTGAGGCAGGATGGGTATTTCTAGGATGCTGGCTCCCACCTCCTTTCCATGGAGATGGATGGATGGATGCTCTGTTGGCATGCTCAGGGCCACACTGCTGCTTCACTCGCTCCCGCTCCATGTGTCCTGCAGGCACAGCGTAGTCAGAAGCTTGTCAGCGCCCAGGTGCGATGGCTGCTGGGTGGTGGGGGTGTGGCTCCATTTGCCGAGTCATGTGGGCTCAGGCTATACAGAAGAACAGGTGTTTTGAACAGGGAAAGAGAACCCAGTGGCCAGTAATGTCTTTCCACCTCCCATTTCCAGGCCTGAGTAGTACAATTTGTTTGGATGGCATCTCTAACCGTATCCCACCAGACTGAAATCCAACCTGCCGATACGTCTGGGGTTCTCAAACTTCACTGCACTGCGACCCCCTTCTGACAACAAAAATACTCCACGACCCCAGAACGGGGGACTGAAGCCTGAGCCCCCCCCCCAAGCCCCGCCGCCAGGGGCAGGGGGGCCAAAGCCAGGCAGGGGACCTATAACCTGAAGCCTGAGGGCTTCAGCCCTGGGCAGTGGGGCTTGGGTTCAGCTTTTCCTCAGCCCCAGGCCCAAGCAAGGCTAATGCCTGCCCTGGTGACGCCATTAAAACAGGGTCGTGACTGTTTGAGATGATTCTCTTTCAGAATGGGCTAGGGAAACCACTCCCTGCGCTGTCTTTTCCTCTGATCAACTGATCCTTGTCGAGGGGTTTTCTGATCGGGCAGGGATCTCTGCTAAAACTATTGTGGCTTGCTCAGTGGGGGGACACGTTAGTTTTCTGGGCATTAAAAAGAAGAGTTAGTTGTTTGATACCAAATGTATAACCATCTAGGAAGAGTGTTTTATTTTCATAGACTCCTAGATTCCACGGCCAAAAGGGACCATTGTGATCATCTAGTCTGACCTCCTGCATAACATGGGTCACAGAACTGTCCCATAATAATTCCTAGAGCAGAGCTTTGAGAAAAATATCCGATCTCGAGGTAAAAATTGTCCGTGATGGACAATCCACCATGACCCTTGGTAAATTGTTCCAATAGTTAATTACTCTCACCGTTAAAAATTTGCACCTGATTTCCAGTCTGAATTTGTCTAGCTTCAGCTTCCAGCCGTTGGATCATGTTAGATCTTTCTCTGCTAGACTGAAGAGCCCATTATTAAATATTTTTTTCCAAGTAGGTACTTACAGACTGTAATCAAGTCACCCCTTAACCTTCTGTTTGTTAAGCTAAATAGATTGAGATCCTTGAGTATAGACTATACTATAAGGCATGTTTTCTAATTCTTTACTCATCTTTATGGCTCTTCTCTGAACTGTGGCCAATTTATCAACATCGTTTTGAATTGTGGTCACCACACCTGGACACAGTATTCCAGCAGCGGTCGCACCAATGCCAAATACAGAGGTAAAATAACCTCTCTACTCTTACTCAATAGCCCCCGGGTTATGCATCCCAGGATTGCATTACTCTTTTGGGCACAGCCTCACATGTTCAGGTGATTATCTACCACAACCCCAACATCTTTTTCAATCACTGCTTCCCAAGGTAGAGTCCCTCATCCTGTAAGTATGGTCCACATCCTTTGTTCCTAGTTGTATACATTTATATTTGCTTATGCTAAACAATCTGTTCCACCTTGTATTTATCTGTGACACTCTGAGTACCTTTCCCAGACCTAAAGAAGAGCTTTATGTAGCTCGAAAGCTTATCCCTCTCACCAACAGAAGTTGGTCCACACATCTTGTCCCTGTAATATCCTGGGACTAACACGGGTACAACACCGCATACAACAATATGGTAATTTTATATCATTCTAGTTGGGCAATCAAAATGTCGTGTGGTACCAAGTCAAATGCCTTAGAGAACTCTAAGGACATTACATCAACACTATTACTTTTATCAACCAAACTAGTAATCTCATCAAAAAAAGATACCAGGTTAGTTTGACAGGATCTATTTTCCATAAACCCATGTTGATTTGCATTAACTACATCACCCTCCCCTTTAATTCTTTATTCAGCGAGTCCCATATCAGCTACTCCATTATCTTGCTCGGGATTGATGTCAGGCTGGTAAGCCTATAATTGCCTGGGTCATCCAGTTTGGCACCACATTAGCTCTCTTCCAGTCTTCTGGAACTTCCCCAGTGCTCCAAGACCTATTGAAAATCACCTTTACCGGTCCAGCAAGCTCCTTAGCCAGCTCTCTTAAAACTCTTGGCTGCCAGTTATCTGGACCTGCTGATTTAAAGATGTCTAACTTTAGTAGCTTCTGTTTAACGTCCTCCAGAGATACCAGTGGCATGGAAGGAGTGTTATCATCACCTTGTGATGAGACTCTATCCTCAGTTTTTCCCTAATACAGAAAAGAAATATTTGTTGAACGCTTCTGCCTTTTCTGGATGATATTGATAATTTTACTATTTCCATCTAGAAATAGACCAACACCATTGTCAGGATTCTTTTTGTTCGTAATACATTTTTAAAAACTTCTTCTTAGTGTCCTTACCTATGCTGGCCATAGATTTCTCTTTGTGTCCCTTTTGCTTTCCTTATTAATTTTCTACCATTCCTAACTTCTCATTTATATTCATTGCTATCAACTTCCCCTTTCTTTTGTTTTGTTACATTTTTGTGTGTGTATTTTTTATAGCTGCATTCACTTCCCCTCTAAAACAGGTCTTTTTTTGAACCAGAACAGCCTTCTGCTTGATTGTGGGATTGTGGCTTTTGGGGCATCTCGTAAGGTGTCCTTAAATTATTTCCAATTATCTTTCAGATTTTTCTGAACAAATTCTTCCTCACGGCCAATTTGGCTCATAATTATTTTCAGCTTTGTGAAATTGGACCTGTTAATCTGCCAAGTGTATATCTTACTTGTCTTAATTTTATACTGTTTGCACATTATAGATGTGATCAAGTCACGATCACTTGTACCCAAGCTACCATTAATTTTAGTTCTGTGTGGAGCCAGCAGGGGAAACAACAAATATATAATAATTTTGTGGGTTACATAAAAATGAGGCCATTAAAAAATGTAACCCCTTGGTGAAGGATTTTTTTAAAAAACAGAAATAATTTGACATCTAGAACCCAGAGGCTGCTCTGTTTTGTGCTGTACCAGGTCAGGATAAATTCTGGGCAGGAACTAGTTATGAGTGTCTCTTAAGATACAAAAATATAAAGACAATACCAGGGAACAATTTACAGCAGAAATAATCTTCAGTGAGACAGAGCAGCTCCCTATCTGATCTCTTCTCCTTGGATTCCACCTGCCAGATGCCTAAAGACTCCAGACCTCAAGGGAAATGTGCAGCAATTCCAAAGTGTCTTCAGAGGTCTCTTAAAGGGATGTCTGATTCCCCAGTCCCTTGGAAAGAGAAGAAATGCCCCAGCTCTGCTGTTTCCCCCCCAGACCTCAGAGATGTGTCTCAGGCTCGTATGAAATCTTCTCGGTGAACGGTAGTTCAAGTGAGAGCTCAGGAGCATCTAGTTAGCTCTGGCCAGGTGGTGAGAGCCTGGAGGATCCATCTATCCATTCTCAGTACACCCTATCATGGTAATTAATGCCAACCAGTGCTCTTTCAGGCATTTCTGAGGTTCATGTCACCTTATGACCTAGGCAGTTTGCATCTTTACCACACGTAGCTGCACCCAGAACCTGTTTCCCGCACAGCAATCCAACAGAGGGTGTTCTCCTTAGTCTCTCCTCTCCTCCCCCACTGTATCCTTGCATTCTACCCCTTCTTTTCTTTTCTGCCGGGTTCCAGGAGCTCTGTCTTCCCTCCCCGAGAGATCGTCCTGGGAACAATGACCGAGCTGTTCCATGGCTTTGGAGAGGAATGCAGAGCCCTCGTCCTTGGCAGAACATGCTGCAGTGGTCAGGGGGCACCGTGGTGTCAGCAGGAGGTGTAAAGATAAACTGGCTGGTGGTGTTTTGTTAGCGCAGGAGTGGAGTTCAGTCTGGCTCAAAGCAGGCTAATCTAGGGGAGAGGCTGAGTCCAGCAGGGAGGCCCTGGCCAATTAGCTGGAATTTCCATATCAAATACATTTGAAATCCACAATATTTGTTCCCGAGCCAGGTTTCCAGAGTCCTCTCTGAGGGTGTAGTTGGTTTGGAATAAACAAAATCCAGTGACGGGTCAGTGAGTCCCTGTGAGCCCGAGTGCAGCTCCTACAGTCCACCCCACAGACAAACCATGTGACACGCAGGTGTATGTGTGCAGATGCTGCTAACCCAGGGCAGCTTCGCTGGGTACCTCCTCCTCACTCCATGTATTTGTTCTATCCACCAGCTGTTCTCATCACATGCATAGATCATAGGCTCTTCCAGTCTGGGACTGTCTTCCTACTCTAGGTGTGAACCGCGCCTAGCATAACGGGGTCCTGAGCCCCTGCCAGGGCACTGAGGAGCTAGCACAGTAGAAAGGGACTCTGGCGAGGGCTCATGATGACATTAACCTGTGAAAATGGGGCTCCGCCTGGGTGGAATCCCCTTGTTGCGTGTGGCTTTATTGCCCGTGGTGGTGGTGGCAGCCAGTGGGCCTGGGTAGCTCTGGGAGAGATGAGGCCGTTTCCGTCCCAGTCGGTTTGCCGGCTCTCTGGTCACTTTCCCGCTGGGGTGGTGTTTCTCCAGTTTGGAGCCCAACGTGTGCGTAAATCCCTGGGGTTGGCGGGGAGCTATCCCAAGGGAGGAGTGGCATTGTTCTTTGTTTGGTTAGTGCCCAGGCAGCCTGGCAGCCCCACTTGCCTGGGCTCTGTGCAGCCTCGCAGAAGGGCACCTGCGGTGGCTCAGACAGTGCTGGGCTGAGGAGGAGGTCTGTCACTTGGTGTGCTTTCAGGAATGTGGTGGCTGCTTTCTTTAGGCCTCTGTGTGTGCCCTGGGGGGACCCAAAAGCATGTGTCTGTCTTCAGAAGTGGGGCACTCACACTCTTGCAGGACCTGGGCGGCACCTGCCTTCCTCTGCTAGTGCATCCCAGCGAACAGGGCCGCACGGGGGGGGACGGACGACAAGTGGGGCAATTTGCCCCGGGCCCCACAGGGGCCCCCACGAGAATATAGTATTCTATAGTATTGCAACTTTTTTTAATGGAAGGGGCCCCCGAAGTTGCTTTGCCCCAGGCCCCCTGAATCCTCTGGGCGCCCCTGCCAGCGAACAGGCCTTCTCCTCAGGGATTGTGTGTCGTTCCTGGGCTAGGGCTAGCGACTGGTGGGGGCGGAGCTGTGTCCGGCTCTGCGCCGGGAACAGGCTGTGCTTGGCTTAGAGACGCTGTGTGAGAGGGTGATTATTTCCGGGCAGAGTGCTGCCGCTGCTGCTCAGGAATGCAGGAGCACTGGGCTCAGGCACAAAGGAAATTATCTGGTCCTGAGCAGCGAAAACAGGATTTGCTGCCTCTGGCCTCCTGGCCTTTTTCTTCATGCGCTTGAGGCCTTTGCCTGCTGGTGAGCCAAGGTTGTGATTTGTAGTGAAACTGCCCAGGGAACAGTTCAGGCCCTCGGGCCTAGGGGACCATGGGAACAGCCAGCTCTTACAAACATGCTGCAGGAGCCTCGTGAGGAGTCAACAACTGCAGCCTCTATGTGATTGTGTGCGAAGGAAGGGACTGCCCCATAGTACCCTGGGGTAGAGGGGAAGGTGCACTAAGCTGCTATCCCAGAGACCATACATTCTAGACCTAGCTCTTCTCCTAGCTACTGTTCGTACGGCTGTGACAATCACAGTCCTTAGTACAAGGCAGGGTTTCAGTCCGTGGGGGATAACTATTATTCACCAGTTTTACAAAGAAGATAGTTGTACTTGCACTTTAGGCAGAACTGGGAACAGAAATCCGGTTTCTAACATACCAGATGCCACCTTGCCATATAGCATTTCAGAAGGATCATGCTAAATTAGGTGCTTGTGTAATCTACGCTACAAGAGTGGCTCTGTGTCACTCTCTAGACTATTGTGGTTTATGACTCTGTTAGTGCTTGTAGACTAAGGGTACCTCTACACTGCAGTTATACACCCGCGGCTGGCCTGTGCCACCTGACTCGGGCTTGGGGGGTCAGGGCTGTTTAATTGTGGTGTAGTTGTTTGGACTCAGGCTGCAGCCCAAGCACTGAGACCCTCCCAGCTCGCAGGGTCCTAGAGCCCATGTTCCAGCCTGAGCCTAAACATCTACACTGCAGTTAAACAGCCCCTTAGGCTGAGCCTCGTGAACCTGGTCAGCCGCTGGTATCTAATTGCAGTGTAGACAGACCCTTCGAGATCTGCTTTCGCTTACGAGCAAAGATCTCAGGTAGATTGCTAGTGTTCAGTGTCACAGGGCTGTCTCACAAATACTTGTGTATCCCACTGGCAGGTGCACGCTGGCTCCATTTGGACCGACTTGCACAGAGGACAGCAGTTCCTTAGGCCTGGTCTACGCTAGGAGCTTAGGTTGGTATAAGGATGTCGCTCAAGGGTGTGTAAAATCCACCCCCCGGAGCACCACAGTTAAGCTGACCTAACCGCCAGTGTAGACAGCGCTAGGTGGACAGAAGAATTCTCCTGTCAGCCTGGCTGCCTACACCAGCGTGGGCAGCGTTGTAAGTGCAGAGCTATTGGGGAAGCAGGAAAGGTCTGGACTCTCCATCCGAAGGGTGTGCGTGCAAACAACTACATCTCTGTACCAGAGTTCGCGTAAGGGCCCTGAGACCTTGTGGGAGTATTTTAGTCTGAACGACATTGTATGTAGAAGTGAAACTAGATGTGCTAATTGTTTGATTGTTGCCTTTGTATTAGCTGTATGTGGCTAAGGGAGAACTGTTCCTCTAGGAACAGGCACAGGGTGTGGCAGGCTGGGTATGTTTGAGACTCAGGGGGGCCTGTGTGTCTGAGCTCCAGAAAGGTAAGCACTTGATTGAATAACCTCGTCTTTCCAAACAGCTGCTTCGTTCCCGAAAGTGCAGCATTAGTGCTCCTGGGGGACTGGCTGCCTCAGAGCATTGCTAATGGGCTAGGGTATCTTTCACCTGTTCATCACAGCTTGGAATTTTGTCCGGCTCAGCAGGGATTAAAAGTCGTTCCCAGCCAATGGCTGGTGGATGGACCCGAGAGGGAATTCGTTTGGTCCCTGTCACACGCTGGCTCCCAGGCTTGGCATTAGACTGTAAGCTGCGGGGGCAGGGAGAGTCTCTGCTGTGTGTTTGTGAGGCGTCTAGCTGCAACAGAGCCCCTCTGGCAAGGGACCACAGTACCTTACTCGCGTCCATCCGGCCGAGCCAGCAGCACTGTGCTTGTTTCACACACGGGACAGGGGAGTGCAAAAATGAGAAGACAGCCCCAAAGGCCCAATCCCGTCTACGAAAAGTCTCCTGCTGTTTGGTCCCATCTCACGCCGCTTGAATGTTTGGGGCTGGTGATCCTGAGGCCGCTCAGCCTCCTGCCAGTGGCTGCGTGGGCAGCCTGATTCCATGGCTCTCTCGGGAATCGTCCTCTCACGTTCACAGCAGCCCCTGACAGCTCCTTACTGAGATGCAGCTTGCAAGGCTCACAGGACACATGCAGTCACTGAGAGACTCCAGCGTTGGTGGAGCAGTTCGTGCTGGAGGATTTGCTGGGCTCCCTGGAAGCCTGATCACTTCATTACTGCCGGCCCTACCCTAGGGTATGTCCAGACTACCCGCCATATCGGAGGGTAGTGATCGATTTATCGGGGATTGATATATCGCGTCTTAAGCTATATATCAATCCCCAAACGCGCTCCCTGTCGACTCTGGAACTCCACTGGAGCAAGCGGCGGTAGCGGAGTCGACGGGGGAGCCGTGGCCATCGATCCCGCGCCGTGAGGACCCAAGGTAAATCGATCTAAGACACTTCGACTTCAGCTACCCTATTCACGTAGCTGAAGTTGCGTATCTTAGATCAATTCCCCCCACCCCCCAGTGTAGACCAGCCCTTAGTTGTGGCAATCTGCAGATTCCCCTTCCACACCTGGTGCACTGACCCAGCTTCCCGCTGTGTGCCCTCTGCTCCCCTTGTATGTCCCGTGTGCTGCACATGATCCCTGTGAAATCATCACAAACCAGCCTCAGCTGCCACATGCTGCCCTGCATCATTGCCGACGCTGCTGAGGATCAGTGCCTTACATAGCCCTTTTCTTCCTCTTGAGCAAGAGCACTGCTGTGGATTTGCTGGTGTCCTGTCTCCTCGGAAACTGACACCAGCTCCTGCTGCTGCTGCTGTAAGCCCTGACTAATGGGAGGATGAGTCTCTCCCTGGATAACCTGACCTCTGCTGGGCTGTGAGACTGCCTGGCTTGGGCTGTTGGTGGGTGTGCTGGATACAGCGACCTCTCAGCAAGGGGCACAGTACAAAGAGTACGCCGGAGGACACACCCTCAGAGCGTGGTGTTCATGGCACAGGAGCTTCTGTGTGTGTCTCGGTGTCTGAGCCTCTGCCGGATTCTTGCTTGAAAACCAGCTTGTATCTGATCAGGAGTTTTTCAGTGCTCCTTATGGAGTACTGGGTGGCCTGCTTGCCGTCCTTTGCTGCAAGGCACCGTTCACAGATACAAACCTGCCTTGGAGAGACGCTGCCCTGTGGTGTCGCAGGGCAAGAGGTGTGTGTGTGTGGGGGGGTGGTCCTGGGCTCCCCCTTCCTTCCTCTGGCTGCTTCCATTGTCACCCAGCTCCTTTTCCCCCTGCCCCTCCCTTCTCCTGACTTTTCTTTCTCACATGAGCACATCCAAAGTACGTCTACACCCCAAATCCAGGTGTATTCAAAGTTTGGGTAGGATCATAGAAGTGTTGGGCTGGAAGGGACCTGGAGAAGTCATCTACTCCAGCCCCTGCACTGAGGCAGGACCATGTAAGCCTAGACTAGCCCTGACAGGTGTTTGTCCAACCTGGTCTTAAAAACCTCCAATCATGGGAATTCCATAACCTCCCTTGGAAGCCTGTTCCCATGCTTAACTATCCCGAGAGTTAAAAAGATTTTCCTAACATCTAACCTAAATTTATTTTGCTGTAGATTAAACCCATTACTTCTTGTGCTGCCTTCAGTGGATGTGGAGAACAATTGAAAACCGTCCTCTTTCTAATAGCCCTTAACATATTGGAAGACTGTGATCAGGTCCCTCCCCTCTCCCCCCCACCCCACCCGTCTTCTTTTCTCAAGACTAAACATGCCCAGTTTTATTAACCTTTCCTCACAGATCTGGTTTTCTAAACCTTTGATCATTTTTGTTGCTTTACTCTGGACTCTCTCCATTTTGTCCACACCTTTCCTAAAGTGGACACAGTGCTCCAGCTGGGGCTTCACTAGTGCCGAGCAGGGTGGGACAATTACCTCCCAGGTCTTACATACAAAACTCCTGTTTAATACACCCCAGAAGGATAATCAGCCTTTTTCGTAGCTGCATCACACTGTTGACTCATATTCTATTTGGGATCCACTATAATCCCCAGACCCTTTTCTGCAGTACTACCACATAGCAGGTTATTCCCCATTTTGTAGTTGTACATTTGATTTTTCCTTCCTAAGTGAAGTATTTTGGACTTGTCTTTATTGAATTTCATCTTGTTGAATTCAGACCAATTCTCCAATTGGTTAAATTCATTTTGAATTCTAATCATAACATAAGAACGGTCATACTGGGTTAGACCAATGGTCCATCTAGCCCAGTATCCTGTCTTCCAACAGTGGCCAATGCCAGGCGCCCCAGAGGGAATGAACAGAACAGGTAATCATCAAGTGATCCATCCCCTGTCGCTCATTCCGAGCTTCTGGGAAATAGAGGCTAGGGACACCATCCCTGCCCATCCTGGTTAATAGCCATTGAAGGACCTATCCTCCATAAATTTATCTAGTTCTTTTTTGAAGAATCTTGTCCTCCAAAGTGCTTGCAACCCCTCCCAGCTTGTTGTCGTCAGCGAACCATGGATTACTACTCTTTGAGTACAGTCTTTCAACCAGTTGTGCACCCACCTTACAGTAGTTTCATCTAGACTGCATTTCCCCAGTTTGCTTATGAGAATGTCATGCAGGACTGTGTCAGAAACCTTACTAAAATCAAGATAGTATACTGCTTCCCCCATCCACTAGGCCAGTAACCCTGTCAAAGAAGGAAATCAAGTTGTTTGGGCATGATTTGTTCTTGACAAATCCATGCTGGCTATTCCTTATAACCTTATTATCATCTAGATGCTTACAGATTGATTGTTTAATAATTGTTCCAGGATCTTTCCAGGTATCAGGTTAGGCTGATTGGTCTTTAATTCCCTGGAATCTCTTTCTTCTCCTTATATTTGTCATTCTCCAGTCATCTGGTACCTCCCCTATGCTTCATGAGTTCTTGAAGATAATTGCTAACGCTTCTCATATTGCTTCTGCTAGTTCCTTAAGTACCCAAGGATGAATTTCATCAGGTCCCGCTCACTTGAATACATCCAATTTATCTAACTATTCTTTAACTTGCTCTTTCCCTACTTTGGCTTGCGTTCCTTCCCCCTTGTTGATAATATTAAGTGTGTTGAGTATCTGGTCCCCATTAACCTTTTTAGTGAAGACTGAATCAAAGTAGGCATTAGACTCCTTAGCCTCCTTGATGTCATCAGTTATCCTTCCTCACTAAATAGAGGACCTACACTTTCCTTCATTTTTCTCTTGCTCCAATGTATTTAAAGAACCTCTTATTGCCTTTTATGTCCCTTGCTAGGTGTAACTCATTTTGTGCTTTAGCCTTTCTGATTTTGTCCCTGCAGGCTTGTGATAGTCTCTTTTACTCCTCCCTAGAAATTTGTCCACGTTTCTAGTTTTTGTAGGATTCCTTTTGATTTTCAGATTATTAAAGAACTCCTGATGGAGCCATATTGGCCTTACCCGTCTTCCCATCTTTCCTTTGCATTGGGACGGTTTGCAGTTGTGCCTTTAATATTGTCTCCTTGAGAAACTGCCAGCTCTCCTGAATTCCTTTTCCCCTTAAGTTTCCTTCTCATGGGACCTCACCTACCAGTTCTTGGAGTCTGTGAAAGGACTAGCTGAGCTAGCTTTAGTCTAGCTCCCAGGGGTAACGGGAACAGTAGCAGTGAAGGTGTGACAGCATGGGCCCCAGCACGATCCAGTGACCCACATACATTCACAGAGTCCTCGGTGGGCTTGTACGTGGGTGGCTAGCATGCACTAAAGTCTGCACTGCCACATGCTCACTACCACTGTGGCTTGTGCCAGTGAGACTAAAGCTTGTGCAGGTATACCTACCTGCGGTGACAACCCGCAGACTGAACGTGAGGGCGAGGAAGTGTGGGCTGGGCGGTGAAAGCGAGCGAGGGCCAGAGAGCCGTGGAGCGGAGGTGCTAGCGAACAGGGGTATGGAATGAATGAGGGTGAGTCAGTCTGTGGTGGAGAAGGAGAGGCGGAGTGTGACCGTCAAGTGAGATTAGCAAGGGCCCAGTAAGGGGGGCAAGACTTGGCTCCTAGGTTTCCAACTCAAGTCATTTGTGCTACACCCAGGGAAGAAGCAGGAGGGAGCTTCGGTCTTAGGGTATCAGGCACCAGCAAAGGGACAGCCTGGGAGAGTTGCCTGATGTGGGGCCGAGAGGAAACCACATCCTCCGTTAGAATGTGCCCTGGACATTTCACTCCCTGAAAACAGGCCTGTGGCTGAAAGGAGCTGTTGTGTCTTCTGTGAAGGCTGGAAAATCTAAGCAGGGGGAGCAGAGCCAGAGCTGCTGCAGGCACTCCCTGCACAAATCCACCCGAGGCAGCACCCTGACGAGCAGGCAGCCACATAATGGACAAAGCCTCCCCCTTTCACCCTCCAGGGCTGGAGTCCTGTTGGAAACACCCGTGAGCTGTCACGCCAGCAAACTGGCTGGGGCGGCGAGGCAGCCAGAGGTCCTGTGCTAAGAGCAGGAGCTGATCCAGCTCCCTGCTGCTCCTCCGGGTGAGGCTGCCGCCCAGCCAATTAACTCCCTTCTGACCCCTATCCCATCCCCTTCCAATTCATGCAGCAAACCTCCCACCACTGAAAGTCCCTGCAGTACCCCAAGGAGAGCAGGGGCATGGGCCTGCTGTGCTGAAAGGGATCTTTGTATTGCCCCCAAATGTTCCCAGGCCATGGGGAGGGGATAGTGCACCTAGCATCAGTGTTCATTTCCCGAGGGATGAGAGCATCTGCTCAACAGTGTCACTTTCTTAGCAGGCTGGTGGCCTTATACTGCTGATCCGAGGATTCCAAAGCCCTTCCCAGGCTCATGGAACAGTGCTTCTCCTACCACAGCCACCTCTGGGGTGGAACTTGCCAGAGCGTAACAGCTTCCCAAAATGGCCTGATATGATAATGAATGTAGCATTGGTGCTGCAGGCAAGAATCCCCAGTTATTTCCAAGTGCTGCACCTGCGTAATCTGAGGGGATGGGAAAGATGTCTATTCTGAGCAAGTCTCTCATCATGTAATTAAAAACTGGATGCTTTCTGGGGCATGGATTGTCATTTTCTATATGTTTGTACAGCATCTGGTATGCTGGGCGCTCAGCCTCTTGGCCTCTAGACACTACTGCAGTGTAGCTGTTAAATAATAATATTCACATGACGTTTCTACCCTGGGGGAAAGATTATGGCCAAATTCTGATCTCTATTATCCCATGTAAATCCCTAGTGACTCTTAGTAACTTCAGTGGAGTTACTCTCGATTTACACCAATGTCATGGTACAGAATTTGGCCCTTAAAGTTGAACATGTAACCTTAACCATGGTATTTCCTGTCTTGTGCAGCTATAACATTCTCTTACTGTTGTTTTTGTGTAATAATTCTGTGTAACCAAATGTATGGGAGAAACAAACATGCATTTCCTGATGCCCATGAGAAATTAGTGAATTAAACGACGAAACTGTGCACGTCCCCGAACTGAGACACGTGTGATGCTGCTGTAACCTGCCTTCTTCTCTGTCCTGCCCTTCCCTACTGTTTCTTACTTCCATCTACTGCATCCTGTCTAAAAGGAGTCCCTGATCCTGCAAATGGCCTACATGGGCTCAAGGGTTCTCTTGCACAGATCCACTGCTTGGGGCAGGAACCTTCGTATTTGCTTTGGGGAGTGCCTCACGTACTTGTGAGTGCTGAAAAATCGTAATCCCAGGCTCCATACCACTGGTATGCCATGAGAGCTCAGCTGTACTTACCTAAATCCAGAGACTGGATTGTTTGGTGACACACTGGGGAGAAGGTTTTTCATTTTTAATCCTATTTTCATAAAGTTTAGCGCATTCCAGGCAGTTGCTGAGAATAACTGAACAGGGAGGAGCCAATGCTCCTCTGTTACATAATGATTATTTTTATAACAGGACTAGATGTTTTCTCACTAAAACAAAGTCCTGTTTGTGTTGCAACCAGGTCTGTGGCAGCCACCGAAGGGGTAGATCTCCTGCACAATCTTCAGTTTTATGTGCATGTGGCAGAGTCCCCCTTGGTGTGCCAGAAGTTGGTCCTGGTAGAAACCACCGGGATCAGGGACCTCCTGGACTGTGACCAGGGGCACTGGGTGGATCTCCTGGTGCTAGATTGGCGCATGGGGTTCTCCACCCTTCGGATTCCCCGGCGCGTACTTCAGGAGATGGAGGCCGCCTTACTGCCTGTTTCTCGGGTCGACCTCGAGTGGGTCCTGCGAGAGGGTGATCCCTGCCCACCCCTCACCCCGGGCCCTCCGGATAGTGTGCGCAGAATTTTCAAAATTTTGACGCAGAATTCCCCCAGGAGCATCTCCTTGAAACCCACTGTTGCTGTCCATTGCTGACTCCCTGGCCTCAGCCATTCTTCTCTCCTGTCTGTCCAGCAGCTGTTGGGAGGGAAAGGCGTGTTTCTAGGCTGGGCTTGGGTTCGCCTCCTGGGTGCACCAAAGGGCTGTCGAAATAATGGAAGAGAGTGAAACACGGCTTGCGGCTTGCCCTTGGCTCACATAAGCACTGTAGATGCTTCACCTGCTAGATCACATGGCCCCTGGTCCATACCAGAGCCCTATCAATGCCTCCTACTGCCACGCCCCCGTAGGTCCCCAGAACACCTCACTGTGCACCCACCCCCAGCTGCCCTGGAATCCTGCCTACTGGTAACCGAGATCTCAGAGGGGCTTGTGGGCTATTCTCCTCCTACCGTCCCATGCCAGGGGGTACCCAGTGCTGCGAACTTAGAGAGAGCCGTTCCCGAGCGCGTTCCCGTCCCCCTGGCCAGAGCCGTTCCCGAGCGCGTTCCCGTCCCCCTGGCCAGAGCCGTTCCCCGAGCGCGTTCCCGTCCCCCTGGCCAGAGCCGTTCCCCGAGCGCGTTCCCGTCCCCCCGGCCTGCAGCCAGAGCCGTTCCTGAGCATGTTGCTCCGCTGCAGGTGGTGCGGGCGCCTGAGCCTGGAGCAGTGCCTCCCCCATTCGCAGTGAAGCAGCTTCCTGAGTTGTCTTTGCCTGTGACAACTGGACGACTGTTGGAACAGGTGTATTGGCTGTAATGGAGGGGACTGACTAGCCTGGCCTCTCATCTGCTCGGCTCTGTGCTCCCGAAGCCAGCGGCTGGGGGTAGCTGCAGCGGGCGGGGGAGCAGTAGCCCTGGGGTGCCTGGCCAGGGATGGGCACACACTGCCTCATTCCGAAAGGGGCTCAGTGCAGGTGTGACCTGCTCCTGTCCCACCAAGCAGGTTGTCCCTGTGCAGGCGGCATTGTGCCCTTTCCCTCCACTGGGAGCTAGCCTAGGGCCCAAACTCCTTCCCAATGGGGTGAATTTCGCCCCTGGCTGTCTTATTTTCCTTTGGCTGGGAGTCAGCATCTTGCTCTGGGGACCGCACTGTAGAGGAGAGGGGTTGAATGCAGATGTCGTCTCATTAAAAAGCAAAGCAGCATTAAACTAGAACTGGGAGGAAACCTGTGCCTCTGGCGACTGCCCTCTCTGCTGTCCAGCATGTGGTTCTGGCTTTCCTCCCTCCAGACAGAGCCGGTGAGGCCCTGAGCACGCCCAGCCTCTGTCGCCCCGGAAGGGAGTGGGTAGCTCTGGGAGTAGAAGGTGTGGCCCATATAATAATTACAGATGGATTAGCTAGTCTCCTGGGGAAACTGTCCAGGGGCCATCGCTGCACTGCCTCCAGCCGGGGAGAAGGCCTGGACTAGAAGTGACCTAACGCTGAACCTCGCGGGAAGTCCTTTATTGCTTGATGCTGGTGAGACAGTTGGGACAAACCCAGCGATGGAAACATCCCTGTTTATTACGCTTGGGTTTGTAACTTGGTTTATTTTTAGCAGTTGACTCAGATCTCCTGGAACCCAGGAGCTGGGTGTCTGCGCTGTGCCTGCTGTGTGTGTTGACAGGCAATTGATCACATGCTTACACCCCTTCCACCTCTGGGGCAGCCAGCGTTTGATATCAGAATAAGGGTTAAATGACACAAGGGCCTCTGGACACCGCTTTGCTGTGCACCGGCAGCAGAATTCCGTGGGGGAGGCGGGAACTGGCAGGGATCCAGGAGCAGCTGCTGGATGTCTAACTCCGATGGAACGGATTTGCTGCTCGTTGCTGGTGCTTTCCCACACCCCTTGACCTGCGCCGGGTTAGCCAGCTCAGCAGCTAGCCAGTGCCGACTCCGGCCTGAGAGGGGCTAGGGAAGGGCAGTAGAACCCTGCGGGCACCAGGCGCAGGAGGGAGCCGGCGGCTGCCTGCGAGCAGGAGCAGCAGGCTGGACTAGCCTGGACGCTGGCGGTGGAAGGAAGGCCACGCAGCAGGCAGCCGAGAGCCAGGCTTGGACGCAACACGTTGCCTCTCGGTGGCTGGGGGCTCCGTAGCAGCAGCTGGAGGATACCGGTCAGCAGCCAGCAAGCAGGACATGGGGGTGGTGGGGGGATGGGGTGGATGGGCCCCAATGGGACACGGTGGTTACCCTGACACAGCTCTACTGCAGTGCCCCTCGGGGCTGAGTTCAGAACAACTGGTGCTGTTTGCACTGGAACTGGGGTATTCGCACCTTCTGATTTCCTGCCAGTCCCAGGAAATG
Source organism: Malaclemys terrapin pileata (assembly GCF_027887155.1). NCBI lineage: Eukaryota > Metazoa > Chordata > Testudines > Emydidae > Malaclemys > Malaclemys terrapin. The sequence continues at coordinate 1,176,226 of NC_071513.1, read as the reverse complement.
AATCATCTGTTACTTACTAGAGATGCTTAAGTGTTTGTAGGGACCCTCCAGGGGCTAGCACCTGAAGAGCCTAGTGCAAGGTGTGGGCAGGGGAACCAGGTCCAGCATGTGCCGCTGAGCTCATAGTACACATTAGTTCCGTGCAGACAGCTGGTAGCCTGCAGAAGCACTGCATTCCCAGCGACAGCCTGTGGAGTGAGTGTGTCTAGCATAGGATGGCTGTCCTGTGGGAGGCAGAGGAATCCCGTACCAGTTATCAAGGCAGAAGTTTACCTGCACCAGGTCTCACAGCCATTAAACGTGACGGGAAGGCAGAGAGAGTGGAGGTCTGTCTGTGGTTCACTAGGCAGGGCGCTCTCAGTTGTTCAGTTTGGATTCCCCACTTCTATGGATGTTTCTCATACTGTTTTGCAGATATTCAGGAGTTCTATGAGCTGAGCTTACTTTCTGCACACCCGCAGCATCAGATCCCAGATCCAGCCCCCCGTATTTCTGAGAATCAACATGATGCTGGAGAGCTGGGCTCACCTAATAGCCCTGGAGATCCCCAACGTAATCTGGAGGTAAGAAAAGTGACTCCCCCTTTCTGTGCCAAGCTGCATGAAAACCCAGATCCTCCGCACTTTGTTCCACTTCAGTTACATAGATACAAGTCAAGTGAGGGGAAAAAGAAGATTCTCTGGGCAAACTAACAAATCTGTAACTGTGCCACGAATGGGTTTGCCCCCCCTATACAAACAGATAAGCTATTTTCAACACAGGCATCGGGTAGCTGATGCTGACACTTTTTTATTCTGTTCAAGACACATTCTTAAATCATCCTCGCTGCAGTATCTGAGCACCTTCCAGTAACGCATCAAGTGATGTGAGTAGCATCTGTTGTGTGTGGCTTGTCCTCTCTCCCATCCGCTCCTCACCTTGCACTTGACATGGAAGATTTGGGATGGTAGGAGTTCATTTCATAGTCTGGGGTCAGCCCACGAGGAAGTTCTGTCTGCACAGATGACGTTTATCCTGACAGTAGAAAGTTCCATTGTGCCAGGGGTGTGGAGCTGTGGGCCACAGGCCTCATCCAGGTGCATCAGGCAATCTTTTAGATATCCTCCTGGGCCCTGGCCAGTGAGCGCATTGAAGATGAGGACCGGGACCTTTGAACTCAACTCTGTATTCATTGAGAAGCGAGTACAGGGAGCAGAGGACAGGTGTGATGTGCTCAGGATAGCCCATGTCGCTGAGGAGTCATGCTGTGCCATTCTGTACTAGTCTGACTTTCTGCATTGCTCTAATCCAGACTGGAGGTGACTAAGATGTGTCTAACAGAGGCCAGGTGGTTGTTCACCAGGATGGAATGGAACCTCCTAGCCAGCTGGAGATGGCAGAAAGCATTACTTGCAGATGCTGCTATGCGAGCCAATGGGGGTAGTGGTGTGGTCAGATGGGTGAACGACAGATAAAGCTGTGTCTCACCTTTATAGGCTGGCAGCTGAGTCCAGTTCACCTGCCGTCTCCATGTAGGTGTTGACTAGGATCAGAGAGAACTTACCCTGTTGGGACTCCAGGATCTAGCTGTTAGCAGTGGACCTCTTTCCTAGCATAGATGGAAGGATAGTTTCAAGGGCCTTTCCCTTCAATACATCCCCTAAAGCCTAAAATTACTGGATGGTATCCCGCTACTGTCTGGCAAGAACAAGTGCTCAGGGCAGAAAGAGCAAAGATGGGAGGGTTTTCTGGTCCCTGGGTTATGAGTGCTTGATTTCCTCACCCCCTCAGCAATCTGGTCACATGCAGGGATACTGAACCGATAGCTTCAACATCAAGTGCCAATATAACAAGTTCCTAAGCTAGCCTCTTGTCTGTCAGTTCGTCTTGCCCGCAGGCAATATCTAAATACAAGTCCACAAACCCAACCCTTGTGCTCACCACCCACGGGTATTTACTCCACTGTTGGCTAAAAAGGTGGACAGAACAGATGCCTAACTTTAGATTCAGAAGGCTGCAAATGGGAAATGAATACCTAGAGTCATAGAGTTTAAGCCTAGATGGGCTCATTAAACCTGCTCGTCTGACTTCCTGTATATCACAGGCTGTTAAATTTCACCCAGTAACCCCTGTGATGAGCCCAGTAACTTGCTGGCTAAAGCATAACATCCCAAAAGGTATCCAGTATTTATCTGAAGACGTCTGAGGCATCACTTCCCTTAACAGTTTGTTCAAATGGTTAATCACCATCACGGTTAAACATTTGTCCTGTATTTCTAACTTGAACTTGTCTGGCTTCAGCTTCCCAACTTTGGTTCTTGTTTTCTCTTTCTCCGCTAGATTAGAGAGCCCCTTAGCATCCCCTATTTGCTCCCGATCACAGCTTGCCTGAGCCAGCAGGGCATCTTGCAAAGAGAGCTCACCGTAACTTTATAGCAATACATTCAGACTTAACTCAAGATGGCCACCTGGGCTTTACATTGCTTAATATAAAACCGGTTCAGTGAACAAGGTGCAGCCAGAGTTAGGCCCTTGATCAACTTGGGTTGCTTGGGTTAAGACTCAGGAAACCATTCCTGTCCTTCCCAGCTGCAGCCAGGCCTTTTGATTTTGTCTGCTGGGCCCTGATTGGCTTCTGCCGGCTCCAGCAGCTGGGTGGCCTCTCCAGGCAGTTCTTTGAAGTCTAAACTTGCTGCTCTTGTTCTCCAAAAGGGACACCTTCTTAGGCTGGGGTGTGCCAAGGCTGGGGCCTCCAATGGGGGAAAAATGCCTGGAACACCCAGTCACAATCCCCACTGTAAGCAAGTCATCTCTCTGTTTTCTTTTCGATGGGCTTGTTAAATCTCATTGTCGGGCATTTTCTCCAGCCCTTGAATCATTTTTGTGGATCTTTTCTGCACCCTCTCTAGGAAGTGTGGACAGCAGAAATGTACACAGTATTTTAGTAGTGGTCTCACCAGTACCATGTACAGAGGAAAAATCTCCTCCCCCTTTTCCAGATTCAAACTCGGTACCCCAGGACTCTGAGCAAGAGAACCCGGCCACCCATCCATGCATCCCCAAGAGTTCATCACTGTGGATTATGCTTCTCAACCTGCCACGGCCTAAATGTGGGACACAATGTGTGCCAGACACAAAATTAGGGACACAAAAAATTTAATCACACTGGAAACATAAAATGCTGCAGGAATCCTCCCTTGAATTAAATAACTCTTTCGATGACTTTAATAATTTAAGGATTAAAATCTTTTAGTTTAATGATTCTGCATTTCATATTTACATAATTTTCAATTATGCCAGTGAGGGAACTCCAGATCCGTATGGAGTATAGAGAACTTTGGAGCTGAAAGAAGTGATGTCCCTTTAAATGAAATTCACTTGAGAGATAGAAAAGGATAGATAGCAGTGCAAAGAAACCTGTGGTGGACACAGGAATGCTTTGACTCTCTGGGGGGTATTTTCTAGAGAGCGTTTCTCAGCCTTTCCAGGTTGGCAACCCCTTATTTTAAATCAAAAATTTCTGTAGCCCCTCTATTTTCTCTGTAAGTAAGGGTAGAACATGTATCAATGCTAAGTCTAAATCATTGATTTGTGTATGTGTTTCAAGAGACTGACAGAGAATATATAATCTTGAAACATAAGGGTGTGCAAAATTTTCCCTGCTTTAGTTTGTAAAAAAGTCAATGCCTCACACACAGGGGCGGCTCTATGTTTTTTGCCACCCCAAGCACGGCAGGCAGGCGGCTTTCGGTGGCGCGCCTGCGGGCGGTCTACTGGTCAAGCGGAGTCAGCAGCATGCCTGTGGGAGGTCCGCCGGTGCCGTGCCATCGGTATCCCCGCCGCCGAATTGCTGCTGAAGCCATGGGACGGCGGACCTCCCGCAGGCTCGCTGCCGAAAGCTGCCTGCCTGCCGCCCTCACAGCAACTGGCAGGCCGCCCCCCCCCGCGGCTTGCCACCCCAGGCTGCTCGTGCCTGGAGCTGTCCCTGCTCACACACTCACCCTTCCCACCTGCCTTTAGTGACATCTGTTAGGGTCGGGACTAAAACAGCGAAGCATGGATTTTTTGGTTTGAGAGCTGAACTGAAAAATCGGGAAAAAAAAATGTGGTTCGGTTCAAACCAAAACTGGAGTTTGTTGGGCTTTTTTTCACCAAAACAAACCTCTCCCTCTGCCACAAAAATATTTTGGGTAAAAAATTTTCAGGTGTGTTTCACCTGTTTTTTTAAATTAACTAAATTTTAAAATGAAACACTGTTTTGAAACAAAAAGTTGATAAATTTCATTCTGAAATCATGAAATGATTTTCAGTTTTTTTTAATATGAAATTATTTGCTGAATTCTACCTGAACTTATGAATAATTTTGATGCCCTGAAAAATGCATTTTTCAGCAAATTTGCCATTTGCTGACAATTTTTTGCCCAGGTCTAGTTGTGACCCTGTGATTGAGAAACGCTGCTCCAGAGAACCTTTAGATCTTAGTAGCTTTACACTTGGTCAGCAGCTGGACTGTGTGGGGTACAGCAGCTGGGAATGAGCCAATGCACCTAGCTCTGAGGAGGAGCTCTGATAATCAGTAAAGGCAGGTGGAAACAAATGGGAAACCCAAACCAGGCCCGGAACAGTAGAGTGGGAGGAATGTTTACAATAGCATCTTAGCTGGCAGCGAGCGCTTGCTCCAGTGATAAGACCACAAGTCCTGTTACACCCCTGGGCCCCACTGAGTTGGCCTTCCTCAGATAAGCAGGATTTTAAACATTCTCGGTGGAGTGTTCAAAGGGGAGGGACAGCTGCATGTACTTTCTTTAATTAGTTGTTGTACGAGTAGCAGAGTAGCAGGGCTGAGGAACGGGATAGCAGAGATCTCTGGGCCTCCCCAGCCCTGAATTCTCTCCCATCCTGCTCTGCTTCCCATTTTCCAAAAGCTTAATATCTCTCCTGCAATTCATGCTTTGTGTCCTCAAACATATGTTTGCTTTACGTTCAGGGCCAGCTCCAGGCACCAGCACAGCATGCTGGTGCTTGGGGTGGCCCATGGAAGGGGGCGGCACGTCCGGCTCTTCGGCGGCGGGTCCCTCAGTCCCTCTCGGAGGGAAGGACCGGCCGCTGAATTGCCGCCGAAGAACTAAGCGGTGCGGTAGAGTGGCCGCCGAAGTGCCGCCGATCGCGGCTTTTGTTTTTTTTCCTCTTCACAACTTGAGGCAGGCCCTGTTTACATTTGAAGTATTCCTAGTATTAAAGAGTTAAGTGCTGGCAAACAGACCCAAACCATGACTCCTGCCCAGCCTAGCAGAGAGTAGGGGGATTTCCTGTAGTCCCGCCCTCTTCCCCCTGAGGAGCGCCCCCTTTTCATGGAGCCTGTGACCACTGTTCTGCACTGAAGACTCTGGTAGAGAGCAAAGAGTTAATCCTTGCTACAGTCTGAATCTCACCAGGGTGGATTATGACCTCCCAAGGGACCTTCCCGCCCTGCATTTCCGAGTCTATAAATGCACGAGACCGTTCATCTGTCCTTGAGGAGAGTTAATTTTTAACCTGTTCAAAACGTGGCCACCAGGGGGCAGAAAAGGCGCCTTCCACTTCAGCAGAGCTTGGAGGCCAGACCGTGTGTTTTCCGGGGAGCGCGATGCTGTGGTGCCAGCAGGCTGTGCCAGGCTTGCCCTGTTATATGGCCCCGAGCTGGAACACCGTGTCGGAAGCCAGGTCCCCGGGTCCTTCTCTTTGGGAAGGAGGAAGGCTGGCCTTTCGGCTACAGTTACTGCGTACGTGTACAGCACCTGTCACAGTGGGGCCGTAGAATCCAAGTCCCAGAGAGCAGTGATCCCTCCCCGAAGAGCTGTGCTCTGCTGTGCCAGTCAGGAGCCCCAGGTGTCCCCCCAGACTGGCTAGGTTTGTGTGTGGGAGGGTGGCGCAGCCAGTCAGAGCTGCATTTCTTCACTTGATAGTAGGCACATTCGCTTTGCTCCTGCCTGCAGGCTCCTGCGTCACTCGTTCCTCCACCCAGGGAGCATGGGTCTCTCATGCTGGTGGAGACAGGCTGAGTCTCCCGTCATCCTTTTCCCAAGTGCAACAGCCTGGACTCGCGTGAGCTGTGCTTCCTGGCCCCCCTCCATGCCTTCCTGTTCCCCATCTCTCTGGCTTGCAGAGGCAGCTATGCTGAGCACATGACCTGCACAGCAAACACAGGAGTGGCCGTAGCCACCTGAGCTTATCAAGGGAGTCCTGGGGTTTTGGCTCAGTGGTGAGGTGTGTGGAAGAGATACTGAGCGAGTCCTTAGCGACCTGAGTGTGTCACTGAACTCAGTGGAGAAAAGTCCAGGTTTCAGAGGCCTATGGCACAATCTCTGGCACTTGCTTGGATGGGCAATTTCTCCCTTTCTGTGCCGATGAGACTCTGCCTAACACCAGTTCCCTAAGTTCAGGATAGCAGTAACCTGGGTATTTGTGTATTGGCAGCGGGCAGAACCTCAGGGATCCCTGTGCAGCGTCTCTCACTGAGAACTCTTAGTCCCGGGCTGCTGGCACTGGCCTGTCAGCGTCGGGGGGACGGGTCTTTAGCAATGCAGTGGCATCAGAAGAAAGTGTCTGAAACTGAACAGTGACAAAGCCACAAGCTTCTAGTCTGGTGAGCGGCATAGAATTGCATTCTGTCAGCCAGAGGGGTACACTGGTTTGTGGTGCACTACTCAACCATCCAGCAGGGGGCAATAGTGCACAGACATGATCCAGCCAGCCCTGGCACTGGGAACAGAAGGGAGCCTAGGCAGGATTCTCTTACATGCCTGCACGGGACCGTGATATTCTCACCAGCAGCATGGGCACAACCACAGGGGGGGGGGGCGTGTCCCCGTCTAGGAACCTCCCCCTCAGCGTGGCTGTGGGATCAATGCACCCCACCCTGGTTCCTCTCTATCGGCTCACTTCCATCGGCAGGGCTCCCTCAGCCGAGAGAGATGCGTTTTATCCCTCCCGGCTTGTCTGATGTCCCTCTCCTGTGTTTTCCTTCGCTTCCATTGGCTCTGTCCCACCCCCCTCGGTGTTCAATTGCAGGACACTCCTCTGGATACCGAGCAGAGACCGGCTCAAGGGGCCCAGGGAAGCAGCGGGCTGGGGCAGCAGCCACAGCTGGTGAGAGTGACTGTGAGCAGCCTGGAGTCGCCAGCCAGTGTTTGCAGCCTGGTGGTTCGTGCCCACAGCACCCTACCCAAGGTGAGTCTCCAGGCTGGATCTGGCCTTTGATGCTCAGGGCTTCACAGGGACTTTTCATTGGTGTAACTGAGTGTGGGCGCGAGGCCTTTAACCAGATAGAGTTAAAGCAGCAAAACAAAAAGTGTAGACGTGCTCTAAGAAAAGGGGGAGCCTGGACTGCAGCGTAAAGCCCCTTTCAGCTGGTTTAGGACTGCACCAGACACAGCAGAGCCACAATGCAGGAGTGTGTAGAAATCCTGTTCCAATTCTCTGCTTCCCAGGGCTGCAGCCAGATCCCATTCCAAACAGACATAAAAACCCAGTTAGGGTTCTTCTCTTCCTGGTCTCCGGTGCTGGATAGTTTGTCTGGTCTCATGTGCTGCTTGCCTTCCCCTCCTGGCTGCGATGCTTGTCGCTGGATCAGCACATCTGGTTCTCGTATGCAGTCTTGTGGGCACAAGGGGTAGAATGACATAATGGTGAAGGGCATGAGAGGGTGCTGGCTCCCCACGTCTTCTTTTCCTGTTGAATTGATGTTTACAGACTCTCACCACGAAACGATGCTGACTCCAGAATTTTACTGGGAAAACTAAGACTGCTGTTTCACTCGTGTGATTCAGCTGAGCCTGAGTCCATCCCAGGGTCCCTACGGACTCCAGCTCTCGAAGGCAACTTCCTGGGAGTCTGCCCAAGAGCTGGAAGTGTGAGTTCAGTGCTGCTTTAGTGTCTCCATAGCAAATTGTGTGTAAGGGCTGGGAAGGCACTTCCATTCTTGATCTCTTTTCAAACGAATTAGCCTCCGGACTGAGAGCGATTCTTTGGCAAAGTTCGGTACATTTCCATATGGGTGTTTTGGAGGCATCTGGGAATGGGGAGGAGCAGGTATAAGAAATGTAGCAGATGCTTTTCTTGTGCCTGGGTAACACCAAAAACCAGGTTGTTTTAAAAACTCCAGCCTTATCGTGGTGTCAGTCCTCTGGGACATAGAGAAATATAAAGTAGAAATAAAGAAGCTGTAAATCCTTCCCCACACATACGCGGTATTCCCATTTTCCACTGAACTTTAAAAACAGTGAAGTCCAGAGTTTGGGTCACCAGGTGTTTGACTCTTGCATCTTTCATAGCTGTGCACGCTCCTAGGTTTCACATTGCACACTGAGTAAATGGTTTGGTTTGGTTTCCTCAGTCGCTACTCTAATATAACATGATGGCTGAGAATGTAACCTAGTTTTAGGCATTACTAAGAGAAAACATGTGATGCCTTTTTCCATGGGTTAGAGTGAGTGAGGTGAGTAGAGCCGGTCCAAAACATGGAGAAACAAAACGCAGCCTAGCAACCCGAGCAGCCAGTCTGCACATGTGCATTGGCTATTGGCTGCTGTTTCACCTCATGTTGCACTGCTGTAACTGTACTGGTTTCAAACCAGTATTATAGTTAAACCTGTGTGTAGACAAGTCTCTAGATTCATGTATCTGCCTTCACAAGTTTATTCTAGTATTGTAGTCATGTTGGTCGCAGGATATTAGAGACAAGGTGGATGAGGTAATATCTTTTACTGGACCAAGTTCTGTTGGTGAGTGAGGCACATTTTTGAGATCTGAAGAAGAACGCTATGGAAACTCAAAAGCTTGTTCTTTCACAAAAACAAGTTGGTCCAATGAAAGATATTACCTCACTCACCTTGTCTTTCTTCAAAAGTTCACAGCCGGTAAACTGAGGATGTGTCTTTCCAAGACCATTTCTGCGGGCAGCTTGTTACCTCATAATCTACAGTGTGATCTCCTGGCATCTGATTACCTCCTGAGTGTTTGCTTTATAAACATCTAGGCATGTAGGTAGGTCACCTGTCTCTACGTGCACAGTTGTGTCCCCGAGAAAACTGAGAGAGTCAATATGTAGATCCGAGGAAAGAACAGAGGGTAATGAGTCCATTACAAATGGGAACAGAAATCCAGTTCAGGTTCTGCTCCTTCCAGAGATTTTACTCTCCATTCACTCTATGTGGACACAGAATCTGCATCAGTTTTCTCTTCTTATAGTCTTCACTATAGGCAGAGCCAATCAAAGCAAAGGAAAACATGCAGTCGTCACTAGGAAAATTATCCACTGAACCATGAATCTCCTGGTCGCTCTAATTTAGGTTAGTCAAGTCCAAAGAGGATGGTAGAGATCTTCAGAGGGACCCATCCAAGCTAGGTGAATGGGTAACCCTATGGCAGATGGAGTTCGTTGTCGATAAATACAAAGTAATGCACATTGGAGGGAAATTTTAAAATTATTCTTACACCTTACAGGCAGCTAAGTTAACTGTATCCACTAAGGAAAGGGACCTCGGCATCACTGTAGACAGCTCAGTGAAGATCTCTGCTCAGTGTGGAGCGGTGGTCAAAGAAAGCAAACAAGACGTCAAGATGCCTCGGGAATAATATGGAAAATATTATAATGCCTTTATATCCATCAATAGTACGGCCTCACCTAGAACACAGTGGGCAGTACTGGTCACCCCCTCTCAAAAGGATTTTGCCAAATTAGAGGAGAATTCAGAGCAGGAAGACAAGAATGACGAGGAGCCTAGAAAAGCTCTTGTGTGAGGAGAGATTGAAAAGACTGGGATTGTTTATTTAGAAGGGAGACAGATAAGAGGGGACATAATAAAAGTATCTGAAATGACTGGTCCGGAGAGGATAGACTGGGCGCTTCTGATCTCCCTGTCTCATAAGAAAAGAACAAGGGAACATTCAGTGAAATTTAAGGTGGCAAATTCAAAACAAATCAAAGGGAATACTTTTTCACACAACATGTAATTAAACTGTGGAACTCATTGTCACAGGATGTCATTGAGGCCAAGAATTTAACAAGATTCAGAAGGGATTGGACATTTATATGGATCTCCAGAATAGCCAGAATTGTTGTTGTTAATACTAACACATTTTGGAAGAGCTGTTAAACCTCATGGTTCCGGGTATAAACCAGTCTCTAATTGTAAGGGATTAGGAGATGTAATGTGGGAGTCAGATCATCTTGTATCTGTTATTGTGGGTTTCTTGCATCTGTGTCTGAAGCATCTGGTGCTGGTCACTGTCAGACAAGATACTGGACTAGATGGATCCTGGGTGAGACCCAAAATGGCTATTATTATGTTCTCTCCACTGGGGTTGAAAATTGTTTGGGTGCCAGCATAGGCAGCACCAAACTGTCTCCAATATCTACTACAAAACAGTAGCTAGACCCCTGGGGAGTGAGAGGGAATAAGGGGAACTATATCTGTCATTTCTTGTCAACAGCTGGTGTGTCCTAGGAGTCTTCTGTGTATGACTAGTGTACAATCTGTCAGCAAACCATGCTGTCTGGGATTCTCACATGGACTGTGCTTGCAAGTGTCATTCTGGTTTATATTTTATTGTGGGGGAGCCCAAACCAGGCCTTTCATGGGTACTTCAGTGGGAGAGGTAATGCCCATGCCCTTGGGCGGTGGAGGCATGGGGTTAGCCCTGGAGTAGAATGCTGGCCGGGGGCACCGGGATGGAGGGAGGAGGAAGGGATCTGGTGCTAGGCTGGAAGTCCAGCACAGGAATATGGCCTTTCTATTTGTAAAGTACCACAAGTCCCTCTGGAGCCTGAGCAATAACAGGATTTCTCCTGCTGGAAACGTCGGAGAGTCTCCGTTCTGGCTCAGCCAGTGTTTGTGGCTGAAGTTGCAGCGGGAGGAGCGGAGGAGGTCCTGGCAGTGCTGTAGAGTTGTTTTCCACTCCCCATGCAGCCTGGATTTTCTGATCCCCTCTTTTTGAATCCCCCATTTTACATCCTGTCAGCCACTGTTCTATTCTGGTTCCTCTGGTCCCTTCCCAACAGTTCTGTGTCACTTCCCCTTCCGAGCCTGTCTGCTATGAATGATCCAGTGTAATCCCTGCAGATGGCTCATTAATAGCACACCTCAGGCAGCGGATGAGGAGGCTGGCGAAGGAGCCCGCACAGAGGAGAGCAGTAGCTCTCCCTGGATCTTCTCCTGGCAATTGACTGATTCACGCTTGTTTTCCATCAGTTTAAACTATCAATTAGACAAAGAAATCTTTGGGGAGCAAAGTCCTGCCAGCCTGCTGACTGACGAGGAATCCGTTAGCGAGTCAGGAGGGACCAGGAGTCTGATCTCCTGCATTGCACAAGCTGGAGAATTTCACCAAGTGATTCCTGCATCACGCTCATAACTGCTGGCTGAGCTAGATCAGATCTTTCAAACGAGGCAGTGATCCTCATTTCAATACTTCAATCCACCCCTCCCTCGGGAAGTTGGTCCAATGGTTAATTACCTCACTGTTAAAAACGTGCTCCAGCCATTGGATCTTGTTCCGCCTTTGGTGGTGCGATTAAAGAGCCCTCCGAGATCTTCTCCCCAGGTCGATATTTATAGACTGACCAAGCCCTTTCTTAGCTCTTTCTCTGTTAAACGAAATGGACTGCGCTTCTTTAGACTCTCACTCTAAGGCAGGTTTTCCAGCCCTGAATCCTTTCTTGTCGTTTTTTTCAGACCTTTCCAGTTTTTCAACATCATTTTGACGTGTAGACACCAGAGCTGGGCACAGTATGCACTAATGGCCTCACTAATGCCATCTGCAGTGGTAATACCACCTCCCCGCTGGTACGCAGTATTTCCTTCTTATACATCTGAGGCTCACAGTAGCTCTCATTGCAATGGGGGCTCATGTTCCGTTCATTACCCACTATGTCCCAAGCCCTTATCGGAGTCACTGCTTTCCAGGCTAGCCGGCGGTCCCTTCTCAGTAGAAGAGAACCATGTGATGGGCCAGGGCGTTGGATTGGGACTGGTGTGTAATATAGGAATCTGCTTTACGTTTACATTTTAGTTTTTGATTGCCAGTCCTGGAGTCTGAAGCCCTGAATTTATTCCCCCAGGACATTTGCCACAGGCAGTACAGGCTTTCCACGTGCCCAGCCCCTCACCAGTATTCCTCACTCCTACTCCAGGGAGATGGAATTCAGCCTGCCTGGGGCTCTGCTGAGGCTACCGGTACAGGGGCAAGCTCTGATGTGGAACATCTTGTTCCACCTGGAAGAAGAGATCTACCAGCTCACTGCATGCAGGAGCCCCTTGCTGGATAGTAAAAAACAAACCAACCCTTTGGTGGCTGCAGACTGTAGCTGAATGTGAAGCAGGGACCTAGAGGTGAAAATCTCCATCTGCTTTGGGCTCGTTCTGGATGATTCTTGCATTCCCAGTGCCTGAGCCACACGGCCGCCTCCTCTACTGCAGAGGTGGAAGGGACAGGGAGCAAGGGAAACTGCTCCTGTTAGTAAGAGTGAAGAGGAGTGATGACTCACTCCAGCTGGATCTCAGTCTGTGGAGGGACTGGGCAGCAGGAGGACGAGGGAGTGAAATTCACCCTGGGGGAGAGAGCTGGTTGTGAGACTTGCTGGAGCTGGAGATGCTGAGAGCTGCCTCATCAGCAATTGGGGATCCCAGACCTCAGGATCTCCTGCTGCCTTTCACTGAGAGTGGGGAGGAGGAAGTCAGAGCTAGATGGTTGGTTCGCTCTGTCCTAAAATGAGGGGGGCCACTGAACGAGCCGCTGTGGCTTCTGAAGGGGGGGGTTGCTGGGGACTAGCAGGGTTTATATCTGCATCCACCTGAGGGAGCAGCATGCCCCATGAGAGCAGAGGGCAGTGTCATGAAGAGGATGCCGCAGTCCTGGGAGTGACGTGGGTCCCGGAGCAGAGGTGACGGTGGGCGAGACACCACCAGAAGAGGGCGCAGAGCTAATTCCCAAGACAGCCAGTAGGAGGCGCCGCAGTGGTGAGTCTCCTCGGTTTACAGGAATAAGGGATGGTGGGATAAACATTTGTATCCTGGTGTAAGCACATGCACACGGGGGGCTCACTGCTGTAAGCATATTGGCTCCCCAGGCTCCATTCCTACTCATGACCATTTTTGCTCTGCACTGATGTTTCATCCCTTCCTAAAAGCTGCTCTTTCCCCCCCTCCCGTCCAGGGAGCAGAGTGCAGGCAGCTGTGGAGATAAAATTAAACAGGAACAATAACGCTGATGAGCAGACACGCGGCACCACCAGGCAAACGGTGCTCTCCCCCCCGCCATACATCTCTGTTTCCCACGTGACTCTGAACCGACTCAGACCTCATCTCTGTGGGCCTGCCACTGTGGTCCATCCCCTCCCACAGTCCTCTGCTCTGAGCACACGGTCAGTGAGGTGTTGGCTCCAGCCCTTCCAGCCAGTTTGATGTCCTAGATCTGTGCTGCTACCACTCTAGGACTGTCCTTAGTGAGCAACGGCCCGTCTTAACAAGAGGGGCACAGAGAGACTATTTCAGAGAGCACATTTCCTGAGTGCTCTGAAATTGTCAGCCTGCCCAGTTTGGGTTGGGCAGCTGTAACATCTGCTGATTCTATATGCATCCTATAAATAGGAAACCTCCGAGTGTGGAGATCCTGCCTTATTGACAGTATGTGGGCGAGCAAGGGCATTGCTGAATGCAAAGCACAGACCTGGGAGTTACACAGTAGCTTGCTCTGGGCCCAGCAGGGGTAATGGCAGGAGCAGTTTTCCCTGTGTCAGCAGAGCTGAGGGCAAACCGTCCCCCTTTCAGAACGGGCCAGTATTTTATCAGGTGCAAAACCGTGGGGAAATTGCTGTAAAAGCAAACGTGTACTAAGAAATGAGCACGGCGTTTGTAACTGCATATCCCCTCGGCCCCCTGGGAGCAGGCGCTGGCTGTGGTGTATTGCGGCGTTCAGCCCAGTGCACATAGCTGTGTGAGAGGGAGGCCTGATGGCCTCATAAATTAGGGAAAACCCCTTCTCCTAGTCAGGGACCTGCCTCCACGTGTCTCTTCCCCTCCCTTGCACTTAGGTACTGACTGGCACTAGGGACAGATACACTAATGCTCCTCCTGAGGTGTCTTTAAATAGAAAACAGCCGCAAGTAAAGCAAAGCAAGGGGTGCAGCTCCGCTGGTTGTGAGAGAGGCTGTGGGGACTAGCAGCACGTGTAACCTCTTGGCTTTAGTTCATTGGTCCAGTGTCCCGTGTCCACCCTCAGGCCGCCTAGTCCAGGTGTGCTGCTGGGGCAGTGCACTCAACCCCTAGGGGCCTGGAGCTTCTCACTGTGCAGCCAGCCTCTCTCATCCCCCCCTGCTCAGAGCCACGGGGCTCGGTCCCAGAGCTGAAAATAGGAACCTGCAGGGCATTGAAAGGGGATTTAAAGCAAGAAGCTGAGTTGTGTGGCAGTGCTGGTGACTCCTTGTCTTTATTGCCTCTTGTATTTGAGCGATTTGCCCCACGCTCTGATTTCTCTGCACTCAAACAGGTAGCGGTCCCACCCGAAGCTTGCTCCTGGGCAGGAGTGGGTGCAAGCTACATGGCTGTAGGCTCTTGTTGCCACATACTCCCATGATCAAACAACTGGGTGTGTTTGGGGAGCTCCGGTCTGGCCTGCAAACAGTTAGGTGTTCTGACCTGTCGTGCACTACAGAAAGGGCTGTTGTATAACCAACATCCATCATGCCGCTCTGAATACGTAACTCATGCGAGGTGATGGGAGGGAGGGAATAGAAATCCCCATTTTTCTGGCCCTCCAGAACAAAACGGAGAAGGAATTAGCAGGTGAACATGAAGCAGCTGCTTGCTAACCAAACAAGGGCCCAGGGTCCCTGCTTCTGAGATTTTAATACCTATCAATAAAGTCTTTTGCTACAGAAATGGCCCTGATATACGGGAAAGTCCAGTCAGGCTGCTGGCAAAGGATACAAACCCCACAATGCATCATCGCATGGCTGTGTTGCATGTTCTCTGCTGTTCGTGCATTTCCCCGCTGAGTGAGATGCGTAGCCTTGTCAAAGGATGGCTCCTGCCGTTGGCCAGGCTGAAGCTGTTATTACAGAATGAACTTCCTGCTGCCTTATTTGGAGGCTGTCAGCTGATCAGTGCCAGCACCAGCCTTGTGACATCAAAGAACCTAGGAATTGCTAATAATAAAGAGGTGAGCAGAGAGGCACCCGGAGCACCAGAGGGAGAGTAAGTCTTCCCTGTTCCTCCGTGTTTATTTTTAGAAATGCCGAGCAGCTATTGCCCATGGCTGAGTAGGAAGAGAAGGAAAGCAGTGACCCACTGCCCAGGGGCCGGGATAGCAGCTCTTGCTGGGGTCAATCAGTTCCAGCCGCTGGAATTTAGAAGCTCATCAGCAGTTTGTGCTTTTCAGTAGCGAGCACAAACTCAGAAGCCAGAACCATTGGGGTTCCAGTAAATATTGTGTCTTTGCTGCAAGCCTGGTCTAAGTGAATTATTCAATCGGCTTCATATCACAATTGCAACAGGCTTGGTGTCTAATCTGCCTGTGTCCAGAGGCTGCTGCTGTTCGAGGGGATTTCAGCACTGAATGTGTCCTTGGGAACTCTCGCTTCCCTGGACATTTGGGGGTTGAGTGGCTCCAGTTTTACTAGAGACTCTCACTATTCCTACCCCAGGGATGAACAAGAAGGCAAGGGAGATGTGTAAACGGCTTCAATAGAGAGTAGAAAAAGTCAGTAGATTAATCTAATCTAATCACCTACTGCTGCCCATCACCACAGTATCTGAGCACCGTCCATGTAAAATCAGTAGCAATAGTGAAGTCCCTAGTGGACTTCTTGGATTCTCTGGCACTTCTCCATTTCCAAGTATAAAAACTCTGCCTGAGGAAGAGTTATTTATTGGTTGCTTGGTTGGTTCATTTGATTGTTAGTTTCAGATCTAATTTTGTTGTTTTGCGGGTTTATTTTATTTTGTCGTGGGGAAGACAGGTAGAAAAGGTGTGTCAGGGTTAGGAGCAGGAGGGGATGTGAGGGGCAAGAGGGGGGGTGTCAGTGTTAAGGGCAGGAGAGGGTGTCAGGGTGAGAGTCGGGGGGGGTATCGGGGAGGGGACAGGAGGGGGTGTCAGTGTTAAGGGCAGAGAGGGTGTCAGGGTGAGCGTCAGGGGGTATCGGGGAGGGGGTCAGTGTTAGGGGAAGAGGGGTATCAGGGAGAGGGGCAGGAGGGGGTGTCAGTGTTAAGGGCCAGGGGGAGGGGGGGAGGACGTGCCAGTGGTGTGCATGTGACTCCTGTGGTGGCGGAAAGGCCTGTTCGAAGTTGTAGGTTTCTCAGTGGTCCCTGGGGCCATCCAGACTCTGGATTCATCCCATCTCCTCTGCAGGATCTCTCCGAAGCCACATCCCCGGGGCCCGGAACGCTGCGTCCAGCCCCCCGGTGCTCCGTGCTGGGGTCTGCGCTCTCCCGGAGCAGCTCAGCTGTCAGGTGGCTCAGCTGTCCACATTCGCTCCTTAATGCAGCTGGGAATTAATCCAGTTCTGCTCTGAAGACGAGGACCAAGGCCTTGAACTGGCGTCACTGGTGGACTCGGGGCCAGGACGGGGACCGGCTGACAGACTGGCTGTTTTCACAGTGGCCTGAGCTGTGGAGGAGGCAGGCAGCCCCATTTGGGACCAGCTGCACCTGTGCATTGTTTGCACATTCAGCTACAGCAGCGCATCCTGCACCGCTGTGCCCCTCCCCCGGTGTTTCTCATGCAGCGTCATGGCGTGGTCCTGTGCCGCCTTTGCCTGGTGCAGCTGGGCAGGAAACCAGGGGTTGTTCGGGAGCTCGTGGAGATTCTGTACGTTTTAGTTTGTGTTAAAATTAAGGGCTTGGGACTGACGAGACAGCTGCTGCTGCTTCCCCCTGCCCAGACTCTCTGCCTTTCGCTGTCCTCCACCTGGGCTCCCCCTCACAGCTCTGAGATCTTACCCCCCAACCCTTTGCTATTCCAGCCCTGGTCTCTCTCCAAACCCCTCAGTCCGGAGCTCCCCATGCAGGCCAGGCCTGGTCTGGTGTGAAAAGTGGGCCATTACTTTTTGTTATGTGGTAGTTCTTTCTATTGTGGAACAAAATTCCTTTACCAGAGTGTCCAGAGCAGAAACCTGGCTGCCTGCAGCTGCACCCTCTCCCCTACCCAAATGGAAGGGTGGGCCCATGCTTCTGTCTGCAACCTCGCTAAGATCTCGGGCATGGAAGGACAAATCTCCTGGGTGTATTACTGCAAAACAAACTCCATTTGTAAAAGAACAACCCACACTTGAATGCAGAGTCTGGCAGCCCAGTGGCTTTCGGTCTGGAATGGTGGAGCAGGGGGAACATCCCTGCATTTTAATGGAGCTGGGCTGTGTGGAAATCAGGATGCTAGTTGCAGAGGCAATCCCAGTGCTATTCTAAACAGAGCAGCTAGAATAACTGCTCACAAAGGTGTTCAGTCTTTAGGATTTGGAGGATCAGTATTGAGTTGTGCTGAGAGATCCTTATCCCCGGCCTTTGCAGACGTGTCTTAGAGGAACCTGCTTGAAGGGGATTGAGAGTGACGGATGAGTGCAGGGTTGGAAATGGCCTTGACTCGCTCATAAATTCAAACGACTCTTTGATCCTTCTTTCGAAGACCATTTTTCTTTCCTAAAACTTTTTCCTTAGGTCATGTCTTCACTGGGGTTGTTAGCAATAATGTCGCTGCACTGATGCAGACTTTCAGTGCAAATGCGCTGCAATGAAAAAACGTGACATCTACGGGGTGGGTTTAGACCGGTGTTTGTACCCAAACAGCTACATCAGTGCACTGCACTGGTGCAAAAATCCCAGTGTAGATAAACTCCTCAGTTTTCATCTGTGCTCTGCTTTGGGCAGGGAAGGGCATGGACAGCCACCTCTGAGGCAGTGCCCAATTCTACTTGATGGATTGGATGGCAGGAGGCATTTGTGTAGTAGTTACCACAGGAGGGGCTGTGTCTACATCCTTTAAATATATGCAGAATGTTACCACGTTCCCCACCTCTGCAGTCGTTTCATAGCCAAGACAGACAGATTTCGCTCTTTTAATCCTCTCCGTAAAACAAGTCCCTCCAGCTTCCTGATTATTCTTGTGGATTGTCTTTGAACTCCCTGCAATTTGTTAATATCTTTTCAGTTTTCAGGTGCCCAGAATTGCACTAAGTGACTTAGGAGCACAGTCTCATTAAGGACAATTGCCCCTAAATCACTTGGGCATTTTTGAAAATCCCACCTACAGTTATTAATTACACAGAACCGTAGATGTGAATAGCACTTTGTAAAGCAACAAAAAAGGAGCCAATAGGGTTATCAGAGGCAGTGTGGTCCAGTCAAGAGGGCAGAGGACTAGAATGAGGGACACTTGGTTGTAATCCCAGCTTTGTCACTGACTTGCTGTGTAAACTTGGGCAAGTCACTTTGCTGCTCTGTGCCTCAGTTTCCCCTCTGACTCTCTGTCTATCTGGTTTATTTAGTCTCTAAGCTCTCTGGGGCTCTTATTGTTTGTACAGTGCTGAGCACAGTGACACAGCCACAGTCTTGGCTGAAACTTCTTAATACAAATAACTAGTCAAATGGATTGTGGATTCCCCATCCCAAACCGTTCACCGCCTACATGAAGAAAAGATCAACAGGAGATGATGACATGGGAGGGGGTGTGGGAGAGGATGACGGCCAAGGTCATTTGGGAGAGAATTGAGGGGTTATGTAGGTTGAGATTGTTTTTAATTGAAATATAGAGAAGACTATAAGCTTCCTTGTGTGCGTGAGTTTGGAAAGGACTTAGAGGAGGGGAATGAGGAATGGCAGATGGTCAGGGAGGGGGTTCTAGGTGCAGGGTACTTCATAAAGGAAGGGGTGGGGATAAAGCTCATAGTCAGACAGAGACGTTAGCTGAGCAAAGAGGGAATGAGCAGGATGAAAGAACTGAGGAGAGGGCTAAATAGTGGAAGGCTTTGAGGGCTTGCATTTGGTTTGGGAGCCAGTGGAGAGATTTGAGTTGGGGTTGAGCACAGCTGTGAGATTGAGGTCAAACTGGTATTTTCATAGTTGAATGCTGAAGTCAGACCAGAGCTACCTAGAAGGGGACTGTTGCTTTCTTGGCCATGTATTTGCATATAATAACACAGTGTCAAATCACCTTGCAAATGTAGGTCTTTTGTTCTGTCCCCAACTGCCACCCAGTCACTGTCATGCTTTTGCCACCATGTAATGTTCTGGTTTTGCTGGTGTGGGTACGGTATGTAGGCAAGAGCACTGCACCTAAAAAAAAAAAAAAATATTCCAGCGATTGAAAGTCTGGCAAAAAGAACTGGATTCCTGGCATGCAGCTTCTTGGAATAAATGATCTTTTTAGATTTAACTTCCCCGACATTTAGTTACCCAGACGACTTGTCACAGCGCTACGTGGTGCTTCCCAGAAGCAGTGCAGGCTCTTCCCTGCACCCCTCCTTTCTCCCTCAGGTGGTATGTTTGCTTCTTATTCATTCTCCACACGTCAGGTGAATTTTCCCAAGTTGGATCTCATTTTATTTTCGGCAGTGAGAATTTGTGCAGCTGTCTCTTGTGCTTCTGTAACGTGTAAGAGATGTATTGTGTTCCCTTCTGGTAGCCGTTCCACACACAGGATAACAGCCTGCTATTGTTACCGGCTAATTCAGTTATTCTTCAGGTAGGAGAAGCCTGTGAGTTTTGGTGCTCAAGGTCCTGTTTTTAAGCCTTGCTGATAATTTATGGGGAGGGAGGTTACACTTGTGAAGGTTTAAAGGTTTGCTGTTGCTGGGAATGGGAACCCTCTGCTTCTTCCCGGGGAATGGACGATGCCCGAAGAATAAGAACATGTGATTTACACTGTAAACGTTCTCTCTCTTTTCCAGAGACCTTTGGTTACTGAAGCAATCCATAGCTTAGCGTCGGTTAGACTGCCTGGGGACCCTTAAACTTATTTCAGTGATGGCCACATGTTTGAATCTCATCAGAACTCTAGTGTAATAGAAAAACAGAGAATTTATGTCCAAACAACCCACCTGTCCTTGTCTTTGAGGACAGAGGAACTGAAATGGTTGATAAGCACAGTGTACCTTTAAGAGAGACAAATAAACTGGCTGCTGCAGCTTCAGCATGCCACCTGATTGGCTGAGCAACTAGCAGGCAGGCTGAAGGAGGGGGCAGCCATTCAGAAATTTCCTGCATTACTGCCCTGTTTAAAGGGGACAGAAAAGGGGAGGGTGGCTGAAGGAACATCCTAACTTTCCACCCCAGTCTGTGAAACATGAGACTCCTGCCCCTCCCTTCCTGCTGGGTCCCCAAGGCTCCCAGTGACAGCACTTTTATGTAGTTCCAATCCAGTAAGGAGGCCTGAGTCCATTCAACAGAATCATTTGGAAGATTCTTAATCAATGAACTTCAGATAGTTTATTAGCTGCTGCAGGGAGAAACAGTATCAGAATTTCACGAGGCTGAGAGGCCAGGAAAAGTGGCAGTAAACAAATAATGAGCAATGTATTTCAATCAGTCCAGCAGCACCCAGGGTTTCTGGTTATCCAGTCACCTTTCCAGTCTGACCTGTTCAGAGGTATTGTTCCCTGTCTCAGCAGGGATATTTTCCAGGCTGGGATGTGATGACACAGCCCCTGCCCAGTGATCGTTAAGGCTCAGCTGATGTTTTGGTTTTAAACCCAGATTCTCTCCAGTTTTTTGTGTTGTGACCATTTCAAATTGCCTTGGGTGGGAGGTGGGGCCTGCTTCTGCAGTGTGCTGAGTGGGAGGTGAAGGCGCTCTGCACCTCACAGGATGGTCCGTTGGTGTGCAACTTGGCAGCCTCCATATCCTGTTCTCCTTTTGTGCCCTACAGGGAGCTTTTACCTGTTTTCTCTTATCTGCAGACAGCTCCCCTCCTCCCTCAGGGCCCTACAAGCTGCAACCTCCCTTCTGTGGAGGAGGGTCAGAGGGGATTCCTTTGTTTTCTGGCTTTTGAGCCTTGAGGCTGCGCTTGGGTCATGTTTTCAAGCTTTTCTCTGCAGTGGGGGCTGGAAACTTCCCTTTTTTTGTAATGAAATTGAGATTCTCATGTAATTATGACCCCAGGCACTGGGCCTTTAAGAAAAACACCAATATCATGAGACTCGTGAAAAAATCATGAGTGTTGACAACACTGTAATGCAATGATCCAATCGTGTTAACGTCACCCTTTTGGAGTAAGGGCTTGTGTTATCCGAGTGTCTTGTATGACACTGACAATGTCATTGGTGCTTAAAGTGCAGGTCTGTTCTGAAATGTGACTATGCAAAAATGGGCTCCTGTGTTAACAAAGCTGCTCCCATGACACATACAACCATAGCAATGTCGGGCTGGAAGAGACCCCGAGACTAAACTTGCCCAGTTTTTATAAATAAAATAATGGAGATATCCTATCTCCTAGAACTGGAAGGGACCTTAAAAGGTCATCGTGTCCAGCTCCCTGCCTTCACTAGCAGGATCAAGTACTGATTTTGCCCCAGATCCCTAAGTGGCCCCCTCAAGGATTGAACT
Source organism: Malaclemys terrapin pileata (assembly GCF_027887155.1). Taxonomy (NCBI): domain Eukaryota; kingdom Metazoa; phylum Chordata; order Testudines; family Emydidae; genus Malaclemys; species Malaclemys terrapin. The sequence goes on along the minus strand of NC_071513.1, from coordinate 1,154,675 downwards.
CACAACCCTGGGTTTAGCAGGCCAATGCTCAAACCACTGAGCTATCCCTCCCCCAACCTTTCTTTTAAACCTTTCCTCCGGTTTTCTTTAACCTTTTATCATTTTTGTACCTCTTCTCTGGACTCTCTTCAGTTTGTCCACATCTTTCCTAAACTGCGCTGCCCAGAGTTGGACACACAACTCCAGCTGAGTCCAGTGCCGAGCAGAGCAGGACAGCTGCCTCCTGCGTCTTGCAAACAACACTCCTGTTACTACACACAGGATGATATTTGCTTTTTTCGCAGCTGCATCACATTGTTGACTCATTCAATTTGTGATCCACTGTCACCCGCTGACCCTTTTCAGCAGTATTGCCACTTAGCCAATTATTCCCCGTTGTGTAGTTGTGCATTTGATTTGTCAAGTGAAGTATTTTACATGTTGTCAAGTATCAGGGGGTAGCCGTGTTAGTCTGTATCTACAAAAACAACAAGGAGTCTGGTGGCACCTTAAAGACTAACAGATTTATTTGGGCATAAGCTTTCGTGAGTAAAAACCTCACTTCTTCGGATGCAACCGAAGAAGTGAGGTTTTTACTCACGAAAGCTTATGCCCAAATAAATCTGTTAGTCTTTAAGGTGCCACCAGACTCCTTGTTATTTTACATGTGTTTACTGAATTTCATCTTGCTGAATTCAGACCATTTCTCCAAATTGTCCAGGTGGTTTTGAATTCCAATCCTGTCCTCCAAAGTGCCTGCAACTCCTCCCAGCAAGGTGTCATCTGCAGGTTGCATAAGCATACTCTCCACTCCATTATCGAAGTCATTAATGAAGATACTGGCTAGTACCAGATTGATGCAGAGCTGTTTTCTCATGCCCACATATGTTGGTAGCAGAGATGCTGCTGGCTTTAGTGAGAAAAATTAGTATTCCCTTCTTTTTCTTTCTGTTGGCACGATAGAACCAGTGCAGGTACAGAGAGGGGGCCAAGTTCTGTTCCTGCTTGTGTGTCATCAACCGAATTGCTTCCCAAGATCTGAGAGACAAGGTGGGTGAGGTAACATCTTTCATTGGACCAAATGCTGTTGGCGAAAGAGAGAAGCTTTTGAAGTAACACAGAGTTCTTCTTCTTACTAAGTTCTCATCAGTTACACTTGTGCAACGTCACTGGAAGCCAATAGGTTTGCACAAGTGTCATTGAAGGGAACATTTGTCCTGCAGAACCTTTATTACGGAGGAGGAGGAGGGAAAAATCCAGCCTGATTCTGAGAGCTCTGGGGGTGCTTGTGGCGCTGGCAGTCAGAAATAAACGTCATTTGACTTGTAAATTGAGCATATTTGATTGGATGTCAAGGGGAGATGCTAAATGATTTCATTGGCAGTCCTTGTTCAGGGTAGAAAGATACTTTAGCTACTAATAACCATGCAAGCCCCTGGAAATTCTGAGGAAAGGTCCAGGCCACGTCTTTCTCTCCCCACATTCCAGTTAGGTATTGCCGTGACACACTCCCTGAGGAAGAGGGTCTCAGAATAGGCAGCAATCTCATAGTGCTGCGAGCTCACTCCAGACCTGCTGGCAGAGCCTGCTCTCATGGCAAACTGTACCAAGCCATGAGGGTTTTTTTATGACTTCTGTGCAATGCCACAGGGTTTAGTGGCCATGTGGGATGAGAGATCCCTTCTCTGTTGGTAGCACCCTGCCCCCAACAGGTCTCTGGAGAGAAAAGGTATTACCCCTATGTCCCTTGCAGTGAGGTATGCAGCATCCACAGGGGTTAAACAATTGGATTGACTTGGCAGGGGTCTCTAGTTACTCTGCCAATGAACCCCTCAGGGAGCATATAGCTTGCTGACCTGCTGTGGAAAAGAGCCTAGGCAAGTCACAGAGACTGGCTCCAGGGAAGGACTCTGGTCCAGATAGCTGGAAGAGGGGATTTCTCTGCAGGGTAGTTGCTATGGTTTCCTTTCTTGTTGTTTGTTTATCTAAATTGCTTTTTTTTCAAGGATTGTAGCAGGAGCCCCTCTCCTGGGACCCTAGGGAATGGGGCCCTGGGGGGGGGGTCTCATGATATTGTAGCAAAAAATAGAGCCCCTAGCAAGTGACTATTAAATGGGTCTGAGGTCTCCTTTACAGGACTGTGTTGTGGAGTCTGCAGCTGGGCCCCCCGGCGAAGAGGATAATGCATCAATTCCCCTCCCCCTGTGGTCACAACTACAGTGTACATTTGGTTTGCCTTGTTTTTGTCGCACAAATGAACTGTGGGTGCTTAGTGCGGAGCATCACCCGTTGACTCTGGGAGTAAAGGCTGTAGGAACTGGCCCAATGGCTGTGGGTAACACATCAGGAATCGTCCCATAAAATGGTTTTGGCTTGGGGAGGAGTAAGCTGTTTGACAGTAGCACCTTGGGGTGCTGTGTGCAACCAGTTCCCTGGGGTGTCCAGTTCTTATTATGCCCCCTTGTACTTAGCCCCGCATGAATTACTCCGTGGTTGCTGTGGGGAAACCCAAACTCAGCATTTAACATTTATTGTTCTTGCCTCTTCCGACCTTGTCATGTGCACCCCTCACCCATGTCACGCTAGCCTTGATCCCGTTTGTCTGCTCCCCCCACAATCTGGGCTCTTTAACGTCCCTGCAGAGCAGACAGCATCTTGGTAGGGAAGGTCTCAGCTGAACAACCCACACCCAGTAAATTGTGAATCAACCTTGCTGAGTTGGGAGACTGTCGTTTTAGGGAGTCGGCACGAGGAGCCCAGTATTCAGACCATTGCATTACCTCCTCTCCCACTCCCTCGCTTTCCACCTAGTCTCACTAGACACTTTACCTCCTCTGTGCCCCCATCTGTTGGGCTAATGGCTGCAGACTCCGCTGTCTCGGATTCCTCCCTTCTCTGTGACTGGAGAGTATGTGGGAGATATCAGAGTGTCTAGCCCTCGGATGCTGGGCTTTCGCACCTGCTCTAGGTTGCAAGTATTGGGGGAGCTGTGTCAGTCTGTAGCCACAAAAACAACGAGTCCGGTGGCACCTTAAAGACTAACCGATTTATTTATCAGTCAAATAAATCGGTTAGTCTTTAAGGTGCCACTGGACTCCTCGTTGTTTTTGTGCTCTAGGATGTTGCGGCTAACAGAGATACACCCAGGGTAAAACTGTCCAAAGGTTTATCCCAGAAGAGTAAACCCAGATTGTCCCCACTCAGTTCTAGAACACAGTACTTCCCGCTGCACGCAATTGTCATCTTCTTTCACAGAGATCGCCCATTTCCAGGAGGGCCTTGTAGGCTCCAAATCTCACAAGAGCCCATAGCAGGACCAAAGAACACAAGACTGTTGTTCAAAGACCTCAGCCCATTCCCACAGAAGCACTGACAGCCATCAGGCCACCTCATCCGACTCTGATCCCTGTCTTTCCTGGGTGGCAAAGGAGCACAGAAGCCCTGGGGGCCCAACTACCAAAGACTGTCAGCATCTGCGACAAGGGGAATCTGCTGCACACTGTAAAACAAGCCAAAGTCCAACCAATCCTAGAGAAACCGTCGCTACGTTCGACAGACATTGCGGCCTGCAGCCCAGTGTTGCCTCCGTTTCCTGGAGCAGCTAATCAAGGAGCTTGCAAAAGCCAGTCTCTCCAGTGGCACGTGTTAGCTGTCAATGTTCTGGATCCCTCTCAGTCAGGCATCAGGCCTGGGCACAGTACAGAAAGAAGCAGCATGCGTTGCTCTGGGGGTGACTTCCTCCTGCCCAGAGACAAAGGGAAGCCGTCCACATTTTCCTTGCTTAGTCTTTCTGCAGTGTTTGATGCTGTTCCCCACACACTCCTGTCCCACCGCTGAGAGTACGTCTACACAGCAGCTGGGAGCGAGCCTCCCAACCCAGGGAGACAGACTCATGCTAGCAGAGCTGGAGCTAGTGCAATAAAAAGAGCAGTGTGGACATTGCAGCTTGGACTGTCGGGCCTAGAGCCAGCTGCAGTGTAGACACACCCTAAGGGGCTGCAGCGTTGTTATTATGGGCAAGTATTCTACCTCCAAGTCCTCTCTTCAGGAGTCCCACCCACCCAGCCAGGCAATTCTGACCTCCGAGAACACATTGTCCCTGTGCTGCTCTCACCAGCGGCTCCCTATTGAAGAATCCAGTCACCTTTTTATTAGGATTATTCTGCTTTTTAAACAAGTTTTATTTTTCATGGTGTGAGTGAATGAGTCAAGACTGTTGCCACCAGCCTTTGATGGAGCACGGGGATATGGCTGGGTCGAAGAGCTGTGGGGATCAGGACCCCAACGTTATAGTCCTTGCCCTGCCATCAGATTGCTGTACAACCTTGGCTAAGTCACCTCGCTTCTCTGCTGAAGTTTCTTTGGGTGAAAACCAGGATGACTTTGCTGAAGGTGTTGTGAAGATTGATTGATGTTTGCAAAGTGCTTTGAGATCCGGGTGTGCAAAGAGCTATTATTATGTGATCTGTTTTCTATAAGAGTTGGGGAGTATTTTCTACTCTGTGCAAAGTGTTGCTGAGACAGATGTTTGCAGCCCTTTTATTGTGCATAGCTTACCTGTGTGGATGAGACTGGCTGCCATGAAAAAATGAGGGCAACTGGTAAAGAGCAGTGCAAGTCCTTTGCAATGGATATGAATCTTTTGAGCAATGAGACCAGCAGGAGACAGATGCAGCTAACTGTAGAAAAGCAGGAAATAAGCAACAAATTGTGCAGAGATTACAGTGCAGGGGTGTTAGAGCAGATGTGCGGGGATTTGGAGATTACAAAACATGAGACAGGGAGTGAGTGACAAAAGCACCAGTAAGAGTTTCAGAAGAGGAGGATGCAAGGTTAGGATGTATTCTGGCCATTCAGTAATGGTGATAAGTAGCTTACAGATAAGGGAGGTGTGGGAGGAAAACGGAGGTTTGGGTCATGGATGCCTCCAAGTTTTCTAGCCTTTGAGGGAAGGAAAGTTGAGTTAAGGGGAGTGGTATCCACACTGGAGACCTGGCATGGAGAGGATTCTACCTGAGGATGCCACATGGCTATCATGTCTGAGGAATTCCATGGAGATGGAGCGGGCAGTATGGAAGCCTGGATGCTAGTGAAGAGAAACACCTTTTCTAGGACGCCATGTTCAAATCTGCTGATGGAAAACAGAGATCCTAATGCTTCTTTTGATTATTCCTAACACACTCGCTTGTTACCAAAGTTCCTCTGTTATAATCCTCCTCCTTGGCCATTGCCCCTCCCCCCCCCCCCCCCCCCAGTCCTTTCTAGTTAGACTGTCATGTCACATATGCATGTCTGACTTCAGTGCAGGGCTTAGGAGCAGGAAAGAGGAAACCATTACCAAAATACAAATAACGCTAGCAGGAGAAGGTGCCTGGGACAGCCCCAGCCAACGAGAGGAGGCAGCTCCTTGTATAAAGCAGTGGATTTCCCCCAAGTGTGATTTTAATGTTCCTTCCTTTAAGATCAGTCCAGTCCCTCCATGAGGTGGACCTCCAGGTCCGATGTCACCCCACCCCCTAGAAAGAACTCTCTAATATACACAGACTAGTAAATGAAATGGGCCTCCTCATTGCCCTGCTAGCATCAAGTCAGGCTCGTTCATCTCCCGCCCCAGCATTATCACCCTGCTGCTTGGGGGGGGACTTTAGCTTCTGACCTTTGGTTTTGGAGCAACAATTCATTGTCAGTATTTTACAGTATCCATGAAGAATCTCCTGGTGATGTGTGAGTGAGGTATATCTGAGGAAAGTTTACCCAGTCCAAATGGTGGTGTAACTAGCTGGATGAGACAGGACTTCTGCTTTGTTCTGGAGTTGCTGCTGGCTGTCCCTCCAGCTCACAACTTGCTGCTCTGCTTGGTGCTGTAAGCGTGAGAATCCTCTCAAGCAGAAGGGAGAGCACCAGTTTCTTTAATGCCCCTGCCAGCCTCCGCACAAGGCTCCTGCCCCTTCCATCTCGTTTCACTCTGCTACTCCTGGCCCTGGCACGTCGGCTGCTAAAGAGGTGCAGCGTCGCATAGCGATTGCCAGACAGGATCAGAGCTGGGGTCCATCTACTTCAGTATCCGGTGTCCTACTGTGGTCAGCACCAGATGCCTCAGAAAACAATGCAAGAAAATCTGCAACTGGCAGATGGGGGATAATCCGCCCCCCAGGAAGGTTGCATCCTAATCCGTAAAAATTAGGGATTGGTTTAAACCCTGAAGCTTGAAGTTTTATATCCATCCCAAACCTTAGCCCCCATCTTTCTTCACTAGTTATAATTCTGGATATTCTTATTATCCATATCCATGTCCAATCCCTCTTTGATTTACTAGATTCTTGGCCTCAACAACATCCTGTGGCAGTGTGTTCCACAAGCTAATCATGTGTTGCCTGTAAAAGGATTTCCTTTCACTCAGCGCACAATTAGCCTAACCGCTTAGACTGTCTCTTTCCATGAATCCTGGTATGGAATGAGGAACCCCACTCCAGGGTTACGGGTATGTCTGTGACACCCCCTTGCAGGGCTGGCAGACACAACAGCCATTATTAAACCAGAAGAGCTGACTTATGTGCTGGTTTCCAGAGACCTTTGGGCTTTCCTAGGCTTGGAATTGTATTTGGCTTCTGTTTGTGCTGACTTGAGTGGGGTTGGGCTCTCTCAAAGCCTGTGGGGCAGAGGTGGCATTACGAATGTTCATAACGTGGTAGCGTGTGTCATTTTAACCTGAACACACACGAGCCCCCTAGGGACCTGTGCCACGGCCCCTTGGGGCTAAACAAGTGAGGGGCTCTGCAGATGACTGGAAACTTCATTCTACTGCTCAGCCCCACGTCAGCGACATACCGTGGGGGCCTCACACCTCTCAGCTGGGGCCTGGGGTTGGTCCTTGGGGTCCCTGTGTGCACCACATCTTAATCAAGAGCACGTTGGTGTCCATCTCCCCTCCTGCTGCGATTGCATAACATCCTTGTAGCGTCTCCAGCAATTGCTCATGGGGGAAACGACATTAGGAAAATATTTCTGTATTTTTAGCTCTTTGTTGCAGTTTAACAGCTGGAAACCAGGCAGAGCAGCCAGTGCCGTCCGTATTATTCATTTGTGTTGCACGGCCAGCCAGAAACCCCAGTCAGTATCAGGACTCCTGGTACTAGTTGATGTACAAACACCTAGCAAGAGACAGTCCCTGCCTCGGAATGCCTGCAGCCGGAGTCAAGAGAAGACACAACAACGTGAGCAGCAGCAGGACTGTGGATGCTCCAGGGACCAGCACTGTCTGCAATCAAGGAGCAGCAGTGATGTGTCCCTCAGGAGTGTGGGAGGTGGGGATTAAAGTGGGTACAAATTGAGCCATTTGGATTTCTCAGCATCTCTTAACACCCAATGGCAGTGGTGCTGAGCTTTGTCTGCTGGGTGGGCGCAGCTCCCTGCCAGGGAAGAAAGGTGTATTCGTTATTCACCCTTCTCTCACACTGAGCATCCCGAGGGAAGCTGCGTACTAAGTGGGAATTTCTCGTGCTCTTAGTATCTCCATCTCCGCTTGGGTTTGGAACCTGGAGGTACACTGAGCTAGTCCCAGCGGCTCTTCCATTGTATAGAATCCTAGCACAGAAATGATCACACCTAGGCTCTGTCTAGTCCAGGCCCAGGGAGCTGGGGCAGGACTGTTCTCCTCAGCAGTCTTCAGGGCCTTAGCCAGTCTAGTTTTAAATATCCTGAGTGGTGGTTCCTCCCTTCTTCCAGCAGGAGACAGTCCTGCAGGCTTCAGTGTCAGGGCATTTGTCTTGGTCTTTCATGTTTTCACTGTTCGTTGGCGTCTGATCTGGTTATCTAGGTTCTAGACTCTGTTTTCATCCCATTGCTCCTAGCTGCATACGCCTGCTCTAAACAATTCCTCTCCCACCTGGGTGTGGATTATGCCCTTCAGATACTTACAGGCTGTTTTCAGTTTCCCCCTTAGCAGGAGCGTGACCTAACTAAACAGATTCCTGTGACTGTCCCTCGCAGCACAGCCCCCAATCATTTTAGTGGCTCTTCTCTGAACTCCTTCCAATTTTTCACTTTCTTCCTAGTACAGAGGTGACCTGTATTCCAGGGGTCATCTGTAAGTACCTGCGTGGGGAACAAATACTGAATTCTGGGCTCCTCAGCGCAGCAGAGAAAGGTTTAACATGATCCCTGGCTGAAGGTGAAGCTGGACAATTTCACACTAGAAATAAGGTGTCCATTTTTAATAGTCAGGGTAATTAACCATTGGAACAGTCTCCATCACGGGCAATGTTTAAATCAAGATGGGAGGTTTTTCTAACCGCTCTGCTCTCGGAATTACCCTGGGGCAGTTCTGCGGCTTGTGTTTCGCAGGAGCTCAGACTGGGTGATCCCTTCTGGCCTTGGAACCTAGGAATCTGCACAGAGACCTGCCCTCTGCTTGCCCAAGCTGCTTTTTCCCTCCTATGGTGACCTTGAATTGAGTCTCATCCTGACCCCAATCTGTGCATATCACAAAACCCCTGCACAAATCAGCAGGACTGTCCATCTCTGCTCTAGGTCTGTAATAGCAGGGTGGGGGCTGGCACAGGAGAGAGTTATAGTGTGCATGTGGACTGGACTAGCAGGCGGCAGCAGAGTGGGACTGAAGGGTGTCAGCGGAGCTGCCTCTGGGGAGCCCTGGAATAACAGTAGGAGCTGCAGGTCCGGACTCAGATTCCTGGTAGTGCCGTGTGGGGCCCAAGGCTGAAGTTTGCATGTGGGGATGGGGACAGGACTGCACTGGGAAGGGGGGCTCCATGTCAAGACTGAAATGTGTTTGCAGAGTTGTGTTGTGGAAGGTAGTCCCCAGCATCTGCCTGTGCTACCTGTGATCCCAGCACTGAGTCTACCCACTGAAAACGTGTTCTCCGCCCTGCTTATGCTAAAAGAGAAAAAAACGGGGGGGGTCTCATTCCCAGCTAATGGTAGAGGGCTCAACAGCAAGAACATAAGGATTTAACGATTTCCCTCTGTTCTTAGTTTCCCTCCATTGTGCCTAGGTGTTGCAGCACATGGGGTACAGAGCGATAGGCCTCTTGCTGTTTGGAAAGCAAATGAGCAGGCAGCCTTCCTTGGGAATTCCCTGTCGTGAGGGAAGAGGCCGCCTGAGTTTGTTTTCATGTAGATTCTGGATTTACGGTGCAGTGGTTACCCTGATACACCTTCCAGTTTTGCTTTAGATAATTACTATTGCTTCAGTGCATTCAATATTCCCTAGTTGTTCCCTGTCCTGTATACCGGGAGCATTGCAAGTAGTGAGGGCACTTTATATGTGGCTATTTTAACTCCAGTTCTGAAAGGTGACCACTGTACATGGCATTTGGGTGACACCCAAATGCCAGATCAAAAGGGTATTGTCTGTGTAGGCTGTAGAATGACAAGAATATCCCTTGCTTCTCTTCGTGATCTCCTGAGCCTTTTCCACCGGTAACTTCTGTGGGCCTGGGGATTTTGTGGGATTTCTGACTGAGTCATTTCAGCCGGGATGGGTTTTTGCCCCTTATTTCCCAGCACTGTGCTTGGCAGCTGGCTCCATGAGGGGGCTGAATGGTGCAGCAGGCTCCAGGGGTAGGAATGAGGCAGCTGTGTCTTTAAGGGCCTGCTGTTTAACATTCTCACTGCCGCTGCTGATGCTGCCCTGTGCAGTGATTGGCTGAGGGCCGGGAGAACGGGGAGGCTGGAGATAGATGCTCTCGCCTTCTCCCTTCTCATCCAGGGACCAGAAACAGCAGAATCCTCCAGCCCAAGCCCTGCAGGTGAAGCAAGCCGCCTTCTCCCCACCCCCTGCACATACCCACTGAGGGAGCCTGACTGCGCACACGGCTGCCAGGGCCAGAGACTGCTCTGCCACGGACCCTCACGGGGGAAGCAGCAAAGCAGATCAATGAAGCAAAGCAGAGAGCTGATCGCACCGAGCCCCCCACGCCAGCAGCTCTCCAGGGCCTGAGGGGCAGGCTGACATGCTCGCACCTGAATGGCCGGCAATGCAGAACAACAGAAACCCTTTTTATTGTGTGGCTATCCTTTGGAGATAATAGATTTATAATTCTGGTTTTTGTACAGAAGACTCTGGACCATCTCTGACTACAAGAGGGGGAGGAGGTGCGTGGCGGGAGAGGAGGCGGACGCATTTTCTGCTCGGGGAGGGGGGTCCCTTTCTCCATCTCTTGCCTTTTTTCCCTTTTGTTCTTGGTTGTGTGTATATTATGAAAGCAAATATGCACAAGCACCATCACTGTTGTAAGTGCCCAGAGTGCTATGAAGTGACGCGGATGGCGGCCCTGCGTCGCATGGAGCCTCCATCCTACGGCGAGTGGCAGCATGAGCAGTACGGCTACGGGGGCTACGGCTCGCAGACCCTGCCATCCCAGGGGGGAGCCACCCCCACCTCTAGGAGTAAGAGCAAACTCATCCCCACCTCCCGGGACAATGTCCCTGCTCCCCTGAAGCAGGGGCAGGGGAAGAGCACCCCCAAGATGAACGGGAACAGCACAAACTGGTGGCCAGAATGCACATGTTCGAACCGCGACTGGTATGAACAGGTATGGGACACGGGTTGGCTCCCCACGGCCAATGGGGGGGGCGCTTTTATTACAGGGCTTGTTACCACTCCCCAGGCATCCTCCGTGTGTCTAGAGTAAATGGGGGGGGGGGGAGTTGAGGTACCTGTGGATGGGGGAAGTGGCTGGAAGGACCCCTGGATTCTGCAGAATGTGGGTAAGTCATTCGAAAAGAGGCACGTGTTAGCAGGAAGGTGGTGTCCTGTAGCACATTTCAGCACTGCTTGGCTATTGGGGTTGGCTGGACGGGCCAGGACTCTCCAGGCCAGCATCGGGGCTGTGCGCGCTCGTCTCTCGTTCTGCTCTGGGCTAGGAACAGGCTTCTGAGGCCTTAGCTGCTAAGGCCTGTCTGACTTCTGCCTGGCCCAAGTCCCGGTGGTCATTGGCCCCCACCCCAGGTTCTCACTGCTTGGGATGCCGTTGCCGGAAGTCTCGCTGATGTGAAGTGTCCCATCAGACCTTGTGTGCAAGGCACCAGGCATACTGCCCGCAGGGCAGTCTCTGAGCCTGTTGGTGCCAACTGCCAGCACTCACCAAACTAGTTTCCCACCTTCCATTGGGCTTGGGAGCCTGTTCCCCACTCGTTATTCCTAGATCTCCATCCCCATGGATAATTATATAACTCTCTTCTGGTCTCTGGCATGCTGTGTGCTTTCTGCCCCATTTCACTGCCTTTATTTCTTCCCATCTGATTACTGGTCTCCTTAAGGAGCAATTCCGGGCTGTCTCTCTCGTCTTTTCTACATGGAGAGACCATTCTTATTTTGAACCCATCAGCCAGCTTAGAAAATGGATGGAGTCTGTTTGCAAAGCCGTAAAATGGAGGCTGGACCCAGGCTGAGAAACAATTTACCTTGCTTTAATGTAAGTCAGCATTTACCTCTGTCTCACTGCTTCTCTCACTCATTAGCTTCAAACCTGACGTTGGACTTTTTATTGATTCTTCTAATTATCGTTTTAAGAGCTATACATGAACCGACAACAATAATCATTCGGAAACTAGCTCCCCTCCAAATCCTGTTCTTTCCCCTCTACGTCCTTCTTGGTTACTGGCTGAATCCGTGTGTGTCTGAAATAATCTGGTTCTGAAATGAAACTCCCAGAGGAGTGTTTACAGAAAGTGCCCCAAAGCCAAATGTCCTCCTAGGAGGATGGTTTCTTTCCATCTGGTTCTTCACCTAAATCTGTATCTAGCTTTCCTGCTGGCTCCTGGTAAGCTGGCTCTATCCCTTCAGTGCTATAGCTCCATCCAATGCATTGAGCTTGAGAGGCGAGATAGGTGCAGGGATGTCAAAGCAGCCAGTGCCTGTTATTCCTTCATTTCTCCTCCCCGCCCCCAACCCTGGCAGAGACGGGTGCTGGGATGGCCCAGGGTCCTGTTAAGATGATTGCAAACGGTGACAGAGAGAGAGAAATGTCCGTTTGATCAGTGCCATCAGCCGAGCTGGGTTGGGCAGAAGGGGCCATGCTTTCAGATGCAGGGATCCTTCATGTTTTGCAATGGTAGAACAGGAGTCATTTTCTCTTTGTGATGCTACCACTGAGCGTTAGAGGTTGGTTTGGCTTGAATGTCTGCAGATTGGAGAATGCTTTATGAGGTTCTACCATTGCTAAGGGGAAAAAAGCAAAACCATCTCCCAGCAGCGCAAGGTATAGATGGAGTGATGCTTTGCCTGTGTGCGAGGTTACATGTGCCTAGCAAGGCTCTGCATGTATCATATGATATGTGTGTGTGTGTGGTATGAACACAGACTGTATCAGAGAAGGCAGAATTGCTCCCTGGTGTGTAGCAAATGTATGCACTGAATAAAGGTGTGCAGCAAATGCCTCGGCAATGTTCCCATTCTGCTAGGAAGGTGCAAGATGTCTGAGCCTTAGGAATCAATGTTCTTCACTGTCCAGTTGTGGACAGGCAGAGGGACAAAAGGTGGGCAAGTAGAAACAGCTGTGCCTGGCTGGTCCAGCAGTGAAGGGGATTGGCTCTGTGAGGCTGAAAGGGCTTTCATGATCAAGTGGAAGTGTGATGGGGGCTGCAAATGCTAAAGGTAATTGTTCTGGAGGGAATGTGGAACAAACATCATGGCACTGTGGCGCACTAGGGATAAAGCCAAGCCTGCTCTTACATAGGGCTGTCCCTTTAAATGGCATAAATGTTCCTGGAACCACTTCCAAACCTGAGATGAAAAGGAATGTGCAGACAGAGCTGGAGGAGGAAGAGGGGGCTGGGGGACCGCACTGTGAGAGGAGGGACCCGCTCGCTTCGCTGTGGGCTCTGCACCTCTCCTCCTCCGTTGCAACCTGTTCTCTCTTCCTCACATGCAAGCAGGCACGTGTGCACAGTGTCTGCTCAGATGCTTGCAGGCATGCAGTATACTGTGACACACACAAGAGGTGTTCGCGCATACAGTATTCACTCCCATATGGTACATGTTCATTTACCGCCTATAAACACATGGACTGTATGCACCACACAAAGGCATACATTATGTGCCCACACATGCTGCCTTGCACAAAAGCACACCGTATAATCAGAAACATTAACACACACCACCTCCCTCCTCTCATGGCCTGGCTTTTTCCCCTCCTCCCCCCACAAATTGCCTTGTGCCGGCAATCGAGAAGCCCCTATGCCCGATTCCAGGAAGGGCATGAGGGCTCAGATAGGCTTCTCACTCCTTTCTCTCTTTTCTTTTTCTTTTTATCCCCAACTCCCCCTCCTTTTCTAGCTCTCTTCCTTCTCTTCTCTCAGATCCCCCAGTCATCTCTTTTCCTCTTATTAATTCGGTCCTTTTTTTCTCCTCCACTTTTTCATTCACCATCTCTCTTTCTCTCTCTTGTTCCTTAATTGTTCTGTTTTTCCTCCTCCCTCCCCGCTCTGCCTGCCAGCACACTGGGAATGGGAAGTGGGGCCGGGCGTGGGTGAGCAGAGGAATCAGCACTAACCCTTTCCTAGAGAAAGGAAAGAAAGGCAGAGAGCAACATTATCCTGTCAGGAAGCATCACTGAGCTGCAGTGGCTAGAGGAACTAAGTGCCAGAAGCCCCTCCCCTCCCCTTCACATTGATGCTCCAGGCTTCCCAGGGGAGAGAAGCATTTCGAAATTCCCAGTACGTCCATCTAAGGCTGCGCTGACATGTTGTGCTGAAGCCTCTGCTTTGTTTGTCCCTTGCACTGAGGTGCTAGGACATGGATGCCAATGTTTGCACTCCATAAGCCTGGCACGATCACTAGCAGAGCAGGCAGGAACCAGACCCTTTCCCACCCCACCCCGGAACCAGCCTCAGCTGAAGGGTCCCCTCTCCACCCAAAACACAACGGGGTTCTGGTCACTGTGAAGGGGAGCCCCAATGGTTAGACATAGACAAACTGAGGCGTCCAAGTTTCAGAGAGTTGTTCTGGGACACTAAGAATTTCCGGTGACAGATGGAGAATTGCCACACGGGCAGAACTTCTGGGGTCTGGGGGGGAGCGTAGCCATACTTTAAATTAAGCTGGTCACTGACCATCCTGGTAGCAAATGTCCTGTATTTCTTGAGGCTGCCTCAGCTTCACTGTCCCTGCTTGATGTGAAATGCCCATTACTGAATAAAGTATCCAGCGCAGCAGAGTTCTCCCACTGTCTCCTTCCATGGGCCTCTCTGGAATGCCGTACCACTGTAGAAGTTTAAAAAGACTGCCATCCATGTCATTTGGGGTGTGGGGGGAGACTATGCAAATGGGGGGGAAATATGGCCACGCAGGCAGAGTGGCATTAGAAGAATGTTCGATAAACAGCCAAACGTGACTGTATCTGAGTGTAGGAAGTACCCACAGACGCAAACCAGGAGGTAGGTGATGCGGGTGGCTCCGAGTACCTGTGGGCCCATGGCCCAGCTAAAGGAGCAAGAATTGCCTGGTGGTGTCTTTTCTGAGGGAACCTAAAGACTAAACTTCCTGGAGAGGGTGTCTTGGGGATCCCAGCAGCAAGTAGAAATGTCCCCTTTTGTGCCTGTGCAGGGAAAAGCAGTAGAAGGGTCGGGCAGCCATGTTCATGGGTGTGGGCTGGTTTGGTGTCTGTGGGGAGTTGCTAAGGAAAGGTTAGTTGACCGCTGAAAGTATCATTTGCTTTAATTTCTCCCTTCAGTTGGGAGAATTGACGTGGTGTTTTTGGCACAATCGCGGCAGGCGTGTCTGGAGCTAGCACTCGGTCTGCAAGGGCCGGCCTGCTGTTTTTGACAAGGATTAGGATGTTGGCGTTCTGAGACCCCAGGGGATAAGGGGTTGGAACCAGGACAACAGAGCACCAAGAATCCAGAAAACTGTACCCGACATTTGGGAAGGAGGAAACGGTTTTTAACATCACAGGGACCACTGGGGCTCAGAAGGATAAGGAGAGGAGTGAGCCAGGCTTCACAGCGCTGTGAAAGGGAAAGAAGCCCATCTGGAGATGGTCTCAGGTGCTGTTATGAGAGGGGTTGCTTAGGTGGGTGACCTCTAAGATTTTGCTGGGAAAGGGGAGGTTGATGTGGGTCTGTATCTGAAAAGGGAAGATGTAGGGAGAATTTCTGAGATGAGCGTGTGGATATTGGTCTTCAGAATATCAGGGAAGACACAGTGGGCTAGTGAGCAGTGAATGGCTGATTACCGGAGTGCTGTAAAGGGCAAGACTAGCAAGCAGGACATACACGGAGAGGGAATAGGCTGGAAGCCAGAGATGATGCCTTGCTGATTTCCAGAAGAGGTGGCGGAGATGGTGAACAAGAAAAGGGTGATGGGGACATGGAGATATACGAGGTGGTAAGGTTGGCAGGCTGATGTTGCTATGGCTACTTATATTCTATTCATGGAAGAAATTAGCTAAATCTTTGCACTTGAAGATGGAGGAGGAGGGAGTTCTCGGCGTTTCGGGGAGAGAGAAGCCGAAGCAGGAAAGGGGTAAATTTTCCTTCCAAGCTCCATTCCTGGTGTGTGGAGAAGTAATTCTATAAAGCGTGAAATTCTGGCCTGTCCAGGCCAGGGCAAGTGAAGGAAGGTGAGAATTTACAGACCAGAAATAAGGCACGGTAGCAGCTGAGTCTCCACGGCACAGTGAGCCTGTCAGCTGTCTCCAGCGGGACTGATACAGTCCAGAAGGAATGGGGACTCGCACGTGGCAGGCCATACCGGAACGTACCAAGCAGGCCTTTCCATGGAAGGAGCGAGCTCTGCTGCACATCAGGGGGGATTTGCTGCACATCAAGACTTGGTTTTAATTAAAGATTTCAAACCCTGTGAAAGCTATTTTTAGCTATTTAGACGTAGATAAAACAATAGCAAAATCCGCCCTTAGCCTCTCCTCTCCCCTTGCTGTTTCGGGGGCTGAATACAGTGCAAAAGAGGATGCATTGATCCTGTTCCTATGTATGTTCCCCTCCTCCCCCCATTGCTGTCACCTCCTGGATTTCCTGTCACCTCTCTGACCATTCCCAACATGTCTTTCACTGGGTTAGCCTCACCCTACCCTTCCTCTCCCCTCAGTTGTGGGAGTCCTGGGGCCTTCCTCTGTCTCTCACTTGACACCCTCTCTTCTGTTCGCCTACATTCATTTACCATCTCTTCACTGCTGATGTGTAAATCCGCGTAGCTGCTCTCGCCGTGTCTCCTTCCATCCAACCCTACATGTGAGCTTGTGTCTTCACAGGGCTTCCTGGCCGTCTTGCCATCCGCTAGCTGAACATGGCCAGAAACTGAACTGCTCATCTTCCTTCGCCGCTTCCCCTTGGACAGATACTCCTTCCTGTCACTCATGCCCATACCCTAGTAACCTTCTTCAGCTGCTCCCTCGCCCATGTCCTACACATGCAGGCTGTGTCCAAATCCTGAAAAACATCTGAAAAGTCTGTTCCTTTCCCTCTCTGTGCCTACAGGGAAACGCTCAGTCAGTCCCTTGTCATCTTAATTATTGTAACCTCTTCCTCTCTAGCCTTCCTGACACCCCGGCACCCTCTCCCGTCCACAGAACGCTGCCACCAAGATAATCTTCCCACCTGTTTGATAGGACCGGTCTCACACACCTTTCGAATCCTGCACTGCTTCCACCCCATCTGCTTCCAGCATCTTCTGCGCTTAAGTCATATTGGGCCAGATCCTCGGCTGTTTGTAACTCAGCCAAGCTCCATTGACTTCAGTGGCACTTTGCTGCTTTATGCCATCTGAGCAACTGGCCCATCAAGGCCCACTGACTGTCGGTCTCCCTGCTCGTTTCCTTTGCTCTGTCCAAGCCCCTCTGCCCCGAGAAACTGTCAGTGAGATGGCCTGAAATGCTGCATTAGACGGAGAGAGGCCAGGGGTGGAGAGGTAAATTTTGTGAATTATTGGCATAAAGATGGTAGTTGAAACCATGTGAGCAGAGAGATCACCCAAGAATAAGGTGCAGAGGGAGAAAAGGGGGGTGAAATCCATGAGACCCAACGAAAATATGGGAAGGAAGGGGACCTGCTTTCTTGTCTAATTAAGACATGGACCAACAATTCAGAAGATGGGAGGTGTGGAGAATTTAATGGCGAGGGTTACAAGGCAGGAAAGATTTTTGTAAGATGCAGGTTTCAGGAGAGATGGTGTTTTATGGAGAAGATTGTCATGCCAGAAAGATTGTTGCCCTGTGAGAATTATCAGGTTGTGTTACCATCACACACCAAGGCAGGGCATGCTCAGCGTCTCATCCTATGTGCTTTTTGACATGGAGCAATGGCTCCTCTAGTCTACAGTAGACTAGGTCACTGCTATTCGTTGTCTAGTGTCCTCCAGGTGCTTCATACGGGAGGTGACCTAGGAGCTATACTCTGAGTCAATTTCTGGTGAGCACAGAAATCCAGATCAGGGACTGTTCTCCCACAGGGCCAATGGGCATTTCCCTGAGTGAAACCTGAGTAAGCGATGTCCCTCCAGAGCTGACACTGCAAGGTGCTGAGAATTGGGGGCACTCCTAATCTCACAGGGGTGAGCCCTCAATGATCCATGATAACTCCATTCAAAAGCAAGTCTCCAGCCACAGTATCATTGGCCCTTTGACATGTGACACACCATGACACATGGTGAGGCAGATGGGTATATCGCCGTTGGAAATATTGTGCCAAGTCCTGCCATGGAGTTATCGAAAGGGTAAATCAACCCACATGTGTAAGTCTTTTTCAAGAGTGTAAATCCAAGCTGGATCCCATGGTACAAAGCCTGCCGACTGAGGAAGGTGTGAGTCCCAGACACCGGTGGGTGGCTGGCTGGCACAACATGATTGACAAGCTCGGAGGGTGGCCCAACTTGGCTTGCAGAAGCTGCACACTGACACAGCACAGAGCCCTTGTAACAGGCAGGCTGCTAACCCAGGGCAACCAAGCCAGAAAGAGAAAAGGCAGCCCTCCCAGCTGCTCAAATCACTGCAGACAGGAACCACCCAGAGGGCCGGGGCCATCATGGCTCCCACATGGCAAAGGAGAAGCATCCAAAAATGTAGTAAAATAGACCCTTAACCCTGAAAGTGGGCTTTAAGTAGAACAAGTGAATGTTTGTATAAAATGTAAAATATACAGCATGTGTGATAATATATGGCCATGTGCTTAGCCACACCTTAGGGACGGGAGTCAGTGTGTTTGAGCGGATAAGGCACTGGACTAGGAGGATGGAAACCTGGATTCTGTTCTGAGTTCTGCAGTGACCTGGGGGTGGTCTTGGGCAAGTCGCATCATTTTCTTGTGCCTCAACTTCCCCACCTGTACTACGGGGATCAGACCTTCACTGTACAGGGATCTGAGAGCTATAGATGGAAAGTGCTGTGTAAAATCAAACGATTGTTATATATAAACCTAAGGCTAAGAAAAATAGATTACCCAGGGAAAAATGTTGTGAAGTTGGAGCTATGGTTATAAATACATATCAGTAATTTAAGGGGTAAAAAACCCTTAATACAACGTTTAACAAACCCAAGCATCTCAATCTGAAACGTAAAGTTAGAATGTCAAAAGTTTACTTGACACTATCCCAAGGTGTGTGTGAGCGTGAAAAATGCCGGGGCTGCCTGGAGTGAGGCTTAGACAGGGCTATTCAGATGCTATCAGCATAAAGTTCCCCTTTTTGTTACTTCTTTGGTTTTTACACTTCTGTGAACAATCATTTGGATTTGAGGTTCTGTTATCAAGGATGTGGTTTGCTTTTACAGCACCCAAGAAATGCTTCTTAACGTTCAGTAACTATTCAACACACAGCACAAAGCAAAACAGAAAAGAAAATGTAATATTTGAAACTCCAAAGATCAAGCAAATCGTCCTTTAAACAACCTCCCATATAGGGTCTCTTCTAGTCCCTAAAAGCCCCCCCAGAGTGAACACGGAAAAGCACGGAGCTCTGTGTCCCTGCTAGTGAATGTTAACCCTGCATATCTCAGCAGCCCAGCCAAGAATCCGTGCAACGGGGACGTTTTAAACCCTGTGTGTTTCCCTGTTTTGCACAGATCCGGGATGTTTAAAACTAGGTCCACAATGATTTATGCAGCACAGTGTGTGCAGCCTAAGTGCAAAGGTGTCTCCGGCTTACGGTTCAGATTGGGAGTGGCTGAGCATAGTACAGAGTTTGCTAGGTTGTAAAATCTCAGACTCCTGGCATGAAAGCTGTGCATTAGGAAAGCTGAGGCAGTTGGATGTGTCTGTTGTTGTTATTTGTTTCTATTGCGGTAACACCTCGGAGCTCCCTGGTGACGGGCACTGTTCAGACCCAGAACTAAAAGCAGTCTTTGCTCCAATGAGTTTCTGTGTCCAGTGTCCCAGGGGAAAAGCATCAAGGGAAGGTGAACAGGAGCACAGTCTCTGGTTGAGTCACGGTATGTCTAGCGGTGAAGGTGTGGCAGTGTGGACTCTGGCATGGGCTAGGCCTGTGAGTATGTATCCAGGCCGGCTGGACAGCCCAAGCTGACATCTCCATGACTTTGTCTTTGCGGCTAGTTTTAGCCGCGCTAGCGAGATTAAAGCTAGCACACGTATGCCTACGCCAGCTGCAATAAGAGCACTGCCTGTCGTGTAGGCACACCCTAAGTGGTGTGGGGGGCTGTGCTCCCAGTCCAGCAACAGCTCCGCTTGTGGCCACATACAGAGAGCTGCCCGAGTGCTGCTCGGCAGCAAGCAGAGGTTTGCAAAGACAAGGCCCCTGTGTGGAACGTCATGGCCTGTCTCCTCTCCCCCGTCCATGGTTTCTCCTACAATTGCCAGCCTTGCAGTGGGGATAGGGCTTGCTGCTGGCTCCCCTGCAGACTCCCTGGGGCGGGGGTGGGTTGCGTGTGGCTTTGCGGTCAAGCTGGGGCATTTCTTTACCGCTGCCGGCTTCACCCCTTTACCTTCGGGAAATGTTTTTAATGGCCTCAGCCTGGGATCACTTTTGTCAAAGCCAAGAAACAAATAAACAAATGGCGTTTGGGTTAAGATCGGACTTCCTGCACTTTGGTGCAGGGCTGTTTTACAGCCTTACTGCCCACTCACTGCTTGGAAAATGTCCTGACATTCAGCTTCAGTTTTCCTTTGCCATTCCTCCGAGTTCAGCTCCGTGGGATTCCTAAACTCTCCCTCTCTCTCTTTGGAGTTTGCACACTTCCGACAAGTGCAGACAGTTGTTCTGTCCTCTCTAGCTGTTCTATAAAGAGACGATGCAGGTAATAAAAGGCAGCTCCAGAGAGCTGCAAGAAATGGCCCGGTCCCAGCCAGAGTGGAGGGTGGAAAGAGTGCCGAAGCATCAGTGCCGTGCAGAGACTTACAAGAAGCCCAGCAAATGGCAAGAATGTGAGCTGGGACTGTAGGGAGCCCATCTCAACATGAAAGAGGAACTATACATCATCTCTTCATGGAAGCCTTATAAAAGCAGATTTTCTAGGCCACCAGCCAGACGAATGCTTAGAAACGGTATATAAATCTGCATTCTCCTAAGGGTTAGATGACAGATGTGAGCACTGGGCAGTCTGAAGGCATACGATAGGAGCTCCTTTCTACCCCACTGGAGAAATACAGATTTCTCTTTTTCTTCTGCAGTCTCCTGGGATTAGAAAGGGGAAGCAAATCTGCTCTGTCCCATTGGACGTGGCAGGTGAGAACCCTGCCAGACCTTTGATGGTAAGGCACGGAGACCAGGCTTTGGAGTGCTCCAAAAAGGCTGAACCAGGACAACTTGGAATCCCTTCGACACAGAGCCCAGTGCAGGAGGGAGAGACCAGAATCTCTTCTTCTGATACACAGAGTGACATTCAGAGACATGGAGAGAACATCAGTGCAAACCGAATTCAAACACTGAGGATCACGGACTTTATTATACACAGTTTTCAGAGTGGTAGCCGTGTTAGTCTGTATTAGCAAAAACAACGAGGAATCACATCAGCCACACCATCAGGGGCTCGTTCACCTGCACATCTACCAATGTGATATATGCCATCATGTGCCAGCAATGCCCCTCTGCCATGGACATTGGCCAAACTGGACAGTCTCTACGCAAAAGAACTAATGGACACAAATCAGACATCAAGAATTATAACATTCAAAAACCAGTCGGAGAACACTTCAACCTCCCTGGTCACTCAATAACAGACTTAAAAGTGGCAATTCTTCAACAAAAAACATTCAAAAACAGACTCCAATGAGAAACTGCAGAACTGGAATTAATTTGCAAACTGGACATCATGAAATTGGGCCTGAATAAAGACTGGGAGTGGATGGGTCACTACAAAAACTAAAAACTAATTTCCCCATGCTAATTTCCCCCTCCTGTTACTCACACCTTCTTGTCAACTGTTTGAAATGGGCCACCCTGATTACCACTACAAAAGTGATTCTTCCTCCTGTTGATAATAGCCCACTTTAATTGAATTGTCTCATTAGAACTGACCCCCCACTTGGTAAGGCAACTCCCATCTTTTCATGTGCTCTGTGTGTGTATATACACCTCTACCCTGATAGAATGCTGTCCTCGGGAGCCAAAAAATCTTACTGTGTTATAGGTGAAACCGCGTTCTATCGAACTTGCTTTGATCCGCTGCAGCGCGCAGCCCTGTCCCCCCGGAGCACTGCTTTACCGCGTTATATCCGAATTCATGTTATAGTGGGTCACGTTATATCGGGGTAGAGGTGTGTGTATATATATAAATATCTTCCTACTGTATTTTCCACTCCATGCATCTGATGAAGTGGGTTTTAGCCCATGAAAGCTTATGCCCAAATACATGTGTTAGTCTCTAAGGTGTCACAAGGACTCCTCGTTGATTATACAGAGATATGTAGCACCTTCCACATTCAAACTCCAGGCCTCTGACCTGAAGGTAGCAGCATCACCCCCTGACTAACGATAGGAGACATTTCACTTTACTTAGAAAGGGGACTAATGGATCCAGACAAGCCCTCCCAGTGGTGCCAAGACACAGATCAGATCCAGGGAAATGTATCTCTGGTGTAAAGAGAAGCAGGACCTGGGTTAGCTCTACCCCAGAAGTTCAAATATAGACCCAAAATAACTGCACATCTATATGCGCCAAAGGAAGGAGCTGGAGGGATTGTTGTTCTGCCTTCTGGTTTGCAAGTTGCACCTTCGTGGCTCTCACTCAGTTCCGCAGGGAGGAATGTCTTCATCCCAGAGTGTATGCATCTTGGCGTCCTAAGGAACTCGTTCATAGCGCAACAGGCAGATCGGGTGGTGGGAAAAGAATTCTCCATGAAAAGCTTCAGCAGAGGCTGGAGAGAAACAGATGAGCAACTCCGTACGTACTAGGGTGAATCCTGCTAAAGGTAAGCCAGCTTGGTATGCTGTTGCACAGAGACAGGGGCTCACTCCTGGGAAATTAATTAATTTAAATAGTGAGAAACTTCCCCACCTACGGCAGGACACTGCTTCTGTGGAGGTGACCTGCCAACAGAACAGAGTTTCCATGAATCTGTGCTTTCTGTACACCCCATGGCACTGACACTCCAGTGCAGTTGCCTGTCCAATCCCCAGTGAATGTCTGACAATCTAGGGTCTTTCAGGCTGGCAGTTTTTGAAAAGTTTGTACAGTTTTGTGTAGAAGCTCGTCCTGTGGCAGTGGGCGCCAGAGGATTGCTTGTGGCACATTCCTCCCTGTGGATGGAACTGTCACTGAGCCTCTCTCTCCCCACGCTGAGATTCCAGGCATCATACCTTGAGCGGCACAAAGCTCCATCATCAGATATTTGAAAACCCATTTCCTTGTCTGTGTTCCTAGTAACCCCTGAGAAGCTTACAAAGTAAAGACATTGAAAAGTCCAATTGGCTTTTCCCTCTGTATGTGCTTCATGCAAATGGAGGGAGATGTAGAAACTACCGAATGAAAATAGGCAAGTCAGTGTAACTTCTTGTTTCTCATGCACTAGCACAAAGCTACAGATGTGGCCCTCGGCCAATGTGCGTGTGTGTCGCTCTGTGGCTGAGCCACAGGGCATGCGACTCTGTTAAAGAGCCTGGCTCTGTAGCCCAAACAGCCTCCAGGCTCTCAGCCAAGATGGCAGCCATCAAACCACATGGGAAGGGAAGGGTTTAAAAACCCAGCATTCCCATTTTCATGTGACTGGAACACTTCTCTGGGCCTAAGGCTTATCCTGGATTTTGGCTCAGGTACTGACCACAACAGCGCAGGAGCAGAGGAATATTAGTGTGTAAACTTCCAAAGAGTGTGACTTGTACTAGGCTCTTGTGCTGAAGGGAACAGCGACCTCCTTGCGATACGGCTAAAATGGACAAACTCATGCCCCTTATTAGAACTGGCCAGCCGGCGTGATCTTTGGCTGCATTGTGGAAGGCAAACAGGTCTTTGTGCATTCAGCCCCTGCGCTCCTTGGGCCTGGCGGCCACGAACTCCTAACCAGCTGTGCTGTGGTACCTCACAACTTGTTGGAGTGAAGGGAGCAAAAGCAGCGTTTGACAGACATTGTGAGAAGGGCTTCTAAATGGGGACAAATGCAGATCAGCTTGCCGGTGTATGAATGGGTGACAGACTCCAAAGGAGACGCACGGTAAAAGCCAGCCAAAGAAAAATCTGGAAAAGACGTGGGATTATCCTGTAAACTCTTCTGTGTGTACCACACCCCCACCCCACCCCGTGCTGATTGGGGCCAATAGGCACAACCACAAAGTCAATAAACGTGATCATTTCTATCCCGTGAGTTCAGGTTCCTGACTCCACACCTAATAAATGGCAGCCCGGCAGGTCTGTATGGCCCAGGGTAGGTTTGGGGTTACTGTGAGGAATGGTTGAGAGCAATTGGAAGGAGGAACACAAATTTCCCACCTCCTCCACCCAAACCTGCAGTCTCCCCTGCCGGCAGAAGTTCTTGCTCTAGTCCATCCCGGCAGCAGCTGTGCCCTAACCAACACTTTGCATCCCCAGGGAGATCTGTAGGGCGCTAGACCCGTCCAGAGAGTCTGTGATTGGGCAGTCGCTGGCTGCTTCCGCCATTGTTACTTGAGGGCTGGGTCCGGTGCTGGCTTCCATCAGTATTTGGTGCTCTGGCCAGCACCGTGTGCAGATCTTCCCGCCCTGCACCACAGACTGCCCTGGCTGCTAGCAGCATACTCCTGCTGGAGCTCAGGTGCCATGGAAGTCTGGCCTTTCCTCTGCATCCCAATGCCCAAAGCTTGTTCAGGCCTTGTCTCCTTCTCACCTTGACTGCTGTAACCGCCTGCTCTCCGGCCTCCCCGTGCTCCCTGCCAGCCCTCGTTTTCCTCCCCTTCACTCCGACCACATCAGTGAATCCCTCCACGCAGATCACCTTCCAGACCCTGCACAGCTCCACCCTGTCGTCTCCCTGCTCGTTTCCTTTGCTCTGTCCAAGCCCCTCTGCTCGCCTCTCCCTCTGCAGCCTGCACCCATGCTGGCTTTGTACCGGCTTTCCTTTAGCTTGGGACAGACGCTTCTCGCGTCAGGTGCTCCACCTCCCTCCTTATGTCACATTTCCCATGAAGCCCTGCAGTGAGCCCCATGCGACTCCCGCAGCTCCTCAGACTCAGACCGGCAATGGACACATGCTCTTGGCCTGATATTCAGGGGTGCTGAGCACCTCCAGCTCCCGTGGACTTGAGTGGGATTTGTGGGTGTTCAGCTATGTGTCTCCACTGCTTGGTTTGCGCCTGCCCAAGCTGGTGAGCTTTGTAGGGCCAGGGCCACTTCTTCCATTTGTACCACCCCAAGCATGATGGCAGGGCTCAGTAAACAATAATAATGTGATTGAGTGTTTTCGATGGAAGAGCTCTGACAGCCCATTGAATGTGATCTAAGTGCGCTGCTCTCGTTCCCGCTCCTCTCTGCATGGGACCACACCGCTCACCCTCGGGCGTAAATTACTTACAACTCCACGCAGACAAGGACAAAGTCAATTCACCAGCATCTGCTTGCTGCCCAGCAAACAATCATGACATTCCTGCCCCTCCTGCTGCTGCCTGGGGGCCCAGTGTCTGTGTGATGGGGGAATCAGTTCATCTAGAAACCCTCTCTTGGGCTCGTCAGACTTTCCAAAAAACATGGGCAAGATACAAATGTAGGGATCCCTGCAAGTGCAAAGTCACTAGTGACTAGTATCTAAACGCCTCTCCCATAATACTCGGCTTCCGGGAGTAGCTCCCAACTGGAGACAAACGGGGGTTTCCTGGTCTGAATTCCTTTTGCTGGGATGTGGCTTTGTTTTAAGCAGCCACTTACATTACTGTTCTCCTGGGTCCCATGTGGGAAATGGGCTCCTAGCAGTATTTTCCATTGTAAAAAGCGATCGCGTGGAATGACTGGGACGGATGCTCAGTGCATGGAGAGCAGGAACACAATGAGCAGGCAAGACATGTAGCGCAGAGAGGCAGTGAGGTGTGGGACTAGTAGAGAAAAGGGACTGTGATGGGGCATACCAGGTGACATTGGCTGGGATGTAAAAACTTCTGGGACTTTACCATTGATAGCACTTGTCCTGCAGAAGGGTCACAAAGCACCAAAGTGGTGGTAATAGCCAGGCAGTACTTCAGGGGGCCATGCGATAAATTGCATTTACCTTTACCCACTTCCTCTGCACTCTGCCACCAACCCATCTCCTATGAGATGGCCTCTAGCAGTTCAAACCTCTGAGCCACTATTGTTTTTTAACCACCAGCTATAAAAGTGTTTTCTTTTTACTGTGAAATGTGGAATTTCCTCCCAGAATTGTACTGGTTTGGGACCATGGGCATGCAATGTTCAGACCTAGCCCAGTGTCAGGTTTAAGATACGCTACACAATTTATCAGGGTCAGATATGAGCACTCCGTAGTGCCAGGAAGGGGAGCTTTGCAGTGGGGACACGGCGCTTGCTTCTAAGCCTCCTAGTTCCCAAGACATTGCAGCTTAAGTGTGACACTGCTTTTTGTGTGGGTGGAGTTCGGCAGGAGCATTTGGAAGCGGTTGTGTTTGCCTGAGCTAAAGGAGAATTACCCATCATCCAAATCTATCCTTTTATAGCCTGTAGTTATGGTCGCAGGAGAGATGAGAATGCATCCCTGAATTCATCAAATTAACCATCTCCTGCTCCATTCTGTCATCAGAATCTTTCCAGGTAAGACCAGAACTCACAGCTTGTTGATTCCCAATTCCCCCACCTACAGTGCTAGGAGAGTTAAACATTCAGAAATGCAAACAGCTCAGACATGAAAAAATCAAAATTGGCATGCTGGATCACACTCGTGGTCCTCTCTGCCAGTGGCTGGGACCAGAGGTTTCAGAAACCCAGTAGTAGGTAGTAATGGGATAATCTGTCACCAGGGCAAGGTTTATAGCTTAATAGGTTTTAACACCAGAAAGGTCTAGTAGGATCATCTGGCCTGACTTCCTGCATAACACAGGCCAGGGAAACTCATCCAATAATTCCTGCATCAAGCTCATAAGTTTGAATTTTCTCCTACTCTCCATTACTTAGAGGCTCTCTGATGACCTGAAGTAGAATGGTTTATATCCCTTCCAAAACTCTTTTTTAAATCTTTACTATTCCAACTCTTGCAATTTTTTTTATTCATACAAACATGCAACATTTTTGGAATTCTGCTAAACTCTTAGCCTCGGTGCTACCTTGTGACAATGAGTTCCATATGATTGTGCACTGTGTGGAAAGTATTTCCTTGTCTTAGTTTGCCACTTTTCTAATGTCACTGAGTATCCTCTTGTTCTTCTGTTATAGAGCCACAGAAATGTAGGGCTGGAAGGGACCTCAAGAAGTCATCTAGTCCAACCCCCTGCGCTGAAGCAGGATTAAGTATACCTAGACCATCCCTGACAAGTTCTTGCCTACCCCTTTCTTAAAAATTCCAGCGATGGGAATTCCACAACCTGCTTAGATAACTTGTTCCAGTACTTAACTATTCTTAACGTTAGAAAGTTTTTCCTAATTCAAACTTAAATCTCCCTTGCTGCAAATTGAGCAGGTTCCTTCGTGCCCTACCCTCAGTGGACATAGAGAACAATTGATCATTATCCTCTTTGTAACAACCCTTCACAGATTTGAAGACTCTTATCATGTCCTCAGTCTTCTCTTCTCTAGAATATACATGTCGAATTCTTTCAACTTTTCCTCACAGGTCAGGGCTTCTAAACATTTTATCATTTTTGTTGCTCTTTTCTGGACTCACTCAAGTTTGTCCACATCTTTCTTAACATGTGTTGCCCAGAACTGGACAGAGTACTCCAGCTGAGGCCTCACTGGTGCTGCGTAGAGTGGAACAATTACCTCCCAGGCCTTACATCCGAGACGTCTGTTAATACATCCCATAATTTCATTTGCCTTTTCTGCACCAGAATTACATTGTTGACTCGTTTTCACTTTGATCTGCTGTAAACCCCCCGTTACTTTCCTGCAGTACGGCTGTGTAACAACCAGCCTGGAGGGATGGACGGCCTGGTGCTTAGAGTGCACGGCTCCCAACTCCCTACTTGGTTGTGGGGCCTCAGTCTCTAAGGCTGGTGGGGAGCTGGAGAGAGTCCTAGGCCCTCCCTCTTCCCTGGGTCCCAACCCAGGTTCCTGTGTTTGTTACCCCTCCCGGCAGAGAGTCTAAATTCACTGCCCTGGGCTACTTCCTGGATGGCCGGTTCCTGCAGGCTCCTGCCCTGGGGTCTGGAGTGGCACCTCCTCATGGTCCCAGGCTCTGCCAATGATGAGGCCAAGCCCCACAATATCACTGGGCTTCACCCACTCAGTTGCCTTTGGAGCTGGAGGATCCTGGGTTTCCCATGGCTGGGGGCACAAGGCTTCCTCCCTGGTGGCTGCCTGGGTGGGCAGGTTAGTGATCCTTCCCCTCGCTTAGAGAGGTGGCTTGCTTCTGCCCCTGCGCCAGTCAGCCCTGAACTGAGCTCAGCTCTCTCCTTTTCTCCCCCTCCAGGCCTGGCATAGCTGGCGGTATAACAGGGCTAGCTGGGCAGGGGCAGAGCAGAGCATCTCTTTAATCCCCTGCTGTGCTGGCTGGCAGTCGCTCTGCTTCGTCACAGGCTGCCTAGCCAGCTAGTCACCATTGTATATTGGTGTATTTGACTTTTCCTTCCTAAAGGTAGTACTTTGCACGTGTCTTTCTTTTATGAGAAAGGGAGACTATAGATCAGCAGTTCTCAGCCCGTGGGCCGCATGCAGCCCAGTTAGCACACAGCTGCAGCCCAGCCTGTGCTAACAGCCGCCAGGCCATGTGGTGGGGTCCAAGTTCCTGGGTGCCTGGTGCAGTGGGGGTCCACAGCTGCCACCCAGCCCCGCATGGTCTGGGGTCTGGGGCTGCCAGCCGGCCCTATGGGGTCTTGGATCAGGGTTGCCAGCCATCCCCACAGGGTCCGGGGTAGTTGCCCAGCTCCCCACAGTGAGGGTCTGGGGTCCGGGGCTGCTGCCCAGCCCCACACAGTCCAGGGTCGGGGTCACCGGCTGGCCCCACAGGGCAGGGGTCCAGGGTTGGGGCTGCTGCCTGGCCCACAATAATAAATAGGTTGAAAACCACTACTATAGATGGTATGAAAATGGGTTCCCAATCTTCCTTCTCTAGGCCATTCATTATTTTGAATACTTTTATTAATTATGGTGGAAGGTTACATCTGTTCTTATTGAACCTGCTTGGAAGAAGTGGAGCAGAAGGAGGCGCATCCTTGAGAACGCTGTTTGTGGGGAGGGAGGAGGAGGAGGTTACCAAGCAGCAGCAGGCCGAGCACAGCTGGTTAGGAGCTGTGTTGGAAGAGGCAGAGGGAGGGGAATCTGGTACAGGAGCTTTGTTCTTCTGTGCTAGAGGTGAGTGTCAGGAAGGGAGGAGGCCTGGGGGGGCACAAATGTGCAGAGGAAGTTTCTAATCGTACTTCTGTAAAATGTCTCTTGTGTTGGAGGGTGAGTGATCTTGTGAGATATCCCCCTTTACTGCCTTGCAAGCCTAGTCAACCCAGTGTCTTCCTGGTGGCAGAGGGCTGAATGTGGCTCTCTTGGGAACACATCAGCACTGCTCGTGGCTGGAACAAAGGAATCATAGAATATCAGGGTTGGAAGGGACCTCAGGAGGTATCTAGTCCAACCCCCTGCTCAAAGCAGGACCAATTCTCAACTAAATCATCCCAGCCAGGGCTTCATCAAGCCTGGCCTTAAAAACCTCTAAGGAAGGAGCTGCCTCACCAAATCAGACCATCTAGCCAGATGCTTCAAAGGACAAACCCCTGTGGTGGACAGTTATGGCCGGCAATGGCAATTCAAGTGGTGCATCATTTCGGGGGGTGGGGGGGAGCATGCTGTCTCCACATCAGCCCTGACTGTGGAGAGAAATAGTGAGTTAAGGGCCAGCCTTTGATCCCTGAGTTTCAGGGCATGATTCTGTCTCTAGATCATTTTGCTCAGCCACGGGAAGGATTTCAGCATCATCAGCCAGTTAATGGGCATAATGGTTTTGCCCAGGTGAAGCCGTGTTCATTGTTTACTAGGTGTTTGGGACAATTGTACGTGTGTATTCCCAGAGCTGCAGAGGGCCTGCAGTGGCCAGGATATGCTCGGTGCCTCCTGCCGTTCTCAGTTCTTTGATTCTTGCATTTCTCTCTAGACCGGTGTGTGGGGAAGAGGAGCCCCGGGGCAGTAGCAGGTTGTGCCTGGGTGCTGTCCTTCAGGAGGGTCTCTTGCTGGACAGCTCCCAGCAGGGCTGAACATAGACTCAGCACCAGGACTGGGGCAGCAGGTCCCGTGAATGGACCTACAGCTGATACCTCAATAACTGTGTCATGTGATTTGTCCCATTTTCACTCTTTGTGTCTCACCTGCACTCGTTCCAGACTCTGAGCCCAAGCAAAGGGCTGGAAGATGGTGAGTCCCTGCATCCCAAAGCACAAAAAAGCTAGTGCCTCATGTGTCTCGAGGGGATGGAAAGCGCCCGATGGAACGTTTGAATCTCTCAGTACAGCTCTCACTCTCTAACCACACAAGCCATTGGGGCTTTATCACATGCTCTTCTCCACCTCTGCAGTACTCATCGCCCAGCTCTCTCGCCTTGCTGCTCACCTTCTGCCATTGGGTGATCGCTGTATCCCTCTCCCATCCTCAGGGCCTGGACCAGTCCTTTCCCGGCCTCCATTCTCATTCCGGCCTGACCTTGTGTCAGGAAATGTGCTTCCCTGCCTGCCTATGCTCCAGGTCATTGATACACAAAGACATTCCCGCACCTGTGGCTACCTCTCGTCACCGCCCTCCCTCTCACCTGGCCTCAGGAGCTCTCAGGCCTGCTCCGCCTCCTTCCTCCAGCACACGTGTAGCTCTCCTCTGTCAAACACAGCGCCAGAAGCAGAGGAGACCAGGGAGGGGAGCTGCAGCGACTGGAGAAGCTCGTTGTCTAGGGCAGAGAGGATCCCTAATGCCTGGAAAGGCACCAAGTAGCATTCTCGAGGTCACAGATCAGCTACGCTAACAGGGAACAGCCTAGAGTGTGGGGAGGAGGGAAATCCGCCTGGTGCCGAGGGGAGGAGAGACACTCCTGGGCCGTCTGGGGGAGAGTCCGTGTGGTGCTTTGGGAGGAGAGCTGTCGAGTGCTGGGGCGGGAGGTGCTTTGGGGGATGTATACATGGTGCCCTGGAGGAGGTATGGACAGTTCAAGTGGCTTGAGGAAATGGAAGCTCCTCTCCATTGTCTGCAAATCATTGACTGCCATGGCCCATCATGGGGCACTCGACGGTGTTCATCTTCGAGGTGCTGGGACAGAGAGGCCAGCTGTTTACTGGTAGTGCAGCAGCTGGTTGGCTGTTCAAAGGAAGCCGAAAACCCAGGGAGGCAGTGTCGGGACTGGGACATGGACAGGCTGGCCCAGTGATCGGAGCAGGAGTGGTCAGGCCAAATGGTGAGAGACAGAGTCCAAGCCGGGGGTCAGAGCCAGAATCAGAAACCAAGGCTCAAACAAGAGTCAGGCGCAGTGCAGCAGCCAGTCAGAAAGTCTCTCCATTGCTCAGACAACTTCCTGGGCCTCCTTCTGATTAATGTGGTATGGTCAGGCCAGTCACTGTCCCCAGTCAGGATCCTTGTGGGAGGGTGAGAGTTCTGCTAGCCCCTCACTTCCAGTAGTTCTGGGTGAGCTGTCCAGTGGTGCTTGGGTCTGAGGGATGCACGGAACCTATGGGTCTGGATTAGAGGCCCACACGCCCTTAACAGGCCAGATTGCAAGTTGTGAAACGAATGTTGACGCCCGAGTTTCTGCAGTTGCCACTCCCCTGAGCACGTTGGCCAGGCTGTGTGCTCCTGTGTGCTGTGCACATATTACGGAGTTCATTCTCACAGCCCCTCCATGAGGGGAAGAGAAGGGACTCACCCAAGGTCACAGGGTGCATCTGCTGCAGAATGGGGACTGGAACTTGGCAGTTCCCAGCTCCTTCCACTGGTGTTGCTCCACATTGGCTGGAAGTACCTTTTTTCCCTCTCCCCAGCGGCCAGGCTCCCAGTCACCGGGGATTCGGGTACGAGCTGGGATAGAGGCTAGGGGTGGGATCTGTTTCCTTCCCTTCCTGTGCCACAGCACCTGGGCTCCCCAGGGACTGGAACGCTACTGGACTGGATGCGGCACCTGGAAAGCCTGTGAGAATCTTGCCAGGTCTCTATTGCCCAAAGGGAGAACAGCCTGGGTGGGGTATCTGAGAGCATGGGGTGGTGGAGGGAGAGTGCCAGAGAACACTGCCGGTTTCAAGTGGAGTGCCCCAAGGGTCGGTCCTGGGGCCGGTTTTGTTTAATATCTTTATTAATGATCTGGAGGATGGTGTGGACTGCACTCTCAGCAAGTTTGCAGATGACACTAAACTAGGAGGCGTGGTAGATACACTAGAGGGTAGGGATCGGATACAGAGGGACCTAGACAAATTAGAGGATTGGGCAGAAAAAAACCTGATGAGGTTCAACAAGGACAAGTGCAGAGTCCTGCACTTAGGACGGAAGAATCCCATGCACTGCTACAGACTAGGGACCGAATGGCTAGGTAGCAGTTCTGCTGAAAAGGACCTAGGGGTCACAGTGGACGAGAAGCTGGATATGAGTCAACAGTGTGCTCTTGTTGCCAAGAAGGCTAACGGCATTTTGGGCTGTATAAGTAGGGGCATTGCCAGCAGATCGAGGAACGTGATCGTTCCCCTTTATTCGACATTGGTGAGGCCTCATCTGGAATACTGTGTCCAGTTTTGGTCCCCACACTACAAGAAGGATGTGGAAAAATTGGAAAGAGTCCAGCGGAGGGCAACAAAAATGATTAGGGGTCTGGAGCACATGACTTATGAGGAGAGGCTGAGAGAACTGGGATTGTTTAGTCTCCAGAAGAGAAGAATGAGGGGGGATTTGATAGCAGCCTTCAACTACCTGAAGGGGGGTTCCAAAGAGGATGGAGCTCGGCTGTTCTCAGTGGTGGCAGATGACAGAACAAGGAGCAATGGTCTCAAGTTGCAGTGGGGGAGGTCCAGGTTGGATATCAGGAAAAACTATTTCACTAGGAGGGTGGTGAAACACTGGAATGCGTTACCTAGTGAGGTGGTGGAGTCTCCTTCCTTGGAGGTTTTTAAGGCCCGGCTTGACAAAGCCCTGGCTGGGATGATTTAGCTGGGAATTGGTCCTGCTTTGAGCAGGGGGTTGGACTAGATGACCTCTTGAGGTCCCTTCCAACTCTGATATTCTATGATTCTATGATTCTATGATTTTCATGTCTTGCTCTTCTGTTAAGTGCCGTGTGATTGTGTGTCTGGTGGGCAGGTCTTGGAGTGGGTGGCTGGGTGGCTTGGAGCACGGGTACCCATAGCTCAGTGGTGTGATACTCTGGGTTTTGTCTCCATCTCTCTAACAGGCTAACCCTGCTCCCATTATCGTGAACACGGACTCCTTGGAACCAGGGATCTCTGTAAGTCTCCTGCTTGGATTTTCATTTTTTTCTATAGAAATAACACGTTAACCCTGCCTGCCTGGGTCCAGGGGATACCACTCCCTGGCGTCCCCTGCCTGCCTGGGCCCTGGGGATACCACCCCACGAGATCCCCCTGCCTGCCTGGGCCCAGGGGATACCGCCCCACGAGATCCCCTGCCTGCCTGGGCCCTGGGGATACCGCTCCCTGGGATCCCCTGCCTGCCTGGACCCTGGGGATACCACTCCATCCTAGCATGGCTGTTATCCGGGGGTGGGGGGGAAGCTGGCCTCTCTAGCTGCTCCTCTGCTCACACCTCACCCCAGCTGTTCCCAGACCCGTTGCCAAGGGGCGGCCATTTTAGTGCTGCTTCTGTCCATCCACCCCATGCGGCGTTTCTCAGCATCACTAGGGGAACTATTACCTGAAAGCAAAGCTCTGATCAGAGCGATTGGCAAATTCACCAGCCCCCAGGCGGGAAGCAAGGAAGCCGTCTCCGTGGAGATCGTGCAGAGGGTCTTAGCAGCAGGAAGGCAGGGTGGGGGAGAGAGTGGGGAATGGACTCTGGGGGCGGAATCCGGGGAAGGGAACATATACTTGGGGGTGGGGGAACCAGAGAGGCTAATCTTACTGGACAGGGGTTTTAACCTGGTGACCCGTGAGACCCACTTCAGCCCTGCCCCCGCCGTTCAGCGGATGGGTTTGGCCAGACCCTTAGCAGTGTCCCTGCCCAGGGCAGAGAGGAAGCACAGTGGACAGTGGCTGGGATGAATAGTGGTTCCTGCAGCGCTAGCTGCATAGCCCTGGGGCACTCAGACTTTACCCCGCTGAGAGACGCACTGACAGTGTGCCAGGCCTCTGCCAGCTGCACCTATTTGTCTTAGGAGGCAGCACATGGCAGCCACCCTCCTCTTGAACCCGGCGGGCAGCTCTGGAGATGCCTTGTGCCGGGCTTGGCTGGTCCTCGGTCTCAGGACGGAGTATTGCACACGGGGTCAGTAGTCCCCAGGTGGCACCTCTGTGGCCAAGCATTTTAGATGTGACACGAAGGCCAGTTCCGCACGCAGCCCAGGGCGGGCCAGCACCATGCTGGTGGGTAGGTCAGTGCTGAGTCGGAGGGAGGGAAAACAGCAACTACTTGATGCATCCACTTACCTTTGTCTTAAATCTCAGCCCAGGGCGACCTCCAACACCATCTCCTCTCCTGCCTGGGTGTGTCTCCTCTCACTCCGCGCTGGCTGCGTGGCTAGCTGGTGCGTCTGACCCTGCTGAGCTGCCAAGATCTGGCCTTGCTCTCAGCACCAGCTTGCTCCAATCTGCGTTGACGCAGAGTCCTGATGTAGGGGCGTACCCCATGCTTCACTGCAGTCTGGGACGCTGATGGCTGCGGTGAAAGGTTCCCTACGACCCGCGCCGAGCGGAGAGCAGGGTTTAAATCTGAACATGATCTGCAGACCTAGAGTCAGAGCCAGTCCCTGCCCTGCAGAGCTCACTGTCCGAATGGCTGGCGTTGTGCTCCCTTTCCAGTCTTCAGAATCGTATCATGCCCCAAGGTGAGCCGGGCTCCTCCCAGTGCCGCAGAAAGAGCCAACCTTGCCCAGCTGGTCGGAGCCCAGGGCCATCTGCATCCCATTTGCTGATGCCATTTTACCCGTAAGGCTGAAAGAGGAACCTGTTTTCTAGAAGGGAACAGGAGCCCTGGGGCAGGCATGCAGCAGGGGCCAGCACGGGCTTTGCCCTGAGCAGGCCGAAGGCAGTTAGGGATTAAAAGCTCGTTTTTGTTCCGGGTTTGGCTCCTCTGCCTGTCGCCTGGAGCTCAACAAGGCAGCGGGTGAGACTCTCCCTCTTGCCACTTGGTTCTCTCTCTTTCCACATTGGCCACCAT
Organism: Malaclemys terrapin pileata; assembly: GCF_027887155.1. NCBI lineage: Eukaryota > Metazoa > Chordata > Testudines > Emydidae > Malaclemys > Malaclemys terrapin. Next base: position 1,119,891 of record NC_071513.1, on the reverse strand, counting down.
CCTCTTGTTCTTCCTCCCTCACCAGCACCAGCCCCTGGCTCAGCTGGGCCGGGCCCCGTGCAGATGGGCAATGAAGGCAGAGGGTGCAGGCAGTTCCCACTCTCTCCATGTCCCTGCATTCAGCTTTGCACGCAGGGATCACAAGGACCTGTGAGACTGACATCACAACCAATACTGGGCTCCTCCAGGGGGCCTTGGCCATGGCCCCCCAACTCCACACAGACCCATACCTGGAGACAGCGGCTCCAGCCTCCCTGTGACTGAGTCCCTGCCTGAGCCCCAGTTCTCCAGGAGCGCAAGCTGGGCCTTAGAGGCTCAAGATAGCCCCTCACTTTTCTTCCTTCTTTGTCTTGTTTCCTTCTACTCCCTCTCCCTCCATCTTGGTAGCTTACTGTCTCTGTCCTCCTCCCCCACTCCCAGCTCCTTGGCTGGGAGCCCTGTCTTGCCTCTCTATGATTTGAGGTCTGTTCCTACTGCCCTGTTCTGGTGGGTTTGATTAGATTATTAGAGCACACTAATCACCATGGAGACAGCTGGCAAATTATCCCAATCATCTCTAGAGGCTGATCCTGGGGGTCTGATCCAGGCACCCATAAATGTGTCCAGAAAATCAGCCGTACCCAGGGCTACGGACACCAAAATCAAGGGCCACACGTGGCTGTGGCTGGGTTGCTATTGTGTGGATCTTACTGGCTGTAAATCCAGGGGAGGCCTTGGGTTTAGAGACCTGGTGCATTTTGTCTTATCACCTTCAAGTGGCAGCATTTGGGGCAGGGATCTCTGGGTTTTGTAGAGAACCCAGCATCCACCACAGCATTGAATCTAACAGAGCCCAGCACTTCAGATCCAATTCCCGAGTGCGTTAAATTCTGCTCTGTGTGGGTTTTTAACCCACGCTTATCACCCTACAAGCTGAGCACCGTAATGAAAGAATCCCTTGGAGTGTAATCCCCCTCGTGGGCCAGTTCTGTGCACAAGTAAATACCTACCTGTGAAGCCGACTCCACTTTCTGCACATTCTCCATCAATGGCTTCCAGACGTCCTCTCACAGGCCTCTGCAGCCTGTCCGTAATCCTTCAGAGAGAGCCACTGGCGCCAAACGCCACCCACAGCAATGTCTTTCCACCCGCTCCACCATCACCCACTCCAGCTTCCTGACTTCTGAGTTTCCTTCCTGCTGGCATTGCTTCAGTTTGCACTGGCAGAGCTGTGGGTAAGAGAGGCCTGTATGGAACCGATACCACTATTCCCTTTACAGTTACAGGGACCGGGGCGGTGCCCCACCTGGGAATGGAAGACAAGACCTTTCCTCTTATTTTCCTGGTGCTTTGTTCACTCTAACATGAAATGTCCCAAGCTGCAGGGCTCTCTCCCCTTCCCTGGGCCTCAGACATTTCACACTGACCCCGACTTACAGGGAACTATTGGGCTGTCTCCGTTCCAGCCCATTCCTGCTCCTTGTTAGAAGTGAGCCAACAGTGCCAACATTTCCCTTTACTTCAAACATGAATTTGACGCAGTGTGCGTCTGTGGCATAACTTGCATGCCCTGCTTATTCGTAGACTCACAGACTTTCAGCCAGAAGGGACCAGGGTGATCATCTAGTCTGACCTCCTGCACATCGCAGGCCACAGACCTCCCCCACCCACTCCTGTATCAAACCCCTAACCTCTGGCTGAGTCACTGATGTCCTCACATCATTAAAGACTTTAAGTTACAGAGAATCCACCATTTACACTAGTTTAAACCAGCAAGTGACCGAGCCCCACGCTGGAGTAGAAAGCGCAACCCCTCCCCAGGGTCTCTGCCCTTCTGACCAGAGGGAAAATTCCTTCCCACCCGCAAATATGGCAGTCAGTTAGACCCTGAGCATGTGCATGAGACCCACCAGCCAGACACCTGGGACTGAATTCTCTGTAGTAACGCAGAGCCTTCTCCATCTAGTGTCGCCTCTCTGGCTATCAAAGATATTTGCTAATAGCAGTTGTGGAAGGACCATAAACCATTGTAGGCAGACTCACTGTACCATCCCCTCCATAAACTTCTCAAGCTCAGTCTTGAAACAAGTTAGGTTTTTTGCCTCCACTGCTCCCTTTGGAAGGCTGTTCCAGAACTTTTCTAACAGTTAGAAACCTTTTATCTAATTTCAGGCCTAAACTTGATGGTCAGTTTATATCCATTTGTTCCTGTGCCAACATTGGCCCTTAACTTACATAACTTCTCTCCCTCCCTGATAGTTATCCCTCTGATGTATTTATAGAGCACAATCATATCTTCTCTCAGCCTTTGTTTGGCTAGGCTAAACAAGCCAAGCTCCTTAAGTCTTCTCTCATAAGGTAGGTTTTCCATTCCTCTGATCATCCTAGCAGCCCTTCTCTGCACCTGTTCCAGTTTGAATTCTTTCTTAAACATAGAAGACCAGAATTGCACACAGTGGTCCAGATGAGGTCTCACCAGTGCTTCATATAATGATAATAACCCTTCTCTATCTCTACTGGAAATACCTCGCCTGATGCACCCTAGGAGTCAATCACCCTTTTTTCATGGACACATGAGATGGGCAGCTCATACTCATGCTGTGATCTATCAATGCACCCCGGTCTTTCTCCTCCTCTGTTGCTTCCAGCTGATACATCCCCAGCCTAGAGCAAAAATTCATGTTGTTAGTCCCTAGCTGCTTGACCTTGCGTTTTGTACTATTATATTTCATTCCATTTCTAGTTTTCAAGGTTGTCCACGTCATTGTAAGTATGCCTTGCTTATTCTTGGACAGGTTGTGATTGATATTTTGCAGTGAGATCTCTGTAGCCGTTTGCCATCCTCTGTCCATGACAATGAGAGGCTATTGGTCTTTGTTTGGTCTGTGTACATTGACCCTCAATGAGGGTGAGAGGTTGGCAAGGACTTCTGCGTACTTGTGTTTTTTGTGTGTGCGTGTGTTGTTTCTCTGTGATCATGAGTTTGGGCATAGTTGTGTCCGTGTGGTACTGGTATTTAACGCAGGATGATGCCAGAAGGGTGTTTGGGATCAGCACAGAGAACACCGTGTGTCGGAAATAAGATTCCCAACTGGCAGCTCTGGACAGTGGGCCAAGTGAAGGGGGCTGCCCAGCTCCAAAGGTTTCCTGAACCCCAGGACTTTGGAGAGAGAGAGGCATGTGAAGGAGGGGCAGAGCAAAGAGCTGACCCAGTTTTCCGAGTTTTGTACAGGTCCGTGTGATGGGAGAGGGAGGAGGAGATGGGTAAATCGTGTCAGTGGGAGAGCCCAGAGTAAGGGAAATGAGACCCTTAAGATAGAGCCTTTAGCCCCACCAAAGGGCTTTACTCTGTGCACAGGAATCAGTCACCTGTGGTGGAAGGAAAAGCTGTTTAACACCTGCGCAGCAATGCAGCACAGCTGCTTAGAGCCATACATATCCTGTTTTCAACTGAACATTCACGGGGAATTTGGAGAGCAGTAAAGGATGTAAGTACCTGAGCCAGAGTTTAGCTGGGACATGGGTCTAGCACCGCTGCTTCCCGTAGAAGTCTAATTCTGGATGTCATTTGTGAAGACATGAAACAGCAGCATGAGAGCGCTGAATCATGGGGCAGTCCATTCCGTGGAATACGCCACCAACTTTTCTGACCATCTCGATAGAGAAATGTCGATTCTTGGGGAGGAGATAACCTGAGCATCTTGCTATTTCTCAAAATTCTTGCCAATTTCAGTAGAACTGCACATTGGTTCAGTGTCATAAGCAGCTGACAGATCAGCAAACTCAACCACTGTAAACTTACGGGTTTCAAAGCTACCTGTGATGTATTGAGTTAGGGTCACAACTTGCCACAGCATGAATGGCCTGGGCAGAAACTGGATTGGTCCCTGTCAGCTGCTCTTGCGCTGTTGATTCCATTCTACCATTATCGTCTGCTCGTATCGCTTATAGGTCGAGCAGAGTACAGCTATTGGATGGTAACTCTTTGCAGAGTTCGGGTCTTCAAGTGGTTTGAGCAGTGCGATCACTTTGGCCTGTCTTCACAGCCTGGGTGTCTGCATTGTCCCCAGGCAGGAAATAAAGAAGTCAAGCAGCTGCTTCTGCGCTCTCATCCCAAAGTGTAGTGAGAGTGCGTTAGATTTAGCCTCACGCCCAGTTGCCTTTCCACATGTCAGGGTTTTCAGGCTGTTCTCAGCTCCTCCATGTCGAGCTGCTCATTGTGGACTTCGTTGTCTCTGAGGAGTGAGCGCAGTTCCTGCTTGATTTGCTTTGTCCGAGGCTTTGCTTTGTGGGCTGAATTGATGGCTGGGGAGACAGCGGCAATGCGCTTTGTTTGCTGTCCATCAGGGCCCAGCTTGCAAATGGTGGCCCTTGCTTTTTTGCTGTTATGGCACGGCTTTGTTGTTTCAACCAGCTCCTTCCAGTGGTCACATCGCTCCTTTCCAGTCTCTCTCAGAAGCATTTCCCCAAGCCCAGTGGTCTCTTTACCAAAGGGATCCAGGTCAAACAGTTCTGAGTATCTCTTATTGTTGGCTTGTCTCTTCTGAAAGACCATGCACAGATAGTGTCCATCACCCCCTAGGATGTGCTTTTGGGCAGGCTTCCACACCAGGGAGAAAAATTCCCCATCGTGCTTGTGTGTCAGAACAATATTACAGATGGATTCATCCAGTTCAGAGGTAAAACCTTCCCAGTCAGCCTTTCTACAGATGAGTCTCTGCAGGTACTTTGTTGTCCTGCAGCCTCTATGGTCACTTGCACTGGTCTGCGCTGCGATCTTAGGATCGCGATCAAGACCTTCCTTCTGCAGGTGCCTGCGTTTTCAGAGGTGACAAAGGCTAGGTTGGGACTGGCCAACCAACTTTCTCCTGCCAGAAAAGCCATCTCTTGTCCTAGGCAACCTCAGCATCCACACCACCATCTGGGGCTCCCTAGGAATGACCGCCTTGGGGAAGACGTTGAGATATCCTATCTCCTAGAACTGGAAGGAACCCCGAAAGGTCATCAAGTCCAGCCCCATGCCTTCACTAGCAGGACCAAGTACTGATTTTTGCCCCAGATCCCTAAGTGGCCCCCTCAAGGATTGAACTCACAACCCTGAGTTTAGCAGGCTAATGCTCAAACCACTGAGCTATCCCTCCACCCTAATGTGGGTGGCAACAAACAACTTGAGCTTGCTCGGTGACTTCATGGACAAATGTACCTTTCTAAACGCCCAGTGGAATAAGGGGTCCATTCTGCAGAAGTCAGGCTGTGAGGAGTCGCGTTTGCGAGTAGGGAACACACCTGGGGAGCAGGTTGGTCTGGGCGGATTCATGAGGAGGGCTGTCTTCGGCCTTTGCTCAGCTTTGTTTGAGGGTGAGACTAATGCCCCCTTATTTAGGGAGCGCCTGTGCATGCCCAGGAACGGGAGTTGCACTGCGAGGGCAGCTTCACCAGTGGAAACCAGTAGCAGCCACGGGAGCCCCTGAACTCCCACCCCCCTGGCTCTGAGCACTCTGAGAGCGAGGCTACGAAAAGGAGCCGTGCTCCAGCCACTTCAGTTCCTACCAGCTGCAATAGTGACCAGACCTGGACCTCGGCTGGGACTTTTAACCCAGTTTCCTTGAAGTCTCTTTCCAGGGCCTTTATTTTTTAATAAACAGTTGTAGTTTTAGAGTAATGACATTAGTAGAATGTTTGTCCCGGGGGTGAAAGAGGAGTGCCGGAACTGACTCCAGGAGATCCGTCTTTGTGAGGCCTCTGCAGGAAGAACACCTGGTCCTGACACTGCTGGATCCATGCAGTGCGTTGTTGAGCACCACGAGGCTTTTTCTGCTCCTAGTCCCACCCTGGGTGCGAAGAGGCCTGGCAAAGCCCCCACAAGAGGAAAGCTGGTCCCATGGCTGGGGTGCTAGCCTGGGACTCAGGGGACCTGTGTTCAATTCTCTGCTTCTACAGGCTTCAACCGTGACCTTGGGACAGTCTGTGCCTCCATTTCCCCATCTGTGAAATGGGGACAGTTGTACTTCTCAACTTCACTGGGGTGTGGTGCGGATAAAGACATTGAAGACTCTGAGACACTCAGGGACCCAGATAGATAGATAGGTGTCAGGGAACCAGCCACTAAGGATCCGGTGGGATCAGATCTGGCTACTGGAAAGGAGCCAGTCTGTACAATGTCCTTTCTGAAGATGGAGCCAAAGCTAGAGAGAGGGCTGTGGATCCATGCACTACGAATCTGACTGTCCCCAAGGAACCTCTGGCAGCGGAGATGCCCCCTGCAGTTGATGGCTGTTGTGGGTCCAGCACTCTCAGGTAGACCCATGCCCCTGTTTCAGTTCACACCTCAGGCTCTGACCACAACATGGCACCTGAGCCTCATGTTGAGGGCACTCACACGTAAGGGAGAGAAACGTAGCGTGGATGTAGGAATAGCTCCGTCTCCTTCCCCTAAGGAAAGGACGATCCATCCCCATGGTGCAGAGGTTAAGACTGCAGCAATGGCAGTTCAGCCGCTGGAATTACACAGTTCCAATTTCTCAGACCCCTGTGCATTTCCTTAAAGGGTCTGGTCCCCAATTTAGTCACTGTTAGTGAGGATGCCCTTACTAACACCAGAGAGACCTCCTCCAGATTCGTCCATGGAACTCAGGAGCTCGATTCTTGGGAAGCATCCGCTATTGTTTCCCACCTAGAGAACAATCAAAGGCATCCACTCAATAAAATTAATAGGCAGCAGGTTTAAAACAAACATAGGAAAGTACTTTTTCACACAATGCAGAAACAGTCTGTGGAACTCCTTGCCGGAGGATGTTGTAAAGGCCAGGACTATAACAGGGTTCAAAAAAGAACTCGATAAATCCATGGAGGATAGGTTCATCAGTGGCTATTAGCGAGGATGGGCAGGGATGGGGACCCTAGCTTCTGTTGCCAGAAGCTGGAATTAGCGACGGGATGGATCACTTGATGATCCCCTGTTCTGTTCATTCCCTCTGGGGCACCTGGCCACTGTTGGAAGACAGGATACTGGGCTAGATGGACCTTTGGTCTGACCCAGTGTGGCTGTTCTTATGTTCTTATGCTGCCTATTAATTTCATTGGGTGACCCCTAGTTCTTGTGTTATGTGAAAGGGTAAATAACACTTCCTTATTCACTTTCTCCACACCAGTCATGATTTTATTGTCCTCTACCCTTAGTCATCTCTTTTCCAAGCTGAAAAGTCCCAGTCTTATTAATCTCTCCTCATACGGAAGCCGTTTCATACTCTTAATCATATTTGTTGCCCTTCTCTGCACCTTTTCCAATTCTAATATACCTTTTTTGAGATGGGGCAACTGGATCTGTATGCAGTATTCAAGATGCGGGCATACCATGGATTTATATAGTGGCATTATGTTATTTTCTGTCTTATTATCTATCCCTTTCTTAATGATGCCCAACATTTTGTTAGCTTTTTTGACTGCCGCTGCACATTGAGTGGATGTTTTCAGAGAACTCTCCACAATGACTCCAAGATCTCTTTCTTGAGTGGTAACAGCTAAGCTAGACCCCATCATTTTGTATGTATAGTTGGGATTATGTTTTCTAATATGCATTACTTTGCATTTATTAATGTTGAATTTCATCTGCCATTTTGTTGCCCAGTCACCCAGTTTTATGAGATCCCTTTGTAACTCTGTGCAGTCTCGTTTGGACTTCACTATCTTGAGTAGTTTTGTATCATCTGCAAATTTTGCCACCTCATTGTTTACCCCTTTTTTAATCTCTTTTATGAATATGCTGAACAGCACTGGGCCCAATTCAGACCCCTGGGGTTCACCACTATTTCCCTGTCTCCATTCTGAAAACTGACCATTTATTCCTGCCCTTTGTTTCCTGTCTTTTAATCAGTTACTGACCCATGAGAGAACCTTCCCTCTTATCCCATGACAGCTTACTTTGCTTAAGAGCTTTTGGTGAGGGATCTTGTCAAAGGCTTTCTGAAAGTCCAATACAAATCCACTACTACACTATATCCACCGGATTACCTTTGTCCACATGTTTGTTGACCTCCTCAAACAATTCTAATAGATGAGGCATGATTTCCCTTTACAAAAGCCATGTTAACTCTTCCCCAACAAATCATGTTCATCTGTATGCCTTGTAATTCTGATCTTTACTGTAGTTTCAACTAATTTGCCTGGTACTGAAGTTAGTCTTAACAGCCTGTAACTGCCAGGATCGCTTCTGGATCTTTTAAAAGAAATTGATATCACAATAGCTATCCTCCTGTCATCTGGTACAGAAACTTATTTAAGTGATAGGTTACATGCCACAGTTTTGTAATTTCACATTTGAGTTCCTTCAGAACTCTTGGGTGATACCATCTGGTCCTGGTGACTTATTACTGTTCAGTTTATCAATTTGTTCCAAAACCTCTTGTATTGACACCTCAGTTTGGGACAGTTCCTCAGATTTATCATCTAAAAAGAATGGCTCAAGTGTGGGAATCTCCCTCACATCCTCAGCCTTGAAGACCGATGTAAAGAATTAATTTAGCTTCTCCACAATGGCCTTGTGTTCCTTGAGTGCTTCTTTAGCACCTCGATTGTCCGGTGACCCACTGATTGTTTGGCAGGCTTCTTGCTTCTGTACTTAAACATTTATTTGCTGTTAGTTGTCGTGTCTTTTGCTAGTTGCTCTTCACATTCTTTTTTGGGCTGCCTGATTACACTTTGACACTTGACTTGCCACTTTACATTCCTTTGTTTTCCTCAGTAGGATTTGACTTCCAACTTGTAATGAATTTTGAAGTAGTTTCTGATGCCTCCCTTCTTGGTTCGAGTACTCATGGTCAAGGCTCCAAGATTCATGGTCACTAGAACCTCTGGGAAGAAAGCTTTCTTATCAGTGTAGTGGAGTTGAGAGCAAATCCTTCCTTCCCCATCTCTGAGGGTGTGTGGCTCGAGTGGTCATTGACAACACTACAGCAGTGTTTGATGTCAACAGGCAGGGAAGGATCCTCTCCAGCCAACTCTGCAGGGAAGCAGTGGCTCTCTGGGAATGGTCCATAGTGCATCATAATTATCCTGTGGCTCCCTGTCTGGCAGGACATGACAATATCCAAAACAGACAAAAGCCCAGCTGAGCAGGAATCAGCCGGACTCGGTGGGACTCTGACTGCCTGTCACAGGATGACTGCCCCTTCAAGGAGAGATGGGGCCAGCCACATCTGTGCCATAATGAATTAGCTGTTTCCCAGCCTGAGGGGGTGGGCCTGAGGAGAGGCAGGTGATAATCTGATGGACAGCTAGGCCTTAGAAAGGGCTGAGCGAGATGAGGGCAATGTGGCTGTTGGAAAGGCTGGCTTGCTCATGTGTTCCTGTGGAAGGCCCTGAGACAGGGTCTGAGCAGAAAGGGTACACCGGGGAAACCGCCTGGGGCTAGAGCTCTAGCCCAGAGGGGGGAAAGACAGAGAGACTGTCAAAGGTAGTGCAGGAAGGGCTGGGAATAGGGCCCAGAAAGTGGACTGAAAGAACCTTTGTTTTCTGGAGATTTCTTGTGTTGTGCCTTGGCTGGAGGGTGAAGACCTCTCCAGAAGTGCCTAGTGTGTGGAGAGCTGAGATGACACATTTTGGGGAGTGCCTGCAGTGCAATATTTGGCCAGCAGGGGGTGTTACAGCATGGCCATGTCCACATACACTGCCCCTGCACTTGGCAGCTCTAATCCAGTTCAAAAAGCAATGTGCTTGTTCCTACTATCCCTGCAAATTAAATAAATTCTCCCTTTGGACAGCTATCAATAATATGTGGCTTCTGTTCAGTCCATACTGGACTATTTCCTTCTCCTCTTACCGCTGGGTCTGTCCCTCTCCTCCTTTAGAGCACTCCTGGGTTTCTCTGATTCTCACGTACGAGTAGAGCATAAAATGGTATTCAGCCACCCTGTGCTAGTGTGGCCTCGGAGACGGAGGACTGGCCTGGGCCTTGGGAGAGCTGGGCTCTCCACTGGCCTGCGGGGTGACCCTGGGCAAGTCACTTCCCCTCTCTGTGCTTGTCTTCTCGTGCGTAAGATGGGGACAGTGATGCTGACCTGCTCTGGGAAGCACTTTGAGATCTGTGGGGAAGAGGCTGTAGAAGAGTTGTGTGGTGTTGTATTACTATTGAGGTAAAATGGTTTCTGAAGGGTCTGACAAAATGATGTTTTGGTAAGAGACCCTCCTCCCACCTGGGACCTCAGTCTTGTCCTCACTCCGCTCACACAGCCTCCCTTTGAACCCAGGGGAAAATATTCCCTTTTCCATCTTTCTGTCAAGGGAGCTTTTATTATAGCTACTGCTGCACCTAGGGGACTTAATAAGCTGCAAGCCCTTGGGCTGACCTCCCTTTCACAGGACAGAGTGGTCCTTTGTTCTTTATCCAGAGTTTGTGCCCAGGGTGGGAACTGACTTTCACCTAAATCAAACTGTGACTCTGCCAGTAATCTTTCCCAGACTTTATTCTCACCCTAGGGAGTGGAGGCTGGTGGGTGCTAAGAGGGCATTAGTCTTTTATTTAAATGGGTCAAAATAACACAGAAAGTCACCAAGATTCTCTCTGTTTTATGGGGACAGTCACAAGGACCAGGGCATTACATCTCAGTGCCTGTCCAAGTGGATCAGGCTCGAACTATCACCAGAGTCTCTTATACCTGAGGGACTTGAACCCTTTCAGCCAGAGATAAGGCAAACTCTGGCTTTTTTGAGCTGTATCCCAGTAGTTGAGATCTGTAGAGTGCTCCTTGGAGCTCAATCCACACAGTCACAAGACACCACTCAATAGACGTGGCATCTAGATCACATGCCCAATATGGCAGAGTGGTACCACACTCTCGTCAACTAGTCCTCCTTCTCCCACCATCCTGGGAGGATGCATTGCCTGCTAAGCTCCCACAAGTGGCTGTGTATGGAGGCCACTGGAAGAAGAAATGGAGGATACTCACCAGTAATTTGAGTTTCTTCTAAAGAAGCCTCTACAGATCCATGCTCCCTGCTCAGCCTTCCCACTCCTCAGAGTCCTGTTACCATCTGCTGGGCTCCAGGAATGCGGTGAAAGGAGCAGAGGTGATTGGAGCCCGGTGCCCCCGTTCATTGCCTTGTTCCTGGACAGTTCAAAGCCACAATGGTGCTGCTGCAGGCACTACTGCTGCTAGAGGTTCCCCGCAGCCCAGCTGCACCCAGTAGTGGGAACATGCAGAGTTTTCCAGCCGGTGCTAAGTAACCTAACCTGATTCCATTAACTTCATCTTGCCACTGCTGACTCTCCGGAGCGAGCTGGTGTCTCTGCTCCACACAGTGAGAGCCTTGTAGTGTCTTCCTGAAGCATGTGAACACTCCCAGCCCTTAATGTGACTGCGAGAACCAGCAGCAACAAATCAAAACCCCCCACCCCCGAGAAAAGAGGTGCACCCATTCCTATTTCCAATGAGTGAGACATGGCAGGTCGGGGGATAGTGATGGAGCCTCTCAGGCACTGCCCAGGACATGTCTGAAAAGCCCTTACGTTAAAAGGAACTAGAGGTGTGGAAGGGAGGTTTTACCCTCACTCCCTTGTCGCACCACGAGCAGGAGGAGCCAGCCACAGGGAATGAGCCATGAGCACTGCAGCATCCCCACGGAGGAGATTTAAAGGATGCCAAGCGAATGGAAATGAGGTTTTGCTTCTGTGAATCTGCAGCTCTGTGAGAGTAAATTACCCCCTGCTTCCTTTCTGCTCCAGCACGGCTGGTACCAGGCAATTACAATCATTATCTGCTAGAGCAGTACTGAGTGGTGACAGCAGCCAGACCCTTCCCCTTCCCCTTCTGCCATCACAGCCATTCTCTTCCTGTCCACCATCACATGGGCTCATGCTTCTCAACTTGCCACGGCCCAGACACTAGGCAGAACGTGGTTACGAGGATCTGAAACAAGGCAGATAAGCAAATGAACCCAGAAGGAAATAGGAATGACGTGAAGTTTTATTCCCTGTGTAAATAACATTTACCGCGGCCTCTTAACGCTCATGATTCAGGGTTTCAGATTTTAGTAATTTTATTACCTTAAATCTGAGCTAATAAGGTGCATTGGGATGCTGGTGAGTGTGTCGCTCTAGAAACACGTGTTGTTCTTACTCCAGTCAAATCACAGAGCTGGGAAGCTCCTGCTGAACAATCCTGTGGCTACTTGGTTGCATCTTTCAGTAATTTTGTTTTGGCTGCATTCATATCTCTTTTGTGTTTGCTTTCCATGGACCTTGTGTTGAGCAAGTTTGTTGGCAAGAATGTCACAGAAACGGGGCGTCTGAGAGAATAGCCACAGGGTGTGAATTTTTAACCTTGAACCCAACTATTCACGTTCATCCAGTCAGGGAACGGAATCAATAAAATGTGACCTGTGAATCCAATCAAACATAACAGCACCGCTCCGATTTTGGATCTGAAGTATTTGCAGCAAGCTGCTTGCACACAATCTATGGGCTGTCGATTAATAACAAATAAAAACCCAAAAGCATGTGAACTGCTCGCAGGCCATTTCTGAACAACAACAACAACAACAACAAAGGAGTCTAGGAACATAGGAATTGCCAGTTTGAATGGGACCCGCGGTCCATCTAGTCCAGTATTTTATCTCTGACAACAACCAGCACCAGATGCTTAAGAGGAAAAGCATAGGAACCCCACAGGCACAGATGTGGGGTAAACTTGTCCCCTCACAGGTCTCATTCTGGTCTCTACTAGTAAGATACTGGCTTAACCCTGAAGCTTGAAGTCTAATATCCCTTCCACACTTTTTTTATAATTAATGACAACTCTGGATATTCTTGTGGTCCATATATATGTCCAGTTGCTTTATGAACCTTACGAGGTTATTGGTCTCAATAACATCCTGTGGCCATGAGTTCCACTGTCTAATTACACATTGTGTGAAAAGGTATTTCTTTTTGTATCAGTTTTGCATTTACCCCCTTTTGGTTTTATTGAATGTCCCCTTGTTCTTTTGTTAGGAGGCAGGGAGAACAAAAAGCTCCCAATCTTCCTGCTCTAGACCATTTATTATTTTATATGCTTCTATCATGTCACCTCTTATTAGTCACCTGGCTAGCTAAACAACTGCAGTCTTTCCAATCTATCCTTCTCTGAACTCTCCCTCCCCCACCCCACCCCTCTAATTCTGCTGTATCCTTCTGAATGGGGTGACCAGCACTGTTGGCAACATGCTGTTCAGGTGAGGGAGTACCATTCAGTTTTATATAATGGCATTATAATACTTTCTCCAGTCTCCATCCCACGCCCTATGCTTCCTCACATCTCTTTTGACCAGCTAAATTAGTGGAATAAATTACTATCTGAATTATTTACTCCACCATATTAACTAGTTTATGTTAGTAAAGCATTTGAAAGGTATAAGGTGCAAGTTAAGTGTTATGTATAAATCTTTTAAAAATTGATTAATCCACTTTATTTACCTCAATAATATCCTGCAGCAGTGAGTTCCAGGGGTTAGTTATATGCTGCAGAACACATAAAATTGCTTTTTTGTTGTTTGAAATGTGCTGCCATTAAAGTCACAGAAGAGAGAACCAAGAGGACAAAGGAACTCTGGGCTTTGGATCAGGCCCAAAGAAAGAAGTGTTTGTCTTAATTTTAGGGAGGGGATTATGTTTGTGATTTTCAGCTTCAGAGCCACAGATATGGGGCCTGATTCTTAATAGTAAGATGCAGGGCTGGATTTACACCTTATGCGCCCCTAGGCACACCATCTTCAGCGCCCCCCCTACACACAGTTTTAGAGAGGTAAGGCGTCCCTAGAATGCCGGCGCCCCTAGGCACGGGCCTGCTGTGCCTAACTGGAGATCCGGCCCTGTTAAGATGTTGAAGGGAAAGCCGGCACCTGTCTAAAGCAAGAGATGAATCTCTGTGAGCTGGCTGGGGGTGTAACACACTGTCTCTCTTTCCCCAGGTAAACGGCAGCGATGGCATGTTTAAGTATGAGGAGATTGTCCTGGAAAGGGTAAGTGCGACGTTGGCGCTTTCCAACGCGGTGTCGCCCTGAGCGCTGTGGGTCACCATGTGGGTTTGCTGCTGCAGGAGAGCAGAGCACCAGCACAGGCTGACCACTCACAGCTTGAAAAGCAGGATTTTCCTGAGCACTGCTGTCCCCCCAGCAATCTCCCACCCACTCACCCCGCTGGCCGCCTGACACATGGGGTCTCTCACACGTCTGCTCACGCACAAGTAGCTGGAATCTCCCACACACACAAGATGGAGAGTAGCTAGGGTCAGAAATCAGCAAAAGGCACATGAAGTCAGCTGTACCCTTTTCTGCCCTGTCAGCTCGTTGCGTATCACTTCAAGGTATTAATCACGGTGATATTAACCAGCAGAGACAGGTTTTCTAGTAAACTGGGTTGGAATGGGGGGAATTTCTGCCTGGGCCTTCTCCTTGTCTCTCTGTGAGCTACTGACGACGCAGGGCTGATGGCATATAGTGTACAGACAAGAGCTAAAATTAGCTCCCACACAGGAGCTTGTACTAGGATGAGCTGGGACTTTCAGCAGAACATGTATCTCTGCCACACATTAATTCCTTACATCCTCTGCGCGGGTGAGTCAGGCATTGCTACAGGTCCTGCGTGGGAGGGCAAGTACTCCGTCCTGGAGCCCGTGCTGCGGCGAGCCAGGGAGGGGACTTTCCCTGTGATTCCAGATGAGCAGTGACAGTGAAGAGAGGAGAGAGGCTGTCCTTGGGCACGGCAGGAAGAGGGCTGGGCAGGCTCAAGGGGGACCGGTTTTCTCAGCTCCCTAGAGTGTCAAACAAAGGGCCAGAATCTGCCCTCAGACATACAGGCAGCTCTGCTGAAGGCCACGGGATCTGCACGCCAAGGCCAGAATGCTGAGCTCTATAGCATGATTGTATTAAACCACCCCCTTCCCACACCATGAGGGGCTCACCCCAGGCTCCAGGAGCCAGGGCCAGCTCCAGCGTTTTTGCTGCCCCAAGCCGGGGGCGGGGGGGGGAGCCGTGATCGGCGGCACTTTGCTGCCGCCACTTTATTCTTTGTCAGCAATTCGGCGGCAGGTCCTTCCCTCCAAGAGGGACTGAGGGACCCACCATCCAAGGGCCGGACGAGCCGCCCCTCTCCGTTGGCCACCCCAAGCACCTGCTTGGTGCGCTGGTGCCTCGAGCCGGCCCTGCCAGGAGCATAAGGATAAGGGCGGAACCCCTGCCTCCCCCCAGCAGAACGATATGTTGCACGTGAGAAAGCGAGTGGCTTATTTTGATGGGTGCTTTTGGCGCTGAGGTGGCCAGGGTGCCAGCTGTGCAGGTCTCTGCACCACAGACCAATGACAAAATGTCCTGATACTCCAGGATACCAGCGAACCCCTGTTCTTCCCACCACCGTTTGCCCCGGGGGTTCCTGCAGTCAGGTAAAGCTGGGTTTTGCTCAGTTTTTACGGCATGTCATGGCCTGAGGAGATATACTGGCATTCCGATACCATGTAGGGTCAGGAATGCATAGGACATAGCATCAGGACGTCACCACACAAACTGGGAAGCCACTCCTGGCTCTGGGATAAAGCTGGTGAATGCCAGGCCAGGCTCAGGCTGGCCAGGACAGCAACAGCTTTATGGCCATTGTTTCATTTGCACGGCACCTCCTGGGCAACAGCAGCCAGGTGGGTTTCAGCCCATGGGCCCAGGCAGCCACAGTGAACTGTGTGTCCAGGCTTGGCTGGGACTCACACCTCAATAGTGAGATTTTCTTGCAGGTAGGTATCCAGCTCACTCCAGGGTAAAGGGATACTTTCTGGTTATTCTCTTGTAGAGACCTTGACTTCCGTGCTCCACCACTTCTCACGAGGGATGCACACAGGGGCACACTAACATGAGCAGAGTGACACTAATTTGCACAAGTGCCAAGGCAAATCCCATTTTGAGTCCTTGGAGAACTTGTATTGGTCTCGTTAGCTTGTAGACCCAGCAAGGCCAGAGGCTATTTGAGGGTTGCCCACGGCAGCGACCAGTTTCCTGCGTAACAGAACTACACCCCCGCGAGTCCACAGCAGAGGAAGACATACCTGGTAACGCTGCTTTTCTTGGCCTGCAGACGTCTCCCTCTTCTCCTCCACTTTGTATCTTGGGGGGTTATCCAGGGACGGAGCCTCCATCCACCTGCCCTTCCGCAGCACTCTATGGCTTGGGAGCGAGCTGCGTGGGTGCAGGTAGTGGCACTGCTGAATACACTGGAATTAGGCTCCAAAGTGGAGCCGCCGTACAGTAAGTAGGACAGGTCTGAGGTGATTTCCCCCTTCTCAGCCATTGCAGAAATCTCTGCCTGGGAACTCTCCAATCGAGGAAGTGCCTTTCTCACTGGCGGGAGCGACAGACTAGCAGGCCCCTAAGAGCCCAGCGCAGTTTAGCAGCCCGTGGGGCACGCGAGCCCTCGCACAGATCAGCAGGTGTTATCACCCTGAATGCCATTTTTGTCAGATTGTCAGTCTGGATGTAGCTGTATGGCGCACAAGAAACCCCCCTTTTCCTGGGCTGACTACTGCCCACTGTAGCCCGAGCTCAAAGGAGGGGGCAGACCCCCAGACCTTGTGAGCCTCTCCATAGTGTTCAACACCGTGGTCCCTGGAAACATGGCAGAGGCTAGCAGGATTGCACTGAGATCAGGTCGCTTCTTCCTCTCCATCTGCACAGGGGCCATGAAGGGCACCTGCTCCTACATCTCCTGAGCCCCCGCCCATGGCGCCCCACAAGGACCCTTCTATCTCTCCAGCAGCTGTGAGGAGCCACTTGGGGAGATCATGAACAGTGTGGACTGAGGTGCCAGCTGCACAGAGGCGACAGCAGCTTTACATCCCCTTCGCATCAGACAAATAACCTCATCTCCCAGTGCTCCCGGGGCCTGGTGAGATCAGCCCTGGCCGAAGCTTAGTCCTGGAGGCACAGGGGTGCTGCTGGTCGGGAGAGTGAGGTACATGGAACTCTCTGCCTCTACAGAGTTATCCTCCAGTGAGCCATCCGCCCTCCCACCCTGGAGACCGTCCACAGCTCTGGTGGCCACCTGGAACTGCACTGCAATTGGAAACCCAGATAACCCAGGGTGTGACGAGCACCCCCTGCCACCCATCACTAGAGAGAAGACTGGCCTGTTCTGCCAGATTCGGACCTAGCCCCAGGGCTCCACCTCTTCCTGACCTCACCTTCTGAGCGCTGTCATTCTAAGCTATTCTTGTCCTAGTCTGGCTGCTTCAAAAGCTGCAGCCAGGTCAGAACACAGCAGGAGGTGAGTTGCTCTAGAGGTTCTAGAGAGCAAAGGGCAGATCCTGCTCTGGGGCTGCCCAAGATTTACTGAGTATTGCTCAGTTCTGTTCTCATGAAGTCCCTGACACAAGGCGGCGTGAGCCCCTGTGGTGGGCGCCGCTACTCCAGCAATAGCCACCGAAGTTCTTCCCTAGCAGGAAGGACAGGCGCTCTCAAGGAGTTTGTTTAGTAAGATTAAAAATCTCTCTCTAAACAACGAGCCTGCAGCCTTTTGGAGAGTCACAGTGCCTCGTGCTCTCACCTGGAGCAGCCCTGGGGCAGGCTGGAGAGTTCTCTGCACTTGCCATTGTCTTGGCTGCCAAAGGGAAGTGAAATGGCTCCAAGATATTTTATTGGCGCTAAGTTCTCAGCTCACAGTATGGGTTGCCCCATCATAGTTAGACAATTAATGGTTCAAGTCCTGGGACATGACCCTATATCTTAGAGCAACCTTCTCCTTTACTAGCACAACTTCCCTGGGGAATGGACTCAAGACAGCAATGCAGGAGGCTCCAGGGGCTAGTAAAGCTCTCTGCAGCTTTCCCAAGACTGACCATAATGCTGCTGGAAGTCAGCGAAAGGAGGGAGGGTAACCCCAGAGCAGGAGAAGCAGCTTTTCTTGTACTGGAACCAAAGGTTACCTGTCATGTGCCTGCTTGTCAGAGCCAGTTTCCAGCCCACAGAACAGCAACCAGGAGCCTTTCAGAGCGCAGCGGGGAGGAATATTTCAACACCTCCTGCACTACCTTGACATCCTACAAATAATTGGAAATCATATGCAAATGCTATCGTACAGAATTCAGCTGCTCTCCCCCCACCATCTTTCTGCAAGCCAAGGGGGAAAAGAGTGCCTTTTAAATTGGTCTAGAAAATCTACAATGTATGGAAGAGATTAACCCTTTTCCAGGGTAACAGATTTTGCAGCTTCTATTCTCAGGGTAGGATGATACCCAAATAAACAAGAGGAATTTGTTCCGTTTTGGATTGATCTCCCTCAATCAGATGGGCTAAGAAAAGCCACATTTTATGAAAAATCTCAATTTTATAATCCACGAGATTGCTAGATCATCTATCGTTCATAGATTTCATAGCTCAATCCAGCCAACTCATGTTGGATTCCTTCTGTTCATGCTGCACAGAAGCAGTCATTGCTTTTGGTTTTTCTCCAGCATCTTGTGTAGTTTTCAAACAGATTCACTGTATGAGCTTGGCCAATTCACTTTGTTTCTCGATGCCTCAGTTTCTTCATCTGGGAAATGGGGGTAGTCATGGTACGGATACTTACCTCAGGGTTGTTGTGACACAATGCCTATATAGTGCTTTGAGCATGTAGAATCATAGAATATCAGGAGACCTCAGGAGCTCATCTAGTCCAACCCTCTGCTCAAAGCAGGACCAATCCCCAACTAAATCATCCCAGCCAGGGCTTTGTCAAGCCGGGCCTTAAAAACCTCTAAGGAAGGAGATTCCACCACCTCCCTAGGGAACCCATTCCAGTGCTTCACCACCCTCCTAGTGAAATAGTGTTTCCTAATATCCAACCTAAACCTCCCCCACTGCAACTTGAGACCATTGCTCCTTGATCTGTCATCTGCCACCACTGAGAATAGCCGAGTTCCATCCTCTTTGGAACCCTCCTTCAGGTAGTTGAAGGCTGCTATCAAATCCCCCCTCATTCTTCTCTTCTGCAGACTAAATAAGCCATATGATGGGTTTGTTGTAATGTCAGAGAAGTGTTCACTGCCTGTCTGAAGGGCTGATACATGGGATGAACCTCATTGTTTAGAGTGGGAAGAAGAGGACGAGTCTCAGAGGACTACATCATGAAAACTAAAGAGCAGCTGGTATAGGTCACATGGAATCTCCAGGCTGTCTGCAAACTCTCAGCTCCGGGGTTGTATTCAAAACCCTGGGCTCTGTTTCACTTACGTTTCTTGGCTTATTGGCATCCCCCAGACGAGGGTATATCTAATCCTCTGAGTGTTCCTGTCCATCTCACCAGCTCTCTTCACAAGTGATTCTCCAAGCCCAGCTGTTTAAGGGGAGACCTCTAGCAGACAACGCCAGTGCTCGTCTGACATCGATGGGATCCATCCAAGGGGCTGAGCACACAATCACTGCATTGATCAGACACAGTTCTCTAGGGTCCTGGGCCACAGAAGTGACCCAGAGCTCGAGGTCTCCCTTATGAGAAAGTCATGAGGGGGCGAGACAACAAGGTGTCAGCCTTTCTGTTTGAGGAGACAAGGAGAAAATGTGCTTTCCCAAGGCAGAACAGCAAAACCAGGTGGTCTTTTCCACTTCAACCCAGTGTAGGAGAATGGAAACGTAATCCGAAGGCCTGTCACTAAACGAGAGCAGTGCACACGGGCTTGCGACACAGAGGGATGGGGTGTGGGCAGCAGATGCCTTAGGCACTAGGATATGGCAGGGAGGGATGCGGCGTTCAGCACCGCCCGCATGGCTTCTCACCAAGAAAGGACAATGCCAGGTCGCTTGGTTTCAGTGTCAGAAAGGAGGATTCCGCACCGTCCCTGCTCTTGCCCCAGGCCATACTAGAGCTGTGTGTACACCTGGCCATTCCAGAGTTCTCTGTCATTCCGACTCCGACACAGAGACCAGGGGCCTGTTCTCCACCCGTTCACACCCGTGTGCCTCAGGAATAACTCTGCCAAAGTCAGTAGTTACCCCAGTGTAAACTGGTGCATCTGAGAGAATCAGAGTCCAAATACCACGTTTCTGGAGCTCTTCAGGGAGCGCGCACACTTTCCTCTGGGCTCTAGAGACCGACAGAGGGAGGTGGGGATGCCAGGGGAAGTCTCTGTGAGGTCTCTGCCTAGCACTGGCTCTGTGCTGAGCCCCTGTGCAGGTGTTTTCTCCTGGGAGGCCCAGGAGATTCCCCTTGTCATTGGATCAGACGCGTTGGTACCAGCACAAGCCGTGGTTCTCTCTCCTGGCAGACACTGGGCTGCTGGCACTGGTGGTAGCCTGACCCTGGCTCAGGCTGTCACCAGGGACATGGCTCCTGGGAGGGAGACCTCTGGCTCTTGCTGCTCCACCTTCTCAGCACGCCTTGCTGGAGTATCAGAGCCCCTCAGGCCGCGTGCATCAGCCTCTGTAAACCACTGTGCGACTCCTCTCAGCCTGCCCGGATGAACCCAGATTCTGCAGGTGCTACTGTGCCATCCTGAGAGTTGCTGGTCTGGGAGGGTTTCACTGGCATGGCACCATCAGAGAGGGGAGGGCGGTGCCTTAATTCAGCCGCTGGCCTGGGGGTGTACAAGCACCTAGGGAGCAAGTTCCCTCCTCAGAAAGGCTCCCTGTGTTTTGCTTTTCCCCAGGGTAACTCTGGCCTTGGCTTCAGCATTGCAGGGGGAATTGATAATCCCCATGTTCCTGATGATCCAGGGATTTTTATCACGAAAATCATCCCTGGTGGAGCTGCAGCGATGGATGGCCGCTTAGGGTGAGTACCTGAAAACTGCTGGCCTGGCCTGAACACGATGCGTGGGGTCACTTGGCAGCAGCTTGTTCTGGCTTTACTGCTGCCCAGGTCGGTGTTCACGGCGCTCGCTTTCCCAAGCCCAGCGGCTAGGCACAGGGTTAGTGCGCAGGGCTTTCCAGCAGTGCGGAACAGGCTCCCCCATGCAATGAGTTGGCGAGTCTCAGCTGAGTCAGAGAATTTGTTCACCTGGCTTGGTACATTTGGCAGCTTCTCCTCACGGGAGACCCCTGCCAGGAGTAGCACGGCGCCTTGATGTCCGGACCGGGGGCTCAGCAGCACTCGGAGGTGCTGTGGGGAAGCCCGTAGCTGGGACAGCCGGGAGCTTTTGAGTAGCAGGGTGGTGCTGGCAGTACAAGGAGAGGGGCTGAATTCCTCGTGGGGAGAATGGGGTAATGGGCTACGTCGAGGGTGATTTGGGACAAGAGAATATGGGGACTGGTTTCTTTGCCTATTCTCTTTATCTCCCCCTTTACCACCAATGAGTCATCATACCCCCTGCCCCTCGCTCCATGTCAGGGATCTGCCATGCTTCCCTGTCCCCCAGCTGAGGGGTCTCTCTCACCCCTCTGTCATGCTGAAGGATCCCCTTCCTGCAGGACCCCCACTCACTGCAGGTGGCGCCTCCTCCTGGCCGCTCTGGGGATTAGCTCTTTGCAGGTCCAAGGCCCCCTTCTGCTGCTTATTGCACATCCTGCAGCCGGTCTCTCCAGCAGACTTAGGCAGTCTTCCCATTCACTGACCCATGGTGCCACTTCCCCAGCGGAACCCGGGCCTGCCCTCTGCTCCGGATTCCAGCTCAGGGACCATCTGATCAGCACCCGAGGTCTGCACGATCCCGAACCTTGCTGCCTTTTCCCTGAGACTTTCCTGGTCCTTCTGGCTCCCCTCACCAGGTCTGCCAGCCCTAACTCCCTCCTCCCAGGGAGTGACTGCAGACCAATTTCTATAACCCAAACATACCTCCCTTCCCCCAGGGAGTGATTGCAGACTGCTTCCCTGCAGCCCCTCTCTGCTAGCAGCTCCCTGGCTTTCTAGAAGCCCCACCTGCTCCCACACAGGTGAGCTTCCCCTAATTAGGGCTTTCTTCTCAGCCTGATAGGTTAATTGGCCCACCTGTCTTCCATTAACCCCTTTGGAGCAAGTGTGGGGTAACACCCCCTCTCCACCCACCTCCTGCTAAGTGGCTGGGCTTGGCCTGAGAGTGTCCGTACTGCAGTCCTGGCCACATGCTCAGTGTCCTGATTCAGCGTCTCGGGGTTCAGGCGGATGGAAAGAGAGAGAACTGTGTTTTCAGTGGCGTTCCCAGGGCTCTGGGTGGAGATCTGTGGCCTTGGCCAAGGTGTGCAGTGGTCAGAGGAGATCGGAGGACAGTGGATGCAGGGGAACTCCCAGGAGATTCCCCAGAGACTTGAGGCAAGAGCTGTCTAAACACCGTGATGAGAGCATCCAGGGTTCGGCCAATGATGTGTGTGCTGCTTGCAGGGTGAACGACTGCGTCCTGCGGGTAAATGAAGTGGATGTCTCTGAGGTGGTGCACAGCAAGGCAGTGGAGGCACTGAAGGAAGCGGGCCCGGTGGTTCGACTTGTGGTGCGTCGGAGGCAGCCCCCACCTGAGACTATCCTGGAAGTTAACCTGATGAAAGGACCCAAAGGTGAAATCTCTTAAATGGCCGCAGTAGCCTAACCCAGCCCCTGTCACCGGGCAGAAATGGCCTGGGGGGCTGTGGGTCAGGACTGAGGGGCAGCAGCAAGCTGTGTGGGGCCTGGGAAATCACAGTTCAGGGTATAGCAACGCTTGGTAGTCAGAGCGTACTGGCCTCTCCATACGTCCCTCTTTGCTCAGGGACCAGAGCCCACCATCCTCTCCATCTGCTCCATGTGCTTAGCCAAGCCCAAGTAACAGGTCACCAACAGGAGGAGCGGCATGAGAGCCTGGGCGGAGGAGCCATGGGGGGCGAGCCCATTGGCGCTGTAAATGCCCCATGTCCCCTGGCAGGTGTGTTCCACTCACCATCTAGGGACTTTTCAATCTCCCCTCATTGCCTCTTGTGTCCCCTCAGGACTAGGCTTCAGCATCGCGGGTGGAATCGGAAACCAGCACATCCCAGGAGACAACAGCATCTACATCACCAAGATCATCGAGGGAGGGGCTGCCCAGAAGGATGGCCGGCTGCAGATCGGGGACCGGCTGCTGGCGGTGAGCGCACGCACCTTCCTCTGAGCTCTAGAGACGGAGAGAGGGAGGTGGGGATGTCAGGGGAGGTCTCTGTGAGGTATCTGCTCTAAAGCCCTCTCCACCTAGCCCTGGCTCTTGCTCCATATACAGCCTGGGCTTTCCATTGCTCCAGAGCCCCTTTCTCCCCACCAGAAGAGCACGAGCTCTCCTTCCCCAGGCCTGGGCACCAGGGGTTACATGGCTGGGCCCAGTGGGCAATGAGCAGGAGATGTTAGTTTGTACTCACTTATAATTAGATTGCCGTAAGGACAAAGTCCCAGCAGCTGATCCCCTTCAGGGCAATGGAGAAGGGACAGGGGAGAGCTTGTCGCAGAACAGACCGATGGGTAGTGGCTACTTTGCATCACCAGGTGACACAGAGCAGCTGGTGAATGTGGCCTGCTGCATGTAGGATTGTTCCCGGTTGTTACTATCACTGTTTGCTGACAAGGTGAATGTCCTGGCAGGGCTGGGGCCGGGGGCCCTGAGCGAATTCCCAAATATGACATTAATGACATGCCTGAGATTTGATGTGCACTGACGTCAGGGAGTCCCACCATGGCTGGGAAGGGACCGCACTTCGGGCACTGACTAAACCAAGGGTAGTTGGAGGATGATCATGTTCCAGTATTTTGGGATAGCGGCTGGGTGGGGCGGTGAGATGAGCAGTATGCAGACCCGGAGCGGGTACAGCTGGCACCATAAGGAGGAGTTTCTGTGTCATGAAGATAAACAAATACCCAGTGTGTACAAGAGGGACAAGGTAAGAAGCCCGACTTCTGTTAGAGGAAGGGACAAGCTGTGAAGCTTCACAGAGCTCTTCCTCAGGTCTGGAGAAGGCAACCAGCACGTCCAAGCTAACCACAAGGTGGGACAGATTGTTAAGCATAAGAGGTTCACACATGCTGTAGGAGACCACTTAAAGTGAAGTGGGCAATTAAGGGTTAGCGGGCAGAGGGGTGTGTTAAAATGGTTGTAATGAGCCATAACACCAGTGTCTCTATTAAGACCCGATCTTGCATCTGAAGAAGTGAGGTTCTTACCCACGAAAGCTTATGCTCCCAATACTTCTGTTAGTCTTAAAGGTGCCACAGGGACCCTCTGTTGCTTTCTATTAAGACCATGGTTCTTAGTGTCCAGCTGAATTCTGAATGGAAGTTCCCAGCCTCGTCTCTAGAAGGTGTTGTGCAGGTTTCCTGTGAGGACGAGGACTGGGAGATCGATACCGAGTGATCCCTTTGAGAAAAGTGTTCACCCACAGGTGACGGGGTGTTTTTGTCTTATTTTTCTTTGTGAGTTCATTCGAGAGCGTAGTGATTGTCAGGTTTCACCCACATAGTTATCATTGGGGCATTGAGAGCAGTGGATGAAGTACACCACACGTTGCGATAGGCTTGTGTAGGACCCATAGATTCTGAAAGGTGCATTGTGGGGGGTGTTGATCATTGTATCAGCAGAGATGTGTCTGCAGGTTTTGCATCTGTTGTTCTGGCAGGGTCTGTTGCCACTTTGAGTTGGCGTCTCCTGGTCTGTGTGGAGCTTGCTTCTGATGACGAGCCCGGTGAGGCTGGGGGTTGTTTGAAGGCCAGAAAAGGGGATTCAGGAAAGACTTTTTTAAGGCTGTGGTCCCCATCAAGTCTGAGTTGTAATTATTTGATGATACCCCAAAGAAAGGCTTAGGCAGTCTTAAGACAAAAACACCCCGTCACCTGTGGGTGAACACTTTTCTCAAAGGGATCACTCGGTATCGATCTCCCAGTCCTCGTCCTCACAGGAAACCTGCACAACACCTTCTAGAGACGAGGCTGGGAACTTCCATTCAGAACTAGACCTGAGGAAGAGCTCTGTGAAGCTCGAAAGCTTGTCCCTCTCTCCAACAGAAGTTAGTCCCATGAGAGATACCTGGGACCAACGCGGCTGCAAACAGCAGTGTTTGAAAGGCCCAGTGAATGGCTGTACTTGCTGCATGCTGCCTGGGAATCAGACTCTAGCTGTCTCTGCAGCTGAGATGCAACCCAGCACATGCTATTGAAACGCCACTTGGAGACACATCGTATCCCACTTCACCAGGGATGTATCAATGAAACAAAACTGGGATCATTTGAACCCAGTCCTTTCTCTCCTCCCCGGCCCCTCCTCTGCCTCTCATGCCTTTCCGTTTGTTTCCTCCGTCTCCCTCACCGCCCCTGGCCCGTTCTCTCTCGCAGGTGAATAACACGAACCTGCAGGACGTGCGGCACGAGGAGGCGGTGGCCTCTCTGAAGAACACCTCCGACATGGTGTACCTGAAAGTGGCCAAGCCTGGCAACGTCCACCTCAACGACATGTACGCGCCCCCCGACTATGCCAGCAGTACGTACGCCAGCCTGCCAGCCTCAGCCTGGCTCCCAGGGGAGCACAGCTGTGCCACAGCGCCAGCGGCGGGAGGGGAAGGCCACAAGAACCCTTGGGGAAGGATGTAGGGGTTGAACAGCAGGGTCAAAGGAAGAGGGGCATGTGAGAGTGTGAAAGGGGATGGGAGGGTCTTGGGGCGCGGGGAGCCCCACAGAGTGCGGGGCACTGTAAGGAAATGTGCATTAGCCATGGGAACACCGGGCTCTTGCTCCCCTGTTGTATACGAGAGCAGCCGGGCCCAGGACTTCTGCTCCTGATTTTGTCTTTTCCTTCTCTACAGCCTTCTCAGCCTTGGCCGATAACCACATAAGCCATAACACCAGTCTGGGTTACCTCGGCAGTGTTGAGAACAAACCCACTTACCCAGCCCCCCCACAGGCGACCCCATCTAGGTACTCGCCCATCCCTCGACATATGATTGGGGAGGAAGACTTCACCAGGTGAGCAAGGGCCTGAGGATAGAGACAGCTCCGGGAGCTCTCCCCCTCCCTCCCTCTCTTCTTTTCCAAGGGATCTGTGGGTGGAGTGACAATGTTTATTGACCCAGTGAATCTGTCCCCAGGCCTAGGGCCACAGGTGCTGAGCTTCCTTGCAGCAGGTGCCAGCACAAAACCCCTATTTGTCAGTGGGTTTAGCATTCTTTAAAAGTCCCTGGGGCAGATTCTGCTCCCTCGGGCCTGTGGAAATCCTGAGGGATAAGTGCTAAGCTAGAGAGATCGCTTCAGTGGCTCTGACCCCATTCCCCATGTCTCTCCCATTCCCCTTTGCCTCCTCTGTTCCTCTTTGAACTCTTTTGAGACTTAAGTGCTCCTACGTTTCTGATTCTTTGGTTTTCATTTCCTTTGCTCATTAAAATCCTGTAAATGCAAATCACATTTATGGTGGAATCCCACACGGGCAATTCAAGCCGTTCCCCCGCTCAGAGCCCAGGGCCGCTCCCCACCAGTGCACTGAAACCTGGAGATGATGCTGAGGTCCTTCGGGAAGATAGTGGTGTAAAAATGTTGGCAGCCCAAGTACATCTCTTCATCCTGGGCCACGCATGCGTCTCTGCTTTGAGAGTCCTGGGTCTTCAGAGGGCTCCGCTGCCATCTGTTCATGCACCAGGGATTCTGCCAATGCTGTAAGCTCTCCTGCTTCCTGCATGTCACTCGGAGGTTCCTCGCGCTCATTAACATCATACACAGAGCAATTCAGCTGGGTTCCAAGTGGTGCCAACTCTTGCCTCTCTCGCAGTGGAGCAAGGAGCAGAAATGGGTCTTGGGTGAATTTGAAGTAGGAGGCAAAGCTCTTTGAGGCAGAGAAAGACAAAGGGCTTTAGTCACTGTTACTGTGATTTGCTACTCTCTGTCTTCAGCATACAGCTGGGGTTGGTTCAGGGTTAGAACTGACTTTAGTGTTTGGTAACAGCAGGGCTACAATTGGCTTTAGGGTTGGGGTGATGGCAGGGTTAGGACCGGCTTGGGGCAAGGGTGGGGGTGAGGGCGGGGTTAGGACTGGCTCGGGATGGGGGTGAGGGCAGGGTTAGGACCGGTTCGGGGCAAGGGTGGGGTGACGGCAGGGTTAGGACCGGCTCGGGGCAAGGGTGGGGTGACAGCAGGGTTAGGACCGGCTCGGGGCAAGGGTGGGGGTGAGGGCGGGGTTAGGACCGGCTCAGGGTGGGGATGGGGGCGATGGCAGGGTTAGGACCGGCTCAGGGCAAGGGTGGGGGTGAGGGCGGGGTTAGGACCGGCTCGGGGCAAGGGTGGGGGTGACAGCAGGGTTAGGACCGGCTCGGGGTGGGGGTCGGGGCGATGGCGGGGTTAGGAGTGGCTCGGGGTGGGGATGGGGGCGATGGCGGGGTTAGGAGTGGCTCGGGGTGGGGATGGGGGCGATGGCGGGGTTAGGAGTGGCTCGGGGTGGGGATGGGGGCGATGGCAGGGTTAGGACCGGCTCGGGGTGGGGTTCGGGGCGACGGCGGGGTTAGGAGTGGCTCGGGGTGGGGGCGACGGCGGGGTTAGGACCGACTCGGGCTGGGGGTTGGGGTGATGGCGGGGTTAGGACCAGCTCGGGATAGGGGTTGCCCAGCCTTGGAGCATGCTATTGGGTCCCAAATATAAATAATAAAGGACTGTAAATTGTCCTCACGTGTCCACTTCGTCTCACAACCTGACGCTGTTGCACTGTGGCAGCAGCATCACATGATGACGTGCTGGTCTCACAGCATCCGTGGATGGAGTGCTCCGTGTGGTGTGAAAGGCGATGCGAGGGCACACTGGGGTTGGACTGATGTGCGAGGGGAGGGTTGTGTTTCCTTGGCAATGGGAGATGTGCACACGCGGTGTGGATACAGCAGCCGATTAGCTGTTTCAGCAGGGAATGGCAGAGCTCCTATGCGGAGTATCAGTGATTTGCATTGCATTCGCTCCTGAGACCCCTCAACGCTTGGGGCCCCTTTGCAGCCCTGTGCTGTCGCTGGGCCCCGTCACTCGGGTCCTGGTGGCTGGGCTCTGTCCCTGCTTTAATTTCTGTCCCTGAACAGGAGCTCCTGCATGTCCAGGGCAGTGTGGAGTTCAAATGAAGTCAAGCAGTTAAGTGCCTCCATCTTGCCCTGAACGTGCACGTGTGTCCCCGTACCCAAGGTCTGCAGCATCCCAGCTCCAGCTCCCCTGGGAGCCGTAACATGGGGGCTATGACTGGAGGCTGTAGTGTATCATTCATGTTGGGCCCATCACTGACGGGCCTTTCTGTGTCAGACGCACATTCATGGGGACAGACGTGGGTAAAGCAAAGCAGCCCCTCCCCTCCCCTCCCCTCCCTCCCTCCAGACCCTTAAGCATAGACTAGGCGTGAAGAAGCGATGAGTGGGCTGGTGTTTGTGGTGCAGTGCCAGTGACTGGCCACTAGAGGATGCTGCTGCACGCTGCAAAAGACACTGCCCAGGGCCATCGAGGCACAGACCCAGGGAGGCTGGCAGGAGCCGTGTCTAACGGCCGGTGCCGGCTGCTGCTGGAGTCTCCAGGCTTTGATTTGTTGTGTGGTGGGCTCTGCCTAAGCGCGCGGCCTTCCTCGGCTACGCCAGCTTCACTCTGCGTCTCTCTCAGTGAGCTGCCTCCAGCGCTTGCGTTCTCCGCAGCCAGCCCTGCGCTCACCGCCCATGGCAGACAGTGCCCACGTCGTGCCCCTGCTCTGGCTTCCCTCCTGCCCACCCCTCGCCCACTCGGGCCGGTAATGGAAACCTATGAACTCGTTAGGCCGGGGGGCGCGGGAATTGTTCGCTGGAGAAGTTCTATCTGAGTAGACACCAAACAGCAACTCATCCTCATGTACCATGTGCAGCAAAACCACCGTGACGCACGCAGGGCCCTGAGCGGGAGCCAGCCCAGTCTCCACGTGCGTTTTACTGCTGCGTGACCAGCAGTCACCTCTAGCCCGGAGGGCAGCTGGGGTCTTTCTTTCTGATGTCACAAGAGCTCTGGTAGCCGGCTGCTCCGCTGAGTCAGCCCTGAGCCCATCCCTGCCTGGGGCGGCACTGCGGGGAGTGGTGTTGATTCAGGAGGAGCCATTGTTCCTACCGTTAGCACGGACCCCAGTGCCCAGCATGCTGCTAGAGGGTGCTGTACTGCTGAAGGCAGTTGTGGGGTTTTGGGGGGGTTTTGGTGGGTGGGGTGGGGTAAGGCATAAAATCAAAGTCCTGGCTTTTCTGTAGTCATTAAAGACCCCACTGCATTTTGTTTGATACGAGGGTTGGGGCATTAATGCGGCAGTGTGCTATTCACTAACTGCATCCTACTCCCATATGAGCGTAAGAGAAGAGAAGGGTGTGAATCATCACTGAGATCCGTTGGGTGGGATAAGAGACTTAGTTCTTTGGGCTTTATCCTATTCTTCCTATTTATCTCTCCAGGTTCTTATAGTGTGCCCTTTGATGGGATCTTGTTGTCCTGTCTTTCTCTGAATCATCTGGGGCTGGTCACTGTTGGAGACAGGATACTGGGCTGATTGGAGCACTGGGCTGATGCAGAATGCCTGTGCCTGTGCTCTTGTGTTTTCCTTCTGTTTCGCATTGGAGACGACAAAAGGAGAGCTGTACGAAGCCCAGGAGATCACCTTTGTATAGGCACAGCTCTCAGCTCTTGGCCAAGTCGTTCGCCTAGTTACAAACTAACCCCTCCAGTCCCCCGTGCTGCCAGCCACGTGACGTTTCCATAGGACTTGGCTGAGATCACTCTGTGGCCGTGCCTTTGTGGGGACGAAGCGTTTACATTAGGCAGCTGCCATCCATTACTCCAAGCAGACACTTCAGATGTGGCTTCCAAAGCCAAGAGGGAAAGGGAGCAACTGAGAGGAAATGCACCCAGACCCGCATCCATGGAGTGGTTCAAACACAGCTAGGGAAGCAGGGTTAAAGGTGCTGCCCTGATCTGGCCAGTCAGTGGGGATGGGGCCACACCATGTCAGAACTCTGCTAGCCTCATCTAGTTGAGTCCTGTCTAGTCTGAGGTGTGGTTAAACCCTGGCTGCCCAGACCATGTTAGAAACCTTTTTGGGTGGACCTGTGCTAAACCAGATTAAAACCTGGTTCCTTTCCTTGAGTCCTAGCCTGATATAGACAGTCCAGAAGCAGAGGACACGTGAGTCCAGCCATGCAGGGCTAGCACAAGGCAGGGTATTTGGGGCCAATCCTGATTTGAACAAAAGGGGCCATGATTTTGGTGCTGTCTCATTCCAGCCCCACGTGGGTGAGTCACTCCGTGCAGAAGAGGCCATGGCTGTGCCAAGCGCTGAGACGCTAACAATGAAGTGTTCTTCCCAGAAGTTGTGCAGTAGCAAGAGACACTCCATGGTCTGCAGCCTCCCCAGTCCCCTGAGCCCAGGGCAAGTGGGGCCGGACTTGGAATTTCACATCATAGGCCTGCCATCCAACCACCTTGTGGCATGCCCGGCATTCCAGCAGCTCTTCCTCAGGATTTCAGTGGCCTGGCATGGTGAAGACTTGGCCTCTGGCCAGGCCCCAGGATAGTTCCACCCCTTCTGGGTATCAATGTCCCAAACAAATAATGTCCAACAAAATAAGAGTAATCAACAGAACATCTTTCAGTACATCTGGACTCCTCTTCTGTCTCCCTCTTCTTCCAGAGGAGCAGCTCCCAGGGCTTCTCCCTGGAGTCCCTCGGCAAACCCCCAACACCAGACAA
The DNA here is from genome assembly GCF_027887155.1 of Malaclemys terrapin pileata. Classification (NCBI taxonomy): domain Eukaryota; kingdom Metazoa; phylum Chordata; order Testudines; family Emydidae; genus Malaclemys; species Malaclemys terrapin. The sequence continues at coordinate 1,089,329 of NC_071513.1, read as the reverse complement.
AACACGTACTCAGCAACGTCTACCTGTGTCAGGCTGGAGCCTTTAGCCCATCTTAGGCTCGCCTGTTCCCCGCTCTTCTGCAGAACATCAGCCAACAGGGCGACCCCCTGGAGCTCTGCTCCTTTGTCAAGGTTCAGCACAGGTGTTCTGTCCAGCCCTGCGGCTTTGCCATGGTTCCCTCTCTGCTTGACTCCTGCCAGAGCAGGGACTCCAGCCTACCTCTGCCCTGGGTCTCCTCTCCACTGCTCTGAACACCTTCCTCTGGACTGCGCCCTAGTCTGACACATCTCCAGCTGGAACACACTCGGCTAATAGAGCTCTCTATTAACCCCTTCTTACCACAAAGGGGTTTATACTCCCCCTCACACTGCCCCCTCCCCTCAACCTCCTCTCCGCAGTCATACCCTTCCTGCCGCAAAGCCATTCAGCCACACTGGGTGAGGCCCAGGCCTGCCTCTCTCTGAATGGGGGAGTCTGGGCCTGGACTAGCCTGTCCACCTCCTGGGGCAGGGACTGTTTCTACGTCTGCCCCCCTCCGGAGGGTTACTCGTCTCCATAGCGACCCTGTCTGTTAGTCGGGGTGTGGAAACACTGTGGGGGGAGAGGCCTTACCTCAGGAGAGGTCAGCCTCCCTTCAGGAGTATGATGCAGCCTGCGGGAAGGAGGAGAGAGCATCTGAGCTCCTAACACCCCAATTCAAAGCCATTAACACAGGCTCTTTGCAGTCAGCACTGGTGCTTTTGCCTGGTTTCCAGCCCTGCAGCCTCACCCAGTGGGGAAGTGTGGCAGGGGGCCATTCCTGGCCCACAGGGAAGGCTAGGGAGGACACTGACTGAACTGAATGGACAGCTGAACAAATGCTGGCTGGGGCATGGCCAGAAAAACAAAGGTCCTGCCCAGCACTCAGGGCGCTCTTGGTCTCAGACAGCCGTGTGAGACATTGCCAGGGACAAGGCCTCTGCACGGGCACTTCAGTCCCTTGTTACCAGACAAACCCAGTGTTCAGAGTGGAAGCTAGAGAGAGAGAAATCAGCCAAAGCCTCAGGACCTGGGTGTCTGGGTGTCTTAACTCTGTGCCTGCAGGATTTACTCAGGGCCGGCCCTTGTTCATGATAACCTGCTTACCACTGGCACAGCACTTTCCATGTTCTCTGCCCAACTTCCCATCCCCACCGTCAGCTGGCTCCACCGCCGCCCCCACTCCACTCGCCAGCCGTGCATCCGGCTGCTCCGCTGCCCTGTACTGACAAGCGTCCCCACATTCCACTCTCTGAATTTCCAGCGCAAACTTAGCCTGGTGAGAGCAGCACCCCCATCTTCCTCCAGAGCCCCACCATCTGCCCCCAACTCCCCAGATTAGGCCAGGAGAGCGGGAGGGGGGGTGGATTGTTTAGGATGGGGATTGGGGAGAGAGGCGTGGCAATTTAGACTAAGGGGATTTGGGGCTCACCACATGAGGGTAATGTTCTCTTTTGACAGCCGTTCAGAGGGTCTGAATACGATCACTTTAATCTGATGGGTTCTTTTAATGCGGGGTTCTTGCACTGGTGATGGGGTGTGAGGGCTCCCTCACGGAGGGAGCGCTGAGCTCTTGTGCACACAGCTATGTGCTAGGGCAGCAGATAGAATGGTGGTGTCTGCTCTCCTGATCTGCCTGGACAGGCAGCAGCCAGTCCTCCTGTCAGTGTCAGCTGACCGTGCGAGCACTGCTCTAGGTGAACAGTCAGAGGCTGTTGGTACAGCAGATGGTTGACATGAAACAGGTGTTTTTGCCTGTATCAGTGAGCAGTGTACTGGCCCTTTGCACTCTGGTACTGCAGGCTGATTTGGCCCCAACTGCATAGGGTTTGATTGGCGGTTTGATGCCATTGCACTTCTGTATTCTAGGGGAAGGTGCTGCTGAGGGGCCTAGGGTCAGTGCTGGTGGGAGAGGTTAACACGGGCCAGGATGTGTTATTGGACAATATTCCAAGTATACAAAGTAAACTTGCCAGCTTAGCCTTTGTTCCGCACCTTGGCTTGGATGATACTGGCTTTGCCTGCGAGGGCAAGAATGGGTTAAGTCCGTAAGGTCTAAGCAGAGTGAAGTAAGTGCTGAAGTCTGTGTCCTCTCAATAGCTGAGTGCGGGTGAAGAAGACGCGTGTCCTGCAGCAGCCCCAGGAGAGAGAAGGCAGAGATAAACAGAGCAGGGGGTTGAGAGCTGAGAGCATTCAGAACATTCCTGTTCCTCGCATGCTCAGTTGGGGAGCAAGAACCAGGCAGGGAAACCACAGGCAGAGCACACAGCACACCAATGTTCACTGTTAACGTCTCGTCATCCATGTCCTATGGGGGACCCCCATCTCTCTCTCCCTCCCGGCAGCAGCCAGGCCACAGGAAGAAATGGGACCAAAGGTACTGTTCTGTAATACCACTTAGTCTGAGCTGATGCAGGGAAGGGGAGTGGGACCATTGTCCAGGCAGCGAGGAGCGTCTGGGAGAGGTTTCCGGGCACAGGGTGCAGTGCCTGGCTGGGGTGATACCGGAACTGACCGAAAAGTCCTAGCTGTTCTATGCCTGGCATTTCTGCTTGTGCCAAGCTTTGGTATAACCTAGGAGTTAACGATGCTTATCCTGGAAGGCAGACAGGAGTGTGTGCAGCCCCGGTTAACATCAGCTGGATGTAACGCAGACACAGAACTGGAGTTAGGGGGTTGTGTTGGGGGAACGCTAGCCCTCAGTGTCTGTGGTTTTGAGCAGTGGTGGGCGGAGGTTTGTACTGAAGTTTACTCCACTGAAACAACGCCTCCCTGCAGTGGGACAGGGGGTCTGTCTGTCAGCAAGAGTGCAGGGCACTGGGACTTACAGACTCCAGCTTCTGTAAGCAGAAGACTAAACACTCCAGGTTGGACACAGTGGTTTAGATGCCGCAGCCAAACAAACTGCTCTCCCTGCTGTCTGAGAATTCCCAGGGTCACAGAGAACCAGGCCAGCTGTGAGCCCATGGGCGCCAGCCTGGCCCCCTTCCCTGCAGCATCCTCTCTCTGCAGAAATGCCACAGTGCTTTAAGGGCTGCTGCCCTTGAGCCACAGAGATGGCAGCTTTCGGGGCAGGAGGGGGCAGCCTATGAAGTGAGGTCCAGAGGTCCTATCCAGTCCATCTCCTAGGGGCCAGGGCAGGGTTGTTCTCTATTGAACATTTACTAGCATAGTGTCGTGAGCGGTGGGACCCCCACCCCTTCCCCTGGAGACAGTTCCATAGCTGGCTCTTGTTCCCCGTCAGGGCTTGGCTTGAGACTCTGCCTTCCTTTTTCCTTAATTCCATCACATTCCTCCTAGTGCCAGCCCCCCCACCCCAGTCCCTGTCCCGCCCGCACCATGGGGCCTATGCGGGCCTGGGGCGAGAGGCTGCAGCCCAGGCCTAAGCCCTCCTTAGACCATCCTACTCTTCCTTCTTTCTTTCCTTCGCTTGCTCTCCCTCTCGTCTTACTAGCTACTTCCCGTAACTGTCTCCAAGGGACATTCACCCCAGTATGGGGAGGCGGTGGACTGGGCTCCCTCCCAGTGTCCCTCGCTGTAAATCCTGCTGCCAGGATGTGTATGTCAGTGAAGGGGGAGAAATCTCCCTCACACCTCATGGTAGTGGAGCCTGTGTGTGTCCCGTGGGGCTCATGGAAAAGGCTCCCCTGCAGCCTGGCAGCATTTTGCCCAGGGTGTAGCTTTTCTGGAGCTCCATTGTAGCGCCCAGAGTCGAAGTCCTTCCCTGTCCCAGCTCTTCCCCTCTGTGCACAGAGGGGCCTGTTCAGTCCCCTGAATCAGAATCTGAACCTTCCTGCACAACCAAACTTGACTTAGGGCATGAACAGGGTTCCACTCTCCCTGTCTGGCCTGGGCTGCTCTTTGCATGGCCTCAGGGTGGTTAAATCCCGTATGTTTTACTTCTCTGAGTAGTGTCCTGCACAGGGATTACTGCCACTTTAACATGTTCCTCCACAGCAGATGCTCTGGCTTCATTCTTAGCACATGTCCTGGGTATTTCCATCATCTTCCTGGGTAACTTTAGAGATAAAGTGTTGTTAAACTCTCTGATGGATCTCAGCGTTTTGGTATCAATTTGTTCCACTTAATGCTTAGTATTTTCCTGAGGCATTTGCTTCTAAGGCACTTAAATGTCCGTCTCCCTGTACCTTTGGTGAATTTCCAGCTTTCACATCCGTATGTTAAGATAGAAATAACATTTGGGCTCCAGATTTGTAATTTGTATAGATTAGATTTTCAATCACCAAATCTTGTTTAAGCTAGTAAATCAGCATTTCTCAAACTGGGGGTCTTGACCCAAAAGGGGGTCACAAGCCTTTTGTAGGGGGGTCACGGTATTGCCACCCTTACTTCTGTGCTGCCTTCAGAGCTGGGCGGCCAGAGAGTGGTGACTATTGGCCGGGCGACCAGCTCTGAAGGCAGCACCGTCGCCAGCAGCAGCACAGAAGTAATGGTGGCATGGTATGGAGGGAGGGGGTCATCAGAGCCTGAAATATTTTCAAAGGGGTCCCAGCAGAAAGAGTTTGAGAATTCTTGTGGTAAATGCAGCTGCTGCCTTGCCAATTTGTGACATTATTGCTTTCTGGACATTCCCATTAGCTTGCATGTTAATACCAAGGTACGTGAATTGACTCACTTCTTTCTTCCTTTGCCTTCCAAAGGAATGCTTGAGTTGGTAATTGCTGGGGTTCTTGTTCAGTTTGTTTTTTTTCATAATTAACTAGTAATCCCATCTGTTTTGTGATGCTGGACAGTCTAGTTGAACTATCCCTTAGAAGGACGATGTCATCAACCAAATCTAGATCTTCTAGTGTATTGCTGCTGAGCCAGGCATTACCTGTGTTGGATTTGTCCTTAAGGAAGTCAATGGCAAAGCCAAACAGGAGAGATGACAGAACACATCCATGCTTGACACCAGTGTCTGTGTTAAACCATTGACTCACATCTGCATTTATTTCACCTGGGCGACCTGCACCTTGGTATAAAGCCTTGATAAAGTTCATTATTTGTGTTAGCATTCAGTAGCACTTCAAGATGTTCCAGAGTGACTCGCGATGGAAATGATTTTGTAAAATCCATGCCGGTGCCAAGTGGGTTTTGCCAGTCCGTGCTCTTTGCTTATTCCCAGGGTGAAAGTCTGGCTGGCATAAAACTGCCTCCCAGCTCGCTGCCAGGCAGCCTTAGCCTGGTGGCATGTTGCCCAGGCTGCAGCTTTTCTGGAGCCCCATTGTAGTGCCCAGAGTCAGTCCTTCCCTTCCCTTCCCTTCCCTTCCCCAGCTCCTTTCCTCTGTGTACAGAGGCCTGTTCAGCCGGCTGCTGAGCTCCAAACGCCTCCAGCCCTTGGCCCAGATCCTGTGACTGACGGGAGCCCTAGGCTCCAGCCTGTTGGATGGTGCAACTCCCAGCACCTGCTCTGTGATTTGCCAGCCTCCTCATTGCTGGCTGATGAGTCGCAAGAGGCTGAGCTTGGGTGCAGGGGAGACTTCAGCCCTGCCGGATTCCAGATGCGTCAGGAAGCTCTCGCCCTGCTGTGCTCAGTGGCTTTCCTTCTTTCTGCACAGCTGGAAGCACCAGATCCCAGGGCACTGCAGTTGACTTTGTTGGCAGTTGTGCCCTCCTTTCTCTAAATGTCTGATGTCTGTTCACATAGAGAGCCCCGGAAAATCATCCTGCACAAAGGCTCCACTGGACTGGGCTTCAACATCGTCGGGGGAGAGGATGGAGAGGGGATCTTCGTCTCCTTCATCTTGGCTGGCGGCCCTGCCGACCTCAGTGGGGAGCTGCGGAGAGGAGACCGCATCTTGTCGGTGAGTCCTGTCACTGCTGCCGAGAGAGGCCTTGACCAGCTGCAGGGCTCGTGTGCCAGGAGCTGCTCTCGCTGTTATAGCTGCATTATGTCTAGCAGTCTGCCTCTTCGATCTGCCTATCTCCCCTACCTCGGGCATTTACAGAGCGCCTGTCCCTGGCCTCTAGCAGTTCATTTGATCTCCTTGTGTTTTGCATCCCTAGTTATAATTCTCAGCAGTGCAGACACAAATCCATCTGATTCTGACCCTTTCCACAGCAAAATGAGGCTGGCCGGGCAAAGCTGGGAGAGCGAAGCTTGGATACCAGGCCCCATGATTGAACCCCAGCGGCTGAGTCCGGACAGCAATGTATGCAGTCCTGCTGGAGTTCCCAGTCACAGACACGTGTGTTTTCATTCCTCAGCTCTCCGTGTGCATGGGGAGCTTTGCAGTATGAAAACTGAGCAGTCTGGCCAACAAAACCCAGATTCCCTCCCTCAAAGAGTGAGGAGCCCCAAGGTGCAGATGGGGGCAGTAGCACTGTGTGCTCAGGGTAGCTGTGTGTGGATGCTGCCTAGAAACCATCCTTTCAGCCACACACCAGAGAGATTCAGAACCAGGGGGTTCTGAGCTTGGCCTGGCCTGGCAGGTACATTCCATCTCTCAGTTTGGCCCCTGCCACTGGGGTGAGTGTATTGAGTGTATTGATTCCATGCAGATGAGGCCAGAGCAGATCTGGGGGGCTGGATTTTCCTCCTTTCCCTGGGGTTTTGAAGATCCCCACCAATTTATGCCCTTACCTCACAGGGACCAACCCACAGATGTGACTCCCAAAACTGAGCAGCAGCGAACGCTGTAGAGCAAGGTTCAAATTCCCCATCCTCAGCCTGACCCTGCTGTTCCTAGCACCACTGTCCAAGCTTTTGCCAGCCCAGGGAGGGAGAGGCTGAGGCTAGGAATTACAGCTGAGCCCTGGGGCAGAAACGCAGATTGCCACAATGCTTGGGAGGGGAATGATTCTCTCCGGGTGTGTCTCCACAGCAAGCGAAGATGTAATCGTAGAGCAGGGAGGCATACCCACGCGCGCTTCCATCTAGCTAGTGCAGGTGCGGTGACATGGGCCAGCAACCGGAGTCTAAGCCCCTGGGAACCTAGGTGTGTATTCAGCTCACCCATGGGACCATGTCTATGGTTCTAGAGACCTCGGTTCGAACACAGAGCAGGTCTCAAGGGAGTTTGGAATGAAATCTCCAAGATGCCTTTGTTCCCATCATAAAACAACAGTACTTGGCGTAACTGGCCTGGGCTGAAATCGCAGGTCGGGACTGCGGAGGCGTGGCTAGAAGTCCAGGATGGGACTAGCTGGAGGTGCCTTGGCAGACCAGTGAGTAGGAAGCTTGCACAGCCCTTGCCTCCACTAGCCCTAGCTGCTGGAGTTCTACATTGCTAGGGAAGACATCAGTCCCCTGAAACCTAGGCATGCCAGATTCCGAGGCATTTACTCTAATGGGGTTCAGCTGGGAGCTGGACTTTGAGCTGAAAAGATCCCCGGATGCAGCTGAGAGTTTGGCCCTGAGCGAGCTAGTGGGAGGGCACTGTCTGGGGAGGAATGCCCTGATGTCTCCTCCTGGACAGCGCATGGGGTGGGGCGGGGGCTCTCAATCATCTGGGTGAAGGAGGACACTAGTGTGATCCGAGAGACTCTGTGATAGTATCTAGAGCCGTTTTGGAGAGGGGTCAGTGTGTGTGTGTGTGTGTGTTATTTGTAATGGTTTCCTGTTTGGCTGCTGAAATGGGTGTGTATTGTTCCTATCGGCTGTTGCTCTTACTCAGCCTGTAGTTTGGAGTGCTAGTCCTTGTCTACACAGGACAGTGTTTCCGTATGTGCTAAGGTGTGAATTCAAACTGGTCTAGTTATACTGGTATACTCCACCCTCCCCATGTGGACACACTATACAGGTAGAAGAGTAACTTTTTACATATAGCTTATGATGCTTGAGAAGGGGTTTAAGAAAGCCACTCTTATACTGGAGTACGTGCCCACACAGGAGGACTGTATAACTAGATCAGTGTAACCAGAAAATCTTTTCCCTGTAGATAAGGCCTTAGTGATGGGAAAACCCCTTTCTCTCTAATGCATGTGAATTTGTTACTGGTAGGTTGTAGATATTGGCCTGACCTCCATGGGAGAAACTGTCCCTCCCCTTCAGCCAACTGAAATGCATTTTGCATCCACACACAGAAATATTTCAGTCCGTTGCTGTGGGTGTAGCAGTCACTGCAAGTTAACCCAGAATTTGTAGAGGTGACCACCAACTGAGTTTCAATCGCTGCAGTTTCAATCAATCCAGAACATCTCGCTGGCACAGAGGAATGTCAATGCTGACAACTGTCACCTTTACCTTCAGAGCTGTCAGCTCCCTCACAGGTTTCTTTCAGTTCACCAGCAGGCAGTCCAGGGGAAAACGGGTGCATTCGCAGGACGACTCCCTCCCTCAAAGAGTGAGGAGTCCTAAGGTGCAAACAGGGGCAGTAGCACTGTGTGCTCGGAACTGTGTGGATATAGAACCCTGAATGGGGGAAGTGAGCACCTTCCCCGGGCTGTATAGGGGGTGAGTGAAGCCATCTTCCCTCTGCACTATTCTCAACCAGCAATCTACTTGTGGTAGCCAAACTGCAACTTGCAGAGAGAGAGAGAGCTGTGCAGGTGTATCGCCTTGGCTAGGACTGGAGTCTGGGGTCAAGATATAAATGGGGGGTTTCTAGTGGTGTTGCAGAGGGATCAGAGAAGGAACTTGGTCACTGATCAACAGTTGGATTGCTTGCTTAGTATCTCAGGGGGATGTTAGCTAAGGGGATTATTTCTGGAAAGGGGCTTCTGAGCAGAATGTATGGAGCAGACTTGAGAGGGAGAGAAGCAGGTCTCAGCTGGTGAGCTGAGGACAGTTCAAGGCATTGTGGCTCTCAGCTGCCCTGTCAATAACTAATTGGATTCCCTCATTTGTGTTTGGTCAGGTAAATGGTGCAAATCTACGGAATGCAACTCACGAGCAGGCGGCAGCAGCTCTGAAACGGGCAGGGCAGACAGTGACCATCATCGCTCAGTACAGACCTGAAGGTAGGAAATTGCTGAGAGTGCTGACGCCCACTTTAAGGCCTGGCTGTGGGGCCCCCTCCCTTATACACTAGTCCCAGCCAATCAAATCAGGAGCCCCAGCTCCAAGGTGATCCTTAGTCTTTGGCTTTTCACTGTGGCTCTGTCGCCCTGGCTATTAGATGTGGGGCTGGAGTGCTAAGTCTAAAGGTTCTTCAGCTGAAATTGCTCCCCACTCGATGGATGCTGCCCAGTGTTGTGTCATTGGCCTACCTCTAGCAGGAAACATATGTTCCTCCTTTGCACAGCTATTCCAGCAGCCTCTCCTTTTTTGTCCATATATGGAATTGGAAGCACTGGCAGCTACGCCTAGTGGTGACTTCTGCAGATGTTCCTGGCTCTCGAGTAGGCTGTGAAGTTTTTGTTTCTCCATGTTCTAGAGGTCAGACCTAGCCTGTGTATAGAGACCAGGACACACGGTGTCCCTGACATGCTGGTTTTCTTGCCATCAGATCTGGCTGCTGATATGGTTCAGCTGAGGTCACAAGGTCATTCGGGTTTGCAGTCCCCATCATCCTCTAGTCAGAGGTGGAGAACCAGTCTCCATCCTGAGTGCAATTGGAGAATGTCCACTACTGATGGATTAGAATGGTGCTTTTATTGCTCCTGTCCCCCTCGGCGCCTCCACTCCTCTCGGTGCACTCCTCACTCCTGCCCCCTTTTGGCATGCCCACCACCCCTGCCCGCCTGTCCCCCACCCCTCTCAGCGCACCTGCCGCCCCTGCCCCTCTTGGTGTGTCATCCACTCCCAAGTTGTCGCTTTGAGGTGTCAGATCCTGGTGCAAATCCCTCATATCAAGACCAGCCACTCCTCCAAAACTGCCTGTAAGCCCAACTCCGAATCAGGGTGGATGGCCTAGAATGATGAGCCCTCCTACCTATACTGCCCACGGGGATTCAGCAGCCATCGGATGCCAGCTTAGATTATACTGCAGATGTTGGGCTAGCCTCTTCTTAAGGTAGCCTCAGAGGACAATGACATGCCAGTGGTCCTAGGCCAAACAAGGACATTCGCTTCATGTATCGTTCCTGATTCCCTCAGCCTTAAGATTGGTAGCAGGTTCACAGACTATTTACAGTGTGCAGGGAACTTCCAAATGTGTGGAAACGTGGGAAAGAGACTCAACTGCTTTACCATCCCTTGTTATATCTGGCACAGTGGAGTCCTGGGGAAGTAGTCAGGTGTTTGAGTGAGATTCAGGTGTTTAATAGAGCAAGTAGATTAGCCCTTGGCAGTGTCTTCTCTCCAGGTCAGCATGGCTCACTGGCCTGAAATACTGGTGTTTAATAACTTGTTATATCTGTGAGCCCTCATCCTGCCCAGGGTAATCCAGAGTCCCTGCAAATTAGCAGGACTTCATGTGTTCAGAAAATCTATTGGAGCAGCCCCTGCCAGGTGAAGCAAGGGGCCATGGAGTAGACTAGGGCTGAAATTGGAGCCAGGGGAGAAATTCTGAATCACTCTCATTTACAGCCAGTCTAAAATCCTAGAGTCCCAGCAGGCCATTCTGAGTATGTCTACATTGCAGCTGGGCGCGACCCATCCACCCTAGTTAGACAGACTCAGGGTATTGGGGCTGAAGCTAGTGTGCTAAAAATAGCAGCATGGACGTTGCAGTTTGGGCTCCCAATCTCATCCGCCTGCTTAGGCTTGAGAGCCAAGCTGCAGGCCAAGCAGCAATGTCCACACTGCCCTTTTGAGCACGCTGTCTAGCTAAAGCTTCACTCGTCGGAGTTTGTCTCATTCTCTGCTGTAAACTCTTCTTCCAGGGGCAGCAGCCTGTTCAGTGTGGAGGGGAAGGTTCTACACAAAACAGACATTCCCGTGTCGTTTCTCATTTAATAACTTAGTTTTGCTCCAAGTCACTAGACAACTCTATATTTAACTAACACCTAAAGTGACTTTCACTAACTGTACCCACTCACAGTGGGGTTTCTTATCAGCTCCCTGCAGACTGGTCATCTCCGCAGCTCCACTGTCAAGGCTGCTCACTCTGGCTTTGTAGTTTTATTCCCAAGATGGCCCTGTTCCCCAATCAGCAACAACCCAGCTTTGAGTAGTTCATCCTTTGTGTAACTTTGCTGAAGTTGAATTACACTCAGGATGAATTTGGCCCAGATACAAGGCAGCTCCTTAAAAGGAAATGGTGCATCTTGCATGAAGGGCCCAGGTCTGTGTCTGTAATCAGCGGAAAGTCCCTTTCCTCCAGTGGAAAGATTAGCAAGTCCCCATCATGCTGGAACCAAACTTTCCTGCTTCTTCCGCCGGTTGTGTTACTGGATTCGCCGCACCCTCGCCCGCGACAAGCTTCCACTCCCGCTCAGATGGGGAGTTTTTACTCCCTGAGGTGACTCTGGGTCACTCGGATCCCCGCTCCCAGGCAGGGCCAGCCCTGGGGGCTGTCGCTTGCCCCCCGAAAGCCCTGCGTGCGAAAACGGCCCCGTCGCTTGGGTCTGGTGCTTAGCCCCGGGGAACGAACGCCCGGCGGCCCGGCCCTAGCAGGTGTGGACGGCAGCGCGGTGCACCGATGTAGTTAGTGCGGTGCCAGTCTGCGTGTGAACGACCGGCTCCGTAACCACCGTCCTTCTCCCGCCTGCGCACAGCGGCCGGGCGCTCGGGAACGCCCGCGGGCCGGCCTGGGGGGAGCCGCTCGGCGAGTCCCGGGGGGGCCTGCATGGCGGCGCTGCAACCGCCTCCCCAACCGCCGCCGGCCCGGGGGGCGGGGCCGGCGCGTGGAGGATCCGCCCGGCGCGCTGCGGGGGGAGGGGAGCGACCAGGCCGGCGAGACGCCTCGCACCGCCCGTGCTATGGGCGGGGCGTCGTATGTAAAGGACAATGTCGGTGATAGGCCGAGCGCGGGGGCGGGGCGGGGCTGAGGTAGTGAGCGGATGCTGATTGGAGCGAGACTGGTCTGGGGGCGGAGCCGCCGCCGCAGCCTCCCGCCCGTGCGGCTTTGTGTGCGGGGCCGGGACTCGGAGCCGGGCTGCTCCGGCGCGCGCTGCCATGGGGCGAGGGGCCGCCTGGGATCCGGTCTGCTAGGTGAGCTGGGGCCGGCCGGCCCCTCCCCCGCTCAACCCCCCTCCCCTCCGCCCTTCCCCCTCCCAGCCCCCCTCCCAGGCCCCTTCACCCCGGGGGGCTCCCCCGGGCCCCTCCCCCCGCTCAGCCCCCCTCCCCTCGGCCCTTCCCCCTCCCAGCCCCCCTCTCAGGCCCCTTCACCCCGGGGGGCTCCCCCGGGCCCCTCCCCCCCTCCCAGCCCCCCCTCCCCTCGGCCCTTCCCCCTCCCAGCCCCCCCCTCCCCTCGGCCCTTCCCCCTCCCAGGTCCCCTTCCCCCCCGGGCCCCTCCCCCGCTCAGCCCCCCTCACCTTGGGAGGCTCGGCCTGGGCCCCGCTCAGCCCCCCTCCCTTCGGCCCTTCCCCCTCCCAGGCCCCTTCACCCCGGGGGGCCCGGCCCCCTCTTACTTCCCCCGTACCTCCCCCCCACCTTGGGGGGGTTCGGCCTGGGCTCCTCTCCCCCGCCCCCTGGGGGGCTCAGCCACCCCCCACCCCCCCCACCCATTCCAGGGGGCTGCGCCTCAGAGCCCACCTGCCTGACCTGTAACCGCCCTCTCCCGCCACGGGCTGGGCTCTCTTGTCCCCACACCTGCCCAGCCGGCCTGGCACGGTGGGGCTGTGGCTGTAGGAATGAGCTGATTGCCAGTGAACTGACAGTCGCTAGCAGCCCTTTGCCTGCTGGGCTGGATGTCCCCCAAGCATCCCTCCCGGACACGGACTGGCCAGCACAGATGTGTGGGGTCTAAGGGCCCTGGTGATGGTCTAGTCTGATTTCTGGGTAACACAGGCCATAACACTTCACCCAATGGTTTCTGATTCAAACCCACATCTGCTGGTTGAGTTGGGCTGTATCTTTTAGAAAGACGTCCAGGTTTGATTAAAACGTCTACTGATGTAGAATACACCCTGTCCTAAGGTAAATTGATCCAGTAGTTAGTTTTCCTCGATGTGAAAAATGTACATTTTATTTCTGTTCTGATTTTTGTTTAACTTCTTCTTCCCATCATTGGATCTTTTTCTGCCATTGTCTGATAGATTAGCTTAATCCACAGGATTAAGTTAAACCGGAATAAAGCACACTCCACTCCATATGTAGACACTTCTGGAATTCAGGAATAGCTGTTGCACTTTAAACTCACACCCTACCTTGATCTGAATGAACTTTCAAGCGTAGGCAAGTTCTAAAGTCCAGCGTTTGATGATAGTTCATTTTTGTAGCAGAGCATAGATGCTCTTAATAAAATGCAGTTTGTACCCGCAAAAGAGTGCTTTTGCCAGTATAGCTTCTACTGGTTCCCCAAACAAAATAAGCTGCCAGTAGAAGCATATGTTGGTAGTATAACTGTGTCTGGAATGATTGTGTGCAGGTACATAAATGTCATTAAAAAAAATCATGCCAGTAAGTGACATTTGAAGGTGCTTTAGCTGGTTGTATTGTAGCCTGGGGTGCGCTAGGCTTTAACTCTTCCAGTTTATGCTATATCTTCGCCACCAAAACAAGTGATCTCCCTGGGGGAAGAAAAAAAAAAAAGCCATCTAACTTGCAATAGCTATCTTGCCGTAAAATCCTAGTGGAGACAAGGCAGGTAGATTTCAGCATGTCCTGAAGTGAGCACTGTATCCCACTCTCTATTGGGCATGTCTTGGAACCTGGTAGAAACCTTTGGGTATCCTGCAATAGTGTAATTTCTGAGCTCTTTGGGTTTAGCCTACTGTCTTTCTCCTGGGTGTAGGGCTGATGGGTGCAGGGTGAGGGGATGGTTAAGTGACATGGGTGCAGGGTGAGGGGATGGTTATGTGACATGAGCTCTTCTGACCCCTGAAGGCTGTTCCTAGTGCCCCTTGCTGATGCTCAACATGGCTTTGAAAGAGGGTGGGGAGGTAATGGGCTTTACAAACATGTTGAATAGTTGTTGTAGTCCCTTAGAGGGCTCTTCTGGCATCTGGGGATGTGTGCAGAGCTGCCATTTCTAGGGGGCACTGGGGCTATTCCTGTCTCTGAAGCAGGTGCTTTAGTGGCTGTGTCAGCAGTGAAGAGGTACTCTCTGATGCAACAGCTGGCGCTGCTTGGTGAAATCTGGAATCTGTGTGCTGCTTGGGAGGCGATACTGTTGGTTCTTTCTCTGTTTACTGGAAGCAGAGTTTGTCGGGGAGACTGAGTGGGGGTGCGGATGTCTTGTTTCTGTGACGGGAACAGTAAATATAGTGCCACGGTGATGCTGAGGAGAAGGCAGCAGTGGACTCCCATGAGATCCTGTGGAGAGGCGAAGCTTGCCGACAGCCCAGGAGATTGGGCACAGAAGAGGAAGAGCTGAGCCTGCTAAGTATGTGGCTCTGATCCCTACTTAGTAATGTGCTAACCTGGTAGCTGCTGTAGCCCACGGAATAAGCTGTCCCTGAGCATGCTGGGCTAGGTCGTTTCTCTCCAGGCTACTGCCACAGGGGGACAGCTCTTAATGTATTCATCAGTTTTCAATTTTCAGAACCAACTGCTTTCAAAGTCCAAAAGGGGCTGGAGGTCTGTGTTCAGGGGCTGGATCCCTGCGAAGCTTGAGCAGGTGGTAGGAGTCTCTCTTTAAAAGTTGCTAATTAAACATTGTTTTTAAAATTAACAGATTTGCCTTTAATCCCCTCACAAAGGTGTTAGCAGCCAAGTGGTGCTGCCTGTGCCAGGCTGAGTGGCAGCTATTTGGCAAGGCAATTAATCCGAAGTGTCCCTGAAAAAAGGGAACAGTTGGGTTCTGACACCTTACTTTGCATGTTGCTGGGCAAGGCAGCTGTTAGTTATCTACTGACCTGCTGAAAGGAATAAGGACAGCTGCACTATGTCAGAACCATGGGCCATCCTGTCTGGGCACCAGCAGACCCAGGAAGCTTGTGACTGAATGTCCTCACTAGCCATACAAATGGCTAATGCTTTGTTGAATCCTACTGAGCTTTTGGCCGCCATGATATTTTGTCGCAGTTTGTTCCATATTCCATGAGTTGTGGCTTTAAAATACGGATTTCCTTGTCAGTTTTAAATGGTTCCCTTTGATTTCTTTGTGCCCTTATTCTTGTATTAGGAGTGTAAGAGGAGCACCCAGTCTCCCTTCTCTTTGCTGTTCTTCTATACATTTCTATCACACCCCCTCTTAGTTTTTGTCCTCTCTGACCTCTTTATTCCTTTTCTCTTCATATGGAAGGCTTTCCAGGCCATTGATCATTTTTGTTGCCTTTCCTTCTATTTCTTCTCTCTCATTTCCAAAGCAGGTGTTTTGGGGGAAATGTTCACGTGATCCCTTCTTCTGCCACAAAGCCCATCTGTGAAGGGAGGTGCAGAGGCTTTCCCCAGAGAGGAGCGTTTTGTGCAGCCCAAGGAGTATGGCATGTGGTGATGTTTCAGGAAGCACTTTGTGCTCCTGTATTTCAGGTTCAGTTTGCATAGTGAGATTTGGCAAAGAAACAAGCAGGTGTGGGCTGAGCATTTCTTAAATGTAGGAAAAGGCAGAGTGAGATTTTAAAATAAGCGGCTGGTCACAAGGCTATATGTTGTTGGGGTTTGTAGCCCATGGCCTTCATGTACGTATGTTGTGTGTCAAGTGTCATAATATGTTGGCCCCAGGCGCACACATGCATTAAGACCATTAGAATGATCTGTTGTCTGCTTGGAGAAAAGCAATGATATCTCTAGAAAAATGTTAGGGATTGAAGAGGTGAGCAGAGCCCTAGACTGCTGAGGCAAGACAGCCAGATTCTGACCCACGTACTTCCTCCGGGTCAGAATCTGCTTGTGCTTTGCTGCTTTCAGTCCAACCTAGGCAGAGAGGACAGTAGGTATTTGGGTGTGTGGGATCCTGCCTATAACTAAAACCGAAAGTGGAAGGCCTGGCTTTCTGAGGCAGTCAGGATCTCTTTAACTCATAGGAGGTGCGGGGAGGCCATCCTTTGAGAGCAGTTAGAAGGCAACAAATCAAAGCTAAGAGTAGTAAGCTGCTAACCTGGATAGGCCGGTGTAGCGAGTATCCCAGTGCCGCCTCCTAGGGATGACAATAAGTTATAAGGAAATGCAAAATAATATGTCCAGATGTTCAACAAAATCACGGGTCAGCATTACAGACGATAGACTGAGAGCTCAAAAGAATTGAGACCCTAAGAACAATCCTAGAGAAGGAGAACCCAATCAGAATGGCACTAGTAGCAACAGTGGTCCCTGCTTATGCACAAAGAAAAGGGAACAGTAAACCAAGGAGCAGATGTGAATCCATGATTGAAATGGACATGGACGCAAGACACAAGCATTTAGAAAGCAGTGGATATGAACTATCCCTGTTCAGAGCCTGGCAATGCAGACCCATAGGAAGGAGCTGGCAGAAACTTACCCTTATCAGCAGAGATCCAGGATCTGCAAAGTTATCCCCTCCAAGCCCCGTGTGATTGCAGGAGAGGCTTGCCCGGGGCTGTGGCTTTTTCATGCTGATGAGTGCCAGAGCTTGGACACAGAAATTCTGGATTAGTATTGACACTTAAGGTACGTCTTCACTACCCGCTGGATTGGCGAGTAGTAATCGATCTATCGGGGATCGATTTATCGCCCCACTTGACGAGACGCAATAAATCGGTCCCTGAACGCGCTCCCCGTCGACTCCAGAACTCCACCAGGGCGAGAGGCGGAAGCGGAGTCGACGGAGGAGCCGTGGCCATCGATCCCGCGCCGTGAGGATGCAAGGTAAGTCGATCTAAGATATGTCGAGTTCAGCTATGCTGTTCTCGTAGTGGAAGTTGCATATCTTAGATCAATTTTCTCCTCTCTTCTTCTTCTTCTCTCCCCCCCCCCCCCCCCCCATAGACCAGTCCTTAGTCACTTGCCCAAATCTCAACAACTTGTGTATCATCTTAATGCCAGGAATTCTTCTTCTCCTCACCCCAAACAAACAGGTCAAAGATAAAATCATGGTGAGGCAAGTTACTTCTGTCTTCTAAGCACCTGTGCATAGAGATGCAAGCTTGGTGCAAAGCCTTTGGAGGTTACCTAAAGTCTTCTAAAAGAAAAAGCCACTTCCAGGTGCTGTTCTGTGTTGCGATTCTGAAAGGATCCCTTTCATGTTTGTCTCTCTTCCTGTCAACTTTGCTTTCTATGGACACAAAGGCCAAGATTTTGACAAGGCCATAAATATCCATGAAGGAGTTATTGTCAGGCATGTGACCCAAGCCAGGGGTGCCTGTTATTTTAAACTTTAAGGTCTTTACTGTGGTGACTCTTCCTGCAGCTGACTTCAGAAGGGAACGGGAAACCATGGAGCGGGTACAGTGATTGGTTTTGGTTTGGTTTTTTTAGAAAGTCACATGGCATTTCTCAGCATCATGCCTCAGCCCCTCTCCTCCAAACATACTGAGTGGTCGGTGCCAGAGGTGCATGCTGGATGCAGTCAGGGGAAACTAATGAATTAACCCCAAAGTTCAAAGGGGGAGAGAGGAACAGCAATAAAATAAGTCAATTTTAAAGCAGAAAAAAATCACTGACTGTAACTTTAGCACAGGGCAAGTCACAGGTTCCGTAAGTGAAAGCAAGGGACTCTTTCTTCCCTCTGCAATGAGGCTGCACATGGATGGTCCCAGAACATACAGATCTGTTCCGTGGAGTCTGAGGCTGTGGCAACGTACTTAGCAAGACTTCCCACCTCTCCTCGGAGTACCATGTCCCTTCCCTGGCTTTGCAGGTGGATGCAGCCAGCCCATGCCCTACTGAGGTTCATCCATCCTGGGCAGCACTTCCTGCTAGAAATAGTCATTATGGGTCCTGTTGAGTTTTGCGACTAGGTATGATTCACAGTCACTTCCTTGCCCACTGGGCCTTCGGTCTTATGGGATGTTGGTTGGCTCTGAGCATAACTCCCACGTGCAGGGCTCCTGTATCCTCAGGAGGGGCTCCTTTCCAGCTTTTACTGTCGCCTTACTGAGACTCTCCTTCTCTTTTCTCACATGGCTCCTTGATGGCTTTCATTTCCTCCTTTTTCACTGTTTCCTGGTGTCACAGTAGCTGAAATCCGAGAGAGCCCTCTTATACTGGGCCAGAGACGCACAGTCTGCGGGGTGCAACATTCTTCATAAAGTGACATTTAGTGGGAGGGAGATTCTGGGCCCAGTCACTTGCTCGGGTTGACGTGCAGGGCTTTGCTGCTCAGTACAGGAAGCTGCTTACTGGCAGTTCTGTGCAACCTGCCGCCGAACTGCAGGAAACTGCAAACAGACATGAAGATCTAACTCCGTGGTTCTCAGACTTTTGTACTGGTGACCCCTTTCACGCACAAGCCTCTGAGTGCGGCCGCCCTTATAAATTTAAAACACTTTTTTTACATATTTAAAACCATTATAAATGCAGGAGGCAAAGTGGGGTTTGGGGTGGAGGCTGACCGCTCACGACCCCCCCCCCCCCATGTAATAACCTCACGACCCCCTGAGGGGTCCTGGCTCCCAGGTTGAGAACCCCTGATCTAACTTAATCCCAGACGTTAGGCAGGCAGTCCCAGCCCCTGATCTTAACAGATCCATACTATATCATCACAGCCCACATGGTACGGGAGGTCCTGTACTGCTCTTGCACACTTATGGGACTCCCAGCAAGTCCTGCATCAGCCACAACTCTGGCACTGATGAGTGGCAGTTGTGTCCTGGGGGGTTGCTTTTTCTGGGGGTTGTTGAGTTAACGCCTGGCTGGTTCGCTGTTTTGGCTTCACTCACTGAATGTGTTTACCATAGAGAAGGAGAGGGAGTAGGAGAAGGAGTGCTCTGTTCACAATAACCAGGAGCCCACATGGAATTGTAACTAAGGCCATTAACACTCAGGCTCATTATTCCCCCCTGGGGGTGGAGAGGCAGAGAGAGATGCAGACAATAGCCCAATGGATTTCTAATCCTAGAGCAGCCTGGTTTGGGGAGTTCCAGTCCTTTCAGGCTTGCTGTGGCAAGAATTCTGAGCACAGAGATTTCTCCAGGGTGGGTGTGGGGATAGCGTGGCTCTGCGGCCTCCAGGGACAGGTCTCTACTTCATGAGACACGACAACATGCAGCGTGGCATATGTGTTCATGGCAGTAAGCCTGCCTGGCAGAGGAATGGCTCTAAAGGCTCTTTACCAAGGTGTGAAGTAGAAACAATAAATCCTCCCCCTCTCTTAATGCTGGACTTAGTGCCCAGTGAGACACTGTGTACAGCAGTGACACTTAAATGGAGAGGCAGTCTTACCTGTTACCATTTTGTCAGATGTGGTGTGTTCTCTAACAGCCTACCTGAGAGCATGGGATGGACGGGGACCCACAGTAAGCCTCCTGCTCCTCACAGCTGTGCTGGTTCATGCTGGTAGCCTCTCGGCTCCCAGGCCATGAGCAGGTCACTCTCCCCAGCTACCTAGCCACTGAGCAAAGGTTGATCTGACTGTCCCAAGAGGTCCTCAGCCAATAACGTACCAAGTGAAGCTGGGTCCGAGAGCACATGCACTCGTGTGAGTGCAGCCTGGGCCTTTCCCACCAGCCATATACCCTCCTCACAATGGGACCACAGCTCTGACTCTGCCAACCAGGCCTGGACGTGCTGGCCAGCCACCCATTCCTTCCTGGGCTGGCCTTTCTTCTCCCCTGTTCTTTTCCTATGCCCGTGCCTAGTGTGCTGTTTTTATGTATGTTACAGGCTGTTCCCTACCCTGGTCGCTTGGCACCCTCTCTGAGAGGGGCTGAGCATGGAGAAGAGGGCTTTGCTCCTGCACTGCTTGCCAAGCGAGTGTGTCAGGCCAGTGGGAACCCCTCCAGGAGAGCCCGAGGACCTGCCCAGTTGTTCCCTCCCAGGCTGTGATGGGCAGCCTGGCTGGGGATCCGGAGCCTTCACTGGGCTCAGTATGCGCTACTCTTAGCTAGCTGCTCAAAATAAAACCAGTGTTGCTGAACTGGGGTGGCTGCAGGTATTGTAGGGCCTCCTTGCTTGTCTGTCTGGCTCCCACTGGCTCCAAACCAGTAACAGCCCCCCGCTGCCTCGGGCTGTCTGTTTTAGCTCCACTTAGCTTTGGGCTCTGTGACCCTGTAGCGGGGCCTGAAGCTATGGCACTGCGAATGGGAGTGGGGGAGCTGACACATCAGGAATGCAGGGCCGTGCAGGGTCAGAGCACCTGGGTAACCTGGGCTCTTTCCAGAACCAACCCCTTTCTCCCTCTCTAGGCAGCTGGAGAGCCAGTCGTTGCCTGGTGTCCTGGCAAACGCTGGTCTAGGCTGCTCTAGTGCAGGGGTGTGTCTGTGGACACTGCTCAGCACCTTGGCCTTTGCTGTGGCTAATGGTTACCTGGCTGGCAGCAGCAGCAGGAGGGAGGGGGTTGGGAGCTGGAGCATTTCCATCCCCCCCATCCCTGCTAGTGAGCTGTTCCACACTGATCCTGCTGCTAGTTAATATTAAACCTGCCCCCGCCCCTTTCCGGCTGTTTGTCTCCTTCTAAACCAAGCCATTGGCTTTCCCTGGCAGGAATTAGGTTCATCTGTCAGTAGGCAGAGAGGGTTTGTGTGTAACAAGGGTTGGGAGGTCCCTGATCAACTCAGGACAGCTTGTGGGAAAGGCAGGGAGCTGGACTCCTCCCTCTAGTGAGGTGGGAGACAGGACAGCTGTGACCCAGTGGAGTGCTTGGGGGTATGTACAGGGTGCTGCTTCTCTGAAATGGGGGGATGCCATGTTTCATCTGGCTCCTCCAAACGGTGGCCAGACCGAGCCAAGCGGAGGGGGTGTCTGATGGGAATCCTGGGGTAGGAAGCCATGTGTGACGCACAAATAATGTTCTAGCCTGTTATAGACATGGGCAGTAAGTGCTGGGTCTCAGAGTCTTGGTCTGTCATTTCACTAGGAACACTGCTGCAGCTGGCTGGATTGCCAAGGTTGCTTGTTAGCCTCTCCCCGAAGGGACAGACAGACATCTGCTGTCCCGGGAAACAATGGTGACTCGTTTCACTTACATAAAAAGGCAATTGCTGGGCCCCAAACTGCTGCTTCATCTGCTGAGGGCAAAAACAGAAAGCTTCCCCCTTAGATTTGGGTAACTGAAACCGAAATAACCAACTGGGTTGTAGTGGGCTGTTTGGTGCCAGCCTGTATGTGGCTCTTTGACTTTAAGTGAAATTTGCAAAAAATCAACTTCCTGATTTAAAAAGCAGATGATGGAGTTTGTTTGAGTGTTCTTGCAGCAAATGACTGTCCTGGCCTCTTGTCAGCATATGGTACGGGGCAGTGGAGATCTGCCTTTCCAGGCTTTAGCTTTTGATTTAATACACTTGTAGTGAAACCTAGTGAGTAACGCTTCTCTGGAGAAGGATATGCCCTGTGGCTGGAGAAGTGTCTTTTCTTTGTCTCATGACATTCCGTTCAGCTATTGCTGAGGTAGACTTTAAAAATTGCCAGTTTCCTCTTTACTTTTGTGTTCCTTAGGAAAACTGTGGCAGCCTGTCAGAATAACTGAACAGGAACTCTGTAAGGCAGGGCTCCAGCTGCTACTGTAGCAGCAACACATGCGGTGCTGGCAATACTTTGAGCTTTCAGCCCACCTGTAGCAAGTGGGGGCAAGCCAGACCCAGTAGCCTAAGTTCCCTTTCTGGGGGCACCACATGGGGAAGGAGCTCCTGCATCTCCCAGCTAGGGGAAGAGAGAGAGAGAGAACTAGCCCAGGCTCCCCCTAACCATCCCATGGAAGCCCATTTTCCTTTGTTTGGGCAAAACAAGTTTAGTTCCTGGGGAGTGGGATGGAGGACTTTCTTGACTTTATAAAAATCCTTATGACCTTCTTTTGAACATCAGTGGACATGTGTAGTGTAGCTTTGGGGTGTCGTGCAACCCAGCAGAGCTTCAGAGGCCTGTTCTGTGCATCTCCAGCTCAGACCCTTTGTTTTTTAGCCTCACTCTGGCAGTTCAGTGTAAAAAGGTTGTTCCAAGAATGCTACGGCTGCACAGTTAAGTGTTGGAAAGTCAGGAAATGCCAAGAGTTCAGGTTGCATAACCCTAACCCCGCCCCCTTTGTGCATTTGTATTGATATGGTAGTCTTTAATTATATTGTCACATACTGTTATTCAAATGCCACGTAATACGCAGCTTTTTGTACAGCTTTGCTATACATGTGCAGTATCTTGTAGTTGTGTATGGTAGGCAATCAATTCATGAAAGCTTTTTGAAGAAGTATTACAGAGAATGCTGTTTATGTACAGCATATGACAGAAATTACAACATACTCATGGTCAAAGTTATGTGTTGTAGGTAGGCCCTGGTCCTGTGCAGAGCCCCATCGACTTCAGTGGGGCAGTGCTGACCCAGTCCGCCCATACACAGCTCAGTGAAATTCCATGAGTCTCAGCTGTGAACTTAGCTCTGCAACTAACAACCTCTCTCAGCCCCTGAATTGCATGCAAGGATGGGTGTGCTGCTGGTTTAACAAGAAAGTAAGTATTACGTAATTACCATAGCTACCTTTATAGTGAAGAGAGCTTGTCTAAAAAGTCTGCCAGTACAGATAAGGTTGAACTATTCTGACAGAAATCGCATGAAATTACAAGGGTACAAAGTCTCTTATGCTCTTACCTAGGTATGTATCTAACGGTTAGTAAAAACTGTGTTATACTGATGTATTTGAGAAAGCATGTGACTATGTAAACCAGGGGTAGGCAACCTATGGCATGCGTGCCAAAGGCAGCATGCGAGCAGATTTTCAGTGGCACTCACGCTGCCCAGGTCCTGGCCACCGGTCCGGGGGGCTCTGCATTTTAATTTAATTTTAAATGAAGCTTCTTAAACATTTTAAAAACCTTATTTACTTTACATACAACAATAGTTTAGTTATATATTATAGACTTATAGAAAGACCTTCTAAAAACATTAAAATGTCTGACTGGCACGCGAAACCTTAAATTGGAGTGAATACATGAAGACTCGGCACACCACTTCTGAAAGGTTGCTGACCCCTGATGTAAACTATCAATGCACCTGCACAGGGGACAAAATTAAAGGCACACCATCAGCTTACACACCATACGGTGACTTGAATTTTCCCCCAGTACTTTTAACGAAAGCACGTTAACGTAACATCAGGGGGCACAAAAACTGAAAGAAGAGGACCAATATTTCTTTGTCCTGTGTGTGACAGCATGATGTGTCTGATCAGTGTCTCTGCTTCCCCTGTTGTCTGTGTGGAGATCTCACAGCAAGAGGGGAGAGGAGAACATCCTAGAGAAGGGAAATGTGTCTGAAAAAGCTCATGTTGACTGGGGTCTTGCACAGGACCTGAAATGACTCTTCAGTCTTTGTTTAAAACAAAAAAAACTAGATTCAAGTTGCTTCTGTTCCTTTGGCGTTTCCTGACTCTTGCCTGTTTAACCATTCAACCCTACCATTATACGGCTGTAGTTTTTTGGCTGGATTAGTACTTCGTGAGGAGGAAACTGGTGCAGCAAAAGGTAGAACACAATAGCAACATGAGCATTAAAAGGAGGGAGAGTGTCTGGGAGATAAATGCTGAGTCTAAACTGCATTGCAAGTAACAATGGCGTCCCCCTAAAGCTATTAGAGCAGTAGCTCTGCGTGGTGCTCCAGATCCTAGTGCATTTCTAAGGATGTCTTCAGCTCTAGCAGCAGCCGCCCCACCTTTTTAGGAAGAAAACAAAAGGACATCACTTGCTAAGTAGCTGCAATAGGCCTGTTACCAAGGAGTGGATTCTGTGGGAGCCGTGGGCTGCAAAGCAGGAAGAATTCAAGCCACAGAGCAGCACTCGGGTTGGGGAGTATGGTTGTCTCCCCTGCTCCCCACATGCAACCCTCAGGGTCTCTGATTCCATTTCTCTCTCCTCCTTGCCCTGCTCAGGATCTTGTCTTGCACTGATCCTCCCAACTGAGGGAGGCTGGGAGGCAGCCAAAGAATGGTTAAAACATAGAGTTCCCCCACCCCCACATGACCTGAGCATGCTCTGTGTGCTGTGCTCCCCACCCAGCCAAGGCAGCTTGGCACTGAATGAGACTTGATTTTGCCAAGGCAGCTTTCTGCTCCTGGGCTCTGGATCTATCTCTTGGTGGAATCTGTGGCTGTATTTTGTTTTCAACGTATGTGAATGGTGCCTCCATACTGGAAAGAGGTAGAAAGGGCCTGTATATGTGATGGGAAGGACACCGCTTTTCTGAGCGTGACAGATGGCCTGGGCAGATGTTTCCCCGGGAGTGCCTACTATGCCGGAGCAGGGTGGAGGGGTGTCTCTTTCTCGTGGGATTTGAGGGCTGTTGGTAAAAGGATTCGATTTCATCACCGATTCCATGACCTATGTGACTGCTTCAGCCCCTGCTGCCCGCAGCTGCGGGGCCGGAGGAGCTTTGAGCCCCCCGTGCGGCTGGGGCTCAGTCTGTCAGTCCCACTCCCCCAGGGCCTTAAAAACCTCCAAGGAAGGAGATTCCACCACCTCCCTAGGTAACGCATTCCAGTGCTTCACCACCCTCCTAGTGAAATAGTGTTTCCTAATATCCAACCTAGACCTCCCCCCAAATAAATTAATGGAGATATACCTATCTCCTAGAACTGGAAGGGATCTTGAAAGGTCATCAAGTCCAGCCCCCTGCCTTCACTAGCAGGACCAAGTACTGATTTTGCCCCAGATCTCTAAGTGGCCCTCTCAAGGATTGAACTCACAACCCTGGGTTTAGCAGGCCAATGCTCAAACCACTGAGCTATCCCTCCCCCCCGAGTGGCAGCACAGGAGCAAATTTTCTCTAAGCTGCTTCTGGTGAGCAGAACCCTTGTCTCCACCCTCTGCCTTCCTTCCCCGACCTTTACACCCAGCTAAAGGTCAGCCTGGCGTCTGATGAGGGAGCTGGGAGGAGTGTCGGGTGTTAGGAATGAGGTTGCAAGCAGCTCACTGCAGGGTTTTGCCAGCTTCTCTGGAGCTCTCCCCAGCCAGTGAGTTACTGTTCAGCTGCTTCTACGGTTCTTGGGGGGGATATGCAGTGAATTTGTCATGTTCATCCTCCTGCCTTCTCAGATCTGAGGCTTGGCTTTGATTCTTCCCAAGTCACCCCATCCCAGCTGCCTGTGTGCACAGTGACACCCCTCTTGGGGAGGGACAGGCTGGGGGGCTGCTCCCAAGGGGGTCCCCAAACTAGAGAGTCCTTTGGAACTGGCGAGTGAGCCCAGCTCCGGTGCAAGCTGTGAGCCCAGGGCTGCTAGTGTCCGCAGAGCTGCGCAGGACTTTCTCTTAGCTTGGCTGTTCTCTTTCCGTAGTATCCAAGCACGTTCCGGGGTGAGTTAAGTGACTAACGTTGGTCATTCCTTCCTCTGAAATGCTTTGGTAACGAGTCTGTGCTGCTACTGGGGAGTAGCTGGCGTGGGAGCAGCCATGGGAGACCCTCACACTGGGCTGTTGCCCCATCCCCAGAGGGTGCAGCTGCTCCTGCCACTAGCTGGCTGGCCCAGCACTAGGATGCCTGGTTCCCCAAGGGTCATTCTCTGCAGCACAGTGCCCGGCACTGGGGAGTGCATCGTGCAGCACACCCCTCTCTTCAGGTGGGTCAGGCACCGCACTGGAAAGGCGATCAGGTTTGGGAGCCCGCAGGCCCACGCACCTGCTGGCAGCTCTCTGCGCAGGGCAGCAACCGGTGATCCACTGCTCAGCTCTTGGGTCTGCAGAGGTGCTGCACAGCAGGGGTGGCTTCTCTGCCGTCGCTCAAGAGCCATGCTCTGTGCTCGAGGATGGCAAGCGGTGGGGTTCCCTCCCCCCCACAGAGAACGAGTTGTTTTGCAGATAGACTAGATCTGGGGCCAAGATGGCAGTGCCTGCTCTGCGTCTCGTGCCGGCACCTCGTGTTCACACATCCGAGCAGAGAGATGGATCTGGATTGATGCTGCAGTTTCATCCTCCTCTGTCCTGTGTCTGGGTCAGAGAGAAGCTGTGTCCCCTCCAACTAGGTTGCAACTGCCTCCTTTCTATGAAGCTTATTTAACCTAGGAACATGCTTTCTGGCTCTCCCTGCTCCGTGGGACTGGGGTTTGGTGGAGGTGTGACAGGCCAGCTCCCTCCCTTCACTAACCGTCCCTTTCTCTCCTCAGAGTACAGCCGCTTCGAATCCAAAATCCACGACTTAAGAGAACAGATGATGAACAGCAGCATGAGCTCTGGGTCGGGCTCTCTCCGGACAAGCGAGAAGAGATCTCTCTATGTAAGGTAAGGTACACTTCCACCCCCTTTCCCAGGCTCATGAGGAGGGGGCTGCAGGGAACCCTCACCCCCACCCCCGGGGCTGCTGAGGTTTGGGTGAAATCCTGGCCCAACTGAAGTAAAGACAAAACTTCCATTGACCTCATTGGTCCCAGATTTCACCCCAAGCCCTCCCTTGGTAAACTGCAGTGTGAGGCCTTTCTGCCTGCTGCAGTGCCCCACCCCTGCTGCAGTGAAATGTCAGGTGCTCTGTCCGCCCTTTGGAGTCAGCTACTGCGGGGGATCTCTGCAGTGACTAGCTCCTGCTGGGCAGAGGCCACTGCAGCTTAGGCCCCACCTCTGAGCGTTTACCAGGCCAGTCTCTGTGGAGAATCTCTGCCCTTGGCTTGCAGCACCCCGGGAGAGAGTTCTCTTCACCAGAGGGCAAGGTGGCTTTTTACAGTCCAGAGAGGCAGTCCCCTCGGCAGGGGCTCCCTTCTGGCCAGGGCTGAGCGAATGCAGTTCTGTTGGAGCCCACTGAGGGCCCTGCAGGCTGTGAGCTGCATCACCCTCCTTAACCCAGGGAGGAGGGAGCTTGGCTGCTCAAGTGAACCTATCTTCCTAGAAACGTCTCTGGCCCCCAGGCCATGCCTGCTGAGGGGAAATAGAACTTAAGTGCAACCTTGTAGCTTAACAGTTCAACCCAGCACTCTGGCTTCCACAGCAGCCCTGGCTAGGTCCATGTACCTGTGCAGAGTGTGTTGTCCAACCTTTGCCTTGATACAGACCGCCCGGGAGGCATGAGGCAGAGTGCATGTTACTGAGGGAGCTGTAACTTCACTGCCTATAATACCAAGCCCTAACGTTGTACTGAGGTAGTCCTTGCATTGCATTAAATCTCTAGTTCCCCCTCTTTGAGATGCACCCGCTTCTTGGTGCTAGGCTCTCTGCACAGACCCTGTGGCAGATCCAGGGACAGGGCAGTGTTGTCTCTGACTCTCCAGGGAGTGGGCCATTTGGGACTAAAAGGCCCAATAGGAAATGGGAGGAGAATTCAAGTGAGGCTGCCAGGGGCTGGAGTGAGCACTGACCTGGAATCCTGACGACCGAGATCCGTCCTCTCTGCGTGGTGAGGGGTGCCCTGCGTTTTCCCATAGGAGGCACTTGAGGCAGGGAGGGCAAGCAGGTGACTCTCAGAACTTGGCGCACATCCTAGCTCACTGCATGGAGCAAGCCGGCCCTGTGGTGCAGTGAGCCCCGCTCAGGCAGAGGCTGCAGTGGATGCCGTGGAAGATGTAAAACCCCCAGAGCTCACCTTGTCATGCAGTGCAAAGGGAGTTTCTGCTGGCTGCAGCTGGGGGTGTGGGTTCATAGCCTGAGGGGGGAGGACTGGAGATCTGTGCCGGGGCGCTCACTGCTGCTGCACCCCCCAGGGCTGTGGTCGGGGTGTAGGATGCTTTCTGTGGGACTCCTCTCCTCCCACCCCCACCACATCCCTGAGGCAGGATCTGGCTGGAGGGGAGGGGAGCTCTTAGCTGGATTATTGCTTTGATCCCTGGACATGGCTCTGACCCATAAGCAAGTTTATAACGAGATGGGTTAAGTGACAGCGGCTATGGCCCTTTTATTCCTGCCCCACTCCCAGATCCCTGCTGTAGCACCCATGGGCTCCCCTTACAGGGATCCAGCCATGCCCACTTCTCTTTAGCCCAGAGCATGTGAGTGACTCAGGCTGCTTCAGCTGTGTAGAGAGTGACAAGTCCGTAGGGCTCTACCTGCTCTGGGGCCGTACCTCCCCTCTGGTAGCATGGTGAGTCCTGGCCTAGGGCTGTCACTGAGCCAAGAGGCCCAGTTCTCCTGATGGCTCTAGTCCATGGTCTCCGCTGTACCTTAACTCCATGAGAACTCCCAGGAAAGGGTCCTGCATGGGGCTCTCTGGGCGAGCCTCGCACTGTCTTGTGGCACTTCAACCAGGGGAGAGCAGAGCCAGTGGAGCTCCCAGGAGAGGAGTGCTGGCTCCACTGCTGGCGGGGACGCTGCCCCTGCTCTGTAACTCCAGGCGCTCGGCCAGCAGCAGGTTATCTGTCTCTGATACTCGCTTCCCTGAGGACTGGCATTTTCCCTCTCGGGCTTGTAATTAAAAGGTGCAGGGCTGGTGCTAAATAAGCTGTGGTTTGATGCACCCCTTGGCATTCCCAGGCCCTGCTCACGCTGTCACCCTTTCCGTTTGGGTCCAGCCCTGGGAGGCCGAGCCGGCTGCATGTGGGGGCTGGGGTATGTCGTAGTAAACGCCAGGAGCTGCTGTGCTGACTGGTGCACCGAAGTGCTGGGTGCTGAAGGTGATGGTGACCAAGGGTGGCTGGTGGGTGCAGTATCAGTCTGGTTCTGGGAGCTGAGCTGTGGAAGGGCACGGGGGTTGGTGGGTAGTTCGCCGCCGTGCTCAGCCAATGGAAAGGCAGGTTGGCTCCCTTAGGCCTGGTCTACACTTGGGGGGGAACGGGGGATCGATCTAAGTTAGGCAGCTTCAGCTACGTGAATAACATAGCTGAAGTCGATGTACTTAGATCTACTCACCGCGGTGTCTTGGCTGCGGTAAGTCGACGGCTGACACCCACCCGTTGACTCCGCCTGTGCCTCTCGCCCTAGTGGAGTACTGGAGTCTCGGGGGTGATGGGAGAGCGCTCGGGGGTCAATTGCTGCCTGTCGATCCAGCGCGTAATGTAGACATGCCCTCAGTGATGGTGACTTTCCTTCTGACTCTGCTCACCCAAACTGCCTGGGGCACCTGGGGAAGGGGCAAGGAGAGGAGCTACACCTGTACAAGAGAGCGTCCCAGTGCGGAACTGTCAGCCTCCCATCAGCCTGTACTGTTCTCTGTCTGCCAGGGGTCAGGCCTTGCAGGGAGGTCGTGCAGCGTCCCCCTGGGGCCAAACAGGAGCTGGCGTGTACATCTGCCTTCGCTCTGGAAAGGGCTGTTCATGGGATGTGGTTCAGGTGACCACCCCACTCCTTCCTACCGGGAAGCATACAAGCCTGAGTGACTGAAATGGCATGATTTTTAACCTCAGTCTGCCCCTCCCCGGCTCATCTCTAACTGCTCTCATTAATGGCAGTCCGGTTAAACCGTACTCGGTCACAGACTGTCAGTGGTTCCTGTGGTTTGTGACCACACTTCTCAAAGCCATTTTATACCTGTCTTGAAGAGCCCTGCCCCAGCCCTTCTGGGTGGGGTAGTTTCGAGCACGATTTAGATGAAACTGGTTGAGCTGTCGTGTTGTGGACAGGACAGTAATTACAAGGTTTGCTGCCAAACTGCCTTAGTCAGTCCTGCGAGGCAATCCCACAGTGCATGGCATGACATCAGTAGGGGAAATGCTTGCCACACTGTCTTCCAGAGCAGGAAATAGCCCCCTATTCCTGAGATGAACCCACCTGCGTTCCCTGGCTGTGGATACTCCAGACCTCCCCTGCTGTTGGTGAGCTGTGCACAAGTGCCTGCCCCTCTCTCTGGAGCTGGTTTATAGACTGATAGATTTCAGGCCAGAAGGGACCATTGTGATCATCTAGTCTGACCTCCTGCACAGCACAGGCCATGGAGCTGCCCCAAAACTATCCCTAGAGCAGAGCTTTTAGGAAAACAGGCCATCTTGATTTAAAAATTGTCAGTGATGGAGAATCCATCGTGCACCTGGGTAAATTGTTCCTGTAGTTAATTGCTCTCACTGTCAAAATTTCCAGTCTGGATTTGTCTAACTTCAACTTCCAGATGTTGGATCACATTAGACCTTTCTCTGCTAGATTGAAGAGCCCGTTATTAAATATTTGTTCCCAGTGTCGGTACTTTTAGACTGCAATCTAGTCACCCCTTAACCTTCTCTGTAAGATAATGTGATTGTGCCATAGTTTAATGCACACTGGAGGTCCCCCTCCCCCTGTGAGATGTCGGTCAGTATGAATAAACTCGTGGGACACCACGCCCCAATGCCAGCCCTGTGATGCCCCAAGAGGCAAAGTGCATCTGAACTGGCTCCAGAGATACTGGATAAGGCTTTACCTGGGCCGGGAAATAGATGTAAAACGTACTTATGCCCGTGTAACTGGGAGTGAGGCCAGGGACCAGCCGCTGTGCTACGTTGAATGTTCTAGTTTCTGTTCCCACTCCAAAGCCCGGGTGCCCCAGGGTCATCTGGTACTGAGCTGGGTGCCCGTAGCTCTGCTCCAGTCTGGCAACTGCAATGCAGCTGAAGGGGGTGGCTTCCTTCTAGGGCATCTGGCCTTTCCCCAGGGCTGCCGTTGGAGACTCCAGACAATTGCTCTCACTCACCGAGCACGGCAGCCTTGTGTGCATTCTGAGGCCAAGATTGGGAGCTGATTGTCAGAAACACTGAGCACCCCATCTACTGCCCCCAAGAATCGGGCCTTGCAGAGTCTCCGGTAGGGCACCTGGAATCCCTAAGCCGCTTTGGAAATGGTGGCGTGCAGCTTTCGGCCGTGCTGTGTGTATGGTCTGGGGTCCTGGCTGAATCCCACTGAGATTAGTCAAGTGTGTCGTGCACACTTGTGGAGCCCTGTTGTGGGTGCTCTCCATGGGTCTGCTTTTTGCTTTAATCCCAGACATAAGGCAGCTCATTTCCAGAGCGGGGTCTGTTCCCCGCCCCTTCCCCCCCCACTCCTCAAAAATCACTTGAGGAGGAGGGCAGTGCAGCGCAGCCTGGTATCACTGATTCATAGAACCACGGTTTCTCCTCCCTGCCCTCAGGTGCCTGACTCTGCAGAGATTGGGGCATCCTCTGCCTGCACAAGGTATGCCTTAGAACAACATTCAGTCTTGAGAAGGCTTCTGTTGGCTGATGATGGGCACTAACACCTAATCTAGTCCAGGCCTTAGCACGCGGCTCCATGTTCTGCATCAGATTGCCAATGCCAGGCAGGATTCGCAGCTCACCTTCTAGCTGCCAGTGTTCAACTCTCCCGGAGGCCACCGGTGGCTTTCCTTCTCCTGTGTTGTCACGGTAATGCAGATTCTGCAGGTCAGATGTAGCTCTCAGTGATACCTGTATGGACCTTTTGTCCTCAAACCCTCCCCAAAGTGATGCCTGCCTCAGCCACAGAGCACGTATTGCTGTACTGCTAGTTGCCAGAGTGCAGGCATTCTCGTTAGTACCTTGCCACCTTTGGGGTGTATCTGTGGGCTCAAACTAATTAACCCTTGAGATAGCAAGGTGACAGACCCCTCGGGAATATCCTAGGTAGGTAGATCGGACAGTTGGGTTGCTCTTTGAGCCAGCCTGGAGCCCAGTTCCCTTTTCCCAAATCTGTGCTGGCGCTGCAGGGCATCAGCAGTTTCCCCTGACACGCGAGGGTAGCAGAGCTGTTGCACAGAGCATCTCTTCAAGCCAGAAGAGCTCTTCTGACCACTGCCTGGCCCCCCAGGCACACCCTGTTGAGCATGCACTGGGTGATCTAACACGGCCAGTCAGGGTGTGTCTACACTCCAGTTAAAAACCCAGCTGACGGGCTCAGGCTAAGGGACTGTTGAACTGTGGTGTAGACACTCAGGCTTGAGCTGGAGCCCAGGCTCTAGGACCCTGTGAGGTGGGAGGGTCCCAGAACTCCCAAGCCCAAATGTCTACATGGGGCTGAGGGCCTGAGCCCCTCAGCCCGTTAGCTGGCACTGGCCAGTGCCGTCAGAGAGCAGTGCGTGTGCAGCTGTATGGCCAGAAATGCAGCAACGCCTTTCTCTAAACTGATCCAGGCTTGTAGCCAGGATTCAGTGCCTTGGCTGGGTAAGCATCACTAGCTGTTGTAATCCCTGTTAGTCTCACGGGAGAGGAATAGTTAAATAATTCTCCCTCCTCTTGTTCTTTGGCCATGTTTGTCCTGCTGAGGATTGGGTGGCTGGACTCAACTTAGTTAATTCCTTTGTGAGCCACTGGATTTACCCTGTAGTAATATACCCAGCCAACTCCCCAGCTCCCTGTGTTTTAAAGGCAGAGACGGTTGGTTTTTGCATGTACATTCTGTCCGTGCAGCAAGTTCACAGCTTGGAGACTGAAGGAATGCTCAAAGGGCCTGTGTTTACTCTGGAACCTGCCTGACCAGTTCTCCTGGGCTCTCACATTTCTTTATATTTCTAATCACTCTGCTCCCAAGCAGGCCGTGCCAGCCACACACAGCCTTAATCCATTGGCTTCAAAAGTTCCACCTCTCTGGGGGTTATATGCCCTTAGCTAAAAGGACCCTGCCGTGTTCTGCTGTTGGCTCCCTCACCCTAAGTGCGGGGCTTGGGGCAGGGGAAGCTACATCTGACATGTTGACTAGAGTTCCTAGTGTCGGGTTTACTGCTGAACAAAAAAGAAGCATGTTTTTGGATGTGGCTTGTCCGTTGTTGCCGAACAAGTTAGGAATGGTCTCCCGGGAGACAGATTGGGGCTGGATTATCTGGGATGCTTAAAACTGGACAAAGGCAGTAAGCTGCGGCTCTGCTGGGGTTTTCTGTGAAGTTCCCCAACCCCCACTCTCTAATGTTGCTCCCCTGGTTTTAGTGTAGATAGTTTCTGTCTGCTGCATTGTGAGAGAAAGCAGTGCCCACAGTAGGGACCCCCAAGTTTTAATGTCGCTGGTGTAGATGGTACCAGAGTCCTAGGACAAGGGCTTTTGCTTCCTGGGATGTTGAAGTGCTTTATCCCCTCTGCTGTAGTCCAGAAGTTCCAGAAATGCCCATTTAGCTGACAGATCACTCACTCTCCCCAGCCTGGTTGTGCTGCAATAGTTGCTGTGTGAAGGGGCTGTAAATGGGAATCTCTTCTTTCCTCTCCCTGGATGTTGAGGGGCATTGTGACCAGTTCCGTGGGGAATCCCAGGTGTGCCAGAACGGCAGCACCACTGCACCAGGCTGGCTAGAGTGGGGTGAATATCGCACAGGTGGCTAGGTACAGACCATGGACATCTGATTCACTTCTGCTTCTCTACCTGGCTTCCCTGCACTTGCGGTTGGAGCATAGGGTTTTGCTGGGGTGGATCCCGAGGAATTTCTCTGGCTTCAGCCTGTTTCCTGTGTGTGACAGCATGCTATGCCTAGCCAGTCTCACGGCCTCCCCTCTTGTCTGTGGGGGGTTTCACAGCAACAGGGGAGAGACTAACACATTGAGAATAGGGGAATGTGATTGTAAATGCACAAATGTTGGCTGGGGCTCGAGGGCTGGATGTGAAAACTAGAAAGATTAGATCTTTAAAAGGACAGCAACAACTTGAGTTTCTCTTAGAAGCTCTGGTTTTAGCCACCACCGCTCCCCAATAATTCAGAAGGTAATGGCGAGAAAAGGTTTCTTGGAAGTTTGGAGAAAATCACTCAAACCGTTTTGTTACTCTGACTTGACACTGTAGCTGCCTAACCTGTCTAGCCCAAATTACTACTTGGCTAATCTTCCTGGGAAGCTAGTGCCCAACCCAGCTGGTCAGTGAGCAGAGTCATTAGGGACTAGGACAGTCGTTAGCCTGATGGCCTATACCACACACTGTGGAGCTCTGTGTAGATGTAGAGTTATTTTGCTAACTCAACCAAGGAGAGAAGGCCAAGTGACTCTGAGATGAGTTAGAGGCCTGGGATTAAGCCATTTTGAGAGTAAGCCGTGGCCAGGGTCTGTGCAGGGAACTACTGGAGTCCAATTCTGCTTTAGAGCCACAGAATAAAGACAAGTCCGGGGAGAGAGGATTTTGTGTGTTGTTTTGGATCCTGCTTGATCACAGGAAGCTAGGAGCTAGTTGCATCTTAGAGTGAACATAAGGGTCCTCTTATGACAACAGTTAACAGAGCTTTCCTCTAGCTTGAGTGAAGGCAGCTGTAAAGCCAGGCTTCCAGTCCCATTCTGCAGCCACGTGTGGCACGCGCCGTGACGGTTCACTTGTAGTCCTGCATTTGGTGCAGAATGAGTGTGTCTGTGTGAAGGAAGCAGGTCATGTAAAATCGTGCCCTGTGTGGAACCACTCAGGAGCAGCTCCACAGATACACTGGAATCCAAACCACAGCCGTAAGCTCTGGATTCACTCCCCTCAGAACTTGCGTAGAAAAAGTGCTGCTGTTCCTTTCCCTTTGAGGGAAATGATCGGATCTATCTTCATATGTAATTTTGTCGCTGATCGGAAATACTAACAATGGAACTCCTGCATTGTAAACGAAATACATTAGATAAACTATTAGCGCAGGAAGCATTTAAAAGTGTGGAAGGGAGCTATAAGGGAAGGTAGATAAATATTCAGACACATTCATAGTTCACACAGTCTGTGAAATAAAATGTACACATCAAATGTCAATGTAAATTCTGGAAATGGCCTGACCTGTTTGTGTAGCTGTCCCTACCTGTCTACAAGGGATTTAACCACAACTCTAGAAATACTCTAATCCCTGCCTACAGAGGAAAGGTTAACACATTCTGCATGCCTATCAATTCCCTTCTCTCCTCCTTGCAGCCTGGCTTGGAGAACAAGTCTACTTTGAGTTCTGCAGCATCCATGGGTGCAGATTGTTGGGTGTAGAGATGTCTGACTCACATCCAAAGGGCAAATAAGGAGAGAACGCTGCTGCTGTCCTGACTGCTAGACTGGGTTTTCTGCTGTGTGGGGGAGGAAGCTGTTTCTGGAATACACATGAAGAATACAGTGGGTCTCTTTGATCATAGTGGGTAGTTGGGATAGGAGAGGGCTGTGCGGTCTCTCTATGGAGAGTAGGTATACCTGGCCAGTAGTGGCCGTGGAACCGGAGGAGAGTCTGTGGGTTATGTGTGGCGTGCAGCTGGCTGACATCGCCTGTTTTGGGAAGGTTTCTGCTGCAGGAGGAGTGGCTATTGGACACCGGCAGATTGAAGCTGGCAAGCACAAGAGCTGAGTCGCTTTTAGAAGGTGCCTTGTGATATTTGAGTGTTTCTCTCTCCTGTTTTAACTGTGGCATTCCTTGGCATGCACCGGCTGCAGCTTTCCTGCTCTGATCAAGTGTGTCAGTTAATAATTACACACACAGTGTAGGTTACAGCCATTTCTGCTTCACATACTGTATGTAGCCAGCCTAAAGCTTCCTAAGGAGAGGTCCTGGGGGAGGGGTCGGGGGAAAAGGCTGCTAGCGTCTCCGCTCAGCTGATCAGGAGTGGAACGGCACCCTCAGGACTCATTTTACCCCATCCAACATATTAAATGGCAACTTCTCCAAACCCAGGGCAGGGAAGCCGGTGTGGGGAGACAGCTCTGATGTGGAATGGGCCCTTCTGAGCCTTTCTGGGCCCCAAGCAGTGATTATGGAAACGCTGATGCTGCAATACAAAAAATGACATGCGAAAAGGCTCATGTATTTTCATAGACATGCAAAAAGGCCCATGTATTTTCTGAACAAATGACACTGCATGAAAGAGTGAATGTAACTGGAGCTGGTTTGGAGCATGACTTTCTCAAGAAATTCTGCTGGATTGGGGGTATTGAAGGCAGAGAATCTCTAGCCGCATGTTGAATCAGTAAAAAACAATGCAAGTGATTGGCTCAAGGAAGAATTGACAGGCCTGGTGGATGGAGCAAGAGGAAAGAACCTGAGGATAGTGGGTCTCCATGAAAGGGAGATCAGAGATGATCTGCTTTCTTTTATCAGTAACTTCATCAAGGAAATCTGGGCTGAGACAGAACAAGCTCAGTACAGCCTCCTGCTGTTAAACCACCAGAGCGGGGAGCATGACTTAGTGTTGTAACAAAGAAAATTAATTCAAGACGCTACGAAGAAAGAAGTGTCTTCCAAAGTCGCGTGCGTCCCTCTTGTCCAATAGCTGGCTGGCAACCAGCCCTGCAGGATGAGCACTCGCGGCGAGGCTGGTACCAGCATTTGGGATCTTTGGTCCATGGTTCAGGTATCTCAAGAAACAAAAGAAGCCCAAACTGCATGTACTCTGCAACTGTGTTCAGAGCTCCAAAGCCTCAGGTCTCTCCCTTCCTCCCCCTCCTCCTGCAATCTGAGGTTCCTCTTGCATCCCGGGATACTGGTGGAGGTAAACAGTGATAGCAAGGGTGGCATCTCTGTGCTCCGTCCGTTCACCTTCGTCTGTGTGCATCTGGAGGGCAGGTTCATCTGATGGAAAGGAATTGGATAAATCTGACTCTTGGCCTCCCCAGTCTCTTTTCCTCCCTCCTTGGTCCAACAGCCTCTGCTGGTTATTACCGTATATACTCGTTCATTAGCCCGTTCGTTTATAAGCTGACCCCCCAAGATCGTTTGCTAAAAATAGCAAAAACTGCAGGACCCTTTCATAAGCCAACCCTATATTTCAGGGGTTGGCAAACTTTGGCTCCTGGCCCGTTAAGGTAAGCCGCGAGTGGGCCTGGACGTTTTGTTTACCTGGAGCGTCCGCAGGCACGGAGCCCCTCAGCTCCCAGTGTCCACGGTTTGCCGTTCCCAGCCAATGGGAGCTGCGGGGGAAGTGGCATGTCACTTCCCGCGCAGCTCCCATTGGCTGGGAACAGCGAACCGCGGCCACAGGGAGCCGAGGGGCTCCGTACCTGCAGACGCTCCAGGTAAACAAAACGACAATGTATTAAATATTCAATTGAATGATTCCATTGAGTTTAAAATCATCAAAATTTGGCAGAGACCCGTTCATAAGCCGACCCCCCGCTCCTTGATGCATCACTTTTTTACCAAAAATATTCGGCTTATGAATGAGTATATACAGTACTTCCCCAGTTTCTTCTCATGTTTCAGCCAATTTACATTTCTACAAGCACATTGGGAGGGCATCTCTCGTGATTGAGAATAGCCCCTCACCATGTTGTAGGAGTCTCTGGTGTCTGGCCTGTTACGATACTTCATCAGCAAGGGGAGCTCATGGGTGGCCATCTACAGTGAATTTTCCCATCTTCCCTTGGAGAGGGAAGCCCTGGTGTGTATGGACAATGTAGAGTTTTATCGTTCATGTTGGTCAGGGCTGAGACTGCTTGAAGAAGTTATAGGATGTCAGAGAGACCCTGGTAGGTTAAATAAACCCACCTGCTCTGGGTTACTAGGGAACCAGAGATCCTGGAAGCTTGCAGGAGTTTTTACAATCTATCTTCTCAATATGCTGTTCACATCTCTGGTCTCCCTTCCCTCTGAGCAGGGGGAACACAGTATTGGTCAGAGGGTCCCGCTGGGCTGGAGGGAGACAAGGGGGCTTCAAATTCTACGGGAGCAGGGGTACCAGGAAATGCCTCACCATGTGGGTCAGTGTCTCAGGCTGGGAGAGGTCCTCCCAGCAGAGCCAGGTGTGAGCAAGGAATGAACTGGTTCCTGAGGATCCCAAACATGTCACTTCAGCCTCGGGTTCCCTTGGGGTGCCCAGCTCAGCCCCAGTAGGTTATGGGATGTCGCCTGGTCTGACCCACCTGCTGTCCAGTAGCCTCAGGCTATGGCAGTCTCGCCTGCTGGAGTGGCCTGTACCATTGTCCGCAGGGGGGAGTCACACATCTCCTGTTCCTTTGCAGAGCCCTGTTTGACTATGACAGGACCCGGGACAGCTGCCTGCCAAGCCAGGGGCTCAGCTTCTCCTATGGGGACATTCTGCACGTGATCAATGCCTCCGACGACGAGTGGTGGCAGGCGAGACTAGTGACCCCCCACGGAGAAAGTGAGCAGATCGGGGTCATCCCCAGCAAAAAAAGGTGAGTGTCCCTCAGCAGCCCTGCTCCCCTCTCTCCACAATGGATCGGGCCAAGCGCAGGGACTGGGCCCCATGTGCATTGCAGGGACCTGCTCCAGCTGCTAGGAGCCATCGGTGGTGGTGGTGCCAGGGACTCCCACCCCCAGCTGTGTGTGTGACACCCCCGCGGGCAGCGGCCAGGAGGCGGCTCTCACTGATCCCCTGCAGGGCTGTGCACCATCGAGGTCGGGGTGAATAGGAAGCAGGGGTTGTTGATAGGTCTGCAGTGAGACCCTTTCTCCTGAAGCGACCTGGATTGTGAATTCCCGGAAGAGCAGCTGAGGAGACGAGAAGAGCAGTTGGTCCTGTTCAGCCGGGTGAGAGTCTGGCTCTGCCATGGTTGAAAAGGGGAGTTGGGGAGTCCCCAGCCCTGCTAGCCCTGAGGAGCTCAAGGTCCCTGATGCCAGAGCCATGCAGCCTGTGCCTTGTGTGCCACCGAGGATCTGTCTAAGCCAGGTCCCATCCGATGTGAAACCGCAGAGCCCAGAGAGAGGAGGAACCAGCTAACCACCAGCTCTGCTTGTGGTTTCTGTGGGTTTCATGTCGAAACAGATGCTGGGGTGGGTGAGACAGGAGCGATGTTTTGCTCCCCTCTACCGCCAGGCAGAGCAGTTGGGACGTGCAGGTGCCAAGGGGTACGGGGGCTCTCTGCCTTCTGCAGGGGCAGTGCCCAGTTCTTGCTGGCAGAACCGGATCCGCCTGCTGCGGGGAGGGGGGTCCTGGTCTGCAGAGACAGAGAATGTCCTTTGGGCGGCTTTCTAGTGCGACGGGGTGAAGGCCTGGGGCAGAGTTCAGCCTCTCTAGTGGCGCTTGCTCCCTGGACAACCTCTGCACACGGGAGGGTTGTGACCTAGCACAAACCCCATTCCTAGTTCCAGGGGGACCAGCTGAGGGGTGGGGAGAGGCTTTCTGTGTCCTCACCCTAATTCCTCCTAGAGGTGAGCTGTTGTGCTGTGCGCCTCTGTGCAACATGTCTGTCCATCTGTCTCCTTCCTCGGGAGTGCCTGGGAAGGGGCAGCCCCACGCCCCCTCTTTCCCCCGAAGGGCTCTTTGTGTTGGGCACACTGTTCAGTTGATCAGCTTATTGCGGGCTGGGCTCCCCACTGGCTCTACTCTCCTCCAGGTTCCTGGCGCTGGTTAGACTCATGACAAGCTGCCTGGTCAAATCGCTGCTAATAGCAGAAGCTGCTCAAAGGCCCAGAGCCGCCTCCAAGTGTTCTCTCCTTACAGATGGCGTGGTCAGGTGGTTTGGGTGCCAGAGGGAGCTTTATTGCATGGATGGGGCGCAGAGGTGACCCTCTGCCCGTTGCTGCTCAGCAAGCACCGTATGGAGAGGAGCAGGGCAGGGCAGCGAGTGCACACACATGAACTAGGGCTTTCTCTCGTTTGACTTGAATCAGGGTGGAAAAGAAGGAGCGTGCAAGATTGAAAACAGTGAAGTTCCACGCCCGGACTGGGATGATTGAATCCAACAGGGTAAGTGCCAGAGCGGGGGTGCCCCGGATGGCCTGAGGTGGAAGCTAGAGGGGCGAAGGAGCGTCCAAGGCTAATGTTGTAACGCTCCTCACTTGGGAAAATAGCCAGAGCGTTCCTGAGTCGAGACCAGTTGCACTCGAGTTGTGTGTGGCTGAGCTGCTTCTTAGGCTTCTGTTCAAACTGCACAGCGGATCCCCTGCCTGGCTGCAAATCTTCAGAGCTGGCAGCCTGGGGTTGGCCAGGAGATTTTGACACAGACACTTCAGCTTGTAGCAGAAGTTCTCTGTGACACTGTGTGTGACCCCATAAGCTGGGGGTCAAGCCCTAGATCGCTTGTGAACAAAAGATGCATCGCAAAACACCCTGGCTGGGTGGAGCTGACCTCAGACCGTCTTGCACAGGTGCATGCGACTTCCCTACGATGGGAGGCTGGAGGTCAGAGCCTGGCTGCTTAATAAAAACACTTCAGACTAAGAAGGGGGCTTAGGGACATGGCCTTGCTCCTGTGGAAAGCGGATTGGGTAGTCAACCTTCCAACATCCCTACAACATTTTTCTCTACACTTAATTTTTCTCCTGCATTATAGTTTCCATGTAATCTCCATGATTTCATTTGAGGGTGATTGCCCTGCCACAGATCCTCATTGTCTCTTCATTTTAATTTTTCGTGCATGCGTTAAACACCATTTGTTTTTTCTGTCCTCCCTTCCATCTCCATGTTCTTCACAGTTGATCAAAACGAAACGTAAAAAGAGTTTCCGCCTCTCCCGAAAGTTTCCATTTTACAAGAGCAAAGAGAACCTGGCCCAGGAGAGCAGCGGACAGGAACGTAAGTAGCCGCTGGCTAGAGAGGGCAAAGTGTGCAACCCCCACCCAAACCCCAGCGCCTGCTCCATGTGGCGGGCTGGGCTGAGTGCATTTCCCTCGCCAAAGAGCCTGCATTCAAAATAGCTGGGAATTCCGTTACATTGGGCCAAACGGCACGACTCCACCCTGTGAGAACTGTTCTGGGAGCCTTCTCAGTTGGAACTGGCTCAACAAGCAGATAGAGGCAGGATGGGACTTGCTGTGGGACCAGTGGGTCCCTCTGCAACTGCTTACCAAGCTCTGGCTGCACCTCCCCGAGTGTCCCAGTGGCTTCCCACCCATGTTGAGAGACAGACCCAGAGCCTGCAATGGCTTCCCAAGCTCAGGAGACTCAGATGGAGTGTTGCCTCTTCTCCCGCTGCCTAGCAATGGTGGAAGTGGAGATTCCTGCCTTGCCCTCTCCTCCAAAGCTGTTCCAGGGACAGTGGCACTCAGGCTGGGCTCTGGCCATCACAGCCATGGCTGGCATTCTAGAGATGGCATAGAACAATCCGTGTCACTGGGCAAAGCCAAGCCAAGCCCGGCCTGCCTGCCTGCCTGTAGAGAAGGGGACGTCTCTCCTACCTGCCTCATCCCTTCCCTAGTGCTCGACTCCCAGCCACGGGTGCTGTGTCAGCAAAACTGCCTCTCCCAGCTGCTGCCAGTCTAGCTGCCTCTGGCCATGGCCCAGGATTTCTATCCAGCCTCTGGGCGATGGAGACCTGCCTGGCACGCTCTCAGTTGTTTGGTGTTTTCATCCTTTCACAACTTCTCAGCACATGATCAAACCTCTACTCTGCCTTTCTCTGCTCTCCCTGATGTGCCAGGGGCTCTGCCTTCCCCCACTCTCAGAACAAGGCGAGGGAATATGGTGCTCAAAGGCTTGTGTTTAATGTTGTAAATGGGCAGGTGTGAGTGGGTGCAGCCCCTTGTTCCGCTCCTGGAATTGGGAAACTGCCTTGCCGTCTATAGCGAGAACCTGGCAGTGCTCATCTGCGTGAACCAATTAGGAGTAGTGAATCCAGCCAGCTTTTGTTATGTGACCATCTGCTCCAGAAGCACCTCTGTGGGCGAATCACTCTGGCCCGCAGAGCTGTCCTGTGCCTGGCTCCCTTTCTGGAGGAATTCCAGCTGCCTGCAGAGACAGCGGCACGTTCCATAGTGACTCTGGTACCATTTCCCAGAGGGTGGTAAGGCATGAACCCCTGGCTGGCAGCCTCATTGCACTCTCCCTGCTGGAAGGTCAGACCTGTTCATGGCGTCTCACCCATCCCGCTTCCCACATGGAGCTAGGAAGCTCCACATGAGGACAAACCCTGGATGGGGCCACGCTCTGATGGTGCATGGCTGTGATCGAGGACCTCTGCTCTGACACCCCCGGCAAACCCCGTGTTGAATGGAGGGTGTTCAGAGTGGGGCAAATGGAGCAGAGAGACCAGGACTGTCAGAGGCTGCCCACCCACCCCCAGCACATGCTCTACAGGGTAGCAGCTGAACTGAGCATGTGTTACTATCATGTGGTGAAAACGGCAGTGTGTCTGGGTGCGAAGAGCTGTGCACTCCGGCGCAGGAAAGTGCAGTCGATTCAGATCAGTCAGAGAAGCGTGTGGACTGTGCTCCTCTGAGGAACTGAAGGGTTCAACACACAAACCTACAAAGTATTTCTACGGAC
Organism: Malaclemys terrapin pileata; assembly: GCF_027887155.1. Taxonomy (NCBI): domain Eukaryota; kingdom Metazoa; phylum Chordata; order Testudines; family Emydidae; genus Malaclemys; species Malaclemys terrapin. The sequence goes on along the minus strand of NC_071513.1, from coordinate 1,047,458 downwards.
AGGTTTGCTGGCCAGTGAGCCACTGAGGGAGGTGTTCCCAACCTGCGTTCTGGGCTGCAGGGCCACTCGCCTGGCACTGCCCTTCCTCTGCACTTGCTACACGTCCTCAGCTCTCAGTAATGCATTGGGTGCTTTGTCAGCAGTGTCCATGTAGACAGCTGTGGTCTCACAGGTAGGAGAGGAGGTGGGGCCAGGCAGAGCGAATCCACCTGCCCTGCTGCATTCCCATGTCATGGTGCACTGCTCAGAATGGTCTCTGCTCTGCGGCTCAGTGCAGCTGGGGCCAGGACCCAGAGCCTGTCCACACACCACCTGCATGGTGTCTCACTTCGCTGGCACAGACCTCCATCTCGTGTGTTTATGGAGGGAGAGCAGCCAGATTTTCAAACGAGTTCAGTACCCAACCTGCTGAGCTCTTCTAAAAATCTGGCTCTGGGTGAGTCCAGCACGCCTGTGTTCCTTCCTGGGCCTGACTTCAGCCATAAAAGCTGTATGTGCATCTGCATACTCCAGGGCCTCTGGCGTAGGATGGTTGGTGACTTGGCTGCCCAGTGCGCTTGCTAGACGCATCTGCATATGTGTGGTTGCAGGTGTCATAACAAAGGTAGGACAGACCTGAACTGCACTGGCTAAATGAATATGCAAATCCTCCTTAGGAGGGCGGCCCCCTCTCTCGGCTCCCCCAGCTTTGCCAACGGATTGTGAAATTCCAGCGTCCCCTCTGCTCAGGGTGCACAGCTCACAGTGCACCAAGGTGTCCGTCCCCAGTGGTTGTAGGGATTTGTGGGGGAGTGGGAGCCATGTCTGGGAGAGTCCCTGGGGAGGGGGCTTGGCTTGCTGCTTTCCCTCCTAGAAGGGTTTGTGGTTGGGGGATGGCTTGCTTGTAGAAGGTGGCATCAGGCAACTGAACATAATTGAATTCATGACTGAAGTGGATTCACCACCTGCCTGTGGGCTCTGTAAAGTCTGTTTGAGGGCTCATTCTCTGCCAGCTCCAGGTTAGCATGTGCTCACGGTGTGTGGGGGGGGACCCCACTCCCCATCTAGTTCCTGTTGTAGGTAGAAACTTGCAGCCAGTCTCCCTCCCTTGAAATGCTTCACAGCACTTGACTAAATCTGCTTGTGGAGTGCTCCTCAGGGAGCAGAGTGCTTCCTCTGCGCACTCTGCACATGGAGACGTTGGGATTAGGGGAGCTGAAGCAAAGACCTGCAGAGGGATTTTCAGTGCTCCTCCGCCCTTCCAGGGAAGCTGAACGGCTCAGCCTGGGACTGTACTAGAGCAGGGGTGTGGGCAGAGGGCTCTGGGGCACAGATCCCTCAGACACCTGGAGTGGGAGATGCAACGTACCTGGCCTTCACGAGTCCATCAAAAAGCTGAGTGAGGCACATTCTTGAGAAGGCCTCCCCTCAACTTCCAACAGCACCTCTGGGATTGGAGCAGCTCACTCGGGGGTGGAAGTTAGCCTGCTCCAGGGGGCCAACTCTTCCTCCGGAAGAGCCTTCCCAGAGTGCACTCGATGAGCAGGTGGCCTGAGGAGGAGTCCGGCACACGGGCACCATTGGTCTCTGGGCTGTGGTTTTGGCAGGGCTGCCCTTGGCCCTGTGGGGGCTGGTTAGAGGCCCTGCGATGGCCATGGGCTGGGTGAGAGGACACGGCTCAGCTCAGCAGTGCGAAGGCTGGCCGTCCTGCCTGCCCCAGCAAAGACACTTCTGAATTTTGTAACCTCACTTGCAATTGCAGCTCGCAGCCGTTCTGCACTCCTGTCACTAATGCTCACCTGGCTCTGTCTTCTTCCTCTCCTCTCTCTGTCTCTCACTCCCCTCTCTCGGGCTCTCTGCCCCTTCCTGCGGTCTATGAAATCAGGACTTCCCTGGGTTAAGTGACGATTATTATGGAGCAAAGAACCTGAGTAAGTCTCATTTAAATGCACATCGTTGGCTCTCCGTGTCTGGCATGTCTGGCGCTGCGCCGGGGGGAGGCTGGGGTCCAGGACTGGGAGTTAGTGCTGCTCTTGGTGTACAGCACTAGTCACGCTGAAGGCTTTGCTCTTGCTTCTGAGGCTGTGGGTTCCAGTCCCAGTCAGTGGAGGTGGAGGGGGCTGGGCTCTGGGGGAGGGAGAACTGCCCCTTGTGCTGCTCCCATGGTGAGTTAGAATTCCCTAGCAGTGAGTGACGCAGTCCTGCCCTCCAGATCGCAGGGTGAGCTGCTCTGTTGCCTCTTGTTAGACTGACGGTCACAGCTGAGCTTGGATCCAGCGGTTCCCTGCTCTAATGCCAGCCCAGGTGAGTTAGCGTCAGGGCTGCACTGGAGACAGCTGCTGGCAGGCAGTCAGGCAAGTGACGGGCCGCAGGCGCGTCACTAAGCAGGTAGCTGCGTCTTTAAGTGCTACCTGCCTGCTCCCCGTGCCGGATGCGTGCACATGTACCCTGAGCTGTGGAACGGCTCCTCTTCCTGACTCCCTTTGGGGAGACGATCTTCACAGCTTCCGCTTAGAGGCCAGCTCTATGCAAGCGGTCCCCTGGTTGCCCACACCTTCGGGACCAGCACAGCCCCACGCCCCTGGGAGGTGCAGGACGAGTGAGTGACCCAGTGTCTGCGGAGGGGCCGTAGCATTGGAAATGGCCTAAACAAGCAAGGCCCCGAACTCTGTTCCGTCTTGTCAGTGTCTTGTCTCTGTGAGTCCCCCCGTCCCCCCAGGCTGGTTTGCCCTCGTCAGACTGCACTTTGCTTTAGGGTTTGTGCTCGTGTATCCGTGTGCTGCGGCAGCTTTCCTCCTCTGCTCCCCCTCCCTGCATGACACCTGGCCCAGGGGGACTTGAACTGGCAGGGCCGTGCCCCGTGACCCACGCCTCTCTGTGGATTTATGCCGTATCCTTCAGGCGGGGGGGAGGCAGCTCCCTGCTCTTGGAGATGCTGCAGGATGAGGCCTGGTGCATTCCCTGGGGAGGCCATTACTAATGCCAGGGGCAGAGCTGCTTCCCATCCCTGTGCACGCTGCCTGGGGAAAGGGAGCCCTGTGAGCTCGTGCCCACTGGGCACAGAGAGAGCCCTGCCTCCGGCGTTCGCATCTTCCCCCTTTCACTCTTGGCAGGGTGTCCCAGACGCAGTTAACTGGATTTCCCGGTTGAAGCTACTGACTGAAGGACCCGGAAACAAACCTCCTGCAGTGGTGCCCTACCCCTGGAAATGCCAGTTCTAATGCAGGAGTAAGGGATGGGGGCTGAATCTGTAAGAGGAATCTCACTGGGTCTACAGGCTGCCATTGGCTGTGGGGGCCCCAAGGCTGTGCTCGACCATGCCCTCTGCCTGTGTCCTGTGGCCACTAGCGTTGGGCCACTGTCTGTCTCCTACCCCATGTGCCCTTTGTGAGTTCCTGGCTGCACGTGTTCTGAATTGGCGTCTTTTTCTTGTTGGTTTGCAGAGGGCGTGACATCAAACACCAGTGACAGCGAGAGCAGTTCCAGTAAGTGTCTTTCTCTCCTGCTGTCTCTCACCTCTGTGTGTGTGCGTTCTAAGCATTTTCATTCCTCTGTTGTCCCCATGGTGTTTCCTGTTCGGAGGCCGATGCTTCCTTTGGCCACTCGAACTGAAGGCCCTAGAGATGCTGTGGCCTGCTCCCTCGAGGGGATGGGAGCTTTTTGCCAGGCCTGGTTAGCAGTGTCCTTAGTGGCAGTGATGGGATGCAGTGACATGGGAGCCATGAGGTGTTAGAGGTCACTCTTTGACCTGTCCCAGCAGAGGATCCCGCCCCAAGGCGCGCTAGTTTCGGGGTGCCACATGGCTCCTGTCCTGACTTCTAGCCCCTGGGATAACACCCCATAGGTCTTGGAAAGCTTGTGCTCAGAGAGGAAGATCTCTGCCAGCTGCTAACGCCCTGCAGCCCACCTACAGCACAAGCCCTGCAGGTGCACTAACAGCTACTGCAGCAATAACGCGCATTCTGCCTGAGGCGTCTCTCTCCTCCTGCGACAAAGCTGCAGCTGTTCTGCTTACGCCTCCAGCTAGGAACTGATCCTGCCCTGCCGGGTCCCCAATTTGCCCTGCCAGGGTGCTCTGAACCAAATGCGCTGGTGGTGCCGGTCAGGCAGCTCAGAAGGGCCTGGCACAGAAACTGTGTGTGTAATGAGGGCAGTGTCCCCAGCGCCTTTTCTCCCACAAGCCTTCAAACAGGCAGCACCCAGCCCAGGCAGGGAAATTGGTGCCAGGGATCCAGGGCCTCTGGAGTGTCCCCGCAGCGCAGATGGGAGCTGGGTTTACGGTCTCCCCGCACGCTGAGAGGAATGGGTTCCATACAGCTAGCCAGAAAGGGTGAATGGCTGAGTTGGTCCTGCCTGGCTTTGAGCCCAGAATGTGGCTATTCCAGGTGTCATTCAACTGGTAACCCAGGGAGCAGCCGGGCTGTGGAATCGGATCCTCAGAGCAAATAGTAGCCAGGTTGCCGCTCTGGGCTGGGGGGGGCCATGGGAAGGGAGCCTGGGTCATAGCCCGCAGAAAGAGCGCCCTCTGGTGTTTGCCCTAGTGTTCCAGGCAAACTGCCATGAAACTAATGTCTGACCAAGTCATGGGCCACCTGGGCTTAGAGTGCAGCCCACCCGTTGGCCACAGACTAGCCTTTGAGTTGGCTGCAGGGGCAGCGTGATGGGGGAATGACTCTCGCTCACGTTTCGGGTCTTCCTGGGGCAGTCAGAAAGGAACACTGCCCTGAGGCAGTCCTGGTCAGGAGCAGCACCCCAGGCTGGGACTCTCCTGTGCACTTCGCTGTCACCCTGGGACTTCACTGTCCAGCAGGGTGGGCAACCCAGAGGCCTTTGGGGCACTTCTGTGTATGGCAGATCCTGGCTGGCTATTGCCTTCATGCCACTTTTTGGTCGCAAAGAGTCGAGGCAGGAAAGGCCCCTGCCAAACACTCACCTGCTTCTCCCTGGCTCTATTCCAGAAGGACAAGAGGACACTATCCTGTCATATGAACCAGTGACACGGCAAGAAAGTAAGTATGGGGTGGTGTCTTGAGTCCCAGCTCTACAGCGCGTGGTGGTCTTGAGAAGTGCCTACACACAGCGAGTCCTTAATCAAACCTTGACTCTCCAACCAACACCTAAAACTGGCCTCGGGCAGGCGTGGCTCTGCAGGGACTCTGCTCTCCCGGCCTCCCAGAGCGGCATGTGTTGCGAGGTGTTTAATGGAAACGTGAGGGGAACCGGGCCGCCTAGCACTCTTGGCAAGCCAAGCAGACACTGCTCATGAAATGCCTCTGGTCAATGGCAAACGCTTGAAACACTGGCTGTGAAACCGTCATTGCTAAAAATGTAACACCCCCTGCCCTGCCCAAGCCCAGCCCTCTCTGCGCTGCCCTTCCAGAGTCTTGGGTCCTTCTTGTACCAAGCACCCGCCTTCACCTCAGGCCACCCACCACTCTGTCTGATTCATGCCCCAGCCGTATTGCACCTCGTGACTGCATCAGGTTGAGTGCCTGGGGCCAGAGGCTAGGAGGGCTCATTTCTTTTTAAAGCACTTAGCACGTTGTTGGTGCTTCACCTGTACCAACTCAAGGCAGCGATTCACCCATGAGCTGCCAGTTTGCTGGTTCCTCAGCCAGAGAGTAACACGTCCTATCCTCCAGACACGAGTAGTGCACGTGCCAGCAGCGTGCCTGGGGAGAAGAGGTGCATTCCTCCCCTGGAGTTTGCAGGCCAATGGGAGGTCAGCCTCCCGCACTTGTCTGAGCGGCTGTGGTGGAAGGGCTTGGGAAGAGGGTGTGTTGAGGCAATAAGTTGGGTGCTCTCGTGGAGGAGCGAACATGGAAGTGCATGTGGAGGCACATAGAAGAGGTAATAAGCACTCTTGTGTTCTGCACCATTTGCCTCTTTGGGAGTGTTGCTGATGCGTCCTGTGGGCTGAGCCCAAAGACAAGTCCATGAAGCTGTTTCCGGGTGCGTGGGAAAGGGGTCCTTGCTCTAGAGTGAGACGGGTTCTGTCCTTGGGTAGACTTGGAGCTCTGCTGAGCTTAGTCCCCACTGCAGGAAAAGGGCCTTCAGTATTTCCACAGACCACAAGTGTGAGTGCTGTGCGAATGGCCGTGGTGTATTGACCACAAATATTCTGGAGCCACATGGCCCACTCCAGGCTTCAGCGAGTGTGGGAGCAGCTGCTGGGATCAGAGACTCAGCCTCAGGGTCGTGGCTTTTCTTGTTTCCAGTTCACTATGCGAGGCCAGTGATCATCCTGGGGCCAATGAAAGACCGTGTCAACGATGACCTCATCTCCGAGTTTCCACACAAGTTTGGCTCCTGCGTGCCACGTAAGTGTTGGCGTTGGTGTCTCTCTCAGGTTGTGAGTTAGTGACCCAGAGGTGTGCTCCGGAGAGGGGCTGCTGTTTCTCCTGCCTGCTGCATCTGAGCCATGTGGTGGCGAAGAGAGGCAAGGCAGGGTCGCTGTAGGTGCCTGACAGGCTGCGGTGGGCTCTGTCTCACGAAGCCCATCTCTTTCAGACACTACCAGGCCTCGGCGTGAGAATGAGGTGGATGGGCAGGACTATCACTTTGTCGTATCCCGAGAGCAGATGGAGAAAGATATTCAGGACAACAAGTTCATCGAGGCTGGGCAGTTCAATGACAATCTCTATGGGACCAGCATCCAGTCGGTGCGGGCAGTTGCAGAGAGAGTGAGTGTAAACGTGGAGGCAGCGACACTGCTCCAGGGAAGCCCACAGCTCACCCAAATGATTTCTGACCCTCTCGCGGCTGCACCCATTGCCCATGTAACTGTGTGTGGAGCAAGAGCCAATTGGACACGGATTCCTGCCACGCCATCTGGCCTTGTTCCACAACCTCATTACCCAGCCCAGACTGCCCAGTGCTCTGCTGCTAAATCCACCTCTCTCCCCAGGCAGGAGTCCTGCAGAACTCAGGCCTCCTAAGCCACTGGGCTACCAAGGCCACCATTAGCCGCACCAGTGCCTGCTTTATCTTCACAAGCGCTGGTGCAGAGGTTCTTTGCAGTGAGTAGAACAGAAATGCTCTGTGCTCAGAGCATGACACAACCCATTGCTGGTTTTTAAACAATGTCCTGAACGTTGAAAGGAAGCCCCAGTCCCTTCTCCGGGTGCTGCCACCCTGCCCCAGTTGAGGGTCCATGCTGGGGGTTGGCTTGTATCTTGGGATGGGCATATTCCATCCCTGGTCCTCCTGCTCCAGGCTACTTTCAGAGAGGGAAAGTGACTGACTGAAGCTGGTCCCCTCTTGTGCCCTGCTAGGGGAAGCACTGCATCCTGGATGTGTCTGGCAACGCCATCAAGAGGTTGCAACAAGCACAACTTTACCCTATTGCCATTTTCATCAAGCCAAAATCCATTGAAGCTCTCATGTAAGTGCATATTTTCCACCTACCCCTTGGGTGCGCTAGCTGCAGGGACCAGGAGCCTGCACTCCTGCTGCTTCTAATTCAGAAAAGGGGTGTGGGAAAGGCTGCTACTGTCGCTGTCATAGAATCACAGAAATGTTGGGCTGGAAGGTACCACAAGAGGTCATCTAGTCCAGCCCCCTGCACTGAGGCAGGACCAGAGTTACCGAAGAGCATCCTTGACAGGTGTTTGTCCAACCCGTTTTTAAAAATCTCAAATGAAGGGATTCCATGACTTCCCTTGGGATCCTATTCCAGAACTTTTCTATCCTCTGAATTAGAAAGTTTTCAGAGTAGAGAGAGGTAAATAGTGGTGTCCCCAAGGGTTCTGTACTGGGACCAGTGCTGTTCAACATACTCATAAATGATCTGGAAAAAGGGATAAACAATGCAGTGGCAAAGTTTGCAGACGATACAAAATTACTCAAAATAGTTAAGTTCAAAGCTGACTGCACAGAGTAACAAAGGGGTCTCTCTGAACTGGGTGACTGGGCAACATGTAGACAAATGCGAAGTAATGCATATAGGAAAACATAATCCCAATTATACTTACACAATGATGGGGTCTAAATTAGCTGTTACCACTCAAGAAAGAGATTGTGGAGTCAGTGGATAGTTCTCTGAAAACATCTGTTCAATGTGCAGCAGCAATCAAAAAAGCGAACAGAATGGAACCAATAGGAAAGGGATAGATGATAAACCGAAAATGTCATATTGCTGCTATATAAATCCATGGTACACCCACACCTTGAATACTGCATGCAGATGTGATCACCCCATCTCAAAAAAGAGGTATTAGAATTGGAAAAGGTGCAGAGAAGGGCAACAAAAATGATTAGGGGTACGGAACAGCTTCCGTATGAGGAGAGATTAAAACTGGGACTGTTCAGCTCAGAAACAAGATGGCTAAGAGGGGTGTGATGGAGGTCTATAAAATCATGACTGGTGTGGAAAAAGTGAATCAGGAAGGGTTATTTATTCCTTCTCATAACACACGAACCAAGGGTCACCAATGGAATTAATAGGCAGCAGGTTTACAACAAACATAAGGAAGTACTTCACTCAGAGCACTGTCAACCTGTGGAACTCGTTGCCAGTGGATGTTGTGAAGACCAAAACTATAACTTGTATAATTCACAAAAGAATTGGATAAGTTCATGGAGGATAGATCAATCAATGACTATTAGCCCAAGATGGTCAGGGATGCAACCCCATGGTGTGCATGTCCCTCGTCTCTGACTCCCCCCCTCCCCCCCCCCCCCCCCCCCCCCCCCGAAGTTGGGAGTGGATGATGGGATGGACCACTCAATAAATTGCCCCGTTCTGTTCATTCCCTCTGAAGTATCTGGCACCAGCTAGTCTCAGAAGACTGGATACTGGGCTAGATGGACCACTGATCTGACTCATAGTGTACAAACATAAAGATGGCCGTATTGAAAGTTTTTCTGAAATTTTCCTTGCTGCAGTTTGACCATTACTTCTTAACCAGTGGACATGGAGAACATTTGATCACCATCCTCTTTGTAATATCCCTTCACATATTTGAAGATTGTTACCAGGATTCCCATTGGTCATCTTTTCTTAAGACTAAATAAACCCAGTTTGTTTAATCTTTCCTCACAGATCAGGTTTTCTAGCCCTTTTATCATTTTGTTGCTCTACTCTGGACACACTCTAATTTGTCCACATTTTTTTAAGGTATTGTGCCCAGACCTGGGCAGAGTACTCAGTTAAGATCTCAGCCACGTAATCCAGGACAGTTACCTACCATGTCTGTCTTATGACATATTAGCTTTTTTTCACAACTGTATCACATTGACTTGTGTTCAATTAGTGATCCAACCCCCAGATCCTTTTCAGCAGTTATACCACCTACCCAGTTATAACTATTTTATAGATTCTAGGACTGGAAGGGACCTCGAGAGGTCATCGAGTCCAGTCCCCTGCCCGCATGGCAGGACCAAATACTGCCTAGACCATCCCTAGTAGACATTTATCTAACCTACCCTTAAATATCTCCAGAGACGGAGATTCCACAACCTCCCTAGGCAATTTGTTCCAGTGTTTAACCACCCTGACAGTTAGGAACTTTTTCCTAATGTCCAATCTAGACCTCCCTTGCTGCAGTTTAAACCCATTGTTTCTGGTTCTATCCTTAGAGGCTAAGGTGAACAAGTTCTCTCCCTCCTCCTTATGACACCCTTTTATATACCTGAAAACTGCTATCATGTCCCCTCTCAGTCTTCTCTTTTCCAAACTAAACAAACCCAATTCTTTCAGCCTTCCTTCATAGGTCATGTTCTCAAGACCTTTAATCATTCTTGTTGCTCTTCTTTGGACCCTTTCCAGTTTCTCCACATCTTTTTTAAAATGCGGCGCCCAGAACTGGACACAATACTCCAGCTGAGGCCTAACCAGAGCAGAGTAGAGCGGAAGAATGACTTCTCGTGTCTTGCTCACAACACACCTGTTAATGCATCCCAGAATCATGTTTGCTTTGTTTGCAACAGCATCACACTGTTGACTCATATTTAGCTTGTGGTCCACTATAACCCCTAGATCCCTTTCTGCCGTACTCCTTCCTAGACAGTCTTTTCCCATTCTGTATGTGTGAAATTGATTTTTCCTTCCTAAGTGGAGCACTTTGCATTTGTCTTTGTTAAACTTCATCCTGTTTAACTCAGACCATTTCTCCAATTTGTCCAGATCATTTTGAATTATGACCCTGTCCTCCAAAGTAGTTGCAATCCCTCCCAGTTTGGTATCATCCGCAAACTTAATAAGCGTACTTTCTATGCCAATATCTAAGTCGTTGATGAAGATATTGAACAGAGCCGGTCCCAAAACAGACCCCTGCGGTACCCCACTCGTTACGCCTTTCCAGCAGGATTGGGAACCATTAATAACAACTCTCTGAGTACGATTATCCAGCCAGTTATGCACCCACCTTATAGTAGCCCCATCTAATTTGTATTTGCCTAGTTTATCGATAAGAATATCATGCGAGACCGTATCAAATGCCTTACTAAAGTCTAGGTATACCACATCCACCGCTTCACCCTTATCCACAAGGCTCGTTATCCTATCAAAGAAAGCTATCAGATTGGTTTGACATGATTTGTTCTTCACAAATCCATGCTGGCTATTCCCTATCACCTTACCACCTTCCAAGTGTTGGCAGATGATTTCCTTAATTACTTGCTCCATTATCTTCCCTGGCACAGAAGTTAAACTAACTGGTCTGTAGTTACCTGGGTTGTTTTTAGTTCCCTTTTTATAGATGGGCACTATATTTGCCCTTTTCCAGTCTTCTGGAATCTCTCCCGTCTCCCATGACTTTCCAAAGATAATAGCTAGAGGCTCAGATACCTCCTCTATTAGCTCCTTGAGTATTCTAGGATGCATTTCATCAGGCCCGGGTGACTTGCAGGCATCTAACTTTTCTAAGTGATTTTTAACTTGTTCTTTTTTTATTTTATCCGCTAAACCTACCCCCTTCCCATTAGCATTCACTATGTTAGGCATTCCTTCAGACTTCTCGGTGAAGACCGAAACAAAGAAGTCATTAAGCATCTCTGCCATTTCCAAGTTTCCTGTTACTGTTTCTCCCTCTTCACTAAGCAGTGGGCCTACCCTGTCTTTGGTCTTCCTCTTGCTTCTAATGTATTGATAAAAAGTCTTCTTGTTTCCTTTTATTCCCGTAGCTAGTTTGAGCTCATTTTGTGCCTTTGCCTTTCTAATCTTGCCCCTGCATTCCTGTGTTGTTTGCCTATATTCATCCTTTGTAATCTGTCCTAGTTTCCATTTTTTATATGACTCCTTTTTATTTTTTAGATCGTGCAAGATCTCGTGGTTAAGCCAAGGTGGTCTTTTGCCACATTTTCTATCTTTCCTAACCAGCGGAATAGCTTGCTTTTGGGCCCTTAATAGTGTCCCTTTGAAAAACTGCCAACTCTCCTCAGTTGTTTTTCCCCTCAGTCTTGATTCCCATGGGACCTTACCTATCAGCTCTCTGAGCTTCCCAAAATCTGCCTTCCTGAAATCCATTGTCTCTATTTTGCTGTTCTCCCTTCTACCCTTCCTTAGAATTGCAAAGTCTATGATTTCATGATCACTTTCACCCAGGCTGCCTTCTACTTTCACATTCTCAACGAGTTCCTCCCTATTTGTTAAAATCAAGTCTAGAACAGCTTCCCCCCTAGTAGCTTTTTCAACCTTCTGAAATAAAAAGTTGTCTCCAATGCAGTCCAAGAATTTGTTGGATAGTCTGTTCCCCGCTGTGTTATTTTCCCAACATATATCCGGATAGTTGAAGTCCCCCATCACCACCAAGTCTTGGGCTTTGGATGATTTTGTTAGTTGCTTGAAAAAAGCCTCATCCACCTCTTCCACCTGGTTAGGTGGCCTGTAGTAGACGCCTAGCATGACATCTCCCTTGTTTTTTGCCCCTTTAAGCCTAACCCAGAGACTCTCAACACTTCCGTCTCCTATGTCCATCTCTACCTCTGTCCAAGTGTGTACATTTTTAATATATAAGGCAACACCTCCTCCCTTTTTCCCCTGTCTATCCTTCCTGAGCAAGCTGTACCCATCCACACCAACATTCCAATCATGTGTATTATCCCACCAAGTTTCAGTGATGCCAACAATGTCATAGTTGTATTTATTTATTAGCACTTCCAGTTCTTCCTGCTTATTCCCCATACTTCTCGCATTTGTATATAGGCATCTAAAATACTGGTTTGATCTTTCCTCCCAGTTTTTTCCTGACTCTCCTTTCTCTCTGCCAATATAGCCCACACTCCCTCTTGTTTCCGACTCATTTCCCCGGTCTCCATGTTCCCCACTTACCTGTGGGCTTTGCTCACCTGTCCCCGTCGAACCTAGTTTAAAGCCCTCCTCACTAGGTTAGCCAGTCTGTGTCCGAATAGGGTCTTCCCTCTCCTCGAAAGGTGAACGCCATCTCTGCCTAGCAGTCCTTCCTCGAATAGCATCCCGTGGTCTAGGAAGCCAAAGCCCTCCTGGTGACTCCATCTTCGCAGCCAGGCATTCACCTCCATGATGCATCTGTCTCTGCCCGGGCCCCTACCTTTAACAGGAAGAATTGAAGAGAATACCACCTGTGCTCCAAACTCCTTCACCCGTGCTCCCAGAGCCCTGTAGTCACTCTTGATCCGCTCAGTGTCACACCGCGCAGTATCATTTGTGCCCACATGGATGAGTAGCATGGGGTAGTAGTCAGAGGGCCGGATAATCCTCGACAATGCCTCCGTAACGTCTCGGATACGGGCCCCCGGCAGGCAGCATACCTCTCGAGATGAAATGTCAGGGCGACAGATGGGCGCCTCCGTCCCCCTCAGCAGAGAGTCTCCGACCACCACTACCCTACGTTTCCTATTCGCAGTGGTGGCAGCAGACTCTCCAGCCTTAGGGGTACGAGGCTTCTCCTCCTTTACTGTAGGGAGTGATTCCTTCTTTCCTGTATCAAGAAGAGCATAACGGTTACCTATAACCACGGCAGGAGGGTTCGGAGCAAGGGTGGAGCACTGCCTGCTGCCAGAAGTAACCAGCTGCCAGCGTCCACCCTGAGCCATCTCCTCCTCCACCAGTGGTGTATCAGCAGTCCTGTGTACTGGGACAGCTACCTCAGCTGTCTCCACATGGACACTGTCGAGGAATTGCTCGTGGATACGGATGCTCCTCAACCTAGCCACCTCCTCCTGTAGCTCTCTCACCTGCTGCCTGAGAGATTCCACCAGCAGGCACCTTTCACATTGGATGGTCCCCCCAGCCTGGATATCCGTAAGTGGAAATTGCAAGTTACAGTCTTTGCAAAACCACACCAGGATCTGGGTAGAGGCATCCATGCTTAGGCACTCTGTCTGGCTACAGGCACAGGTGGAGGAGACAGTAGCAGTGCTGGCACAGGTGTTGCGGGTCTTCCTAACCATCGTAAGCCTCCCTCTGTCAAACTCCCGTCTGCAGCCCCCTGTCAGCTGAAAGGGTTGTTTAAGCAAACAGTTAGAATGTAGTTGCTTTATAGGTATTAAGGGGAATCAAGAGAAAACAGATGGAACCGGCAAGGGACCCTCGCCCCCTTCCTGCTCCCCTTCCAAACTCCCTTGCGAAACTCCCTGTTAGCAGCCCCTGGTCGCTTGTGCGCTGCTTTATAAAGCCCTGGCCTGTATGAATGCCCCGCCCACTGATTAAGGCTCAGCCACTTACCAGAGGCTTCTAGCTTTCAAACCTTCCTTTGAAGCTCACAGCTTCCAACTGCCAGCCACAGCACACGGTCCTTCAAACAACCAAAACAAACAAACAGACTGACAAACACAAGCTCAGCACACAGCAAGTAACCCTCAAACACAAACAAACACACACTACAGACAGTCACTTACCCCAAAAGGTTGCTGTATTGCTCCTCCTTCACCTGGAGAACTCCCTTGCGAAACTCCCTGTTAGCAGCCCCTGTTCGCAAAGCTCCCTGGTCGCTTGTGCGCTGCTTTATAAAGCCCTGGCCTGTATGAATGCCCCGCCCACTGATTAAGGCTCAGCCACTTACCAGAGGCTTCTAGCTTTCAAACCTTCCTTTGAAGCTCACAGCTTCCAACTGCCAGCCACAGCACACGGTCCTTCAAACAACCAAAACAAACAAACAGACTGACAAACACAAGCTCAGCACACAGCAAGTAACCCTCAAACACAAACAAACACACACTACAGACAGTCACTTACCCCAAAAGGTTGCTGTATTGCTCCTCCTTCACCTGGAGAACTCCCTTGCGAAACTCCCTGTTAGCAGCCCCTGGTCGCTTGTGCGCTGCTTTATAAAGCCCTGGCCTGTATGAATGCCCCGCCCACTGATTAAGGCTCAGCCACTTACCAGAGGCTTCTAGCTTTCAAACCTTCCTTTGAAGCTCACAGCTTCCAACTGCCAGCCACAGCACACGGTCCTTCAAACAACCAAAACAAACAAACAGACTGACAAACACAAGCTCAGCACACAGCAAGTAACCCTCAAACACAAACAAACACACACTACAGACAGTCACTTACCCCAAAAGGTTGCTGTATTGCTCCTCCTTCACCTGGAGAACTCCCTTGCGAAACTCCCTGTTAGCAGCCCCTGTTCGCAAAGCTCCCTGGTCGCTTGTGCGCTGCTTTATAAAGCCCTGGCCTGTATGAATGCCCCGCCCACTGATTAAGGCTCAGCCACTTACCAGAGGCTTCTAGCTTTCAAACCTTCCTTTGAAGCTCACAGCTTCCAACTGCCAGCCACAGCACACGGTCCTTCAAACAACCAAAACAAACAAACAGACTGACAAACACAAGCTCAGCACACAGCAAGTAACCCTCAAACACAAACAAACACACACTACAGACAGTCACTTACCCCAAAAGGTTGCTGTATTGCTCCTCCTTCACCTGGAGAACTCCCTTGCGAAACTCCCTGTTAGCAGCCCCTGTTCGCAAAGCTCCCTGGTCGCTTGTGCGCTGCTTTATAAAGCCCTGGCCTGTATGAATGCCCCGCCCACTGATTAAGGCTCAGCCACTTACCAGAGGCTTCTAGCTTTCAAACCTTCCTTTGAAGCTCACAGCTTCCAACTGCCAGCCACAGCACACGGTCCTTCAAACAACCAAAACAAACAAACAGACTGACAAACACAAGCTCAGCACACAGCAAGTAACCCTCAAACACAAACAAACACACACTACAGACAGTCACTTACCCCAAAAGGTTGCTGTATTGCTCCTCCTTCACCTGGAGAACTCCCTTGCGAAACTCCCTGTTAGCAGCCCCTGTTCGCAAAGCTCCCTGGTCGCTTGTGCGCTGCTTTATAAAGCCCTGGCCTGTATGAATGCCCCGCCCACTGATTAAGGCTCAGCCACTTACCAGAGGCTTCTAGCTTTCAAACCTTCCTTTGAAGCTCACAGCTTCCAACTGCCAGCCACAGCACACGGTCCTTCAAACAACCAAAACAAACAAACAGACTGACAAACACAAGCTCAGCACACAGCAAGTAACCCTCAAACACAAACAAACACACACTACAGACAGTCACTTACCCCAAAAGGTTGCTGTATTGCTCCTCCTTCACCTGGAGAACTCCCTTGCGAAACTCCCTGTTAGCAGCCCCTGTTCGCAAAGCTCCCTGGTCGCTTGTGCGCTGCTTTATAAAGCCCTGGCCTGTATGAATGCCCCGCCCACTGATTAAGGCTCAGCCACTTACCAGAGGCTTCTAGCTTTCAAACCTTCCTTTGAAGCTCACAGCTTCCAACTGCCAGCCACAGCACACGGTCCTTCAAACAACCAAAACAAACAAACAGACTGACAAACACAAGCTCAGCACACAGCAAGTAACCCTCAAACACAAACAAACACACACTACAGACAGTCACTTACCCCAAAAGGTTGCTGTATTGCTCCTCCTTCACCTGGAGAACTCCCTTGCGAAACTCCCTGTTAGCAGCCCCTGGTCGCTTGTGCGCTGCTTTATAAAGCCCTGGCCTGTATGAATGCCCCGCCCACTGATTAAGGCTCAGCCACTTACCAGAGGCTTCTAGCTTTCAAACCTTCCTTTGAAGCTCACAGCTTCCAACTGCCAGCCACAGCACACGGTCCTTCAAACAACCAAAACAAACAAACAGACTGACAAACACAAGCTCAGCACACAGCAAGTAACCCTCAAACACAAACAAACACACACTACAGACAGTCACTTACCCCAAAAGGTTGCTGTATTGCTCCTCCTTCACCTGGAGAACTCCCTTGCGAAACTCCCTGTTAGCAGCCCCTGTTCGCAAAGCTCCCTGGTCGCTTGTGCGCTGCTTTATAAAGCCCTGGCCTGTATGAATGCCCCGCCCACTGATTAAGGCTCAGCCACTTACCAGAGGCTTCTAGCTTTCAAACCTTCCTTTGAAGCTCACAGCTTCCAACTGCCAGCCACAGCACACGGTCCTTCAAACAACCAAAACAAACAAACAGACTGACAAACACAAGCTCAGCACACAGCAAGTAACCCTCAAACACAAACAAACACACACTACAGACAGTCACTTACCCCAAAAGGTTGCTGTATTGCTCCTCCTTCACCTGGAGAACTCCCTTGCGAAACTCCCTGTTAGCAGTCCCTGGTCGCTTGTGCGCTGCTTTATAAAGCCCTGGCCTGTATGAATGCCCCGCCCACTGATTAAGGCTCAGCCACTTACCAGAGGCTTCTAGCTTTCAAACCTTCCTTTGAAGCTCACAGCTTCCAACTGCCAGCCACAGCACACGGTCCTTCAAACAACCAAAACAAACAAACAGACTGACAAACACAAGCTCAGCACACAGCAAGTAACCCTCAAACACAAACAAACACACACTACAGACAGTCACTTACCCCAAAAGGTTGCTGTATTGCTCCTCCTTCACCTGGAGAACTCCCTTGCGAAACTCCCTGTTAGCAGCCCCTGGTCGCTTGTGCGCTGCTTTATAAAGCCCTGGCCTGTATGAATGCCCCGCCCACTGATTAAGGCTCAGCCACTTACCAGAGGCTTCTAGCTTTCAAACCTTCCTTTGAAGCTCACAGCTTCCAACTGCCAGCCACAGCACACGGTCCTTCAAACAACCAAAACAAACAAACAGACTGACAAACACAAGCTCAGCACACAGCAAGTAACCCTCAAACACAAACAAACACACACTACAGACAGTCACTTACCCCAAAAGGTTGCTGTATTGCTCCTCCTTCACCTGGAGAACTCCCTTGCGAAACTCCCTGTTAGCAGCCCCTGTTCGCAAAGCTCCCTGGTCGCTTGTGCGCTGCTTTATAAAGCCATTTTGTAGTCGTCCATTCCGGTTTTCCTTCCTGAGTGTAATACTTTGCACTTGTCTTTACTGAATTTTGCTTGTTGATTTCAGACCAATTCTCCAATTTGCAAAGGTCCTTTTGAATTCTAATCCTGTCCTTCAAAGTGCTTGCAACCCCTCCACGCTTGGTGTCCTCTGCAGATTTTATGAGCATACTCCGCTCTCCATTATCCAAGTCATTCATGAAAGTATCGAATAGTACCAGACCCAGGGCTGACCCCTGCAGGACTCCACTACCTATGTCCCTCCCGGTTTGACAGTGAACCATTGAATGCAGTGTTTCAACCAGTTGTACACCCAGCTTACATTTAATTTCATTTATATCATATTTCCCTAGTTTGCTTTTGAGAATGTCATCTGAGAGACTGTGCCAAAAGCCATACTAAAATCGAGATATATCACTTCTTCTACTTTCCCCTATCCACTAGGCCAGGTACCCTGTCAAAGGAAATTAGGTTGATTTAGCATCATTTGTTCTTGACAATATAACCTATTATTGTCTAGGTGCTTACAAATTGATTTGTTCCAGAATATACCCCAGTATCGAAGATAGGGTGATGGACTACTCTATAATTCCCTGGGTCCTTTTTGTTCCCCTTTTAAAGACAGGCACTCTGTTTGCCCTTCTCCAGTCGTCTGGGATCTCACAAGTGCTCCAGGAGTTCTAGAAGTTAATTGCAAATGGTTCCGAGTTCGCTTTAGCTAGTTCCTGAGGTACCCTAGGGTGAATTTCATCAGGCCCTGCTGACTTGAATACAGCTAGCTTATCTAAATATTCTTTAACCTGATCTTTTCCTATTTTGTCTTGTGTTCCTTCTCCATTGTTTTTAATATTCATTGTGTTAAGTATCTGGTGATAGTTTACCTTTTTAGTGAAGACTGACGCAAAATAGGCAATTAATACCTCGCCTTTCTTCACATCATCATTGGTTAGCTCTCTCTACCCATTAAGTAGAGAATTTACATTTTCCTTCACCTTTCTCTTGCTCCTAATGTATTTAAAGAACCTCTTCTTACTGCCCTTTATGTCCCTTGCTAGGTGTAATTCATTTTGTGCCTTAGCCTTTCTGATTTTGTCTCTCCTGCTTGTGCTATTCTTTTGTACTCTTCCAGAGCAATTTATCCGCATTTCTGGTTTTTGTAGGATTCCTCTTTTAGGGTCATTAAGGCACTCCTGATGGAGTCATAATGACCTTTTACTTTTTTTTTCTATCTTTCCTTCCCATTGGGATAGCCTGCAGTTGTGTCTTAAATATCGTCTCTTTGAGAAGCTGCTAGCTCTTCTCAACTCCTTTGTCCCCTTAGATTTCTGTTTTCCCCATGGGACCTTATCTACCAGTTGTCTGAGTTTGTCTGCTTTTTAAAAGTCCTTTGTGCTTATTCTGCTGCTCTCATTCCTTCCTTTCCTTAGAATCATGAAATCTGTCCTTCAAGTAGTGTCCCTGTGGGCACTCTGCTCCAGGTGCGCCGGTGCCTTTGATCAGAGATGTTTGGTAGCAACGTCCCCACACATTCATGCCCTGGGCGGAAAGTATAAAGGGCTGCGTGGATGAACAGCCATCGGTTTCTTTTCAGCCACCTTCAGTCTGACAGAGTCTGCTGGGTGCCTGTTCTCTTTAATGGTGATTTTAGCAGTTAGTATCTAGTTAGTTCTCGGTAGTGTTTTATAGTTCCTGGAACAGTTGTTCCCTTTTTTCTTTCCATTTTTTAAGGAAAGATTTTATATCTATAAAATACTTTTATTTTTGGTTATTTTGCTCAGGGATGCCAGAGATTTAAAAGGCGCCTCTCTCACTGCGAGGCTCTCCTGAGCAGTGACGGGCGTTCTTAATGCCTCTGCTGTTTGGGAGAGGCTCCTATTTCCCTGTAAGTGCAAGATCTGCACTTTTTTTCCAAGGGTACATCCTGAAAAAATAGGGAGCCCAAGTTTAAACTGATGATGGAGCAAGCCTTAAGACCAGCTTTGGATGCAGGGACAGAGGACCCCCCCAGTATAGCTAGCACTTATATATGTATATAGTGAAAACCAGTAAAAGTTTATTTAACAAAGTGCAGAGATTCAAGTGATCACAGTAGAAGTATTGGAAACAAATGCTGTATATAAAAGTAAATCATAATGTGCATTCTAGAACCTACACTTACGTCACTAGCTGCTTTTCTCTCTTACAGAGCAGTGGTCACCCAAAGTCCTTCCAGCGTTTTACACTCAGGCTTGGCTGGGCTCTTAAATAAGTCACACTGTCAGCTTGCCTCCTTGATAGAACAATCCACTGCCCTTATTTCTAAGCAGGACACCCCTGCTGGCTGTCTTTTTCCTGTACACTCCTTTCTGGTAGATTGTGAAATCTCTTAATCAGCATCTGGCTCAGTCTGCAAATCGGCCTACGTTGGCGGACATGATACACAATGGCCAGATAAGGAGATAAGCATCTGTTACCCCATGCCTGAAAGGAACCTGTCCGAAACATGCTAGGTCCTGGTTACCTGTCTTAAGAACATAATTTTCACTATAGACACGCAACTTCTTAAATATGATCCATCCATCCATTTCACAGTGATTGATGACCAGTGGGCTACTGGCTCTCTGCAGAGACCTCAGACCCCACCCTTTTGTGAATTTATATCCAACCCATGGAATCTCTGTAAAATTGTGACTCCTCTGTGCCCTCTGCTAGTTTGCACTACAAGGTTCTGGGGTCACATGCACTGCAGCAGAAGGCTGGGGATTGCCTGGGCTTCCCAGCATACCTCTGTTCTTTGGGTGAAGTGGAAAGATGTTGGTGCTGGAAGGAATTGCTGGAGCTGGAGTTGTATTGCAGAGGGCAGCAAGAGAGCAAGTGAAGTTCGATATGTGACCCAGTCTCTTGCAATTGAAGTCTGTAGGGGCTGCACTAGGGCCTAGCTCGCTGATGCATGGAGGGTTCCCAGCACTGGTGGTGGCGGTAGCTTTTGGCTTGTTGTTTTAAGTAAAAAGAAACACATTCAGACTGTTCTCATCCATGCCTGGCAGGGAGATGAACCGGAGACAGACATATGAACAAGCCAACAAGGTCTTTGATAAAGCCATGAAATTGGAGCAGGAGTTTGGAGAGTATTTTACAGGTAAGAGTCCTGGATGGGCAGGAGTGACCCCATCAGCACCACCTTGCTGTCAGAGTCATGGGACTCTGTCCCTCCGAAAACAAAAGAATCAAGAAATGGATATGAGTCTGTGAATGTGGCTCCATGGAGGGGCCCTTCAGCTATCCGGAGGTAACGGCAAACCTGCCCTCGAGACGCAGAGGGAGGCAGCCATACAGGATTTTCTGAATTGCTGAAGGCAGCAAGGAGAAAAGGGGCCAATAGAAAAGCAAGACTTACAAATGCTGCGGAAGGACTGCATAGGACCAGGGATTTTAGCACATGAGGGCAGGGAGCACTAGAGAGAGGAGGACCATTTAAAAGAGTTGAAGGATGAAATTAGTGACTTGATGGGTGAAGACTGAACTGCTTTTTACAGTCCGTCTTCAAGAAAAGCATGGGCACTTGGCTGCTTAGGAAGAGAAGGAGCATTTGCTGAAGGGCCAGTAAGGGAGTACTTGGCAACTTGTGCCTCCACAGATCAGCTGGCCAGCACAGCAGGTGTCCGCGCGCGTTAAGGAAAATAGTGGACACGCTGTACCACACAATTATTTCTGGAAAATAATGGGCAGCTTTGGAGGCACCAAGGCTGAAGGGGAGCAAACGTGTTACCAATTTGAAAGGAAAGGAGTGATCCCACCAGTTGCCATTTCATATGCCAGACTGCTACGCTAGGAACTTTCCCAGCCAAAACACCTGCCAGAGGAGGAGTTCAGGCTAGGATGGGCCAGTTACTGGCAAGTTAAAACCCTCCCCAGAATATTGTCCTTTCACAAAGGTGAGCAGGAGAAGCCCAAGGAATTCCCAGTGCTTTTTGGGTTGCTTTTTGATATGCTCATGCCAACAGCTGGGGGGGGGAAACAGGCGAGGCACACTGTCTTTATTTGCTACCAACAGACAGTTTCATGTGGAAAATAAGTTCAAATTGGCTCATTTGAGCTGAAAACGTGGGTAAAACCCATAAACAGGGTGCTGATAACTGGGAGCATCTCAAGGGGAGAGAGGGGCCTCTTTGGGAGCAGCGGAACTGGGGTGAGGCAGACCTTATGTAACATGTTTGTGATCATAGAGACAGGGTGAGCAGCACATGGGTGACGTTCCCAGGTGACACTAAATTGGGAGGAGGCTGGAAACATGGGCAGGAAATAATGGAATGGGATTCTGCTGGGCAGGGGAACCCAGGGGAGCAGGAATGGCAGTGTGAGCCCTGCAGCAATAAGGGAGAGCAGATTCGATTATCTTGCAATGTAAGATAGCTGCAAAAGAGCCACTGTGATTCTGGGCTGCATGTACAAAGGCCTCGTGTCATGGACATGGAGGGGGGATGGACTGCCTGTCTGTCGGGCTCTGGTGCGACGTGGGAGCCAGAAAGATTGACAAATTGTGAGGAGTCCAACAAAACGATCTGGGGGCTGGAGCAAATGAGTTCTGGGGGGAGAGAGGAAAAAGCCAAATCTGCCTGGTTTCATTAAGTGTTGGTTTTGTCCTATTGAGTTGGACTCAATCATCTACAGTTAAGTGAAGGCATGTTATCGGAGAAATAAAATGGGATTGCAAAAGGGAAAACACATGTGTGAACTTGAAACTTTTGGGCAGTGAGATGCGCTTGGCTGGGGAATCCTCTCCCAGGAAGCCCCAAGAACTTCTCCCCTTGGGAGCTGGAAGCTAAACTAGGTCCCTGGGCCTGCTGGAAGCTGTAATGAGCCAGTCTTTATGAAAGTGCCTGCAGCTCCTGCTCAAAGGTGGATGAAGTAATGAATACAGAGCTCCCAAAGGCTCTGTACCTAGTGTGTTTTAATGAAATTGTCTGAAAAGTTGATTCTCAGCCCCTTGTTGAGAGACTAGTTGGTACTTTGTACACATGAAAAGAGTATGCCAACATGAGATCAGCATGAGCTCTCCCTAGAATTAATCTGCTTGGAGGTACTCTGTATCCTTAACTCTCCATGTCCCAGTTTGCCTGTTGTTCACCTAGCGCAGATCCAGAACTACTTACAGGATTCGCTCAGGTCTGCTGGTAGCCGTGCCGCACCGTTCTCTCCCATCCCTTCTGGCTGCTTTGCCTCACTCGCTGGGCGAGGGACCTTTGCATGGCATGTGCAGGTGTGGTGCAGTGTTGCCTGATGTTGACTGACTGGCTTGTTCTTTCCCTTTTTAGCCATTGTACAAGGAGACTCTCTGGAAGAGATATACAACAAAATCAAACAGATCATCGAGGACCAGTCTGGGCACTACATCTGGGTCCCATCCCCTGAGAAACTCTGAAGACTTCCCCCATCAACTTCCTTGTGAGCAGATGTCTGAAATCCCTCCCTCACCTATGCCCCAAGGGGGTGGACATGAATACTTCTCCTGCCCCCTTTTTTAGATCGTCGCAAGATTGAGTTTTCTAGTCCTGTTTCTTTTTGTTGGGATGAATCAATCTCACTTATCACGTGACTGTCCCCACCATTCCTGCATGGACCTTCCCGCTGCTCCATTAAAGACAGATGAGATCCCATTCAAGTCGTTTTTTATTATTATTAAAATTTAACCCAAGAAGCAAGATGGGAGGAGGCGGCTGAGGACTTATGTAAAGAACGACTGAAACAACGGATTTTTTTTAAAATGAGCTAGGACTGGAGCTCCTGGGGGCATTTCTCCAAGCATGTGTCACTGCCTTGTAGCTCTGAACAGTGCAACAGAAAGCATTTTATTTATCTGTATATGTAATTTATATATAATATATAAAGATATTATATATATATTATATATATGTGGACTAGAAAACCTGAGGGACCTCCTAAAACGGTACTATATTGCAAGGATCTTTTAAATTGTTGTATCCCAGTCACTGGGCATGGGAGTCCCACTCTGGTCAAGAAGAGATTGAAATGGTACCAAGTGCTTCGGATGCTTCTCACATCTGGTCAGTTTTCTGAGAACCAAAGCCCAGCTCTTTGGGATAGAGCAGAGAAACTGGGATGCCGTGTGCGTGCAGAGAGGGCCGAGGGTCCAGACTAACATGTAGCAGCTGATCGGAGTGAAACTGGAAGACCCAGACTGAGCCGGAGGCTGCAGAGTGAGAGAGAACGTTATTAAATTGCACATTGTTTTACACACCACCTAATGTGTTTGCATGAGAGGTTTCCTTTTTGTTCTATTTTTTTAAGCAGATGTTAAACCAAAACCATGTTGTGTTGCTGTGTCAGCTTTTTTTATTAGAATTTTCTCATGTTAATAATGACCTGTGGGTATAAAATCCAGTTTTTTAACTTATTTTTTAAGATGGTTACATTGTAAATAGAATCCAGACCCAGGGTGTCAAAGGAAATAATCTACAGACCATATGGAATGAGCAAGCCAGCTGCTCTGTGCTGCTGCCGGAACACTTCAATGTGGATGCAGCAAATGCCATCCATCTGGTCTCCCTGGGGACAGACACTGGATTTGAATCTGGTGTGTGATAGGGTGAGGGAATTCCAGTCTTCCTCATGAAAGCACACGAATTCCCCTCTGCTGCTGGAAGAAGACCATAGCTGTGCCTGGAATGGAAGCTCACAACTTCCCAAATGAATAATGGAATTTAATACAGAGTTCAGAATTCCAGTAACCGTGAAAACGGCTGTTTCCCCTGCAAGGGGTGAGGACCTTTGCTGTGGAGCAGCTGTGCATGCCGTACAGCAGGGTCCCTTCCTGAGTCCCTGGGACTCAGCGCTTGGCAGATAGTGCTTGTTCACCTCTTCTGTTGAATATTTCTGCTATTGACCACTGTCTGCATAAAGCCTGTTCTGAAGTTTGGGATCCACTTTTAGAAAGTCTCAGGAGCTTTGCAGTCTGTTGGGGATGGAAATGCAGACAGAATTGTACCATCATGCTGTATAATCAAGAGATCTTGTGACCAGGTGAGTGGCATAAGACCACAGACAGGTAGTCTTCCTTGGCCTGAGGCTGCTGCTTTTGAGAAGCACAGGTGTGTGTGTTCGAATGTGGCTCTACCTCAGGAAAAGAGCTTCCAAAAGGATTTGTGGATTTTCCAATCTAGATTTTGTTTTTCAAGTACCCCTAATTCTAGTGCAAGAGCCCTCTCCTCTGCAGGGAAAAATGTAAAAACGTTCGCCATGCCCCATTCCTGTACACCAGAGCAAAGGTCGTCACCCTAAAAATGTGAGCAGGTATGTCTTCCTCCTTTCCAGGTGGTGACAGTTGGATGCTACAGAAGAAAACCAAGCTGTTGCTGACCTAACCTAATAGGATCAGACCACTGCTGTTTCCAGCTAGACAACAGCATGCTAACACTGTCCACTGCCTGAGGTGATAGCTGATTGTGTCAGTGTGTTTTGTGCAGTGGCCTCAGTTTTAAATATAAGTGAGAACTGCTGTAAGTTTGTAAAAATACATTTGGGTAAGTGGGAAGTGTCACCGGAGACCAAAAGGGATTTAGCAATCCTGTGAGACTCAAAGCAACGCTGCAAAGCTCATTGATGGAACCGCTACTGTTGAGAGGTGGAGCTAAAGGAGAGAGGACTGCTGTAGATTCCGGCCATGGACTGATGTCCAGTGTTCTAGCTACTGCCTGCTCGGTTGGTTCTGCTCTGGATGCCACAAGCCCCATTCTCAAGAGCTGGCTTAAGTGAAATAGGAGCAAGTTCCTAAGATGCTAGTCACAAGGTTACAGCTTCTTAACTTTTTTTCTAAGAGCCTGTCTCCCTCTCTTCTAGTCACACGGAGAAAAAGGCCAGTGTACTCCATGGTATAGGTGAAAGTATCCAGTCAGTCATGACACTAGTTGGTTACCAGTGTTTCTTCCAAGGAGACATATATTTTTAATAAACAGAGAGTTGCAATGAACTCTGACTCAGAAACCTTCTTGTAAAAACCTTTTATTGTGTAGTGGATCCCTGCCCTTTGGAGGTTGATCCTGGCACCTGAGTGGGGTCTAGTTGGGCTGTAGTGAACCGAAGGGTTACGTTCAACGTGCCAAAGCCTGGAAATGTTTAGGTTTCTAAGTGGGAGGGGATGACCCCTAAAAATCAATCCTGAAAAAGAGCAGTTATTGGGTTTAGATGAGTGACCATAGCAACAAGAAGGCCCCTCTGCAGCTTTACCAATGCCACTAGCTCTTTGAGGTGGGGTTGTGGTTGCAGGCCTTCCCTAATACTGTATCAGAATATATTCTGTGCCCTGCAAGCAATGTGGGGGACTAGCTGTACCACTTTTTTTTATCAATGGAAATTATGTGCCTTTATGAAACCCTGCTGCATCTGGTCCTGCCTGTACTGCAAAGGAGGGGACGTGGCTTGTTTTTCACTGATAGGAATATGAAGCTGGGGGAGGGTCGTACTAAAATTTAACTTAGTCAGACATGCTCTTTGTACAATATAGATGGGCAGAGGTTATAATGACACCGCTACATTGAAGTAAAACATTGGGGATGGAGTTGTCTTTACTAAATGTAGTTAAAACCTATTTTTGAAATTCCCAGTGTACTCATTCAGCATGTGAATGGGTTATCTGCTCTCGGGGGGAGAGGCTACTATTGTAATGGTGCATCACTGTACGAGCCCCGTAGCAGGCCCAGCCTCAGAATCCAAAAAAAAAATCAGCTCCCCCATCAAAGGGCTGGAAATCTGTTTCCAAGTAAAGCCTAATTTAAAAAAAAAAACTAGCTCATAAACCATTTTTAAAGAAGCGGTTTCCGGTCTGGTTATTTCTATTACAGACACTGTAGCAGTGTAAGTGAATAGCTGAGGATTGATAGAGTTGGAGTGACTGAAAGCTCTGACCCTGCAGTTTTCCTTTCAGAAGCTGGAGCTGCGGGAATAAAGTAGCTTTTGAAGAACTGGTAACAGAAAGCACGAAGTAGTTTACTGAGGACTCTCAGGTTATAGTCCACATATTTAATGTTTTGTTTAGTTAAGCATATTAGTGATTATCAGACTGAAAAGATCAATAGTCCCTCTACTCTGGTTTCTGACAGTGGTGTATATACCTGATCCTTCAGGCGTAAAAGCCTCAGAAAAGACAATTAATTAAATAGCATGACAGAGGAGAAGTTCCTTCCTCAATCAGGGCTGTTAGTGGTTGGCTCATGTCCTGAAGCAGGGGTAGTCACATAGCTTACAAACATACCCAAGCCTGCTGTAAATACAGATACCATATAAGTGTAGAAGCCTTTCTTGAATCGTACTGCATACTCCATCCCAAAAATACCGTGTGGCAGCAAGCTCCATACCTTAATTACTCTGGTGTAAAGGTCTTCCTGCCCAACCACGACATGAACAGAAGGGTAACAGGCCTGCCTCAAGTCCTCCAAGAGCTCGCTTAGCAGCTAGACCCAGTAAATGAATGGAAAGGTGGTTCCTTTCTCTGCCCCCACTCCAACTGACACTTATCACAGATGCTTCAGGGACAGGCTGGGGTACTCACCTGAAGCAGCTACAAAAGATTGTCTCAGAACAATTTACAGCTACACATGAATGTCCTGAAGTTGAGAGCCATCAGCCCAGCCTAGCTAGCATTTCTGCCTGTTCTGCAAAACTCCACAATGCAAATTCTGATTGACAGGGCTGACCTTCACTATGGAAACAAACAAGGAGGCACTCAAGCATTCCCTCTTTGCCAGGAAGCCATCAAGTTCTGGAAGTGGTGTCACCATCACAGGATAACGCTGCTGGCTCTACACATACCAGGGGTCAGCAATTACGGAGCAGATTTCTCAAGCAGACCTGCAGTGACCATTTGCAAATGGTTACTGAATGGGTCTGGCAAGCAGCTACTGTCTATCATGGGAGAGCGGGGGTGGGGGTAATTGTCCTTTAAACTTCTGCTCAAGCAGAGATGAGAGCTTAGTCTTGTTGCCAGATATGTATCCTTGAGACCACCCAAGGAGAAAACTATCTTCCTGCCTACCAATTGCCCAGATCCCTAAAAGAGTATACAAGATCAGGCAGTCATCCTGATAGTCCCTTGCTGGCCGAGACAATTTTGGCCATCAGACCTGCTACAGCTGTCCATGTGGCAACCTATCTCCCAACCAATCTAGATGTAATATCCCAGAACTAAGGTCAACTCCTGTCCCCAGACCCGCAGTCACTGCATCTGACTGCTTTGATGTTGGCTGATTGACCACTGCTAAAAGAGAGGCATTCAGAAAATTCTCATCCAAAGCAGGAAGTCCATCCACCAGGAAGATTTACCTTCCAAATGGAAAAGATTTTTCCACACAGGTGGTCCAAAAGAACATGGACCTAGTACAGGAATATACACTGACAATCCTTGATTATATGCTGCTACTAAAACAGGATCAATTCATATTTAACACTCTCAAGGTCAACCTAGCAGCAATAGCTGTGTGCCACACACTGGTACAGTCACAAGAGACATTCTCTCATCTAACAGTATTGAAATTCCTTTAAGATCCTCCTTCATTCTTGCCCTCAGGTTAGATAGGTTATGTCCTTCCATAGGGACACGGTAGTGGTCAGGCCACAGTCCAAGGTCATCCCTGAGATGGTCTGACCTCCACCTGAACCAGTCGCTCACCTTGTCAGTCTTCATGACGCACTCTTGCTACTGAGAGAGAAGCAGCTGCAGACTCTGGATGTCGGCAGGGCTTTGCTATAATACCTTGATTGGACCAAGCCTTTCTTGCTTTCTCCCTGTCTCTTTGTGGCTATTTCCAGTCATGCAGTCTTTTCACAGTGACTCTCCAACTTGATCTCACTGCATGTCCATCTGCTATTAGCTGACTGGTGAGCCTGTCCCGTAGGGCACAGGGTGTGTCGACCACCTGCTTCAGGAACAGTCCAACCTCTCAGGTTGGTAAAGCTGCAGCTTGGAGTAACTCACTGAATTTTGTTGAACATTGCCCTTGACATGGCTACCTGGGCAAATGCCCATTTGGCAGGGCAATACTCCAATTGTTGTTTGGTATGGCTAGAACGCCACTCCCACCATTCAGGGAGGAATGTTTGCCAGTCACCAACAGTGAGTTCCATGCTTCTTAGTGTAGGCACAATGTGCCTCAGGTGGCACATGACCAGATTCATCACCAAATTTGGTCTGCTGATTGGATCATTAGCTTCCTTGGCACAGGCCAGGTACTGATGGGGAGCACGAAATGAACACTGATCCATGCTCCCCAGCGTCACACTGACACATACTCAAAGGATGGTTCTTTATTTTAAGGTAACTGTGATTCTTCAAGATGTCAGTGCAGATCTGACGACCCACCCTCCATCATCGTTTTTCCAAGTTCACAACTATTACAGGCTTTGAACTGCAAGGGAACTGATGAGGTGTCAGCATCACTCTGCCCTTTCTGCCTTCAGAGGGGAGTATGAGGCAGCACAGGGCACATGTGCAGCCCCCCACCCCCCCCCCAACAACAACTACTGCTATTCAAAGAAATACTGTACAGATCTCACATACAAGGAGGGGATCCATACTGACTACACCATATCATGGAATCACAGGTACTTTAGGGTAAGTAATTCTTCTGTCTAAGTCTGCTACTTCAATTAAATTCTGACCAACTAGCATTGAAACAAAGTCTCTCACTGCTGACTTGAGCCATACTGAAAAGCATCTAGTGCAATATATATAATGCAAGTCAGTTTCTGTGAATGCTGCAATGGCATCTGCTTGTGTCAGTCTTCAGGAAATGAGCTAATTACCAGCTGTAGAACACCTCAGGAGGAGACCTAGATAAGGTTTCAGAGTAGCAGCCGTGTTAGTCTGTATCCGCAAAAAGAACAGGAGTACTTGTGGCACCTTAGAGACTAACAAATTTATTAGAGCATAAGCTTTCGTGGACTACAGCCCACTTCTTCGGATGCATATAGAATGGAACATATATTGAGGAGATATATATACACACACATACAGAGAGCATGAACAGGTGGGAGTTGTCTTACCAACTCTGAGAGACCAATTAAGTAAGAGAAAAAAACTTTTGAAGTGATAATCAAGCTAATACAGACAGTTTGATAAGAAGTGGAGATAAGAAGTGGGAGAATAAAGTATCTCCACTTCTTATCAAACTGTCTGTACTGGGCTATCTTGATTATCACTTCAAAAGTTTTTTTCTCTTACTTAATTGGCCTCTCAGAGTTGGTAAGACAACTCCCACCTGTTCATGGGGTGTGTGTGTGTGTGTGTGTGTGTGTGTGTGTGATAGCTCCTCAATATATGTTCCACTCTATATGCACCCGAAGAAGTGGGCTGTAGTCCACGAAAGCTTATGCTCTAATAAATTTGTTAGTCTCTAAGGTGCCCCAAGTACTCCTGGTTTTTTTTGTAGATAAGGGTTGGCTTCCAGCTGCTGGGTGGAGATGGGGCATCACACTGCAGACTGGTTATTAATCAGGCCCCCACAACCATTAGCTTGGCTTTATGCCACGATTTTTAAAACTAAATGTTGGCTTTTTAATTTGCCCTCTGGTGGTTGAGCCTTTAGGCTTCACATTTCTAAGCTTCTCTAAAATGCCACGCCCTCCTGGCAGTCAACTTTTTATTTTAAATGAAAGCAGTTCCTGGAGCCATGTGAATACCTGATTCTGCCCAGATTGTTGTAGAGAAAAGTGTGAAACTGTGAACCCTAAGCCTGAAAAAACAGAAGGCAAATAATCCAAAATTTATTTTGTTTGGCTTAAATGATTTTTTTGGGGGGAGAAGTGAGGGAAGGAGAAAGCTTGAGTAGGAACAGGCACCCTCTTGTGTCCGGCCTACAGAAATAATACGTTCACTATACAGAGTAACATTGCAGCCTGCTTTTTACAATCAGGAGCATCTCTGACCATGAGCTCTGCTAATGCAGCCCTTAACAATTGCAGGGGGTGCAGTGCTGCCTGGCCTCTGCCAATTGTGCACTAGTGTGGGAGTTAAGCACCAGCTGCTGATCTTGTGCACGTATAGCTGAATTATGTCATCTGCCAGCGTTGCACTGTGACACTGATTGTCAACTTTCCTTCCAAATAGCAGCAAAGCTGACACCTGCAGTAAAGCTGGAGTGATCTTCTCTAGGTGGTAGATGCACTACTATAGGTAAGTGCTCTAAAATCCACATGCTTTCTCAGATTACCTTGGGGGGAAAAAATCACTGTCCCTCCTGGGCATTTGGGGTAGAGTGAGTGGTCCAAATCTTGAGATCACTTGAGTGCCAATGCCTCTCTCATCGTTCAGCATGAGGTGTAGCAGTGTGCTGCAACTACTCCCTGCCCTTGTCAACCCAATGGTCCTTAACATAATGAAGAGCAGTTGCACTGCATGCAAATAAATGAGGCTACAATTCTGGACCACCCCCCCCTGAAATGCCCATTTACTTAATTGTTCTTCATGTCTGCTTACCATAGGGCAGCCCTCGCTGAAATATATTGTCAGTGTATCCCCGAAGGCACTCTCCTTCCCCACTCAGCTGTCCCTTAAGGTAATCACAACTCAAGCTGCTTTAAGTGAGCATGTAACTAATGTTTTAAGTTCTGTGTGAGACCTACTCAAACATTCTATTTGCTTTTTTGAAATGGCAGCTGCACACCAGTTTTACTGAGCTATAACGCTGCTTGTGAAACACAGGCTGCACCAAGTTGTTTAGGTCAGGTTGTATTAGTCCTATTAAATTTTAGCTGGTGGGGTGGTGTCTGCTCACCCCATCCATCCAGCTGTGGATGGAGGCTCCAGCCTGTGTACTGCTTTTGGGGAGGTTAAGGGTCAGCATTGACTAACTCAGGATGTTATATTTAGCAGCTTATAAACAGCAGCACTAGCCAGAGCTTTAGCATTTTGTGTGTGACAGCGTGAGCGAGCCACCTATTCTCTTTAGTATAGGGTTACCATACGTCCGGATTTTCCCGGACATGTCCGGCTTTTTGGGCTCCAAATCCCCATCCGGGGGGAAAGCCCAAAAAGCCGGACATGTCCGGGAAAATCGGGACATGCCGGCCGGCGGTGCGGGTGCTCGGGGATCGGGCCGGGGGCTCGGGCCGGGCCCGCGGTGCGGTGCCTGGCCGGGGGCTCCGGGGCTGGGCGCTTGGGGGCTCCGGCAGGGCCGGGTCGGGTCGGGGCCTCCGGCGGGGCCGGGTTGGGTCGGGGGGGCCGGGCCGGGGCCTCCGGCGGGGCCGGGGCCGGTCGGGCTGGGTCGGCCGGGCCGGGGCCTCCGGCGGGGCCAGGTCGGGTCGGCCGGGCCGGGGCCTCCGGCGGGGCCAGGTCGGGTCGGGTCGGCCGGGCCGGGGCCAGGTCGGGTCGGGTCGGGGCCTCCGGCGGGGCCGGGTCGGGTCGGCCGGGCCGGGGCCTCCGGCGGGGCCGGGTCGGGTCGGCCGGGCCGGGGCCTCCGGCGGGGCCGGGTCCGGTCGGGTCGGGTCGGCCGGGGCCTCCGGCGGGGCCGGGGCCGGTCGGGTCGGCAGGGCCGGGGGCTCCGGCGGGGGGATCGGGGGCGCCAGCCGGGCCGGGGACTCGGGGGCCAGGCCGGGCCGGGGGTGGTGGGCCGGGGCCGGCACCCCAGGGCCGGGGACAGCCTGGACCACGCCTCCTCCCCCCACACTCCCCCTTACCTGCTTCAGGCTTCCCGCGACTCAAATGTTCGCGGGAAGCAGGGGAGGGGGCGGAGACTTTGGGGAGGGGGCGGAGTTGGGGGCGGGGCTGGGGGCGGGGCCGGGCCCCCGTGGAGTGTCCTCCTTTGGGAGGCACAAAATATGGTAACCCTACTTTAGTATAACAAAGTGAGTGATAGTTGCAATCCTGGCCAGCAGTTCTAAATGCCTGTCCATACCAAAATGGACTGAAAACTAAACAACCCAGTAAATATTTATGTAGGAAGACAACTCTGGCAGCCACAAGATGCATATAGTGCTAGAACACTTTTATTGTTCACATGGCTACTTCCTACATTTAAACTAGCCTGGCTGTACAACAGCAGCCCCATCTCATAAAGTTATGACTCAGCTTCTTACCGTTAAATAGCTCTATAGCATGAATACAAGTCCCTGAAGGAAAACAGTTACATCTCCAGTAAAAACTTCCTTAAAAGTACATAGCTTTCAAATGGCCAAGAGGAGCAGGCCCTGGCTGCTGGTCCCAGCAGTCGCTGAAGAGCTAGCAGTCTCTTCTATCCAGCTGAATGTTTACAGGGGGTGCCATCATGCTGGCTTGCTGCACTGAGTGTTATTCTTCATTTGGAAGGAACCCCTTTGCTCTGTCCAACTTATCCAGCACCTCGCTGTAAAGACCAATCATCTGGGGGAATAGAACCACCAACAGTCCTCTGAGTAGATAAAGAAAAACAAAGCTCCGCCATTCGATTAGAGGGGAAGGGGCAGGGGTCAGAGCATGTTCCTACAACCTGAGCTACACACTGGTCTACACACAGTTGGGTTTTTTAAACCAATGTAACTATATCTGTTTAGAAAGTGATTAGTTAAATCAGTGCAGCCCATCCCTCTTAATGTGCATGCATTTATACCAATGGAAAGGTGCTTATAGCAGTATAACTTTCAACTAGGGCTGTCAAGTGATTAAAAAAATTAATCATGGTGTTAAACAAAAATAGAATACCATTTATTTCAATATTCTGGATGTTTTCTACATTTTCAAATATATTGATTTCAATTACAACATAGAATACAAAATGTGCACTGCTCACTTTATTTTTGATTACAAATATTTGCATTATAAAAAACTAAAAAATAGTATGTTTGAATTCCCCCATTACAAGTACTGTAATGCAATCTGTTACTCATGAAAGTTGAACTTACAAATGTAGAATTATGTACAAAAAATAACTGCATTCAAAAATAAAACAATGTAAAACTTCAGCTCCTACACGTCCACTCAGTCCTATTTCTTGTTCAACCAATTGCTCAGATAAACAAGTTTGTTTACATTTGCAGGAGATAATGCTGCCCACTTCTTGTTTACAATGTCACCTGAAAGTGAGAACAGGCATTCGCATGGCACTGTTGTAACCGGCATCGCAAGATATTTACGTGCCAGAGGTGCAACAGATTCAGATGTCCTTTCATGCTTCAACCACCATTCCAGAAGACATGCGTCCATGTGATGACGGATTCTGCTCGATAACTATTCAAAACAGTGTGGACCAATGCATGTTCATTTTCATAATCTGAGTCAGATGCCACCAGCAGAAGGCTGATTTTCTTTTTTGGTGGTTCAGGTTCTGTAGTTTCCACATCGGAGTGTTGCTCTTTTAAGACATCTGAAAGCATGCTCCACACCTTGTCCCTCTCTCAGATTTTGGAAGGCACTTCAGATTCTTAAACCTTGGGTCGAGTGCTGTATCAATCCTTAGAAATCTCACAATAGTGTCTTCTTTGCATTTTGTCAAATCCACAGTGAAAGTATTCTTAAAATGAACGTGCTGGATCATCATCTGAGACTGCTATAACATGAAATATATGGCAGAATGCAGGTAAAACAGAGCAGGAGGCATACAATTTTCCCCCCAGTCACAAATTTAATTAACACATTTTTTTAACGATCATGGTCAGCATGGAAGCATGTCCCCTGGAATGGTGGCCAAAGCATGAAGGGGCATACGAATGTTTAGCATATCTGGCACGTAAATACCTTGCAATGCCGGCTACAAAAATGCCATGTGAATGCCTGTTCTCACTTTCAGGTGACATTATCGCCTGTAACTGTAAACAAATTTGTTTGTCTTAGCGCTTGGCTGAACAAGAAGTAGTGGACTGAGTGGACTTGTAGGCTCTAAAGTTTTACACTGTTTTGTTTTTGAGAGCAGTTATGTAACAACAACAAAATCTACGTTTGTAAGTTGCACTTTCACAATAATGAGACTGCACTACAGTACTTGTATGAGGTAAATGAGAAGTACTATTTCTTTTATCATTTTTACATTGCAAATATTTGTAATAATAAATTAATATAAAGTGAGCACAGTCAGTATATTTGAAAATGTAGAAAAACATCCAAAAATATTTAATAAATATCAATTGGGATTCTCTGTTTAACAGTGTGATTAAAATTATGATTAATTGTGGTTAATTTTTTTAATCGCAATTAATTTTGTTGAGTTAATCGCCTGATTTAACTGATTAACTGACAGCCCTATTTACAACTGCAGCCACACTAGGGATTGTGTTTCAAAAACTGATAAATTAAATGGGCACAAAAACTACTGACCAGCCCGCAACCAATCAGTGTTAAACTGGAGCCAGTGTAGGGGTGTGTGTAAGATAATGCACGATGACTGCACACATCATCCAGTCTATAAATTGCTGCAGTAGGGATGGGCAGGCTTAAGGGCAATGGAGCCAAAAGTAATAGAGCAACAGAAAGCATGATTTGATGTGGCAAAGGGCTAAGAAAAGCTATACAGCTCTCTGCAGAGGGCTGATCATTGAAGTGTCCTGCACAGCAGAATCCTGCCTGCTCTACATCCAGAAGTTGCACTGGTTTCACTCAAGATGAGATGTTGCAGCAATTTAGTTGCATCACTTAATGCCAGGCTTACAGCAGTTCAGTTTGATTTAAACCTGGCTTAGAGCAACAATGTAAAAGCATCTACAGACATCAGCCTGATTTAATTAAATCAGTGCACCGTCCCACTGTTAGTGACACTGGTGCTACTTGTGTGTATAGAAAAACCCTGGTTTCTTTTTAATTCATTAAAGCACCTGCCTTTTTGCAGAATGTCCTCTCTGCCTGTCTACTTCCATTGTTAGTTGTATTGCTTCCAATGTTTCATTGCTTGTAGCTGCATGAGTGTGATGGGTTAGATGACCGTTTCCCAGTACTGTGGTAAGAGGCTCAGTTAAGTGATCAGCAATCTTATTAAAAAAGAGAGGTAACTGCTTGGGGATGCAGTGATTGGGGAAGAGACCTGTTCCCCTGTGTCTCTTTCAGTTTTCATAGTAATAGAATATAAGGCCAGAAAAGACCATTGTAATCATCCAATCTGAGCTCCTGTACAACACCTGTCAGAGAACTTTACCCAGGTTTTTCTCCTCTACCTCTCATGTTCAAACTTTTATTCTTTTCCCTAACAGTTTCTGCCCTGATCCTAAGACTCCTGCAGCCCCTCATACTGAATGCAACGCCCCACCCTGGCAGCACATAAGCTTTGCCTCAGTGAGGGTCACACTGGTAGCTTGTCCAAAGCTGTGCCTAAAATGGAACAGAGGGCAGCTGGCCTCATCATGGATAGAGTGGTGCAGCCTGCAGCAATAACTAGTGTCTCCATCTTTATCTAAGCAGCCAGCCACACTGCATGCTGGGATCTGAACTTTTCATGCCTCCAACATGTCTATGAAATATGTCCCACTGTAGAATGCTGTGGCAGCATATAGTGCACAGGCTGCAATTTGGCCACCCTACACAAGGAGAAGCCAGCATAGAGCCAAAGGTTTGCCCACAGCCACAGCTGAGCTGAAAACTACCTCCACTCAGTTGCTTGCACAAGCTCACTAGTATCAGGACTATAAATTCCTTTCTGCCTGTGTGCCACATCCATTATGTTCTCTCTTCCCCATGGGTTTAGACAGTCGTAGCAGCAGCTCTGGAACACAATTTCAGGCTTAGACCCATAATAGCGCATGTTGCTTAAGCATCTAGT
The DNA here is from genome assembly GCF_027887155.1 of Malaclemys terrapin pileata. Classification (NCBI taxonomy): domain Eukaryota; kingdom Metazoa; phylum Chordata; order Testudines; family Emydidae; genus Malaclemys; species Malaclemys terrapin. The sequence continues at coordinate 1,011,518 of NC_071513.1, read as the reverse complement.
GACTTCTTCGGTCTTGTCCATTTCCCTGTGGAGCAGTTTCTTCCATGCTTTCCCCTCCACCACTCACAGTTTTTGCCCCCCTGCCTTCTGCTCACACTCACCTGGCTTTCATAGCTGCTCTTCAGGGATCTCAGGTGATTCAGAAAGCGCATACCCAGCCCACACCAGTGCTCAGCCTCCTTGTATTTACCGACACTGTACTGAAATATTCCTGTATTCCAGGCTCTGGTCATCAGCCAAAGGGTCTCCACCTCTGGGTAATCATCCTACAGTAGCCAGCAAGGCAAAGCAACAATGCAAAGATTAGGCTTTTCACTCCTAAAGATACCTGGTCTAGAGTGCATTAGAGTTTATTCTTAGAACAGAGAAACAGAAGAAAGTTCTTCACCCTGGGCATGCAAAAGCCAGAATTCCCTATGGTCTTTCCGATAATTCACCACTCACCTGCACCACTTCCGAACTGCTTACTGCCAACGTGGGTGAGGAATGCGGCACTCTTGTCTATTATTAGGACAGAACATTCAATCCTATGGTACTGGGAATGACCCCATGGTGGCTGCACGTGGCAGGAGAACTTGCATATGATCTATGGGAATGACCCCATGGTGGCTGCACGTGGCAGGAGAACTTGCATATGATCTATCTGCAGATTGGCTGAAACATTTTCAACATGCACTGAATGGTGGGAACTGATTGTTGTGCAGACCTGGAATGACCTGCAGTGGTTCCAGAATTTCAGGATGTCAAAGACCACATCCCTGGAGTTGTGTATCCAAGCTAGCTCCTGTTCTGCAGCACAGGAACACCAGGATGAGAGCTGTCCTTAGTGGCAATCACCATGTGTAAGCTTGAAAACCCAGATCGCTACCAGTTAACGGGAAACCAATACAGTGTGTGTGTGGGGGGGGGGAAGAAATCAACAAATTCATCTTCCTCCTCCTTCCTGAGCCTCCTCCCTGATGCTGAATAAGGAACATATTGTTTAGAAGCTCATGGATGAAAATAAGCTAAGGCCAAATCTTGCTTTGGCTCTTGGGTACCAGCTGTTTCGACTGTCTGGTTTATACTTCAGGCCTGCCAAGAAGGCACACACAACCAGGGGGGACTAACAAGGCCTGAATAGAAGGAAGATTTCACTCTCCAGTAGGCCAGTCCCCATGGAGACAAGGGCCTGAAAACTAAGTGCAGTATAGCAAGTACTGACAGCAGGGAAAACCATTTCCAGGTCATTTGAAAAACAGGAATTTAATAAACCCACAAATAAATTTAACAAACAGTTGATTCATCAATGCCAACATTACAAGCCAAATTTCACCCAGCCTCACACTGAGGACTGGAGAAGGGCAAACAGTACTTCTTTCTTTAAAAGGGGGAGCAAAGGGAACCCAGGAAATTTATAAACTAGGCAGCCTAACTCTGATACCTGGAAGGATACTGGAACAATTATTAAGCATTCAGTTTGTAAGCACCTAGAGGATGATACAGTTATAAGGAAAAGCCAGCATGGATTTGTCAAGAAAAAAATCATGCCGAACCAACCTAATTTCCTTCTTTCACGGAGTACCTGGCCTAGTGGAAAGAGGAATGCAGTAGATGTGATATATGTTCTGACTAATTTGAATAAATTCAAATCAGAAGGGTCAAATGCTATTCACCCAAGGGTACTGAAGGAATTATCTGACAAAAATCTATTCATCTATACAAACTAGGAAAATGTGGTCTAGATAAAATTATTAGAAGGTGGGGGCACAACTGTTGGAAAGAATGTACTAAAAGACTAGTCATGAGTGGTTCGCTATCAAACTGGGAGGGCGTATCTACTGGGGTCCATCCTGGGTCTGACACTTTTCAATATTTTCATAGGTGGCTTGGATAATGGAGTGGCGAGTAAGCTTCTAAAACTTGTGGGTGACACCAAGCTTGGAAAGGTTGCAAGCACTTTGGAGGACAAGCTTGGAATTCAGAAGGGACTTTACAAATTGGAGAATTGGTCTGAACTCAGCAAGATGAAATTCAATAAAGACAAGAGCAAAGTACTACACTTAGGCTTGGTCTACACTAAACCCCCAAATCGAACTAAGGTACGCAACTTCAGCTACGTGAATAACGTAGCTGAAGTCGACATACCTTAGTTCGAACTTACCGCCGTCCAGACGCGGCAGGCAGGCTCCCCCGTCGACTCCGCGTACTCCTCGCGGCGAGCAGGATTACCGGAGTCGACGGGGAGCACTTCTGAGTTCGATTTATCGCGTCCAGACTAGACGCGATAAATCGAACCCAGAAGTTCGATTGCCTGCCGCCGAACCAGCGCGGTAAGTATAGACAAGCCCTTAGTAAGGAAAAAATAAAATGGCACAACTACAAAATAGGGAATAAATGGCTAGGTGGTAGTACTGCTGAAAAGAATTTGGAAGTTATAGTGGATCGCTCATTGAATACGAGTCAGCAATGTGATACAACTGTGAAAAACAGCTAATATCATTCTGTGTATATTTAACTGGACTGTCATTTGCAAGACACAGGCGGTAACTGTCCTGCTCTGCTCAGCACTGGTGAGGCCTCAGCTGGAGTACTGCATCCAGTTCTGGGCACCATACTAAGAAAGTTGTGGATAAACTGGAGAGAGTTCAGAGGATAGCAACAAAAATGATAAAAGGTTTAGAAAACCTGACTGTGAAGGAAGGCTAAAAAATTGGGCTTGTTTAGAAAAGACGACTAAAGGGGATCCGGATAAGTCTTCAAATATATTAAAGCTGTTATAAAGAGAACAGTGATCAATTCTCCATGGCCACTGAAGGTAGGTTAAGAAGTAATGGATTTAAACTGCAGCAAGGGAGACAGGAAAAACTTTCCAACTATAAGGATAGTTAAGCATGGGAATAGGCTTCCAAGGGAGGTTGCGGAATCCCCATCATTTGAGATTTTTAAGAAAAAGCTGGACCGATAGCTGTCAGAGATGGTCTAGGTTTACTTGATCCTGCCTCAGCACAGGGGCCTAGACTAGATGACCTCTTGAGGTCCTTCAGTCCCTACATTTCTATGATTCTAAAATCTGGAATGTCAAGTTGTATTTGCAGACAGGGTTTTTTTTAAGAATGGTGGGCTATATACTCCGTCTTCAGGCAATTTCTAAACCCAGGACTAAAAATAAGCCCTAAAATGTCTCAGAAAACCCTCCACAAAAGCCAGGACACACTCAGTTAAGTCATAAGGATCCAGGAGATATTCAGTTTGAGGTGCCCTCACTATATCCCTCGGGGAAGGGGCTTGTCCCATGTGAGCAGGGGCGCCATTTCAGACTGGGGGTGTGTGTGACTAACCATGATTCCGGGGGCTACTTAGGTACTTGAAAATTCTAGTTTTTTGGCAGATAACTTAGCAATTAGTTGACAGAATTACTGTAGCTAATTCCTATATAAAAGAAAGAAAATCAAATAGACCTACTCAGCTCTAATACTAACATGTTTTGACATCTTGTGGCAAGTCACTTAAAGACACAGGTTAGGTTTAAAATTTTAATATATATTCTTACTTGGTTACTAACTCTGCAGAGAGAGATAGCGACCCCATCAGGACTCCTGGGTTCTATCTCAGCTCTGGGAGGGGTGTGAGGTCTAAGGGGTTGCAGCGGGAGGCAGATACACCAGGGTTCAATATAAGAATATGAGAATGGCCATACAGGCTAAGACCAATGGTCCATCTAGCCCCGTATCCGGTCTTCCAACAGTGGCCAATATCAGGTGCTTCAGAGGGAATGAACAGAACAGGTAATCATCAAGTGATCCATCCCATCACCCATTCCCAGTTTCTGGCAAACAGAGGCTAGGGACACACAGAACATGGTATTGGATCCCTGCGCATCCTGACTAATAGCCATTGATGGACCGGTCCTCCATGAACTTATCTAGTTCTTATTGGAACCGGGTATATTTTGGCCTTCATCATTTCTCCAGGCAACAAGTTCCATAGATTGACTGTGAAGAAATACTCTTTTGTTTGTTTTAAATCTCCTGCCTATTAATTTCATTGGGTGACCCCTAATGCTTGTGTTATGTGAAGGAGTAAATAACATTTCCTTATTCAATTTTTCCTCACCATTCATGATTTTATAGACCTCTATCATATCCCCCCTTAGTCATTTCTTTTCCAAGCTGAAAAGTCCCACTCTTTTTCATCTCTCCTCATACAGAAGGTGTTCCATACCCCTAATCATTTCTGTTGCCCTTCTCTGTACCTTTTCCAAATCCAATCCATCTTTTTTGAGCTCAGGTGACCAAATCTGCATCCAGTATTCAATATGTGGGTGTACCATGGATTTACATAGAGGCAATATGATATTTTCTGTCTTATTAGCTATCCCTTTCCTACTGATTCCGAATATGCTGTTTGATTGCCACTGCACGTTGCGTGGATGTTTTCAGAGAACTCTCCACACTGACTCCAAGATCTCTGTCTTGAGTGGTAACAGCTAATTTAGACTCTGGTGTTTTGTATGTAGAGTTGGGATTATATTTTGCCATGGGCATTACTTCGCATTTATCAACATTGAATTTCATCTGCCATTGTGTTGCCCAGTCATCCAGTTTTGTGAGATCCCTTTGTAACTCTTCACAGTCAGCTTTGGACTTAACTATCTTGAGTAATTTTCAACAGAGGGTCCTGTGGCACCTTTGAGACTAACAGAAGTATTGGGAGCATAAGCTTTCGGGGTAAGAACCTCACTTCTTCACATGCAAGAGGGAGGAAACAAAGGGTAGGAATGAATAAATGGTGAGCATGGAAAAAAGTAAGTAGTGGTGTCCCCCAAGGGTCTATACTGGACCAGTGCTGATCAACATATTTATAAATGATCTGGAAAAGGGGGTAAACAGTGAGGTGGCATCTGAAGAAGTGAGGTTCTTACCCACGAAAGCTTATGCTCCCAATACTTCTGTTAGTCTTAAAGGTGCCACAGGACCCTCTGTTGCTTTTTACAGATTCAGACTAACACGGCTACCCCTCTGATACTTGAGTAATTTTGTATCATCTGCAAATTTTGCCACCTCAGTTTACCCCCTTTTCGAGATCATTTATAAATATGTTGATCAGCACTGGTCCAGTATAGACCCTTGGGGGACACCACTACTTACTTTTTTCCATTCTCACCATTTATTCATTCCTACCCTTTGTTTCCTCTTTTAATTTGAGTGCCTGGCAATACTTTCAGGATCATCTAAGGATCCTTAATTTAATTTAAGGACAAGCCTTTTGTTATCTTAATCAGCCTGCCTCTGTTTATAAGCAAACTCCCTGCCCTAGGAGTGGAAGCTGGGAGCAGCACAGAACTCATCCCATATCACACTCAAGCTGTGTCACAGTGAAGAGCTCCCTCTGGGGCTAGGGAATACACGGCAAGTGCAGACCTCAGGTACTAAACTCAGCAGAGGCTAGAGCCACCCTCCCCAGCCTCCTTAAATGACGCCCCTGCATGTGAGAGCCTAAATATTTGAAGATTTGTTTGCTGATTGCGCTCATTGTGGTGAGGACTTTTTAAGCTTACTCAGGATCATTTCCAATCTTTTGTTTTTCTGTTCAACTTACTGTGGTGCTTACAATGCTCAGAGCATCTTCAAAGTAGCCCCACACCTCCTCCAGTACACAAGCATCTGTGTCTATCACTCCAGTTGGCAGAGAAAGGTGAACCAAGCTGTGCAGACATTTGCTGGGAATCAAAACAGCAACAGAGAGGAAAACTTGTTAAATACCATATGGAATATGCATCTTTGATTACTCAGCAAAGCAACCATGCATGGAACAAATTAGCTGAGTTTTAACAGCAGCACCACTCCGGCGTGTGTCTCCATTTGTTGTCTGCACTTCACTGCTTTGTACCCTACCCGTTTCTGAAAGCAGGACATCCTTGCCCTGGGCCTGAGGTCATTCCTGCAGTCTATAGATGGGAGGCAGCAGCTATTGTATTTTAGGAGTTGCCCAACTGAAAAGAAGGGGAGAGCAGCTATTCTATCCCAATCCCACTAAGGGAGCTAACTGCAGGGCCGTGCTTGTCTTGCTGTCCTTTGAAATCAAGAAAAACAACAGCAAATGCGTGCACCTTGAAATGGTTCTCCCTGCTCATTAAGGGAAAAGGCAGCTCCTTCATGATAACTCAGCCTGGACTTTAGGAGAGGGAGTCACAGAGCATTGTCATGGCAGTTCAGGTGCAGGGGGAGCAGAAGAGGGGATTCCATTACAGGGAATGGAATCTGAGGCCAAAGGATGTCAGGTAGTATTTCAGATTCCGTATACAGCAGGTACCCTGGGGAGCTAGCTACTCAGCAGCACTATATCATATATTTGGCATAGTATCTTACAGTTAACTCCCCCCAGTCCCTGTGGCTTTCCCCACAGTTCTCTTCACTTAATTTCTTTTGAGACGACTACATCGCACCCAACCAGCTACAGTATGCCCTTTGGAGCACATCACAGGTTAAGCCAAAGCTGCTTACTGGCGCCTATTTGTAGCCAAGCATCTTCATTGGCCTAGTTACCACTGGGAATATAAATTGTGTTAGAAAGCATGTTAAGTAAACAGGTTTTAATTAACACTGTTGTTAAAACATTAGCGTAACAAAGATAATCGTGTTGAAAAAAGTGTTAACTAGCCAGGGGTAAGGCTACGTTTTAGTCATGGGTATTTTTAGTAAAAATCATGGACAGGTCACGGGCAGTAAACAAAAATTCACAGCCCTTGACCTGTCCATGACTTGTACTATATACCCCTGACTAAATCTTGGGGGGGGGGGGAGGGGTGGGCGGCAGCCCCGGGGCATCGTGAGTGCATGGGGCGGGGCAGCCTGGGGGTGCCGGGGTGCTTGGGAGGGGGTGCCCGGGAGGGGGTGCTACGGGTTCTTCGGCGGGGGGGGGGAGCAGCCAGGACCCCTACTGGTGCTGGGAGGGGAGGGGGTTGGCGGGGCTGGCAGGCTCCCTACCCAGCTCCTTGCAGCTTCCCGGAAGCGGGATCTGTCCCTCCCTCAGGACCTAGCTCCCCGTACTGCCCCCCCACCCCAAGCGCCGGCTCCACAGCGCCCAGTGGCTGGGTACCGCAGCCAATGGGAGCTACGGGAATGGTGCCCGCGGGCGGAGGCAGTGTGCAGAGCTAGGAACTGAGGGTGGGACATGTTGCCACTTCTGGGGAGCCCCCTCCCCCAAGGAAAGCGCCACACCAGAGCCCCCTCCCACACCCAAACTCCTGGTGCTGCTGGGGGTGGGGCAGTGGCCCAAGACTGCCCCAGTAGCAGCCTGTGCAGCTGGCCCAGGGGCTGCCCAAGCTGCTCAGGCGGCCCCCGGACCAGCCACACAGGCCACTGCAGAAGTCACGGAGTTCCCGGAAAGTCTCAGAATCCATGACTTCTGTGACCACCATGACAAACTTGCAGCCTTAGTCATGGGTAATCCTAAAGTGACTAGTGTTGCCCATTTGTAGTAGCAGATATTGGAGCCTTGCAGCAGGTTAGTTTCCCACTTGAAGGGAATTTGGTGACATGGAGTCAGGGTATTTTCTGTGTAATTTACTAACTTACTAAATGTTCACAAGTCCTGTTTATCTTGAGCAGAGGCAACCAAAATTGCAGCAACCTCAGCTACTACTGCCCTGTCACCAAGCAGCAGCTCCCTATTTTGCACTAATTTACTTAGCACACTCTGTTCTCGCCTAAGCCAGAGTCTTTTATCTGGGACACCCTTAGCTCAAAGCTGCTTGTCCTGGACTGCATGATCTAGCAAGAGGGGCCTTAGCATGAACCCTCTTGTTGTTCTTCTGCAACACAAAGGAAGCACAGACAGGTTTGGATGGAACCAGCTCCTTGCCAGTTTCCTTCTTGGAGGCCCTAGGGTTAATTACAACCAGCTACCACATTTTTAAACATGATGACCTTTGTCTACACTAGTGGCTAAGTGATGTATAACAGCATATTAAAAGATATTAGTTAAACAAAACCAACAGAAGATTTCCTCCTTACATACTGTATGTATGCAGCACAAGTACACAAACCTACTCCATTACCATTACCAGCACTAATGAGTTCACCCTTGAAGAGATCAGAGAGGAAACAGAGTCCCTGTGCCCAGAAGCTCACATTATGTTCTGGAAAAAGGGTATCTATTAAGGTCTTGTCTATATTATAGAGTTTTGTCAACAAAAGTCAGCTTTCAGCAACAGAACAGTGGAGGTATACACACTATAATGCTCCTTCTGCCGACAAAACTCTCCTGCTTTGCAGAAAAAATAAAACCACCTCAACAAGAGGCGTAGAGCTTTTGGCAACAAAATATCAACAGTGTCAGTGTAGACACTGCATTTGTTTATGTCACTGTAAACGGCCTCCAGGAGGTGTCCCACAATGCCCATCCTGACTGCTCTAGTCAGCAGTTTGAACTCTGCTGCCCTGCACCTGGGAATTTCTGAAATTCCACTTCCTGTTTGCTCAGCATGGAGAGCTCACATCACATCTTCCCAGCTGATTACAGCGTCTCCAGGCAGCAAACACTCTCCTGCTTGGAGTACCTGTGTTGTTGGATCTGCTGGCTCTGTGGGGAGGAGGCTGTGAAGTCCCAGCTATGCTCCAGCTGTAGAAACTTCGATATCTATGGTCAGATTTCTTGTGGCATGTTGGATAAGGGCTACGAATGGGACACGCATCAGTGCCGTGTGAGGATAAAGGAGCTGACGCAGGCACACCAGAAGGCAAGGGAGTCAAACTGTTGCTCTGGTGCTGCCTGAAGACTTGCCGCTCCTAGACAGCAATCCCACCTCCACAAACCGTATGGATACTTTGGCGAGGTTGAGGACCTGAGGACGAAGTCATGGACAAAGTGGTCAAGTTGGAGGATGATGTGGAGCACACAGCAGGACCTCTTTTCCACTCCAGAGGGGTCAAGCCAGTCACAGCAGTCCATCTCTGATGCGCATGAAGCAGGAGAGGGGAGCTCTGGTAAGTGACCCTTTTGAGTTGATGCTGTTCGGTTATATGAGGTAGAGCGGTCCTTTGCTTTGTTATATTCTAGAAGTGGGTGAAGGGATAGAAATGTACAAGACTAGCTGTGTTTGCATGTGATTCACATCCCCCTGTGCAGCTAAGCAATGCAGCAGAACAGTGTGTTAATGCACACCGAGATTTCATGGGAATCCTCTAGAGAGATCTCTAGGAAACTTTCCTGGATGTCCTCGCCCATCCTCAGCCAAAGATTCCTTAGCAGAGCTGCTTTGTTCCTCCTGCCGTTTTAGGAAACTCTCCCATGCCAATCGGCAATCACTCGTGCAGGGACCAACACGGCACACAGACGAGCAGCATAGAGACTCAGTCTGAAGCTGCATACAAGCAGGAGATGCACTCTTGCATACCCTCAGGAGTGAAATATGGCTTCAGACCCCCGCCTATGGAAAATAGTGGCAAAATTTACAATATTGTCCTTAGTTGCCTCCTAGATCCTTTGTCCCATCTTAAGCACTCCCCTAGGCCGAACTCACCATGTTTAGGGCATTTGCTGAGATGTGTGCTTTCCAAGGGATAGCGAGAAACTGATTCATATTTCAAAAGAGGTGCATTTTACTATAATGATTTGATGCTATGCATGCACTAAACAATCACGCTTCTGTTTATTGTGCTTCTACATATGTGGCCTTCAGAGGAACCCCGTACATACCAGCAGAGTGCCTCTACCCGATAAGTATCAGAGAGGTAGCCATATTAGTCTGTATCCACAAAAATAACGAGGAGTCCGATGGCACCTTAAAGACTAACAAATTTATTTGTGCATAAGCTTTCGTGGGTAAAAAACCACCTCTTCAGCTGCATCTGAAGAAGTGTTTTTTTACCCACAAAAGCTTATGCCCAAATAAAACTGTTAGTCTTTAAGGTGCCATACTCCTCATTGTCTACCAGATAAGGAAGCGAGCAAGGAGGACATGTTTCGAGAGATGCTCCAATCCTCAAAGGCCAAAAACCAAGAACGCAGGATGTGGAAAGAGAGTTTAAAAGAAAATTATAAAACAGATAGGACAGCAAGGAGATCCAGAAGTGAATTTTAATGGGCCAGGATCAGATGATAAAAGTGATGGAGGAGCAGAGATGTTAAAAGTCCCTAATCATGCTGCCTGCAGAATTAATCCGTGCTTGTCCCCGCCACCTCCCACCGCCAATACAGAACTGCTTTCCATGCCATCCCCAAACTCCTCCCACACATTCCTTGCAACTTTCCAGCCCGACTCGGTATCCCATTCACTCCACCCCTTCGGACAGCTTCCAAAATGATAGCTGGACTTACACACAGCAATAAGAGCCTACACTGCCCATCACTGTTATCTCCCTTTCCACCAACCCTTTTGTGTGTGTTGTTAATTGGTATTTAATAAAAACATACTCTCTGAAAGATAACAAATCTTTATTTGTCTCTTACACATGGTGGTTGCTGCTGGAATTAATACACAGTTGTAATTTGATCATTTGCGGATTACAAATCATGGTCAGAAATCAAAATTTCATGAAAGGCGGCAAATTAAAGCATGACAGAGTGCTGTATAGAAAGATACATGACTGGTGCTCACTGTCAAAATGGTGCCTCAAAGCCTCCCTGAATCAAATAGCACCCCACTGTGCACCTCTAATAGCCCTGGTATCTGGCTGCTCAAAATCAACCACCAGGCGATTCGCCTCCGTGCTCCACCCCAGGAGAAACTTTTCACCCTTAGCCTCACAAATATTACTCAGTGCACAGCAGGCTACTACGACCATGGGAATATTTTCTTCATTTAGGTCTAACCTGCCATAAAGGCAGCGCCAGTGTGCTTTTAATCTGCCAAAAGCACATTCTACGGTCATTCTGCACCTGCTCAGCCTATTGCTGAAGTGCTCCTTGCTGCTGTCTAGGTCTCCCATGTAAGACATCATGAGCCATGGGAATAAAGGGTATGCTGGGTCTTTCAGGGTCACTATGGGCATTTCAACATCCTCCAATGGAATCTTCTGATCTGGAAAGAAAGTCCCTGCTTGCAGCTTTATGTACAGGCCAGTGTTCCTGAAGGTGCATGGGTCATGCACCTTCCTGGACCACCCCGCACTTATGTCAGTGACACGCCCAGTGATCCACAAGCTCCTTCAATACCATAGAGAAGTACTCGGTCGCCAAAATTGGGGTCGGGGGCCAAAATTGGACTCTGCATGCCATCTATCGCCCTGCCGCAGTTAGGGAATCCCGTTGCCGCAAAGCCATCTACAATTTCACACACATTGCCAACAGTCACAGTCCTTTGTAGCAGGATGCAATTACTGGCCTTGCATACTTGCAGTAACGCAGCCCCAACCAAGTCTGAACTGATTCACAACCGACTGGTAGCAGTCTGTAGTTGCCAGCTTCCACACAGTGATCGTCATGCTCTTCTCCACCGATAGGGCAGCTCTCATTTTGGTGTCCTTGCGCTGCAGTGCTAGGGCAAGTTCCGCACACAGTTCCAGGAAGGTGGCTTTGCGTATTTGAAAGTTCTGCAGCCACTGCTCGTCACCTTAGATCTGCATAACGATGCAATCCAACCACACAGTGCTTGTTTCCCAAGCCCAAAAGCGATGGTCCACTGTGTGCAGCTGCTCCGTGAATGCCAAAAGTAATCTGGTGGTGTTTCTTTCCATGGCACACAGAAGGTCAGGCACCTCGGATTCCTGGTCACATTGGATGCTCATGATATATTGCATAATCAGCTGTGATGTGTTCATAATAGTGACCACAACAGTAGAGAGCAGTGCAGGGTCCATGCTTTCAGAGATAGCAGGCGCACAGTAAATAGGGAAAATTGGAAAATGCTGTGAAATGCAGTCGGAAGCCCATGGAATGTTGGGACGGAAAAAAAGTGCATCATGGGACGTTGAGCCCACATCCATGATACACTGCAATCCACTCCATCTTCCCACAACTTCTAGCTGCAGAAGGTGGCAAGTAGCACAGTGGGATAGCTACCCACAGTACACTGCTCTCACTGTTGATGCTAGAGCACCAACTGTGGACACGCTCCGCCACAGAAGGAGCATTGTGCGAACATGCAAACGTGATTATATGCAAACGTGATTATACTGGGTTTTGATCGTCGGCATAACCTGCGTTGACAAAACGCTGTAGTGTAGACAAGGCCTAAGTGAGAGCGTTTTTTATTCAATGAACATGGGCTCATCTCTTGGGCATCATGTTTTAAGCAGTCACTCGCTGATTCAGAAGCTGCCTCCTTAGCATAGGCTGACATCTTCTGGCTCTCCCCTCCCTAAGGATAGATCTTCACTATAGAAGTAACTCAGGCTCTAATTCAGGCCCCCATAATTCCTCTTCTGTCCACATACTACACCCTCTCATCCGAGTTTAGTGATGCTTTCAAGCTGGGCTAGCTGGCTCTTCTGGGGCTGTAGATAAAACCCAAATGTTGCTTTCATTCAGGGTGGTGACCCATCTTGCAGGCTAATCCCCCTGCATGCTGACAGTCCTCGAATGTGTTCCCACAATTCCCCTTGTGTGCCCAGAAGAACAGACAATTTTTTCCGCAATTCACTGGGAATCATAAGGCAGCTCAGCTTACTGCCACACCAAGAACATGGGGTATGACCCCAGAAGGCGAGATTACTTACTTATACAGTAACCGAGTTCAAGAAGTTTTGTTTCTACAGGTACTCCATGTGAGAACGATAGCACATGGGTGTGCGCACAATCAGATTTTTGTCAGCAGTGTTCATGTATCTGTGCCTGTGCCCTATGCACCCTCCTGCTCCAATACGAGAGTATGTAGGGAGAGGCAGACCCACCACCATTCCAGTTCCTTCCCAATCAGGAAGTCCAGATGCAAAGACTCCAAAGTAGAGAGGATAGTGGAAAACCTATAGGGACAAAGCATTTTGAAGAACTCTGGTTACTGTAGAGGTAAGTAACCTCTCTTCCTTCTTCAAGCTATTGTCCCTATGGATGCGGAATGTGTGGAGATTCTTGCACAGTACCTCAATATGGAAGAGGGTGCTGAGGAGGCAAATTCAGTATAGATCACAGAACCGCATCACCAAAGGCTTCATCTGCCCTGCAAGCAGGTGCAATAGTGTAGTGAGAAAATGTGGGCACAGAAGACTAGGTGGCAGACCTACAAATGTCTGTGATGGGTATATTCTTAAGTAGGGCTACAGAGGTGGATTGGGCACTAGTAGGATGGGAAGTAATCCTCGGTGAGGGAACCCCTCCAGATGCTTCACAGCATGCCAAGATCCATTCTGAGATCCTGAGATAGTCTTTGGGTGAAAATCGACTGTCCATTCATTCTAAAAAGAGATCGAGTCGGGGATAAGTTCTGGAGGGCTTCGGCCTATTGAGATAGAAGGCAAGAGCTCTTCTTACACCCAGATTATGAAGACTAGCCTCCTCTCTCAACCAATGAGGCATGAGGTAAAACGCTGGCCATTGAATGACCTGATTGAGGCAGAAGTCTGATGAGATCTTAGGCAGGAAACAAGGATGGGGGCATAGAGTCACCTTCTCACAGTAGAATATCATGTACAGGTGGGGTCAGTCATAAGTGCCCCTAGTTCTCCTACCTTTCTGGCTAAGGTGATGGCTATGAGGAATGAGACCTTGAGGACCAAATGAAGAAATAAGCAGCTTCCCAAGGATTTGGATGGGGGTCTTCTTAAGGCAATGAGAACCAAATTAAGGTCCCAGAGTAGGGTGGAGGGTTTCCTGCTATTCAGTAGCACTGTCTGAACCTCAAGAGAACAATTCTGTTCTATGCCCAAGAGCCATCAAGGAAGCCTTGAGGTGCAGCGATGAAAAACTGAGGTGGGTTATGGTTACTGATTCCTGGGTCAGAAGGTCTACTGTCAGAGGAAAGCAAAGCGCAGAGAGAGGCAAAGCAGATCTGAGAACCACACCTGCCTCGGCCATGATTGTGCTATCAGAATGGTCACTACTCTCACCTGTTTCAACTTCTTCAGAAACTTCAGGATTGATGGTGTTGGAGGATAAGCATACAGCAGGACTTGAGGATGGGGAAAAACCCGTGGCAGGCCTGGCATCCTGAGGTTTTTGGCATTACCCATAGAAGGAAAGGCAGCAAACAAACAGGGATTGAGGGTAAAAAAGGCCATGAATGCAAAGAAAGGAGGGGGAGTGGAACCCCCTTCAAAAGCACAAACCTGTGCTAAAAATATCCAAAACAAACAAACTTACAGAAAAGAAATAAAACAATAAAATGTTAAAGTGAAGTAAGCTGTGAAGCTATGCTTCAGACACCACAATTGCTCTATCTCGAGCTGCAGGCAGTTGAGAAGGAACTGGAGTGGTGATGTGTCTGCTCCTCGTGCCAGAGCACAAGGGTGCATAAGGTGCAGGTACAGACCCACAGACGCTGCTGACAAAACTCTCCAATCAAGAGCACATGGGGGAGACACATCTTCACATGGAATACCCATAGGGACAATCACTGAAAGAAATAGTCATAGTGACACACATGGGGGAGTGCGGCACCTGTGAGGACGTGGTAACTCAGGGCTTTGCAGTGTGGCTGTTCACAGCTGGGCTAGGCTAACCTACATGCTGATCACCCAAGTTAACTCTGCAGTGAAAACACAGCCTTATTCAAGTGAGCAGATCCACTGAAATCAGTGTGGCTATTGACATAAGCAAGAGTTTGACCCCTTCTGTTTATCACCATAACCCTTGTGCTCATTACTACGTTTTCTATCAAGTAACTAAGATTTTACTGGGTGCCTCACAGCCATAATACAGACAGGTTCCTGCCCCACAAGGCAAAAATCAGAGAGCACAGAGAAAGGGATCTAACATGCAATCAACAACTGATTCCCTTATATGTCTTCCTTCCCTGCCAGTCCCTCCTTGGAACAGTTTGACATATATGCAGGATAAACAATGACCAGTTGATGGGATACACGACCACCTGACTGCCTGTGCACATTCCCGGCCTCAGTCCTTCTAGCAGTAATTGGTGTGAACACTAACCTGACTCTCACAGCATCAATGGCTTCCTGTTTCCTATGAAGGGTCAGAGCGCTCTTGAGGGCCCTCTTACACACAGAGGGATAATGAGCAGGAGACTCCATCGCTAATGCTTGAAAAACAAAAGAACATGGAGAAAGAAAATGAAAGTGAACAAGATCAGACTTCCCGCACATTGGTCACTGCACTGTTTCTGGTTCCTTGTGATAAATGAATGAATCTAGATTTGTACAACAGACATGTTATTTCATAAGCAGCAATTTTATTCTTGCCCTGCAGAGCTGCACAGTACTAGTGACTGCAGGTGCAGAGCACAAGCCAGCATGCCTTTACTTCTTTCTTGTCACAATATCATAAATGATAGTTGCAGAGCTTAAAAAAATAGGTTCTGTAGTTAATGAGAGTTCTCTTTGTTGACTGGCTACGTCTCCTGCAGCAACAAAAAAATAGAGGTGTCCTACATTAACAATGGCTATTTGGTTTTGTTTTACATTTCCTGGCAATACCATGTCTGATTTAAAAAAAAATAAAGAGAAATGCGGAATCTAGGAGTCGTTCCCTGATCAACACTAATAGCTTCAAAGTAAGTGAAATGTAAACAATTTGTCATTTTGGTTCTAAAATTCTCCCTCACCTTCCTGAAAACCCATTCTAAATGCTCA
Organism: Malaclemys terrapin pileata; assembly: GCF_027887155.1. NCBI lineage: Eukaryota > Metazoa > Chordata > Testudines > Emydidae > Malaclemys > Malaclemys terrapin. The sequence continues at coordinate 995,850 of NC_071513.1, read as the reverse complement.
AGTTGCAGAAGGCATGGCTAGAGCTTTGTGAGGAGGACACAGAGCAGTACAGCAAGTGCCAGTTACAAGCTTCTTCATTATCTTTGGATTTTAAGTCAAGACCGGACGTCTTCTGAAGGATCAGCTCTAGCTCAATCAGAAGTTATTGGACTGGATACAAGAACCACTAGGGGACATTGCATGGCCTGTGTCAGGCAGGAGGTCAGACTAGACAACCATATTGGTTCCTTCTGGCCCTAAACTCTATGAAAAGGTTTTGGATTTTTGAGATGGAGGGAGTCTGTAAGGCACTGGCTCATCTCCCATATGTATCACCAACAGGTTGATACTTCAAAATATGGAGATCTCTGGGTACTACCATGATCACAAATACCTCCCCCAGGCGACAAAGAATGCCTGGATTTTGCATAGATTTTCATTGCTGTAGAGCAGTGCTTCTCAAAGCCGGTCTGCCGCTTGTTCAGGGAAAGCCCCTGGCAGTCCAGGCCAGTTTGTTTACCTGCCACTTCCGCAGGTTCAGCCGATCGCGGCTCCCACTGGCCGCGGTTCGCCGCTCCAGGCCAATGGGGGCTGCGGGAAGGATGCCCAGCACATCCCTCGGCCCACGCCACTTCCCACAGCCCCCATTGGCTTGGGACGGCGAACCGCGGCTAGTGGGAGCCACAATCGGCCAAACCTGCGGACACGGCAGGTAAACAAACTGGCCTGGACCACCAGAGGCTTTCCCTGAACAAGCGGCGGACCAGCTTTGAGCAGCACTACTGTAGAGCATAATCCCACCCACTCCAAATGAAAGCGAAAGAATATCATAAGATGCAGCCATGGCCAAGTTTCTTTACATGACTTCAAGAATGTGGAAACGTAAATAGGGCCCTTACAAGCAATGGTTTCCAGCGTCTTAGTCTCTATTTGTGGCAGTTCCCACACCAATTCCAGCAGGGTTTCCAGTTCTGGATCATTGAGTTTGGCTCTTGCTTCAAATTCATAAAGCAGCAGCAATGTGTCTGTTGGGTCTTTGGAGAAATCTCCTGCAGAGGACACACAGTATTGCCTGTTATTAGTCAATCTGTTACATCAGTTTATGAAATGAAGCTGCAAGGTGCAGCTTTGCCTTCAGTAGCAGGAAAATCCTTAAACCAAGGCACTGAGACTTAACAGTAAGGAACAACTAACTATGAGGTTTACTTATGTTTGAAGTGCATAAATACACACGGCACAGATTAAACTCCTGTAGTTTTCTCCCAGCATTAATCTGGAGTGAATAATCCTTAGTAAATTACACCTATATAGAGAAGCCTACCTCAAAAGCAAGCAACTTTCTTAATATTCCAACGTGACAAACTTTTTGCTCTGCAGAAACTGGGAACTCTCTTGGAAAGAAAAGTAGATGACTATTCAGAGCCAGAGGACAGCTTCCTAACTGTAAAGGGACTCTTCATTATGAGACTCTGACAGGCTGGGATTGTGAACCTATTCTTCATGTTTTAACAATCAGAACAGGTTAAGATTAATCATTAGGTCAAATTCTGGGCTCAGAGATGTGTGCACCACTCCCACTGAAAGCAGAATTTGTCACTAAGATTGAAAATTAAGCAATAAATTTCTTCCGTTTATTAAATGGGTATTGAAGTCAAATGGAAAGTGAGCAATAGGCTCCTATGTAAGGCTCCTATACTGTTGTTTCTACAAAGGACATTGCTTTTAAGCAGTATGATGGCTCAGAAATGCCCCTTTTCATTAAAAATGTCTTTTTCTCTCAGATAGTTTACACCTTATAGAGATGGTGCACTAAGCAAAATAATGGCAGCTTCACAGAATTGAAAATATTGTTCTACACATTATAAAAAGAGTAACAATCACACAGAGGAGGCCTCTACATAATAACGACCGAAGCTAAGAGGAGTGCTAGCAGTATCTTCCTTCAGGAGACCCCGTTGCCATGATACTACAATCTTGTAAGGGAAACTGAAAAAAAACAATCAGATTGACATTTGAATATGTGACGCTGTATGGAATATGCGGAATGCTGTGATGTTATTGATACCACTATTATAAAATTGCAATGAATCTGATCAGATATGCCGTGTAAGGTATCTGCGAAAATGTTATAATTTGCCAAGTATGATAATCTCATTTATATGTTTGTATCACCTTTGTATTATGAGTTATAGCTATGCAGGGTACAGCTGTATTTCCAAACTTGTGCTGTTTCTGGATGACACTCACAGACTAGGGTTGCCAGGTGTCTGGTTTTCAATCAAAAAGGGATCCTGGCAGCTCTGGTCAGCACTACTGACCGGGCCGTTAAAAGTCCGGTCGGTGGCGCAGCGGGGCTAAGGCAGGCTCCCTGCCTGCCATGGTTCCGCGCAGCTCCCAGAAGCAGCATGTCACCCCTCCAGCTCCTACGCGTCGGGGCAGCCAGGGGGCTCCACATGCTGTCCCCTCCCCAAGGGCCAGTTCTGCAGCTCCCATTGGCCAGGAACCGCGGCCAGTGGGAGCTGCGGGGGTGTCACCTGCGGACGGGGCACCGCGCAGAGCCACCTGGCCGCGCCTCCGCCTAGGAGCCAGAAAGGGACATGCCACTGTTTCCGGGAGCTGCTTGAGGTAAGCGCCACCTGGAGCCTGCACCCCTGAGCCCCTCCCACGCCCCAGTCCTGATCCCCCTCCTGCCCTCCAAACCCCTCAGTCCCAGCCCCACCCCAGTACCTGCACCCCCAGCTGGAGCACTCACTCCCCCTGCACCTCAACCCCCTGCCCCAGCCTGAAGCCCCCTTCCGCACCCTGAACCCCTCATTTCTGGCCCCACCCCGGAACCTGCACCCCAGCTCAGTGCCCATATCCCTTCCCACATCCCAACCCCCTGCCTCAACCCAGAGCCTCCTTCCATACTCTGAACCCCTCGGCTCCACCCCACGGCTCCACCCCACAGCCTCGAGCACCCTCCTGCACCCCAAATCCCTCATCCCTGGCTCCACCCCACAGCCTGCACCCCCATCCAGACCCCTCATCCCCTTCCCGCACCCCAACCACCTGCCCCAGCCCAGAGCCCCTCCCACACTCCAAACCCCTCAGCTTCAGCCCAGAGCCCCCTCCTGCACCCCAAATCCCTTATCCCTGGCCATACCCAAGAGCCTATATCCCCAGCCGGAGCCCTCACCCCCTCCCGCATCCCAACCCACTGCATCAGCCCAGAGCCCCCTACTGTAGCCTTAACTCCTCATTTCTGGCCCCACCCCAGAGCCCGCATCCCCAGCCAGAGCCCGCACCCGCTCCTGCACGCCAACTCCCATGAGCCAGCTCGGTGAAAATGAGCAAGTGAGTGAGGGTGGGGATGGTGAGTGACAGAGGGAGGGGGGATGGAGGGAGCTGGGGCAGGGTCTCAGAGAACCTGGGAATTTTTGTACAGGGTGCTCTAGTCATTGGCCAGCCCATAAAATTAATCTGAAATCTTTGAGTTCCAAACCTGCTGAATCAGATAGCATCTAGACAATGAGAAAGCCAACAAGGATACACAAAAATCATTGTGCTTCTGGCCTCTCTAGTTCTTACATCAAATCATTTTGTCATTCAGATGTTTCAACACTTTTGAATTGGAAAGAGCAGTTCCTTGATACACAAATTTTCCATTATCAAAGTGATAAGACTCTTAGAAATATTTGTTCTAAGTAGTGCTATACTACATACAGGGCCGGCTTTAGGCCGATTCGGCCGATTCCCCTGAATGGGGCCCCGCGCCTAGAGGGCCCCGCGCAGCTGTCCATCCGGCCCACGGCCCACTTAGCCCTCCTCCCCTTAACGCTCCACCCACCTTCTCCTCCCCGCGAATCAATGTTCGCGGGAAGCTTGAAACAAGCAGCAGGCAGGAGGTAAGCAGGGGGGTGGAGGAGAGTTCCAGGGGGCTCAGTGCGGCCCAGGTCGAACGCGCGGCTCCCTCCGGTCTGGCCCCAGCCCGGTCCCGGCCAAGTGGCTCTGGCCCGGCCTGGCTCGGGCCCCGCGGCGCCGGTCTCGGTCCCGGCTGAGCGGCTCCGGCCCGGACCCAGAACCGGCCGAGCGGCTCCAGCCTGGCTCGGGCCCCGCGGTGCCGGCCCTGGCCAAGTGGCGCCGGCCCGGCCCGAGAGGCTCCGGCCCGGCTCAGTTCGGGCCCTGTGGCGCCGGCCCGGCCCGAGAGGCTCCGGCCCGGCCCCACGGCCCCGGGCCTGGCCCCGGCCCGCACGTGGACCTGGCCGAACGGCTCGGGCCCGGCTCAGCTCGGGCCCAGCTCAGCTCAGCTCGGGCCCTGCAGCGCCGGCCCCAGCCAAGTGGCACCGGACCGGCCCGAGAGGCTCCGGCCCGGTCCCGCGGCCCCGGCCCGGACGTGGACCTGGCCGAGCGGCTCTGGCCCGGCTCAGCTCGGGCCCTGCGGCGCCGGCACCAGCGCGGACCGAGAGGCTCCGGCCCAGGCCCAGACCGAGCAGACCCGGCCCAGACGCGGACCCAGGCCCGGGCCGAGCGGACCCGACCCAGACCCGGACCCGGCCGAGCGGCTCCAGGCAGCGCAGTTAGAGGGCAGGGAGCAGGTGTTGGAAGAGGACAGGGGAGTTCGGAGGGTTGTGGGGGGGTGGATAGGGGTTGGGGCGGTCAGAGGGCAGGGAACAGGGGGATTGAATGGGGGCTAGGGTCCTGGGGGGGCAGTCAGGAAGGAGCAGGGGTTGGGTTGGGCGGTGGGGGGCAGTCAGGGGCAGGAGTTCCAGGGGCAGTTGGGGACAGAGAGAAGGGGTGGTTGGATGGGGCAGGGGTCCCAGTGGGCCATCAGGAATGAGAGGAAGGGTTGGATGGGGTGGCAGGGGACAGTAGGGGACAGGGAAGGGGGTGGATGGGGCAGCGGTCCCGGGGTGTGTGTCAATAACTTTAGGTAGGCTTAGCATGCATCCACATACATTACGCAATGTATGTAATATATAATTTTATTATTTATATAGTTATGGAAAGTAAATAATACATGGAAGAAATGAAAGGTGTTTTTTACGTGTGTTTTTTTTTTTTTTTTTAAAGTAATCCCTGTCAGGGCCCCGCCGAAAATGTTCGAATTGGGCCCCGCACTTCCTAAAGCCGGCCCTGACTACATAATCAACAGCATTTGATTACAGAATTTCTAACTTACCTGTTAGCTTCAGAACATTCCAGATTTCCCTGCATGCCTGGATATGATGAAGGGCCTGAGACAGAAGCTCAATCTATTTTGTAAAATTAATACATTATTTTTAAACTATGTTTTAAACAAGAAATATGAATATAAATCTCACAGCAAACTACAGTAGAGATGCCTCCAGAGAACCTGGCTACATAAGTGAAAAGCCAGGCTAACTCTAATGCATCATCAGCACCCAGTTTTCTTTTTCTTCTTCTTTAGGAGAGACCTCTACACCCCATTCAAAGCATCAAGGGTCCTTCACACTTGAGGCTCCATTGGTCCAGGCACATAGCACTAAGACGACTCTTAGGGACATGGCTTATATGAACCATCAGCCAGGAAACACTGCTACTGAGTGCAAGACATTACCTGGGGGGTCGGGAGCTGCCAGCCTCCACCCCAAAGCCCGCTTTGCCTCCAGCATTTATAATGGTGTTAAATATATAAAAAAATGTTTTTAATGTATGGGGGGGGGGTGTCGCACTCAGAGGCTTGCTGTGTGAAAGGAGTCACCCATACAAAAGTCTGAGAACTCCTGCCATACAGAGTTGTAAGAAGGGCCATGCATAGGTTGCAAACCAAATGAGAGCAACTAGCAGCACTGGTCTGTTCTGCATGGCTGGGCTCTCAATCCTTGTCAAAGAGGTGCAAAGGCAAGATCATAGTGTCACAATTAGGGCCAGTACTTACAGGAAAGAATCACTCCCAGAGTGTTTTTTAAAAAGAAACTTATTTTTGTTCAATGTTCTCTGCAGAAAAGACAGAGGCCCCAGCACTGAACCTCGCTCTGCAAACATTTGCACTGACCACCACTCAGACTTCTGTTCATCTTCCACAATCTATTAACTTGAATATTTTCCTCCAGGGTGTGTGTATGTATCAGAAAATAAAAACGGTGACCTTCATGATATTCACATCACCACCTCAGCAACTGCATAATCCTACTGCTATAGTCTTAATCTGCCTCTTCCACCCTGGTTTGTTATCACCCCTTCTTACATGTTATCTTAATGTAGATGGTAATGTAAACTCCTGGGGGCAGGGACACTGGCCCAGATCCTCTGATAGTATAAATCCATTTAGCTCCATTGAAGTCAACAAAATCAATTTACAGCAGCTGAGAATTTGGTCCAATATCTTATATTGTTTGTAAAGCAACATGCACATTTACTCTATATTGTGAAAGGCTTGTATTTTCAAGCTCCCATCCTACGGGAAATAACTGAGAATTATAAAAACACCAAAAGAAGCTATGTTTAGGGTACATTAAAAGCCAGATGTACACCTGCCCGATATGTAAAGGGCCAGCACTAGACCTGTTCACACAACAGCACTCTACCTGGTCAGTGAATGTTAAACTGCATCGCCCCATTTCCAGATCAACTGCTGCAGCCAACAGCAAGCATGTCTTCTGGGCAATCAGAACAGCTTTATCAGAAGGACAAAACTGGGACAACTAAAACAGAAACATGAATAGACAGCGAGGATACTGCTAGGCCACGGCTAGCGATTAACAAAGAAAAACATTTTCTACTGCAAGGATAAAAAGGAAGCAGTTTACTTATCATTTCCATTTTTCCTTTATCTCCCACTGTTTGTGACATTTTTCCATAGGCTCGATTACCATTTCCTTCCTTCCCACTCATCTTTTTCCAGCTGGAGAGCACTGATTACGTCACTTCCGTTGAAGCTGACCCTTCTGGGCCTGTTTTGTCCTTGGTTTATACAGCAGCAACAACAATAATGACAGCACAATTTGGGGACAAGTTTTACTTAAAGGGACACGAGGCGGGTATATCTTATATTGGACCAACCTCTGCTGGTCAGAGAGACAAGATTTCAAGTTTACACAGAGCTTTTCTTCAGGTTCACGTAAGTTCAAAAGCTTGTCTCTCTCACCAACAGAAGTTGGTCCAATTAAAGCTATTACCGCACCTACCTTGTCTCTCTAATATCCTGGAACCAACACCGCTACAACAACATCACATACATTAAAGGGATACTCTCAATCATTCTTTTATATTTTTCCTATATTGCTAGCTCTCAAAAATCACTTTCTCCTTTTCTTGTGAGCAAACATTTTTTCCCCATGTTCTGTATAGAACTGAAATTAACAGACATTTCTTGTTAACAGGGACATAGTACAACCTTCAAATATGCCTCCCCATTCTGAAAATGGCAACACTTATTTTAAATGACAGGTTTCAGAGTAGCAGCCGTGTTAGTCTGTATCCGCAAAAAGAATAGGAGTACTTGTGGCACCTTAGAGACTAATCAATTTATTTGAGCATAAGCTTTTGTGGGCTAAAACCCACTTCTTCAGATGCACAGAATGGAACATATATTGAGGAGATATATATACACATACATATCTCCTCAATATATGTTCCATTCTATGCATTCAAAGAAGTGGGCTGTAGCCCACGAAAGCTTATGCTCAAAAAAATTTGTTAGTCTCTAAGGTGCCACAAGTACTCCTGTTCTTTTGGCAGATACAGACTAACACGGCTGCTACTCTGAAATAAAATTACGCCAGATTTAGACCAGTGTAAATAAGATTAACCCAAACTCTCTCTCTTATGTTGATGAATAGTCAGTCAGTCACTTTTTAAGGCACTCAACCCTTTGTCCCCACAATGCCTTAGAGCCTAAAGCCTGGGCTGAGGACCAAAACTACAGTACAATGGAATTGCACAGGTAAGGCTCATCTGTGAAAGAGACAGAACTTTCTCAGGGGCCAATATTGAACTGTGGAACATACACCCACAGGCTCTAAAGACCATCATAACCCTCACTATCCTTTCACTCCTGGTGCAAGGTACAATTCTACCTGCTTTGCCGATATAAACACAGAGCACAGTGTACATGTAATATATTAAATTACTTTGAAGAATAGAAATAACCCCCAGACTCAGAAACTCTCCTTCCTAGGGAGAGGAATACAGAAAGAATGAACCACACATGACAGGGGCTAGTCACATCGCTTACAGCACTTCTGGGAGATGCTCAGTTACTATTGTGACAAGGGTCATATTAGAACCTGAATAGAATTCAAGTATGTGATTCACTGAGAATTTTAAAATCTCCACAAGTCAGTTGTCTCAGCCTGACATCCCAACAATTGTCTGAAAATAAGAGTCTTTTGAAGATGCAACGAAAATTAATCTTGGATGGTACTCTGACTGTCACACACATGCTGTGCCTCCCCTAGGAGGTGCTGGAGAAGGACACATTTATCACAACATTTTGGGCAGTAAGTAGAGAGATACTGCATGTCCATTCATCCCAGCAGGGGTTGGACATTACAGTAACTGCGTGAGTTCACACGATTTCAAACCTCCATCAAATAGCAGCTCTTTGTTATTTAAATTATTCAGTGACGTCAAAGATAACTGGAAATATCCTTCCCCTCATAGATTTGGGGCTTAAACTACATGTCTGTGTTCTTCTCATTGACAGCTTTTCCCAGTTAAAGAAGCCCTTGTTTGCCCACCTTTACTGGTAGAACAGATAACGTTGCACTTGCTCTGAAATCAGGATTGACAGATGGTTGTGCTGTTTTGAAGATTAAACAGTATTCCTAGAACCCTGCTTTTAATTTCAGCCTCAGGTCACAAGTGTTCAGGTAGCTGGATGGGATGAACCTGTCCTGTACAGAATCCAGTTCTACAGAGAGGAGTTATGTATAGACCAGACTTTGGGTAATTGTAATACAACATATTTCTGGTATATTTTATAACAAAGTGTAAGTTTATTTGGATAATTGCAGGACTATGAATAAAGAGGTGTTATTCACCTTGTGCAGTAAGTGGATTTCTTTGAGATGTGTGTCCCTATGGATGCAGCCCTTCAAGCATACTCACACCCCTGGCACCTTTAATCAGAGATTTTTGGTGGTAGTGACTATTCGGCCTGTGCATGTGTCCTATGTTTCTTAATCCCCTTCTCTGAGGCTATACAGGGCTGCGCGGGCGAACTGCCCTCAGTTCCTTCTCTACCACGTCCCCAGAGGATTCTCCAAAGCAGAGAGGAAGGAAGATGGGTAGCGGAGCACCCATAAAGGGACACATCTCCAGTTTCTGCACAGGCTGAGTAACCTCTCCTTCTTTCAGTAGGCCCCCTATGGTGCTTACCAAGGTGATTACTGAGCAGTACCCCCAATTGGAGAGGGAAGCTTCAGAGCCAAGTCAAGACTCAAGACAACACAGCATTTCCATGGAGAATCTGACATAGAAACCCTATTTCTCCCACCCTACAAGCGGAGGTGAAAACAACCAAAAATGCTATCTTCTGAGATAAACTAATGAGGAAAGATGTAGCCATTGGCTCAAAGGGAGGCCTCATATGGCATTTAAGTACTAAATTCAAATCCCAGATAGGTGTGGGTTCCTTATCTTGGCGAAAAACGTTCCCCAATCCTCTCAGAAACCTTCCATTTGTAGGATGGGTAAAGAATGAGAATCCCTCAGCAACTGAATGAAAAGCTGTTACAGTCAAGTGGACCCGGATAGAGTTCATAGATAATTCCATCTTTTTAGCTGTGGGAGGTAATCAAGGACTGATTGAGAGAGAAATCTGGTCACACTACAGGCTGAATCTTTTCTACTTGGGGAGATAAGTGTACTTTGTGGACTCTTTCCCACGGTTCAATTATACCTGTTTACCTCCTTGGAGCAAGTTGATTCTAGTCCCATGAACCATCAAGGAGTCAAGCTTTGAGGTGAAGTATCTTTGCATAAGGGAAAATGAAGATTTCCTGGACAGACGTCAGGAGATGCTTCTACGGCCACAATGTTCTGAAGATTCAGAGCAGGCGCAGCAGGGACAGAAGGATTGTGAGGAGGTTTGGCAGCATGTGACCTCCAGAAGAAGAAAGAGGAGCGTCCATGCACCAGCAATGGAGATACAGGTGAGGAATCGTTTCCATGTTCTCTCTACAGGTGCTAATGCGGAGAGTGGACTAGATGGCCCATCTGAGGGAAGGGAGCAGAAGGAGACTCCACCGATTGGAAGGCAAAAGATGCACTGTCCTAGGGATGGGGGTTCCACGACCACCACTCCCAAGAGGAGGAGGAGGGTGGTGGTGGTCGGGGACTCCCTCCTCAGGGGGACTGAGTCATCTATCTGCCGCCCTGACCGGGAAAACCGAGAGGTCTGCTGCTTGCCAGGAGCTAGGATACACGATGTGACGGAGAGACTGCCGAGACTCATCAAGCCCTCGGATCGCTACCCCTTCCTGCTTCTCCACGTGGGCACCAATGATACTGCCAAGAATGACCTTGAGCGGATCACTGCAGACTACGTGGCTCTGGGAAGAAGGATAAAGGAGTTTGAGGCGCAAGTGGTGTTCTCGTCCATCCTCCCTGTGCAAGGAAAAGGCCGGGGTAGAGACCATCGAATCGTGGAAGTCAACGAATGGCTACGCAGGTGGTGTCGGAGAGAAGGCTTTGGATTCTTCGACCATGGGATGGTGTTCCAAGAAGGGGGAGTGCTAGGCAGAGACGGGCTCCACCTAACGAAGAGAGGGAAGAGCATCTTCGCCAGCAGGCTGGCTAACCTAGTGAGGAGGGCTTTAAACTAGGTTCACCGGGGGAAGGAGACCAAAGCCCTGAGGTAAGTGGGGAAATGGGATCCTGGGAGGAAGCACAAGCAGGAGAGCGCAACAGGGGAGGACTCCTGTCTCATGCTGAGAAAGAGGGACGATCGTTGAGTTATCTTAAGTGCCTATACACAAATGCAAGAAGCCTGGGAAACAAGCAGGGAGAACTGGAAGTCCTGGCACAGTCAGGGAACTATGATGTGATTGGAATAACAGAGACTTGGTGGGATAACTCACATGACTGGAGTACTGGCATGGATGGATATAAACTGTTCAGGAAGGACAGGCAGGGCAGAAAAGGTGGGGGAGTTGCGTTGTATGTAAGAGAGGAGTATGACTGCTCAGAGCTCCGGTATGATACTGCAGAAAAACCTGAGAGTCTCTGGATAAAGTTGAGAAGTGTGAGCAACAAGGGTGATGTCGTGGTTGGAGTCTGCTATAGACCACCAGACCAGGGGGACAAGGCTTTCTTCTGGCAACTAGCAGAAGTTGCTAGATCACAGGCCCTGGTTCTCATGGGAGACTTTAATCACCCTGATATCTGCTGGGAGAGCAATACAGCGGTGCACAGGCAATCCAGGAAATTTTTGGAAAGTGTAGGGGACAATTTCCTGGTGCAAGTGCTGGAGGAACCAACTAGGGGCAAAGCTTTTCTTGACCTGCTGCTCACAAACAGGGAAGAACTAGTAGGGGAAGCAAAAGTGGATGGGAACCTGGGAGGCAGTGACCATGAGATGGTCGAGTTCAGGATCCTGACACAAGGAAGAAAGGAGAGCAGCAGAATACGGACCCTGGACTTCAGAAAAGCAGACTTTGACTCCCTCAGGGAACAGATGGGCAGGATCCCCTGGGAGAATAACATGAAGGGCAAAGGGGTCCAGGAGAGCTGGCTGTATTTTAAAGAATCCTTATTGAGGTTGCAGGAACAAACCATCCCGATGTGTAGAAAGAATAGTAAATATGGCAGGCGACAAGCTTGGCTAAACAGTGAAATCCTTGCTGATCTTAAACGCAAAAAAGAGGCTTATAAGGAGTGGAAGATTGGACAAATGACCAGGGAGGAGTATAAAAATATTGCTCAGGCGTGCAGGAGTGAAATCAGGAAGGCCAAATCACACTTGGAGTTGCAGTTAGCAAGAGATGTTAAGAGTAACAAGAAGGGTTTCTTCAGGTATGTTAGCAACAAGAAGAAAATCAAGGAAAGTGTGGGCCCCTTACTGAATGAGGGAGGCAACCTAGTGACCGAGGATGTGGAAAAAGCTAATGTACTCAATGATTTTTTTGCCTCTGTCTTCACGCACAAGGTCAGCTCCCAGATTGCTGCACTGGGCAGTACAGCATGGGGAGAAGGTGGCCAACCCTCTGTGGAGAAAGAAGTGGTTCGGGACTATTTAGAAAAACTGGACGTGCACAAGTCCATGGGGCCGGATGCGCTGCATCCGAGGGTGCTAAAGGAGTTGGCGGGTGAGATTGCAGAGCCATTAGCCATTATTTTTGAAAACTCATGGCGATCGGGGGAGGTCCCAGATGACTGGAAAAAGGCTAATGTAGTGCCCATCTTTAAAAAAGGGAAGAAGGAGGATCCGGGGAACTACAGGCCAGTCAGCCTCACCTCAGTCCCTGGAAAAATCATGGAGCAGGTCCTCAAGGAATCAATTATGAAACATTTAGAGGAGAGGAAAGTGATCAGGAACAGTCAGCATGGATTCACGAAGGGGAAGTCGTGCCTGACTAACCTAATTGCCTTCTATGATGAGATAACTGGCTCTGTGGATGAGGGGAAAGCAGTGGATGTGTTATTTCTTGACTTTAGCAAAGCTTTTGATACTGTCTCCCACAGTATTCTTGCCACCAAGTTAAAGAAGTATGGGCTGGATGAATGGACTGTAAGGTGGATAGAAAGCTGGCTAGATCGTCGGGCTCAACGGGTAGTGATCAATGGCTCCATGTCTAGTTGGCAGCCGGTTTCAAGTGGAGTGCCCCAAGGGTCGGTCCTGGGGCCGGTTTTGTTTAATATCTTTATTAATGATCTGGAGGATGGTGTGGACTGCACTCTCAGCAAGTTTGCAGATGACACTAAACTAGGAGGCGTGGTAGATACACTGGAGGGTAGGGATCGGATACAGAGGGACCTAGACAAATTAGAGGATTGGGCAGAAAAAAACCTGATGAGGTTCAACAAGGACAAGTGCAGAGTCCTGCACTTAGGACGGAAGAATCCCATGCACTGCTACAGACTAGGGACCGAATGGCTAGGTAGCAGTTCTGCTGAAAAGGACCTAGGGGTCACAGTGGACGAGAAGCTGGATATGAGTCAACAGTGTGCTCTTGTTGCCAAGAAGGCTAACGGCATTTTGGGCTGTATAAGTAGGGGCATTGCCAGCAGATCGAGGAACGTGATCGTTCCCCTTTATTCGACATTGGTGAGGCCTCATCTGGAATACTGTGTCCAGTTTTGGTCCCCACACTACAAGAAGGATGTGGAAAAATTGGAAAGAGTCCAGCGGAGGGCAACAAAAATGATTAGGGGTCTGGAGCACATGACTTATGAGGAGAGGCTGAGAGAACTGGGATTGTTTAGTCTCCAGAAGAGAAGAATGAGGGGGGATTTGATAGCAGCCTTCAACTACCTGAAGGGGGGTTCCAAAGAGGATGGAGCTCGGCTGTTCTCAGTGGTGGCAGATGACAGAACAAGGAGCAATGGTCTCAAGTTGCAGTGGGGGAGGTCCAGGTTGGATATCAGGAAAAACTATTTCACTAGGAGGGTGGTGAAACACTGGAATGCGTTACCTAGTGAGGTGGTGGAGTCTCCTTCCTTGGAGGTTTTTAAGGCCCGGCTTGACAAAGCCCTGGCTGGGATGATTTAGCTGGGAATTGGTCCTGCTTTGAGCAGGGGGTTGGACTAGATGACCTCTTGAGGTCCCTTCCAACTCTGATATTCTATGATTCTATTCTATGATCTTTGGGTGGGGATGAAAAGTACAGCCGATGCCCTTGGAAAGATGAGGAATGGGTGGGAGGCTGATCACCTGACAATCACCTAGGTGAATCAGGTAAGGACACCATCTCTGTCTTGGCCACGTTGGGACTATTAATATAATTTTGGCTTTGTTGTGTTTGATCTTGCTGATCACTTTCAGAATAAATGGTGTTGGAGGACAAGCATATAGAAGGTTTCTTGTCCATGGAAGGAGAAAGGCATCTCCCAAAGAGAGAGTACCCAAGTTCCCCCTTGAGAAAAATGTTCGCATTTCTTATTGGTCACCATGACAAAGAGGTCTATTTCTGTGGGGGGGAACCCAAGTCTGAAAAATTTGCCTGAGAATTTGAGGATTCAACACACATTTGTAGTCCTGGGAGAAATCCAAGGTCATCTGCTAAGCTGTTCTGTATCCCCAGAAGGTAAACTGCCAAAACAAGGATGGAAATGGCCATACATCAATTGCAGAACTTTACCACTTTGGCACAAAGGGAAGGGGACCTGGCTCCTCCATATCTGTTGATATAGAACATGCCAACTACGTTGTCTGTCAGAATCTTTATAGACTTGTTCCTGATTACAGGCAGAAAACCGATGTCAGAGGTAAACTGACCACCTCCAGCGCCACTGAGAATGTTTTTGGGGCAGACAAAAGGCCGAATGGGAGCATTCAATACTAAAAGTGATCCTGGCCTACTGAAAAGTACAGGAATCATTTGTGAGACAGGTGAATTGCAATATGAAAACAGGCATCCTATAGATTGAGGGTCATAAACCATTTTCCTGGTTCTAATGACAGAATTATAGCTGTGACAGATAACATCCTGAATTTTTGAGACCTGACAAAGTTGTTTAGGACTCTTAGGGCTAGTCTACACTAACAACGCTAAAGCGCTGCCGCAGAAGCACTTTAACGTGGTTTGTGTAGTCGCAGCAGAGCACTGGGAGAGAGCTCTCCCAGTGCTCTAACAAAATAAAAAAACCCACCTCTACAAGGGGCATAGCTACCACCACTAGTGCACTGTCTATACTGGCGCTTTACAGCGCTGAAACTTGCTGTGCTCAGGGGGTGTTTTTTCACACCCCGAGCGAGAAAGTTGCAGCACTGTAAAGGGCCAGTGTAGGCTGATTTTAGATCTAAAATCAGCCTCTGTCCTCAGTTCTTTTTCAGGAAGTGGTTAGAAAGTGGTTAAAATAAAACCCCTTCCCTCTGTGCTGAACAGGAACTGGTTCCACAGCACCCATTTGTAGAAGTGAGTAGACTTCTTGCTTTAACAGGTGTTCATGAGAGGACACTCGGAAGAGGGACAGGGAAGGGGACTGAGTATAGGGGAAGGAGGTAAAATGGATAGTGTACCTAATCTTATAACCTTCAGCACCCATTTATCTAATAGGTTTCAGAGTAGCAGCCGTGTTAGTCTGTATCCGCAAAAAGAACAGGAGTACTTGTGGCACCTTAGAGACTAACAAATTTATTAGAGCATAAGCTTTCGTGGACTACAGCCCACTTCTTCGGATGCATAACATTTATCTAATGTGATTCTCTCCTATGCAGAAAGAAAGTGGAGAGATGGTTTCCAAAAGGTGAAAGATGGGTAAAATGGTGTATATGCATCTCAGTGTTGTGGGATAGTTTCAGGCCCTTGACCAGGCCATCAAAAGTGGTGCTTAAGTGATTATGATGGTTCAGTAGCAGGCATACAGGGAGCAAGTGGTTCCTTTCTCTGGTGATGAATTTGGCATAATTTGAGTGATTGTATTTAGCCATAAAAACTTAATAGTTCACGATCCTAAATTGAAGAATCCTGGATGAGTATGTCTTTCTGCCAAATAGATAGAGGCATTTTTGATCCTTATCATATGGTGTGGCCTTTGCATGATGTTGTCTGGCACATTTGTTCATTGCTGCACAACCAGGGAGTTCAGTGTTGGATGGATGAACAGAAATTCAGAGTCTTTAGCTGGGACATAATATTTCTTATTGTCCCATTTACACATCAGCAGAATTGTTGCAGGGGTCCACCAGATGGATCCATTAGAGCCTCATTAATGGGCAGGGCAACTTGGGTAGCAGCAGTCCACTGGAGGATGTCCAGGAACTTACGTTGTGACTCCATGACCTCTTCCAAGGGAATATGGAGGGAATCCGCAATACGCTTCATTAACTATTGGAAATGTGTGATGTCATCAGTCACAGTCAGTGGGGGAAGCATAGCCACTTCACCAGGGGAAGATGAAGAAATATTTGTTTGGGGAGTAACCTCTTTCTCGATCCTAGCCTTCTGCTAAAAGATTCTTGTGCCTGAGGTAATGAAGAAGGCAAAGCTGGAGTAGGGGAGCATGTCACTCTGTATTCCCCATGAGAGAGACCAGGAGCATAGGATAATTGCTGAGGATATTTTGCCCAAGTATCCCAATATGGCCACTGGAGAGGTCCGAAAGGCATTGGTGATGGCATCAACCGGTGCTTGAACCAGGTCGGGGGAACATGGGCCTGTCTTTGGTGCAACTCCCCCATCTTCTCAAAAGTGTCAGGATAGAAATCCCTTGTCTGAAGTGTCAGAGGAATCCTGGATCAAAATATTCGAATTGGAGGAATATTCCTCCTCTTCAAGAAGGAGAGTTCCAGTATACTCTGAAAACGAGAATCAAGTGGTACCGGAGAAATGTCCCACATTGGTGAGGTGCTTGTCTCGGTACCAATAATCTCTTAGTACTCAGTACCAACTAACAAGGGAAACGCCAGCTCCTCCAAAACAAATAGATTCTGCAAGAATCCAAACTCCTGAGGTACTGGGTGGGTTTTGGAGTGCGAGGACCTGTTCTGTTGTCGGTACCCAGGGTATATGCTGCTCTGGCAAGTCCACTCCAGTCAAAGTGGACAGTACCAATGAGAATGCTTTGGGGGGTGCCAAGACCATATGAGAGGCATGGTGTCTTCGCGGTATCTCAGTGGTCAACTTAGATGTAGATAGCACTGAAGGAGTAGTGGGTACCGTTATCTTAGAGGTGGAATGATTTGATATGGCAGTGTCCTGCTTGTGTGGCACCAAAGGTTTTCATTACCAAGGCATGCTTGCTGCCCTTTTTCTCTGGTGAGCCTGGAACCTAGGCACAGGATCCATACTTAAGAGTATCTGAAGCCACAGCCACATCCAGGGTGGGGCATGAGGTCTCTGCAGCAGCCTTGCTCTGCGGGGGGACCAAGGTCTTTTTTGAGTTTGACTTTTTCTGTGGAGAATGACTATTTTCTATGGGTCTTCTCCATGGATTTATCTTGCGTACACCCAGATGAACATGGCACTATCTTAATTCAGCAACTAATGTCTAGAGGGCCCTCCAAGCCTGGATCTGAGGCTGGTTGGAGGGAATGCTCCATCATTAGGAGTCTCACTTTTAGCTCCTGGTTTTTTTCTTGCCCTGCCCTAAAAAGCAGTGCAGATGGATTACTTTTGGAGGATCTGAGACTCTCCCACACAGCAGATACAACAGGAATGCCCGTCGCTGACAATGATGGCCTCTTGGCAAGAAATGCCCCACTTGATGCCTGGAGAGTCTAGCATATCCCAGGACAACAGTATGTAACAGGGGAATGTCTCCCTCCCAAAAGGGGAAAGGGATCAAGAGAAAGTCCCCCTAAACTCCTAAATAAAAAGTAAATGAAATAACTAAAGAAAAAAACAATAAGCTAAAGAAGGGTAACTAGGCTAAGAGACTTCGAAAGTCAGGCACACTAGTGCTCCATCTCAGGCAGAGACGGTCGAGAAGAAACTGAGGGTGGTTCACCCATGCAACCCTAGATAGCCTCAGAATGGGGCACAATAAAGCATAGGGTGTGTGCATGGCCCGAACAGGCATCACCACCAAAAACCTCCGATTAAAGGTGCAAGGGGTGGGAGTATACCTGAAGTGGAGCACCCATAGGGACACTACTTGAAAAACTGATTATTAAAAGTGTATTTACTGAGGTATAATGAGTACATAATTGATAAGTATATGAATATGCTACTGAATGGATGATGGTTGAACCTTAACAATTAGGTTCTTAGTAATTAATCAGGTGCAGTACACTGGATAATACATATTAATTAAACCAGAGGATTATTTACAACATCAGAGGTTTAACAACTTTTTTTGGAGCTTGTAACAAAACCAGCTGCACGACATCATCTATCACATCACAGACAATACTAAGCAGAGCACATACCTTGAACGACAGTATAAAGAAATCCCTCATTGTTCCTGGGCAGTTCTCGAACTGTACAGCCAAGTTCCAGGCTCATAAAATCAATAAGACAGGAGACTAGAATAAAAACCTTCAGCCTGTATAGTCTCTGCCCATAAAATCTCCAGTGACAGGCCTTTCAGGCCCAGTATTAAATTTTAAACATGGGGCTTGTGACATTGCATTCCATATGCTTTATGAATGTGAATATGATGTAACTGGAATATTCTTTATGCAAAAGGTCTCTTGTAAGGAAACATTATCATTACAAAGGTTATAACCTACTGAATATATTCATCCTATTTGTATGAATGTATCATTCTTGTATCTGAAACTAGAAATATTAAGTATTACTCTGAGGTCATATTGTAATTATGCAAAGTGTGGGCCATTAATGGTGGCTTAGGATCTTGATGGCTCCCATTGACTAGGACAATTGGTTGTGAATGGGTTTATTTACCTGCAAGCCTTCCTGTGTACATAATGAAGAATGAGGTCTTACAGTGACATGTAACCATGTCACATGATACTGGAATCCATTTTAAACCTGGTGTTTTTCCATTTAGAAGGAAGGGTGGGTACCCAGAGAGACAAAAGATTCCCACCTTAGGCCAAAGCTATAAAAGGGTGTGGAACAGAACAAACGGGGCTGCCAGTCATGAGAAATCCCCTAGTTACCACCTGAGCTGGAACTAACAAGGACTGTTCAAGTGGAAAAGATTGGGCCCAGATTAGGAAGGAGTCTGGGCTGTGAAAGAAGCTTATTGGAACATCTCTAAGGGTGAGATTTTACCTGTAAACAGATTCTTCATGTATTAGGCTTAGACTTGCGTGTTTTTGCTTTATTTTGCTTGGTGACTTACTTTGTTCTGTCTGTTATTAATTGAAACCACTCAAATTCTACTTTTTATACTTAATAAAATCACTTTGGTTTATTAGTGAACCCAAAGTAAGTGATTAATACCTGGGGGAGCAAACAGCTGTGTATCTCTCTCTATCAGTGTTATAGAGGGTGGACAATTTATGAGTTTACCCTGCATAAGCTTTATACAGAGTAACACAGATTTATTTGGGGTTTGGATCCCATTGGAAACTGGGTGTCTGGGTGCTGGAGACAGGTGACCAGCTGAGCAGTTTTTGGTTAAAGTCTGCAGCTTTGGGGGCGTGGACCAGTCGTGGGTCTGTGTTGCAGCAGGCTAGCGTGCCTGGCTCAACAAGGCAGGATTCTGGAGTCCCAAGCTGGCAGGGAAAACGAGCTCAGAAGTAACTTCAGCACATCAGGTGACAGTCCCAAGGGGGTCTCTGTGACCGAAACCATCACAGGGCTCATTTAACAACAGCAGGAAATACTGTCAGTAGCTGCTATTAATATAGATTATTCATGATTTCAAATCCGTTCTCAATAACTAATCTTTCTGCCATTAAATCCATTCACACCAAGTTGAATGAAGAAAAGCCAGATTCTGATCTAAATTACTCTAGTATGAAACCAGAATAATTCCTTTAACTTTAATGGATTTACTCCAGATTTACACAGAATCTAGCTGAAAGTATCCAATACCATCCCCAGACCCATAAAAGGCAATCGTTTCAGACTGCTCTGCATATAGTTTCTATCCTGACAAGTACATTCAGAAGAGAATTAGGCATACCACTCCCATAAAGATTTATCAGTGATCTAGCCCTCTCGATAGTTGTGTCATTCCCATCACTGAAGAATCTGAGCATCTAATTGGCCCAATCAAGGGTTGATTTACAGGTTCTGACCTGCATGTTACCCTCTTCCCTGGGTCATGTCTTCCCTAAATCAGAACTTAGACCTTGTCTACACTATGGGGGGAGATCGATCTAAGTTACGCAACTTCAGCTGCGTGAATAACGTAGCTGAAGTCGATGTACTTAGCTCTACTTACTGTAGGGTCCACACTACGTGATGTCAATGGGAGACGCTCTCCCATCAACTCCCCTGGCGCTTCTTGTTCAGGTGGAGTACAGGACTGTATGGGAGAGCGATCTGCGGTCAATTTAGTGGGTCTTCAATAGACCTGCTAAATCGACCGCCAACAGATTGATTGTCGTTTGTCGATCCCCCAGTAAATGTAGACAAGCCCTAAGTTTCCATAAGAAATTTATTCTGTGAGTCAAAACTTTGCTGCAGGAAGATTCAGAGATCACCAAGTGTTAGTTCTTCACACACAGATTTTTATTCCCAACCCTTTGCCCTTTCTTCCCTCTGTTTACACGCTGGCAGTGCTACTCACCTATTTTTCTAAACCAGTGAGCCTCATGGGTCCTCATATCCAGTGTCATACTCCCTTCCGTAAAAGACTCAGCAAGTCTCCGATGTGCTGCAGAAACATGTCATTTGACAGATAGGAAACGTTTCCTGAGCAGAACAACTGCATTTCCTATGCCCAATATTAACCTACAACACACAGTATGGGGCTTCAGAAATCTGAGTAATTCAGCATGTGGGGTACCGCTCACAGGTTTGATCTAATATATTTAGAGAGAGCTCACAGAAAAACATTAGAATGTGCCCAAACTAGCATTTCCAGCTAGATATGCAGGACTGTCACAAGGGACATACAAACAAAATGAGTCATGCCCCTTCACCAAGAAATTCATTGACATTGGGGCCCAACTGGGGGTCTGTGGGGTTTGGCTTAATCTGATGGGAGGAGTTTGGGGCAAGAAAATTAATCCCCTCAGGCCCTTGAAATACTATTCTTAGGGTCCCACTCGAGTCCAATGGAGAAAACGTCTTCTTCAGTGGAGGACAGAATTAAAATTCAAATTGATCTGGACAAACTGGAGAAATGGTCTGAAAAAAACAGGATGAAATTCAACACGGACAAATGCAAAGTACTCCACTTAGAAAGGAACGATCAGTTGCACACATACAAAATGGGATATGACTGCCTAGAAAGGAGAACAGCAGAAAGGAATCTGGGAGTCATAGTGGATCAAAAGCTAAATATGAGTCAGTGTAACACTGTTGCAAAAAAAGCAAACATCATTCTGGGATGTATTAACAGGAGTGCTGTAAGCAAGACACAAGAAGTAATTCTTCTGCTCTACTCTGTGCTAATTAGGCCTCAAGTGGAGTATTGTGTCTATCTCCGTGCGCCACATTTCAGGAAAGATGTAGACAAATTGGAGAAAGTCCAGAGAAGGTAACAAAAATGATTAAAGGTCTAGAAAACATGACCTGTGAGGGAAGATTGAAAGAACGGAGTTTGTTTAGTCTGGAAAAGAGAAGACTGAGGGAAAACATGATAACAGTTTTCCAGTACATAAAAGGTTGTTATAAGGAGGAAGGAGAAAAAAATATTCTCCTTAGCCTCTGAGGACAGGACAAAAAGCAAGGGGCTTAAATTGCAGCAAGGACAATTTAGGTTGGACATTAGGAAAAACTTGCTGTCAGGGTGGTTAAGCACTGAAATAAATTGCCTAGGGAGGTTGTGGAATCTCCATCATTGGAGATTTTTAAGGGCAGATTAGACAGACACCTGTCAGGGATGGTCTAGATCAGGGGTCGGCAACATTCGGCCCACGGTCCGCCAGGGTAAGCACCCTGGCGGGCCGGGCCAGTTTTATTTACCTGCTGACGCGGCAGGTTCGGCCGATCGCGGCCCCCACTGGCCGTGGTTTGCTGTCCCGGGCCAATGGGGTCGGCGAGAAGCAGCGCAGGTGAGGGATGTGCTGGCCGCAGCTTCTCGCCGCCCCCATTGGCCCGGGACGGCAAACCGCGGCCAGTGGGGGCCGCAATCGGCCGAACCTGCCGCGTCAGCAGGTAAATAAAACTGGCCCGGCCCGCTAGGGTGCTTACCCTGGCGAGCCGCGTGCCCAACGTTGCCGACCCCTGGTCTAGATAATACTTCATCCCACCATGAATGCAGAGGACTGGACTAGATGACCTCTCAACGTCCCTTCCAGTCCTATGATTCTATTACATGAGCTCTCCACTCTCCCTGACGTGGTCATGATGTCTATAGCAGCTACAAGACTAAATGTACATTTTCTATGGGGCTTCCAAGACAGGAAGAGAGGAGAGAAAATAGCTAGTGAAAACAGAGGTTACTTCCTGTAACTAGAAATTCTTCGAGATGTGTGGTCCCTGTAATTGACACATAGGATATGCATGCACACCCTGGGCGGTGGGCAGGGGAGGCTGTGCCTCCCCAAACAGCCAGGCGTGACCCCACCCACAGTTCACCTCCAGGGTCCCGCTTTGGCGGTGCTGCTGAGCTCCAGGGGCTCGGGCATGCTGCTCCCTTCCCGGGACTGCGGTGGTGCCACGCGCTCTCCCTCCCAGCGTGCCGGGCCTGGGGGGGCTGCCGTAGTGCTGCCATGTGCGCTCTCTCTCTCTCTCTCTCTCCTGGCACGCCAGGGCTCGGGGGGGCTGCGGCGCCACCGCAAGCTCTCCTTCCCGGCACTCTGGGACTGGGGAGGCTGCAGTGATGCCGCCTCACACTCTCCCTCCCAGGGCTCTGCAGCGGGGGGGGGCTGCAAGCACTAGCTAGCCTGGGGTGGGGGCCAGCAGCTGCAGTGGGGGGGGCTCTGAGATCCGGGGGCGTGGAAGGGGCAGGGCTGGGGGCTAGCCTTCCCCAGCCAGCTGTTCCCGTGCCACCCACGATGCACACCATGCACCCGAGCTCAGAGATTTTAACAAGCATTGTCCATTGGCCTGCATATGCACAAAAGATCATCTCGTGCTCCTGAGCGAGGGTACAAGAGGCAGTGAGGGTCAATGCCCCCACAGTTCCTCTTCTTACCACGAATCCAATCCAGAGCTGAAGTAGAAGGAACAGAGGGCAGGTATTGTAATAGATATATAGGGTTACCATACGTCCTCTTTTTCCCGGACACGTCCGGCTTTTCGGCACTCAAACCCCCGTCCGGGGGGGAATCGCCAAAAAGCCGAACATGTCCGGGAAAATGCCGGCCAGGCACTTCCCCTCCCGTGGCGGCTCTGCTCCTCCCCTGACTCTTCGGCTCTGTTTAAGAGCCGAGCTGCCCGAGTGCTATGGGCTTCAGGCAGCCCCCCTTGCCACCGCCGGAGCCTGGGAGGGGAAGTGCCCAGCTGGGGGCGCAGGGTCCGGAGGCATAGGGGCTGCCCGAAGCCCAAGCACTACCGGCTTCACGGTTTGCCGGGCAGCCTCCAGATCCTGCATCCCCGGCTGGGCGCTTCCCCTCCCGGGCTCCAGCTGTAGCCCGGTAGCGCTCGGGCAGCCTTTCCGCGTGGCTGGGAGTGGGAGGGAGGAGGGGACGGAGTTAGGGTGGGGAAGGGGTGGAGTTGGGGTGGGGTGGGGAAATGGGCGGGGCCAGGGCCCATGGAGGGTCCTCTTTTTTTATTTGTTAGATATGGTAACCCTAAGATATAGACCACACATCTCAAAGAACTTTCAGTTACAGTAAGTAACCTTCATTCTGTCTTCAAGTGCTGGTCCCTATGTGTATTCCACGCGTGGGTGATTGACAAGCAGTACTCAGATTGGAGGTGTGTGCAAGGAAGCCAGAAACAAAGATGTGTGCAGCTCCGGCGCAACCATAGCATCGGCGCCTATGGAGAAACCCCGTCCGGCTCACTGTCTGATCCATCATTTGACATCGGAGGGGCAAGGCAGGATTGTGAGGAAATGCCCCTTGGTCGGCCATGGCTCCGTTCCATGATCGTGGTGGAGAGTAAGGAGCTTCCACCGTAGCCAGGTCACCAGCCTGATGGAATTCTACCAGTACCAAGTGTCCTGGCGTTGGTGGTGGTGCCAGGGGAGATGGGGACCTTGCCCGTACCAATCTCTCCAGTGCCCCAGGGGCCAATGCTGCTGGCAGTACTGACAGCTCACATATTCGGTGCCTGTCCCCAAACAGTCCATGGGCCTATCAACGGTACTGGACATTGACAGTCTCCGTGAGATGTGGGTGCAAGGTGATCTCAGTGTCGGTGGTGCCAAGGATACTGAGCAAGGTGGTGATTGCTTTCAGATATCCCTGGGCTCACTGAGTGGTCTTCCCACTCTCTTTTTCAACTTTTGAGAGGAGTCCCCGGGCCATTTCTTCGACGCAATATCCTTCAAAGTCAAGGTTGAAAGGAAGACTCCCGTCCATTGGAGGGCTGGGGTTGGAGAGCTGCTACTATAAAAATGATTTTCTGGCAGAGCTCTCTGTCCTTGTGGGATCTCGGTTGGAGCTGCTTGCAGAGGGAACACTTTTGTTGGATGTGCCCGCTCCGAGACAGCTAATGCACGAGGAGTGCTTGTCCACAACCGGGATTGCTTCTCTGGAAGTGCGACAATTCTTGAAGCCCAGAGAGCCAGGCATATCCTTATCCAGGGGGGTCGCCCAAAACTGGGGGCCGACAAGAATAAAGCCTTTTCTTTCTTCTTTTGTTGATTTTTTTTTTTTTAAAGGCACCGCCAAATAAAAGTCAAATGAAGGCTAAAGGATTTCTAAAATCTAAAGATTAACAACTGAAAAGAAGAGTTAATGATCCGCTAACAGGCAGCTAAAGGCTCCATCTCTAGTCGGGGTGGTTGAGAACTAACTGAGGACAGTTAGCCCTCAGTTGGTTAGCCTCGTGGTGCAGCACTAGAAGAGACAGCACATTTGCGGGCCCAACAGACATTGCTACCGAAGTTCTCTGATCAGCAGCACAGGGACGCAGACACAACTACAGTGGAGCACCCCATAGGGACACTGCTCAAAGAAGAAGAGGGATTTTTTGGGAGGGAGGCGAGGGGTAAACTGAAGTGAGTGTCAGTATTGTAATTAGCCCCTCATTTCTCTTACCAACTTTATATTATTTTCTGCAGTTTCTAAGTTTCAGAGGAAGAACAGAAGACACTTTAATATAAACAATCCTCTTCTTGTAAATAGCTAGGACAATGAAGAGCCCGCACTTGGCCTTTAACTACCACATTTATAAATTCGCACTGGAAACTCATAACAACAAAACAACTCTTTTCTTTTGTCATAGCTCCTGCCTGCCTAATAAAGATGCTGTTCTGAGCCCTATCTATGCAGGCAGAGTAGAGAACTGCCACTTCGGGCCATCCCAGACTGAAGCCCCTAGACCTGCTAGTGTGGATGGTACCTGATTGCTTTGACTGCATTTGTGATCATAAGTAGGGTTTCCCCTTCCCAAGGGGAAACTGTAGGAAGAGGGAGCCTTTTGTCTGAGGGAAGCAGCTAACACCGGCCCTACTAGGAATGAAGCTTTTCCAGCTCTAGTCTGCAGGCTTTCCAGAGCAGAAACACACAGCATTAACTGTACCATCAACATGTTCATAGATGTACAACCACAGAAAATGGATGGGGGCTAATTTAGCTACAACTAATCAGGAGAGAGATCTTGGAGTCATTGTGGATAGTTCTCTGAAGATGTCCACGCAGTGTGCAGCGGCAGTCAAAAAAGAAAACAGGATATTAGGAATCATTAAAAAGGGGATAGAAAATAAGACAGAGTATCTTATTGCCTTTGTATAAATCCATGGTACGCCCACATCTTGAATACTGCGTACAGATGTGGTCTCCTCATCTAAAAAAAGATATACTGGCACTAGAAAAGGTTCAGAAAAGGGCAACTAAAATGATTAGGGGTTTGGAACGGGTCCCGTATGAGGAGAGATTAAAGAGGCTGGGACTTTTCAGCTTGGAAAAGAGGAGACTAAGGGGGGATATGATAGAGGTATATAAAATCATGAGTGATGTGGAGAAAGTGGATAAGGAAAAGTTATTTACTTGTTTCCATAATACAAGAACTAGGGGCCACCAAATGATATTAATGGGCAGCAGGTTTAAAACTAATAAAAGGAAGTTCTTAACACAGCGCACAGTCAACTTGTGGAACTCCTTGCCTGAAGAGGTTGTGAAGGCTAGGACTATAACAGCATTTAAAAGAGAACTGGATAAATTCACGGAGGTTAAGTCTGTTAATGGATATTAGCCAGGATGGGTAAGGAAGGGTGTCCCTAGCCTCTGTTTGTCAGAGGGTGGAGATGGATGGCAGGAGAGAGATCACTTGATCATTGCCTGTTGGTTCACTCCCTCTCGGGCACCTGGCATTGGCCACCATCGGTAGACAGGATACCGGGCTAGATGGACCTTTGGTCTGACGCAATACGGCCATTCTTATATTCTTATGTAAACTACGTACCTGAGGTCAAGTAAGTCACAAGTGTGTCCATATCTTTAGTCCTAGAGTAGAAGAAAAATCCAGTTTTACAGAACACTTTATTATTTTATATGGTATGACAGAATACAATAACTCTAATTACAGATACAGTACTCCTGCTTTTGTCAAAAGCATATAGACTCAAAATCCATAGTGTTGTAAGACCTGGAGTAGCAGTGTTGCAGGCCTGTAGTAAGAGTGTTACGACCTGTAGATTTGTAGGCCCAAAGGAGGAGTATTGTAGGAGGAGATTTTCAGAAGGGAAGCCACAGACTCAACTTCCAAGTTTCATTTACATAGCCTTGTTTCCTTGCGATATCAGAAGTAAGCTGTATGGTACTAACTCCAACTTGGGTGCATAGCAAAGTGACGGAGCCCACTCCAAGGAGACCCGTGGTCTACCATCAACAGTATTCCTTTCCTGAGCTTTTGGGCACTCAACACAGAGTTGAAAAATGCTTGGTCTCTGGCAGCGAAGACCACACTGTTCTCAGAGCTCTTGACAGGCACATCCTCCAAATGTCAACTGGAGATGTCAACCTCAGAGAAGCAGCCTGATCTACATTCCCCACTGAGGACTGATTTAGTATCATGCTGGCATCCAGTTAACAGGAGAGGGGGAGGAGTACAGGTACTTGGAGGAAAGTTATACAAGGTGAAGAGATGGTCACACTTGATGCCACTGGGCCCACTCCTTGAAGTTCTTATTCAATTATGTCAATTGGTGTTTAGCTTGACATAACTGAATCCCATAATCACATGATAAGAAAATAAAAACCATATATACTTTTTTAAGTGGACAGTAATCGTA
Source organism: Malaclemys terrapin pileata (assembly GCF_027887155.1). Taxonomy (NCBI): domain Eukaryota; kingdom Metazoa; phylum Chordata; order Testudines; family Emydidae; genus Malaclemys; species Malaclemys terrapin. The sequence continues at coordinate 968,889 of NC_071513.1, read as the reverse complement.
CAGAAATGTGTTTAGCAAATGGCCTCACCTATTCTCTTTGGGTTCTGCCATGACTTTTGACAACACAAGGCGAACCAAACACCTACATGTACAAGAAAAACATAGAAAATGAGACTTAGAAATTACATCTCCATCAATATTTTGTGCCTTTTCAGCCCCAACAAGAGACAACCTTTTCTCAGCTCTTCTCCATGCCATCAATTAAATATACCTACTGAAAGATACAGGGTATCAGATTGGGATTAAGATTATAAGATTTTCCCCATTCTCATCCTTTATTTTGTCCTCCACTTTGCTAAATCAATGCCTGGCTGGCTTGGAGTAAACAATAGAAGAAATATGTTTGTCTTATAATTATTATTCTTAAAATAGGGTAAAAACATTTTAACATGATATTTTAAAAAATTACTTAGTTATCAACAAACCCAAGTTCTAGGGCTAGATACCAAACCAGTCTTTTCACCTCTGGGGATCATCGATAGCAAGTCAAATGCATTGGTTGTAATTTCATTCTAGTCACTACTGGCCATTTGTCCACATCACAAAAACAACATTAAACTCAGAGCAACTGGCCTCCACTGCTCAAGAGAGGCCTATGATAGGCTGGTTAAAGGTGTGGCAGTTCAGGATTGAGATATGTTTTGCAGTGTCATGGGATGCTCTGGACTTCAACAGCATAGGAGCTGCTGGCTAGCATAATACACATCACCTGCTCAGTTCTTCACCTTCATGAAAACTAAAAATTTATCAGATGTAATAAATTAAAAGAAAGAAAAGCAGCACAAATTCCCTTCCTTTATGGGTATCTCAAATACTCACTTTAAAGCTGTAAACACTTGTTGACAATCTTGTGAGTGCTGAGATAAATACTCCAAAGCTTTGATAGCCACAGCCTGTTGTTCATTCTGAAAACAAGTAAACATTTTCTAAAAGCTGTGCCAATTGTCAAACAACGCCATCCTACCCACAACTGGAAAATGTTTGCTGGGTTTATATGGTCTTCTCGTGGGGGAAAGGCAAGAGGATTCTGCATAAGAACATCCCCACATGCAAGGAAAAAAATCTTAACGAAAGATCCTGTGATTCCTTGCACAATCAGTCCATAGACAGAACAGAATTAATACAGCTTGGGGAAGCCATTAGAACCTGGGATATTATTAGCAAACCCCAAGAGATAGCTAAAAGGGGGGCTCTATATACGCCAATATTCATTCATTCAGTGCTCACACCATTCAGCCATTGCTCACAGACGAACAAGAGGGACAAGTAACTTTTCATAGTCCTTCAGGATTTCCCAACCCCAGAATCTGAGCTCCTTAAGAACATATAAGCAGCTTCTCCTTCTGAATTGAGCATCTTCAGCAATCAAGCCATAGAAGACAACAGAAATCCTGTAGCTTGTGACAGAAGGGAGACCTAAGGAAGCATCTGATGCAATGTCCATTTACTAATATCTATAGCTCAGGAATTTTCCTTAAGAATTCTTTTAAAACTTTATTTCTTTGGTTTAGAATAAACCTCTGCTTCACTTTATTCAACACACTTGAGTTTACATAGCAAGGTCTTCTCTAGTGTAGCACATAGCAAGAAAAACTACACGTATGACAGGCTACAGCTGCTACATTTATCTGAAAATGAAGCAGAAGTCCAAGAAAATATTATCAGCTCTCCCTACCTCTAAAGCAATCTGGGCAGCTAAACTCAGAAGGCTGGTGGCTGCACTTCCATCTGCTAGTAGCTTATCTTCATGCTGAGCTGGCTTTGCTGCTAACTTCCCCATTGCAACAATTGCTTCCACAGCTGAAATACATGAGGAACCAGCTGTTAGCAGAATTTTTCATAGAAGCACATGAAAGTATCTGTACTCTGATATTTTAATATAAATATCATACTGATTTGTGGAAAGGCTGACATCTTCAACTAATTTTCACAAGTTCCCCCTGGAAAACCTGTTCTGACTAGGTAAATATGTTAGCATTTCTCCACAGTTAAGCACTGGGCTTGCTAGAAAGATGTTAACATGGTTTTTCTGGCTACTGCAGACAGTTTTGCCAAACAATGGAAGCCTTGTCTAGCACCCCAATCTTGTCACAGAAAGCAGAACGCTCCCTCTAATAATATTACCCATAGGTCGGGTGGGGCTCCACTCTCCCATGTCTTGGCTCAAACCAACAAGAGTTACTCCAGCGGGCATTCTGCACCAAAACATTAAAAATTATGCACCAAAAATTATGTGCACCATATTTTTAAATTCTGCAAAATTCCAGAGGCTCCAGTGAGGAAAGCAGGATTGGGCCCAGACAAGCAGGCAGGCAACAGATAAAGAGACTGGAAAACAGGTTGGGAGCCCTGAGAACCTTAGTGGCAGGAGTAAGGGAAGGAGTAAGTTCAGGCATGGGGAATTCAGATCCCTAAAACAATTACTTGAAATGGTGAAATCTGAGCTGATGAAAGTGTCATTCTTAGGGTTACCATACGTCCGGATTTTCCCGGACATGTCCGGCTTTTGGGGGCTCAAATCCCCGTCCGGGGGGAAATCCCCCAAAAGCCGGGCATGTCCGGGAAAATCGGGAGGGAGGGCTGGGCCGGGGTCGCGGGGCCGGGCGCGCGGTGCCGGGCCGGGAGCCGGGCCGGGGCCGCGGGGTCGGGCCGCTGAGGGGGTGCGCGGGGCTGGGGGGTCGGGAGCCGGGGGGTCAGGCCGGGAGCCGGGCCGCCGGGGGGGGTGCGCGGGGCCGGGAGCCGGGCCGCCGGGGGGGTGCGCTGGGCAGCGGGGCCGGGAGGTCGGGCCGGGAGCCGGGCCGCCGGGGGGGTGCGTTGGGCCGCGGGGCCGGGAGCCGGGGAGTCGGGCCGGGAGCCGGGCCACCAGGGGGGTGCGTTGGGCTGCGGGGCCGGGAGCCGGGGGGTCAGGCCGGGAGCCGGGCCGCCGGGGAGGGGGGGTGCGTTGGGCCGCGGGGCCGGGAGCCGGGGGGTCGGGCCGGGAGCCGGGCCGCCGGGGGGGGTGCGCTGGGCCGCGGGGCCGGGATCCGGCGGGTGCGCTGGGCCGCCGGGGCCGGGAGCCGGGGGGTGCGCTGGGCCGCCGGGGCCGGGAGCCGGGGGGTGCGCTGGGCCGCCGGGGGCCGGCTGGCAGTGCTGGGCGGGCCGGGGGTGGTCGGCCGGGGGCCGGGGCCGGCACCCCAGGGCCGCAGCCGACCCAGGCTGGAGCCGCCGGGGGGCCAGCCTGGGCCGCACCTCCTCCCCCCACACCGCCCCTTACCTGCCCAGGCTTCCCGCGAATTAAATGTTCGCGGGAAGCAGGGGAGGGGGCGGAGACTTTGGGGAGGGGGCGGAGTTGGGGCGGGGGAGGGGCGGGGCTGGGGGCGGGGCCAGGGCCCCGTGGAGTGTCCTCCTTTTGGAGGCACAAAATATGGTAACCCTAGTCATTCTGTATCTAGATAAACAAGTGATTTAAGGAAAAAGAGTGAGAAGTTAATTCTGCAGAGGCTGGAGGAAATTAAAACAGCTGAAAATTGTTAAAATGTTAAAAAGAAAAAAAGTGTTATAGGAAGAGAATTCTTGGTTTCTTTGCAGCCATTTGAAGGAAAAATGGGCCCTTTTCCAAAGGAATGTCTGTAAATAATCCAGGCAAAGAGACAATCTGATTGAAATCATTTGACTATGGACAATTTAGTCAAATTCGCTAAAAGAACATAATTCCACTGGAACTTAACTGCCCCCAAATGTATAAAAGGGAATGTAATCTACGTACAGCTGTGTAAAAATTATTAGAGCTGTGCAAAGGATGTTAAGAAAAAGAGAATGTATGCATGTATGTATGTATGTATGTATGTATGTGTGCAAATATATTGTGTAAATGTGATGTTTTAAGGACCTAAATCAACACTCCTGGTTTGTAAAACTCTTGTTTTGTTGGTTTAAGACGAATTCATAGAATCATAGAATATCAGGGTTGGAAGGGACCTCAGGAGGTCATCTAGTCCAACCCCTGCTCAAAGCAGGACCAATTCCCAACTAAATCATCCCAGCCAGGACTTTGTCAAGCCGGGCCTTAAAAACCTCTAAGGAAGGAGATTCCACCACCTCCCTAGGTAACCCATTCCAGTGCTTCACCACCCTCCTAGTGAAATAGTGTTTCCTAATATCCAACCTAGACCTCCCCCACTGCAACTTGAGACCATTGCTCCTTGTTCTGTCATCTGCCACCACTGAGAACAGCCGAGCTCCAACCTCTTTCAACTACCTGAAGGGGGGGTTCCAAAGCAGCTATCAAATCCCCCCTCATTCTTCTCTTCTGGAGACTAAACAATCCCAGTTTCCTCAGCTTCTCTTCATAAGTCATGTGCTCCAGCCCCTTAATAATTTTTGTTGCCCTCCGCTGGACTCTTTCCAATTTTTCCACACCCTTCTTGTAGTGTGGGGCCCAAAACTGGACACAGTACTCCAGATGAGGCCTCACCAATGTTGAATAGAGGGGAATGATCACGTCCCTCGATCTGCTGACAATGCCCCTACTTATACAGCCCAAAATGCCGTTAGCCTTCTTGGCAACAAGAGCACACTGTTGATTCATATCCAGCTTCTTGTCCACTGTGACCCCTAGGTCCTTTTCTGCAGAACTGCTACCTAGCCATTTGGTTCCTAGTCTGTAGCAGTGCATAGGATTCTTCCGTCCTAAGTGCAGGACTCTGGTTTTGGTTTGGTTTTTGTTTTTGTTTGGTTTTTAAATAATACCACTAAAAATCCATTTGAACTTTTTATTCAAAGATGCAAAACTGACAGACACTTTTTGCCAGACACAGGTAATTAGTGTTGTTTGGCTCTGATATTTAGCATTTAACCCTTAAGGTACCTCAATGCTTTATAAAGTTCAATATCTTTTTAAAGACCAACTAGGAGAATGGGGAGAGATTCTAGATTTTTTTGGTAACCAAGTAGCAGATAAGAGCTGCAGTAAAAGAATAAGAAATGAAAAAGACAGTACCCTCTGGAGCAATAGCAGGGATGAGGTGCACAAAGTAGCAATGTTAGGAACAATGAAGTTGGCTCTGAGTAATCAGACTTTCACTTTTATAAGGGTATATGGAAACTGTGAGCACAAAAGAAACAGTCACACCTTATGTAAAAATTGATATGATTAATATAATGTTATAGAAGTTAAACTATGAAAAAATGTGCATTTTCCTATGACATATGCAGTGTATATTATAGAAGGGGTGAAAAGAACAAAAATGCAAGCAAAACATGCTACTTAATTAAAATTCTATTAGGGCTCCAAAAAGGAGCCACAATAGGTTGTGTTTTCTTTTTCAGATCGCTGTGTGTTTTGGAAGCAGGAGGCAAAAGTGGAAAGTAATCAAAACTCAGGTGGAAGTTCATTGTGTCCCTTTAAGACAGAGTCTCTGAGCTCTGCTGATGGCTTTGAGTCCAAAAGCAAGCTAAAAAGCATCTGTTTTGATGCAAATTACCTAGCTGATAGAGGAAGGAGAGAACTGCCCATAAATGATAGCACAAAGGAGCTGCAGATAATGGACATACCTGGTCAGCAAACAAGCTACTTGTAATCAAAAAGACTCCGATTATGGCCCTCCAGAAAGGAAGGCAGAAAAAGGAGTCAAGCCTGAGAATAGGAGTAGACATCGTCTAAGGACCCCCAAGAGTCCGTGGACCACCGGTTGAGAACCACTGACCTAGAATACAATGTATGGAAGAAAAGGAGGGGGTTGGAGACGGAGACCTATGAGATTCCATCAGAAAGTGGGAGAGAGGAGGACCACCCATCAAAAAACCTGACAGAACGGTCAGAGAGATAAGAGGAGACTTAGGAAAGTACAGTATCACAAAAGACCAGGGGAGATAAGAAGTCAAGAAGAGGATGATCAACAATGTCAAAAGCAACAGAGACTCAGGAAATCAAGGATGCAACTGAGGCACTGACATTTGGCCAAGAGGAGGTGATTAGAGTCTTTGGTGAGAGCAGTTTCAGTGGAAAGGGCAGAAGATAGATTGGAGAGGGTCTAGGATGTAGCTGGGGAAGACAAACTTGAGACAGTGATGCAGATAGCATTTCCAATTAGTTTCCAGGTGAAGGGGAGAAAGGAATTTAGGGCATAGGTGGAGAAACAGGCTAAGTCAAAGGCAGCTTTTTTGTTGGGAAAAGACCAAATCAATGAAACTGCAAAATAATCATGTGTTCATATGTACACAGCAACATATTACCCTTCTGATTGTTTCTACCTTTTTCAGTGTTACCCTCCAAGACCGCAACCTTATACACACTGAACTGAGTGAAGATGCTGCTAGGATCACACCTCGCTGCTTCCTTCACTGCCTCTTTTGCCTGTTGACAGAAAAGATTAACACGATTTTATCGCAGTCATGACAAGGAGTCAGTAACACACATTGTAGTTGGGTGAGCTAAACTGAGAGAGAAGATATTAATGATTATATACGTGCTGTATAAATCCACAGCTGTATAAAGCTTGGTGTTTTACAGACAAAAAAAAGTCCATGCCCTGAGGATCTTAAAAGTCTTAAGTTATCCATAGCTGAAAAACAAAATAAAAGTCACAAAAATAAGCTTTTGAGCACATATAGAGGGACAATAAATGTTAATGTTGCAGTTAAACGTTTAAAACTCAAGAAATGCTAAAATTACAGTTGCAAACACACCCTTAATTCTGACCCCTTAACAATACAGTCGTTAATTCCAGGGTCACACACTGTTTCTCAACTGATACAAAATAACATCAGGCCATTTCTTCCACAACCTTGAAAGTTTCACCTTGTGAGCTAAGAAGTAAGAGTGAAATTCAGCCCAGTGCAGGCGGCCAGCACAAGGCATAGGCTCTATTACAGTCTCACTGTGCTGACCCGCTGGATGGGGTGAAATTCACCTTGAATGAGGTAGGGGTCTGCAGAGCATCTTGTTTATAAATGACTCTCCTGGACTCTACTTGGCATACACAGCATACATGGAAACAGAAGTTGCCACATATATTCAAGGTTAGATAATCGTGTTTTGCTTTGTCCCTGTCTAGTGGTGGCTGGAAGAAAAAGGTTGATGAACTTGCTGGGCATCCCTGATTCTCAGATGTGGGTCATTCAGCTCTGGCAGTGCAGGCTCTTGCATTTAGATGTAGAAGTCCCAGGTTCAACCTCTGCTGTCAGGGTATGTATGGGGATTAGAGCTGGATGGACTTCTAAAACTCAGGCAAGCTTCCTCATCATGTAACCCATACCCACTTAGTGTGATGCTCTGTCCCTCTCTAGTGGTGGCTGGGAAACATATAGAGATTGATGAGCTGGCTAACAGAGTGGGACTTTTTAATTCAGGCAGTCAAGGCTTCTGCTTTAAGATCCAGAGAGCCAGGGTTCTATGCTACTGCCAAAGGACCCACTCGGGGTACAGCATAAGTGAAGAAGGCTAGTAGTGCCACCAATAGTTAACACTGTCGGACACTTCAAAATACTATTTCCAGTTGCTTATAACATTGCCAAACTTTGTCCCTTCAAGCTAGAATTTTCCATGCCGAGTGTCTGCCTCTGGCTGAATTTTTTTGGAAAGTTTCAGGTCAAATGGTTCAGCCATTTCTGAGGATGAGATTAAGGAAAATACATTGTTTGGCCCAAATTAAAAGAGTATTACAACCATTTTGTTAAGAAGTTCTAGAGCCTTCATGCTTTGGAGCAAGAATTTTAAATTTGTCAGGGCAGTTCTCCTAGTATCAGAGATGCGCCTTTTGCTGTCCCTTGAAAATTTCGCCCAAATTTGCCAAGCTAGGAGCCTTTGAAAAGTCTCAATCTTTACATACTCAGTAGAGACTTCTTAGAGTTTGGCAGCTACATTTTCTGATGATTCCATCTGCACTAAGCATGCTCCAGCCCAGCCTGGAGGTGCTGAGGAGGACTTTTGCTGAAATTGTTCCTTCTATCGGCCAGGGGGCTGACGTGGCACTGGGCATAGCAACTGAGAGCAGGGAGACTGTCTCTCCTATGCTCTCAATGCTCCTGATACTACCAAGCAGTCAGCATGGTGAAAGAGGATGCAGCCGAGCCTGATTTGAATTCAGAGGGATGAAGAATGATGGACAAGAAGAAGGGATTGCAGGAACCATGCAGGGGGAGGGAAGTAGAAGTTAGGGCGGGAGGAGGGTGGATAGGCACAGAGGGAGGCAAGAGCTGGAGTGGGAGTGGGGAATGGGTAAGAGTAGAGGGGGATGGGGTCCAAAGCTAGGGTGAGGGTTGGACAGGAGCAGAGGGTATATATGAGAAGAAGGGGACTGGGACAGTGGGGGACTGGTGGCTGGTCCATGGAGATGTTAATAGCCTACTACTGCTACCAGTTAGGGGATGGAGCCCAAAGCCATGCAGCCAGAGCCCGGGGCTGGAACCCAAAGCCTCGCAGCCAGAACGTACTTCCCTGCCACGCCCGGGCTTAAGCCCAGATCCTGAGCCCCACCTCCCCCTGGGAAGATGGGGAACTCACCGGCTGCCTGCTCCTCCAGCATTGTGCCCCAGGGGTCTCCAGAGGGAGGCAGTGCCCAACACTTGCTGGAAGCCCCAGCAACCAACACCAAGGCATCCAGGAGCACCAGGGAGGGGGAGGAGCCGCTGCTCTCCCCCTTCCCCATCACAGCCCAGGAGGCTGTAGCCCAGGGGTGGGCAAACTACGACCCACAGGCCAGATCCGGCCCCTCAGGGTTTTGGATCCAGCCTGCGGGATTACCCTCCCCGTGGCACCGTGGGCCCTGCTTTGCTCCAGGAAGCGGCCAGCACCACGTCCCTGCGGCCCCTGGGGGAGGGAGGGCAGAGGGCTCTGCGCACTGCTCTTGCCTATGGGTACCTCCCCCAAAGCTCCTATTGGCCTGGAACGGGAACCGCAGCCAATGGGAGCTTCGGGGGAGGTACCCACAGGCAAGGGTGGCGCACTCAGCCCTCTGCGCCCCCTCCCCCAGGGGCCGCAGGGCCATGGTGCCAGTCGCTTCCAGGAGCGGCATGGGGCTGGGGCCGGCAGGGAGCCTGCCCTGGCCCCGCTGTGCGCTGCTGCCACCCCGGAGCAGCTCCAGGTAAGCGGTGCCAGGCTGGAGCCCTCACCGCGAACTCCTCCTGCACCCCGCACCCCAACTCCCTATCCTGAGCCCCCTGCTGCACCCCAAAACCCCTGCCCTGAGCCCCCTACCACACCCTGCACTCCCTTCTGCACCTCAACCCTCTGCCCTGAGCCCCCTTCTGCACCTTGCACCCCTCCTGCACCCTAACCCCCAGCCCTGAGCCCCCTCCCACACTGTGCACCCCCTCCTGCGCCCTGCACCCCTCTTCTGCCCCAACCCCTTGCCCTGAGCCCCTTTCTGCACACCGCACCCCCTCCCACACCCCAACATTCATGGCCCTGCAAGCAATTTCCCCACCCTGATGTCGCCCTCCAGCCAAAAAGTTTGCCCACTCCTGCTGTAGCCACAAGAAAAACCCTTGGTGGCCACATTTGAGAAACGCTGGTCTAAAGAACTCCAAAAAGCAACTCCGCCCTTCCAGAGACCAGACTCCAGTAAATTGTTCACTATTTTCCCAGCCTCTTTAACGCTCCCCTTTCCTTCAGTTCCAAAAATGTTACTGGGCTGGGACACATGAGGGTGCAGCACTGCTCCCCTAACATCTGTCATACACATTAGTAGAATACAGTGAGTTTCCAAGAGACTCTTACTGTGCTACAGGACCTGAGACTTGCAGCGTCTTGCAGCGTCGGGTTGGTGTGTACACAGGAAAGTGAATGCCCTCAACTTCATGAGAATATCACACTAGTTGCTGTGAATCTAACTTCAAGGAGCAGCTCTGGCTGCACCTCACAGCATGTCTCTGCTCTCCATTCAGAATTAGAGACCACATAGGCAGTATCAGCAGGCAAGTTTGTACATCATTTGTAAAGTACAAACATAGCTTAGAACTCCATCTAGTGATCACTTAAAGCAAGTGCTCAAGATGCTTTTTTAATTTAGGCAAAATGAATTAATTTTGTAAGTCCTATCTTAAGAGTAGCAAGATTTTTAGACTTACACACAAATGATACTAGTTATGAGTCTGCTCTAGTGACACTAGCTGTTATGCTAAGAGGCACAAAGATAACTTGCGCCATGTGATCTCTCTAGGTCTTTATAGCTGTTAATGCATACTTCCTTGCAATCATTTTGTTACTCAGCTCATTGAAATTAGTGGTCTGATGACATGCTGAAATATAACTTTACACAAGACAGTCCATTTACCAGTAACTCCAAGGCAGCCTTGCTATACAGCAGCTTTTCAATCACATCAAGCTCAAACTTCTTGTCTTTCAAGGCCCTCCCAACTTTTCCACCTTTGTGTCTTTTTACATTGCTCCCCATCTGTCTGTTCCACCAGTGATGCAGTCATGCTGCTTCATCTCTCTGAGCTGGTGCACTTTGAAGAAAAAACTTCTACCACGACACCCTTAATAAATTACCCAACTAATAATGTCCATGTCAAGTAGCAAATGGGGATAGTTTTATATTTCCATTTTAAAACATAGTAGTATCAAAAACATTGTATTATCAAGACGTGACAAATCTCCACTTTTGCCATTTTATTTATCTGCTGGACCGCTTCTCTCTACTATATCATTTCTTTACATTGTAAGCTGTTTGTGGCAGAAATCATGCCCTCTATTATGTTTGTACAGGATCTAGAAGTGGGGGGACCCTAATGAAAACAAATATATTAATAATTAAGTGGGTACATTTTTAAACCTTAAAGTCCCAAGTGTAATCATGTAACTCAAAACAGAAAAGCTACAGAACAAACTTCCATTCCCCTTTAACCTTTCACAATTTGAAATCAAGTCCCATTGACACTGCAACACACCCCCACGCCTGCCCCCCCCCCCCCCCCACACACACATACTTTTTCAAGTTGTTTCAGATGAAAGTAGCAGGAAGCCATATTCCTCTGCAACTTAGCCAAGTTCTGATCTATCTGCCCAGATGAATAGAAGCTGAGAGAATAGTTATACCACTGAAGGGCTTCAGAGTAGTTTTTTGCCTAGAAATTTAAAAAAAAAAAAAAATTAAAAACAGCCACATTGAAGTTTAAATTGACTACATTTTCCTAAGCTAAATACATCAGGCTTCATAAGAATCAAAAGGTTGAAATAGTCAAATACATTCATAGATTCCAAGGCTAGAAGGGACCCTTGTGATCATCTAGTCTGACTTCCCATATGGCACAGACCACAGAACATCCCCAAAATAATTCCTAGAGCAGATCTTTTAGAAAAACATCCAATCTTGATTTAAAAACTGCCAGTGATAGAGAATCCACCATGACCCTTGGTAAACTGTTCCAGTGGTTAATCAGCCTGTTAAAAATTTACACCTTATTTCTAGTCGCAATTTGTCTAGCTTCAACTTCCAGCCATTGGATCGTATTACAGACTTTCACTTCATTAAATATAACAGGGTCTAACCAGCATGGTTTCTGCAAAGGAAAATCATGTCTTGTCTGTGAGAATTCTTTGAACATGTCAATAAAGTAGTAGATAAAGGAGAATCAATTAACAATTTATTGAGGGCTTCAAAAAGCCTTTGGCTAGGATCCTTAAAGAAACTTAGTTGTCATGGGATGAGAGGCAAAGTATTGTCATGGATTAAAAACTGCTTCGGAGATGAGAAACAGAGGATATGAATAAATGGTCAATACTCATCATGACTAAAAGTTAAGAGCAGAGTGACTTAAGGTTCTATATTAGGTATGTGGTGTTTAAGATATTAATTAACAATCTGGAAAGGCATGTAAGCAGTAAGGTAGCAAAATTTGCAGATGACAGAGTTATTTAGGCTAATCAAGACCAGAGAATGGGAAACACAATGGTAGATGAAGTTAAGTGTTGATAAACACAAAGTAATATACACTATAAGGAACAAATTGAACTATTCATATACCTCATAGGGTTCTAAATTAGTTGTAATAAATCAAAAAACGGACCTCGGCATCATTGTGGACAGCTCAATGAACATCTTTGCTCAATGTGCAACTGCAGTCAAAAACGCCAACAAGACGTTAGGATGCAAAGCAATGGGTTGGTGATAATATAGAAAATATTATAATGCAATTATATAAATGAATGGTGCAACCTCATCTGAATAGTGTGTACAGTACTGGTGACCCCATTTCAAAAAGAATATTGCAGAATTAGAAAGGCATTCAGAGGACAATAAATTATTAAAGACCTGAAAAAACTCACATGCAGCACTGGTCGCCCTGCCTATTACTATACTATTAATGTTACCCAACAGTTCTCTTGATAAAACTCTGTTTTCAGTGACATATAAAACTTTGCCAAACTTTAATCCTTTAAACTTAAATTTTTTGCGCTATGTATCTGCCTCAGATTGAATTTTTTTAGAAAATTTCAGGAAAAACAGTTCAGCCATTTTTGAAAACGAGGCTTGGGAAACATCTGTTGTTTTGCCCACGTAAAATAATTCTGGTGACTTTCTTTGAACAGAACTTTGGAACGGGGACTTAAAATTTGGTAGGGGTGGCGCTTGTGTAATCACTGTGAAAATCCATCCAAATCTGGCCAAGTTTTAAGCCTTTGAAAAATTACAGTTTGCGCATGCTCAGTAGAGATTTAGCTGCTAAAATCTCTGAAGATTCCATTCTCCATGAGTATACTCAATCCTCCCACAGCTCCAAGTGCTGGACAGACCGTGTATGCACTATCCCCACACAGCAACTGAATATGTTCCATCCCCTGATAATTCATACATGTGACAAGACTGGGCATGCCCTATCTCCACCAAGCAAATGAGCAACCTTCCTCCAGCCCAGGACTAGGAGGCGAAGCTGGACTTCCCATGTCATGGCTGCTCCCAAGGACTCCAGGCCAGAGTGCGGCTAGGCACTGGAACTAAGAGCACGGAGCCTCTCTCTCCTGTGCTCTCAATGATCTCCTTGCAGGCCCCACACAGCATGGAGGAGGAAGCCATCTGATTGGAATGCCAAGGGGACAGAAGTCAGAGCATGGGGAGAGAAAGAAGTAAGTTGGGATAAGGAGCCTAGTGAAACTGGAACTGAGACTGGCTGCACAAGGAGAGTGGGACTGGGAACTGAGGGGGGAGAGGAGGCTGGGTCCTAGTGAGAGAAACAGGGGTGGCGACCGGGAACTAGTTGTCGTTGGCTGCAGGAAGGAGTAATGAGGTCAGACAAGAAGCTGAAAGATGTGGGCAGACTGAGACTGGCAGGACAAAAAAAGTGGGACTAAGGAACCAGGGAGGAGAGGGGAGACAGTTCTGACAAGGTGCAGGAGAGAACTGTGATTGGCTGGGCAAAGAGAATGGGACAAGGAGTCAGGGAAGGGGCAAGAAATGGAGGAATGATACTGAGATTGGATGAGGAGCCCAGGAAGGAAGACTGACTGGGAGCCAATGGGGAGACAAGGGAAAAACCAACTGGAGGAGGAACCAGGAGGGAGGTGGAACTGGGACTTGCTGGGCAAGGAGGAAAGTGGAGAGGAGGAGAGGAAAGTGATTAGGAACAGTCAGCATGGATTCACCAAGGGAAAGTCATGCCTGACTAACCTAATTGCCTTCTATGACGAAATAACTGGCTCTGTGGATGAGGGGAAAGCAGTGGATGTGTTATTCCTTGACTTTAGCAAAGCTTTTGATACAGTCTCCCACAGTATTCTTGCTGGCAAGTTAAAGAAGTATGGGCTGGATGAATGGACTATAAGGTGGATAGAAAGCTGGCTAGATTGTCGGGCTCAAGGGGTAGTGATCAATGGCTCCATGTCTAGTTGGCAGCCAGTATCAAGCGGAGTGCCCCAAGGGTCAGTCCTGGGGCCGGTTTTGTTCAGTATCTTCATTAATGATCTGGAGGATGGCGTGGACAGCACTCTCAGCAAGTTTGCAGATGACACTAAACTGGGAGGACTGGTAGATACACTGGAGGGCAGGGATAGGATACAGAGGGACCTAGACAAATTAGAGGATTGGGCCAAAAGAAATCTGATGAGGGTGAACAAGGACAAGTGCAGAGTCCTGCACTTAGGATGGAAGAATCCCATGCACTGCTACAGACTAGGGACCGAATGGCTAGGCAGCAGTTCTGCAGAAAAGGACCTAGAGGTTACAGTGGACGAGAAGCTGGATATGAGTCAACAGTGTGCCCTTGTTGCCAAGAAGGCTAACGGCATTTTGGGCTGTATAAGTAAGGACATTGCCAGCAGATCGAGGGACGTGATCATTCCCCTCTATTCAACATTGGTGAGGCCTCATCTGGAGTACTGTGTCCAGTTTTGGGCCCCACACTACAAGAAGGATGTGGAAAAATTGGAAAGAGTCCAGCGGAGGGCAACAAAAATTATTAGGGGGCTGGAGCACATGACTTATGAAGAGAAGCGGAGGAAACTGGGATTGTTTAGTCTGCAGAAGAGAAAAGTGAGGGGGGAAGAGAAAAATGAAGAGAAAAATAGCTGCTTTCAGCTACCTGAAAGGGGGTTCCAAAGAGGATGGATCTAGACTGTTCTCAGTGGTACCAGATGACAGAACAAGGAGTAATGGTCTCAAGTTGCAGTGGGGGAGGTTTAGGTTGGATATTAGGAAAAACTTTTTCACTAGGAGGGTGGTGAAGCACTGGAATGGGTTACCTAGGGAGGTGGTGGAATCTCCTTCCTTAGAGGTTTTTAAGGTCAGGCTTCACAAAGCCCTGGCTGGGATGATTTAGTTGGGGATTGGTCCTGCTTTGAACAGGGGGTTGGACTAAATGACCTCCTGAGGTCCCTTCCAACCCTGATATTCTATGATTCTATGAAATGAGAAGCCTGAGGAGTGGAGAATGGGACTGGGGAGGTGAGTAGAATGGAACTAGGTCAAGAAGCCAGAGGTGGGAAAGAGACAGGACTGGAACAGAGGCAGATTGGAGGGAATGGGGACAGAAGGGTGGATGTTGGGGACTATGGGCAGAAGAGTCTGCACCCACTGGAGGCACACACCTCCAGAGCCTGAAATGGAACCCAAGAATCCTTAGTCTCACCTTTCCTCTGCTGTCAGCAAATAGCTGTGAAACTCACTAACAAAGTGTGTGTCCCATTCCCCTCTAGTTCTGGTCCACATAGAGGATGATGACATACTACTGGTATCAATTACTCTGTTAGCTCAAGTGGCAGAGGTCTGTACAGTGAATCTAAAAGTTCTAACCCTACAGATGAACCATGTCAGTGTCAGTATGATGTCATACGATGGAATTTGTTTCTTCAGTTTGTGCTGGAAAATTTAGGAAATTACACACATAAAACTGAACTACAAGAGCATTATTACGGTTGCAAAGTAAAGCACTCAAAGGTGGGATATTCCAGAATTCAGAGGAAGTGTGGAGTTTTGGAAAAAATACAGGTAGGTATATCATTTGAGGATATGGAACTCAAACAATGTCAGGGAGAATTTTAGAATGTAGTCCTGTTCGGTGGGTAGATCAAATGGAGCCAAGCTTGCAGACACCACAAGTGGAGTCTGGAAAACTGTGTCATGTAGGTGCATGCAGCCATGTGGCCTAACAGTGAAAGACACTGGCGCACTATAGCTCACGGTCTGCGGGTAATGCATGAAATCATGTTGCTTATTGTATGAAATCTGTCTGCGAGGAGCAGTGCTCTCAGAGAAACAGAGTCCAACATCGCCTCTATAAAGTTTATTGCCTTTGTTGGTAATATTATGGACTTGTCTTCATTTATGCAAATGCCAGGGGCTGCTAAAAGTTGTATGAGAAACCCTGTTGCTGACCTGACCTTCTGACGAGACCAGCCTACCAGGAGCTAATTGTCTCGGTATGGAAACACCGTATAGCCCTGGGTGGCTCATCTGGGATGCTACCACAAAGAAAACCTTCGTAAATACACTGGTTGCTGTAGTGAGCCCAAAGGGGAGGGCCTGAAATTGGAAATGTTTGTGGCCAACTGTAAAATGTAGTGCAATGGGTGAAGGTCCACATGGAAATACGGATCCTTTATGTTAAGAGCCGCAAACCACATCCCTTTCTGAAGAGAAGGGATTATTGATACCAACGTAATCATCCAAAATTTCGGCTTTCGAATAGATGTTGAGTCGCTGAAGGTCCAGGATGGGTTTCCACCCTCCGTCTTTGTGGAGGATTAGGAAATCTGGGGAGTAGAACCCCATCCCACAGTAATGAGGCGGGATGCAATCCATTGCCCCTCAATGTAAAAGGGATTCCACCGCCTGTTGAAGAATTATCTTGTGAGAGTGGTCCCCGAAGGGAGCCCAGGAAGGGGGTTTGTGAGGTGGGAAGGAGAGGAACTCTATGAAGTATCCCTTATGGATAATCTCGTTCTGGTAATGGGCAAAGAGTGTAAGACAGCCCCAAAGATGACAGGGGAAGAGGTGGGTGGCGTCAATGGTGGTACACACGTCTTGATCAATATGTCAAAAATGGCTTATGGCCAGCAGTTAACAGAGGTAGAGGCTGTGGCAGTATAGGGGGCCAAGAAGCAAGTTTCTGATTCCTCTGGCGCTTGTGTGGAGGTGCAGTTGGGCACTGGTAAAAAGGTGCATGAGGATGAGGTGGCCTTGGGCTGATTCTGATGTTTCCTCCTGGGGGCTGGAGTATAAATCCCCAGTGTGTACAGAGTTAATCTTGAATCCTTTAGTGAGTGCAGGGACTCGTCCATTTTCTCATTAAAGAGGTTGCACTTGTCAAAGAGGAGGTCCTGGATGGTGTTTTGGGCCTCCCTAGGAAACCCTGACGATTGCAGCCAAGAGTCCCCCCTACAATTAAACCAATGGCCAAATTTCTGGAAGCTGTTTTCTGCAGTGTCCACTGCAACCTGCAGGGCTTCTTTTGCCACGAGCTTCCCTTAATCTAAAAGGGACTGAAATTGGGCCCTGTCCTTTGAGGGAAGCTTATCTCTGAAGTCTGCAAGCCTGGAATAGTTATTAAAGTCGTATTTAGCTAACAAAGCTTGGTAGTCAGTGACATGAAATTTCAGGCCCGCAGAGAAGACCTACTTCCCCAGGAAGTCCAGTCTCTTAGAGCCTTTATCTGCCACAGTGGCCCTTTGATAGTGTGACAGAGCTCTTTCTGTAGCCATCTGTAAGTTCAGAACAAGATGGGAAAATAAAAATTCATCTCCTTTGGCAGGAACAAAGTATTAACTCTTAGCTTTTTTTGGTGTAGGGCACAGGATGCTGGACTGTGCCTTACCGCTCTGGCTAGTTCTAGTATGGCCTCATTGATCAGAAGGGCCTCCTTAATCAGTCCCTGTGGTTGTAAGATGGCCAGGAGCTGGTGTTGAAGATCCTGGAACTCCTCTAATGGGATCTGTAGGTTACTGGCAACCCTTTGTAACAGCTCCTGGTACTGCCAGTGGTCATCCAGCAGAGAAGACAAAGAAGGGGTAACCACACTGTCCAGGGACAATGAAGAGGCACTCATTGGATCTGTCAGGACCTGTGGATCTGGTTCCAGTTCTTCTCCTCGTACACCAATGGATCTGAAGAAGGGCCCAGACCCCTGCCATAAGGATCTCACTTATCCCAATAAGGCCAGAAAAAGGAATCAATTGGTTGCAGGGGATCCCAAGGGAAACAGGGTGTGGGAGGTCATACCTGGAGAAAGAGTTAGTGTAACCCCTTGACCATCAGGGCTCAAGTGTCTCTGGGGAGATACTGGTGCAACTATCTCCTCTGACTCATCCAAGTCAGAGAACCATTCCATCAGTAGTGGCAGAGCGATCAGTACCATGGCACTCCTGACAGATGACTGGAAATGGGACTGCTCCTGGGACATTGATATGGACTGCTCCTCCGAAGTTAGGACATTCCTCAAGAGGGCACAATTGGAAAGAAGTGGAGACCGTAAATAAGGGAGGAATATATCCTCCAATATTATGTACGCCTCCGTAAACCCAGGTGTCCAAGGGCTTCCAGCAGTCAAGTCTGATGGACTTGGTGCATCTGCAGCAGCCAGACGATCTTTAGATGAACAAGGCAGTGCCAACAACAGATCCAGAGCAGCACTTGTAGATGGAACTGGCCAACATCTGTCCTTACGCTTTGGTACTGAGGTGACCAACAGAACCAGCAGATCTTTCCTTTTATATGCCTTTCCCTCCAATCTGATGGTCTTCTGCAGAGTCAATTCCTTAAGTTCTGTAAGCATCATCTCATCCAACCTGGGCAGTCTCGGGGCGGAAGCACATTTGCCCATGAGAGTTCCCTAGAAGAGGAGTTGTTGGGCTTAAATGTAGAAGGCTCCACTCCACAACACATGCAAAGGCACTGCTGGTCAATTGAGGCTGATGTACCAGGGTGGGAGGGTCTCCCTAGCCTAGATGAGAGAGGGTCCTCATAGCCTTCTCTATCAGGTGTTTTTGTAGGCGAAGCTCCCAGGCTTCTGAAGTTCTGTGTGGGAATGAACGATTGACACTGCACTTTGCAGCAATATATGTGCCTCATTCAGACAGTACAGGCACCATTGATGTTTATCACTGATGGAGAAGGAGCAAGGGCAAGAGATGCAATTCTTGAATCCCGGGACTCTGGGCATAGTTCTGGAGCCAAGGAGTGGTTTCCCAACTAGAGGGAAAGAAACACTCTATGCTAACTATAAACTTTCACTACTAACTAACTACTAAGCTAAGATATATAAGTAGTTACATTTTTTTTCTTTGCAGGTTATAGAATGGAGTGGAGGAGGACACTTAGGAAGGAAAAATCAATTTCACACATACAGAATGGGAAAAGACTGTCTAGGAAGGAGTACGGCAGAAAGGGATCTAGGGGTTATAGTGGACCACAAGCTAAATATGAGTCAACAGTGTGATGCTGTTGCAAAAAAAGCAAACATGATTCTGGGATGTATTAACAGGTGTGTTGTGAGCAAGACACGAGAAGTCATTCTTCCGCTCTACTCTGCTCTGGTTAGGCCTCAGCTGGAGTATTGTGTCCAGTTCTGGGCGCCGCATTTTAAAAAAGATGTGGAGAAATTGGAAAGGGTCCAAAGAAGAGCAACAAGAATGATTAAAGGTCTTGAGAACATGACCTATGAAGGAAGGCTGAAAGAACTGGGTTTGTTTAGTTTGGAAAAGAGAAGACTGAGAGGGGACATGATAGCAGTTTTCAGGTATCTAAAAGGGTGTCATAAGGAGGAGGGAGAGAACTTGTTCACCTTAGCCTCTAAGGATAGAACCAGAAACAATGGGTTTAAACTGCAGCAAGGGAGGTCTAGGTTGGACATTAGAAAAAAGTTCCTAACTGTCAGGGTGGTTAAACACTGGAACAAATTGCCTAGGGAGGTTGTGGAATCTCCGTCTCTGGAGATATTTAAGAGTAGGTTAGATAAATGTCTATCAGGGATGGTCTAGACAGTATTTGGTCCTGCCATGCGGGCAGGGGACTGGACTCGATGACCTCTCGAGGTCCCTTCCAGTCCTATAATCTATGAATCTATGAATCTATGATTCTGACTTAGTCCATGCAGCAATAAGAAGAAACTAAAGAGGTGTCAACCTGCACTGTCTATTAAACCCTTTGTTGGGAGCACAAGGAGAGCTACTCCGTGTGTGAGGGCCAACAGACGCTGCTTTGAAGAATTTCTAGACTCAGGGACATGGTGGGCAGGCATACCCCCACGTGTAGAATATACATAGAGACCATTACTCCAAGAAGTAATGAGATTGTTTAACTCAGAAAGGAGATGAATAACAGGGGACATCATAAATGTATATGAAATAATGACAGGTCTAAGGAAGGGAGATTGGGGCCTTCTGTTCTTCCTGTCCCATAATAAAAAGAACGAGGGAACATTCAATTAAAGGTGGCAAATTCAAAACTGATAAAAGATTTCTTCACACAATGTGTAATTAGATTGTGGAACAAACTGCCACAAAATGTCACTGAGGCCAAGAATTTAGCAAAACTCAGAGTGGGATTTGACATTTATATAGGCAAGTATCCATAGCTACAATAGTTAATGATAACAAATTTATGTATGGATATAAAACGTCACACTTCAGGGTTTTAATGAATCTTTAACTATTAGGGATCAGGAAGAGACCTTCATGGGAGGCAGATTACCCCACATGTGCTACAATAGGATTTCTCGCACCTTCCTCTCAAGTATCTGGTGCTGATAATTATTGGAGATATGATACTAAGCTAGATGGACCTGTGGGCTGATCCATTCTGGCAATAACTATGTTCCTATTCTAAAACCCTAGAAACAAGATTATTCTCAAGTTTCTGATGTGCTATAGAGCACCTAACTGCTTGGAAATAAAGAAAAACATATTCTCTGCCTGGATCAGGGATCTTAGCATAACTTACTTTCCAACTAGGAACAGCCACAGCAAACTAGCCAAGAAAAGTGACTTTAAGACAGTGGCCCCACCCAGGAACTCTCTCCTATGGCAGGATGTGCCATGACAGGCACACCTGCTTCAAGTTCCCCTCAATCTAGCCATGAAAAGAATATAGTCTCTCCCAGTGTCCACTTAAAATCCCACCTCTGGGCATAAATTATTCAAATACACATGCAATAATCCACAGAACCCTCATGATAAAACTGTTTTCCCAGTTTCCAAAATAAAACATAAAAATGTACAGGGATTTTTCAAGGGAGGTTGTGGAAGCTCCTTCTCTGGAGGTTTTCAAAAGGAGGCTGGAGCCATCTGTCTTGGATGGTTTAGACACAACAAATCCTGCATCTTGGCAGCGGGTTAGATTAGATGACCCTTGCGGTCCCTTCTAACCCTATGATTCTAAGCTTGACACCCATGAGTCCACCAATACTTGGTTCCCAGTTCCTTTCTGCCCTTGTTCCACGGCCACCCACTCTCCAGGATATCCACCTGTGACTAGTTTCAGGACTCTTCTGCCCACAACATGGGTCAGTGACTCAGCCATTTTTATCCTCCTGGCATTGGCTCTTCAGTTCAGGAAGGTCAGCAAATTAGCTCCTGCACTGGCTCCCAGCTCTCAGCCCCTTTCAGTCTCCCACCACTGGCTCTGTACCTCAGGTAATCAGCAAACGAGCCCCACTTCCGGCCTCCTACTGTGCGCTCCATGTCCATAGGCAGCGGCAGCTCCAGGCACCAGCACTCCAAGTGCGTGCCTGGGGTGGCAAGCCGCGGGGGGCACCCTGCCGGTCCCTGCGAGGGTGGCAGTCAGGCAGCCTTCGGTGGCATGCCTGCAGGAGGTCCGCCAATCCCACGGATTCGGCGGCTATTCAGAGGCGGGTACGCGGAAGCCGCAGGACCGGCGGACCTCCCGCAGGCATGCCGCCAAAGGCAGCCTACCTGCCGTGCTTGGGGCAGCAAAAAGTTACAGCCGCCCCTATCCAGAGGCACCAACTCCGTGGGTACTCCAGGGGAAAAAAATGGTGGGTTCTGAGCATCCACCAGCAGCCCCCTCCCCCCCCCCCGATCAGCTCTTCCCCTGCCCCCAGTGACTCCTGCCCACTGGCAGCCCCACCGATCAGCGCCTGCGATCAGCTGTTCTGCAGGGTGCAGGAGGTGCTGGGGGGAAGGAGGGAGGAGCAAGGACGGGGTATGCTCGGAGGAGGGCATGGAATGGGGCAGGATGGGTGGGGTGGATCAGGGGCAGAAAGAGGCAGGGCAGGGGAGTTAAGAGGCAGGGTGGGGGCGAGGCTTTGGGAGAAGGGGTAAAGTGGGTGGAGCTGGGGAGGTGCACCCTCCGGCACATTAGAAAGTCAGCGCCTCTGCCCATGTCACAAGCATAGATCTTTCCAGCAGGCTGGAGAAAACTATAAAGAGGGGAAGTGACATCATCACTTCGCCTCACTCCCCTTACAACTCAAAACCTGGAAACACGTCTAGAGGACAAAGACTTTGAACTGGGGAGGGTGGTCCCAGCCTGGAGGAGAATTCCAGCCTGTGTACTGAAGATCTGTAACCTGTTTATACCATCTACAGTAATTCATCACTTAACGTTGTAATTATGTTCCCGAAAAATGCAACTTTAAGTGAAACAATGTTAAACGAATCCAATTTTCCCATAAGAGTTAATGTAAATGTGGGGGGTTAGGGTCCAAGGAAATTTTTGGGGGACAGACAAAAAGCATTATATACTGTACTGTGTTGGGAGGTGCCCCTTGCTTACCGCACACAGGCACAGCCTGCTGCAGGCAAGGACGCTAGGAAGTACCTTGCACAGCAGCAGCGGCAGCTTCCCCCCAGAAGAACAGGTGCCAACTTTGCCGGGGGATACTCCAGGCCCACCTCTTCCCATTCCCACTCCACCTCCTCTCTGGAGCATGCAGCGTCCCCGCTCCTCCCTTCCCCTCCCAGAAAGTCCTAAGCCCCGCCAAACAGCATTGCAAGGGAGCATTGTACAACTTTAAATGAGCATGTTCCCTAATAGAGCAGAGACGTAACTTCGAAACAACGTTAAACGGGAGGACGTTAAGTGAGGAGTTACTGTATCAGGGTGAGACATGGCTTGATTCAAATCCTGTTTAGTTTATAGAACTCAAATTGTGAATTTACTTTTATTTCTTATGTACCAACTTTGATCTCTACACTTTCTACTTATAATCACTTAAAATTTATCTTTCTGTAGTTAATAAATCTGTTTTATATTTTACCTAAAGCAGTGTGTTTTTGTTGATGGGCTTGGAAAATCTAAGCTCAGTTTACAAAGGCTAGTGCATGTCTTCTCCACATTGAGGGAGGGGCAGATTGGGTAATGAACTTACACTGGTCAGGCTTCTGACGAGCGCAAGACAGTACAATTCTGGGGTGCAAGGCTGGGGAGCTGGGGAGAACTGGCTGGAGCCTCTCTATTGTTGGTTCATGAATGGCTGAGCGAAGCATTCATATAACTCAGTTGGGCGTGCCAGTGCCTGTGGATGTCTGTGTAAGTGCAGTGCCTGTGGATGTCTGTATAAGTGCTGCCAACAGCATCACAGTGTGAATGATATGTCAGGTTGGTGGGACAGAGGACTCAGCAGTCCCACAGTCCAGGTTGCATTCGGGAATCCCATCACACCTACCCAGTTGCTCCTCCTTCTCAGACAGCGCCTGCAGAGCATTCTGCTCTCTGATAACTGTCTCTCCCAGGCAGCTCTGACCTGCCCCCCTTTCCTGTCTCTCAGGTTCCCCTTGACTCACCAGGTTTCTTCCATTTACAAGTGCCCTCCTGTAAAACCCAGTTGGTGTGAGCTGGTGAGTCACAGGTGCACTAGCTCTCTCTTAAATGGCAAGTATCACCCTAGAACAGTGATCCTTCTTTTTTTTTTTTTTAAAGCAAAGAACAAAGACCCTCTTTGTTCCCAAACCTCATAGCTCTTGGCAGCTCTGTCCCACAGAATGATGTGCAGCCGGTTCAGTGTTTCAGGTGACAGCTGTTTTCCTGTATAGTGACCTGAGAAGTGATTGAAATTAAGCAATTACAAGGTCTTAAATAAAGAAGAAACTATTACCTACCGTACAGTAACTCTTGTTCTTCAAGATGTGTTCCACTATTAGTGCGCATGAGCCCAGTGCACGCCAAACAGATTCTTGGACTACAACGTCCATTGCAGCAGTGTCTGCACCCTGAGTGTCCTCACACATTGAGCTGAAGGCATAAAGAGTGGGCCACCCCAACCGCCCCTCTGTTCCTTTGCCAAACAGAAACTTGTTAATAGACTCTGTAGTAACAGGGATGTGGTGGGGCAGATCTTTGGGGGAGGGTGTGTGTGTATATATATATATATATACACATACATATATACATATATACATATATATACATATATATACATATATATATACACATACATATATATATACATATATACATATATACATACATACACACACACACACACACACACACACACACAGAGTAATGCAAGTACGGTGGTATGCTCCAGTACGCCGTACCAGCAAGGTATTTATAGCTGATACGGCATACTGGAAAGACACAGGAGGAGCCGTGGGCCCCACGCCGGCAGCTCCTCTGGTGCAACTGTACCACCCCCAGCCCTGCTCCCTGCCCTTCCACGGAGCTGCGTCTCCTCCATCTGTACAGCAGCAGCCCCGCTGGAGGACAGGGCTGGGGGGACAGGGCAGGGGGTGGTACAGCCGCCAGAGGAGCTGCTGGCATTCTGCTCCTTTCCCCGCTGCGGTTCCCATAACTATAATGTTAAGCGAGGAGTGACTGTACTCTGAACTGTATGGGTCATTTAACCACAGAAACAACTTACAAAGACAAAAGCTTTGCATTCAGAGTGCATGTGATGAAAGGATCAAAGACCAACAACCTTCTCAGCTCCGGCATGGCAGCCATGATGGGCCTAATGAGAAAGGTGGAAGAACTCAACGGAGGATTTGATTATATTGGACTTTTGAAAGGAGATCCAGTACAATTAAACTTAAAAGACAATGCTGAACCATACCATGTACAAACACCTCTACCAGACAGACCTTGGAAAAGACTAGCTTAAGATTTACACAAATTCAGAGGACATCATTACATCGTAGTGGACTATTTTTCCAGGTACATAGAATTAATGAACTTGAAAAAACAAACATGTTGCAGTGTTATCAAGAAGTTGAAGTGCACTTTTGCTTACTTTGGTATTCCAGAATAACTAATGACGGACAACAGAGCACAATTCACTGCAGCAGAATTGTAGTCATTCCAAACAAAATATGATTTTGATCATATTACTAGCAGCCAAAATCACCAAAAGCAAATGGAGAAGCTGAGAGAGCTGTAAAGACAGCCAAGAAAATCCAACAGTAGGAAGAGCCACTCCTTGCTCTTCTCAATTACAGATGAACGCCAATAGCAGTTACTAGATATACTCCAACACAACTCCTGATAGGAAGGCAATTCAGAACTACTATTCCAACTTTGGAAAAGAATCATATCTCCAAAGTGACTAGCCACAAAGAGAGTAGCCAAATCAGATAAAAAGGAAAAAAGAACTTATGATCACTTTTCCAACAGACAACACTCAGTTAGAGAACTGTTGGGTCTAGAACATATTGAACGTCTTCAGGGCCATCCCTGGAGGGGAGGTGGTGAGCCCTGGGGCAGAAGTCATGCATCCATCATTTCCAGGACCGACCGCGCCGGCCCATGGGGCCCCCAAAGCATGGGGCCCAGAGCGGTCCCCCCATTCGCCGTACCCAAGGGACAATTCTGATCATGTTCATCTCAAATTGGATGGAGAAAAAGGATGGACAACTCCAGCTGTCATAAAGAAAAAATAATTCAGCATCCAGATCATTTGTGGTCAAGACTACAGTAGAGAGATCAACAGAAATCATCGACATCTACAGTTTGTTCCTCAGAAAGCAAAACCAACAGAGCTGACGAATGAAGAACAAGAAGATGACTAATGGACAGCCAGATGACTAAGCTGTTATGCTTTCAAATCATGTAATTAAGAACCAGCATAATTCATAGACATGTAACGGACCGATCCATATTGAACTTCAAAGATACCGTGATAGTGTACATTTTGTAAATGGTAGGAATGTAGAATTTAAAGGGAGATATGTAATAGAATGCTAATCTGTATTGTACAGTTCAGTCACTAGGTGGCACTGTGTGTAACATACTTTATTTAAGCTAAACTCAGCCATACCTGGCATAATATTAAAGGATCTTATAGTGAACACATCAGGTCTGCATCTCTCTGAGAAGGAAGCTCTGGCCAGTCCAAATCTGGTACAGGAGCATGACCTGCTAGTAGCAGCCCTGCAACTTACTATATACAATACATGACAAAGAGTAAGAAAAAGATATAAAGGAAGGAGGAGGAGAGGAGGAGTTAAGGAGAGAGAAGTGGTAAATCAATTACTTAAGTCAATTAAGCCCTGTCATCAGCAAAGGACAGCAGAAGTTGGACACTGACCTGTAATGACATCTTCAATTTTTTGCTTGGCAAGCGGCTCCTTCATCCTTTGTAACAGAAACTCGATGTGGAGTAAGATGATTTTTCCGAGGTCAGGTGAGGACGCAAACCGCCCAGAGATGGACTTCAGAAAATCAAAACCAACCAATTCCCTATTCACAGAGATGCATTTTTAATAGAGTTGTGCAGAAGGAGCTGTTGACTTCCCATTCTGCCCAATATATACATCTCAAAATCTGTTTTTCACTTAGATTGCTTTTCACAAAAAAGAATCTAGATGGTTTAACCCAGTGATTCTCCAGCTTTTTCATTCTGAGGACCAGTTCATAGCAGAAAGATGCTCCACCGCTTCTATGAGCCACCCTCAATTCCTGACTCTCAAAGGCTCTGTGGATCCCTTGCAGTCAACAAAGCAGACTGGGAACTAGTGCCCTAACCAGTAAATGTTCATTTGGCTCCAGGACAGCCCTGTAACATGTCAGTCCATAGTCCATAAACATCTACATTTAAGAAACATTCAAAGTCTGGTTAACCCTTCCAAAAGGAAATAAATCCAGCATTAAGGCTAAAATTCTATCCTCGATAACCTATGTGATTCCAAGATATGTATACTGCATAAACACAGAGGGAGACACAGAGGACAGCAGTGTAGAAATGGGACTTCCCTGTTCACAGACATATTGCTTATAACCTAACCTCTTCTATGGGTTTGTTTCCAGAACTGCAGGCCCCAAGAATAGTATTTCAAGGGTGTAAGCCCTTGTTTAAGACAGTCTGGAAATGTATTATCACATAGGGGACAAGAGTTTGGCATTATGCTCAATCCTTTGCTGGCAGGTCATAGAAGCACTATGGGATAACATGTTCAAACCCCACAGAAGGGAGCCCTTTTTAACACCCTCAAGAGAACTGTATCTGTGGTCACAGTGTCCATGGAGTAAATGGGAGAATCCTGGAGGAGACACCCTCAAAATAGCTTTTGTTGGTCCATCGTAGCTTTCCTGCTGGCTGCCAGAAATCTCCCTTTGCTCCTCTTCAGACATTTTCTTATCTAACTGTTGAAAGATAGGCAAAATACATGCCAACACAACTTCATGACTGGGGCCCAAAAAAGTATAATCTCCTTCCTCAGAGCCTCAAACACATCACATCAGTGCCTGAACGCACATGCCAGAGACACAACTGGCACAAGTTGCTCTGAACCAACGTCTCACACTTCAGTGCACAGTAGTACTGCCAAACTACCTGAACTCGGATGACCTGACAACAGGAATTTGTAATGGAAACTTAAAACAGGCCTTGAACTACAGCATCTCTCCAGATAAAAGGCAATAGCTATAAATATAGCACCCCTGATTCAACATTCATCCTGAGCTGTGCTTGGACAGAGTGGAGGAAGCAGCTCCCAAAGTCAGGGCTGCCAAGCCTTAATTTGTGCCTTGGCTACACAGGGACAACCTACTATGCCAATGTAGGATAAGGTGTAGCAACTCTCTCTTTCATCACAACTCACACTGTATCATGCCCTGACACACTATTTCTACAACTTAGCTCTCCTGTTGTTGGGTATCACTTTGTAAGAATACTGGGAATCCCAGGCAATGTATGTTCTCCCTCAAGTAGGGGGTGCTGAAGTTCTGTACCTCTCATGTTCCAGAAGCAGCTTAGCAGTGTTCAAACAGAAATCTAGTGACACCTCATGATGCAGAAGTTCAGCAATAGCTAGAGAGAAGAAAAAATGGGGATTACTGAGTCACTGAGGAAATTTATCTGCTCACTGTAAAGATATGGGCTGTCTCTATATTCCCCCATGCAGACTGGTATGGTGTCGTGGGTGTGCTCCATTTTAATTTCCCCCAAATGGGACAGCATTAGGTTTGCTTTAACAGCCTGGGGCAAGGAGAAGCCAGCACGCATGAACAAAATAGCACGTCCCCTTTTCATAAGGTTTCAGGACAACAATTACAATAAACTGTTCATAAGGTCCTCATCTAAGGACCGCAGATCAGAGCTCCCATACTTAAAAATCCACAAAACAAAGTCTGAGTCTAGCTTAACCAGTCTCCTGGAGCCTCAGATTAAAAAAACACCAGCCACTGCAGCCTGCCTAGCTTCTACTCTCCTGTTCTCTACTTAACTTCCTGTTCCTGTTTAAATAGCCCAGTCTTAGTGCAAGGCAGGGCCTCCTTGATTACACTCCAGGCTGTTCCAGCCTGTCCCATAAAGTACATTCCTTCACACTCACTCTCAAGTCTTTTGTCTTCTTAGGAAAAAAAAATCATAATTCTAAAACTAGGCAACTGTTAAACATGTTCTTCATGTTTTCATTTTCTTTTCATGTTTTCAAAATAAATTTGGGACTAGTGAAAGGTGCCAAATTGACAGCTCTGGAGACTCAAGTCCTCTGTCTCTCATAAGAACACAAACAGAAAGGACAACAACAATGCAAGCTTCCTCCTCAAGCTGTCCCTTCACAATGTGCCTCCACCCTGGCCTGGAGGGACCACTTCAATGACTGTGGGGAGTTCAGTCTCTGTGGACACTCAGTTAAGACTGCAACCAAAGA
Organism: Malaclemys terrapin pileata; assembly: GCF_027887155.1. NCBI lineage: Eukaryota > Metazoa > Chordata > Testudines > Emydidae > Malaclemys > Malaclemys terrapin. The sequence goes on along the minus strand of NC_071513.1, from coordinate 940,430 downwards.
GCAAGTTAGCATGATGGTGGGTTTTGGACACCTGTCCCTAGAAATTGGACTAAAATTCCTCAACAGCCATCTGAAGGTGAGTTTCAATCTGCCAGAATTCAAACCAGTTACCTGGAGACCAAAATTTATTTCTGGAAGTGCCCACTATGTACCCAGTGATTTCCAGAGAAGACAGCACAGTGCCTTCCTTGAACAGCTCATCATCTATGAACAGAAAGTTCTTCCTGAGCCACCAAGTTTTCTGAATTCAAATCCCTTCTGAAGACACTCTTCTGTTGTGATACCACCAGAGAAACCAATTGACTTATACTGTGCTGACAAGTCTGAGGAGCACGTAAGAATAGTTTATATATCCTGTATGAAACAAACAAACCTGTGTTAACATAAGAAGTTACTCACCCTGTGTGGTAACAATGGTTCTTCAATGTGTGTGTCCCTATGGGTGCTCCACTGCAGGTGTGTCTGCATCCCTGAGCTGCTGATTGGAGAACTTTGGTAGCAGTGTCTGTTGGGCCCGCACACGCGCTGTCTCTCCTCATGCTGTGCCATGAGGCTAGCCAGTGCATGTGGGCTAACCTTCCTCAGTTCCTTCTCTACTGCAGAGTCATAATGAGAACTCCAAAGTAGATGGGAGGAGGGCGGATAGTGGAGAACATCTTGAAGAACCATCGTTACTGAACAGGGTGAGTAACTTCTTCTTCGAGTAGTGTCCCTGTGGGTGTTCCTCTGGAGGGCTGGGACTTCAGAGTCGGATTGGTCACAGAAGAAAGAACAGTGGAGCCAAATATGGTATCAGAGGCAGAGTCCTCAGTGGTCGCATAACGTTCTGCGAAGGTATGGACTGAAGCACAAGTCGCCACTCTGCAGATCTCCCAGATGGGGACATGCTTTAAGAAGGCAACAGATGAAGAGACCGATCTTGTGGAGTATGTACAGATCGAGTCCAGAGGGGTCATGTAACAAATCTGGTAGTACTTGCTAACACAATTCAAGACCCACTTAGAAAGTTATTGGGCTGATATCACTGACCTTTCTGGCATAGAGAGAAACAATCTAGGGGATTACCTGAAGGCTTCTGTCCTATCGAGGTAGAATGCAAGGGCTCTCCTAATGTCCAGGGTATGTAGTATGGCCTTCCTAATTTCCCAGTGAGGCTTGGGGTAGAAGGTGGGAAGGTGAATAGACTGGTTCATGTGGAATGAGGAGGTCACTTTAGGCAGGAACTTTAGATGTGTGACCTTGTCTGGGAAGAATACCATGTACGGAGGATGTGTCATTGAAGCTGCTATCTCCCCTATTCTTCTAGCACAGGTAATTGCAACTAGAAAGACCGTTTTCATCAACAGATAAGTTAGCGAACAGGTGGCCATGGGTTCAAACGAGGGCCTAGTCAGCCCTTTTATACTAGATTTAGGTCCCAAGTGGGGGAGGGAAGTCTAGGCTGAGGGAAGAGGTTTGTTATTCCTTTCAGGAACCTTTTTATGGTTAGGTGCAAAATTACTGAGTACTCCTCTATGGAATGGTGAAATACAGAGGTGGACTCAGAGAGCTCAGAGATAGTCCTGATTTTTTAAGGGTCAGGGCATATTTCAGAATATGCGGAAGAGTTGTCCACTCTAGACAGAATTGCTGGGACATGCACCAAATCTGGAACCTGGACCACTTCTGCAAGTAAGTGCATTGTGTGGAGGACTTTCTACTGTGTAGTAGGAGCTCCTGAGCTTCCTTTGAGCATGAGCTTTCTAGGAGTTGGAACCACCTAGGGGCCATGCTTTGAGTCAGAGGATCCCCAAGTTGGGATGCATGGTGCGCCCTTTGTCCTGTGTGAGGAGGTGTGGGATGGTCAAAAGGGAGATCAGCGCACATCACAAGCTGCATTAGGTAAGGGTATCAGATCTGTCTCGGCCAGGTAGGGGGGATCAGAATCATGTGAGGCCTATCCTCTTTATCTTGAGCAGGACCTTCAGCAGAAGAGGAAACAGAGGGAAGGTATAAAGAAGGTCCTTGTCCCATGGAAAGAGGAGAGCATTGCCTAGAGATCGCTGTCCAATCACCACCCTGGAACAGTATTGTGGACACTTCTTGTTCTGGTAAGTGGCAAACAGATCAGTGGACAGTGTTCCCCGCCATGTGAACAAGCCCTGAAGTACTGATGGGTGCATCTCCCACTCATGGTCGTGCAGGAATGTGCAACTGAGTTTGTATGCTATCGTATTTTGCGTGCCAGGGAGGTAAGCTGTGGACCAGGTGAGCTTGTGAGAGATGCACCAATTCCACAGTTTCATCGCCTCTGCGCATAGAGAGGTGATCAGGCTCCTCCTTAGAGATCTATGTAATCCATGCAGGCTATGTTGTCCGTCTGGATCTTTATATGTGAGCCTGCTATCAGCAGGAGGAAATTGGTACAGGCGTTCCTGACCGCTCTCAGTTTGAGGAGATTGATATGAAGGGAGCTCTCTGCCGGTGACCATTTGCCTTGTGCTGTGAGACTGTTTAAATGTGCGCCTCATCCTAGGAGGGATGTGTCCGTGGTAAGGAGCGACAAAGGTGGCCCCTGTAGGGAGAGGATCCCTTTGCATGCATTGGTTGGGTCTTTTCACCAGTCCAGGGAGTTTTTGACCCTGGTGGGTAGTTACGGGGTTTGGCCAGACTGTCCCTGTTCAGTCTGTAAACTGAGCTGAACCACAGCTGTAGGCATCACGTGAAGTCTGGCGTGAGGAATCACCGCCATGCCGGCAGCCATATGCCCCAGAAGCTGGAGGCAGGTTCTGGCTGGCACTTGAGGGCTGTATTGAGTCGTGTCTATACGAGATACCAGGGAGTGAAATCTATCCTGAGGTAGGAAGGCTTTGGCTTGTAGTGCGTCTAGGTCGACCCCTCTAAATTCCAGGTATTGCACTGGCATAAGGGTTGACTTCTGCGAGTTGATTTGTAGTCCCAGATCTTTGAACAAGGTTATTGTCTCTCCAGTGGCTCCATGAGCCTCCTGAAGCAACCAGACTCTGAGGAGACAATCGTCTAGGTAAGGATAGATCATCATCCCTTAAAATCTTAAATGGGTGACCACCACTGAGAACTTTGGAAAATACTGTACTCTCGGGGTCGATGAAAGTTCGAAGGGAAGGACTCTGTATTGGTAATGGTTGTTTCCCAGAGTGAACCTGAGGAAACATCTGAGAGCCAGTAGTACTGAGATGTGAAAATAGCCATCTTGTGAGTTGAGGGCTGAAAACCAGTCTCCGTGTTCCAGTGATGGAATGATCGTCAATAGTGTGACCATCTTGAATGTCTGAGTTTTGACAAACTTGTTGAGAGTTCTTAGGTCCAGGATGGGTCTCCAACCTCCCTTTTGGGTATTAAGAAGTACCAAGAGTAGAACCCCTAGCCTCGCAGATGTTGAGGTACTATGGTTCTATGGCTCCTAACTGCAGGAGGCATAAACTGCACGATAAGGCGCGAGGTATTTACAATGTTCATGACTGCTGTCTTGAGCTGAGCAGGCTCCATGCTTGCCATGGTATGGCGTCTGCACTGTTCACCCAGGAAAAAGGCGCGAAACGCCATTGTTTGCCGTTGCTTCCTGGAGAGGGGGGAGGATATACCCAGAACCACCCGCGACAATGTTTTTAGCCCCATCAGGCATTGCGATCTCAACCCAGAATTCCAATGAGGGGGAGGAGACTGCGGGAACTATGGGATAGCTATGGGAAAGCTACCCACAGTGCAACGCTCTGGAAATCGACACTAGCCCTGGTACATGGACGCACACCGCCGAATTAGTGTGCTTAGTGTGGTTGCATACAATCGAATTTATACAACCTATTTTCCAAATTCGAATTATATAAATTCGGATTAATCCCGTAGTGTAGACATACCCTATGTCCTGCCATAGTAGACTCTTGTGAGAAGGGTCCCTGAAGAGGGACAGGGAAGACTGTTGTGGAGGAGATAGGAAGTGAAATGGATGGAATATCCAGATCTGACAATCTCTAGGACTCATCTGTCCAATGTTACGTGCTCCCAGGCACTGCGGAATGCTGCCAAACAGTGGCCAAATAGGTGTGTGGTCACAGGTGATAGTGAGGAATGGTCTCATGGAGCCTCGACCTCCTCGTCAAAAGTGGTGCGTAGGGGCAGGTGGTTAGGCCAAGGACTGGGAGCCTGAGGGCTTCCACTTCGAGAATCTCCCCTTCTTCCTCTGGGGCTCATAGTGCTGCTGCACGGGGAACAGTGCTGAATACTGCCTGTGTTGGTATTGTGAGCTGAATCGTCTCTTTTGCACCAGTGTATAAACTCCCAGTGATCTCAGAGTGGCCCTGGAATCCTTCAGGGAGTGGAGGGAGGCATCAGTCTTCTTGGCGATTCCTTTGTGGGGACACAATATTTTTTGTCCACTTGCTTGCAAGTTGGAACTATCGAGGCCTGGGGTTCCCACACTGCCTTAGCAGGGTCAAGGATGGCCTCATTAATTGGGAGGATGACTGGAGGTGGATGAGACGTGCAGGATATCAATAAGTTGGTGGTGCGTATCCTTAACCTCCTCCAATGGTATATGGAGGGTGTCGGCCACTCTCTTTGCCAGCTCCTGGAATAGGAGAAAATCGTCTGCTCTGGAAGGCTGTGATGGCATGACCGCCTCGTCTGGCGAAGAGGAGGATATGGCATTGGGTGCAATCTCCTCCTCAGCATCCATCTCCTGCTCCACAACTTCTAAGGGTACTGAGGCTCAAGATGCTATAGCGGAGGGAGGCGGTCTGTGAGGTTCTCTGATGACACACGGTGCCCTGGAGGAAGGCTGGCGATGAGCTGTCCAAGCGGTCCCTGTAGGGCCACTGTGGTGGCATAGGGCCTGGTGGAGGTGCACATGGGTGACCATACCAGGATGGCAGCAGTGTCATCTGGTGATACATTCTTGGACTCTGTTGGTATTGGGTCCCATATGGAGCCCAGGAGGAGTACTCAGAAGCCCCATCTGACTCACTGTCAGATCCTTTGCTTGACCATGGAGGAGCGTAGTAAGATTGTAGGGAAATACCTCTTGAGCGACCCTGGCTCGGTGCCATCCTCTGAGTACCGAGAGGTGGTGAGTTCAGAACTTCCAATATAACCAGGTCCCCGGCCTGCTGGAGTTCTGTCGGCACCGAACATCCCAGGATCGGTGGCGGTGCCAGAAGGGATGGAGACCTTGCCCATATCGATCTGTCTGGTGCCAGGTAGGTCGGTGCCACTGGTAGTACCAATGACGGTTCACAATCTGGGAGCAGTTTAGGGCATTTGCCCTTATCCTTCCGTACCAGAGACTCAGTGCCCATGCCCAAAGGTTCCGTGGGCCTATCAGCAGCTCCAGGTGCCAACGGTCGCTGTGAGGTATGGGTGCCGGACGATCTCAGTGCCTGCAGTGCCAAGGATACTGAGTGAGATGGTGATCTATTTCAGTTATCCCTGGGCTCGCTGAGGAGACTTCCCATTCTCCTCTTTAGCGTTTGAAAGGAGTTCCCAGACCGCTTTCTCGACCCACTATCCTTTGAAGTCGAAGACTGGGAGGAAGACTCGCGCCTGGCTGGGGACTGTGGTAGGGTGACCAGATGTCCCGATTTTATAGGGACAGTCCCAATTTTTGGGTCTTTTTCTTATACAGTCTCCTATTACCCCCCACCCCCGTCCCAATTTTTCACATTTGCTGTCTGGTCACCCTAGACTGTGGTCGGAGATCCTCATCCATGAAGATGATCTTCTGGTGAAGCTCTCGGTCTTTGCGGGATCTCAGTCCAAGTTGTTGGCAGAGGGAACACTTTTGTTGAACATGGCCCCCACCAAGGCAGCAAATGTATTGAGAGTGCTTGTCCGTGACCGGGATTGCCTTGCTGCAAGTGACGCTTTTTGATGCCCCGAGAGCCAGGCATACCCTTGTCCACAGGGGTCCCCCGCCCCCACCAGGGACGATGGAAGAACAAAGTCCTTTTTCTTTTCTTTTTTCTTCTTTTCTTCTGGCAGGGCCAAAATAAAGATAAGGGAAGGCTAAAGAACTTTTAGAAGCTAAAAATTAACAACTGAAAGAAGAGTTAAGGATCTGCTAATGGTTCCGTCTCTAGCTGGGGCAGTAGAGAAAGAACGGAGGACCGTTAGCCTGACTAGCCTCGTCTAGCCTCGTGGCACAGCATGAGGATAGTACCGCATGTGTGAGCCCAACAGACACTGCTACCAAAGTTCACCAGTCAGCAGCACAGGGACAGAGACACAGCTACAGTGCAGCACCCATAGGGACACTACTCGAAGGAGAACTTTATTTGATCAACACATGGCCAATCATTATCTTGACCACTCTACTTATACTCAGCCAGACTCATCATTACTCATGTGAAGTAGTATCTCACCCCCACAAGCAGAGGAGTAACTGTGTTGGCCTTTTGCACAAAATTTAATTTCACCCTGAGTGAATCCAGCCCAAAGTCTAAAACTATCAACATTTTTACACAGCTGCCTTTTCACTATCTTAGTACTAACAAGTCCTCCCTCAGCAAATGCATGTAACTGTCACTCGCCAGCAAAAGTAATTTTTTCTTTTATTCAAAGTTACACCGGGCCCTCAATAGCATCTGTATTCCCAAGGATAGCGATAATAATTTTAGACAGATTTCCACACCACATACATCCCAAAACCAGGCTGTAACATTTCACAAATAAGTCCCCTTCTTCTATAATAGATGAGAGATTAATTTCAACTCTCTTCCACATCATTCAGTCTTATTTCTTGGGCCTCGAATACAATGACATTATTCTGAACCACATTACATACGGAGCTGATATACCTGTCCTGATGCCTTCATCAGATGCTGCACTTTTCAGAAGGATTTTAATTTTCAAGAAAAACCCAGCTGGATGCATATTCTCCTGCATATTGAAAAACAATGACATTACATGAACAGCCAAATTATTTTTTGAAACTCAGAGAGCAATTTCAGCTGAATCCTATCAAGAGTCCAGCACATTCACAAACATGAAAGAATGTCAGGAAATTCTAGCCAGGACAGAGCCTGACACAAATCATAAGTAAAAATTAGTAATAACCTAGTAAATAACAAATGTTAGAAAATGGTAAATGGTGCAAAATAAAAATGAAAAAATTGAGAATCTGAATAAATGGAAATTAAGCTATATAATTGTTTAAACAAATATATGGTAGCAAAAAGAAGAACCAAATTTAGTGTAAATGCCATATTTAGTTCCAAATCAATATGTTTTAATGGTTACCAACCAATGATAACCAACCTTTGCTTAGGAAAATAACTAAAAACACAAATGCAAAACAAAATTAAAATCAATTATTTAAATCAAGGTTTCCTGCTTGCCAATTTAAATCATTATTAAAATTGGTGTCTTAAATCAATCCAGCCTGCTTAGACATCACAGTAAGTTACAACCTCATTAGCCAGGCTTATAGCTCTGAGAGCCTTGTCTTGATACTGTTCGCAATCCCACTCCAAATAGACAGTGGCTAATAACCGCAGCACTTTAGCCTAGAAAAAAAAGACAAAGTGAATAATTAAACACAAATGAAATAACCAAAAAACAACATTTAAATATTGCACAAAGGAGTGGAAATAAAGGAGATGGAAATATAAGCTGTGAATAATATTCACTGTAAGCACACTGGGCCAGGGACTGTCTTCTCTGTTACTAGAGGTACAGTGCCCAGCACAATGTGTTGTTCCTTGATTGGGACTGCTAGGCACTACCATCATATAACAATTGTATTCTTATCCCTTCTGAAGATTTGTCTTGACATGGTAAACTGGTTAAGTTTAGGTCAGGCTTAATAAAAGTGCTAACTAAGCCTGACCTAAGCTTGACCTTTTTCCTTCTGTAGATGCAGGATAACCTTTAGCTCAATTTAGCTGGTCAAGTTCAAAGTTCATTTAAACTAGGAAAAAGATCAAGTTTAGGTCAGACTCAAAAACACACATTCACTAAACCTAACCTAACTTGACCACTTTTCCCAGTCAAGATGGAGCCTATGGGTTCTAACGTAATTCTTCCCCGAATACACTAGCTGGAATATAGTATTAATGCACTAGCTTTACATCTGCATGAAAATCTACGTTCACATATGACTAAGGACACACACAGCAATGACTCAGTCTCAGACTCAGCCTAGGATCTAGTAGAGAATTATTTACACTATACTACCTTTCTGCGGGACTAAAATAGCAGGAAGTGCTAAAGATCAGGATGGATAACCACTGGCAGAGCTATGAGGGGAAGTCCAAGACGGGCACAGAGAGGCAGTGGGGGCTGCAGAGCAGGACTGGCACTAATGACATCCTATTAGTCTGTGTGTAATTCAGAAGTTTCTGTATGTGTATTTCTTACCTGCATTTCTTCCCCGGGAGAATACTTCTTATCCATTTTCCCAATCTCATAGCTCTGGCTATAATTTAAAAGAAAAAAATCAGAATTATATGGGCTAAGAGATGTAAGAAGAACTCAGTCAGCTTTCTGGGCTATGCAGCAAGCTCATACTTACCTTTTCCATTTCATTTATCGTTAGGAGCCACATAGAGCACACAGAGGAAAATATTAGCTAAAATAAATGGTGACAAGATAAAAGATCCTCTGATTGATATCAAAGCATCAGAAAATAATATCCTTTAATAATATCCATGAGACTGCCGACAGGGCACTTTACAGGAATGAAAATCAATAGAGATAGGACCAAGATATGTCAACTGTGTAAGCTGTGTCAGAAGCAGGCTCTAACACCTGCCAACACTTTTGAATGTCATATGGTAAAGAAAGTGATACTCTTCAAATTTAGCACTTTGGCTCAAGGTGTCCTTACAAAGGACGCTGTAAGAGTAACTGAATTCATTCTTGAACTTCTCAGCCTGATATGATTATCATGGGACAAGATGATAACAAGACAGAGCACACAATCATACACAATATTCACCATTATCTAAGAACAGAGGATTTAATTTGCCTTCTAAATCCCCAGATCTGAATTGCACTAAGTTCTTTCTGCTTTACTCAAGTTAGTTAATTAAGCTTCATAACCCCACTTTGAGGTAGATACGTGCTGCCCCTTTTTTTACCGGAGTGGCTAGTCAAATTTCTGGGCCCAGGAGATGTTCCAGCTGGAAGTAGAAATTGATGGAGTCTAATATTTTCTTTAATACAAACTTGTTTATTTACAAGCAATGTACAAAGTCCTGCTTCTCCAAACACAAGAGAAACCAAGAACAAAAGAATCAAATTCTTAGCTTGTACCCCGAAGTCTTTTTAGCCAACAGTCTGAAAAGCTCTCACTGGCTTTTCTCAGGTCATGCTGTGCTCACAGGCTACTGCATGGCTTTCTTGCTTTTTGTCTCTGCCTCTCTCTCTGTGTTGTTTGTTCTCAGTTTGTGTATGCTCTGCCTTCCCTCTCTCACACACACAATGTTCAGCAAAACCCCTCTTTCCACTCAGTCTAAACTCCTAGATGGGTTCACAACCCCATTTTGTCTTAGGTGAGGTGCTTCTGTTTAACATTCTGATACTCATGTTAACTACAGGGTGCATTCACAGCCTAAGCTCAAAGAGGTGTGTGACCCAAGCAGTCACCAATACCTCTCAGAATAACAGAATTATCATTCCCACTTTACAGATGAGGAAATTTAGGCCTGGTCTACACTAAAAAGTTAAGTCAACCCAGCTACATCACTCACGGGTGTGAAAAATCCACACTCCAGAGCAACTAAATTAAGCTGACCTAACACCCAGTATAGACAGCGCTAGGCTAATGGAAGAATTATTCTGTTGACTTAGCTACCGCCTACTGGGGAGGTGGATTGCCTGTGAAGATGGAAGAACCCCTCCCAACAGCATAGGTAGTGTCTATACTGAAGAGCTTACAGCGGCGCAGTTGCAGCAATGCCACTGTAATGTTTCAAGTGTAGACAAGACCTAAATCACATAGAAGGTAAGTAACTTGCTTTCAAGGTCATGGCAAATCAGTAGCAGAGCCAGAAACAGAACCTAGGAATCTCAATTCCCAGTCCTTGTTCTAAAAACTAATTCACAGTATAAAAGGCCTCTGAGGTGAATGCCTGTGGGGAATTCCATAAAACTGAAGGTAGGTAACAAATGGGACATGGGCAAATAAAACTTTAGGGATGCAAAAACAAATTACATCTGTGGGCAGTGGCGGATTAGCCAAGGGGCCCTAGCCAATTGGGGGGCCCCGGAATAATGGGTGCCCTTCCCCCAGCAGACAAACACCGGGGCAGGATGGGGGAAGTCTCCATGCCCCGACCCCTTTCTCCAGCAGGAGCACCGGGTGGAGGCAGTGGAGCAAGCCCCACACCCCAACCCTGCTCTGCTCCCTGGCAGCAGCGCTGAGGGTGGGGGGGGGAGGAAGCCCCCATGCCTGACCCCGCTCTACTCCCTGGCAGCAGCGCTGAGGGGAGGGGGAAGCCCCAGTGCCCCAGCTCCACTCCCCATTAGAAGCCCCGAGCAGCATGGGAAGCTCCAGTGCCAAGACCCCGGCTGCCGTCCTGGAACTGGAGGAGCTCTGACCCACTGCTGCGGCCTCAGAGCTGGGAGAGCTCTCACTCCCCACTGCGGCCCCAGAGCCCTGTGCGGGGGACAGAGCTTCTCCAGTCTTGGGGCCACGGGGATGGGGGGTAGAAAGGAGCAAAGGAGGGCTGCAGTGAGCGGGTGGAATGGGGAAGGACCATGGGTGGAACAGGGGAAAGGGACAGAATGGTGTGGGACCCTGGGCAGGGCCACAGGCAGAAGGTGTGGGGAGGGGGCCCCCCATGTGCTCTGGCCCAGGGCCTCATGAAACCTTAATCTGCCTCTGTCTGTGGGAATTTATTCCCAGAGTTGATATTTTCTCAGTATGAGATAACATTAATCCCACTAGATGGTGCTATAACATTCTATCCAGGCAAATGTTTGTGCTTTGCAAAGGTTAGTTCGGTACTCCAAAGATTTTCTCACTGGTGTTTGTGAGCACTTAGTATCCCATCTTCTAAGTACAGGGAACAAAATAAAGAGATGTTCTCTAAAATATCAGTTTTAACTAACCCTAAACTCTACTTTAAGACTTCCATGACTCCATATCTATGATCATTAAATGTTTGAGATTAAAGGGGGCATTGTCAAGTTGACTTCTTCTAAATAATTTTTTTAAAAATCCATTCTGATTTTCTGAGTCTGGCACAGGATAATTTTTCCTGATAGCCTAAATGTTCTTTTTCTTAATTTTATTGCACTGCTTCCTTGGTCTCCATCTTACCATCCCTTACAATTCCTTTCCCACGTTGCAGTATACACCCTATAATATATGTAGATAGTTAGCATGTTGTCATTTAGTCCAAACACATCTCTACCTCGTTATAACGCTGTCCTCGGGAGCCAAAAAATCTTACCACATTATAGGTGAAACCGCGTTATATTGAACTTGCTTTGATCCACTGGACTGTGCAGTCCCTCCTCACCGCCCCCGAGCACTGCTTTTCCACGTTATATCCAAATTCGTGTTATATCGGGTCACGTTATATCGAGGTAGCGGTGTAGATAGACAAATCATTTGTGTTGCTGTTTTGTGGATTCTCTCCAAGTTGTCAACCTTGGAAACCTAATAAATCTGTCAAGGTCACATGTAACAGTGAGCGAGCAGTAAAGGCACCAGGCCAGTTGCGGAGCCGCCTGAGCCCTTGTAGCCCAATGAATGTGGCTGAGAACACTAAAGTAGGGAGAATTAATAAATGAAACAAACTTTCATCAACAGTATAATTATGGCTTTTGGTATGTAACTCTTTTATGAGCAATTCAAAGACTACTCTTAGCAAATGCATGTAATGCTGACATTAATTATTTTTCTGCATTTTTCACATCTCTTCAGGTGCAACCATCACCATGGCATTCTGAAAGGGGCAATAGCTGAGAACAATCCTCCTAAAGCACAGCCTCCTTGGGAGAATAAGATGTATGGACAGAATTAAGGAGAGCCATGAATATTTCTACATGCAAAGAAGGGACCTCTTGTCAGAACATGAAAATCCATGTGAAAGGAATGCCTGATATTGAGACAACAGTGAGGTTGACATGAAAGGATGTGCCTGTAAACAGAGAAATGCCATTAAGCTGGGTGTAGGCCTAGCTTTGCTCAGCCAAGTAGAGTTTTAGATTTGTAAGCAGCGTCTGAATGAGCTCTCCCCTGACATCTGTGATGAGCTGTGGAAGAGGACTTCAGGAGCTGATCTCGTTTGCATGGGCACACCCACTCTGCCTAGGTGCTCAGCATGATGGGATTGCTTCCCCAAATGATCACTTGTGGCTGGTGTTGGATCCCCAGTCTCCTTGTTATGGGGGCAGGAGTAATAAAGCGTTGTTACCCTTAGGGAACATTAAAAAGGGGATAGAGAATAAGACGGAGAATATATTATTGCTCTTATATAAATCGATGGCACGCCCACATCTCAAATACTGCGTACAGATGTGGTCTCTTCATCTTAAAAAAGATATACTGGCACTAGAAAAGGTTCAGAAAAGGGCAATTAAAATGATTAGGGGTTTGGAACGGGTCCCGTATGAGGAGAGATTAAAGAGGCTAGGACTCTTCAGCTTTGAAAAGAGGAGACTAAGGGGGGATATGATAGAGGTCTATAAAATCATGAGTGATGTGGAGAAAGTGGATAAGGAAAAGTTATTTACTTATTTCCATAATACAAGAACTAGGGGTCACCAAATGAAATTAAATAGGCAGCAGGTTTAAAACAAATACAAGAAAGTTCTTCTTCACACAGCACACAGTCAACTTGTGGAACTCCTTACCTGAGGAGGTTGTGAAGGCTAGGACTATAACAGCGTTTAAAAGAGAACTGGATAAATTCATGGTGGTTAAGTCCATTAATGGCTATTAGCCAGGATGGGTAAGGAATGGTGTCCCTAGCCTCTGTTTGTCAGAGGGTGGAGATGGATGGCAGGAGAGAGATCACTTGATCATTTCCTGTTGGGTTCACTCCCTCTGGGGCATCTGGCATTGGCCACTGTCGGTAGACAGGATACTGGGCTAGATGGACCTTTGGTCTGACCCGGTACGGCCGTTCTTATGTACCCTTGTTGTGTGAATCGAGGGCACCAGAACTGTACCTGGCATACCCTGCTGGAGGGATTCATTGTCAATGAAACAGCACGCAGTAGGCAGGGAACATGGGTTCCAAAACCCAGTGAGTTGAGAGAGAGTGGGGACAGGTACTTGCACCCAGTGGTGTGGGCCCTGCTTAAGGGTCCTAGGCAGCATTTGACCCTTCCTCTCTCCACTGTGTAATAAAAGAGCTAATTTAGACTCAATTGACAGTCTTGTTGCATGCTGCAGAGCTGAAATCACTGATACCTAGGTCTAAGTATTAGACCTGCTTTGAGACAGCGTCTCTGATGTAAGAGACTACCCAGTGTGTACCAGCAGTGAGGCTCCCCCACTAACAGCTGAAATCACTGACAGCTGTGTTAAGTGGTGGGCCCTGAAGACATCTTGGTGAGTGGCCAGCAGGGTGGCTGGCAGAGAGGTGCAGCAAGCGGCCTGCAAGGGGGCTGATGGAGAGGCATGACAAGCGGCCAGCAGGGCAGCTGGTGGAGAGGCGCGGCAAGTGGCCAGCAGGGTGGCTGGTAGGGAGAGGTGCGGCGACTGAGTGCCCAACCAGCGGAGCGTCTAAGGTGCCTCCTTACCATCCCCTCCACCTAAGATGGGAGGTGAACTCTGCAGATGAACCTCTGAACTCTGGGGCTGCACTGACCAAGGACAGCAACTGTGAGTGGGGTGCAGAGAAGGGACAGGCATGTTAAAGGGACTTTTGGGTTGCTGCCCTGAAGAACCGGAGGGGAAAAGGACACTGCCCAACTTACTTGGGGAGTGGGTCTTTTGCTCATGGTTTATGTTTGTGAACCCTGTTTTCCCAAATTGATGCTAAGTTACTTCCCTCTTTATTGCCTCTTAGAGGTGCCCAGGGGGTGGTGTGTAATTGTCGCAGGTCACTGGGTGGGGGCTCAAGACGGTTTTGTGTTGTATTGTTGAAAAGGAACCAATAGATACTGAACCAGCCCTTGTTTCTGCCAACTCTGACTATCAGAAGGGTTACAGATTGATTCATTTAATACTAGAGCTAGATGAAAATTTTCAAACAACTTTTTCCCCATCAGGAAACTACTTTTTCAAAAACAAAAATTTTCACAAAGAATTTTTTTTTAACCAAATGTTGCACTTTTTCAATGAAATCCAAAAACTAAAAATTGCTTTTTCCTATTCCTTCAGCCACATTTGCTATTTTCTCAGAAAAAATACTTTGCATTTTGCTTTCCCTTTTACATTACCTGAGCCAGAAGGAGCTCTGTTCATACCCCTTCTGTTCATAGGTTTCCACTCCAAAGTTATAGCAGAGGATTGATAGATAACAGGTCTGCAATTAAAAAAAAAAAGTGCTTCTCCTGTTAGGTTCTTGCAGTGACTTTCAGAAATCTAAGGCAGATGAGTCTCAGACACACTTAAAATACTTTTTATATCAAAGCTACACCCACCCTATCAGAGCTGATTTTATAGAAGGGAAAAGGAATCTGACTAAAATTGTTGTATTGTTGTTCTATGGGAAACTAAAGCAGCATTAATAAATAAATCCCTCAAGGTCACACATAACAGTAGAACTGATCGAGTACATGTTGCAGCCCACTTCCATCAATAAATATGACAGAGTACTTGATCAGGGACAACTAAAAAAGGGGAAATTAGAATAGGAGAGGAAACACTAGGGAGCTAAATGCTCGGGAGTGAATAAAAACCCATCACAAAAGCAGGAACTATTGCACTGTACAGTTTGGGGGAAAAGGTTCTTCCAATATTTGATATTTCAGAATACTGCGGCTTCATTAGCTCCTCTGTGTGTAAGCATTAGGAACCCGAGTTACCTCAATTAAGCCTGGGGCTAGATCCCTGCACAGATACAAAAATGTGGATGCACATCCAATCCGCATCCGCCAGGATCAACCCGCGATCCAATCCGCTAGCCGTCTTTTACCTGTATCCGCATCTGCACTCACACCCACAGCAGCAAGATGTCTCACAGGGCTAGCAAGGAGGGGAGGGAGGGAGGGAGGAGAGGAGGGAGGATGGGAGGAGGGGAAGGGAGCTAGTGGGTAGGGGGCGGGGTCTTGCAGGGAAGAGGCAGCACGAGGATGGGGACTGGGGGTAAGGGGCAACATGAGGGCAGGGTCTTGAGGAGAAGAGGCAGCGCAGAGGGGGTTGCTGGGAGGAAGGAGGGTTGCATCACATGCTGCTCCCAGGGGGCTGGTGAGCAATGGCACATGGCAGATCAGTGCGTGTTGCATCACAGTGTGTTGGAGGGATGGGGTGCCAGGGCCCCACCCGCTCCAATCCCATGGCTGTGGGCAGGCCCTGCTGCCCAGGAGCCGGCGGGCTGGGCCCAGGAGTGGGAGCGTGGCCAGTGCTGCCAGGCCAGGCCATGATGGGGACGCTGGCGCTGCCTGAGGAGCCCAAGCTGCTGGACAGGAAGTGACACAGCAAGTGGGTGCTCGACAGCCCCAACTCTGATCTGCTGCCCAGCCCCAGCTGCTGGCTGCTGGCCACCAGTCCCGAGCGTGCTACGCCCCCAGGCTGCCCAAGCCGGACACCACGGGCCAGGCGCCACCAGTGACTAGAGCCCTGTATCCAATCCACTATCTGCAAAAATGGTCCATGGATGTGAAGCGGATATCCGCAGATTTGCAGGGCTCTACCTGGGGCTAGCCAGCTCAGCCATAAGGCTGCAGCAGAATCACCTGACTGGCCAGCCCAGCCCACCCAACTGGCTTCAAGATCGCTACAGGTCTGCATTTAAGCTCAGCAGCAGCAAGTCACTGGAGACTCCAACACTTATGCCTGCAGCTGTGATCCTATATGCCTTCTTCCCAGCCTTGCTCCACCCCTGCTCGGTTCCCAGCTCTGGCCCTGACCCCTGGTTCCTAGCTCCGGCTCTAACCCTCAGCGCTGCTCCTGGCCTCTGACACTGAGTCCGACCACTAGGTCTGACCACCACTTCTCCGATCACTAGGTCTGACCGCCCACATCCTGGCCCATGACAGTTTGAGCGGCCCAAAAAGACAAGATGTAGTTTAGCTGCAGAATGGACCACACTAAAGTTGATGCCTCTTTGGCAGAGTTAGCGAGCACCCTGAAGAATCTATTAAAGCCAGGTCCGTGCCCTTCAGGCACAGAATGTAGTGCCGCAGGCACAAGCCACGCCATCAGTGACTCAGGCCCATTGAGTATCAAATATCCCAATTGTCTGATAAGTTTGATGGTGACTGTGGAAAATACTGTGGGTTCTTAAAGCAGCACCAGTTCCTGTTCCTGCTGTGCTCACAGTCATTTCCTGCCAACCAAACCACAGTGGGACTCGTCATTAGTCTGTTGATTGGGGAAGCGTTGACCTGGGATTCTACACTGCTTGAGAAATCAAGTCCCCTCTTGAGTGAGTTCAAGGAATTTGTCCAAGCTACTTCAATGACCTTCAACAAGCCAAATAGTAACATACAGCAGAAGCCACGCACCAGGTATTGAGGCAGGATGCCAGCCGGTTGCTCACTATGCTGCAGATTTTCAGCACCTGGTAACAGACACAAACTGGAACAAGGCCGCTCAGTGCTATCAAGTCCAGCTGGGCGTAAATGAGGGACTCAAGGAGGAGCTGGCACAGATAGAATCTCCGATTGGGCTGGATGCATTTCTCCAGATAGGCATCAAGATTGCCAATAGCTTATCATAATGCCGCAAGAACAGAGGGTGGCTTCTTGACCCACACCTGTCTTAACAGAACCAGCCAGCCAGCCGTCAGCACCCACTTTACAGCGTGAACTTCTGCAGGCAGATGTGGTCTACAAGCATTAAACTGATTGGGGTCACCAGGCTGCACCTAACTTTAGCATCAGTTATCTGGTCTGGTTATCAACTCAGAATCTCAAATCAACCTGAGCATCGGCTAAGCTGGATCACCAATACCTAGGCCCACCCAAGATTCTCAAGCAGATCAATCCAGTGACATTCAAGATTCAGTTGTCAGTGAAGACCCATCCTCTGTTCCATGTCTCCCTCTTAAAACATTACCTAGAGACCTTCCCAGGAAAGGTTGAGAGCCACTGTCCTAAGCCATCAAGTTTAACATTATTTAATGGAAGAGTTTCGTTGGAAAACATGTAACATTTAAAATGAAACAAAAAGCAGCAATACAAAAACCCCAGTGGGTCACTTAATGATTCATCCACTGATTGCAGCTTTGTCCATGCAATAAGAATGAAAGCAGAACTCAAGTGAGTTACAGTCACTCAGATGATCTCCGCATATCCTTAAGAGTATCACAGAAACCAGTTAAATCCCATTCAACCACAACATGCACAGTGCCACATTTCACTTTCAAAAGTCATATTTCAGCCTTCATCCATCCCTTCAGATTCTATTACTTACGCTTTAGAGTAGTAGTGGGCAACCTGTGGCACATGGACTGCATGCGGCCCGTCAGGGTAATCCGCTGGCGGGCCACGAGATAGTTTGTTTACATTGACTGTTCGCAGGCACAGCCACCCGCAGCTCCCAGTGGCCACAGTTCACCGTTCCCGGCCAATGGGAGCTGCAGGAAGCAGGCAAGAGCAGGTGAACTTTGAAGAAACAAATGTCCTTAGTACAAAGAACAAGGAAAGGAAAGACACAGAATAGATGTACAGAGAATTGTCTTGATGAATATTTTTCAGAATTTTCTGAGACATCAGTAAATGTCTTGAAAAGCTACTTTCTTTCTTGTTAATATTAAACTTTTGGAAGGACACAAAAGGACTGATTTCACTGACCTGTTTTGGCAGCCTTGTCAACATATCTTTGCAGCGTTGCAAACATGTCACTGCTTTCTGAAAATACCCTTGAACAACTGCCTAAGAAAGCAACAGAATATGCCAATAAATTGTTAGAATAAAAGCAATTTGTCTTTAAATACCCTGCCGGCTCACAATACAGTGCAACTCACTATACTGTAAATGGAGAGATAACAAAAACAGCAAGACACACCGTGAAACTCTGAGGTTATAGTGCGTGAACATGTAGGATCACGTGATCATTTCCTTCAAATGTTAAAATTGCCATGAAGATACATGAAATATGGTATAAGCCAGAGATCCCAAATAGTGGGTCATGGAAAGATTGTAGATGAATCATGGGCCTAGTGTGGAGGGAAGAGGGCATTGGAGAATGAGCCCACCCTATCAGACAGTAGTGACTCCGTCCTGTCCCGCAGGGCTGTGCCCACCTCCCCACTTGTCACAACTTGTCACAACTTGGTACACATGGTTGCCATGCCACTCAGGTTTGACCTAGGCACCCCTCCATTGGCCGGATCAAACCTGAGTGGCGTTATGACCTCATGCACCAGGTCAAAACATCTGGAATGGGAAGCCAAGCCCAGTTCCACTGGAGCCACCACTGTAAAGTGAATGCAGGGTAGGTTCACTCTCCATCCCCTCTTCTCCAGGGGCCTCCTCCCCATTCCAGGCCAGGATCAGGATTAGGATTGCGGTGTCAAGGCAGAGGGTCCTACTGCATGTAGTCAATGCCCCTCAGTGGGGCGATGAGGAGGAGAAGGATGCTGGCCTATGATTTTTGGGCCTCCCCCATGAATACAGACCCTGAGAGAGTCACACACACAAAAAATGATAAAATGCAGTTGGTGGGTCACCATAGTAAAAAGTTTGGGAACACAGTTCAGCAAATCTGATCTCCAGACACATTGGCCCCTCCATTGGCTCCCTATGCAATTTAGGGATTGAGGCCTTCTATTTGTATCCCAATGTCTGTACCACTTTTTAGTTTTGCCAACCCCAACTATTCAAAAATCATGGGTGGCTTACAAATCATGAGATTTTTTTTAAAGACAGAACGAACAAAAGAAAGGGTTGTTTTTATTTTCTTTTTGGTGCTTTAGAAGAGTACAGTTGTGTCATTTTCAAACTTTTCTTCTAAAGGACTACAAATTTACTTTTATTAAAATTATTTTTAAGAAAGCTGAGATTCTCGCCTATTTGCATGATTTGCAGGGGTTGAAGCTTTAAGAAAAATCACCAAATATCATGAGACTTATCATAAAATCATGAGTTGGCAACGATGACCTCCCTACTTGTATATAAAAAACACTGTACATAAAAAAATAGTTTATATGTGTGTGTGTGCATAGTTAGTATATCTAAAGATTACCATCTAGTGGCACATTCAATAAAGTTGTTATTATGCACTGCAAGTAGCTTCCTGTGTGCAGCTTTTAGATCTTGGCTACTTGTGATCTAGATGCAATGTTGCACTTAAGTATTATTTGATTACTTTAGTGACAGAATACTGGCACAGAGATGTGTGGTTTTGAATTTACATATCTCACTAAATATATATTGCACTCCTGTGGATGTGGAGACCCTGGTTCCAAAGCAGCACCAGATATCTTGCTTCTTCAGCCAGTGAAACACAGATCCTTGTAGGAGATGACTCAGGCCTCGAAAAGGTAGCTGTCCATTTTATAAAAACTCCTGTCCTGCTAGCTAAATGACAGAAGGTATGTCTACACAGCAAAGAAAAGCCCATGGCTGGCCTGTACCAGCCAACTCAGACTAGTTGGGCTTGCGTTGAGGGGGCTGTTTTAGTACTGTGTAGATTTCTGGGCTCGAGCTGGAGCCTGAGTTCTGGGACACTCCCATCTCGCAGGGTCCTAGAACCCAGACTCTAGCCCAAGCCAGGTGTCTATACAGCAGTGAAACAGTCCCACAGCCCCAGCCCGAGTCAGCTGGCACAGGCCAGCCGCAGTTGTCTAGTTGCTGTGTAGACATACTCAGTCTTCAAGAAATGATCTAAACAACTTTGCAGGATTATGATAAATTAGTGAAGATGCATGTCGAAAAAATAGGTATATTAAGAACGCTTAAATTACTGCAATGCTGAGGGATCAAATCTGAGACCTTACAGCAGATCTAGGGAAACACATCTTTCCAGTTTAATGACAGGAACTCACACTTCTAACAACCGAGTCAAAGTTCCAGTATGATCATTCATACATTCCATATGCCCCAGTGACCTATAAAGGGAAACTGGCCAGGACACGTACTGATTCAGCCTGATAAGACAGCACTTTGAATAGGTCCTTCTCTACATCAGCTTTGTGCACCTGAATATCTGCCTCACCACTGCTCCTCTTCATTAATTGGGCATATAGTTTTTCTAGACTCTGGAAAAGAAAACATAAGCACCCAGAAAGCTGTTACTCAATTGTAGCATTTGCTAGTAAGAGTGTTTGCAGGAGACTGTACCTAGCCAGAAACTTACATTTACGGCAATCACAAGAAATCCATCAGCAAGGGCAGCTTTTCCAACCTCCACCCACCCTTTTCCAGTCTTCATGGTCATCTGAAGCAGAAAAGGAACATGCGTTTTGTGAAAATTCAACCCAAATCATTTCTCACTTGTTCTCTATCCATGGCATCATCAACCTCTGAAGAACAAAGGAAGCAGAAATGCACTGGGGGAAAGATCCTGATTGAAAGAGGTTCAGCCAGTAAGATTGTTGGAACATATGGTGAGAGACACCTTTGCTTTGTTTTCACTTAGCTTGTTAAATTAGGTGTTAGTTGCATTTTACCTTTTATTTCCTTGTAACCAATTCTGACTTATATGCCTCATTAATTGGTCACTTAAAATCTATCTTTCTATAGTTAATTTTTTTGTTGTTGTTGTTTTATCTAAACCAGTGTAAGATTGAAATGTTTGGGAAACTCCATTTGGGATAACAAGATTTGTGCATATCATTTTCTATTAATAAATGACATACCTTATATGAGCTCGTATCATCCAGGAGGGTGCTGGGCAGTACAAGACACACATTTCTGGAAAAGAGTCCGGGACTGGGAAGTTTGCTGGTGTTGCCTTATAGTGTAATTCTATAGTACTCATGGACTATAGCAGAGAGTGATTTACATGCTGGAGGCTGCATGAGAGCAGACCTGGACTGGTTGCTCTCACAGCAAAGTAGGGTAAAAGGTTGCAGAATTGAGGGGACACAGCTATCCATCAGTCCAGATTGTACCCTGAGTAATGTCTCAAAAGGGTCCCCTGTTCTTTGCAAACACCTCTCATCTCAGATCTAACAAACTCACTCTGCCAAACATGTCTTACAGGATATTTATCCATAAAGAGTAACATGTAAGGTATCTACAGAACACTCATAACTTGTCAAGATTCATAATTGTTGTGAGAGGCATGTATGGGTAATATTTAAGGAATAATGTATTTATTTTGAAAGTTTGCTTTATGGACCTGAAGTACAAGCACTGGGAGATAATGTGTCTTGGTGATAGCCCATTCAGGCAAAGAGAAGTTATCATCAGTCCCTGTTTGGCCAGTGATGCAATGCAAGGTTCAACGGTTTAGGCTTGTGCAGTAACTAAGACTGTGAATGGGAAACCATCAGAGCAACAAACAACAATTGAAACCACTTAAAGATTTAAAAAAAAGAAAACTTTAAACAAGATTATTGCTTGCTCAATCTATAAATAGAAACAAAAGGCTGTTTTCAGTATAACACATGGGAAGAAGAGAACTCTGTATCCATTCGCTGAGAAAATCCCCTTATAGAACAGGGTTGCTTTCATGAACATTTGGATCCTCGTTCTTGAGAAACTAGCCAACTCTGCAACAGACTGAATTTTGAAGGGAAATCTACTTTATTGTATAGGAAAAGTAACTATAAGTATAGACCCAGATTCATGTTGTATGATTTTGTTTTGTACTGTAACCATTTGTTTCTACCACACTCTTGTTCCCAGTTAAATTCTTATACTTACTTAAATAAACCTTCTTTTGTTTTATTATAAGTGCTCACAAGTGCTATGCGGTTACAGAAGCAGTGATTAAAGATAAAACTGGTAAACAGAGGTACCTAGTCCTTGGAGGCACAGGATCTGGAATTTTTGGGAGTAGACAGTGACAGAGGGACTGGTGTGTACTCACTATTAACCTGCAAGGTGAAGTTAGGGCTGGCATAGCCCAGAAGATAGTACTTGAGTGACTGAAAGCCTAGCAGTGTCACACACCCAGCTAACACAAGAAAGACACACTGTTGCTGGAGGCAGGGGGTAACAAGGTGACCCACAGCCCTGGGTATCCCAAGAACCATCACAGGTATATTGATACCTCAGCAGGGGCACCAATTAGGGGGCAGGGGAGGGCGGGAGGAGAGCCCCCCCAAGTTTCCTACAGGAGGTGTAGGAGTTCCAAGGTGGAGCTCTTAACTACAGTACAACTTTAGTGTGAAATGTAAGTTCTGCAGAGGAGAGGTGCTCCTGGGGCAGGGGGTACGTCTTCACTACCCACCGTATCGGCAGGTAGCAATCGATTTATCCGGGATCGATATATCGCATCTCATTAAGACATGATGTATCGATCCCCAAACGCGCTCACCGTCGACTCCGGAACTCCACCAGAGCGAGAGGCGGTAGCGCAGTTGACAGGGGACCCGCGGCCGTCGATCCCGCGCCATGTGGACCCCAGGTAATTCGATCTTAGATACTTTGACTTCAGCTACGCTATTTGCGTAGCTGAAGTTGCGTATCTTAGATCGATCCCCACCCCAGTGTAGACCAGCCCCGGGAGTCAGTATTTTCTTTGCAAACAGAGGTAAGGTGATGAAGGTAAGGAAGAGCTGGTGATTAAATTAATGATCTGAAAGTCTAGCCTGTAAAACAGGAATCTGGGGGCGGGGGGAGGGAGTTGTTTTAGAGCAAACACAGGGGACTCAGAAAAAATACAGCCAAGCCCTTTGAGCCAACATTACATTCAGAAAAGAAGGAGATTTGGGGGTGCAGGTGAAAAGAAGGGCCAAAAACCCAGGGTAGGGATAGCAGTGGTACAGAGAAGTTCCCACTCTACCTGTGGTACTTATGTGGCCTCATCCCCATAGTATCTGAGCGCCACACAAGTTCTAATCTATTTCTCCTAGAGCAGTGCTATTATCCCCATTGTACAGAGGGGGCACTGAGGTACACACAGACTAAAGGCCAGATTTTCAAAAGGTATTTACGCACCTAGTGAGATTTTCAAAAGCATCTAGAAGGTTAGGTACTTTGTAAACCCCACTAGATACCTAGCAGCATCTCTGGGTACCTAAAAACCTTTGAAACTATGGCCTGAGGTCATACAGAAAGTCCAAGGGGAGTAGAACCCAGGTCTTTCAGAGCTAGTTCCCTATCCAGCAGGCCAACCACTCTCTCTGCTGCATGCTGGAAAAAAAAGGACTCTGATAGATGGGAGCAAAACCCAAGGTGTCCAGTTCTCTGAGACTCCAGCAAATGGACCTAGGAGGTTGGGATAGAGGTCATGGTTGACAGCATGAAAAGCAGCACAGAGGTCAGAAAGGATGGAGAATCAGAGTCAGATGAGAGGAGCTCACTTAACTCCCAAGGGGTGGCAGGTTCTGCCCCAGGCTGGGTTGTAAAGCAATGGCTGCTGTGCAATTTTACATTTTAACTGAAAACCATTTTGTTTTGACTTTTTTTTTTTGTTCTATGTTTGAGAAAAGGAAATAATCAGAAAGTGTCATAAGTATCAGGTGTATTTATGCCTCAAACTCTTCGGATTTCAGCTGTATCCAGCCCAATTCCAGAACAAAGAACAGAAATTACATCCACAGAGTCCATAAAGTCAACAATTATTATTATTGATTTGTGTTATTCACTGGGCACCGTCTGTGTGCTCAGCACTGTTCAGAATATGCCAGACAATCCAGTCCCTGAGAGCCAGTGTGTATCAAATGTGTAGCCCTGGCTCAGATATTTAAGTATGACGTGTATACTTATTAAGCACATGTTAATATCTATGAGTGGAGGCAATAGATGTTTTACTGGATTCAGGACTAGAAGATTTGACCCTCCAACCTTCTTTCTAAAGGAAGAGCTGTCCAGAGCTCCTGTGCCTGTTTATTTTCTTTTCCTGCCTGCAGTTGCCCTGATGTACCTCAGAAGTCTGTTTTTTCCTCAACTTTAAAATGTGGAATTTTCTTGGTGTTTGGTTTTAAATATTCTCCTGTGAGAACTGCAACTCAATCACTGTAGTGTTGTGCTTAAGAGCCTTCTGGAAAGTAACTAGCCTTTAAATAGAAGTAAAAGCAGTGTTACCAAGGCTCAGGATTTTGTCATGCGTCTCATGATAATTGTTTTCCTTAAAGCTCTAGCTCCAGGAGTCAAGGGGATATGTGATTATTTCAGCCTTTGTTCTTAAAGAAAAATGAAGTTTCTAGCCCTTGTGGCTGTGGAGAACGCTTCAAAATGAGACTTTAGTGCACCCTAAAGGCTCAAAAAGCAGAAGGCAAATAAAAAGAACAACAAATCTATTATTTTTACATACTCATGAGTTTAAAGCCAATCTCACGATTTTTAGTGAGCCTGATTCATGATTTTTTAACATTGTAACATGATTTTTTAACATTAACTTGAAAGTGTCACTTTCACTCCTGTTTAAGGTCAGTTTCTAGTCTATTATTTGTAGTGAGGTAACACCCTAACAACCCCAGGCAGGTGCAGTATAAATTCAGGGGGCTTTGCCCTACTTGGATGGTTCCAAAGTTAAATGATCTATTCCAAGCTTGATGAACTGCAAAAAAAGTGATAAAAAGATCATCTAGATTTTTCTACAGTTGTTTCAATTGTTGTATTCAAGAGTTAGTAACAAAGAATATACATTACAATTTTAAACCTAACCAGTGTCCCTTAAGTGACTTAACAAAAGATGTGAGAACATGTTAGTATTAGAGCTGAGTGGGTCTAATATTTATTTAGTCTTCTTCTTTTATATAGGAATTAGATACAATGCCCTAATCAGCTAATTTCTAAGTTATCTGCAAAAAACCCTAGAGTTTTCAGGTGCCTAAGTAGCCCCTGGATTCACGGTTAAAGTTGCCCCCGCCCCCTCCCCCAAATCTGAAATGGTACCCCTGTGCCTCAGCCGGCTTAGTACCGTGGCAAACACACCATTAAAAATCCTTTTACCCTTTTATTAATTAAAGATACAGACAAGAAGGAAAAATAGCTAAAGCATTTAAATTGTAAAGTATTAAATAAGGCTTTCACTTCAACAACCTTTGTCCCTTTTCCCTTTAGCTGGAAAAACCCCTTAGAAGGAAAAACCCTTTTATATGACAGTCTCTAGGAGCAGTGGTTTTCAAACTTTTTTTCTGGCAACCCAGTTGAAGAAAACTGTTCATGCCCACGACCCAATGGAGCTGGGGATGACGGGTTTGGGGTGTGGGAGAGGCTCAGGGCCAGGGAAGAGGGTTGGGGTATGGGGGTGAGGGCTGTGGGATGGGGCTGGGAATGAGGGGTTCAGGGTGCAGAAGGGGGCTCTGGGCAGGAGGTTAGGGTGCAGGAGCGGGTCAGGGCTCTGGACTGGGGGTGCAGGCTCTAGGTTGAGGCCAGGGATGAGGGGTTTAGGGTGCAGGATGGGGCTCCAGATTTGGGGGGGCTCAGGGCTATGGCAGGGGCTGGGGCGAGGGAGGGGGGTCAGGGCTCTGGGGTGGGGCCAGGGATTGGGGCACGGGGTTGGGGCATGGGTTTACCTCAGGCAGCTCCCAGTCAGCAACACAGCGGGGGTGCAGAGGCAGGTTTCCGGCCTGTCCCGGCACTGTAGACCATGCTGTGCCCGGAAGCAGTCAGCAGCAGGTCTGGCTCCTAGGCGGAGGTGCACAAACAGCTTTGTGTGGGTCTCGCCCGCAGACACCACCCCTCCGCCCCCATTGGCTGGGAGTGCCGAGCTGGCGCTCAGGGCGAGGGCAGCACGCAGAGCTCCATGGCCCCCCCGCCTAGGAGGCAGACCTGCTGCTGGCCACTTCCGAGGTGCAGCTCAGTGTCGGAACAGGTAGGGAATAGCCTGCCTTAGCCAGGCAGCACCGCCAGTGGGACTTTTAACAGCCCAGTCGGCGGTGCTGACCAGAGCCACCATGACCCAGTCCCTTCCATCCGCAACCCATGGTTTGAAAACCACTGTCTTAGAGGATATAAACATGGTAAAAACAGTCATTTTCAGGGAAAAGATGTTAGTTCAGATTGGCTAGACCTGTTGTCATTGGTTATGTTAAAGTTTGATTCTGTTTCCTAAGAAGATAAACACACAAACGGGGAGAATAGCAAAGATAAAAATGCAGTTTGTGTCTTTGGTGTTGACTTTCACTTGCAACCTCATTGCTGGAAAAACACAGGCATACTATCATTCCTACCAGCCACTCCAAGACCTTGCAAACTTATACACCAGTACCAGGCTGTTTAGGGCATTCTATTTAGCTACCTCTTCTTTTTGGTCACAGCCTTACACCAGTGTTGCAAAATATAGTCTTGGCTGGCTAAGCCAGACTCTTAGAAAGAAGAAATAAAAGATTAGAAGAAATAAGGTGGGGAAGAAAAAGGTCACACCTGGGGTGTATGTGACAGTCTCACATCCCAGGTTGTATCTGGGAGTTAGCTAGAGTCAGTGGAGGTGGTGGTATCATCTGGGTCTCTCTCTCTGGCCTGATCAGGACATCCATCAGGATTAGGATGAAGAAGGTACTGGGTCCCAAGAGACAGTGGACGGCAACAGCCATCATTGTGAAGATTGCTCCTTCCCCTTCTCTAGTCTTTCGGTCAGCCAGCATTATGGTAGCCCTCTTTTCCCGAAAAAAATCTCTTTTGAGGACCACAAAAGGGGAAGAACAGCCCATTCACTCATCGTTTTGTCCACCAATTAGACCTCGTGTCTGACACACCAATTTTGGTTCACTGATTTCCAGTTCCACACTTTTCTTGTTTACCAAGCAGGATCTTAACACAGTCCCTGAGTTATATCAGTCGGCATTTTTGCTTGGCCTAATTCAGTTTGTCTTGCATTTGTTGATACAGGTTACTGTGGCGTTTTATGAACTTGCACTCGCTTTTTACAGTTGAGCTCATAATTAGGGTAAATTTGTAGGCCCAGTTATCACAACAGGATGTATTCTTTTCCATAAGGTACTGAAGCAGTAATTTACTTCTTTCACAATATTCGTATTGGCTGGGTAAGGCAGAACTAGTGCCATTAATTTCCATGTGGGAGACCTCAGCAATTCATGTCCTCACCATGGACTAAGGGGTGTTATGCTGGTTTATTATGGAAGTCAAGGCTCATAATGGTATGGCTGAGAAACCCCTAACTACAGTGGCTCAACCAGGTGTCATTGTGATAATACAGATCCAACTTTAGCAGATACATTCCTCAGAAATATAATTTCACTCACTTTCCTGAATTACTCTATCATTTGAAAATACCTTTCCAAAATTTCCCTTGGAACCCACCATACTGCACTTGCATTCTCACCATTTAGCTAGACTTACCAAAATCTGTCTTCGCACCTTTTCCTCTGGAGGATCGCTGCCTTCACACAGGCACACTAGCCTGCAAGAAACATGGCGCACTGCAAGAAAACAATGCATGCATACATAAGGATGGGCCATTTCCCCTGTTCTTTCAAGCCCTTATGAACTCCAACTCTAAAGTCAGACTATGGAGAGGCTACTTCTTCACCAACTGATGCAGTCAGAAACAACATTTCTTAGGTAATGTAAACCCCCATAAACCTAACAACCAGACAGGGCCAGCTCCAGGCACCAGCTTAACAAGCAGGTGCTTGGGGCGGCCAAGGGAGAGGGGCAGCACCTGCGGCAATTCGAGGGCGGCAGGTCCCTCACTCTCTCTAGGAGCGAAGGACCTGCCGCTGAACTGCCGCCACCTATCGCGGCTTTTTTTTTTTTTCCTCCCCAATTGCCGCCGCCGATTGCAGCTTTTTTTTTTTGCTTGGGGCGGCAGAAATGCTGGCGCCGGCCCGGCAACCAGAACACTGTTGTGTGCTGACTGTCTCATATAACCAGAGTAAAATGGAATTCAGCACATTAGCTTACAACTGATGTTTTTATAAGTCCAAATCTCAGAGCAGATCCACTGCAAATTAGAAGCTTCATCTCCACATCATACCCAAGCACCACACCAATGGGAAAGCGCCCTGGAGACTGCAGCCAGCCTGGAAACCTTACTCCACTGCAAAGTATGACGGGTAGTATATGTTTCTACCATGTGGGACTTAAACATGTTCCCACTGAAGTCAATAGGAGTTTTGTTATTAACTTAATTGGAACAGACTTAGACTCTCCATATTTGGGAGCAGATTCACCTAGTGTTTATCTTGGCATAAACCCTGGAGGTCTGTGTCAGCAAATAATTCTGCAAGGGACAAGGCTATAGAGGTGCACAGAAGTCAAAACCTTAGCTATGCCCAGGGGAACATTAGAATACAGTGCAGCCCACAAAGCAGGGTGGAACAAGCTGAGAAGAGAAAAATTACCAGGGAGTTGCCTGATTCAGCACCTTCTCTCTGCAGCTTCTACAAAGTTCCAGGAGGAGTTAAAGCTTGTCCTAAGCCGAAACCCCAAGGAA
This sequence comes from Malaclemys terrapin pileata, assembly GCF_027887155.1. Taxonomy (NCBI): domain Eukaryota; kingdom Metazoa; phylum Chordata; order Testudines; family Emydidae; genus Malaclemys; species Malaclemys terrapin. The sequence continues at coordinate 911,890 of NC_071513.1, read as the reverse complement.
AGGCAGCTGCGAAAACACAGCCTGCTCTTCATCAGAGTGAATCTCTCTCCAGTGCATGGAGATTAGCTGGCACAAGAAGTGTAATTTAGGCACATCGGTAAACATTTTGTAATGAATGAATAACAAACAATAACAATGGACATCAGGGTAAATACCATGATACAATTCATTTATTATTGCTTGTTAAGAATCAACAGTGTGCTGCTCTGTGATGTACACCAAAATATCCTCTGGCAAAACCAAGACAGACGAGATTGACGTTCTTTATATGTCAAAAGTTACAAGTTAACAGAACAAATCTTTCAGTTCTTCTTCATACATCAAAAAGTAAAAAAAAAAAAAAAAAAAAATAACAACCCCATTTTTTTAAAATATCCTTTGCAGGTCACCTTTAACTATGATATGAGAGCTGATGAGATTGTGCCCTAGAACTAGTAAGCCTCCCTCCCCTTTGCCTAATATCATCTCTCCCTGCATTATGTATATAACTTAGACTGTAAGGCCCTTACAGCAAAAACTATGGACCAGATACTGGGGTCCTGCAGATTTGCACAGAGAGCAGGTCAAGATGCAAATACAAAGGTGGCTTTAAAGTTCACTTTTGCACTCCACCAATCATGATGCTCCCCTTGTGCAGGGCCACTTGCCTTGCACCAGGTTAGATCAACCTTAGGTCTGCAGAATCCTTAGGGTTTGTCTACATAGGTTTATTAGAGATACAATGTGGGTGAGGTAATATCTTTTATTAAACCAAATTCTGTTGGTGAAAGATACAAGCATTTGAGCTGCACAAAGCTCTTCAGGTCTATATCAGCATCTATCAGTGCAGCCCCCCACAGCCCAGACACTTATATAAGTACAGTTTATTTCCAAAAATGTATGGACCAAAAACATAGCCAAGGATTAGTGAAGCACAGAGGAGTCCAGACACAGCTCCTTTCCTCTGGTCTGTCCTACAGGCAGCAGGAAAGGGGAGCAATATAACAACACCTACACTGACTGTGTCACCAGAGGATCATTTTTGCACTGGAGTGATCCTTCCTTAGTTGGTTACACAAAACAGCTGCAAAGTACTCTCTGCCTTCATTTTATCTGCAAAGATACACACAACCCTATGGCACTATATACAAACGTTAAACAAAATAATTGTACCATAAGAGTTTTTCTTTTACAATATAAAAGAACTTTATTCTAGGACACAAAACACATACATACATTTAGCTCTTTGCTCATCATTGATGACTGAATCTACTCGGTTAGTCACAGCCCAATTCCATAGGCTTATTGCACTTTCTTCCATCTACGACAGAAAAAATTTGATTAGAATTTGCCTTTTTGTCTTGATCTGGGTCATATTTGAACTTCTTGATGTAATAGAACCATATATAGGTAAATATCTATATGCTTGTGTAAATCAAAGAATGACATGACTTACAATTGAAAAGATCTAATTAGACTGATGGCAATAGCACCCATCAACACATACCCACGTTGGCCATCAGTGTCTTCAGTCATAATTTGAAATTGTGCACAGTGGGGAATTCTGTATGTGAAATCAAGATTTCAGAAACATTTTAAATCCTCTGTTTTGTGTCAGTAAAGCATCTTCCTGAACAGATCCCCTTCATCTATCACTTTACTCAATTGTCCTTACACTCATTTACAACAAGCCCATTCCTGAACTTGTCAACATTTGATCCGGTTTATTCCATCCGTCTGGAATTAAATGATCTCACACACACAAACCTTGTGCAATAGCATATCCATTACCATTAAGAAACAACGGACTTACTAATGTCTTCCAAATCTAATAAGGATGTTCAAAACATGCAAAGTTCCCAACAGATGTTGAAAAATTGGAACAGGTTCAGAAAAAAGCTATAAGAATGGCTTCAAGTCTAAAAATCCTCTCACAGTGACAGACTTAAGTAGTTCAATCTACTTAGTTGATCAAAAAGAAAGTTAAGAGATGACTTGATTATGGTGAATAAATTCTAACACAGGGAGAAGACTTCTGACAGTAGAGGGCTATTTATTCTAGCAAGACCCAACAGTTGGAAGTTGAATCTATACAAATTCAGACTGGAAATATGGTACATATTTTTAAGTGAAGGTAATTAGCCATTGGAACCACATACCAAGGGACATGGTATATTTTCCATCACTTGATGTTTTTAAAATCAACAGTGATGTCTTTCTAAAAGATATACTCTCTAGCTCAACCAGAAGTTATGGTCTTGATGCAGAAACCACAGGGTCCAATTTGTTGTGCAGGAGGGCAGAATAAATGGTCAGAATGGTTCCTTCTAGTCTTAAAAGTTATGCATCTATGAATCAATACAAATCAATAGAAGGAAATATTTGGTTTCACACCAAATTTCTGAAGTAAATGCTTAATAGGTTGCTCTCATAAGAATGAGTCCAAACTGAAAAGGCAAAAGTAGCATTTTCAGAAGGGGAACAGGGCTGGGGCTGGAAACAGTCAAGACCCTTGCGCTTCCCCTTATGGATATACTACTGACCTAAGGTGCTGAACCTCCAAAAGATTTCCACTGTAACAGGCCCCAGTTGTTACGTGCTCAGGAAGGACTTTCATAATATCTAATTCACATGTCAACAATATTCCTTGTAAGCTACACACAGGCACAGCCATGCCTGTATCCAAAGAGCACTAGCCAGAATACCACCAAAAAACAAGCCAGAAAATATAAGCGGACAGTGGGGGTTGCGTCATTATGCTGGGAGGGGTTGCGTCAGGATGCCATGATGCTGGGCAGGGTTTGTGTCAAAAAACATCCACGGGCAGCAGGGGGCATAGTTAAAATAAAAAAGCAGAAGTAGTCACAAGACAAGCAGAAAAACCTGCGGGCTGTGACTGCATAAAAATGCCAACCCAACTGCTCCGAAACAAGCAAAAAGTCACCTGTTTTAAATTGACTTGGTACTATATATTGAGCATGCATGATTCTGAACAAGCTCAGTAATATCTGCTGAAGCTGTCCTTACTCTGCCCTCACTCGGAACCACATTTGTGCTCTCTTCTGTTAACTGGGGCTAAAAGGTGCAGAGGGGGGGCAAATTGGCAGGGAGGGCTAAGCCAAACTCACATTTATATGATACTCTATTGTAGTAGGCCCTGTCAATACATTCTTGAAGTCCTTAAAACACATTTACATAATCCAGACTTTAAACACTCTTGAAATACTCTTTTCCACAATAGACTAATCTCTTTAAAAAGCAATTACAATCCATTGTCTCTACTCTCACACAATTCTGTGAGGGATTTATGTGACGTTATTGACATAAACTGGGACCATATAGATCATTGTTGCAACCAAGGTCCTGTAGTGGCACCCAAATCTTGTATAAAGGGGGTCAAATGGGGTGTCTAGGACAAGGTTATGGTTTACTGGTTATGATTATGCTGTCTATATGTATGTATCAGTTTTGTAGTTGAAGTTATGAATATTGGCTCTATACTGTCTGTATGGCAAACTTATGCTATGCTTCTGGGTGACATCCCAGACAAGCTGAGATTAGCTCTGCCTAGCCTGCTTGATGGCCCATTAAGGACCATCAGCTATACAATGGACCCATTGAGAGAAGGCAGATACGCCTTGTACCTCAGCAAAGTATGCAGGGACTGGCCCATGTGACTCCAGACTCCATTTTGCTGTAATTTTCGACAGTAAGAACAAAGAGGTGTTCTTACACCTGGAAAAGACTATATAAGGCTGATGCCTGATCTCCATCTGGTCTTCAATCCTGCTTCTTACCTCTGGAGGGACTTTGCTACAAACTGAAGCTCTGAACAAAGGACTGAGGACCCATCCCAGCGGGGGATGTATTCCAGAGACTTGATTTGAACCTGCAGTTTATTCCATCGCTGCTGCAAGCCTGAACCAAGAACTGTGCCATTACTGTATGTAATTGATTCCATTTAACCAATTCTAATTCTCATCTCTATCTTTTCCCTTTTATGAATAAACCTTTAGATTTTAGATTCTAAAGGATTGGCAGTAGCGTGATTTGTGGGTAAGGTCTGACTTGTATATTGACCTGGGTCTGGGGCTTGGTCCTTTGGGATCAGGAGAACCTTTTTCTTTTACTGGGGTATTGGTTTTTATAACCATTTGTCCCCATAACGTGTGGCACTGGTGGTAATACTGGGAAACTGGAGCGTCTAAGGAGATTGCTTGTGAGACTTGCGGTTAGCCAGTGGGGTGAGACCGAAGTCTTAGTCTGGCTGGTTTGGTTTGCCTTAGAGGTGGAAAAACCCCGGCCTTGGGCTGTAACTGCCCTGTTTTAGCAATTTGTCCTGAGTTGGCACTCTCAGTTGGGTTCCGCCAGAACCGCATTGTCACAATTTAATACACACAAAAAAGCGTAAGTTTGCCAAAGAACAAAAATATAATGCTCAGTGCAGTTTGCGGCCCACACAGTATAAAGAAAATTTAGAAGGAATGTTATATGTCAGTAACGTTAGAACTAAATATATGGCATTCTCTTTCCAAATGAAAAGAAATGAATCTGGTCTGAAGAGTTGTTGGAACCCTACCATATTATATAATAAATATCTCCTGCCAGTTGCTAATATGGCCCCTGGATTTTTTGTTAGAGAACATTTAAGAAGTTATTACTTTAATATGCCTCATGTTTTATATTAATGTGACAGAAATACCTCGACTTTCTTCAAATGTGCTGAAGGAGATATAAAAAATAAATGTTATACTATTATGCTCCATACTTTTATAAAAATGTGAATAGAACATATTCTAAGCAAGTGTCAGAACCAGGCCTACGCATTATCCGCACTGGCCAATAGGCATTCAAGTTGTGTCACATGGCCAACACAGAGCTGTTCACCTTTACCTTGGCCACAAGATTAGATTGTTTTTAAATACCCAATGTTTTCAGCAATTGTTTCTGGCCCTCTACCTGAGCCTCCTGAATCTCATTCCCAGCCTCGTTATCCACAAGTTCTATCTCACTGAACAGTTTGTCAATGATCTCAGGTACGTTTGATGAGGTGTCTTTCTTCACCAGCTCTTGAATTAACACTGAAAGAAAGACAAACAAGAGACAGCAATGCAGTGAACTTCACACAAAGATTAAGAGCAGCACATCATTTCTGAATGTCTGAACAAGAGAAACCAATCAGTTTACATTTTATCCATAGCCTTCTGTCTACTAAATAAACACAAAGTGAAGGCGGAGCCTGAGGAAATAATTCTGAAACCTAGAGGAAGTTTTTACATACGCAATGAAACTAAATTCTGGTGAGCTTCACCAATTAAATCTGTTGACTTACATAGAGTTGAATCCAGGCAATGAGAGCATATTTTGACCCAACATTTAATTTGCTAATAAAATATCTCTTTCCTGACAGTGTCTTTTGTTTCCATTCTAAATGACTTTTAACCTTTGGCACTCTCTAACAGTACAATGCTGCATGAAACCTGCATTCAGTAACTTTACTGTGAGTGAGTCAACGCCAGTGCTTTTATTAAGAAGACTGAAAACAAAGTCACTATTTTGATGACAGGTTGAACCTAGAATCCTGAAACTCCCATACAATCGGTTATGAAGCATATGATTAAAAAAAATGAACAAATAAAACTGCTATTCTGGGTCTCTAAATTCCTCCCCTGGTTTAAAAGGAAAACTGACAAACTCAATTAACTGCTGTATTAACCAGTCACTGAATAGAGAGAGAATTAGGTCACTTTACTGAGTTTCCAATCAATGTAAGGCCCTCACTCCCTTTTCAATATGCGGTGTTCATCATAATGTAAAAACTTCTCCACATACAGGTTTGAGAAACAAAAACCCCTCAATGTCTCCCCTGTCTCTAGTTCTGTAATTATTCAAGTGTTATTTTAGCCACTAACCAGTTGCTTTTCGAGCACTGATTAGCTAAGCACAGTACAAGGAAAATAAGAGGGGGAGGGATAGCTCAGTGGTTTGAGCCTGGTAAACCCAGGGTTGAGAGTTCAATCCTTGAGTGGGCCACTTAGGGATCTGGGGCAAAATCAGTAGTTGGGCCTGCTAGTGAAAGCAGAGGGCTGGACTCTATGACCTTTCAAGGTCCCTTCCAATTCTAGGAGACCTCCATTCATTCAAGATACCTTTAGGGCCTCTGCCTTGCTGAGAACAACCTTTAGTCAGATCCAGGGCAGGAACATTTTTTATTCACAACAGATATTTGTTTTTACACAACTAAATGCCAATGGTCAGATAACAAATTTAAGCTATAGAGTCACCAAAAACAACTTCCAGAAAAAGCAAAAAAAGTTTTGTTTAAATGTCCTAACTGAAAGGGAAGGTTTTCTTCAGCACCATGAAAGCCCATTTTGTGGGGTTTCACAGAAAGCTGACTATATATCTTTATTATATTTTTTCTAATAAAAATAGAGTCTGTCTCCAAAATTTCTTTGACTGTGACTAGTTCTTCTAGCACATCAAGCCTAATCAAACATTCTTTGATTGCAAGTTATGTAATGTGATTTGTTTTTCTTGGGCTGAAGGTAGTCATAAAGTGGCTATTTTGGACTGCAAACCGGACAGCATGCTTGATATTTCCTTCCCTATTTCTCCTTTGTACTTGTGTGCTCACTTTACTGGGCATGGGGCTAGACAAAACTCTGACAGCCCAAGCTAAACTAATCTCCAAGCATTTATTCAGGGCCAGAAATATTATTCTCCCTAGCTGCCTAAGAACACCGTCCTCCCACACTGTCTAGCTCTTACTGGTCAAGCCTTCCCTGACATTCAGGCTTCAAGACAAAGCATATCATCAGGAAGAGTCAGATTTTCCTGACTATAATTAGAAAAACCTGGGAATGAGGCTTTTATTCCCTTTGGCCTCCCTCATGACACACAAAATATACATGTGTAGCACTGAATTATTTACACAATTATCAACTAAACATTTAGTTTTTCAAAGATTACTGATTCGTACCTTTAATTTCCAGTAAGTGAGATTCCCCCTTCATTTCTAAAGCGTTGAATCAAGTCCTTTAACACACACACAATTATTTTAAAAGCCATATAGTCAACTTTTCTACTACACAGGCCTATATCTCTCAACTATTCCTTACTATAAGCCTGATCTCACTCCCATTGAAGTCAAGGATATTTTACCATTGACTTCAATAGCAGCAGCATTCCTAGAGACCCATTTTTACCATCATCCAAACATCTACTTGCTATTTCCTCACTTCCATTACCACAAGTGATTTACTGCAAAAATTCTAATTCAGGAACTAAGTTACAGAAATGTGGCAGGGCATTTAACATAAATCACAATTTCTGATTGGCTATTTTTGACTCTCCCATTTTTAATTCTTGTCTCATATCTTACTCCTGGGGGAATTCTGCAGCACTGTACATGCATAATTAATGAGCCATGCATATTTTTAATTTTTTGCACAGAAAAAAGCTCCTGCCAGAAAGTTGCTGCACTTTTTCCCAACAGAGGGTGCTATGGCACTAGAACAGAGCAGCAGCGCCCCGCCAGCCAAGGAAGAGAAAGAGCCGGCCTTCTTCACAGTGCCTGTCAGGCCAGGCCAAGATACCGGGGATATGGGGAGACAGACAGCATGGGCCTGCCAGGGGGGGTCATAAATAGGGGCTCATAAGGGCTAGTGGGGGAGGACAACCTGGGGCAGGGGCTGAATGGGAGTGGAGGTGTAGGGCCACAGCGGGGGAGGGAGGTGCAGGGCCACATGGGGATGGGGGAGGGGGTACAGGAACACCTAGGAACAGAGGGTGGCTGAGTGGGGCCACAGAAACACATGGGGATGGAGGAGGGGTGCAGGGCCACATGAGGATGGGGCTGGTTGGTGTCTGAGTGGGGCTGGAAGGACATGTGGACAGATGGTGCAAGGACACATGGGAACAGGGGCAGATGTGCCTGACTTAATGGGAGAGGCTAGGGGTCAACATGGGGGAAGCTCCCTAACAATCCCTCCCAGCTCCCCCCATCAAATCTTCCATACTTTTCCCACCCATACCTAACAGCCCTCCAAGTTCACATGCAGGCTCTTTCCCAGTACTTACTTCCCTCTCTCTCAGCTCCTCTGTTACTCCTGACTCCCGCAAACCTTTGCACTGCTTCTGAGGGATGCAGGAAATAAGGCTCTATATTGTAGTTTAAATGATTTATTACTCACAGTTCTGTATTAATATGCCTAGTAAAGAATCTATTTGTCAAAAAACATTTTATGAATCTTTTTTTGTTGTCTGTATTGTTACAGACATACTTGCTGACAGGTATTCTGAAATAAATGACCAAAAATAACTGAAACTGATGTGATTATTTTGACAAATAAAATATGCAGAATTTGAAAATATTGTGAGCAGATGCAGAATTTGAAAATATTGTGTGCAGAAATTTTTTTTTATTGCAGAACTTTTAATTTCTTGGCACAGAATTCCCCCCAGGAGTAATATCTGGGACTCACCAGGTTGACAGGTATGCACAGATCACAGATGAAATATTACACAAGTAATCAAAGCTCTGTGTAGTTCTTGCATTTATAGGGACAGTTAAGTAGCTAAGGACCATTGTGCAGTCTTTCTTTAAAATGGGAGCTGAAGGGAATCTAGAGAAGGGTCTAGCCAGCAGCTCTTCAGCCAGCCCAAGGAACAACAGGGGTGGTAGGGAATCACATTTGTACATTTATTGTACTACAGTGTTTGTCTGAGCCCAGGGGAAAGGTGGTTGTCCTGGGCTGACATGGACCCACTGTATGTGGCACACACAGCGAGATTGGCTAGCTGCCGCCAGCATGTCTGACCACAGGTGCCGATTCCATGGGTGCTCCGGGGCTGGAGCACCCACAGAGAAAAATTGGTGGGTGCTCTGCACCCACCCACAGCTCCCCACCCCGCCACAGCTCATCTCTGCTCTGCCTCCTCCCCGTGCCTGCTTTTTCCCCTGCCCTCCCAGCACCTGTGCTGTAAAACAGCTGTTTCACACGGGGGGGGGGGGGGGGGGAGAACACGGCATGCTCAGGGAAGAGGCGGGGCCAGGGCGGGGATTTGGGGAAGGGGTCCGATAGGGGCGGGGAAGGGGCAGGGACTTTGGGGAAGAGGTTAGAATGGGCATAAGACAGAGGTGGGGAAAGGGCGGAGTCGGGGCAGGGGGGGCACGCCGGGGAAAGTTGGCTCCTAGGTGTCTGACATCACACCACCAAGGGAAGACAAAAAGCATCCCAGGAGCACACGTTGGTGCTTCTCCTGGCCTCTCCCCTGCCCAGTTCTGTCCCTTGACACCCTGCCCAGGGGCATCTCCTGTTCCCTCGCCCCGCCCCACCCCCCTAGCACCCAGGCTGGATGTCTGGTGCTTCTCCTAGTCACCCCCCACTCCGCCCCCAGGCCATAGGGGCACAGCGCGCCTCCTGGCCGCCCCATCTTCCGCCCCGAGCCTGGGGTCACGGCGCTTCTCCCCACTCTGCGCCCCCCGCCCCAGGCGGGTCCTACAGGGAGCGCGAGGAGCCCCACGCTGCGGTCCTATCGCAGCAGGCCCCTCCCGGGCTCCCCCCCTCACAGCGTCCGTTGAAGCTCGCGCCTCAGGAAGCCAACCCAGGCGCTACAAGGGCGGGCCAGGCCCCGTTTGGCTCTCGAACCCCGGCCCCTGGGAGCGCTCGGGCTCCGCCCAGGGACGCACGGACACCCGACGGGCGGGGCGCCAGCACCACTCGCCTCGCGCTTCCTCAGCGAGACGCCGTTTCCCGCCCAGGCGGCGTGTGCCGCCGCGTGGAATGTTGGGATATGTAGTGTCCAGCGACTTACCTCACGCGAGGTGACGAACTACAGCTCCCAGAGACCGCGGGGCGGGGCTCTCGGCCCCGCCACCATTTTATTGGCAGTAGCGGCCGAACCCAGCGCTCTGATTGGCTTTCCAGGGCGTGATGGACGGCAGCCACCGTGCCCCGCTCCAATGAGGTTGTAGGCCCGACCTCCTGGCGGTGAGGAGCAGGCGCTAAGCCAATGGGGCTCTTCGGTCCTCTCCTTTCCCGGCAGTCGGCCGCGCGCTGGTTCTGGAAGGTTCCGGGGGCCGGGATGTCGGGGGTGCTGAGCGCCACGCTGAGCGGCCTCAACAGCGACTCCTACTGCGAGATCAGCCAGTACCGGGACCAGCACTTCCGGGTGCGCGGCCGTGCCCGAGCCTCGGGGGGAGGGGCAGGGATTGGGGGTGCCCAGCGCCCGGGGGGGGGGCAGGGATTGGGGGTGCCCAGCGCCCGGGGGGGGGCAGGGATTGGGGGTGCCCAGCGCCCGGGGGGGGGCAGGGATTGGGGGTGCCCAGCGCCCGGGGGCAGGGACAGAGCCTGAGGGAGCAGCACTGGGGGGCGGTGTCTGAACCTGAGGGTCGGGGTGCCCAGCGCCCGGGGGGGCGGTGTCTGAGCCTGAGGGGGGATGAGGGTCGGGGTGCCCAGCGCCCGGGGGGGGGTAGGGGTGCACAGGGACAGCACTGGGGGGCGGTGCCTGAGGGGGGAGGGACAGGGATTGGGGGTGCCCAGCGCCGCGGGGGGGCAGGGATTGCGGGTGCCCAGCGCCGGGGGGGCAAAGATTGGGGGTGCCCAGCGCCCGGGGGGGCGGTGTCTGAACCTGAGGGTCGGGGTGCACAGTGCCCGGGCGGGGGGACAGGGATGCACAGGGACAGCACTGGGGGGCGGTACCTGAGGGAGGAGGGACAGGGATTGGGGATGCAGAGTGCCTGGGGGGGGCAGGGACCATGCCTGAGGGAGGGTCGGGAGGGTACAGCGCCGAGGGGAGTGGTGCCTCAGCCTGAGGGGGGATGAGGGTCAGGGGTGCTCAGGGACAGAGCCTGAGGGAGGGGTGGGGGGGTCAGTACCTGAAAGAGGCAGGGGTCTCTGGGACAGGGAGCGGTATGTGGGGCACAGCCCAGACATTCCCAGGCCCGGTGCAGTGATTTCCAGTTTTGCCATCTTTAACCCAGGCGCTCCAGAACTCCGAGTAGGAGCAGCTGGAGTCGAAGGAGGAGGTCCCCGGACGGGCACGTGTAGTGGTCACGCGGCCTCTGTGGCTCAGGCACCCGCTGAGCAGCAGGTCACTCAGGCTGCACTTGTTCTTTGTTGTGCTCTCAGGGTAGCCGATACCTACAGGAGAAGGCCCTGAAGTTCTCTTGCACACTGTATGTGGGGAACCTGTCCTTTTACACCACCGAGGAGCAGATCCAGGAGCTCTTCTCCAAATGCGGAGATGTCAAGAGGATTGTCATGGGGCTAGACAAGGTCAAGAAAACCCCTTGTGGCTTCTGCTTTGTGGAGTATCCTTTCCCATTTACTGTGGCCATGGTTTTTCTCCCACTGCTCTTTTGATTGAATCACATGATCCCATCAGCTCTATTGAACATGTTACAAAGTGTTCCTGGCCTTTCTGGAGGAGCTGGGTATGCCCCGTGATATGTTTGGCAAGCATGAAAGTTGTGAACTCTCAAAATCACAGTACCAAACCCTTTCCTTCCCTTTACAGGGTCTGCTATCTCTCTCCCACGCTGCCTCAGTCACAGACGTTGCTGTGGTGCTTGCAATGAAAACTAAAACAATGGGACAGCCTCTTGTATTTTTTGTGTGTCACAGTGATTCCACACCATCTGATCCCTTTATTTCCATCTCTTAAATTGATGTAATAGCTTTTAAGGCTGGAAGGGATCATTGTGCTCATCTAGTCTGATCTCCTGCATAGCACAGGCCAGAGAATTTCACCAGGTGTTAAGACCATCTAGCTGTGCCTTCCTCAGCCCATTCAGTCTAAATATGAATGGGCCAGTAGAATAGCCTAGTGTGCTCTTCTTAAGCACAGGCTACTGCCCTGGCCCTAGTCTAACAGACAGCTGTCCTTGCAGAGCCTCTTGGGTTAGGCCTCTCCCCTTCCCACTTACACCCCGTAGACTCTAGTGTAGCATAAAGAGGATTGTTAGGAAGACTGTTATACAAGCAAGGCTGGAAACAGGAGTGCAGGTTCAAACCCTCATAAAACATTCAGAAGATCCTGTCCCAAAAACAAATGCATTTAGCAACATGATGGCAGGCTTGTCCTGCTTGCTTCATCTCTGAACTGAGAGATGGCAAGCTACTTCCTTCTCTGCAGTGGCACTACAATACAACCGTGTGGTGCATGGGTAGGCAACCTATGGCACGTGTGCCGAAGGCGGCACGCGAGGTGATTTTCAGTGGCATTCACATTGCCCGGATCCTGGCCACCGGTCCGGGAGGCTCTGCATTTTAATTTAATTTTAAATGAAGCTTCTTAAACATTTTAAAAACCTTATTTACTTTACATACAACAATAGTTTAGTTCTATATTATAGACTTATAGAAAGAGACCTTCTAAAAACATTAAACTGTATTACTGGCACGTGAAACCTTAAATTAGAGTGAATAAATGAAGACTCGGCACACCCCTTCTGAAAGGTTGCCGACCCCTGGTGTAGTGTGTTGCTGTGCAAGGAGGGAGCTAGAATCGGATGGCTGTGAATATAGCAGTTGGCTCTGTAAAGATACTGGTGTCTATTGGCTTGGAAGGCCGGGCTCCAGAGTGCTGTGAATACCATTCCCCTCTTCTTTGCCCATGAGCAGCTGGGGTTCACCAGCTTAATAACACTTTGAGTCTTCCTTATAACGCATTCCAGATATTACACAAGAGCAGATGCTGAGCATGCAATGAGGTTTATCAATGGCACCCGACTGGATGACCGGATCATCAGGACTGACTGGGATGCAGGGTTTAAGGAGGGACGACAGTTTGGGAGAGGAAAGACTGGAGGACAGGTAAAGAGAGTGCTAGCATCAGAGCACTGAGCCTGGCTTCCTTGGGGCTGGGAGATGTGTGGGGCTACCTTTGGCTGATCCAGTACAAAGATGGGTGCATGGCAGACTCAATAATGAACTGAAGTTAATTGAAAGTTGTTTTTAGAGCTGATTCTATAGTAGCACTAGAGTTGGAGCGTGGTGCTTAATGCCATTTGAGAGTTTGGATTCCAAGCTTCCTATGGTCCAAATGAAGCATTGCTCTCGTCTCAACCTAGTGTTCTCAAAAGGGTGCAGCAATCAAGGTGGGGAGTGAGAAACAGGATAATAATGGGGATGACATGGTTGTAAGGCTAGTCTAATCCTCAAATGATACCCACTCATGAGAAGGTAAGATTCCTTCCCAGATTTCCAGCAGGAAAAAGCTTTGGGGTCAAGCCTTGGTGATTCATAAAGGTGAACTGCAAAGCAAAATCAATCAGTGTTTGGCCCTTCCCTGTTGCTTTGTTATGTCTAAAGATGATCCCACCATTAGAAATGTGAGGTCTTCTCATCAGTCACCTTGATAGTGGTTCCTTGGCAAGATAATTCAAGGAGTTGCAAGGGCTTGTAACCTGAATTTCAACCCACCACCAATTGAGTGGGAAGAGGATGCCGATTCTTAGAATGTCTGTGTTTCGGCAGGTGCAGGATGCTAATTTCTGTTACTGCTTTGCCCCAGGTACGAGATGAGTACCGGACAGACTATGATGTGGGAAGAGGTGGCTTTGGCAAGATCATTCAGATGCAGAAAACCAATCACCAGACTATAATCTACTAACTGCCTAATCTGTCCTAGCACACAGAGGGGCTTTGTCCCTCTGCAGCTAGTCCTGTCCTGGCCCTTTGGATGGGGATGTGGAGTGGGAGCCAAGTTCCAGCAAAAGGCAATCCTCCTTAGACTGGCTGTTAAACATTTGTTCATTCCTTCTCTCTCCTGGGCCGGAATGGCTGGTCTGTCCTGATACAGGGCAGCAAGAAAATAGAGTGGCCAACTCTGCAGGACTTCTCATTAAGAATAAGTGCAGCATGTCACGCTCAGACTTCTGCCTCCAAGTTGTCATTACAGCTGAGTTTGCTCTAGAGCACAGATTTCTGAGAAATATAACAGCCATCAAAGCCCTCCTGGCTGCTTGTGCATCTCTCGGGTAAGGGCAGGAGTTTAAAATATGTTATTTACGATCTCGTGTGCTGCTCTAAAGCATGGTTGCTGGTATAAATTAGAGAAGCAAAGCAAGATCTTACTGATCACTTGCAAGTGCTTGTCTGCACTCCTGGCCCTTAGTTCACTCAGTCCTGCAGAGTCTTAGTCCTTGCTGTACCTGTGGTGCTGCCTGGCTGTTGCAGAGCCTCACTGTTACACCATGGTTTTGTTTGTCTTTGGGTTTTTTAAATAAACGTTGAGTCCTGTACGTGCTGCAGTTTGTGATTCATTGTCATTGGGCATGTGGCAGGGCTTCTGGGGGACACATCCTTTTGGCATGTCAGAGCTGCTCTCCTCTGACCACAGTGGGGGAGACAAGTCTGCGTACTGTTGTCTGGGTCTTCCCTGTGAGGCTGGTCTCACTGGTCTTCCCATTGCACTCTGTGCTAGTAGCTGGTTTGTCACCACGTGGAAATCGTTGGTAAACTTACACTCACCTGCTTGTACTAAGATGAGGAGTTAGTCCATAATTCCCCACATCAGCGAATGCTGGGAAATTGCCCTATTTCCTACCATCACAGTCAGTGCCAGGTCCTATAACGTAGAGTATATGAAGCATCGTGAATGTCCAGAGTGCACTTGAGGCCAGACCAAGAAGCAGGAGCTGGAAGCCTACTGCTCTTGCTTGAGTCCTCCAGCACATTGCTGTGCTAAAAGCCAGTTTAGCTGGAGACAAGAGAATCACCCTAGTGAAGAGTTCCCGTAGCTCCTCATCCAGTTTGAGACCTGTGAAGGAGCATGCCCAAGGTTGTTCTAACTTGGGGCTGGCATCTGAGGAGCCCTTAGGAGCAAGGAACCATAAAGGTGCTGACAGCACTTACTGAGTTTCACCAAGTTCTGCTCAGCCACTCTACGTAAGTCAAGCCTTGACTGGGAGTTGGTTTTAGGTCATGTAAGCACCAATTACTTGTCCCTGCACAATGGTCTCTTCTTTTGCATTAGATAACCTACTTTAGAGCAGCTCAAGGCCTCTGAGCTTGAGAGGGAGCAGGGGCTGCCTCTAGCCTTCCTATTCAGTGGCAGGACATGATCAGGCATCCAAACTAAGCTATAGTTACACTGTGAGTTACCCAACAGCCCTGATGACTAAGGGGTAATCACCCAAGAAGTGTGTAGGGAGGCACAGCCACTTAAAGGAAAACAGAAGCAGAGTGTCAGGGAGAATCTCACTCTGAGAGCTGTGGGAGTGTCTCCCACGACAAAGAGTAGAACTGCTCAGGATCAAATGTACAACAGGGAATAACCCTTCACTACCCCCTCTGCCACTCACCCATGGAGGGGCTGGCTGTGACCCATGAGTCTCTTCTACCTCTCATCCATGTTATAGGAGAGAGCAGCTGAAAATCTACACCAGCCTGGGCACATGTTGGAATTGTTTTGTTATTAAAAGAAGCATCAGTGTTCCTCAGTTATAAGCTACTGGGAGCAGAGACTGTCTGTTGTCTCGTTAAGTGCCACAAACATCTAGTGGTGCTACACCCAAGCTCCCTTCACCACTCTTGTCAGGAATGGGAGTGTCTCAGGGCTCCAGCTATAGCCCAGCACCCCTGCACCTTCATTAGCTGAGTCCCTGAACAGCCAGGACAAGCTCCTCTGGTGGCATGATCTCAGGAAGCCAAGGCAGCACCATCACTATCCTGTGTCTGTCGGTTCCAGCTCTATAGGAAGAGCACCTCCTCTGGCAGTTTCCTAGTCCAGACAGATGAGTTCCCTTCCTATTTCTTGCATGACACAAAGAAATCTGTACTCACACTTTTTTATTCATATATATATTAGCCTAAATGGATCCATCGCAAACGTTACAGTGATAGTAAAGGCCACTACCAGAAGATAAAGACTTAGGAGCCCTAGTGTGAAAAAAAATGGTGGGGGTGAGGGAGAGGTGGCTCTCAGTCCAGTTCTTAGTGAACAGGTGTTTATCATCCTACACCAATTAGAACTGGCCTTGCTGATAGTCTTATCAGAGGGCAATAACTGGATGAGCCATGGAGACCGGCCCCACTCCCACCCCAGCTGGGCTCCTCGCTATGCATAAAAGAGTCAGTCTCCAGGGCTGCTATTCAGGCCCCTTTCACCAGCATACCAACAGACATTTTCACCAGGACCCAATAGAAATTCAATGCAGCTCGGAAGCAAACACACAGAACCTCAGTCTTCAGAAGTAACACTGAAAGCAAGAGGTCTATTTTCAGTGACTGAGGGTCAGGCTGCTTTTGCAAAACCAAGATGCTGGGGAACACAGATCACACTAACTTCAGCCACAGGGGCTCAAACCACTCACCAGCCCTTTTGGAAATAGGGACTGTGCATCTCTGTCCAGGTGAGCAAGGTGCTCATGCAGTGGAACTAGGACCTGGCCAAGCACCATGGACTGAATGCCACGGGAGCAAAGAGAGAGCCCAGCCTCTGTGTGCACATTGCCACAGGCTCCACACACCCACCAGCCTCAGGGAGCGCAGAGACAGAGGTGTGCACCTTTGCCCACGCTGAGCTGCATGGGAAGGGAAAGATTTATTGTAATTACCCTTAAGCCAACGTTGCCTGGGGCTGAAGGAGAGGGGGAAAGTTGTGACTGTGATCCTGCTCCTGCCATGGGGTGCCTTTCCCCAGTTGATCCCAAGTGACTTGCAGACCTCCTGAAACACAAGTAGGATAAGGCTTGGCAGTGTAGCAGCCTCGCTAGGAAACAGCACAAGTTCATCCCCACTCAGCAGCGGGTCCTTCTCACATGCCTGTGCAGACCCCAGGGACAGGGCAGGATCAGTGTCAGGAAGCCCACAAACCCTGTCTCTGGGGCGGATGGTGGGTAAGTCCCAAGCTCACTCATTCTGACAGTTTGTATAATCTCCTTTGATCCAGTAACAAACCTGAGCAAACATCAGGGCTGTGAAGGAAACAAGACACATTATAGTCATGCTGCTCCCCAGCCTCTTGTGACCTGAGAAGATCTCAATGACCTTCCTCTCCCACTTGGGCTGCTTGGGGTCCCACATTTTGCCGTAGACCCCAGAGCCAGAGGCACCAGGCCTGGCATCACAGTGCTAGTAGATGAGGTGGGCCATCTCATCCTCCACACCACAGAATCGGTAAACCAGCTCGTCAGGCCGGTCGCTGTCAAACCCAGAGACATGGAGCCTCTTCCCAGCCAGGTCCTCCATTGCTGATGCCACCATTAGCGTCATGTAGGGACACTGATGGGGTCTGCACAACTCCAGCAGGGCATAATCATAATCCATGTGTTGATGGATCGGAGCCCTGGATCCAGCCTTGGGGCACCTGTGTGTGCTTCACCTGCGCCCAGTGCATCACCAGCTTCCCCGGCTCAGTCTCATTCCCAGTATTCTGGGACAGTGTTAAGAAGCCCACCTTGATTTTTGTGGCCCCCTCTTCATATTGTCTTTGCCGTCATGGATGCAGGGGGCAGCGGTGAGCACCTGGCGCTCAGACACCAGTGCGCCCTGTGGAGATTTTGACTGCAGGAGAGAAGGGGAAGTCCAGCAGAAACCGGTGCCCACTGAAAGAAAATCACCCATAAAAACATAACATAAGAACATAAGAACGGCCGTACCGGGTCAGACCAAAGGTCCATCTAGCCCAGTATCCTGTCTGCCGACAGTGGCCAATGCCAGGTGCCCCAGAGGGAGTGGACCAACAGGCAATGATCAAGTGATCTCTCTCCTGGCATCCATCTCCATCCTCTGACAAACAGAGGCTAGGGACACCATTCCTTACCCATCCTGGCTAATAGCCATTAATGGACTTAACCACCATGAATTTATCCAGTTCTCTTTTAAACGCTGTTATAGTCCTAGCCTTCACCACCTCCTCAGGTAAGGAGTTCCACAAGTTGACTGTGCGCTGCGTGAAGAAGAACTTCCTTGTATTTGTTTTAAACCTGCTGACTATTAATTTCATTTGGTGACCCCTAGTTCTTG
Source organism: Malaclemys terrapin pileata (assembly GCF_027887155.1). Lineage (NCBI taxonomy): Eukaryota > Metazoa > Chordata > Testudines > Emydidae > Malaclemys > Malaclemys terrapin. The sequence goes on along the minus strand of NC_071513.1, from coordinate 893,933 downwards.
TATTATGGGAATAAGTAAATAACTTTTCCTTATCCACTTTCTCCACATCACTCATGATTTTATATACCTCTATCATATCCCCTCTTAGTCTCCTCTTTTCCAAGCTGAAGAGTCCTAGCCTCTTTAATCTCTCCTCATATGGGACCCGTTCCAAACCCCTAATCATTTTAGTTGCCCTTTTCTGAACCTTTTCTAGTGCCAGTATATCTTTTTTGAGATGAGGAGACCACATCTGTATGCAGTATTCGAGATGTGGGCGTACCATCGATTTATATAAGGGCAATAATATATTCTCAGTCTTATTCTCTATCCCCTTTTTAATGATACCTAACATCCTGTTTGCTTTTTTGACCACCTCTGCACACTGCGCAGACATCTTCAGAGAACTATCCACGATGACTCCAAGATCTTTTTCCTGACTTGTTGAAGCTAAATTAGGACCCATCATATTGTATGTATAGTTGGGGTTATTTTTTCCAATGTGCATTACTTTACATTTATCCACATTAAATTTCATTTGCCACTTTGTTGCTCATCTGTCCCTCTGCCTCTTCGTCTTCACGCTGCCCACAAAGGGGCCCAGCTCCACTGTGGTAAGCATGTGGGTACCATTGGCAGACACAGTCTCAGAGGAGAGGTGTTCCTGGAAATCGTGGGGGACCAGACTGGCCTCTCGCTGGGCACACTCTGATGTGGGGAATTATGGACTAACTCCGGTAGGAGGCTGATTCTGTAACTTCAAAACAAACTTGCACAGGCAGTCTAAATACATACAGCGTTTCATAGCTTCCCTGCCCTAAACACACACAGAGAGAACAGAATCCCTTCCACAGCCGCCTGTAGGAGGACTGTCCCTCAGCCAACAGCTCGTGTGTTAAGGAAGCTGCTTAAACCCAACCCCAGCAGGGCCACCAGGAAAGACACTGTAACCACAGCCAGGTCTTATCAGAATATTTTCTTCTGTTAAAATATGTGGAAGTTAATATTTGATGAACGTTAGAGCAGAAGAGCACTGGCTGGAGCCAGGCAGAGCAACAAGCGCCGTGCAGGCTTTCTGCACACCAGTGGCTTCAGTTCTGACCTGCAGCCCCCACTTCTATGCCAGCCCTGGGCTTCCCACACACAGCTCTATCAGTGCCCCTCAGCCTGGAGCTTCCTGTTCCTGTCCTGGGCCCACATCTTGCGCCAATGCATCTCATCTTGACCCGCCAGCCCAGTACTCTAGGTCTGAACATTTCCTGGTTGCCAACCATGCCAAACCACTTGGTGGGCTACCCGGCTATGCAAAAATGAAGCTGAAAGGCAGTCAACAGTCCATTTTATTTATTGATTGTTACCCTAGAAGGCCCTGGTATGAACCCAGCTCCAAGCTGTGAGCAAAATGCCCCATGGCTGCAGCCTGTTTGAGACTCCCCAGGATACGAGTGAACCTTCCTCACGTGGCTTGGTGTTTACTGACAGCTTCTGTGTGATCAAGAAAGTTAAAGAAATTGGAAAATGTATTTAATTCTGGAGGGACCATGCACCAGAGGCATTCCAGAGCCTACCCGACTGGCATCATAGCTAGGGGGAGGGATTAGAGAGAAAACCACAGAGACACACTCAGGGAGCAAAAACACTGAGGAGTCCTTGTGGCACCTTAGAGACTAACACATGTATTTGGGCATAAGCTTTCGTGGGCTAAAACCCACTTCATCGGATCAGGGAGCAGATGCTACTCTGAAACCTTTCAGCAATTTCTCTGAAAGCTGTTGTTGCCACCTGGTGGCAGAACAGGATGAGCCTTCAGGAAAGGGGGCCTCTGAGTGGTACATGCTAGACACGCTCATTCCATGCTCTCTAGGGCTGGCACATGGCCATAGACACTTCTCATCAAGGGCTTTGTTCAAACTCTCACACTGCCCATTGTGTTGGGGGCAAATGCAGCATTAAGAACACTTTCCTCTTATCAGACTCCCGACACCATCACGCACCATCTTACTTAAGAGGGAAGCACACACCTACCCCAGTAATCTGATAACCATGCTTTCCCTTACCCAGCAACGGGTAACCCTCCCAGGCCTTTTCCTCCCCCCATCAGCCAGGCTCTCTCCAAACTCAGAAAGACCCAGCTCACACACACACACACACGCATGCACAGGTCCTTAGGCGACTTGGCAAGGCTCTAGTAAAAAGGAATTAGAGGGGCACACCCAGGAAACAAAAGCATCTCTCATACCTGCAACATGCTTGGGCTCAGGCAAGCAACAGAACAAAAGGGGAAGGCGCCTTATAATGGCTGCATTATTCATTTCCCCTTTTTGATGTTTTGAGCTGCACAGTGAAGTTAATACGGCCCTTGAGAAGAACAGACACTGCCCTAGGGGCAGGCTGAGCAGGGGCAGGTGCCCAGAATACAGATAAAAGGGGACCGGAAAGAGCAGAGTTCAGGCTGCCTTTCACATCCCTCCCAGAGCACAGTGAACTGCAGAGCAATGGGACTTCCTCTTAGGTTTCAAACCTGGAGAAAGCTGTAAAGATAAAGACATGTAACTGTCAGGTGTTACTGCTAAGGAAGCATGAAGGGAAGTATTGTCTAGTGGATAAAGCACAGGACTGAGAATCAGAAGATGTGGGGTCAAATCCCCCGCCAACACAGACTCACTGGGTGACCTCAGGCAAGAAATTTCCACTCTGTCTCCCCCTGCTTCCCAGCCTGAAGAAGGGGAATCATGACACTTGCCTACCAGGGGATTGTGAAGGGTTCTGAGATCCTGAGATGGAAAGCACTAGATACAGGCAAAGCACTACAAAACAGACAGTAAAAATCAATATCCACACTTCTGAAGCCCATTTTATCTAGAAAGAGAAATCCTAAAAAATAGATTAATGTACATTTAATTTGTCAGATGGTATCAGTCTGAGGCAGTAATTAATGCTGCTTAGACTGGCACAAGACTAACCACAACACAGAATGTAAGTTACAATCAGCTTTCTCCAAAACCAAATAAAGGTTCTGTTGGATCAATCCCTGCCCCGTTATCCAAACGGACAAGCCACCATCTGGATCCATCATTTGAGAAGCAAAATCCAAAACAGATTGAACTTTTAGTCCCTAACCTCAAGGAAACAAAAGGGGCTTAGAGTTATAATAGCAATTCTCCCAGCATGCTCTGAGGTAAGGATAGTCACAGTGCTGAGTATTTTATAGCATATGCTCCTCGGGGCACGAGCTGTGTGCTTATTTGTCTAGAAAGCCTCTTGCACATTCTTGGTGCTATCTGGATAAGCATTCTATCCCCAACTGGCAGATGGAGACAAAGAGAAGGGGAAGGGATTGGAGGGGTCTCTCCGCAAAGACTGTTACTGTAGCAAAAGGCCATACATAGCGACTCAGCATCAGAGCCAGAAGAATTACTTCTTTCGTGCTTGTCTTGCTTGCAACATTCCTGCTAATACATCCCAGAACGACATTTGCTTTTCTTGCAACAGAATAGGGTTGACTCATTTCGTTTGTGATCCATTACAACACCCATAGCCGTTGCTGCAGTACTCCTCCTTAGGCAGTCATTTCCCATTTTGTATTTGGGCAATTGATTGTTCCTTCCCAAGTGCAGCACTTTGCATTTGTCCTTATTAAATCTCATCTTATTGAATTCAGAAATGTCTCTAGTTTGTCAAAATCATTTTGAATTCTAATCCTGTCCTCCAAAGCAGTTACAACCCCTCCCAGCTTGGTATTATCTGCAAACTTGATAGAGGTACTCTCTCGGCCGGGGTGGGCAAACTACAGCCTGTGAGTCGTTTTAAGCCGTCTGGCCAGCTCCCACTGGGGAGCGGGGTCTAGGGCTTGCCCCACTCTGGCGCTCCAGCAAGGGCGCTGGGTCGGGGGCCGCTCCGGCACTCCAGCTGTGGGATGTACCACGCAGCTCAGCCCCGCTCCGGCGCTCCACCTGGGGGCTGGGTCGGGGCCACACCACGTGGCTCCCGGAAGCAGTGGCATGGCCCCACTCCGGCTCCTACGCACTCCAACGGGAGCTGCAGGGACGGTGCCTGTGGATGGGGCAGCGTGTACAGCTGCCTGGCCTTGCCTCCACGTAGGTGCTGGAGAAGGGACATAACGCTGCTTCTGGGAGCCACTTGAGATAAGTGCTGCTCGGAGCCTGCGCCCCTGAGCCTCGCCTCAACCCCCTGCCCCAGCCCTGATCCCTCTCCTGCCCTCTGAACCCCTCAGTCCCAGCCCAGAGCACCCTCCTATGCCCCAAACGCCTCATCCCCAGCCCCACTCCAGAGCCTGCACCCCCAATCAGAGCCCTCACCTCCTCCTGCACCCCAACCCCAATTTTGTGAGCATTCATAAGAATGGCCCTACTAGGTCAGACCAAAGGACCATCTAGCCCAGTATCCTGTCTACTGACAGTGGCCAGTGCCAGGTGCTTCAGAGGGAATGAACAGAACAGGTAATCATCAAGTGATCCATCCCCTGTCGCTCATTCCCAGCTTCTGGCAAACAGAGGCTAGGGACACCATCCCTGCCCATCCTGGCTAATAGCCATTGATGGACCTATCTTCCATGAATTTATCTAGTTATTTTTTGAACCCTGTTATGGTCTTGGCCTTCACAACATCCTCTGGCAAGGAGTTCCACAAGTTGACTGTGCATTGTATGAAGAAATACTTCCTTTTATTTGTTTTAAACCTGCTGCCTATTCATTTCATTTGGTGACCCCCCTAGTTCTTGTGTTATGAGAAGTAGTAAACAACACTTCCTTATTTACTTTCTCTACACCAGTCATAATTTTATAGACTTCAATCATATCTCACCTTAGCCGTCTCTTTTCCAAGATGAAAAGTCCCCGTCTTGTTAATCTCTCCTCATACAAGCCTCATGGCCTGCCATACAATTTCTATTCCCAGATGTGGCCCTCTGGCCAAAAAGTTTGCCCACCTCTGCTCTAGATCATTATCCAAATAATTTATGAAGGTAATTAATAGAAATGGACAAAGGACACTCAACACTTGCTTGAGCTACAGGGTCCGAGTAGCTTGGGCAAGGCAGGCATGTCACCACCACTCTCCACAGCTCACAGCCCACTCACATGAGAGCTTGACTGCTTGCATTTCTGCCCGTCTTTTGGCCGAGTTTCTAGCTGTTCAACAAAAAGCCCAGCAATCCTGAGGCTTACAAAAGTCTTGCTGCTATGGAGCTTCCAGCACATCACAACACTGTCTCTCCCCTAGTGGGGCTGTCGGCTCTGTGAAGGTACCTGGGCCCCAGGGCCAGCTCTGGCTTTTTTGCTGCCCCAAGCAAAAAAAAAAAAAAAAACCTGCGGGGGGGCCTGAGCAGCAAAACACACACACACAGACACACACAAAACCTGCAGGGCAGCCGGAGCGGCAAAACACACACACACACACACAAACAAAACACCTGCGGGGCGGCCGGAGCGGCAAAGCAAAGCAAAAAAAAAAAAAAACCTGTGGGGCGGCCGGAGCCAGGGTGCAGGGGGGCTCCCTGTGCTGCAGATGTGCCCCAGGCAGCGGGGTGCGTGCCCGGTCTAGCGGGGGGGAGGGGGAGGGAGCAGGAGGGAGAGAGAGAAGGGGGGTGGCCAGGGCTTCAACGGGGCGCTCGCCACACAGCCCCAACCGCCGCCCTGCCTGCCGGGAGAGCTCCGCGCCGCTCCGCTCGGCTGGGAGGGAAGGACGCGGGCTGCCCTGCCGAGTTTGCTGCAGGGTGCTCCCGTCCTCCATGCCGCCGCTCCCTACAGGGCGGCCGGAGCGGCAAACCAACAAGAAAAAGAAAAAAAAAAAGGCGGACGGAATGCCGCCCCTTGGAATCTGCCGCCCCAAGCACGAGCTGGCTTGGCTGGTGCTTGGAGCCGGCCCTGCTGGGCCCAGGCCACCGTTTTATTTACATGACCATCACCTTGCATTGCAGGTGGGACCTGTGGGGCAGGAGCCCAGCACCGGGTCCGATAGGGCTCCTGCATGGTTTTGTCAGTGTCTTTCCCCTGGCTAGAGAATCACACTAACTGCAGACTGGGAGGCCAGACCACTTTCCCACTGAACAGGGCCCTGCTGTCTGCTCCTATCTCTTGAGAGTACAGAGAGCAGCTGCTCTCCTGTCAGTAAGGAAGTTAGTGATCAGAGTGATCTGCCATGGTTACAAAGCATTTGCTTCTATGTCCTGGGGAGATGGGATCGCCCTGCTCCCTCAGCTCCTGCTGTGACTCGCCCTACTGCTTCTGCCTTAATGTGGAGAAGAGGAAACAGGCGAAGTTCGTTGGGTCAGGAGAACAGGCTGGTTGCTGCCATGAGGAGGGAAGGGCATGTCAAGGATCAACGTTCATCCCTGCCACACTGACCCAGGTGAACCTGCAAACTCTAGGAAACAGCTAGCACCTCAGGACTGTACCTGCCTCTGCTCCAAGTCTATCCCAGGAGTAGGCAGTTCTGTGCATTCTCCTTTCTGGGGAAGGCTGAAACCGAGGGACACCACTCACTCCCAGACATAGGAGAAATCTGGGAGTTCAAGCTACACCTAGGCTAGGGTGACCAGACGTCCCGATAAAATCAGGACTGTCCCACTATTGAGCAGTTTGTCCCACATCCTGACCGAAGTACAGTCAGGATGCCATTTGTCCCGATATTTTGTTTCGGGGTTTGTTTGTTTTTTTCCCCTTTTTCTTCCTTGTTGCTTAGGCGGTGGTGACTGGCAGGGGGAGTGCCTTTTCAACTATTACACTTTGGCGGTGGGTACTTCCTTCTTTGGCGGCAAGGTTTATTACTCACCGCCAAAATGCCGCCAAAGACCGTCAGCGACTGAAGGATCCTTCGCTGAAGTGCCGCCGAAGACTTGGACGGGTGAGTGTAACAGTTGAAAAGGTGCTCCCCCTGCGGCGGTCCCAATATTTAGGAATTCTCATCTGGTCACCTTAACCTAGGCTTCTGTCCCTGAGAGTTCCCATAGGTTTAGCAACAGTGGGAGCTTGAATGCAGACATGTCGCTCACCCCCACCAGCATTTTCAGCCTAGAGTTGTCTAGCACAGCACCAGCAGGGATGATCAGAGAGAAGAGGTGCTTATAAGTAAGGCACCAACAGGGCCGGCTCTAGGCACCAGCGTTCCAAGCATGTGCTTGGGGCGGCACTTTCCAAGGGGCGGCACTCCGGCTTTTTTTGTTGTTTTCCTTCAGCAGCGGCGGCACTCCAGCCCCCTCCCCCCCTCCTTTTTTTTTTTTTTTTTTTTTTTTGCACTTGGGGCAGCAAAAAACCTGGAGCCAGCCCTGGGCACCAACAACAGAACATTCCAGCCAGAGCCTATCCACTCCCTCCAGCCCCTTCTGTACCATGCTGAGTAAAGCAACGGCGTGGTCAATTCCAGTTCTTCGAATTGACACTGGTGCCGTCTGCTATCCAGCAGATGTCAACTGCCTGATTCCAGAGCTGTAAAGGCGAGCGATCAGTTCTCCAGCCGGTAGCAAAAATCACTAAGAGAAGACTGTTTATTTAAACCAGTCTCCCCCTTGCTGCTCAGAGGGGAGGGATCAGTAAGGAAACTTACCTTAGCGAAGTCAGAGAATGTAGAGATAGAGTGAGAAAGGCCAAAGGCCGGGAAGAGTTGGACTTAGCGAGGGGAATTAAAAGTAATAGTAAGAGGTTTTACAGCCATATAAATAGGAAGAAAGCAAAGAAAGAAGAAGTGGGACCGCTGAAGACTATAGCCGGAGAGGAGATTAAAGATAATCTAGGCATGGCGCAATATCTCAATGAATATTTTGCATCGGTGTTTAATGAGGCCAATGAAGGTATTAGGGATACTAGCACCGTTACAGAGGGGCATACGGGATGGGGGATTACCGCATCCGAGGTAGAAACAAAACTAGAACGCCTTAATGGGACTAAGTCGGGTGGACCGGACGATCTTCATCCGAGAATATTGAAGGAATTGGCGCGGGAAATAGCAGGCCCGTTAGCGACTATATTTAATGAATCTGTAAACTCGGGGGTAGTCCCGTTAGACTGGAGAATAGCCAATGTGGTTCCTATTTTCAAGAAAGGGAAAAAAAGTGACCCGGGTAACTATAGGCCTGTTAGTTTAACATCAGTAGTGTGCAAGGTGCTGGAGAAGATTCTGAAAGAGAAACTAGTTGAGGACCTTGAAGTTAATGGCAAATGCGATAAATTACAGCATGGTTTTACGAAGGGCAGATCGTGCCAAACGAATCTGATCTCCTTCTTTGAGAAAGTAACGGACTTATTAGATAAGGGAAATGCGGTGGACCTAATATACCTGGATTTCAGTAAAGCGTTTGATACAGTACCCCATGAGGAACTATTGGTTAAAATGAAAAACATGGGGATCGATATGAAAATCCAGAGGTGGATAGGGAATTGGTTAATGGGGAGAATGCAGCGGGTCGTATTAAAGGGTGAATTGTCGGGTTGGAGGGAGGTTACTAGTGGAGTGCCTCAAGGTTCGGTTTTGGGACCCATCTTATTTAATCTATTTATAACTGACCTCGGGACCGATTGCAAGAGTGGGCTGATAAAGTTTGCGGATGATACGAAGGTGGGAGGAGTTGCAAACTCGGAGGAGGATAGGGATACTCTGCAGGGAGACTTGAATGAGCTTGTGAATTGGAGTATCAGAAATAGGATGAAATTTAATAGTAAAAAGTGTAAGGTGATGCACTTGGGGACGAATAATAACAATTTTAGTTACAAGATGGGGACGCATTGGTTAGAAGTAACGGAAGAGGAGAAGGACCTAGGGGTCCTTGTGGACCGCAGGATGACTATGAGTCGGCAATGTGACGTGGCGGTGAAAAAAGCCAATGCGGTCTTGGGATGTATTAGGCGAGGTATATCTAGTAGAGATAGGGAGGTCCTGCTTCCGTTGTATAAGGCGCTGGTGAGACCTCATTTGGAGTACTGTGTGCAGTTCTGGTCTCCCATGTTTAAAAAAGATGAACTCAAACTGGAACGGGTGCAGAGAAGGGCGACTAAGATGATCAGAGGAATGGAAAACCTGTCGTATGAAAAGAGATTAGAGGAGCTTGGGTTGTTTAGTCTGACAAAGCGAAGGCTGAGGGGGGATATGATTGCTATGTTTAAATATATCAGAGGGGTTAATACAAGGGAGGGAGAGGAATTATTCCAGTTTAGTACTAATGTGGACACGAGAACGAATGGATACAAACTGGCCGGGGGGAAGTTTAGGCTTGAAATTAGACGAAGGTTTCTGACCATCAGAGGGGTGAAATATTGGAACGGCCTTCCGAGGGAAACGGTGGGGGCGACGGACCTGTCTGGTTTTAAGATTAAGTTGGATGAGTTTATGAAGGGAATGGTTTAATGATAAAACATAGTAGCCAAGGAAAACCAAGCAATGGTACATGAACAGCATAATGGCCAACAAGGGTCAGGCTAGAGACTCTTGCCTATATGCTCGGGGTATTACTGATCGCCATATTTGGGGTCGGGAAGGAATTTTCCTCCAGGGTAGATTGGCTGAGCCTCTGGAGGTTTTTCGCCTTCCTCCGCAGCATGGGGCAGGGATCACTAGCAGGAGGGTCTCAGCCGATTGAAGTCACTAAAACACAGGATTGGGGACTTCAACGGTAGAGTCCAGGGAAGGATCTTGCGGCCTGCAGCATGCAGGGGGTCAGACCAGATGATCATAATGGTCCCTTCTGACCTTAATGTCTATGAGTCTATGAGTCTATGCTCTGACCTCAGGGGCTGACTGGAGGGAGGCCCCATCACCAACTCAAACCTGCCCTTGCCTAGAACTCTGGAATAGAATTATTGAGTGCCTAAAACTTATTTTTCACATTTACAGTTCCTGGTTGTAACCAGGACAGGAAGCAGAAATACTGCCAGATAGAATTCTCTGCGCTGTGCTGACAAGGCCAGAACCCTGCCATGTTTTTGGGGCTAAAAGGGGACAGAGATGCAAGACTTGCCTCCACGCAAGAGCTGAGTTAGAAGCTGGTAGCCTTCCAATGAGCTCTGTTCCTGCCACCGGGTATCCTGAGTTGCTGGGCAGATATAAAGTCTGTTTGTTCTGCACTGAGAGAAGCTTGGTTTGTTGGACAGGACCAGCACCCGTGTCTGATTGTGCCTTACCTGCTTTGAGGGTCACAAGCACCTGCCTAAAACCATCGCTGCTTTTTTAACCGAGCCTATTTCACCTTCAGCTGAGCACGTCTCCCCAGTTCACACTCCATGACAGATACTAGCCACACTAATTCCCCTACAGACGCAGACGGAGTTCAGCTTTACTGCCTACACACACAGACCCAGGGGTGCACTGGTCTCTCTGGGGACGTGGCCTGGCCAGAGCACGTGCTAGTAATGAGCACGTTACAGAGCAGAGTCCCAAACCCATCCAGTGAGTTGCACTGAAGCTACCTGAGCTCTTCCTCCAGAGATGGCGAGCGAGCCCCTGCCAAGGCTGCAAGGAGCCAAGCTACTCAAACCAGGGGGCAGCCAGGAACATGCTGGCAGAGTTGTGATGGCACACACTACGCACAACACTGAGGCCCAAGACTCAGTCACCAAAGGCTGGGCAGGCTCTGAGTGCCTGTGGTGCCAAGTAAGAACACCGCCAGGGCAAGAAACCTCTGTGCACAGGGATTGAAGTGGGAATCCTGCTGTCGGAGGCAGCTGACCCTTTGAAGGATTTGCCCCAGCCCCACCTGTGCTGCGTCATCCAGTCCCAGCTGATGGGTTTGGCCTGTAGTTGAGTCAGGTGACCAAGCATCACACTGGCAGGCTGGGGCCAGGGATGAAGAGGCCCAGGTGCTAGGTCTGTCTGGAAGAGCCGAATCTGCAGTGGGCCTGGCAGGGCTCCCCGGCACAGAGGCTCTGAGGGGCTGAGGCTTGAAGCCTGTCACGGGGATCCAGAGGGACCCAAGGACAGGGCTCTCCACGCCAGTCTGATGGCACGACCTACCGAGAGCAGATGGCTGACAAGGAAACGCCAGGCAGCAGGAGATGGAGGCTTTGGGGAGAAGGGCAAAGGCCATTTCAGTTGTCAACGGAACTTAATTTTAACAAACAACTTGCACAAGAGATGGTAGCAGTTTCCATTCTATATTCATCCGAAGAAGTGGGCTGTAGTCCACGAAAGCTTATGCTCTAATAAATTTGTTAGTCTCTAAGGTGCCCCAAGTACTCCTGTTCTTTTTTTGAAAACCAAGGCAGCAGCAGGAACTCCCATGGCACTGCATGACCAGGCCCCGTCCCCTCGGGATCCAGAGCTCTCTTGGGGGTGCCAGGCCCTGCAAGTTCCCACCGTGCTCAAACACATTCCCCCACCCTCTGCAGGAAGGAGTCAGGGCTGCTGGCTTCTCCCCATGGGAGGGAAGGGAGACATTGAATATCCCATCTCCTAGAGCTGGAAGGGACCTTGAAAGGTCATGGAGTCCAGCCCCCTGCCTTCACTAGCAGGACCAAGTACTGATTTTGCCCCAGATCCCCCAGTGGCCCCCTCAAGGATTGAACTCACAACCCTGGTTTATCAGGCCAATGCTCAAACCACTGCGTAGCCTCATCTGCCCCGACAAGGACTTTAGAGCCATCAACAGCCCTCTCAGAGCAGCCAGCTCCCCTCTGCACCCACTGGCCCCAAAGCACTGCCACCTGCCTGGGCATTCTGTAGAAGTAGGGGCATTGCCAGCAGACCGAGGGACATGATCGTTCCCCTCTATTCGACATTGGTGAGGCCTCATTTGGAGTACTGTGTCCAGTTTTGGGCCCCACCCTACAAGAAGGATGTGGAAAAATTGGAAAGAGTCCAGCAGAGGGCAACAAAAATGATTAGGGGGCTGGAGCACATGACTTATGAGGAGAGGCTGAGGGAACTGGGATTGTTTAGTCTGCAGAAGAGAAGAATGAGGGGGGATTTGATAGCTGCTTTCAACTACCTGAAGGGGGGGTTCCAAAGAGGATGGATTTAGACTGTTCTCAGTGGTGGCAGATGACAGAATGAGGAGCAATGGTCTCAAGTTGCAGTGGGGGAGGTTTAGGTTGGATATTAGGAAAAACTATTTCACTAGGAGGGTGGTGAAGCACTGGAATGGGTTACCTAGGGAGGTGGTGGTGTTCAGGGATATTTTGGCAAACCAGTAAAGTGCCTAAACCACTACTGCTTGTTGCTAACAGTAGTCAAGTTAGCAGGCTGTACTGAACCATTCTTGCTTATTGCTAAAAGTAGCCAAGTTAGCAGGTCATAAATTAGTGATGCAGCGGCCTCAGTGTAACCAGACAGGAGGGGAGGGGGTTTCAGGTGCCACAGACAGGGCAGCTTGACCCCGCACCCTTCCTGCAAAGAGTGTTAAAATTGCTGATGCATGTATCGTAGAAGAAGCAGCAGTCTGGTTATATGTGCCCCCGGGAATGTTTGTCAGGGCCCCCAGGCCTGGACACTCAGAGAGAACAATCTCTGGTTAACTGGCAATCATAAGGTGTCTGACCTTTTAACTCTGCTTGCTTAGCAAGTTATCTGTAAGGGACAGGTCATTGTATTACTAATGTATAAATAAGGGGGGGGAAGTTTGAGGTAATTGGACTTCTCAGGAGGGACTCTTCAGGGACGCTCCCTCTGGACGCATCTTCGGGTGCCCACCAGCAGACAGAAGCCTGGCCAGCTGAAGCCTGTCACGGTGCCACTCGAAAGCCACGCTCAGCTTCAGTAATTGAGGGTTGGGGGGTGTTACACACATCCACAACAGGTTAGTGAAAGTGCTTGAGACTAAGTAAAGTTTAGCTTTAAGTGAAAGCACTCGTGTTGTCCTGTTTGTGCCAGCCATCTGTCGGTCGGACGGCCAGGTCTCCCTTGATTTATTTCCCGATACCACCTTGCACAGAGTAAAAGTTACTGAGAGCTTTGGGTTAAAAGAACCCCAGGCAACAGTGGAATCTCCTTCCTTAGAGGTTTTTAAGGTCAGGCTTGACAAAGCCCTGGCTGGGATGATTTAGTTGGGAATTGGTCCTGGTTTGAGCAGGGGGTTGGACTAGATACCTCCTGAGATCCCTTCCAACCCTGATATTCTATGATTCTCCCATCACTGCTGTCCGAAGCGGATGAGGAGCAGCCCCTGCAGCTTGTGACAGGGTGGGCTAGATAGCCCAGAGACATGCTCCTTAATACCCGCTCCAAGGGTCCGGCCTCCATTGCAGCTGGGAAGGACCATGGCCCAGCAGAGAGGGCCCAGGAGTGGGAGTCTGGAAACCTGGACTCCACTCCCAGCTTTGCCTGCCATTGACAGGAGGGGTTTAGCATTGGTCCCTCCAGGCAAGCACCTGTCTAAGTGATGCCTTGCTCCCCACAGCTGGACTCTGGTTTAGCTTCAGGCCCCTGAATTTCTCCACCGGTAAAGTTAGAATAAGTCGTATCTGCGGGGCTCTTGGGCTCCCCCAGCATTGTAGCGTCTGAGCCTCACGCACACAGACAGGATTAGCCTCATCTTGCTGACAGGGAAACAGCCACAAACACAGGAAGAGATGTGCCCCACATCTGTGGCAGAGCTGGGACTAGGAGTCCAGATCACATGGCTCCCAGCACAATGCCCTAATCTCCCTCTGCTTTGAGATCTGCAGTGACAAGTGCTCAGTGGAACACCCCTGGCAAGTGGACGCCATTCTAAGGATTAACAAGCCGGCCAGAGCCAGGAGGTCTGCCTGGTGTTATACAATTGTCCAGGTGCCGAGTGCCTTTGGGAGCCCAGAATTCTCTACCTCATCTGCCCTGCAGCGGGAGCGGTGAGCACTCCCAGGCAGGCTGGGTCATTATGCTAGCTAGCTGCTGCTGAGAAGCTACTGGGCACCTCCAACACCAGCTCCTCTGTGGCCAGCCACCATCCCACTGCCTCCTACAGACATGACACCGGGAGCTCTGCGGGTAGTTCTGGGGCAGGTGAAGGAAGGCCAGAGGAAGGCTGATCTTCCCTGAAACTCCCTGTGAGCAGATGGTCAGTCCAGACCAGCCTCCGCAGGTGCCTAGCACAATGGGGTCCTGGACCATGACAGGGGCTCCCCAGTGCTATGGTAACACAAATCCTTCTTCATAAAGCCCTGGTCTCCACTTCGGTTCTGCCAGCATTGCTATGTCCGAGGCATGTGAAACCCCCACTCCTGGAACAGTTCTGGCTCTGCTGGCAAAATCCCTAGTGCAGATGCAGTTGTACAGACAAGAGGTTCCAGTCCCACTTATTTCACCTGCAGAACTGGCCTAAGTGGCACTGGCAACAGCACTGCCGCTGGTCTGACAGGATTACTACGGTCTCCCTGCTGGTAGCTAAGCTGACAGACTCCCTTCTAGTCTAGACCAGGCCTAAGAGCGCCAGGAAAACACCACTGGCTGCAGCACTGAAACCCTGGGAGATCTGCAGACCAGCAGAAGTTAAAGTGCCATTAAAGGCGGTTGAGACTGTGCCAGAGGAAATGCTACCATAGGATACACTTAATTAAAATGATAATGGAACAGGGCTCCTTGGGGGACACATGCCTTGATAAAGCCTCTCGCTTATCTGAGTAATTACCCAGGCCTCTGTCTCCCCCGAACACCAAACCCTCCCCAGAAAGCTGCTGGGAAAGAGTCCTGCCCCGTTTGTTGTGAGCCCCTTCCCCAGGCATTCCACTGCACGGCTCCGGAGCCACCACTTCCCAGCCGGGCCTGCGCCTGGGACGTGCCCCAACCACGTGTAACTGGGAAATAAAACAAGCATCCAAACAAGCCACCAGCAGACTGAAGGAGCTGAATATTTAAAAAACCCTGGAGTTTAATAGTACAAAAGCCAACGTTTAAAACCGATTCTACACAAAGAACGTGTTAAGAACCATGGAACACAGGACTATTTACACAGACAGACAGACGAGAAAGGCAGCCCCCAGCCACATGGCCGGACAGAATAAATATAGCTGCACTATTTACATGGGGGCCTCTTATCAGCCAAAGAAAGCAGCATTCCTGACACAACAGCGTCAAAGGTAACAACATCCATCCAGGGGAAAGAGGTTGGCAGACGACTGGCCCCGTCCCGATCCTCAGGTTGGTTTGGGATTTTAACATCCAGTTCATCAGGGGACCCAACTGGGCTTTGCCACATGACCTCATTTTCAGAATCCGTCTGACTAGGGCTTCGCAGTCTTGCTCAGATTGCCATTCTGCTCCATAGAAAGGAGGGGCCAGGAGGACAAGGGCCTTCAGGGAGTCCAGGATGCAGATGAGACTGCGCTGAACATCCTCAGTCTCAGACTGTAGCAGCTTCAGGGCGGAGGTCTATCCCAGAGACGAGCTCAGACTTGCCTGCTGTGGAATGGGATTTCTTCCCTTCTATGCTGTTCCGAATTCCGTAGCCAAAGTAGATGGCAAAACCTGCAAGAGAATTTCAGCACTGGAATCAGTCCCCAAGCAGCCCAAGAGCTGTAGAAACCTGCCACCCAGTCCTGGCACACCCTCCCCAGAGCTCAGACAGGCTAATGGGCCTCTTGCTTCCTCCCCCCAGCACTGCCTCCCTCTCCCCCAGGAGGAACGGGCCTGTCCTAGTGCTCTAGTGAGCTGCAGGCAGGGCCCAAACCCCACTTCTGGTGGGCTCTAGACCAAGAGCAGCCACAGTGGGCAGATTAACGTCACCTGTTGCCAGCTGTTGACTCCAGAGGGCTCAGCTCTCAGCATCTCTCACAGAGTGGCAGGACACTGCCGCACCCTGCTGCTTCTAGACGTCTCCACAGCGAGGTGTGAAAATCAGGGTGGAACAGGGCAACTGAGCCCCCGTCAGGCAGGGATGGAGCAGCCTCCCCACCCGCTCCGGGTCCAGAGCTCCTCTGCCAGGCCCAAGCCCATCACCAGGTGAATACTGGGGAGTCCAGCCCTTGTAAGGTCCCCCTTATGGGGCTTTTCACGGGGAGGGGAGGTGACGAGTGCGAGTCCCTGCCTCAGGGCCAGGACACGATGCCCGGAGCAGTGTGTTCGCTTACCTATGACCATCCAGACAGCAAACCGGGCCCAGGTTCCAGCACTCATCTGCATCATGAGGTAAATGTTAACGAAGATGCTGAAGAGCGGCAGCAGCGGCAGGAAAGGCACCTGTGAGAGGAGAGAGGCTGAGCCACTGCTGCTGCGGAGAGGAGCACAGCAGGCAAAGGCTGCCCTCCCCCTCCCCGTGCTCCCAGCCAAGGAGGGGCCAGCCAGAGTCTGTCACAACCTGGGGACAGACACACACTGGGAACATTCATTTTTTTGCCCAATTATCTGGCAGCAAAATCTCAGGGACCCGGGCGGCTCTGACAGGCTGTGTCCTGGCCGGATGGCCCTGGCTGCACCCACGGCCAAGCAGCCGGCAGCAAATCCCGCTGTCCCCAGCAGAGGTTGCCATGGAAGCGGCAGTGGTGGGAATACCTCCTGGGAGGGAACCCAGCTCCCGGCTGTTCCTCTTACTTTGAAAGTCAGCCGGGCGTTGCTCTGTGGCTGTCTCCAGACAATGATGGTGAAGAGCAGAATAAGCACCAGGACCACCATGCAGACTACGATCCACCACACACTGCCCTCCAACAGGGAGTCCATCCTCTGGGCCAGGACCAGGCACAGGATGGTGATGCACAGAGCTGCAAGAAAGGAGAGACCATGTTGTGCTGCCCAAGCAAAACGGCTACTGCCTCACTCCCTGCTCTGATCCCAGCTACAGGCGTGGTCACGGCCGCCAGCCAGGCTTTATTCTCTAGGCCGCCTGCAGATCCCCAGAGACCGGCTGAAGAGCCTGGACTCTTCTCTTGCCCAGCTCCACGTGACTGGAGCCAGTTCCCTTCCAAATAAATGCACCCCGAAGCCCTGGGGTAATCAATAACCACTTGCATAGCACTCTGCAAACACTGTCCCATCTCCCCGTTTCGTAGATGGGGATGTGGAGTCAGGTATTTGTGCTACTCCTACAGGAGATTCCTGCTTAGACGGGAGCGCTGAGGGGCAGCTTCCCTAGTCCAGCAACCGAGTTAGTGACACGCCCTCATTAAGGGGGCCACACAGCACACCCAGGTGCACTGAATCTTTAGTGCTTCCCATTAGTTCCTGGCAGTCCGAGGGAGACCTGCAGGGTTCTCAGCTCTCCAATCCTTGCCCCATGTGCTCCACATAGGACATGCCTGAGCAGTCCCAGGCTAACCCAGACACCCCAGCTCCACGGTGACAGCTCTGCCGAGCAGTCCTGCCTGTGAGTTTTACCCAGACACCACCATTCCAATCAGCACTCTAGGCTAGCTGCCCCCGAGCCCAGTCACTGTACCCCACCCATGAACTTAGCAGGCCCCCATCACATTACGGCAGTGTCACCCCCGGAGTTCTGCAGACATGTGCAGTGGCTGTGTGCTCACCCTGTGCTGAGCTCCGGGGGCACACTGGAAAGCCAGGGCATGTGCATGACACCGGATGCTCCTGTATGGCTTTGGCAACAACCCTGCTCATTTCCTGCCTTCGCACACATTGCAGGCCTGGACTCTGTTCGAGACCCAATTAAAGCAATCGCTGCGTTTCACTTCCTGTGCGCCTACCCAGCTGAGGTCAGGCACTTCCTGGCGCACTTACCGACGGCCGCGGTGCTGACGTAGACAATTTTCCCTGACAAGGTGGTTGGAGTTTTGCTGGGGGGGTTGAAGAGGCTCCCCCACGTGAGCTTCTCCTTCAGTGCAGCCTGGGAGTCACAGACTATGGGGTTCATGATCGCTTTCTCCTCCTCGTTTCCATTCAGCTCCACCATCTCCAGGCCCTTTGGAGAGTTCAGCTGATCCGTCTGATACCTGAACCAAACCCCAAGTCAATGGTGACTCAACAGCTGCCCAAGCTGCCGCCAGAGCAGTAGCACAGAGTCAGGTGCTTCCCTGCCAGGGCATTAGATTTGAGGGCTCCCAGCACAAAGCTGCATCCAGGGCAAGACTTTCAAAGTGCAGGCTGGAGCTAAGTCCGCTGCCAACGGTAACCAGCTGGCCCAATGCAGCCTGGCGCCTTCATCGGGCTCGCTATGTCCAGTGTTCAAATGCTTCTGGACGTGATTTACCATTACCACCAATTGGGGGAGGCTTTCACAAGGCTTGGGGCCTGGCCAGCCTGGCACAGGTGCTGGAACTAGGAGTGTGGAGGTGCTGCACATCCCCTGGCTTGAAGTGGTTCCATCATATCCAGGATTTGCAGTTTGGGTCAATGGCTCTCAGCACCCCCACGATACACATTGTTCCAGCGCCCCGGCAGCCTGGTGACTGCTCAGGCTCCGCTCTGTGAAGTCCCGAGCGAGGAGTCTTTAGGGAAGGTCAGAGAGCGACAGCGCAGGAGAGCTATGTTCCCAGGCTGCCAAGTGGCCTGTGATGGCAGCCAAGGTTCCCCTGCCCCTCCTTGTGGAGCTTTTAGAGCACGAAATACCCGGACCCCGCTCTGATCTCAAACACACACTGAGCGTCCAAATGGCGGAAGGAAGGACAGCTTCCACACAAGCTCCCTCCGAGGCCCAGCTCAGGGCCAGGCTCCCCAGCCTGGCTAGGCCCAGGCCCAGCCTAGCACCAGCTCCTGCCATACACCCCCATGGAGATAGCTGCTGGCTCCCCAGGGCAGCTGCTCTCCAACGGGCAGGAAATGGCTTTCCTGGGCAGGGGGCTTTGGGGGCAGGAAGCTCTGGCTGCAGCGTATGGTCTCCA
Organism: Malaclemys terrapin pileata; assembly: GCF_027887155.1. Lineage (NCBI taxonomy): Eukaryota > Metazoa > Chordata > Testudines > Emydidae > Malaclemys > Malaclemys terrapin. The sequence continues at coordinate 875,268 of NC_071513.1, read as the reverse complement.
GCACATGAACCAAGCGGCCCTGTTCAGAAGGCAGCTAACGCGCAAAGGGGCAGGCTGTAGGCAGACACCCACCTGAGAATCAGCACACAAACAGAAACCAGAGAGTACGCCAGCAGAGTGCCGATCGACATGAGGTCCACCAGGTCCTTCAGCTCAAACACAAGCGCCATCAGAGCTGCAATACAACAGGCATGGGATGAGCACAAGCCCTGGGCTCGCTCTCAGCCAGGCCACGTGAGCGGCAAAACACAAGGCAGGAGCAAGCGTCTGCTTACCAGCAACGATGCCAGACACAACGGTGGCCACCAGCGGAGTCTTTGTCCGTGTGTGCACTCTGGAGAGGAACTTGAAAAGCAGCCCGTCCTCTGCCATGGCATAGATCACCCGGGGCATGGGGAACATGGAGCCCAACAAACTGCAATGGAGAAAGATTACACCAAAACATTCAGTATTCGCTGCCTCGATCCAGACCTCTCGCCACCATCCCAGTCACTAGCTGGTCCCTGTGGTCTTTTCAAAAGCCAGGAGTAGTGAGATCAGCACAGAAGGACCCTCCATCCCTTGTCTGGACCCTTTAGATCAGGGCTGGTACATTCTGATCTGACTCTTGGAGTTGGCGTAAATTCAGTGGAGAAACGTTGTGGATGCCCCGCTGAGGGCCGGCGATAACATTCTCACAGCAGTGGCAGCCACAGCCATCTCCCCCAGGAAGGGTCACTCCCAGCACATTTGACAGTCAGTGGTGGGCCGGGTTCTGTGGTCTCAAACTCCCCACTAGATTCCTCACTGAACGAAGCCAGATCGACACCTGGCGCTCAAAGCACAGCAGGCGCTTCCCCACAAGGGGTCGCACAATCAAACGAAATCTGTTCCCAAGCCAACCCAGCTCAGCCAGGACAGTTCGGGCGTGTAGACAAGGCCAGTTAACCAGAGCCACACAGATGTGACACTGAGCAGGAGGAGCCCAGAAGCCATAGCCAGGAGGGTCACAACTTAGCACTTTTGTTTCAGTTTATTTTGTTGCACTGATGAGAACAAGCTCTTACCATGAACCATGCGAATGGAACTTCTAAGCACAGCTGTCAGCACATCAGAACCATGACATCTACTTAAAACAATGCCTCCAATGAAGAGGGGCGTGTGAGGAATTGGCCACAGGAGGGAGTTCCTTGGGGCTTTTCCTGCAGAGCAGATGGGCTGACAAGTACCACCCACCACAAGAAACAGCCCGCATTGCATGGACGCCTGGTTTACATCCATGTGCCGCGGTAGCAGACAACGTTTTTTGGGGCTTCAATACTATTCAGATAAACAAGTGACTCACACCCAGCGATTCTCATTTGCTAGCATCTGAAGCTGAAGAGGCACAAATTATGCATTTCTGGTGGGCTGGTGCTGGGATCTCTCGGAGCAAGTACACAGAGGTTAGACAGAGGCCCCTGCTTTCCATCGCTTGAATTCTGTTGCTGCAAGTTTCTCATTCTTCTGGCCACTGGCTGCATGGAGTCAGTGCAAATGGCACCAAGTGCTTGTCTCTGGTGTCTTCCCATGTCACTCGTGACAGGTTAGGGGATATTGGGGCTCACGAGGTTCCTGGGGTGCTTGGCCCCTCAACGAGGGCATGGGCGTGTAGTGCTGTTGGGGGGGGGGGGGGGGGTACTGGGCACACAAGGGTGAGCTGTCTGGGAGGGAACGTTTCTGTCCGAGGCTGGACAAGGGTTTGCTTTTCACCCACATACACTAGCATACCAGTAAATCTTGTGACTGTCGCCTATACAATTGGTCTAGTAGAGATGAAAACAATTACTGCCATGTTGTGGAAGGAAATGAACCTCTCCCCCCGGCCATCTAGCCCCCCGCACTTAATCACCGTTAGCCAGACACCACCTCCATTTCCAGAGCCAGAACAAGTTTCGGGGGAAGCAGTGACTGGAGCAGGGTGCTGGACAAGTCCCGAGTTCCTTACCTGGTTGAGAGCGCACAGAGAGATCCGACGGCTACAACATAACGGGCAGGCTCCCAGCCCACGTCTTTGAAGGCCTCAGGCAGGGGACTGTCCTTGTTCAGCAGGTAGTAGGGCACCATGAGGGTCAGGGCAGCAGAAACACCAAAATATGCCACAAAACAGATCAGGAGAGACACAATGATGCCGATGGGGATAGAACGCTGAGGATTCTTGGCCTCCTCCCCTGAAAGAGGAACAGAGATGAGACCTGGAGCACTAGCATCTTCCCTCCCGACACATCCGCAAGTGCTGTGCCACTGGAATGTGATAAGGGGACCTCAGGAACCCCATTGCTGCAGACGAGTGGAGAGCGTCGCTGTCGGAAGTCAGCTTCTAAAGAAGTTTAGCTTTGCTTTTGAAACTCAGGACGCTGGAGAGCTTCCCCAATGTGACCCAGTGTAGTGCTGTCTGCCTGAGCCTACATACAGCTCCAATGCCTCCATTTGGCTTGGCTAAACAGAGTGAAATCAGCAAGACTGGTCAGTTCCAGAACCTGGGACCACAGAAAAACTGCCGATAATCAGGCTGATTTCACAGAGCTGCTGTGACTGGGGGAAGCAGAAGCAGAGGCAGGCACAGGGGTTATTCCATGGGGCAGGCCCCTAAAATGAAAAGCAGTACTACTAGCCACAAGCCAACATGGAAGAGGGAACATCCAAGCAGGCCAAAGGCACAACATCCCCGTAGAAATCCCAGCCCTCTCCCCTTCTCACAGGGGAACCAGTCAGGGCAGGCCTGATCAACAGGCGACTGCCCAGGAAGGTCACTGTGGAGCCTCCACTCTCCAGCTAGTAGGTTAGCGCTCTGACTAGTGGGCGTCAAGGACATTTTTCAAGCCCCATCTGCCAGGCCAGACAATGCTGCAGAGTGCTCAAAAAGGGGTGAATGGGGCACAACAGGGCAGGAGAACACGCTGCTCCTGCGACACCTGCCGCAATCTCGGTTCTGTTGGGCGCAGACATGGCGAGGGTACACTTAGATCCTGCCGGCTCGGGGCCTGGGGCCATGCAGCGAAGCTCACTCGGAAGCCTGCTCACAGCATTTCATGGCAGTGACAGGAGGAAGCGGAGGCTCCTCGGGGCAAAGGGGACATTCTCAATGAACAGAGTAAGTTACTATGGGCTGGGATGTCAGCAGCAGGCATCCCAGCCCCAGTTCATATGCTCGCCTCCATGGGCGTGCGACTCCTAGTAGCATTCTCAGGAGCTCGCACGCATGGTGGGGAGAGCAGATTCCAGGCTCTGCACCAGAAAGCAGCAGACACCTCAGGGAAAAGACTCCCTCTGCCTGCTCGGTATTTTGTTGTAAGCAGACTGCACCATTTAATAAGAACCAGTTTCCTCTGCGCAGGCTGGTGAAATCTCATTGTACCCACAGTGCCAATTACCACAGGCAAGTCCCCATGTTTGCAAAAAGGCTCATAAATCTGAGCATTTCCCAGATCAGGAAGTGAAGTCTCTGCTCTTGGCAGCACTCAACACCCCGCCCTGGGCCATGCAGGGATCTCGGCGAGCTGGTCCCTTGGCTTGGCAAGTGCAGCTTCCAACTGCCTGCCCACAGCCCGAACCGATTTGGAAATTCTGCAACCAGAGATCACTGCATTAAAGACGGTGACTCACGGAGAGAATGCCGAGAAATACCCCATCCCAAACTCCCGAACGACACTGCAAAAGCAGCTGCTTTACCTGTTGTAGCGATACAGTCAAATCCCACAAAGGCGTAGAAGCACGTTGCAGCTCCAGCGAGGATCCCTTGAAATCCAAAAGGTACGAAACCCCCTGATCCCAGGGAGCCAATGCTGAGAGAGGAAAGTCTGGTCAGTTTTGGAGGAGTCTGAGTTAACATCTACCTCCTCTGCCTGCTGGAGACAGAGCTGAAAAGCCCCTGAGCAAATGCCACAGGCAGGTTTCAGACTCTGTGTCCTGTGTAAAGCATCCCTGCCATGGGAGCAGGTGTCTACAGTCACCATCAATATGCAGCTTAAGAGCCTGCGACAGCCACAAACCAGACAGTGCAACTGTCAACTGCAGGGGAAGCTGCATGGCACACTGCAGGGTAGGCACAGCCCTTCAGAGCCTGGCTAGCAAGGGGGCACCAAGCAGCAGCCAGAACGGGCATGGGCAGCACAGCTCCCTAGGTAGGTACCAACTGTGGGCAAAAAGCTGGGCTGGGCTCCCGCTAGAGGGCAGAGTTTGGGGCGTGGGACGTTCCCCCTACCTAACGTCCTGGCTGGTGGCCACGGCTGAGTGGTTGTAATAGTCTTCTTCAGACAGCTGCCAGTTCTTGACGCTTCCTTTCACGAAGCCAGAGATGATGACAAAGCAGAGAACCAGCAGGTTCACTGCAGTGAAGATTTTATTCACTAAGGCAGATTCGCTCACGCCAAATGCCAGCAAACCTGGGGGAAGGAACACAAGAGGGGATAGGAGGGGCAACACCAGCCACGCCCTCCCCACAATCAATGCCCCTGGGCCACGCCCTTCCCCAACTCGCCCGCCCATGCCACAAAGCTCACGTAGCTTTACAGAGCTCTGCACCTCTCACCTGTGAGCAGAAGGACCAGGAGCAGCGCGAAGAAATCCGGGTACTCGGCTAGCACGCCTGGCACATGCAGGGAGGTGCTGCTTCTAAGGAAGACTGAGATGTGGTTGCCAATGATATTGTCAAAGGAAGAACTCCAGGCTCGGGCGACACTTGCCGTCCCTAGCAACAAAGAGCAAAGTTGCACGTTAACCAGAGAAGCCTCCACCCCCCCACCTCCTCCCAAGTACATGGCAGAGCTGTGGAGACCTCCCCGCTCCCAGCACAGGGAGCCCAGCTCTGCCACCGAGCACTGGGAGGATACACGCCTTTGTCACGAGAGCCCTCTAGCACCGTCACCACGGCACTGCTGTGCCTGAAGGGAAGAACTTGTGGGGCCCCCTCTGGGATCCCCATTCCTCACTGCACCACCCCTAAGTCTTTGGCTCATTGCACTGCTCTTTGAGCCTAGGCAACACCAGGCACTGCCTAGGCTGGGGTCACCAGAGAGGGGCTCCCAGCACTGTCTGGCCTGGCAGGTGAACCCTGAACTCTGTCCCCTAGACCCCTGGGCTCCAGATGTCTAATAAGCACAGCCACTACAAGCACGGCCTCCAAGAGCCCCCACCCCGGGAGGACTCTGCCAGACCCTCCATCCCAGTAGTGATGCCTCCCCGTGATCAACAAACTCAGGAAGTTCTCCCCTGCCCTCCACCCACTGGAGTGTTCGGGGCAGCCTGCCCCAGTCCTCCTCTTTCCACCATTTCGTACCTATCACATAGGACAGGATCAGGTTCCAACCAGTTGTGAAGGCCCAGATCTCTCCCACTGTGACGTAGCTGTAGAGATAGGCAGAGCCGGTTTTGGGAACCCGGGCCCCAAACTCCGCATAGCAAAGCCCAGCCAGCACAGAGGAGAGTGCAGCAACCAGGAAACAGACAACAATTGAGGGGCCAGCCTTTTCCTTGGCTACTTCCCCAGCTAGCACGTACACGCCTGCCCCCAGCGTGCTGCCAACCCCCAAGGCGATAAGGTCCAGGGTGGAGAGGCAGCGGGCCAGCCGGGTGTCCTCCACGCTGAGATCCACGATTCGGCGGCGGATCAGCTTCTTGCCAAAGCCAGTCATTGTTTTTTCACACATTGTACCCACGCCCAGGAGGTGTTGGACTACTTAAAACTCCTGAAAGAAAAGGTCACTCCATTACCACAAGGAACATTAAAGGTAGCAACAGTGTCAGCAAGACAAGACTGCAGAGATCTCAGGAGCCAGCAGCATGCAGCCAGCCCAGCGGTCCCTGCTGTAGAGCTCCGGCAAACCCGGAGGCTAGGCTAGCTGGAATTTCGGAGTGACTTCACTGCTGCATCCCAGGCTCCACTAACGCCTGTCAACTGATCCCACTAGCACAGGGAGCTAACTGGTCCACCACACCCATCAGCATCAGCCCTCCTTTCATGGTACCCATCACCCGTTAACCTGCTTGATGCCTATCCACCATCACTGGCCAAGGGTTGTGTACCAGCCTTGTCTGCAGCCCACTCTCCCTGAACCAGCTTCTGGTTTATTTGTTTTTCAGTGGTAGGAGGCACAAGCGAAGGACAAGCCCAGCAACTGTTTGTTATGGAAACCTGAGACTCCCCAGGCAAGCACCGAACACTCCACACCCATCAATACCTAAAGGCAGGTTGCACGACCGGTTAGCTGTCTGGTGTGTACTCCCACTCTGCTTGGCAGCCTAGACACTCCCTGGCCCAAATGTGACTGTTTGAATATTTTTATTATGCCACAGTCTGTGGGTGTGAATGGCAGAGACCATCACAAAACGGAATGTTCTGCCAATTAAACGGATAATCAGGTAAACTGGGCTGAGTCACTAGGACGAGGCAACTTTTCTCTTGGCATTAACACTAAGCTCATCTCCACAGTGCCTGACCAGACTCTCAGCCCATCTCAGACCAGCCTCTCCTACTAAGTCACAGTCAGTACTGCAGAGATTCCCAGCAAGCACCATGCTGATGATGCCAACCACCAGTAGAGCTGGTGCATGGAGCCCGGGAATAGGGACAGGGTCAGGAAAAGGCCCTACAGTATATGGTGCAGGTCTGGAAAACTTCTCATGGCCTTATACTGGACCCTCGAGTAAGAACATGCCCTTCATCCAAGGATCTCCAAGGGCTTCATAATCACGCAGCCTCACAGAAGGGCAGCAGAGCTCTGCACATCCACACAATCTGCTGCAATCCCTGCTCACTGATGCCCCATCTCAGTGCCTGGCCCCAAGCCCCAGGAGATGCCTGTGGATGGAGGTGGGTCACACGGGGCAGGAGAGCCACAGCGTTGATGGAACCCAGCTTGAGAAAGGGACTTTGAATTCACTTTTGGAGTACTCTGCAGTGTCTTTACGGCATTTTCAACATCATGCCAGAGTTAATGCCTTGGCATCTGGTTGTCCCCGAATCTTAGCAGGACAGCTCTCTTCGTACCCCTGGAGTTCTGTGGAGAGGAATTGGTATGATCTTCCTCCATAGCCACTGCCTCTCACGGAGGCAAGAGTTGGTTAACCGACGGGAGAGCTCCCGCCCAGCGGCTTGGGAGAGCTCCCGCCCAGCGGCTTGGGAGAGCTCCCGCCCAGCGGCTTGGGAGAGCTCCCGCCCAGCGGCTTGGGAGAGCTCTGCCACAAGTGCTTACATGGTCAGTGCTGTAGTGTAGATGTAGCCAGAGTTACAGCACGGACCAACAATCTGCTGGAAGATGGTTACTGCACCTTAGGGGTGGCTGCACCTAATCCCTAGATGAACCAGCACACTCAGAGCTTGCTTTGTTTGTTTTAAACCTAACTTCCCATGACTCTTTAGCCATTCTGCCTTGGAGAACAGACACAGTATTGCTCTCTCTAACAGAGCACAAACCAGATCATACCAATTCCGCTCCACAGAACTCCAGGGGTACGAAGAGAGCTGTCCTGCTAAGATTCGGGGACAGCCAGATGCCAGGGCATACAGGCTTGTTCGTCCACCTGAGCATCGCAGCCCTCTGAGTGTAGGATCCCTTGCTTCTTGGGAGGTATCGCTGGAATATGCAGGCACACAGAGAGTTTGGAAATTGCTGGGGATCCTGTCAGTTTAAGTAATGCTGATGAGGAATTACAGTCGTTGCTGATCCCAACCACCAGAATTATAATCCCAGAATCATTTCCACTATAACCAGCTGCTTTATCATGATCCAGTTGTGGCCACAATTGCTATTGGCGCTGAACTGTCCATGTTTGGCCTCTACCCAACGGTGATTCTATGGCTGTGAAAGTGATGAACAATTGCAACCATTTGAGCCATGCAGCTGAAGAGGCTTTTCTAGATTTTAAACTCTAACCACCACCCACCTTACAGGGGCGAACGACCCCAGCTGAACTCAAATCTCAGGCCTGGCCCAGATCTACCCCTTGTTGTCCAACACATGCGGCAAGCAGTGCCGGGCAGGCAGCTCCTGCACCTCCAAGCACAGCTGGTTACGTGCTTCAGGGAACTCCAGCTTGGACGGTGAAGTCTGAAAACTGCAAAAGATAGGAACTGCCAGAGTGGATCAGGTCCATCTACTCTAGTAGCCTGTTTCCAGTCGCCAATACCAGGTAGTTCAGAGGAAGGCAGGTGTAAGAAACCCTGCCGTAGGGAAATGCAGTATAACCTGTTCTCCGCGAAAGTCTCCCAATCCCTAACAGATGGGCTGAAGCCCTGAAGTAGGAGGTATTATACTCGTCGCAAAAGAAACACAGAGGCCATTGATAAAACTGGACACTTCACGTCCTAGTGCAGTAGCGAACGCAGCTATGATCTATAGCAGTAAAACTCCACAGTCAGAGCCATTGCAAGGGAAGAATTCTCAGCTCCATCGGGGCCGTTGAAAAGCTTTGCCCTTAGCCATTCAGAAGCCTGTCCAGCGAGCCAGGCGATCAGCAGGACACCAGAGATCAGGAACTAACGCGTAAAGCTGAGATGGGATAGAACAGAAAAGGGTGGCAGCGGCAACTGCAACAAAGTTCAGTTCAGACTGCAATCCCAGGCACACCAGCAGTTAGTTGCCACTAGGGGGACCAGATAGAAAGTGTGAAAAATCATGACGGATGAGGGGTAATAGTCACCTGAATAAGAAAAAGCCCCAAATCTCAGGACATCTGGTCGCCCTGGCCTCCACCAAAATGGGAAGCCTTAGCCCTATTTAAATACCCAGTCACTTGGTTTGTATTATTTTACATTAACTTCTGGGTTTATCTATTTTCAGCCTCCATGAGCTGCCATCCACATTTCTCAAACAGCACCTGAGTCAGACACGAAACAAACCTCAGCTCCAGCCTTCCAAAATTCACTGCCCAAGAAACAAATTGGCTGTTGCCATGTGGAGCCTACCAGCTGCAGTCATCAAGACGGCACAGATCTGCCAGGTACTGCACAGGACTCAAGTAGAACCTGCTTAGGGGAGGAACACGACAGCCACGTAGAATTAAACCACACAGAAAAACATTCTCCACCCTCGTGCTGTCCACAGGAACTAGGCAATGACAACATTGCAACAGTAAGGCTAAGCGGCTTAGAGGCCTTAGCGTGTTCTAATAGGAACCTTTATAAGCACATGCAAAACATACCCGGCAGACTCCAGCCTAACACTGTAAACAGAAGCATTTCAAGGGACACACAATCTTCCTCTAGCAAAACTCAGTTGGCCATGGCACACACGTTTCTAGCTAGTCTGCCAAAGCTGGGCAACATCGGTCTGAATAAAGACAGATGGGCTTTAAAGAGCTATTAATCCCCCCCCCCCCATGAGAAACAGCTGCCTGCCAACTGGGACCCCAAGTTCTCCGCTGCCTAGCCCCCTGGGGAGAGAAGCACACACCGTTCTTCAGGGTGCCAGCATTTGGAGGAGAGAGCAGCTGGGAGAGCATCAGAGGTCTGGGTATGCCTAGGTGTGTTTTGACAGGCAAGTCAGTAGCTTCAATGCTAAATTGGAGTGCAAGATGTGAACGTTGGCAGCGCTGATGAGTGAGCAGTAAGTGCTGCACAGCAGGTGTGAGCCACTGTCTCCACGCTCTGAAGAGCCAGAGACAAACAGCAGGAGGGGAGAGAATCAAAGCAGGCGAGAGGCGCTCCTGTGAACTGTGCCATTCCTAACGAGCCTCCAGATAAACCAGAACCCAGGCAGAGCTCAGCAGTGATGGAAGCATATTTTAGAGATTGAGAATTTAACTTACTCAAGCTACTGGCCCCAAAGCGCTCAGTTGTGAAGAGTACTTAGCAGGGAGCTGCTCTGAAGCAGTTACTGACACAACAGCTGTGGTGTGTGTGGCAATTCCCATGGCCCCAGCTCCCCCGCCCTGCGAAGGGGTCAGTGGCACAGACTGGAAGCATCCCATGCAATGTTGCCGATTTGAAAAGGCTACAAATCCAGTGTGATCACTTCAGCATGTTTCAGCTGATCCTTCAAAGTCTCGTTCCTGTCTACAGAAAACCAACAATTTCCTTTCCTTGGGGGGAGGAAGGGAGATGGCCCAGTTTGCGCCTCCTGCTGCCTCCATGCCCCCAAGGTTCCACAGCCAAACCAAACAGGAGCGGCCCGTCTCCTCTGACATCCTACACAGCACAGCTCAGTCGCATTTGGAAAGGGGCGGCCTGGAGCGAGCGAGCACATGATCCGGCAGCAACAGGCAGGAGCGAGAGCCGTGCTCATACGCACCATCGCCAGCCGCTCTCCTCCAGACGAGCATTCCTGATCCTCATTGCCACGCAGGTTTGGTACCGGAATGCCAGAAAGTCAGCCGAGGGAAACCGACATGGCAGACACTGTCCCGACTCCTAAGACCCCCCGGAAGTTTTCAGTGTTTGCTCGACACCCATGACTGCCTGAGGTGCCACCTTGTCATAGCGCCTGACAGAACTGCCTGTGTGGTTCTGAACGCAACCACCCCTGTGAGCTCCTCCCAAGGCAGAGGTTAGGGAGTGAGTGACGCTCCACAGGGATTCGTGGACCAACAGACAGGCAGGAAGGGCCAGCCTGGAGCAGGCTGCTTAGCGCAGTGCCAAAGGCTACGACTGCTACTCTGTGCAGAGGCATGCCGGCCACAGGGGACAAAGCCAGGAGCCAACCCTGGAGGGTGAGGAAGGCGGCCAAGCTTCGCCCACACCCAGCTGTTTCGCCTCTTTGTTCCCAGTTGCAGCCAGGCCCCCACAAGCCCCTATCCTTGTATGCTTGTTGCTATCGGGGATTTTCATAGGAGTCTAGTTTTTCCCTGGTAACAGCAATAAATGAGCACAGCTCCCCAGTCCAATGCCCACGTCAGTTCTGTCTCCTTTTGACTTTGTGATGCTCTCTGGCAACCCCTGCGGTGCCTGAGCGGGACTTGGGGGCAGCGAGGGAATCCAGGCATGGCAGGGCTCGCATGCCTCAGTGGGTGGCAAGACAGTGCAAGGGATTTGATGCCTGGCCTCTTCCTTTTCTATGATGAGGGCGACGCTACCGAGGCTCTCAACCTTCCCCGGCTGCCGTGCCCCTTCCAGGAGTGGGCTCTGTCCTGTGTACCCCAAATTACACCTCACTTAGAAACTGCCGGAGTAGGAAATCAGAGTGTCACAGCACACTGCTACGCTCTCATTTTACCCCAGAATTATCAAATGCACCAACTGGGCGATAAGCCTCGCACCTGCATTTCCGTGCATGGGACACGGAGCACCACACACAAGTCACGGGGGGACAGGTTAGTTTGCAGGGACTTTGCTGGCGCTTTCTACGTGGCCGCTTGTCAAAGGAGGCGGATTTCCAGCCGTGCTGCTGCACCCCCAGAGCGGTGCACCCCGAGGCACGTGTCCCTCCCGGGGAGCCGCGGGGCGCCGGCCCCGCTCTCGCCGGAGGAAGGAAAGTGCCGGGCAGGGCGGGCGGGATCCGGCACCGCCACATGAGCGCGGGCAGGAGCCTCCCCAGCACCAGCTGCGCGGCGCGGAGCCTCGCGCGGGAATTTCCGCGCCCCCTGCGGAGAAGTTTCCGCGCGAAGCTGTCTCGGTCCCAGCGAGCCGCCGGCGAACTCGCAGCTCGCGAGCCCGGAGCCCGGAACCAGGAACCTCACACGCGGTCCCGTCCCCGCCCCGCCCCGCAGGCCCCGAGACTCGCCCGGCGCCTCCTGGCTCCGGGACCGGACCGGACACCCCCCCCCCTCGCCTCCTGCGCCCCCCCCCCCGGCCGGGTCCCGCGGCCCCCGCACCTCGCCCCGCACCTCGCCCCGGCTGATGTAACCGCGGGCCCCGCTTGCGAGATCGCCGCCGGCAGCCGGAGCGCGGGCAGAGCAGCGGCGGGGCAGCGCCGCCCCGGCCCCACGCACCACGCGGCCCCACGCGGGTCCCGTCCCGCCCCGCCCCACTCACCACGCGGGTCCCGCCCGGGCCAGCTCCGGAACTATGAATGGGGGGCGCGAGACACTGCCGCGGTTTTACCAGGGGGGAAGGAGGGGGCGGGGCTCGTTGGCCCCGCCCCGCTCCGCCTCGGCCCCGCCCACGTAGGATCAGCCGCGCAACTAGATCTAGTTGGAAAATGACTAAATCAACAACCCTGCTTGTAACTAGTTGACCGCGGGGGACAGGAGGGGGCAGTTCAGGGGGTGTAAGGAAATCCCTTAGCCCCGGGATTTGGGAGTCAGGTCCTGCAGAACTAGGGAAGGGGTGTGTGCCGGCCGATCCTCCCTTCGCACCACCTGGTTGGGTAGCTCCCAGATGAGAACTTGCCTGGGAGTTGCTTGAGAAATTGTATTTGACCTGTAAAGACCTTTGCGACTCCTCCACAGGAGCAGCAGCAGGAGCTGGACCGAGGCCATTGGCATCTCCACTTCAAAGAGGTGATTATTTATCCCTTGACAGCCCTGCCAAATACTCCAGAAGTCGATGCCTGGAAGTGCCATGGGAGCAGGTGGGGCTGGGTCTCTGCTGCTGCCAAAGCACCACGCCTGGAAAGCACCTCTGCCTGCACCTCCCTCCACTTCCTGCAGAGTCTGTGGTTTTCCTGCCCTCTCTGGAATGTGCTGCACCCTGAGATTTGCCACCCACAAACCTCCTGGGGGCTGCGGGTAAAGCCTGGATAAATGGGGGAGGGAGGGCTCCGTTGGCGTCTCTCTGCGTTAGGCTGTGATGATGGTGGTGGGTTTCACTCCAGGCCCCAGAAGCACTGACTGGAGTGGAGACCTAGCACGGGAACGCTCAGAGCTCTGCAGCCAGCTCTAGGTAGGAGCGGGGAATTGCCTGCGTCCAAAGCACCCAGCCCCAGCCGAACATGGCACCATCCCAGCTTGGAGCGTCTTGATGCTTAACCAGCTCTTGCCTGAACTTCTCCTGTCCTGTCCTGTGATGCAGCCCCAGGGATGGAGCCTGCATCATCCGCACAGCTCTGCCGTGGTTCTGGTAGGAACTGCCTCTCTGATTAGGGGGTTTGCTGGTTCCCGTGAAGCTAGCCCCAAGGTGACTTTTCAGGGCCATGACAACTATCATTTTGCAAGCCCGGATCGAGAGCTCAGTGCCAGCCCCAGGCTCAAAAGAGCACTAGGGGTCTGAGAGGGCAGGACTGGCGTGGCTGCTACACACTGGGACTGAGGGACATTGGCAGAGCTGTGGGGGGGGAGGCTGGGGGTGTGACTGAAGGGCTGTGGCATTCCTGCTTCACTCACCTCCCGCTTCCCTCTGCAGAGCAAGAAGAGAGAATGGTGCCCGGAGTCCCCTTGGCCCTACTCCAGCAGGGCTGCCTTGTCAGTCCTTTGTGTGCGGCCCTGCACGCACCGGGGCTGCCCCTGCGCCTCACCTCTGCCCCCGCTCCTTCAGCGCAGTTTAGCCCTGTGAGCCCCTTAGAGCAGCAAGAGCGCTAGCACCACACATCTTTACCAACATCTCAGCGCCCAGACTGGGTCAGACCCATGGTCCATCTAGCCCCGTGTCCTGTCATCCAACAGTGGCCAGGGCCAGGCACTTCAGAGGGAATGAACAGAACAGGGCAGTTATCACGTGGTCCAACCCCAGCTTCTGGCAGTCAGAGGCTAGGAACATCCAGATCTTGGGATTGCATCTCTGACCCCTGGCTATTAGCCCTTGATGGACCTGTCCCCCTTGAGCGTATCTAGTTATTTTCTGAACCCCATTACAGCCTTAGCCTTCACCACGTCCCCTGCCAATGGGCTCCAGAGGCCGACTGTGCTTTGAGGGAAGAAGTGCTTCCCTAGGCTTGTTTTAAACCTGCTGCCTGTAAAACGAAAGCTTTGCCCCACAGACCAGCTCAGAACTACACTTCCCAGAATGCCGTGTGTTACCACTGATGCAACCTGTGCCATGGTGTCATCATCTGCTGGTCCTGGCAGCTCAGATGTGCGGTGCCGCAGGGGGAAGTGAGCCACCCTTTCCCTGCCTGAGAACCGCTTCCAGGAACAAAACGCTGAGTGGCCTGCGGCCTTAGCGACGGCGAGGCCTGGGCTGCACGCGAGAAACATCGCCCAGGCCTGTGCCGGCCCGTGTCCTGGAGTAGAGCTGCCGCTGCCCTGCCCTGCTCTAGGATTCCCCACTCACCTGGCTCCACGGAAGTGGGGTCACTGCAAGCAGCGGTTCTCAAACTGTGGGTCGAGACCCCATTGTAATGGGGCTGGCCCAAGACTTGCTGGGGCCAAAGCCAAAGCCTGAGCCCCAATGCCTGGGGGGGGGGCAGGGCTCAGGCGTTAGGTTCAGCCCTGAGGGCAGGCTCACATTATAGGCCACCCACTTGGGGCCGAAGCCCTTGGGCTTCAGCTTTGCCCCTCACCATCCCCGCCCAGGGCAGCAGGGCTCAGGCAGGCGGTCCGCGCTCCTGGGGGCTTGTAGTAATGTTTGTCAGAAGGGGGTCGCAGTGCACTGAAGTCTGAGAACCACTGCCCCTTCCAATGCTGTGTAAGGGTCTAGACCCGGGGTAGGCAACCTATGGCACGCATGCCGAAGGCGGCATGCGAGGTGATTTTCAGTGGCACTCACACTGCCCGGGTCCTGACCACCAGTCCAGGGGGCTCTGCATTTTAATTTAATTTTAAATGAAGTTTCTTAAACATTTTAAAAACCTTATTTACTTTACATACAACAATAGTTTAGTTCTATATTATAGACTTATAGAGAAAGACCTTCTAAAAACGTTAAACTGTATGACTGGCACGCGAAACCTTAGATTAGAGTGAATAAATGAAGACTCGGCACAGCACTTCTGAAAGGTTGCCGACCCCTGGTCTAGACTACAGCATTTCCAGTGCAGACACACTCAGGCTTTCGGGTTCCTACCACTGCTACCCCAACTCAACTGCTGTTTGAACAGTGTGTGCGCATCATAGGCCTCCAGGCCAGCCCCCCGTTGTGCCCTTCTGGCCGGGGGCCCAGACACTTCCCAGAGCTCAGGAGCCAGCTCCAGGAAGCAGAGACAGCAAAACCTGCTGAGAATCCCCCGGTCTGTCCTGGGGCAGAGCTGAGTCACAGGGAAGGGAAGCAAAAGTGCCCCACCCTTAACTGCAGACCTCTTCCCACGCAGCTGGAGGTGGGCTGCGGCTGGGCTGGACTCTGGGCTCATGACCAGAGGGGCAGAAACAGACACTTCCTCCTGTGTTGGCTGAGATACAGAGGGACAAGCAGACGCTGTCCCAGAGCTGCTCCCCGCTGCTCAGAAGGAAGGAAACCTGCCTAGAATGGGGAAAAGAAAAGCACAACTCCAGCTTACCGCCAGCCCTGCCCCGCAGCAGCAGCGCCATGTGTGCACATGCTTGAGAGCCAGGAAACACCCGGGTGCCTGGAGCTCAGCAAGGGGGCCCTCTCGCATAGGTGCAGCAGGAGTGTTAAAGCCCTTGGCAGCCTGTGTCCTCAGAGGCTGGCGGGGAGGGAGGCCCCTTTCTTGCTGTAGCTAAGGAAAAGCACTCTCTCAAGCAATGCCCGCAGGGTCCAGAAATACATCTGGGGCAATGTGCACGTGCCAGGCCCGAGAAACATACCAAACGCCACCCCTTGGTGCAAGCTGGTGCTCAGGGCCCCTTGGGCAGGGCCCTGCAGGTAGCCAGAGCACAAGTTCCTTGTCCTTCAGCAGGGCGCCTCTGGCAGGGATCATGGGCTGGCGGGGGGCAGGTTTACCTGCCAGCAAAGGGAACGCATCTTATGGCATTGCTCCTGTAATAACAGCAGGCAGTAATTCCCAGACCCTTCTCCCACTTTAACCTCCCATGAGGTGCAAGGACCCACTTCCCCCTCCTTTATCCTGCACGCTGAGCAGTCACGTGAGCATTCACAGCCTGCAGCACCCTTCCCTTGGCTCAGGGCAACCGCTCCAACCCCCCCTTAGCTCTGGTGACAGAACTGCCCAGCCATCCCACACGCCTTCGTGGTACAGGAGCAGCAGATGTCCCTAGCAGGCTCACTGGAAGCTGCAGACGTTCGGCCCCAAGGTGCTAGATTCAGAACATAAGGGTTAGTCCGGAGTCTGTCAGGCCCTCCCTTCCCAACAGCTGCAGCTCCTGCTCATGCAGCCGAATTCCCTGCTCTGCCCATGCTCCCAGCCTTGTTCCTCTAGCCGGGCGCTGCTCCCACGAGCACCTCTGCCTTTGCTTCCAGGCCACCCTCGCTGCACAGGACCCTCGGCATTCACAGCCCTCTGAAGACCTGCAAGAAGGCAGCTAGCTAACTAGTGGGTCAAGGAGCCAGTGGGAGCATCAGGTACTTCAAAGGTACGGCCAGGGTCCAGTGGCTCATTCCCTTGTCCTCTGGCTGCTTGTGCTCTTTGGGGCAGCAACCGGCCCTTTCCTTTTTGTTTCCACAGCAGAGAGCAGAGCATGGGAACTGATGACAATCAACACCAGCTCAGTCAGCGCCGTCCAGCCTGCTCTCAGCCAGCTGATCTGTGCCTGGGGGCTTTACCCACAAGAGCCCAGGCCCCACAGGCAGCCGGAGCAGGGTGCTGCAGGCGGGGCAAAGGCAACCCCAGCTGCCTTCAGTTCCCTCTTGCATGCAGGGAGGATGAGTTCCGGGTACTTACGCAACAGCTGGAGGGAACGAAGAGCTGATCGAATAAGTGACTGGTTCAGCCCCCTTCTGAGCCAAAATACCCGGCGTTGGTTCACACTGAAGATGACTGTGTGGGTTTCATACACACTGAAGTGAAAAACCAAAGCCCGGGGTGGGGGTTGTTTCAATTTTTCCAAAGTTGCTTTATTTTGGCCTAATCTATTTGCCAAATAAGCTCAGGGCCCTGCAAAATTCCCCAGAAATTTCCCCAGCTCTAGAGCAGAGGGCAGGGCAGGCAAGGACCAGGGGACTGAGTGGGGCACAGGCTCAGAGGCAGCCCCAGAAGATGGCCCCACTGAGCAGGCACAGCTCCTGGCTTGTGGAGTGAGGAATTCGGAGCCAGCGCAAGGGGAGAAGAGAGACCCAGTGCAGCAGTGGGCGAGTTTGACCAGCTGCAGTGCCCTGGAGAGAAATCACATCAGCACGAGGAACCCTGCAGGTGGACGAAGGAGAAGCTAGGACAGTGGTTCCCAAACTGGGGTTCGTGAACCCCTGGGGGTTGGCAGAACATTACAGGGGGTTCGCCAGAAAAATTTCACTAATGGCGGACTGAGGACCCCGGGCATTGGAGACAGCAAGTGGGACCTGGTTGCAGGGCAGACACCCCAAGCCCCAGGGACAGTGGGGCCGGGCAGTTGGGGCTGGCAGCCTGAGTCCCAGCGGCCAGCGCAGGAGCCGGCAGCCCGAGCCCCAGGGAGAGCAGGGCCGGGCAGTTGGGGCTGGCAGCCCGAGTCCTGTCCCCGTCAGCGGGGGAGCCGGCAGCCCGAACCCTAGCCCGAGCCCGAGGAAATTTAAACTTAAATCCCTGAAAATATTCATTTTTAGGAGGGGGTTCACGAGATTTCACAATTTAGTGAAAGGGGTTCACGGGCTGTTAAAGTTTGGGAACCACTGAGCTAGGAGAAAGCAGACCAGCAGGATTTGACAATATGGCTGGGAAGCAGGGCCACCCAACAGGCCTGAGGGTGCCAGTCCAAGCCTCTGGTGTTTCTGCAACACCCAGCCATGCACCAGCTGGACGTGCTCTACTGCCAAAGCCTAGGGAGCCAAGAACCCAGGGCCTGGCCGGATACAGCACTAGCTGTGCCACAGCCTGTAGACTAGGGCTGGCTGAGGCTGCACATCTGACAGATCTTCCTGACTCTGGCCAGGCTCAGTGGGACAAAATTCTACAGGGGAGAAGCTGCCCTGGCTTCCTCCGGCCTCATGCCCAGGGCAGATAAGCACTGCGGGCACAGCAGGTCAGAGACAGCCAGGCCTGAAGCCATTTGAGCCCCGGAGCGAGGCTCAGGGCACGTGTTCCGGCTGGACAGTGACTAGCACAAAGTGCTGCTGTGCCATCCTCTGAGCCACAGTCCCCCCAGTGCTTTTCAGCTCACCCCCCGCAAGCCGTCCCCTGGAGCTGTCACAGGAAAGGGCACAGGTACAGCATGAAGAGCCAGCTGTGGGGGCATACGCAGGATTGAAGTTTCACTGTATAAACTGTGGTCCAAGGAGGAGACCAGCTGGGAAGAGAAGGAGGAATGACCTGGAAGAAGAACTCACCCCCAAGACTCAGCCCAAGGTCAGAGCTGTTAAGAATCCTCTGCACAACCGTGATGTGCAGCAACTAGGACCCAGACGAGACCAACCTGGCCTGGCCAGCAGGGAAAGGCCGCCTGCGTGATCAGGGTTGGTGAGCATGGCATTGTGTGCTGACTGTGTGCTCTGCTTGGTGAGTGTTAATAGAGGATTGGGAGATTACTGTGTAAGGCTTTCACTGCTACACTACTTCTGCAGGTGTGCAGGACATTTTATGCCAGACCCCTATGTAGAGGGAAGGGGGTGGGTACTTACATCGACTAGGTTACTTACCCCGAGCCCTACATGTAGGGAAAAGGGGTGGGTAGTGACACCCGGAGCCCTACAGATTGGGAAAGGGCAGGTGCTTTTCACCTGGAGCCTTATGAATTGGGAAAAGTGGGGATGCCTAAATTAACTAGGTTACAGCTGGAGCCCTACAGCCTGGGAAAAGGTGGAATGCCCTAATGTGTGCAGGTAACAAGCCAACCTTGCTGGGGGGACAGCAGAGCCACGGTCCCCCCCATGCTTTTCAGCAAGCAGCACCCTGGTGCGGTCTCACAGGAAAGGGCACAGGTACAGTGTGAAGAGCTGGCTATGGGGGCATGCTCCTGGAAATCTAGTGCAGGGAGGAGTCAAGCCAGCCCGCAGACACACTGGGGAGTGCTCACACCTTCCAGGCCAGTTCCACAGAACGCTGCCCTCTTCGGCTTGAACCAGAACTAGCTGGCTCCCTTCTAGGCCCAGCCTCTGCCAGACAACCAAGACTGGGCACAAGGGGCAGCCGCAGCACCTATGGAGGTCTAAGCAAAGCTCAGAAGGAAGGTAACAGTAACTGGGGCTGCAGGCCAGGCACCTCCTTGCCTCACGGCAGCGGCTCCACGCCCCAGCTGCACAGACCTTCCTAGCCCGGCAGCTAATGCTACGAGACACGCTGGCTGTTTGCCTGCCCGTAGGAAGGGATTAGTAATCGCTCTCCCAAGAGGCCTAGGCATGCCCCACTCCAGGAGAGAATTCGGAGAGGAACACGTAGGCCTCCCCCTCTATCTCGTGTCTCCAAGTGGGACAGCAGAGGAATTCCCAGCAGGGAAGACATCTTCCCTCCCCCCCGCCCCACACGGTCTCCCCCTCCACAAGCTTGAGGCTGGAACTGGCTGGTGGCAGAAGCTTCGCCCACTCTCAGTTCAGCTGCAGGAGGCTTGGAAGATGCTGTGGTGACCTCATGCTGGCTGCCACCCTGGGACATTTCCTCTAACGGGAGGAAGTGAGAGTGATGTGGGACTAGGCACTAAGGAAGGGAGGGGCCTGTGGCCTCTCCTCCCCCCCACCCCCAGGTGCTGGCTGGCTGGGTCAGAACCAGGGCTGGGAGAGACAGGTGCCCTCAAGGCAGAGTGAAGAGGAGGATTCCTTAAAGCCCAAGCAGCTGGCACTGCTGGAGCCAGTGTCCTCGCTCCCTGCCCACCCGACAGACACTGTGATGTGAGTGAGGGCCACAGGGGGACCCACAGCCCAAGGGTCCATGCCTCACACCACACCTGTAAGGGCCTCAGAGGGAAGCTGTGACAAGGGAGCTGTGCCCAGGGCAGGCAGGTGAGCTGCACTATGGGACCCCACGTACCACAGGCGTCACAGGTCTTGCCCCAAGGCAGCACAACAGGACCCAGTTTGCAAGAGGGCCACGTCCAACCCCAGGAGTGGTGCTTCCTGTGCTGGGCGCTGGCTGCAGCCTGGGGGGCTCTTTCCAGCTAGGAGCTGCATGCCCCCCAGCCAGCAGAGTAACACACGCCAAGGGGAGCAAGAGGAGGGCTCCACACAGCACCAAGGGGAAGGAAGAGAACTTTATTTACCTTTAAAAAAACAAAAACAAAAAAGCCACAATTAAGAATTCCCCCCGCAGGTGTCTGTGTGAACAGTCACCGCTCGCTCCAGGCGCTGGGCTGCAGGGTTTTCCTTCAGGCTCTCCAGAGCAGTGCACCTCTCCGAGGAGCCTGCTAGAGAGGCAGACGCAGGCCCTCCATGCTTCGCTGTCACTTGTCTTCCAAGGCACAGTCCTGTGAGAGGGAGCCTGGGGGAGGGGGAACAAACAGGGGCATCATGGGACAAAAGACACTGACAGCGAGTCACTGCTGCTCACTTCTGTCACTTCAGCACATGCCTGGGCCTGGGGCAGGGAGAACAGCTGGCACCGTGGCCAGCTGCCCGGTAGCACGAACCCTTAACGGCTGGCCTAGTCCGCACAAAGGTGCTCCCGTTGCCTACAGGAAGGGCACAGACGGAGACTTCAGTGCCGTCTGGCCCACCCGCGAGGGAAAGACCAGGAACCCCAGCCCAGGGAGGCTGGTACGAGAAAAGATGCTCCCAGCTCCTGAGCCAACTCTCTGCAGGGGCAGGAGGCATTGGGCTACAGCCAGCACCTCACCTTGGTTGCTGTAAAGAAGCGCATGGTCTGTCTGCCCCGGGGGCAGGGGCTGCACTCACTGGCTCTGGTCCACAGTGAGCTCGTGGGGTGACCCCACACACACTGCTCCAGCTGCTAGGCTGTGGGACTAATTCCCCCCGTGCGATGGGCTCACAGCGCCACCTTTCCTCAGGCAAGGAGGGGGCTTTGGGAAGGTTGGCAAGAGGGATTTCCAGGGGCATGGCCACTGTCAGAGGAGGGGGATCACCTACCTGCCCTCAGCTGAGCCTCCAGGGAGGAGATCGTCCTTCGATAGGCTTCACATTGGGCATCTCTTGCAGCTGAAGAACAGGGGAGAGGTCAGTGTGTGCCCAGCCAGCCCGATAGAGTGCGCTGCAAGGATGCTTGCTGGGCAGAGGGGAAGGGAGCCCGAGCGCAGGATTCTGGTGGTGGTTCCCACCGCATGGGGTAGGGACACAAGGTCTGAGTGCCCAACTGCAGCACGGGCGCTGGGGCTCCCAGGAACTGGAGGGGGCTCCCCACCCCAGGGCCATGCTTCAGCAGCAGCGCTCCAGCTCCCGCATGGCACCGCTAGGAGGGGGAGGGGTTTCTGCCCCACATACCAAGCTCATTCTTCACTCTCTGCAGCTCACTCCTCACTCTCTGCAGCTCCTGGGAGAGCAGCTGATCTGGAAGCTGACGGAGAAAGGCTGTTCACCACCAACCAGGGAAGCCGGCAAGCTACGAGCCGTTCTGCTGCCCCTTGCCCAGTGCACTTTGATGCTGCAGGGGTCAGGAGCAGAGTTTCATAGGGGGACCCTGGTGTCCAGCTCCACCCAGGAGGGGACCGGAACAGCCCATTGCATCAAGACAGTCTGTAGCTGGCACATGCCCGATGGAAGTAATTCCTTGGGAAGCGGGAGCTTTGAGCACCAGAGGTGGACATGGCACTGCATAGGGGAGATGGCAGAGCGCGGACATGGCTCCATCACCACAGTGCCCGGCACCTCCCAAGCATTTAGAAGAACACGGTTCCCATCTGCTTGGCTTGTGGTCCGTCTGCTGCGTGTGAACAGGGCACATGTCTGGGCAGGGCCAAGTCTAAGCAATGGTCCTGCACTTCGTCAGGGCTGCTCACTCCTCCCCCTTGCGGCAGAGCCTGTGCCCAGTTCCTATGAAATTTCTGTTCCCTGTGGCCACCAGCATCTCCCACTGGGGAGACTGGTCAGGGGAGGTCAGGGCTGCAGAGGGAGCAGCAGCTCACACACCCAGGCCACTCCCAGGCCGGGCTTTCATTAGCAGGACGAGTGCACGGCTCCAGGGCTCTGTGGAGTAGGGAGCCACTGCTGAGAGCAGCACTGGGATGACTAAGGGTGGAAGTTCAAGGAGAGGAGAATGCTCCGAAGCTCTTCCTTCCCCTCCAAGTCTCACCTCACTGCTGCTAGGGGGCAGCTTTGGGAGCTGCTCTGCATTCATGCCCGGCCTGGCTGGAAGCCATGAGAGCCCCTGCCCTGAAGAGCCCGTGGTTTAAAGGTTCAGGTATCCCAGGGCCCATCCCAGACCCACAGAGCACCTCCTTCATCCCGCCATTCCTCCGGCCCTGCTGCGCTGCACCCAGTCGCCTTGTGAGAGCTGTGCTGAGCGATGCCAGGAGACGGACGGTTGTTACCTGCATGAAGGGCGCTGCACCTCCAGTCTCCAGGGCAGAGTCAGGGAGGAAACTGAGAGGAGCTGGGGAATTCCCACCCGTCTGAGGCTGGGCCATTCCACCTGCAAAGAGACTCAGACATGGTGCAGAACCATCCAGGCCCATCCGCTCTCCTGCTCCTCCGTCCCCCCCGCCACGCCTTGCTCCAGGCACCTGGATCGGGGTGGGTCCCAGGCACTCCCTGCCCACCAGTGCTGCAGTCTGAACAGCTGCCACTCACGGGCACAGGACAAGTCTTTGTTCCAGCACCGGGCATTTTCTTGGGATGCTGCTGCCCTCCACTGGCAAGAAGTTGCATCTGCACCACTTAAAACTTCCCCCAAATTGCCCACGGGCATCCAAGGGGCGACCAAGGCTTAGGGCTGGTCTACACTGGGGGGGGGGGGGGGGAGGAGGGAAATTGATCCAAGATACGCAATTCCAGAAGTCGAAGTATCTTGGATCGAATTACCTGGGATCCACACGGTGCGGGATCAAAGGCCGCGGCTCCCCTGTCGACTGCGCTACCGCCGCTCGCTCTGGTGGAGTTCCGGAGTCGATGGCGAGTGCGTTCGGGGATCGATATATCGCATCTCGTTAAGACACGATATGTCGATACCGGATAAATCGATTGCTACCCGCCGATATGGAACAGTCCCCTGGCTTAGTCAGGGAACCACGTTTCCCTTTGTTTACTGGCAGAGATTCGCAGTCCCTTTCTGCTCCTTCAGGAACAGAGCTCAGCACACACTCTCCCGCCAGGAGCCCACAGAGGATGTGGAGATGGGCCCCAAACACACTATGCCATTTGCCACTCCTTTAGCCCTGGCCAGCACATCAGAGAATCTCAGGAGCCACAAATGCAGGTGGGAGCCTTAAACAGCCAGTGGCTGGCCCAGGACAGCGGCACTGAAGGGGTGGGGTGGATGACAGATGCCAGGCTTGTGTGCTGTCTAACCATGTCAGGGCCCCGCACAAGAGGTTCCCTAATTCCAATGGAAGGATAAGCTGAGCCTTAGCGCCGGGAGAAGCAGGCCTGGCCAAGGAACCACCCAGGCAGGAGTTCCTGCTCCCTTTGCTAAGAACCCAGCCCCAAAACCGCTAACCATGTCTCGTGGCATCCCAAAGCTACTGAACTGCTCGCTCACCTGCACTGGTGCAGTCTTGCCCCACAGCCAGCACTGGCTTGTCCTCAGTGTCTACAGAGAGCCCTTCTCCGCCACTGGGCTCCACGGCTTGGGCAGCTGCTGCTGAGTTAGTGTCTAGAAAGCGAAGGTGAAGGGTGTCACCCTCTGCCCAGGTAGCGTCAAGCCAGTGGGATCTGCCCTAACCAGGGCATGCCATGATGGAGCCCTCGACTGGAGCTCCACGCTGGGAAAGCCCAGGAGGGCCCTGGGGAAGGAGGCTCAAAATAGCACTTCTGCTTCCCACTGTGCAGCCCTTTGCGGAGCCCAGCATCCACACTACACCCCAGGAATCAGCCCGATTCTCTGAAGACGGGAGGAGATGGATAATCTGACCTGGCCCTGCAGCTCTCTGTCCACCAGCCCTGCCTGCAGCAGGGAGGCACCAGGACTGCGAGCCCCTTCCCCTCCCGGACCTACCTTTACCTAGGCGAGCTCGCTTGGGGGAAGGGAGCCTTTTGGGGGAGGCTGTTGTCCTCCCTGTTGGTCTCAGTCGGGAGTGGGGAGCCCTGGTGGGAATCGCAGCGGTGGCAGCCCTTCGAACAGGCAGCTTGTTGCAGCCAGGTTTGGTGACACCTGCTGAGGAGGTGAGGAGCGTTAGCCTGGAGGAGACCTAGGCCAGCTGCAGAGGGGCTGGCCCCAGAATAGCACGGCCAGGGACTGGAGCATGTGCGTATGCAGCCTCAGAGCTTAGCCATGCTCCTCTCACACTGCCCCAGCGTGGACCCCCCAGCCTCCCCTGCCCAGAACGCAGCATTCCCACCACACAGCAAGCCCAGCAAGGCTGTGGCCGCTCACAGAACACCACGGAGCTGGAGCTAGGGTCCAGGACAGCACTCCCAAGACAAGTGAGCAGGCACCTTCCGTTCCCAGCCCATGCTGCTCTCCAGATGAGCGTTGGGGGTGCTCCCCCATAACGCTGCTCCCTGCCTGCAGCACTACCGGAGCTCCCTGCTCTGCACGCAGCAGGATTACAGGCAGTTACTTTCCGTCTCTTTGTCCTGGGGGCTGGATCTGGCTCCTGGCTGCCCAGTGGGAAGAGTGCATGCTGGCTGCAGGGTCCCATTGATGTGCTGCATGCTGCTGGGTCTGGGCTTCATTAGTCTTAGCCTGGTACCTGGGGAAGAGAAGGAAAGGAGAACAAGGATTTCACAGCCCCCAAGGGCAGCCAGGGGAGCTGAAAAGTCCAGCCAGGGCACTGCCACAGAGAGCAGATGGCCTCCCCATCAGGTCAGACCCTCCTTCCCATCCCCTTCCTGCCCCCCCCCCCCCCCCCCCCACAACTCTACTGGCTTCCTTCCATTGAGTGCTCACCTGGGTAAGTTGGGAGTTTGGTTCCCGGAGCTCCAGCCCCTTTGCTCGTGCAGAGGATCCCTGGACCCAGAGAAACTCGGGATCCCATGAGCAAGGGTCTGCTGCTGCTGCTGCTGCTGAGTCCTGGGACTTTGGTAGGAGGCTGGAGGGATGAGGGGCACTTCTCACTGCAAGGTAGCTTTGTAGCACTCTGCTTCACAGTGCCGCTGGCAGGGAGCTAGAGCCAGACGGATGAGCCATGGGTTAGACCCTGGTGGCAAGCAGGGAGGCAGGCCAGGCCTCTCCTGCCCCCTCCCCTGCTACCATTCAGACGCAGGCTCAGAACTGGAGTCTGTCCAATCCCACCTCCAGAACAGCAGCCAGCCCAGGGGATGCTCTGGTGGACTCCTCTGCCTCCTGAACGCCCCCTGGCCTGAAGTCTGTGGCTCACTCCCGCCCCCCACCACAGAAGGAGCACCCCCTCTGAAATGGCATTTCTGGAGCCACCATAGCGTCACAACAGCAATAAAACAGCTCCCCAGAGAAGCACCAGGAACCTGCAGATGGCCAGTCCCAGGCCCTCTGCTCACCCTGCTACTCCTTGTGCGACTGCCCAGGCTCCCCCTGCATGGGGAGCTTCCACAGTGGAGTCATCACCCACATCTAGGGGTTAAGCCTCGGCCAGCTTTTGAGAGGCCCATAGCCCCAGTCTTAGTATCCACCCACCTGTACCAGCTTTCCTCAAACTAACCATCTCACCAACTCCTAGCTCCACCACAAGGCCCCCCAGTTCACAGATCCAAACCAGGCTGTTCTAAGAGTCAACATGAGTCATTGTCCCCCACCTCTAACTTCACATTCATCCTTCCTGAGCTGGCAGGGCAGCTTTGCCTTCAGGTCTCCCCCGCAACAGTAGTAGGTCTGCCACCCATGTCACCTAGATTCAATCCGGCTCAGGTAGGCTGGCCATGCACAGCTTTTGCTGTGTAGACAGACCAAGGTCCAGCATCCCCTCTGACAGTATCCTGTACCTGTACCAAGTGCTTCAGAAAGTGAGAGAGCCCCTTGTGAGGAATTATGGAGTAACTCCTTACCCACCCCAGGCAGACATGCTCTGAAGCACAATGGTAGACATCCCTTAGGAAGGAGTCTTCCAGCTCCTCCAAGGACTGATTGGGCAACCCGCATTCTCCCTATCCTCAGTGGATCCAGCTTGTGGGTGGAGCAAGAGAGGCGCAGCCTCCCTGACTCAGTGTCTTCTCCCCAGCTCCTGGCTTAACTCTCTCTCCTCAGTTCAGTTATTCTAACAGAAACATGAGCACGTTCCTCCCAAGGGTGCCAATTAGGGGGTGCAGGGAATGGTGGGAGCCCCCCTCTGCGTTTCATACAGGAGGTCTGCAAGCTCCCAGGTAGAACTCTTAACTACAGCACAGGATTAGGGCAGGTCTACACTGCCCACTTACAGCACGGCCAGACTGTGTCATCACGCTTTTTTTTTTTTTTTTTTTTTTTGGGGGGGGGGGGGGGGGGAGCTCTCCCTCCGGCCATACAAAATAACCACCACGAATGAGGGCTGGTAGCTTTATCGCCGGGAGCAGCAAAAGCATGGTCTATACTAGCGCTTTTCAGTGCTAAAACTTTTGTCCCTGAATGATTTAAGTTTTAGCGCTGAAAGTGGCAGTGTAGATACAGCCTTGGTGTGAAATATAAGTTGTGCAGAGGAGAGGTGCCCTGGGGCAGGGAGTCAGTGTTTTGTTTACAAGCAGAGGCCAGGTGATTGAGATAAGAAAGGCTGGTGATTAAATGAAGGGTCTGGAAGTTCAGGTGTAAGAGGAATCCCTCCATGGAGGGGGGAGAGGGAGGGAGGAAGGGTTGTGTCAGAGAGAACAGGGGATTCAGAAGAAAATACAGCAAAGCACTGAGCCTACGTTACATTCAGAAAAGGGGGAGGTTTGGGGTGTAGGTGAAAAGAAGAGGTCAGACCCAGGAAAGGGCTAGCAGTGTAGAGAGAAGTGCCCACGCTACTTGAGGTACTTATGTAGCCTCATCACCATAGTATCTGAGGCTGCGCCTCACAACGCGTAACCTATTTCTCCTCCCAGCCCCTCAGCGAGGTAGAGCAGGGCTATTATCCCCATTGTACAGAAGGGGCACTGAGGCACACACAGACTAAAGGCCAGATTTTCAAAGGTATTTAGGTGCAGGTTTTTTACCCCACAAAAGCTTATGCCCAAATAAATCTATTAGTCTTTAAGGTGCCACCAGACTCCCTGTTTTTTTAGGCACCTTCTGAGATTTTCAAATGCACTTAGAAGTTTTGGTGCTTTGTAAACCCCGCTAGATACCTAGCAGCATCTTTGGGTGTCTAAAAACCTTAGAAATTTTGTCCTTAAAGCACTGGCCTGGGGTCAGACAGGAAGTCCGAAGGCGGGAGTAGAACCCAGGTTTTTCAGGGCTAGTTCCCTATTCAGCAGACCAGCCGCTCTCTGCTGTATGCTGGGTGAGGCGGGGGGGAAGAGAGAGAGAAAGGACTCTGATAGATGGGACCAAAACCAAGGCAGCCAGTTCTCTAAGACTCTGGCAAATGGTCCCAGGAGGTTAGGATAGAGGTCATGGCTGACAGTATGAAAAGCAGCACAGAGGTCAGGAAGGATGGAGAATGAGAGTCAGATGAGAGGAGCTCACTTAACTCCCAAGGGGTGGCAGGTTCTGCCCCAGGCTGGGTTGTAGAGCAATGGCTGCTGGGCAATTTTACATTTTAACTGAACACCATTTTGTTCAGTCATTGTTTGTTCTGCGTTTGAGAAAAGGAAGGGATCAGAGAGCGTCGTCTGAGTATCAGATGTGTTTATGTCTCAAATTCTTAGGGTTTCAGCTGTATCCAGGCCAATTCCAGAACAAAGAACAGAAACTGCATCTACAGAGTCTGTACTTCCACACCATAAAGTCAACGATTATTGTCATGATTTGTGTTATTCACTGGGCACCATCTGTGTGCTCAGCACCGTTCAAAATATGCCAGACAAGCCAGTCCCTGAGCCAATGCATCTAAGCTGTGTGACTCTGGATAAGATGGCTCAGATATTTAAGCATGAAGTGTATAGTTATTGACCATACATGTTATAAACATCAGTGAACATGTGATATGTATGAGTGGAGGCACTGATGGCAACAGACGTTTTACTGGATTAAGCACTAGAAGATTTGACCCTCCAACTCTCTTTCTAAAGGAAGAGCTGTCCAGAGCTCCTGTGCCTGTTTATTTTCCTGTCCTGCCTGCAGTTGCCCTGATATACCTCAGAAGTGTCAATTTCCCCCCCCCCCAACTTTAAAACGCTGAATTTTCTTGGTGTTTGATTTAAAATATTCTGCTGTGAGAACTGCAACTCAGTTGCTGTAGTGTTGTGCTTAAGAGCCTTCTGGAAAGTAACTAGCCTTTAAACAGAAGTAAAAGCAGTGTTACCAAGGCTTGTGATTTTTGCCATGAGTCTCATGATACAGGGAAACCCCGCTATAGGATGGATCTGTAAAAAGCAACAGAGAGTCCTGTGGCACCTTTAAGGCTAACAGATGTATTGGAGCATAAGCTTTCGTGGGTGAATACCCATTTCGTCAGACGCTGAGAATGTTCATATTAGAGCTAAGTGGGTCTAATATTTCTTTTTTTAAAAAACATCTAATCCCTATCAGCTAATTTCTAAGTTACCTGCAAAAAAACCCCCCCCAAAAAACAAAAAAAAAACCCCACACCCCCTAGAGTTCCCAGGTGCCTAAGTAGCCCTTGGAATCACGATTAAATTTGCTCCCCCCCACCAAATCTGAAATAGCACCTTGGTCCCTCCCTCATGTTGCTCCCATGGGATACTGAAGTAAGGGGCAGTTGGAAGAGGCACTTGGCATTATTAGTCAGCAGTAATGCTGTAGCACCCCCACCACTTACTTGGGCAGCAGGCTGGGTCTCCACGTTGGATCCCGGGCTTGTTTTTCCAGTGGCAGCTGCTTTCTGCAGGCTGGGCCCGGAGTTACCCAGAGACAGTCTTGTTGCTTTCCCCTCGGAGGCGATGCCTCTGCTCCTCGGAGGCAGGCCTGCTCTCAGCAGCTCCCGAGAAGCTCTCCGAGATTCAAAGGAAGCGAGGGCCAGACTCCTACTTGCTCTTGGGGTGGTAAAGGCCAGGGGCAGTGATTTGATAGCAGCTTGGCCTTCAGTACTGGTATAGCTTCTGGAAGAGACAGGCAATGCAGTACTCTTCCGAGGTGGTTTGAGACAGACCTTGCCACGGGACTCTTCTTCAGGTAGGTTCCCGCACTTGGGCATGGCGATCTGGGTTACCTTGGGTGCTGCAGATTTGGAGCCAGCCTGACTTGGGCAGGTTAGCTCTCTTGGCATTGAACGTCTAGAGGAGTTTGGGTCCCTCTGTTCCAAATCATCTCCTAGGGGACTCCCTGTCACAAAGTGAAACTTTGCTGGGCCCATCAGCGGAGTGGAGGTTGCAAAGGAGCTGGAGCCTAAAGAAACGGTGCTTTCGTTGGCTAGGATTTCCAGCTCATGGGTTCTATAAGCAGACCTGCTCCGCTCTAGATCCTCCACCTCGGACTGGTCAGCCAGGTGCTCCCTTTCCACAGGCAAGGTCACAGTGGAGCCCAGCTGGTTAGCAGCAGAGACCTCAAATGTTACCTGCCTAAGGGACGCACTGGTGTGCCCAGACCCCTGGAGCTCAACGGTGAGGTTCAGAGCATCTGGCGCCTGCGGGCCCAGCAGCCCCCCGTGCTCGGGCTCTGTGCCCTGGGCTGGGGCGGCTCCCCCGGACCCGGCGGGCGGGACTTCCACTGCCCCCGGGCTCTGGCAGCCGGGCCCCCGGGCCCGTAGCCCCTCTTCCTCCCGCCGGGGAGCGAGCGGCTCCCGACCCGGCTGGTCTGAGCGGGGCGGCGCCGGGGGCCCGGGCCGCTCGCCCCCCAGAGCCCAGGAGGTCTCCAGGGGCAGGGGCTCCGCCTCGATGCCGGAGAGCTGCAGCTGCAGCTGCCGCGCGATGGCCAGGCACTCCTCCGCGAAGAAGCTGCGGAAGAGCGGGGTCTCGGGCGAGCCGCAGCCCAGCCGGAGCCGCCCCCGCTGGGGCAGCTCGGGGGACGGGGCCGGGGCCGGGGCCGCTCCCGCGGGCTCCGGCTCCTCCTCCCACACCGGGCTCAGGTGCCGCGGCCCGCGGGCCCCGCGCCCCTCCCACGCGGCCGCCTCGCCCCCGCCCCCGCCGTCGGGCCGGGACCCGGGCCCGTGGGCAGCGCCACGCGCGGGGCTCCCCGGGCCGCTCCACGCGGGCTCGGGCTCGGCCCCGGGCGGGGGCTGCGGGTCCTTCATGCCGCGCCCGGCTCCCAGCGGCGCCCCGGGGATGGGGAACCCGCCGCCCGCCTCGCTTTCGTACGCCGCGTCTCAAGGCTATTGGGCGCCTGGCCACCAATCAGCGCACTCTATCCCCTCAGCCAGTCACCGCGCAGCGCTCCTGAGCACGTGCCAATGACTCACCAATAGCAATGGGGATCGCTGCGCGACGGAAACTGCCTTGTCCAATGGGAGTGGGCGGGGTCTCTCCGCATGGGCCAGGCCGCTCGTTGCCTGCGGGCGGGGGCGCCACTGGGCTCTAGCCACAGCCCAGCCCGGGCGCTGCAGCGGGAGCCAGGGGCCGGGAGAGCTCAGTGGTTTGAGCATTGGCCTGCTAAACCCAGGGTTGCGAGTTCAATCCTTGAGGGGCCACTTAGGGATCTGGGGCAGGGGGCTGGACTCGATGACCTTTCCAGGTCCCTTCCAGTTCTCGGGGATGGGATGCGGCTGGCTGCCCAGAGGGTTCAGGGGGCCTGGGGCAAAGCAATCTTGGGGGCCCCTTCCATAAAAAAAGTTGCAATATTATAGAATACTATATTCTCCTGTGGGGCCTGGGGCAAATTCCCCACTTGTCCCCCCCCCCCAGGGGCAGGGTGACCAGACAGCAAGTGTGAAAAATCAGGATGGGTTGGGGGGTAATAGGTGCCTGTATAAGACAAAACCCCAAAATCAGGACTGTCCCTATAAAACTGGGACATCTGGTCACCTTGGAGCAGGGAATCAGTGTTTTCTTTGCAAACAGAGGTGAGGCAATGAAGGTAAGGAAGAGCTGGTGATTAAATTAATGATCTGAATGTCTAGCCTGTAAAACAGGAATCTGGGGGCAGGGGGAGGGAGTTGTTTTAGAGCGAACACAGGGGACTCAGAAAACATACAGCCAAGCCCTTTGAGCCAATGTTACATTCAGAAAAGGGGGAGATTTGGGGGTGTAGGTGAAAAGAAGGGGCAAAAACCCAGGGAAGGGATAGCAGTGGTACAGAGAAGTTCCCACCCTACCTGTGGTACTTATGTGGCCTCATCACCATAGTACCCCCACCTAACAGCTGTTTGGCCGCACTTCCGACTTTCCAGGAGAGAGGGGGAGGAGCAGGGAGGCGGTGAACTCAGGAGAGGAGGCAGGGCAGGGGCAGGGACTTGGGGGAAGGGAGCAGAAGGTGGCAGGGCTGGGGTGGGAAAAGGCAGTGTGTGGCAGGGAATTTTGGGAAGGGGTGGAATGGGGGTGGGGCAAGGGCAGTGCAGGGGTGGGGCCAGGCACAGCAGGGGTGTGTGTCAAGCACCCACTGGGCAGAGGGGAAGTCGGCACCTATGCCATAAGGCACTGGCCCAAGACCAGACAGGAAGTCCAGGTGGGGTGGGGAGTAGGTTTCTCAGGGCTAGCTTCCTATCCCCTGGACCAGCCTTTCTCTCTGCTGCATGCTGCAAAAAAAGAGGACTCTAATAGATGGGAGCAAAACCAATGCATCCAGTTCTCTGAGACTCCAGCAAATGGTCCCAGGAGGTTGGGATGGAGGTCATGGTTGGTAGCATGAAAAGCAGCACAGAGGTCAGGAATGATGGAGAATCAGAGTCAGATGAGAGGAGCTCACTTAACTCCCAAGGGGTGGCAGGTTCTGCCCCAGGCTGGGTTGTAGAGCAATGGCTGCTGGGCAATTTTACATTTTAATTGAAAACCATTTTTTTATTCTATGTTTGAGAAAAGGAAATAATCAGAAAGTGTCATAAGTATCAGGTGTATTTATGCCTCAAACTCTTCGGGTTTCAGCTGTATCCAGCCCAATTCCAGAACAAAGAACAGAAATTGCATCCACAGAGTCCATAAAGTCAACAATTATTATGATTTGTGTTATTCACTGGGCACCGTCTGTGTGCTCAGCACTGTTCAGAATATGCCAGACAATCCAGTCCCTGAGAGCCAGTGTGTATCAAATGTGGAGCCCTGGCTCAGATATTTAAGTATGACGTGTATACTTATTAAGCACATGTTAATATCTATGAGTGGAGGCAATAGATGTTTTACTGGATTCAGGACTAGAAGATTTGTCCCTCCAACCTTCTTTCTAAAGGAAGAGCTGCCCAGAGCTCCTGTGCCTGTTTATTTTCTTTTCCTGTCTGCAGTTGCCCTGGGATATCTCAGTAGTCTCAATTTTTTTCTCAACTTTAAATGGGGAATTTTCTTGGTGTTTGCTTTTAAATATTCTCCTGTGAGAACTGCAACTCAATCACTGTAGTGTTGTGCTTAAGAGCCTTCTGGAAAGTAACTAGCTTTAAATAGAAGTGAAAGGAGTGTTACCAACTCTCATGATTTTGTCATGAGTCTCATGATAATTATTGTTTTTCTTAAAGCCCCTGCTCCTGGAGTCAGGTGGATCTGGGATGATTTTAGCCTTCATTCTTAAAGAAAAATGAAGTTTCTAGCCCTTGTGGCTGTGGAGAACGCTTCAAAATGTGACCCTAGTGCACCCTAAAGGCTCAAAAAACAGAAGGCAAATTAAAAAGAACCCCAAATCTATTATTTTTACATAATCTTATGAGTTTAAAGCTAATCTCATGATTTTTGATGAGCCTGATCCATGATTTTTGAACATTTGGGATTGGCAATACTGTGAAAGTGACTTGAAAGTGTCACTTTCACTCCTGTTTAAGGTCAGGTTCTAGTTTATGTGTAGTAAGGTAACACCCCTAGAGCCCCAGGCAGGTGCAGTATAAACTCACGGGGCCTTGCCCTAGTAGGATGTTTCCAAAGCTAAATGATCTATTAGAGGCTTGGCTTTTTTTAATATAGGAATTAGATACAGTGCCCTATCAGCTAATTTCTAAGTTACCTGCAAAAAGCCCTAGAGTTTTCAGGTGCCTAAGTTGCCCCCCCCCCAGCCCCCAATACCAAAATCTGAAATGGCAATTCTACCTGCCAGGCCCGGCCATGCATGGGTAGCTGGTGTCCGGGACACTCCTGGGCCCTACACACACTGCTCTGGCCCCCTGTGCACCCATCCGTAGCTGTGAGCTGAGCAAACGTGACCAAAGTCACAGCGCCCCACAGGTGGGTGCGGCAGGGACTAAGGCAGAGAGAGATTCGGGTCGAAAGCATCTGCTGCTTTTCCTTGCCTAGCCTGAGACAAGGGCCTGGTTCAGAGTATTTAAATGGCACTTGGTATGTTCAGAGCACACCTCCCTTTAACTTCCTTTACAGCTGTGAGTGCTTAGCCTATTGAAATCACCTGCCCCCCTCTAAAGGCCCCTCCCCCAGCCTTTTTGAGTCCTGGGTCCAGTGGCTCCTCCCTCAACTGAAAATGGGGGACAACCAAGGAATAACAGGGCCAGGAGTGGAGGTCACAGGTTCAAAACCCAGGGGGACACTGAGCAGAGAACCCTGGACAGCACCCACTGCTCCTCGAAGCTGTCTAGGGAGCCAGTGGAAGCCACCCAGAGGAACTCACCTGGGTGCATTTGAGATGAGACCAGGGAGGAACAGAGATAGGCCCCACAGTCACAGAGCACCCCCTCGTCCAGCATCCTCCTCCTGGTGTTGTAGATGGGTACTTTGGCCAGTGCCAGGGGGAGGTTGACAAGGGGCGCATATATGAAAATGTATACGGGGGGGGGGGGGGGAGGGGAGTGCAGCCAGAACCTCGACAGGAGGTTCTGGAGGAGCCAGAATAGGGGTTGCTACCTGGCACATTCTAGATCAGCATCATCAGGGTCTCCCTCACGCTGCAAAATGGACAGGTATTGGGGAGGGTGGGTGAACCACCCCAGGTACAGGCCCGTGCTGATGAAGAGATCTCACAGAAGACGCCTCGGATGGAGATAAAAGAGCTGCTGGTTATATCGGAGCCCTGGGAGGTGGTGGAGGAAGGCGTGTGCTAATGTGCTCCATACCAAACTACCTGCACCACAAAGAAGTCTCTGCGGGGCCTGGTGGCGGAAGACATGGTAAACCAGGCTCTGTCCTCCCTCCTCCAGGGGAAGAAGCAGAACCCCTGCAGAGACCCAGTGCAGTCGTGACCAGAAAAACTGCAGAACTAACCTCTGGAGCTAGGCCAGGATTCCCGGGGCCGGGCTCAGGGTGTTGAGCTTGCGCCAGAGTATGGACAGGACTAGTTGGTTCAGCACCAGCACCCTCCCTAACAGGGAGAGGCACGGGAGGAGTCCTGTCCATCTCTGCAGCCGCTCACCCACCCTGGCCTTTAAATGCTGCCAGTTCTCCAGCAGAGAAGGATGTGTGACAGAAAGGTAGATGCCGAGATAGAGCAGTGGACATGCACTCCACTGAATAGCTTGAAGCACGGGTGGGAGGGAGCTCACCTGCCACCCATCCCTGACCACTAGGCCAGAGCTCTTGACCCAGTTGACCTGGGCAGAGGAGGCCGCGGCAGGCCTTCACCCACACCAGGGCGCCTGGACCACGTCGTTGGCATACGCCGACAGGACCAGCCACAACTCCGGCTCAGGGAGCCCCAACCCTGTCAGCCTTTGGCGGAGGAGAGAGGAAGGGCTTGATCGCCAGAGTATACAGCTGGCCCGACAGCAGACACCCGACACACCCCACACCCAAAGCTGATTGGCTCGGTCAGGGTCCAGTTGAGCCTGACCAAACACTCTGCAGAAGCAGAGCACCTGGAGAACACCCACAAACTGGGGTCCGAACCTGAACGGCCGCAGAGTGCCCAGGAGTTACCCGTGGTCCAGCCTGTCGAATGCCTTCTCCTGGGCCAGGGACAGGAGGGCGAACAACAGACCAACCCTACACCCGAGCTCCAGGAGCTCCCAGACCAAATACAAATGATCAAAGATGGAATGGCCTGGGACGGTGTAGGTCTGGTTGGGATGGACCACATACACCAGCATGGACCCCAGCTGCAGTAAGATGGCTTTTGCTACGACTTTGTAATCCATGCTGAGGAGGGAGACAGGACGCCAGTTCCAAACAGGGCTGTCTCCAGGCACCAGCGAAGGAAGCAGGTGCCTGAGGCAGCCAATAGAAAGGGGCGGCACTCCGTCCAGTATCTGGGCGGCAGGTCTGGGTCTTCGGTGGCAGCTCCAGTGCTCTGCTTTAGAAGTCGGTGGTGAGTCTTCACTCCATCTCTTTCTCTTCAGCGGCACTTCGGCAGGAGCTCAATATGGTTTTCCTCCCCCCCCCCCCGCCACTTGGGGTGGCAAAAAAAGCTGAAGCTGACCCTGGTTCCGAAGGTCGCAGAGCATGACAGGGGGAGGACCCTGCTCCCCAAGGACTCGGCCCAGATGGTGACATGGTCCCAGGATAGGAAGACAGAAAAAGCAACAAAGTAAAGAGTATTGAAGTAAAAGCAGTTTAATGTGGTGGTTTATTTCATGAACTGTACATTACCAGTACCTACACGGGGTGGTGGTGGGGGGGGGGTGTCTTCCACTACATTCCCTTGCTTTAACAGACAGCCTCACATTTACACTTAAGACTCATTAACTATCTAATGTAGTTATCTGATTTTCCTAACAATCACTATTTTCATATACTTGAGTGGTCCAAAATTATCATAAAAAATCAGCACAGAGTAGCTTTTGTAAAATCCAGGAATATTTTGGTAAAAACAAAAAACAAAGGGCTTTACACACTCATAACAAGTCTCAGGGGGTAAGCCCTGTTAGTCTGTATCCGCAAAAACAACAAGGAGTCCAGTGGCACCTTAAAGACTAACAGATTTATTTGGGCATAAGCTTTCGTGAGTAAAAAACCCACTTCTTCAGATGCATAGAGTGAAAGTTACAGATACAGGCATTGTTATACAGACACATGAAGAGAAGGGAGTAACTCGCAAGTGGAGAACCACTGTTGACAGGGCCAATTCGATCAGGGTGGATGTAGTCCACTCACAATAATAGAGGAGGTGGTGTCAATTCCAGGAGAGGCAAAGTTGCTTCTGTAATGAGCCTGCATCTGTAACTTTCACTCTATGCATCTGAAGAAGTGGGTTTTTTACCCACAAAAGCTTATGCCCAAATAAATCTGTTAGTCTTTAAGGTGCTACCGGACTCCTTGTTGTCATAAGGAGTGTGTGCGCGCAAAACAAGTTCTCCCCCCCTCCCCACGCTGATAATTTGGTCAAATTTGGGTAGTTTTTCCACAGGAACAGCACAAGGCACATCCCTCACACCATGGCATCCCTTCTGCCAAATTTCAAGACTCTCCTACACAACATATTTCCCCCATCTCATTCTCAGAAATGGTTGAATCATTTTTGCTGAAGCTTTCCAAAGAAATTTGCCCTGAGGCAGACACCTAGCATAGAAAATTCCAGGTTGAATGGAAAAGTTGGGCAAAGCTGTAACTGAAAATGGTCTTCAGTATTGGGCAATCTTAACTACGGATAGTGCTACCAGCTCAATCACTGTCCTTTTGTTTGTCTGAGGCTATTGACAGGTGCTCCTAGCTGAAAAGGAGACCAAGGGAGCTGACTTTTAAAGCTGTTGTAATTTAGTTTATTAAGAGATTAAAGTTTCACCATTTATGCTCACCTATGCTAGAAAACTAGCTATTCCTCCCCACCTATCCTCCACCTTTTCCCTGCAAGTGCATTACATGTCCTTTCCTGCCCTCAAACAGGACAAAATGTTTGCTAGGCTTCCCTAGTGTGTACTTCCACCTGCTCCATTACAGCAAGGGGAATCACAATGTCACCCTGCTAGTGAAAGGATCCTAGCTGGGTCGAAGTTAGTACATACACCCTTTTCTAACCCCCCACTCATGTTTCCAACATAGATAAGTCCTCAGGGGGTCTACTCTTATTCATGGGGTAATCAAGTGTACCCTCCCAAGTGTAAGGTTAGATTAGAAGAGAAAATTTTAAAATGCAACTGGTTTATTCCCATTTATGCTCTTTTTACTTTTCTTCTCATCTTTAAAAATTAAAGTCCATGCAAGTAGATTCACCTTCAGTTGCAATCATGAGACAGTTATTTCTAAACTGCTGTTTCATTGTTCAGTTATGGAAGCATTTTTATTTCTCTAGTTCCTACACAAAATAGGGCATGTCTGAATTGATCATATCCCTACAAACTTACAGTTAGAACAAGTCACAGTGTGTCAACTCAGCTTTCATGTAAAGAAAAATTGAGGGTTCTAGTCCTCACGATTGCAGAGGAAACCTTGAATATATGAGCCAAGGGCACCCTAAAATCAAGAAGGAAAGAACCTTATGAGTCAAGCCTAAAAAAAGCCATGATTTTTGAACATTTTCATAGATTCATAGATTCTAGGACTGGAAGGGACCTCGAGAGGTCATTGAGTCCAGTCCCCTATCCTCATGGCAGGACCAAATACTATCTAGACCATCCCTGATAGACATTTATCTAACCTACTCTTAAATATCTCCAGAGATGGAGATTCCACAGCCTTCCTAGGCAATTTATTCCAGTGTTTATCCACGCTGACAGTTAGGAACTTTTTCCTAATGTCCAACCTAAACCTCCCTTGCTGCAGTTTAAGCCCACTGCTTCTTGTTCTATCCTTAGAGACCAAGGTGAACAAGTTTTTCCCTCCTTATGACACCCTTTTAGATACCTGAAAACTGCTATCATGTCCCCGATCCGTGTTCTCTTTTCCAAACAAAACAAACTCAATTCTTTCAGCCTTCCTTCATAGGTCATGTTCTCAAGACCTTTAATCATTCTTGTTGCTCTTCTCTGGACCCTCTCCAATTTCTCCACATCTTTCTTGAAATGTAGTGCCCAGAACTGGACACAATACTCCAGTTGAGGCCTAACCAGAGCAGAGCGGGAGAATGACTTCTCGTGTCTTGCTCACAACACACCTGTTAATACATCCCAGAATCACGTTTGCTTTTTTTGCAACAGCATCACACTGTTGACTCATATTTAGCTTGTGGTCCACTATAACCCCTAGATCCTTTTCTGCCGTACTCCTTCCTAGACAGTCTCTTCCCATTCTGTATGTGTGAAACTGATTTTTCCTTCCTAATGGAGCACTTTGCATTTGTCTTTATTAAACTTCATCCTGTTTACCTCAGACCATTTCTCCAATTTGTCCAGATCATTTTGAATTATGACCCTGTCCTCCAAAGCAGTTGCAATCCCTCCCAGTTTGGTATCATCTGCAAACTTAATAAGCGTACTTTCTATGCCAATATTTAAGTTGTTAATGAAGATATTGAACAGAGCCGGTCCCAAAACAGACCCCTGCGGAACCCCACTTGTTATGCCTTTCCAGCAGGATTGGGAACCATTAATAACTCTGAGTACGGTTATCCAGCCAGTTATGCACCCACCTTATAGTAGCTTCATCTAAATTGTATTTGCCTAGTTTATCGATAAGAATATCATGCGAGACTGTATCAAATGCCTTACTAAAGTCTAGGTATACCACATCCACCGCTTCTCTCTTATCCACAAGACTCGTTATCCTATCAAAGAAAGCTATCAGATTGGTTTGACACGATTTGTTCTTTACAAATCCATGCTGGCTATTCCCTATCACCTTACCACCTTCCAAGTGTTTGCAGATGATTTCCTTGCTCCATTATCTTCCCTGGCACAGAAGTTAAATTAACTGGTCTGTAGTTTCCTGGGTCTAGCACTAGGAAGAACCAGTCGCTTGTCTGCCTGCAAAGGCCAGAATATATCCAATTCGCAGAAGCATCACATTTCTGGATATGCTTATGGAGAAATGGTCATCCTGCCAGAAGGCTGAGGCAGAACTATAGGAACCTAGCGTTCCTTCTTTGTGATCTGGCAAGTACAGCTATGTCTACCACCCGGGGCTGCATGCAGCCTAGACAAGCCATTGACCAATACAAGCACAATCAATCAAATTACACTGATTAGTAAACAGGATGACTCAGGTTAATACAAGATCTTTTCACCTCTAGAGACTTATGCTCAATTCATTGTTATGGACAAAAGCTTCATGGGAGGACTTCTAGTTTCCAACCAATTCCTTAGCAGCAACTGCAAAATATACTGTTCAGCATAACAGCTGATATTCACCCAACTGGAGTACAGTGGTGCTGCCGGAGCTTGTGACTAAGGTGCACTGGCTAGACTACTGGGGGACCTACAGCCCACGGAGCCTGCCAGGACTATGACTGCAGCTCCAACTAGTGCTATTAGTTTCCATTTTCACAAGCATCACGTAACAGATTTAGAAGAACCCCTCATTTTTTCAAGGGTCACAACATGCAGACATATTGGCTTCACAGTGGTTTAATATGAACAGAACTTGGACATTACATTATCAGACAGCAGCATGAAGACAGTTTGTGAATTAAAGCCCCACATCAAGATATATACACAGCAGAAACAGCCTTCAATCACTCAGCACTTGTGCATGAAGGGAGTTTTTAAAAAGTGACTAATATAGATCAAAAAGGCAGCAGATTGCTTTGAACAACAGAAAGTTAGCAAGGCAGGACCATATATGCCACTTCAATCCAAAAAGCAGAGTAACTGGTCAGTGCAGAGTGCTTCTTTGCAGAGTTCGGAGAGGAAAGGAGCAGACCTAGAGACTCCAATCTCCTTCTGGAGCCCTCTCCTTGTTTGCATTACAAGTCAAAGATCCACCTTTCAAGCTGGCTCTGAATCCAGTGCCAGGATTATATTTCATGCACATTTTACATCAGCCACTCCTCAATCCGTGTCACTCCCAGGAGCAGCTCTCTCCAGGCTGCTTCAGTGACTTACTCTTCATTTGGGTTTTTCCAGCTTTACCCATTCCACCCCAAGACACTGAAGTTCCTCACTGGAAAAAAACCACAAACAGGAAGAATAGTGGATGCCGTGGTGGATAGGTTTGGCAGGAATCTTTGTGGATACAGTGGGGGGCCTAGTCATCCCATTTCTTTGTGAAGACAGAAGTCAGGTTACTGCACAGAAACAACTCAGAAGTTAGGAGCTGCCTCCCTCTAGAACCAAGACACTCACTGCTTCTTGATCTAGCGCACTCTGCCCAGAGTTTACCTCTTCTGCTAAGTCCTTAGCGACACTACAAAGCAAATGGTAATCCTGGGCCTGACTTTTGGGGAACCCCTGAGCAAAGCGCTCAACTTCATCTTTTACAGTTACTCCAAGGGAATGTGTATTTGTGGTGCATCAGCAGTGCACAGCCCATTGCACCCTCTCACCAAAGGAAAGTGCTTTTAAAGAGTAGCTACTTGACTAGTTCCCATGTCTTTTCTCCCCTATACAAAAGCATGCCTGGCCTGCAAAGCCACCCTGGGGGACAAGGGAGGAGTGAAAAGGAAGGGCTGAGGATGGCAGATACTTGTGCTGCCATTCTAAAGGCACACTTCCAGTGCAGATTACTGATCACAAATCTCCTGCCTCCAGACTTAGATGACTGGAATGCTTCTGCCACTCAGCACTATGCAGTCTGGGAGTGACTGTGCCCTACTCCCCCTCCCATTCTCTCTTCTCAGTGACGGGCAGGACCTTTCCCTCCAGGTACAGGGATGGGAGCCAAGTCTTTGGAGAGACAAGGCCAGTGCAACTCTACTGACACCTTCTGCAGCATGCCAGTCAAGAGCAAGCTGTGGCATTTTCTGAACTCATCAGCTGTCCCTGCTCTGCTGCGTGGGCAGCCCAGGCCCAACTCCACCAGACTGCACTCTCAGAGCACCTAGAGAACTCGCCGACAGCACAAACACCCCAAAGCTGCCAGCAGCATGTTAGAGAGGAGAGGGATAAACGCTGCTATGCTGAGCAGGCCTGTAATGCAGGAGATGGGTCAGAGTGGAATCTTGGGTCTCAGCACTTGCAGACAGCACAGGGTGAAGGTCTCATGCAGGGTGGAAGGGGATTTATCGTGGGGATAAGGAAGGGACTGGACATCCTACCTGGCACCTGCTTGCTCAGTTTTTGGTTAAACCCTGCTAACATCCTAAAACTTGCTGCAGTCACTGACCTATATGACAATCACTGTTCTGCTCTGGTGTTCTTTACAATGCTTGAGGCCGCATGGACGGGGGGGTGAAGGACGAGGCTGGAAGGACATCTTGTACCCCTTTTCACAGGAAAGGGGCAGCCCAGTCACATTGTCATAATGCCCTAAGACAGTTCATGCCCCACCCTCACACTTACTCACTCCTGCCACCGGGTGCACAACAGCAGATTCATGGCTTAAATCTTCACACCCTTTGGCAGATATCAAAGCTCATCTGAACACAACATTGCTGCCAGATACAAAAAAGAAAAATACTGGACAAACAGGAAGGTTCAGAGAGGAAAAGCTGGTTCGGGAAAGACAGATTTAGTGTAAAAATAAATGTCATTTCTGCAGGAGGGTAGGTGGAATGGAGGAAGACGGAGCATCGGGATCTCCTACTGGCGGACTTTGCCTGGGACGTAATTCCGATCTATAGTTTCCTCTTGCAGGAACATGTGTAAGCAGCGCTCGTTCTGTGCCAGCGGGTGTCCAGCGATCCTGCCAGGGAACAGGGAGGAGCAGAGGTTAGCACGCATGCACCAGCTGGAGCCCCATCTTAAGAGAATAAAGGCAAACACCTGGGCCTCAGAGCCATGTAGAGTGAACGGTCAATTCCACTGTCATTAGGGGCAGAGGAAGAGAGAAGCTGCAGCACTTACACATGTTGTCAGAGTCAGATTCTATACACATGGACAATGCACCTGATCAGCTCTGCTAAGGACAGAGGGGCAGGTGCATAACTCATCTTCTCACTCCCAGACAATCAGCTCTAGGAGGACAGAATTGCTCATGACAACAGCAGTGATGGTCAGCTCTGCAGCCTCACGACACCAGATAGCACAAGAGGAAGATGGCAGCCCCAGGATTTTACATGCTTCAGTGCCACACTGAAGTGCAGAAAAGTATCTAAACAATCGCTCCCTCGGGACAACAGTGCTGCAGAGGCATTGCACTGAGCCCCTAGAGAAGGGAACGGTGTGTTGTGCATCAGTGCTCCCTTTACAAAGGACTTCCTTCAGAGCTTGACTATCCGGTCAGAATGATGGTGGCTGAAGTGAGAGACTCTAGGTAGGGGTGGTGGTGTGTGTGTGTGGGAGGCGCGGCAGTGGAACAAGACTCCAGAACTGACATTGCGACTGCCCCATCCCCATCCCTGTTCCTAGGGCCATTAACCAGCATATGAAGTACAGGGCAAGCCCAGGACATGAAGCTTACTTGTTAATAAACTGTTCTAGTCCCTGCCTCCTCTCCTCAATGAAAGACTCCTCGAAGATCCCCTCATCTCCTCGAAATGGAAGCTGTCGTTTCAAGGCTTTTCCAGGCAGCGGTGGCACTACAATCTAAAAACATACCAGTGTGAGCGAGCAGAGGAGTAGGAATGGATAGGCCCCTCAAGTGGTCACTCTTTCACAGTGATCCCCTCTGGCCCACAGGCTGTGCTCCTACACCGTTCACTAGCTCGCTGGGAGAGCAAGGCTGTCAATTCTGGAAGCTCTCTCATTTCCTGGGATAGCCGCCCACAGCAGCCTCTCCTGCAGACCTGCAAGGACTGTTCTCACAGCCCAAGCTGGTTAAAACCTGTCTATACAGGAGCAGGATTGGCGTAACGGGAACAGGAACAGGTCTGTGCGCAGAGGGCCTCACCTTACTGTCTCGCTCCAGCTCACTCTTCAGCCATTCAAAGTCACTGTATCGCCTCCTCACACAAGACTCTTTCAGTTTGAAGATAGGGAGGTTTGTCTGCAAGGAAGAAGAGGTTGTTAATTTGCAGATTGCTGTAGAAACCAGGCTGACTTTCCTGCTTCCTACTGAAGTCTGCAGAGCTGCATTCAGAGGCCTGAAACCTCTAGACACTATAGGCATTAGAGGTCAGTAAAGAGTGCATATAATGCTGCAATACAGGAAAGTATTTGCAAGCCTCCCTGTGGTTTTTCAGAAAGAAGCAGGCGTTTTTCAGACTCCTCTGGGCAGAGAAGAGTGAACTGTTCACCCAGGTGTCCTTCACACTCCAAGAGCTATGCTTTCAGATGCATGGTCTCCCTTTTGAGTGCACTGATGGTGCCTATGCTTCCATTTCACATGTGCTATTTGTAACTTCAAGAAGAATCTAGGCCTCAGCCCTTTCAGATGTCCACCCTTATGAATTCCAAACAGCATTACAGACGGAGCTACACTGCCAGAGACCTCGCCGCAGACCTTAGGACCTTTCTGAAGAGGTTGAGGAAGGAGGTTAATCCCTGACTACATCCAAGCAACAGGCTGAGACCTTGCTTTAAGATCTCCAAACAGCAGTAGTAACCCTCCCCGTTGCCAGGAAAGGCTTTTGCATGTCTAGCGATGTAGCTTGGATCTAGCCAGGAGCCTGTAGGCATTTTCCCAAAGCTGCATTAACTCTAAAGCCTGATCTCTCACCTGGTGATTATGTTAACTCCACCTTCCCAATGCTGACCCCCCAGGAGAAGTTACAGAACTTCGTGGGGAGGGTGGGGGAGAAGGGGAGCTAACACAGGGTGGGGGAGAAGGGGAGCTAACACAAGCTCTCGGATGAGCTTTTTAGTGACCAGATACCCTCATGTTAAACCTATTGCGGCTACATTTAAACACTTCTTACTAAAGCCTC
The DNA here is from genome assembly GCF_027887155.1 of Malaclemys terrapin pileata. Classification (NCBI taxonomy): domain Eukaryota; kingdom Metazoa; phylum Chordata; order Testudines; family Emydidae; genus Malaclemys; species Malaclemys terrapin. The sequence goes on along the minus strand of NC_071513.1, from coordinate 831,649 downwards.
TGATCAGCTTTTAGGCAGTTCAGCTGTATGGTGCCAGCAGGGACTAGAACTGCAGAGAAACACGAGATCGTTTCCTACTGTTCTCTAGCAGCCACCTTTGGCTGATTGAAGAACCAACAATGACAGTTTTTTGTGGGAGTGCAGCGTATCAACATCCAATCCTCAGATGGAAAATCAGTCATGTGAGGTGTGAGGACGACAGTAAAATTAGCTAATGAGGAAAGACTGTATCCTTTAAGGGGCAGGGATTGTATCTTCCATGGTTTGGAAAGCACCTACCACACAGAGCGCAAGCACAACATACATAATCTCACAGGAGAGGGGAGTAATTTCTCAGTCTAACCAATTACTCATGGGACCATGGTGATGCATGGCACCTTACAAGGACACCCTGCCCCGAAGAGCTCACCGCCTAAGGCAAGACCATGCAAAGGGATGTTGAGTACACAAGGAGTGCTCAGCCATACTGATTATGCAGGCTGTACTGCACAACCTCCATGGTTGCACTACTTGTTTGTATAAGCATATCCATGTTTAGGACTAGAGTTTGTCTATAATTGGTAGGTAATTAGATTGGCAACCAAAACACAAAAGCCATTCAGCACCCAGTTACCTAGGAAGGCTGTTAACTAACAGCTAGCCAAGACACAACAAAAGTCCGCCTCCCGTAAATACTGTTCTCTTCTCTCTGCCCCAATTGGAGCAAATGCCCCTGGAGACACAACAGAGCACCTGTCTTGGTTTCTGAGCAGTGCGCAAGAGGCAAGTGTACTCTACTTACATAAAGAGGCATTCCAGCACTAAGGAGGGGCACAAAGTGGCTGCACTTGGACTCATTGGTGCCAGCAGAATACAGCTAAGAGGGACTGAGTGCATAAAACCACTGACTTTGGATCTAAGCAGGACCTGATGTTTGACCACCACCATTCTTGTTCACATATAGAGAACGAGACTGCACCAGGTTCGAGGGATGTAGTGGCCTCTTGAGATCCAGCAGACATGTTGGGATTTACCACCTTCTCTGCAGCACTGGACAGGAATCCTCTGTTAGATATGGTAGGTGTAGCCCTCTCAGAGTTCGGTAATTCCAGGGGCCTTGGTCAACGCTTCTGAGATCAGACTGGGGTTCTACAGGGTTGCAGGCGTCTGAGGCAAGGATGCGGTGAGATCCTATACCTCTATCACTACGCTCAAGTCAGAAAACAGCCATGCCTGTTTCCCTGGACAGGACTGGCTGTAGACATACTCTGACCTTGAGTCCTTTTCCCATAGTTCAACGTGCAGCCAGATGTGCTTGAGAGACACAGGTCCATGCAACCCAACAAAACAGAGTGAAATGACCCAGGCCTCTGTGGGTCCGTCTACATTGCTGCTGGGAGCAAGCATCCTGCCCAGGCAGACAGACTCGGGCTAGCAGGGCTCGAGTGAGCACGTAAAGAACAGGGGTTCCGAATCCGCCCCGACCACACTCCTACCCGGGGGTCAGGTGGGCTTGAGTTGCTGCCTGAGCTGGAATGTCCACACACCTGTCAAGCTCCAGCTGGCGGCAATGAGCCTGTCTACCCAGCCAGCAGCTGGAAGCCAGCCTCCCAGTGCAGACATGCCCTGTGGGCTCTGTGTGAAGTACAGGGGATTCATACACCAGTGTTATTCAAGGGCCTCACTCACTAGAGCCTTCTGCAGGGGACTATTTTAGAAAGGAAGCAGAAAACCTTGTAGTCCCAACTCCAAACAGCATTCCCTTTACAGTCTGCAGTTGGAAAATGAGAGGCTACCTTGATCATCTCAAAGGCTGCTGAAAGGAGGTCAAGGGACCCTTTGCGGGATCCTTGTATGACACCTCTCCCCTCCCCCCCAAGCACATGCTATAAAAACTCCATAGCCCACCTGTGCCACAACAACTGGTTTTCTGCCAGGGCCGGCGTTAGGGGGTAGCAAGCAGGGCAATTGTCTGGGCCCCCACGCCACAGCACCCCTGCAAAGTTCAGTTGCTCAGGCTTTGGCTTCAGTCCCAGGTAGCGGCGCTCAGGGCCCTGGGACTTTGGCTTTCTGCCCTGGGCCCCCGTGAGTCTAACGCTGGCCCTGCTTCGAGGGCCACCTGAAACCTGCTCGCGGCCCTGACCGCTGGCTGAGAAACACTGGTTTATAACACAGCAGCACCTCCAGTGTGCTTGGCAATCCCCAGAGACATACAGAGGGTGGCAGGCCCTACCCCGCAGGGCAGTGGGGGGACGAAGGGCACATGTTGTGATCTGTCATTCTGCCTGCAGCCACACACCCAGATAAGCGGCCCGCCCCGCCTATCCCCCAGCCATTGGTGTCCGCTCCAGGCTGCCCAGGGCAGCGGTTTGATGCAAGCTCGCAGCCGCTGTAACGCCCGGCCCCTCACCCGCATGTGGAGCTCGCAGCTCCTGTAACGCCCGGCCCAGCCCCTCACCCGCACGCGGAGCTCGCAGCTCCTGTAACGCCCGGCCCAACCCCTCACCCGCATGCGGAGCTCGCAGCTCCTGTAACGCCCGGCCCCCGGCCCGGCCCCTCACCCGCACGCGGAGCTCGCAGCTCCTGTAACGCCCGGCCCAGCCCCCGGGCCCTCACCCGCATGCGGAGCTCGCAGCTCCTGTAACGCCCGGCCCAGCCCCTGGCCCCTCACCCGCATGCGGAGCTCGCAGCTCCTGTAACGCCCGGCCCCCGGCCCGGCCCCTCACCCGCACGCGGAGCTCGCAGCCCCTGTAACGCCCGGCCCAGCCCCCGGGCCCTCACCCGCATGCGGAGCTCGTAGCTGGTGTAGCGCGCCCGGCCCACGCCCACGGTCTGCGGGTTGAAGATGTCGATCTCCAGGAAGTTGCTGGGCGGCCCGTACGCGTCCGTCAGGTCCTGCGGCTTCGAGTTGAGGCGCCGGGTATCGGCCACCGCCGCGTCCGCCATGATGGAGCGCGCGAGCCCGGCCCGGCCGCGCCGCAAGACGTAGCGGCCCCGGAACGCGCCCGCCCCGCCCCGCCCCGCCCCGCCGCCGGCATAAGCCAGGGCCGGATCCAGGGTCCGGGGCGCGCGTGTCCCGGCCCCGGAACCAGCCTGGGCGAGTCTCACCGCCGGCCCCAGCGCCGCGCAGCCCCGCCCCGCGGCTCGGGCAACCGCCGGGCCCAGCGAGCCGGGTCCCGGGGCCGGCCCACGGCCCCTGAACGCGGGGTGCCCGGCCCCGGCCCCGGCCTCGCCCGCCACGCGAGCGGCAGCGGCGGCATACAGGGTCCGGGGTTCCCGGGCGCCGCTGACGGGGCGGTCACACGCCGCGCTAACCCTGGCCCTGAGTAGCGTGTAACCCGCCTGGGCCGGGCCCCCACCAGGCAGATCCCTCACACCCCCTATGGGCCCCAGACCCCACAGGGCTCAGCCCCACCGTGCAGATCCCTCACAGCCCCCCTATGGGCCCCAGACCCCACAGACCCATACAGGGCTCGGCCCCACCATGCAGATCCCTCACACACCCCCTATGGGCCCCAGACCCCCACAGACCCATACAGGGCTCGGCCCCCCCCTATGGGCCCCAGACCCCACAGGGCTCAGCCCCCCCATGCAGATCCCTCACACACCCCCTATGGGCCCCAGACCCCACAGACCCATACAGGGCTGAGACCCACCATGCAGATCCCTCACACACCCCCTATGGGCCCCAGACCCCCACAGGGCTCAGCCCCACCGTGCAGATCCCTCACACACCCCCTATGGGCCCCAGACCCCCACAGACCCATACAGGGCTGAGACCCACCATGCAGATCCCTCACACACCCCCTATGGGCCCCAGACCCCACAGGGCTCAGCCCCACCGTGCAGATCCCTCACAGCCCCCCTATGGGCCCCAGACCCCACAGACCCATACAGGGCTCGGCCCCACCATGCAGATCCCTCACACACCCCCTATGGGCCCCAGACCCCCACAGACCCATACAGGGCTCGGCCCCACCGTGCAGATCCCTCCCACACCCCCTATGGGCCCCAGACCCCACAGACCCATACAGGGCTCGGCCCCACCGTGCAGATCCCTCACACACCCCCTATGGGCCCCAGACCCCACAGACCCATACAGGGCTCGGCCCCACCATGCAGATCCCTCACACACCCCCTATGGGCCCCAGACCCCACAGACCCATACAGGGCTGAGACCCACCATGCAGATCCCTCACACACCCCCTATGGGCCCCAGACCCCACAGACCCATACAGGGCTGAGACCCACCATGCAGATCCCTCACACACCCCCTATGGGCCCCAGACCCATACAGGGCTCAGACCCACCATGCAGATCCCTCACACACCCCCTATGGGCCCCAGACCCCACAGACCCATACAGGGCTGAGACCCACCATGCAGATCCCTCACACACCCCCTATGGGCCCCAGACCCCCACAGGGCTCAGCCCCACCGTGCAGATCCCTCACACACCCCCTATGGGCCCCAGACCCCACAGGGCTCAGCCCCCCCATGCAGATCCCTCACACACCCCCTATGGGCCCCAGACCCCACAGGGCTCAGCCCCACCGTGCAGATCCCTCACGCACCCCCTATGGGCCACAGACCCCACAGACCCATACAGGGCTCAGCCCCCCCATGCAGATCCCTCACACACCCCCTATGGGCCCCAGACCCCACAGGGCTCAGCCCCACCATGCAGATCCCTCACCCCCCCCCTATGGGCCCCAGACCCCACAGACCCATACAGGGCTCAGCCCCCCCATGCAGATCCCTCACACACCCCCTATGGGCCCCAGACCCCACAGGGCTCAGCCCCACCATGCAGATCCCTCACACACCCCCTATGGGCCCCAGACCCCACAGACCCATACAGGGCTCAGCCCCCCCATGCAGATCCCTCCCACACCCCCTATGGGCCCCAGACCCCCACAGGGCTCAGCCCCACCGTGCAGATCCCTCACACACCCCCTATGGGCCCCAGACCCCACAGGGCTCAGCCCCACCGTGCAGATCCCTCACAGCCCCCCTATGGGCCCCAGACCCCACAGACCCATACAGGGCTCGGCCCCACCATGCAGATCCCTCACACACCCCCTATGGGCCCCAGACCCCCACAGACCCATACAGGGCTCGGCCCCACCATGCAGATCCCTCACACACCCCCTATGGGCCCCAGACCCCCACAGGGCTCAGCCCCACCATGCAGATCCCTCACACCCCCCTATGGGCCCCAGACCCCACAGACCCATACAGGGCTCGGCCCCACCAGGCAGATCCCTCCCACACCCCCTATGGGCCCCAGACCCCACAGGGCTCAGCCCCACCATGCAGATCCCTCACACACCCCCTATGGGCCCCAGACCCCACAGACCCATACAGGGCTCGGCCCCACCATGCAGATCCCTCACACACCCCCTATGGGCCCCAGACCCCCACAGGGCTCAGCCCCACCGTGAAGATCCCTCACAGCCCCCCTATGGGCCCCAGACCCCACAGACCCATACAGGGCTCGGCCCCACCATGCAGATCCCTCACACACCCCCTATGGGCCCCAGACCCCACAGACCCATACAGGGCTCAGCCCCCCCATGCAGATCCCTCCCACACCCCCTATGGGCCCCAGACCCCCACAGGGCTCAGCCCCACCGTGCAGATCCCTCACACACCCCCTATGGGCCCCAGACCCCCACAGACCCATACAGGGCTGAGACCCACCATGCAGATCCCTCACACACCCCCTATGGGCCCCAGACCCCACAGGGCTCAGCCCCACCGTGCAGATCCCTCACAGCCCCCCTATGGGCCCCAGACCCCACAGACCCATACAGGGCTCAGCCCCCCCATGCAGATCCCTCACACATCCCCTATGGGCCCCAGACCCCCACAGACCCATACAGGGCTCGGCCCCACCATGCAGATCCCTCACACACCCCCTATGGGCCCCAGACCCCCACAGACCCATACAGGGCTCAGCCCCCCCATGCAGATCCCTCACACATCCCCTATGGGCCCCAGACCCCCACAGACCCATACAGGGCTCGGCCCCACCATGCAGATCCCTCACACACCCCCTATGGGCCCCAGACCCCCACAGACCCATACAGGGCTCGGCCCCACCGTGCAGATCCCTCCCACACCCCCTATGGGCCCCAGACCCCACAGACCCATACAGGGCTCGGCCCCACCGTGCAGATCCCTCACACACCCCCTATGGGCCCCAGACCCCACAGACCCATACAGGGCTCGGCCCCACCGTGCAGATCCCTCACACACCCCCTATGGGCCCCAGACCCCACAGACCCATACAGGGCTCGGCCCCACCATGCAGATCCCTCACACACACCCTATGGGCCCCAGACCCCACAGACCCATACAGGGCTGAGACCCACCATGCAGATCCCTCACACACCCCCTATGGGCCCCAGACCCCACAGACCCATACAGGGCTGAGACCCACCATGCAGATCCCTCACACACCCCCTATGGGCCCCAGACCCATACAGGGCTCAGACCCACCATGCAGATCCCTCACACACCCCCTATGGGCCCCAGACCCCACAGACCCATACAGGGCTCAGACCCACCATGCAGATCCCTCACACACCCCCTATGGGCCCCAGACCCCACAGACCCATACAGGGCTGAGACCCACCATGCAGATCCCTCACACACCCCCTATGGGCCCCAGACCCCACAGACCCATACAGGGCTCAGACCCACCAGGCAGATCCCTCACACACCCCCTATGGGCCCCAAACCCCACAGGGCTGAGCCCCACCAGGCAGATCCCTCACACACCCCCTATGGGCCCCAGACCCCCACAGACCCATACAGGGCTGAGCCCCACCAGGCAGATCCCTCACATGCCTCGCATGGGCCCCAGACCCCAACACAAACTCATCTAGGACTGAGACCTCCATGCAGATCCCTCATACACTCAGGGCCAGATTAAGTATCAGGGGGTAGCCGTGTTAATCTGTATCTACAAAAACAACAAGGAGTCTGGTGGCACCTTAAAGCCCTCGTATTAACTCTCCTGTGGGCCTGGGGCTATTAGATTTTGTGGGACCCCTGTATACAAATTTTTTTTTTTAATTTAAAACAACATTATCACAATTATGGCATCGAGGCTATTAACGCTATACTAAACTTGCCTTTTAATTAACATCAAGCCGTTCTGTGGTTACATTTCAGTCTTAAATGTAGAATATAGTGAAGTTAATTCAAAATAGACTACTTCTTACCTTAGAACAGCTGTTATATTAGTTTATTTCTGGGAGGGAGTTTGGGTGCAGGAGGGGATTCTGACCTGGGGCACAGGGTTGGGGTGCAGGAGGGGGTGCAAGGTGCAGGCTCCGTCTGGGAGGTGCTTACCACAGGCAAAAACAACAAGGAGTCTGGTGGCACCTTAAAGACTAACAGATTTATTTGGGCATAAGCTTTCGTGAGTAAAAACCTCACTTCTTCAGATGCATAGAGTGAAAGCTACAGATGCAGGCATTATATACTGACACATGGAGAGCAGGGAGTTACTTCGCAAGTGGAGAACCAGTGTTGACAGGGCCAATTCAATCAGGGTGGATGTAGTCCACTCCCAATAATAGATGAGGAGGTGTCAATTCCAGGAGAGGAAAAGCTGCTTCTGTAGTGAGCCAGCCACTCACCACTTACCACAGGCAGTGCAGCAGGGCTCAGGCAGGCTTTCTGCCTGCCATAGCCCCACGCTGCTCCCAGAAGCGGCCAGCTGCTGGCGTCTCAACGCACCCCTGGAGCGAGGGGGCAGCATGTCTCCGTGCGCTACCTGCACCCACAAGTGCCGCCCCCGCAGCTGGGGGTGCAGAGACGTGCCAACAGCTGGCCGCTTCCGGGAGCGGCATGGGGCCACAGAATGCAGGCAGCCTGCCTGAGCCCTGTTGAGCCGAGCCCCCCTTAGCCCGGAGCCCTGGGCTGCAGCCCCTAAAGTCCCTGCATTAATGTGACCCTTCATACACCCCATATAGTCCCGAGACTCCCACATAAGGGTGTGTGGGCTGACAACCCCATAATAACCCCACATACAGGGCCGGCACCAGCGCAGCAAGCAGGTGCCTGGGGCAGCCCATGGAAGGGGGCGGCACATCCGGCTCTTCGGCGGCAGGTCCCTCACAGAGGGTAGGACTTGCCGCCAAAGAATGAAGCGGCGGCAGTAGCATGTTGATCGCAGCTTTTTTTTTTTGTTCTTTTTCTTTTTTGTTCTTTTTCTTTTTCCACTTGGGGCAGCAAAAACGCTGGAGCCAGCCCTGCCACATACACGGTATATGGGATCAAGACCACCTTCACCCTTTATGAGACTAGAGACCCCACATATGTGTAGCGGTGCTGGGACAATGCGTACAGTGGGGGGTCTGAGAGTCATTGAACCAAACTGTAAACCCTGTATATTATGGAAACCACTTCGCGCCAGGGTATGCAGCAGCACCGCCACACCCCTAATTCCAGCAATGATGCATACACCCCAATGGGACCAAGATCCCTACCTACGATGGCCTATATTGGACTGAGACACCCTGTAGAGACTTCCACATTTGTTACATATGGAAATGATAAGGCCAAAAGAAGCCCATCAGTATTATTATTATTATTGCTTTATCTTGTTTATCTTGCTCTTCCTAGACATTGGGGATCTGATTAGGGAAACCAGACCGACACAGACACTGGGTGCAGTGGCTGAAGAAGCTGGGGCTACCCAGGCTATCATCAGGGGATGGCAAGACTTTAGGTAAGATAGACATGTGTGGACCATGTTGTTATAAATTCCTTTCCTCTAATTGCTTTGTTCCTTCTGTTAAGATAAATAATATTCTATTTTAAGACAGCCATCTGGGTCACCCTATGCCACTGGTCACAGACTCCTGAGGGGCGGGAGGGAACTGCAGGTACCAAACCCAGTTGGACAGGCTGGGTAAGTGTAGTAACATGGTGTCAGGCGACACATGGGGGGAATGGAAACCACTTCAAGCCAGGGGGCACAGCAGCACCCCCAGTTCCAGCACCTATGAAGAGATGTTAAAATTAAAGCCTTATTTAATACTTTACATTTCAAACTCTTTATTGTTTTTCCGTATCTGTATCTTTAATATGTTAAAAAGATTTGTAATGATGTGTTTGCCATGGTACTAAGCAGGCTGAGGTCTCTGTTTACCACACCCTGGCCCTTGTTTAACACCATTTAAAGTTGGGCAGTGACTGGGTTATGTTAACACTTTGGCCCCTTTATTCCAACTCAGTTAATACAACAGCACATGTCAGCATGACATAGGAATGAGACCGAGTGTTTGTGGTTATTGCTAATGATGGTATTCAAAGTCTTTCACCAATGCAAGAACTCTTGTCATTGGTTCAAATCTGGCCAGCTTGCTAATTACCACCTGATGGGTGGAATAAGAACTGGGAATGGCTGAGCCATTACAAACATTGAATCTATCTCCCCTTGTAAGTATTCTCACACTTCTTATCAAACTGTCTGTACTGGGCTAGCTTGATTATCACTTCAAAAGTTTTTTTTCTCTTAATTAATTGGCCTCTCAGAGTTGGTAAGACAACTCCCACCTGTTTATGCTCTCTGTATGTGTGTATATATACCTCCTCAATATATGTTCCATTCTATATGCATCCGAAGAAGTGGGCTGTAGTCCACGAAAGCTTATGCTCTAATAAATTTGTTAGTCTCTAAGGTGCCACAAGTACTCCTGTTCTTCTTTCCACCTGATGGGTGTTTCAACAGCTATGCATTTCACCAGTCCCTTCAATCCTGCATCCCTTCAGATTGGTGTTCCATGCGTAATACTGATCCTGGGTTCACCTCACTGGAACATGTCACCCAGAATCGAGATGTAGGGGAATTTAGGAAGTGCAGGAGCCCTACATCTATCCTTGGCACAACTTAAAAAGAAAAACTAGAACCAGTGAAATGAGGCTTCTTAGGTCCCAGTGAGATCTAAGTGGCAAAGCGCTTGCAGAGAATTTGTGTAAGACATTAAGATGAACAGTATTAGATCTGATTTGGAATGAAATGGTACAGGGAAAGAGAGGCATGTGTGTTTGTATATGCTCACTTGCATAAACATGTGTGCGTGTAGGATGGAACAACTGTGGGTATATATTGGAATAACATGGAATAATCTGTGCAACAGTTTTGAAAAGTTGAGACAATTAGTAGAGATATTAGCCCATATCAGGTCGTGGTGATTGAATCCCAAGGTATGTAGTGGGGGTGGGGTAGAGAGTGCTATTGGCACATGGAGGTAACCCATCTGCTCCCAGCAATATTATTTTGTGGGTTAGAAGTTGTCCAGGATGACGCATTGGATCACTGATTTTCTGGGACAGTATATCGGATGGTCTCCTCTGGATGTTCTTTCCATTGTCAGCTTTAGGTTTATAGCTCTCCTTGCACCTTTCTGTCATGAATGGCCCTGCTTTTTGCGCACACGCTTTTCATGGACCAAGACAAGACAGGAGTTATAAACCGAGTTCAGATGATAGCCAAGGGACTGTAATGCTAGAGGCTGTGCAGCAGAGGGCAACAGATGTGAAAATGCTAAATATTGCTCCTTTTTGACCTGAGCCACTACTCAAATTGCTGGGCCTTGGAAATGTTCCAGTTGGAAGCAGAAAGTGAGCGAGTTTGATATTTTCTTTGATGCAATCTTGTTTACTTACAAAAAATGTAGAGTCCTACTTCTCCAAATGCAGAAGGAACCAAGAACAAAAGGAACGGTTTCTTAGCTTACAACCCCAAGCCTTTTTGCCAGTAGTTCCAAAAGCTCTCTAGCTTCTCCCAGGGTCACGCTGGGCTCACAGGCTACTGCTTGGCTTTCTTGTTTTTTGCCTCTGTTTCTCCTTCTGTTCTGTGTGTTCTCACTTTCTGTGTGCTTTCTCTCTCCCTCACTCCCCACACAAATCAGCAAAACCCCTCCACCCACTCACTTCAAACTCCGGAGTGTGTTCACAGCCCCTTTTGTCCTAAGTGCGGGGGCTTCTGATTAACTTATCCTGATCATTATGTTGCTTGAAGGTTGCATTTACACCCAATATCAGAGATGTTTGTGACCCATGCCATCATTAGTACCTATCAGCCTAACCATACCATATGTGTGCTCACTGCCCAAGCCTCTGGATACCAGTGATAGACATTACCATACACCCCCAAATAGATAAGAGTACAGGATTAGTGATGTTTGCAGAGAAGGGGTAGGGAGATGGTGGGTTGGAGGATGGGAGCAGCCTAGGCCCTGCACCAGAGTGAAGAGATGGTGGAAAGCAAAGTTTGCAGAAGCCCAGGCCCTGTAGGGCAGCATTGGCAGAAGCAGGGGGGGTGAAACAACCCAAGACCCAAGGTGGGAAAGACAACCGGAAGAGGTTGGAGCACTCCAGACCCAAAGGAGACTTGGGCTGACCCCTGCACGTTGGCTGGCAGAGCTGGGCCAAGGAGATGCTGCCAAGATTGTCTGGCACAGTCAGGTGGGGGACAGCCAAGGTGGCAGCGTGGGGGGAGCAGTAGGGTAGGGGGCATATAGGCCTGACATGGCGAGTAGGAGAAGGGGTTGCTGGCTGGCATGGCAGACAGGGGAGGGAACATGAGGGCCTGGCACAGTGGTGGGTTGCTGGCTAGCACAGTTGGTGGGGAGGGGGCACATGGGCCTGGCAGATGGGGGCATAGCAGGGGGTCGCTGGCTGGCATGGTAGGCAGGGGGTACAGCTGGGGGCTGCTGGCTGGCATGGTGGGTGAGGGGATAGAGGGGGGACAGCAGGAGTCTGCTAGCTGGCATGAAAGGAAGGGGGGTTGCTGGCTGGCATAGTGGGGAGCAGGCACAGTGGGGGATCACTGGCTGGCATGGCAGGGAGCGGGCACGGGGGGGTCGCTGGCTGGCACGGCAGGGAGTGGGCACGGGGGGGTCGCTGGCTGGCACGGCAGGGAGTGGGCACGGGGGGTCGCTGGCATGGCAGGTGGGGGGGTCGCTGGCTGGCACGACGGGGAGCGGGCACGGGGGGTGGGGGGTCGTTGGCTGGCACGGGGGGTCGCTGGCTAGCACGGTGGGGAGTGGGCACGGGGGGGTCGCTGGCGGGGTGCTGGTACGGGGGTTTGCTGGCTGGCACGGCGGGGAGCGGGCACGGGGGGTCGCTGGCTGGCACAAGGGGGAGCGGGCACAGGGGGTGGGGGGGTCGCTGGCTAGCACGGCGGGGAGCGGGCATGGGGGGGAGCAGGCACGGGGGGTCGCAGGATGGGACGGCAGGGAGTGGGCACGGGGGATGGGGGGTCGCTGGCTGGCACGGCGGGGAGCGGGCACGGGGGGTGGGGGTCGCTGCCTGGCACGGGGGGGTTGCTGGCTGGCACGGTGGGGAGCGGGCACGGGGGGTGGTGGGGTCGCTGGCTGGCACGGTGGGGAGCGGGCACGGGGGGGTCGCTGGCAGGGCGGGGAGCAGGCACGGGGGGTGGGGGGGTCGCCGGCTGACACGGCGGGGAGTGGGCACGGCGGGTCACTGGCTGGCATGGCGGGGAGCGGGCACGGGGGGTGGGGGGTCGCTGGCTGGCACGGCGGGGAGCGGGCACGGGGGGGTCGCTGGCTGGCACGGCGGGGAGCGGGCACGGGGGTGGGGGGTCGCTGGCTGGCACGGCGGGGAGCGGGCACGGGGGTTGGGGGGTCGCTGGCTGGCACGGCGGGGAGCGGGCACGGGGGGGGTTGCTGGCTGGCACGGCGGGGAGCGGGCACGGGGGGTGGGGGGCGTCGCCGGCTGGCACGGGGGGGAGCGGGCACGGGGGGGGTCGCTGGCAGGGCGGGGAGCAGGCACGGGGGGTGGGGAGGTCGTCGGCTGGCACGGCGGGGAGCGGGCACGGGGGTGGGGGGTCACTGGCTGGCACGGCGGGGAGCGGGCACGGGGGGGGTCGCAGGCTGGCACGGGGGGGAGCGGGCACAGGGGGTGGGGGGGGTCGCTGGCTGGCACGGCGGGGAGCGGGCACGGGGGGTGGTGGGGTCGCTGGCTGGCACGGGGGGGAGTGGGCACGGCGGGTCACTGGCTAGCACGGCGGGGAGGGGGGTACGGGGGGGTCGCTGGCACAGCGGGGAGCGGGCACGGGGGGTGGTGGGGTCGCTGGCTGGCACGGCGGGGAGCGGGCACGGGGGGGGTCGCTGGCACGGCGGGGAGCGGGCACGGGGCGTGGGGGGGGTCGCCGGCTGGCACGGCGGGGAGTGGGCACGGGGGGGGTCGCAGGCTGGCACGGGGGGGAGTGGGCACGGGGGGGGTCGCAGGCTGGCACGGGGGGGAGCGGGCACAGGGGGTGGGGGGGTCGCTGGCTGGCACGGCGGGGAGCGGGCACGGGGGGTGGTGGGGTCGCTGGCTGGCACGGGGGGGAGTGGGCACGGCGGGTCACTGGCTAGCACGGCGGGGAGGGGGGTACGGGGGGTCGCTGGCACGGCGGGTCACTGGCTAGCACGGCGGGGAGGGGGGTACGGGGGGGTCGCTGGCACGGCGGGGAGCGGGCACGGGGGGTGGTGGGGTCGCTGGCTGGCACGGCGGGGAGCGGGCACGGGGGGGTCGCTGGCACGGCGGGGAGCGGGCACGGGGCGTGGGGGGGGTCACTGGCTAGCACGGCGGGGAGGGGGGTACGGGGGGGTCGCTGGCACGGCGGGGAGCGGGCACGGGGGGTGGTGGGGTCGCTGGCTGGCACGGCGGGGAGCGGGCACGGGGGGGTCGCTGGCACGGCGGGGAGCGGGCACGGGGCGTGGGGGGGGTCACTGGCTAGCACGGCGGGGAGGGGGGTACGGGGGGGTCGCTGGCACGGCGGGGAGCGGGCACGGGGGGTGGTGGGGTCGCTGGCTGGCACGGCGGGGAGCGGGCACGGGGGGGTCGCTGGCACGGCGGGGAGCGGGCACGGGGCGTGGGGGGGGTCGCCGGCTGGCACGGCGGGGAGCGGGCACGGGGGGGGTCGCTGGCAGGGCGGGGAGCAGGCACGGGGGGTGGGGGGTCACTGGCTAGCACGGCGGGGAGTGGGCACGGCGGGTCACTAGCTAGCACGGCGGGGAGGGGGGTGGGGGGGGCACTGGCTAGCACGGCGGGGAGGGGGGTACGGGGGTCGCCGGCATGGCGAATGGGGCGAGGAGTGCGGGTTCGTGCGGGAGGGCTCGGTTTGTTGTCTAAGGAGAGCCCATAAAGAGGCTGTCGCGGGGCATTTCGGGAATTGTAGTTCCCCAAGAGTCCTGTCTGCCACGCTGCCGTTCTGGTCCCTGCCTCGCCTCGGCGCATGCGCCAGGTGTCGGGAAACGGAGTCCCTGGGCCGGACTTGCCCGGCGGGCGCTCCGTTCCTGGAAGGCTGCAGGACTACAGCGTCCAGCATGCCTCGCGCGCGCAGGCGCAACTCGCTCCGCAGGCTGTGGTAAACAGAGCCGTGAGGCTGCGGCGGCTCGGGGTCGCGACAAAGGGGCGACGCGGGGGAGCGCGGGCGCGAGCAGCGCGCGGGGGGCGGCGCGGCCGGGGAATGGCGGAGGCCGCCGGCCTTCGGGGGGCGCGCGGCGGCTGCCGCTGAGGCGGGGAGATGCGGGCCCCGGCGCGGCGCTGAGCCAGCGGGCCCATGGCGGCTCCTGAGCCGGGCCCCGAGGCGGGCGGCCCGGGGGGCAGCGTGGAGATCGACCCGGACTTCGAGCCGCAGAGCCGGCCCCGCTCCTGTACCTGGCCCCTGCCCAGGCCCGAGCTCTCGGCGGCGCAGCAGGAGGCGGGGGGCCCGGCGGCGGCGGCGGAGGAGGAGGGGCCCGGCGGGGCCGGGGCGGCGGCGGCGGCGGGGCCCGGGCGGGCCGAGGGGGCGCGGGGGCCCGGCGCGGCGGCGCGGAAGGGCGGCTCCCGGCGGAACGCCTGGGGGAACCAGTCCTACGCGGAGCTCATCAGCCAGGCCATCGAGAGCGCCCCGGAGAAGCGGCTGACGCTGGCGCAGATCTACGAGTGGATGGTTCGCTTCGTGCCCTACTTCAAGGACAAGGGCGACAGCAACAGCTCGGCCGGCTGGAAGGTAGCGGGGGCCGCCGGGCCGGGGACATCCAGGGCCGCTGCTCCCTGTGGCCTGGGCGGCGCAGCCCCGGCCGAGTGTCGGGGCAGCGGCCGCGCCGGCTCGGGCCCCTGGGCGCAGCCCCTGGCCGGGCTTCGCGGGCGGTGCCGGGGAAACGGCTCCGTCGGCAGCTGGCAGCTGCTGAGCAGTGGCTGTGGGCGAGGTGCGCTCCTGAGCGGGCCGTCTCCCCTTGCGGCCCAGCCTCTGCTTCCCGCCGAACCGGTGCCGGTGTGAGAGGCAAAGTAGAGCGAGACCCTGGTTCAAGCTTTGCTCTTCTTGCCCAATGGCATTTTCTGCTGTGAGGGTGTAAAGTTCGTCTCTTAAGGAGCAGGGCCGCCCAGAGGATTCAGGGGGCCTGGGGCAAAGCAATTTCAGGGGCCCCTTCCATTACAAAAACTTGCAGTACTATAGAATACTATATTCTCGTGGGGGCCCATGCGGGGCCAGGGGCCTGGAGCAAATTGCCCCACTTGCGCCCCTCCCCGCCCCCCCCTCCCGGCGGCCCTGTTAAGGAGTGTGTCCCAGCCAGTGCAGTGAACTCCCCCGGGAGGAAAGAACAGGAGTACTTGTGGCACCTTAGGTCTGGTCTATACTACCCGCCTGAATCGGCGGGTAGAAATCGACCTCTCGGGGATCGATTTATCGCGTCCCGTCGGGACGCGACAATCGATCCCCGAATCGGCGCTCTAACTCCACCAGCAGAGGTGGTAGTAAGCGCCGCCTACAAAAAGCGGCAGAAGTCGATTTTGCCGCCGTCCTCACAACGGGGTAAGTCGGCTGCAATACGTCGAATTCAGCTACGCTATTCACGTAGCTGAATTTGCGTATCTTAAATCGACTCCCCGCTGTAGTGTAGATGTACCCTTAGAGACTAGTCTAAGACAGACTACTCCTGTTCTTTTTGTGGATACAGACTAACACGGCTGCTATTCTGAAACCTCCCCCAGGAGAGTTAAGGATCCTCATAACCCCCCCACCACCACCTTCCACTTTGCAATTGCGTTCTCTGACATAAACATGTAGCTCTGTGTATGTGTATATATACAAACACACTGAAAAAAATCCAAAATAGGGCATGCACTTCTCCCTCTGCAGAGAGGATTAGAGAGCAAACATGTTGCAGATTTAGGTGCTTACTGAACTGCTGGAAAATACTTGGATACTATGGGGAGAACCTCTATAGAATGGAATATCTATTACATTCTTTCAGTTCACCTATATTAAAAAAAAATCACCCGAACTTGAGGTAATATACCTACCGGACGGAGCACTGGACTGGGACTCAGGAGACCTAGAGTCTTTTCCTCACTTAGGCACTACTCTGTAGAGCCCTGAGTGGATACCAAATGTATATCTGCGGATGGGATATCAGCGGATATCCATGGAGCTGCAGGACTCTGCCGGGAATAACAGCGGTGAAAGCAGCCGTATGTCCTGTCGCCACTCACAGAAGCCAGTGCACTGTGTGGGCAGCTCCTCTGGCGTGGCTGTACTGCCCCCAGTCTCCCCCACTGAGGCAGGCACCAGGCTCAGTGGCTTGCATGCTCCCGGACTAGTGTGACCAGGGACAGCTGCCACTGAGCCTGGTGCCCCCCCCAGTCAGGGAGACCAGGGGCAGTACAGCCACGCCGGAGGAGCTGCTCACGCAGGGTGCTGGCTTCTGTGAGCGGTGGTCGGACATGCAGCTGCTTTTGCTGCTGCTGTTCCTGGTAGGGCTCTGAAGTTCTTCGGATATCCATTTCATATTCACGGATATAAATTTGGTATCCATGCCGGGCTTTACTAGTCTGCTGGGTGAACTTGGATAAGTCACTTACCTCCTCATATCTCAATTTCCCCATCTGTAAAATTGGAATAGTGATACTAACTTCGATGTGTCTTGCTCTGCAGACAACAAGTGCTATATAAGAGCTTGGTATAATTCTTATTATTTATTATAAGTCTGCAAATCAGGCACCTAGCTGTGCCTCCTTATGTTCCTTTTACCATCAGCCTTGTCATCCTTCTCTTTGATTTATACCGACCTGTTGCTTCGGGTCAGTATTTAGATTGTAAACTCTTTAGAGTAGGGATTGTCTAATGTTTATATAGAGCTTTGTGTAATGGACCCCCATTCTGATTGGGGCCACTGAGTGCTGCTGTAATACAAATAACCTAGTGGATGGAGGTGGTTGATGGGGCAGTTTGTATGTGTCTCCACTGAATGCACCAGGTTGTTCTTGGACTCACCACAACCTATAGCTTTGTGAAGCAGATGAGGACTGCCCTTTGTGCCAATCTCTGGTCCAGCTGGTTTCTGTATTTCCAGGAAAGGCTGCTCCTTGTTCTCTTTGTGTTCTGAAAGTTTTCCAGGAAAGGAGCTGGCCTGTTAAGCGATTCTTGTGCTAAGCTACTGTATAAGATAAAGCATCATTTGAACTGGTTTTTAAATACAAAGCTGCAGTTCTTTGTCTCCCAGCTTCTCTGAAACTCAGTATAAATAACTCCTTCATAACTGGAGATTCTTGAAAGCCAGGAATACCCTTTAAAAAGGGTGCTCTGTCCCATGGGCAGAGGGGGTGGGTATGTCTGCCCTACAGCAACTGAGGAAGCTCTGTGAGCTAGTGAAAAGTAAAAATAGACTGTGGAATACATTGTTTAAAAATACTAAACCATGTTGCTCTGGAAATAGAAAAGGTAGATACTAAAGTAACATGAAGAGCATTGACCTTTAGTTTCCATCCTCTGCTGCTATCAGCCTGGTCTTCCATGCTAGTATGTTTAGACCAAGGGTCTGCAACGTTTCAGAAGTGGTGTGCCGAGTCTTCATTTATTCACTCTAATTTAAGGTTTCGCGTGCCAGTCGTACATTTTAACGTTTTTAGAAGGTCTTTTATAAGTCTAATATATAACTAAACTATTGTTGTATGTAAAGTAAATAAGGTTTTTAAAATGTTTAAGAAGCTTCATTTAAAATTAAATTAAAATGCTGAGCCCCCCAGACGGGTGGCCAGGATCCGGGCAGTGTGAGTGCCACTGAAAATCTGCTCGCGTGCCGCCTTTCGCACGTGTGCCATAGGTTGCCTACCCCTGGTTTAGACTAATGAATTGAATGAGGAACTGACATCTGAGGGATGCCCTTGGCAAACTTTCTGCCAAGCTACCTCAACACGCTTGCTGCTCCGGTGCTGGGCCTCCTGATTGCATTGGGGTGTTAACTTGCTGCATGTATCACCTAATCCATGACAACTAACTTTAAAATAGGGTATCTTTTTGCTTGTATTGTGTTTATGGCTTATTTGGAATGGCATGTATTTGTAGTTGTATTTATTATTTGAATTGTATTGCTCTAGTATCCAGAGGCCTAGTTAGGATTAGGGCCCTCTTATGCCAGGTGTTGTACAAACATATAGTGACTGTCCATTGCCAAAAGACCTTATTGTCTGAAGACAAAACACAGACCTACAGAGGAGAATGAGATATAACATGCAAGCAAAGTGAATGTTGTGGTGATGATCTTGTTTCTGCCCTAGAACAGCTAATAGAGGCTGCGTTCAATATTTCTACATTACTATTCTAGGTCAAACAAAACTTGCCCTGATATACAGACCAGGAATAACAGGAGCTGTGAGAATTTTGCTATCACACGAGCTAGTAAATGCTGTCCTTAATAACTGTACTTACATACAATGGGGATAGGCATCTTAGAAATACTGAGAGAGAAAGAAATAGGGGTCTTATTGTTGTGGAACAGAAGTCAGTTCCCTGCTCTTTCCAGAGTGTACATTAGATTTAAACTCTTACAGATGCCGTTAGGAGCCTGAATATGCAACTACTCAGTACAGAAAGTTTGTCACTTTTCCAACTGTATGGTGGCTGGCTGGCTGAGGATCTCTGGTGGGGACAAGTATCTGACTAAATTTCAGCTACTCTATTAATTTTTTCAATACTGGCTGAATCCAGTTAGTCAACAGTTGTCACGGGACAGTTTGCTAGGATGTGTTACTTTGCAACAGCTGTAAATACCAATTTTCCAGCAGGTCTGGTTGTCTCACCTAAAGGGAATTCTTCCAGGCCCCATGTTAAAGGTGGTCTGTCCTCTATGCTACAATGATTCTTGTGTAATTATTTCGGCAAAAAGTTGGTGAGACTGATGTTGGATCATGTTCTCTGTGCTGCCCGTTGGGGAATGTCTATATCTAATCTCTAGGCCAGTGGTTCTCAACCAGTAGCACAATTAGCGCACAGCTGTGGCTCAGTTCAGCTGTGTGCTAAAGGCTGTGGGTGTGCCTGGGGTCCCAGGTTCCCAGCTGCTCGGGGGTCGAGCTCCTGGCCGGCCCTGCGGAGTTGGGTGTTCAGGAGTCCAGGGCTCCCTGCCACCTCCGGGGCCACATGAGCTTCGGGGTCCGGGGCAGCCGCCTGGCCCCGCAATCTTCTGGGTCTGGGGCAGCTGCGTGGCAGGGCCTGGGGTGGGTCAGGGTTCAGGGTAGCCGCCTGGGCCTGCAGGCCCCAAGGTTCAGGGGGCTTACACAGAGGGGGACCAGGGCAGGCAGGGATCCAGGGCAGCCGGCCAGTCACGTGGGGTCCAGGGGCCGGGGCAGCTGTGGGGTGAAGGTCCGGGGTCCAGGCTACTACTGCAGCATATGCAATGTGTAATATGTTGAGAACCACTGCTCTAGGCCATGACAAGCAAAATTTCAGAAGGAATGGAGTCCCCTTGAGTTCTCCACAAGACAATTGTGAAGTTCTTTTCTTGACCTTTGACTAATTGCAAAAGAGACATGCCTATGTTGTGAAGTCTTTGGACCACTGCGTCCAAACCTCAGTGTCAAATAGGCAAAGCTGGTTGACTGAATTAAACAGGATGAGAGGCATTTTAGGACACAGCCTAATTTGTTCTATGTTTGTACAATGCCTAGCATAATGGGGGTCCTGGTTGGTAATATAAATTATAATTAATAGTTATAGAAGTCCTATGTAAGGCATGTGCTGCATCAGGATACAGACTCTAAAGTTATATTTAGAGTGGGTTCTAAAAATGTTTCCACTTTGAATAAAAGGTACTGGGGAGGTTGGAGGGTCTAGTATGATATAGCAGTTTCAGACATTTGTTTTCATTATATCATGTTTGTACCCTAAAGGAAAACTAGTCTGTGGAATGCGCAATCAGAATGTTTTTGTGGTACGGCAGACACACAGATCCTTGTGTGATAAGTGAAGGGAATGGATGTTGTGGAAATATGCAGAGGTCTTCCTGCTGCTCTGGAATTGCTACTGTTCTCTAATGCAGACTTCTAGGTAGTGTTACTGAGTTTGCAGCACTGCAGTCTGTGAATCAGTTGATTCAGGATGGCTTTGTTTTATGGCCTTCAGCAGGGGCAGAACAGGAACTTCCATGGAGGAGGCTGCTTAACCATGATGAAATTTTATAATCTCTCATTGTTACTTCATAATCCCTTCATAGCTGTTCCACTCCAATGTACAATTGAATGAAATTTTAAATCTTGCAGACTCTGAGTATAACTAGTGTGAATTTCAGTGAATTTGAGATTTTTGGGGGAGGAGGCAGTGTTCCTTCACTATGCTTTAAAAGGAGAAAGTTAATTTGCTGGCTGTGCAGTTTGCTTTTTCTCTGCAATCATCCAATTTTGAAGGTAAGAACTAACTGGGATTAAAAAGGTGGAAATATTCCAGCAGGGTGTTTCTCTCCCTGGATTTCTTTATAATCCCCTCCTTTGCACTTTGTAAGCTGCTCTCTGGATCATGGGATAAATCTTTCCTGCTTTCAGACTGCTTCTTGGGGTTAATGCAGTTGGGTAAAGCTATGCTTTGTTCTGTAGAAAAGGATAAGCACCCTTAAGGGAATCCATGCCATGCGCCTGAAACTGCTGTAGGGCTGTCTCATTCCCATATGGGTGGGGCCAGTCAGCAAGATGCCAGACAAGCAAAGTGCTAATTCTGAGTGAAACACTTCATTTGTTTCCCTCTAAAATGATTTTTAAAATACCTCTTAGTCGGGATAGAGTGAATTCTGAAACTGTTTCTTCCTCACCAGGGGCAATTTTCCCCATCACAGAAATCAAGCCTATCCCTTTTATATGGTACATATGGAGTCTCTTTATCATCCTTCCTGATAGTATATAATCCTCTCCCCACAAACAAAAAAAAGTCTGACTCGAGTATCGCAGTTGTCATAGGATGGTTGAATTCAAATGGTAGCTACTTTCAGCATTTCTCTAACACTCTCCTCCCAAATACCCTTTGATTAAGACACTTGGATGTTAACAATATCTTAAATATTACACTCAAGAGCATTACAAAATAAAAATCACCAGGCACTCTGTGTTTGAAACAAGATCTATCTGAAAGGTAGAGTAGATGGCTCCTCTACTCCTTAGTGACTCTCGGTTCTGCTGTTTGTGAATAATTTGGACATATCTCACTTTAAAATGTTCATTCAATACACCTCAAAGGTGCATACTGTGCGAGTATCACCTGGGTTAGAAATTGATTATTGGGCCAACTAGGTGACCAGGGATGAAGACTTGCTGGTAATCCTGCATGCAGCACCATGTCTACCTTTAAACCAGTGCAAATCCTAGTGCTCAGAGGTGACCCTCTTCAGATGGAAGTACTGAGAAAGGAAAAAGAAGTGCATTGGAGATTGCTGCAGACTTTTCCATGTGTTCTCTCATACTGTAAAATTAATATGATTTGATAGAGCCTTATTCATCAGCTTCCAGAAGAGCCCCGTCACCCCCACATCTTTTCTTTCTACAATAGGGGTTCTCAGACTTTTGTACTGGTGCCCCCTTTCACACAGCAAGCCTCTGAGTGCGACCCCTCCCCCCTTACACATTAAAAACACTTTTTTATATATTTAACACCATTATAAATGCTGGAGGCAAAGCAGGGTTTGGGGTGGAGGCTGACAGCTTGTGACCCCCCCCAATGCCTCGTGACCCCCGAGGGGCCTGACCCCCAGTTTGAGAACCCCCGTTCTACAATCAGACCTTGAAGTAGCTGAGTTAACTAGTGCCCCCTTCTGGAGATGCACAGCTTATGACAAGGTCTAGCAACAGCTCAAGCTAATAAGGGATGTTCTGGTTCATACCATTTAGAGAAGAATAGTTTTTTTTTCTTTCCAGGGGCATCTATTGGTGACGGGGGGCAGAGGGGCTCTGCGTATATTTTGAGTTCTGACCGTTGGTAATTAATAGTTTCATGGCCCCATTCGGGGGGGAGGGGGGAATAGGGAAATTCTCCAGTCTCCACCCACTGAGGCATAGCTGACATTAAACCTAGACACCATCTAGCAAACGGAAATGGAAAACTTAAATTCTGTATCTTAGTGCTGAGCAAAGCCTTAATTCTGTCTGACTTGTAGCGTGCGTGTGCATGTGTTTCAGGGTGGTTCAGACCAGTGTATAATTTTATACAGGGGTCAGGGAATCACTGACTCTGGAAAAGAAAAAAACGCTACTTACTATTGTCTTGAGTGTACTGCAAAAGTGAGATTACTAGAAAGTTGACTTGCCCAGCAGCACTGAGGTGTGGTGTGCAGCTACACAAATACTGTCCCTGTTAAACTTTGCTGCTATAAGTGGAGCATTGCACGTTCTAAGTGAAGGGTTTGAAACTTAATATCTTTTCCTTTATTCACTGGAAGTGTAATTTAAGTAAGAGTCATAGAGACGCTTGCTGGTGGTGGGAACTGGCAAACATCTTCTTTCTCAGTCACTCAACTGACTTTGAAGCCCATTAGTCTTTAGCAGGTTAAATAACATAAGAATGGCCGTACTGAGTCAGACCAGTGGCCCATCTAATCTAGTATTCTCTTTTCTGATAGTTGCTGGTGCCAGATGCTTCAGAGGGAGTGAACAGAACAGGGCAATTTATTGAGTGATCCATCCCCTGTCCTCCAATCCCTGCTTCTGGCAGTCAGAGGTTTTGGGGCACTCAGAGCATGGGGTTGTGTTCCTAATGATGGTGACTAAGTTTTTGGGTGACTGCAGGTGAAGAATGCTTTGAGTGTCACTTCCTATGAGACATGGGTATTTAAAAGGTTCTAGAAGGAAGTTAGCCATGGTGAAAGTTTGCTCTAGTTTAAGAATTAGCTTGGCTGGTGGATTTTGACACGTATCGTGGACTAAGCCACTGGAATCTTGCTCCTGTTTTTTTGTTTCCAAATGTATTCATATTGTGCTAGCAGCGTGCTAGGTGCTGTAAACAGATTGGGGCTCCCTGCTCCAGCAAGATTTAAAACCTAGATGAGCAACTCGAAGGTAGGATTGGAGATAGGAACCAACAAAAGCCAAGTGACATACTCTGGCATCCCAAGGACAGTATAGGCCGTGGCTACACTCAAAACTTCAAAGTGCTCCCATGGTCGCGCGCCAGCGCTGGTACTCCAGGTACTCCACCTCCACGAGAGGATTAGCTTACGGCGCTGGGAGCACAGCTCCCAGGGCTGGGTCACTGTTTACACTGGCGCGTTACAGCGCTGTAAGTTGCTGCGCTCGGGGGGGGGGTGTTTTTTCACACCCCTGAGCAAGAAAGTTGCAGCGCTGTAAAGCGCCAGTGTAGCCAAGCCCGTACACTCCTAGAGAGTGGCAACACTTTTGGCAAAACTTGTCACCTCAGCACTTTTTAGGGGAGCAAATTAAGATTACTAGATTTTTTTGGAAATGGAACTAGATGAGAACAGAAGGGTTGGGATGAGGGGTGCCAGGTTGTGTAGGGTCCTATTGCTCGATCATGATCTTATTAATACTTGTTAATAGCCTTAGTAATGGTCCTATATAGAGAGCACCTTCTCAATACAGCCAGGTATTCATCTCTGCATCTTGCTGTTCACCGTGAACTCAGCAGGGAAAACAAGGTGTGCTTAACTGAACACGCAGGCCTCCCCCAGACTCTCTAAGGGCTTGTCTACACTGGCAATTTACAGCGCGGCAACTTTCTCGCTCGGGTGTGTGAAAAAACCGCAAGTTTCAGCGCTGGAAAGCGCCAATGGAGACAGTTCACCAGCGCCCCTCATGGAGGTGGGTTTTTTTTTTTTAAGAGCACTGGGAGAGAGCTCTCCCAGCACTCCGCTGCAACCACACAAGCCACATTACGCTTTAGCTTTGCCAGTGTAGACTAGCCCTAAGATTCTTCGTCCTAGAAGGCACTGTACTTTTTTCAAGGGTGGGTGCTCTTCCAGATGGAGCATTACCTGCTCTATGCATCACCAGTCTAATTGTCTCAGAAGATTTTGGTGTCACTTTTCTCTGTCCCTAGGTGCTTTGCTTTTGGAAAGAAATTTACTTCTCTGGAAGAATGCTGCAAAGACACTGCTACATAGCTGAGAGAGCTCCCCAAGAAGGTGGCTGCTGGGAAGTTGGTGCTGATTATACCAGCTGTTCCCGCCTATCCCATCCAACCCCAAATGACTGGAGTTATCCATATAAATAGCCACATGACTTGGTTTAAATCAGTTGCCTTCCAGATCCTTCATTCTATAGAGCATTTTAAGACCCTCATCTCCCAATCCCCCATTCTGTAGGCGAACAGAAAAGACATGGGACCCACTGCATGCATTGAATGGAATATCATTAATAGATGACTGCAGCCTTGTGGCTCAACCTGTTGTGTTCATTCTGGGGGGAGAGGGCATGGAAAGGACCCTGAGGCCATGCGTGGGAAATGCTGTTAGATAACTACCTGAAAGGGGGTTCCAAAGAGGATGGATTTAGACTGTTCTCAGTGGTACCAGATGACAGAACAAGGAGTAATGGTCTCAAGTTGCAGTGGGGGAGGTTTAGGTTGGATATTAGGAAAAACTATTTCACTAGGAGGGTGGTGAAGCACTGGAATGGGTTACCTAGGGAGGTGGTGAAATCTCCTTCCTTGGAGGTTTTTAAGGCCCAGCTTGACAAAGCCCTGGCTGGGATGATTTAGTTGGGAATTGGTCCTGCTTTGAGCAGGGGGTTGGACTAGATACCTCCTGAGGTCCCTTCCATCCCTGATAGTCTATGATTCTAACTGAGCAGCTGCTCAACAAGTCCATTGCAGCTTTGCAGACTCCCTTCAATGCTAACTTTGCATCCTTAAATCCTTTGACACTAAATAACTAAACAAATGTCTGAGAGATGGACGCTGACAGAGATGTATAGTGTTTGGATTTTTTTGTATACATCAGCTTTTAGATGTGGGAGTGCCCATAACATGCTAGGCTCTTTCTGGGCATAGAGATAGGTACAATTCCTGTCTTGGAGAGGGTATGGTCTAAGATTTCTAGCAGTATTACTGACATTGGACGCTAGATCCTTGTCTGCACTATGATTTCTATACTGTTTGCCTGTGGTACTAGTGCTGGTGGTAAGACTTGAATGGACACAAGCATTTTTTTTTTTTTTTTTTTTTTTTTTGCCATCTTATAGCCTGACAGTGGTAAAAATGCTTGTTTATGGTCTACTTTGGTATTTCCATAGGTGATACAACCAACCAGGGGAGCTGTATCAATGTAAGACAAATGGTGAAAAAAGGTCTAGTGTAGATGCACCCTCAAGGTGGTGGTAGTGTTGGGAGGGATAGCTCAGTGGTTTGAGCATTGGCCTGCTAAACCCAGGATTGTGAGTTCAATCCTTGTGGGGGCCATTTAGGGATCTGGGGCAAAAAACTGTCTGGGGATTGGCCCTGCTTTGAGCAGGGGGTTGGACTAGATGATCTCCTGAGGTCCCTTCCAACCTTATGATTCTATGCTGGCAGTGGTAATAAGTGCTTTCAGAGTAGTAATGCAGTTGGAAAGGAAGAAAGAGAGCCCAGATAACTAGGGAAGAGGAGAGTAAATCTAGCTAATACCAGTCAGCTTTTGTCATTTGGACTGTTGCCTCTAATCAAAGTCAGGCCAAGGACCACTGGCAGGAACAGTTGCTGGGTGAGGCCACCTTGCTTGACTGAGTATGATAAACCTATTGGGAAATGCCTCCTTGATTTTACAACTTGTCCCATACTCTTCAGGTTTAGTCACAGTGGGATAATATCCTGCCCATGACAAAAATGGGGGCAACTTTCTTCAAACAAAACCTCCCCTTCACCCCCAGAATCCTGTAAGTGTCACCTAATGTTTGCACTTCTGAACTTTTTCCAGTTCATATTTTGGGTAGGTCACCTGCCTGCTTTCATAAGGTCATTAACTACAGAGCCCCTTGCATTGTCTGTGAAATCACCAGAGTTGGAGGCAAGTCAGCTCTTTAATTCTGCTTTAGAAGATCTGGACACTCAAGTTCATTTTCAGTATTGACCTAGCCTTTCTGCTAGGGTTACTGTACCCAGAATCGCAATGTGTGTGGCTTCATCACAGAATTCCTGATGTGCATGAAGAGTGCCTGAGGTCTGAGGTGTACACATGGGAAAACTGTTTATGGGCTGCTGACAACTGTGTTGACATGAGCATTGGCTTTATTTCAGGGTGTCTTATTTGTAACGTCCATACCGCCAGAAAGCTGGAGAACTGTAAACTAAAATTTCCACTTAAGGCAAGAATGGTGGCCTCTTCCTGTAGGTTTCAGTGTAACTGAAGGATTTGCTGTCATCCAGAGGATTTTTGTTGACGTAGCAATTAGCAGATTGTGGTTCCCGCTATAAACTAGGTCTCTCAGCTCAGTTGGCCTATACCCAGAGACACAATCTTCCTTCTCTTTCTGTACATGTTGTTCTAGGCCATGTGATTTAAAGTCCCGTAGAAGTACACTGAGCCAAAACCCTTCTGTTTATGCAATAGCAGTCATTCCTTCCATGGTGGGCTGTGTACTCCAGCTGCTGACTAGTTCCTGATCAGATTGGGGTAATGCAGGAGTTCACAGCTTAACTGTTGGGAGGGAAGATGAGGCTCTTGTGATCCTTGCTGGTGGTGGCTGCAGAAAATCCTATTTTAAATCAATAACGTTCATGTGTAGTCTTTTTTTGGAAGAACAAAGATGTCAGCCTCTGGAGGAGACAGGATACCATGCTGAATTGGTTGTGTGGGTTTTGGGGATCACTGATCAGTTTATTTAAAACAAAACTTCAGACTAGGGGGCCATTAAGTTGTGCATGTTGCTAAACCTATGTCACCACATGAGCAATGATGGAACATTATTTACTGGTACAGGTAGTCTCTGAGGATCACAACTCCATGGTAACCCCTAGCATGCTGACTAGTTGTGAGGAATTTGTATGCCTTCCGGACTGACTAGTTCAGGGAGGTGGTTTTGGCTGTGGGAATGCCTAGGATGGGACTCGGGGACAGACCCAGTCCTGCAGCTTCTTCCCACTGCAGGAGTACTCTGCACTGCCCCTGTGTTGCTAGTCCCACTCCTGCTTCATTTTGGGCAGGTGGGCAAGAGATCTGATGAGCAAGGCAAAACTGACACAGCTAGGTGCTGATGAGGCCACGATGGGGTTATTAGAATCCTGCCTGCTCTGAGGGATTCTGCTTTGGCAGCAGTGGGTAGGGGTTGGGGAGAGGCTGATAAGCCGTTGGGAGAAAGAAAAGGAGCTGTGGCTTGGCTGGGGTGGGAGAGGATGTAAGGCGGGGGGCAACAGGAGCACCCAGTTAACTCCGTTCAAACTGTCTTGGCTATATGGGTTAAAGCTGAGGGCTGCTGCAGCCTGCTCCAGGGCAGCCCTGGAATCCCTGTCGTGGAAGCAGTGCAGCCTCTTAGAGCAGAAAACATTTGGCTTCCTTAACTAGTTCAAAGTAAACATTAAACAAATCCACCTCTGAGAAACTTGGAGAAGAAAAGTTTGTGTTTATGTAGGACCCACTCAAACCATGGGAACTTCTTCTGTTGGGTCTGAAGTGTCAGTCGTTACGTTTAGAAACTCAAGTCTCTCTACAAAGTGGAATCTAGCAGGAATATATATGCCGCACATGCCAATCTCTCTGTTTATGTAATCTATACAAATGGGGCTAACATGCTGTCTTTTCTCTTTTTTCAGAACTCTATTAGGCACAATTTATCCCTGCACAGCAAGTTCATTAAAGTGCATAATGAAGCTACAGGAAAGAGTTCTTGGTGGATGCTCAATCCTGAAGGTGGTAAAAGTGGGAAAGCACCAAGGAGGAGAGCTGCCTCTATGGACAACAGCAGCAAACTGGCAAAAGTCAGAGGTAAAGCATCCAAAAAGAAGGCTTCACTCCAAGCAGCTCCGGAAGCTACTGCCGACAGCCCTGGCTCCCAGTTCCCCAAATGGCCTGGGAGCCCATCATCAAGGAATAATGAGGACTCCGATGTGTGGACCAGTTTCCGGCCTCGAACCAGTTCCAATGCGAGTACCATTAGTGCCAGGCTCTCTCCTATCATGCCTGAGCAGGACGACCTCCCAGATGAAAAGCTTCTTCCTTCTCTAGTGTACTCCAGTGCATCCAGCAATGTCCCACCAACCGTGACTGAGGAGCTTGAACTCATTGATGGGTTAAATCTGATGTCACCCAGTTCATCTATGCTGCCCACCCAGCAGTCTCCCTCAGGTGGTCCAGTCCAGAGAGATTCCAGCTTCTCTTTGAGGACCCAGCATTCAGCTGGCCAGGCCTCTACTTTTGGCACCTCTCTGTTTAACCCTGTTGATATCTCGCTGCAGAGATCTGTTAACTGTTTCTCTGGCCCTCAGACCCTGGAAGCTCTCCTGACATCCAGCTCTCCACCTCCCAGTGATGTGATGATGACTCAGGTGGATCCGATCCTCCCTCAAACTGGAAGCAGGCTAAACAGCCAGACTTTTCTGCTTCTAGGTGGACAAGTCACCCAGAATAAAACAAGCCCAGTCAACCCACGAGGAAAGCCTTTGGAGCAGCAGTCAGAGTCAATAGGTGCCAGTGCTTTGCCATCTATGCTTTCTGTGGTGGCATCTCCTCAAAACACAGCCAGCATGCCCACTTCGAAGGCCCCAGTTCCAGCACCGACAGCCCAAGCAGTCCATCTGGGCACTCAGCCGCTTCTCTCTTCTGTTAGCTCTGCCCCATTTGGAGTGAACCAGGACAGGCTGCCCACTGACCTGGACGTTGACATGTACATGGAGAACCTTGAATGTGATGTGGATTACATAATCAACAGTGACCTCATGGATGGAGAAGGACTAGACTTCAACTTTGAACCCATTCTGTCTACTCCCAGCTACCCCAACACCTCGCAGGCCTCCAACCATACTTGGGTACCAAGTTAACTTCAGGAATACAAAAGGTAGGTGAGTTTGTCAAATACTCTGTCGATCTCTAACAGACACTACCAGCTTGAGTTGGGATGTTCCCCTTGCAGTCCTCAAATGTGCAGTTCTGTACTAGTGAGGTACATCTGTTTAAAAAGTGGCAGTATCTTGATTGCTGAAAGCTACTGCGGCTGCCTAGCCTAGAGGAGAAATGAGCTTCAGAGGTAGATTGTATTGAAGCTACTTTTAATTTTCAAGTCCTTTTGCTTTCTTGTCTCTCGAGCTGCTGGAGTCTGGTTAGTGGAGTGGCTTGCTCCGTGTGCTCTTCACAGTGAGTGCTGGAGGATGCTGTCTCTGGCATTTCTGTGCAGGTTTAAGTAAACTTTTGGACTGGGAAATGCTGTCTATAGAGTAGATCTGAGAGACCACTCTAGTGTCAGAACTTCCTGGAAACAGTTCGTATGCAATGCCTTCTTCTCTCTCCTTATAGCTTTTAAAAAGTACAAAGAAACAGTCATGCCCCCCTATGCCATTCAGTGACCGTGTACCTGCATGCAGCTCCTAGGCCCTTGCGCTTCCTATATCGTTCCAGCTGTTCTGGAGAGAAGATGATCCTGTTTATAATTCTTGCATCTTTGACTTCCCTGCATAAGCTTTCCTGCATTTACAATTTTATTTTGGAAACATGGCCCCGCTATACCTTGTAAGAGGTGTGAGGTTGCACAAATGGGGTAATTACTGACTTGCTGTAGCCATGGAAGCTGCTGCCAACACTGATGGAGTTAGCAGAGGCTTTTCTCACTCATGCAGTGCGCACCTGTGATTGAAAAGCAGGCTCCTTCGAAGGAGCAGGATGGGCTTCCCTTCAATCCCAGAAATGAGTTAGGAAGCTTATTTTGACATCTGACCTCTGAGCACACATCCCTCTTTCCTAACCCGCCAGAATCTCTCGACTTGCTCCTTGAATAGCTTTGATGTTGGGAGGAACTGATTCAGAATTGCTCTTCGATCACATCGGGGCAGTCTTGACTTGTTTTTGGGAGCCAAGTGTATTGTGGCTGTGTTCTAGTAGGGGGGTCTATTCACAGGAAGGAGTCATGGGTAAGGTAAGTGTCTAAATGCTGGGAACTGAGCTATGTCTGTGACTGAGACCCACTCAGATTTTCCCTCTGCTTAGAATGCACCTCCCCAGTCCCAGCTTGCCTGGCCATTGGATTTCCTTCCAGTATTGTCACTGGGCAGCACTGCACAACTGCTGGTTGTTTCCTGGGAGCTGTAAGTGATAGTCCATGTTTAGGAGAAGGCGACAAATACATTAGAAAGTAAAATAAACTCTTCCTACTGGAGAGCTGTGGGGAATGGAGTTTGGTTAAATGGCTGGCTTCAGAGGGCATTATAATGTGGTGTCAGAATCCCCTTTGTGAGAGGACCTGTTCGTGGGTGGGAGTAAAAGCCTAGAAACATTTTTGTCTTGGTTTCAGGGAAGGAGAGGAGGGGGGCTTTCCTTTCAATTACCATCAAGTCTCTAAATCACATGCCTCTAAAAAGGCTCCCTCAAATCATCTTGTTGGGTAAGCTGTGCTAGGGCTTCCTGGCTTTTGTGGGGAAGACATCCACCCTCTGGCCAGCTGTGGGTGGTATCAATCTGTCATTTGTTTCCATATGGCTTTTCACTTATTGAAGCTTTTCTCCTTATTATCTTCCAACCTGCTATTGGAGGGAGGTTATTAAAAGCAGGAGTTTAATGGGACTCTTAAATGTCAGTTACCCAATTTTAAGCAGTAAGTCTGAGTGGCTTCATGTTAGTTCCCTTAATTTGTTCTCTGAACCATTTGGAGAGAGCTACTTCCCACACCACTAATGAAGTGGCAGTTCAAAAAACTGGTGCCCAGGTTTCCAGTGAGACTGACAATTGCTTGTTCTATGAAAGATGCAGCAGTCTAAGTGAGTTGATGTCCTTGTGTAGCATGCTTCAAAAACACTAGTTTCAGGAATGAATTGTCTGGGGCTTTGCCTGGCTGGATACCTGCAGAATGTTTCACTCTTTCCTGAAGGATTAGTTCAAACTAAAACCCTCCATCTTCATGCTTCAGAAGGGCAGGCTAAGCTGCACAAACAAATACATTTATAAAACAAGTTCTTCTAATGCAACATTTTAAGGCAGAATTATTTCTAACTAGAAATTGTTTTTAATTTGCCGTGTGGTGAACTACACTAGTGTTGGCATTGGTTAACGGATTGATTTTGGTGAGTTCCTCAATACTGCAGGTGACTGCACTACAGATAAGAGCCACTCCTCCATGCAGTAGCCATAATGCTGTACTTGTGATGTCAGAGCATATTCTTCTGATCTCATGGGTAAAGTGATACTCTGTGTATGTAGAACAGTGGTGTCAACCTCAGCCCACCTGATGTGTTCGTATTCAGATTCTGTAGAATCTTTGCTTTAATTCTACAAAGTTCCTTGCAAACATGGTTGGAAGTAACCATTCCAAATGTGACCTGAATGTAACCAGTGCAACGCTGTCTGCCTGAGTCTGCAGACAGCATGACGCAGTGGGTCCCTGCCCCTCCCTTAATCCCACTGGCTTATCAACTGTAAAGTCTATTAAGATTAGGAGTCAATATTTAGTATTTCATTACTAACACCTTCAGCTGGTGGAGTGGAAGGTGGGGGGAGGGGAGAGGAGAGAACTGGTAATTGCTGCAGGGAAGGGAAAGGAAAGCAATGCAATGCAAAGGAAAACAGTAGACACGAGGGTAAAGGGAGAGAACTCGGGGATGGGGTGGGGCGGGGTGGAGCAGGAAGGTAGATACACTGGGAGCACAAATAGTGGCTCTCCTTAGTGGGGGCACATCTTCCTACTGAGTTTTTACCTTGACCTTTGTGCAGACTTTCCACTGACATCAGGTTGGCTGAGGATTGAGGCGAGAATATTGTCATAACTGCATGCAAGGGCCAGAGGTAAAAATGGCATTCTTCTCTTGCCAAGGAATTACACCCTGATCTAGAGGGATGGAATAAACCTTAGTTTATAGCACTTTGATTTACTGCCTTGGCAGTTAAATCATGGGATTGCTATGCATATTGTAGACTTGGATTTCAGTGAGACATAATCGCACAAGAAATAGAAAAATCTCAATTAAATAAAAATACTTGAGCATGGATTGGATATAGTCTGGCAGACAGTAGTGTTACCAAGTGGGAAACCTCTGAGGTCAGCGTTCGGATCATATGAGCTTCCTGAAGGGTCTAGAGTAAGTTGTACATTCAACAATAATAAAATCTGCGAAACAATTGGGCAGCAAACCATGCCAAACTGCGCAGAGATCTGGAGAGGCTTGGATAGTAGTCGTCTGGGCCTGTGACACGTAGACCCATGAACACACTGATGTCATGCTAGCTGCGAATACTTCAGTAGAATTAACTCCCTCTCCTGAGGCATATGGTCGGGGTTCTGTGGCCCATCTGTGATCCCTGCATACTGTCTGCATTGAAAAACTAAGGAGCATTCCGTTTGACAGCAATATTACATTTATTGTACTGAGAAACAGGGACACATGGGGAGAGGAAAGCGGGGCTGCAGGAAAACATGGGGATAGGGGCAGATTTTCCAGACTGAATGGGAGAGGCTAGTAGTCAGTCAGGGTCTGCCTGGGGGAGGCTCCCGCACTCCCTAACAATCCCCCCCCTTCCAAAAAACACCTGTTCCATACATCTCCCACCCACACCCAATAACCCTTCAGATTCCCTCCCAGGCTCCTTCCCTCTCCCTCAGCTCCGCCGACCTCTGTTGCCCCTGATTCCCCCAAGCCTTTGCATTGCTTCTGAGGGGTGCGGGAAATACGTTTCTGCACTGTATTTTAAATGAATTACTCAGAGTTCTATATTAATTTGTCTAGTAAGGAATCTATTTATTGTCAAAAGGCAGTTCCTGATTTTTTTGTTTTGTTTTGTCTGTATTATTACAGACCTACTTGCTGACCGGTATTTTGAAATAAATTTCCAAAATCATTGAAACTGGCATGATTATATTGTGTGGTTTTGCGAAATAAAATATGCAGAATTTTGCAAAATTTTAAAATATTGTTCGCAGAATTCCCCCAGGAATAAAACAGCAATTTCACGTTCAGGTGTTAGAGAAGGGAAGCAAAGGGCTTGTGTACTGCCCCCTCCTGTCTCTCTTGGTTATTTGCTCTCAATCCTTAAACTATTATTGCCTAAGGGCCAACCAAGAATGGGGTCCTAATGTGTTGAGCAATGTACGAAAAGGAGCAGACAGTCCCTGTCCTGAAGCTCGCAGTCTAAATAGACCGGACACCCACAGGATGGGAGCTGTGGTAGAGTCCAGAAGCAGAGTGACCAATGTGATGGAAACAAATGGCATGCTAGTTCCACAGGTTTTGGGGGGTGGGTTTACTTAGGAGGCGGAGCAACTAAATGGAAATAAAAGGGAAGTGAAAGTTTGTGCTGAGGGTGGGGCAGGTGAGGAAAAAGGTAAGAGAGGCAGGTTTGGAGGATATTGGAGCAAAAGCCAACCAGCACAGGGCAGAGAGAGTCCAGTCAAGAATTGTAGAAGATTCTCCAAATGTCCAGCAATCCAGAGGTACGCACACTACATTTGCTTTTATCTGCGGTGCCTGGTAAAACTTTCCAATCTCAGCCATAGCCTGAGGCTAGTGATCAGCACAGGAGGGTGGAGGGGGAGAGATCCCAAGAAGGGAGCAACAGTGCAGTTGGGATAATGGACCATGAGAAGTATGGCTGAAGGGAGTAGAGATCCTAGGAATGGGAATAGGGAGGATGGGCAAGAAATAGCAGAAGGCTTTCTAGAAAATGGAGAACACTAGTAAAGGTCAGAAAATACTGTGTATTTCTCTGTATTTAGATATGAAGGTGAAAACACCAAAATCTATAACTCAGTGTATCAGTGAGGGGGCTGAAGATCTGTGTCTTAAAAACACAACTTCCCTTTTATTCATTGAAGCCATTTGTGGGCCCTTACCTGAAGTCAGTGGGAGCAGGCTAGGACCCTGTATTTGTAGCCTCCCTTCCCTGGCAGAAGTTATGAATCCTTTAGGATGGAAATGCCATGGTTCCCTGACTTGCGTTCAACTATGATGTGGTCTTGGTTCGGTGTCCCTCAGCCCACAGGTTTGTGGGGTCAGCGTCTCTTTGGAAATGCCTGGCTACCAAATAACTCTTGCTCTAGCATGCTAGAAGTTGACCCTCTCTGTTCAAATCCCTCCTGCAAACACGTTCCTTCCCAGAAGCCCATGAATATCAACCTCTGTCAGTGAAACCCGCCTGCACCACTAATATGAACAACAACTCTAAGCTGGCACCATCCTGCCAATGGACTTCTGGGGACTGTAAGCGTCTCAGTCTAGGGACCCAGCTTGTGAAGCACTGAGTATACTGGCACTCGGCAAATACCACTATCATCATGCTGTGTGGTTTGTACAGAGCCTAGGTGAATCTGGATGTTGGGAAGTGTTTCCCTTCAGGAGGTAAAGGGATTCAAATCGCAGTCTAACTTACCGCTTCCTAATAGTGCCCAGGAATAAAACACAAGCTCTCAAAGGGCAGCAAGGCCCCATCTCCAAAGAGAGGCCCCCAAACTGACACGGGCACTTCAGAGTGCTTGGCAAACCCTCCTATGAAGCCTAGGAGGCAGGTCAGGATTATCAGCCCATCTTTACAAAGGGGGAAATCTGAGCAGAGGTTAAGTGACGTGCCCAAGGTCTCATGGAACTCCTGGCTTCAAATTAACTCCCGTTCTCCATTCTGAGCTCAGAAAACACTGCCTTCTCTGCATCCAAGCTGAATCACAGCCTGACAACAAAAATAACTTATATTCAACCCCCCTTCAGCTCCCTTTGGCACATGTGGTGGGAATACTTGTCCTTCCCTGAGAATGTGAACCCTGTCCCTCTGGCTGTGTCGTCAGCTCCTTGGAGCAAGAGCCTGTCATTCTGTTCACTACAGACATGGAAGATCAATCCTCCTCTCTGTGCTTCGTCTAAGCATTTTAGAGGACCTATGATCCTGAGCTGGACACATGGGGCTGGCACTTCGTCCCATTTGAACAGCGCAAAGTCTTGTTTGGCTCCTTGTTTCCAGATTTCCGATTACTTTTTCTCTGTGCATACTTGATTCCCGTTGATCTCGTTATGAGCCGTTCATGGGAAAGGAGCTGCTTATTTTCTGTACATTTACTTCCTATCCCTAGGCAAATGGGAAATCCAAAACCTTCTCCATCGATTCCTGATGGAGTTTTTCATGCTAGTTTGAATGATTCAAAATGGTGAAGTAAGACTCTGTGCAGATTCCTCCCTGCCCACAGAACCTCCTACGTCCCTTGACCACAGCCCGCTGTTGGTTCTGTCTCAGTCTCTCTTCCTCGCCAGGCTGGGTTTTGACACACTCCCCCTCTCCCCGCCTCCCTCCCCCGAGTATTTCAAAGAAGAGTCTGCTGGTGAATTTCCTCAGTTGCTTTTGTGCTTTTCCCAGGGCTGTTCACTCTTGTCGCTTCATTCCCTATACAGAAATGAGTAACATCCCCCCACCCCCCCACAATTGTCTCCACAGTGCCCTTGCTAGATGCTGCCATGCTGGTGTAAAGCCATCCAAGCAACAAGTGTGTGTCCTCCCTGTGCTCCACAGGTGTTTGGACACTGCCTTCTGAAGCAGGTCACAAGCTCACAAGTGGAGGTTCCCATCCTAATTTCTCTCTTAGTTGTTGGTTAACTATTCCAAAGGGTTATTGGAAGGAGCTGTTCTTCCTGCTTTGGCTGCTTGTAGGCTGCTGCTGTGGCTATGGTGAGGGACCGTGCCTGGGAAGGGTTTCTGGTAAGATTGGTTTCTTGAGTGTGATCCAAAATGTGTATTTGCTATTTTTGATGTGTTCAAACAGAGCTGCTTCAAGTGGCTGTGCAGGCAAAAAGCTCTTCCTGGTGTACATGGCCCAGGAGGCCCATGCTCAGCCCTAGTCTGTTTCTCTTGCAGTTAACTCTGGTGGCTGCCCAAAAGGGAAGAGTGACTTTCTCGTCTTGCTGCTTCTCTTCCTAGTTCTAGTGTTATCGGGGCCCTCCCTTAAGCAAAGCTCTTCAGCTAAGCAGTCTTGCTTTAGCTCCTCTGGGGAGCACTCACTCTTGAGACCCTGTGTTGTTCCCTTTGCTCTCCCCTCCTCTCGATCCCGCTCTGAGTGTGGATAGGGTCTTGCTGTATACTTCACTCTGCACTGGTGTGAAACATCTTCCCCTACAGAGGTTTCTCAGTGTGTGCATCCCCAACTGGAATTGGATGCCTCTGCTTAATGATGATTACCCCCAAATCTGTTTCTGTCCATGGCTCCTTTTGAGGCTGAGATCTAACCACCTGCTTTGTTTTTCTTCTTCCTAGTGTCCTTCAGGTTTCTGAATGTTGGGTCCTGACTTCGCTTCCCACCCCTGGCAGAGTCTGAAAAAACAGAGCGCACTGGACACAGCTTCTCTGCACAACATGCTTGGGGCAGACAGAACTGCTCACCTGGGAGGAAGGGGGCAAATCTGCACCTGGTTGCAATGGGAAGAGTTTTGAAAAAAATCCTGTTGTGTGCTGCGTCTCTTCCTAAAAATCCTGACTTGCCATGGATCTTCTGCAGAAGCCCCCGGGCTGTGCACATTCGAAGAGGAGCTCTGATGAAAATCCCCACGCTTGGCCAAAGGCTGTTA
This sequence comes from Malaclemys terrapin pileata, assembly GCF_027887155.1. Lineage (NCBI taxonomy): Eukaryota > Metazoa > Chordata > Testudines > Emydidae > Malaclemys > Malaclemys terrapin. The sequence goes on along the minus strand of NC_071513.1, from coordinate 794,740 downwards.
TGCCAGACAACAGCAATATCCAATGCAAAGGGTTGGGTGTGTTGGAGGATGCCTTATCTCTGCCATAGCAGCAGTTCGCCCAGTGCCTCGGGCTGTCAGAAGGGGCCTGTTCTGTCCCCACTTTGCCCTCTGGGATGGAGTAGCTGGGCCTCTTCCTTCAGCCACCAGCCTTGTGCTTGGTACTCCACAGACATTTAGAAGAATTAGAAGGAGACTCTTGGCAGAAGCCTGGTAGGACTAGGGTGTCAAATGGATTGGGGTTGGTTTCAAAGTACCCCACCGTTCTGCACCCATCTGAAGGGATGAGGGAGTGGCTGCCAGGGAGGCTTCCCTTTGCTCACCTAGGCAGAAGAGGAGGACATACAGTTTAATTTCACTGTGCCAGCTGGGCCCCGTTGAATGAGTAGTATGTTCTAGAGAAGTCCTGTGCTATTCTAAGCACTTTCCTGATACAGCAGGCTGCTGGAAAATAGACACAGGTGCTGATTGCTGTTGCTGGGACTCCAAAACATCTTTGGGGGTTTGTTTCTGGGCTGTCTTGCTACAGCAGAGAAATGGGAAGCCTGGGTGTGGCCTTAACAGTGCCCTGGTTGCTTTTCAGAAGGGCATTTTCTATAGATGAAATATTTTTTTACTAATCTAAGGGCTTTCTATATTGAAAGCCAGTGTAACCACATGTCTCCATTGGCATACTGGGTATCTCTCCCTCTAAGAAGGTGGTACCAATGGCAGATTTGCCTTTCAAAGCTGTGCTGAGAATAAATACTCTTGACATTCAATTATGTGTCTGATTGGGGGAAGAACTGGCAGGCCCCCACAGTTTGGAACCATGTGGGGAGGGGGTTGTACATTTCTTGTAATCTATATGTAAAACTAGCTGCAAATTAATTAGAAGCTTTTTCTAAACCTTTTACAAATATATATATATATATTTTTTAATTGAGAAACAAGATTATTGGATTAAAACACACTTTTTTTTCTGCATCTTTATCCTGTTGATACCACATGAACACTACAGTGAGGCTGGGAACAAGCCTGGGGTTATGGGGTATGAATACAGTTGGGAAGGGGTGGGGCAGACATTTCAGAATGCTTGGGGAATAGCCACACTCTTCAAATCAATCAGACTGGGGCAGATCAGTCTCTGGCCATGTGATTGGACACTCCCACTAAGTATCCCCTAACCTTGTGCTCTTGGCTAATCATTAACAGGGGATAAGCTGGGTATGTTAAGCCCTAGAGTAGCAGGGCTGCAGCTGATGCTTCAGAGGCTTAGGCTCCCTAACCTCTTACTGAATGAGGGAGGCTGAGCCAGGCTTGCTGACATTCTGTGCCGCCTTCATCCCCCACTCGTTTGAAGCCAGGAGCTCAGTCAGCTTTAGTAGCTGACAACCTGGTTGTCCTGGTTTCTATCGTTTTTCCTTTTGCTACTGAAGTTTTTCTGCTACTACTTGCTAATTCTAGTCCTGTAGGCAGCGCTGTAGGAGTCTGATTGGGGTTCTGACCTGTGAACAGTTTTTGTCCCCAGCCAGGACCTGAAGGAACTATGAGGGTCAGCTGGCAGTTTTCTTTCAGCCTTTGGGTGTTTGTGGTGGTAGGATTTGGGGGAGGGGATGATTCTTTGCAGTGTTCTATGGGATTTGTTAATGCAGAAAGTCTCTGGCATTCTTTCTGCAGATGGCAGATGAGTCTTCTTGTGGAAGGTTTATGTGGTGAGGTGCTGGGAGTTTGTATTGCTTTGCTGCCTTCTCTGCATGTCGGTTCAGGGTTTCACTAGAACTGCTGGAGACCTGAACAGAAGTGGTCTCTGAGTCTGGCCACCTGAAATGAGGCCTGTGGAGCAGTCTTGCCTTGAGCCTCATCTGCCACTAGGTCCTTTTGGGGAACGCTAATTGGAAATGACTCGAAGACTTGAGTTCAGTTGTGCGTTTTTACAGTAACGTGCTCTTAGGTTCACACACCCACATACCTTTTGCTGTACTGCCTGGTAAAGCAACCGTCACACCCTGAACAATAGGCAGACCTGGAGTTAGCTAATCCCATGCTTTGCTAAACTGGGGTAACAGCAGTGAAAATATTTAGCCAGGGTCAATCAGCGCAACTGATAGATGATAGTCCTCCAATCCCTTCCCACAAGCCCTGGGCACCAATTGTGCACATTGCCTCCATAAAGAGCAGTGGCTGATGGTCCGATTATTAGGGCAGGCTGGATCCTTTCCTTTGGCACATGACCGCATACCAGCATGGTTAATGCCACAAGTGAATTTTCCAGGCCTAGACCACTTCCTCCTACAATCCCCAACGTGGGTAGACACCCTGCGAATGTGAGCATAGAACAATGCAGTGAGTTCTCAGGATAGTCCCCACGTTAGCTGTATTGCTTCTCACGACCACATAGAGCATCAGTGGGGGTGTGACACAGCGTGCTGACATTAACAATGTGTTTGTGCTCTGGTTGGTTAGGCTATCATATGTTGACTGACCCATGATGGCTAACGCTGTGGTTAGTCAGCAGCGAAGACAGAGCCTAAAGGCGCAGGACTGTAATGTTGGTTACCAGAACCTCAGACCTAGAAATCCAGTGCAAGCCCGAGCCGCTAGTGAGCATATCTGTGCGTTGTTAGCAGTCTGCTTTAGAACTTCCTTTGAATTTGTCCAGTTCAAACAGCAGCATGCTAGTGACTAACGCACTCGGGTGCCTGTTACAGCCTGTGGGCCATGGGTCTGTGCATTGATCCTGCACTCCTGGGAGCTAGGCAGTTAGGTGGCTTTTCTCACCGCTGTGTGCTGGCCTGCCGTGACCCATTGTAGCTCTAGGAGCTGGGGTCAGCCCTAGTGAGGGTTGCTGGAATTGCTGCCTCGCTGGCTGTAAGAGATGGAGTTTGTTGTAGCTGCTACCTCTCCCTGCTGCACCATCTCTCACTGGGATACTCTCACAGAGCACTTACTGCACTTAGGATGGACTGAGACCTTTTCCTTAGGGAGTTAAATGACAACTCAGAAGCAGACTCTAGGACTCGCTGCTGCCACCTCTTCCTGGTGTCTGGAAACTTAACTTCGGCCAGACTTTCCAGTGCGCCACCTAGGAGATGGCCACAGCAGGAAGTGAGCAGTAATGCTACAGCACATCCCGATACAGTTGCATCAGGCATAGGGCACAAATGGTATATCTCTTGGTATCTTCCCTGGTAGCTAAGCATTTTGGCAGCCTCATCTGCAGGGGGCAGAACAGGTGGTGGTGCTGCTGTCCTGCTGCTGTCTCTGGCCTGCAGCAGCAAACGACAGTGTTTTTAGATTAACACTCGGTTGCCAGTATGGGAGACTTCCCAGTGCTGTGAGGAATGGAGCCAAAGCAACAGGGCTCAGCCTACTGGAAAGGTGGCACTCCATTTAAAGGCAAATCAGCCCTTCTCCGGTACAAGGGCAGTGTGTGGTGGATCTAGTGAATGGGAAGGGATGAGGGCAAGGGGAGGAAGAATCTGGTAGTTGCGCCTGTTATGCCCCTTCCCAAACTTCTGACTAGCTCTGTCCATAAATATTGTGCTCCTCTAGCCGTGAGCGTTTTCCCAACTACTAGTGGGTAACCTGTAGTGAAGCGTCCAGTCTCCAATCTGATGGAGGGCCTGGTGGAGAATTCCACTTGTAGAATCACTTTACATAGTATGGGTGGGGGACAGCTGTGTTCTGAGGTGGCCCTGTCCTTCTGGGCATGTGCCTGAGAGAGTTAGCAGGGAGGGGGTGCAGGGCTGTAAGCACAAGGCCTGATACAGTACAGTGCTGTGTGGTGTCCCCTCAGCCTTCTACACGAGTTGAGCTCAGGCCACACTTAGTTATTCCATTCCTGAATTCAACCACAATTGTTCATAGTGTTGAGCTGCCTGTGGAGCCAGCATGAGGCAAACCCATTGCCTTTGTGTACACCTGCGTTCAGCAGCCTCCTTGAGGCACTCTCTGCGGGTCTGTGATACGGTCAAGTGGCCCTAGTCTTACTGCCACTAACAACTTCGAATAGCCAAAGCTTATTGGAGCCCTTCACTCTCCCTTTGCCAGGTTGTCTCTTCCTGCTACACTGTGTGTTTAAATCTGCAAACAGACCATCCTGACGAGAAACTCAAACAGAGGGAGGGTTCCAGAAACCATGTGTATCTTATAAATGATGTGCATACTAGAAGCACACAGCACTAATCAGCTTTTCCAAAGGAAATGCCTAGAAAGATTTTTATGTAGGCCATGAATTCTTTTTTTAAATTTAGTTGCTTATTTATAGTCACGCTCCAGGGCGGTATTGCCCTCAAGCCCCTGTGCGTTGCCATGTAACCCTGGGGGGACCTCAAAAGGCAGAGGCACTCGTACCAATGTGATGCAGTTGCTCTCAATGGGCCCTGCTCTGCATGGCAGAGGACTGTCTTGAGCCTTGTTGGTTTATTTCTAATCAAAGTAAAGTGAGAGTTTGGATCCATCATTTAAAGTTGTGGGACATGAGCATGAGGGGGGATAGTTTGTGGTTCAGGTCTCTTCCCCCTCCCCAAACGCCATCTGAGGTAGGAAAATAGATTGGTTGTGATTACATTAAAAAGCTTGATGATGAAAATTAAATTCTTGCTCTGCTGTGTAAGGCTACGTCTGTGTTTACGATAGCATGTAGAGTACAGACACTGCGCACCCAGCTGGCATGGGTATAAATAGCAGTGTGAATGGTGAGAGTTTAGGCGACTAGAGTACCCTACACGTCTCTACACACCCAAGCGGTGCCTCCCATGTCTACATTGCTGTTTTGAGCAGTGTAGTGTCCTGCTGCCTCACCACTGCAGGGAAAGGCTCTTGCGGGGAAAGTTCCGGGAGCTCCCTATTGCCAAAGCTTTTCATGCCCCATGCAGCTACGTGTGTAGTGCCTGTACTCTGCACACTGCTGCCATCGGAGATGGAGCCTCAAAAGATGGATTCCTGGAGAGGTCGGTCAGTGCATGGAAACCGCCCCCCCTCCTCTCCACCTGCAGTAACATGGTCTGTGGGAAAAGGGATCCCTCTCCAAGCACCAAGGCTACGTCACTCCCTGTGCCAGGGTACATCCTAAGGGAAGAGGCTCTGCATGGGACAGTCTGATTTAGTCGTTGTGCTGACAAAAATGGATGGTGTCAGTGACTGACTGTTACACGCTGAGGTGAAAGGAGGGAGCCCAGGTGTATGAGGCCAAGAAGGTGAAGCAGCTCCTTGCAGAGCTGTGTTCATGGTGGTCTTGTGAAGGCTGTTGACAGCATGTTTCATGGTGTGTAGCTTGGAGGGGATGTATGGTGAAGTGCCAACAGTGCCTAGAGGGGGATTTGGATGCTTGGAGGATGCATCAGTTCTCCTGGAAGGAGGCTTTCATTAGGCTGCAGAGATAGGAAATGGTCCCATGATCTGCTCTTTCCAGGACAGTATTGTAGTGTCATTCTCCACTCCCTCCAGACTATGGCCCAGCCTCTTGCTCTCATGGTGGGATGCCTGCACCAACATGCTAAGTGTGTCAGCTTATTGCTCAAAGCTGGGTTTGTCTGTTGCTGGCACAGTCCCCACAGTGTAGCAGCACCGGCTGGCATAGGTTCCCACAACTGCCCCAGTTGCACTCTCATTCACTCATTTCTCATGAAGTTTTTTACTTTTAAAATCTCTGCTTTTTGTTTGCTCTCCTTAGCAGTGTGATTTCTGAACTATTACAGGCTCTGTTACCATCTGTGCTAGTGAGACTGTGTAGAATGTGCTAGACTAGGGGGAAAGTTTGACAAATAAAGATCTGTAATCCTTTGCTCTGTGTCTGGTGCAGTTTCTGGTGTCTGTTTTGCTGGTGAGACCCAGCACGTGTTCTGATTTCAGCTGGCTGCGGGGGCCAGGCACTCTGATCTGAATGTCCCTGCACCAGCCTGAGGTGGAAGACAGTGCATGGGCCCTGCCCTGAGACTCACAGGATGCTGTGTGAGGAGCCCCCCCTCACAGGCTGAGTGTAAGGGCAAATGGTGCTGCTGGCTCCGAGACAGTCTTGAAGGGATGCAATAATTGAAGGGTTCATCTAGTGTGGAAACCATCCCAAAGGTAGGAGCCACTCTCCACCTGTCCCTTCCCAATCAGAGTATGGAAATAGCCCACCTTATTCTTGCTCCCCAACCTAGCTGTATTCAAGACTTCGATCAGGCAGCTTCCACCAGTGTCAGCAATTCCTGGAGCTTCTAACCCTAAGTGTACAAACTAAAAGGTTCCTAGTCTCTCTGCCTTCTGGTCACTCATTCCCCCAGCAGCTGCTGAGGCTTGCTTAGGGTAGCCAAGCACTTCAGGAGCAAGCTCATCTCTGCAGCATGTGCCACCAGCACAGTCATCAAAAAGAGAATGGCTATGCCATTGTTTGGGCTCCAGCCAGGCAGCACCTGCTGATATCAGTTCCTGTGGGCTTGGAGCTATCCCACCACCATACCTATGACACAGAGCCATGTGCAAGATCTTACTTCTAGGAACAAAGAATGTAGGCCACACAGTATGGGAACTGCATCCTGGAGAGCAGTGACTCAAAGGGATTTACGGTCATGTTGGAAACCAAGGGGATATGAGCTCCCTGCACCATGCACATTTGCTTTTAGCCACTGATAAGATGTATATGCAGGTCAATAAAGAGTCAGTGATGAAATGTTACTACTTCTGTACACAGCACTACTGAGGTTTTTACTGGGATATTGTGTCAAGTTATGGTGTCACAACTTAAAAATATTGACAAATTGGAAGGTCAGGAAAGAGCAATAAGAATCACAATGTCTGGAAAACCTGTCTTGACAGTGAGACTAAAGATATTCAATAGATTGAGCTTCATCAAATAGAAGTTTAAGCAGTGAGTTGATGACTGTCCAGAAGTACCTATGTAGGGAGAAGCTTTCAGAGGGTTCTTTAATCCAGCAGACAAAGGCAGAACAAGCTCTAGTGGAAGCTTGATCAGTTCATACTAGGAACAAGGTGCAATTTAGGTGTTGGAAATTATCTATTGGAACAACTTGCTGATGGACATGGTGACTTCTCCATCACTTGGAGTCTTCATATGAAAATTTAGAAAGAGACAAAGATCTGCTCCAGCTCTGCGTGAAGTTCTGGTGGGTTTGCTGGAGGAAGTGCTGGCAGAAATTCTCTGGCCTGAGTTATGCAGGAAGTCAGTCTGGATGGTCCCTGCTGGCCTTAAAATAGTATGCCCTCAGCTGGTACTATGCATGGTACTGGTCACCCTATTGCAAAAAGGTTATTGCAGAATTAAGGGGGGCTGGGGGCCAGAGGAAAACTTACATCAAAAGAGACTGGAAAGATTGGGATTGGTACCTTAGAAAGGAGAGGGTAAAAAAAAAAAAGAGATGATAAAAGTATATGAAATAATAAATCTTTAAGAGAAGGTGGAGGGACTTCTTGGCCTGTGACATGATACAGGAGACATTTAATTAAATGGTGGGAAATTCAAAACCACTAAATGGAGATACTTTTTCATGTAACAATTGGTGGAACTCACTGCTCCAGAATGTTGCGGAACCAAACAGTTTAGGAGGAGTATGACTGGACATTTATATGGATACCAAGAATCTCAAGAGTTACAATAATTAATGCAAATAGAATGCTGGAAGGGGACCTTCTCTCTGCTCACTGCTGGCAGGGGCTGGTTGCTCCATTCCAACTGATGAGCATCATAGGGGTGCATTTCTTCTACAATTTTGGCTCAAACCCAAGGATAACAGTGTCACTGACATTAATAGGAGTGGGTGTCTCCTAATTGCTGCACACAGGCTCTGAGTGGCCTTTAAATGAGCTTTAGCTATTTCTGCTCTGCGGGGGGCTTTTACTGGGGCATTCCCCTTGCAGTGTCAGATGTGCTGTGCTAAAGGAAAAGCTCCATTTAAGACTTTAATTGGGAAGGCTAATCTACTGCCAGGTGGCTACATGAAACTGGGACAGAACACAGCAGGGCCCATGGAAGGAATACAAGGCAGATGGTTGAAATGAGAATGGATATTTTAGATGCTTTGTCACCCTAGCTTGCCCTTGCTTTATACTCTGAGCTAGAGTCTTGGCTGTTTAGAACGACACTCAGACTGACATTGTTCAGGAGATTGCCACCGTCCAGTCCCGAGCTGAGCAGCTCAGGGGTGGGAGGCAGCTCTCACCTGGGCCTAGTCTTATTTTAGGCACATATGAACTTCCAGACTCGATCAAAGCCAAGGTCCATCTAGCCCAGTGACCCCTCTGACTGTGAGCAGCACCAGATGCTTCAGAGTAAGGTGTAAGAACCCCAATTAGTAGATGTGGGATGACACCCACCCCCGAGGGCTCATCCTAATCCCTAATTAGAGATTGTTTTAAACACTGCAGTATGAGGTTGAACAAATCTCCTGCCCTCCCCAGAGGTGAAAGTAAGCCGGTCCGGTCCAGTATCGTGTACCGCTAAGAAAGCCAGTGCACAGCTGATTGTACCAACAGGGCCGCTGATGGGGGCCCGCAAAAGGGGCAGCTGCCCCATGTCCTGGCAATTTAAAAGGGCCCAGGGCTCCCAGCAGTGGCTGGAGCCCCTGGCCCTTTAAATTGCTGCCAGAGCCCCAGGCAGTGTGGGCTGGGCAGTGGTGAAGGGCTGGCTGGGGGAGTCTGGCCCCAACCCTGCCCCTTCCAGGGGCCCAGAGCTGCCCCCTCACCCCAGCCACCCTGCATACCGGTAAGTCTGTTAAGTTACTTTCATCCCTGGCCCTCCCTTGCTGCCTCCAGAGGAAAGTGGGGCTAGAAATTGTTGGGGTGGAGAACATGCAACCTGTGAAAAGTGCCAGGAGGGGGCACGCCACCTGCCTCATTCTGCTTCCTGGCCCCAGCAACTGGTGAGTTCCTAAGTGCAGGTCAGTGTAATGGGAGAAGGGGAGGAAATTGGACCTAGGACAGGTCACTGCTTGAAGGGTGTCCACATTTCCATTACATCTTTATTATTCCTGCTATTGCAAGAGCTGTACCCAAACCTGTCCTGTAATGGGGCCATGGACTAGCTGTGGACACTAACTATTCCAGCACCGTTTGTTGCTCTCCATGGACTAGTGCATACCATTCCTCCCAGCAGAAAACTTGGGAACACTCCACTGTTCCAAAGCAGCTCTTGTCTGCCCCTGCCAACACAGCCTTGTGCGTGAAGCAGTGAGAAGGAATCATGCTAGGCTGGCAACTGCTCTGGGCCGTGCCCTGCCCCCCTGGCTCATGTGCCCTGATGGCCTGAATCCAAATGAGAGTGTGATGGTACTTTTGCTTGCTGCTTTAGAAGAGACAGTGAGTGGCAGCTGAGCTCACAGCTGTGGGCCAGGGGATCTGCTGTCCCACTTTTGGCAGCAAAAATAGTACTAAAGCAATAATCCCCAGCAGGGACCTGCTTACTTATGGAATTTGGAGGTGGGGGTGCAACAGGAGACTTTCACCATATCATTAATCAGTTGGGGTATAAATATTGTATGTACATTTCAGTGTCTAGCATAGAGCTGTACAAACAAGTCACTGTCTGTATGAAATCTTAGCTTGTACTGACTTCACTAGTGCTCAGTCTTTACGTAGTCTGTGGTAAAACTAGGCAAATAACTCGGTGAGTTGATATCCCCCACTCCCCCGAGCCCTGTGTGTATCCCCAGGGGTACATGTACCACAGGCTGAGCACCACCACCCTGCCTCCTCCCTCTGCAGCAGAACTGAAGGTGTTTCTGAAAACAGACCCGGAGAGAACATTCCTCTGCTGCAGCTCAACTGGCCGAGGGGAGGAGAGTCTGGTTTAATCAGTCAGGTGCCAGGCTCTGGGTCTCCTTCCCTGCCAGGGGCCCTGTGGGGAACCAGCCAAAGGGCACATGCCTGAGCTGCGCAGCCTATGTCAGAGACAGTTGTGGGGCTAGGGTGCCACCTGCTGGTGAATGGGCAGCCACACTCAAGCAGCTTTCTGACAACTTCCAAAAGTTCCCTGGCTGACTTCTCATGAACGCTCCCGCCATGGGCAAGTGCTGCTGACCAGAAATTAATAAACTAAGGTCTACAGCGCCCAGCTGTGTAAGAGGGGACGCCCCTTTGGGAAAGGCTAAGGCTAGCAGAGCTGTGAATGCTACGGCCAGGTCTTGGGGTCTGTTTCTGTGGTCCCTTACACTAGTGCAAAGCAAGCAGGAACACGGCCCCAGTAGAAGGGGAGTGATCACTACCTACTTTGCACTGAGGTTAGTGACTCCACAAAGCAGCAGGAGCCAGGAATTTGAAGTGACTATTTTACCTACCCCTGCCCTTTTAGTTAGGAGGAGCTACTGTTCTTCACGCCTGCTAGAGCAGGGGACATGAATCAGTGGTCAGCATGTAGCCTAGAAAGCTTCCTGGTGCCACTCAGATTAAATCCACAATTGCTGGTTGAAGGAAGGTACAAGCCAGTTATCTTCAACTTTTCCCCCTTCAGCTGAGAGAATCTGAATACAATGGTAGGAGAGAGTTTGAGTCAAGGCCTTAGAAGCAGGGAAGGTTGCCCCAGCCTCTTGTAATGCTGCAGGGCAACAGAAACATGGTGGAACTTGGCCTTCCCTCTAACAGGAGGGCCACTGTTATTGGGGCATAAGTAGAGACATTGCTCATCCCTTGCTGTGATGATGGTAATAAGAAAGTGACTATGCTAATATCTTCTAGCCTCTGAGCACCTCATGGTGAATGAAAAACCAGGCTAAGCTGTGTACTTGGGCATTTAAAATACTGCCAGAGGCACTTAGGGTACGTCTACACTGCCCATGTTACCGTGCTGCTGCTGCGGCCATGCTGTGACATGGGCAGCACAGACACCCTTTAGTGCTGGGGGAGAGCTCTCCCGGCCATTAACAAAAAACTACCCTGCACAAGCAGCGGTAGCTTTATCACCGGGAGCGCAAGCGCTGTCTCTACTGGCGCTTTTCAGTGCTAAAACTTCTGTCGCTCAGAGGGTTTTTTTTTGCACCCCTGAATGACTAAAGTTTTAGCGCTGAAAGTGGCAGCGTAGGCACAGCTTTAGTAACCAGTTGAGTCCCACAGAAGTTTTGTTTGTTAATTGTAGGCCCAGAGCCAGAAGTAGAGATGTGTGTTTTCCCCCCCTCCACTAGTAATGAGAAAAACAATTCATCTCAAACTAAAATGGCAATTTTTCAGAAACTTGCAGCAACTAAAATGTAGAGGTGGGTCAACATGAAACATTTTGTTTCAACCTGAAACTTTTCATGTTGATGTCATGTATTATCAGCAAAGGACTAGATTCACAAAACCATGATAGGGGGAGAAGAGGATGTCTCTTACAACCATGGTTCTTCTATGCTCCTAGGCTACAGAAGGCCCAGGGTCAATTTTACCTTCTGGCTGATGTACACAAGGCATTTGAACTTGCGGCTCCTGCATTGTGGCAGTGGCTTAGCGCCACCCGCCCAGTATTTCTCAGTCTAGCCTGATGAAACAGTGTAATGCTACTTTGAACTTGAGTCTCCCAGATCCTAAACGAGTGCCCTACCCTCCAGACTATGTCACACAGTCCTCTGCCTAATGCCTGTTACGAATTGCCAGCATGAACCCCCACCTCTGAGTTAAAGGTGATAAGAGCTCCAGCATTGTTTCTCTGAAAAATGCCTGCATTGAAAAGTTTCAGGGTAAATTGAAGTAGATGTTATTGAAACACCAACATGAGAATGGCTATGCTGGTCCATCTAGGGTTCTGTCTGAAAGGAGCCACTACCAGGCCTTCAATAGGAGCGCACCAAAGCGGGCAATAGGAATGAGCCACCAGTTTTCTCCTCCCAGCTCCTGGCAGTCAGAGGTATGGTCACATCTGACTGTATTGGTCCATGGCCATTACTGGATTTATCTTCCAGGACTTTTTTTTTTTTTTTTTTTTTTAAAAGCCTTTTTTTTAGCCCAGTTAATACTTTTGGCCATCACAACATCCCCTGGCAGTGGGTTCCACAGGTTAACTGTGTGTGGTGTCTAAATGTACTGCCTCATGTTTGCATTATGGCTGCTGCCTATTAAATTGGGTGACCCCTGGTTTTTGTATGGTGGGAGAGGGTAAATAATTTTTTTTTTTTTTTAAACTTACATCTGTATTATATACACCCCTTAGTCTCTTTTCTAAGCTGAACCGACCTAGTCATTTTAGTATCTCCTCACATGGAAGCCTTTCCATACCCTTGATCATCTTTGCTGCCCTTCTCTGTACCTTTTCAGAGATGGGGCAACCAGAACTGGACAGATTATTCAAGGTGTGGGTGCACCATGGATTTCTGTCCCTTTCCTAATAGGCCCTAACACAGTTAGCCTTTTGGGCTGCTACTGTGCAGAGAGCTGAAGTTTCCAGAAACATTGTTTTTTTCCCCCACTTCAGTCAAAACTATTAGGCAAATTAGACATATTTGCAAATAGTTTAAGGTTGACCAAAACTGCCCCTTTTCAGCACATACACTGCCAAAAAAAAGCAACCCCCTTCTCTCACTTCTGTTCAGAAGTGTTAAAATCCAGTGGGATCTACTTTGTTTACATCTTACAGTTTGTTTGGCCCAAGGTGTGGATAATCAGCATAGGAAAGGAGCCCTGCATGGCTTTGGCCAGAAAGCCTCCCGCTGAAACGTTTGCCAGGCTCCTGCTGTTCCAGGGATCTAGAACAACGCACTTGCCCACCCACCTTCTTTGAAGGCAAGCTTCTCTGGCAGGAGCGAAGCCTTAAATTCACTCCTGTCCTACAACCTAGTGGTGGGAGGGAAGGTTAAGGCTACCCAACACCTCCCTCCCCCCCCCCCCCCCCCCCCACCTGTGGCTGTATTGCTCCTTTCTTGCAGTGGAGTCCTGTAGGTTCAGTTAACCCTTTTCCCGTCCGGTCACACTCCCTGGGCGCTGTTGAGCGGAGTACTGCAAGATGCCAGAGCTATTTTGGACAGCAAGAGAGAAAGTACTGCTGCTGGAGAGAGGAGATGGAGCTTGGCATAGCCGTCTCCTTCACGAGGAGGGACAGTTCATCGGCTCCTATTGCCATGGTGCCGAAGGGCACCAGAGGGGAGAGAGAACCCCCCATCCTGACCAGCACTGCTGCATCTCCAGGGGCTCAGGCAAAGCTAGGAGACTTCAGGAATGCAGGTGATGACCAGACCTACGGTAGAAAGCCACTGCACAAGCTACGGCAGTGCAGCTCGGCCCTGCCTGCCACCAGCTCTGCAGACCGAGCAGACGCACGACAGCACACTTGTACAAGGGTTAGCTCTCTGGCCGGGGCAAGTGAAGAGAGATGAGCCAGGTGCAGATTGTGTCAAACATAATTATATTTATAGCAAAAATAGGCTCTCTGTAGCTTAACCAGGCTGACCAAAGCAGCGTGCCTCACACTCTGCTCCCAGCCCCTTCCCCTCCAGACTCCAGTTCCTAGGAAGGTCCCAGCAGTGTCCTCATGCCCCAAAAAGCTCTTTGGAGAAGGAGCCTCTGTACACAGCCCTTACCTGAATCTCCCTCTGAAGCTGAGCCAGCCACTGAGCCATGGCTGGGGACCCAGCACGGCGAGATCTCCTCCAGCCAGAGCGGTAATGGCTAGGGCAGGTTGTTACTCCTCAGTCCCTCCCGGGGTCACGAAGAGCACTGCAGCACGTGGCTCCCGCCCATGGCAGAGAAGGAGGTGTAGGCCCTGTGCGTGGAGGCTGGTCGGTCAGGAGCTGCTCCAGTCCTAGGGCTGCCATCCCCATAACAGGAGGTGATTGAGGCCGTTTCAGTTGACCTGGCCTGTCAGAGCAAACAGGCCATAGCCCACCTGGCAATACTGAGCAGCAAGTGATCCAGCTCATGTTTGGGTACAATGACCCCCCTGTGCTTTCTGTAGAAAGGGGGGGCTCAATAGGAGACCCAGAGGGGGGGATGCAGGTCCCAGAGCCCAGCTCTACAGAAGGGAAACATTCCAAGCAGCCACCCCCAGGAGCGGGAGGACAAGAGCCTGTCCCTGGGACTGGGAGAATACAGCAGGTTGATCACTGCACCCCCTCAGGAGTGCCACAGCTTGACATGTACTCCGCATGGTGCTGCCAGGAGCGTGTGCAGGAGGCTGGTTTCCCTCCAGTACTGTGCTGGGGACGGGGGAGGATCTGCTCATCTCTGAGAACCAGGGTCATAACCAGTGCTCCTCTGACTAAAGGCGTTTCAGAACACACCCAAAGCCCCCCACCGATTGTGATGCTCCACAGCGAGCGTCATCACCCCACAGCCGCTGCGTCCGAACAGCCAGCCCTGCCCAGTGTGATGCTGCTGCAGTGCTGGAAAGGGAACAAGTTTGCAGCTCTGCCCCAGGGCTGGAACGCACACGGGAGCCGGCACTGGGCTGCGTCCATGGACAGGCTCCCTGGGCCGCCTGGGTGAAGGGCTTCCACTGTGGATGGTTAGAGCCCATCTCTTTGAAGAGAGACATGCCCTCTCCCTGCCCGTCCTTCCCTCCCTGCCCCGAGTCTTTGGGAGTCTGCCATGGACACATTTGCATCTCCAGCTTCACACCTACATCACAGCAGCATGGAGTTGCCTCACAGCTTGGTAATTGCACATAACAAGGTCACTCATCGTGCCCCATAGAAACAGAACAGTCAAGTACGTTAGAGAAACCCATCGCAGCCAGGTCCAGCCCGATGGTTCAAGTATGGAGTCCATGGAGAGGCAGGGATGCCTGCGCCGCCCCTGCCATAACCCAGCCATCCCTGCTCTCTAGGAGATCATGTACTGGGTAATTGCTTGCAGTGCATACAGGAGTTCAGCTTGCATTCTGGCTTCCAGGATGAGAAGGTTCACATGGACCTGAGGGAGCAAAAGAGGGACTTAGGCTTGGTGCAGTTTGCTTAGCGCAGTGATCTGCGGGCACCAGTCAGGGCAGGTCTAGAGGGGGCAGCCCCAGGGCACTGAGCCCTTCATGCCCAGTGTTTAAATGCTAATGGATTCCTTCTGGCCTGGGCAGAGAGTCAGCCAGCCTGTGTGGAGAGGATGGACTTGCAACGCGAGAGAACTGTTAATCCTGCAGGGTTATGAGCTGCCTGCACTGGAGAAGCTGTGAGAGGGAGGGACATTCAAGTAGATCCAGACCAAGCCCTGTATGGACTTCAAGGTCCTGTGGATTCAACTGTTCCTTATTTGACCACAAGTTCCCCGACTCCCCCAGCCTGATGTCAGCTCTGCAGGAGCAGCTACAAGGATGTGGCAGTCAGCGGGCCCGGTCTGCAGAGCCTCCCATAGAGACTCACTCCAGTGGGAGCGCAGCTACTCCTCACATGCGCCTTGCAAACAGGACTGGCGCGGAGGACAGTTCTGCCCTGCAGGGTAGACATGGACCATATGCAAAGGCATTGCTTCTCCTGGGTTACTGCAGCTGCTCAGCACAGGTCACAGTGCAGTGGAGCACAACTAGTGCCCCAAGACTGCTTGCAGCGCCATCAGTGACGAGGCCTCCAAGAGCCTCACTCCCTGATGCCCGGTTCCAGCCCCACAGGAGCACCCAAGTTCTGTGTTCTCTGGATTCTCCCTGACACCTCTTTGGTTTGAAGGAAGGACCTTGTGTGCCAGGCTCTGGTCCCTCCCACCTTTGGGCTCAACCCAACAGCTGCACAAGCTTCCCTTGAAGCACTGCGGGCTCTAAAAACTGGCCAAATAGACTACATGGAGATATTAGATGTGCCATGTTCTCCTCTGAGCCCCTGTACCTTTTCACTGTGCTTGAACTGCTTCCAGAACCGACTGAACATTTCTGGGTTAGTCTTCTCTGGGTAACAAGTCACAGTTTTAATGTAAACTTTGAGCATACGCTCCAGAAAGTGATTCACTTCTGCGTAATCGTAGTCGTCGTACCTGTGGGAAGAGTTCCAGGGCGCATGTGAGAACCAGCTTCCATGTGCCCACCTGCCACAACCTTCTCCAGGATCAGGATAGCAGCCAGAGGAGCTGGAGTGACCACTTGTATCAGGCCCCTGCTGCTCACCGACAGGGCCGGCTCCAGGCACCAGCTTGCCAAGCAGGTGCTTGGGGCGGCCACTCTGGAGAGGGGCGGCACGTCCAGCTATTCGGCGGCAATTCGGTGGACGGTCCCTCACTCCTGCTCAGAGCGAAGGACCTCCCGCCAAATTGCCGCCACAGATCATGATCGCGGCTTTTTTTTGGTTCAGGGGCAATGGAAGCTCACTAAAAGTGGGGGGGCCCCACTGGTGCCCAAAACATGGCCCCACCCCCATATCACCCCTTCTCCCCGCTCCCCACTTGCTCCTCTCCCCCTCCCTCCATCCCTCCCCTCTGCTGCTCACTCTTACGACCGGTAAGAAGTGGGAGGGCATAGGTAGCAGCAGAATTGTTTTGCTAACGTAAGCCATACCTGAGCCACTCCCACAAAACATCCTGAGAAGGGGCTGGGGGAGCACCATGGGCACCCGTGTCATCCCAAAGCTCAGCTATGTTCGAAGGCTCATGTCAACCGATCCCTGTTTAATTCCTCACTGATTCTCTTAACCAGTCTGGAAGATGCCCCACAAGGTTGGGGGACAGAGGTAGCTGTAACGTCCCCATTTCTCAGGCCAAGCTCCTCTCCCGGATGAATCCCACATATGCTAAGAGTTAGATTTTCTCCAGTGACAACCCCACATAGGCCTTGCACTGAGACCCCTTGGATACCTGATTCCGAACATGCAATGGATATAGTTCCAGATGCCCCGTTTGAAGACAGACGATTCACAGCCTTGCCGCTTGGCCATGGCATTGCTCTGGAGACCGTCAACTGTACGGAACTTCTCATCCAGGAGATGGCCAACGTCCGAGTAGAGTCTGTTTACCAGCGAGAATCCATGGTCTTCCCAGGAGTAATCCTGTCAAACAGAGCAAGATGCCTTCAGTGCCCAAGGGGAACTCAGCAGCCCCATGAAATGAGCCAGTGGAAAAGCCACTGAGCCAGAAAGCGGCATTGTGTCCAGGATGTGTTATGTCTTAGACTGGACAAGCTCTTGCTGGAATCAGAACAGCAAGAGGCTTCCCTGCTCTGCCAGCAGCCAAACCCTGCCCCCAGTTACACCTGCCTCTAGTGGGGCTGTCCAGGTGCAAGAGAACATCTGATCCTGCTATTGGCACTTTGGCAGCAAAGCTGTTGCTGAACAGAATCTGGCTCCCGCCCCCAGAGCTGTGCTGGGTCTGCAACAGCAGAATACTTATTTGTCCCCAAGGTCAGTAGCTCTGACTCCTCTCCCTCCACAACCTGCTTCTTGTCAGATGGGGCATCTTGACCGTCACTTTTCAGAGTAGCAGAGGGGTGGCCGTGTTAGTCTGGATCTGTAAAAAGCAACAGAGAGTCCTGTGGCACCTTTAAGACTAACAGAAGTATTGGGAGCCTAAGCTTTCGTGGGTGAATGCCCACTACATCTGTTAGTCTTAAAGGAGCCACAGGACTGTTACTTTTCAGAGTGACGCCGCACCACGACAGTGGTGGATGTAGCCCTCTCACTCACGGCCTCCTGTGAATGCTGTTTTAGTATAAGGCATGTGAGCCTAGAGCAGCCGCGTGACACTCTCTCTCACCCTACTTTTGACATGGAACAAAGATCCTGGGCCCAGACTCTGCTCCTGCCTTCCAGGGTCACCCCATAAAACAAAACACTCACCTGGACTCTAAATATCTGGGTCTGATCTTCATCTCGCCTGGCAAAGTCCTGGTATCCAAAGTCAGGGTCTTGGACATAGCAGGAGAGATCTGTGGCTCTGACGATTTCCCCATCAAAATCTGAGGAAAAAAAAGACCCCACCGCCACCCACAGAGGAGATTAGAACAGATCTGCCACAAGTTTATGCTGCTTCTCTGCAGCATCCAGCAGCAAGGGGCATGGTCTCCCTCCAGAGAGATCT
The DNA here is from genome assembly GCF_027887155.1 of Malaclemys terrapin pileata. Taxonomy (NCBI): domain Eukaryota; kingdom Metazoa; phylum Chordata; order Testudines; family Emydidae; genus Malaclemys; species Malaclemys terrapin. The sequence continues at coordinate 776,857 of NC_071513.1, read as the reverse complement.
CCTGGGGCATGGAATCCCAACTTCCCACAGCATTACTGCCTCTCGGAGCTTGCAGGGCCAGCAAAGTCAATCCCAGCCAAGCGCTCTGGTACATGTTTCATGAGTGTTACATCCCATCTAAGCCATTCTCCCAGGGCAAAACTGATCCTTACAACACTCCCTGGGGCTTTCTTCACTTCTGAAATAGACAAATCAATGGCACTTCCCTTCCCTCCCTTGGGGAAAGAGGTCTCTTCAGCATCATTATTTCTCAGGTTCCCTAAAGCCACATTTGTCATTTCTTCTGCTTTTCCTCCTCTCTACAGTCCTGGAAAACATCATCAGTCTCCTCCAATGATCTGGAAGGGTGTGGATTAACCAGTGTTAAGGACACTAACCCCCAATTCCATACTCCTGTGGCCCCCACTAGAAACTCTGCAGTGCAAGGAGCTTGGAGGCAATTCTTTGTGGCACATCCTTCTAGTCCTACAAAGAGAGGAGAGTCCTGGGTGGCACCTGCAGCCTCTACAGGGACAGGCCTAAATTGGTGGCTTGCCCTTCTCCTAGCAGAGACCTCTGGGATGCCAGATCTCCAGCCTGCCCCTTTGGATTACCTTCCTCTCTGTCTTGTGGTGGTGGCCTCGTTTCCTCTCGGCCCTCAGTCTCCAGGTGGATCCTCTGGATACGTTCCCGGAGCGATTCCAGCTCCACACAGGAATCCAGAGACTGTGTGGGAAGACAATACACAACTGTTAATCAGCCAGCAGTCCTCGTTCCGCTGGCCCCCTGGCCACTGGGAGAGTTAAATCCTTGGTGGCTCACCCGTTTGCGGTTGATGCGCAGCAATTCCAGATTACAGCTGTTCCCACTGGCGGACTCACAGAAACACTGGTTTCCTGGCAACGTTGACTTCAGTATGCTCCTGCCATCCAGCCACTCCTGCTCACAGCCACAACCAAAGACAAAGCTGGCGAGAGCATGGTAATGCGCCACGAGGACAACAGCGTGGACCAGCTCTGCCAGAGACCAGCTCTGCTCACTGATCTTCAGCAGCTTCTGTGGGGTAGGTCAGACAGAGACGGATATCACAGCAAGAAAACAGACTGGTTACTAGTATCAGGGGGTAGCCATGTTAGTCCATATCCACAAAAACAATAAGGACTCAGGTGGCACCTTAAAGCCTAACAGATTTATTTGGGCATAAGCTTTCGTGGGTAAAAAAAACCTCACTTCAGATGCATCGAGTGAAAGTTACAGATGCAGGCCTCTCCTGGAATTGACACCTCCTCATCTATTATTGGGAGTGGACTACATCCACCCTGATGAATGGGCCCTATCAACACTGGTTCTCCACTTGTGAAGTACTCCCTTCTCTTCATGTGTCATTATATAATGCCTGCATCTGTAGATGGGGTTACTGTCTGCCCCATCCATCAAGTGACTCACCCAAGGTCTCCTCCCTCTTCATGCCAGGCCCCCTTTTGAAGGAATCTGCAAGGGGGCCGTGCATGATGGAAGGAGTGGGCAGCTCTCAGCCCTATGTTCCCTTCTCATTCCACCCATCAGCCCACACCCAGACTCTTCATATCCACGTCCCACGTGCAGTTACCTCAATGTGTTCCTTGCTGATGAGCCAAGGCCGATGAGCCAGGATCTTGTTGATCTCATTAAGATTGCGGAGTTTGGGGGGGATGAAGTCCAGGCCCCGCAGCCACTGGGGATCTCCCCCCACTCGCAGGAACTGCAGCATGTGCAGATTCACCAGATACCAGCACTGGTGCCGAGCAGCTGCCTGCAAGATCAACTCAGACCCTGAGTGCATGAAGCCCAGCCCTAGCAGCTTCTCCAGAGGACAATGCAGTATCCACAGGGCCAGGGACACCACCCAGGTAACCAGCACGGGCAACTGTCTGAAGACTCCAGCTGAGCATGAAGTCCAAGGCCACCCACCCAAAGAGAACCTTTGGAGCCTGGCTAGGGCCAAGCCACAGAGGATATCCAAGCTCCTGCAGAGGGATGCAAGACACAGAACCTAACTGGGGCCTTCTGCAGGGAGAGGTGACCCCAGACTATCAGCACAGAATGATGGTGACCGAGAGCAGAGCTCACCCTTGCCTCCCCCCATCACTGAGCCTTCTATGGAGACGTGGGAGCCACTAGACGCTGGGCACCAGCCAAGCTAAGGACCGAGTGCTCCGGCAGGCTACCGTTCAGCCCTGGCAGGCTGTTGCAATAGGGCCAGGAAGGAGGCCTTTACTTCAGCTGCTTTCCAAGAGGTGAGGGTTTGGTACGTACCATGATAGCGATGTAGTGTCTGCAGGCAAATGGCAGTGGGCCGTCCATGTGAAGCAGGTAGTGCTGCATCTTGAGGAAGCTGTCCAGGTACTGCGGGTGGTAGCCCATCTGTTGGGTCACTGCCTCCAGGCGCCCCCGGCTGGCCAGCGCTTTCACAAACAGGAACTGTGGTCGCTCTTGGTCGCTACTGGTCATCTTCACTACCTGAGGGAGAGAGAGCCGCAGTGTTAGAGCGGGCGCACTCCAGCAGGAGCTGCCTTTCACCGGGGGCTTGGAGTCTGCTGGAGAGCTGAGAGAGGCTGCAATGGTGCTAGTCCCAGCATTGCAGGAGTTGGCCCTCGTAAGCACGCCCAGGGCTAACAGAGCTCAGCAGAAAATGTCACAAGGGGGGAGCTGAGGTTCCCTTGTTTCAGCGCAGATTCTTCCTCTACGGCCCTCGACCCAAGCCCACTAAAGGGAAGGCCAGAAGTTTGGCCAACAGCCATTTCTCTGGTCGGAGACTGCCACGCCGGGTTTGGGGATCCAAGCAAGGCTGAAAGAGGAGGCCGATACTGGCTGCAAAGGGGGGAGCTTGTTTGTAAGAGGCAGGCAGGCCTTAGCCCTCTTGTTAAACTGGAAGCTGCCTGAGTCATATCCAGTTAGTGTGTGGCGCAATCTCCCCACTGGAACAGCTGGAAGCACCACTGCTTGGGGCTCGAATAGTGGATGAAGCGCTGGAGAACAGGCGTAATCTTGCATCTGCCCCATGGGGCTGGAACAAGAGGGATTCAATAGGACTTTTCCATTTCAGTGCGCAAGGCCTTCATCCCTACTCAGAAAGCGCTCTCAAAATCTTGGAAGCAGCACTCCTGTGCCAGTCTGGCTTTCTAGGGATGGCTAGTGCCGCTAGGCCTCCAGCCTGTGTCAGGAGAACGGGAGCACCTGTGCAGCCAACAGTCCCATTCAAGAGCAGTGAGTCAGCTCCTTTTGAGAAGAATGCTGGAGGCAGGGAATAGCCAGTAGCCCAGAACTGGTGGGAGGGCCCACACCTCCTCAGAGCAGCGGTGTCCTAGGATTTCCCTTCCCTGCAGGGGAACGTGGCCACAGGCAGTTTGCACAGAAGCCAGTGCCCAGCTGTATCATTCCAATTGTACGGGAGAAGGTCAGGGACTACAGGGCAATGCACATGAACCCCATTATCCTCTTACAGCAAGTGCTTCTGACTAAAGGTTTCAGAGTAGCAGCCGTGTTAGTCTGTATCCGCAAAAAGAAGAACAGGAGTACTTGTGGCACCTTAGAGACTAACAAATGTATTAGAGCATAAGCTTTCGTGGACTACAGCCCACTTCTTCGGATGCATATAGAATGGAACATATATTGAGGAGATAGATTCATGTGTGTATATATATCTCCCCTTGTAAGTATGCTCACACTTCTTATCAAACTGTCTGTACTGGGCTATCTTGATTATCACTTCAAAAGTTTTTTTTTTTTTTCCCCCTCTTAATTAATTGGCCTCTCAGAGTTGGTAAGACAACTCCCACCTGTTTATGCTCTCTGTATGTGTGTATATATATCTCCTCAATATATGTTCCATTCTATATACATCCGAAGAAGTGGGCTGTAGTCCACGAAAGATTATGCTCTAATAAATTTGTTAGTCTCTAAGGTGCCACAAGTACTCCTGTTCTTCTTTCTGACTAAAGGTTTCTTTCTTATGTACCTGTTACCATAGCATCTGGGCACCGTGGTCACTCACCCCCAACAAGCGAGAGGCACAACTACTTTTACTGTGGGTGTCTGAAGACAGGCATAACCTCTCGCCTTATTTAGTTAGCAATGAAGCACTCCTCCCCCAGTCACCCCCTTCTGCAAGCCCCCTTGGCTACATGCAGCAACAGGACCCATTAGGGAGTTTAAAGAGGAAGCCAATCCTCAACCAGAACCTGCCTGAGAGCTGGCTCTCTTGGCAAGACCATGCAGTGAAGAGGTCAACACTGAGATGTTTCCCCCCCAGCCCTCTCCTGCAAAACTGTGAGCTCACACTCACTCAGCCCATAGTGCTAGTCAGCTCTGGGCAGCCCCTTCCCCACCAAGGCCGCTACAGACCGTGGAGTTATTCTCTCCAGCCAGGAGCTGAAGCCTCAGGAAGGCCAACACACACTCCTGGTCCTTACAAGGACGGTGCGTGACCAGAACAGCAGAAAGCAACAGAGGACGTACATGCTAGACAAAGAAAGCAGGCACTTGCCCCCTCCCCCAACTCCCAGCTCCCTCTGGTCTTCACAAGTCGTTTGGCACGAAGACCATCTGAGGACTGGTTTGTTCCCTTCTGCTTACAGAGCCAGTCCCAGGCCAGCCACGGGAGGAGCAGCAATGCCGAGGGGCCCAAGCAGTGGTTCTAACCTGTTGGTCAGAGGCACGTTTTCAGCTTGTGCTGAGCGTCAGGGCTCCTGGAGGTGGGAGGATTGGGTCCTACACAGGAATCCAGGCAGCACACTCTCAGCTGCAGCAAACCAAGAGTACAAGCTTGTTACCTATCCTAGGTAGATACCAGCCTGGAGAAGACAGGCCTATCCGTGTCGTCCAGTACAGGGGCACTGCAGAAAAGTTAGTTCTCTCCCCCTCCTGGTGCTACATTAGCCTCTTCCCTAAGCAGTTTATTCTACTCTCTCGCTGCCCCCACCACGTCAGCTAGAACCTCACGGGACAGCAGCTGCTCCCCGATCGCAAACTGGCACTGCTGGGCAGGTACAGACAGCAAGCGCTTTTCTGCCAACAGTCAGCGGTATTCTCAGCTGTAGGCCCCACAGAAAGGGGATCAATACGTCAGCACCATTTGGGGTTGGTAGGCCAGAGCTCTTAGAGTGATACTGCAGTGAGTGCCTGAAGTTAGCCAAGGGAACCCAGCATGCCACTGAATACTGACCATTTTCTAGCTAGCCTGTGTGTCTTTAGCCCTGGGGCTAAGGAGATTAAAGACCTTAAAAATTCTGTCATTCCAGCTTCCACCTTGCTTCCCCTTCCCGCCCTGAACTCCCACCCAGGTTTAGCAGCCACCGTTTCAGCCACCAGTAGATCTACAAACTCGGATGGAAAAGCCAGACTGCATCAACAACCAGTCACCTAACTGAACTCTCTTTCCATTAGCTCATTTATCTGTACTTTAACATTGCAAGACTCAATAGCGACAAAAGCTTAAGTGAAAATTCATTTGCGCCTTTGCTGTAGCTCCTTCTCCCAGTGAAGCCCATAATCCTGCCACAGTCCTGCCCTTTTGGGGAGACAAGACGACAAGCTCAATCTCTTTGAGGGCAGGGGGAGCACTACTCACTTGCAAATACCTTTGCAACAACGTCTGAGCCCAGTTTTGCGCCATTGCCCGCAGCAGGGTTGCGGGGGGACAAATGCCCTCAGTGGATATAAATAAGAGGTGCCTGGCTCATCTTGTCAGTGTGCAGCAGGGGAGAACAAGCCAGAAATCTGTGCTGAGTCTTCTGGGTGCGCGCACTCCCCAGACAAGGGGAATTCTGTCTCCTTAGGGGAGGAAGGCCAGCTTTGCCAGGCAGTTATGTGATCAAATAATATATGTTGACTCTTTCAGAGTCCTGTGAAACTCTGCAGCTACCTGAGACAAGCTCTGGCTGTACCCCCCGGGAAGAGATCCAAACGGGACCAGGAATTTCCTGTCCCACACGAAGGCCTAGGAAAGTATCGGGCTGTTGCCCCAGCTATCGCTGTGAGTTATCCTATTGTTCCAGCTGCTGCTGCAAGCTGCCAGACCTCGCCACTCCTCAGCAGCTCCCCAGAGCAGCTAGCCCAGGGGGGATGAGGCCCATCAGCCTAGATATGGGAGAATAAGCCAGCAGTAAGGGGGCTCTTTGCCCAGCATTTACTTCTTTCTAGCCGCTGGGGAACTATCCACAATGACTCCCAAGAGCTCTTTGAGTGTTTCTCTCCTGCTCCATAACCCTGCCTCAGTGAGTTTGGGGTCCCTTGTAGCAGGGATTCCCACAAGCCACTGCAGTGGTAGCCAGGCTCAGGGCAGAGGAAAGAGGTGCATCACATTTTAATCACTGTTCTTGTAAAAATCCACAGTGCCCCTTCAGGGGGCTGAGGGCCATTGACCCAAACTGTAAACCAGGGGTAGGCAACCTATGGCACGCATGTGAGATGATTTTCAGTGGCACTCACACTGCCTGGGTCCTGGCCACCGGTCCGGGCGGCTCTGCATTTTAATTTAATTTTAAATGAAGCTTCTTAAACATTTTAAAAACCTTATTTACTTTACATACAACAATAGTTTAGTTCTATATTATAGACTTATAGAAAGAAACCTAAGAACGTTAAAATGTATGACTGGCACGCGAAACCTTAAATTCGAGTGAATAAGTGAAGACTTGGCACATCACTGCTGTAAACCCTGCATATGACGGAAACCACTTCACACCAGGGGGTGCAGCAGCCCCCCCAGCATCCCTGTGCCCCTTAGATCTGGCCTCTGGTGGAGAACAATGGCAGCACCACAGGCCCAGCACATTATTTCACTCGGGGGGCACTACAGTGCATGTCCAGCTTTGGAGCCCGCTTTTGCCTGTGCATTGGAAGAAATCTAGTCACTGCTGGAGCTTCACTTCAGTTTGCCCTAGAGCCGCAAACCAGACTTCGCTTTGAACAGTGGGACTTTTGAGAGGCTATTCGAAGACAGTAATGATCAGAAAAGTGAGTAAGCAGAAATACCCCCAGCTTGCTCAACATGCCTTCTCCCGGCACATCTCCAGGTCCTCCCACACTCCAAAAAAACAACCTGTCAGCAAACATGTTTTTGCTCCTTTTAGAAATGCAGAAGTCAGTGGGGCCGCAGGCAGGAAAGGCAGATTCTATTCGGTGTTATCCATCAGTGCCCTTGGCTCAGTTCCAATACCAGTTAGTTGTGATCCTGCAAGAGGCAGGAGATGCTGCCTGGATTGTCTGTGAAGCTGGCCTGGGTGGTGTTTTAGGAAGTAGTCCTGGGGCTTGTAAATGAAGCCAGTCTGACAGTCAGAAAGTGGTTGCCATTAAAATCTTTTACTAGTCTGCCTTTGCATTCCCTTCCTTTCTGGGCAGAGGATTTTGCATACAGTGGCAACCCGTCTAAGTACAAACACAGCCCCAACCACAGGATGCAGCAGTCTCTCTCATTGGGCCGTTTTGGGGCTTTACAGACTAAAACACTCTCAAGGACGTGGGTAATTATAGCACGGGGCAGATGTGACGGAGGGGCAATTAATTATCCCTTCTCTACTCCCTCTGCTTCTACTGGGTGCAGAAGGAAACTGCTTCCAACCGGAGATCCTAATACCCAGACCCGCACACAGAGGCAAGTTAGACACCTTGCCGTGCATCCTTCCCAGGATACTCCAGTGTCCCAACCCTCTCCAATGGGGCCTTCCTCATCCCCTCTTCCCAGATACCTCATCCATTCTCCGGCTTCAGTTTCGCTCTCTAATCCGGTCCGGCCCCTCTATGCAAGTCTGGACTTGAGATGGTCTTTGCGAATGGCCTTCTCCCAACACCAGCTCATACTCAGCATAGAAACAAGAGCTCCTCATCTCCCTCCGCCCCCGCTCCCAACAGCACTGTCAGCATGTCCCAGACACTCACCCATGCTTTCAGTTGATTCTCCCCATCAGCTCCAAAATCCATCTCTTTCCTCTCTACCCTCGCTCCCAAACCCTGTCCCATCCAGCTACTTTAGCTTTCCCTGAGTCTCACACCGGCATTCCAGCTGGACTTCTCTCCCCGACCCCCATCTTGGATTCTCTTCACCATCTGTGTCACATTTCAACTCCGCATTCCCACCTTCAGGGACCTGCACAACTCCACCCCGCCTTCATCTTTGGCCTGGCTGCCACCTTCCCGATTCAGGCACTAAGGTCAAACTCTACCTTTTCTCATGCTGCGCCCTACATGGGAAACATCCTCCCAATCCCATGGCCACCCTCCTCAGAGCTCATTTATTAACCAACCTTACCCTTTACATTCTTGTCAAATCCAAAACCCAAGGTGGAGCCACCAAGATGTGCAAATAATGGTGGCTGTGTGGACTCTCTGGGTTGGTTACCTCCAGCTGCACTCTGGAGAAATTTACTGTTAGCTCCTCAGGCTAGGTTGCATGCAAGCACACCTGAGACATAGGATAAATAAAAGGTAGGAACCCCACAACCCTGCCCAAGGGCACCTCCCTGACATTCCCAGAGAAATCTTTTGCTAAAGCCAGACCAGAGGACGTTCCAAAATTGTACTCTCCTTTGACAGGCTGACAAGTGCCTGATCCAAGAGCCTGGGGTTCTCACTTAGTTCAAAGGCTGAATGCTAATTGACATTCTCCTCCCTGCTAGAGCACATCACTCTGAATACCAGATGCTTTCCAGTTTTATAGACTGTAAGCTCCTCAGGACAGGGGCTGAGTTTTGTCCAGTCCCCAGATGCCACTTCATTTGAATTCACCACATCTCTGCCTTCTGTTCCTGGGGCCAGAGTCCTGCCAAGGCAGGTGCTGACCAACATGGAAATGTACAAAGCAGCCAAAGCCTTCCTGTTCCACACTAGGGGAAGTCGGCCAATCAACAGCTGAGCCAAGCGGCACGGACCAATCCTCTGTGAACAGGATGCATGCAAGGAAGAGTCAAGCCAGCTGCCTGCCCAGCTCACAGCTCCAAAACTGAGAGGGAGAAAAGAGACTTTTCAGAGCATCTACCACACAGACTAGAAGAGGGGCTGATGAGCCAAGGCATTCCCATAGGATAGCCACAATGCCCAGTGCACACAGCCTTGAATTCCTCAGTCATCAATACAGGGGAGCATTTAAACAGTGACCTAGAGGCTTTTCAATCTTCCAGGAGTCAGTGTCCCTTGGCAGTGCCGTGCCACCCTGAAGGTGCCAGGAGGATGGCAGTTCAGGGATGCAGCAGGTTTGATGACAGCAGCAGCAGCTTGAAGCGTCTCCCCCAGCCCTGGGGAGGATGTGCAGGTGTTCTGGTGTAAGGCGTACATGCCAAGGCTCTCCTGATTCAGTTCACTATTTAAAATCTTAAATGGCTTTTCCTGCAGTTCTTTGAGAAGCTCCTGTTCCCCTTTACTGCCCAGCAGCTCTCTGTACCAGAGACAGCGAGGAGCAACAGTGCAAAATTACTCAGCTCCACACCGCTAGGTGGGCCTTTCCCTCTCCTCCCCCCAACTTCCCCTTTCTTAAGAGTGTTTGTTAGCTCTGGCACAAAAGAGTCGGCTTTGGTGCATTTTTAGCCTGGTGACAATGCTATGGCCCCACTTCCCAGGCTCAGAGGCCATAATCCCAAGCACTGCACTTGCAGCTTGGCCCCTGCATTGCTGCCTTTAGTCCCTTCCCACTAGCTCCAGGGCTGAGCTCCCAAAGCCAGATCTGAGTTTGGCTCAGCCGAAAGCAGAGTGATGTCATTCGTCAGCAGGAGAAGCAGCATGCAGAGCAGCACATGCTGCAGCAAACCGCTCTCGCTCCCTTTCTAGGGGTCTGTGCTTTCTGCTCGGCTCCTGACCCCCCTGGACTCCGAGAAGTGCCCAGCCCGCCCCTGGAGGTTTGGAAGTCACCCGGAGCTATTCAGACACTCCCCACAAGTTCCCATTTGAAGAAGCCTGTGGAGCCAGGTAACTGTACATTAATGAAACCTAAATCAACTCATGTCCAAGAGCAGGCATAGGAAGCCAAGGCAAAAGGGATTTGTTCTCTTCTCCCCACATCAGGCACACTGCCAGGATTAGGGAGCACCCTGGCTGCTGAAAAGCCTGTAAGCTCTGTTCAGGTACTGCGGGCCTCTTGGGAGTGCACGACACTTCACACCCACTTCACCAGGGGACCCAACACAGGGGTGATGAGGGGTAAATAACTGTCTGCAGAGAGCACTCACTGAACCGCCCAACAATGCATGTCGGGGCAGAGCGTGTTCTGCACCTGTCCTGTTGGTACTAAGGCGAGGTCCTCCTCCTCCCATGGCTCCAGTGAGAGAGAATTCCACAGCCCAGGACTCCAGAAACCCCACGTCATACAGGTGGCTCTGGAGACGCTTTCATCTCCCCGCTTCTCTCCCTGGCTCTTTGGTATCCCAAATTCCCAGATCCATTAACCATGCGTAGCAATTTCAGTCTACCAGGAGTGGCTGCAGGCTCTCTGGTAGAGCCTTTCCAGTGTCAGGGAGTAACTCTAGAAGCGACCCCACTAGATGCCCAAGGTACTGGGGAGAAGGCTGATTCACTGACCAGTAAGCAGGCAGGCAGAAGACAGGACCCAGACTCGCTGTTCTGAAGCAGCAGAGTCCAGCTCTAGGCTAGTGCACTGCAGGGCCCACTTGGTACCAATAGAAACGTTCCGCAGGACACAGCCCCGGGACACAGCACACACGTGGGCTGCTGTCAGCACTAGGCAACAGGGCAGGCTCCGTGGCTAAGGGCAAGTCCAGCGTGGCGCACTGGAGATCTGCGAGGGGGCCGGGCGCACTTTAATCTGAAGGCTGGAGGCAACTCCGGGGAGCCAGGCAGTGGGAGAGCTCCAGCAAGGCCGCCCTGCGCTAGGGCCAGTCCCCGGGACTCCCCCGGAGCAGCGGAGGGAAGCGAGCAGGTCCCCGGCCCCGGCCCCTGCCAGAGCCCCCTGCCCGGCCCAGAGCCCGGCCGAGCGCCCGGCCGCTCCATTGTCTCGCTCCAGCCGCAGAGCCGGCGCAGCGCCCCCGGCGGGCAGCGGGGACAGTGCGGCAGGAAAGGAGAAAAACAACTTTGATTGGCAGTGATGGGGAGGACTCGCATCAGCATCCCAGGACAAAGAACCTGCCCCGGGCTCGGGAGATGCTCCTGCCCGGGCACCTGCAGCGGGGCGGCTCGTGCGCCCGGCGCGGGACGCTGCGGGGCGAAGCCGTGCGGCGAGGAGAGGACACGGTCCCCGGTGGCCAGCGCCCCCAGGGGCCAGGCGCCCCGGCAGCGAGGCAAAGTGCCCGCGGCAGCTTCCAGGCTCCGTCCCCAACTTTCCCGGGGCCAGCGGCTGGGCGCAGACTCCCGCACCGCCGGGACAGGGGCCGATTAGCGGGAGACGCGGGCGGGGGCCACCGCAGGCCGAAAGGTCTCCACAGCTCTGCGCGCAGCGGGATGGGGGGCCCCGAACTGGGACGGGAGGTCACCCGCGCCCTCACCTGGCCCTACAGCCGCTGGCACTGGTTTCGGGGGGGGGGCGGCACTGGCGCTCACCTGGCCCTGCAGCCACTGGCACTGGTTTCCGCGGGGGGGGGCACTGGGGGCACTGGCGCTCACCTGGCCCTGCAGCCAGTGGCACTGGTTTCGGGGGGGGGGCGCACTGGCGCTCACCTGGCCCTGCAGCCGCTGGCACTGGTTTCGGGGGGGGCGCACTGGCGCTCACCTGGCCCTGCAGCCGCTGGCACTGGTTTCAGGGGGGGGGCGCACTGGGGGCACTGGCGCTCACCTGGCCCTGCAGCCAGTGGCACTGGTTTCGGGGGGGGCCGCACTGGGGGCACTGGCGCTCACCTGGCCCTGCAGCCAGTGGCACTGGTTTCCGCGGGGGGGGGGCACTGGCGCTCACCTGGCCCTGCAGCCACTGGCACTGGTTTCCGCGGGGGGGGGCACTGGCGCTCACCTGGCCCTGCAGCCGCTGACACTGGTTTCGGGGGGGGGGGCCGCACTGGCGCTCACCTGGCCCTGCAGCCACTGGCACTGGTTTCCGCGGGGGGGGGGCACTGGGGGCACTGGCGCTCACCTGGCCCTGCAGCCGCTAGCACTGGTTTCCGCGGGGGGGGGCGCACTGGGGGCACTGGCGCTCACCTGGCCCTGCAGCCGCTGGCACTGGTTTCCGCGGGGGCGCTCCGTGCTCGGGGGACACAGGATCATGGTTAGCTGCCTGACGGTACCGGCCCGCTCCAGCCGCCTGCCCGGGGAAACTGCAAGCCGGGGCAGAGCGAGGAGCTGGAGCCCGAAGGGGGCGTGCCCGGTTTACAACAGCGACCAATCGCTGTGGGGATAGGCGAGGACTCTGTAACCCTTCAGCCAATCCGAGCCAAGGGGCTGGAGTACGGCCGGGAGGGGGCGGTGGCTTGCCGGACCACGTGGACGAGGGTGGAAAGTTACCTGCCTGTCAAGGGATGTAGTCCCGCCTACTCCCGGGAAAGGGGCGGGGCCTCGCGCTTTGGGCAGGCAGCGGAGCCTTTTCTCCTGGTCCCGCCCCGGGGCGGAAGCGGCGGCCTGAGCCCGCAGGCGGTGCCTTGGCGGCTGCTGCTCGCGGTGGCTGGGCTCGGGCCAGTCTCCTGCCAGGAGCCGGCCCTGGAGCTGGTGGGGGGAGAAGCTGGAGCAGCTGCGAGCCCCCTGCTCCCACCCCCTCCAGCAGCCTGGGGTGCGGGCTGCAGCCCGGTGCCCCTGGGGCTGATGGTCGCAGGGCCGGCTCCAGGCACCAGCTAAAGAAGCAGGGGCTTGGGGCGGCCAGTACCAAGGGGCAGCACTCTGGCCGCTATTGGGGCGGCACGTCCGGGTCTTCAGCGGCAATTCGACGGCGGGTCCCTCAGTCCCTCTCAGAGCGAAGGACCTGCCGCCGAATTGCTGCTGGAAAGTGGAGCGGCGCGATCGCGCTGCCACGGCACATTTATTTATTTATTTATTTCCCGCTTGGGGCGGCAGAAAACCTGGAGCCGGCCCTGGACGGACGGCCAGCGCTTGTTCCCCTACAGCAGCCAGACAAGGCAGGAGCTGTGCATCATCAGGCCACTTGCCAGCCCAGCAACTTCCAGACTGGCTTTGGTGGTGCCCCAGGGAAGGGCTGGGTGCTGCTCCCAGCTCCTGGTGCCATGCAAGGAACAGCTGACATGGCCTCTCCTCCCTTTTCTTTCTGGTTTCTCTCTCTTCAGGCAGTCAATTTTATTCTCCTTGTTTGTCTTTCTTGCAGACTCTCCTCACCCCCATCTTGACTGTTCGGTTGGGCATTTACCTTCTCATTCCCTCCCCCTGCTCCCACCCCGCGAAGGCTGAGCTAAGAGCTGCGGGAGCAAAGAAGAGGTGCTAGGGCTGGCAGGCTGCTGGCTGGGCTGGCAGCCGGTCCCTGTGGGCTGTGGTTACAGCTTACTGCGTTAGTGGCTGTACTCGGGGGAAGGTGAGTGGCTTCCTTGGAGTTACTTGCAGATGTGGCAGCAGGTTTGCAATGTAGGAGACAGGGTGTAGCTGGATGTGTATAGCCGTCCCACCAGTATGGATCGTCTCTGCTCTGTGCCCCCATGAACTGTGGGCCCAGCCCCCATGATGAGAAACATTGTACTAGCAGAGGCTGATCTAACAGATGGAACCTCCAAGCACTGGGGTAAAAAGACCACTAGCTTCTGCCCTTCCCCCAGCAGCTGGTGGCAAGGAGCTAGGCTTCTCAGCTGGACCTTGCCCCAGCCCTCACCAGTGGAGACCCTAGCCTCCTCTTTCTGTTTCTGCCTCTGGCTAGTAGGTTCATTCCTTCGTATGGCAGGTGTCTTTACACTAGTCAGTAGTAATAAGCTGTATTACTAAGCACACCTTGTCCGTGGCATCTAAGAAGAAACAACTAAGAAAAAATGGTCTTGCTTTGCGCTTGGACCCCATGGGTGTGTGTGAGCTTGTGTGGTCTGTCGAGTTCAGACTGTACACTCCTGGGGTCAGGCATGATGTGTCCCGCTAGGTCTAGGACCTGTCAGAGGACTTGGGAGGGCATCAGTACATAAACAAACAAACCATGTTTCTCCTCTGTAAAATTGGGACAATAACATTTCTTCCCTTCCTTCCCCAACAGACTGAGGACTCATTAGTTAACGTCGTCAAGGATTCTGAAAATTTAAGCCCCATACCAAAGAGATATTTATTGTTGATTTTTTTTATAGCCAGGGGTATCTTCCCCAGACACTGAAATGCAGTTAGCTGTGTGGTGGAAGGAGACAGCTGTGTAGCAGTCACAGCAATACCCCTCAACTTGCCAAGGCCCAAATGCAGGACGCACTGTGTGAGGAAGGCCCAAATCAAGGGACACAACACGGTCTCTGGGAAAGCTTCAAGGGGAATGTGCTAGAGGAGTGTGCTGAAGTACAGAAAAGGGGGTGTGGAACCCTTGTCTTTGAATGCTTATGACAGAAACGAAAGGGGAAACGCCTGCAGGAGGAACAGCAGTAGATTTACTGTGGAACAGCCTTTGTTTAAACGTTCTTCATAGTATTCAAACACTAAGTACAGTATTTTCTACTAGTTGCCCTGTGCTTAGTGTGCATTAAGTGTTTGTTTTACTCAGAGAGCCTATGGTGCGCTCTCTTTGAAATGGACACCGGATTGTTACCGTCCATTTCTCTGGGCTTTGCATACAACAGTCCTGAGGTTTACCTGTATGTGCTGCTTTCTGAACAGGCAGAACTCTGGCCTGAGCTTCAGCACAGAGGAAAGCCGAGGTGCAGGGGAGTGTAGAGTTATTCAGTGTTGTCTGAGCATCCCCTACTCACCCTGACACTTGTGCCCCCAGGGTGGGGAGACTGTGTCCTCTCGGGACGGAAGGCTGGTGGAACCATTCCCTGGGGTGGAAAGGGGAGGGGCCAGGCACAAGAGTCAGCCGTGAAAACCAGATCCTGGGCTTTTTGTGAGGCCAGGGCAGGAAGGGCTGAATACAGCATGCCAGGGCTCACGGCTCCTTGCACCTCAGGACTAGCAACTTGAGAAGCAAAGAGCCCCCCAAGCCCCACCCTGCCTGGCTCCCTCTGTGGGTTTTCTGTCCTCCTTGATGTGTATTGACCCTATGTCCATGTCCGTGTTTTGCCCCCTGTGCTGGAATTTGTCCCTTCACAGCAGAAGCAGCAGGAACTCATTCCCAGGCAGCTGGTGGCCAGGGTGCCATTCACAGAGCACACAGCTCCCTGTGCAGGCAGAGGGCAGGATGGGGACTCTGGCGGGAGGTGATAGCTGCCTTTGGGCTGACGGCTCTATCGGTGACATGCGGTCTGGGTGTGTTTCGCTCATTGCTATGCCAGCCAAGCTAGTTCACCTGACTATCTTGGGACAGACACACGTGAATCCTGCCCATGCCAGGTTTGGGAGCAGCTGCTCTCCGGGCAGGACAGTCCATCACTACAGCTCTCTTTGTGCTTGTAGTGCAACTGAGCCATTTAGCCCTGTTTGTCCCGTAGTCGCTCTGGGACCAGGGATATCCCTGACAGCTCGTAGCAGTGGCTAATGGCCCTCATTCTGTGGGTGCAGCGTGACATTCCTGCACAGCTACTGTGCTGCTGCCCTCGGGGCCCTTTGCTGCTACCAGGCTGGGTGGCCGTCAGCCTGCAGCCACATCCCAAGTGCTTCTCGTTCGCTCTCCTCCTGCTGGCTCAGAGCTGGGGGTGAACTAGGCCACCTGAGCTGCACCTTGGCTACTGATCAGCTGGTTCTTGACCAGTTAACAACAGCCGATTCTCTTCCTCCTCCCAGCCTATTAGAAGAAGAGACCATGATCTCTGTTGACTGGAGCAGCTGGGAGCTCACCAATGGGCAGAGCTACTGTTCTCCTCCAGCAGACCTGATTCTCCTCAGCGCATCCCCTTGCCGTGCCACGTACCTGAGTACAAAGCGAGCGTGGAACGCTCTCAGTTTCTATACCAGCCTCACCACCCCGGACCCAGGTCTAGAATAATAGAATATCAGCATTGGAAGGGACCTCAGGAGGTCATCTAGTCCAACCCCCTGCTCAAAGCAGGACAAACACCAACTAAATCATCCCAGCCAGGGCTTTGTCAAGCCTGACCTTAAAAACCTTTAAGGGAGGAGATTCCACCACCTCCCTAGGGAACCCATTCCAGTGCTTCACCACCCTCCTGGTGAAATAGTTCTTCCTAATATCCAACCTAAACCTCCCCCACTGCAACTTGAGACCATTACTCCTTGTTCTGTCATCTGCCACCACTGAGAACAGTCTAGATCCATCCTCTTTGGAACCCCCTTTCAGGTAGTTGAAAGCAGCTATCAAATCCCCCCTCATTCTTCTCTTCTGCAGACTAAACAATCCCAGTTCCCTCAGCCTCTCCTCATAAGTCATGTGCTCCAGCCCCCTAATCATTTTTGTTGCCTTCTGCTGGACTCCGCTAGAATACCTGTGCTCTCCTGCTCCCTGTGCTCCTGCTTCATTCCTTACCTTGTCTCCTGGGAGATGAGGCTGACTCTAAGGCATCCGTGAGCTCCTCTGTACCCCTGCTCCATTCCCTACTGGGCTGTCACTCAGGACGTGCATTGTCACCATTACGGAGCGCCAGGGAGCCTCCAGTCCTGAGACTCCACTGCCGCTCCTCCATGCCCAGTCAATCTGAAACCCGGACTAACACTGCAAGTGCAGCACTGCTGCTCGTGGTGTTGCAGACATGGCTCCTGCTGGGGTGAGTAACAGCTGACTTCCTCCTGTCTCTAGTATTGGCTCCCCGCAGCTCTTGGGCTGAGTCAGCAGATCAGCTGCAATTGGTGCTTGGTTTTTATTTCATTCTCCCAGCAGCCAAAAGAAGCTGTGGTTTTCTTGACATTTGTTCTGGGGGCGCAGGGATGTCCATGCTGGAAGGCCTGATGGGGAGGAGAAGTGAGTCCTGTAAATCAGAGATGTCCATTGGTGCTTTCCCTTGTTCCACACTCTTGCGAAAAGGCGAGATGTGCTGGGTGGCACCTTTGGGGACTAGCTCCCCTCACTGGCTAAGCCCCAGTTACTGCACATGGTATCCGGAGGAGCTGTGCTATAGTGACTGAAGGAGTGTCTTTAGACTCAGACTGTAAGATCAGAAGGGACCATTGTGATCAGCTAGTCCAGTGGCTCTCAACCTTCCCAGACTGCTGGGCCCCTTTCAGGAATCGGATCTGTCTTGTGTACCCCAAGTTTCACCTCACTTAAAAACGACTTGCTTATAAAATCAGACCTAGGAATACAAAGGTGTCACAGCACAGTATTACCGAAAGATTGCTGAATTTCTCACTTTTACCGTATAGTTATAAAATACATCCACTGGGATAGAAAGCTTGTACTTACATTTCAGAGTATAGCGCAGAGCAGGATAAACAAGTCATTGTCTGTGTGACATTTTAGTTTGTACTGACTTCCCTAGCGCTTTTTATGTCGCCTGTTGTACAAGTAGGCAAATCTCTCGGTGAGTTGCTATCCCCCTGGCAGAGCTCTGCATACCCCCAGGGGTACGTGTACCCCTCGGTGAGAACCACTGCCCTAGTTTGACCTCCTGCACATTCATGCACTTCTCTAAAGGAGCCACGGTGCTAACGCAGACAGACAGCACCTCTCTTGCCGCCTGGTGTTGAGCTGCCTCAGACAGAGCAGAGTCCTTGCCAGACCTGGCTGCTGCACTAGGCTCCGGTCTCTGCTCTCCTGGACACCTTGGGTGTGTCTACAAGCAATGGGGTGTTCACCCCACCCTTGCCCGGAGGGGGCCAATTCACCAAACAGGCCATGGCTGAGAGGCAGGTGGGTGAACACTCCCCTGCCTGAGGGACAGAGCCCGGCTGGTTTAGGAACAGCTGGGCTGGATTTATAAGGACAGGAAGCTGCTAGCAGAAGGGGCTGCTGGGAAAGTCTGCAGTCATTCCCTGGGAGAAGGGAGGTGCTTCTGAGCTGGCAAATCAAGAGCGGGGTGGGGGAGAGCCAGGAAGGTAGGGCAGGGCTTAGGGAAAGGCAGTGAGGTGTAGAAGGGAACAGACCTTGGATGCTGGCTAGAGGGTCCCTGAGCAGAACCTGGGGTAGAGGGGGGCCTGGGCTCCCCTGCCAGCTACTGAGGGAGTGGCACTATGAGGCACTGATTGGTAAGGCTGCCTCAGACTGCTGGTGAGGAAAGACTTTGATACCCAGAAGGGGAAATGCACAGAGTGACCCAGCTGGAGGGCCAGGTCACCAATAGGCAGCAGCAGCTCATGGAGCAAGAAAGGGGCTGCAGACCCAGAGAGAGAGGCGGAGGACAGCTTGCAATGGTGAGAAGGGCTGTTGCCCAGAGTGACCAGGAGGAGGTGCTATCCTGGTGGTGGGTGAACCACCCTGTCATGCTGCATAGCAAAGAAACCCCCCAGCAGGTGCTGAACTGGGCTTGGCCTGCAGGGCTGTTTCATTGCTGTGTAGACGTCTGGGCTTGGGCTGGAACCTGACCTCTGGGACCCTCCCACCTTCCAGGGTCCTAGAGCCCAGGCTCCAGCCCAAGCCCAGACATCTACACAGCCATGAAACAGCCCCGCAGGCCGAGCCAGCTGGCGTGGGCCAGCCGCAGGTGTCTACCCCGTGTGCAGGGTACAGTCGGGTATGCTGTACCAGTAAGATATTTGTAGCTGGGCGGTGTTCAGGCCATATGGGGTGGGTGGGGGGAGTTCAGGCTGTATGGGGGGTGTTCTGGCTCAATGACACAGTGCCTCTTACTGGTCTTGGCCTTGTCTCTGATGTTCACAGCCTGGGTAGATTCCCCATTAACCCTGCCAGGCCTTTAGAAGGTTATTCTCCATCCCTGAGCTGCTTCTGCCCAAGGCCCAGGCCTGGGGGGTGGGGCGGTACCTTGGGGGGCAGAGTGAGCCATCTTCCTAGAACTGAGTAGTGGGGGGACGTGCCCAGTTCTTGGAGCCAGGGAAGACGTTCAGGTGGCTGGTTGGTTGGGAGAGAGGCTTGCCTGGTTGGGGTTTTATGGGACTGGACCCGAGCACTCTGGCTCTCAGAGCCCGTTGTTGGGGAGAGGCAATGGGTCACCTGGAGCTGACTTAGAGCGCAAAGTGCTGACCGGCCTGTTGCCCAGGCAGCTGTGCCGGCTGCCGACACATGACTCTGTTCCCACCCTTGTAGGTCCCTGCTGCCGGAGCAGCATGTAATGGCGCTGAGCCTTGGTGTCAGGAAGGAAATTGCTCTATGGAAACGGAGCTTTCAGAGAGACTGATGGGGTCTCGGGGAGGCTGAGTGAGGTGGTCCAAGTAGAACTGGATCCCAGCCAGGAAGAGCTTTGCTGGCGTGGGTTGATGTAACCAGGGGACCTGCCTCCTGCTCTTTTCTGCAGCAGGAAGGAGGCTCCCGGGAAGCACCTGACGGGTCTCCGATAAATGCACCTTATGACCAGTGAATAGCAACAGCCAATCAAAGCCCTACACTGACATACTCCCCCTCCCTTCAGCCAACCCCACGGGCCCTTCTCAGGCCAGCCCCTCTTCTAAAGTCTTGTCCATGGGGAAGCTGCCGTAGCTTCCTGCGGGCCCGTTGCAGCGGGAGTAGCGCGCTGACCCCCAGGCTGCTGGTGCCTTAACCGCCAGGCCATCTAACTCTGCTTCGAGCGCCAGGGGCTGCTGGCACCTCCTCTGCGTGAGGCTCTAGCCATCGCTTGCGCTGGGGCAAGTCGCAGTGAGGGATCGTAAGGAAAAAGGCCTAGTGTTCACTAGGCTTTAGCCTAGCAGCAATGCAGCCGGCGGGGCTGGACTCCTGCCTGGACCAGGCCTGGGCCAGTGGCTGCTCCGGCTCCTTGAGGGGAATAGCCAAGAATCTGGCGCGCCTTGGCCCGTGTTTCTGTGGAAATGGAGGCACTTGACAACCTCATTCTCCCCTGGGGGCTGTGAAAGTGAAATGGGCCCCACAGCCCTCCTCCTTGCCAGGGGCACCTGTGGGGGAGCTGGAGCTGGGGAGGCCATTGGAGCTCATCCTTGCCACCCCCAGGCCAATGCATGGGCAGGGCTGTTTGCTGTGGTTTCAAGTATCAGAGGGGGAGCAGTGTTAGTCTGGATCTGTAAAAGCAGCAAAGGGTCCTGTGGCACCTTAGAGACTAACAGATGTTAGTGCACAGAGTGACCCAGTAGGAAGGGGCAGATGTTAGTCTATACGGTGCCACAGGACTCTTTGCTGCTGTGGTTTGTCCACTCTAGTATTGGGAGACCATTTCCCAGCCTGGCTGTCAGAAAGTTGGCTCTGTCACGGAGTCTGCTTTCCCCTTGGAATTCCATCCCTGGCCGGCTAGCTACAGCCCCTTGGGATGCCCGGGAAAAGCTGCCCTCTCCAATGTTTGCAGACTGTTCTCCTGCCCCTTGGGCTGTTGCTTCACTGAACTTGACAGTTTTAATTCTTGCCCCATAAATTGCTCCTTCCAGGCTCGTAAACATGTCTGTGGCTTTTGTCTAAGCTCTCACCAGCGTGTCACTATCTTTCTGGGAAGGAGGTGCCCACAAGTGCCCTCCTATTCTAGTGTGCCTATTGGGGATACCCTGTACCCCAGCCCCCAAGCGTGCCAGTAGTATGGTGGCCACTCACACATTCTGGTACTTCTAGGAACAGCGTGGGCCTACTCCTGCCAGTGTGACAGTGCATGTGAGGTCACACTGCACTGGGGAAGAGGGGGTTAAGAGCCAGAGGGGACGGACCAGTATCCCCTGTCCAATACCGGACAAAACCACGTTCAGTTTGTCCCAGTACTGGACGGGGGACAAACCTCTCAAGGTCCAGTTTAATGCTGGACGAGTGGCCTGCCTAGCCAGTAGCATGCCTGGGTACTGCTCTCAGAGGCAAGCAGTGTCGGTGCTTGGTGCTTGGTGGGTTCCAGTAACCATCAGACATGTCGCGAAGGGAAAGGTTTTTCCTAGGGCTGGCGGGAAAGGCTGCAGATCCCCTAGGCACAGGGGCTTAGTGAGGGTCCCTGGGGCTGTCCCGTGCTCTTCAGGGCTAGTGCCTGGGGTGCCCTCCTCAGTCCAGCCTCTGTTCAAGCAAATTTGCATTTGTCCATTAGTATCTCTCATTGGGGCCCCTCTGCACTGGCTCCCTGCTCCCCCATGAGTCCCACACAAACCTGCTCCTGACAATCTCAGCCTGTTCGATGTGCAGCTTCTCTCCAGCTCCCTGCTGCTGTGCAGTTCACTCCCAAGCAGCCTGGCACCTCCTGGGTAAGGCCCTTTCCCCTTACCTGGCATGGGGAGGGGCTGGGCAGTAGGGAGGGGCAGATGGGAGTTGTGGCCCCTTCTTTGCAGATCCATTGCACTAGGTGTGGTTGCACCAGTTGCTGAGCACTGTCCCCTCCCTGTGTGATGGAGGAGGGCTGTGTGTTGTGTGGACCTTTTTTGCAGCAGTATCCCATGGCAGGCTCATGTCTAACTTGCTGATCCCCTGGTGCCCCTGGCGCTTGCCTGCTCCTGGTTCCTCCCTCCTGGGGCAGTGGCCACTGCTAATCTTTCAGTGCCCCCTTCTTGTATTTCTCCCGAGGACACTCATCCATCTGTGCTGCCCAGGCCAGGTACTGCAGCCTGGGCTGGGAGGTGGGGGTTCTGGGGGAAGTGTGAGAAGCCACAGGGTAGGAATGGGGGAAGGTGGGGAGCAGAGAGACAGTGACCTTTACAAGCAGGGTTCTGGTGGCCCTGGGCTCTGGTTCCATCTCTGGGAAGTGGGAGCAGACCCCTCCATGCACTTACCTGCCTTCCCTTGTCCATGTTTCCTGGGCTGCGGGACCTGAAGGCTGGGGGGGGGGCTAGGGGCACCCTCCGGGCTATGGCAGGTCTTGGGGGGAATCCCACTGCTTGATTCACCTCTGGCATTGACTATGCCTCATCTTTGCACATTCCCTTTTCTCAGCCCCCTGATCGATATGGGCCCTGCAGCTCTGTCAATGATGAGGCCTCCCTGCAGTAAACTGAGCGGTAGTGCCTTCAGCAGATGTGCCTGCCTGTTGGGCGATGGGCAACCCCAGGCTTGCCTTCCAGCAGCCTGGGCGTGAGATGGCCTGGCATTCAGTGCTGAACAGAAAGGGTAGTGGTTGGAGGCTGGACCTCCCTGCTGGGGAGCATCTGGCTGCCTGCCTGCCTAGTTTCATGGTGGGAGAAGGGAGCGGAGCTCATCCGAGATTCCTGTTTCCTGCCTGCAAGTCCCAGCTTCCCCATGTTAGCCACCTCAGGGAAACCCTGCAGAGGTATTGCTAGAAACGCCTGGAGTGCCTGGGTCGAGGGCCAGTAGTCAGCCACTAGCGTCAGGCACTCCATTCTGTGTACTGCTGCTCCTGGCTGGCAAGGAACAGCCCCTCTCAATGCTTCATTGACACGGTGCCAGACTGTCAGCCCCTCGTATGCTAAGATGTAATGGTGATGATTGGAGACAGTCCCTGCATTTTCAGCTGGCTGTGGGGCGATACCGCTGTGCCCTGCTGTCCGTCAATGAGGGCGAGGAAGCCCCATTGCATAGCTCTGTGGGGTCCTGTGTGCAGAAGGCACTAGAACAGTGAAGGAGATGCGCAGGGCCAGTTGTGGCTGCTATCAAGTATTTCTAATGGCCAGAGGACACTAGATGGGGAGGGCTCTGAGTTACAACAGAGAATTCGTTCCCAGGTACCTGGCTGCTGGGTCTCACCCACATGCCCAGGGTCTAACTGATCACCATTCCCCCCCAGAGACTCGAGAGGGGGTTGTACTTTCCACTCCAGTGTGGGGCACCGGCCACTTGCTGGTTTGAACTGGTGTAAGTGGCAGAGTCTGTAACTTTTAACTCCAACATCAGTGACTCAGCCAGAGGTTAGGGGTCTATTACAGGAGTGGGTGGGGGAGGTCTGGGGCCTGCGATGTGCAGGAGGTCAGACTAGATGATCACGCTGGTCCCTTCTGGCCTGAAAGTCCGAGAGATGATATGGACTGGGCTGTATGGCCCAGTGACCCCCCCCCCCAGGTTGGCTGCTTCCTTTGGAGCATCTGAGCTGCTGCCTAGTGGCCCCTCTGGCCTGTGCAGAGGTATAAGAACCAGCAATCTGGAGGCTCCCTGGTGACATCAGCCTTAAAAATAAGGGATTGTCTCAAAATGTGAAACGGGCCAGACAGAAAATTGTGGCGAAATGCTGCTCCCTCTCCCTTCGGCCATGGGAGCCCGCGGCTCTCCTGGGACCCAGTGCACAGCCTGGAGCTGCCTGAAGGCCTCCCTGCATGCACTTGGAGGGTGCAGCTCTTTGCAAGTGACTAGCTGGGCCTCCGCTCAGTGATGCGGTCAGCCAAGCCTGGTGGGCCGGGCTGGATTCCCAGGGCCTGGGCCTGGCCGGCCAGGCACGACTGAGCCAGATTCCCCGGGCCTCTCTGAATCTCAATGAATCCCAGAGCCTCTGCAAGGAAAGTGCCACCACGCTTTTATTTCAGCCTCAGCGATGTTTCTCCTTCTTGCTGGCCTCTGGTTTGATTTTGGGGGATGGTCCTGCTTTTCTCGGGGCACCCTCTTCATCGGCAGCTCCAGCTGCTCCCGGGCCAGGCCTCCCCATGAGCTTTCCCTGGACAGAGAAGGCAGATGGGGTTATGGGGAGGGAATTTGAAAGTAGTGTTGTCTGCAGGGCCGGGGCTGCCGCTAGCTCTCTGATTCCTCCCTCCCCCCCGCCCCTAGGGCTGCAGGCCCTGACTGCCGTGCAAGATGCAGGACGTTCTGCAGCCTGGAGAACGGGAGAGATGCTAGATGGGAGCTGAACCCCTCCTGAAGCGTGTGGGTGGGGGGTGTGCAGCAGAAGAGGGCACTGGTCAACCTTTCCAGAGCAGCTTGCAGGGTTTCTGGGGTGATTGACCTGCCCCTGACTGAGCTGTGGACCCCAAACCCTACATGAGCCCCCACCTCCCAGAGAAGCAGCCGGATAGGGAATGCTCTGCACTGCCCCTTCCAGGAGCCTGGCACGAGCCAGCAGGGTCCTGCCCATCCCGGCCCCCCGGCAGGCCTGAGGCGCTGCTGTTGGGCTGGGGCGTTCTGGGTAGGAGCATGGGAGGGGAGAAGGGAATCTAGTGTCCCTGGCTTTCGTTCCCCACCCGACTCTGAGAGTCTCTGAGCTTCTGGACCCTCCCTCCTTTCTGGCGCTCCCTGAGCCGCCCCCCCTGCACTGCCCCGGAGACCGGAGCAGAGGGGGCCGAGTCCCCTGGCCGGGAGCAGGGAGTGGGCCGCCAGCAGCGCAGGCCGGGGGCATGGAGCTCACTGAGATCTGGGAGGGCACAATGGAAATCAGCGACTCCATGGTCTGGATCTTCTTCCCATCCTGGGCCTTCAGCAGCTTGAGCCGGCTCTTTTCCAGAAACTCGCACTGAGTGCGCAGGGCATCTGCGGAGAGGGGCAGGCGGGCGGGGCTCACAGGAATGGCATCTGCCTGGCTGCAGAGGACCTAGCCTCTCTGACCAGGCGAGCCCCCTTCCTCCCCGGGCCCCTGCAGCGCTGGCACTGGCCTGTGCGACTGTGGCTAGGGCAGGGTGCCCGGGTGATGTGGAGGCAGATTCTCAAATGCAGCCTGTAAATTAGCGGCAGGCCCCAAACCGCAGGTGTTTGGGGTGGGCAGTTCTGGGAGCTCACGGTCGTGTACCCCAAAGTCTTTGCCTGGTGCATGCAGCTGGAGGCCAGGACCCCGCTTGGGCATGTGTGCAGATCCCAGTGTTTGGGTGAATAATGGGGGCTGAAGCCCAGAAGGTGCTTTAGTTTCATGGGGGGAGAAGGGGCAGGCCCAGTCTGGAAACCTTTGTCATAATAGGCCTGGCAAAAATCAATGGGCTAAGAATGCTGGTTCCTCCGCTGCAGGGCCTGGCGCCGCCCTCGGGCACAGCAGCGCTGGCTACTCTGGCCTTGACGACATGGCTTGGGCCAGGGCAGCTCCGCCACCAGCCCCCTCGCTAGGACATTGGAGGAGCAAAGTGATGGTAGCCCAGCCGGTAGGCGGCTGGAGCTGGCTGCTGTGAGCTGGCAATTCCCTGATGTGCCCGTGGGAGGCGGGTGCACAGGTGGGTTCCTGGAGCCCGCACTGTTGCTCGTCGTGGTTCCCGGGGGATTCGTTCAGATCCTAGCCCCCTCTAGTGGGATGCATACAGGAACGAGGCCAAGGCCTCCCCCGCAGGGGCTGCAGAGCCAGGGGCCGCGTCCCCCTAGCATGGCGCTGCGTGTGGGCTCTGGAAATGTTCCCACTTCCCAGTCAGGCGGGCCGGGAGCGGGCATGGCCGAGGGAGCCCCGGGAGAGGGGCTGTGAGCCTTGGGCACGTGGCAGGGCGGGTGCAGGCCTGCTGGTGCTGGGTTTGCTTGATGACTCTTCTTACCTTGGCAGCAAACCCAGCTGGCTCGGACCCCCTGGCCGTGGGACGAGTCTGCCAGAACCAGCCCACAGACCCTGCGCCAAGGACTTGGTGTAGAGCCAAGGACCTGCCCCCTGGAGCTGGAGCAGGGCCTGGGCCAGGCCCAGGTGAGCTGCGCTGTGTGGCTTGTTCCTTGTTGGCTGAACATGAATGACCCTGCCCCATCTGAGCTGGTCTATGGCGGGGAGCGTGGATGGGGCCAGCCCCTGGAGTCCCAGCCCATCACGGCATTAGTTCCTGGCAGCCCTGTCCAGGAGCTGACTTAGCAATGCCAGCGTGGCCCAGCCTGGCTCGGGGAGCAGCCAAGCAATGGCACAAAGCTGTCGAGCAAAGTAGAGGCTTGAAATCGGGAGATGCTTCCTGGTGGAGACCTGTGCTGCTGCAGGGGCATCTGCCAAGGCAAAGGGGGAGCCCCAGCAAGGGGCCAGGCACAGGGCCTCATCGCTGTGACATCAGTAGCTGCCTGCTGCGGGGAGCCCTGCACGCTGCCCAGACCCTTCAGCGGCTGCGCCTCCTTCCCTGACATCTGGGCTTTGATAACCCTGTGCCAGCAGCGGCCACCACGTGGCGCCATCCCCACCAATAATGCCCCAGTGCTGCACCTCCCTCCGTCCCTGCTCTGCACCTCCCAGGCTGCGTCCTGCCACGCCCCACCACACCTGGGGTCATGTGCAGCCAAGTCCTTTCTGCAACTCCCTTGCCTTGGCCTCTTTGTGCCACCCTGAGCGTGGGGCGGGGAGGAGCCGGCACCTACCCAGCAGCTCTGGCTCGGGGTCCTTGAGGACTGGGGTGAAGGCGCGATAGGCGTTTTCCTGTTTGGTCCCTGCAAGAAGAAATCCTCAGCGTCACGGCACGGGTGGAGAAGGTGCCTTGGGCTGCTGTTTCCTGCTCCCCTCGCCCCTCAGGCAGCAGCGGAGGCAGTCTGTGCTCTGCCCAGGCGCAGGGCTGGGCTGGCAGGGCAGGGCAGGGAGTCCTGGGCCGATGGGGGTGGGGTGAGGCCTGCTCAGCGCTAATATCTCTGACTGTGGGCATCAGATTCCTGCTCTGGGCCCTTGGGGGTGGGGCAGATGGCACGAGGAGCCCCCCCAGCAGAGACTGGGCCTCGCTTTGCACAGAGGAGCTTTTAAAGGGATAATTATCTCCCCCCCAAGCCTCTGCCCACCCCGTCCCTGGCCAGCTGAGTGCTAGGGCTTCAGTGGGGAGGGACTGTGCTGCTGGGGGTTGCAGGGCGCCCTCGGGAAGGCACCTGGGGCTCCACGCTCCACCCGGCACACGTAATAGGTTCCTCGGGACGAGAGGAACTTGCTGGCACTGTCGCTGGGGAGCTTGACCAGGAAGAGCAGCTTGAGGGTGCCCTGTTCGTCGCACAGGTCGATGGCTTCTGGAAGACACCACAAGTCCTGGGAATGAGCTGCGCTTCCCCCATCCTGCCCCATGGCACAGCCCACGGCGCTGACACCGGGACCTGCCTGCCGCCGAGCTGGCTGGGGCAGTCACGTTCCAAACACAGTCCTGTGCGGCTGGGCAGGGCCAAGCCCTCTGCTAGGCCCGCTCCCGCGCCCACCACGCTGCGGCGATGGGTTACCGGGCAGGGAATCCCGGCTGCCCTGCAGCCCATTGGGGCACTTCACCCGCCAGACTCCCCCTCCCCTGCATGCTGCAGAATGGTCCCCTGCCTCCCACTCCCAGCTGGTGTCCAGCCACGCTGCTCTGCCCCTCGCCGCCAGCCTGCCTGCCTCACCTGCAGCGCCGGCCTCACATCTCTGCTGCTCTAGCCCACCCCCCGCAGTCAGTCCTGGCGCTTTTGCCCTGCCCGGCCTGCCCCTGCTGAGTGCCCGTGGCACCTGTCAGCCCCTCATCAAAACTGCCTCCTCAGTGGCTTTGTGCTTCGTGCCCCTGGCTCTAGCTCTGTGCCACCCAGGCTTGGAGCCCAGCGCCCTCCTGCTTGGCCGGTCAGATGTGTGGATAGTGCTAGCTTGGGAGGGCATCGCGTGGGCTGCCACCTGACCCCCTCACCCACAGCCCTCTGGACCCATTAGACTCTGCTGTTGTCGACAGGGAATTCATCTCCTCCTCTCCATAGTGTCTGAGTGCCTCTGCTACATGGCTCCCCCATGCTCCACTGCATGTATCCTGCCCAGCATGGTGCCCACCCCTTGGTATCTGACATGACTGTGCTCACATCACACGTGTGGGCAGTGCCCTGCCCCTGGGTCTTGCACAGAGCTTGCCCCTGGTGGCTCCCTCCTGGGCCGCTGCTCCTATGCGCTGCCATTACCCAGCGCCAGCTCGCGCTCTCTTGTCCTGTCCTCCCCAGCACGTGCGCTCTGGCTCACTAGGTTGGGTCTGTGGGCCTGCCCTTGCTGCCAGCCCGCTCTCGGTCTCTGGCGCAGGCCTGGCGGGTCAGGGGTGCTCACCTGTTCTCCGGAGCCCCACCTTACTCCTCAGGTAGTGCAGCAGCAGGAGGACAGAGCAGCAGGTGTTAGCCAGAAACTGCTGGTTCTCTGGAAGGGACGAGGCAGTGCCTGACCCAGGGCTGGGCACACAGCCGGGGCTGGGGCGGGGCCTCGGGGGAAATGATGCTGCAGGTGGGAGCTATCTGCAGCCTGCTACCCCTGCCTCGCTGGCCCGTCCCCATGCTGGGGCAAGAGCATGACGCCCAGTGCCCAGCAGCACTAGCCAGCGCAGGGCTCACCAGCCAAACCCTCCGTGGCCTCAGACTGAGCGTGGGGAATGCCCCAGTGCCCATGGTGTGCCTGCGCGGCCCAGCCATCTGCCCTCTTGGTGAGCTGGCACCTGGGAGCTGTCCCTTAGCCCAGGGCAAGCAGTGCCCTGCTGTGCCCCTGCAGCCAGGCTTGCAAGGCTGGGGTGGATCCTTAGGGGCTATGGAAGCCCAAGAGAGAACCCCAGCGGAGAACTCGCCCCCCCCCCCCCCGCAGAGCTAATCGGAGTCCTGCCCCCTCACCTCACCTCACCCTCCCAGTGAGGACAGCCGCACATGCAGCACCGTCTCCCAACCAACACCAGCACGGGGCCTCACCTCCATGTTTGACACAGATGAACATCGTAGTGCCTAGGCCAAGTGCATGAGGCCAGTGGTGGTCTGCAGGGCACGCCCCCCCCTCACATGACCTGCAGCAGGGCTATTGTGAAGTCAGACACGGACAGAAAGGCCTGGCTGCCGGGGGCGGGGATGGGGGGAGGCAGCTTGATGGCCTGGGCTGGGGATGCTGAGGGGCCTCTGGCAAGAGAAGACAGTGCAGACTTTGAGCACAGCCGTGGGCCATCATCTTGGCAGTGTGGTGTATTGAGGACGGGGTTAGATTCACAAGCGAGCGCTTTGAGAGCATGTGCCGGTGTTCCTGAACCTGTTGGCAGACTGGGGCTCTGCAGGGAAGCCTGCACTCTACTCAGTGTCAGTTTGCAGCGAGCCAGCCTAGAACCAGGTGGGTGGAGTTGTGCCTCTGCCTACAGAGCTGCCTGCTTCGTCTCTGTTTTCAGGAGCTGCTGTGGGAGTGTCTGCGAGCTGCACAGTAAAGGCAGGTGTCATTGCACCCTTCCAACAAGAGCGTGTCTCTGGTTTTATCTCACTTGCCTGTGTGGGCCGTGACCAGAACTGGAAGCTCTTCGGTTCCTGGCAGCCCAGAGTAGCAGTGACGTGAGTGCCTGCTGGGCCTCGGCTGCGCACCATGGCCTACGTGGTTGGGTGACACGGCCAATGGGCCAATGGCAAAGCCGTGAGCAGAGGCGCCAGGCTCTGTGCGCAGCCCAGGAAGCGAGCGGGCCACAGGTCAGATGCAGGGGAACAGGCCCAGCCAGAGGGACGCACAATGGATTCCAGCAGGCAAGTGAATGAGTGCGGAGCCCCCGCTCCAGGCGGGTGACTCCAGGGACTCCCGCGTCCCAGCCTCAGTGGGAGCGAGGGGCACTGGGCAGAGCCAGGGGACGTGGGCGAGGCTGCGGAGCAGCTGGGTCGGGGGGGCGGGGGGCAGGTACAGAATGCCCAGAGGAACCAACACTCTTGGGTGAGACGGTTTTTATTTATAAAGCTGCTGCACAATCAGCAGCCAGAGGGCTCCTCTGCCAGGGCCCTGCTCAGCCCAGGCAGAACGTGGGGAGCACTAGGGGCAGCAAGGCCCAGCAGGGCACGGCAGCCACACGCCAGGTGCCTTACGCTGGAGAGCTGCCTGGCGGCTGGCGGGGATGCCAAGTGCATGGGGGGGCACTAAAAGAATGCTGAGGGGAGCGTCATATATGTGGAAAGGGGTGTGTGCTTGCATACGGGGGCTGGGGGGAGTGCTTGAGGCGCTGGGCAAGGGGTGCTGGGGTGGATGGGGAGGGGTACATGTGTGAGGATCTGGGGAGGATAGGGGAGGGGTACATGTGTGAGGAGGGGGAGGGGACGGGTGGATGGGGGAGGGGTACATGTGTGAGGAGGGGGAGGAGACGGGTGGATGGGGGAGGGGTACATGTGTGAGGGGGGGAGGGGACAGGTGGATGGGGGAGGGGTACATGTGTGAGGAAGGGGAGGGGACGGGTGGATGGGGGAGGGGTACATGTGTGAGGATGGGGAGGGGACGGGTGGATGGGGGAGGGGTACATGTGTGAGGAGGGGGAGGGGTGCTGGGGTGAATGGGGAGGAGTATATGTGTGAGGATCTGGGGAGGATGGGGGAGGGGTACATGTGTGAGGATGGGGAGTGGACGGGTGGATGGAGGAGGGGTACATGTGTGAGGAGGGGGAGGGAATGGGTGGATGGGGGAGGGGTACATGTGTGAGGGGGGGAGGGGACGGGTGGATGGAGGAGGGGTACATGTGTGAGGAGGGGGAGGGAATGGGTGGATGGGGGAGGGGTACATGTGTGAGGGGGGGAGGGGACGGGTGGATGGGGGAGGGGTACATGTGTGAGGATGGGGAGCGGACGGGTGGATGGGGGAGGGGTACATGTGTGAGGATGGGGAGGGGACGGGTGGATGGGGGAGGGGTACATGTGTGGGGAGGGGACGGGTGGATGGGGGAGGGGTACATGTGTTAGGAAGGGGAGGGGACGGGTGGATGGGGGAGGGGTACATGTGTGAGGATGGGGAGCGGACGGGTGGATGGGGGACGGGTACATGTGTGAGGATGGGGAGGGGACGGGTGGATGGGGGAGGGGTACATGTGTGAGGAGGGGGAGGGGACGGGTGGATGAGGGAGGGGTACGTGTTAGGATGGGGGAGGGGTGCTGGGGTGGATGGGGGAGGAGTATATGTGTGAGGATGGGGC
The DNA here is from genome assembly GCF_027887155.1 of Malaclemys terrapin pileata. Lineage (NCBI taxonomy): Eukaryota > Metazoa > Chordata > Testudines > Emydidae > Malaclemys > Malaclemys terrapin. The sequence goes on along the minus strand of NC_071513.1, from coordinate 746,260 downwards.
GAAGGGTGCTGGGGTGGATGGGGGAGGCTTTGGGGCGGGGCACAGAGAGTGGGGGTGCAGTGTGAGGAGAGGCGATAGAAGCAGACAATCCCGACTCCTGCTGGTAATGTCACACTCCCACGTAGCTGTTTTTGGAGAGGATCAGCCCAGGGCTGCTGCTGGAGGCTGGCGCTGAGGAGCGCCCCGAGGGGGCTCTCGGCTTGTCGCGGCCCTCCCAGAGCGGCGTGCTGCCCTCCTTGGGGGGTAGCTCGCTGACGTAGCAGAAGCTCTCGCTGTAGTTGGGTTTAAAGCTCTCCACGACGTCCTTGGAGACTCCGGCCCATTCCTCCAAGAGAGCCAAACGCAGGTTAAAGGCGGCCCCCTGTAGCAGGCACTCCCCCGCAAGCTCCCACTCCAGGGCTGCCCCATGGCTCACCTGAGGGGCCCCTCTCCCCGCTAGGGCAGAGCCACCCGGCTGCTGGTGCTGAGGGTCACAGTGCATCTATCCAGCACCCAACGTGCTCCTGGAGGCACCAGCAGGGAGCTGGGACCAGGCCGGCGGGCTGATGGGTGCAGCACCTTAGCGCTTGCCTAAACTGCGAAAACCCTGCGAGGGTGAGTCTGAGGCCAGGTCGACTGGCCTGGGCACCCGGGGCCCCAGCAGTGTAGCCATTCCTGCTTGGCCTGGAGCCCGGGCTCCGAGCCCCCCTCACTGGGTTACGGAGGCCGAGCAGGAGCAGCGACACTGCTGGTGTTAGCTCCAGAGCGGGAGCCGCGTGGTTCTTTGTTTGCAGGGTCGATGTACCCTGAGTCTCGGGGCCAAAATTCAGGCCTGAGGTTGGGGCAGCTCTGGCTGTGCATATGTCCAGGCTGACTTCCTTGGGCCAGCTGGACGGCCAGGACCCAGGCCCAGGGACTGTCCGTGTGTCGCATGCTCTCGTACCTGCCCTAGGTTAACACTGCAGGCAGCAGCATGGGGCAGACACGGGTGCGCGCCCCGCAGGGGAGCTGAACCAGCGCTAGAGGGAAACAGCCTGTCTGTCCCAACTCTCCAGGGAGCAGGTGCCCCTATCTCTGGGTGCCTGGCTGAGCCCTATCTGTCTGTCCATCCCAAGGAGCAGGTTCCTGGCCCAGCCCGGCCCATCAGCCCCTCCCGGCCCAGCCTGGCCTGTTGGCCCCTCCGTCCCCAGCCTGGCCCCTCGGCCGCTCCGTCCCCAGCCCAGCCTGGTCCGTCGGCCCCTCCGTCCCCAGCCCAGCCCGGCCCGTCGGCCCCTCCGTCCCCAGCCCGGCCCATCAGCCCCTCCATCCCCAGCCCGGCCCGTTGGCCCCTCCGTCCCCAGCCCGGCCCATCGGCCCCTCCGTCCCCAGCCCGGCCTGTCGGCCCCTCCGTCCCCAGCCCGGCCCAGCCCATCGGCCCCTCTGTCCCCAGCCTGGCCCGTCGGCCCCTCCGTCCCCAGCCCGGCCCGTCGGCCCCTCCGTCTCCAGCCCAGCCCAGCCCAGCGGCCGCTCCGTCCCCAACCCGGCCCGTCGGCCGCTCCGTCCCCAGCCCAGCCCGGCCCGTCAGCCCCTCCGTCCCCAGCCCAGCCCAGCTGTCCCTCTGTCCCCAGCCCAGCCTGGCCCGGCAGCCCCTCCATCCCCACCCCGGCCCGTCGGCCCCACCGTCCCCAGCCCGGCCCGGCCCGGTGGCTCCTCCATCCCCGGCCCAGCACTCTTACCGGGAAGTTGCCCTGGTGGGTGTTGAAGAGCTCATCGAAGTTCTTGCTGGGGTTGGGGATTCTGGGCATGAGAATAACCCAGACTCTGCAGAATGGGAAAGGACTTGTTTAGTGAGGAAGGGCAGCTCCTGGAAGCTGGCTGCAGACACCTACCATGGGCCCAGGGGCCCTCTTCAGCCAGGCACCAGTTGGTTCCTCTGATTCAGCCCTTCAGCCCTGTTCCCCAGGTGGGTCCTCCTGGCCGAATCCTGCTCCCACCCTGTGTCCTGCCCGCAGAGCTGATGCGGGTCTGGGTCACCGCTCTGAGCCAGGAGGACCTACCTGGGGAACAAAGCTTCTCTGCTTACAGGGCCATACCTGTGCACAGGGGTTGGGGGCTCTTGGGGAAGCAGCGGAAGACTCACCTTTCCATTCGAATCAACAAAATGACAAGGACCAGGATGAGCATCAAAGAGGCAGTGGGGAGAACCACGTGAATCCAGAACCATGGTGCCTGCTTCTCTGCCACGCCTGCAGAGGGGATGCACAGTGGGTGATGCGGACACACCCCTGGTGTGGTCTGACTGTAGAGGGGAGGGGCAGAGAGGCCATAGGGCTGTTCCTGGCTGGGAGCAGGCAGGAGTCCCCCACACAGCTGGGAACGCGGGCAGAAACGAGCACTTGTCTAAACGTCAGGCTGTGTCTGAATCTTACTGATTCTTTCTGTGTAACTTCTCCAGGAGACAGCCGTCCTATCCACCCCCTGCCACAGCTCCCATCCAGGCCCCCATGGCCTCACGCCCTGATCACTGCAACTTTCCTCCCTCTGGCATCGACAAGCACCGTCCTGCCTCGCTCAGCTCCATTCAGAATGCAGGTGCAGAGCATTTTCCTCCCCTGTTGCTTTGGCCACATCACCCCTTTCTCTACATCTCGCCTCGGGCTCCCCCTTGTCTAGTGCAGCAAATCACTGCCTGTCTCCTTTCAAGCCTTTGCAGAGCCCCTCTCTTCCTGCCTGTCGTCTAGGGTGGCCAGGCGGCCGGTTTTCGACCGGAACACCTGGTTGAAAAGGGACCCTGGTGGCTCCGGTCGGCACTGCCAACCGGGCCGTTAAAAGTCCAGTTGGCGGCACAGTGGGGGCCCAAGGCTAAGGGAGGCTTCCTACCCACCCTGGCTCCGTGTGGCTCCCAGAAGCAGCCCCTAGGCTCCCCGCACTGCCCCCACCCCAAGTGGCTGCTCCGCAGCTCCCAATGGCTGGGAACCGCAACCAATGGGAGCTGTGGGGGCGGTGCTGTGGGCGTGAGGGCAGCAGGGACCGCCCATGTACTTAGGGGGCCGCAGGGACCTGGTGGCTGCTTCCTGGAAGCCACAGTAAGCGTCACTGGGACACTGCACCCCAAACACTCTCCTGCACCCCGCAACATCCCAACCCCCTACTCCAGCACCCTTCACCCCAACCCCCTCATCCCCGGCCTCACCCCAGAGCCCATACACCCAGCTGGAGCCCTCACCCCCCCACACCGCAACCTCCTGCCCCACTCCCTTCACCTCAACCCCGGCCTCACCCCAGAGCCCACACCCCCAGCTGGAGCCCTCACCCCCCCGCACCCCAACCCCCTCATCCCCAGCCTCACCGCAGAGCCCACACCCCCAGCTGGAGCCCTCACCCCCCTGCACCCCAACCTCCTGCCCCAGCCCAGAACCTCCTTCTGCACCCCAATTCTGGCCCCATCCAGAACCCTCACCCCTGCCCATAGGGGAGGCAGGTTTGTATAATTTTTGGTAGTGCCCAGAACGGGTCCAAGTCCCGCCCCCCCCCCCACACCTGTTAAGGCTCTGGGAGGGAGTTTGCGTGTGGGAGGGGTGCGGGCTCTTGGAGGGAGTTTGGGTGCAGGCTCCCCGCTAGTCTCCTTGCCGTCCGTCCGTCCCCCTCCCACTCCCCGTTTGCCCGCCCGCTGGCCTCCTCACCTCCTGCCGCCTCAGCCCTCTCCCACCTCCCCATTTGCCTCCTCACCCCACTCGCCCTCCTGCCTCACCTCCCCACCTGCCTCCTCACCTGGATATCAGGACAAACGGCGTCCCGATCGTACCTTGGTCGGGATGTGGGACAAAGGATAAATATCGGGACAGTCCCGATTTCATTGAAGCATGGGGCCCCCCAAAGTGCAGGGCTCAGGGCTGTCCCCCCGATTCACCCTACCCAAGGGACAGCTCTGGGCCCACAGAGTCGGTGCTTATGCACTATGCAACTACAAATAATAATAATAATTAACATCTTCTCTCTTGTTGGGCCCAGGACGCCCCTTATTAACAACCCAGGGCCGGGGGCCAGCTGGGAAACCCTGGCTGTGAGGGGTGTCACCTACCCTTGTCTGTTGCATTGTTGCCCCAGAACACTGGGACACTCCACTCGCTCCAGAGCTGGGTGGTGCCACAGTACTGACTGATCTTGTTTTTCACGTTGAAGGTGTAATACTTCTCGTAGTCCACGCTAGGGAAGGAGAAGATCTTGCCACTGGTCAAGTGCTCCTGAGGCAGAGACAGAAGTTCCCGTGCATGTGAGACAGGGTGGGCGGCTCGGCGCACAAGGAGATGCTCTGAGCGCCTGCTGTGAAACGTGCACCCCAAAGCTGGGCTCGCCAGGCATGAGTGGAGAATGGAGCTCAGCCCTGCTACAGTCTCCCTCCCTGTTCCCTGTCCACAAACGACAGACTCCGCCCCTGTCCCCTGCTTCGCTATAGGCACAGCACAGGCACAAGGAACCTCATTCCGCCTGTGAGTCCCAGCGCCCGGAGCCTTGCAAGGTCTGTGCTGCTCCCCAGGGCCTGTGTGCATATGGGGCTCTCAGCTGGCCCCTGGGCAGCGCTGTGCTTCCAGGTGCTGGAGGGGTTCCCAGAGAGAACGTGTTAGTGGTGGGCTCGGAGGAGAATGGGTTGGGGCCTGCAGCCTGAGATGGGGCATTTGGGTCGCGTGAAGGGTAATTAAAGCCAGAAGAGTCCTGAGGTGCAGTGAAGCAGCAGCATTAACTTAGCCCCAGGCTGGCGTGGCCCTTAGCTCATGGGGGATTGGGAAGGGCAGGGGACCAGTGAATGTGAGCCGTGGGGTAAAGGGGGCAGCGGATGACGGGCTGTGGCCCTTGGGGCCCCCCTCTGAGCTGCCCCTGCCTTGGGTGGCCGCAGGAGGGCCAGGCTGCTGGTTGCCATTACCGTCCATCTGGTGTCCTTGTTGCTTTTGTATCTGACAGCGTATTCCAGGCAGTGGGGCTTGTTGTACATGGAGTCCCAGGTCAGCTGCAGCTGGTTATTGGTTATGTTCTGGATGGTCAGGTTCACTGGCGGAGCGGGTTTCACTACGACAGACAGACAGTACTCTGGCTCGGGGGCGGGACTCTGCTAGAGCGCCAGCCAGTCCCGCTCAGAGTCCCAGATCCCGTGAAGGGGATGGAGGGGGCAGTTGGGATGTCCCATGCCCTGGACAGGGAACCACTTCACTTCTACAGGTGCAGGGCCGCCCCTAGCCATTTGGGTGTCCTACTCAGCTCCCCCACGGCCTCCCCCCACCCCCCACCAGGGTCTGGGAGGCAGGAGCTGTGGAGGGCCACTTGTGGGGGCCCCACAGGCCCAGAGTGGCCCGGGGGATTAGCGGGGGGGCTGGGAGCAGGGGCTTGGAGGGAAGGGAAGGGATCTCCCCCCCCGGGAAGCGGAGCAGTCCGGCCCCACCCCGCACTACTCCACCAGCCCCCAGCTGTGTCTCTCCGCGTCCTGCCGCCGGTGAGTGCGTGGGGCATCCTTTCCCCAAACCCCAGAGACATGGCTGGGGCCGGGGCAAGGGAAGCGGAGCGGGCTGGGGCCGTGTCTCTCTGCGTCCTGCCGCCGGTGAGTGCAGGGGGGCGTCCTTTCCCCGCACTCACTGGCGGCGGGAAGCGGAGCGCCACGGCTGGGAGCTGGCGGAGTAGAGCGGGGCAGAGCGGGGCTGGGGCCGGGTTGCTCCACTTCCCGCCGCTGCTGGTGAGTGCGGGGTCGCTGGGGGAAGAGGTGGAATGGGGGTGGGCTGGGGGCAGAGCAGGGGAAAGGGTAAGAGGCAGGGCGGAGGGAGTTGTCCGGGGCCCCACACTCCCCAGGGACGGCCCTGCCCCTCGTAGCTGGGACTGGCCGAGGGATAGGGCTGGTTGCCAGGGCTGGTGTTGCTGCGTATGCAGCACACAGCTGCCTAGAGCACCATGAAATTTGGGGCAATTTGGTGCCCCACATTTCATGGTGCTCTACACAGCTGTGTGTGGTGCCTATGCCCCAGGACGGCCCTGTACAGGTGCTCGTCACCCCCGCCAGCGTGCGTGAGGCCTAGGCGCACTGAGGTGAATTCCTCTCAAGATGGGGCCTGCGCAGGGAGACGCCAGCCTGGCTTTGCCATTTGCTGACTGTGTTTGCCAGCGCTCTGGGCTGGTCAGCACCAGGCGCTGCACGAGTGGCATGGCCAGCCCAGGCAGCTGGCCTGTGTGACAGAGAGCAGAGAGGTGGCCAGCCCTTGTGTGGTGGGTGGGGCTGCCCTCAGGACCCCAGCAGGCCCTTCCACATGGGGCAGCAGAAAGGCCCTATGGCGGGGTGTTCACCCCAGTGGTGCCAGAACTGGGGGGGGGCAGAGCCCCCCCACTTTTTGAAACGGAGGGGTCTGGCCCGTCCACTTTTCACCGGGACAGACCCTACCCCCTTCCCCTCCTCTTTCCCCCGAGGCCACACTCCCTGGCCAGGCCAGCGTGGAGCCCAGGCAGCTGTGGGGGGCCATGGTGTACCCTCCACCTGAGAGCAGCCCCCAGCCCGTGTCCCCGGTTCTCCCGCCCAGAGCAGGTGGAGGTGGAGGGTCTCACAGCTGACCACACGGCTTTTACCATGGCCAGGCTGCAGCTCCGAGCCCCTGCTGGAGCTGGGTCGGGGAGAGCCATGTGGGCAGCTGTGGGGAGCCTGGGTCCCTCCACCTGCCCTGAGTGGGGCGTCCAGGGGGTGGACAGAGGCTGCTTTTGGACCACCCCGGGAGCGGGGCTTCAGGGGGAGGGGCTGGGGCCCCCAGGCCCCCCACTTTTGGGAGAGCTCCAGTGCCCTTGGTTCACCTGCAGGGCTACGGTGGCTCAGAAGGGGCTAATTAACATGGGAGGCTGCACCTGGGGCGAGGCAGCCTGAAGCTGGGCTGCCGAGTATTACCCGTCTGGCAGTGTGGGGGGGCTGGTATAAAGCTCGGACGTGACACCCCAAGGGGCTGCAGCTGCTCTTGGCCTAGTGCGGAGAGGAGCAGCAGCCGGGGAACCAGCCGGAGGGACAGGGTCACCCCAGGGCTGGTGGAGAAGGAAGCCCGTGGAGGGCAGAGTGGGACGAGGCCCAGGGAAATGGCAGCATGGGGAGAGATGATGCAGACCTTTGCTACTGATTGTCGTGGCCCCTACCTAGGGAAGTGGCACAATCTCGAAGTGGGAAGGCTGCCTGGAATGGCCCAGTGCGCCTGTGTTACCCTGGACGGGACACACTGTAGTGAGCTGGCCGGGGGCGCCAAGCCACGGAGAGGAAGCACTACACCTCCAGAGAGCAAGAGGGGCTGTGGTGTGAGCGACCAAAGGAAGGGGGCATCAGATGGGGCAGAGCTAATCTCCAGGTGCAGCCACAAGGGGGCGCCCCAGCAGAGAGCAGAAGCCCCATTGCAGGCCCTTACTGGTTCTTTTCCAGGGAACATTTAGTGGTGCCAGGTGATGGGGTTCAGAGGGGCTCGATCTGAAAACCGCTGTCTCTAACTAGGCAATTTCCCAACGTTCCAGCTGACGTTCAGGGCACCAGGGCATTTCAGTGAGCGGCGCTGACACTCATCAGCAACAGCTCACTTTCCGTGCCCTCATCTCTGTAAAGTCCTCAGGCATCAGAACGGGGAGGGCGCTGGCCAGTTCCTGTGTATCCCACCCCACCTGCGTCCCTGGCACCCTGGGTTGAGAGGGGGCATGTGAAACCTCAGGGCATTGGCATCTTTGTGGGGAAGTTGGGCAAGGGCCTGGAACCCGAGTTTATAATGTGAACCCTTCTCCTTTGCTGAGAAACAGCTGCTGCTCCGTAATAGTCACACATGACTTGAACCCGGAGAGGCCATTGGGACCGAGGGACAACAGCGCCTCCTAATGAAGCAAGAATTTCTGGAAGAACGCAAAGCTGTTATTTCTCTCCTCCCCTTCATCCCACTGGCCCCCAAGGAATGTGTGACCAACAGTGACAGCGTCCCTTCACCTCTTCCTGATGTGCAGCGGCCTCTGGGCTGGGACTATAGAGTGGGGGAGGGAGTGGGCATGCAGCCAGTCCTGGATGGAGCTTCTGCACCAGCATGGACCATGGGTGTCAGCTCGCTGGTGCAGCCTGAGCTGGGCAGGTGAAGCATGAGCTGTGCTCTTCCATACCTAGGTCCTGCAGCTTCATGCCTTTGGTGGGGATGACGAGGCTCCTGCCCTCATGGCTGGCATTGATGTGGATGTAGAAGGTGCGGAACTGGATGATCTCGCTGTGGTTGAACCAGCAGCCCGTGTTGATGCCCTTCTCCTGGAGGTAGTACTTGCATTCCACTGGCATGACAGAGCTGGTTATGGAGAGAGCTCAGAAATCAAGGACAGCAGAAAACTGCAAAGCCCGAGGTCCTTGGTCCTTACGGATGCTGCCCTCGGCTCTGCTCTTTGAATGATCTCTGCTGTGCACTCCAGCCCCTGGCCCTTGTGCTGGGTGCAGTGCCCCTCCTCTCTCAGGACTTCCGCCTGCCTGGGGAAGGTCTGAATGCACCTTCTGCTCTGGGCTTGGTTCTGGGGCCGAGGAGCAGGTTTGGCACCGTTAGACAAGTGCTGGTGCGATTCTGAGTCACCCAATGGGGAATTCACTGGCTCTGTTTAGACTGGAGGCTGGGCTAAGGTGCAGAGCCCAGCCTTTCCAGGTACTTGGGGCTCCAAAGGTGGTGTCACAGGCTGCTCCCCACTGAAGACAAAGTGCCCGTGAGAGAAGCCCGTTCCCCATTGGGTGCCGCCAGCAGCACAGCCCCGCGTGTCAGGCAGGGAGGGCTCGGTCCTGGGATGGCACGAAAGAAGCAGACTCTCCAGGGTTCCCGAAGCTGCCAGACTGGCCCCTTAGGGGTTCAGCTGTGGAAGTGCCCTGGCTCCCTGCCAGGGTTCAAACCAGAGCTTCAGAGTCTGGCTCTTGGGGACCCTCCCTGTAAAGAACCCAAGAATTGTCTTGGTGTGATCAGGGACTCTGCAAGAAGTGCCAAGAGCAGGACAGCTCTGCTCTCCCGCGGGCCCCACCCCCAGCGTGCCCTCTTGCCTACAGCCCCATCTCAGCCACTCCCTCTTGTGTTCCAGCGCCACAGGGCGGCCAGGCAGAGCCAGTCCCCACACCTCCAGCTTCACTGGTGGCAGGAGAGGGAAACTTTCCCACTGCTTCCAGCTCTGCATCAAGCCTGGGCACAAAGCATGCCCCATGCTGCATAGCAAGGTATTTGAGCACCCCCGGGGAACCCATCGCACTTCCTTGAGGATGGCTACTGGCCTCGCATTGGCCTGCTTGGGTCATGCTAACGGGGAATACAACCCCCAGGACGAGGTAAGAGCAGCCCAGCCCCAAAGAAGAGTTGCCTACCTTGGGGGAAAGTACCAGTAATACAGCGAATAATTGGCTGTCGGCATCTCTTTGCTGCCCCACATACAGGTCAGGTACTGATCGTTGAAGAGGACGCACTCCACGCCTGCAAGGGGAAGCACATTTTGTGGCTGAGTGACCTGCTCAATTCAGCTGCAGAATCAGGACTAATCCCAGAAGCCCTGACGCCCAATCCCTGCTCTGCCCACTAGCCCACCCTTCAAAGGAAGTGTATCGCAAAGCCAGCGCTGTGTCAGAGGGGAGCATGCGAATGGCCAACCCACCAGGGAGGCGGATTCCTGAGGCGGGGTGGGGGTTCAGATTGCAGCACGTACAGACATTCTGTGGGCGAGGCAGGTGGGGAGCATGTGCTACAGAGGCGGCTCAAGTCCCTGCCTTTCTAACCCACAGAAGAGGATTTATGTTAATTTTTCAGCTAAGTTGGTTCACTGCTTTGGGGTTATGTGTGCATCCCGAATGCCATCTCTCTATACACTGTGCTTGGATAACGCCAATGCCTGAAGATAGAAATGCCAAACTTGGCCGGGTTTGTAGGTGTTGGTACGTTTGGAGGAATACGTTCAAGTGGAAGAGCATTGTGTAAGGAGTTTCAAGCTGATGAGCAGTTATCGTGAGCCAGTTCACACCTGCACTTAGCATTTGGCTCTCTGGGATCAGTCTAAGATGCTGGAATGGTGAAGAAGATTGGGGACCCCTGCTCGGTTTGGGCTTTAGTAGTTTGCCATAGGAGGCACCCAAGTCAGAGCTGTAAAGCTTTCTGTTCTGTTCAGGTTCTTATCCTGCCCTCCTCCTCTGCCTTCCGGTGCATGAAGTGATTTAACTGACATCTGCCGCATGGGGCATGTTCTTTTTCCCTTTCACTCTTAGCAGGAAATTGCGTAGGGATTTGAAAAAAAAAAGAAAAAAAAAAAGCATTAGTTGACACATGCCCAGTGCTCTGGGTCTGTACTAACAAAGGCAGGCTGGAGAAGTGTGCCAGGCACTCAGAACAGAACGTGGTGAGGTCAGTGCTGGTTTTTAGTTCCTGGGGGAGTTCATGCCACAGGCAGGGACTTTATCCTGGTGGTGAACAGCTCTCCTGCATCAGAAGAGCAGAGCTGTCCTTGGCCCAGAACTTTTGGCTCCTGGAACTTTAGATATCCTGCACCCAGGCTCGTGAGCGCAGTGAAGATCTGGACCAAGATCTTGAACTCAACTCTGTGTTCTATGGGAAGCCAACACAGGAAGAGGAAGACAGGTGTGACGTGCTCTTGATAGCCCATGTTGCTGAGATGCACTGCAGCATTTGGCACTGGTTGGAGTTTTCTGGGGGCTGAGGACTTCGTGCCCAAGTGTCTGAGTGATGGAGTTTGAGATGATCTGGCGTTTGAGAGATGGAGATGGCAGAGGGTGTGGCATGTACTGACACCCCTGGATTTGAGATGACCGGAGTTGGGGTTCTGCTTTCAGACAATTGGACAGTGTAGGGGGGCAGTCACCCCACTCCAGCCCTGAGAGGGTTAAAGGCAGCCCTGGGGCTGAGAGCCAATAGGAAAAGACTGGGAGGCAGCCAATCAGGGCCAGGCTGGGCCCTATAAAAGAGCTGCAGGGCCTGACAATAAGACAGTCTCACTCCACCCCTGGAGTGGGAAGGGCCTAGCTGCCTGGGAGCACAAGGGTACCTGGGGCAGAGCAGTGCTGGGGAGCTCCAGGCTGGCAATTCCCCAGGCTGAGGCCTCCTTAAAGGCCTAAGCAGGTACTAGAGTAACAGCCGAAGAAGTGGGCTGTAGTCCACAAAAGCTTATGCTCTAATAAATTTGTTAGTCTCTAAGGTGCCACAAGTACTCCTGTTCTTCTTTAAGCAGGTACTGGGGCTGCAGAGGGGCAGCCCGGGGATAGGCAGAGGCAGCTGGTCCGACCCCCTTGCCAGTGATGAGTGGCCATTACAGACTGCGTCTGCCCCAGTGAGCGGGGGCTAGATGATGACTGGCAGTAGCTACTGAGGCAAGGTGGGCCTAGAGAGTTGGGGGTTCCCCTGGGAGGGGAGACCCAGAGTGTGGGGACTGCTGTGGGGCAGAACCCCCAGGGTAAGGGGCTGGGAGGGACACGGGCCTGTGGCAGATGAGACGTCGGCCAGCAGCAGGCGCTCTGAGGCTGGAAAGAGCTAATTCCCAGATGACCAGCAGGAGGCGCTGTGCCGGTGAGTCAGCGATCTGCTCCGGACAGATTACAAAAGCAGGTCAATAGCACTGAGATCCCCAACTTCACCTACCTGGGGAAACTCTTGGGGCCGGTTTGAGCCAAAGCTCTGCGGCACATCTTGAGTTTAGCGAGAGAAACGAGAGATTCTCAGAAACGGCTTCTCTTGTGGCTGGGGCACTGGCTGTGGGCCACGTAAGAACACAGCCAGCTCTCAACTAGTTCCAGCCTCCCCAGACCAGGAGAACAAGGGGGTTACAAGAAGAAATCGATCTCGTTTCATTTTACACAGCGCGCACAGTCCCTGGTGGGAAGGGCAAGCGGCGCTGAGACTGGACAATTCCTGTCCTAAAAACAGGACATGGCAGAGCAGAAACGCACCCGATTGTAAGCAGCACCCTCCCCTCTGCCTGCACTGGGCGCTCTCGTTTGCTTGGGAATGAAAGCCCTGGTCCACTGGCTGCTCTCCTTCTCAGCACCCTGGCCTGGTCCCGCCTCTGCCTGCCCTCATTACGGCGGGGTTCGCCTGCTTCTCTGGGGAGTCACTGCCCAGGGCGTATGTGTGGAAGGGCCTGCTGCTTATCCTGCTCTCCCAGAGCAACCATGCCCAAGTGGGTGGGTTGTGTACTGGCTGCCAGCAGCAGCACAGCGACTCCCCGGCCCAGGATGGAGAAGGGGATTCTGAGCAGGCCAGGTTTTACTGAGCTCGCTGCAATGCGTCAAGGAGAGAGGAAACTCTGAGTCTCCTCAGCCCAGCAGCTCGGCTTGCCTCAGGCAGGGCCAGACTAAGGTGGAGGCACTATAAGCCCACGTCACGGGCCCAGCTCCTGGTGTCATTTGATGAGACCAGAATCTGTTTTCATTTAAAAAAAAAAAAATTAAAAAAAGAATTGTTGCTAGCCCCCCTGGATGTCAAGAAAAACTTGAACATGTAACCTGAGTATAACTGACTCATGCCTGAGTCTGCAAAGAGCCTGAACCGATCGCCCCAAGGAGGGTGAATTCCAAAACCTGCGGCCATTGCGAGGCTTGGGGTGGGGCTCCGGGGCTCCTTGTGGCATGTGCCGAAGGCTCGGCCTTGCCATGCCATGGCTCCTGAGCCCATGAGGAGGCGGTATGGGTGGTCAGGGATTCAGGAGAGGCTGTGCTGGAGAATTCCCCAGGGCATTATGCTGTTTCACTGGGACATGGCCTCCCTTTTAGGAGCTGCCCCACAGCTGGGGCTTTGCCGGTGCTGGTTAGTACCTGTGCAGTGAGAGCTCGTTACTAGATGGAACTGTCTGTGGGGCGAGTAACCCCTGCCCCCGAGCCCCCTGCACAGCCCACACCCTGTGACTTCCATCCATGTGACCAAGGCTCAGAATATTGCTGTTAACTAACATGTCTTGTGGCCTGAAAGCCCCATGCTGGCCCCCTCCCCACTGTTGTGGGGCCACATGGGTGTTGGGTCTCATCAGCACAGGGTGCTGTGCCCAGCCTGGGAAGAGTCAGTTCTCCAGTGACAGCTAAATACAGCTGTTAAATCCCTCACCCTGCTGCTGCTTCTCCTCCCCACTTTCCCCCCTGCTCCCACCTGCTGAAACTTTCCACTGGTTCCTCCTCCTTTGCAAACCCAATGGCTGAGGCAGTGCCACTTCCCCAGGCCGAGCGCCCAGCAGCCGGCATGGCCCTTTCCGGCCAGGCTCTGGCTGAACCCAGCTGAACCCTGGGTCTGTGTATGACAGTCGGCGAGCTGGGGCCTGGAAAGTCCCTGCTGAGCCTGCAGGCAGGGCTGTGGTGAGCAGCGCTTTGTAAATAGCCGCAGGACGCAGGCTCAGGAGAGCCCTGCCCTGGCTCTGGGTGGCTGTGGTCAGTCAGCAAAGAGAAACCAGGGCAGCAAAGTAGGCCATGCCCCTGAGCTGGGGCTTCTGGGCCTAACCCTGTCAGAGCCCCTCAAGCCCCCAGGACTGGGCCTACAGGGGGTGCGACGGCTGCATTTCAGCCTCTGTGGGCAGACTCCTGGGTGTGCCTCAGGGCTGGGCTCTGAGGGGCTACTGCCAATGCTTCGGAGGCTCCTCCGGGGGTACAGGACACAGCACCTCCCTTATGGCAGGGGGTCTCAACCAGGGTACGCAGAGCTCTGCCGGGGGGACATCAATGCAGCTAGATCACTGCCTACTTTTACAACAGGCGACATAAAAAGGATAGCGAAGTCAGTACAAGCTAACATGTCACACGATGACTTGTTTGTACTGCTCTATAGACTATACACTGAAATGTAAGTACAAGCTTTATATCCCAACGGATGTCTTTTATAACTATATGGTAAAAGTGAGAAAGTAGCAATCTTTCAGTAATACTGTGCTGTGACACTTGGTAATTTAGATCTTTATAAGCTAGTAGTTTTTAAGTGAGGTGTAACTTGGGGTACGCAAGACATCCGATTTCTGAAAGGGGCAGAGCAGTCTGGGAAGGTTGAGAGACACTGCCTTAAGAGCAGGAGGGGTAGCTGTCCTGTATGCAATGTCCCCGTGGGTCAGGGGCATAGAGTCATTGAATATCAGGGTTGGAAGGGACCTCAGGAGGTATCTAGTCCAACCCCCTGCTCTCTTCCATAGCCCTGGGGGAGACAGCCACACCCTACATGGGTGAAGCGGGGGCTGGGTGTAGCCATTCTTGCATTATGTTACACACCATAGACTGATGCAGCACACTGGTCATTGCTCTGGAGTAGCCCTGGTTAAAAAGGGCTGTGCTAATTAGTGGATTGGGATGGGCTGAGGAGAGCCCCAAAGGCTAATTAGCCCATTAACCAAGAGGTAGAAAAGGCATAGGAAGAAGTGCACAGGGAAACAGAGAGAAGCAGGCCTTTCAGAGTCAGAACCAGGTGAGAGCTCCCCCAGGGAAAAGACCTTCCGTCTCCTCCATCCTTGGCGGAGTGAGCTAAGGATTGTGGGATATTGTAAATACAGAGCAGCATGACTTTGTGCAGGTGGGGAGAAGAACACTGTGAAATAAGCCATGAGGCGGTTGGCCAGAAGGTCTCTGAGCAGTGACAAGAGACAGGAGTGGGACACTCCCTCCCCCCATCCCTCTTGGAGGCTTGGCTGGGATCTGTAGCCAGTAGGGGAGTTTGGCAGCCTGGACCATGGAGGGGACCCTGCAGTGGCTGGTGAAACAGCAAGCAGAGCTGTAGAAGGCTCTGCCAAGTCTCCAGCAATCCCACCCCCTGGACTGGCAGCCCTTGCTTGCTTGGCTGGCCGAGCAGCGAAAGCGCCTGCAGGACTTCCTGAGAGACCCAGCAGCAGCTTCCAGAGCTGGTGGTGAGTCCTGCGGTGGGAGATGGCCACCAGACGTCCAGCCTAGGACAGCGTAGGATGGGCCCTGCGGAGTATCCAATGAATTCCTGGGCACCTTGGAGAGGGCAGCTATGGGGGGCTCTGAGTGAGGAGCAGGCCAGGAATTATGAGGTGATTCAGGCCACCATCTTGAATCAGGTGCGTCTGTCCACTGAACAGTACCACCAAAAGTTCTGATCCACAAGGTGGGTGGGGGTTTGTGGGCCACCTGCTGGCTGCAGCCAAGACACCCAAACAATGAGGAAGATAATGGACAGACTGAACAATTCCTCTAGGGCCTCCCCAAGAACACAGGGGTGTGGGTCAGCTGGCATCAACCAGGTTCTGTGGCTCCCAACATGAAACTGAGGAGGAATCTGCGAAGGCAGATCTCATAGACTCATAGACTTTAAGGTCAGAAGGGACCATTATGATCATCTGGTCTGACCCCCTGCATGCTGCAGGCCATAAAACCGTCCCTACCCCTTCCCTGGACTCTGCTGTTGAAGTCCCCAATCCTGTTTTAGGTGACTTCAATCGGCAGAGACCCTCCTGCTAGAGATCCCTGCCCCATGCTGCGGAGGAAGGCGAAAAACCTCCAGAGGCTCAGCCAATCTGCCCTGGAGGAAAATTCCTTCCCGACCCCAAATATGGCGATCAGTAAGACCCCGAGCATATAGGCAAGAGTCTCCAGCCTGACCCCTGTCAGCCATTATACAATTTACCTACCATTGCTTGGTTTTCCTTGACTACTATGTTTTACCATTAAACCATTCCCTCCATAAATTTATCTAACTTAATCTTAAAACCAGACAGGTCCGTCGCCCCCACCGTTTCCCTCGGAAGGCCGTTCCAATATTTCACCCCTCTGACGGTCAGAAACCTTCGTCTCTCCCCAGGAGAGAACTGACCTGACGGGGTGGGTGTTTGGGAGGAAGAACAGAGAACCTCCAGCTGGAAAGGAGATGGAAAAGGAGAACCCAGAGGAGCTCTAGCCGGGGCTTGTCCGTTACAGGTTACCAGTGGGGGTGGCTGGGACTCATTAAAAAAAAGATTGCCAGTACATGGAATGCAGTTTTCCCAAGTGTCGTATTTGGGCCAGGACTGGAGGGAAGCAAAAGGGATAGAAACTGTTCTCCATTTCACTAAGGTTATATTGGAAACAGGTGGGGATAATGGAAGGGCTGCCCTGCCGTGATGGGTACCGACTGGAGCCCTTTCTCCATCAGAAAACAAGCTGGTGTAGGGGTTCTCAGACTGGGGAAGAGGAATCCCAAGAAGGGAAAAATTAAACCTGAAGGGAGAGAAAAGAATAAACCCGAGGAGGAAGGAAAGGAACCCACTAGGCAACCGAGCCTAACTCACGATGAAAGGGAAGAAAGACAACCCAAGCCCTTAACGGAGGCTGAGGGACCCCCACAAAGTTTCCAGGGAGATGAAGACCAGGGGTGGGTTGGCGGTTAGGGCGGGCCTGAGAGCATGAACAAGCCGAGGGATGGGAGAACAGCCCTCAATCAACCAGCAGACGCAAAGGCTGCCCATGGTGTGAAGACTTGTGAGCTGAAACCGAGCTGGGGGTGTGAGTGAGCCTCCCAAGGGGCCCTAGATGATTACCCAGGGACAGAGGAAAAGATCCGAGGTTAGCTCTGTGAGAGCTAAAACGAACATCGCTCTGGCTGTGGTGGTGCGGGCAGCGGCTCAGGCCAGCTAGCTGCCTGACTCCGGGTCCCAGACCGTGCTGCCATGTGCACGCTGCTGTTTTTCACATGCATCTGGCTGCTTGGGCTGGGGGCTCGCTCCCAGCTGCGAGGTGGACACACCCTTAGGAGCCAGCCTGAGAAGAGCAGAGCTGCTGAATGGATTGTTGGGCCCAGACTTTGTTCACTGGCCCAAGGCAGCAGCATGGCTTGGGCCTCTCCCAATCGACACCTGTCCCTGTTGCCTAGCCCCACCAGGGGCAGTGCATGCTGGGACTGGTCATCTCCCTGGCCTTGGTCTGTAGTACATGGAGGTGGTTGCAATGATCGTGTAAATGTGGCATCGCTTTCAACTCTCAACCAAGCGCCAGCTTTGCCAGAGGCACCAGCTGAGTGTCCACCATGTAGGCAGGGTGGGGAGAGACGAGCAGCTGTCTAGGAGGACCCCCCCAAATGTTACGTCTGGCTCGGGACAGAACCCAGCTTCTTGCCTTTGCCCTCAGCGCAAGACACGTGCAGGCTGCTGGTGGCTCTGATGTTCGAGTAGCAGCTGGCTGATCAGGATGGCTGTACAGCTAGTGTCGGATCTGCCCCTGCCCCCCTTGGGCTGACCTGATGTGCTGGGTGCTGTACAAACACCGCTAGCTACAGTTCCTGCCCCCAAAGCCTTACAGCGTAACAGGCTGTGTGATGGGAGTGTCCCTGTCAATGGGGGGTGGGGCGAGGGTGACCCAAACTCACATGTTAAGTGCTACTGGCCCTAAGCTAAGGGGACAGCCAGGGTAACTGAATTTAGCTGACAGTTTCCCACTTCAGGCACTGCCAGCTGGGAAGGAGGAGGGGGAAAGTGGTTTCTATTACAATGGGACAGATTTATCTGTACAGGAAATGAACCCCCAATTCTGCAGAACTCTCCAAACTGCCCTTCAGTAGCACCTCCCAACCCTGCCTGTCTTAGAGACTGTTCGTTATTTCTGAGCTCAGACCTGGGCTAGGTGCCTCCTACACGCTCCAAGGCATGGTCCCTGCCCGGGGGAGGCTGCAGTCTGGCATGAGCCTGAAGGATGAGGGGGTGATGACAGGCCACCAGGAAGGCAGTAAAGTGGGGCACTGGGCACCAGAGATGATCTTGTCTGGATGGGGAGGGAGGTGAGTCCACATCAGAGACCCCAGGAGGCGGAAGGAGGTGCTCAGGGCACGGCTGAGGGATGGGTACGGCTCCGAGCAGGAGCCGAAGCTGGGTGCTGGCAGCAAGATGTGGTTGGCCTCCATGCTCTGTGGTGCTCAGCAGCGAGAGGGCTTGGGGAGGGAAGATGAGCTTGGGCTTGGCCTTGCTGTGCCTGTGTTGAGGCACAAGTGAGAAAGGCGCCGAACCCACAGGAGCTGCTGGGCTCACTCAAGGAGTTCCAGGGTCTCCGGCAGAGAGGAGAGCTGGGACCCGTCTTGCATTGCTCTGGGGAGTGCAGAGCTCACTTAGGCTCTACATGAATAATTACCCCAAACCTGGAGGTACAGAAGGTTCGGGGAAGCGCTCTGACGTCGAGCATGTCAGAATGAAGGTTCTCAGTGCAGTCGAGTGGCTCCAAGAGCGAAGCGCAGGGCCTGAGATGGGCCTGCTAAAACGTACACAGGTGGTGGCCTGCTTGAAGGACAGCCAGCACAGAGCCTGCTGCAAGAGGGGCTGTTCTGCACCAACCTGAGGCTTCCCCGCGGCAAGGAAGAATGGGCAGGCTGGAGAAAACAGGTAACGGAGCTCGTTACTGACTCCGGGTGGGCTCTGCCCAGGTCTGTGCAGCAATAAAGAGGCTCCTGGAAGCAGCAGGAACAGAGACTCCCACTGACTTGACAGGCCTTTGGATTGGGCCCTCTGCAGCCAGTGGGTTCTGGTTGTTTCCACTCCACCCAGCGATAGGTACACAAAGGGTTAACGAGTTGCTGCGGGATCAGGCAGCCCTGCTCCAACCTGGAAGGGGGTCAGGCTTGGGGGGAGAACGCAGCAGCTTGAACTTTGTGCCCCTGCTCGCCAGAGCCTGTTGTGGGGCTGCTGGTTGATTTGTCCCAAATGACTTAGCAGACTGGCCTCTCACCAGCAGCTGCAGGTGGTGCCCTGCCTGAAGGGGCAGCAGCTAAATTACAAACCTTGTATTTCCTTAAGCCTGACGGGGACCCAGTGTGGCTTGTCCCGAGCCCAGGCGTGAGCCATCCACACCCCGTTGTACCACTGGCCTGAAAGCATTGCTTCTGCTATTGCCTGATCAGCATTACAACTGCCCCAGAAATCGGTGCAAGGCAAAGGAGCAGGGTTCTGCCAGGCCTGGGGGGGAACCGATGTCCACGTAGATGACAGGCTAGGTATGGAGACGTCAGGAAGAAGGGAAAGGCAGGTAAAACTCTGAAGGCAACTGAGGCTACAGGAGTAAAATTAGATAAAGAAAAGTGCTGACAACCCCAGCTACAGTCATCATGTCTCTTTTTTCCCCCTTCCCTTCCAGGTGCTCTACAAGGAAGAACCCACACTGGGAGGTAAACGGCGCATCGCCAGCACCACTCCTAGCTCTTCCTCTGCCTGCACCTGGCAGGCCCTGCCAGCCCTGGTCTTGGCTTGCTGGGAACGCGGCCTGTGAGGAAAGCCAGGCCGGGGGAACTGCTCGATGTGAGGGGTGTCTGCTGGGGAAGTCCCTCGGGAAGCAGGTCAGAGAGCTGCAGGAGGAGGTGGCTTGTCGGGGAGCAGGAGGACTGAATTGACAGGATGCGCATGGAACATCTGGGTGGAGGATTCTGGCTGACTGCAGACCGAGAACCAGCTGCTCTATGGGGAGGAGACTGGTGGCTGGCCACCTCGGGCAGTAGCTTGTGCTCTCCCCCAGCCCACCCCAAGTCCCTGTCCATTGAGGTGAAAAACCTGGTAGCTGTATTGACAACAGGAGGTGAGGGGCAGACCCCAGTGGCTGAGGAGGAGCCATTTGCCTCCAAAGCTGGAGGATCACAGCCACAGCAGCCGAGAGGAGGATGCGCAGGATGCTAGAGGTCAGAGATTCCCTTCTGAGGAGGATGGAGGCGTCCATCTGCCAACCCATGATGTCCTGGGAGGTGCAGGCACTGCCTGGAGCCTGCAGCCAAGATCTTATGGAAAGGCTGAAGCGGCTCATCCATCCCTCTGACCACCACCCTATGCTGCTCATCCATCTGGGCACTAATGACACTGCTGGATCTCACCCTGAGCAGATCAGCAGTGACTCCAGGGCTCTGCGCATGAGGGTGAAGGAGTCAGGGGCACAGTCTGGGTCCATCCTTCCGGGTGAGGGGAAGGGCCCAGGCCAGAACACGCATCCTGGAGATGAATGCAGGGCAGCGCAGATGGTGTCGAAGGAAGAGCTTCAGTTTCTTCCACCATGGGATGCTATTCAGGGAAGAGATGGGGCACAAAGACTAGTTATCAATGATTCACTGTCAAACTGGGAGGGTGGATCTAGTGGAGTCCTGTGGGGGTCAGTCTTG
The DNA here is from genome assembly GCF_027887155.1 of Malaclemys terrapin pileata. Classification (NCBI taxonomy): domain Eukaryota; kingdom Metazoa; phylum Chordata; order Testudines; family Emydidae; genus Malaclemys; species Malaclemys terrapin. Next base: position 726,233 of record NC_071513.1, on the reverse strand, counting down.
GGTCTGGCCCTAGTCATTATTTTAATTAATGACTTGGATAATGGAGTAGTGCGTGCTTATAAACTGTGGTAGGAGGAGATGCAAGCACTTTGGAGGACAGGATTAGAATTCAAAACCAGGACAAATTGGAGTATTGGTCTGAAATCAACCAGATGAAATGCTGCAAAGGCAAGTGCAAAGTACTACACTTAAAAAGAAAAACCAAATGCACAACTACACAATGGGGAATAACTGGCTAGGTGTTAATACTGGTGAAAAGAATGTGTGGGGGGTTATAATGGCTCACAAATTGAATAAGAGCCAACAATCTGCTGCAGTTGCAAAAAAGGCTCAGATCACTCTGGGGTGTATTAACAGGAGTGTTCTATGTAAGACACAGGAGGTGACTGTCCCGCTCTGCTCGGCACGGGTGAGGCATCAGCTGGAGCACTGTGCCCAAAACAGGGGAGACAGAGTACAGAGGAGAGTAACAAAAATGATGATAAAAGGTTTAGCCCTTGTCTACATCTACTTTGATATATCTTGTGTTGCTCAGGGGTGTGAATAATCCACACTCCTGAGTGACATAAGTTACAGCGACCTAAGTGCCGGTGTAGAGAGCGGTGTTTCGGAGGGAGAGCTTCTCCCGCTGACACAGCTACCACTTCTCGTGGAGGCAGGAGTTATTAAGCCGATGGGAGAGCTCTCTCGCGTCAGCAGAGAGCGTCTCCACCACAAGCGCTACAGCAGCATAGGTGCCGCTGTAAGTGCTGTAGTTTAAATGTAGCCTTAGAAAACCTGACTATGAGGGAAGGTTAAAAAAACTGGGCATGTTTAGTCTTGGAAAAAAGACGACTGAGAAGAGACTGATAAGTCTTCAACTATGATAAGGGCTGTTTAAAGGAGGACTGTGATTAACTGTCCTATCTTCAGTGGACATGGAGAACAAAAAGTAATGGGCTAAATCTGCAGCAAGGTAGATCTAGGCTAGACATTGGGGAAAATCTTTCTACCTACAAGGGTAGTTAAGCTCTGAAAGAGGCTTCCAAGGGCTATTGTAGAATCCCCATCAGTGGAGATTTTTGAGAACTGGTTGGACAAAGACCTGCCAGGGATGGTCTAGGTTTACTTGGTCCTGTCTCAGCATTGGGGGCTGGACTAGATGACCACTAGTGGTCCGTTCCAGCCCAACATTTCTATGATTAAGAGAAGGGATGAAGACAGAGCCAGAAGTCAAAGTGCCTAAAATGCCACCACCTAAACATGTTTTGGAGCTGCTGCAGTTCCACAGTTCGGTTAAAGGCTTGGAGCACATTTATACAGCATGTGCACTCAAAGGTCCTGTTTTGTCACAAACCGCATAACACGGATTAATGTCTGAGCGGGTCGAGAAGATCCTCTGAGCTGCAAGGGAAAGGATCTGAGTCCGTGTCCAGGGGGTGGGGGACTACAGGGTGATCTCTCACCTTCACGTAGCCAGTGGCCTGTGCTCCCACTGTCATGCTGGCACCTCTGCATTCATTTATTGATCAATAAAATTTGCAGAATTTTGCAGATTTTTAACATTTTTGGCGCAGAATGCCCTCAGGAGTAACAGTTGCTGCCAGCTGTGGTTTTGCTGGGATGCACCTCTTATGCTGAAATGATAGGAAGCCTGCAGCTAGTTTTCCAGACACCGAGAGCAGGTGCACCCACATAGAGAGAGAATGTTTGAACAACAGGGCGCTTGAGAGCGGAGTGGTATCTGCAGGGTCTCTATCACTCCAACTAGTGACGTGCCGCTGGTCATGAACAGGAACGCTGGTCGAGAGAGTTCTCGTGTGTGGGAGGCAAGCCCAGACGGAGCACTGGCTGCCTGTTCAGCGAGGATCCCAGTTTATTCCTGAGGTTCTCGGAATGAGAGTAACACACAAGGGCCTGCCAGCCTCCCCACTGACAGCAGAACAGACTAAACCAGAGACTAGAGCTGATACACATCGAAAAACTATACCCACGGTGCAGATACTTATCAGGGCCTCACATCCTGCTGCTAAACTCCATGCAGTGAGAGAGGGACTCTCCATGACCGAGTTTGAGCAGCTCTGGTAATTGCATTGCAAGCCCATGGGCTTGGCAGGACTTACAGGAAAAGATTGTGTTCTTTATTCTAATAAAGCTCCTCATTCAGCATTACAAAAAACTGACTCATTCTCTGAATCTTTGCTGCTGGCCTGTGGTTCACAGCTGACCCTTCCACTTCCCTCTCCAAAGAGAATGGATTTGAGCAGCGCCCGCCTCCTGCCCCACTCCTAAAACCTCAGGCCAGTGCTCTGAGGGTTCAAGCTGGAGGCTGATGAGATTAGAGCCTCTTTCCCCACGGAGATGAGGGTGGGAGCTTGGCAGCTTTGCAACTTAGTACTTCCAGTGCGGGATCTGGCCTTGAGTCCCCCCATGGCCTCTTGCTTGCCGCCGCAGTGGGGGAAGCAGAGAGCTCAGGAGCGCCCCACTGCACTTCCCCACTTCCTGCAGCCAGGCAGGAGTGGTGCTGATAGGCTGCTCTGAGAAGGTAGAAGGGAGGAGATGCCATGTTCTGCCCTGCAGCCAGATGTCACCACCCTGAGCTGTCGCCCTGATGGACGCTACGTACTGACCAGCAGCCAGACATCACCCCCCGCAGCCGTCACCCTGACGGGCGCCATGTACTGCCCTGCGGCTAGCTGTCACACTCCCACCCCAGCCGTCACCCTGACGGGCACCATGTACTGCCCTGTGGCCAGCCGTCACCCCCCCCACCAGCCGTCACCCTGACAGATGCCATGTACTGCCCTACGGCTAGCTGTCACTGCCCCCAGCCATCACCCTGACAGGCACCATGTACTGCCCTGTGGCCAGCCGTCACCCCCACCCTCCCCCCGCCGTCACCTTGACGGACACCATGTACTGCCCTATGGCCGGATAACACCCCCCCAGCTGTCACCCTGATGGGTGCCATGTACTGCCCTGTGGCCAGCCATCACCCCTCCAGCCATCACCCCTCCAGCCGTCACCCTAACAGATGCTACGTACTGCCTGGTGGCCAGACATCAGCACCCTGAGCCGTCACCCTGATGGATGCCACGTACTGTACTGCAGCCAGACGTCACCCCCCAACTGTCACCCTGACAGATGCCACGTACTGCCCTGTGGCCAGCCATCAGCTGTCACCCTGACAGGCATCATGTACTGCCCTGTAGCCAGCCGTCAGCCCCCAACCGTCACCCTGACAGGTGCCATGTACTACCCTGTGGTCAGCCATCACCCCCCCAGCTGTCACCCTGATGGATGCCACGTACTGCCCTGTAGCCAGCTGTCAGCCCCCAGCCATCACCCCGACAGGCACCATGTACTGCCCTGCGGCCAGCTGGCACCTGTCAGGGTGATGGCTTGGGGGGTGACATGTACTGCCCTATGGCCAGCTGTCACCCCCCCCAGCCATCACCCTGATGGGCGCCATGTACTGCCCTGTGGCCAGCCGTAACCCTGATGGGTGCCATGTACTGCCCTGTGGCCAGCCGTCACCCCCCCCAAGCCATTACCCCAACAGGCATCATGTACTGCCCTGTGGCCAGCCGTTACCCCCGCCAAGCCGTCACCCTGACAGGCGCCATGTACTGCCCTGTGGCCAGCCGTCACCCCCCCCCAGCCGTCACCCTGATGGGCGCCATGTGCTGCCCTGTGGCCAGACAACACCCCCACAGAGCCACCGCCTGATGGATACCACATCATGCCCCTGCAGACGGACACCCTGGTCCCTGACCGACGCCATGTACTGCCCTGTCGAGAGATGTCATCCCTTGAGCAATGTCTTCACTCATCATTGCTATTTCACTTGTGCCAATATATTTTTCAGCACATCTCGCATAACGAAGTGCCCGAATGACACAGAGGCGGCCTCTAGCAACAGAGGAGTTACAGCTCATGATGCAGCAATGCAGCCTCTTTCCCCCACCCCAGCCATCACGGGGAGACGTGAATTCAGCCTCCAAGGACCATTCAGGCTTTACCCGTGAAACAGCGAAGGGGCCAGTTTGTGCCGATGGTGGTGACTTATGATGCTGACAAGACACCGCGAGTTAGCGACCTGAGTTTTACCAAATGCTTCACAAAGGCCCCCAAACCGCCATCAGGGGGTGATGAGTCAACACCTGCCTAAGCTGGGATGGCTCTGAACCCACAGGTCAAAGACTCTACGGACAACGCACAATCTCCAGGGCTTCCCCCTTGCTAGAGAGTCACCCCCCCACCCCGTAACGCCTCATGCCCCTGAACTCCTGCCTTGCCTTGGTGGCCTGTCAGCGCGGCCCTTCCCCAAGCTCCAAACATGGCCTGTAGAACAAAGGCAGGAAGCGGACTGAGGAACGTGGTGGGCAGCTGGGACTCAGAGCGGCGTGAGCGCGAGCATTACCTTGTTGCCTCTGGGTGGCCATGGCTCGCTGGCTGCGAACAGCGAGCAGGAGGATTAGAGTCAGGAACATCCCAGCTTCCTTCCTGGCAGAGGCGGGAGCGAGAGGGGACTCCGTGGCCCTGTACTGCCACGCGTTCTCTGGGCACCTGGGCCAGGCGGCAGAGCTGGCTGTGTCACTGAGCGCTCACTGCTGAAGGAGGATACTACGCAGCTCACTCAGCTTCCGCACGCATTGCTGCTTCCTGTACAAAACCTCGTCCCCGAGTGCTTGCAGACAGGACAGTGATAGGTCCTGGCAGCCCTGGGGGATAGGCACAGAGCGTGCTTCACTCTACAGCCAAGGGAAACTCCCTGTGAGCTGCAGCCCAGCCTGCGGAGAGCATCTCTGCCCCATCACGGCGGCGTCAGTGTAGGCAGATGAGGTGCAGCCGGACTGGAAAGGCACCGGCTGCAGCATGGCCTCATGGCAAGGGGCGCTGGCATCACGACCTGGCCTGGTTGTGTGTGACAATGGGCTGGGCCTGCCCCAGGACAGGACCACGGGCTGCCCCAGGGCTGGAGCATGGGCCGCCTCAGGGTGGGACCACGGCCTGGAGCACGGACTGCCCCGGGACAGGACCACGGGCTGCCCCAGGGCTGGAGCATGGGCCGCCTCAGGGTGGGACCACGGCCTGGAGCACGGACTGCCCCAGGACAGGACCACGGGCTGCCACAGGGCTGGAGCATGGGCCGCCCCAGGGTGGGACCACGGCCTGGAGCACGGACTGCCCCGGGACAGGACCACGGGCTGCCCCTAGGGTTGCCAACTTTCTATTTGCAGAAAACCGAACACCCTTGTCCCACCCCCTTCCCTTAGGCCCCACCCCTTCTCTGAGGCTCCGCCCCTGCTCACTCCATCCCCCCCTCCATTGCTCACTCTCCCCCACCCTTGTTCATTTACACCAGGCTGGGGCGGGGGGTTGGTGTGTGGGAGGGGGTGTGGGCTCTGGGGTGGGGCCCGACATGAGGGGTTTGGGATGCAGGAGGGGGCTCCAGGCTGGGGGTTGGGGTGCAGGAGGGGGCTCCGGCCCGGGAGGGGGCGAGGGCTCCGTGAGGGGGCGAGGGCTCTGGGGTGGGGCCGGACATGAGGGGTTTGGGGTGCAGGAGGGGTACAGGCTCCAGAGTGGGGTCAGAAAGGAGGGGTTCAGGGGGCAGGAGGGGGCTCCAGGAGGGGGAGGGGATGTGGGAGGGGTACAGGCTCCAGAGTGGGGTCAGAAAGGAGGGGTTCAGGGGGCAGGAGGGGGCTCCGGGAAGGAGAGGGTGTGTGGGAGGGGGCGAGGGCTCCGGGAGGGGGTGGGACATGAGGGGCTCAGGGGGCAGGAGGGGGCTCCGGGAAGGGGAGGGGGTGTGGGAGGGGGTGTGGGCTCTGGGGTGGGGCGGGACATGAGGGGCTCAGGGGGCAGGAGGGGGCTCCGGGAAGGGGAGGGGGTGTGGGAGGGGGTGTGGGCTCTGGGGTGGGGCGGGACATGAGGGGCTCAGGGGGCAGGAGGGGGCTCCGGGAAGGGGAGGGGGTGTGGGCTCTGGGGTGGGGCGGGACATGAGGGGCTCAGGGGGCAGGAGGGGGCTCCGGGAAGGGGAGGGGGTGTGGGAGGGGGTGTGGGCTCTGGGGTGGGGCGGGACATGAGGGGCTCAGGGGGCAGGAGGGGGCTCCGGGAAGGGGAGGGGGTGTGGGAGGGGGTGGGGCGGGACATGAGGGGCTCAGGGGGCAGGAGGGGGCTCCGGGAAGGGGAGGGGGTGTGGGAGGGGGTGGGGCGGGACATGAGGGGCTCAGGGGGCAGGAGGGGGCTCCGGGAAGGGGAGGGGGTGTGGGAGGGGGTGTGGGCTCTGGGGTGGGGCGGGACATGAGGGGCTCAGGGGGCAGGAGGGGGCTCCGGGAAGGGGAGGGGGTGTGGGAGGGGGTGGGGCGGGACATGAGGGGCTCAGGGGGCAGGAGGGGGCTCCGGGAAGGGGAGGGGGTGTGGGAGGGGGTGGGGCGGGACATGAGGGGCTCAGGGGGCAGGAGGGGGCTCCGGGAAGGGGAGGGGGTGTGGGAGGGGGCGAGGGCTCCGGGAGGGGGCGGGACATGAGGGGCTCAGGGGGCAGGAGGGGGCTCCGGGAAGGGGAGGGGGTGTGGGAGGGGGTGGGGCGGGACATGAGGGGCTCAGGGGGCAGGAGGGGGCTCCGGGAAGGGGAGGGGGTGTGGGAGGGGGCGAGGGCTCCGGGAGGGGGCGGGACATGAGGGGCTCAGGGGGCAGGAGGGGGCTCCGGGAAGGGGAGGGGGTGTGGGAGGGGGTGTGGGCTCTGGGGTGGGGCGGGACATGAGGGGCTCAGGGGGCAGGAGGGGGCTCCGGGAAGGGGAGGGGGTGTGGGCTCTGGGGTGGGGCGGGACATGAGGGGCTCAGGGGGCAGGAGGGGGCTCCGGGAAGGGGAGGGGGTGTGGGAGGGGGTGTGGGCTCTGGGGTGGGGCGGGACATGAGGGGCTCAGGGGGCAGGAGGGGGCTCCGGGAAGGGGAGGGGGTGTGGGAGGGGGTGTGGGCTCTGGGGTGGGGCGGGACATGAGGGGCTCAGGGGGCAGGAGGGGGCTCCGGGAAGGGGAGGGGGTGTGGGAGGGGGTGTGGGCTCTGGGGTGGGGCGGGACATGAGGGGCTCAGGGGGCAGGAGGGGGCTCCGGGAAGGGGAGGGGGTGTGGGAGGGGGTGTGGGCTCTGGGGTGGGGCGGGACATGAGGGGCTCAGGGGGCAGGAGGGGGCTCCGGGAAGGGGAGGGGGTGTGGGAGGGGGTGTGGGCTCTGGGGTGGGGCGGGACATGAGGGGCTCAGGGGGCAGGAGGGGGCTCCGGGAAGGGGAGGGGGTGTGGGAGGGGGTGTGGGCTCTGGGGTGGGGCGGGACATGAGGGGCTCAGGGGGCAGGAGGGGGCTCCGGGAAGGGGAGGGGGTGTGGGAGGGGGTGTGGGCTCTGGGGTGGGGCGGGACATGAGGGGCTCAGGGGGCAGGAGGGGGCTCCGGGAAGGGGAGGGGGTGTGGGAGGGGGTGTGGGCTCTGGGGTGGGGCGGGACATGAGGGGCTCAGGGGGCAGGAGGGGGCTCCGGGAAGGGGAGGGGGTGTGGGAGGGGGTGTGGGCTCTGGGGTGGGGCGGGACATGAGGGGTTCAGGGGGCAGGAGGGGGCTCCGGGAAGGGGAGGGGGTGTGGGAGGGGGCGAGGGCTCCGGGAGGGGGCGGGACATGAGGGGCTCAGGGGGCAGGAGGGGGCTCCGGGAAGGGGAGGGGGTGTGGGAGGGGGTGTGGGCTCTGGGGTGGGGCGGGACATGAGGGGCTCAGGGGGCAGGAGGGGGCTCCGGGAAGGGGAGGGGGTGTGGGAGGGGGTGTGGGCTCTGGGGTGGGGCGGGACATGAGGGGCTCAGGGGGCAGGAGGGGGCTCCGGGAAGGGGAGGGGGTGTGGGAGGGGGTGTGGGCTCTGGGGTGGGGCGGGACATGAGGGGCTCAGGGGGCAGGAGGGGGCTCCGGGAAGGGGAGGGGGTGTGGGAGGGGGTGTGGGCTCTGGGGTGGGGCGGGACATGAGGGGCTCAGGGGGCAGGAGGGGGCTCCGGGAAGGGGAGGGGGTGTGGGAGGGGGTGTGGGCTCTGGGGTGGGGCGGGACATGAGGGGCTCAGGGGGCAGGAGGGGGCTCCCAGGAAGTGGCTGGAATCTCCCCCTGGTTCCTAGGTGGGGGCCGGGGAGCCCCTGGCCAATGGGAGCTGCGGAGCCGGCGCGGGCCCCGGGGCCAGAGGGAGGTGCCGGCAGGTCCCTGCGCCGCCGGCCGGACTTAGAACAGCCCAGTCAGCAGTGAGACGGGGACACGTGGGGGGCGAAGCGGGTCACGTGGGGCAGGCCGGGCACGAGGCTGCCGAGCTGGCCGCTAACTAGGCGCTGCCTAGGCGGGGAAACGGGCGCTGCTCCGCTCGGCAGTTTCCGTGAGTGCCTGGTGCCGGCTCGGGAAGCTCCGGCCTCGCTCGGACATTTCCGTGAGTGCCTGGTGCCGGCTCGGGAAGCTCCGGCCTCGCTCGGACATTTCCGTGAGTGCCGGGTGCCGGCTCGGGAAGCTCCGGCCCCGCTCGGACATTTCCGTGAGTGCCGGGTGCCGGCTCGGGAAGCTCCGGCCCCGCTCGGACGTTTCCGTGAGTGCCTGGTGCCGGCTCGGGAAGCTCCGGCCCCGTTCGGACGTTTCCGTGAGTGCCGGGTGGCGGCTCGGGAAGCTCCGGCCCCGCTCGGACATTTCCGTGAGTGCCGGGTGCCGGCTCGGGAAGCTCCGGCCCCGCTCGGACATTTCCGTGAGTGCCGGGTGGCGGCTCGGGAAGCTCCGGCCCCGCTCGGACGTTTCCGTGAGTGCCGGGTGCTGGTTCGGGCCCACTCGGGTGGTTCCGCCGTTCCTTGTTGTGGCCCGGCAGTGTCTCTCCCCCAGCCTTGCCGGCCCCGCCAGCCCCCCCCCGGCGATGGCGGCCTTCGGGATCCTGAGCTACGAGCACCGGCCCCTGAAGCGGCCGCGCCTGGGGCCGCCCGACGTCTACCCGCAGGACCCCAAGCAGAAGGAGGTGCGGGCCGGGGGCGTGACCGGGCCTGGGGGACCCGGGGGGGGGGATGGGCCCCGTCGCTGAGGGGTCCTGTCCCCGGGGGGGCAGGGGGGGGATGAGCCCTGTCACTGAGGGGTCCTGTCCCCGGGGGGGGGGGTGAGCCCTGTCACTGAGGGGTCCTGTCCCCGGGGGGGGGGGATGGGCCCTGTCACTGAGGGGTCCTGTCCCCGGGGGGGCGGGGGGGATGGGCCCTGTCACTGAGGGGTCCTGTCCCCGGGGGGGGATGGGCCCTGTCACTGAGGGGTCCTGTCCCCGGGGGGGGGCGGGGGGGATGAGCCCTGTCACTGAGGGGTCCTGTCCCCGGGGGGGGCGGGGGGAATGGGCCCTGTCACTGAGGGGTCCTGTCCCCGGGGGGGCGGGGGGGATGGGCCCTGTCACTGAGGGGTCCTGTCCCCGGGGGGGGGGGGGTGAGCCCTGTCACTGAGGGGTCCTGTCCCCGGGGGGGCGGGGGGAATGGGCCCTGTCACTGAGGGGTCCTGTCCCCGGGGGGGGCAGGGGGAGATGAACCCTGTCACTGAGGGGTCCTGTCCCCGGGGGGGCGGGGGGGATGGGCCCTGTCACTGAGGGGTCCTGTCCCCGGGGGGGGGCGGGGGGGATGGGCCCTGTCACTGAGGGGTCCTGTCCCCGGGGGGGGGGTGAGCCCTGTCACTGAGGGGTCCTGTCCCCGGGGGGACGGGGGGGATGGGCCCTGTCACTGAGGGGTCCTGTCCCCGGGGGGGGCGGGGGGGGATGGGCCCTGTCACTGAGAGGTCCTGTCCCCGGGGGAGGGGGTGAGCCCTGTCACTGAGGGGTCCTGTCCCCGGGGGGGCGGGGGGGGGGATGAGCCCTGTCACTGCGGGGTCCTGTCCCCGGGGGGGCGGGGGGGATGAGCCCTGTCGCTGAGGGGTCCTGTCCCCGGCGGGGCGGGGGGGATGGGCCCCGTCGCTGAGGGGTCCTGTCCCCGGGGGGGCGGGGGGGATGGGCCCCGTCGCTGAGGGGTCCTGTCCCCGGGGGGGCGGGGGGGATGGGCCCCGTCGCTGAGGGGTCCTGTCCTGGGGGGTGTCAGGGGATGAGCCCAATCGCTGAGGGGTCCTGTCCCTGTGGAGATCAGTGGATGAGGCTGGGAAGTTGCCCTCCCTCAGTGAGGGCTGTGGCAGGGACCAGTAGGGGAGGATAACCTCCTTTCTCTCACTGTCTAGTCCCGTGTCTCCAGGCTGGGCTACCAGGGGAGCTGCATGGCTTGTGTAGAGCTGCACTGCCATGCAGCGTTCCCTTACTCCTTCTCTTGCACAGGATGAGCTCACCGCTTTAAATGTGAAGCAGGGTTTCAATAATCAGCCAGCAGTCTCTGGAGATGAACATGGTACTGCCAAAAATGTCAACTTTAATCCAGCTAAGGTGAGATCCCTGCAGGGCTTTGGGGGCCAAGCCCCATTGCATCGAGTCCCTCTTACTAGGGTTCCTATGGGTAGGCCTTGTTCTTAATGATTTCTGCACCCAGACTGGTGATAATTAGTGTGGTGGTTCTAGATCTTGGCCCACAGCCAGGGTCTTTGGGATAGGAGTTCTAGGGTGGACAGGTTTACACTCTTGTGATGATCTGGCCTATCGCCTTCCCAAGGCTAAGCTCTAGGAGTGTCTATCCTTCTTTGTGGTAGTGGGCTGCTGTGTTCCCAACCTCGGTGGGAGAGTAGGCTGCTCCTCCGCTCCTGACCCACAGTGTCAGTGATGTGGTGGCAGAGCTTTATCCACAGCTGTTGATAACTAGTACCTAGATGCCCCATCCTGACAGATTACTGGCTCAAATTAAGTAGGAGGTTAGAACATCAGTATTGGCTTGATGCAGGGACATTGCTGTGGTTGATAAGAAGTTGTATGTTTGGAAGACAGACTTCTCTGTTGGTGCAAACACAAAGCTGGGAGTCATGAGATGCCTGTGCCTCAGTTTGGCCTCCTGTACAATGTGTTAGTGCTCACCAGGCCTCCCTCCCACTGATATCCTCGGATGGAAGGCCATCAGGAAGTGCCAAGTGTTGGGTTCTTCTGCCAAGGAATTAGAGACGTTCATTCCAGCGGTGCTAAACCAGGCTATTTTAGCGCTGCAATTCAGAAGTTCCCTTATTGAGGTATTGTCAGTCCTACTGCAGATAGTCGTCTTGTTGATTGAAGTAAAGGGAGCCATTGGCTGTTTTTGGTGATTGGGTTTTGGAAGTTCATGCTAATGAGACTTTGGGGATAATAGCAAATGTATGTAACTAATTAATATAGCCAAGCCTCTCCCAGAGACTAACAAGGGGTTAGTGTGTAGCTCACAGGACCCAGTTCTGTGAGAGGCTTCTTACTCTCTTCTCTTTTTCAGATTAGTTCAAATTTTAGTAGCATTATTGCAGAGAAGCTGCGCTGCAACACGCTGCCTGACACGGGAAGACGGAAACCTCAGGTGAACCAGAAGGATAACTTCTGGCTGGTGACAGCACGCTCTCAGAGTGCCATAAACAACTGGTTCACAGATCTGTCTGGGACTAAGCCCCTCACTCACCTGGCTAAAAAGGTATGTTGCAGGTGAGGCTGCCAAGAAAGGTAGAACATGTCCTGTCTGAGCTCTTCCCTCACCTGGTTTTGTGGGTATTGTCTATTTTTGAAGACTGCAATGGAGGTTTTGCGGTTAGAAGAGGTTTGTTCTCTTTCCATATCAGATTGGTTATAGTGCTCAGAGTGTGTGTCCAGGACCATCTTGGGCTGCCTGTGTCCTCCACAGCTGTAGAGCTAAGGTTCCCAGTTATTCAGAGACGAGTCTAAACTTTGTCTCATGGCATGTAGAGCTTGAATGTTTCATTTGAATTTCGATTGCTTTTAGGGGAACTGCTGCCGCCTACCTTTATTGGCCTCATGCTTAGATGAGGGTAGTTCATGCTGCTATGGTGTTTTCAAGTTCTCAAAGATTGTAGTGAGATTGTCTAGCGATAACTAGCTGAATGACTTCCCACACTCCTGTGTCTGTGGCAGCCTTCTTACAGGGAAGGGCTTTGTGTATTGGCCTGGGTTAAGGGGGGGAGGGATAGCTCAGTGGTTTGAGCATTGGCCTGCTAAACCTAGGGTTGCGAGTTCAATCCTTGAGGGGGCCATTTAGGGAACTGGGGTAAAAAAATCTGTCTGGGGATTGGTCCTGCTTTGAGCAGGGGGTTGGACTGGATGATCTCCTGAGGTCCCTTCCAACCCTGATATTCTATGATTCTAAGAAGAGCATTTACATTTCTGTGCTTCAGAAGCTAGGCCTTGATGCTACCATAGTGGAGCTGGAATGATGAATTCTCCCAGAGCTGGATGAGGAAAGAAAGCTGTCTTCTGTAGAGGTGGGGCTATAAACAGGGGGCTTGTGAGCCTGGCAGTGGTTGTGGGGAAGCTTAGTTCCTATCGTTGTAGCAGCAGAGTGTATAATGTAGAGGCTAGAGCAGAGGTAGTCAATTTATTTTTTGTCAAGGTCTAAATTTCTTAGTCCAGGTATAATCAAGGTCCAAATTCCAGAGAAAATAATAAAACAACAATGATAATAAGTAAATAAAGAGATTTTGGGGTCCATTCAAAAGCGTTTGGTGGTCTGGATTTGGCCCATGGTCTGCCTATTGACTACCTCTGGGCTAGGGTTTGCCAGGTCCTGGAGTTCAGGGCCCCTGCGGGTAAAAGTCAGTTTTCACAGGCTGTTAGTGTGTCTTTTGTACTTACACACTTCTTGATTTGTTATCCACCCTTCCCTTAAGAACTGTGTTTATGACGGACCTGCCTCTTTGCAGTACCTTTCCCCAGTTTCCTGCTTCATTTCTCATGTGTTGCACTTCAGCTCTGGTACTGTTGCCTGCTGACCCAGGAAAATGTTCTTTATGTTGTAAGTGCCCTGATGGAATGGCGCAAGCTGTGTGATACTTAGTTTGTGGACGGTTGTCCAGGCACAAGGGTGGTAGTGGATGTTACTCTGGGGTGATTCCTTTCTGGATCCTCAGAAGCTAGCTTTTCCCTTTTTCTGTTCTGTTCTAGGTACCCATCTTTAGTAAGAAGGAGGAGGTTTTTGGTTACTTGGCAAAATACACTGTTCCAGTGATGAGAGCAGCCTGGCTGATCAAAATGACTTGCGCCTACTATGCTGCCATCACAGAAACTAAGGTGAAAAAACGGCATGTCATTGATCCCTTTATCGGTAAGTGACTTGAGTGGAGTCCTGGCCTTTTTCCTACCAGGTTTTCTCTTCCTTGCCTGTTGTTGTGCTTGCACCTTCTCGATAGAATAGAAGTCGTTAAGGATGAAAAAGATCTATTTGGCCACATCTGCCCTAGCCGGGAGGGTATATGCAGTGTAGTTGTAGCCAGGTGCGTCCCAGGATGTTAGAGAGACAAGGTGGGTGAGGTGACCTGAAGAAGAGCTCTCTTTGGCTCAAAAGCTTGTCTCGCTCACCAACAAAAGTTGGCCCAATAAAATATATTACTTCACCCACCTTATCTCTCTAGCCAGGAGGGGGCAGCACAGGCTTCCTTCTACTGGATCATGACTGCTGTTTTCATTCTTCTAGTTACATCCCAGGCAATGGGGCTTCAGCCTGTTCCCTTGGACAACAGACAATACATCTTCCTGAGAACGAATATTTTCTGATAGTCTTTCACAGTTCACTCTCATGACTCCTTCTTACACACTGTTTGTTCCTCCCCTGAACAACTCCATTCCTTTCTTGGTGTTTACACCTTTAATATATTTGTGGATTGTTATGTCTGCCCTTAGGTGTGTCTTAGCCAAGCTAGACAGATTGGTTTAAGGTTATTTCTCCCAAAATGTATTAGCTGCATTTCCCCAACAGAATCTCATTCTGTTATTTCCTGCATGTTTCCAGCCACGCTGGGCCTCTTTGGATCATAGTTCTGGCTTCTGTGGAATTCCAGGATCCTTCCAATTAGCAGCATACGGGAAAGCCTGTCTGTTATGGTTTATACTGCTGCCCATCACGATATTATCTGAGCACTTACCACGTAAAAGAAATAGCAAGAGGACTTCATGAAGTCTCTGCTCCTCTCTCTTTCTGGGACAAAGACTACAGTCTAGCTTTTTTTATTTTATTGGGTTGGTTGATTAATATGTTTGTTTACAGAGTTTTGTTTTATTTAATCTCCTGATCTCTGGAAGTTTTTTCCATAGCTCAACCCCTTCAAGCATGCTTTATTCCCAGCTCTCACCTGGGCTTTGTGATCTGAATCATCCCAGAGGAGCCAAAATAACTTGACAGTTCATGGAATGAAATTTGGGCTTAATGTAGCTGGGACATACTTTATTAATTGCTTTGAAGATTAAGACCAAGGCCTTGAACATGTTGCTGATCCCATCTCTCAGATCACTAATGGGGATGCTACATCAGGCTGTCCTGACCCTGTCCCCTCCTGTTTCCCTTCATCCCTTTGCTCTTGTCAGATCTTCAACAAAGGCGTTTAAGGAATCTTCCTTCCTAGCGAACTGCCGTCCAGTATTTTGTGTGTTAAAGACCTGCTTTAAAATGCAGTTCAGAAGATGTCCCTTGTTCTCCACCTTTCCCTGGAACCCACAGGTGTATCTCTTTCCTTGTGGTTTTTCTTCCATCACAGGAACTCTTTGACTCTCTCTCCCCCTGCTTGGATCAGCCCTCTCCCATTCCTCTTCCTGCTTACCTACTCGCTGATGACTGTCTTCTTCATTCCAGAGTGGACACAGATCATCACCAAGTACCTGTCAGAACAGCTGCAGAAGATTTCTGAGTTCTATAGGCAGCTCTCTGGGCAGGGTTGTGGTTCACCATCTGGGCCCATGCCACAGGAGGTGGAGCACGCTTTGAAACAATGGGACTACAATGAGAAACTGGCTATGTTCATGTTCCAGGTGAGGTATTGAAGGGAGCTGCTGGCTGGGGTGGGGTTTGCAAGGGATACTCAAGGCTCAGAAGTAATTTGTTGTTGCAGAATGTAGTCCATCTCTGAGCCCCTGGGTGGCCCAGCAGGAGGAATAGGGGTAGAATAGCTCCACGATGCTCTTCCTTTGGTCCTCTCACTCTGTCTGTCTGTCTCCAGGACGGGATGCTGGACAGACACGAATTCCTTACCTGGGTGCTTGAATGCTTTGAGAAGATACGGCCAGGAGAAGATGAATTGTTGAAACTGCTCTTACCTCTGCTGCTGCGGGTGAGCTTCAGGAGAGAACTACCTCCTCCAACACAGCTCTGGGGAACACAAGCCGCCTTGCACTAGCCTGGGGTGTTTTCCCAGCTGAGTGCCTTCCCCCCACATTAGCCACCAGCTACCAGAAGGGAATGCTGCTTATCCCACTGCTTTCTGCTACTGCAAGGGGCTTTGTTCCAGCTCCTTGTCCCTGCCTTACCTGTAATGGCTGGACTCTTGATGGCAATAGTGTGTTCATTGGATGGAACTGAATAGAAGTGGCTTTTCTCTTCTGCTCCCATGGCTGGTTACACTAAACCCCCAAGCTCCTGAGAAGGCAGGGGCTGGGTGCATTGAGATCAAGGGAGATGTTGCCCATGGTGCTCTGTGAATCTCACTGGTGCTTAAGCAACATTGTGATGACATTTTCCCCAAGGGTTCCCCTGCTGTTTAGGCCTTTGCTCTGGGCGAGGCTGTGGCCCTATCCGTGAGGCACGACTGCATAGCATTGGCTCTGGGGACTTCTCTAGTGTTGCTTGGAACTGGGATGGTTTTTCCTTCTTCCCCACAGTACTCTGGAGAGTTCGTGCAGTCTGCATACCTGTCCAGGCGCTTGGCCTACTTCTGTACCCGCAGGCTTGCCATGCAGGTGGACGGCACGGGTGGGCACCTGCCCCACATCCTATCCGCACAGACAGGAGCTGCCCTCCCGTCAACACCCGCCCCTCAACCGGCTGCAGGAAATCCTCCCCCTAGTCCCTTCAGTGACTTGCTGCTCTGTCCCCAACACCGCCCGGTGGTATTTGGGCTCAGCTGCATTCTACAGGTAGGGTTTTGCTGGGTTAATATCAGTGGTGAAGGAGGCTGGAGCTCTGATGGGTCAACAGAAGACATTCTGGTTAAAATATTAGTATGATGCAAAATCAGCACAGTACCTACTAGAAACTGGCTGGCTGGTAGAGCGGGGATCATCACCAAGAGAGTGTTTCTAGTTGGATCCCACAGGCACCCATTGTTGGCCCAAAACTCTCTAATATTTTTATCAGTGATCATTCCTGGTAAAGTTTGCTGATGACACAGACTAGTTGAGATGGTAAATAACGATGATGGGTCCCTGGGCGCAATACGCAGTTTAATATGGCAAAATACAAGGTCTTGCCTCTGGGAATGCAGAATGTAGGTCACAGTTGAAGGATGAAGGACTTTATTCTGGAAAGCAGGACTTGGAAAAGGACGTAAAGATAGGACTTAATATAGGCCTAGGGAGGTGGTGTTACCTCTCTCTGTAGCATTGGTGAGTCCATTACTGGGCTGCTGTATCCTGTTCTGGTGCCCACACTTTAAAAAGGTTGTTGAAAAACTGGAAGCAGTTTAGAGACAAGCCATAGTGATTAGAAGAGTGGAAAGCCTGCCTTGCAGTGAGTGACTGAAGGAGGTCAGACTTTTTAGCGTACTGAAAAGTATGTTAAAAGAAAGGTGTCTTGAATCATGGTCTATCAGTATCTACCCGCATGCGGAGAAGATTTCTGATAGCAGACGGCTCATTCATCTAGCAGAGAAAGGCAGAACAAGATGCAGTGACTGGAAGTTGCATCTTGATAAATTCAAACTGCAAGTCTGGCATAAATTAACCATTGGAACAAGTTAGCTAGGGATGTGGTAGATTGTCCATCACTTGGAGTTCTTATATCAAGGCTTGTTGACCTACTGAATCAGAAGTCCTGGGCTTGGTGTGGGAATCCCTTGGTGAAATGCTCTGTCCTGTATTATGTGGGGTGTCTGACTATGGAATCTGTGTAGCAACGAATAAGAAACCCTGGGGCTCCAGGATTTGGGCTACACGCATCCCCCATCACGCTTCTGATTTATTTGCTAGTGAGTCCTCTCTGTGTTATTAATGTAACTGCCATGGCCGGGCTAGCCGGGGAAATTCACGTAGTGTTATTGTGGGTCTTTATGAGCTGCATGCACCAGCTTCTCTCTAGCCTAAGGCAACATGAAGTTTTGGCCTGGGCTACTTAAATGTGTCTAGTCTAAGTAAGCCAATGCAGTAAATGCTGGGTAGCTTCCTGCGTGGAGAGAGGGCACCTCTGTACCCCAGCACACTCTCCAGCCTCGAAGCTCTTTCAGATGGGAGCCTATTCATAGGTGTGGTGAGGCTGAGGCTGGGGAGTGTCTGTACGGTCTGGGAACAGCCCTGCCGGGTGCTCTCGGACCCAGGAGTCAGGCTTGGAGATGCTCAGCGCTTCTGCTTTGGCTGTCTGCTGCAGAGTATCATCCTGTGCTGCCCAAGCGCTCTGGTCTGGCATTACTCCCTGACTGACAGCAGGATAAAGACTGGCTCTCCACTGGACCATCTGCCTATTGCCCCCTCCAACCTGCCCATGCCCGGGGGAAACTCGGCCTTCACCCAGCAGGTGAGCAGCTTTCAAAGGAGGGAGTGTTGGGGGCCCAGGACGTTAGCACCTACCCCAGTCCATTCAGGCTTATCTCTCCATATTAAGCAACAACACCTCCGGCTGTGCTCCTGCCACTGCTGATCCTGAGCAGCTGAGGCACTGAGAGATGCAGGAGGCCTCTCCTCCCTTTGTGCTGCAAGCAGGGCACCCATGGACCTGCGGGGTGGGCAGACTCTCTTTCCTTGTGCCTGAGGCGTCCAGCGCCCCACTTGGGGATGGGCGGCGTCTCTCTGGCCTTGTGCCTCAGGCAGGGCAGCTGGCATTCCCTGGGTTCTGCTGGCAGCTCTCTGTGCTGCACGTCTATTCTGGCCACCCTCGCATGTGTTTATGGAATTCCTTTGCCTTTAGGTTCGGGCGAAGCTCCGTGAGATTGAGCAGCAGATAAAGGAGCGTGGCCAGGCAGTTGAGGTCCGCTGGTCATTTGACAAGTGCCAGGAAACCACTGCAGGTAACTTACTGCAGGATCTGCAGTCTCTTCTCCCGGTCCCTAGCAATCAGACGTGTTAGCCTGAGCCAGTGCCCTGTGGAGTTCCATGTCCAGTCATCCTCTCTTTGGCTTGTGTCTTGGACACTTTTCTGCTCGTTTGACCACAGTGAGGAGAATGCAGATGAATCTCACTCTTTCCCAGGCTCAGAGCCCTGTGGGGATCAGGCCCACCCCCAACCACAGGTTGTGTCTCCAGTCTCCCGTGCTCTGAGCTCGCAGAGATTTGGGGCTTTGCCTCCTGTGTTCCTAGGTCTGTGATACCAGTTGCCCAAATGCTTGCTCATGCACACTCCCCTTTCCTTTCCTTTCCTGCTCCAGGATTCACTATCGGCCGGGTTCTGCACACTTTGGAAGTTCTGGACAGTCACAGCTTTGAGAGATCTGACTTCAGCAACTCTTTGGATTCCCTGTACAACAGGATATTTGGGCTGGGACCAAGCAAAGACAGTCATGAGGTGGGTGATGGGCCACACTGGTGATGCCCTGTGCTGGTGGTGGTGGGTGCAGGTGCTAGTCGGGGGGTTGTTCTCTTTCAGGTTTATGTCCAGCTGGCACCATGAGGGAACTAGCTACTTGGGTGCCGCATGAAAAGTGGCCCATTGCAGACAAGACATTGGAACTCCATTGGAGTGGGTGTCTGCGCAGCCCTGGGTTAGGGAGAGAGCGAGGTGTGCATTGTGAGAGCCTATGGTAAGGGCTGCCTGTATTTCTGAGGGAGGGGAAGCCTGTGCAGGCACGGGGGAGGTGGTGTCTGGTGCTGCTGAGGAGCATTCTGTACTGCCGACAATGACTGTCCTGAGAAGAGGCGCCGCCCCAGACCTCTGTGAAATGGGAATTGCCTTTGATGGGGGGGGGGGGGGGAGTTCTTTGATCTGTAAAAACATGCTGTATAAATACACGAAAACCGAATGTTAAACAACCCATCCAGGAAATGACAACTCACGCTAATGCGGGGCTGGGGGGTGGCGGAGGAGGCTGTGCAGGGCGCTTCCAAGGGCAGTTGACTTTGGTCCTGCTGGATTCAGGGCCACAGGCTGCTCTTTGGAATCCAGGAGCTGCTAGTCATGCTCTTTTACCACAACTGGACATGGAAAGTAGCATGTCCTGGATAGCTGGGACCCAAACGACTAGAGGTTTGGAGGTCAGTCAGTATCAGCACCTGCAAGGAAACTGGGAGCCAGGGCAGTCTCTGAAGGGCTGGGGTAATGTGCTTGGTAAGCTTGGCCCCAGCCTGACCCCAAAAAGGAGGAATTCTGTGAAGAAAGCCCTGTGTTGGGATTTCCCAGGGGTGTATGGTAGAGACTAGCAGCTGCTGCTGGAGTTCCCCCACTGTGTGGTCCGCATGGAGCGTGGAAACCCCGCTTCAGACTCTGGCTTGGTGTGTGTTCTGTGTGTACTGGGAAGAGAGGAGTAGAGCAGATTTCAGGCTGGTTGGCTTCCTGCTGATCACCTTCCTTTGTGTCCTGACTGCCTGTGCCCACAGGAGCGGTTGAACTCTTACCTGTGGTTCAATGCTTTACCATCATGCCTGTGTTCTGACAGATCTCCCCAGATGATGACGCAGTGGTGGCCTTGCTGTGTGAGTGGGCTGTGAGCTGTAAGCGCTCCGGCCGCCACAGGGCTATGGTTGTGGCTAAACTGCTGGAAAAGCGGCAAGCGGAAATAGAGGCCGAGGTAAGTCCTTGTCCCTGATGGACCCTGGAAGTCTTTATAGTTGGAAAGAGAACAGTAGTTGCTGGGTTGGTCGTTGGGGTTAAAGTAAGGGTGACCTTCTCCAAAGAAGAGCTCTCCCATAACTATGTAGTGAGGTGGTGTCTCCAGAACTGATGGGCGGAAGCCTGCTAGCTGAGTACTGGAGGCCAAAGGCCCCTTGATGCTAGTGCCTTTGGCATGAACATTTACTTTGACCCATAGTAGGCCAGAGACCACACCACTGTATGGGACTGCTCTGTGTGTCTCTCGGGTTCTCTGGAGCACAGATACAGAAGCACTAGGTCTCCTCAGAGGCTGTGCATAGTGGGTTATGGGAAGGTTTCGTGGGACTGGCTTTCTCCTATGTGGGGAGGTTCTCTCTACAAAGACAATGTCTGTCTTTGGGAGTGGGGGACACTGAGTTTCTCCTCCGGGCAGCAGCCTGTACTCATGTCTCTCTCTCCAGAGATGTGGGGACTCTGAAGTTGTGGATGAGAAAGGCTCCATCTCCTCAGGTTCCCTCTCAGCAGCCAGCACGCCTGTCTTCCAGGACGTCCTCATGCAGTTCCTCGACACTCAGGCTCCTGTGCTAAGTACGTAACGAGAACTCGCTAATGTCCAGCCTTCCCTCTCCCTTGAGCCCGGGACACAAACCAACAGTCTCACTTGGACTCTGGAGAGGGAGGGGATGCAGCCTGGAGGGCAAGACATTGGGAAGGGATGAGGAAATGTAACTGCTGCTGAGACTAACTGGAGAGGAGCCCAAGCATTTAGTTGCTGCCTCTGCCAGCTGTGTGCTCTGGCCTTGATCCCCACTGCAGTTTCCTAGCCCTGCCTTGAATCCTGCCAGGTGGTTGAGGGGCCTCTAGAAAACTCTTCCTCTAGCCCTGCAAAAGGACATCCCTGGGTTAGATATCGGGCAGGTGGCCAGTGTTGCTCAGAGCAGTGCTGGAGGGAGGACTCTGGTAGCGCTACCTGCTCCTTCATGTGCTGTTGCTGTGCCTCCAGCGGACCCAGCGAATGAAAGTGAGAAGGTGGAGTTCTTCAACCTGGTGCTGCTGTTCTGTGAGCTGATCCGGCATGACGTCTTCTCTCACAACATCTATATGTGCACACTCATCTCCCGGGGTGACCTGGCCATGGACTCGCATGGGCCCCGCCCTCCCTCGCCCTTCGATGACCCCGCCGAGGAGCATGACAGAAAGGAGGGGATGGGCAACAGTGGCATCAAGCTGGAGGTAAGGCGCACCGGCTCTCATGGCCCCTTCCCAAGTGCTCCTTCCTGATTGTCCTTACGTCCCGGACTCGTCCCCTGCAAAGTACCTGCACTTGCCACCTGCCTCCTCCCTCCCCCAAGGCTAATCCTATAAAACTTCAGCCTGGAGGTGAAGGGTTAAATTCTGAGCTGCTGAAAGGGGCCTGTGGCATGGAAAAGGCTCTGGAGTCATGATTCTATCGCTCATGCCGTGCAGCCCAGCTCTAATAAGATAGCATGTAATAAGCTACTAGGATTTGAAAACCAAAGGGACATTAACAGTGGCTGGCACAGGCACTGCTAGTGGGGGCTCATTCTGCCTGAGCTGTAGACTGGACAATGCTGTGGGGAAACTCCTGAGGTGTACGCGTTTCCTAGTGCAGTGTAGAGAATTAACGGCTGCCCCTTGTTTATGGCCCCAGGACACCGGCCTCTCGGAGTCCATGGATATTGATCATAGCTCCAGCGTGCTTTTTGATGACATGGAGAAGACTGATTTCTCGGTACGTACCTGTTTTCCTCTCCTACCTGGTGCTTGGTGAGTAGCTCAAGTGTGCTTTGCTGGGCACCTTGCCAATGTGGAGGTGCATCAACTTGCTGCTGGGTGCCTTCTGTCCTCTATGGAATTGAAGGGCCTGGCCAAAAGGGCTTGTGTCTTGCGGCTGGTTGGGACGGTATGGTAAACACAACTTGCCTGTGGATGCTCTTGAGTCGAGTGGTACGGAGCATGTAGGCAGGCTAGGATCCAGCTGTGTAACCAGGTGTGCCATTCCATGAATTTCCTCCTTTGTAGGGTTGACCCACCACCCCAGGAGCTGCTTGTCACTTGGAATGGTGAGGGAGCAGGAGGTGAGAGGGACATTACTGAGAGGCAGTGCAGGGTATGGAGGGTGAAAGTGGCGAAAGGATGGTGACACTGAGACTCTTAGTTACCTGGGAGAAGAGATGTGGTCCAGTGGCTCTGCAGCCTTGGGCAAGTCACCTGACCTCTCTGCCTTAGTTTGTGTGTTTCTTAGCTTGTTGTGGGGAGTCGCTCATTCATGTTTGCAGAGTACTTTGAGTGAAGATGCGCAGTAAGAGCTAAGAATGATTGCTGTTGAAACCGCCGGGAAATTTCTTTTTTCCAACCATTTGTATCTTTCAAGGTGTGTGTTGGACACCTGTGGGGTCTAGGGCTGCACTGCCCCCCAGGGGGCCTTTTGCCTTAATCTTGGCTCTTGTGGAGTGTTGTCATCAGAATCATAGCCTCTAATTCCTAACTTTCTGTTGCTTGTTCTCAGTCCGAGGTGTACCAGGAAGCTGTACTCATGTGCAGATTCGGGAGGAGGATTTGGTACCTGGGCTGGGAGCAGTGTCCTGAGGGGTGGGTGCTGTCCCCATGCTTTGCCCTCCTTATCAGCTGTGAGCTGGAATAGCCTTGTGGGCTGCTTTCAGTACCATTGATGTGTGGCCATGTACCACAGCAATCTTGTCTTCTCTCCCTAGATGTTCTCTCCTCCAATGCACTGTGAGTCTAAGGCCAGCCCTTCCCCTGAGAAACCAGACCCTGAGAAGGAAGCAAAGCCTCTGCTAAAGGAAAAGGCCGCAGAAGGAACACTAGCATCCCTGTACGACCAGCCACGGCACATCCAGTATGCCACGCACTTTCCTATCCCTCAGGTATGAGAACTGTGCCTAACTTTCCCCACCCCTCTCACCCAGGTATCAGACCTGGGCTCATGCCACCCTCCCCTCATGAGACCTGCACATTTCCTTGCTGCTGCTCCACCCAAGCATGGGATGCCTGACGCCTTGCAGCTTGAGCAGTGAAAGGGAAAGGAGCATGGTCATGCGTGCCTTGAATGCTGGGGGCAGTTTGTCTTTGAGTGGGCGCCTGGTGTGGCTCTTTGCTTTTCCATTCCCCAGGGTCATCTCCCAGCTGCACCTTCCCTCTCCTCTTAGAGACCCATGTGTGATGAGATGATTGGCATCTAGCCTGAAAGCAGCTAATGTGGTTGTCTCCCTTTGGCTCCCAGGAAGAGTCATGCAGTCATGAATGTAACCAGCGGCTGGTGGTTCTGTTTGGGGTTGGGAAACAGCGAGATGATGCCCGACATACCATCAAGAAGATAACCAAAGACATTCTGAAGGTGTTAAACAGGAAGAGCACAGCAGAGACAGGTTAGTGCAGCCTGGGCCCGCCCTGCCCCAGGAAGGTGTTCCTTTCCAGCTGGTTGGGTCCCTTGGGAGACCTGCACACAGGGGAGACTGAGTGGGCAAGGGAAGCAGTGACACAGACTAGACACAGCGTGCTGTCACACAGGAAACCCGATGAAAAATGTTAACTCGCACAGCTGCACTGAAGCCAATGGAACTACATTGATTTACACCAGGTGGGGATTTGGTCTGTTCCACTTTTCTGTAATCTCTGTCAGTCTAGGGCTTCTTAGAGGTGCCTTGTGACAACAGCAGACACCAGGGTTTTTAAGTTGAGGATGCTCCTTTAAAGGAGAGATGAGATGCTCTTGAAACTGAGCTGAGGGATTTTGAGGCTGAGTCCTGGTGAGAATGGCTAGTCTCCCAAGGGAAGCCCCTACATTGGGGCAGTTAAACTGCGACTGGTCAGAGCCCTGGAGAGAATAGCTAACTCATTTGGGATGGATTAGATACTTCACCATCCCTGACCATCACTCTTAATTAGGGATTCCCATCTCTGGGAGTTCGATTTGATGCCTTCTAGAGCAGGCCTTACAGCTTATGAGTTGGCCCAAGATCCTTTGCCCTAATGTGGGGAACGTGAGGCTCCCTGGTTCATAGTCATAGATTCCAAGGCCGGAATAAACCTCTGTGATCATGTAGTCTGACTTCCTGTGTAACAAGCCATGGAACTGCCCCAAAAGAATTCCTAGAGCAGAGCTTTTAGAAAAACATGCAATCTTGATTTAAAAATTACCCGTGATGGAGAATCCTCCGTGACTCTTGGTAAACTGTTCCAGTGCTTACTCTGCCTGCAGTTGGGTGGACCCGTGCTCCCTGCTGAGGAATTGGAAGATGCATGTGGCTGTCTGTAGGGTGGCTCTGTGCCCCAAAGAAGGTAGTCTGGTAATGGCTCCCTGTATTTCTTGCCTTTGGCAGGTGGAGAGGAAGGCCAGAAGAGGAAGAGGAGCAAGCCAGAGGCATTCCCAACAGCTGAGGATATCTTTGCTAAATTCCAGCACCTTTCTCACTTTGATCAGCACCAGGTTACCTCTCAGGTATGGGGTTCTGGAATGAGAAGTCTCCAATCTGGGCCCTGGCTGTATGTGCCCCACTGCAGCATGGAAAGCAGCCTCCAGAGGAGACAGTGGGAGAGTAATTTGGATCTGACAAGTGGAGCTTTGCAAGGGGCTGATACCCCCCTTGTGCCTCTCTCTCTGCCTGCAGGTATCTCGCAATGTCTTGGAACAGATCACCAGCTTTGCCTTAGGGATGTCATACCATCTGCCTCTGGTGCAGCACGTGCAGTTCATCTTTGACCTGATGGAGTATTCACTCAACATCAGTGGTCTCATTGACTTCGCTATCCAGGTGAGCCCTGGGGTCTGAGGTGCTTCACCGGAGTGGGGTTTATCTACGTTAAATCCAGACTAAGTGTGTTTCTGAAGGATCTGCTCTTGCTTAACCATAGGTTATTGGGTTGGATGTAGGAATCTCTGAGTGAGGGTCTCTGGCCTGGGTCTTGCTGGATGATCATAATGGTGCTTTCTGGCCTTAGACTCTCTGGTGTTCCATGGGGGAGTGGCCATGAGGTATGCTTGTGTGTGGCACAAAACTGTAGTCCTCCTTTGGGGCTCTGGTTTTGAGGGTCATTTTTCCAAAGGTTTCAGGATTGTTTGGAATGGACCTTGCTACTGTTCTTGTCCCTGAGCTGCAGTGATGCCTTTCTTGAGCGAGAGCGGTTTTTTTTTCTGTTCATGGCAGCCCTTCCAACAACAAGAGTGGTTTCCTCCCTCAGAAGGTCCTGCCACCCTGCAATACAAGCTGTGTTACTGGTTGTGGCAGACTAGGCCAGATGATATTTTAGAAAATTTGCTACAGTTGGAGGCATAACTGAAACTGTTAGCTCATCCACTAATTGGAGTGTAAGTGGGATTTTGAACAGGTCCTGGTAGTGAAAGGTCAGAGCCATATCTAGGAAGCCAGCCTGCCCACACTTGTGTCCAACCGGCAGGCTTCTTCTGGTTGGCACCCTAATGCTGGCAGACCCCCTGAACTTACTGGGGCCTGGATGGCAGGCTTCGCCCGACTTTCAGGCTCCTGAATGCATTGGTGCCTAGCCAGCAGGCTCCCTCTGACTGGTGCCCCAATGACAGGGTTTGTAGTGGTGGAGTTGTCTGGATTGTTGAAGGGTTTTTATGTCATTGGGTGCAGTTGCTGAACGAGCTGAGCGTGGTGGAGGCAGAGCTGCTGTTGAAATCTTCCGACCTAGTTGGCAGCTACACCACCAGCCTGTGCCTGTGCATCGTGGCTGTGCTGCGGCACTACCACTCCTGCCTTATCCTGAACCAAGACCAGATGGCCCAGGTCTTCGAAGGGTAAGGGAGCCTTGTGCCCCTCTTGGGCAGGGGAAGCCTCATCTCTGGGCTTTGTCCCAGGTGGGTTGGGGGGACAGGGGTCTGTCCTCCTAGGAGGTGTTGTCTCTGTGCCTGGAGCTTTGTCCCATGGAGGGGTGGGCATGGGGAGGGATCTGTTCTCCGAGGACATTGTCTCCATGTCTGGGGCTCTACCCTCAAGTGGGTGGATGCTGCCTGTGTCTGATGCCATGCTCCTTCAGGCTTTCCTTTCAAGCTGCTGAAGCATTTCTTGTCTCTTTACAGTCTGTGTGGGGTGGTGAAACATGGCATGAACCGCTCTG
The DNA here is from genome assembly GCF_027887155.1 of Malaclemys terrapin pileata. NCBI lineage: Eukaryota > Metazoa > Chordata > Testudines > Emydidae > Malaclemys > Malaclemys terrapin. Next base: position 700,300 of record NC_071513.1, on the reverse strand, counting down.
ATGGCTCCTCAGCAGAGCGTTGTATCCTGGCCTACCTCTACGACCTATACACCTCCTGCAGTCACCTCAAGAGTAAATTTGGGGAGCTCTTTAGGTGAGTTTGAGGCAGGTTGGGGGCAAGGGCACTGCCCTCAGAAAGACCATGGCCTCAGCTTGGCTTGTGATCTTGCACACACTGTTCCCCACCAGCTAGTGTTCTTTCCTCATGGACATACGGTGGGGGTTCCCTGCCTCAGGTCTAGCTGGGCACGCAGGAAGAATGGTAGTTGCCTGGGGCCATCTCTGTTACTGCGATGCCTGCAGGCTGATCTGCTCACTGGTGAGCACTTCCAGGAGCTGCACTGAGAGCAAGAGGAAGTGGCAGCCCCAAGCTAGGTCACTGAACCCCCTCTGGTATTTTCCAGGGGCTTCCCCAACAAGGAACAGGCATGGCTCTTCACGGAGGAACTTTTTTGAATGAGCCCCTTAAGCCTTCATGTAAAAGCTGGAGCTCTCTGCACTGCAGAGGATGCAGGGGAAGTCTGGGGGAGGGAGCAGAAGGCTCTCACCCCGGGCCTCGGCGTTGCTTGTGAAAGGCAGTGGGAAGCATGTTTGCAGAAGTGCCTAACCTCCCCTTCCTGTCCCTGCCAGTGACTTCTGCTCCAAGGTGAAGAACACAATCTACTGCAATGTGGAGCCCTCTGATTCTAACATGCTGTGGGAGCCCGAGTTCATGATCGACACCATCGAGAATCCATCCGCACACAACTTCACCTACACCAACTTGGGCAAGAGCCTCAACGACAACCCGGCCAACCGCTACAGCTTTGTGTGCAACGCACTCATGCATGTGTGTGTGGGACATCATGACCCAGACCGGTGAGGCGCAGGGCTGGGGCTATTGAGACCCCCTCTCAGGTGGCTCCATTTGTGTAGGTAGAAGGAGTGTCTGTGCTCCTCGAGGGGGTAGCAAGATACAATCTGACGATGAGGGAGCCAGTAGCCACTTGTCATGTGTCCACAGGGCATACTGTAACCCTGACATTCCTACAGCCTCTTTAGGAGGTTATCCCTTTAGTCCTAGGCCTCCACTTTTTACAAGGGTGAGCCCTGCTACCCTGAGCCTGGGTTACGGCTTCAGCACACTTTTCTTGTCAGGGCTCCTCCATCGGGTCCAAATTAGTTTAGGCCCCTGTTGGAGAAATGCTGCTCTCAGGAGTCACACAACCAGCAGATGTTTTGCAGAGACACAAAACAAGCCAGCACATATTAGTCAGCTGGAATATGGTATTTTAGGGTCCTTCGGTTAAAGTGGAAAAGTCATCTTATACGCTTGTCCATGCTGGCAGCATTACTCGCCTCTCTGGCCCAGAATTGTCTAGGATTCCAGCCTCTCCTGTGCACTGCGCAGCAGACGTCTTAGCGCTGTATGCTGAGACCTCCGTTCTTTGTTTCAAGTTGCTGTTATGTGTGTTCCATACGTTCTGCTTCCCTTGGCTGCTAGTTCTTAAAAGTTAATATCCAGTTGTTGGTCTTCCATTGTGCCTGTCTGATGCAACTCCATTTGTATGTTAATGGTCCTTCAGAGTTTATTCAGACTGTCACAACAGTTCTGGAATTAACTGCACCTCTGACTCTTTGAGTATCACGGGGTAGCCGTGTTATTCTGTATCAACAAATATGACAAGGAGTCCAGTTACGCCCAAATAAATCCACTGGACTCCTTGTTGTTTTTGACTCTTTGAGGGCACGCCCAGTTAGGTCTCGGGCCTCTAGCCATCACTTTTCTTGGACGGGAACCTGCGATCCACTTCTTCCAGACTGTGGACTTAGACTGCAAGCTCCTGCAAATCACTGTGATTATCTCAGCAGATCTGACTTCAGTTCAGCACCTGCAGTCCTGTTCTCTCAGGGGCAGTGACAGGCTTAATCAGTAACCAGGCAGCTTTCATAAAGCAAAGTACTATTTATCTTTAAAAACAACAAACCGCCTATACACACATCTGGCTCACCAGCTGTCACCCATTTGCCACCTGGAGACCCTGACAGGATTAAAGTACTTCAGGCCCTCTGCAGGGCCTATCTCTCTTGGTCACAGTTTTGTGTCAGTTCTTGTATCAAGCGTAAGTGATCGCTCTCTAGGTCATGGCAGTCACTTTATACAGACCATTTCTTTGTCTGCTAGGCCTCTTGAACCAGGTCAGACCAGTCCGTGTTATTTTCCAGGGGTGAAACTTCCCCAAACTTTTTACCTGCAGTAAGGATTTGTGTTAATAACTGCCCTCTCCACCAAGTGACTTTAGTTAATGCAGGAAACCCTTTAGCTTCCCTATCGACTTTAGTGAGGCTTTTGATACCGTCTCACACGATCTTGTCACAAACAAACTAGGTAAATATAGTCTAGATGAACCTAACGGTGGGTGCTCAACTGGTTGGAAAACTATTCCCAGAGAGTAGTTATCAGTGGTTCACAGTCAAGCTGGAAGAGCATATCGAGTGAGGCCCCACAGTGATCCGTTGTGGTTCTGGCTCTATTCAATATCTTCATAAATTATTTGGATAATGGTGTAGAGAGCACACTTATAAAGTTCAAGCTTTCGTGGGTGAATACCCACTGACGAAATGGGTATTCACCCACGAAAGCTTTATGCTCCAATACGTCTGTTAGTCTATAAGGTGCCACAGGACTCTTTGTCGCTTTTTACAGATCCAGACTAACACGACTACCCCTCTGATACTTATAAAGTTTATGGATGATACCAAGCTGGGTGGTGGGTATGGGTTCCAGGTGCTTTAAAGGACAGGATTAGAATTCAAAATGAGCTTGACAAATTGGAGAAATGGTCAGAAATAGATAGGATGAAATTAAATAAGGACAAATGCAAAGTACTGCACTTGTGGATCTCAAACTAAATATGAGTCAACAGTGTAATACTGTTGCAACAAAACCAAACATCATTTTGGGATTTATTAGCAGGCATGTTGTAAGCCAGACACGAGAAGTAATTCTTCCACTCTACTCAGCACTGATAAGGCCTCCACTGGAGTGTTGTATCCTGTTCTGGGCACCACAGTTGGTTGGGGAAAGATGTGGGCAAATTGGCAAAAGTCCAGAGGAGAGCAACCAAGATGTTTAAAAGTCTGGAAAACGGCCTGTCAGGGTTCCCTCCCTGCTCTGAACTCTGGGGTACAGATGTGGGGACCCACATGAAAGACTCCCTAAGCTTATTTCTACCAGCTTAGGTTAAAAACTTCCCCAAGGCACAAATTCTTCCTTGTCCTTGGACAGTATCGCTGTCACCACAAAGTGACTTAGATGAAGATTTAGGAAAAGGACCACTTGGAATTCCTGTTTCCCCAAAATATCCCCCCAAGCCCTTTCTCCCCCTTTCCTGGGGAGGCTTGAGAATAATCTACCAACCAAATAGGTAAACAAGGTGAGCACAGATCAGACCCGTGGGTTTTTAGGACACTAAATACCAATCAGGTTCTTAAAAGAAGAACTTTATTATAAAGGAAAAAAAAAAAGTAAAAGAAGCAGGATGGAAGGTAATTTTACAGGGTAATAAGATTTAAAACACAGAGGATTCCCCTCTAGGCAAAACTTCAAAGTTACAAAAAGCAGGAATAAACCTCCCTCTTAGCATAGGGAAAATTCACAAGCTAAAACAAAAGATAAGCTAATGCATTTCCTTGCTATTACTTACAATGTTTGTAATCTTGGATGCTTATTTCAGATAGGGTTTTAGGAGATGGTTTTTCTTTCCCGGGGAGAACAACAAAGAGAGCAGAAACAAAACCTCCCCCCACATATTTGAAAGTATCTTCTTTCCTTATTGGTCCTTTTGGTCAGGTGCCAACCGGGTTATTTGAGCTTCTTAACTCCTTACAGGTAAAGGAGGGATGTTATGCTATCCTTAGCTGTATGTTTATGACATGGTCTATGAGGAAAGATTGAAAACAATTGGATTTGTTTAGTTTAGAGAAGAGAAGACTGAGAAGGGGGGACATAAGTCTTCAAGTATGTCAAAAGTGATTATAAAGAGGAGGATGGCAAATTGTTCTCAACCACTGAGGACAGGGCAAGATATAATGGGCTTAAATTGAGACAAGGGAGATTTAGGTTAGTCATTAGGAAAAACTTTCCTAACTAAAGGTGGTTAAGCACTGGAACAAGTTGCCTAGGGAGGTTGTGGAATCTCCATTGAGAGGTTTTTAAGAGCCGGTTAGACAAATAGCTGCCAGGAATGGTCTAAATAATACTTGATCCTGCCTTAGTGCTGGAGCTGGACTAGATGACCTGTCCTAGAAATATCGGACTGGAAGGGACAGATCATCTAGTCCAGTCCCACATTTCTATGATTCTATGACTGAGTCAGGAATTCAAGAACTAACCAGCCCATAAAGCTATATACAACATTAATAAAGTTGATGCAATAGTGATAGAATATTCTAAGTGTCCGTAGAATCTGTCACATTTCTATAAGAGAGTCTGAATATTCCATGTTTCCAAACCGTCATATCTGTGTCACACACCAACCCAGTCTTATCTGGATGACCAGCACTTCTTTCTTATTCCCCTGTCCCAGAGGAGAAATTAACTTCTTCAGTCCTAGTAGATCACAATACAAAGTGAATGGCTAAACTGAGTCACACATTTTTCCTAATAATACAGAAATAAAATGCAACCTTTTAAGAGTTCCCCTAACCTGCTTGTTTAATGCTCCAGCAAAGGATCTACATTTTAAATAGACCAACAAATTAAGTTATTTTTCATTGTCAGCAGCTACACTTTGTATTGCACATTACTAGAGAAATGTGACCCCTTCTCCTATGGAGTTATGGGATAGTAAAATACAGACTTTTTTATCACATAAGTACACAAGAGAAGCACCCAAAAGACAATAGGTATTTTGAAATTTGGTCACCCTTTGTAGTGTACTCAGAGGAGGAGGGCTCCTCAGACATCGAGCCAGGATCTTTAGCCAGAATAAGTAATGTACAATGTAGTATGTTAATGTTTTATTGTAATTTTGCCTTAATAAAAAGAAAATAATGATACAGCAATTTCCCACCTTCTCCAAAGCCTGGCTCTGCTTTAGGAATGAGGGGAAGGGCTAGGCTGTTGAGTGCTGTTTGTGACCGCATGGCTCCTCTCTACAGAGTCAATGACATAGCTATCCTATGTGCTGAGCTGACTGGTTACTGCAAATCCCTGAGTGCCGAGTGGCTGGGCGTGCTCAAGGCTTTGTGCTGCTCCTCCAACAACGGGACTTGTGGCTTCAACGACCTCCTCTGCAATGTTGACGTAAGTGCAAAAGCTTAAATAACAGGGCTGAGGAGAGGGGGGTGCTTTGGAAGAGGCAGGGCAGAGATGGAACGGGACATGGGAGAGTGTCCCCAAGGGGCTGGAGATGGGAATAGGAGAGGGATGTCATGGGTGGGACATGCAGAACTGTCTTTTGGTGTTGGAGCTGCCCTTATGTAGGGTTTTGCTGGGTTGGTCATGGGGTTGCTGGGCTTGCCCTTCCCCCTGCTCCCAGTCAAGCCCATATGGTGTTAACTGGAGGGGGTGAAGCAGAGACTGACATGGTCACTGGCTGCTCTTCTGTCTCCCAGGTGAGCGACTTATCCTTCCATGACTCCTTGGCCACTTTTGTTGCCATTCTCATTGCCCGTCAGTGCTTGCTGTTGGAGGACCTGATTCGCTGTGCAGCCATCCCCTCACTCCTCAATGCTGGTGAGTGAGTCCCTTCCAGAGACAGGGTGCCCTCCAGCAGGCTGCCTGCAATGCAGTGCCTGGCTCAAAGGGCCGAGTACCCAGCAGTGGGACTCTGGGGCCCTGAAGCCCCTGCGCACAGTAATGTTGCACGTAATCCTTGGCCATGGAATATGCTCAGCGTCCACCTTTTAAGAATCGGACCTTTGATTTAAAGAAAATAACTGGCTCTTATGTTTGGGAAAGAAACCCTGAACAGGTGATCTGAGTGTAACCCTTCTTCCAAATGATGTCATGGTAGCCTCCTGCACTGAGGATACCTCTCTTGGGGAAAGAACCCCAGTTATTAGGAGGAAGCAGGTAATAGTAATGGGGGATTCGATCATTAGAAATATAGATAGTTGGTACTCCTGGGGGAATTCTGTGCCAAAAAATTAAAAATTCTGCGTGCAATATTAAAACTCTGCATATTTTATGTGTCAAAAGAAAACACAATATAATCATGCCAGTTTCAATTATTTTGGTAATTTATTTCAAAATACAGATGGGGGGGAAAAAAAAGGTTCAGTAAATGTTTTTTTGACAAATAGATTCCTTACTAGGCATATTAGAACTTTGAGTAATTCATTTAAAATACAATACAGAAACATTTCCCGCACCCCTCAGAAGCAGTGCAAAGGCTTGGGGGAGTCGGGAGTAATGGAGGAGCTGAGAGAGAGGAAAGGAGCCTGGGAGTGAACGTGGAAGGTTGTTGGGTGTGGGTGGGAGAAGTATGGAACAGGGTTTTTTGTTTTTTTTTGGCGGGGGGGAAGGAAGTTGGGGAGCCTCTGCCATGCAGACCCTGTTTGACCCCTAGCCTCGTGCATTCAGTCAGGCACATCTGCCCCCGTCCGCATGTGGCCCTGCAGCCTCCTCCGCCCCGTCCCCCTGTGGCCCTGGTTAAATGTTGTCATGTCACTAGCTCCTGAGCCTGCGCCCCAATCTGTCCCCCCACTAGCACTTCTGAACCCCAGTCTGACCCCCCAGCAGCTGCATGTGCCCCACTCTGTCTGCCCCCACCATATCCTGTGCCTCCTAACCTGGCACTGGGGGAGGGGCTGCAGAGCCACATGGGAGAGACAGAGGGGGCTACACTGGACATGAATTCTGCACATGCGCAGTGGCGCAGAATTCCCCCAGGAGTAAGCTGGGTTTATGAATACCGGGAGAATAGCATGATGAATTGCCTACTGGATGCGAAGCTTGCAGATCTCTTGAGACTAATGTGCGATGTTGGGGAGGAGCCGGTGGTTGTGGTATATGTAGGTATCAGTGACATAGGGAAAGGTGGGAGAGAGGTCCTGGAGCCCAATTTAGGCTGCTAGGTAAGAGATTAAAGTCCAGGATCTCTATATAGTAGTAGTCTCTGAAATGCTTCCAGTTCCACATCAGGGTCAGTTTGGCAGAACTGCAGAGTCTCAATGCGTGGATGAGATGATTGTGTACGGAGGCTGGTTTTAGATTTTATTAAATCTAACTGGGGAACCTTTTGGGAAAGGAGGATGGGAAGGATAGGCTCCACCTAAACCAAAACAGAACCAGACTGCTGACATGTAACATTCAAAAAGTCTTAGAGGAGTTTTTAAACTAAGGGCTGAGGGAAAGCTGTCAGGTGTGGAGAAGCGCACAGTTGAGACAGAAACAGCCTTTAGTATTTGTCCTGCCATGTGGGCAGGGGACTGGACTCGATGACCTCTCGAGGTCCCTTCCAGTCCTAGAATCTATGAATTTAGGGGAGAATCTGTTAACAGGGATTCTCTATATCCTAATAAAGAGGAGAGGATAGAAGTAGATAAAATACAAGTAGGAACTGAAGAGAAATGGTCAATTAAAGAGAGTTCCATTCAGTTACATCACGTGAAGGCAGACAACTATATATTGCTGGAGTCTAAATAAGATGGGTGAACTCGTGTGCCTGGTGTTAGATGAGAATATTAAAATGATAGGCATCACAGAAACTTGTTGGAACGATGATAATCAGTAGGACACGGTAATACAAGGGTACAAAATATGTAGGAATGACAGAATAGGTCGTGCTGGTGGGGGAGGGGCACTACATGTGAAAGAAAGCATAGAGCCAAGTATACTAAAAATCTTAAATGAATCAAACTGTACTGTAGAATCTGTATGGATAGAAATTCCCTGCTTGAATAATATGATTATAACAGTAGGAATATATTACCGACCAGCTGACCAGGATGGTGATTGTGAATGCTCAGGTCGATTAGAGAGACGATAAAAGTAGAGAACTCAATAATAATGGGGGATTTCAACTATCCCCATATCGACTGGGTACATGTCACCTTAGGATGGGATGCAGAGATAAAATGTCTAGACACTATTAATGACTGCTTCTTGGAGCAGCTAGTCCTGGAACCCTCAAGGGGGAGGCAGTTTTCAATATGAGTGAAGCACACAGGATCTGGTCCATAGGCGAGTATAGCTGAATCGTTCAGTAATAGCGACCATAATGTAATTAAATTTAACAACCTTGGGAGGGGGAAAAATACCAAAGAAGCCCACCATAGTAGCATTTAACTTCAAAAAGGGGAACTACTAAAAAATGAGGAAGCCAGTTATGTGGAAATTTAAAAAGAACAATCACTAGAGAGAAATATCTGCAAGCTGCGTGGAAACTATTTAAAAACACCATAACAGAGGCACAAATTAAATAGATAGTCCAAATTTAAAAAAAATAGTAAGAGGACCAAAAAAAGCCACCATGGCTAAATAAGAGAGTAAAAGAGGTGGTTAGAGGCAAAAAGGCATCCTTTAAAAATTGGAAGTCAGATTCTACTGATGGAAATAGGAAAGAGCATAAACTCTGGCAAGTCAAATGTAGAAGTGTAATTAGGCAGACCAAAAAAGAATTTGAAAAGCAACTAGTACAAGCAGGGCCGGCTCTAGGTTTTTTGCCGCCCCAAGCAAAAACAATTTTGGCTGCCCGCCGGACCCCCTTGCTGCCCCAGCCCTGGGCTCTCTTCCCCCTCCTCCCCCACCTGCACCCTCCTTCCGCCGCAGCCCTGGGTCACCAGTAACTCGCTCCCAGGGCAGGTCATTCAGCAGGAATTTTAGATGTGCACAGAACACAGACAGGATTGGTTCCCATATGGTTACAGAACTGCAGTAAAGTGGAACAATTTTCAGCTTGTGTGACTGGAGGATATCTGGACGCATATTATAAGACTCCTACATAAATGAAGAAAAGTTGAGGTGCCTTTATTATTCTTTTGTTCCTCTCTTTCTTTCTATGGGGAATTTGCCAATGCAATATCATTGTCTTCCTTTTAAACAAACAAACAAAAAGGCAATGGCTGTTGAAAATCGCAATTCCAGTCCTAGTACCCACTGGGAAGCATTTCTTGCTCAATTTTATCCTACTTTTTCTACAGCAAGTTACAGTGGATCAGTATATTTGATTTGGGGGAAATGAAGTAACAGCCGCCCAAACTGAGCTTGAGCACTCCTGAATTTTGAGGTGTTCAAATCTGGAAGGCAGGTGCTGGCGGGGAAAGGGGGGCCTGTGGCTCCGTAGGGGAGCACGGCAGCATGTATGCAGCAGTGTGTCTGGTGCTGCGTGGAGCCAGACACGCTCGTCTGAATGGCACGTACGGGGGCTGGGGGGTTGGATGGGGCGGAGGTTTGGGAGGGCAGTCAGGGGCAGGGAGAAGGGGGGGTTAGATGGGTCAGGGGCTGGGGGGAGCAGTCAGGGGACAGGCAGCGGCTGGATAGGCATGGGAGTCCCGGGGGTTTGTCAGAGGAAGGTAGGGGGTGGAGTCCTAGGGGGGAAGTTGGGGACAAGGAGAAGGGAGGCTTAGATAGGGGGTGGGATCCTGGGGGCAGTTAGGGGCAGGGGTCCCGGGAGGGGGTGATCAGGGGACAGGGAGCAGGAGGGTTGGATGGGTTGGGGTTTCTGTGGGGGGCAGTCGGAGGGAGTGGATGGTGGCAGGGTGGGGCTACCCTCGCTCCCCGTGGAGTGTCCTATTTTTTGAATGTTAAAATATGGTATCCCTACCTTCCCAGTGCAGCTCTCCATTCAAAGCAGGCTGCAGCATGAGGTCTCAGCTACCTCACTCCCTCCCTCCTCCTCTTTCCTGTTGGTAGTGGCCAAGGGAATGCTGGGAAATGTAGTTCTTTCCCTGCTCCAGGGTTGGCTCTATAGGCAGGGTGCTAACCAAGGAACTACAGTTCCCAGGGCCCCCTGTTGGTACTCAGCTCCCATGCTGAATCCCTGCCGCCCTTGCAAATGGGCTGCCCCAAGCACGTGCTTGCTTTGCTGGTGCCTAGAGCCGCCCCTGAGTACAAGACACACAAACTAACCGCAAAAAATAAAAAAAAAAAATATTAGAAGTGGGAAGCTTGCCAAACAATCAGTGGGGCCATTGGATGATGGAAGTGCTAAAGAAGCACTCAAGGAAGACAAGCCATTGTGGAGAAGCTAAATGAATTCTTGGCATTGGTCTTCACTGCAGAGGAGGTGAGGGAGATTCCCACCCATGAGCCATCCTTTTAGGTGACAGGTCTGAGGAACTTGTCTCAGATTCAGGTGACAATAGAGGAGGTTTTAGAACAAATTGATAAATTAAACAGTGATAAGTCACCAGGGCCAGATGGTGTTCACCCAAGAGTTCTGAAGAAACTCAAATATGAAATTGCAGAAGTACTAACTGTGGTACGTAACCAGGGCCGGCTCCAGGGTTTTGGCCGCCCCAAGCAGCCAAACAAACAAAAAAGCCGCGATCGCGATCTGCGGCGGCAATTCAGTGGGAGGTCCTTCGCTCCGAGCAGGAGTGAGGGACCGTCCGCCGAATTGCTGCCGAACAGCTGGACGTACCGCCCCTCTCCGAAGTGGCTGCCCCAAGCACCTGCTTGGTAAGCTGGTGCCTGGAGCCGGCCCTGTACGTAACCTAGTGCTTAAATCAGCTTCTGTACCAGATGACTGAAAGAGGATAGCTAATGTGACATCCGTTTTTAAAAGAGGCTCCAGAGGCAATCCTGGCATTAAGAGCTGGTAAGCCCAACTTCAGTCCCAAGCAAATTGGTTGAAACTATATTGAAGAAGAGAATGATCAGACACACAGATGAACTGGATTTCTTGGGGGCAAGTCAACATAGCTTTTGTGAAGGGAAATTATGCCTCACCAGTCTGTTAGAATTCTTTGAGGGGGTCAGCATACATGTGGACGAGGGTGATGCAGTGCACAGTGTAGTTGGGTTTTCAGAAAGCTTTTGACAAGGTCGCTCACCAAAGGCTCTGAAGCAAAGTAAGCAGTCATGAGGTAAGAGGGAAAGTCCTCTCATGTAATTGGTTAAAAGACCAGAAATGAAGAGTATGAATAAATGGTCAGTTTTCAGAATGGAGAGAGGTAAATAATGGTGCCCTGCAGGGATCTGTACTGGGACCAGTGCTGTTCAACATATTTATAAATGATCTGATGAATGGGTAAACAATGAAGTGGCAAAGTTTGCAGACGATACAAAATTTCTCAAGGTAGTTAAGTCCAATGCAGATTGCGAAGAGTTACAAAGATGATCTCACAGAACAGGGTGACTGGGCAAGAAAATGGCAGATGAAATTCATTGCTGATAAATGCAAAGTAATGCACATAGGAAAACATAATCCCAGCTATACATACAAAATGATGGGATCTAAATTACTTGTTATCACTCAAGAAAGAGATCCTGGAGTCAATCTGGTTAGTTCTATGAAAACATCCATAAGTGTGCAGTGGGGGTCAAAAATGCTAACACAATGTTAGGAACCGTTAGGAACAGGATAGCTAATAAGAGAGTAAATATCATAATGTCACTATATAGATCCATGGTATGCCCACACCTTGAACACTGTGTGCAGTTTTGGTCACCCCATCTTAAAAAAGCTATATTAGAAATGGAAAAGGTGCACAGGGGCAACAAACACGATTAGAGCTATGGCACAGCTTCCATAGGAGGAGAAATGAAAAAGACTGGGACTGTTCAGCATGGAAAAGAGACGACTACGGGGGGATAAGACAGAGGTCTATACAATCATGACTGGTGTGGAGTAAGTGAATAAGGAAGTGTTTTTTATCCCTTCACATAACACAAGAACTAGGTGTCACCCAATACAATTAATCGGCAGGAAGTTTAAAACAAACACAAGGAATTTCTTTACGCCACACACAGTCAACCTGTGTAACTCATTGCTAGGGGATGTTGTGAAGGCTAGAAGTAAAACGGGGTTCACAAAAGAATTAGAGGATAGGTCCATCAATGGCCATTAGCCAAGATGGTCAGGGACACAACCACATGGTCTGGGTGTCCCTAGGCTCTGACTGCCAGAAGCTGTGGTTGGATGACAGGGCATGGATCATGCAATAACTGCCCTGCTCTATTCATTCTGTCTGAAGCATCTGGCATTGGTGTGACAGGATCCCTGGAGTACAACCTGGAACTGGGGTACTGCTCTGCCCCTTTAACTCTCCAGCCTGGGCTGTCTCTCACAATGCTTTGTTAGTGACAAGCAGCAAACCCCTCCAGGTGCTGTTATCACTCTACCCCACACTCAGCTAGATTGCATGAAAGCTCCCTGAGCCACTCATGAATCACACAGAGAAAGCCACCAGCAGATCTCCCAAGCCCCCGGAATATACCGTCTTGCGCTCGTCAGAAGCCTGATCAGTGTAAGTTCATTACCCAGTCTGCCCTGGATGTGGAGAGGACACGCATTAGCCTTCGTAAACTGAGCTGAGATTTCCTAAGCACTTCAAGCAAAACCCACTGTTTTAGGTAAAAAATAAAACAGATTTATTAACTACAGAAAGATTTTAAGCGATTATAAGTGGTAGGCACAAAAGGTCAGAGAGAGTTACCAAAGACAATAAAAAGTAAGTGCAGAGTCTAAATCTTAGACTTTATTACACTAGTTAGTATTTCGATCAAGCAGTTTTCTCACCCCACTAGATGGTACAGTTCTTAATACACAGGCTTCCTCTTTAAGCCTGGGATCAATCTCCTCAGTTCAAGTCTGTGTCTTCCCAGCGTTCTCTTGTTGCTTCCAGCATAGGTGGGGGAATAGAAAGGCAAAAGCATGATGGTACTGTCCCCTCTTTTATATCCTCGGTCCATGTGCCTGGGAAACACTAGCCCAGACATGTCCTGGTGGGCTTTGCTGAGTCAGAGCTGAGCCATCCCCCATTGTGTGATGCTTGTGCAGCCCTTTTACAGCATTGTAAATCCCTTGTTTACAACTCCCCTGCTGATTAGTGAGCGTTCCACACCTCCCTGGGTGTGGGTCACCGCCTTCGTTGTAACTAGCAGTAACAACCTTACAGCGAAATCTCATAACTTCATACACACTAACTATATACATATTTGGACAGAACGGTGGGTTTCAGCAGATCATGGCTTTTCATATGGTATCTTACGTGGCACGTTTTTGTATGAAATATATCATCATTATATGACACAGGTGAATATGGGGGTTCCAGGGTACTGCTCTGAGGTACGGAGTGCTACAATTGGCCATTGTCAGATGACAAGATACTGGCTAGATGGACCTTTGGTTTGACCCACTGTGGCCATTCTTATGTTCTTACCTAATGCCTAGAGCCCTGCAAATCCGCTGATATCCACGGACCATTTTTGCGGATCGTGGCTCGGATGCGGATACAAATTTTGTATCCGCACAGGGCTCTGCAGCACACACCTGAACAGAGCAGCTGTCACCCAGCCCTGAGGCTCTAGCTCGCCTCTCTGAATCACACAACAGGCAATAGCCTGCTGGGTATTCTGGGAGTTGTAGTCCACAGCTTGTTCGAAAGGAGGAAGTAAACTACAACTCCCAGAAGGGAGTGTGACCATGTGCTCCTGTGCAGTGAGCCAAGTAGTTGTCACCACTGCCAGTCCTGGCTGAGTCTGTGTGCATTAAAGTCGCTCCGGCTGTGTAGGTGTGTCTGAGCCCTCCCTGGGGGGTGGCGGTGCACACGAGCACCCAAGATTATAGCCTACCTGCCCAGAGTGGGGCAGGAGGTATGGCGGGGGTGGAGTGGGCAGTGAGGCAGGATGTCTTTGTGGAGAAGTGGGAGGGTGGTTCGGGGCTGGGCACAGCCTTGTGTCACTGGTGTGTGGTGACTTGTGGAGCTGTTAGTAGAGCCCTGCAAATCCACAGATATCCATTTTATATCCCGGGATAATATTTGTGGATCGCGGCTTGGATGTGGATACAAATTTTGTATCCACGCAGGGCTCTACCCATGCCATGCTGTGTGCTGGAGTCTGCAGACAGTCCCAAATAAGAGCTCAGCGAGGTATGAACTGCCCCATACGCCTCACTGTGGGTGTTTAATTCTGAAACCTAACAATGTGCTTTTCATTCTCGACATAGTTCACTCTCATGGCTGATCATTTCGCAGGAACATCCAACTAATATGCTCATCCCCTCCCTCCTCCTGGGGCTCTCTAGCTCCAAACCCCCCTGCCCTTGCCCCAGCTGTCTGACCCTCCAGCTTCGCCCTGCTGATTTCAGCCCCCCCCGGCTGCAGTGCGGTGAAGCTGAGGTAGGAGAAGCTTAGAACACATTGAATGTCATGTAGCGATTGGGGCCTGGGCAGTCTGTGCTGATTGGATTGCTCATTTGCATATTAATTGCAATATGCCCTCCTCCCCCCTTCAGGCAGAGTGCAAACCACTCTACTGCAGAAATTAGGGCCAGCGGCTGGACAGTAGAGGCGAGCTCTGCTCCTGTGAAATCTCCATTGATTCCTTTGCTTTCTGTAGCCTGCAGTGAACAGGATTCGGAACCGGGGGCCCGTCTGACCTGTCGGATTTTGCTACACCTGTTTAAGACACCACAGCTGAACCCATGCCAGCAGGATGGCAGTAAGTGAGCTGGGTACAGAAGCCTTCCCCCATAGCAAACGCTGTGAGTCTGTGGGCCACCTATGCTCACTGGATCCAAGAGGAGGAGCTCCTGGTGCTGTCTTGGAAAGCCTTGTCTCACCCTGGGCAAGGCAAGACGAGCCTTCTGCTGGGTAGTCTCCCATGCCCTGGGAAAGGGGGTGAATGGGGAATGCATTTGTACAGCTTCCCCCGTGTGTCACTGTGTAGTTAGCAAAGCATGTGCAGAAGGGGTCTCCTCCATCTGCAGCATCAGCCACTGAACCCCACTGCAGGCAGGACACCAACCTTGGTGTGCTGTGGGTTGATGTGACCCTTGCTCTGTCCCGGACATTACGGTAAGTGCTGAAGAGTTTGTCAGCCAGGGTCTCGTGCCGCCTGACATCAGTGCCAGAGTCTACTCTGTCCTCACCTACACATGTCACTCGCTAGCTGGATTTGGACGTGCCACTGCCTGCTTCTACCACCGGATTCTTCAGCCTACCCAGCCCCTTGTGTTGCTCTCTGCAGTTCTTCTCACATCCTGTGCCTGTAACCAGCTGGCTCCATTGGATCCTGCTGTTTCCTTCTCTCCAGGGGATTCAGATTAGAGAGGCTCTAGAACCTCTGAATTTGGCACTGGGGCAACAGCTGCTGGAATCCTGTGTCCAGTTCTGGTGTCCGTGATTGAAGAAAGATGATGTAAATGGGAGAGGGTTCAGAGAAGAGCCATGAGGATAATTGAAGGATTGAAAAACGTGCCTGATAGTGATAGATTCAAGGAGCTCAGTGTTAGATTATCAAAGAGAAGGTGAGGGGTGACTTGCTGACAGCCTGTAAGGACCTGCATGGAGAACAGAAATTTGATAATAAAGACGTTCTTTGACGTACCAGACAAAAGTATAACAAGATCCAATGGCTGGAAGTTGAAGTTAGACTTTAATTCAGACTGGAAGTAAGGTGTACATTTAACAGTGAGGGTAATTAACTATTGAAACAATGTACCAAGGGTTGTCGTGGATTCTCCACCACTAGATGTTTTTAAATCAAGATTGGATGTTTTTCTAAAAGATCTGCTCTAGTTCAAATAGGAATTCATTCAGGGCAGGTCTCTGGCCTGCGTTATACAGGCGGTCAGACTAGATGATCACAGTGGTCCCTTCTGGCCTTATAATTTTTGAATCTTCCATGCCCTAATGTCAGCAACCCCTACTCCTCCTTCTTCCTGACACCCTGCAGTGCCTTCAGAGAGCAGCTTCTTCCCCCTCAACTCCCGTCTCTGTGCTGCTCCCTGTATTATCCCATTGACAAACCCCTCTCCTCTGCTTTCCCAAACTCTGCAATCTGCCTGTCCTCCCCTTTAAACATCCCCGCGTGGCCCAGGCACGCTAACCCTCCGGCTCTGAGTCTGAGCAGAGGGGCTGGGAGCTGTCCTCACAGCAGCAGCAGCAGCATCTGGGTTTCACTCTGGCCCCAGCATATGAACCTCTCTTCATTGACCTGTTGCTGGCTCCTCTCCTGCCCTAGGGCTGCCATGCACACCTCTGTAATGTCTCAGACTTGTCTGGTTTGACTGCCCTTTCTGTTTGGGGTGGAACCAGTCCTGCAGGGCTCCATCCATGGCTCATCATCTGTACATTGTCCCCTCACTCCTCCAAATGCGGCTGCTGCCCCAGGTTAGAGTTGTGCTGAAGCCTGGACTTTGTTGCGCAGACATTGCTTCCTGGTCATCCCTATGAATGTTACACTGGGGTGGTCCAGTGCTGCACGACACTTTGCCTTTGTGCAGTCTGTCAGCCAAGTTGTTCAGACACACCCCCACTCTTGGGTGTAATTGGCTCCATGTTACAGATGGGGAAATGAATAGCGCCAAGCTGGCCCAGTGAGCTAGTAGCCAAGCCAGAACTGCTGGCCCTCAGTCTGCCGCTCTGGATAGTGCGTGATTTGGGTGGCTCTGGAGGTTGGGTCTTTCTCATGTGCTGGGATTTACCCTTCTCCTTTGTTCTTTCTGCAGATAAGCCCACAGTGGGAATTCGTTCCTCCTGTGACCGCCACTTGCTGGCTGCTTCCCAGAACCGAATTGTGGATGGAGCAGTCTTTGCAGTGCTGAAGGCTGTCTTTGTGCTGGGTACGTATCTTATCCTAGACTGGACCTGTGAGAGGGAGACAAGGAGTGTTGGGGGAGCAGGCAGAGTGTAGGAAGTTTGTATGTGCTACAGTATTGGACTGCGCGAGATAGATGATGACTACATAGAAGTAGTCCTGGGGGAATTCTGTGCCAAGAAATTAAAATTTTTGCACCAAAAATTAAAAATTCTGCAAAATTCTGCATATTTTATTTGTCAAAATAATGCAATATAATCACATCCGTTTCAATTGTTTTGGAAACTTATTTAAACTACAATACAGGAAAAAGTCACAATAACCATTCAGCATTTCTTAAACACATGAAAGTGAAGTTACAAACATTTGGTAACAATATCCTGCATTCCAGTTATAATCCTGGATTTTCATTTAAATCACATTACAGAACACCAAACAGTGGGGGGGAAAGTAGAATGTCATTTTAAATTGCTCAGACTTTCACACATGAAAGTCATACAATTTTGCTAATCGTTGTCCTGGACCTGGCTGGGTACTTTTTGAAGTGCTTGGTTCTGATTGTCCTGACATTTTATTGACTGCTTGGTAAATGTTTTATTTGCCCTCAGTCTTTTTTTTTTTTTTTTTTTTTAATGGCTAAGTAAAATAAATCCTGAACTGTAATCTAACCCTATTGGGCTACTTTGGCACAGGAAAAAAAGTGAGAGAGCACATAGATCTTCCTAGCTGATTTCCTTACTGTCATTTATAAGGCTTTACATCACTCTGGCAATGTAGGGGCCTTAAAATTTTCACACGTTTTATGCTCCTGGAGGAATTGACTGAGAATGGGAACAGTTAACTAACAATAGGAACATTAACAAAGTTACTACCGGTATGTAGGCAGGCTGCTACCTTTCTGCCTCTAGCCTGCCTCCTGCATAATAAAAAGTCCTACCCTTCCACACCAGCGAGCTGCAGTAGCAAGCGAGAGGGACAGGCTAAGTGATCAGGCACGCACACCCAGCCTCCCTTCCCAATCGTAAGGCTGCTCCAGGCATGCTGGAACAGATATGCTGCTGGGGAAGAGGCGCATGTTCCCCAGCAGATTTTTTTTGCGTTTTTCTGCATGGGGGGGCACAGAAAAATGCGGGCGCAGAATTCTGTCAGGGGAAATAGGAGGGGTAGATGAGATCTGTGTGATGGAGAAATGTCTGGCCTGCGCTAAGCTCTCTCCCTGGGGCGTATGTGGGCTGCATGGGTCTCCCTGCCCAGGAGTTGGTAGCTGGCAGGGATGAGGCTGGTCTGTGCTGGGCACTCTGGCTGAGGGCTGTTGGTTGGAGATGGGGACAGGGTGGCCTGTGCTGAGCTCTGGGGCTGTGGGGCAGTAGCGGGACATGGGGCGGGGCACGGGGCTGGCCTGCGCTGAGCTCTGGGGCCATGGGGCATGGGGCTGGCCTGTGCTGAGCTCGGGCCGTGGGGCAGTAGTGGGACATGGGGACGGCCTGTACTGAGCTCTGGGGCTGTGGGGCAGTCGCAGGACATGGGGACAGCCTGCGCTGAGCTCTGGGGCTGTGGGGCAGTAGTGGGATATGGGGCCGGCCTGTGCTGGGCTCTGGGGCCGTGGGGCAGTAGTGGGACATGGGGCTGGCCTGCACTGAGCTCTGGGGCCGTGGGGCATGGGGCTGGCCTGCACTGAGCTCTGGGGCCGTGGGGCATGGGGCTGGCCTGCGCTGAGCTCTGGGGCCAGGAAGAAATCGTATTCAAGTTCAGCATCCGTTGTGTGAATGGCTCTGGTTTTTGCTACTGTTGCATAAGGTGACCCTTTGCTTCTTGGTTACAGGGGATGCAGAGCTGAAAGGCTCTGGCTTTTCCCACCCTGGAGGGGTGGATGACCTTATGGAAGATGAGCTGGGTGCCAAGAAGTCTGCTGGCCGGACAGTGTCCATAGAGACGGCCAGCCTGGATATTTATGCCAAGTATGTCCTGAGGAGTATCTGTCAGCAGGTAAATCTGGCTCTTGCGCCCCACCCTATCCCTGATCCCGGCTGCTGACAGGGCTCTCCCTCTGCCTATTCAGGTTTGGTGGATGTTCTCTTCTGCTGTTTCAAAGAAGCTGGGCATGGTTTTGCCACGCGGTGGTGCTAAGAATTAAAAGTTGCTGAACAGAGCTGACTGGTACTCTGGTTTCGGAGAGCTCAGATGCTGTGTATTCTGTAGGGCTCTGGTGCCACCACTGTGCCCCTTCCCCAGGGTGAGATGGCAGTCAGTAGCCCCCTACGCATGTGCTGGGGGCAGAGAGGAGGGAGCATGAGAAAGAGGGGTACTTGAAGTGATATAAGGTGGCCCTTGCATGTCAGGTTGGGCATTCCTGGCAGCTCGGCCAGTTCTATAGCTGGGCTTGCTCACCTGCAGCCTGTGTTTTTGTTGAGTTTCAGGGAGAGCCACTCACTTTTTATGTGCCCTTTTCAGGGATGTCCTGGCTCTCAAGTCTAATAGGGTCCTGGGCACCATCCAGACAGTGCCCAAGTCCCGTGCTGCCCTTCTTTCCCCTGCCTGTCTGACAGCCTCTTGAACCCTTCCCTTCTCCACTGCTCTCACCACTTTCTAAGATCCACAAGAAGTGAGTATGTTAGGAGATGCTCTGGCTAGCAGGGGCCTTGATAGGGGGGTGTAGCAGCGGAGGCTTACCCCAAGTCAAGTAGATGAGCAGCACATTTTTAATATGCATGAATTTACAAACTACTTGACTGATTTAATTATTGGTGGGAAATTCTGCTTTCTTCTTGGAGTGCTTGCACATGTCGATTCCATCCAGGTATGTGCGCGCCCACGTGCACAGTCGTCGGAGATTTTTGCCTTAGTAGTATCCATGGGGCAGGCTGTGGCGCCTCCTGGAGTGCCGCCCTCATGCCGTAGTATATCAGGCACTGCTGGCCCTACGCCCTCTCAGTTCCGCGGTTGGCTGGAGCGCCTGGTCTTGCTTAGCAAGAGCATTAGCGATTCTTCGCTGTTGAGGTTGTTCTCCTTTGTTATTTAGTCAGTGATTAGTTAGCTGTTAAGTGTTTTAGTAGCAGTTAGAGTCCTGGCTGGTGGGGCTTGCCCCCCTCCCCAGGCTTCAAGTTGTGTTCTGAGTGCAGCTGGCCAATGCCCGTCAGTGACCCTCACGAGAGTTGTCTAAAGTGCCTGGGGGAGTCCCATCAAAAAGACAAGTGCCAGATCTGCAAAAACTTTCATCCCTGAACTCATAAAGAGCGGGACATTCGACTGAGGGTCCTCCTCATGCTCTGCGCCCAGCATCGGAGCCCTCGCACTCGGACTCCACACCCAGTACTTCGGCATCAGCACGCAGTGCACCGCCGGCACTGGGATCTGCCCGGCACCATTTCCCCTCACCAGTAACGAAGAAGCTGTCCAAGTCGATTGGTCTGCAGGCACCGTGCAAGGGAACTTCGGGCAAAGGACCTGAGTTAGGGCTCGTGCCCGCAATGGAGGCTCTCGGGGGTACTGCTGTGGACCTGCCTCGGACTCCGGGGAGCAGTAAGGGGTCCCAGCCCATCGCAGGGCCATCTGCATCCCTGGAGGCCAAAGAACAGTTAGGCTGACCAGCACCACACACACCTGGCCACATGGCGGATCCCGCCAAGACACTGGCTTAGACGACCCAGCTGGTGATGGGATGGCCCCCGGACCGCAGGTGTCATTCCCCTTCGCCATGGCCAAGGACCCTGGTACTGCAACCTCGGTCTCCAGCCAGGAGGCCCAGATCTCTGACGCCATGGTCTCCGCTTACAAGGCACGGAACTCCGGAATCACGACACTGATCCCCGTATTCTCTGTACTGACGGTCCTCCCACCAGAGATCACCAACATGTCGGTTGCCATTGCCTTGCAGGTATTCCATTCATCGGTCCCTTCCAGCACGAGACCGTTCCTGGTCATGGCACCGATCACCGGGGCCCCGGTACCGTTCTTTGGGCAGGCATCGGCCCCTCAGCTTCCTTGTAACAGTCGCCGATGAGAGTCAGTCGACAGACTCAGGCTTCCACAGCCCCACCCTGGTCACCAGAAGGGCAGTGGTCTGGGTCGGAGGGACAGTTCAGCTCTTCCCCTGTACAGGGCGAATCGTCTTCCAGCCAGGAACCCGTCAAGGCGCCTGCGGCACTGGCATGGGATCAAGGGCAATGGCTCGCCCAGTGGCAATACTGGAACCCACGCTGGGTGCCTGTAATGCCGGCACCATATTCCCACCGCTCCTCCCAGGCTGCATCAGACAAGCTACCTCCAGCGCAGCCGGAACCGGTGTTGGAGCAAGGGGCTGAATCCGAAGCAGTGACTCCGCTGGAGGCCCCGGCGGCTGCAGAGTGGTCCCAGATGCAGCAAGGGGACACTCCCCACCCTCTGGCGGTGCAGTCATCCTCGTCATCCCCGGACAAGTCAGTGGTGGGGGAAACTCGCAAACTGGTAGATCCCCCCCGTGCCCCCACCTGATGACTTCAGGGAGCACCAAGCCCTACTTAAGAGTGGCGGCCAACCTGAACTTGGAGGTTGAAGAGCTAGCTGAGGAGGCCGATGACCTCTTGACTGTCGTTCCTTCCTCTGCCCCAGCCCAGGTCGCATTGCCCGTTCACCCCAGGGTCCTAAAGATCGCCAAGTCGATGTGGCAGACCCCGTCTTCCATTCTTCCCATGTCCAAGAAGGCAGAAAAGAAGTACTATGTCCCCACAAAGGGGTTTGAATAGCTATACACGCACCCTCCTGCGGGGTCCCTGGTCGTGTCCACTGTCAACGAAAGGGCCAGGCGAGTGGCACCCCCAAAATAAGGATGCCATGAGGCTGGACTTATTTGGGAGAAAGATTTATTCAACAGCGAGCCTCCAATTCAGGATCTCTAACCATCTGGCCCTACTTGGCGGATACAATTTCAACCTGTGGGACTCCATCGGCAGGTTCAAAGAGAGCCTCCCACAGAATCGGGCACAGGAGTTCGCCACTCTGGTGGAAGAGGGCAAGGCAGTAGCCAGAGGTGTCCCCCAGATAGCCGAGATGCCACGGACTTGGTGTCACCTCTGCAATAGCCATGAGGTGTAGCTTCTGGTTACAGACCTCCGGGCTGTCCCAGGAGATGCAATCCACCTTCCAGAACCTCCCTTTCGAGGGAACAGAGCTATTCTCAGAGCTAACTGATGCAAGGCTCCATGGCCTTGAAGACTCCCAGGCCACCCTCTGCTCCTTGGGCCTGCATACTCCTCAACAGGCTAGAAAACCGTTCCTCCCCCACGCCATCATCGAGGTCTTGGGGTACCCCTCAATCTGGTGCCTACAAAAAAAGAGACAAGGACAGGGGTTTTAAGCGAAGCCACCTGTCGTCGTCTTGTCCACCTGCCCATCCTGGTCCTTCCAGATACCAAGGCAGCCAAAAGCAGTCATTTTGAGGGTGCGCCCGAGGACGACACCTCAGTCAATGCATCGAATCCGCTCCCCATCTTCCTCAGTCACCTCCGGCCTTTCCCGTCAGCCTGGTCCCATATCCCCTCACACCGCTGGGAGCTTGACACAGTCTCGTCTGGCTATAATCTGCAGTTTATAGCCTACCAACCCTTCCATCCCCTTTCCCCATCCCTCTTCAGGACCCTTCTCATGAGCAACTCCTCGTTCAGGAGGTCAGAAACCTCCTGCATCTAGGGGTGGTGGAAGAGGTTCTGCAAAACATGGAAGGAAGAGGATTTTACTCCCACTACTTCCTAATTCCAAAGGCAAAAGGGGGTGTCAGACCTATTCTAGATCTGCATCACCTCAACAAGTCTCTCAAAAAGTTGAGGTTTCATATGGTCTACCTGGCCTCCATCCTCCCCTCCCTGGATCCCAGGAGACTGGTACGCTGCCATTGATTTAAAGGACGTGTACTTTTCATATGTCCATATTCCTGGGGCACTGGTGTTTCCTCCGTTTCACGTTGGGCCAGCGCCATTTCCAGTTCACGGTGATGCCCTTTAGTCTCTGGTCGGGCTCCGAGAATGTTCCCCAAGTGTATAGCATGAGTGGCTGCTCACCTGCAGCGTCGGGGTTCCAAATCTACCCAGACCTCAACGACTGGTTGGTAAGGGGCCGGTCCTCGGATCAGGTGTGGTGGCATCTCAACCTGGTCTGTTCCACCTGCTGCGATCTGGGCCTATTAATAAATGACAAGTCAACCCTGACCCCAGTGCAATGTAGAGAATTAATTGGGGCAATACTCGACTCCACTCAAGCCAGAGCCTTTGTCCCCGAGACTTGGTTCCAAGCCATGGTGGACCTCCTCTCGTCTCTGCATGCCCAACCACTCAACACTGCCCACACGTGCCTGAGACTGTTGGGTCACAGGGCAGCATGCACTTACATGGTCCAGCATTAGTGACTCCGCCTCAAGCCCCTACAGGCGTGGCTGGCGTCGGTCTGTGTCCCCAACCGGCGCAGTATAGATCAGGATTCCGGACAGCATACTGTCGTCACTCACCTGGTGGCAAGATCCTGCGTTGGTGCCGGAGGGAGTCCCCTTCGCGGCCCCAAGTCTCATTGGTGACTCTTGTCTCTGACGCTTTGGACCTGGGTTGGGGAGCTGACTTGGGCAATCTCAGTACTCAAGGCTATTGGTTCAGTCACGATCGGTCTCTGCACATCAATGTCAGGGAGCTCAGGGTGGTTCGCCAGCTCTGCAGCACGACATCCATCTTGTGGCCTCTCGCCTCCTAGGGGCCAGGAACGCTTGGGCAGACCGCGTCAACAGGACATTCTCATCTTGCCACGAGTGGTCCCTGCACCTGGAGGTGGTCAGTTCTATCTTCCACAGGTGGGGAACTCCCCAGGTGGATCTAGTCATGTCCAGGTAGAACAGAAAATGCCACGTCTTCTGCTCGTTCCAGGGCAGGGACAGAGGATCTCTGTCGGACACCTTCTTGCTCCCATGGTCGTGGACTCTGATGTCTGCCTTCCCTCCGGTGCCATTGCAGCGCAAGGTCCTCATGAAAATCAAGCAGGACAGGGTGAATATCATCTTTATAGCGCCGATGTGGCTGCACCAACACTGGTTCAGCACACTGCTGGGTCTCTCGATGGCGACCCTGTTCCAGATTCCGCTCAGGGTGGACCTGTTGCCCCAGAACCACGTCAATCTCCTGCACCTGAACCTGGCAGCGCTTCATCTGACAGCTTGGCTGCTGTGTGGCTGAATGCTCAAGAGCGGCAGTGCTCATCTGAGGTCCAGCGAGTCCTGTTGGGCAGTAGAAAGCCCTCCACCAGGGCTACCTACCTGGCCAAATGGAAGCTATTCACCTGCTGGGTGGCGAATAAGGGGGTCCGTCCCAAGCGAACCCTGTTCCAGCTCATACTAGACTACCTCTTGCATCTCAAGCTCCAGAGCTTGTCCCTCTCATCAATCAATGAAAATACACTAGAAGCTGAGAACTGTAGAAAATTGATAAAGGAAGTAAAAGGGCACAATTAGAAATCCTATGGCCAGCAGTGTTAAGGATAATAAGGAGTTCTTTGAGTGATTGTCCACACAGATTCCACTTTTGGTTTCCATGTGCCCCAGGCATGTGAGGTCGGACTCTTTATGAATAACTGCATCTATTGTGGCCACGTCCATGCTCTGTATACCCTTGTGACCACTATACGTAAGCGTATAAGGGGTAGGGTGGTCTCATGACCATGACTGCACGATGAAAGACCTGCAGTGTTTGCATCCCTCGAGTGACATAGCTTTCATTTAATGGTCCTGTTGTAGTGTTAGATCTAGTTAGTCTTTAGGTTTAATTGCCCATTGGCTTACAAAAAGAAAAGAAAAATCATAACTTTTAAGGGGAAGCTTGTGACTAGTGTGGCTTCACCCCTCCTCCCTTCCCCCATGCACAGGAGGGGTATGCCTCCATCATGGCAGACCCAAGTCACCAGGCTTCAAGAAGTGCCCATTGTGTGACTCTGCCATACCCATAAATGATGGGCATTTCTGATGTCTTATCTGCCCAGGAAGGACACGTAACGCAGCACTACTCCGTATGGTGCTTGTTCTCCAAGAGGATTGTCAAGAACAGAGAGGTGAGGCTAAATTTGTTTCCACTGGAGATTTCAAGGAGCCTGAAACTTATTTCTGCTTTGGAGAAGTCCAGAACAGGTCAGTCTCATCCTGCCTTGATGCTGGCCAGCTGTGGCTCCACGTCCAGCTCTCTCACTGCCTCCTGCCATAGACCACACTTCTCTCTAGCTCTGTGCCCTCAGAGAGAACAGTGCTCCAGTAGAGAAGTCCTGCACAGATTGCCCTCAGCAAACCCAATCAAGAGACTTCTCAGACTTCATCTATTAAGACCCACAACTCAGTGTCCCTCCCAGTGCTCTGCCACTGAAGAGCAAATCTGCACTGATGGCTCCTTTAACCCACACGGACTATGTTCCCCCTGGTATCATGCTGACAGTATGTGCTCCAGCACTATCCTCAGCGCCAAAATCCTCCAGCCTGCTTCAGCCTTCTTGGCACAGGCTGGCATCCTGACACCGAAGCCTTGCATCATACCGACTGACCTATCCATAGATCCAATACTGGAGTCTCCCCTACTGCAATGCCTAAGAGATGTCATCTCCAAGCATTCAGTCCCTATGCCTCCACCTGATCTGACACCACTGGCATCCTGGACATGTCTGCTCTAGCTCTGGAAGTAGTCTGTCTCATTGTCTTCTCCAGAGCACAGCAAAAGCTCCTCTTCTTCCTAGCCCCACTCTCCACTATGGGTGGCTCAATAGGAGTCCAGCAGAAAATCCAGAGAGGATTTCACTACAGCACCGACAAAGAGGGCAGGGTTTCTCAAGGAACCTCCACCTTGGTATTCACCCATGTGCCCTCTTCTACCAGCCCTAGACATACTGGTCGTCTTGGGGCATGAACCGTTATTCCAGGAAGCTTTCCTCTACCGTGACTCGACCAAGATCTCCCTCACTAAGTAGACAAATTCAGCTATCTCTAGCCCCACAACTTTTTTATCCTTAGTTGCTAGAAGATGAAGAATTGGATACTGGGGATGACCAGAGTGGCTTAGATCTAGAGCTCCCTGATCCTCAAGGAATTTCCTCCTTTTCTTCTGAATGAGGAAGTCAATCCATCTCTTTCAGCCTATCAGGATGAATTCAAAATATTCCAGGATATCTTTAATAGGATCACGAGACTCTTGATATATCACCAGAAAACACCCAGGAAAAGCAGCACAAATTACTAGTGTATACTTTGCATGGCGATACCAGTCAGAATTGTGATGTGGATTAATGAGCATCTGAATATTTTTCTCAGCACCCGATCCCAGGCTTCTTACTGGTACAGACAGCTCAGGAAAGGCCCAAACAGTAGGGAGCCCCTAGAAAACACCCTTCAGGGGGAGGATCCCAAATACCTTGATCTATTTGGCTATAAGATCTACTCTTCCGCAAGCCTCCAAATGAGGGTGGCCAACTATCAAGCTTTGCTATCAGTGTGATTTTTCTCTTCTGGGATAGACTCTCTAGCATACTTAACAAACTGCCAAGAGAACGCCTTTAACTCACCCCGAATAACTCACAGCGATAACCTTGTTATAAGCTCCTCTTTATGCCTCTGATATGTCAATGAGGACTATTGCATTTGCCATGATGCATTCTTCCTGGCTTCAGGCATCTGGGATCCTGTGGGAGGTCCAGAAAGCTAGAGAGGACCTCCTCTTTGAAGGGACCAGTTTTGTTTAGCAGGAGCACAGATGAGGCTGTCCACAGCATCAGAGACAGGAGAGTGATTCTTTGAGCCCTGGGACTCTACGTTCCTATCGCAGAGGAAACTGCAACAGAGGCAGGAACTTACTAACTACAAGCGCAAACCTCAGCCCCAATGCTAATTGCAACAATCTCCTTCTGAGCCTCTGAGGAAGAGGTAGAAGTTCTGCACAGCTCAACCTTCCTTCTCCTCCTCGTCTGCACTGCAACCTGGACCTTCTACTAAGATGTAGTTTTGACGTAAGTGTTGAGAGCTGGTTGGACCACATTTGGAGCATTTTTCTTTTGCCCTGTTAGAAACTTGCCTTTTCTCTAGAAGTTTGGATGAAGATAACCTTGGATTGGTGAGTCCTCAAGAGAATAGCTAATGGGTATTCCATCCAGTTTTAGACTGTTCCAACTCCCTCCCCGTGGCCTATCCAGGGACCCATCTCACAAAACTGTTGAAACAGAAAGTGGACTCTGATGCAGGTTGGAGCAGTGGAAGAGGTACTTCATGTGAAGGGACTTGTATTCCCATATCAGAAAGGAGGCTGGAGACCCATCCTCAACCTTCGACCTCTCAGTGTGTTTGTTTCATTTCAAATTCCATATGGTCACCCTAGTTTCCATAATATGTTCCCCTGGATCCCATGGACTGGTTCAGGATACATACTGGCACGTTTTCATCCACACAACTCCCAGAAGGTATCTGAGATTCTTGGTAGGAACATTTCTCTGCCAACACAGAGTCCTGCCTGTTGGCCTCTGAGTGGGTCTTTGCCAAAGTCCTGGCTTTAGTGGCTGCATACCTTTGCAGACTGGGAATACAAGTTTATCTCCATCTGGATGACTCGCTGATTCGGGGAAGATTCGCACAGCAAGTAACTTTGCACTCCAGAGGATCAGTGAGGCATATGGGGCACATGCCTATGGCAGTGTGCACCTATGTCAAGCAGCATGCCTGACTGGACATCACCTTTGGCCACTAAAAGGCTGGTTAAGATCAATCTATCTGCCTAACAGACACAGTATGGACCAGCATGGTCATGTCAGAAGTCCTATCCTCGGTAAGCTGGCAGGCAGTTCTGCTTCAAGTCTGCAGTGGAGTTCCATTCTCTGTGCCTCTCCATCCCAAGACCCTGGTAATGGACTCCTACGCTCTTGGTTGGGGAGCTTATCTTGACCATCTCAAGATGCAGGGGCTGTGGTTCCCTCAGAAGGTCTGATTGCACATAGATATCTTGTAAGTTAGAGCCATACCATTAGCATGCCAGACCTTCCTACGTCTCGTTTGGAGCCTCGCTGATCAAATGCTCGCAGCCAACACCACTGCAGTGTACTTTATCAACAGCTCGGGGAGCAAGATCCTCCCCACTCTGTGAAGACACAACATACCTTTGGGAATGGTGCATACCTCACTGCATTATGCCAGTAGCTTTACACCTGCCTGGTCTCCAGAACACCCTGGCAGGTCATTTCAGCAGGCACTTTTCAGAGAACCACAAATAGTACCTCAGCAGTTCCCTCCTCCACGACATCTTTGTCAGATGGGGGTTCCTAATGTGTTCACAACGTTCCAGAAAAGCAAGCAGCAAGTATTTTGCTCCAGAAGGAGCATGAGCCCAGGCTTGCTGACAGACACCTTTCTTCTCCTGTGGACTCCAGGTAGGTCTGTCTGCTTTTCCACCAGTTCCCTGATTTCTCAGAAAACTGAAACAAGACTCAGGTCACAATATCCTGATAGTTCAAGCATGATCTAGACAGTTTCAGGTCTCTGAACTGATGAATATTTCGAACAGCCCACCAGCTACCTTACCACTTCTTTCCAATGTAGTCTCTCAGAACCACAGCCTCATATTGCACCCGGACCCAGCCTGGCTCCGCCTGCTTGCTTGGATGCTGTCTAGATGACTCCCTTGGACAGGGACTGCTCATCTGGAGTACAGAACATTTTGTTACAAAGCAGAAAGCCTTCTATTGGGCTAATGTACAGAGCTAAATGGAGAAGGTTTTCTGTCTGGGCAACCCAGCAGCAGCTCTCACCATTAAACACTTCAATTTGAGCCATCCTGGGCTAGCTATCTTCCCTGAAGCAATCTAGGTTTTCTGTTTGCTCCATTAGAGTGCACAGACAGCAATTTCTGCAAACCTCCTGCCAGTCCAGAGTTACAGTGTGTTTGCTGTCCCTACAGTATTGAAATTTCGCATGTTTTTCCCCCCAGTTAAGGAACCTCCCTGTTCCTGGAACCTCAGTTTGGTTCTGACTGGCTTAAGAGACTCCCTTTAGAACCCATGGCAACGTGCCCCCTCTACTACTTCTAGACAAAGATGGTGTTTTTGGTGTCCATTAGCTCAGCCAGATTAGTCAATGAAATACAGGCCTTCATGATGGGCCCTCTGTGTACCTTAAGGACAGTGTCATCCTTAGGCTTCTCCCAAGTTTCAGACTTCCGCCTCAACTAGTCAGATCATCTCCTGTTTTCTTTCTAAAACTTACTCCAGCTCAGACAAAATAAAAGTGTACACCTTATATGTGGTGAAAGCCTTATCCTTCTATAGAGTTAGGGCAAAGCATTCACATCCTCCCCCAGTCTGTTTGTGGCTTTCCCAAAAAGGGGTTCCACTTAGATTATCCAGCTGGGTTTTGGACTGTGTTAAGGCTTTGGTATCAGATAGCTGACAAGATCCTCGGGGTCATGTTAGAGCCTATTCCATGAGGGCTCACGCTGTCTCCATAATGTCTCTAGGTAACATCCCATTATTTGAAATAGTTAGAGCAGCTTCCTAGAGCTTCGTTCACACTTTCACCTTCCATTTTGTCCTGGTTCAGGCTTCCAGATCAGATGCCAGCTTTGGTAGGGCTAGCCTGCTATACCTTTTTAAGTAGGACTCCTCTTCCCACCTTCAGGTTAAAGATCACTGCTTGTAAATCACGAAGAGTGGAATCTGTGTGCACAGTCACTCGAAGAACAGTTACTTATCCTACAGGAAGGGTGGTTCTTTGAGATATGTTGTCCACACAGGCTCCATGATCTGGCCCTCCACCCTCACTAACGGGAGACCTGTTCTCTTGGAATTCTTATTGGCGAAGAAATGGAGGGGCAGTTGAGGCTCTCCATCCTTTAAGACCCCAATGTCTGTCATGAGGATACATGAAGCAGGGGTGCTGCCATAGTGGATGCTGTCAGGAACTCTGCTGCCTCAGGCTTGGTTGCCTAGCAACCCCGTAAGCTTGGCTGCGCCTAATAAACCCTCACTAAGTGGCTGTGTTCCCTGACTGGTCAGAAGAGCCAACAAATCACCATGTAAACCCTGTAGCAACAGGAACTCAGTGGCCGCTCAATGCATTCTCTGCCCACAGCTGTGCCAGATCTACTTCCTGGCCAGCCTTACTCCAGCCCTAGTCCCTGCCTACCTCTGAACCGCTGATTCCTATCTCCCGGCTCTGACCACTGGCTTGTCTCCTGACCATGACTCTAGCTCTGCATGGAAATCATGCCTTATTTATTATTTGTTTTTCATTACCATAACTCCTGTTTATCCAAAACCCTATTATCCGAACCCCCAGATTGTTCAGATTGGTGCCTTGTCCCCCATGTATCTCATGCTGGGGGACAAGGAAGGGATTTGGATAATGCAGAGCTTCAGAGCATAGAGCAGAGACCCCTGGCCTGGACTCTGAGGAGGTACTCCTGGCTGGTGGGAAGGCCACTCCACTACTGAATGGCTCCTGCCTTCTCAATTATCCAAATAAAGTCCGTGTCCCCCCATGCTGATTGGATCATTGGAAGTATATTGTATTCATTATTTGTATTAATGTGGTACCTCGGAGCCCTAGTCCTGGCTCAGGACCCCATTGTGCTAGGCCCTGTACAAACACAGAACAAAAAGTTAATCCTTGTCCTGAAGAGCTTACACTTGGTGGCAGGAGGCATTTGCTGCTAGCATGATATAAAACCAAGAACCAATTTAATTTTGCCTAAGAAGAGGTCCCCAATCCAGTTCCAACTGAGATCAAAGAGAAGGATAAGAGAAAATTTTCAAAAGCTCCTAAGTGATCTAGGAGTATAAGTTTAAGACAAGAGATAGTTGGATACAGACAGACTGGAGAGGAAATAATGAGACAGGATTGGTCAGTGTGATAGACAGTGGTCTCAGCACCCCAGCGGCCTAACTGCTATCAAGTTAGGAGAAGGAGAGTCTTAGGGAGGGTTTTGAAGGAAGGAGGATCATGAGAGAGCTTTGCAGATGACCACCTAAGCATGGGAGAAAGCATGAAGGTGCTTGTTTGAAAATGTAACAAGTGGACAGTGGAGTGTGGCATTATGAGCTGATTGGAGGTGGGAGTCAACATCCTGATTATGAATGAGAGATGATAGGTAAAGTGGGGGTGGGCCTCGCAGATCCTTGAAAGTGAAGTAGCTTATGTTTGATGCGCTAGAAAAGGGGGAGCCAATGGAGAGATGTAGAGAAAGGGGTGAACAGTCAAAGTGAAAGGTTAGGAAAATGATCTTTGCAGCTGCATTCTGAATGGATTTGAGCAAGGCAGGACGGTGTTTGTCAAAGTCATAGGGAAGGATGTTGCAGTGATCCAGGCGTGACACGATGAGAGTTTTAGCTGGGTGGCGGAAAGGAAAAGTCGTATTTTAGAGATGTTTTGTGGAATGAATCAGTAAGCTTCAAACACAGCCTGCATATGAGAACCAAGAGAGAAACCGGAGTCAAAGAGCATGTGCAGGTTACAGGCCTGAATGACAGGAGGATGATGTCCAGAGTGATGGAGAAAAGAGGTAGTGGGGCGGGTTTGGAGGGAAGATTAAGAGCTCAGTTTTAGCCATATTGAGTTGGAGCTGATGACAGGACATCCATGAGGGGATGTCAGAGACAGGCGGTGACTGTAGTTTGGAGAGCAGGAGATAAATCTGTGAGTCATAAGCACAGAGACTGTAGTTGGATTTGTGTTTCTAGATGAAATTGCCAAGACATAAGGTGCAGCGGGAGAGTAGAGAGGGACCAAGGAGGGAAGGAGTGATTAGAGAACCAAAAGAGGGCATAGTCATGGAAGCCAGGGAAGAGGTCATTAGGGACTTGGGCGAGAGCGGTTTCAGAGAAATGAAAGGGGCAGAAGCCAGATTGGAGAGGGTTTTGGATAGAATTGGAGGAGAGGAACTCCAGACAATGGTAAAGACTCCTGGAGTCTTTCAATCTACTTTAGCTTATCAGAAGGAAGGTTAAGAGGTGACTTGATCACAGTCTGTAAGTGCCTGTGTGGGGAACAACAATTTAATAAGAAGGCTCTTCAATCTAATAGGCCATGATCTAACAAGATCCAATGGTGGAAATTGAAGCTAGACAAATTCAGACTAGAAACAAGATGCAAATTTTTAACAGTGAGCGTAACTGACCACTGGAACAGTTTACCAGGGGTCATGGCGGATTCTCCATCAGTGACCATTTTCAAATCAAGCTTGGAAGTTTTTCTAAGATACGATTTAGGCCAACCCCAGACATTGGGCTTGAAGGCAGGAGTTAATTCAGGGAAGCCCTGTGGCCCATGTTGTGCAGGAGCTCAGGCTGGATGATCACAATGGCTCTTTCTGGCCTTAAAATGTCTGAATTACTAATGGAACATTTGGAATGTCGAATGGCTTTAGTGAAGCCTGGCCATGGCGGGGACAGTCGGGAGTTAAGTCTGGCCAATAGGTCAATAAACAAACAGCTACAGCTGGGTTTGTCTGCTGCTGACTGCCAGGACCAGCTTCCCCTTCTACAGTCACTGCATCGGACAAGTAAAGGGGCAGTGTCAGCATAATTAGTGAGGAGAAGGGACTTTGGGCCCTACTAGTTGCTAGGGAGGTCTGTGTGGATTGAATTTGCTCCCAGATCCTCCCCTCAAATTTGAGGAGCAAGCAGTGGGTGCTGTCTTGGCCTGCTCACCTAAACACAGTGCAGGCCATGCACTGACCCTGCTCATCCTGTGCTCACCTTGCAGGAGTGGGTGGGTGAACGATGTCTGAAGTCCCTCTGTGAAGACAGCAATGATCTGCAGGATCCCGTTCTGAGCAGCACCCAGGCCCAGAGGCTGATGCAGCTGATCTGTTATCCACATCGACTGCTGGACAATGAGGAGGGAGAGAATCCGCAGCGACAGAGGATTAAACGCATCCTACAGGTGTTGGGGCGGTTGGGTCCTGCTTGGCTCCATGGTGGGATGAGTGGGGAGGAGAGAGCCTGACACATTATTCCCATTAACCTCCATTGCTGGATATGAGCGTTCATAATGTCCGTCTCTAAAACACGTTCACCTTCTTGAGGCCAGGGGGAAGATTCATCATTGCGGGAGGGGCTATGTGGGCTGAGGAAGTGGTTGTTAATTTGCAGTGTGTCTGTGTGTTACAGAACTTGGACCAATGGACAATGAGGCAGTCCTCGTTGGAGCTGCAGCTCATGATTAAACAGACAGCAAACAATGTGAGTTGTGTGGTGAGCTGAGAGAGCTGCCCTGCATGTTGGATGGGATCTCTCTCTGTTTCCAAGGCGGGGAATGGACCCCTGGCAGGGAGTGAGAATGTGGAGAACATTAGTGGGGGAGGATGCTTGGGGAACGGCTCACCGAGAATGGGTGAGTCGCCCAAGGCCTGCAGGCATGAGGGAGTTTCACTTGAGCCCTGTTGCTGTGGTCAGCCAGTGCCTCAAGTGCTCTAGAAAGAGGGGCGGTGTTGCGGGGGGGGGGGGGGGCGGGGGGGGTCTGCACTCCACTCGACACTTCTACTCTCTCCAGGAGATGAATTCCTTGTTAGAAAACATTGCCAAGGCCACCATCGAGGTGTTCCAGCAGTCAGCAGAGACCAGCTCCGCTAACTCCACTGGAACTGGAGTCAACAGCCTCAGTACTGCGCCTGTGAGCACTGCATCTGCCAGCAACAAAGCCAAACCCATCCTCAGGTAGGTAGTGCCCCAGCTCCTCTCTCCTTGGGACAGTGGGATCCTTTGCAGAGGGACTTTGGACTATGGGTTGGCTCACTCAGCTTTTTGTCTGCCCTGTGTCACAGTTCCTTGGAGAGGTCAGGAGTGTGGCTGGTGGCCCCACTTATCGCCAAGCTGCCCACATCGGTGCAGGGCCATGTACTTAAAGCTGCTGGAGAAGAGCTAGAGAAAGGACAGCACCTGGGGTCATCATCCCGCAAAGAGCGAGATCGCCAGAAGCAGAAGAGGTGAGCTCTGGGGAGAAGTCAGGAAGCCCTGGGCAGCCACACCTAGCATTCGGTATTGTCTAGCTCACTTCCTCTTCTTCTTCCCAGCATGTCCCTCCTGAGCCAGCAGCCCTTCCTGTCGCTGGTGCTGACGTGTTTAAAAGGACAGGATGAGCAGCGAGAAGGCCTCCTTACCTCACTCTACAGCCAGGTCCAGCAGGTAGTCCCCTTCCCGGCCCTCACAAGAGCTTGGGAACAACAGAGCATCCAAATGGATGTACCCTCACAGGGTGGCATCCTCCATGGGGAAAGCATCTCCCTCACTCCCTCCATATCGGGGACTGTGGGTGCTTTGGCAGGGCATCTTCTCTGCTTTCCTCCTAGCCCAGACTGTGAGGAGTGGGGAGTACTCACTGCTCCCCGTGCAGTGCAGGGTCCAGCATGTGAGGTCCTCACCTCTCTTCTAAATCTCTTAGATCGTTACAAACTGGCGGGAAGATCAATACCAGGATGATTGCAAAGCCAAACAGCTGATGCATGAGGCCTTGAAACTGCGACTGAATCTGGTGAGCAGCAGGACAAAAGGGGAGATAAACAGGGAGACCTCCCTTCTAGGAGTGGGCAGGGCCTGATGAAGATTTCCCTGGCTCTTCTGGGTATGGAGCCATGCGGGGGACGAAATGGATGGAGAGACCTGACTGTCCTGTCCAGACAGGAGACACACCTTGAACTCTTTCAGAAACGCTCACTGCAGATTGGTCACAGCATTGCTTCCCTTTTCAACTTGCTGCCCAGCTGGCAGGGCCTAAGCTGCTCCAGGGCCTACAGCAGGGCACCCCTTTAGCTGGGCTGCCTGGAGCTTGTCCCCCCCTCACCTACCCATCAGAGGTATCCTGGCTTAGCTTCCATTCTCCCTTTTGGGTTCTGGGGTTCCCTGTGTGGAAGGCTCTGACTGACTTTTGTTCCCTGCCAGGTGGGGGGGATGTTTGACACAGTTCAGCGCAGCACACAGCAGACAACAGAGTGGGCGGTGCTTCTCCTGGACATCATCAGCAGTGGGACTGTCGACATGCAGTCAAACAAGTAACTGTCTCCTTCAAGTCTCGGAGCAGGGCCCCTCCCACGGGGAGTCTAGAGTTAGTCCAGCTCCTTCCTGGTGAGGGCAAGCTGTTCCACCCACATACTTCTGTCCCCTGGGGGAGAGCCAGCCCGCAAGCACATACAGACTTCTCCTGCAAGAGGCTTGCAGGAATCAGGAACCAGGGATGGCTGAAAGAGACTTAGGAGAAGTAGTGGGCAACTAGTTCCCAGTGCATAGGCTCATATGGCAGCCAAAGGGCCCCCACACTCCATGGGCACATGCAGAGCAGGGAGGGGACAGTCCCCTCCCTACAGCTGGCGCACTGAGCTCACCCAGGCATGGTTATTACCGGAAAGATGCAGACAAGCTGTGAGGAGCTCAGGGCAGAGCTGAGGGAATGAGTTGTGAGGAGAGGCTGAGTGAGTGTGCACGCAGGGGGCACATCCAGCTGTCTCGAGGGTGTGAATGCCAGGGGGGGTTACAAGGCGCAATGGGATAGTGAGGGTTCTGGGAGGCCGTGGAACAGTTTTCCAGAGGAGGAGATGGGGATTGAAGTCTGGACAGGGTGCTATAAGATGTCCTGTGCTGGTGGGTCCAATCCTGCCCATCTCCTGAGGGCATGTTCCAGGTGAGTTAACGGGGCATTGTTCTCAGTGATGGCAGAGGTGCTCATGCAACCCCGCATTTCTGTGTGGTGCTGGGTTGTGGAACTGCAGGGTCTTCCCCTCTCCTGACCTCAGCCTTTCTTCTCTTCCCCTCAGCGAGCTCTTCACCACAGTGCTG
Organism: Malaclemys terrapin pileata; assembly: GCF_027887155.1. Lineage (NCBI taxonomy): Eukaryota > Metazoa > Chordata > Testudines > Emydidae > Malaclemys > Malaclemys terrapin. Next base: position 664,818 of record NC_071513.1, on the reverse strand, counting down.
GACATGCTGAGTGTACTCATCAACGGCACCCTGGCTGCGGACATGTCCAGCATTTCTCAGGGCAGCATGGAGGAGAACAAGCGAGCATACATGAACCTGGTCAAGAAACTCAGGGTGAGGATGCCCTGGCCAGTCTGGAGAGCTGGGGAATATGGTGTGGTGTTGGGCGCAGAGGGCAGCGATATAAGAGGGTATTAAGAAGTGGCTTGTGGGGCGTGAGGCAGTGGTGGTTGTGGGGCAGAGCATTGTGGGGACGACAGTGATAGTAGGGTTGGTTGCATTGGATGCCGCTGTTTGAATGGCTCCTGACGCCTTTGTCTCCGCCTAGTGCAGAAGGAGTTGGGCGACCGACAATCCGACAGCCTGGAGAAAGTGCGACAGCTACTTCCTCTTCCCAAGCAGACTCGGGACGTCATTACCTGTGAACCTCAGGGATCCCTCATTGACACCAAAGGCAACAAGATTGCTGGCTTTGACTCTATTTTCAAGAAGGAGGCAAGTAGTCCTGTTCCTGGGCCTCTGAGTCATGGCTGCCGGTGCACAGACAGCCTCGTGCTGCTCTTGCCTGGAGCCTGTGCTGGTGTCTGGAAGCATCTGGTTTGTTAACCCTCTTGCCAAGTACTGTGTTTTGTGCAGCTGTCCAGAAAGAGCCAGGGCCCTCGCACTCAGCGTGGTGTAGCCACATCAGAGAAGGGAAGAGTTAAGGTGTTTAACCCGTTAATAGTTGCAGCCAATGTCTTCCAAGACATCACGAATACTGCTGCTGCTGATTTAAATGTTGGCTCTGTGCCCCCCAGAGACCCACGAGCCATGCCACAGCAGCTTACAGCCTATGTGCCAGCAGGAGACCGGCAAAGGTGGGGGGGATGAATTGAGGAGCAATAGGAGACAATGTGGTGAACATTGTTTCAGAAGAGACAAGACACTGGTCCCTGCTCGATGGAGTGGAGCTGGTGGTATGGGCTCAGTGGCTCCCTGTGCCCTTGCCCAAGGGCTGCTAGTGGCTTGGGGGTTGCTCACTGCCTTTCTCATCTTTCTTTCAAGGGTTTGCAAGTCTCCACGAAGCAGAAGATTTCCCCCTGGGATCTGTTTGAGGGCCTGAAGCACTCAGCCCCCCTCTCTTGGGGCTGGTTTGGGACTGTGCGGGTGGATCGTAAGGTGTCCAGGTTCGAGGAGCAGCAGAGGCTCCTGCTGTATCATACACACCTGAAACCCAAGCCCCGCAGCTACTACCTGGAGCCACTGCCACTGCCTCCCGAGGAGGAGGAGCCCCCCACACCTGTGGCCCTAGAGCCAGAGAAGAAGGTTGTAGAGCCAGCCAAGGCTGATAAAACCAGCTCCAATCCTGCCACCTCCACGGAGGAGCGCAAGAAAAAACCGAGCAAGAGCAAGAAACGCAACCAGCCTGCCAACAAAAGCGAGGTAACATGGCCTTTCCCGCCAGCCGTGGACCTGACATAGGGCTGTGTCCCACCCCTAACCACAGATCTGCCCTCTCTGCTCTGCCTGGGAGGAGCAGGTGGTTAGTGCTTTCCTTTCCGAGAGGCATCAGTGAAACGCTGGACCTCTTCCCAGCATTCCCCAGGAGAGGATCCTCTCCGGGTTTCTTGAGGAAGAGGCAGTGTGTGTGCCCTCAGCACCCTTGCTAGGGAGAGGAGAGGCTGCTCGTAGCCCTGACTAGCACACAGGGTCTTGTCTCTTTTAGCTTTGTGACCCAGTTGTCCCAGCTGTGAGTTCCTGGAGGCTCCAGATGTGCTGCTCCCACTCACTCCTCCTTTCTCCTGCAGGATTTTGTGTTGGGCCCTGGCCGAGGAGTCTCCTATGGAGTTGGCATGCCTGCAGACCTCATGCATCATCAGGCTGGGAATTCCATGTCTAGACTGGCATATGGGCAGTCGCCAGTGGGTCTCTATGCCCAGAATCAGCCTCTGCCAGCAGGTAGGTGTGGGGGAGAGGAAAATCTTACTACCCTGCAAGTAGCAACTTTAAGGGAGTCCCTTTTACTTCATGAGCTTCCTTTTCTGTAGCCTATTCCATTTGAGAGGTGAGCGAATGGAAGAACCAGACACACCTGCCTGGGCTTGGCCTGGCTAGAGACGAATAGCCAGCAGAGAGTGCCCCTTCGCAGCTGCTCCTGCCCAAGTGTGGTGGGACAGTGGTGGGTAGGATGTGTGTGACTCTGGCCCTTTCTCGTTCTCCTCCTATTGCAGGTGGCCCTCGGCTGGATACCTCCTACCGACCTGTTCGCGTGCCCCTGGGAAAGCTGGTGCAGAGTCGGCCCTCCTACAGTGGGGTGCTGCCTTCGGGGATGAGTGGCATGATGGGAATTGACCCTTCCTACAAGCCAGCAGTCTACAGACAGCAGCCTCCAGTTTCCCAAGGGCAGCTGCTCCGCCAGCAGCTTCAGGCTAAGCTGGTACGGCGGAGCTGTGTCCCACCCCTGGCTGCGCAGTTGTCCCAGAGCACAGTGGGTCCTGGGTTGTGCTCACTGGTTTTCATTTTCTTATTCATGCTGGAAAACAAACTCCCCAACGCTCTTCCTAACCCTGCATTTCCGTCTGCCTCAGGTGGCTGGTATTTCTATAGCATTTGGCATCATCTGGGTCCTTGGTTCCTTTCTTTCTTTGTGTTCCCACATCATTGATGGAATCAGCTGTGATGGGGAGGCGGACACTGAGAATGAGCTAGTGTCACTGTGGCTGTGGGGCCAGCAGGGGGTGCCAGGCCCTAGTCTGGGGAGGGCAGGGGTTAGTGTCACTGCATCTGTGGGGCCAGCAGGGGGGAAGGCAGGGGTTAGTGTCACTGGACTGTCGGGCCAACAGAAATGGAGGCAGGTCTGTTCTTTAGCCTGGCCTGGGAACATTCTCCAAGGCCTTGTCCTGATTGGAAGGTGGGGTCCCTGCGAGCCCAGTTGCTCACTGCTGGGTCCCATGTGGCCGTGACATTCCTGCCAGACTGAGTCCTGGAGAGGACGGGCTGTTGTGTCTGGCCTGGGGAGTGCTGCCAGAGCACTGCTGGGAGGAGCTCACATATGCCCAGAGGGAGCTAGATGGTCCTAGGTCTCCGTGTTCCTGAGTGTGAATGTCTCGTGCTCCTTTCCAGCAGGGCCAGGGAATGCTGGGGCAACCGCCAGTGCGCCACATGACCCCTACCCCTTCCTATGGAGCCCTGCAGCCTTCCCAGGTGAGTGGGCTTTCTCTGGCAGGGAGGAGGGGGATGAAGGGACTGGTGGGTTCAGGCACAGCCAGCACTGTGTGAACTCCTGCTGCAGGGCCCTGGAGCCCCCTGGTGCTCCCCTGGTGTCCCCCACTTGCCAACTGTCATGAAAATTCCAATCTCTGGGAAGAGGGTGAAGTGGACCAAGAGGCCCTGGGTTTCTAATGCTGCCATCGCTGTGCCCCCCCCCCCCCCCCCCCCCCGCTTCCTCCCCCAGCACTCCCTCTGTATCCCAGCACATTTAACAAAGGCTTTTTCTTCCCCTCAGGGTTACACACCTTACGTCTCCCATATAGGCCTGCAGCAGCATCCCCCTCAGTCCAGTACAATGGTACCTCCCAACTATTCCAGCCAGCCCTACCAGAATTCCCATCCCAGCTCAAACCCAGCTCTCGTGGATCCCGTCAGACAGATGCAGCAGAGACCAAGTGGCTATGTGCATCAGCAGGCCCCCGGCTATGGCCACGCCCTGGGCAACACACAGAGGTACCGCCCAACCTGCCGGCGCTGAGCAGCTCTTGGTGTTGCACAGGGAGCTTCTCCAATGTAACTGCTCAGACAGGACTAGTTGATAGGGGACTGTGAAAAGCCTTGTGGCCCCAGGGCTATAGCTCTGGTGCTGTAGCGTTCAGCATCTTGGAATCCTTTGTGCCTCCGGAGCTGATGGTCTTGTCCAGTTCCTTTTCAGACCCAGAAAGATATTACAGCCAGGAGGGAATTCAGTGAGTAGCATGGGGAGAGATGTGTATAACCCCAAGCAGGGAGAGGGGTTAAGGGGCTGTGACCAGTAAGGGAGGGATGGAATTAAGAAAGGGGAATACAGGCTGAAGGATAGAGAGAAGTCATTAACCACAGATTTGGACCTGACCCCAGGGGAGAAGGGCTGGGACCCCAGTGACTCTCAAACAGGTGGATCTGGCCAGGGAATCACCTGACCAGGGGATGGATCTGGCTGGGAGATTGTCCATCCCCCCCAGGGGGAAAGCACTGGATGCACCATCGTTCTCCATCAGGGGGATGGATACAGCCAGGAAATTGTCCCCAGGAGCAGGGCTCGGAGTCCTGTTGCTTGAGACCTTTTAACCTAGACTGGACAAACCTTTGAAAAAGTACAGGGAGAATCCTGCATCCAAGCCTAGTTGAGAGGGTGCCTGGGTCCCAGGGGGTGTTCTGGGCTCTCTGAACTGGTGATGTGGGAGGCTCTGGTTCTGGCCGTGCTTGCTCTGATGCATTTGGTTTTCTTAGACAATGAGAAGCTCAGGCTGGGTTTAAGGAGGCTCCTCTGTCTCCAGGCTTTGTCTGGATCCACAAGAGCCACTGATCCTTCTCCTTGTTATGTCAGGTTTCCTCATCAGTCGATACAGCAAGCGCCTATGATGAGCGGGATGAATCATATGAGTGCACAAGGGGTTCCGTCAGGAATCCGACCCAGTCAGATATTACCTGATCAGCAGCAGCAGCAGCAGCAGTACCTGAGGCAGCAGCAGCAGCAACAGCAGATACTGAGGGTAAGTGAAGGCCTGCTTCTTTTTTCCACCTTCTCTCACGTCTGAAGAGCCGGAGTTGAGGGGTGGAGGGCCTTCAAGCACCACTAGCCCAGATGGGTCCTCCAATCTGTGCAGTACTCTGTCATTGCCAGCAGGGGGAGCTGATGACAGCAGGGGTGCTCTCTGTCACACTTTTGTTTGATAGGCGACTAAGATGCCCGTTCCGCTGCTTCTTTGCTAATCTCTCTCCTGAGAAGATGTTCTCCCTTCCTAGGAATTGTGTGCGTCTGGTGTAGAGACCGGGGGGCATTGCTTTGCTGTCACTTTCCAGTCATCTGACATACATAGTAGAAAAATCAGGAACTAGAAAAATCTGTTGGGTCTATCCCCCATTGATCTGCTCCCCACTGCTCTTGGCTCCAGCTGAGCCTTTGAAATATTGGTAGAAGTTTGGCTCACAAAACAGTTAGTGTTGCAGTGGTGCTAAGCTCTGAGCTTTACTGGTACGTCACTGCCCAGTGCTGCTTCATGCAATGAGTTGTAGCCATGCGAGTGCAAGGGGATTACAGAGACAAGGTGGGTGAGGTAATATCTTTTATTGGACTCACTTCTGTTGGTGAGTGAGAGAAGCTTTTGAGCCACGCACAGCATGTGGCTCAAAAGCTTGTGTCACTCACCACCTGAAGTTGGTCCAGTAAAAGATATTATCTCACCCGCCTTGTCTCTCCAGTGCTGCTTTAGACATTCTTTGTGAGCCAGATGTGTCCAGGCTTCTCAGTGAACCTCTTTAACTGGAGATCCCCTCCCAGCCTGAGTCAAGGGCAGGACTTTTCCATATAGGAGAAGTTATAGGGTCCTGTAGCTAGAATGGAAATGACTACGCTGATTGTAATTCCCACCTGTAGTGAGCTCAGTGTGAGTCTGTGGGTACATTCCTATCTCACTTATTCTGAAATGAGCGTGTGCACAGTCCTGCCCAAAATCACAGGGGTTGGGCATTAAAGGCAGCTAAATTGTTTCACTGACAGTTTATATGTAGATGAACCCTCTGGCTTTTTCCAGTGTGACGTGTCCCAGGTAGACCTTGGTGAGGCTTCCAGCCTTGCCTTTGGGAGGCTGTCCCATGGGCTAGGAGATTTCATTATTACAAAATGTCCCCTAATATTCAGCTTTTATTTCCTTTTGGTGATTGTTAACGGCAAAGGGCTCCTCACTTGTTCCTTGTATGCGGTCTTACAGTGATGTGCTAATTTTAGGTGAGCCCTCAGATAGAAACTTCTCCTAGATTAGGAGAATCTATGTGTTGATGGAAGTGGATTATTCCCTGGCTTTAGAGTAGGGTTTGATGAATGTTGGATCCATGACATAGATGACACGGTAACATAGGTATTAACACACCTGCTCCTGAAATGGTAGAAATCGATTGAGAATTACAAGGGAAATTTTATTTTAAACAATGAATTTTTGGGGCTACTGGGTTCAAGTGAACTGTATTCCCTAACTGATTGTAAGGTCTACTACTACTTCAAGTAGTGTCCCTATGGGTGCTCTGCTGTAGGTTTATCTGAGTCCCTGCGCTGCTGATCAGAGAATTTGGTAGTAGTGTCTGTTTGGCCCGAGCACGCACACTCCCCCACCCCACCCTTCCCGGTTCCTTCTCAACCGCCCCTGGCTAGAGATGGAGCTTCAGCAGTCCGTTAGTGGATCATTACTTTCTATAGAATTGCTAAAAGAACAGGAGTATTTGTGGCACCTTAGAGACTAACAAATTTATTAGAGCATAAGCTTTCGTGGGCTACAGCCCACTTCTTCGGATGCATAGAATGGAACCTATATTGAGGAGATATATATACACACATACAGAGAGCATGAACAGGTGGGAGTTGTCTTACCAACTCTGAGAGGCCAATTAATTGGTTGGTAAGACAACTCCCACCTGTTCATGCTCTCTGTATGTGTGTATATATATCTCCTCAATATAGGTTCCATTCTATGCATCCGAAGAAGTGGGCTGTAGCCCACGAAAGCTTATGCTCTAATAAATTTGTTAGTCTCTAAGGTGCCACAAGTACTCCTGTTCTTTTTGCAGATACAGACTAACATGGCTGCTACTCTGAAACCTATAGAATTGCTAATTGTTTCTCTAATTGTTTCTATAATCTTTTAGCGCTCCCTTTTCTTTTTCACTCCTTTATCATTTATTTAGCTAAAACAAAAAAACAAACTTTACTTAGTTTTTCTTCTACTCCCTCCCCCGCCCATCTGGGGTCGTCCGTCCCCCTCCGGGACAGGGTATACCTGGTTCACCGGGCTTCAAGAAGTGTCTCAGTTGCAAAGAATCTATCCCAGTGACTGATTGACATTCTCAGTGCGTCTGCTATCTTGAAGAGAACCACATCCCACAGAAGTATAGTTTATGCCAACAATTGAAACACAGATCTAGAAAGGATAGAGAACTGAGACTCAAGGTTCTTCTAATGGAAGCGGCCCTCCAACCACCCTCGGAGTTGCACCAAGACTCCGGACGGCAGGAATTCTCACCGCAACCCTCTACATCTAAGGGTGGTGAGCCTAAGAAGTCAACCCCGAGCCACTCTTACAAGGCCTCTAAGAAAAGGGCCAGTAGTCCCCACAGCGAGCCCTGACCAAACCAAAAACCATCTCGGCTTGCTCGGTATCATCGGTACCGAATCCTGAACCGGGGCTCGCATGGTACCTACCACCCCAACAGAACATCTGGGACTGCCTAAGGACCCGATGGGCACAGGCAAGGAATCATTGGTACTGCCTGGGCACAAGAAAACTAGAGAATCCACCCTGGAGAAGGCTCCTGATGTGCAGACCTCAATGTCGGTACCGTCACGACCGGCAGACCGCGCAATCAGGACAGCATTGCCAGCCCCTTCGGTGCAGACCTCTCAGCACTGCTAAATGCTACTGGTACCAATGACTGTGGCACCACCAGATTTTCAGTACATGACAGACGTTTCGGTGTTTGATGCACTGGACTCACCTCTACTCGGTACCGGGGTCCCAGCACTGAGTCCACCCAGAGTTCCAGGTTCACCAGTGACATCATGCCTTGCACCCCCATTTTCGAGTGCTGAGTCAGATAGTGAGCAAGAGGACATAGTCTCCCGCCATTCCTCTCATCCACCCTATGGTACCCATTTCCAGTATAGACCTCAACTGTACTGCCCCTCTGACTCCGAGCCTCCTTGATATGGGCAGCCATGGTACCAACCTCCAGGGCCTTTCCCACCCTCTCGATGGCCTTACTAGGATTCTTGGCAGGCACAGAGACACCATGCCTCCTATGGCTCTAGCTTGTCCTGAGATACCCACCGCATTGAGGGCGTCTGAGCCCCCCGAACAGTCATGAGGGAACAAGAGGCTGAAGTCGAGGAGGAGATTACCCCCCACCTTGACCAACTTCTCATCTTCATCACCAGATGAGACAGTGATGCCCCCTTCTCCATTGTTGGCAGATGATTTCAAGCTTTTTCCAGGAGCTAGCTCATAGGATGGCAGATGCATTACAACTACCATTACAAGAGGTGACTGAGTCACACCATAAACTATTGGACATTTTATTCACTTTGTCCAGAGTAGCTCTCCCTATTAATGGGGCCCTCTTGGACCCTGTCAAACTCATATGGCAGACCCTGGCATCGGTCCCACCAACATGCCAGCGGGACGATAAAAGTGTTACATGCCAGCGAAAGACACAGAATTTCTCTTCTCCCACCCACCCCCCAATTCAGTCATTGTGGACATGCTGAGCTCAAGAGGCCATCAGCATCATCTGAAATCCAGCCCCCATGACTGGGACTGGAAGTGCCTCTGTCTTTTGGGGAGAAAAATATACTCATCAGCACTTTACAGTTCTGTATCGGCAAACTATCAGCCCTTAGTGGCAAAATATGATTACATCAACTACTCAAAATTCAATTCCTTTATTGAGCAGCTCCCAGATTCTCACAAGAACCAATTCAAAGCCATCATTAATGAAGGCCAACAAGTGGCAAAGATGTCACTCCAGTCTGCACTCGATGCAGCTGACACGACAGCACGTTCCATCTCCACGCCGTTGTGATGGGAAGTTTCTTGGCTGCAGTTATTCGGTTTCCCCAAAGAGGTGCAAACAACCGTAGAGGACCTTCTCTTTGAAGATACAAAGCTCTTTGTGAAAAAGACAGACCCTTCCCTTCACACTTTAAAAGATTCCAGGGCTACTCTTTGATTGCTCAGAATCTACACACCTTTGTTCCGCCCACTTGTCACAATATTCATCCCAATGCTTGTATTGAACCCCCAAAAAAGAAGTCTAGGTTCTACAAACGGAAATCTTCAGGCCCTCAACCTACTTCTTCGTAGCCATCCATCTCAAAACGACAGTTTTGTTGGGTTGTTTGAGGTGCCATCAGACCAGTCTCTTCAATATCATCCAACATTGGAAAACCCCTCTCATCCCTACGGATGCCGGCATCTTGACCCATTGTGCAGCACCTGGGATAACCTCTGACAGATGAGTACTGGAGATTATTCGAGATTGGTACTCCATCTATTTCCCCTCCCCCCCAAACACCCTTCCGCGTCCCTCTTCAGTGACCCTTCTCATAAGAACCTATTACATCAAGAGATAGACCATCTCCTCAGTGTAGAATCCATAAAACCAGTACATCTAAGACGCAAAGACTTTTACTCTCGTTATTTCCTGATACCCAAGAAAAAGCGAAGTTGGAGACCCATAGTAGACCTCAGGGTGCTCAACAAATTTGTGAAGACTCAGAAGTTCAAGATGGTCACTTTATTATTCCAGCATTAGAAAAAGGTGACTGGTTCATGGTCCGTGACCTCCAAGATGCGTACTTCCACATTTCAATCATACCATGTCACAGAAGATATCTCAGATTGACATTAGGCCAGGACCACTACCAGTATAGAGTACTCCCTTTTGCTCTCTCATTGGCCCCCAGAGTATTCGTCAAGATCCTGTCTGTGGTGGCAGCTCACCTACATTCCCAGGGCATTATGATCTACCCTTACCTGGATGATTGTCTCTTCAGGGCGCATTCCTTCATCAAAACCCAGCGAGTTACCAGAATCGCTCTGGATCTGTTCAAGAATCTGGACCTACAAATCAATGCAAAAAATCAACATTAATACTGGTACAGAGACTAGAATTCATAGGATCCAATGTCGACTCTGAGCAAGAGTGCTTCTCCAACAACACAGGTTCCTCAGTCTGTCCACACTTATAGAGACAGTGCACTCCAGCCCTCAAATATTGGCTTCAGCTTCTGGGGCACATGGCCACAGGCACATGGATGATAGCTCAGGCCAGATTTCACATGAGATGCCTCCAATTATGGTTCAGTTCGGTTTACAGACCAAGCAAAGACAACATAGATAAACTCCTATCGATGCCCACCAAAATCAAACAATCCTTGAATCCATGGAAAGAGCAGCAAACACCTGCATGGGAATCCCGTTCACTCTGCCTTCCCCCTCACTATTTCTCACCACCGATGCATCTCTGATAGGATGGGGCGCACATATCAATGATCTTGCAGTGCAGGGCAAATGGTCTCCATCCGAGACGTGGCTTCACATCAATCTACTCAAACTCAGAGTGGTCAGGAACGTGTGTGCTAATTTCCTTCTGCTGATCAGAGGCACGTGCACAAAGGTCATGACGGACAATATCGCGTGCATGTATTACATACACCATCAAGGAGGCACTAGTGGAAGCACTAAAGCTATGGAACTGGTTTATTTCCTACAATGTTACAATATCAGCAGCTTAACTACCAAGAGTACACAACATGATAGCAGACAATCTCAGCCACGAATTCCCACACAACCACAAGTGGGAGATAGACTCAGTGGTACTCTGACATATTCCGACAATGGGGGACACTGATAATAGACTTGTTCGCTACTTACCAGAACAAGAAATGTCCATGGTACTGCTCCAGAATGGACATTGGCCAGCACTCTTATGGGGGATGTTTGCCTCCTCTCGTGAGACAAGGGCCTTCTTTCCACCTTTCTCCCATTTCCTCTGTTGCTGAAATTCCTGTTGAAAATAAAAAGAGAAAAAGCAAACAAAATACCGATTGCTCCCACCGATCCAGACAGACATGGTACCCTTATCTGTCACAATTGGTGCTCTGTCCACCGATGACTCTTCCAACAACTCCTTACCCCCTCTTGCAGAATGAGAAACACTCTCCATCCCAACCTATGGATACTACGGCTCAAAGCCTGGCTCCTTCATGGTTCCAGCGCATAGAAACATCATGCTCTGAAAAGGTACAGGAAGTGTTATTGCACACTAGGAAAGTGGCTACCCATCGTACTTACCTATAGAAGCGGACTAGATTCCAGATCTGGTGCCAGTTCAAAAAAGTTATCCTGGATGCGGCCACTCTACCTGTAGTCCTAAACAGTGTTCCCTCTAATTTTTCCCACACATGTGTGGAATGAATTTTGTTATACACACCAATATGGTCAAAGATATAGATCAAAGCAGATTACCTAGCAAATAAACAAAAAACGCAAACTAAGCTTAATATACTAAATAGACTGGATATGAACAAGCAGGCTGCAGATTCTTAAGGGGCAAGCTGCACTTGCTTTACAGCTTGGAATCCCCAGGTCTTTTTTGTACACGGGCCAGAAATCCCTTTAGCCTGGGTCCAGCACTTCCCCCAGGTCAGTCTTTGTTCCTCAGGTGTTTCCGGGAGTTTTCTTGTGTTGGGAATGAAGAACTCCAGATGATGTCACTCCCTGCCTTATATAGCCTTAGCATATGGCGGGAACCCTTTGTTCTCAAGTTTGGTTCCCAGACCAGTCTGTGGAAAAACACTGACATTCCAAAATGGAGACCAGCATCATGGGGCCTGGTCACATGTCCTTGTATAGTCATAGCAGCCATCACTCACAGGTGACTGTCTGTGGTGTTCTCAGTAAGGCTTACCAGGTGGGAGATAAGCTTCTCTTAATGCCTATTGTTCTCCCTAATGGCACATTCACCTGAATATACCCTTTCCAGCTTTCTAGACTGACAGCATCTTGTCTAGTGGGCGTTTCCCAGGTGTAACTACATTTGAAATATAGATACATAGTCCACATTCATAACTTCAGATACAAAAACGATACATGCATACAAATAGAATAATCATATTAAGCAAATCATACCTTTTTTCAATGACACCTCACATGACTTATCGTGCATAAAATGCATCATAATTATGCTATAACCATATCATCATAATATCACTATGAAGAATATGGGGTGCAGTGTCACAGACGCCGTTCTTTATCACCATTGCCTCGACAAGAAGGATAGGGGAGATAGCAACCTTTATGGCGCATCCCCCCTTCACAGTGTTCTTCCCTGACAAAGTCTTGCTTAAACCACATCCGAAGTTCACACCCAAGGTGACTTCCACATTTCATGTGAACCAACTCATTCACCTTCCAACCTTTTAACCCAAGCCTCACCAGCATAATAGGTCAAGCCATCCTCCATACACTCGATGTAAGGAGAACCTTGGCCTATTATTTGGACAGGACAAGAGTTTTTAGAAAATCTCCAAGACTCTTCCTCTCTGTCATGGACAGGGCTGGAGGCATAGCGATTTCAGCTCAAAAATTCTCTAAATGGGTCTCAAATTATCAAACTCTGTTATCAGATGTGCAATTTAGCACCCCATCTACAATCTCTCACATTCTGCGAGATTGGTTTCCTCATCCGTCGCCTTCTCCAAGGGTATCCCTATATCAGAAATCTACAGAGCAGTTACCTTGGCATCTGCGCATACATTTGCTGAACATCGTGCCAGCCTTGGGGACTCTGCTGCAGACGCCAGATTTGGCACCATGGTACTGTCATCCATCAGAGACTCAACTCCAAAGCCACAGCCTCCAGTAGGGGATACTGCTCGGGAGTCGCCTACAATGGAGCACATAGGAACACTACTAGAAGAAGTTACTCACCTTGTGCAGATGTGTGTCCCTATCGGTGCTCCACGACCCACCCTCCTCCCTTCTACTTCGGCGTTCTCATCATTCACTTTGCAGTAGAGAAGGAACTGAGGAGGGGTTCACCTGAGCAACACTGGTTAGCCTCGTGGAGGGCATGAGGGGGTAGGGCAGCGCATGCGCAGGCTGAATGGACACTGCTACCAAAGCTCTCCGATCAGCCGCGCAGGGACGCAGACACACCTGCAGTGGAGCACCGTAGGGGGACACCTCTCGAAGAACCATCGTTACTGCACAAGGTGAGTAATTTCTTCATGCACACAACATCGCATGCATGTTTACCCTTTTATTTTGTTCTTTGCTTTTTCAATTAAAGAAAAAAAGCGGGTCCAGACTTTTCCCAAACATCACCATCAATAAAGTTGAGGGGCAGCCAGGGAAGGTCCCTGTTTATTTATTGAATTTCAGATTTTTCCCTGTAGTATTCCCTAGGCTGACTGTCTTATTGGATAGCCCTCCCCAGGACACATCCCTAATGGTCTCTTCTGCTTCTTCTTTTTCAGCAACAACAGCAGCAGCAGCAACAGCAACAACAGCAACAGCAGCAACAACAACAACAACAGCAGCAACAGCAGCAGCAACAGGCACCACCACAACAACAGCCACAGGTGTCCACAGTCCCTCAGCCACAAGCCCAGGGCCAGCCGCCTGGCCTGGGGATGCAGGCTCTTCCTCCTCAACAGCCCATTGTAAGTGTGTCACAGAGCTGGAGGGGAGAGTCATTCATCCATAGATCCTCCCACCTGCTCCCTGCAGCACTCTCCTTCTCCACCCCACTAGCTGCGGCCTGACATGGGGAGCATTTGCTGAATCCCCACAAGCCTAGTGGCACTTGTTAATCATGTTTCTCTCTCTCTAGTTCCAGCGCCAGGGTCTCCAGCAGACACAGCAGCAGCAGCAAACAGCTGCCCTGGTCCGACAGCTTCAGCAGCAACTCTCTAGTAAGAAATTAGCACGCTTCGTTTTTCTTACTCTTCTCCCTGCCCCACCCAAAGTGTCTTTCTCCATAGAACAAGCCCTACTGTAAAGTGATAGTGAGGGGAGGGCAAGCCCAGGCTTCTCTGTCTCTTTACACATCATCTCTCGGTGAACACGGATTGTTGGGGAAGAGCCAACGTGACTTTGTAAAGGGAAATCTTGCCTCACCAATCTATTAGAATTCTTTGAGGGGATCAACAAACGTGGACAAGGGGGATCCAGTAGATAGCGTGTACTTAGACTTTCGGAAAGCCTTTGACAAGGACCCTCACCAAAGGCTGTTAAGCATAGTAAGCTGTCATGGGATAAGAGGGAAGGTTCTCTCATGGATCAGTAAGTGGTTAAAAGACAGGAAATAAAGGGTAGATATAAATGGTCAGCTTTCAGAATGGAAAGAGGTAAATTAATGGTGTCCCCCAGGGATCTTTACTGGGACCAGTGCTGTTCAACATATTCATAATAATCTGGAAAAAGGGGTAAACAGTGAAGTGGCCAAGTTTTCAGATGATACAAAGTTACTCGAGATAGTTAAGTCCCAGGCAGACTGCAAAGAGTTACAAAGGGAATCTCATAAAACTGATGACTGGGCAAGAAAATGGTAGATGAAATTTATTGTTAATAAATGCAAAGTAATGCACATTGAAAAACATAATCCCAATTATTCATACCAAATGATGGGATCTAAATTAGCTGTTACCACTCAAGAAAGAGATCTTGGAGTCATTGTGGATAGTTCTCTGAAAACATCCACTCAAAGTGCAGTGGTGGTCAAAAAAGCAGACAGAGTGGAACCATTAAGAAAGGGATAGCCAGTAAGACAGTAAATATCATAATGCCACTATATAGATCTATGGTACGCCCACACCTTAAATACTATCTGCAGATCTGGTTGCCCCATCTCAAAAAAGATGTATTAGAAATGGAAAATTATATAGAGAGGCAATAGAAACGATTATGGGTATGGAACAGCTTCCACGTGAGGAGAGATTAAAAAGACTGGGACTGTTCAGCTTGGAAAAGAGATGATTAAGGGTGGGGATATGATAGAGGACTATAAAATCATGACTGGTGTGGTGAAAGTGATTAAGGAAGTATTATTTATCCCTTCACATAACATAAGAACCAGGGGTCACCCAATAAAATTAATAGGCTGCAGGTTTAAAACAAACATAAGGAAGTACTTCTTCACTCGAAGCACAGCCAACTTGTGGAACTCATTGCCAGGGGATGTTGTGAAGGCCAAAACTATAACAGAGTTCAAAAAAGAATTAGTTAAGTTAAGTTAATGGAGGATAGGTCTATCAATGGCTATTAGCCCAGATGGTCAGAGATGCAACCCCATGTCTGGGTGTCCCTAAGCCTCTGACTGCCAGAAGCTGAGTTTGGATCATGCATTAACTACCCTGTTCTGTTCATTCCCTCTGAAGCACCTGGCACTGGCCACTGTCAGAAGACAGGATACTTGGCTAGATGGACCATTGGTCTGACCCAGTATAGCCATTCCTATGTTCTTATGACCATAGCTGCTGTTAGTGGTGCCAGAGCCGCAGGCAGAGAGAGGAGCACACAGTATTACCAACCAAGTGAGCAGCCTTCTAGACCTGTTGCAGACAGAAGGGCCAGGGCAGCAGTGACTGTGGAGGCTGTCGGGCAGCTCTCCCAAACGTGTCAGGTCTGCTTTTCTGGATGTCAGTGCCACTGCCTCCATCGTTGCTGGCTCCCAACGATCTCAACGGTAGTATAAATTCTGGAGCTCGTGCCTGATGGGGCAGCCAGGGAGGTGCTTTATTCAGGACATGGTCAGTGAGCACTGCCATGTGGGATGCTGCCTGAGGCCCAGCAGGGCAGTGTATCCCTCCAGACCACCCTGCTGTTGTAGGGATCACGTCAGTAATTTTATACAATAAAACTGGCAATTAAACTATTCAACACCCAAGCCAGAGCCCTGCCCAAAGGAATGCTGCATGCAAACATATGCTGCCTTACTTCCCAGCTGTGCCCAGGTGCATCGAACCCTGCCCCAAGTGACCCCATCTCAGTGCAGCAGAACCATCGAACACAGTGATGCAAAAACTTTGCAGTTTTCTGTATACAATTTAAAATTAGATTCCGTCCCCTCCAGCGTTCTTTCCCTTATGAGGCTGAGACTGCAGGGACTATTAGATATTCCTTTATGGGCTGTTACATATTCCTTCCAGTGCCTGTATATGCTTCACTGGGGCTGCATTATACACCAAGCCAGTGAGATGCAAGTGAGATTGCAGAGTTTCTCCAAGGTGTTGAGAGCCATAGTGACAATCAAGAAAAAGAATTCGGAGGCACAGGGTGGTTGGTGACTGGGGTAAATGGTACTTTTCCCGTCTAGGCCACCATTTCCACCCTGTATCATGACATGACTGGTTGCCTGATTGAGTTATGGAGCCTTTCACTTCTAGGTTCCAGGTTGAAATCTGGCAGTGCTCAGTACCAACCACGTGGTAGTCTTGTGTGGACTTGGTTGATTGGATTTCTTTACATAGATCCCTAGAATGTGCACTTCACAGGACAGGGCCTGTGACTTTCTTTGTCTGAAAAGCACCAGGAACACCTATGCCACTGCAGAAGTCATGTTTTATCTTTCCTATGTAAAATGTGCATTTACAATCAGCCTCTAGAAGAGTCCACACTAAATAACAGCCAACATTAATGCTATCCATCAGCATAGGTGCCGACTTCCACTGTTCTTGGCTCGACCCCACCCCTGGCCCTGCCCTTGCCCCGCCGCCATGCCAACCTTTCCCTGAAGTCCCCCCCTCCCGCCCCCTTTCCAACCTTTCCCCAAAGTCCCCCCCCGCCCCCATTCCTCCCAAAAAGTCCCGAGAAGCGCTGGGAGGTAGGTAGAGGAATGGGGATGTGGCGTGCTCAGGGTCGGGGAGGAGGAGAGGTGGGGTGGGGGGTGAGGGGAGTTTGGCAGCCGGTGGGTGCAGAGCACCCACTAATTTTTCCCTGTGGGTGTTCCAGCCCTGGAGCACCCATGGGGTCAGCGCCTATGTCCATCAACCTAACCACATATCGCCCTGGTCCCTCTGAGAATGCCTGACCAAACAGCTTAGGCCTTGCACCATGTCATCCTCTGCAGTGGAGGAAGTGAATTCTAGGGCTGAGTGCTCCCAGTTAGTGCAATCTGAGGGGCTTCTAGTGCATGTGTTTCCAGGGGATAATCTGAAAGTAGAGAGAGAGGCTGCCTCTAAGGACCTGTTTACAGCACAACTATAGTCATTTTTGCAACCCTCATGAATCTCTCTTCTGTCCTGGTTACAATAAACAGGGCTGAGTTGTATAAAGAGCTGCTGTGTGGACTCACCTACTGTGCTACCTCGCCATGTCAGTGCATTCCTGAAAGTCAGAGCTGCTCTCCCATAGGGCCTCGCGATCGGAGAGTGCCTGGAGAACACACACAGAGTGGCACCAGCAGCTCAGGTGGCATCCCAGAATGCATTGCCCTCTTGCAGAATGGAAAAGGAAGGAGGACCTGCCATGCAGGTTACACTGTCGTGATTTTAGCAGGTCTGCGCTGCAGAAAGCCTGTGGACTGGGTTATAGGAAGAAAATAATGTTTCTGGCGGCAAGGCCAACGCCTCCCTGAGTAGTGATTGTGTTGTGTACAGACACAAGCCGTGTTTCAAGCTGGCCATGTCACTAACTGGTTACCCACTGAGTTTAAAGTTGTAGTGTAGACAGGCCCTAAATCATAAAGGTCTTTATAGAGTAAAACCATCCCCCCAGATTGCACCAGGAGTGAATGTGGGGCCAGTCAGATCCCAAAGCACAGGTGTATGACATTCCCTGTAAGAAGCACCACTTCAAGGGTTGCTCCTTTTTCTCTAGCTGGAGTTTCCGAGAGCCTGGGCATGCTCCCATGTAGATCATATTGCTGTAACTGGGGCAAGGTCTTGTATCCAGCAGAAACCTTGCAACCTCCTTGCTGTATGAAAGAGGCTGCAGCTAGAGATAACCCCAGTGATATAGCCCAGCTAGAGTGTGTCTTGGAGACTGCTGTGTTCCAAGTGCTCACATCCACACCGCTGAAAGCACCATCCCACTTGGCACAGATCACTCCCTTTGGTTAGTCTCAGCAGAGAGCACAAAGCATTGGGTGAGTCATGCTCCTCCCTGTCCAACTCAGATGAGACTCGGGGCAGGAGATGCTTGCGCTGCTGTCGTCTGTGCTGTACCGTTAGTCTCCAGGACTGTCAGGCTGATGCCTTCATGAGCAGTGAATTTGATTAAAACACTTGTAGAGGGAGAAAAAAACATCTCTCCAATGCCCTGTGACCAGCAGGCTTTCCCAGTGTGGGGCTGGGGCTGGGTTTGCCCTGCTGAGGGCCTGCCCAGCAGCATGCCGTATGGCTGGATTTTGTAATGGAATGACAGACTCTGAATGCTCCCACTCACAAGGTGACAGTAAACCAACAAGTCACGGCAGTCTGGCCACGCAGGGCTAGCGAGCCCTGTAGTCAGGAGCCAACCCTGGAGCACGCTGCATCTAAAGTGATCAGCAACAGCATCCAAGTCGGGCTGGAGTTTGAGGGGAGGCAGGTCTCTAAGGTAGCCTGCTCTCAAGCCAGATAGGTCTTGAAACCAGCACCGGGATAGTAAGTGGACCGTGTGGTCTGTGGGCACTGATGACATGCTCCTGGTTGATGTGAGCCTCTGAATTCTACACTAGCTGAAGTTTCCAAGTTTTCTTCAGGTTAGATGATTGATGGGAACTCCAGGGTAGTTAGCTGGCCCAGCGCAGCTCATGCTGTGCACCCACCTGGTGGCGGTAGCGGTGTTTGAGTTTCTGTATGGTGGGGGTGCTGCACAGAACTAGGGGTGACAGGTGTTCTGTTTAAAAGAGAAAAGCCCAGAGAATAATTCAGCTTCCAACCTCATCACCTAGGCAGCTACCCACTCCCTTTCAGTGCCACATTGTTCCACACCTATTTCACACCAAGGAGGAGTGTGGAGCTGAGCAGAAGAGGCGTAGAGAGCTGGGTTTGACACACTTTATCCCCACCTTTGCAGCAGCATGTGGAATGTTGATAGTACTGCTAGCCTAAGCCTCAGGAGCTGGCACCAGAGTGTCTGGCATCTGAACAGAGCATCAAGTGCCACAAGTGATACACAGGCGCAGTGTCCCAGGCTAAGACCTGGGTAGCCCCCTTCTCTTGCCTACCTAGCCCCTCCGCTTCACAATCAGACTCTGAATTGCAGAGCTGATGGGCATCTCCTAACTGGACCAGAATCCTGTGATTGTCTAACTCTGTGTTTGATCTGAACAGATACACAGCCACAGCAGAACAACAATCCATTTGGACGCTACTGAGCCATGGCACTTGGGCCCGATCCAGAGGGAGACATCACTGTGGACTGGATACAGCCTCCCCCAGTGGGGGCTGTTCCCAACCCTCTGTCCCTGGGGCACCTGCCCAGGCGCCGTGTTCTGCAGCTGCCCTTCTTGGAGGGGAGGGAGTAATTTTTATCATACAGAGAAAATGTTTTTACTCCGGTTTCTACAAAGATTTATGGAGATCCCGTGTGATTGGTAGTCTCCCCTCCCCCTTTGGTTTCAGTTTTTACTAAGTTTTTAGTATTTTTGTTAAAATAATGATTAAGACATTGTAAGATTTTGTACTTTATTTATACCAGATGAAACCCTGTATTGCAGACGTCCTCAAACAAATACAGAGAGCTTACTTTGCGAAAGGGGTGTGTGTGTGTGTGTGCGCGCGTGCACATGTGCATGTTCAGAGTCTGAGCCCCATGACCCTAGCATGCTCCCTTTCCCGTTCCCCTGCATTCCCACAGATCTTGCCCTGAACTATACAGGGCCCAGTGAGCTATACACACCAAATCTCAAGAACTATTGTCTGCACCTTTCCTGCTCCTAAATAAGTACATTGTTCAGCCTCACCAGGTTGCTCATCTCTTGCCTGTTTTGCCCAAGTTGTTCTCTCCCCGTGTTCACTAGTTGGGAGGAGGGTTTGGATAATGATTCAGAGCTTCCCTTTAAGCAGCAGTGCCTTTTACCAATCCACAGAGAACAAATGGTCCCTGCACACTTCCACTGGTGGGATCAAGATGCCTGCACATCCAGGGTCCCGAACCTGCTAGGGTTTGTCCTGGTGAGGATAAAAGGTGTCTAGGAAGGAGGTGAGGTGTGGCAGCTAACACATTCTAGACCTCATGTAGACTTTCAAGATAGATTCTAAGGCCAGAAGGAACTGTGGTCAGAAGTTTGGCTGTGTGTGTGTGTTCTTCCTGTGTGCTGCCTCAGCTCTGCGCAGACAGATAGCACAGCAGACCTTGAGCGAACCACCCAATGACCACAAGACCTGTTAAGGTACAAAGGCACCAGGCCAGGTTTATTGTCGACAAAGTACAGTATTAGTACCTGGCAGACTACAAGGATACTAAGACACGTATGCCCGTGACAATGGACGCGGTTCAGTGAATGGTGGGACTTTTCATTCCCCCCTCAGCTGACAAAGATTCTCTGAGATACATCTTTATACCCTGATACAAACAAGTTATGTACTGCCTCTGACATAGTTAGTCACTGCCTCCTGACGTGGCTAATTACCACCTTGTACATGTTGGTTCAATCAAAACATCTCTATTACGTACTGTCATTCTGACCTTCTCTTTTAGGAGGGGTCAGTGTGTTCCTGTTGTTCTTGGGATCCTTGACATCGGGATGTTCTGGTACCACTTAATATCGGGATGTGTTTGTGTGAGTACTCTGTGATTAGCACTTCTTAGGAATGTGTATTTCTGCAATATCAGCCCTGTTCTTGCCAGATTCTGTGAGCAGGTCCTGTCTCATCTGAGGCCTCTGATACAAGGGCTTATGTCTCAGGCTCTCTTCCTACTACATGGACCATTGTGATAATCTAATATGACCTCCTACATAGCACAGGCCATAGAACTGCCCCGGGATAATTCCGAGAGCAGAGCTTTTAGAAAACATCCAACCTTGATTTAAACATTACCTGTGATGGAGAATCCATTATGACCATCAATAAGCTGTTCCAATGGTTAATTACTCCCTCTGTTAAAAAATTACACCCTATTTCCAGTCTGAATTTACCTAGCATCATCTTCCAGTCATTGGATCATGTCATACCTTTGTCTGATTGAAGAGCCCATTGTTAAATATTTGTTCCCCAGGTAGGTGCTTATAGACTGTAATCAAGTCATCCCTTAACCTTCTCTTTGATATGCTAAATAGATTGAACTGCTGGGGTATGTCACTATAAGGCATGTTTTCTAATCCTTTAGTCATTCTTGTGACTCATCTCTGAGCCCTCTCCAATTTATCAACATCCTCTTGAATTGTGAGCACCAGACATGGACATGATATTCCAGTAATGGTCACAGCAGTGCCAAATACAGAGATAAGATAACCTCTCTACTCCTACTTGAGCTTCCCTGTTTCTTCTTCGAGTGATTGCTCATGTCCATTCCAATAGTGTGCGCGCGCCGCGTGCACAGTCGTCAGAAGGTTTTTCCCCTAGTGGTACCCGTCGGATCGGCTGTGGAGACCCCTGGAGTGACGCCTTTATGGCAGTGTATATAGGTCCCTGCCGACCCACTGCCTGCTCAGTTCCTTCTTGCCGCCAGTGACGGTCTTTGGAGCAGCTCAGTCTCTTGCATTCGCAAGTGCCTACCTAGTGGTTTCCTTTTCCTAGTTGTACATACTTGTTAGTTCGTTACATATTAGTTTCTAGATTAGTTGGGCTTACTTACTTCCCCCCGCCCTAGTTTCCCCAGGCACCGGGGCATGCCTCGGTCGCAGGGGGTTAAGGCGTGCAAGAGGTGTGTGAAACCTATGCCCACAAGTGACCCGCACACTGCCTGTCTCAAGTGCTTAGGAGAGGGCCATCAGACAGATAAATGCCCAATTTGCAGGAGCTTCAGACCCAGGATTAAGAGAGAGCAGGACTATTGTTTGAAGCTTCTCCTGATGGAGTCGGCCCTCCACCCACAGCCGGCACTGGAAGCAGCACCGGCATCATCAGTGCGCAGCGCCCTGGCCTCGGCGTGGGATGTCCCGGCACTGAGGAAGGACTCCTCCAAGGACCACCGGTGCCGCTCCCCGGCTCGTAAGGCCAGTGCTACCAGGAGGCACCACTCGCAGTCCCTGGTGCTGCATAAGAAAAAGAAGGCGGACAGGGGTCGTTCCCCCATCAAGAAGCCGCGAGGGGACTCCAGCGGGGTGCGTCCCCTGGCAGGACACCCACGGTATGGGCCTCAAGACCCAGCTTCGTTGATTCCAGCCCCAACGGGAGGCCCGTCGAGTCCAGTGCTGATAGATTCCCCGACTCGGGAGGATCTGGAGGAAGAGCTCGACCTTCCCTCCACGCCGGACACCCACAAGGCAGTGCGAGACCTCATTGCCATGATGGCGCAGTCCCCAGCCACAGAGGGGCGGGCCCAAGCACTGTCAGCGGCACCGGCTTCAACGTCTAGCCCAGCACTGCATGTGGCTGTGGCACCCTTTGCGGCACCGATGGCTGCACCGCCTCTGGTTCATCATCGTGGCAAGCCTATGATGTTACGGTGCCACTCGCCATCTCCCCAGCACCGTCTGACTCTGCCCCCCCTGTGGTTGGGCACAGACTGCTCGTTTGAGTCAGACGCTGAGTCTTCTGTCTCTCGATGCAGCCACTTCCGCTCCCGGCACCACAGACCAGTGGAATCCTCGGCACCGGCGGTTGCTGGCCACCCCAGTGGCAGGGCCCAGTCTAATGGCCCTTTTGGATTCCCTGGGCCTACCCCCAGGCTCAGGGCTCCAGGCTGGCATTGGTGGCATCTGCACCCCGTGCCCCCTCCCCCCAGCAACATTGCTGGCTCGCCATACCCCCAGGGCTCCTGAGGATCCCACACAAGACAGGGACTCTGGGCTGTCATGCTCAGGCGCAGCACCCAAACCAGCACCATCAGTGACGCTAGAGCCACCTCCAGTCACGGGAGGCTCCGAGGTACCTGACCCGGCCTGCAGAGAGCCAGAAGGGCAGGAAGACCCTGTCCCATGGGCCTCGCCAGACGAGGCAGTGGCAGGCACCACCACCACCCTACCGGCGATGGACACCAGGACCTCCTTAGGGGGATGGCCCTTAACCTCAATCTCCAGGCAGAGGAGGTCATGGAGGAGTCTGACTCGATGGTCGACATCCTTGCCCCTGAGGGTCCTTCTAGGGTGGCCTTGCCCCTCATAAGAATGATCCAAAACACCACTAAGGTGCTCTGACAGACCCCGGCCTCAATACCACCCACCACTAAAGGGGTGGAAAGCTGATATTTCTTGCCGCAGAAAGGGTACGAACACCTTTTCACTCACCTCCAACCGGGGACTCTGGTGATCAATGCAGCAAACAACAAAGAGCGGCAAGGACAGCTGGGTCCCGCATCTAAGTCATGGGATGCTAAGAAGCTGGACCTTTTCAGCCGGAAAGTCTACTCAACTGGGAGGCTCCAGCTTCGAGTGGCCAACCAGCAAGTGGTACTCAGCAGCTATGCTTTCAACTCTTGGAGCTCGTTGGCAAAATTCCAGGAGTTACTCCCGGCTGACTCGTGCAAGGACTTTAGCGCACTCTTTGAGGAGGGCAGGGTGGTCTCCAGAACCTCCCTCCAGACTGTGTTAGATGCGGCGGTCTTGGCGGCGTGGACCATGCCCACCGCCATTACAGTGAGGCGCAGTGTGTGGCTCCAGGTCTCAGGGATACCACCTGAGGTCCAGAACACAATACAGGACCTCCTCTTTGACTGTGTGGGCCTGTTCGCCCAAAATATGGACTCTCGCCTGCACAGCCTTCAGGACTCGCAGGCAACTTTGAAGTCTTTGGGGATCTACACCCCTGCACCTCAAAGAAAGCCTTTTAAGCCTCAGGACCCGTCCCGCTTCTACTCTGGACTCCTAGGTGAGACTCGTCAAGGAGACGGGGCAGAAATAATAGGAAGCGCCCGCCACAGTCCTCAGGCCAAGGCCAGGGTTCGGCCAAACAGCCCCCGGACCCAAAGCCAAACTTTTGAAGAAGCACCCGAGGATGGAGCATCAGTTTCAGTCTCGGATCCTTACTCCTATTTGTGAATCCAATTCTGTTCCCTCTCACCCCTCTTCCCCATCCCTCTTCAGGGACCCTTCTCATGAGCAACTCCTCTTGCAGGAGGTGCAATTGCTCCTCGCTCTAGGGGCAATAGAGGAGGTTCCTCAGGAGTTCAGGGGCAAGGGGTTCTACTCCCGCTATTTCCTCATCCCCAAGACCAAATAATTGGTCTGGACTTTATTCTGCTTGCACAGTATAGATGTGATCAAAATATGATCACTTGTACCTTTGCTACCATTCAATTTTAGTTCTGTGATCTTTATCTGTTAGGTTAACCCTAACCCTAAGTGAAAAATTCCTCCCTGTTGGCTGCAAGAGTTTTTGAATTAGGAAATTCAATTAGGAATTAGGAAAGGATCTTTTTAGTCCTGGTGTCATGAGACCTCCAGCATACGTCACTCACATTGAAGTCCCCCATGATCACACAAGTTTTTTCCCCTGCACATTATAGATAGCTGCATTAAGGAGTTGGTCATTCTGTTCCCTACTGTGATTTGATGGTTTGTAGCAGACACCAACTAATACCCCATCTTGTGCTATAGCTGTTAGGACATAAAGAAAGTGATCTTGAATGCTTATCAGTGATTCGGAAGCAGGTAATGCTATTTCTGACATAGAGTGCCATTCCCCTTCTGCCCACTCCATCTTTCCTAAATAGATTATAACTTTGATTGTAACATTCCAATTGTGTGAATCATCCCATCAGTTTTCAGTAGTACCAATGACATCGAATTTATGCACATAAACGAGTAATTCCAGTTCCTTTTGTTTGTTACTCAGGCTCTTAGCATTGGTGTATAGGTAATTTAATATTTTCTTCTCTTCATGTCCTTTAGTTCCTTGATTAATTTATTCTCAACCTCTTGTTTTCTGCTGAATGCTCATATCTTCCCTCTTTTTACCCTTCCCTTTTGCTATTAGTTTAACACACACACCCCAACAACTTTAGCCAGCCTGTCCCCAAGGAGATTGATTCCCCTTCTACTGAGGTGGAGACCATCCAAATTATACATCCCCATTTTTCCATAGAAGTGGACCAGTGTTCCACAAAACTAAAACCCTTCACCACTTACCTAGCCAGTGATTCACTTCCAGAATTTTCTGTCTTCCTTTGTTTGTGGGACAGGAAGGCTCTCAGAGAAGATCGCTTGGACATTCTTCTTCAGCTTGCTGCCAAGTTTCCTGAAGTCATCTACTATGTGTGAGCTATCCCGGGATGCGGTGTTATTAGTGCCACTATGAATCATCACCAATGGATCCTTCCACGCAGACTTCAGAAGACTATCCAGTCTTAGAATGAGGTCTTATGTCTTGGCCCTGGGAAGGGAGCATGCTGTCCAGTTTGTTGACCTGTCCTTTACAGAATGTTTTTCTGATTCTTCTGAGTATTGAATCTCCAACAAGAATTATCCATCTTCTTTGGATGGTTGGAAAACTCTTTGCAGGTAAGCTTCATGTTTTACAGGTTGGGCCAAGTTGCCATGCCCAGGTGTGTCCTGTACATCTTTCCATTCCTTTGGGACTGCTGGATCTTAAGAGATATCTTCCATAGTTTCCACATTGAGAACTTGGTATAAGAATATAAGAACGGCCATACTGAGTCAGATCAGTGGATTTCTAGCCCAGTATCCTCTCTTCCAAAAGTGGCCAATATCAGGTGCTTCGGGGGAATGAACAGAACAGGGCTATTATTTAATGATCCACCGCCCATCATCCAGTGCCAGCTTCTGGCAGTCAATTTGAAACTTCTAACTGTGTGAAATTCCTCCTGCTTCTTTTCTCTCTGGTGGCCACAGCTGGCTGATCTTCATCTGTCTCCAACTGTGTAAAATATTGTCATGACCTCTCGCCTCTGGTGGTTACAACTGCCAGGCACCCTCTCTGACTTCCTCTCACTGATTCCTTTGTGGCCAGCTCCTTTCTTCCTTGAACCTGAGGTACTGATGTTTCCCAAACCTGGCAGTCTAGGAACTCTTCAGCCTTTTTGATTCTTAGTAGCATCTCAACTTGCTCCTCCAATCCAAGAATCTTTTTCTACAGCTCAGCCACCAACTTGCATTCATGCACAGGAAATCCCTTCTGTCTCCTGGTAGGAAAGAGAACATGGCACATCCATTGCAAGTCATCACCAAGGTTCTGTCACTGGCCATCGTAACATCTCAAGTAGTGCTGAACCTGGAAGGAAAGCCACTCACACTCCCTCCAAAACTCCCCTCTTAGCTGACTCTGTTTGTGACTAGCTGGGCCAGGAAGTCTGGAGTGTAGGCTTCAGCTCCACCTCACCTGTGTATCAAACTGTGTAGCTACCATGTCTCCCCAACACACCTAGCCAGGACAAACCCTGGAGATCAGATCTGATGGGGACCACTTACTCTCCATTCTCTCCCCTGCTATAGGAGTCCAAGGGCCCCCTCAGTTTCTTCTACTTGCTCAAAGTGCAGCAAGCTCAGGTCACACTGTCCTCTGTGCTTCCCTTGTTGGTTTCTTCTGCCCCTTGGGGTGACTCTTATTTGTGGCTAATTAGGCCATTCTTTAGTCAGTAAGCTTCTCTTAAACCACCAGGCAAGCCCCTGGCGGTAAGGAGCTAGTGAGCCAGAGGGCAGATTGCTCAATACTAAAGATGGCCAGGCTGGTGCCCCGTGTCAAGGGGGCAGCGTCTGCCTTGCCCATGGCATGATAACCAGGACCAAGTGATCAGACCCATCTTGGCTTAGATGCTGCGTGAGTCACAAGGGCAGGGTTTAAAGAAAAGCGATGTAGTGGACTGTATCATTGGGTGCAGAGACAGCTCTTGCCAGCTACCAAATCAGCTACAGAAGCTACAGCAATGGCCAAGTGAGGCCCTAAGATGAATATCTCTGGCTGAGGGGAATAACCAGAGAAAGGACAGTTTCCAGCACCTCTAGGGGAAAGAGCTAGTTAGAAACCTCTGCCCCAGTGCCAGCTGAGAGGAGTGGGGAAGACTGCTCTGCCTCTCTCTCCAGCCAGCCACTGATCTTGCCTTGTGGGTCGGGAGCCCTTGTTAGCTATGATGGAGGCCGCTGAGGCTGTTATGCAGGACTTGCCTCTACCGCACTGTACGTGCCAAGCGCTCGCTGCCTTCGCTCCTGCTGTCTGTCTTGCTCCCTCTGATTATGTTTCTGTTCCCCTGCTGGAGCCTCTTCTGAGTGTCAGGGAGGGACCCAGTGCCTCTTTTGTTCACAGGCCCCACTATCTGGCAGGCCTGTTGTGCTCAGTGATGAAGAAATGCAGCAAGCAGCCACGTCCCCTAGAGGGAGAGCAGGAGACTCGGCACAGGTACGAACTGCTGCCCTACCGAGAGCAGCCCAGGGTGCCATGGAACGTGGAGATGGCAGTAGCTCCCTACCAGGAAGAAAAGGGATCATAATTCAGGTAACTCCCCCTCCAAACCGGGCAAGTCAGAAGCGGGTGCTCAAAGGAGAAAAGCCCCTAAGGGAGCCTTCCTTCTCCAAGGCCACAAACCCAAAGGGAGCAGAGACCTGGGACAGGTTTGCAGTGTGGTTAGTCACAATCCATGTGATTTGGGGGCTGTGCACAAAGGTGCCTTGGCCCCTTGCAGAGACGCCCCTCCCCCACTGACTGCACTGCTGGGCTCACAGGGACATTGATAAACTAGAAGGAAGAACAAACCATGCCAAACCAGCCTACTTTCCTTATGTGACAGGGTTCCTGGTCGAGTGAATGGGAGGGAAGCAGTAGACGTGAGATACCTTGATTTTTAGTCAGGCTTTTGACATTCTCATAAGCAAACTGGGGAAATGTGGTCTGGATGAAATTACCAAAAGGCGGGTGCACAGCTGGTTGAAAGACCATACTCAAAGCGTAGTTATCCCTGGTTTGTTCTCAGACTGGGAGGGTGTATCAGGTGGGCTCCTGCAAGGGTCAGTACTAGGTCCAGTACTAGTCAATATTTTCATTAATGACTTGGAGTGAAGAAAATGCTTATAAAATTTGCTGATGACACCAAGCTGGGAGGGGTTGCAAGCACTTTGTAGGACAGGATTAGAATTCAAAACAACTTTGACAAATTGGAGAATTGTTCTGAAATTGACAAGTGTAAAGTACTTCACTTAGGAAGGAAAAATCGAATGCATGACTACACAATGGAGAATCACTGTCTAGTTGGTCGTACTGCTGACAAGGATCTGGTGGATACAGTGGACCACAAACTGAATGTTAGTGAACAGTATGCTGCAGTTGCGAAAAAGGATAATATCGCTCTGGAGTGTGTTATCAGGAGTGTGGTATGTAAGGAACAGGAGGTCATTGTCCTGCTCTATTTGGCACTGTTGGTGGCCTCAGCTGGAGCGCTGTGTCCAGTTGTGGGCATCGCACTTTAGGAAAGACGGGGCCAAATTGAAGAGACTCCAGAGGAGACGAACAAAAATGATCAAAGGTTTAGAAAACCTGACCTATGAGGAGAGGTTAAAAAAACAGCATGTTTGTTCTTGAGAAAAGACAACTGAGGGGGAACCCAATAACAGTCTTTCAATATGTTACGGGCTGCTATAAAGAGGACAGCAATCAGTTGATCTCCATGTCCACTGGCAGCAGGACAAGAAGTAATGGACTTCAGCTGCAGCCAGGAATAGTTAGGTTAGCTATTAGGAAAATCTTCCTAACTCTCAGGGCAGTTAAGCTCTGGAACAGGCTTCCCAGGGAGGTTGTGACATTACCATCAATGGAAGTTTCTAAGAACAGATCCAGCCCTACATTTCTATGAATGTGAAAAGAGAAAGTGCCCAGCCTGCTGCCCCAGCACACATGCATCAGCTCTCCCCCGGCCTCCTGCTTGGCCTCAGCCCACCAGGTGAGAATGCCCAACTCGGATGGGTCAGGTGAGGGCAGAAGGAAGCTGACATCAAGCAGACACCCTCCCTCAGACCCCTTTTTCTTCTGGGGTACCTTTCTCTGACTTCCCTTCTACCTGACAATTCTCTGGGCCTGTGCCCTTGGTGCACAGGCCACTGCCTCAGACAGCCCTCAGGAACCTTCACCCTCTCCCTGCTCCCCTGGGCCTCTCCCCTACCATATGAGGGGGCCTGGCAAGGCCTTTCCGCTGTCGCCCACCTGCTCCAGATCAGTCCCCTTTAGAGACCTTCCAGAGCGTGGGCTCTGATGTGGAGGTGAACAGACCCAGACCTCAGCACCTGAGAGGGAGGGGCTGAATCTCATGCACCTGGCAGACTGGGGCCAGGAGTCACTACAGATGCTGCCTGGGCTGCTTCTCTGTGCTGTTGGCTCTTCCTTAATCAGGCGGCCCCCGTTTCCTTTCTTGGGCTGAGGGAGGGAGGGAGGTCACGGACTAGGCCTGAAAGCCAGCAGAGTGTGCCCTGGGGGTGTGCTCTCTTGCTGAGGCCTCTGAGATAGCAGGGAGACTTGGAACAAATTCATCCCGGTCTATGGCAGCTTCAGAGGCAGGCAGAAAGGGGCCCTGCCTGGCACCACCCCACCCATCTGTCCATCCTCTGAGCAGTACAGAGCTGGGATTCTGGGCAGCATGGGCCAGGCCCTAGGCCTGCAGGCTCCCTGGCTTTACCCAATTCCCAGCCGCGCAGGGTGGGCAGGCTGGGTACAGTCTGAGAGTGGAGGCACTCGAGGCCAGTGAGGGAATGGGTCAGCCAGGGCCATTCTGACAGGCAAGGAATTGCTGGGGGATAGGCGCAGAGTGTCGGGGGAGCTGCTGTTGTGCCGAGGCAGGGGCCGGGCCTGGCCTGAGTCTGTGCGCTTTAGCGCTCACCATCTGCATTGCCATGGCACTTGCTGCGCTCCCCTGGAGACTGGCCTCTGCTGCACGGACCAATTTCCCCAG
This sequence comes from Malaclemys terrapin pileata, assembly GCF_027887155.1. Taxonomy (NCBI): domain Eukaryota; kingdom Metazoa; phylum Chordata; order Testudines; family Emydidae; genus Malaclemys; species Malaclemys terrapin. The sequence goes on along the minus strand of NC_071513.1, from coordinate 635,119 downwards.
CCTTTCTTCCTGCCCTAGGCCCTGCAGCCCTGGTGCCAGCCCCCTCCTGACCCTGGGGGCGGGGGGGTGCCGGGGAAAAGCTCCCCAGCGGCTGGTGTGCAGTTCACCTAGGAAGCTCAGCCCATGCCTGAGAGCCTGCTGCCCCCCCCCCCCCCCCGCATACTGCCCCAGGCAGGCAAGGGGTGCTCAGAGGATGTGAGCAGCTCCTCCCCCAGGCACAGGAGCGTAGGACGGGGCTGTGAGTGCCTGTGTGGTGCTGCTGTTCCAAGGCAGCTGGTAGCGCCGCCTGCCCTTTCGGCATGCCCGCCCCAGCCTGGCCTGCCAGCCCCTCCCACCTCACCTGTGTCCCCCCAAACTCCCTCTCCTCCCCGGCGCTGGGCTCCTGGTGAATTGCTTTGGCACAGGAGGTGGAAGGCAGTCTTGGCTAGGCCTCTGAGCCCACTCAGAGCTGATGGAGACAGACTCCTCTGTTAATGAGAGCAGACGTGTGTGTGCAGGGTTGCTTCCTGTGTGCAGCTTGACCTGTCTGCTTCAATGAGGATCCAGGCCTGGGAGCAGTCGCCTCTCTCTGTCTCCAGCTGCCACTTACCTGGTGCCCTGGTCAGCCAACCATCTCCTTCCTGCTCCCTGGGACGGATCCCTAGACCTAGGACCCCTCCCCCATCTCTTTTCCAGCAGTGTCCAGTTATGGGAGGAAGAGGTGGTTCTGAGAAGGGAAAGGCAGCATGCATGATGGGCCACATACCAAGTCCCCAGCAGCCAGGATCCCCTTGCGTTCCCCCCCCCCAATTCTCCACTGAGCCACAGAGGTGTAGGTGACCCCCCAGACAGCCTGTGGGCTGGCTGCAGCAGTGCTGTCCCCACCCCACTGAGGTCTGTGTCTCAGGGCAGGTGCAGTGCCCCTGTTCTTGGGAACTTGCAGGAGAGTAAAGGATCAGCGTGTGCAATGCCTGACACTGCCGCAGCCCATCTCCCTCTCCCCGTACAGGGAATCCCCAGCAGCCTCCGGTCAGAGCTCTCGCAGGACAGCTTTGGCTAGACCAGCAGTGCTGTTATGGAGCTATTTGTAGAGTTGCCTCGGCAAAGGAGGGAAAGGCCCTGGGGAAGAGCTAGACTGTGTGTGGCGGTAGGGCCCCGAGATTGGCTCTTTGCAAGGAGAGCAGCTTGGAGCTCCCGCCAGTGCTAGAAGTTAGGGGTTACGCTGGGCCAGGCCTAGGCGGTGGATCCTGAAGGGTTACGTCTGCTTGGTGCCAGCCCACTCTGTGCTGGGGAGGCCTTTGGGGCCATTTCAATCACCTGCCCACCCTCTGAGGGAGCAGAGGGAACCCAATGTGGGGGAGAGCAGGTGAGGCTGGCAGGGTGGGTCTTCCTGGACAGCACTGTGGTGTCTGACTTGCCTGGCTGCTCCTGGGGTGGCCCCAGCCCTGTGGGGGCTGGTGGGTGTTGGTCAGTGCTGTGGCTTTGGTGTCATACGAAGGAAGCGCCCTTGTCTCTGATCCGCCACAGAGGTTAGTGTGTATTGCTACAGCGTGCAGCTGTGCCAGGCTCCCATGGTATCAGGCGGTGAGGAACTCTAGCCACACAGGCATGCATAGTGCCTTAGAGATAGGGACCCTGCCCTTCCATGAGGGCTGGAAGCTGGGCAGCTCTGGGATCATGGCTCTGCAGGGGAGACAGGTCAGTGGAGGAGGGGGTAGAGGGATGGGTTCCCGAGAGGGTGGGGAGGGGGAAACGTTGGCACAGGAGTAGGATCAGAAGATGTATGCCCAGATGGAGAAGCAGGGGCAAGGCAGGACCCTGAGGGATGCTGCCAGACAGGGATGGGGGGGATGAGCAGGGCAGGAAGAGCCCGGCAGCACTCAGCAGAGAGTGAGGCGAAAGGGGGTTCGGGGGGATAAGATGGGAGGGGTCAGAGAGCTGGAGAAGTGGGTGTCAAGGCAGCATGAGCAGAGATTGGGTGCTGGGATTCCGGAAGGAAGGGCAAGGGGACAAATCTCTTCCTGTCCTGATGCCCCCCTACTGCGTGGCTGGCAAAGCCCTCCTAGGGCACCCTGGGGCCAGGTCTCAGGGTGGCTCTGCTGAGAAGGGGTGACTGGGTACCCCCCCCCCAGTCATGCAATGGCAGTGAGCGGAGTTTGAGCTGATACCCATCTCTGTGTCCTTCTGCAGCTCCCCTACAGCACTGCAGGATCCTTGCTCTCCCAGAGACCAGGCACCCTGCCCTGCCTGTCTGGGGACTTTCCTCCAGTCTTCGGGTGGGGGAGGAATGGTAGTCCAGGGCGTGCGGAAAGGGCTGCTGGCATTGCCCCACCCTGCCCCGGTGCAGGCCTGGGCATTGTGCATTCCTGGCTGTGCTATAGCCGCCAGGCCTGAGGGTCTCCCTGCCCTGAGAGAGGGAGAGAGAATTAGCCAGGAAGGATTGATGAGTGCCAGCTGCCTGCCTCCCCAGCCCCCGCTCTCCTCTGTGAGACAGAACCTGTCATCTGCGCGTCCCGGGGGATGTTCCCTCACTCCGGGGGCGGGGCGGGAGGGTGAAGGGAGTGCCTGGGGGGCCAGTTGCAGTAGTCAGTCTGTCTCCCACAGATGAAGGGGGATGGGAGCTGGCTCTGTGGGGGGGGATGATGCAGGTGGATACCGAAGTGGGGTGTGCTCAGGGAGGCGGAGTGTGGCAGCAGGGTGCAGTGTGTGCGGAGGCTGGTGGGGGTGCAATCCAGAGAGGAGGAGATTGCAGTGTGATGCAGGGTGGGGTCCAGGGGAGGCTGCAGCGGGCATGGACATAGCAGTTACAGAGATTAAGCATCTGTTTTCTGCTTTTAACATTAGAGGGGAGAAATTGAAAGGAGCCTAGGGATTTCCCCAGGTGCCCTCCCCCATGTCCTCCCTCAGCCCCCCAGCGCTCCTTGGCCCTCACTCTGCAGAACACTGTCTGCAGGGGTGGGAAGCAGAGCTCCCCGGAGTGCTCACCCAGAGGGAAAGGCCTACAGTGCATGAATCTGTCCTGGGTCTGTCCCCCACATGGCCCCCACGTTGGGCCTTCGCAGGGGAGGGGTCTGGCTCCACTGTCCACAGGGCAGAGCTAAGCTGGGCCCTGCCTCTGCTGCTCCTGCGCTGAGCACCAGCCCGGCATGTGAAGCTCAGGGCTGCACAGCGACCTACCTCTTGCTGTCGGGGACTCCCGATGATGCCCCATGGGGCTCACACCCTGCAGGCATCTGCTACCTGTCCCCTGGCCACCTCACCAGCTGCAGATCCATCCTCTGACTTAGCCCCTACTCCCCACTGCTGCCTGGCTTTGCAGGGGGCTTCCTCCCATCTGTCAGTGTCTTCTGGGTGCTGGGGCTCCCAGAACTGCCCACCATCTTCCTGAGTCCTGTGGAAAGGGGCTGTCCACTTCCGGCCCTGACTCTGTGTGTCTGCAGCCCAAAGCTGTGCTGGCCTTGTTGTCACCACGGCCTGCAGCGACCGCCTGGCTCATGTACTGCCATTTCTGCCCCATGTCTCCCTCCCTTCGAGGAGCTGGGCTCCTGCTAGTCTCCTCACACGTAGAGCTGCACAGGGTGCCGCTGAGCTCATCTGCTGTTTGCCCGTGTTCCTCATCTCTCCTCCCCCGCAGCTGGAGTCCTTTTCTTCCCCCTCACCCACCCTCATGTCTCTCTTCCCTTCCCCCCTCAAATTTGGTGACCCTCTCTACACAGCTCTCAGCACCTGTCACAATGTCAAGACTAGTTCTTCTGCCCCTTTCCTGATCTCTGAGAGACCCTTCAGTGTTCAGCTGTTTTCCCTCACCTGTAGGGGGGGAAGGTGACTCTCACTGGGACCTGCATGACCAGCACCCGTGTATCCCAGCTGCTCATCACCCTGCAGCCCTGACGGGGTTTTGTGCACTTGCGTTTCTTCCCTTCAGGACCCTGTGACCAGTGATCTGATACTAACACCACTAAGCTCTATAGTGACCAAGTCTCCTGAACATAGCAAGCGTAAGCAGCGGTTGGTATAAAGCAGCGGAGAGAAACGGATTTAAAACACCACACCAGCTATGTGCATATTTGATCCCATCTAATCTCACACCTCATTAAGACTAAGTGAGATTAGCTACCTCTTTGCATGGTTGCACACAGCCACTCCACTCCAGCTGTGCATGCACCCAGTACACCAGAGTCAGACATTTTCCCCTTAGTGGTACCTGTCAGGGCTGTGTATGTGCCCCCTGCTACCATGTGCTGTTCCACAATGATAAAAAGGATGGAGCCACCCCTGACCTCCCTCAGTTCCTTCTTACTGCTCATGATTGGGACTCAGAGCGTGTTGACTTGCTTTGCAAATGTTCCCCCTTTCTGGTCTTTTGTGTACAGTTGGTGTACTTGCCATAGTTAGTAGAGCTTTACAGTAAGTTTAACTGATTATGTAGGTAGTGTTGGTTCCCAGGTGTTTGGGATACCAGCTCCTGGTATTAGGGAATGCTTTGGTCTCTAGGCTCTAACCCTTGCACTGGCTGCAAGAAGTTGATGCCGGTGATTGACAGTCACTCCAGGCATCTGAGGGCCATATTTGGGACAGGTGTCAAAACTGTAGAGACTTCAAGCCCCAGACTAAGAAGGACAGAGAGGTGAGACTGCGTCACCTCCTCATGGAAGGTGTCTTGCGTCCCTGTGACAGCCTTCCTGCTCAGGAGGGGTGCCGAGTGCTTCTACCTGAGTCAGAAGTGTCCCTCTGGACATTGCAAAGACTCGGCACTGCTCCCCTTCCCCAGTACTGAGGAAGTATGGACACCATGCTTCAAAGGAGCCAACCTCTTCGAAGGGAAGAGATGCTCCCTGGTACGGCCTTTGTCACGTACATGATCATTGACTCTGGCACCGGTGCCTGTGCTGTTGGAGCCGATCATCTCTGCGGTACCAACCCCTTCGATGCAACAACAGCAGCATCAGAAGAACATCTTGGTACCAAAGATGCTGGAGGCATATACTCTGGCACAGGATCTTCTATGCCTCTCGGTACTGGATTCTCCAACTGTTCAGGAAACAACCTATCTGATACCAAATGATCCCCAGTCTTCGTTGGGCTTACCTAGGAGTAGCATCCAACTCCTGGTACTGTAGCTGACTTCAGACCATCCAGCACCTCCTCACCTGGTACCATCCTAGTGACAAGCCCAGCATGCTATCTCTGATACCTGTGTCTTCAGAGACACACCACCAGTCCTCAGCTCAGAGTGGTACCATGCCAGCCTGGTCAGGCAACTCCGACTACTCATCGGAGTTAGAAGTAGCCTTCTGTTCCCCTTGCTTCTGGGATGGAAGGCATCACCTTCAACAAGAAGACTACGTTTCCGGTACCCAGCAGAAGTCCCACGATGGTCCAGAGACCCAGATCTGTGGGCTGGTAGAGGTTGGGGTTCCATACCCTACCAATGGCTGTATTGGAACTCAACGGGGTTTTCTCCTGCCACCAGATCCTCCCCCCTCCAGAGCCTTGAGCAGATTTTGGGATAACTCTCGTAAAAAAACTCAAGAGGTTACTGCTGGTGCTGAGGTCGGAACCAACCTTGCCTGCCAGAGCCTCCTGTGCAGGAGGTACAAGAGACTCCATCTCTGCCCCCTTTGCGCTCCTCATCACTGAATGGGGCGGTGATGTCTTGGATTGTTCCCCTCTGGACATTCAGATTGAGGTAATGCAAGAGAGCTCCCATAGGCTGGTGGACATACTAAGTGCAGCAGGTCATTCCCATTTAGCTCTGCCTGTAAACAAGGCCATATTGAAGCCCATAAAGATATTGTGTCAGACACCTTCATCTCTGTGCCACTGACAGCCAAGAGGACCGAATAGAGGTACCACATTCCTTCTCATAGGCACGAACATTTCTATGCCCATCCCTTCCTGGGCTCCTTGGCTGTCTCCACAGTGAACAAGAGGGAACAGCAATGTCATAACTATAAAGGGAAGAGTAACAGCCCTCCTGTGTACAATACTATAAAATCCCTCCTGGCCAAAATCCTTTTACTTGTAAAGGGTTGAGAAGCTCAGGTAACCTGGCTGACACCTGACCCAAAGGACCAATAAGGGGACAAGATACTTTAAAATCTTGGTGGGGGGAAGGCTTTTGTTTGTGCTCTTTGTTTTGAGGGTTGTTCGCTCTTGGGACTAAGAGGGACTGGACATCAATCCATGCTCTCCAAATCTTTCTGAACAAGTCTCTCATATTTCAGACTTGTAAGTACAGCCAGGAAAGGCGTGTTAGTTTTGTCTTTGTTTTCTCAACTTGTAAATGTTCCTTTTGCTAGAGGGTTTACCTCTGTTTGCTGTAACTTTGAACCTAAGGCTAGAGGGGGTTCCTCTGGGCTCTTTGAATCTGATTACTCTGTAAAGTTATTTTCCATCCTGATTTTACAGAGATGATTTTTACCTTTCTTTCTTTAATTAAAAGCCTTCTTTTTAAGAACCTGATTGATTTTTCCTTGTGTTAAGATCCAAGGGCTTGGATCGGTGTTCACCAATTTCCTGGTGAAGAAGTCTCTTAAGGCTACTCAGGGAAGGGAGTTAGTACTTGGGAATGGTGGCAGCAAAACCAGATCTAAGCTGGTAATTCAGTTTAGGGGTTCACATACAGGTCCCCATATCTGTACTCTACAGTTCAGAGTGGGGAAGGAACCTTGACATGGTGGCAGAGCGGTGGGATCATTTTAAACCAAAAGCCAGTAAGATTTTTTTTTCTCATTTTTAGCTGCTTAGAAAGCAGAGCTGAAGGTAGTTAAGCCTGAAGGCAGAGGTGTTAAGTTTTTTTTAACAAGGGTCTTTGTTAAGAGAAGGTTTCAAGCTGTGAGCAAGCAGCTAGCAAAAGGAATTTACAAGCTGAATTGGTTTTTTTTCTTTCTAACTCTCATGTATAGCTAGCTTAGAAAGGCTGAACACTGAATGCTGTGAAAGTCTCTGTTAACTAAGCAGCCCTGAGCTGAGTACATCCCAGTTTCAGTGAACTGCAGAGGGGGTGTGACCCAGCACAAGAAAGCAGGAAAATAACTACCAGTGGAGCAGCTAACAAACTAGAACTGGCTAGACTTGAAGCAACAGAGAAAGAAAACGAACATAAGAGATGGATAGAACTAAAACAATTAGAAATTAATGCAGAAAAAGCCAGGGAAGAAACTGCCCACAAGAGAGCTATGGAGGCAGAGGAGGCTGCCCACAAGAGAGCTATGGAGCAGAAAGAAAAAGAGAGGGAAAGAGAGAGGAAGCATGAACTGGAGTTGGTAAGGGCTAGGCTGGATATACCAGCCAACCCTAGCAACCCCTCTCCAGGTGAACAAGAGGGAACGGCAGGGACAACCTTTGTCTACCCCAAAGGCAAAAGAGGCAAAAAGACTCACACTTTTTGGTAGAAAGATTTATTCTACAGCTGGCCTGCAGTTTCATATCTCGAACCAGCAAGCCCCACTGGCCCGATACAATTTCTCCCTGTGGGACAATGTCCTGAAGTTCATGGACAAATTGCTAAAGGAAGCCAGGCAGGAATTTAAGATGGTATCGGAGGAGGGCAAGCTCATGCCAGGACCTCTCCCCAAGCTGCACTGGAGGGGTGGATTCAGCAGACAGACCCAGGGCACCGGCAATAATGATGCATAGATGTGTGTGGCTTCAATCAGTGGGTCTTCCACATGAGTCCAGCAGACTATCCAGGATCTCCCTTTTGAGGGTCTGATCGTCTCTCAGCAGACTGGTGAGAAGTTTCACGGTGTTAAAGACTCAAGAGCTACAGGGATTTATACGCCTCTCCCTAAAAAGGAACAGTTCTGCCCTAAGACAGACCAGTGACCCCAGCCTTTTGCTCCTCCATCTCCTAACTTTTCTTCTTCTGCCAGTGTTTCTAGGCAGCCTGGACGTGCCAAGCAGGCAGCTTGACTGCCTGATCGAGGGCAGTTTATCAGTGTGCATTTTGTCAGTTTCTCTTACCCGTTTTCCAACAGATTCCTGTGTGCTTGGGCCCATATTACCCCAGATCAGTGGGTTCTAAGCACTGTGGAACTGGGATACACCTTTCAGTTTATTTCAATCCCTCCCTTCCACCCCTCTTCCCACCCCTCTTCAGGGACCACTCTTGTGAGGCAATCCTCTCCCCGAGGTCCAGTCTCTTCTCCATGTGGGAGCTGTAGACAGGGCCGGCTCCAGGCACCAGCTTGTCAAGTAGGTGCTTGGGGCGGCCGCTCCGAAGAGGGGCGGCACATCCAGGTATTCGGTGGCAATTCAGCGGACAGTCCCTCATTCCGCCTGGGAGCGAAGGACCTCCCACCAAATTGCCGGCGCAGATCGTGATCGCGGCTTTTTTTGTTTTTTGTTTTGGCTGCTTGGGGCGGCCAAAACCCTGGAGCCGGCCCTGGCTGTAGAGGAGGTTCCTCCCTTCCACTGAGGGGAAGGATTTTATTCACACTACTTCCTGATTCCAAAGGAAACTCTCAGACCCATGCAGGACCTGTGAGAGCTAAACAAATCTATAAAGAAAAGAAGGTTCTGCATGGTCACGCTAGCCTCCATTAATCCTTCCTTGGATCCCAGAAACTGGGACACTGCCCCCAACTTGAGGGATGCGTATTTCCATGTGGCAATCCATTAAAGACACAGGAAATTTAAAATTCCTAAAATTTTAGTCAACGGACACCCATTATCAGTTTACAGTCCTGTCCTTTGGACTATCCGTGGCCTTGTGAGCATTTACAAAATATATGATGGTGGTAGCCTCATTCCTAAGGAAAAAGGGTACAAGTACTTCTGCACCTGGATGACTGGCTGGAGAAGGGTCAGTCCAAGAGCCAGGTAAAATTCGGTGAGGCCAAGATCCATCCCCTCTTCAGAGTGCTGGGCCTGCAGAACAGTGCGGACTAGTAAGTCGTCTTCCCAGTGCAGAGGATGGGGTTTATAGGAACAGTCCTGGACACTACAGTAGCCAGAGCTTTCCTTCCTCAAGCCAGATTTCAGTCAACGTTGGCCTTTTCCACAGCCCTAAAAGCCCATCCAACCTGAAGGTAAGGAATTGCCTCAGACTCCTGGGCACGAGACCTCCTGCACATATGTGGTCGGCATGTCAGACTTCCTATCAGGAAGTTGCAGAGCTGGGCAAGTTCAGTGAACTCCCCAGCTCTTCCTGCATTGGACATGCTGGTTCATGTGCCTGCAGGAGTGTTGGCTTTCTTGGAATGATGTATGGATCCAGCCAACCTGTGTATGGGCGTTCCCTTCTCCCTTCCCTTACCCACATTGACTCTGGTTATGGATGCTTCTTCTCCAAGTTGGGGAGCTCATCTAGGGAATCTGTGGTCTCCTCCAGATTTAACTCTCTACGTAAATGTGCAGGAGTTGAGAGCCATTCATCTAGCCTGTCAGGCTTTCCTCCACCATATCAAAGGAAAGACTGCACGTGTCCTTCCAGACAACACAGCAATTGTGTTCTGCATGAACAGATAGGGAGGGGCCAGGTTGAACTGTCTCGGTCAAGAGGTGATGCAGCTTTGGGAGTTTTGTATGAACAGTTCGATTGACCTCAAAGCATCCCACATGCTGGCAGGGCCGGCTCTATGTGCTTGGGGCGGCAGGGTGGGCCCTCACATAGATTGCACTCCGCCCTCTTTTTTTTTTTTTTTTTTTTTGCTTGGGGTGGCAAAAAACCTGGAGCCAGCCCTGCGTGCGGAGGATCCAGAACGGTTTGGCGGATCCCCTGAGCAGATCTTTCAGCAGAGCTCACAAGGCTCCTATTTCAGTCTGGAGCGGGGAGAGCTGGGCGGGGGAGAGGGGCAGGGTGGGTCCTCACATAGATTTGTTTGCTACTCACCACAACAGAAAGTGGCAATTCTTCTGTTCAACACCAGGTCACAGTCAGGGATCTCGCACAGATGCCTTCCTCTTATCCTGGAAAGCTGAACTGATGTATGTCAGCTTAACTTCACTACCTGGAAAGATAATGGAACAAATAATAAAGCAATCAGTTTGCGAACATCTAGAAGATAATAAAGTGATAAGTAACAGTCAGCATGGATTTGTCAAGAACAAATCGTGTCAAACCAACCTGATAGCTTTCTTTGACAGGGTAACAAGCCTTGTGGATAGAGGGGAAGTGGCAGGTGTGTACATCTTGACTTTAGTAAGGCTTTTGATACTGTCTCCCATGACCGTCTCATAAACAAACTAGGGAGATACAACCTAGATGCAGCTACTATAAGGTGCGTGCAAAACTGGTTGGAAAACCCGTTCCCAGAGAGTAGTTATCAGTGGCTCACAGTCATGGTGGAAGGGCATAACGATTTGGGTCCCATAGGGATCGATTCTGGGTCCAGTTCTGTTCAATATCTTCATAAATGATTTAGATAATGGCATAGAGAGTACACTTATAAAGTTCGCCGATTATACCAAACTGGGAGGGGTTGCAAGTGCTTTGGAGGATAGGATTAAAATTCAAAATGATCTGGAAAAACTGGAGAAATGGTCTGAAGAAAACAAGATGTTCTATGACCCACCCTCCTTCCCCTCTATATCAGAGTCTGTCCGGTAAGAAGGAACTGAAGGGAATCAGGGGCATTTCTGCCCTTTATACCTTCATGCAGCAGCACAAGGTAGCAGAGGGCGCATGTGCTGCCCCGACAGTTACTGCTAAGGGGAAAATGTCTGACTCTGGTGCACTGGGCACACGCACCTGGATTGGAATGGACTCGTGCACCACATCTCAAAGAACAACAGTTACAGAACAGGCTAGTAACCATTTTTTCCTTTGCAGTTACAGGAACATAACTGAACCAACCCAGTTTACATTCTCCTAGCGAGCCCAGATCCTCCCATGTCTGTGGGATTCTGCATCTGCCTGTCTGTCTGACCCACCCTATTCAGACAGGTTTGGGAGCTCTCCAAGGAGAGTGGGCGAGGGCCAAGAAGGCAACTTGTTCTGGTGCTGACCTCTCAATGTCACTGCAAGCAATCAGGTCCTCCCTCCCCTTTCCATAGCTGGGCAGGCTCTGCTACCCTGTCAGACCCCAGGGCAAAATAACCCCCCATTCTGAAGTACAAACACACCATGCTAGTACAGCCACAGAGGCACCGGTAACAATTATGAAAGAGCATTCCCACCCCCACATTTGTGACAGTACCCTATGTAGTTGGTTGTTTCTTTATAAAAGCATCCCAGTGCCCTGCTAAGTATAACATTTCCAGGAGCACCTCTCATCCTTGTTATCTGGGAACGGTGAACTAGAGATCCTCGTAGTTGGGACCCTCCTTCCAGATGATGTCGTGGTATCCTCTCGCCCTGAGGATATCTCTCCGGGGGAGGAGACCCAGTTATTGCAAAGAGACAGGCAATAGTAATGGGAGATTCAGTTATTAGAAATATAGTACTTTGGGTTTGTGATGACTGGGAGAACTGCATGGTGAATTGCTTGCTGGGTGCAAAGGTAGCAGATCTCTTGAGACATCTAGATTATTTTATATGCAGTGCTGGAGAAGAGCTAGTGGTCGTGGTATTTTGTACCCTGGTATTACCATGTCCCATTGATTATCATAGTTTCATCAAGTTTCTGTGGTGCCTTTTATATCAATATAATTTAATACCAGGAACCCAAATTCACCCATCTTAATATTTAGACTTGTAGAGAGACAAGGTGGATGAGGTAATGTCTATTATCGGACCAACTTCTGTGGGTGAGAGAGACAAGCTTTAGAGCCAAAGATAGCTCGTCTTCAGGTCTGGGAAAGGTACTCAGAGTGATGCAGCTAAATACAAAATGGAACAGATTGTTTAGCAAATGTAGTTAACACATATTCTGGTCTACACTGGGGGGGGGGGGGAGGGCAAGCTAAGTCAGTCTAAAAGTTACGCAACTTCAGCTACAAAAATAGCATAGCTGAAGTTGACGTACTTAGAGCTACTTACTGCGGTAGGTGGACTGCTGACGCTCCCCCGTCGACTCCACATAAGCTTCTCACTCCGGTGGAGTACCGGAGTAAACGGGAGAGCGCTCGGTGGTTGATTTATTGCATCTTTATTAGACGCAATAAATTGACCCCTGCTGGATCGATTGCTCCGGAGGTAAGTGTAGACATGCTCTTAGAGACCATGCAAGGTGAAGAGACCCATTAACATCTCTCCAGTAATAGGACAAAAAAAAGAGGGGGAGTGTCAGGGAGTTAGTGGGTTACAGATTGTTGTAATAAATGATAATACCAGTATCTTTATTAAGATCATGATTTTTAATGCCTAACAAAGTTATGAAGATGTGCAGGTTTCCTTTGATGATGACTGAGAGATCAGATATGAAGGGGGAGGGATAGCTCAGTGGTTTGAGCATTGGCCTGCTAAACCCTGGGTTGTGAGTTCAATCCTTGAGGGGGTCATTTAGGGATCTGGGGCAAAATCAGTACTTAGTCCTGCTAGTGAAGGCAGGGGGCTGGACTCAATGACCTTTCAAGGTCCCTTCCAGTTCTAGGAGATAGGCATATCTCCATTAATTTTAATTTAATTTAAGTGATCATTTGGGGTGATATGGTGTTTTTGTCTTAAATTATTTTTCCGTGTTAGTTCATTCAAGAGTGTAGTGATTGTTGGGTTTCATAGTTTTTATTGGGACATTGAGTGCACTGGATGAGATACATCACATGTTGTGATTGGCATGTGTAGGATCCATGAACATTCAAAGCTGTGTTGTGGGGGGTGTTGTTCAGTGTAGTGGTGGAGATGTGTCTGCAGGTTTTGCATCTGTTATGGCAGAGTCTGATGCTGCTTTGAGTTTCTGGGTCTTGGTCTGTGTGAAGCTTGTCACTGCTGCTGATCTTGGTGAGGTTGGCGGGGGTGTTTGAAGGCCAGAAGAGGGGGTTCAGGAAAGATTTCTTCCAGGATGTGTCCCCCATCAATATGGGTAGTCATTGTTTAATGATTCCCCATATAAGTTTCAGTGTGGGGAAAGAGAGGTTGTTTTTTCTGTGTTGAAGTAGGTTTTTTCAGGGAATTTGGGTGGCTTGTATTTAGACTTCTAGTATTTGTATACAAGCACCTATACAGTTTGTCAGTATTTAGTTTTCTGCCTTCACATGATATAATTGAATGGGACTTTTTTTCGTTTGACTGTTTCTCTTCAGTTACTACCTCGACTTGATCAACTTCTGTCCTTTCCTCTTTACTAGAATTTAGAATATCCCTGTAACGATGCGGTTCTGGCGGGACCCAACTGAGAGTGCCAATTCAGAACAAATTGCTTAAACAGGGCAGTTACAGCCCAAGGCTGGGGATTTTCCACCTCTAAGGCAAATCAAACCAGCCAGACTAAGAGGACTTCGGTCTCACCCCACTGGCTAACCACAAGTCTCACAAGCAATTTCCTTAGACACTCCAGTTTCCCAGTATCACCACCAGTGCCACTCGTTATGGGGACAAATGGTTATGAAAACCAATACCCCAATAAAAGAAAAAAGGTTCTCCTGATCCCAAAGGACCAAGCCCCAGACCCAGGTCAATATACAAATCAGATATTACCCACAAATCACGCTGTTGCCAATCCTTTCGAATCTAAAATCTAAAGGTTTATTCATAAAAGGAAAAAGATAGAAATGAGAGCTAGAATTGGTTAAATGGAATCAATTACATACACTCATGGCAAAGTTCTTGGTTCAGGCTTGCAGCAGAGATAGAATAAACTGCAGGTTCAAATCAAGCCTCTGGAATACATCCCCAGCTGGGATGGGTCCTCAGTCCTTTGTTCAAAGCTTCATCTTGTAGCAAAGTCCCTCCAGAGGTATGAAGCAGGATTGAAGACAAGATGGAGACGAGGCATCAGCCTTTTATAGTCTTTTCCAGGTGTAAGGACACCTCTTTGTTCTTACTGTGGAAAATTACAGCAAAATGGAGTCTGGAGTCACATGGGCCAGTTCCTGCATTCTTTGCTGAGTCTCAAGGCATATTTGCCTTCTCTGAATGGGTCAATTGTATAGCTGATGGTCCTTAATGGGACATCAAGCAGGCTAGGCAGAGCTAACACCAGCTTGTCTGGGATGTCACCCAGAAGCATAGCATAAGTTTGAAATACAGACAGTATAGAGCCAATATTCATAACTTCAACTACAAAATTGATACACACATATAGACAGCATAATCCTAACCAGCAAACCCTAACCTTGTCTTAGACACTTCATTTGACCCCCTTTATACAAGATTTGGTGCCACTACAGGACTTTGGTTGCAACAATGATCTATATGGTCCCAGATTATATCAATAACATCACAATCCCCTTTAATAAATCCTGTCCTAATGGATGTCTCTGTCCTGTGTGCTCCTCCACATCTGTCGGCTTTCCCCCAGCCTTTAGGGCATGTCTACACTGGCAGAGTGACAGCGCCGGCAGGTACAGCGCCGCTCAGAGAGCGCTGAAGGGAAACCGCTGTTGTGTGTTCACACTGCCAGCTGCCTGCACAATAGCGTGTTCACACTTGCAGTGGTATTCGGAGCGGTGCATTCTCGGCAGCTATTCCACAGAGCATCTCTTCCTCTTCTGCTGCTAAGAGTTGTGGGAAGGCAGAGGGGGTCGCGGGGCATCCTGGGTCCTGTCCCAGTGACCTATGATGCATTGCTTCGCATCCCAGCAATCGCTGTGCTTCCATCCGCATTTGGCTCCAACTTTCAACGGTTTGTGTACTGCACGCCTTGTCTCTTCGGGCTGCAGGAATGGATCCAGCACTGTTGATCAATATGCTGCTCGCTCTCACTAACACGTCACTAGTGGCAGTGGAGTCATTCCTTAAACTACAAAGGCAAGAGGAGAGCGACATTGATCTTGCCATGCGTAGTAGCTATGACACGAGATTGCTTGTGGCATTCATGGAGGTGGTGACCACAGTGGAACGCTGCTGTTGGACTTGGGAAACAAGCACTCACTGGTGGGATCACATTGTCATGCACGTCTGGGATGACGAGCAGTGGCTGCAGAACTTTCGGATGAGGAAAGCCACATTCATGAGACTGTGATGAACTCTCCCCGGCCCTGCAGCGCAAGGACACAAGAATGAGAGCTGCCCTGCCATTGGAGAAGCGCGTGGTGATTGCACTGTGAAAGCTGGCTACTCCAGACTGCTACCAATTGGTCGCTAACCAGTTCGGAGTGGGAAAGTCGACCATTGGACTCCTGTTGACAGAAGTGTGCAGGGCCATTAATCGCATCCTGCTCCAAAAGACCATGACTCTGGGCAACGTGTGTGACATTGTGGATGGCTTTGCACAAATGGACTTCCCTAACTGTGGAGGGGTAATAGATGGCATGCACATTCCAATTCTGGCACCAGACCACCTAGCCGCCGAGTACATTAATTGGAAGGGGTATTTCTCTATGGTTCTCCAGTTGCTTGTGGATCACCATGGGCGTTTCACAGACATTAACACAGATTGGTCTGGAAAGGTGCATGACGCACGCATCTTTCGGAACACTGGCCTGTTCAGGAAGCTGCAAGCAGGGACTTTCTTCCCGGACCAGAAGATCACCATAGGGGAAGTCAAAATGACCATTGTGATCCTGGGAGATCCCGCCTACCCCCTTAATGCCGTGGCTTATGAAGCCATACATAGGGCACCTTGACAGCAGCAAGGAGCAGTTTAACAACAGGCTGAGCAAGGGCGGGATGACTGAGTGTGCTTTTGGCCGTTTAAAGGCCCGCTGGTGCTGCCTATATGGGAGGCTGGACCTGGCCGATGACAATATTCCTGTGCTTATAGCCACGTGCTGTACGCTCCATAATATTTGTGAAGGGAAGGGTGAAAGCTTTACTCAGGGCTGGACTGCTGAGGCTCAGCGCCTGGAGGCTGAATTTGAACAGCCAGAGACCGGGGCTATTAGAGGGGCACAGCGCGGGACCATAAGGATCAGGGATGCCTTGAAGCATCAATTTGAATCTGAAAGCCACTAATATTTGTTGCTGTGCTTGGGAGTGTTGTGTTTGTAATGCTAGGTAATTGTGATTGGTGCAGACGATGCACTAATAAGGTTTAAGAAAATTGCCTGTTGCTTTGCAGGGCTCTGTTTGCTTTCAATTAATAGAATAAAGATTGCTTTCAAACCAAAACATTAATTTTATTAAAAAAACAACAACCGGAGGAGAGAGACAAACAAACAAAAAAACACAGCAGCACTGGGGGGGGTGGAGAAAGGGAGGGTCCCAGGAGGCGGTGGGGTCCCAGGACTGTTAAAGATTTGTGTATGTCCCGGGATCATATCCAACCTTCTCCTTTTGGAGTACATTGCAGCATGTACTATACTTCAGCAGGGCCAAGCTGCAGAGGGATGGGTGTTGAATGCAGTGGGCCCTGGGCATCCGCAGTGCTGGACTGTGAGGGGGGAGGAGTGGAATGCAGCGGGTATAGACTGGAGCCAGGAGGTTGATAAGAGTGTGTTGGTGGTGTCTGGGGGAGCTCATGGGAAAGAGTTTTGCAGCTGCGGGGGGGGGGCGGGGCGGGGGCGGAGCTGCTCAGTTTGCAGTGCTAGTAGCGCCTGGAGCGTGTCCGCTTGGCCTCCATAATGTTTAAGAGTCGCTCCATGGCTTCATTCTGGCGTGCTATGTTCTCCTTTCGGTCCCTCTTCTCGCTGTCCCGCCACTCCTTCAATTCCTGTTTCTCAGCAGCGGAATGCATCATAACCTCATGCAGAAAGTTCTCTTTAGTTCTTCTTGGCCGCTTTCTAATTCTGCACAGCCGTTCAGCCGCCGATAACAGAGGGAGGTTGGGCTCTCAAGGTCATCTCTGTGAAGCCAAAGTGCAACATTTTACAGAAGCAGTATTGTTTGCAACACACAGACCACTGATTCAGTGATTTAAAACACAGCCACTATTCACATACCTGTCACTAACTGGCTGACCTCAGGCAAGCACCCGTGAGCCACGAGATCCCCACAATGGTGAGTAACCGCAGGAGTAGGGGAAATCAGTGTTCCAGGACCGTACTGTACACTGGGCACGGGGCTCTTGGGGAGAGCCAGCACTGTAGGGGGGGCCTTATAATCATTCCTGTCCCCACATTTTCCACAGGCTGTGTTCATTATGGAAGTTCTCTCGCTGCTGAGGGTGAGCACGGACTCAAGGGAGGGTCTTCTCCAAGACTGCAGCTTCCGCCCTGGCCCCCATGCAGCTCACCTGTGTGCAGCAATGGTCCTTCCCCCACCCCCCATGACAGCACAGTGGTGCAGGAAAGTTATCCTTAATGGGGCAAGAAACAAAACAGCTCTGCCAAAGAACCTGCGGCAGCGGATTGCCCAGTATCTCCATGAGAGTTTTGTGGAGATCTGAGGGAGATTCCTGGGAAGGGAGGGAGTCAATCAACAGCCAGTTCCGCCGCTCAGACTAGGTGCATCACACAGACACAAACCTGCTTTCTGCAACCCTCCTGCCCCCAACAACTCGCTTCAGCGATTCCCAAAATTAGATCCACTTACCAGGGGCCTCCTCTCCTGTTTGCGCTTCCCCAAGCTCTGACAGCTGTGACTGGCTAGGCTCCTCCGGGGTAGAGAAGAGCTCCCGCCTGCCTGCATCTCTGACCTCTGGGTCCCCCTCCCCCTCCACATCCTGTCCAAGATTTCCTCCTCCTGGCTCGGTCCACTCTCAACTGGCACACGAGCCACCGAAGTATCCACAGTAGCCTTCGCAGTGGAGGTGGGGTCCCCACCAAGTATCGCATCCAGCTCTTTGTAGAACCGGCAGCTCCTGGGTGCAGACCGGAGCAGCGGTTTGCCTCCTGTGCCTTGTGGTTGGCGTTCCGCAGCTCCTTCACTATAACCCTACACTGCAATGTGTCCTGGTCATGGCCCCTTTCTGTCATGCATCGTGAAATCTGTCCATAGGTATCATAATTCCTACGGCTGGAGCGCAGCTGGGAGTGGACGGCCTCCTCTCCCCAAATGCTGATGAGGTCCAGATGGATGGATGATGGGATGGATCACTTCATGACCCCCTCATTCTGTTCATCCCTTCTGAAGCATCTGGCCACTGGCAGAAGACAGGATACTGAGCTAGAGAGACCATTGATCTGACCTAGTCTGGCCCTTCCTATGTTCTTATGTTAGATCCCCTTCTTACAGTCTTACAGCAGTGGTACCCAGCCATGCAGCTAAGTGCTGTGATGCCGGCCGGGGAGCAGTGCAGAGCTGCAGGGGGATGGACTGTGAGGCCTGTATATGCGGGCTGCTGAGGCCAGGGAGCAGAGGGGATCTTGTTAGTGTGAATGGGCTTTCTAGTAGTGTTGTGATTAGCCTGGGTGCCCCATTGACTGCTCTGCGCAGCGGGGTGACTGACTGGTCTGGACATTGCCCTCTGCCCTGACACAGACACAGCTCTCAGCGTCTCAGCTGTACATGCCAGTTCGTGTGCTACTCAGGAGCACGGAACGGCTGCAGTTTCCAGTCTTGACTCTCTTTCCTCCAGACTGCTCCAGGTCACACTTAAATGCTGCTTCGGTCAGAGCCAGAGGGGACCTGGGGATTTTATTACACAGTGCCCTTTGACTCACCCCCACAACCTTGCTGTCTCCATTAATCCCAGCATCTGGCTAGTTGGCCAGCAGCCTTGCATTGGCGGGAGGGGTGTGTGTGTGTGCGTGCACTCTTCAGAGTCTGCGTGACCACCTGGCCCTATGTTGGGGGCTTCGGGGAGTGGGGGGGTGTTGCCTGCCCAATGACTGTGTGACTACCTGGCCCCATGTTGGGGGTTTGCCAGGGAGGGGCTGCCCAATGGATCTGTGACCACTGGGCCCTGCGTTGGGGGTTTGTGCGCTGCCCAGTGGCTGTGTGACCACCAGGCCCTGTGTTGGGGCTTGGGGAGGGGCTGACAGGTACTGTGCAATGGCGGAGGGATGGATACGGTTTGTGCATAGAAGCATTTGTAAGTTGTACAGGGAGGGGCTCCAGCGTGTCCCATGCTCTAGAGAGCCGGTCTCTGCCGTGGGCGGGGCAGGGAGAGAGCCAGGTGCCATGCCAGGGCAGGGCTGGGGCCACCCTGGGAAACACCTGCAGGGAGAGGAGCCGACTTAGGCAAAGAGGCAAACTAGGTGGGAAGCAATGGCACAATCTCCTTACTGAGCCAGGCCTGGGCAACCCCCAGGAAGTGACCACGTCAAGCCAGCGTCCCCCAGTTGAACATCTTCCATTCGCTGGCTGGGCTGCCAGTTCCACCCAGGTCAGTCCTCGCAGATGCTGCTCTGGGCAAAGGAGACTTGTCAGGAGATGTAAGAATTCGGTGTTACTGCAAGAAAATCAATTTCTGCCCATTCAGGCGGCTGGAGCTGGCAAAGGAGAAGTGCAGCTTGAGCTCTAGCTTGTTGGACAAAGTGAGAGCGAGACCAGCAGATGGGAGGCGGGATTGGTAGGCGGCGAGTGTATGCAAGTGGTGAGCCACCTGGCCCCTGTGCTGATGGTCTTCCCTGGCTCCCGCCGTGTTCCAGGCCCGGTACAGCCTTTGCAGTGACTCTCGTGCAAGCTTCTCCCCACGTCATTGCCCCTGCCCCGCCCTGAAGGGGCCCTCCTCCGGGGGGAGAGGGAACTTGTTCCCATAACCTGTTCGCCCTGCTGGGGCTGGTCAGGCTGGGCCCATGCAGGCCAGCTGTGCTGTGGCTCTCTGCTATGCGAACCCCTGCCTGCCCGATGGGAGCTGGTCTCAGACCCACCATCATTTCTTATGGCCACTGATAGCAACAGCTTCCCCTTCCTGCTGCCTGGGGCCAGGGCTGAACTGAGCCACGCAGCCACATTCTCCCTGCAGTGTATCTGTCCGTGTGACTTCCTCTCCTGTGTTGCCATGTGTGATGAGCTGCCCTGATCGCTGCGTCCTCAGTCCCTCTCCTCTCATGCTGCCGCTGTGCTGGGAGAGCCTGTCCATGGGGCCTGCAAATGCAAATGGTTTAATTACGTAGAAATTCAAATACCAGCAGCTAGGAGAACAAGGGGTGCCGGTGCCTTGGCTGGCCTGGCTGGCACAGGGGAGACATCCATCCTGACAGACAGACCTGACGAGGAGGAGGGGGAGAGAGGTATTCAGCTGAGAATTGACAGTAAATCAAGTCAGTGAAACAGCGAGATCCTGGGGAGGTTTTCCAGCCTGCAGGAGGTGCAGAGGGCTCTTCCGCCACTCGCAGACAGGCTGTGTGGGGTGGAGAGAGCAGATGCACAAGGCTGGCTACAGCCTCCCAGGCAGGGTTTACTAATCAGAGCAGGAACTGTAGGTGCCTGGGGAGGTGGGTGCAGTTGTGGAGAGGGGGTTGCACTGTTTTGTGCAGGGGAGCAGCCTGTGTCAAAGCCTGATTTTGGGGCTTCAAGAGACCAGAAAGCAATAGCGATGAGAGGGAGGCCTAGGTGAGCACTGCTGCACAGGACAGTCATGGTTGCGGTTTCTGTGGTTGCTGTTGCCCGCTGGCCATAGGCACAGCTCAGATACAGTGGAACGTGGGGACTCCTGAAGGACTTAGAACAGCAGGATTCTTGGCTCAAAGAAGGATCTTCCTCGATGGATGCCAATATAGCAACAGAGGCATCCTAGGGAGGTGTGCCAAGCAGCCCTAGGCCTGGGGCAGTGGGCAGGAGAGGAGCTAGCAACAGCATCTATGGAGCGAGGTGCGAGGTTGGTTCGCATGCCGGGGCCAGCGTGAAACCCAGATGGTGCTGCTGTGAGGGGTGACTGGGAGGTGGGAGAAGACAGAGTTGGGGCAGGGGGAGGCCAGGCACTTTGCAGAGCTGGGGGAGGCAGCGGAGATAATGCAGAGGGCAGGGCAGAGAAGGGAGTTGAGAGGGAGGAGGCTGCTGCAAACAGTACAGTGATTTCATTTTAGCTTCTGGCTACAGTCCCCGTCCCTTTGCTTGGGGCTGGGCTATCTCCCCGCAGCACCCTGGGGTGTCACTGTCCTGCCCCCAGCACTCATCACCTCATGTCATTATAGCACATCCCTGGAGAAGCTGAAAGAGCAAACGCCTGCCAGGAAATGCCACTGCCTTCCCTGTGAGTGCTGCCTCTGTCCTCCCACCTGGCCAGGAGACAGCTGCCTTCAGTGGGGACGGTTCCTGGCCAGCTCCCCCCTTTTCGTGCACAGTGCTGTGTTGCAGAGAGGCCTGCTGTTTGCAGCCTCTGTCGAATAACATTAATAAATAGCATTAATTAACTAGCGGGAAGATGAAAGAATCTAGTAAGAAGCAGCATTAACGCAGTGTAATCTTGACTCATGCCCGCACCCATTTCTTGAACCATGAGCTGAGTGTGACCAAAGAAAAGCCAGTTGCTGTGACTCTCATCAGTGGCAGCATGTTCAAGTGGAAGCTGATTTAAGTGCTCTCCTCTCATAGGCTCTGTGTCTGTTCCCCCGCTCCACATATGCCCCAGTCCCCTCACGCTTTCTCATCCGGTTTTTCATCATAGAGCAGTGGGGAGAGGCCGTCTTCTCCAAGCGTAATGTTACTTCAGCCTCAATGAAAACAATGGAAGTTGGTGGCCATTTTTATTAAGGGCAGCCAGCCTCCCCTCTGCCTGCAAAAACTACAGGAAAAGGTGGCCATATTGACTGAGGGAAGGCTCTGGCATTAGTTCCATCAGAGGTGATGGGCAATGGCAGCTATTGTGAATACAGGCAAAAATTCAAAACATAGTTGCAAAAGATCATGAGATCTGAGTATTGTGAGTTGGTGACTGGTGCTAGCATAGTGAGGAGACAGGTGGCACCAGCGTATAGCCTTGCTCTGCACAGGGAAAAGAAATGCCCCTACATTCAGGGGAATGTCTGGAGGAGTCCAAGTCCTGCTATTTCAGCAGTCTGGGGAGTGGGGAAACAAACCTACTAAACACCCTCTGGCCTAAGGGAAGGGGCACCGAGCTGGAATCCAGCTCTTGGACTGACTGTGGTTGTTAATATTTCTATGCACTTCATAACCCTTATTATTAGGCAAGGGTTATGAAGTCAGAAAAGTGGCATCTCCCATTTTACAGATACTCTTTTGGCTGCAGTGGGAATAGAACCTAGGACTTGGCTATCCAGAGCCTAGCTTCAGCCGTGCTACCTTTCTAAAAGGTTGCCCATTCCATGAGCAGAGCTAGACTGTCTGTAATTACTACACTAACGACGAGATAGCACTCCTCCCAGAGCGTGACCCGAACCCAGGCCCTAATACTCAGTATCTGGCATATAGATGTGTAATCCATTAGCAAAATGTGCCTGATTCCCATAGAGGATAATTGGTACAGAGTTTTGCTGTGCATGGATCAGAAGGACATGAATGATGAGAAAAACAGGATGAGTTCATGTAACGCATTGTATTGCTTGTTTGGACATTTCCTAGACACAACTAAATCCACACACGGTGTATTGAAAACTAAAGTTTATATGCAAATTATTTGCAATATGCAACATTATCATTTTGTGTAACGTTTGCACAACAGCTAGTGAATCTCCATCATTTTTATTTCCCCAAATAGGTGCCAAGCCTGGACAAGTTGCCCCTATTGGTGGCCGCTGCTGGCCAGTGTATGCTGGGCCAAGGGAGCCAGGTGAGAGCTAGGGCAGAGAAAGGATGAGCCACAGGCATCCTGTGCCCAGGGTGAGGGGCTGTAGCCCGTGGCCTAAGGGCTGCGGAGAATCATCACTCAAGGGAGCAAATTCAGCTTGGAAATTAGGACAAACATTTTATTTCTTTAAGCTTCATATACATTTTCCCTGAGAGACTCTCAGTGGCATCTGCAGGCTGATCAGAAAAATATCTTGAGTGCTTCTTACCCTGGAGCTCAGCAACTCACAAAGCCGGCTCAGAATTACTATCCCCACTTTATAGATGGGGAAACTGAGGCACAGAGTGGCCCAAGTGAGTCCACATCTTTCCTTAAATGTAGCGCCCAGAACTGGACACAATACTCCAGTTGAGGCCGAATCAGTGCGGAGTAGAACGGAAGAATTACTTCTCTTGTCTTGCTTACAACACTCCTGCTAATACATCCCAGAATGATGTTTGCTTTTTTTTTGCAACAGCGTTACATTGTTGACTCATATTCAGCTTGTGATCCACGATGACCCCCCAGATCCCTTTCCGCCGTACTCCTTCCTAGGCAGTCATTTCCCATTTTGTATGTGTGCAACTGACTGTTCCTTCCTAAGTGGAGTACTTTGCATTTGTCCTTATTGAATTTCATCCTATTTACTTCAGACCATTTCTCCAGTTTTTCCAGATCATTTTGAATTTTAATCCTATCCTCCAAAGCACTTGCAACCCCTCCCAGTTTGGTATAATCGGCAAACTTTATAAGTGTACTCTCTATACCATTATCTAAATCACTGATGAAGATATTGAATAGAACCAGACCCAGAACTGATCCCTGTTGGACCCCACTCGTTATGTCCTTCCAGCATGACTGTGAACCACTACTAACTACTGTCTGGGAACGATTTTCCAACCAGTTATGCACTCACCTTCTAGTACAGAGGTAGGCAACCTATGGCATGCATGCCAAAGGCGGCACGTGAGCAGATTTTCAGTGGCACTCACACTGCCCGGGTTCTGGCCACCGGTCTGGGGGACTCTGCATTTTAATTTAATTTTAAATGAAGCTTCTTAAACATTTTAAAAACCTTATTTACTTTACATACAACAATAGTTTAGTTATATATTATAGACTTATAGAAAGAGACCTTCTAAAAACGTTAAAATGTATGACTGGCACGCGTAACCTTAAATTAGAGTGAATAAATGAAGACTCGGCACACCACTTCTGAAAGGTTGCCGACCCCTGTTCTAGTAGCTCCATCTAGGTTGCATTTCCCTAGTTTGTTTATGAAAAGGTCATGCGAGACATATCAAAAGCCTTGCTAAAGTCAAGATATACCCAGGGGTGAAAGTAACTGAGGACACTTATCAGTACGGGGAGTGGCTCTGGCCCCCGGAAGGGGCGGGGCCTCGGGCAGAAGGGGCAGGGTTGGGGGTCATCATCCCCCAGTCAGCCCTTGGCCCACACTGCCCGGGGCTCCCGTGATGATTGAAAGGGCCCAGAGCTCCAGGGCAGCTGGTCCCTATTTTAGACTCTGATCCTACCTCATTTTCACTGGCATTCACTATGTTAGACGTGCAATCGCCACCAACCTTCTTGGTGAAAACCTGGTTAAATGAGGGCAGTCTTTTGCCATACTTCCTATTTTTCCTACGCAGTGGGATAGTTTGCTCTTGTGCCCTTAATAAAGTCTCTTTGAAAAACTAACAACTGTCTTCAGTTGTTTTTCCCCTTAGACTTGCTTCCCTGGGATCTTACCTACCTGCCTTCCACGCCTTCCTCATTCACACCTCATACATTCAACAGGGCAATCGATTACAAAGTGGGGGGAAGATCTTATTCTACTTCTAGCAAAAAGACATTTTTATTTTACCATCATTATACTACCTCAGGGGCCTGCTATAACATATTACCAAGGTTCAATACAAAGTCATATAAAAGTTATACAAAAATGCATAATGAAGAGATTTATCTACAACTGCATTGATTGACTGCTGTGTGCAGTAATATAGTGACCCCTGGGTCTTTGAATGAGGCTTTATGCTGGGGGGGGGTGAGGGGGCGAGTGGCAAGTCAGAGGCGAGCGGGTGGGCAAGCGGCAAATGAGCAAAGAGGTGAGCAGTGAACCAGCAGGGGTTCTAGGGGCGGGCATGGGGGTTTCTGGTAATTACAAAAAGTACAAATGTTTTCTTTCAACGGAACAGGTGTTTTTCATTTTTCCATGATTTATAAAAAAAAAATTAAAAATTGTTTGCTTTAATTGAAAAATTCTTAATAAAGTATCACACACACACACCCCAAACCTTCCTTTTCGGCCCATACCTGTTTCGGCGGGGCGGCACTGGGGAAGGAGGGTTTGTTTCCGCGGGGCGGGCGACGCTGGGTGGGGTGTTGTGTTTCGGGGGGAATGGGGGAGGTTTCGGAGGCGCTGGGTTTTTTTTCCGGCATTCAGCTGTTTTCTTTGGAGTAATATGGCCCTCGCCGCTTTACGAGTTGTGCAGGCCTGCCTTAGAATCACGAACTCCACCATTTCATGATCACTTTCACCCAAGTTGCCTTCCACTTTCAAATTCTCAACCAGTTCCTCCCTATTTGTCAAAATCAAATCTAGAACAGCCTCCCCCAAGTAGCTTTCTTCACCTTCTGAAATAAAAAGTTGTCTCCAATATATTCCAAGAACTTGCTGGATAATCTGTGCCCTGCTGTGTTATTTTCCCAACAGATGTCTGAGTAGTTGAAGTCCCTCATCACCACCAAGTCCTGAGCTTTGGATGGTTTTGTTAGCTGCTTAAAAAAAGCCTAATCCACCTCTTCTTCCTGGTTTGGTAGTCTGTAGTAGACCCCTACCATGACGTCACCCTCATTTTTTACTCCTTTTATCCTTACTGAGAGACTT
This sequence comes from Malaclemys terrapin pileata, assembly GCF_027887155.1. Lineage (NCBI taxonomy): Eukaryota > Metazoa > Chordata > Testudines > Emydidae > Malaclemys > Malaclemys terrapin. The sequence goes on along the minus strand of NC_071513.1, from coordinate 609,715 downwards.
GCAACAAGTCTATCTCTTATTTCTATCTCAACCTCAGTCCAAGTGTATACATTTTTAACACCTCCTCCCCTTTTTTCCTGCCTATCCTTCCTGAGTAAGCTGTACCCATCTATACCAAATATTCCAATCATGCATATTATCCCACCAAGTCTCTGTGATGCCAGTTATGTCATAGTTGTATTTATTAACTAGCATTTCAAGTTCTTCCTGCTTATTCCCCATACTTGTCACATTAGTATACAGACATCTAAGATACTGATTTGATTCCCCCCCCCTTCTGTCTTATCTCTCCCTTATTTTTGCTCTAACAGCCCAGGCTCCCCCCAAGATTCCAACCCTTCTCCCCAGTCTCCATATTTTTTACTTACCTGTGGGCTTTGTCACCTGCCCCCGTTGAACCTAGTTTAAAGCCCTCCTCACTAGATTAGCCAGTCTGTAGCCAAATATGCTCTTTTCCTTCCTCAGTAGGTGGACCCCATCTCTGTTTATCAGTCCTTCTTCCTTCCCGTGGTCAAGGAAGCCGAAGCCCTCCTGGTGACACCATCCTCACAGCCAGGCATTCACCTCCAGGATGGATCTGTGTCTGCCTGGGCCCCTATCCTTGACTGGAATGACTTGTCTAGGTCAGATGCCAACTTTGCAAAGGCGGTTCTGCACTCATTGTATAAGCAGACTCTGAGCCCTACCTCATCCTGGGAAAAAACGGCTTCTTACCTGTACTGTAATTGTTCTTCCTCATGTAGGCAAAGATGTTTATCTCCCCCCACCACCACCACACACACACTCCCCTCTGAATTGGAGTTTCTAGTTTTGGATTTTGCTACAAAGGAACTGGTGGAGGGGGGTCAGGGTGGCTCCGCCCTTAAATAGCCTTGGGACATGCTATGAGGGCCAGAGAGCAGGTGTGCCACCATGACAAGTACTGCTAAGCAAAATTCTCTGGCTTCGGCACACTGGGCATGTGCTTGCACCTGAATGGAATATATGTCTGTACCCACACACTGTTACAGTATCAGTAAGCATTCGCCCCCCTCCCCAAAGGTCTCAAGGCGAAACTTGGACAGAACTGGCCTGGAATTCATGGATCTAAAGTTCACCAAAGAATCTAAAGTTCACCGTTCGCCCCCCTCCCCAAAGTTCACCATTATGTGCCTTCGAAGTAAATAAGAAAACTCTTAAATGAATGGTGCCCTTCAAATTCTGCAAGGCAGGGATCTTAATGCGGGGTGAAACACTCAGTTAGCCGGGCCCATGTAGAAGTCTGGACTGCAGCTTTCAGGCCAAATCCAGTGGGCTGCATAGAATACCAGGAGTCCAGGATGGAAAACATGGAAGTAATTTTCAGAGATTGCAAGTCTTTCTTGTTGATCAGGTGTTGCAGCTGGTGCTGTTGTAGAGATGGCGGAAACATACAAAACACACAGACAAATCTGATCGGATTCAGCACCAGCAGGGCCCAAATCCATAAACTGTTTTAAAAGATTTTTATAATCCAGTCAGGCACAAATGAAGTAGCAAGGTAACCAAAATGATCATTTTTCAGAGTAACAGCCGTGTTAGTCTGTATCCGCAAAAAGAAGAACAGGAGTACTTGTGGCACCTTAGAGACTAATAAATTTGTTAGTCTCTAAGGTGCCACAAGTACTCCTGTTCTTCTTTTTGCAAAATGATCATGAGCACAGGCTAGGAAAGGCTGGGTCCTGCTGAGAGGAAATAAGGGGCTGGTGTAGGGATGGGTCAGGGTAGACTCTTTGCTTCACTGATGGTTGAGCTCAGTGATCCAAAGGTTCCTTCCAGAACTAACGGGGCATTTCTCATTCCCCTATGTAGGGGACAGCAGGCGCTCATCCTCTTTCTTACCACTGGAGGGGGTACCAGCCCTGTCTGAAAACTCTCCATCTGGGTATGTTGTGCTACGGGGCAAGGGGAAATAGAGGCAGCAGAATTAGGACTCCAGTGTTAGCTAAACGATGGCTGGGATGCTGGTTCTTGTGGACAGATCCTCACATGCTCCATTAGCCATTCTCTGTCCTAGGAAGTGAGAGAGCTGTAGTTACTTCAGGTGCATGACACTTGCACAACTTCCCTCTGATATCCCTCCTGGGGGCCGCTGGAGCCAGAGTCTGGGATGGGATTTCCTTGCTGCTCGGGCTCCGAAGGCTGATGCGCGAGAGGAGCAGAAGCACTTGTCCCTGCAGGTGTGTATGCAGGGTACCGGAGAGCAGCCGCACTCAGTGACAGCGCCCAGCAGGGCAGCGAGGCAGAGCAGCGGGTGGCTCTTCAGGGTGACCTTTAATAAAAGCTGGAGACAAGAGGTCAGTGGAAAACCAGCCCCTTCTGCAGACACCGCTGTTCCTGCTAGAGCCATGGCCCAAGGGCTCCATGTGGTGAGTGGTGTGAAACCTGCCTGTTCACCAGCTGCTCTTGGAGAGGTGCCAGTCCCCACCCTTGGTGGCAAGACAACATAAGGCAAATGGGTGGCAAGTGAGTCTGGATCCAAGAAGGCAGGTGGTGGGTTGAGAGATGTGTGACGTGGCTGGATGGGGGGGGGAGGGGCTGGTGAACACAAAGGAGGAGGGTGTTTGTCTTGCAAGAAGTAAATTTGAACCCAGGGGGAATTCTTGTGCTGGCAGAACTGGCTTCATGCTCTCAGCTCCTGCCCAGTTCTCTGAGCTGGGCTGGGTCTTTCAGGATACAGATCCATGGTGGCCTTCAAGAGTCCCATTTGCTCCAGTCTCTTGGCTAATGGCTGGAGGCTGTGCCAATGCCAACATCTGCGTGCAGGAAAGAAGAAATCCAGACAGGAAGAGGCAAAAAGCAGTCAGCCAGGAGGTAGGAACTCTGCTCTAAGAAGCCTTTTTATCAGGCGAAACAGGACCTTATCGAGGTATAAGTGTCCAAGTATCTTAACAAAACACCCTCAAAGTCAGCATCTCACCAGAATGCTCCACTGTTCACATAAATACTTTTAATTACTTTCTGCTCCCACATCCCATATGTTCTTGGGGACATCAGCAGAGTCAAGAAGTGTGGAGGAGGAATAGCTAGTGATCAGTGGTGCATCTGCTGTTAGGTACCACTCCGTGCTGTTCACACATCAACCCTTGGACTGCTGTTGGGCCTCCTGTCATATGGACAGCTGGGCATAGGGTTTTCCTGAGTCTGCGCTCAGCAGGAATAAGTGGATCCTTTCCCATAAACTCCCATCAGCCTGTTTCTGTTCCATACAGGGGCTGCACACAACCCCCTTGCTCTTGTAACACTAGTGAACAGTGTGACATTTTCAAGGTTACAGCTTAATTGAAACAAGATGTCCAGGAATCTGGAGATGGAGTGAAAGTAAAATGGGCCAGGGGCTGCTGGACTTTAGGAAGCAGGAGGCAGCGAATGGAGGTTTGTTTGGGAGAGATTGGGTGGGGGGGTAGATGTGGAGGAGAAAGAGGGAGCAGGTATAGACCTGTTTAGTAATGAGGGATTCTGGCCTTGCAGACGCCAGTGGCAGGGAAGAGTAGTGCAAGAAGCAGTGCAATGATTCCAGCCGAGAGTGGAGCTAGTGCCATCACTGGAACTGCCACAAGGATTCTCAGTGCAGTAATGTTCGTGTCTGCGGTTACACCCCGTACAGGGAACAAGGATGGCCAGGGGCCCTGGCTCTATGTTAGGCAGGCATACAAAGCCAGGGTAACAATATGCTAAGAGAGAAGGCAGCACTGCAATGCTCCGGTCTCTGTCGTGGACCAGGCAAAAGGGGCCAAGTGACCCCAAATCATGTTTGCACTAACTCGCAGGGATCTCTAAACAGTAGATCCCTGCCCTTCTGAGTCATGTGAATCATCAGGTATGTGCTGGACATCTGCTGCAGCCCAACAGGGCTCATGAAAGAGTGTCCAGCTCCATCCTCCTCACCCAGGAAGAAGAAAAGTGGTAGGTGGAACGACCTGAGAATGTCAGAAAAACAGGGACTGTTGGTGACAGCAGCCACATGCATTGGCCTGAGGTAGCCGCTACGGAGTGGGGGGGCCGGGGTACGAGAGAGACTCCCTCCCTCATGGCCGAGCACCTTCCTTGCCAAGCACCCCCTTCTGCAGCGTGCCAGGAAGGGCTAGTGCCTTTGTGCCGTGGGTGACAGCTGCAAGCTGCTTTCTGAGGTTTCCGCTCTAGCTCCAGCAGTTTGTGAGCAGCGGCTTAAGGCTCCGTGCAGCCCTGACGTGGCAAAAGGCAGGCCGGGAATCAGGAATGCTTCCCTTCTAGGCCTGGCTTGTTCCCCCCTCCTCCCTGGGCTCCTCAGTCTCATGGGACTTTTTGCTACATTTCCAGGGCTGAACAGAGCAAGTTCCAGAACTCAGGCAAGTATCATTTTAGTTCCTTGCATGATTCTGGGGGCAGCCCCATTGCAGCTGGACGGAGGGGGACTGGATCTCTGGGCTGACATGATGCCTCTCGCTAAACAGCCCCACATCAGACTGGCTCTTCCTTGTTGCCACCATCACACTGCAAGCTCATAGCTAATGCACTGTCCCCATGCCCAAGGTCTCAGAGCCGTTCCTGCTCCTGGTTTGCCCTCCTATTGGCTAGTTGGGTTTTTGGATAACTTCCCCAAACCTAACTTCTATGCTGTCATTACTGGGGCTCGCAGCCTTCCCACTCAGACCCCCACTAACATGAACGATGTGGTTCTATAAAAAGCCCAGCGCTGAGCTCCCTGCGGTGTGAGGCTGCGAGTCCCTCCATCAGACACAGGTCACCGATAGCCCACAAGCTAGGCTGGGTGGCACTGTTGGCCTGTGCAGCATCTGCTGCCTGTCTGTAAGGCAGAGGTCCCCAAACTGTGGGGCGCACCTCCTAGGGGGGCACAGAGGAACATTCGGGAGGCACGGGTGGGGCCTGGGCTAGCCCCATGTGAGGCAGGGAGGGAGCGCCACCCAGACCTGCTCCTGGCCCTGGCTACAGGGTGGGGGCGTGGACAGGGGTAAGGGGGGTGTGAGGTAAAAAGTTTGGGGACCACTGCTGTATGGACTATGAGGCCCTGCAGCAGCCACCTCATCTCCAAGGTCGGCAGGTTGGGGCACTGGCTGGTGCCAGCGGCAGGTGAACTAGAGGTCCTTGAAGTATCCAGCCCCCTGACAGTGAGCAGAGCGGTAGGACTGTCCCCCCAGTGCAGGGTTGGGCCCAGCGATATGATGTGGTGACCCCTAAGCTTTTACTGAGGGGGCTGTTCAAACCTCATGTGACCTGAGGATGGAGGATGCAGATAAGGGGCTGCAAGGCTGAGGGGTGGGGAGAGAGATCTCAGTTTGCAAGGCCAAAGGTAGGCCAAACCCAGCCCAAGGGAAATTAAAATGTGTGCTGCACCCACCCGCCTTGGGCAGGTGACCTCCGTGGGCCCCGCTTCCCAGCGCTGCAGCGAAGGGCAGAGGGGACATGGTGCAGGGGGTGCGGGCAGGTTAGTGGCTGCGTAGGGGTCTGGCTGTTGCGGGGATCGATGGGCAGCTGGGTGAGGCCTGTATAGAGGGCAGGCTGACTGGTGCAGGGGAGGCAGTACAGAGGATGGGTAGTATAGAGGGGTGGTATGGGGGGGGGGGTCTGGGCTGTGGGAGGGTTGGCTGGTGCAGGGGGGCGATGGGTGAGGGCTGGGGGGCCTGGGCGGTGCGTGGGGATGGTGCAGGGCAGGCTGGTGTGTGGGCTGGGGTGGGTCAGTGTTGGGAGCCTGGCCTGTTTGGGGGGTGAGGGCCGGGGGGCCCGGCTGGTGCAGGGGGCAGGCTGGTGAGGGCTGAGGGGGCAGGCTGGCCGGTGTGGCTATGGCTGGGGGTGAGGGCTGGAGGGGCAGGCTGGTGTGCGGGCTGTGGGGGGGTCGCTGGTGGGGGGGCAGGCTGGTGGGGGGGCGGTGAGGGCTGTGGGGCCAGCCCATGCAGGGGGTGGGCGCTGAGGCCTGTGGGGGTCTGGCTGGTGTGGAGGCTGGGGGGGGGGAGGTGTTGGGGGGCAGGCTGGTGGGGTCGGTGTTAGGGGCAGGCTGGCCCGTGTGGGGGGGTGGGCACTGAGGGCTGTGGGGGTCTGGCTGGTGTGGGAGCCGTGGGGGGGTCGGTGTTGAGAGGGCAGGCTGGTGGGGGAGTCGTGGGGGGGCAGTGTTGATGGGCAGACCGGTGTGGGCGGGGCGGGGGATGAGGCTGGTGGGGGGGGGGCAGGCTGGCCTGTGCGGGTGGGTGAGGGCTGGTGTGGGGGGGCAGACCAGTGTGGGGCAGGCTGGTGGGGGGGTTGGTGGTGGGGGGCAGACCAGTGGGGGGGGGGGGCTGAGGGCTGTGTGGGGCTTGGTGGTGGGGGGCAGACCAGTGGGGGGGGGGCTGAGGGCTGTGGGGGGCAGGCTGGTGGGAGGGTCGGTGTTGGGGTGCAGGCTGGCGGGGAGGCGGGGGGTGAGGGCGGTGGGGGGTCAGTGGTAGGGGGACAAGGGGTGAGGGCGGGGGGGTGCAGGCAGGTGAGGGGGTTGGTGTTGGGGGGTCAGGCCAGTGGGGGTGGGGAGTGCAGGCTGGTGGTGGGGGCAGACTGGTGTGGGGCGGGGCGGGGCGGCGCAGGCAGGTGGGGGGCTGGTGGGGGGGCACAGGCAGGTGGGGAGGTGAAGTCGGTGGGGGCACGGGGGCACAGGCAGGTGGGGGGGCTGGTAGGGGGGGCGCAGGCAGGTGGGGGGTGAGGGCTGTGTGGTGGTGTGGGGGGGCAGACTGGTGTGGGCGGGGGGGCGCAGGCAGGTGGGGAGGTGAAGTCGGTGGGGGCGCGGGGGTACAGGCAGGTGGGGGGGTTGGTAGGGGGGGCGCAGGCAGGTGGGGAGTGAGGGCTGTGTGGTGGTGGTGGTGGGGGGGGCAGACCGGTGGGAGGCGGGGGGGCGCAGGCAGGTGGGGGGTTGAAGTCGGTGGGGGTGGGGGGACGCAGGCAGGTGGAGGAGTGGGGGGGGCTGGTAGGGAAGGCACAGGCGGGGGGGTGAGGGGGGGGCTGGTAGGGAAGGCGCAGGCAGGTGGGGGGGTGAAGTCGGGGGGGTGGGGGGGCGCAGGCAGGTGGAGGAGTGGGGGGGGCTGGTAGGGAAGGCGCAGGCAGGTGGGGGGGTGAAGTCGGGGGGGTGGGGGGGCGCAGGCAGGTGGAGGAGTGGGGGGGGCTGGTAGGGAAGGCACAGGTGGGGGAGTGGGGGCGGGCTGGTAGGGAAGGCGCAGACAGGTGGGGGGGTGAAGTCGGGGGGGTGGGGGGCGCAGGCAGGTGGAGGAGTGGGGGGGGCTGGTAGGGAAGGCACAGGTGGGGGAGTGGGGGCGGGCTGGTAGGGAAGGCGCAGACAGGTGGGGGGGTGAAGTCGGGGGGGTGGGGGGCGCAGGCAGGTGGAGGAGTGGGGGGGGCTGGTAGGGGGGCGCAGGTGGGGCGGTGAAGTCGGGGGGGTGGGGGGCGCAGGCAGGTGGAGGAGTGGGGGGGGCTGGTAGGGAAGGCACAGGCGGGGGGGTGAGGGGGGGACTGGTAGGGAAGGCGCAGGCAGGTGGGGGGTGAGGGTGGGGGGGCGCAGGCAGGTGGGGGGGTGAAGTCGGGGGGGTGGGGGGGCGTAGGCAGGTGGAGGAGTGGGGGGGGCTGGTAGGGGGGCACAGGCAGGTGGGGCGGTGAAGTCGGGGGGGTGGGGGGCGTAGGCAGGTGGAGGAGTGGGGGGGGCTGGTAGGGGGGCGCAGGCAGGTGGGGCGGTGAAGTCGGGGGGGTGGGGGGCGCAGGCAGGTGGAGGAGTGGGGGGGGCTGGTAGGGAAGGCGCAGGCAGGTGGGGGGGTGAAGTCGGGGGGGTGGGGGGGCGCAGGCAGGTGGAGGAGTGGGGGGGCTGGTAGGGGGGCACAGGCAGGTGGGGCGGTGAAGTCGGGGGGGTGGGGGGCGTAGGCAGGTGGAGGAGTGGGGGGGGCTGGTAGGGAAGGCGCAGGCAGGTGGGGGGGTGAAGTCGGGGGGGTGGGGGGGCGCAGGCAGGTGGAGGAGTGGGGGGGGCTGGTAGGGAAGGCGCAGGCAGGTGGGGGGGTGAAGTCGGGGGGGTGGGGGGGCGCAGGCAGGTGGAGGAGTGGGGGGGGCTGGTAGGGAAGGCGCAGGCAGGTGGGGGGGTGAAGTCGGGGGGGTGGGGGGGCGCAGGCAGGTGGAGGAGTGGGGGGGCTGGTAGGGGGGCGCAGGCAGGTGGGGGGGTGAAGTCGGGGGGGTGGGGGGCGTAGGCAGGTGGAGGAGTGGGGGGGGCTGGTAGGGGGGCGCAGGCAGGTGGGGGGGTGGGGGGCGCAGGCAGGGGCCGTGCGCAGGGGCCGGGCCGGTGACGGCGGGGGGCCGGACGGGCGGGCGCGGCGCGGCGCGGTGCAGCGCGGCGGCGAAGGGGTTACTGAGCGCGCTCTCGCCCCCCCCCCGTGCACGCGCTGCGCGCTCTCCGGCGCGCGGGTCGGGCTGGGCTGAGCGGAGCAGCCTCCGGAACCGGCCACCTGCAGCCGCCCGGACCCGACATGGCGGAGCCACGCGGCCGCCCCCCCGGGTGAGTGCGGCCCCCGCCCGCTGCTGACAGCTGCGGCCGGCCGGGGCGCGGGGACGCTGCGGGGGGAGGACTCGGCTGGGCTGGACGGGGAGGGCCTGTGGGGGGGTGGGCTGGAGAGAGCTGTCAGGGGTGGGGGGGCTGTGAGGCTGGGCTGGGGGGCCGGGGGGGGGCGGGCTGGGTTGTGGGGGGACTGGTTAAGGTGGCCAGGGAGGTATGTGGGGGGCTGGTCTGGGTTGCCGGGGAGGGGGGCTGGGCAGGGAGGGTTGTGGGGGGGGGGCTGTGAAGAGAGGGGGGCTGGGTTGCTGGGGAGGGTTGTGGGGGGGCTGTGAGGGGAGGGAAGGGTTGTGGGGGGGGGGCTGTGAGGGGAGGCGGGCTGGGTTGTGGGGGGACTGGGCTGAGTGGCCGGGGAGGATTGTGGGGGGCGAGGTGGCTGGGGAGGGTTATGTGGAGGGGGTGGGCGGCCAGGGAGGGTTGTGGGGCAGGCTGCGAGGAGAGGGGTGCTGGGCTGGGGAGGGTTGTGGAGGGCGCTGTGAGGGGAGGGGGACTGGGTGGGGTGGCTGGGGAGGGTTGTGGGGGGTGCTGTGAGGGGAGGGGGACTGTACTGGGTGGCCGGGGAGGATTGTGGGGGGTGCGGGGAGGGGAGGGGAGGGAAGGGTTGTGGGGCAGGCTGCGAGGAGGGGGTGCTGGGCTGGGTGGCCGAGGAGGGTTGTGGGGGGTGTTGTGAGGGGAGGGGGACTGGGTGGGGTGGCTGGGGAGGGTTGTGGGGGGCGAGGTGGCTGGGGAGGGTTATGTGGAGGGGGTGGGCGGCCAGGGAGGGTTGTGGGGCAGGCTGCGAGGAGAGGGGGGCTGGGCGGGGTGGCTGGGGAGGGTTGGGGGGGGCTGTGAGGGGAGGGGGACTGGGCGGGATGGCTGGGGAGGGTTGTGGGGGGCGAGGTGGCTGGGGAGGGTTATGTGGAGGGGGTGGGCGGCCAGGGAGGGTTGTGGGGGTGGGCTATGAGGAGAGGGGGGCTGGGCGGGGTGGCTGGGGAGGGTTGGGGGGGGCTGTGAGGGGAGGGGGGCTGGGCTGGGTGGCCGGGGGCGGGAAGCGGCGCTCCGTGCAGCCAGCGTTGCCATGGTGATGGTGTGAATGGGGGATTGTGCTGCTCAGCTGGTGGCCCCGGTCGGCAGGGCTGCGGCCCGAGCCTGGAACGAGTCGCCCCGCCCTCATTCATCGGCCTGGCGCGGGGTACCCCTCGCTTGGCTCCACCCGGCCGCCTTCTCCCAGCAGGCGGAGGGGCTGGGCTCGCCTTTCCGAGCTTTGCCTGGGCCCACGAACGCGCCCCGCCCCGGCTTCTGGCTTTGCTGGAGAAGGTGCACAGGGGAGTTGGGTAGGCTGGCCGGGGGGCAGAGGAACAGGTCGGGGAGGGATAATATTGTGGGTTAATCAGATAACACATCTTGAGGATAAAATGTACCAAATTGTTCCGACCCCGCCAAACCCATGTAATCTTCCTGGGGGGTCCCCGCTGCAGCCCCTTGCAGGCATGGTACCTCTGCGCTGGCAGGCTGAGGCAGGGAGGCAGCCCCCAGCCTGGAGTATGTGCCAGTCTAAGCAATTGCATTTTGTCTCTCTCAATTCCTCCTATAACAGAGGGTGGGATTCTTCTTCACTTCCTGTCCTAAAATGTGGGTATCCTTGCTGTGCACTTCCGTGTGGTTGCCAGGCCCCTGCCTAGGGATGCTTGGTGCTTATGAAAAATGCTTTGTTCAAATAATTCTAATGATAAACTCTTTCTCTGCCCAGGTCTTGGTGTCTGGGCAGGATTGTGTAGTGCTGGGAATGGTGGTGTAAGTCTGGGTTTGAGGTAGTCTTGACTCCTGCCAGTGTAAACCAGACAAGGTGGATGAGGTAATATTTTTTATGGGACCAACTTCTGTTGGTGAGAGGGACAAGCTTTTGAGCTACACAGAGGTCTTCAGGTCTGGTACTCAGTGTCACAGTTAAACACAAGATCAAACACATATAGTACAGACACTCTTTTCTTAACATGTGTATTACATAATTTTTTAACATTCGCTTTAATACACATTTTAATTCTGTAAGGAACCATTCAAGGTGAAGTGGCCCATTAACACTCGTGTAGTCATAGAACAAAAAGGGGGGTTAGTGGGTTACAGATTGTTGTAATAAGCTATAAATCCAATGTCTATATTTAAGACCATGATTTTTAGTGTCTAACAAAGTTATGAGTTTAAGCTCCCACTTTTCAAAGTGCTGTGCAGGTGTCCTTTGAGGACGAAGACTGATAGGTCAGATAAAGAGTGATCACTTTGTGAAAAGTGTCTTGTTTTGTTTTTGTCTTTTATCATTTTCCTGTGTGAGCTCATTTGAGAGCGTAGTGATTTTTCACTCCTTGGGGTTCTGTCGTGTCTTCTCACTTGGCCCACCTGGCTGCTCCCAGGGCTTCAGCTCCCGCCTCTGTGCTGATGCTTTCCTCCACCCCATCCTCTGTAGCCTTGGGTGTTCAGCAGAGCCGTAATCCACATTGCCCTGTTGATGCCTCCTTTCCACCTTTGCTCTCTGTTTACACTGCTTCACTTTTAGTCTAAGCCCTGGTGATCTCCCGTCTGCCCCTCTCCTGTCTTCACACCAATCTGTCCCAAATGCCATTGCTCCTTTTGACAGGTTTCAGAGTAGCAGACGTGTTAGTCTGTATCTGCCAAAAGAACAGGAGTTCTTGTGGCACCTTAGAGACTAACAAATTTATTTGAGCATAAGCTTTCGTGGGCTACAGCCCACTTCTTCAGATGCATCTATGTGTATGTGTAGTTCTGTGGGCCAGAATGTAGAATGTATGGGTGTGCAAAACAACTGGGCAATGTTGCATCCAACTTGTATGCACACTTATTCAGGTTGTGAGTTGGGTAGTTGCGCACAAAGATTTGCACAAGCACCTCAGGTGGCATGTGACCAGGATCCATCACTGAATTTGGTCTGCTGGTTGGACCATTAGTTTCCCTGGCCCGGGCTGGTTACTGGCAGGAAGTGTGATTTACCAGATCTGTATGTGCACTTGCAGTGTTTGCAGATTACCTCGCTGTTGGTCACCTTAGCCTGAGAGCGGGCTCAGGTGCTCTGAAGCCCTGCAGATGTGCGGTCCTTAGTACTGAAGGCTGCACTGAGGTTAACCAGCATCTGGAGCTAGAAGGAGCCATCAGCAGCACGAAGGAGAAGAGCAGTTTCCAGGCGTTGGTCAGTGCAGACCCCTAAAGGAGAAAGATGTGTAGAATGTTACTGGAAAGATGAGGTAGCCTTTTTCTGCTGAGAAGTGGAAGGTGTTAGAGGCAGAAGAGGTGCAGAGGACCTGATGATCAAAGGCTAGCCTCAGTCTTATCCAGCTCACAGTCCCCCAGGTTCCAGAACACTGCCTGCTCTGTAGCCCAGCCCCCGCCTCCCACTGGCATAGCCCAGCCCCTGGCATGTCCCTGTTGGGACCTGCAACTAGCATGAGATCTGTTTGGGGCAGCTTTCCCTCCTGAGCTGCAACACTCTTCAGATAAAGTTCTTGCTTCTTTCTTCTCTCTAGATGTTTAAAGGCCTTCAGGGCTTGGGAGCCATTCCCAGGCCCTTAGCTCTGTTATGAAAAGCTGCCAGAGAGCCAGGGCCATGTGCTCCTTGCGGCAGCCCCTTGTGCTCTCTTTGATGGAGCCTGTGCTCAGTTCCCTGCCTGTTGTTGACCCTGATCGTGTTGGCATGGTTCTCTATGTTCCGTGTGCTGCTCTAGTTTCTATTGTCCCTGTAACTGCGGTGTAGGAGGCAGCTGGTGAGAAGCTAACGGTTTTTACCCACTGGGTAAGGGGCAGGTGGGTTCCCAGGAAGAGATGGGAAATGCCTTGGGTTCCTGTCACCCAGATGGGGGTGTTTTGGCATTGGGGAACATATACATCCCTATTCTCGGCAGGAGCAGAGGTGGTAACTGTGATGTTGCACTCTGATTTTACAAAAATATGCTAATGAGTGTGAATATGATGTAACTGGAATATGTTTCATGCAACAGGTCTCTTGTATGGTATCATTACAAAGCTTATAATCTCCTGAGTGTGTTCATCCGATTTGTATGTATGTATCATTCTTGTATCTGATACTAGAAATATGAACTATAACTCTGAGGCCTATTGTAATTATGCAAAGTGTGGGCCATTAATGGTGGCTTGGAATCGTGATGGCTCCCATCAACCAGGACAATGGACTCTGGATGGCTCTGTTGCTTGCAGGCCGTCCTGTGAGTCAGACTGGGAGGAATGGAGGCTTGGGGTCTCACAGGACATGTGACCATGTCACCTGGTACTGGAATCCATTTTAAACCTGGTGCTTTTCCATTTAGAAAGACGGGTGGGGACCCAGAGAGACAAAAGATTCCCACCTTCTGCCAAAGCTATATAAGGGGGTGGAACAGAACAAAGGGGGCTGCAGTCATGAGAAATCTCCTAGCTACCACCTGAGCTGGAACGAGGGCTGTACCAGGGGAAAGGATTGTGCCCAGACTAGGAAGGCATCGTCTGTGATAGAAGCTTGTCCCCATTCTAGGCAGGAGCAGAGGTGATAACATTTTTGGAGGAGAGAGATTTGAACTCTTAGTTCCCCAGTTTAGCCTACCTTGTCCCATGCAGCCACCCCACCTTTCTTCAGCCCCCTGATATCAGCTACTGAATCCAACCACTGTGTAAAATCCACTCATTAGCTGGATACTTCTAAAATGATCTGCAGGGAAATAGTTAAGTGCTGACATTTAGAGGTCGCATTTTTAGCATTGTGCATGTATTTTCTTAATTTGCATTTGCAGTTAGCACAGTTATACAGTTAGCCATGTGCATGTACTGTTACCACGATGACATGTGCAGTTAGGATGCTGAGATTAGCTGGATGCCTGCATGTTTGCAGTTCTGGACATCCAGCACTGGGTTTCAGAGTTAACACCATTGAGGTGCATGGGCCACTTTGTATCTCTGTGCTGTTGGCTCTTATTTTTAAATACTTTAGGTGGTCTCGTTGGGAAATTGAGTTCAAATGACCATAATTAGCAAATAGTGTGTGCAGTTACCCAATGTGTGTCAAATAGCCATGGTCAGTGCACATGCACATAGGTGTGCATTGTTCATAGAATTTGTATGTGTGTCCATTTGTAGTCAGAGAGGAAGGATAGCCAAGTGGTTTTGGAGCTCCCTAGAACTCAGAAGACACCAGAAGATGCTCTGTGTGACCTTGGGCAAGTCCCTTAGCTTTCTTGGACCTCCATCCCCATCTGTAGAACTGGGAGAACAGCCTTGCCTGGCTGCTCAGGGGCATGTGAGGGTAAATACATTAGCTATAGGGAGGCACCTGGATACTATGACCGTGGAGGCCAGATAAATACCTTAGAATCAGGCTTCTGCCAACCAGAAAGGCTGGAAATTCACTTTAATGGGAATGCTGCATGGCAGGGGTGGGAATTGGAAGAGACTGTTGCCATGCTAGATGTGGCTCCTTCCTGTGCTTGTCGCTGATGGCATTTGGAACAAGCCTGCACCTCTGAGGCCTTTCTTTGTTCCGAATCCTGGGTTCCGATCTGCCTTAGGTCAGGTGAAAATGAGATTGACATCACAAAGCCGTGGTATCTGGCACAGGCTGTGTCTGCTTAGAAGTCTCTGCTCAGGAGGGGTCCAGGCTGGACTAGCCTGTGGGGCTGCAGAGCAGGACTGAGGAGCAGTGGCAGAGTGTGTGGGGAGCTCAGGTGGAACAGTGGGAGGGCTGTGGATTGGTACTGAGGGGCACCTGCAGAGCTGTGTGTGGGGAGAGGGCAAAATGACATTGCACTAACTGGTCTGACTGGTTCTATACTTGGTGAGTGCCAGAATTGTTAACTGGGAGCAGATTGTCTGTTCAGCTCCATTGCCATCTGCGTAGTGCTCTCCTTCCGCCTCCTCAGAAGGATGCTGCCGTGTGTATGTAACGTGAATGCATAAATAAATGGGCCTGTATTTCTCACCACGGCTGAAACTGTGTATCCAAGCCAGTTGGGGCAATCTCTGCCTGGCTTGGGAGAAACTGCAGTGAAGCAACAGCTATGGAATGGGGAGTAATGGCTCCTTTTAACAGTGTCTGGAACTCTGGGGGAATCCACAGCAACAAGAGGCGTGTGATATTTGTCTGGAGCAGGTTATTGGGCTGGGATTGTCGGGTCCTGTAGAGATGTCGTAGAACGTGCACAACAGGCCCTGCCTCCATTCAGGTTTCCACTGTAAATTACTCATGGGCTACAGAGCACTTTGTCCAGCCTTCAGCTGGGCCTTGGCTGGATGGGCTCTGCTCACTGCATGGCCCAGGTTGTCTGGGTGACTCACTGATACCACTGGAGATGGGGCTGTGACCTGCAGTGCTTGTCCCAGGCAGTCGGTCACTGAGCAGACTAGAGGGCGCAGCCCTCAAGGCAGTTGACTGTTCTCTGGCATAAGGAGGGGCCGATTTTACTCGGAGTTCTGTGCGTTTTCTCTCCTGTCTCCCGCAGTGTGAAGAGGCCTTGTTCCAGGTGGTATCAGATGCTGCTGATGTAAATTCAATGTGTGTATGAATGTTTCTCTGCCCTAAATTACAATGTAAAGTCTGCAATCCAGCCGCATCCTGGGTAAGGGTGGCCCCTCCGAGCACCTCACAGCCCAGTTGCCCACAGGAGACACTTGACTTCACATGCAGATCTGTCAGTCTAAGCAGCAAGACATGTGGCAGAGAGTTTGGGGCAGAACCTTGGCCTGGAGACTGTGCGTAGGGGCAGAACCTTGGCCTTGGCAGACCCTAGTGTTCAGGTTGTTTCACGGGTGATCAGCATGGATGGCATTCTGCACTCAGGGAAGGGTATTTATGCACACAAGATAATATTTGAAGAGGCTGGTCCTGTATACTGACAGAACAGTGGAAGCATCCTTCCCAAATGCAGGCTGACTGATCAGAGAGGAGTGCCCTTTGTTTGTGTACTGGTGGCAGGCAGGAACCACCTAACTGCTTTAGCAGCCAAATCCTGCCACAACGCTAGTGCAATGGGCAAGTTCTGTTGGGCAGCCAAAAGAGAAGGGGGTTCTGTATGTGCCAGGATGCTGGCATCTGGGGATATGGCTGCATCCATGTTTTGGCTCAGAGCGGCTTTTCTCCCTGGGGGAGCATGGGGGGGCGGGGGGTAATTCTGTGCATCCTCTTCCTTCTGCGCATTTCATGCTCTTGCCTCAGAAATTAGGCCATCCAGCCATTCTGTGCCAAGCAGCGCTACCGGCTGGGTGGGGGGTGTGATAGCCATGCTCTGTGGGGAGAAGGAGAGAGCAGCCATTTCCCTTAGCCTTTGCTCATCTTGCTCTGACCTGCCAGTTCCCCTGTTCCTTGCCCTCACATGAATTCGCTGTCATGCCCCAGAAGAATCTCCAGCAAGAGGCAGGTGCGTTCAAAGAGTGGAATTGGGAGTTCCGGGAAGCTACGCCAGCTGGTGACACAGGAAGCGCTGTGGAGAGGGATCAGGATTTAAGGCCTGGCTTGACAAAGCCCTGGCTGGGATGATTTAGTTGGGGATTGGTCCTGCTTCGAGCAGGGGGTTGGACTAGATGACCTCCTGAGGTCCCTTCCAACCCTGATATTCTATGATCAGTCCTGCTCCATCCACATTCCCTGTCTCTGCTTTGCATTCAGTCAGCCCCTGGCTTGCAGTGTGGAATGACTGGAGCTGTGCAAGCATTGCTAGGTGGGATCGCCCGCTGCTTCCAGTCCCACAAATTGGATTTGTTCTCCTGGAGGAGGCCTCCCCACACTGAGTGATGAGTAGGGGTTGCTGGTCTCCTCTGCACAGACTGGGGGTAGGGGGCATGTCCGGAGCTGCACAATCTGAACCCAGGGTCTGACTGGGTCGGGGGACGGGCAGACCCGACTCATGGATCTGAGCAGGGACACAGTGAATGGTAGAGAGTTGCTGGGGACTGTGGGAAGGTGGGTCAGCCCCTTTGCAGGTTCCGGCCTTGGCCTCCACTGACCCCATGAATGCTCACACCCATGGTTCAGCCAGCTCTCTCCCCTTGGGACTGCAGCAAGAGAAACCATTTCCTGCACCCTCCCAGGCCCAAGAAACTCCTTGCTTGGGCTGCAGGAATCACAAGCAATCCATCCCTCCTGCCCTGGAGCACAGGAGCTTCTGCCTCATCTGCAGGTGGTGCTGTGGAGGTGTAGGGTTAGGCCCTCCCCTTTCCATCCTGGGGCTGCATTCTTCCTGGCTTGGCAAGTTCACAGGTCCCTTCCCCTTCTTGTCACCGCTTGGCTCTCTCGCCTGGGTTTCTAATTACATGGAGGCTATAGCTCATATCTCTAGTAGGCCTGTATTCAGTTGTCTCCAAACCTGCTGCTGATTTGAGTGTGTTTTGGTAACAGACAAATTACTTGAAGCTGCTTTAGTGCCATGGCAGCATTGGTGTCCCCTGGCATCGGCCTCTTAGCACTGCCTTTCCAGGCTTCCTCGGGCACCAGAGCTTCTGCAGAGTGTGCTGGCAGCAGGATCAGATGATCTATGTGCCTTGTCTCTGGGGGTTACCCCGTATGGCAGGCATTGTGGGACCTTTCAGCATAAGAACAGGGTCTTGATCTCAGTTTGATCTGCCCTTGTCTGTCCTCCTCACCCATATCCTTTTACTTACGTGTTCTGGAAAGAATGAACACCTCCGACTTGTCACTGGTTCTCTGTTAAATCAGGAAAAGACCTGAGCAGCCTGGTGAGCAATAGGCCAATGATATCTGAGCTCAGTGTGCAGCCACTGTCAGGGAATCCACTGAGCTATTGGGCTGCAAGAAAGTAACAGGAGAATATTCTAGTGCCATTGTCCAAATCAGTGAGCACCCTTCCCGGACACAGCTCCCCTGGGCTAGCCCATCTCCAGGGTGGGGGCAGGGCTTGGAGGCGTTATGGGACAGGCAATGAGAAGAATTAAGGGTTGGGAGAGACCACATGGAGAGAGAAACCATTGTGTCTGTCTAAAGAGGGGACAAATAAGAGGGTGAGATAGAGGGATCCACAGTGATGAACTATCTAGAGAAGGGAGATCAGGTGCGACCATTCTCTTTTGCTCACTGCACAAGACCAAGGGCCAGTGCAGGGACACTGAAAGGCAGCACACTTGAGAAGGAAATACTTTTTCACACCCCACAATTGACCTGCGGAACTCACTGCCACAAGGTGTCATTGAGGCCATGCACGTAGCAACGAGACAATTAGATGGGGACATAGAATCATAGGATTAGAAGGGACCGCAAGGGTCATGTAGTCTAACCCCTTGCCAAGCTGCAGTCAGTGACAGCCAGAATTCCATTAGGTCAGAATGAGAGAGATGTGAGCTCTCGGGCATGGGGCAAATGCCAGTTGATGGGGGTTAGGTAGAAGGATATTCTCTTCTGGGGGTTCTTGCAGCTGGTGCTGGGGGCTGCATTCTTGTGTTGGTCTGGTCTGGCAATTCCTGTGCTCGTGTTTTAGAACTGTTTGGATAACCAGCCTTGTTCACAGGTGTGGAAAAGTAGAAGATCGACCCATTCTTTCTTTTTTCTGTTTTTTTTTTGTGGGGAGGGAATGCCCCTGCCAGCAGCTTGGCTCCCTCTTCCTAGGGCCAGGCAGATGCAGGCAGCATCCGTGCATGTCCATGGTGCAGCTACCCTGGGTTTTCTGTGCCTACGTGTGAGGATAGCGAGGGGGCCAGGACCCTTTTGTCTGTCTCTTCCCTTTCCCCTCTTCCTTCCTCTCTCTTGGTCTCCATGACGGGACACAAGGAGGCTCGGGGTGAACTGCTATCTGATCCCAGGGAGGCTTTGGCTGAGAGTTGGGGTTGTTTCTGGGAGTTTTGGAAACCTCCAGAGAGCACCTTTCATTTTTATCCAACTGCAGAAATGGCTGTTATTTACTGAAGATATTTACAAAAATAATGCTGTGCCGTGGGGCTGTGAACTGGCAATGAAGTTCTGAGTCCTTGGAGTCAGCCCTCTGGGCTGCTCTCCCCTCCATTTCAGGCAAGCTGCTCAGGTCTGGGTCTTGGGGTCACCGCTCAGCAGAGAGCAAGCACTGTCCAAATGCAGCCTTTGCTGTGTATCCTGCAAGAGACTGAGGCAGGTGGCCCGCTTCCCCTCCCCCCACCCAGTGCAGAAGGAGAGGTGGGGGGCAGGGAGAAGAGGAGACAGATGCAGCGAGGGAGCGAGCGACGGAGAGTTCTTCAGCCACCTGTGTCTTGTTCAAGGGCACATGAGTGTGAAATTCAATTTGTAGACGCAAGCTGTGGCTGGTGAGGAACATGGGCCGCTGTGTCTGCTGGAGCCTGGCAGTCTGGGAGCACTGCAGCCTGTATGCACAGTGTGTCCTGCCTGCCAGCTCCCAGGGAGGCTGACGTCACCTCAGCGGAGCAGTGGCTGCTGCAGGACATGTCTGCTTGAAGTCTTGTCAGGTTCTCCCCTGGTGTGGAGCCTTCTGTCTCCATCCGGGAGCTCCCCTCCCCAGGAGGTGAGCTCACGCTACACTGGCGCCTACTGAAAGCACCTGGTAGATGCTCCATCGTGTCTCCTTCCCACAGCCTGGTGGGCCCAGGGCCGAGATTGTGGTAAGAGGGCCGAGATTGTGCCCAGCTTGTGCTGAGGTGTGAGGGGTGCTGGGCGTGAAGCCTGCACTGTGCGCGCCAAGGACCTGTAGGGAAGCTGGGCGGGCAGCTAGTCTCTCTTCCTTCCACTGGGCGGGTTCTGTTCCTCTCCCATCCCTGTGCATTTCAGAGCAGGTTTGTCAGCTGGAGGAGACTTGAGTGGTGTCTCAAAGGTAAGAACTCCCCAGGTGGAGGGCAGGCTCCTGCTCCTGCTGGGGGCTTTTGTGGCATGGTGTCCCCCTTTCCCCAGGCCCCAGCTGGGCAGAGCGGGTTGAGTGCTCACACCCTGGTGCTCTGGGGGGTTGGGAGTGGGAGATGTCCCTGGTCGGGGTTCTCCCACAGGCCTCAGCTGCAGGTTGCAGCATTTCTGCTTCTGCCTCTCCACAATGCACGGTGTGGGCTTTGCCTGCATCAGGAACCCACTGTTTGGGGGTGATGATATTGTGGGGCAGGCAGGAAGTGCTTTCTCTAATGCCCTGGTGTCTTGCGCCGCTGCCCTGCTGCTGAGGCTGACCCCTCCCAGTGGCAAGAGAGGCTCATAGATGAGTACAGCAGCCTCCGTTTGACACATCCCAAAGAGAGCAGTTGCTTGTCTGAGCTCAGGTGGAGTCCATCAGGGCACTGAGCATCCTCTGTTGTCAACAGGTGCCTGTCTGAGTGCAGGAGGAAGGCTGGGGAGAGACCTGGGCTAGGGCAGGTCTTATGGCTCCTTGGCAGCAATTTGGTGCTCTCTGGGCAGGAGCTGATGGACTGGCTCTGTCTCTCCAGGATTTGAGTATTGGGAAATGTGTTTTATTGCAGCCAAACGAAAGGCTGTACAACTAGCAGCAAAGAATGTAGGTCATGCTTTTGGGATGTGGTCTGTGTCTTGGAACGCAGCAGCTCTGCAAAGGATAAAGGTTGTGGTAGATAACCAGTGAAATATGAGCTCCTGCCAGGGTGTAGCGGGTGAACACCATGCTGGGATGAATAAGAGAAGAGCTTTAAGCAGGAGTAGGAATGTGAAATTCCCTCTGTATACAGTATTAGTGAGATCACTGCTAGCTATCGTGTCTGGGACTTTAAAATCTTCCTTATAGCAAGAGACTAGGGAAGCTCAATCTATTTAGTTCACCCCAGAGAAGGTTAAGGGGTTATTTGACCTTGGTCCGCCCCATGGCTGTGGGTTTAGTTTAGCGTGCAAGTAGTGCTGGTGGCCCCACTGGCCTTAAACTTAGACTCTCATCCCACTGTGGACGATAACAAATGCTCAAGGGGTCAAGGACAGAGTGACTGATTCTGTGGCCAGGTGGGCAGGCCACTCAGCTGTGATGTGCAAGATCAAGTTCCAGTCACTGTTCCTTTGATTAATTATTTTATACAAAATGGAGGAGTTTCAACAGGAAAGATTGAGAGCCCTACACCAGAATAGTTCAAAACCAGAGGCTAGAACACACTCCTGCAATAAGGACCCCCCCCCAAGTTAGCCCCTCCCCCCATTGGCAGGAGGCGTGCCCCCCGTGGCCAGTGGAGCTCTGGCCCACCTGCCCCAAGCTGTCACTGGATGGAGCTGAGTCTCCACTGGCTTCAGGGGAGAGGGGGAGGGAGGCAAGGTCTCAGGGCAGATCATGGGCGGGGCCATAGTCTGGGTTAGGGGAGGTTTAGTCTGCCCTGGCTTTTGATACCCACGCCTCAGGCAGAGGGGAATTGAACTGGGGTCTCCAGAATCCCCGATGAGCGTTCTAACTATGTGGCTAGCAGTCATAAAGGAGGCCAACTCCTCACAGATTCCAAGCCAGAAGGAACCATTGTGATCATCTCATGTGACCTCCTGCACACCACAGGCCATGGAGCTGCCCCAAATAGCGCCACCTCCTCCCCTCCCTGTCTCCCGACATTTTGTGAGTGTAGTTCTTCGCTTTTCTGAAAATGTCTGAAATTGAAACTAAAAATTTTGGGTTGAAACATTTTGTTTTGACATTTCCACAATGTTTTGCTTTTTTTCAGTTCAATTGAAACTATTCAGTGACTCGGCATGGATTTGTGAATAGTTCTGGGTCAGCAAAAACTGCATTTTTCAGCGAATAAATGATTTGCTGGAAAATATCCCCTGGCTATAGTTCTGGGCTAGCTGCAGGAATTCTTGCGTGAGGGTCTCTGGACAGTGTTACGTAGGGCTCAGATGAGGTGGTCTTTCTGTCCTCGTGAAATGTGTGAAACGTGGCTGAGGCACTCTGCCAGTGGGGCATTGTCTAGACATGGAGCTGCTGTCGCCACAAGGGGGCAGAAAGCCAGAACACTGAGCAGTGCGGGGGACCTGATGGTTTTGGCCTGGCACATGGAAGCTCATGTTTATCCTTCTCTAGGTCTTGGCTTTTCCTGTGGCAGCCCAGAGGAGGTACTGAACATTGCCCTCTTTGTGTCAGCTCCGTTGTGATGGGCATGGGGAAGCTGGCCTCTGAGCTGCCTTCTGTCTGGTAGATCACTGGCAGGGGATGCATAGGGGCAGCATTAGATAAAGCAGTCCTGTGCGGGGAGCTTAGAAACGTGCCAAAGGGATTCCACCGACAGCCCCAACTGGAACCCTGACAGTGATGCAGCAGCCCAGCCATAGGACACGAGGACAGGCCATGCTTCCTGTTTGACTCTGAAAAAGACAGGCTGTTTCATATACTGTGAGCCAGTGAAGCAGGGTGCTTGGCACAGGAAAATGGAGCAGAGCTGCCATTCAGTGTTGGGATGACGAGAGCCTGGTGTGTGACAGGCCTGAGAGCCAGGGGGATAATGTATCGGCAGTACAGAGTCGCCATCAGTCTGTCTTCACCCCAGCCAGTTAGCTGTGGGTCTGCAGTATGAACCTGCTGCAATCCTTGTACACCCTTAGCCACGCAGATGCAGCACTGTCCCTCACTCGCGGTGGTGTGGAGCTGGCCTGGATGTGGTGCTAAGGTCTCCTTTCTTTGTGCAGTTAGGGAGGTGCCAATGATGACTGCACAGCTGGGATTGCACCAGGAGTTTCCTTTCAATGGGTCCTTTGCAATCTTCTGTTTTGGAACGATCAATTTGAGCCTGGTTGAATATCGCTAAGTTCTTTGGGTTGAGAAGTTCTGTAGTTGTTAAATGAGTGTTGCAATATGCCACATTTCAGAGGGGTTGTCTTCTCTTTGTTTGGAGCCCTTTCCGTTAAAAACCACGGCATGTGGCCGCCTCTGAGCCTGCCCGCCACAAGAAGTTCATCTTATCCAGTGAGTTTTAAAAAACACCACCACACTTATCTCTGTGGCAATGGCAGAAGTTTAATATACCTGAACAAACTGATTAACCTTGTAAAGTGATGACGGACCAAGTTACAATCTTAACTCTACCCCTTTCAGAATGACATGGAGAAATGCTGTGCAAGTGTCATGTTATTGGTGTGAAGAGTTTGTTTTGGCTTTTTTGATGAGTTCTGCATTCATATAACTAACTGCCCATATGGTCAGGTTTGTGCTCAGTGGTATTGTTTGTAAGTGACGATCAGTAGCATATGCTCCCCTCTGTGACCTCCATCTACCTTGCAGGAACAGTGGTACACGCCTCTATTGGGGCACCTTTGCATGCGGGTAGGTCTGTCAGTTGTGACATGGGGGGATGTGGTTGGCCCTGCGGGGGGGCAGACGGTCACTAGCAGTGCAGGGGGGGCGGAGGAGTGCATGCGTACATTGTGGGGTGGGGGAGTCCACACACATTGGCTGGGGGAGGTGTTGGTTACTAGCTAGGATGCGCATATGTCCCATTTTGGCCGGGACAGTCCCTTTCTTAAGCCCTGTCCTGGCCATCCCAACTTTTTTGGCAGAAGAGGGCATTTGTCCCATTTGCTCTTGCCAACTGGGCAAATGCCCACTTTTGTCAAAAAAACGGGGTGCAGTGTAGAGGAACGGTGTGGACTGGGAGTGGCGGCATGGTTTGAGCAACCAGCGACAGCCTAGAGTGGAGAGCCGGCAGGGTACAGGCGAGTGACTGGGGCCAGCCCTGCGGGGGGGTGGGGAGAGAGGAGGTTGGAGGGAGGGGCTTGGGTCAGCCCTGGGCACTGTCTTGTTTTCCCTTTGGGAAATAAGGTCAGCCTATTACTAGCTGTGTGGGGGATGGTGCTGGTCAGCAGTGGCATGGGAGGCATGTGTGTTGGCTGTGACGGAGGCTGTCACTAGCGGTGAGGGTGATGGGGGGCCACACTGATCTCTGGTGTGTATAGAATCATAGAATTATAGGACTGGAAGGGACCTTGAGAGTCCCCTGCACTCATGGCAGGACTAGTATCTAGATCATTCCTGACAGGTGTTTTCTAACTGCTCTTAAAAATCTCAAATGATGATGTGAATGAGATTCCACAACCTCCCTAGGCAATTTATTCCAGTGCTTAACCACTCTGACAGTTAGGCATGGGTTTGTATTGTTTGGATCCAGCGTGTGGTGCTTTGATTGGCTTTGTGGTGGGCAGAATTGAGGTTGTCTGCGTTTGAGCGTGGTGGGCAGAATTGAGGTTGTCTGCGTTTGAGCGTGGTGACTGCTTGGGAAGGATTGGTTTTCCACAGTGTGTTTGTGCGAGTCTGTACTGTGTATGTGTATGGCACGTGCTAGGTCTGTGGCTTTGAGTTTCCCATTCTAGTCCCTTAGCAACCATAACTGACTTTCACACTGTGTGTTTGAATAGCTCTGGGGTTTACAAAGCCTTGCGTTTCACACTCCAGATGTTGTAGAGCAAGTACACTAAACATCACTGCAGTGCACTAAATATACGGGGAAAAGATACTCGGTCAGCTCTCTCCCACACTCATCCAATGGGCTACACGCACTAGTGGACGCACCACAGATCAACTCTCATGATAGCAGCCAACCGACCGCCTGCTCATGTTCCCACAGGTTAGTAAATCACTCTCCAAGTAGTTCTGGGCACCCTAGAGGAGTCTCAGCCCAAGACCTATGAATCCAACCCCACTCCTCCTAGCCATTCCTGATAAGAACAACCAACGCCTTATTCAGAGAAGAACTCTTCCTTCCTCCCTCAAACACGCAACAGTCTGACCAATCCTAAAGAAACCCACCCTGGATACTTCCACCCTAGCCAACTACCACTCGGGGACATATCTCCAATTCCTGAGCAAGCTAATTTTGATGCTAACCAAAGGCCAACTATATGCTTATCTAATTGAAGCCAATGCCATGTCTAGGATACTATCAGGATTCAGGCCAGGACTAGGAACTGAAACTGCTCTAGTGGCACTAATAGATGATCTCCCCCTGTCACTGGATACAGGGAAGACATTCAGTCTCATCCTCCTGGACTTCTCCACAGTGTTGGACACTGTTGACAGTGAGGTTCTTCTGTCTCACTTGAGAGAGATGGCAGGGTTCCACAATTCACTAAAACTGTTTAAATCCTTTCTGGAGAGATACACACAAAAACATAACTGCCAGACTGGGTCAGACCAATGGTCGATCTAGCCCAGTATCCTGTCTCTGACAGTGGCCAGTGCCAGATACTTCAGAGGGAATGAACAGAACAGGGCAGTTATCACGTTGTCCAAAGCCACCTTCTGGCAGTCAGAGGCTTAGGGACACCCAGATCATGGGGTTGCATCCCTGACTATCTTGGCTAATATCTAATGATCAACCTGTCTCCATGAGCTTATCTAATTATTTTTAACCCAGTTATAGTTTTGGCCTTCACAACATCCCCAGCAACAAATTCCATACATTGACTGTGCATTGTGTGAAGAAGTACTTCCTTTGTTTGTTTTAAACCTGCTGCCTATTAATTTGGTTCAGTGACCCCCTGGTTCTTGGGTTATGTAAAGGGGTAAATAACACTTTCTTATTCACTTTCTCCACACCAGTCATGATTTTATTGTCCTCTATCATATCCCCCCTTGATCGTCTCCTTTCCAAGCTGAACAGTCCTAGTCTTTTAATCTGCCCTCAAATGGAAGCTGTCTTTATATCTATCCCTTTCCTAATGATTCCTAACATCCTGTTAGCTTTTTTGGCTGTCGCCGCACATTGAGCGGATGTTTTCAGAGAATTATCCACAATGACTCCAAGTTCTTTTTGTTGTCTAGCTAATTTAGACACCATCATTTTGTATGTATAGTTGGGATTACATTTTCCAATGTGCAATACTTTGCATTTATGAACATTGAATTTCACCTGCCATTTTGTTGCCTTTGTAACTCTTCACAGTCAGCTTTGTACTTAACTATCCTGAGTAATTTTATATCATCTGCAAACTTTGCCACCTCACTGTTTACCCCTTTTTCTAGATCATTGATGAATATGTTGAATAGCACTGGTCCCAGTACAGACCCCTGGGGGAGACCGTTACTTACCCCTCTCCATTCTGAAAACTGACCATTTAGTTCTACTCTTAGTTTCCTGTCTTTTAACCAGTTACTGATTCATGGGAGGATCTTCCCTCTTATCCCATGACAGCTTACTTCGCTTAAGAGCGGGACCTTGTCAATGGCTTTCTGAAAATCCAAGTACACTATATGCACTGCATCACCCTTGTCTACATGCTTATTGACCCCCTCAAAGAATGGTAATAGATTGGTGAAGTATAATTTCCCTTTATAAAAGCTGAGTTGACTCTTCCCCAACATATCGTGTTCATCTACGTGTCTGAGAATTCTGTTCCTTGCTATAGTTTCAACCACTTTGCCTGGTACTGAAGTCAGGCTTATCGGCCTGTAATTGCCAGGATCGCCTCTGGAGCCTTTTTTAAAAATTGGCTTCACATTTGCTATCCACCAATCATCTGGTACAGAAGCTGATTTAAATGATAGGTTGCATACCACAGTTAGTAGTTCTGCAATTTCATATTTGAGTCCCTTCAGAACTCTTGAGTGAATACTGTCTAGTTCTGGTGACTTATGACTGTTTAATTTATCAAGTTGTTCCAAAATCCCCTTTATTGACACCTCAATCTGGGTCAGTTCCTCAGATTTATCACTGAAAAAAGAATGGCTCAAGCGTGGGAATCTCCCTCTCATCCTCTGCAGTGAAGATTGATGCGTGGGGGAGGGGAAGGAGGATAGCTCAGTGGTTTGAGCATTGGCCTGCTAAACCCAGGGTTGTGAGTTCAATCCTTGAGGGGGCCACTTAGGGGTCTGGGGCAAAATCAGTACTTGGTCCTGCTAGTGAAGGCAGGGGGCTGGACCTTCAGGGTCCCTTCCAGTTCTATGAGATATAGGTATATCACCATATATTTTTATTATTTAAAGAATTCATTTATCCTCTCTGCAATGGCCTTGTCTTTCTTGAGTACTCCTTTAGCACCTCGATTGTCCAGTGCCTCACTGATCGTTTGGCAGGCTTCTTGCTTCTGATGTCCTTACAAAAAGTAACAGCATTTTTTTTCTTTTGCTAGTTGCTCTTCAAATTCTTTTTTGGCCTGCTACTTAACTCTGTCAAGTCAAGTGTCAATGCTCCTTTCTATATTCCTCAGTTTCCCATCACTGCTTCCCCAGCAAGAAGTGATGGGAAACTGCATTTCCACGATTGGACCACTGGGTGAGAGAGAATGAACCACATGTGACAGGAGTTAGTCATGTCACTTTGAAGAGCCACAACAATGATTTGAAGGCTGCAGAAAATGTCTGACTTTGAGAGACTTAAAGAAGTCAATCAAAACAAAGATCAAATGGTGACTTATATGCTATGATCAAGGACCTTCTCAGGGACAAAATACCAGGTACTAGAAGGCTCTTTAAACAAGCAGAGAAAGACATAGCAAGAACTGAATAGCTGGACACTGAAGCCAGACAAATTCAAATTAGAAATAGGACACAAATGTCAATCTGTGAGGTGATTATCCTCTGGAACAAACTCCCAAGGGAAATGATTGATTCTGCTTATCTTGGTGTTTCAGATCAGACCAGATGCCTTTTTGGAAGTTATGCTTTAGCCAAACACAAGTTATTGGCTCAGTGCAGGAGGGACTGGCTGAAATTCTCTGGTCTGTGATATGCAGGAGCTCAGCTGGGGGGTCCCTGCTGGCCTTTAAAAATAATCTCTGAATCCTAATATACTGGTGGAAGGTTCTTGGACACTGTGGTGACATGGCAGGGTAAGTACCTCTCTGGTGAGGAATAGAATGTGCTGTCAGCTTGGCGGAGCGGTTGATATATGATTTGGGGGAGCTAATCTTAAAAGGGTGAATTGTCAAGTCTGTGCTGAAAGCTCCTCTGGCTGTCTGGGTTTTTAGCAAGGCAGCATGTCTAGGGGTTACAGCAGGGCTCCAGGAGGCAGGAGACTGGGTTCTGCTCCCAGATGTTTCACTGCTCCCTCTGTCCTTAAACGGGGCAGGTAAGGTCAGTGCCTTGGCTTCCCCATCTGTAAGATCGGGGTCGATGCTTCCAGCTCACTGGAGGGCCTCTTGGCCTATATGTGCACATGACCGTGACATGATTTATTTTTAGGGTCACCTGTAAAATGCAGTAATGGTCAGAAAAGTGACCTTTGTACTCAGCACATCCATCCCGTGCATCCAAGTGTTTGCCTCACTCATGGGACATCTCCAGCCCTCGCACCTCTCCCACCGGGCAGCTTCAGTCGCTTTGCAGACCATGAATGCTCTTTAGAGGGAGAAGATGGCTGCTCTGATATCAAGGGGGCCGGCTGACTGCCTCTACCTGACTACCAAATACTTGTTTGCCCGGGTGGCTTCCCTGCATCGGGAGGCCTGGATCTCTCTGCTAAGAGCAACAGTTTCTCCCGCATCTCTCCTTTGCTCCCAGATATCTGGCAGTTTGCTCCAGAGCATGCCTTTCCCTCTGCCCTTACTGTGCTTGGGAGGTGGATCTCTACTTCCACAGAGACAAACAAGGGGGCTGCTCCGTGCTCACTGGACACGCCTGGCTGGTGCTGAAGGGACAGCTCCCACCTGAGCTGATGCATCCTATTTGCTGTGCAGATACGGTACCACAGACTAAGAGAGCCCGTCCAGTCACTCAGGATGGTTAGCCCTGCACTGGTTTGGGACTCCGGGGAAGGATAAACTGGCTAACAAACCCCAACCTGTATGGACTGACTGGCAGCATCGGGGGGAAGAGGGACTGGTGTCCTGCAGCTTGGACTCTCCTGCTCAGGGACACGCTTCCCAGGAAGCTGCATGAGGAATGGTCTGGGGAAAGCTGTTCAGTCTCTAAGTAATTTCAAACAACCAGAAGCCCCTATCCGCGACATGTACCTAACCCATGGAACTCCCAGCTGCTGGGTGCCCTTGAATCGGGTGCTGCAGCTGAGTTAAAAGGGGCTGGTTCATTTTATGTCCATTAATGTTTTCAGGTAGGTGCTGTGATTGGGTTAATCAAGTCTCCTGCTCCAGGACTGTTCTTCCTGTGCGCAGGAGTAGGGAGGGGCTGGAGGGGCTGGCTCAGTGGCAGAGTTGTGGGGGGTGAGTTTGCTTCTTGGCAGTGCTGGTTGGTCTGTCAGGGGTTTTGCAGACACAGGGCAGAATGAGAAGCACTCTGAGGTATCAGCCCCAGGGTCTGAGTGTGCAGTGGGCCAGGACCATCTCGCTCAGGAGTGAACACAGCAGACTTTCTTCCAGCCACAGCTGGTGAGGAGCCTGGACTACCAGGCAGCATGAGTGGCGTGGAGCTGTGAGTACAGCTCCTGTGGCAAGGAGGTTAGGTGAGGGCTCCTTATCCTCGAATATTTTTAGTGCCTACCCCAAGGTGTGTTGGGATCAAACAGGCAATTCTTTGTATTTAACAGCCGGGTCTGGGTGCTCTGCCTCTGGAGCTCTCTCCCGCCGGCAGAGCCGATTGGCTGGCCTGGGGCTGATGGATGAATGGCCATGCAGAGTGGCTGTTCATCTCCAGGGATTCACTTGCCGTTTAGATGGTGATTCTCATTAACCTCTGCCCCTGCTGAGAGTCATTTACAAATCAAACTCCAACAGGCAGTGAGGCGAGGGAGGGGCTGCTGCCTCTTCACGAGGAAGTCGGGGGAGGCAGGAAGCTGCAGAGTGTGAGATAATCCAGAATGTGGCATTAAATGGTCTATTTCTAAGTAACTGCCTGTCAGGCATTCCGAATCCCAGCCTGGAGACAGACTTCCCTGCAGTGTAGCTGCTGCCGTGCTGGGGGCGGGAGTGGGGTTTGCTCTTGGCACCACCTCTCGCTGTGATGCAGTGGCAGCTGTTAGGTATGTGCCAGCATCAAATGCGACAAGGACAGAGTTCTAGATGCTGTCAGGAAGTGTTGCAAGGTTTGCTGTGAGGAATGGTTCATCTGTGCTGTAACCCAGCCTAAGGGGCACCGGCCCAGCCTGCTTTGAAGTGAACTGATGGGCAGAGTAGGATGCAGTCTGACACAGGCTCCTTGGCAAAGGGTCCCCTCTTCTTTGCAAGCATCTCTCCCCTCAGACCTCACACACACACTACACCAAAGACATGTCTTACAGGATATTTATCCATAAAGAGAAACATAGAATATCTACAGAAAGATCCTGACTTGTCATTCTCACTGGGACTTGTATGCAGGGGTAATACTTAAGGAATAGCGTATTTACATTGGAAGTGTGCTTTATGGACTTTGAGTAAAAGTTAGTCACCAGAAGACAATATGGCTACGTCTACACTGCACACCTTATATTGGCTCAGGTGTGCCACTACAGCAGTGCCACTGTTAGGTACGCAGTGCAGCCGCTCTTTGTCAGCAAGAGAGCACTTTTCTGCTGATAAACTAAAACCATCCCCAATGAAGGGCGGGAGCTTTGTCCCACCGACAAAGCGCTGTCCACATTGGCACTTTTTGCGTGTAGGTTTTTTTCCACACCCTTGACCAACAAGTTTTACCGAGGAAAGTGCACTGTAGAAATAGCCTGTGCCTCAGTGATGATGGCCCATTCAAGCAGAGGGGAATTACCACCCCACCCTGGCTAGCCATTTATGGGGTGTCTGGCTTACTTGCCTAGCCTTTCTCTGTCCCAAGACTATCAATGGAAAACCATCAGAGATAACCGCAAGGAATCAAAACAACCTGGAGATGAAAAAGAAACATGACAACAGAGGTTTGCCCTGTCTCAGAATAGAGACAAAAGACTGTTTCAGTATAACACAGAGTGGGGAGAGGCGCTCTGTATGCATTTACTGAAGAAACATCTTGTGGAGCGAGGGATGTTTTGGGTGTGGAAGTTTGGGTCCTGGTTCCTGTGAAGCTAACCATGTCTGCAACAGACCAAACTTGGGGAGGAGACTGATTTGTCACAGAATTATAGAAATGTAGGGCTAGAAAGAAACTTGAAAAGTCCTCTGACTCAAAGCCATGTAACCCAGAGCATGCCTGTTTGTCTAACCTGTCCTTAAAAACTCCAGTGACAGGGATTCCACAGCCTCCCTTGGAAACCTGTTCCAGAGCTTAACTACCCCGAGAGTTAGAAAGATTTTCCTAATATCTAACCTCAATCTCCCTTGCTAAAGGTTAAGCCCAATACTTCTTGTCCCGCCTTCAGTGAACATGGTGAACAATTGATCACCATTTTCTTTGACAGCCCTTAACATATTTGAAGACCATTATCAGGTCCCCACTCAGTCATCTTTTCTCAAGACTAAACATGCCCAGTTTGATTAACCTTTCCTCATAGGTCAGGTTTTCTAAACTTTTATCTTGTTGTTCCTTTCCTCTGGACTCTTTCCATTTTATCCACATGTTTCTTAAAATGTGGCACCCAGAATTGGACAAGTACTCCAGCTGAGGCCTCACCAGTGCTGAGTAGAGCAGGACAATCGCCTCCTGGGTCTTATGTGCAACACTCCTATTAATACGCCCCAGCGTGATATTAGCCTTTTTCGCAACTGCTTAATATTGTAGACCTACATTCAATTTGTGCTCAGCTATGACCCCCAGATCCTTTTCAGTAGTACTGTCACTTACCCAGTGTTAGACCCCATTTTGCATTTGCACATTTGATTTTTCCTCCCTAAGTGTAGTACTTTGTACTTTTCTTTATTGAATTTCATCTTGTTGAATTCAGACCAATTCTCTAATTTGTCATAGTCATTTTGAGTATTGATGCTGTCCTCCAAAGCATATTCTTCACTCCATTAACCAAGTCATAAAGGAAAATATTGAATAGTACCAGACCCAGGACTGACCCCTGCAAGACCACTCTGGATATGTCCTCCCAGTTTGGCAGTGAACCACTGATAGCTCTCTTTGAATAGTTATTAGCTAGGAAAGATAACTATTAGTAAGTGTAGGCCCTACTTTATGTTTTATGATTTTGTTTTGTACTGTAACCATTTGCTTCTACACTCACTCTTGTTTTTAGTTGAATCTATTCTTTCTTAAATAAACATTCTCTTGTTTTATTACAAGTGCTGTGTGTTATATGGATGGGGGATTGAAGGTAAACTGGGGTACACTGCTCCTTTGGGGGCAGAGGATGTCATGGGAATGATTCAAAGGGACTCGGAGATGGAGTTAATGTACAAGGTCAAGACAGGACTGGCATGATAGTGCTAGAGTGGCCAGAAAGCTGGTGGTGTCAGGGCCCTGATTTACAGCTACCATGGGCAAAGTTCCCTCTTGCTAAAGGCTGGACTCCACCTGAGCAGGGAGGGAAATAGACTTCTGGTATGGAGTTAGCACAACTGATCAAAAGAACTTTAAACTAGGAATTCAGGGGAGACACTTGGGAGATGCTCGTGTAATTGCCACACTTGATACTAATATTGAGTGGGAGGAAAATCAAGGAAGAGAGAATACAGCAATGGAGAAAGGAACAGCAGTGGGTAGGAGAATGGACATTAAGAGGAAAGATAGTGCCAGTGCCAATGAAGCTAGCAGGTAGGTGATACTGGCAGTAGAATGACTGTTGCTAATTGGGTGAGGAATCTGGGCCAATCCAAACAGAAACAACTAAGATGTTCGTACACCAGTGCACAGAACCTGGGTAACAAAGATGATCAGAGGAATGGAAAACCTACCTTATGATAGGAGACTCAAAGAGCTTGGCTTGTGTAGCCTAACCAAACAAAGGCTAAGGAGAGACATGATTGCTCTCTGTAAATACATCAGAGGGATAAATATAGGGAGGGGAGGGAGAAGAGTTATTTAAGTTAAGTGTCAATGTTGACACACGAACAAATTGATATAAACTGGCCATCAAGTTTAGGCTTGAAATTACACAAAGGTTTCATAGCATCAGAGGAGTGAAATTCTGGCCCTCCAAGGGAAGCAGTGGGGGCAAAAAAATAGTGGCATAAGTTTATAGAGGGGATGGTATGATGAGACGGCCTACAGTGGCATGTAGCTGATCTGCGACTGCCAGTAGCAAATATCTCCAATGACCGTTGATGGGACACTAGATGGGGATGGTGAGACAGGTTCCCCAGGATACAACCTGGAACTGGAGTACCACTGAGCCCTCTGTCTTGCCAACCTGGGCTCCCTCTCACACTGATGCTGTGACAAGCTACAAACCTCTCTAGCTACTGCACTTAATGCAGACATCCACCGGCAGGGACACACCCAGCTGCGTTCCATGAATGCTTTTGCCAGCCACTCATGAACCAGCAATACAGAAGCTCCAGCCAGTTCCCTACAGCTCCTCAGCCTAGGACCCCAGAGCTGTACCGTCTTGCCCTGGTCAGAAGCCTGACCTGGATAAGGGTATGTCTACACTAGCAAGTTTCTGCACCACAAGTTATACCACTTTTTAAAACATGCTGGAATTAAACCACTGTTGCGTGTCCACACTGGGCTCCTTGTGCTGCTGGAGCACATCCATATTAGCAGCTCTTGCAACGGCAAAGAGAGCAGTGCATTGTGAGTAGCTATCCCACTGTGCAACTGGCTGCAGGGTGCTTTGGGAAGGGTTTGCAATGCCTCATGGGGCAGGCACAGAGTCACATGATGCAGGTTTCCCAATCCCATCCTACTACATTGCCAGCTGCTTTTCAACTGAAGGGCGGGGGGAGTGTGTGTGTGGTGGGGGGAGAGACGGTGTGTTTGGGGGACAGAATGTGTGTCAGCATGCTGGCTTGTAAGTTCAGACTGTGGCAGGAAGCAGCCAGTCCCGGAGGAGGGGGAAACCCCGACATCAGTTCCTGCCTGGGGGTGTGCGCGCTCTCTCTCTCTCTCTCTCTGTTCAACAGCACGAGCATTGAAACGGTGCTTTGAAAGGGGAGGGTCGCATGTTTCCAGGGCAGCCGAGTTCAAAATAACGAGCAGAGTGGTCACTTGAGGCATTATGGGATA
Source organism: Malaclemys terrapin pileata (assembly GCF_027887155.1). Lineage (NCBI taxonomy): Eukaryota > Metazoa > Chordata > Testudines > Emydidae > Malaclemys > Malaclemys terrapin. The sequence continues at coordinate 576,334 of NC_071513.1, read as the reverse complement.
GCTCCAGAGGCAAATTACAGCCCAGAAAGCAATCAATTGTCTACACTGGGGTGAGCAAACTTTTTGGCCCAAGGGCCGCATCTGGATATGGAAATTGTATGGCAGACTGAGAATGCTCACAAAATTGGGTGTTAGGGTGCCGGGGGGGGCTCCAGCTGTGGGGGTACGGGCTCTGGGGTGGGACTGGGGATGTGGGGTTGGGGGTGCAGGAGGGTGCCGCAGTCTGGGACCGAGGGGTTCGGAGGGTGGGAGCTGGATCAGGGCTGGGGGAGGGGGTCAGAGGTGCAGGGTCCGGGCAGCGCTTACTTCAAGCAGCTCCCAGAAGCAGTGGTATGTCTCCCCTCTGGCTCCTACGTGGAGGTGCGGCCAGGCAGCTCTGCGCACTGCCTGCGCGGCCAATGGGAGCTGCAGGGGCAGGGCTTGGGGCGAGGGCAGCGTGCGGAGCCCCGTCTGCCCCTACACATAGGAGCCGGAGGGGGAACATGCTGCTGCTTCTGGGAGCCACGTGGAGTGAGGCAAACCCCGGACCCTGCTTCCCGACTGGAGCACCAGAGTGGGGCAAGCCCTGGACCCCGCTGCCTGGCGGGAATTCAAGGGCTGGATTAAAATGTCTGGGGGGCCAGATGCGGCCCCCGGGCCGTAGTTTGCACACCCCTGTCTACACTGACAATAGAGCGCTGGAGCCTCTGCGCAAATAGCCTCATGACTCTCGTCGAGGTGGTTTGTTTGCAGCACTCGCACTGAGGAGGTTCTGCGCACGAAGTGGCTTGGCAGTGTGTGCACATCTGCAGTTTGAGCGCAAAAAGCTGCTTTCCTGCACGCAGAAACTTGCCAGTGTAGAGAAGCCCTGAATTTATTACACAGTTCGCCCCTCCTTCAGTGTGGAGAGGACATGCACCAGCTCTGTTCCTGATCAGATTTCCCCAAGCACTTCAAGCAAAACCCACTGTTTTAGGTAAACTATAAAACAAATTTATTAACTACAGAAGGATAGATTTTCAGTGATTATAAGTAGTAAACATAGAGATCGAAGTTGGTTACCGAGGAAATAAAAAGTAAAATCACAATCTGAGTTCTGTAAACTAGACAGGATTTGAATCAAGCAGTATCTCATCCTGATGGTATTGTTCCTTCATACACAGGCTGGGATTCTCCTTCCCGGCATGGGACCACCTCCCCACTTCAGTATTTGTCCTTTAGACGTGTTTCCAGGTGTTGAGTTGTAGGGAGAGTGAGGCGGAGTGATGATATCACTTCCCCCTTTCATAGCTTTTTTCCAGCTTGCTGGAAAGATCTTTTGCTGTGAGCCAAAAAGTCTCCGTTGCAGGGTGGATTTGATGTAAATCACTAGTCAGGAAGACTCGATTTAATCCTGGTTTTCTACATAAAAGTGCATTCTTGTTGATTATCATCACTATACATTTATAAACAGTGATTTATTTTGAAAACTTTTCAGATGAGTTTTACAGCTATATCAGAAAATGAAGGCTTGTTTGGTTATTTCATTTACCAAAGGTAATTGAATCAGATATTTATGAAGTCATTGGCAGGTGAACTATCTCCAATTCAACAGGTTAATCATTAATATTTGGAGGATTTTCTTGCCAGGCTGTATTAGGAGGAGAACATCACCAGACAGACATTTAAATTGTTTTATTTAACTAAAACAACAACGTTAAGTATTCTGGATATTTTGCTTCAACAGCAAACTTACAATATTTTAACAAAACAAGCATATGTCCCTCGCTTCTCACATTTATCTCCAGACTTCTTCTCCTTGTTCAGATCTATTCCACCCCGAACAATCTCCTATTCATTGAACTTTTTGAAACTTTGCACTTTTAGAGAGAGGTAAGGGATTGACTCTGTGTACACAAATTTGCAGAGGGACAATAGAGTTGAGCTCTGTTATTTCTCACCTCATATTTATGTATTTATTTATTTAAAAACATTTTTGTTAACAAGCATATTACCTCTGGAAACACAAATCCACAGTTTGAGAATTGCAAAACTAAGCATCTCTGATGGTATATTCTAGGCTGAGCACTGAGTCCCAGTGGATAGATAGAAAGATTAACCTAAATATACAGCAGCCTGTGGAACCCCATAAGATTGGGACCATTCCATAATTGGAACTCATTTACAAAACTTTTCTTAAACGTTACATGAATATATTGTCTCATACTATAGAATTAGTATTTATAATCCATATTCCATGATGAGATATCTTTGAGCTACAATGTATCTTAATTAAAACTATCTTTAGGTAGGTTTTTTTCCCTCAAAAAGCATTTGATCAAAAAAATCTGATTTCCCCCCTTCTCCACTGTGTATGTGCTATCTCTGAGAGGTTTCCATTGTATACAGTTTCTTGGGCAATCCTTGTGAGTGTGTATTCCCTTTAGTGGGCCATCAACGCTGTCTGGTGTCTCCATTTTGTACCTGAAAGGCTTGTTGTGGGTGTTTCCAACTTTACAACTTTTCAGTAACACATACATAGCAAAACTTCATATCTTCCCATACAATGATAGCACATACAATCCAACAGGATATTAATATTCAACAGATGAAGACTTTTAAAATACCTTACAAGGAATACTTTGTACAAAACACATCATAATTATATCACCATGGTAAAGAGGGGGGTACCAGGGTGTTGCTCTGGGGCACAGTGTCACAGATGCCTCTGAGTTACTACAGAGAATTCTTTCCCAGATGTCTGGCTGTTGGGTCTTGGCCACATGCTCAGGGTCCAACTCTTTGCCGTATTTGGGGTCTGGAAGGAATTTTCCCTCAGGTCAGATTGGCAGAGACTCTGGGGAATTTAGGCCGCCTTCTGCAGCATGGGTCACTTGCAGGTTTAAATTAGAGTAAATGATGGATTCTCTGTAACTTAAAATCTTTAAAAATGATGTGAGGACGTCAGTAACTCAGCCAGAGGTTATGGGTCTATTACAGAGGTGGGTGGGTGAGATTCTGGGGCCTTCAATGTGCAGGAGGTCAGACTAGATGATCATGATTGTCCCTTCTGGCCTTAAAGTCTGTACCTGAGTTTAATGGTCCCCAACGAAATGTTACAAGCACAGGAAATCCAGAGTGAGGGTTACATTTAAAAGCAATCCAAACATGTTGAGGTATGGGAAAGCACAGCTTAGGCGCTCAAGCAACCTCAACTCTGCCCTGTAAGAGACATGAATATGTCTTTAAAAATCAATTTAATATAAGCTGGGACCACAAACCCAAAAATGCCTTCATAATAATTGCATTGTTATTGCATGGTGTCCCTACAAGACAGCATTAGGGTTGTTTGGATGCCTTGAATGTGCATTTCTGTATTAATATGTTTGGATGTCTTTTAAGTTTAACCCTAACTCAGAATTTCCTGGGTTTTGTAGTGATTGGTTTTGGGAAAATTACAATGTCCCTGTAACGTTTTTTTTTTTAACCCATAAATTACTGATACGTGCTCTCAACTTTAACAATTTAAAAAAACCAAGGAAATTCCAAGACACAAGAACCATGTTAATATGAAGCTAATGTCATGTTAAGATTAAGTTAATGTCGTACATGAGTGCGAAACAAGAAACCCAAATGGAATCCTACAATGTGATATTACTAATGATTTAAATATATGTAGTAGCAAACTTACTTTGGCTTTGCTTTAAATTTTAACTTCTAAGGGCAGATTCCTTGGTAACTCAGCAGCAAGCAGCCCCCAGAATGCATTGGAGAGTTATGCTGCATTTACAGGGTTTCACTTATCTGTGCTGCTCTGATGATGCAAAGTGCACTGGTAGATGTGGCCATGAACTTGAAATTGGGTCATTGGTTTAGAGGACTGTGTTAGTGAGACTACATGAGGGGCGTGTGGGGAGCCCAGTCCTCAAGTCAAATTTCTCTGTGCTTATGGGTTCCCCTGGCAGTGCTGTGTGGTGGAGCTGGGGCTGTGGTGCTCGGAATAGCCTTCGGAGCGTGATTCCCAAGCCAGCATATGGCCAAGAAACCGTTAAAGAGAACTGACATTTGGACCCAGTAATCCACAGTGAGAACTCTTGACATGGATTGAGTCGTCACTAAGGTTAAGATTTTGTCTTGGATATTTGTAGTAAAAGTCACAGACAGGTCCTGGGCAATAAAGAATTCACAGAAGCCCCCTGACCTGTCCTTGATTTTTACTAAAAATATCCATGATAAAATGGGAAGGGACTGGGCAGCTGTGGGGTGGCTGAGAGCTCTGGGCCCCCACCACCCGGAGGAGCTTGGAGTTCCAGGGTCCCCTGGCCCCCCATCAGGCCCCCCCACGGCAGCAGGGGGAGGCTGTTGGGATCCTCCTTCCCCCCCCCATGGTGGCAGGGGGGCTATTGGGGTCCCCCTGCTCCCCCCGCACTGGTGGCAGTGTGGAGCTGTTGGGATCCCCCTGCCCCTGCTGCAGGCGGCGGCCGGGAAGCTGCCGGGGTCCCTTTGCTCCCCCGCTGCTGGCAGGGAGCTGCAGGGATCACCCTGTCCTGCACAGCAGCCAGGAGCTGCCAGTTACCCCCCCTGCCATGGCGGCCAGGAGCTGCGGGGTATCCCCGCTGCCCATAGCAGCTGGGAGTTTGGGGACCCGCTGCCTCGGGCGGCGGGCATACCTCACAGCCCCCTGCCGCTGCAGGAGGCAGTGGGACCCTGCAGCTGCCGGTCACCAGGGCTGAAATCACAGAGGTCTTTGGAAGTCACGGATACCGTGACTTCCGCGATCTCCGTGACAAAATTGCAGACTTAGTCATTACAACCAATGGGACTGTTGCATGAAAATTAGCTGTAGAGGAAGCGTGGTGGTTGGCTTTTATCTCTGAAGTCACCAGGTATTAACCGTTGCTGTAGTCTATATAATCATAAAAGCTAAATACAATAATCATTAATAACTTGCCTTAATTACACTCTGTTTTACTGAAATACAATCTGTACACAAAACTTAAACTACTTGTAACTATATAGAAAGTTTGGCATGTGTGTATAATTTTGCCCTGCACTGACACCACAAAAAACAATTCGGATTAAGATGTGTAGTGTTTGAGGTCCCAAATTAGACTAAATTGATAGTTAAAGTGACTGCAGATATTTTGCATCTCCCCTGCCCTGAATAGTGTCACTGCAGGTCAGAGTTAAGGTTTTTGCTGAAGGAGAAACTTTTTTTTGAAGAATAACTGCGGGGAGGGGAGGAAGTGTACCATTAACCCTTAACAACAAAAATGTAGCCCAGGTACCAGATTTTGGAGAGTTTTAGCTATAGGGAAAATTAGGGTCTGTGACTGGGCAGAGTTAAGTTTGTTTGGGTTCCCCAACTCTGCGTTTCCAGCCTTTCATGCGTTTAGATTGTTTTTAAATTAACTGCGAATTTCCTAGATTTATAAAACTTGGTTTTGAGATATCAGCAATTTCCTAGTAATTTATTTTACCTTCCCTTTCTGATACATAGTCAGCCTTAACTTCATCTTAATGTAGCTTGTGCCAGGGAATCTGTTTGTATGTATTGCGCTCTGTTGGGTGGATGGGGTGGTTTCTGTGGTCCATTGGGTGCAGTGGGGAATCAGGAGTGCTGTATGGGCTTGGAGCAAGTGAGGTGGGGAGCATAAGTGTAGGTACAGCTTCTGGACTCAAGCGCACGGCGCGCATGCACATCCACGTATGGAATACAAATAGGGACCACACATCTTGAAGAACCCCCAGTTACAGTAACCCCTTCTTTCTAGGCCAAACGTCTCCTTTTATGGAGGTTCCGTGCTGATTTCTCAGCACATGCTGTGCCACCCTGGCTGTCTTGGAAAGGCCAGACACAGCGGGAGCCCATTCCTTAATGACCAGCAGTGAATTAGCTGCACATGTGTAGTGCAACTTTCGGATACCCTGTATGTATTTTTTCTCTCTGGGTTTTCCTTCTCTACAGAGGTGCTCTCTGGTCTGTGGAGTCCAGAAGAGAACCATTTCCAGCCAGCCTGCAAAAGGCTCTTATTTTATGCTCCAATAACTCCAAGACACCTCTGTGCCAGCCCTCCATGCTCTCTGGGGAGATTTGCCAGGGTGCTACAGAGGCACAAAGGAAAGGGCCCTGCCGCTACCCAGCCTGTGTTCCTGGGTAAGGGCAGTACTGCTCAGCCAGGTCCCTACTGCACCTGGCTCCCAGTGCGAGCCCTGCCAGGCCAGTGGTCCCCTGTGGGCAGGGGACTCGTCTGTGAAATTGCCATCAGAGGAGGGGGAGATGGGCTGGGCTGGGCTGCAGGCCACGCTGCTTTTATTCTCCTTCCCTGGCACTGTCTGATGGGGTCTTCGCAATGAGTCGGCAGCCTCCACTGCCTTCCTCTGGCACGTCCCTGCAGGAGGCAGCAACATTGAAGGAGAGGGAGGGGGGGGACCGCCAGTTACATAAGAAACAAATGCAGCAGGCAGAGTAGCTCCCAGACGGGGGGAGGGGAACGGCAGAGCATTGCAAATCCAAACAGCCTCCAGGAAGGGCTTCCTGTCGCAGGAGCTCTGCTTGCTGACACATCTGCAGGTCCCCATCTGAAGCAGCTTCCTGCCAGCTTCCCTTCCCTGGCAGGGACTATCCCCCGCTGGGGTTGGCAGGCAGGCACATGATGCCGGGGTTCCCTGCACAAGGGCCCTTGTAGTTTCTCCTTGCTTGACTGGCAACAAAAAAGTGTGAGCCTGTCACACTGACCTGGTTGCACTGAGACCGCTCAGCTGCTTCTCCGCTTTACTGCCTGATCCATAGCGCTGTCACTGGGGGCGGGGAGGGACCCCGGTGAGACCCTCCAGCCCAGGGGACTGGGAGCTGGGCTAGGACCCATCCAGCAGTGGGGAGGGAAGGAAGGGGGTCCGGTGTTGCTTGGAGTGTGGCTGGGGGGTGGGGATAGTAATGAAGGGGACAAATAGTGAGGTGAGGGGAAGACAACTGGGCTAGGTGACTGTGTTCTGGGAGACCCAGTACTAAAACAAAGCCCCAAGGCTGACAGTGAGACACCCTGGCAGGGGAGAGTGGATGCACAGTGACTGCGTTTATGCTCTGCCACAGAGCAGAGGACAGCTGTGGGTACCATTGCTTCCCTGGGGGCTCCTTCCATTTCCCACTCCCTGCATGCCCCACGGACAGTACCTGGAGGGGAGGGGAGGAGACACGAGTGGCGGGAGCAGCCCTCGCCCAACACATGAATGCCTCTCACTAAGACAGAGGGCTTTTGCGATTCATGGCTGCTATGTGAAACGGAGTGAGGAGAGGTCATTGGGCAGAGCTCCTGGGTGGGTTCTGTGGGAGAAGGGGGGCTGAGGGCATCCCCTCACAGTAGTATCTACATGTCTCATGATCTTTAATGCATTTATCCTCACACACCCCTCAGTGCATGGGTTGGGGCGCAGAGAGACTAAGGGACTTGCCCAACGTTACACAGGGAGTTTGTGATGGAGCAGGGGTTTGAACCCCAGGTCTCCCAAGTCCTAGACTGGTGCCCTGACCATTGGGCTTTCCTTCCTTTTTTCCACTTCTTGTCCAATGGAGGCTGTCTCTGTCCAGCCCCATGAGGCATTCCTTTGTGTTTGTGGTGCCCGTGCAGGCAGATTCTCTCCATGTCAGTTGGCAATACTTGGCTCTTCTGTCATGTTACAGGTTCGATTAGCTCAGTAATGAGAGATGTCAAATAGTTAGGCTTAATCAGCTTCATTAGTCAAAGTTTAATACAACATAATACAAAAGGGAAGGTCAATATGTTACCAGCCTGTCTGGGAGGCAGCAGTGCAGTTGGTCAGTCTATTGCAGGGGTCGGCAATGTTTGGCACGCAGCTCGCCAGGGTAAGCACCCTGGCAAGCCAGGCCAGTTTATTTACCTGCTGATGCAGCAGGTTCAGCGGATCGCGGCCTCCACTGTCCGCAGTTCACCGTCCCGGGCCAATGTGGGCGGCGGGAAGCCGTGGCCAGCACATGCCTCGCTCGCACCGCTTCTTGCTACCCCCATTGGCCCGGGACAGCGAACCGCAGCCAATGGGGGCCGTGATCGGCCGAACCTGCTGTGTCAACAGGTAAATAAACTGGCCCGGCCCGCCAGGGTGCTTACCCTGGCGAGCCACGTGCCAAACGTTGCTGACCTCTGGTCTACTGCCTCAAAATCTGAGCTTCACTTTACCTCTGTATATATTAGGGTTGTTTGCAACAGATGAGTGTTTCTTTGCAGGACTTTGAACCTAACATATTATTCTTATCCATCTCCTTTGACATTTTTTTGAAGACATTTTGCTAGGCCTGTATAGACCCTGCATGTAAACACAGATTGCAACTAGTTTCTTATCTTGTTTTGAGCACAGCATTTTGGAAGTTAGCAAAATGTTAGAGGCATTCTGCACCAGCTATAGTTTGGTACACAGGGCATGTTAGCTAAGCATCAATAAAACAGTTTGTCTTGTCCTGTCCCTCTGGAATGGCTCTGTACCTAGCTCTGAAATTATAACACTACACATCTACCCTTGATTAAACAGCTTAACATATGTGAAAAGCATTTTGGGAAGAACTTAACATGAATAAAAATCATAGTTGTACAAAACATGCATGATATTATATATCATATTGATATTGTGTGTATTAATATTGTATCTGATATTGGCTAAAACCATAAACCTTACAAGCTTTCTCTTATCTGTCTCCATACATATTTTGTAAGACCGAGGATCTGTAGTTGCCAGCCATAGCATGAATACACGAGGGCTTATGTATTTTCCAAGCCTTGTTGTACTTTCTTATAGAATACAGAGTAAGAGTTATACAAAGGTTACAGCATCTAATTATAGTACAGTTTTAGAGTTATGCAATTCAGCATGAATATAAAGCGTTCTAAACATAATGTACTTTACTTATTTACTATTAGCTACTTTCTTATTCTGGTGACATAATACCTCCTTTTCAATCACACTTGCAGTAACAACAGCAAACAATTCTTCTTCGAGTGCTTATGCATGTCAATTCCAGTCAGGTGTGTGCGTGCACTGGAAGATTTTTCCCCTAGTAATATCTGTTGGGTCGGTCTGGGCATCCCCTGGAGTGGCACCATCATGGCGCTCAATATAGGGCCCTACTGACCCACCACACCCCCTCAGTTCCTTCTTACTGCCAGTGACAACTGGAACTTCCCCTTGCTCTTGTCCTGACAAGCGCATATGGTAGTCTGTATATAGTTCTAATTAGTTCTGTAGTTAGTGTTAAGTAGTTATTAGGTACTTTACTTAGTTCTTAAGTTTCCTTTGGAGGGGTTTCCCCTCGAGTGCAGTCTCCTGGCTTCAAAGCCTGTGAGGTCTGCAGCAAGTGTATGCCCAGAAGTGATCCTCACACTTTGTGTTTGAAGTGTTTGGGGGAGAGCCATCAAAAAGATCGTTGTAGGATCTGCAGGGGGTTTCTCCCCAGGACACTGAAAGATAGAGATCAGCGCCTGAAGATCCTCCTAATGGAAGCGGCACTCCTTCCCAGTCCGATTCTGGGTTGGTGGATCTGGCGCCGAGTACTACCTCTTCGGTATGCAGTGCCCCAGCACCGTCAGCATGGGGATGAATGCTGAGTAAAGGCAAGGACTATCGGCAGAAGAGGAGGCTGGAGAGGGGACATTCCCCCCCCCAGCTAGACCCAAGGAGCTGGCCATTGTGAGACCCGAGCCGGTCACGTCAACTCCTGCCCCAGTTGAAGGGCGGTCGAGTCCGGACCCTTCTCACTCACCGAGGCCGAGCTGATAACTTCACCTTCCGTTGACCCCGGAGGCATTTGAGGCAGCACGGGATCTGCTCCAGCTCACAGCACCGTTCTCCCCACCTAGATGGGAGAGGTCGCCGGCACTGGTCGCTCTCCCAGCACCATCCAGAGGAAAGCCCGCAATGATGGCCTGGCGATCTCCATCCCCGGTGCACCGTTTCCCAGCTCCAGAACAGGGTCAGCAGCCTCGTTGGGCCTCGAGCCCTAGGCGCGGACCCTCAGCGCCTCGAAGTACTGCTCCTCCATGGTCCTCCTTTTCAGAGACCTCAGAGTCAGACTCCTATTGATCTCATAGGAGTAGAAGTAGACGGTCCAGATCATCATGAGACCAGAACCCTTACCTGGCACCGTGGCCCGTGCAGTGGCAGCCCCCTGCACAGTGACCCTTTGGGACTCCCTGGGCCTTTTGCCAAGGGTGGAGTGAAGGGTCGAATTCCAGGGCAGCGGCGGTGGCGGCCTCAGCCACTTACGTACTGCCTCCGGCATCAGCAGGATCAGGGATAGTTCCATCGGTCCCTGTTGCCACCATCCCAACCCCTGCCGTACCAGCGTTGGCTATGCCAACCCAGCAGTATCAGTGCCATCGTCCTTGGCACCGACAGCCCCAACACCATCGGTTCCGGCTTCAGCACCAGCAGCCTTAGCACCAATGTATACAGCTCTGGCACCAAGGACCATGACACCATTCACGTCGGCTCCAGCCCACGATCCCCAAGCGCTGCAGGACCCCTTGGGCGCGGAGGGAAGAGAGCATCCACTCCTTGCGGGGGTCTCTTCCTCCTCTCCAGATGAAGCGCTGGTAAGCACTTCGGTAGCCCCAGCCCTGGAGGACAACAGGGTCCTACAGCAATTGCTGAGGAGGGTTGCCCAGGACCTGAGCATTCAGGTGGAGGAGGTAATGGAGGACGCAGATCCAATGGTGGATATCCTCAGCCACTCCGGACCGGCACGTATTGCCCTACTCCTCATAAAGATCCTTGCTGACACCACAAAACCTTGTGGCAGACCCTGGCTTCATTGTCCCCCTATAGCTAAGCGCAATGAAAGACGCTATTTTGTGTTGTCCAGGCACTACGAGCACTTGTATACCCATCCTCCACCAGATTCGTTGGTCATGGACGCTGCTAACCAGCACAAGCGCCAGAACAAGGCCCCTCCCCCAAAGAATCAGGAGGGGAAACAACTCGACCTTTTTGGGAGAAAGGTCTACTCCACTGGTGGCTTCCAGCTCCACATTTCTAATCAGTAGGCCATTGCCAGCAGGTACTGCTACAATACATGCAGGGCAATGGCAAAGTTTTCAGAGCTGCTGCTGCAGGACTCCCGTGCTGAATTCTCAGCCCTTGTGGAGGAGGGAAAGCGCGTTTCCTGAGCTTCGTTGCAGGCTGCTCTGGACGGGGCTGATGCGGCCACTCAGGTGATGTCTACCGGGGTTGCCTTGGGAAGGGGCTCCTGGCTCCAGGTATCAGGTCTGCCTTACGAGGTCCAGCAGACTATTCTGGATTTCCCCTTTGAGGGGTCTGTATTTTCTGATCAGATGGATAAAAGGCTACATAGCCTAAAAGACTCAAGAGCCACCCTCAACTTGCTGGGCCTCCACACCCCCGCCGTGCAGCGGAGGCATTTTAGGCCACAACCTCCTCTGCGGTTCTACCAACTGCAGAACCGGCAGGATGGCTCACTGAAGAGAAACAGGAGTGGTAGGAAGAGGGTGCACCCGTCCTCAGGCCAGGGCTCTGGCCCGTCCGAACCTTTATCCAGCTAGAAGCAGAACTTTTGAAGGGGCGAACGAGGATGGTGCACCAGAACTTGGACTGGATCCAACCCACCTTATCTTCTCGTCCCAACTATCCCCTTTCTGCCCTGCGTGGGCCCGTATCACATCGGACTGCTGGGTGCTCTGCATGGTAGAGAAGGGATACTTCCTCCAATTCTCTGCCCGTCCATCCCCCTTCCCCGACCCTCTTCAGAGACCCTTCTCACAAGCAACTCATACAGGAGGTGCACACGCTCCTCTCACTGCAGGCAGTGGAAGAGGTTCCTCAGGAGCTGAAGGGCAAGGGCTTCTATTCCCAATATTTCCTAATACCGAAAGCCAAAGGCAGCCTCAGGCCCATCCTAGACTTGCAAGAGCTCAACAAGTTCATGAGGAAACTGAAGTTCCGCATGGTCTCTTTGGCCTCCATCATCCCTTCCTTAGATTCAGGGGACTGGTATGCCGCCCTTGACTTGGAGGACGCGTACTTTCATATAGGAATTACACCCTCCCACAGAAGGTACCTCAGGCTTGTGGTGAGCAACAACCACTACCAGTTCACAGTCCTCCAGTTCGGCCTGTCAGTGATGCCTCGTGTATTTACCAAGTGCATGGCAGTCATGGCCGCATTCCTACACAGGCACCAGGTACAGGTACCTCGATGACTGGCTGATCAAGGGCCGCTCCAGGGCTAAAGTGGAGGCACAAGTCGACTTCTTAAGAACGACGTTCGACGAACTGGGCCTTCTCCTGAACAGGGGGAAATCGACTCTGTCCCCTGTTCAGCAGATAGAGTTCATAGGGGCGGTCCTGGACTTGACACAGGTCAGGGCATACCTCCGGGAAGTGAGGTTTCTAGCCCGGAGCAACATCATTCAAAGTCTTAGGTAGTTTCCCACCACCAAGGAATTGCCTGAAGCTTCTAGGACACATGGCCTCTTGTACCTGTGTGGTGCAACACGCCAGGCTCAGACATCAGCCTCTCCAATCGTGCCTAGCCTCGGTGTGTCAGCCGGCTCGAGACAGTTTGGACAAGGTTGTGACTCTGCCTCGCCTGGTCCTCGACTCCCTCCAGTGGTGGCTTAACCTGCAGGTAGTGTGTGCAGGGATCCCCTTCACCCGTCTTCAGCCATCCGTCTCACTAGTGATGGATGTGTCAGCTCTGGGCTGGGAAGCACATCTGGGGGACCTCAGGACACGAGGCTTCTGGTCTCAGGTGGAACTCGCTCTCCACATCAGTCTCAGAGAGCTGAGAGCAGTGCGCCTGGCATACCAGACTTTCCGAGCCCACTTGACAGGGAGATGTGTATTGGTCATGACAGACAACACCACGGCAATGTTCTGTATCCACAAAAGGGGGTGTATGCTCCTCTCTCCTGTGCCAGGAAGCCCTCACGCTGTGGGACTTCTGTGTAGCTCATTTGATACACCTGCAAGCGTCGTACCTCCCTGGAGTGCAGAACGAGTTTGTAGACTGTCTCAGCAGGTCCTTTCACAGCCACACGTGTTCCCTACGCCCGGACGTCGTGAACACCATCTTCCAACGGTGGGGGTTTCCCCAGATGGACTTGTTCGCGACGCAACAGGAAGTGCCAACAGTTTTGCTCCTTCCTGAACCACAGCCTGGGCTCCATCGCAGACATGTTCCTCCTCCCAGGGGGAGGCCCTCTTCTCTACACTTTCCCGCCCATCCCTCTTGTTCACAAGGTGCTCCTCGAGATATGAAGGGAAGAGGCTTCAGTGACATTGATAGCTCCAGCCTGGCCCCACCAACACTGGTACACATCCCTCCTGGAGATGTCCGTGGAAGCCCCAGTTACCTTGCCGCTCCTCCCGGATTTACTAACTCAGGATCCCAGCCGTCTCCAGCACTCGAACCTCGAGTCGCTGCACTTCACGGCATGGAAGCTCCATGGCTGAACCCCACAGAGCACTCCTGCTCAGACCCGGTTAGATAAGTCCTCCTTGGCAGTAGGAAACCCTCCAGCAGGGCTACCTATCTTGCCAAGTGAAAGAGATTATCATTCTGGTTGGCGCAGCATCCCTCATCGCCGATGCTCGCCTCTATACCACTCATACTGGACTACTTTCTCCATCTCAAGCAGCGGGGACTGTCCATATCGTCAATAAGGGTTCACTTGGCTGCCATCTCTGCCTTCCATTCAGGCTCAGAAGGCCTGTCGGTGTTTGCCAACCTTGTGGTCAGCCGTTTCTTGAAAGGTCTTGACAGGCTATATCCACACGTCTGACAACCGGCCCCAACCTGGGACCTCCATCTGGTCCTTTCCAAATTGATGGGTCTGCCCTTTGAACCGCTGGTGACGTTCCCTGCTCTACCTGTCATACAAGGCGGAATTTCTGGTAGCGATAACCTCAGCCAGGAGGGTGTCTGAGCTCAAGGCCCTAACGTCAGAGCCCCCTTACACCGTGTTCTATAAGGACAAGGTTCAGCTCAGGCCATATTCAGCTTTCCTCCCGAAAGTTGTCTCCCAGTTTCACATCAACCAGGACATCTTCCTCCCAGTGTTTTATTCTAAGCCGCACTCGAGCGGCAGGGAGCAGAGGCTCCACTCATTGGATGTCCACAGAGCGCTAGCCTTCTATATTGAAAGAATGAAATGGTTTAGGAAGTCCATTGAACTGTTTGTGGCCGTGGCAGACAGGATGAAGGGTCTTCCAGTCTCCTCCCAACGAATTTCCTCGTGGATCATGTCCTGCATCCATGAATGATATAACCTGGCAGAGGTGCCTGCCCCTCCACTCTCAGCGCACTCCGCTAGGGTGCAAGTTTCTTCAGCAGCATTCCTGGCGCAAGTCCTGACCCGGGAAATATGCAGAGTGGCGATGTGGTCCTCAATACATACTTTCACCGCGCATTATGCAATTACCCAGCAGGTCAGAGACAATGCAATGTTTGGTAGAGCGGTGCTCCAGTCAGTGGATACCTGAACTCCAACCCCACCTCCTGAATTTAGGCTTGGGAGTCACCTGATTGGAATTGACATGAACAAGCACTCGAAGAATTAAAACGGCTACTCACCTTCTCGTAACTGTTGTTCTTCGAGATGTTTTGTCCATGTCCATTCCAATACCCACCCTCCCACCCCGCTGTCGGAGTAGCCGGCAAGAAGGAACTGAGGGGGTGGTGGGTCGATAGGTCCCTATATTGTGCGCCATGATGGCGCCACTCCAGGGGCGCCCGGGCCAACCCAACAGATACTGCTGGGGGAAAATGTTCCATCTTCTGTGCACGCACACACACCTGATTGGAATGGACATGAACAATACATCTTGAAAAACAACAGTTACGAGAAGGTGAGTAACCATTTTTTTCCCATGCTTTGATCAATACCATTTTGCTTGTGAGAGCTGACATCATCTGTTTTCTGGTAGTTAGCAATAAAGCAATTTACATTCCTGGTTAATTCTGTCTGTGGGAGCTTGTTTCCCAATATATCTGTTGACGAGTAAGCTTCACAAACTTTTATAAAGTTCCAATCCTTATCTGGTAATTACCCCGCAGCATTCAACAATGTATGTAACAAACTTTTCAAACAGTCTTTCCATTTCACCTTTGGCCTGGCTGCAAAGCACCATGGGGCTTTGGCTTAGTTTGGTCTATGGTCATGCGCTTCATCTCAGGGTTCAACCTGCTCTCAGGGGCACCTGGCTCTGTATTGTTCTCTCCGGGAAGGGAAAGCAAGTCGCTTTCTCCAGGTTGTGCAGGGAACGGGGAACAGAGTTGAGGATGGAACCAAACAGTCCTGATTCCTCATCCCAAGATCGAAGCACAAGGTGCTTTCTCGGCCTGTTGACTGTTCCTGAAGTCTGTCAGCCTCTTGCTCCAGTCATGTTCTTGCTAGTGTGCTCCTCAGACCTGGACTCTGAGGAGAGGAGGTCGTTCATCTTTCCTCTCTGGTGGTGTCCTTCCCCTACACACAGGCCTTATCATGTCCCCTGCAGCCCTTGGATACCTTTAACATGGACTGTCTCTCTGTGAACCTTGCCCCAGCCCTAAGGCCAGTAGCTAGTGTGCAAGCTGCTTCCCCAGTTTGTGGTTGAATCCCCTTTTCCTTGGCATCACCTGTCTGCTCTGGGTGTCCCAAGCCCGGGTGCTTGACCCATGTTTCTGCAGTTGACACACACATACCTCCTGCTCTGGAGTCTGAACACCCCACCACTACAAGGCCTCTGATCCCCTTTTCCCCCAGGTCTCCAGGAATCTCCTGTCCTCCTCTGCAGCTGGCACCACTTACCATGACCAAGTATAGGGCTGACTGGTAACTGGGAGGCAGCAGCAGTAGATTATCCAGGGGCTCTTCTCTCTCTCTAAGGCTGGAGGTGAGGAGCATTCTGGTGAGGTATTAAAATCTCTCCCCCACCTCTGCCAGGTTGTGGAATCAGGGGGCTGGGGACATGCTGGTGGGTTCCAAGGTCCCTTTGTGCTGCAGATTTTCTTTGTCAGGTGGAGCTGCCATTCTCTCCATAATTGTTATTTCCTCTCTCCACAGAGCCATCAATCCCATCAGGGCTGCCCTCTCTGAAGGCAAACAGCAGCAGGCAGGCTGGGGGCTCTGAAGAGGAACACTCCCATCCTCTGGCTCACCGTTTGCAGTTCATTTCTGGGTTTGTGTTCCAGTTTCTGTTCTCCCTTGGTGTCTGGCTCTGCGTAACAGATAGCAGCAGGCCTGCCGTGATGGGGTTCCTCTGAGTCCCCAGGAGTGTGCTTAAGGCTTGGATGGTGGTGCTGCTCATCACAGACAATGTGGCTGATACTTCAGAGAAACCCGTCCTTGTCCCCTGTTCTCCAAGTGCCTGAGTTGGCTGCAGGCCGGGACTTTTGCCTCGTGCTCTGGGTTCTAAGCTTGGCCATTGTACAGATGGATGGCCAGGTCTATTCCCCGACTGTCAACACGCACTATGGGAAGTTACGAGGGGTCCGGGTTCCGCTGCCTAGCGAGATTCTGGGTCCTGTGGATCAATACCTGGGGGTGCCTTATGCAGCCCCTCCTGTTGGGGAGAAGAGGTTCATGCCCCCTGAGCCACCCTCCTCCTGGTCTGGAATAAGGAATGCTACCCACTTCTCACCAGTCTGCCCTCAGAACATCCACAGTGCAGTCCCAGAGATCATGCTGCCCGTCTGGTTCACGTCCAATCTGGATATAGTTGCCACATACATTCAGGATCCCAATGAGGACTGCCTGTACCTCAACATTTACATTCCCACCGAGGATGGTGAGTCCGTCCAGGGTGCCCGCAGGAGACGTGCACTCTCTGGGTGGGTGGGGGGTCCCAGAGTTATTCTGCTCCTTCTCAGCTCTGGTTGGTCTCACTTGGATGTTGTGTTTGAAGCATGTGCTTGTGGAACCCGCAGCATGCTGTCTGTCTGTGGAAAAGCTTTTTCTGGCCACTCAGCTTGCCCTCTGCCCTCCAGCTGTTTTTCCTCTCTCTCTCTGTCTCTTGGGCTCTCTCTTCTCCCCTCCCCTCCACAACTCTCTCCCTCCCCCTCCATGGCATTGTCACGGGTTCCTCTTTTGTGTTGCCAAAACTGAAAGGGACTCTCTGACCGCAGGTCCACAGAGTGACGAGCTGGTTTGGGTTCCCGAGGTGCCGAGTGCCAGGTTCTGTCTTGAGTTTGGTTTGGGTTTGTCTTCCCTCGCCCACCCTCCCCACCCTCAGGTTCTTGCGCTAGTTCTGGGGTGTGGGTTGCTGCTGCTGGCTGGGAGGAACACTCTCTCTCTTGCTGGGATGGGGTCACCAGCCATTCTTGACTGGGAAGGGACCAAGGAGAGCTGGGCTGGCTCCTCTCCCTGGTGCCATGCTCTGCTTGGGGTCAGGGGAGATGTCAGCATGCACGGCACAATGCAGCTAGCATATGTGCTTCACCGGGACCAGCCAGGGGCTGAGTGCGTGGAGTTGGGTGGGAGCTGGAGCACTGTGGACCCAGCCCCTTGTGGTGAGGCTGAGGGCCTCAGGGTGCCTCTTCTTTCTCTAATCTTTTTCTTTTATAGGGGATTCCATCTGAATTGTAAGTAGCAGTGCCAAGGAGGCAGCACCCTTTCCTCAGGCCCATGGCAGCCTCACCACAAGGGGGAGCTGTGGGATCCCATGGGCTGTGCCAGCTGCAAGAATCTCTCGATAACACAAGAGCCTATGATGGAAGAGAACTGGAGGGGGAACCTGCCATGCCCTCCCTGAGCAGTTTTCTGGGAAGACAGCTGTTCTGGAGCCCCAGCAGCTCTGCTTCTCTTCCCTTGGGGGTTCCAGGCTGCAGGGGACAGCACCGTAACTTCCTTCCATCCCAGTACACCTGGCCCCAGAGTTTTCCTCCCACAGCGATGCTCCCCTCCCCATGTCCCGCGGTCCCAAGAGAGGGTGGCGGGAGGGTGGGCAGTGTGGTTGTAATTGCATGCCCACTCCAGCCAGTGGAGCCTCCTGTTATTTTGTAGTCTTTTATTCATTTTACAGTAAAACGGATTTCCAAGGAATGCGCCCGAAAGCCCAACAAGAAAATATGTAGGAAAGGAGGTATGTAGCAAGCCGGACCTGACAGAGAGGCACAGAGAGAGGACAGAGAGAGAGAGAGAGAGAGAGAGAGAGAGTGAGGGGGCACCTGTCCATTCTCTCCAGGCCTGCGGCATATTTCTTCAGCCTTCCTCTCGTGCCATGTGACTGAGACGGTGGGCCCTCCATGCAGCCTGCAATACTGTCTGTCTGTCCGTCCATCCATCCTCTGCACAGAGGAACCTTCGGGATGCTCCTGCTACATGCTGCTCCCTTTCCAGGGCCAGACTGGGCTCCTCAGTGGGAGGCTCTGGGTTTGAATCAGGGCAGGACCCAGGTGCGTTTCCAAGCCTTTCAGAACAGCTGCTTTTGCATGCTGGAGCCAGTGCAGCCAGCTCCCATTGAGGGGGTATGGGAGATAGGGAAATACGGACTGCACACCCCATTCACCCAAATCCTCCAGCAGATCCCAGCTCCCAAGGCCTGGGAGTGCTGCTGTCAGGGAAGAAGTGCTCTCACCTTTAACATTTAAATGGAAAACATCCCTTTCATTCATCTTATGGCAGCAAAGGCAGGAGAAAGCACCTTTCACTTGGTTTCTCTGAGGTGGGGTCACCTAGTCAAAGATCCCAGTGAAATCTACACCACGAGTGGGCATGTTTGTGTAAATGGGTGTGCACAGCGCCATTGTGAACAGGCCTGGTAGAGTTCTGATTGCTGTGGGAACTGGGACCATGTGTGTGAAAGCTCTGCCCTTCAGCTGCATTAATTTCCTATGTCTCCCTATACAAATATGTAAATCCTGCTGGTTGTGGAATTGTTCCTCCACCCCCATGTTGCTCCCTCAGTCAGGCATGCCACCTCTGCGCACTCATGCACACGCACATGCCTCTCCTTTCCCTTCATGCTGGCCCACACATGGAAACCTGCTCCGTAGCCCCTTTCATAAGCAGTTCTTTACTGCCCCTAGGATCCCTGCACACATGGCTGCCTCCTGGAAAGCTGTGAAACAGCTCCAGTTCAGAAACCAGTCTGCTTGTAGCCTATGTTCCACAACCCCACCTTGGAGTCTCCAGCCCTGAAGCAGGGATGAAGCAGGATCTTTTCTTTGGAGTCGTGTATGCAATCCCCACCTGATATCAAAATCTCTGACATCACAGTCCTCTCTGGGAACGGGTTTGCCTGAGAAAGCATGATTCTGCATCACTGTCACAGACCCCGGTGTGCAGGGAGGAGAGCAGCTGCTGGAGACAGACAGGATTGTGGGAGGAGATGGAAAATGTGCTCTAGAATCATACTTGGGTTTTCCCTAGAAAGCAGCTTTCTGTGCACACCAGGAGTACAGACCCAGCTCTGCCCCAGTGGTCTTGAGTACCTCCTCTGTCCCATTGCATGTGTGTGTGTGCAGTGCACTGGGGTGGTGAGGCAAGGGCCCAGAACTTGCATATCCAGCACAAGGGTTCCCCTTCTCCCCAAAAGGGGCAGCCAAGCTCTTCTGAAAGGCTACATGTGGGGAGAGAGAAGCCCCCATGTGAATGGACTGCCACTCTGCCCACACACAAGCACACATGGTGGGATCCAGCCCAGTGGCTCTCAAGTAGTTGTGTGGCCTGCCCAGGCTCTGGAGCCCTTCGTGTGGCTGGGCCTTTGGGCTACTGAGTCCTTGTGCTGGGAGGGGTTGTCATGGGTCCCGTGTCCTTCTGTTCTCTTCTCTGTGCGTTCCTCTTGGTGTCCAGGGCCTGGCGCAGTGCGGCACAGCTTGGAGGTTTGACAAGAATTCTCTTTCCTTCCAGAGATTTCCCCGAGTTCTGTTGTTTGGTTTCTTTGCTTTGCTTTCCCTGTTGCTGTCTGGCTACTCACACGCCATCTCTCTGTGAGTGCCAAGGCTGCCCTAAAGGGCCAGCACATCAGGGAGTCTCCACACGCTGCCTCTGGAGTGGGCTGCTCCCTCTCATGCTGTGCCAGCAGCTGGCCCTTCATGAGCCACTTCAAAGCACTTCCTCTCAGAGAGCTCCCAGCCCTCTTTTCCCAGCCTGCCATTGGCTGCCAGGGCTTCACAGACCCCTTGCTTTGGGAGGGGAAGCCGGCACCTCAACTGGGTGTGTGTGGGGGGGATGTTTATTACATGCCATTAATAAATGATCGTAGGGGAGAGGTTCAGCCTGGTGTCTCCTCTCCCACCACTTCTGCCTGTGGTAGGGATTTCTGTGCTGCCCAACGCTGATTCCTGGGTATGTTCCATCTGCAGAGGAGGAACCCTAGTGGCTGCCTAGAAGGGTTGGCTCTGGTTAGAGGAGGCTCTGCCTTTCCTGTAGGAGGATAAGGCACTATCCAGGCATGGTCCACAGCAGTGATTATCCCCACCCAAGTGTTGCTAACAGGAACGTTCAGACTTCTGGTTACATGTAAAAGTAATCCAAATGCACTAAGACAGGGGTCCCCAATGCGATGCCCGTGGGCACCATGGTGTCTGCCGGGGCGTCTAAGTGCACCCGCGTACTGGCCGGCGGACGAGCAGCCGCCAAAATGCCGCCGACAAGCAGCGTCATCCAGAGGCGTCGGCGGCATTCGGCGGCGATGCCTATTGACGTTGCCGCTTGTTGGCGGCATTTCAGCGGACGGTCGTCCGCCGCCACGGTCCTCCGTGGCTCGTCGTCTGGTGCCCGCCAGACGAAAAAGGTTGGGGACCACGGCACTAAGAAATGGAAACGCACAGTTAAGGCGCCCAAGGCCTTACTTCTGCCTTGTAGGAAGGCCATGAGGGGTTAAAAATGAAAAAGATCCATTTCTAAACATGTTTGGATTGCTTTTACATTCAACTTTGACTCTCAACTTCCTGGGTTAGTAATTCTTGGTTTGGAGATAGGTGCAACATTCTGGAATGTTTTTACATAAGTTATTGCTATTTACCCAGCCTTAACTTCAGTAGAATGTGGATTTTTGTCTTTGAATTTCCTTGTACTTTAAAGTTATTAAAATTTCATATGTGAATGGTAAACAAGAAAAGAAACCCAAGGAACAGGTTCCCGTGGGATATTTCTAATGATCTGAAGATAGGAAGGGTCAACTTCAAATCAGTTTTTTTTATTTTAACTTTTTATTTATGTCCATATTAACCTGTACACTTTGGTCACCCCACTCTGGAGCAGCCAGAGCTCCCTGACCAATTCCCCGTGCGCCTGGTCTCCATTATCTCCTGTACACCTGCACAGCCTGGCTGTTCCTTACATGCCCCTGTGTGCACACACCTCAGACACACTCCCTGGTCAGTATATGTGGTGAGCACTGTTGGGGTAACAGTCCTCACTGCAAATGTCTCCTTCAGCAGGGGCCGATGGGCATCCCGAAGAACAAAATGGTCACCCTCTTGTGTCCAGTGGAAGGGAAGTCAAGCTGTACCCAAGGTGGCCCCTGCTCTTTATCTCAGGATGACTTGGCTTCATTCTCACTGGAACTAATGGGAAATGGTGACTATTTCAAAAAAGCACTCAGTCTTATTCTCACTTTCAAGGAGAGCTATGGGAGCCAGCTGCCATTTTGAAAGGGGAGTTCTTTGGGGTATTCATGAGCCCCTGCTAATAAACAGCAGCACGCAATAATCCTTCTCCCTAACATACCAGCTTTCAAATATGGCCTCCTACAGTGTCAGAGAGTTCTGGCCACCTGGGGAGTTTTATGCATCCCACCTACCTCCAGAAGTTCATTCTGTCCTTTGTAAGTCCTGGTGGTCTGTGGAGGACACGCTGGCCTTCATTCAGGCTTGGTTTTTGCTTGGTCTCCACCTCTGCCCATTCTGATTTCCCCTGGGAGCCAAACCCCAGCTTGATCCCTGAGAGGATGCGAATAGTTGAGAATCATAGAATATTAGGGTTGGAAGAGACCTCAGGAGGTATCTAGTCCAATCCCCTGCTCAAAGCAGGACCAACACCAACTAAATCATCCCCGCCAGGGCTTTGTCAAGCTGGGCCTTAAAAACCTCTAAGGATGGAGATTCCACCACCTCCCTAAGGAACCCATTCCAGTGCTTCACCACCCTCCTAGTGAAATAGTGTTTCCTAATATCCAACCAAGACCTCCCCCACTGCAACTTGAGACCATTGCTCCTTGTTCTGTCATCTGTCACCACTGAGAACAGCCGAGCTCCATCCTCTTTGGAACCCCCCTTCAGGTAGTTGAAGGCTGCTATCAAATTCCCTCTCCCCTCATTCTTCTCTTCTGCAGACTAAATAACACCAGTTCCCTCAGCCTCTCGTAAGTCATGTGTCCCAGCCCCCTAATTGTTGCCCTCCGCTGGACTCTCTCCAATTTGTCCACATCCCTTCTGTAGTGGGTGGACCAAAACTGGATGCAATACTGGTGAAAGAAGTAAGGTCTGGCCTTCGCACAGACTTTATGCCGGTAGAACTGGGTCAATTAGGGCTCTGATATCATTCTACCAGTACAACCCCTAGTGTGGACACAGTCTGACCAGTATCAAGGTGCCTTATACCACTATAGCTTATTTCCCTTCCAGTACAGGACTGTCCCATGTACTACAGCACCCACCCTGGGAGGGCTGTCCTGCTTTAACCACACCAATACAGCTAAAGCGCTACACCCCTTGTGTGTAGACAAGCCCCTGAGTGGTTACAGAAGTGCATCAGCTAGGGCAGTGCATGGGTGATTTCCCACCCTGAATCTGTGAGAATTGCAGTTGTTTAATTCTAGAACAACTCTTGCCTCCTTCTCTGTGGCCTGCAAACTAGTGGGCATTACCAAGCAGCCACTGACAAAACAGTGTTGAAATAGCTGCACCAGCAGAGAGGGAGGGGTCAGGGGAGCTCTGGGTAGAGAAACTCACAGGATCTGATATGAATTGGGTCTGTTTCTTATTGCTCCCTTGTGGAGCCTAGTTAGATCTCTGCCCCGAACAGGAGGGATGACACATCTCCTTCAAGGGCCACGGACTCCTCACTCTCCTTGGGAGGCACCAGAGCCCCACAGGGTTAGTTATTTCTACAGCCCCGTAGATCTGTTTGATTCTTTACTAACACAAAAGATGCTCTGGCCAATGGGAGTTAAACAGCAGGACCTTTCTCCAGGAGGTCCCTGAGGTGAGGGGTTTGCGCTGGTACTCCTTTATTAACACCACAGCCATTTGGCTTTTTTGCACAAATTGCCTCCATGAGCTGCCTCCCCTCCTAGCAGCCCAAGCCCGCTGGACATAGAGCTGCTAAACTCCAGAGCTGTTGTCATACTTCAGGCAGTTCTGAGTGGCTCTATGCTGGGGTGCCAACCAGCATGCAGGCACCTCCGTTTATTTGCATAGTGCAGATCTATTAATTAAAATGAAGAGGTGCTTGGGGATTTCTGGCCTTCAGGAGAGTTGCTGTTAGTGTCCCAGGGCTGGCCCTTTGTGGGGCCATAGTGTAGGAGGGAGGGGGCCCTGATGGGCTTGAAGCCCAGGTGCTGAGACAGGTGGAATAGCATCCTGGAGGCCAGGTGGCCTGTTGCTGCCCAGGGCACGTGGCCCATTGTTTGTATTTGTGATAGTTTGTATGAAAGTTGATTTTTTTTAAATTATTTTTAATTGAAATGGTGCACTGGAGAGAGCTGAGCCAGTGTCCCAGGCAGCTGTAATGCAGCAAGCGTAGGGTGTGTCTGTCTGCCTCCCGATGGGGAGATTGCCTTGCTGGGAACTGCAGCGTCTCTTCCTCTTCCTCCCATTCCACCAGCATGGCTCTGGTTTCTACGGCTACTGGGTAGTCCCTGGAATCACAGGGAATGGACAGAAAAGCCCTGCTAGGGCCCGGGCAGGGCTGTTCCCTAGGATAGGTTTCCTGCCTTGAGTGGGTCCCAGCGCTCGCAGGCCTTTTCCATCCTTAACTCGATGGGTCTGTGATACCCTCTATGCAGCTAGGTGAAATGGGCAGAGGAAGGGTTAATCTGTCACTGCTCTCAGGTTGGCTCTTTTTCTACCCCACTGCCCACCTTCCCTTTATCTTAGCCATCCCTCAACTGGGTCCGTTTGGAACCTGCATGACACTAGCACCTGCCACAACATTCAGCTGGTCTCAGCAGGTGGGGCGAGCCCACTCTCCGGCTGCCTTGTTTTGAAGGAGAATAGGGCTGGTTTGGGACACGCAGAGGCTTGGGCTCAGTGCTGTGCTTCTCCTGCGATTGGTGTTGCTAACCCCCTACAGCTGCCATCCTCCCCGCGTCTTAGGTCTTGTCTACAACAAATATGCATGGTTTAGTTCAACTGGTGCAACCCCAATGTGGATATTCATATTTTGGTGTGAGTAGCTTATTTTGGTTAAGCTTAAACCTGTTTCTAATACACTTACACTAAACTGGAATGAGTATCCACACGGCCTTTGGCGCTGGTTAACATGAAGCCAATGCAGCTTTGGGGGAAGCTGCAGAGGGAACAGGCTCCTGGTAGCTGAGGAATGGAGGAATCAAGTATCCTTTAATGTTGTCAGCTGCATGTACAGGGATGTAAATAAACGAGCTGGTTAGAGCTCTGGCCTGGCCCTGAGAACTGGCTCAATTGGACCTGTTAGGGCTTCTGTGGTCAGGTTTAAGGATTTGGGATCTGAAGTGGGTTGGTGTAGTTAGATGCAAATAAACTGGTAACTAGCAAAAACCTCTTGGGTGATACCCCAATTCTGGAAGTCAGGGCAGGATTGCTACATTGTCAGGTTCTGGCCTCCACACCCCTGTGAAGCTGTTTCCACAATCAAACGCCTCACTATTGCAGGATGTTTCCTGATACTCAGCCCAAATTTTGGCTGAACTTAATCTTGTTGCTCTTAGTTGTAACCACTGAGGGCCCTGCTCAGTCCCTGCACCCTTCACATTTGTAGCTCCTTGTTGTATCCACCCTTACTCTTCATTCGGCCAAGTCCTACGTAACTGATTCCTGTAACCAGTAGTCACGCTGCTCTCTCTGGGTCCTTCATTGTTTCTGTGGGAATTCAGAGAAGAACCTGAATTTGTCTCCAGTTTCTGGTGATGGGGCACTCAGAAATGACAAAGTATTCATAGATTGATAGATTCCAAGGCCAGAAGGAACCATTGGGATCATCTAGTCTGACCTCCTGAATAACACAGGCCAGAGACCTGCCCCAAAATAATAATTCTTACAAGATCTCATTTAGAAAACATCCAATCTTGATTTTAAAATTCCCAGTGAAGGAGAATCCACCATGGCCACTAAATTGTTCCAGTGGTTATTTACCCCCATTGATGGAAATTTACACCTTATATCTAATCTGAATTTGTCTAGCTTCAATTTCCAGCCATTAGATTGTGTGTTAGACCTTTCCTTTCTAGACTGACGAGCCCATTATCATAGAATCATAGAATCATAGAATATCAGAGTTGGAAGGGACCTCAAGAGGTCATCTAGTCCAACCCCCTGCTCAAAGCAGGACCAATTCCCAGCTAAATCATCCCAGCCAGGGCTTTGTCAAGCCGGGCCTTAAAAACCTCCAAGGAAGGAGACTCCACCACCTCCCTAGGTAACGCATTCCAGTGTTTCACCACCCTCCTAGTGAAATAGTTTTTCCTGATATCCAACCTGGACCTCCCCCACTGCAACTTGAGACCATTGCTCCTTGTTCTGTCATCTGCCACCACTGAGAACAGCCGAGCTCCATCCTCTTTGGAACCCCCCTTCAGGTAGTTGAAGGCTGCTATCAAATCCCCCCTCATTCTTCTCTTCTGGAGACTAAACAATCCCAGTTCTCTCAGCCTCTCCTCATAAGTCATGTGCTCCAGACCCCTAATCATTTTTGTTGCCCTCCGCTGGACTCTTTCCAATTTTTCCACATCCTTCTTGTAGTGTGGGGACCAAAACTGGACACAGTATTCCAGATGAGGCCTCACCAATGTCGAATAAAGGGGAACGATCACGTTCCTCGATCTGCTGGCAATGCCCCTACTTATACAGCCCAAAATATCAAATATTTGTTCCCCGTGTAGGTATTTGTAGACCCACTGCCTTCTCCCCTTTAGCCAATTCCTTATCCAATGCTTGTACTGATCCCCATCTTCCCTAACTGCACTAATTATTTCCCATGTGGTACCATGTTAAATGCTTTACAGAAGTCCAAGTATATTAGATTTCTTTCACTTCCCTCCTCTGAAAAAAATATTTTTTTAGATAAGGAAATGAGGTTAGTCTGGCATGGTTTATTTTTGGTTAACCCATCTTGCATTACATCCCCTTTACCATTTACCAATTTAATTATTCTTGAAATATTTATTGAAATACTTCTGCCTGTTCTGCATTATTATTGGTAATTATATCATTTCCATCTAGTAGTGGACCAGTGCCATTGTCAGGATTCTTTTTGTTCCTAATATGCTTAGATTCCTTCTTATTGTCCTTAATTCTGTTGGCCATAGATTTCTCCCTGTGTTCCTTGGCATCCCTTATCAGTTTTCTACAGTACCTAGCTTCTGATTTATATTCATTACTATTGACTTCCTCTTTCTTCCATTTGTTATATATCTATATTTATATCTTTATAACTGCCATCTCTTCCTCTAAACCAGGTTAGGTTTTTAAACCACTATGACCTTCTTCCTCAGTTGTGAAATTGTGGCTTTTGGGGCATCTGGTAAATTATGTGACCTCACCAAAACTATGCACAGAAGGGCTGTTCCTTCCCTTCTTGTGGAAGGAAGGCCTCTGGGCTTGGAAGGTGAGCACAGGATCCTGGGGGGTGTCTCCCCAGAGTGGGATAGAGAGGGGCTCCCACTTCATGGGCTGGGCCATGCTTTGCATTTGCCGCACAGAACTGCCCTGCTCTTTGTTGCCATAGCACTCTAATTCCCTACCCCTCTCATTCCTTTCTGCTCTCTCCACAGTTTGCCCTTCCCACTGGGTGTTTGAGTTTTAGGTTATTTTCTCCCAGACCCACTAACCGCATTTTTCTCAGCGGAATCCCATTCTGTTATTTCCTGCTCAGGTTTTCCAGCCTCTCTGGCTCCTTTGGATCATGCCTCTGGTCTCCTGGAAGTTCTGGCCTTCTCCCAATTTAGTATCACGTGGGAATGTCACCCACATGTTGCTCATCACTGTGTCTGTGATCACTAACATGCTAAATCAGGCCAGTCTAACTGTAGTCCTGGCAGCTGTTCCCCCCTGCCATCCGCTGCCCTCTGTTTACATCCTTCAGCCAGTTACTTAGCCCTTGCAAGTTTCAGATCTATGCCCATTTGCATTCTTTCAGCCCAGAGAAGCAAGACTCGAGGCACACACTGTCTTGGGGTCTCAGTGGCTCTGGGGTCTGATGGCACACAGACTACTTGGCAGCTTTGGGCGTTTGTGGCTGACTGTGCCTGTAATTGGTTTGAGGTGGAAGGACAGAGCTTTAGCTTCAAACCCTGCTTGCAGTACAGTGAAAGTAAGGGGGTGCCACCCAGTGCCAGCAGGAGAGCAGCCCCTTCCACCGAGCAGCACGCACATCCCTGGGATGGTGGGGGGTTGGTGGGGAGAGAAAAGGGAGGCAGAGGTGTTTGAGAATCAGGCCAGGGCTACAAACTAACTGGCACCAGTTTAGTGGAAGCAGGATGGTGGGTTAGTGTTAGTGAACATAAGAACGGCCGTACTGGGTCAGACCAAAGGTCCATCCAGGCCAGCATCCTGTCTACCAACAGTGGCCAATGCCAGGTGCTCCAGAGGGAGTGACCCTAACAGGCAGTGATCAAGTGATCTCTCTCCTGGCATCCATCTCCATCCTCTGACAGACAGAGGCTAGGGACACCATTCCTTACCCATCCTGGCTACTAGCCATTAATGGACTTAACTACCATGAATTTATCCAGTTCTCTTTTAAATGCTGTTATAGTCCAGGCCTTCACAACCTCCTCAGGCAAGGAGTTCCACAGGTTGACTGTGCGCTGTGTGAAGAAGAATTTCCTTGTATTTGTTTTAAACCTGCTGCCCATTAATTTCATTTGGCAACCCCTAGTTCTTATATTATGGGAACAAGTAAATAACTTTTCCTTATTCACTTTCTCCACACCACTCATGATTTTATATACTTCTATCGTATCCCTCCCTTAGTCTCCTCTTTTCCAAGCTGAAAAATCCTAGCCTCTTTAATCTCTCCTCATGTGGCTTTCTGCCGATGGGCAGGGCACGGAGCTTACCCCAAATCAGTCCAAGAATCAGTTGCAAAGTGTGGGCCACAGGGGAGGTGGAGGATGTAGCAGGGGAGGAGCAGGCAGGAGGGCACACAAGCTCATCTGCTATCCTGCTTAAAGAGGCCTGTTCTCTCCCTCTCCTGGCCCCCAGACCAAGGAGCACATGTTCCCAGGGCAGACTCCAGTGGAAGGGGGGCCCAGGCAGCCTGGAGAGGCAATCCCCTGTCTGCTCTGAACTGTGGCTGTGTTTGGCCAGCAGCCCTGGCCGAGCCCATGGAGAGATGCAGTGTGAGTAGCCAGGCAGTGCTGCAGGCCTGGCCCCCTTCTCTGCTATCATGCTATTTTTGAATTCTCTTTTGTTTTTGTTTTTTGTTTTTCTTTTTTGTTCTGTCTCCTCGTGTTTGGTCCCTAGGAGCCAGCGCTAAGAAACAGGGCGAGGACTTAGCGGATAATGACGGGGATGAAGACGAAGGTATTTCTGTGCTCGAGGCTGCTGCTGCTGCATGACACGCAAAGCAAATCCGTTTGCTTTCCATTCTCTGCCATTTCCAGGGAGCCCTGTCTGTCTGTGTCTTTGTTTCCTAATCAGTTGCACGGGGCGGGCAGGTGGGGTGACCGGCTGTGCAGGGGGCGCTCATACCTTTCCTTTGGGGGAAGCTCGGGGGGTTTGCTTTACAAGGAGTTTGCTGGCTGCCCAACCTGCCTCTGTATGAGCAAAAGGCTCTAAGGAAGCATGGCGACATGAACAAGAGAGGAGCCAAAGGGTGCCTGGCTCGATTTCACCCCAAGCCCAGTCACATTTCACCTCCGGCCTCAGCTCTCGCTGGACCTCAGACTTACTGTGTCAACTAAGAGACTTTCCTTTTTGGCTCCACCCCCCATGCTGCCATCCCAACCTCCCTTCTCCCCACGGTGCACAGTGTCAGAGCCGGCAGCACCTGTCCTCATCCCCTTGTGTCCCGTGCGACTCCCTCTGATGCCCCACTGGCTTGCAGGGAGCATGCACATGGCAGAATGCAGTCCAGGCCTGCTTTAACCCATGTCCGGATTTGCTATCTAGAGTCTAGTCAGGCTCTCTCTCTCTCTCTCGCTCTCTCTCTCTCATGCGGCCGCTCGTGCGCTCTCTGCTACTGCCGCTCCCCACTACAGATGCAGAGGAAACTGGAAATATGGATGAAGGCAATAGGCTGAGCACAGAGCTGTCGGGAGCTCTGGAGACCTGCAGAAGAGAGCACTGTCACTTTACTGGCCTCTGGTTTCTCTCCAGGATTAGCATCTTCATTTAGGAGCAGAGATACCCCTCACCTGTCCAGTGAAGGGCAGCAGGCCCTGCAGAGAGTAGCCCTGAGCGTTCTGTTGCAGGCTGTGCCGTAGTGTCCGGTTAGCATCACCCAGGCTAGCTCAGCGGGTTGGATTTGAGGGGGACAGAAGTCCCCCATTTGGGTGTTTGATCTGCTTTAAATACCTGGCTGTGCTTGCTGCACAGTTGCTGTTAAGGGCGACCATGCATTCCACAACGCACTGCTTGTGAGTCTGTGACTTGCCAGCTCTTGGCCCAAGCCCCATGTGAGTGGATTTGAGGAGGGCAGCAGCTCTGGTACCGCCCAGGTGTGAGGGAGAGGACATGCATGCTGTATTGTTTGCTGAGAGTATGGCAGAGCCTGTGGGTGAACGAGTGAACACGCCAGGGTTGGATGGGGCTGCCTGGCGGGAGCGAACCGGGGCACTGCACACTGTCACAATGAGCTGGTGAATTTGGCAGCTAGTCTCAAAGGGCCTGACTGCGGGAAGGGGAGGAAAGGCAAGCATTACTTCAGTGGCTTGGCCACCCCTCTCGGGTTGCTGGGCTCTGTGCGGCCAGGGACAGATCAGCCTTGGCAGGTGGCTTTTCTCAGCAGAGTGGACAGGAGTATCTGATTTTGCCTGCCATGTCCAGTGCAGAACTGGGGCCTGGACAGTATGGGAGGGTGCAGTCCCTTCTGCGCAGCTCTGATTTGAATCGCCAGGGGGCACTGGGAGAAGTGGTGCTGCCCCATGGCAGGTGATGGTCGTTGTGGTGGCAGCCTGATTAACTGTGAGTTAGTGACCTTGGCATGTGGGTGGCTAAACATTAGATCCACCACAAAGGAATAAACAAGAATTTCCCGAGTTGAGCCCCCGGCTGGAGGTGGAGCCATGGGCAGCAGCTGCTTAGTCAGGGCCAGGGGTGCCTTGCTGCGGAGGCAGTGCATGTGACGATTTGCCAGAGGCCAGAGGGATGGGTGCGCACCAGATGCCTTTTATTGTGCCAGTCCCCTGGTATCAAGTCCCTGGAACGTGAGCCTCTGATGTCTCAAGTGGAGCAGGTCCGAACTAAGGCATCAGAGAGGCTCAGAATGTAGAGACGGAGAAGCCCAGTTAGATCTCATCACATCTTTCTCCTCTCAGCCAGTGCAGTGCAGGGTTCCCTGCACTACACTCATGTTCCATGTGCTGGCCAAGGGGCTCCCAGCCTGCCCCGCCGGGGACGATTCCCAGCCAGCGCTGTCCCCCAGGCAAGGAGTGCAGGGCTCTTCCGGGGTGGGGGGTGGGGGTGTGCTTAAGGCAGTGGTTTCTAGCTGCTCAGCCTAAGAGACCCTTTCTCAGTTCATCTGGCAGCAGGAGGCGACGGCTGTTCGGGCAGAGCTGTTCAGAGCCTCAGAGGAGGAGCAGCTGGAGCTTGCTGTGGCGGGAGGAGTGTCTGGACAGGTTCAAGGGTTGCAAGGTCAGAGTGGGGCTGGAGACCAGCACAGCAGGCTAGGTGGAAGATCATCAAGGTGTGGAGCTGGAGGGGGAAATGACCGGGCTGGGCCCCTCAGTGCCTGGAAGGTGCAGAGAGGAGGGGTTGTGGTCCTTTCCTGCCTGGAGGAGTAGTGCAAGGGGGTGTCTCCCCTTTAATAACAAAGAGCCCAGATTGCTGGCAGTGAAAACAAAAACGGGGGTGGAGCAAGTGAGAGTAAAAGACAGGCCCCAAAATCTGCAGATCAGCAAGGACCTTGCTGTGTACAGAGGCCAAGGCCCTGCCCTACACAGTTGTAGCAGCATAACTGAAGATGGGCTTTTAAGCTGACTGAGTCACACTGGTCCAATACCCTGTCTGGATGCTGGGAATTCAGCTTAAGCCTGGCTTGTATCAATAGAGAATCGAGTGAAATTAAATGGACACAAGCCAGGTTTAAAGTGAATTCCCAGCATCCAGGTACGGTCTTGTATCACTTTAACTGAAAGTGTGATTTTAATCTGGCGCAACTTTGAATGTAGACCAGGCCTAAGGGAGCTGCAAAGCTGGCTGGTGCTCAGTATAAAAGGCAACTGACCTATCGTGTTGGCAGGAGGGGAGAGTTTGTGGGGAAGTTTGCTGAGGACACAGCTGTAAACTGATGTCAGTGGAACCTGGTGAATTGTGAGAGTCCTGGCATTCAGGGCACCCTCCTGGCAGATGGAATTTAACCTGGCAAAACCAGCCTGTCTTTCCATCTGCAGCCTTTTGCCCCCATCCCAGAACCCCTTGTACTGTGACCTAAATTGGTGTTTGTCTTCAATGCACATCACTGTGATAAATTCACCTCATTAGCGATATCCTTGGCGGACACATTGACAATGTTGGGGATTGCACATTCCCTGGTGCTGCATGGCCCTCAGCCTCCCCACTGCAGCTGTGGCATTTGGGGGCAGGGGTGTCTATGTATGTACACATGGGTGCTTAGATTGGGGGGAGGTAAATGTGTGGGGGCCCAGAAAGCAGCTTCCCCCTTGTGTCACAACGTCTCCCATGCTGCACCGGATTAGCTCCACTGAGGCACCCCGGGGGTGAGTGGCTTGGTGATGGCAGTCCCGTGTGCAGGACTGAAAAAACGCAGTGCTGAGAATGCTGTTGCCGGAGACATTAGCTCCGCCAGGGCTGAGATGCGAAAGGTCCGGAGAGGGAGCAAGTCTGAGGGATTTAAATGAGAAAAGGACCAGAATGCGTAGCCTTTCCAGCTTGTGCGGCCTGCCCACAGGACAATGTCCAGATGCTCTGTGTAGCAACTCCTCCCTGTGGACGCCTCAAAGAATTCTCCACCCCAGGTGCAGTTACGGGGCTTGCTGCCACCTGGTGACACAGCAGGAGAGGGTTCTGGCAGTGAATAGGTACTGTAAGCTGCTTGTAAAAGCCAAGGGAGAATCCCCTTGTACCCCCGCTGCATTTGGCAAGCTTCAGCCTAAGGAGTGGACTGGGCTGGGAGGTGCAGCCCATGCTGCTGTGGCCATAAGTGACAGGTCGTGACTGAGCAGGCTGCAGTAATTTAGAGCAGCCCCAGGGTTACTCTAAGTTGCACACATGGGGCTGTTCTGGCCCTGTAGTAGTCCAGAATTGGAGAGGGTGTAGAAAAGAGCCACAAAAATTATTTGAGGTCTGGAGAAAATGCCTGATAGTGAGAGAACTAAAGAGCACCATCTGTTTAGCCCATCAAAAGGGGGATTGAGAGGTGATTTGATTACAGCATATACATTCCTTCTCAGGGAGAAATAGTGGGTTCTAAAGGGCTCGTGAAATCTAATCCTGCCAAGCCTAATTAAAGTTTTTGATCATTTTTAATGGAGAATATCAATGTTTATTTCTAAGTATTTGTTAGATTTTTATTGATTTTAACATTTTCACAGTGCACAAAATTACGTGTTTTAAGTATTTTTTAAGATTTTTATCAATTTAAATTTTCATAGTCATAGAAAATTATGGGGGGTATCAGACAATAATTAAATGACAGTAAACACTGAGATTTCAAAAGTTAAAGGTTTATAATTGTTAAAACACATTGTCAACATCACGTGTCAAATTATGCAAAGTAAATACTCTTCAATCAAATTAGTAATTTCTGAAGCAATATTTTTCTTACTTTGCCTCTCAGTAAATGTTGTTAATAATCAATGGAAATATCTTTTAGTTGGTTTGTGTGTGCATGGTGAAATCGATACTTATCAGCATTTACTGACAAAGAATCTAATCCTTCCCAACGCCTGGAACCTGAAGCTAGATAAATTCAAATAGAAATTAGGCAGAGATTTGCAGAGCCGGATTAAGGCAGGGGCTTTAGGGGCTGCAGCCCAGGGCCCTAGTTCAAGGGGGGGGCCCACAAAAATAAATCATAGGCAGCCATCTCCAACTCTGGGCGGCTAAAAGTCCTGCGGCGCAGTGAGACGCTCAGGCAGGCTGCCTGCATGCCATGGCCCCATGCCGCTCCCAGAAGCGGCTGGCTGCTAACGCATTTCTATGGCCCCTGGCAAGGGGGGAGGTGGCTCCGCAGGCTGCCTCCGCCACCAGCACTGTCCTCACAGCTCCCATTGGCTGGAAACTGTCCAATGAGAGGAACAGGGGCGGCGCTTGCGGGTGCAGGCAGCGCACGGAGACATGCTGTCCCCTTCCTCCCAGGGGCTGCAGAGACGTGCTAGGAGCCAGCTGCTTCCTTACGGCAGACAGCTTGCCTGAGCCCTACTGAACTGCCAGCTGGGAGCCGCCTGTGGTAAGCGCCTCCTGGCTGGAGCTTGCACCTCGCACCCCCGCCTCCACCCCAATCCCCTGCCCCATATCAGAATCCCCCTCCTGCACCCAAACTCCCTCACAGACCTCACACCCTCTCCTGCACCCCAATCCTCTGTCCCAGCCCCCTCCTGCACCAAACTCCCTCCCAGGAAAAAGACTTGTACACAGGGGCCCCACAAAATCGAATAGTCCCAGGTCCACAGGAGAGTTAATCCGGCCCTGGAGATTTGTAACAGCGAGGGTGATTAACCACTGAAACAAACTCCCAGGGGGAACGGGATTCTCCATCTCCTGATCTCTTTTCTGGAAGTCACGCTGTCTGGAGTGGCTCATGGCCGCAAGTGCCCACCTCCGGGCACACTGTCAGAAACAGGGCAGGCACTCCAAGCTGGCGCTATGTTCTATCATTAGATTTCACCAAGCCAGTAACAAGTGTGAACCCCTGGATCAGTATAATAGTCTTACCATGAAGTCACAGACAGTCCCCTTAGGCTACGTCTGTACTATGGATCTTACAGTTGCACTGCTGTAAGGTCTCCTGTGTAGCCGCTCTATGCCAGCGGGAGAACGCTCTCCCCTCGACATAATTCAACCACCCCAATGAACCTGACAGGCTGTGGACACGCTGCTTTGGTAGTAGTTCTGGGCTTTCACCCTCAGAGTTCTGACTCCAGCTGCAGCCACCAAAAGGCCATTCCAACAACTGGAGCTCGGGCTGGGAGCCTCTTTGGCCATTTCCTGTATGCTGCTGTCTTCCCAGCCTTCAGTCAGGGCTTGAGAGGTTTGTGTGCTTTGAGTGGCTGACAAAGCAAATTGCAGCATCAGAGGAGGGCTGCTTTGTCTAGTGGTTAAGGAGCCACCTTGGGACTCAGGAGACCTGGTTCAAGGCTGGCCGTGCCAGTCTCCCTGCATGACCCTGGGCTGCTCCAGGCCTTCGCCTCCAGATGTGCGATGCGGGGGATGTCCTGGCCCTGCCCAGCACGGTGTGTGGGAGTGTGGTCAAGGGGGACGGTAAATTCCTTGGCAAGAGATCTAAGCTAGATACCAAATGCATTCCCAAGTCAAGGCTGGAAGCCTGAGAACTTCCCTCCGGGGGCCTTTAGACCTGCCTAGGCGCCGTCTGCTCAAAGGGGAATCAGCCCCAGCCAACCAAGGAGTCCCTGGGCCTGGAGAGAGGGGACACTTATGGCCACCTGTAGAGGGCTAATAGGTGGGCTCTGTTTGTAACCTCAGGAAATGCTCTTCTCATAGGCATACTGACCTGTAGGCCCCTTCTAGGGAAAAGAGCCATGACTCACCCAGATTCCCCTGGGAAGATGGGGGTGGGGATGGACTAGATGAGGGAGGTTGGTTAGCCTCTGAGTGCGCTGGCCTTGCCTGCACAGTCCCAGGTGCCCCAGCGTCTGTCAGGAGTGCTGGGAAGGACTTGCTTGTAGGTGCCTGGGGCAGCAGCCAGCTTGGCTCCCCAGAGAACCCAGAACCAGAGGCTTAATGAGCCGAGGTTAGCAGACCCATCTGAGCCCCATCAGCCCTCTGGCCTGGGGTGATGCTGCCCTGTCTGTGTGCTCCAGCCTGGGGTATGAAACGTCATCTCTTTCACCAGGGCAGCCATCCAAAGGAGAGACCCAGGCCCAATACATGGATGATAGCCCAGTGGGGTCCATGTCTCACTGACCCTGTGGGGCCCCTGTCCTGCTGAAGGTGTTGGAAGGTTTGTCTTGCTCAGAATTGAGCCTGCCTGGCCTGGGATCAGTGTGCGTCTGCAGGGGCTCTGGGCTGCTGGCACTCAGGAGGGAGAGCCAGGGGAGCTAGTCGAATTAGCAGTTCTAGAGAAGCGGGTCCCAGCCTCGGGATGCTGTGGTCAGAGGGCTAGGCCTGGCGGCAGAGGTAGGCCTGTGACACTGGCTGTGTGCCCTCTGCTCAGCCAGCGCACAAGCATTGCCAATGGCTGGCACTGGCCCCTTCAGGCGTTGCCTCGGGAGTCAGAAAACAGGGCAGGAGTCAGCAAAGGGCTGTCCTACCTGTGCCAGACCCCAGCGCCCGCTGAGGGGAGCGAGAGAGATACTGAGGCCAAGCATAAGGAGAGTGGGGTCTGCAGCCAGAGGTGGAGGGGCTCCAGTGCCTGCTTCTTTGGCAGAACACCGGGGCAGGGCCGAGGGTGCAGCAGGACTTTCCATTGAGATGTTCACAGACAGAAGAGAGGGCACCTGATGCCTCCCCTCCCCTCCCCTATAGGCCCTCAGCATCTAGTGCCCCACCCCATGACCCCTCACTGTCCAGCACCCCCTCCATTGACACTCCATTCCTCATGACCTAGTCCAGTCCCCACTCTACTGTATTTCCCTCATTCCCTGCTCCTCCATCTCCCCCGTTCCCTGTGCCCATCTGGTCAGTCTGTCTGCCCCTCATTGCCATGGTCTGTCTGGGCACTGGGGGTAGAGCAAGGGGGACATGGCAAGAGACAGAGGGGTTCCTGCCTTTCCATGGCGAGGTCGGAAATGCGAGCAGTGATCTCCCTCCACCTGCCCCAGGTCCTGCACATCTCCCCCCTTCCCAAAGCAATGCCAGCTTCCAGGACTCAGCTAGCCACCGGCCTGCTGCAGCTGGGCTGTTTGCAGGCTCCCACAGCCCCTGTGCATGCAGGACGTTCCCTATCAGGCTGCTGGGGAAGGAGCCCCAGGATGGGCCCAGTGCTGAGTGACATACAGCAAGATCCCTCTCCAGGGAAAGCCCAGGAATCCCTTTCAGTGCCCTCTCATGGCCTGTGGCCTGCAGAGCCCTGACCCACCTGGGGCAGCTGGCCTGGTGGGAGAAGCAGTGCCGGGATCTGGCACCGCCGGGGTTGGGCCCGCAAGGTCTCTGGGAATCCTGGAGGGCAGGTGACGGCGTGGCCTGTGGTGGGCTGGGCTCCATTTGTCCTGGGTGAGATGCCCAGGCCCTAGCTGGCCTGGGCATGGCTGCAGCACTACCCCTCCGCAGGTCCTGGCAGCTGGTGTTGTTCCTCTCCCCTGCAGTCCACCCTCCTGGCAGAGTCCTGTGTTTAACCTCCTCTTTTTTCAGACATTCGTGACAGTGGGGCCAAGCCCGTGATGGTTTATATCCATGGCGGCTCCTACATGGAGGGCACAGGGAACATGATTGATGGCAGCATCCTGGCCAGCTACGGCAACGTCATCGTCATCACCCTCAACTACCGCGTGGGCGTGCTAGGTACGGGCGCAGCAGGGCCCAACTCCTGGGGGGGGGGGAGGAAGAGGGGCCCCTGAGGGCCTCAGCTGTTGTTGGGTGGGGGGCAAGGATATGTGGGGCAGAGCCCTGAGGGACTCAGCTCTTGTTAGGTGGGGGGAGCAGGGGTATGTGGGGCAGAGCCCCAAGGCCAGGGTAGAAGGGGTATGTGGGGCAGAGCCCTAGGACAGGGGTTTGGGGGGCAGAGCCCCAAGGCCAGGGGAGAAGGGGTGTGGGGGACAGAGCCCCTAGGAT
The DNA here is from genome assembly GCF_027887155.1 of Malaclemys terrapin pileata. NCBI lineage: Eukaryota > Metazoa > Chordata > Testudines > Emydidae > Malaclemys > Malaclemys terrapin. Next base: position 539,155 of record NC_071513.1, on the reverse strand, counting down.
GGGAGTGTGGGGGGCAGAGCCCCGAGGCCAGGGGAGAAGGGGGTGCAGAGCCCCGAGCTGTGGGGCAGAGCCCTGAGGCCAGGGGAAAAAGGGTGTGGGGGACAGAGCCCCAAGGCCAGGTGTAACGATGCTGGTTCTGGTGGGACCCAACTGAGAGTGCCACTCGTTATGGGGACCACCAGTGCCACTCGTTATGGGGACAAATGGTTATGAAAACCAATACCCCAGTAAAAGAAAAAAGGTTTTCTTGATCCCAAAGAATCAAGCCCCAGACCCAGGTCAATATACAAATCAGTTTTTACCCACAAATCACGCTGTTGCCAATCCTTTAGAATCTAAAATCTAAGGGTTTATTTATAAAAGGAAAAAGATAGAGATGAGAGCTAGAATTGGTTAAATGGAATCAATTACATACAGTAATGGCAAAATTCGTGGTTCAGGCCTGTAGCAGCGATAGAATAAACTGCAGGTCTAGCTCAAGTCTCTGGAATACATCCCCAGCTGGGATGGGTCATCGGTCCTTTGTTCAGAGCTTCAGTTTGTAGCAAAGTCCCTCCAGAGGTATGAAGCAGGATTGAAGACAAGATGGAGATGAGGCATCAGCCTTTTATAGTCTTTTCCAGGTGTAAGAACACCTCTTTGTTCTTACTGTGGAAAATTACAGCAAAATGGAGTCTGGAGTCACATGGGCCAGTCCCTGCATACTTTGCTGAGTTACAAGGCGTATCTGCCTTCTCTCAATGGGTCAATTCTATAGCTGATGGTCCTTAATGGGACATCAAGCAGGCTAGGCAGAGCTAATACCAACTTATCTGGGATGTCACCCAGCAGCATAGCATAAGTTTGAAATACAGACAGTATAGAGCCAATATTCATAACTTCAACTACAAAATTGATACACACATATAGACAGCATAATCATAACCAGCAAACGCTAACCTTGTCTTAGAAACCCCATTTGACACCCTTTATACAAGATTTGGTGCCACTACAGGACTTTGGTTGCAACCATGTTCTATACGGTCCCAGTTCAAATCAATAACGTGACACCAGGGGAGAAGGGGTGTGGGAGGCAGAGCTCCAGGGGGGACTCTGCTCAGGCCGGCCTAGGAAGGGAAGTGGCCTGCTCGGAGAGGAGCTGACGGGCTGGAAGGAGGTCCCCCCGGCGGCATCAGGAGCTCCAGGGAGGCCAGTTTGGTATCCCTGCTGAAGGCTGTGCTCTGCCCTTCCCCTGCAGTTCCTCTAGCTGCAGATCTGTTCTGCTCACAGGGATGAGGGAGAACATCAGCCCAGGGCCTGTAGCCCTGCCCTCATGTCTCCCCAAGGGGGAGTCGTGTCTCCCCGTGGCTCAGGGAAGGGGCCCGGGGGGGTCAAGTTATGGCCAGAAGGGTTGGGGCAGGGGGATGAGGGTGTCATTGAGATTGTTCAGTCCTGCCAGCATCACCTGAGAAAGGTGGGAGTGGGCGTGGGGCCTCTAGCTGGCCCTTTGTGCTTCCTGCTGCCTGTCCCCGACCTCTCTGCCAGCGCTGTACATGCCTGTGGCTGGGCTCTGGGGCAGCGCTGAGGCTCCCTGGACTGGGGAGTTTAGTTTCATTTACACAGCCTGGCTCAGCTGAAAGCAAATATTGATCCACGGTTAAATAATTAATACATGTGTTTATCCAGCTCCTCCTCCCTGGAGGCTGGGAGCAGCAGCTGCCCAGCCAGCGCTAATGAGCCACCCCCTGGGACATGTCCCATCCATTCTGCCTCAGGAAACAGATCGATGGGAGCTTTCTCGAAGGGCAGATGGCTTACCCTGCTGGCGCACCACAGCAGACCCCAGAGCCAGGCTGTGTCAGCGCTTGCAGGGCACAGCTTTGCTCCTGGCAATGGCCAGTGGGCCTGCTGGCACTGAAGCCATGCAGAGCTGAGCCGCTCCAGATGGGCAAGGCCATATCTAGCCCCTCTCCCCCAGGGCGGCCGGAGGGCTTGGTCCCTGCAGTGTGTGTATTCTTCCACCTTTCCCTTGGGAGAGTGTCCTGTGGAGGGAGGGTGGGCTCAGGCAGGCCAGCTGCAGATTGGACCGAATCACATAGGACAAGTGTGCTGACCTGAGATTCCTAGGGCGTGATTCACACTGACATTCCTTGGGGCTAGGGACACACAGGCTTCTCAAAATCAGGCATCAGGCACCTCTTCCCAGCCCCAGCTCCCAGAGCCTGGGCTGGAGCATTCCTGAGGTGGACAGAGGAGCTGCCTTGTTGGGGATCCTCTCCTGTGGCCAGGTTCATCCGGAGCCCTCTTGTTTATGCCTGGCACCCCAAACCCTCCCTCTGCCCCAGCCCAACTTGTCTGTGAACAGGGGCTTTCTGGGGGCTTTCCACTCCCCTCCCCCAGCTGCGTTAGAAGGCTGATGACAGGATGCTTGGCCTGGGTGCTCTGCCAGCTGCCGCAGGCCTGGCGAAGGCTGGGGGCTGGGCTGGTGAGCCCTGCCATGAGCAGTGGACATACTGCTCTCTGGGCTGGTGCTGGAGTCAGGGACTGTGGGGGGCCTGGTCGTTTCTTTAGCTAGTGCCCCAAGCCAATGGTTTGGCCTGAAGAAATTGCTGAGGGCAGAAGCTGATGGCTTCCCTGGGCCGTGAGGAGCCCCACCGCTCTGGGGAAGTGAGCCCCCCACCCCTGCTGGAGCAGTGAGAGCCACAGGGACCTGGAGAGTGTCTGCAGGCAGAGAGAGATGTTGCCCTGCCGGGCGATGGGGAGGTGGCTGGGGGACTCCTGGGTTCGTCAGCCCAGCAGGACGGCTCCTTGCTGCCTGTGCTGGAACAGGGCTCAGGGCCTGAGTCACTCTATTGATGGTGGTCAATCGAGTGGGAGGTCATCTCTCAGAAAGCAGATGGCTCAGCCGAGTGCCCATGTAGGCCCATTCCTCTGCACTGAGCCCTGCTGGCCACCCAAGGGGTGTGGGCTGGGCTGCTACATTGTGCCCAGGAGAGGAGTGGGAAGGAGCAGTGGGAGAGTCCAGCTGGGAAAGGCAGGCTCTTTGTCCCCATTTCATAGCGGGGATGGAGGCCCCAAAAGATTCAGAGCCTGTTCCTGGGGGCTCTAAGTGGGCAGGTGCCAGGGACTGGCAGGGAAATGGGGGCCCCGGGGGCTCACAGTGGGGGTCCCTGGCCTCAGCTCTGAGGTTCACAGTCAAAGAAGATCCCAGAGGCTTGCTGCACGGCCTTGGCCACAGGTGCTCGCAGCCGGAGGTTTGAGAGGGGCTCCCACGCTGGCTGGGACTGGAGGGGATTGTGGGAGGTCACGAGACCGGCTGCTTGCTGTGTCCTAAGTGGGTTCCGTTTGGCTGCAGGATTCCTGAGCACCGGGGACCAGGCAGCCAAGGGGAACTATGGGCTGCTGGATCAGATCCAGGCGCTGCGCTGGATCAGTGAAAATATTGCCTTCTTCGGGGGGGACCCCCTGCGAATCACTGTCTTTGGCTCCGGCATCGGCGCCTCCTGCGTCAGTCTGCTCACTCTCTCCCACCACTCAGAAGGTAAGTGTGGGCACTCCCAGCCTGGCTGTGAGCCAGCCCCCAGCCAGCGCTGCTGCCAAGCACTCCTTAGCAAAGGGAATGAGAGTCTAGTGGTTAGAGCAACAGAGATGCAGGCAAGGCACTAGGGTTCTGTTCCTGGTTCTGTCCCCCTTCTGTCCGCCTTCTCCAGGCCTGCATTTCCCCATTGTAAATGAAGAGTGTAACCCTGGCCCCCCTCCCAGGGACAGGGAAGGGGAAAGCAGTTAACAGGCTTGCACTGCCTGGGTGGCTGGTGCTAGATGGGCCAAGAGTGGGCTGTCCCCAGGAGAACAAAGGTAGAGGAATGTCCCAGAGCACGTGTGGGGTTGGCCTGGGGCTGTAGGTCTGTAGCTGTTTGGGGTGTGGGATCAGGAACAGAGATGCCAATCCAGACTAGTGTGATGTGGACAGACACTTCTGGGACCTCTACAAGAGGCTCCATCCTGGCCCCCTGATGCAAGGCCATGGAAATATAACTGGAAACAGAATTACCCTTGAAAATATCACTACAGCTCCCTGGGCCCCTGATAATATGCCAGGGCTGAAGGGCGCCTTCAGTGGATCAGCCCTAAGAATCCCTGGCCCAGGCAGTGTTAAATGACACTGAACCTGACCTGCCAATCCAGCCCCTCCCTGCGATGGGCTCTGGTGACTAATTACTCTATGGTTCCAAAGCAGAAATGAGTCAGAACTGGCTGTGGGAGCAGCAGCTGCAGATGTTTTGTCACTTCCTCCCATTCCCCAGACAGGAGCTGTGGTAAATGGGTTACCCCTGAGAGGACGTGTCAGCACCTGAGGGTAAAATACATTGTCGAGATGTCATTATCCCCAAGCCCTGCAGCGTGAGCCCAAGAAATTCACAGGTCAGGGGAAGTTTAACAGCACTCCAGACATGGTAAGGGCTTGAAATGCAGAACTAGGGCCCCCAAGTCACCTTAACTCTGCCCTGTCACAGACTTTCCCAGCCCTGCCCTGCAGACACTCCTGATGGGTCCACACTGCATCTGGGAGAGCCTCCCAGGCCAGGTCCACAGACTTGTGCCAATGGGGCTCACAAGAGGGCTCTACAGAGAGCTGTGTAGATGATGCTTTGATGTTCCAGCTTGGGCTGGAGCTGAAGGGGAGTGAGGGAGCTTGAGAGCTCCAGCCCAAGGCGCTAGCATGATCCCTGCTACCGCGAGTCTATGGAGCCAGGCTGGGAAGCTCGCTCCCAGCTGGAGGGTTGACACCCTCGTTAACAAACCGACAGAAACAACAAATGGTAAGCGATTTGCCTGCTTCATAGAGCACAGAACCGCCTTAGACTCAGCTGGCACCTAGAACAGAACCTTCAACTTGCTGCAAAATAGAACAATTAGGAAAACATGAATTCATTAAATCCGCATACCAATCCATTAGGTGCAAATAAAAACTAACATGCAAATGCAGGAAGGCCTCCAAGCCAGAATGGGGGTAAAACCTCAGCCCAAACCTCTGCAAAATCGACACCAGTGATCTACCCCAACCTGGTGTGACCCTTTTTGGGGGGTACCTGAGCTGTCTGGGGTGAATTACTCCCACCTGCTTACTCACCCGCCACCATCTGCTGCCAACACAGGCGTTGTGCTCGAGCTCCGTGGCCTCTGCCGGCTGGCAATTTGCACACCCCACTTTGTGACACTCGAATGCCCGGTCCCTTATCTTCTGAACACCCACAATGCACGCCAATCTGCTGCTTCAGTGGAGACAGTGCAGCCCTGTTCACTGGTTTCACCTCAGTTCCACAGTCTCCTCAGCCCAAGGCACTTGGACAGGTTCATAGTCAAACCAAACTGAATTTTATTGGACAGAGCTTGAGATAAAGAGTCAAGTAAAAGAATGTGGAATCATAAGGTTATAGTTAGGAGAAAAACACAAAATGCAATCCGGAGCCTGTACTTAGTAACAAGTGCCTTTCCTGCCTAATAAGAGATTTCTCACCCACTGGTTAGTTCTTGCAGCGCTTCTCCAGCTGGCAGAGTCACTCCTTTGTAATGGTGCACCATTTGGGCCATTTCTTCTCCTCTCAGACAGTCTCTAGCTACTCTTCCTTATCCCAGGGAGAATCGTTTGTAAATCTGCAGCCTGCATCCAGTCTAGCCAGTATTCACAGATGCTGAATGGGTCAGCTCTCTGCCTCCCCCTCCTCAGGTGAGAGCTTTCAGTCCCAGCACCCTGGGAACACAATCTCCTACACATTGCACAGCGCTGAAATTGTTCCTGTACATACACCTCGCAATAACCAGGCCAATCAGTGAGTTCTTAGCTTTGGGCTGAGAGCACACAGCTCCCTCGGAGAGCTATTCTGAAGTTGGTCGAATACAGGGGTGTGATCTACCTGCCAGGGCATGGCTGGCTGTATTACACCAGGGACTCCCACTAATCAACTGCCTGCTGATGATCTGGTCATTCTGTCACCCACACAAGGGTGCCTACAAAGGACAGTATACTGCCTAGAAAGCCCCTGCAGCACTCAGGCTCTGCAGGCCCCCTGGAAACAACAGAAATCAGGTGATTTTCAGAAGAACCCCAAACGGTCACATTCCATTACAGAAACATGGACATTGAATACAGCCTAAATCACACTGGCCCAGGCCACTTTCTAATGCTGCAGAGCATTTCCCATGGCCAGGGAGACCTTACAAGGAGCAGCTCTAGGGGAGTGTGCATATGCTGAGGAACGTAACAGGTGAGGCATGGGGCTCTATGCAGGTACCTGGGGTATGGAGCATAGGGTGTGTGTATATGGGGGGGCAGGCAGGAGAGACATAGGAGTGTGTGCATGTACCTGAGAAATGGGGGGGGCTGAGGCATAGGGGGTGTAGGTACCTGGGGAGGGTTAGAGGTATATATGGGGATGTTCAGTATCTGGGTGTGAGGATGGGGAACGGGTGCGTGGGAGTACCAGGGTTTGGGTATATATATGTAGGAGTAGGATATAGGGGTGTGTGTAGGTATCTGAAGGGGTGGGCATATGGTGGGGGAGGGGTACAAGATGCATGGGGGTATCTGAGCTGGGATACGGTGCAAGTGGGCTATAGGGTTGCATGCAGGTATCTGTGTGGGAGCTGGAGTGAGGTACAGGGGTACATGCAGGTATCCATGTGGAGCAGGGACATGTCCGAGGGGGGTAGAGGGGTGTGTGCGAGTATCTGTATGGGGGCAGGGATGTGGGGGTGGAGTGCAGGGGTACAAGGGGTATCTGTGTGGTGTTGGATTACAGGGGTGCATGCAGGTATCCATATGTGGGGTACAGGAGTGAGTGTGGGTATCTGTGTGGGGCAGAGATATGGTGGGGAGGGGTACAGGGGTGTGTGTGAGTATCTGTTTGGGGGTGGGGTCCAGGGGTGAGTGTGGGGGTAGGGATATGGTGGGGAGGGGTACAGGGGTGCGTGCAGGTATCTGTGTGGGGGTAGGGATGTGGTGGGATCGGGTACAGGAGTGCATGCGGGTATACGGGTGAGGGCGGGGGTGGGGTACAGGACTGTGTGTGGACATGTGCCAGTGGCTCTCTGAGGTGCGTTGCTGGCTCTCTCCAGAGGGACTACGGCCCCGGTGTGGGGGTGCATGTTCTGATGGGGGTGTGAAGCCGCCGTGCTGTCGATGAGGTGCCCTGCGCGTGTTTGTGCGCTGCTTGTTTGAGACTCAGTGCTGTCTCCAAAGTTGCGCTCGCTTCTTCGGCAACGTCCTCCTGGCTGCTCTTCCCAGGCCTCCTATCACCCCAGCTTTAGCCTAAGTGAGCCCCAAATGGCAGGTGCCAGCATCTAGTGCCCTGGGGCTCGTGCAGCTCCCTCTGGGCGGGTGCTCAGATGGGCCTTGCTGGGCTCCATTGAGTCCTGCAGCAGAAGCAAGGGTGTGTGAGATGGGGGTGAAGGTGGATGAGAGGGCAGTGCCAGCCAGCCCTCGGGAAGGGCAGGAGCAGGCCTGCACACATGGGTACAGGTGAAGGGTAGATTCTCAAAGAACTGGGTGCTGAACTCTTTTAATGGTCGGGCTCCAGTCGCGAGTGCTCAGTGCCACCCAGTGGATTTGGCTCCCCAGGCATTGGGGTCCCACCATGAGGATCTGATGGTGGAGGAAGCTCAGCAGCTGTCTGCCCCGATGGACCCTAGACAGATGGGTCCTTCTAGAATAATGGGCCATGGGGTCCGTTTAGCATAAGGAAAGAAAGGATCAGAGAGGCAGGGCAAAAAGCCATCGGGGACATCTTGCCACGTTGTGCCCTCTCCTCCCAGTGGGAGCGGTGCTTGCCCTTGCTCTACGCAGCCTCCTGGGATCTACAGGAGAGATGTTCGTGAGCACGCAGTGTGGGGATTCGGAGAGCCAGGCTGGCCCCTAGAACCAGCACTGCCAAAGGGTGGCCCTTTAGCACTGGATGTGCGGGAGGTTTGTCAGCCCAGCTGCAGCCAAGGCAGGAAAGCCCCTGGCTCACCCAGTCAGTTTCACGATGCGTTAGCAGGGTCAGATTCCTTCATGCCTGGGAGGAGATGCCACTTGGATGCAGTGGGCCGTAGTGCCCAGCTGGGCTCTTGCTGATGGCCATGCACTGCACAGGCCCTAGGTAATCTCCAGCTCAGAGGCAAGGGAGAGTGTCACTGTCTCTGCAGCTGGGAGCCGGGCTCGTGTCTCCAGAGAGGTGTTTCCTTTTGTATCCTGGAGCAGGGTGAAAAGGAGGGACCAACCCCTGTTCAGCCAAGTGCCCAGCTTCCCCTCCCACCACCCCATCCCCCCCCCCCCCCCAGCTGCTCTCCAGTAGGCCTTTCCAACCTCACTTCTGTGCACACCGGACGTGTACAGTCTTGCAGCCAGCACTCCAGGGCAGTGGGGAGCCACCACGCTCCTCCCTAGGCTTAGCCCTCTGGGGGTCCCCAGGGCTGGGTTGGGCCTAGTGTGACTCTTTGAAGCACACAATTGTCTTCTGGGCTTTGTCACTTGCTGCCTATGCAGCGGTGCCCCAGCAACTCCTCCCCCGTCCCTGAGACCCTTGCACCGAGACAGAGCTTGTGCCACTCTCTGAGCGTGTTACCAGACGCTCCTTTGCCTTTCAGAAATTGGCTGCGCACAGAGCTGCTTGGGTCTGAGTTTTCTGTGGGGTGACAGACCTCTGTGAGGAGGGAGGGTCTGGCTGAGTAGGTTGGGAAGGTGGGTTCCTACCCAGTGGGTGGAAGGGGACAAGGATGGATGTGGAGGGTGTTCAATTGTGCAGCTCAGATGGGGTGGTGAGAGGCTGCTGGCTCAGGCATCTTCCTTCATCATGTGTTGGCAGCTCTGTGAGCTCTCCGTGCATTCATGGCAGGGGACCCAGCCTCTGCCCAGGGCCTAGTGACCAGGCTTTGAAGCCCCCTGTTGAAAGGGCTCCATTTGGTGGGATATGGTTGTGGCCCTGGTGAAACGGGGTGGCTTCCCAAAGGATGCACATGGTGGTGCTGTGGACTCTGCCCCTCCCAGCCGCGCACCGTTCTGCACAAGCTGGGGTGGAAGAGGTTTATCTCAGACCATGAAGGCCCTTTTCCCGTCCAGCCTGCATGCAATGCTGGTACTGTGGCTGAACTGTGCCCTGTCCAGCAGCTGCCTGGCTGTGTGTCTCACTCCCCTCCTTAGAGACATGAGCTGTTAGGTCACCTGGAGGCAGGTGTGCCTAGGGCATGGCTGCCATGTTTGCCGGAAGTTTGCAGGTCTACCAAGCGAAGTTCTCGGCAGACTTTCTCAAAGCTCTGCTGCTGGAGCAGCCCTGCACTCCTGCTGTGAGCTTGTCCAAAGGGGCCTGGGTTCAAAATGAGGTGAAGGCCAGAGCCTGCATGCGTCCTGCTGCCCCGGCACAGTCCCCACGTGCAGGGCCGGCTTTAGGAAGTGCGGAGCCCGATTTGAATAGTTTTGACGGGGCCCCGGCAGGGATGACTTAAAAAAACACGTAAAAAAACACGTGGGGCTTGTATCCACCTGGCGGCGCTCCTAGTCTTCGGCGGTGTGTCCTTCACTCGCTCCGGGTCTTTGACGCCTGAAGGATCTGCCACCAAAGTGCCGCCGAAGACCCGGAGTGCCTCCGGGTGAGTAAAAATTAAAAAGGAGCCTCTAGCCAGGGAAGGGATTCTTGGCCACTTCTTCCCCCCTCCCCCCTGGCGGCCCTGCCACTGGGCGCGGGGCCCGATTCGGGGGAATTGGTGGAATTGGCCTAAAGCCGGCCCTGCCCACGTGGGACATGGCACCTCCCAGGGCACTTCCTACTATGGCTGTCATGTCTGGGAAGCGCTCCTCTTTGGGACGCGCCTTGGTTTCCTCTGATAACCTCTCTTCTCGAGAGATGTGTGCGCTGCGCCCCTCACTGTACAGGTGAGCGCTGCCTCCTGGCCTCTGTCCCTAGGGCTGGACCCGGCTTTCTCCCTCTGCTGGGCCAGTTCTTTCCTTGTGCAGCCGTCCTCAAGAATGGGCTCTAACTGGGCACGTACCTCTGGAAAGATGATGGCAGCCAGCGGCCTGGCTCTGCTCAGCCCTGCTCCGCGAGGCTGCAGATGGACGTTATTTCTTATGGCACCTGAAGCAGTTACTAGCCAAAAGCCTTGTCTGCACCAGGCCGGATGGTGGGGTTAGCGCCTTCGCTCAGGCACCGTGACTCCTAGCGTGGGCAAGGTAGCTGCAGTGTCCCTATGTGTGAGTTGGTTGGGGAAAAACCTAGGCTCCCCTGGACAAGCTGCTTCTCCCTCCTCTGGATGCCAGCAGGGTGTGTTTGAGTGGGGGCGGGGTTTCCATCCTGGGGGTCGTGTATGCCCAGAAGTGTGTGCGTGCACACAACTGGCTCTGCATGTGTGCAACATCTGTGGAGGTGCAGGTTTGTGGAGAGCAGGGGTTCTCAGCCAGGGGTACATGTACCCCTGGGGGTATGCAGAGCTCTGCCAGGGGTGCATCAGCTCATCTAGAGATTTGCCTATTTGTACAACAGGCAACATAAAAAGCAGTAGCGAAGTCGTACAAACTAAAATGTCACACAGACAGTAACTAGTCTGTACTGCTCTGTCTACTGTACACTGAAACATCAGTAAGATTTATATTCCAATGGATGTATTTTATAATTATATGGTAAAAGTGAGAAATTCAGCAATCTTTCGGTAATACTGTGCTGTGACACCTTTGTATTCCTAGGTCTGATTTTATAAGCAAGTCGTTTTTAAGTGAGGTGAAACTTGGGGTACGCACGACAGATCCGACTCCTGAAAGGGGCCCAGCAGTCTGGGAAGGTTGAGAGCCACTGGTGTAGAGAGTGGGTATGTGCCTCCCTGCAGGAGTCTGTGTGCATGCTATTGGACATATAGTCGGGTGCCAGTGTGTATATATTGGTGAAAATCTTCTTGTAGGAGCAGGTGTGTGTTCCTAGTGCATGTGCACACGCCTGCAGGAGCAGGTGTGTGTAATGTGTGTGGAGGATATGGATCTCTTTGGAGCTGGTGAATGCCAGTGGGAGGGGGATGGTTTTCTCTGCACCTCAGGAGGGCGAGGAGCCTGCGCGTGAGTGCACGTGCATGTGTGCGCGCACACACTCAGCACCGTGCAGGCTGGCTCTCTCCGTTGCAGGAATGCTGCAGAGGCAGGCTGGTGTCGGGCTGTGACAGGCGGGGGTCGTGCTCTTTGCAGAGATCATTTCTGGCTGGGCAGACCCACCGCTGCAGAGCCTCCGTTTTTTTCCCTAGCCAAACAGTTACACCTGCTTGGGATGCTGATTCTCTGCTCGTCTGCCCAGATGATGCCCAGCCAGCTCCTCCCTATTCATTCCCCTGGGCTTCCCAGAGCCTGCACATGCCCAGTGTGCCAGCAGCGGCCGCAGTGCTGGGGGAGGGGAGTTGTTTACCTGGAGAAAGATGGCAGGGGGCTGCCTCGTTCATTGGCTGTGGGGCCCTGGACTGCAGCCGCCAGCTCTCTGCCCCGGACATGGCGTTCTGCCTGCGCCTGCTCCTGTCCCTGCCACACGGCAATCCATCGGAGCAGTGGGTCGGGGGCCCCAGGAGGGATGGAAACCGCAGCAGCGACTGGGGTTACTGAAGGTCGTTTGCTTTGCTTGGTAATCAGACTGAAAGCCCAGCATGGAAGAGGGGAGAGAGCCCCGAAGGGGAAGCGACTGCCTGAGAGGCCACAGAGCAGGGCCCCGCTCCTAGCCCTGCCTTTCCTCTCCTCCTGCAGGAGCCCTGCCTGCCCCAGGAATCCTGGGCTTGGAGCAGGCAGCCCCGGGCTTTGAGGGGACAGTCTACACTGGAGTAAAAGACAGGCGGCTTGGCCACGGCTGTGACCCAGGATCCTGGGGCTAAACATTGCAGTGTAGACGATTGGGCTCGGGCTGGAGCCTGGGCACTGGGACCCTCCCCCTCGTGGTCATGTGGTCAGGCCATCACCCACACAGGAGGGTGTCCCGTACCTCCCTCTGACGGGGACCCAAGGCCTCTGTTCTTAGCTATGGCAGCCGTTGTGGGGCCGGGGTATGTGGGTGTAGTGCCCAGTACCGTGTAAGAGGTGTCCCGAGGAACCGTGCTGGCCCTGGAGCTCTGGTGCTCCTGCTGCCATTGTTGTTTGTATTTGTGATCAGGGCCCCATTGGGCTGGGCACTGCACTAACAATAACCCTGCCCCAGAGACACTGGGGCAAGACATGACAGGAGGGTGGGGGCAGAGGACAGGCCACATGGGGATGGGCTTCAGAGCTGCAAAGATCAGGTGGGTGTAGGCTTCCTAGGTTTTACTTTAATCAGATAAGTGATCAAGAGCTGTTAATGAATCACTAATTAGTGCATCCTCTCCCAGCACTGTGAAAGGCAGAGGCGGAGGGACATGCGCTGTACCAGGCTGCCCTGGGGAAAGCACCCCCCAATGTAATACATTCCAATCAAAGTGGATTCCGTGCCAGGAAACAAACCACCAGCACTGGCTCCCCCCAGCAGACACTCATTAACAAGCAGGAGGGTAATTGCTGCTGCATAGATTTTAAAACCGCTCCCAACCCCGCCTGGCAGCCAGAACCTTAAAGCTGCCGCAAACAAGAGTGGCTGAGAAAATAGACAGCGGCTATCCCAGGCACCCATGCACGCAGAGGAGTAAAACACCCTGTCCTCTGCACTGTACACATCAGTCAGGGACCTGAGAGTCCCCCTGGAATGACGCCCCCCCCCCCCCCCCGCTCTAAGATAAAGAGCCTGCAGTCTGCTGATGTGGTGATGCCATCACCCACCCGAGGGTTACACCTCCTGGAAACTCCCTGTGACACATGGGCTGAGCACGGCCCCTGGACACAGCCTGAGAGTTCAGAACTAGGGTCTGCCCATACTACAGGGGCACAACCACGGTACTGCAAGCATGCCACTGAAGTGTAGATGCTTCCTACAGCGCCGGGGTGTGTGTGTGTGTGTCTGTCAGTGTAGGTAACCCACCTCTAAGTGATGGAAAACCCCTTCCATCAATCTAGCCGCGTCTCCACAGGGGGCTAGGTCGCCCTAACCACGGCACTCAGCACCAGAGCTAGGTTAGTATCGTTTTCAAAGTACAGCCCAAGCCTTAGTGTTTAGAGTGCAGCAGCTCGCCAAGGCCCGGCCAATGCACTATGGCTCCCAAGATGGATGGGCATGGGGAGGGGCTAGCGGGCACTGCCCACACGCTGTTGGGATGGTTTCATTTTGTCTTCAACAATGTAAATTCTCCTCTCCTACCGCTCCCTGGGCTCCACCCCCTCTCCAGCTCCAGCCCCTGATGCCCTTCTGCCAAGGAAAGGCACAGTTACTGCTGAGATGTAGTGACAGTGACCATCCGCACATCTCGAGAAACCCCAACCCCCTTGTTCTTACCAAGGCAGTAATTGAACATATCCTAAATCAGACATCCCTGGCCCTCCAAATACAATCCCCTGGGGGCCTCAAGCTGGCTTTACAAGGGGAAGCTCTGTGGACCTCTAAGCTATAAAGAAACCATGAGTTTGAGCCAGCCCTCCGGAGAAGTATGGCTGAAAACATTCAACAGCACAAGCCCACTGCTTCAGCTTTATGGGAGTGAACAGCCAGTAATGCTGACTGGCACAGTCCCCTGGCAACCCACGAACCAACCTCCTGTGTGCCCAGGGGCTCCAGCACCAACAGCCACTGAGCACCAGGGTGGTTTCCCTGCCCATTGATGAACAGAAAACAGGATTCAACTTCTGATGCCAATTCATCTGAAGCAGTAAACAGGCCCTGCCTTGCAAAGCACTAGAGGGTCAGAAGCTCAACCAGATCAATCCCCGTGCCCACGTGTGTCATTGCTCCCCACACGCCAGTACATGTGTTTGTCACGCAAAGCAAATCCCAGAAGTGATGGTTCCGGCCCCCTGCCCAGAGCAATTGCACACTAGGCCCCTCCTAACTCTGCGCGTGGCCCCTGAAAGCCAGCTGCTCACGTTCCCTGGTTCTTGTGCCCTGGCCACATAGCACGAGTGGGGGAAAGCCCAGCCCTATTCCATTGGGATGTGGTTAGGAGTCCTGGGAAACAGTCCCTTGCTCTGAGGCTCTGGACACCCTCGTCTCCATTTATTCAGACTTTTCTTTCTGTAATTTAAAATACCCAAAATAATTCCAACAAAACCTATTCCTGTTTGCCACCGGGAAGCTCTAGCCCAGCCTGCCCTGCTGAGTGAGTTCTCACCACCCAGGCTCTTGGGACCTGTTGAGATCTGCTCCCACAATGTACATTGCTGTGCCAGAACGCTGCGTGTGCTTGTGAGCCTTGGGGAGGACGGCAACATACGGTGGGCTGCGCACTGTCTGAGTCCCCATTCAGCTAATGGTAGGCCACAGCGATTGTGGTTCATTAATGTGGCTGAGGGTGGGGAGGGGCTTGGTGCGTAGGGGAGGGGAGCCATCTCTGGTCTCAGACCCACCTCTGTTCGCCCAAGGGACACTTAGACTATTTTTCTTGTAAATTTGGTCCCCTTGTGTGGGGGGGCTGCAGCCCAAGTGTGACTGCAGCCCAGGCAGCGTGCTAACACGGCTAAACAGAGCAGCGAGGGCGCAGGTGCTACAGACCTGGGATTGCCGCGTCACAGTTCTTGTTACCTCTGCTGCAATGGCAGCTGGGATTGCAGTGTAGCCACCCCCCCGGGGTTGGAGACTGCACCCTGCTCAGTGCAGGGGGGGGCATAGCAGGAACGGACATGGGTCACTTTCCATATAAGGCAGCTCAGTATCCTTGGGGCGGGGTTGCCCTGTGCACTGGTCGAATAGTGGGGCATTTCAAACCAGGAGGGAGCATGTCAGAAAACACATTAAAATCCTCAGCGTTAGCAAGGAAAGTGTTTCCACAGCCAGGAGAGAGTTACAGCAACAGGTGAATCTCTGCGCAGGAAGGCAAGAGAGAACCTGGTCTGGCTGAAAGGCAAACCAGGAAATCCAGCCCCGACAGGGCCAAGAGGAAGGAACATAAATGATGGCAGAGGAATGGTGGAAATTAGGAGGCTAAGGGCTTGTCTGCACACAAGTGCCTATGCGGCATCTGTCCAGTGTAAGCCGTACAGCCACTCGCCGTGTCCTGGGTGGGCAGGGGATGAGCTGCCAAAGGCACGTTCGCTATCTGGCTAACTGGTCCACCCTGAGAGCGTGCTGGTAGAAGTATGTTGTTAAAAAGTCACTCCCCACCACCATTATATTAGCACAAAAATCTGTGTGTAGGCGGTAGGGGGTTGTGAAGCACAAAGAGAAAAACAAATCTATTCTCTGAGCTCTTCACAATCAGGAGGCTGCAAGAGACTCAGTGGGGCTGCTGGAGCAGCAGAGAACAAGATGAAGATTGGGGGCTGCGTGGGTGAGGACGGTCACAGTCACTTTCCACATACCCCTGCTTCTGGATGGGTGTCATGGACCTGGTACCCTCCAGCGTCCAGCCTCCGCCAGAGCTCAGCCTGGCTGGGCTGGGAAGCAGCTTCCTCCAGACCTGGCTACAGCAGGGCTTCTGCACTGCAGCTAGGGAACAAGTGTCAGGGGATCACAACCCCTTGCCCTCTTCCCTTTGTGCCCAATGGAGGGCGTGCTGGCTAGGTCCTAGCTAGGCGGGGGCGGGCCTGCTATGGAAAAGGTCAAGACCAGCAGCTGCTGGTAGTGTCAGAGTCGGGAGCCTGGGCAAGCGGGGCCCCCGGGCAAATCCCATGTGGGAATCCCGGTGTCCAAAGCACTCCCCCTCCCCCGTAGTCCAACCAGCCCTGCTCCCTCCTGCTGCTCCCAGTAGGAACCCCTGGCAGAGAAGCTGGGCTGGGCTGGTTCCCTGGTGCCACACAGAAGGTATGCTGGCCCAGGGAAATGAATGGAATTTGGCAGGATGGGTGTCAGGAAGCTGCCATGTTACCTTAATCCTGTAGCCCTTGTGCCTCTGGCAGGTGCCAAGACAAAGCTGGGTTGGCAGCACCGGCTGCACTTGTACAGGCCTCTGCACCTGGGACCAGCTAGATCTCCTTTGGCCAGGCCCCCCAGGGGCTGAGCTCTCCGCTCCCCCAGGGCTCTTGTGGCCCCAGCAGGCTGGGGAGCAGAGAGCCCCAGGGTGTGCACGCCAAGCCCTGTCTCGCCCCATCTCAGCCCCCGCAGGCTCCATTTCCTGGGAGCCCTTTGTATTCTGAGCACAAGTTCCATTGATGCGGAGCTGGAGTCTGGCCATGCATTCCTCTGCCTGGGCCAGGGCCTTTGTGGCCCTGCTTTCCAGGGCAAGAGTCCACTCCCTCCTGTGTTCCCTCCAGCAGAAAGGCCTCCTTTGTGCCCTGCGAGGCCTGCGTTGGCAGAGAGCTGGGCCCAGCTGGGCAGGAAGTATGGCTCGGGGGGCGGGGGAGAGTGGTGGTACCCAGAGGGAGCAGTTGAATGGGACACGCAGGGTTAAGCTGCCCTCGCACAGGCTTAGCTCTGCCAGCTACCAGCACTCGGAAGGGTGGTGCCAGGGCAGAAGAGCTGGGACAGCTGCAGCTGGAGGGATTCTGTGGAGCCATCACCAGCTCTCTTCAAGGCTGCTGGACTTCAGCAGGGCGGGAGCATCACCCACTTCCGGGGCATAGCTGCTCTGTTTTCTGCTTTGCCTGTAGGCTCCATGGGGCCAGGCCCCAGTTGTGTAGCACTGAGTATGCTGCTGCTGCAGGTTGCAGGCATGGTCCCACTCTACCCAGTGTACCTGCAACTCCGTACTCCGGCTGCTTTGAAGGAAATGCTAACGAACACAGGCTGAGACAGTGTAGATGTGTGTCTGTGCCCAGCCCCTAGAGAGCTGTCCCCTGCTGCGGCTTGTCTGGCTGTGCTACAGGGGAATTAGTCAGGTGGTCTGGACAAATTGGAGAAATGGTCTGAGGTAAACAGGATGAAGTTTAACAAAGACAAATGCAAAGTGCTCCACTTAGGAAAGAAAAATCAGTTTCACACGTACAGAATGGGAAGAGACTGTCTAGGAAGGAGTACGGCAGAAAGCGATCTAGGGGTTATAGTGGACCACAAGCTAAATATGAGTCAACAGTGTGATGCTGTTGCAAAAAAAGCAAACATGATTCTGGGATGTATTAACAGGTGTGTTATGAGCAAGACACGAGATGTCATTCTTCCGCTCTACTCTGCTCTGGTTAGGCCTCAGCTGGAGTATTGTGTCCAGTTCTGGGCACCGCATTTCAAGAAAGATGTGGAGAAATTGGAGAGGGTCCAGAGAAGAGCAACAAGAATGATTAAAGGTCTTGAGAACATGACCTATGAAGGAAGGCTGAAAGAATTGGGTTTGTTTAGTTGGGAAAAGAGAAGACTGAGAGGGGACATGATAGCAGTTTTCAGGTATCTAAAAGGGTGTCATAAGGAGGAGGGAGAAAACTTGTTCACCTTAGCCTCTAAGGATAGAACAAGAAGCAACGGGCTTAAACTGCAGCAAGGGAGGTTTAGGTTGGACAATAGGAAAAAGTTCCTAACTGTCAGGGTGGTTAAACACTGGAATAAACTGCCTAGGGAGGTTGTGGAATCTCCATCTCTGGAGATATTTAAGAGTAGGTTAGATAAATGTCTATCAGAGATGGTCTAGACAGTATTTGGTCCTGCCATGAGGGCAGGGGACTGGACTCGATGACCTCTCGAGGTCCCTTCCAGTCCTAGAATCTATGAATCTATGAAACCTATGAATCTAGGTGCACATTTTCCCTCTGCAGTGAGTTACTTTCTTAGCTGCTTGTACAAACTCAGCCTGTTGCAGAGGAGATGCTGCCTGTCTTTTACAGCACCTAGCGCAGTGGGCCTGGACCAAAATCACTGGCAGCGCTGTAATTATCTCAGGCACAGGGGGCGGACAGACCAATCCCATGATTTAGACTTTTGAGAAGTTCCTGTGATTGTTAGGACCTGGGGGACACTGCATTAGATGCAGCCCTTAGGCAAGCTGCCCATGGGGCTCTGCATTAGAGAGCCTTCAGGTGCCCCTAAGTTAGACTTGCATCTCACTCTTGCCTGCCTTAAGAGGAGGACAGCAGGAAGAGGCCTGCAGGCAATGTCCCATGCCCGCCAGGGTCCAGTCCTGCATCATCAAGGGCCTCTCCTGAAGTCAGAGCCCCTGCTTCTATCCCCCCATGTGGGATGAGTGTGTATTTGGGGGCTCCTAGACAGAGGAGCTGGTTAGCCCCTTCTGTGCTGTGCCTAGAGTGCTCCTGCCATGACCTGCCATTCATGCTCCTCTTTGCCTGCAGGTCTCTTCCAAAGAGCGATCATCCAGAGTGGCTCTGCTCTCTCCAGCTGGGCCGTCAACTACCAGCCTGTGAAGTATACCAGCCTGCTGGCCGACAAGGTAGGCTGCAACGTGCTGGACACTGTGGACATGGTGGATTGTCTGCGACAGAAGAGTGCCAAGGAGCTGGTAGAGCAAGATATCCAGCCAGCCCGCTACCACGTGGCCTTTGGGCCCGTCATCGATGGAGATGTCATCCCGGACGACCCTGAGATCCTGATGGAGCAGGGCGAGTTCCTGAACTACGACATCATGCTGGGGGTGAACCAGGGTGAGGGGCTGAAGTTCGTGGAGGGTGTGGTGGATCCCGAGGATGGTGTCTCGGGCAGTGACTTTGACTACTCTGTCTCCAACTTTGTGGATAACCTATATGGCTACCCAGAGGGGAAGGACACCTTGCGGGAGACCATCAAGTTCATGTACACAGACTGGGCGGACAGGGACAACCCCGAGACACGTCGCAAAACCCTGGTGGCCCTGTTCACTGACCACCAGTGGGTGGAGCCGTCAGTGGTGACGGCTGACCTGCATGCCCGCTACGGCTCCCCAACCTACTTCTACGCCTTCTACCACCACTGCCAGAGCCTCATGAAACCCGCATGGTCTGACGCGGCCCATGGAGATGAGGTGCCTTACGTCTTCGGGATCCCCATGATTGGCCCCACTGACCTCTTCCCTTGCAATTTCTCCAAGAACGACGTCATGCTCAGCGCCGTGGTGATGACCTATTGGACCAACTTTGCCAAGACTGGGTGAGGGATGCTCTGCCCTCCCTGGGCCTGTGTGTGGTGTGTGTGTGGGTCTGTCCACATCCCTGTGTGTGTCTGCACACATGTGTGTGTGAATGCGCCTCCCTGTGTGTGTGCACCCGACCCCCTGTATGTGTGTGTGCATGCTCCTCCCTCTGTGTGCACACCTCCCTGTGTGTGTGTGTGTCTGCCAGCCTCCCTGTGTGTGTGCATCCGCCTCCCTGTGTGTGTGTGCATGCTCCTCCCTCTGTGTGCATACCTCCCTGTGTGTGTGTGTCTGCCAGCCTCCCTGTGTGTGTGTGCATGCACCTCACTGTGTGTGTCTGCACGCATGTGTGTGTGCATGCTCTTCCCTCTGTGTGCACACCTCTGTGTGTGTGTGCCAGCCTCCCTGTGTGTGTGTGCATGCGCCTCGCTGTGTGTGTCTGCACACGTATGTGCATGCTTCCCTCTGTGTGTGTGTTCACCCGCCTCCCTGTGTGTGTGTGCACGCATGTGCGTGTGCATGCTCCTCCCTCTGTGTGCACACCTCCCTGTGTGTGTGTGTGCCAGCCTCCCTGTGTGTGTGTGTGCATGCGCCTCCCTGTGTGTGTGTGCACGCATGTGCGTGTGCATGCTCCTCCCTCTGTGTGCACACCTCCCTGTGTGTGTGTGTGCCAGCCTCCCTGTGTGTGTGTGTGCATGCGCCTCCCTGTGTGTGTGTGCATGTGCCTCGCTGTGTGTGTGCACACTTCCCTGTGTGTGTGTGTCTGTCCACCTCCCTGTGTGTATCTGCATGCATGTGTGTGTGCATGCTCCTCCCTCTGTGTGCACACCTCCCTGTGTGTATGTGTGTGCCAGCCTCCCTGTGTGTGAGTGTGCACCCGCCTCCCTGTGTTTGTGCATGCGCCTTGCTGTGTGTGTCTGCACACATGTGTGCACGCTTCCCTCTGTCTGTGTGCACACCTCCCTGTGTGTGTGTGTGTACATGTGCCTCGCTGTGTGTGTTTGCATGCATGTGTGTGTGCATGCTCCTCCCTCTGTGGGTGCACACCTCCCTGTGTGTGTGTGTGTGTGTGTGTGCGTGCCAGCCTCCCTGTGTGTGTGCACATACGCCTCCCTGTATGTGTCTGCACGCATGTGTGTGTGCATGCTTCTCCCTCTGTGTGTGCACACCTCCCTCTGTGTGTGTGTGTGTGTGCACCCGCCTCCCTGTGTGTGTGCATGCGCCTCGCTGTGTGTGTCTGCACACATGTGTGTGTGAATGCCTCCCTCTGTGTGTGTTTGTGTGCATGTGCCTCCCTGTGTGTGTGTCCACGTGCACCTCCCGTGTGTGTGTGCATGTGCCTTACTGGAGTTTGTATTAGTGTGGCAGGATAGTGTGTCTGCACACCTTCCCTCTGTGTGTGTGTGTGTGTGTGTGTGTGTGTGTGTTTGCACAGTCACACTCTGGGGTTCAATCCAGACTAATAAGGGTTGTGTCATCATCTGCCCCATAACCTGCGGATCTCACTATGCTTTGCTGTTACAACTCCCTCTCACAACTAGTCACCAGCATGCAGGGCACACCCTGAGTGGTTGTGTGTAGCTGGAGCACTCATCCCACCAGCCACACTCTGCCTGTCACAGCCTTGGCTGCTACCTGCGGGGTGACCCTGACACATGGCCAGGCCTGAATTTTCCCCCAAAACGTGTCTTCGGCGCCGTCCAGTTCTTTCCCGGGCAGCTTAGATATTAGAGATCCATTGCCCCTGTAAGGGGTCAGTGCACAACGGTTTGCTACTTTCATTGGCGTTCAGTGTCAACACAGCACTGGATTAGGTCTGCTTAAAAACACAAACCTGTTTGTTTAACTACCGAGAGCTAGATTTGAAGAAAGAAGACAGGTGTAAGGCAATACCATGAGAAATGGTTACGAGAGAAATAAAGCTAAAACACTTCCCAGTAACTAAGACTTAATGAGCTAGACATGGTTCAAGGTCAAATCCCTACCACATGCTCCCAGCAACAGGGCTGACTAAATGTTCATCTCAGTCCCTGCCAGAGCCCAAAGCCTGGTTCCTGTGCCCTCCTAGGGCAGGCCCGTTTTCAAATGGAGGTGTGGGCCCCTCTGGAAACTTAGCCATAGTGTGGGGACCCCCAAAGATCTGCAGCCCACAGGTTGAAAACCACCGTCTTAGGTGAGAGAGCAACTCCCTGGGGTGTTTTAGCCCCTCACTTTTATCGTCCAGTTCCCCTTAAAATGTGTTTTCCTGAGGGGTTCCCCTGGGAAAGTTCCTTCCCACCGTGAGGATGGAGACCTGGAGTCTGGTGGTGAAAGAGGTTCCATGCTGTTTGCTAAACCACAGATCCATTTGTTCCTGTCCCCCCTTGTTGCCAAAGAATGGCCACGTGACTGGTGATGGCCAATCAACTTTGACACCTGGCAAGAGGTGTCAGCTTGTCCTTTGTCTTTGAGAAACAGGCTTACCCCCTCCCCAGACTTGTCTGGTAAACACATTTCAGTCGCAATTTCATCTTATGTTCCTAACTGTACACAGAAAGGTGCTGCACACACGTCACCATGGTATTACTCACCAGAGAGTTACTAGTTCTCAAGTGATACCTCGTAAGACATATTTTGTATGAAGATTATTACAGTGGTGTAGGGTGTGTCCGGTCTGCACACACCCTACTGCAGGGGTGTGTCTGGTCTCACACCTCCCTGTGTGTGTGTGCACACCTTTCCAGAGGAAGGGGGTATGTGCTCCCTCCCTGTATGCATGTGTGCACTCCCTCTGTGTGTGTGTGTGTGCGCCCCCCTTCCTGCACGTGTGTGTGTGTGCATGCGCCCTCCCTCCCCACACGTGTGTGTGCCCTCCCTCCCCACACGTGTGTGTGTGCACGCATGCCCTCCCTCCTAACACGTGTGTGTGCGCGCTCCCTCCCCACACGTGTGTGTGTGTGCATGCGCCCTCCCTCCCCACACGTGTGTGTGCCCTCCCTCCCCACACGTGTGTGTGTGCACGCATGCCCTCCCTCCTAACACGTGTGTGTGCGCGCTCCCTCCCCACACGTGTGTGTGTGTGCGTGCGCACATGCCTTCCCTCCCCGCACATGTGTGTGTGTGTGTGTGCGCGTGCCCTCCCTACGTGTGCGCACCCTCTCTCTGGGGCACACTCTGGGGTCGGGAGTCTGGCAATCAGGGGAGGATCCTGCCCTGGGGTCAGGGCATCACTGCGGAGCCGCCTACACAGGCAGGGCCGTGGAGGGGCGGAATTTCTTGAGGCACTGGGAGGTCGCTGGGAAATCCCACAAGCAGAGCCGTGGGTGCCATTCGGACGGGGTTGGGTTAGCGTAGCTGCTTCCCTGCTTGGCTCCGTTGGCCGGCTCAGCGCTGGCTGGAGCAGCCTGGTGCGCAGCTGGATCAGGCACCTACCTTGCCATTCTGGAGGGCCGAGTCCAATGGAGATTTCACCAGAGGGGGTGGGGGTGGGGGTGGGGGGGAGTTTAGCTTAAGCCTGCGTTACAGTCTCTGTGCAGGAGCCCCTCACTGCAGCCAGGTGCCCGGCTCTGACAATGGGGGAAGCATGAGACCCAAGGTGAGAATCAAGGAGCATTGGCAGAGCTGGGCCAGCCGGGGGCTGTGGGTCGGGGTTGATGAGCCCCAGCAGGGGCCATTCTGCACTCTGCGGGGCTCTAAGGTGCTGGTAGAGCCTCTCCCGATGGGCTGGGCCCTGTCTGCTTGTGGCTCCTGCAGAGCTCTGTGCAGCACCCTGTCTCTGCGTGTTTCTCCAGTGCCACATGGACGGTTTCTGTTGTGTTTCCCAGGGACCCCAACAAGCCTGTCCCCCAGGACACCAAGTTCATTCACACCAAGGCCAACCGCTTTGAGGAAGTGGCGTGGTCCAAGTACAACCCTCGCGACCAGCTGTACCTGCACATCGGCCTGAAGCCAAGAGTACGGGACCACTACCGAGCCACCAAGGTGGCCTTCTGGAAGCACCTGGTGCCCCACCTGTACAACCTGCACGACATGTTCCACTATACCTCGACCACCACCAAAGTGCCGCCGCCAGACGCCACCCAGAACTCGCACATCACCCGCCGGCCCAACGGCAAAATCTGGACTACCAAGCGCCCGGCCATCTCCCCGGCTTACAACAGCGAGAACCCCAGGGAGAAGTGGAGCCCGGAGCAGGAGGCCGGCACGCTGCTGATCGAGAACCCCCGGGACTACTCCACCGAGCTGAGCGTCACCATCGCTGTGGGGGCCTCCCTGCTGTTCCTCAACGTGCTGGCCTTCGCTGCGCTCTACTACCGCAAGGACAAGCGCCGGCAGGACACACACCGCCAGCCCAGCCCCCAGCGCAGTGCCCCCAACGACATCGGCCACACGCCTGAGGAGGAGATCCCCTCCCTGCAGATGAACCAGGCCCACCACGAATGCGAGTCAGGGCAGGCACACGACGCCCTGCGGCTCACCTCCCTGCCCGACTACACGCTGACCCTGCGCCGCTCCCCAGACGACATCCCTCTGATGACCCCCAATACCATCACCATGATCCCCAACTCCCTGGTGGGCCTACAGACCCTGCACCCCTACAACACCTTTGCAGCAGGGTTCAACAGTACGGGGCTCCCGCACTCACACTCCACCACCAGGGTATAGCTCCAGGGGCTGTGCCCACCCATGCCCGCACACAGGGGACATTGGCTGGGGCAGCGGGAGCTGACGGATGCAGATTGGGCAGCACACACAGATGGATCCACCTGGCAGGGTGGAGCCGAGCCCCAGGGCCAGCAGGACCCCTGGTGCGGGACAGGTGGGCTGCTCGCCCCTCTGGCTCGCTCTTCTGATTTTATTTTGTAAAGTGCTTTGACTCTCCATGTGCTGAGAGGGTTGACACCGGGGCAGCAGGGCCCAGCCAGAGCGGTGCAGGAGAATGGACAGCAGAGCAGGTGCAGAGAGTGTCACCCAGCCCTGCACACTGCATCTCGCTGGAAACCCCCGTGCAGGACAATGAGAAGGACCTGCCTGGGGAGGAGGTGATGGTGTGCCTGCCCCCTGGCCTGGACATGGCACTAGAGGACTCTGCGCCACTGGGGAGGTGGTGCCTCCTGGAGCCCTCTTTCCTACCCCCCAAGTACATTGGGGACTGGCTAGGAGCAGTCCTTGGCATTCTCTTTCCATTGGACCTGTTGGGTTGATTGAAATTTGCCATTCAAAGTGCCATGGAAAAGGCTCCAGCACTCTGTCAAATTGTGGTGTGAAGCAGCTGCCTTGGGCCACTGGCGCTGGGCAGGAGGGGCTCAGTGCCCAGTCTGGCACCGGGTGGGAAGGCTCAGTGCCCGGGTTGACGCTGGGCGGGGGGGGCTCAGTGCCTGGTCTGGCGCTGGGCAGGGGGTCTCGGTGCCCAGTCTGGCGCTGGGCAGGGGGGACTCGGTGCCCGGTCTGGCACTGGGGGGGTGAGGTCTTGGTGCCCAGTCTGGCGCTGGGCGGGGGGGCTCGGTGCCTGGTCTGGACCTGGGGGGCTAAGGGCTCAGTGCTCGGTCTGGCGCTGGGCAGAGGGGGCTTGGTGCCCAGTCTGGCACTGCGGGGGGTGAGGGCTCGGTGCCCGGTCTGGCGCTGGGCAGGAGGGGCTCAGTGCCCAGGTTGTCGCTGGGTGGGAGGGTTCGGTGCCCAGTCTGGCACTGGGGGGGGGGCAAGGGCTTGGTGCCCGGTCTGGTGCTGGGCAGGCAGGGCTCGGTGCCCGGCCTGGCACTGGGGGGGGACAAGGGCTTGGTGCCCGGTCTGGTGCTGGGCAGGCGGGGCTCGGTGCCCGGTCTGGCACTGGGGGGGGGTGAGGGCTCGGTGCCCGGTCTGGCACTGGAGGAGGTGAGGGCTTGGTGCCCGGTCTGGCGCTGGGCAGGGGGGGCTCGGTGCCCGGTCTGGCAGGCCAACCCTATGCGTGGGCCCAGCACCTCTGCTCCTCTTGCTGCAGAGAATCTCTTTGTGTCGGTCGTGTCTCTTTGCAGAGATGTTTTTTAAGCAGATCTTTAGTTCTTTACACACTAACGGAGTCGCTGAGTTTTGTCCTTTGTAAAGATTTTAAACCAGGTGTTCTTGATATGAAGTAAAAAAGCCAGTTAGAATCTCAGTGTGTGCCGCTGCTCCCACCAGCCAGGCCCCCGCCCGCTGCCTTCCCAAGAGAGACCATCTGTGCCATGCCACCAAACCAGCAGCCTGGGCCGCAGGGCACGTCCCGTGGGCTGACATGCAGCCCTCTTTTCTATTTTTGATATTTCCCCTCCCCTGTTGTTCATGTCTGTGTATTTCAGCCAAATAACATGTGTGCTATGGCCCAAGTCTGAGCGTCGCTCTGCGCTGCCAGCACTCCTCTGCCAACAGCCACTGCCACCCGTCACACACCTCATCCAACCGCATGGCCTAGGACCCCACCCCTTCACTAATACCCTGCTACGCCGCCACCCTCCCTACTAAAACCTGCTCACGCCCCTCCATCCCAGTCATCCGCTGGCTCCCCCGCCACCCAGCTCTGCCGGCTCCCCCGTCCCCTGCCAGCCCCCTCCCGGCCCTCCTCTGGCAGCTCCCCCCCGCCCTCCTCTGCTGGTTCTCCTGTCCCCTGCCATCCTCTGCCAGCTCCCCTGTCTCCTGCCAGCCCCCTCCCGGCCCTCCTCTGGCAGCTCCCCCCCTGCCCTCCTCTGCTGGCTCTCCTGTCCCCTGCCATCCTCTGCCAGCTCCCCCATCCCCTGCCAGCCCCCTCCCCGCCCTCCTCTGCCAACTCCCCCTTCCTGCCCTCCTCTGCCAGCTCCTCCTCCCCGCCCTCCTCTGCCAGCTCCTCCTCCCCGCCCTCCTCTGCTGGCTCCCCCTCCCCGCCCTTCTCTGCCAACTCCCCCTCCCTGCCCTCCTCTGCCAGCTCCTCCTCCCCGCCCTCCTCTGCCAGCTCCTCCTCCCCGCCCTCCTCTGCCGGCTCCCCCTCCCTGCCCTCCTCTGACAGCTCCCCCGTCCCCTGCCAGCCCCCTCCCCACCCTCCTCTGCCGGCTACGCCCCCCCTTCTCTGGCAGCTCCCCCTCCCTGCCCTCCTCTGCCAGCTCCCCCATCCTCTGCCAGCCCCCTCCCCACCCTCCTCTGCCAGCTCCTCCTCCCCGCCCTCCTCTGCCGGCTCCCCCTCCCTGCCCTCCTCTGCCAGCTCCCCCATCCTCTGCCAGCCCCCTCCCCACCCTCCTCTGCCAACTCCCCCTCCCCGCCCTCCTCTGCCGGCTCCCCCTCCCCACCCTCTTCTGCCAACTCCCCCTCCCCGCCCTCCTCTGCCGGCTCCCCCTCCCCACCCTCCTCTGCCGGCTACGCCCCCCCTCCTCTGCCAGCTCCCCCTCCCCGCCCTCCTCTGCCAGCTCCCCCATCCTCTG
This sequence comes from Malaclemys terrapin pileata, assembly GCF_027887155.1. NCBI lineage: Eukaryota > Metazoa > Chordata > Testudines > Emydidae > Malaclemys > Malaclemys terrapin. The sequence goes on along the minus strand of NC_071513.1, from coordinate 512,762 downwards.
CCAGCCCCCTCCCCGCCCTCCTCTGCCAACTCCCCCTCCCTGCCCTCCTCTGCCAGCTCCTCCTCCCCGCCCTCCTCTGCCGGCTACGCCCCCCCTCCTCTGCCAGCTCCCCCTCCCCGCCCTCCTCTGCCAGCTCCCCCATCCTCTGCCAGCCCCCTCCCCACCCTCCTCTGCCAGCTCCTCCTCCCCGCCCTCCTCTGCCGGCTCCCCCTCCCCGCCCTCCTCTGACAGCTCCCCCGTCCCCTGCCAGCCCCCTCCCCACCCTCCTCTGCCATTCTTGATGTTTTTCACCATTGCCATTGCCATATCTTACTGCCCTCTGCCAGTCCCATTGCTACTCCCATCCTTCGCCAGCCCTGCTGCAGGCCTGCCACGTTCTGCCTCTGCTCCTGCCTCGTGCCCCTGGCTCCGCTCTGCACCTTTGTGAGCTGCTGGGGGACAGTGCAGGGGACACGGGGGCACCCAGCTGCACAGCAAAGCCCTGGCTCAAACAGCCTGGTGTGGGGAGGGCTCGGCTCGTGTAGAGGTGAGGGGACCCAACCTGGGTAGCGCAGTGAATGGTGCGGGGGGGGGGGGGGGGTGTCACACAGTATGTGGGCTCAGGGTATGTTTTGTTGATGTCTCAGATCAGTCCTTGCTGGACATTTCTCCACCTCCCAGAAAGACCCCAATATTCTAGCAGTCACCACTCAGGAGCCCAGGGCTGGGGGGCAGGATGGAGGGGCACTGGCGGGGCTGGGGGGAACCCAGGGCTGGGGGGCAGGATGGAGGGGCACTGGTAGGGCTGGGGGCGGGATGGAGAGGCACTGGCGGGGCTGGGGGCGGGATGGAGAGGCACTGGCAGGGCTGTGGGGCAGGATGGAGGGGCACTGGTAGGGCTGGGGGCGGGATGGAGAGGCACTGGCGGGGCTGGGGGCGGGATGGAGAGGCACTGGCAGGGCTGTGGGGCAGGATGGAGGGGCACTGGTAGGGCTGGGGGCGGGATGGAGAGGCACTGGCGGGGCTGGGGGCGGGATGGAGAGGCACTGGCAGGGCTGTGGGGCAGGATGGAGAGGCACTGGCGGGGCTGGGGGCAGGATGGAGAGGCACTGGTAGGGCTGGGGGCGGGATGGAGGGGCACTGGCGGGGCTGGGGGCGGGATGGAGGGGCACTGGCGGGGCTGTGGGGCAGGATGGAGGGGCACTGGCAGGGCTGTGGGGCGGGATGGAGGGGCACTGGCGGGGCTGGGGGCGGGATGGAGGGGCACTGGCGGGGCTGGCAGGAACATGCAGCACAGCTGGGTAAAGTTGGGGTGATGAGTTTCTTCCAGTCTCTGCACTGGAGGACTCTGCATGGGGCAGCCCCAGGGGAGCAGCTTTCGCCCAGGAGGGGAGAGGCCCATGGCTGCGTTGGGCCTGGGCTGTTCGACACAAGCTGCGCTTGGCCATTCCCTGCAGGCGCGGGAGCACCGGGCTGTGCGCCATGGCGATGCCCGAGGCTGCCCCCAGCCTGCCAAGGGGCCCTGGCAGAGGCACCCTGAGCTGGTGCTGCCTGATTCCAGGCACCAGTGTCCAGACACAAGTGGGTGGGGAGGGGGTGCAAGAGTTGGGCCCCAGCCAGTGTGAGGCCAGGGGCTAACCCCGTCCCCTGCCAGCCCCCCGGCTGCCCCACAGAACAGCTCAGACCTAGGATGGGGAGGCAACTGGGGGGGCTGCGCCAATGGCTAGTCTGCTCCTGCCTCCCCCCGCATGGCTGCTGGCTGACAGGGCCACGCTTCGCTCGCCCCGGGGGCCAAGCCACAGCTGCGGCCATATGCCTCCCCCCCCCCAGGCTCTGCCACCTCCCCCCCGCACCCGGGCTCTGCCACCCCCCCACCCTACCCCTGCCCCCAGGCTCTGCCACCCCACCCAACCCAACCCCCCCCAGCCTCTGCCACTCCCCCGCCCCCAGGCTCTACCACCCTCCCAACCTCCCTTCCCTCCCCCAGGGCTCTGCTATCCGAGCCTCCCCCGGGGGCTCTGCTACCCTATTCCCCCCCAGGGGCTCTGCCACCTAATTACCCCCACTCCAGGGCTCTGCCACCCTCTCCCCTCTCCCCCCGGGCTCTACCCCCCCCCTCCCCCAGGGCTCTGCTATATGACCCTCCTCCCCCCGGGTCTCTGCCACCTAATTCCCTCCCCCCAGCCCGGGCTCTGCCCCTGAATCCCTGTCAGGGCCTGACTCCCAGGCCAGCCCTTTGCCACCTGATTCCGCCCCCTCCCCCCCAGGGCCTGAGTCCTCTCCTCCCCCCAGGGCCTTGTCTTCTAATCCCTCCCCCCCCATCCCAATTTGGTCAAAGGAGCCCAGAGCCAGGCCCCGGGGCTTGGACTCATACTCTGAGAGGTTGGCCAAGTCTGCATTCCCCATTTCATGCCATTTAGGGCAATGTAGGGGATCCCCCCAAAGACGGGGGGCAGAGCAGGGCCTTGGAGCAGGGAGGGCGTGTGGGGGCAGAGCAGGACGCCAGGCGAGAGCAGGCGATGCGGGGGTCTCTGGGGTAGGAGGGGGGCCTGGGGCTGGGCAGAGCAGTGCTGAGTGCAGAATGTAGTTATACCGTCACCTGCGCAGAGTAACAACCTCCAAATAAAACAAATGCTATTTTGAATAGTGTGGTGTCCTGTGAGCTGTATGGGGGGGCAGGGGAGGAGTCTCAAAGGACAGCGGCGTGGGGAGGAGGCCACCAGAGCCTAGCGGGGGGCGAGGCAGGATTCCCAAAGCCAGGGCAGGGACTGGGGAACCACAGCCCAGCGTGGGTGCGTGGGCGTTCGTTGGCATTGACCAGCGCCAGCGACATGGGCCCTGTGCCTGGGTTTGCCACTGGGGCCTTGGGGAGCAGCCCTCATGCAGCACCATTGGCAGCAGATGCTCGCTTTGCATGGGGGGGGCTAAGCATGGGAGCGGGCTGGGGGCTACTGAGCCACGGGTGGGCAGCTGGCTGCAGGCTGGGACAGGGGGGTTCCAGTGTGTTACTTCTCATGCGCTCCCCAGCCCACACCCGGGCACCACGGCAGCTGCTCCAGCCCCTCCAGGTCCCGTCTCGCCACCCCCACATGGGTGAGCCGTTTACTAGACAGTGCAGCGGCATGACAGGCAGGGATGGAGCCATCCAGCAACATGCCCCAATATTTCCACTGCTTCCCCCAGTTCCCCGACCCTGGCATCTGCCCCCCCAACACTGCCAGCAATCACAGGTGTTGGGCAAGTGGGCATCAGGCAAGCGACCACTGGCAGCTCAGAGTAGGGTGGGTCCCTAGCCTTGGCTACACCCCGTAGTCAGCGTCAGCCCAGGCTTTGCCCGACAGCGGCAGTGTCTGTCTCTGGCACGTCACTGGCAGTACCCAGGCGACTCCCATACTCCGCTGAGCCCATCCCCGGCACCCTTCAGGGCAGGGAGCCCCCCCTACTTTACAGCTGGGGCCTGAGCCCCAGAGGCCCAAGAGCACCCGGGGAGTCAGTTCAAGGCTTGTGCCCAGCCCACTGGCCCATCCTTCCTCTGACAGCCCAGCCCCAAAGCCCTGCAGCGCAGCCGCCCCGAGGGAAACCGGGCAGGGCCCTGCTGGCAGTGCCCCAGGCCCCGCTGAAGCTGCTCAGTGGCTTTCCCCTCTGGGCTGGGGCTCCCTGCTCACGGAGCAGCCAGGGCCAGCGGCTCTGGGGACCCCTTGGCAAAGGGACCTGCCGGCGCGGTGCTGGCTGGGGACCTGGCGCCTCTCTGGGATTGGGGCAGGGCAGCAAAGCCCCAGGCTCCTGTGGGTGGCATGAGCCACCAGAGTCCCAGCGCCCTGAGATCTCCCTGCTGCAGGCTGGGCCCACACGGATTTTCCCATGTCCCAAATGGGCCCTGGTGTCTGTGCCCCACCTCTCGCAAGGAGCCCCTGTGGCGCTGCCCCGCCCAGCTCACTGCCCCCCCATTTATTATCCCAGTCACCCCATCTCTTCCTCGCCACCCCCAGGCATCAGGCAGACAAAATCGGGGCGGGGGAGGGGGGAGATTGTGCCAGCATATACAACATTAGATTTGATACGTTAGCGCCTGCAAGAGCTGGGGTGTGTGTGGAAGATAATAGATGTATGGGGGAGGGGGGGGGAAAACCAAGGTGTGTGTGGGGGGACCTGCCCTCTAGCCCCATAGTAAATCACACCCCTGCCCCCCTCATCCCCCTTTGCCTCATTCCACTGCCCCCCCCCCCACCGCCCCTCCTTTCTTGCCAAGCAGCAAAGCTGCTGATTTCATTTCTTTTTAATGTAATTTCGAACAGGGTTTCCATGGAAACCAGTCATGGGGCCTGCGTCGCCTCCAGTGAGCGTACCGGCCTGGTGAGCCAGCGCTGGGGCCCTGAGCCAAGCAATGAGTTTTAGCTCTGCCGTTGGGGGGGGGGGGCAGGCCCTTGTGTGCAGGTGGGGAGCCCCCCCCCCCGCCTTGAGACACCAGTGCTGGGGCAGTCCCAGAGGAGCCTGGCAGCTGCTTTGCATCCCTAGGGCAGCGGGGGGCAGGGCCATGCCGAAGGCCTCGTGAGCCTGGGGTCAGGGCCATGGTGCGGCCCAGAGGCCCAGCCAGTGGCTAGCCCCATACCGCCCTCCCACCCCGGTACCAGCTTAGGGCGGGAACACCTCGGTCTGCCAGGTGGCTCCCTGCTGAGGGGCACTGGCTGAATTAGCCACTGGCACAAGAATATGCTCCTGCTACTGGCCCATGAGCTATGGGGCGCCCCTGACAACGGCTGCCCGCTGCGCCCAGGTCGCATTGGCCTACTGCTCACTAGGCTGCCCAGGTCTTGTCCTGATTTACCATGGCACCAATGACAGGGCTGGGAGGGGCTGTGGCCTTCTCCGGGGCGTTGCTTGGCCGATAGTCGCGCTGAAGTTCATAGGCATGTGCTTATGCAGCCAATGCACCAAGGGAAAAAGACCCACCAAAGTACCAGCTGGGCGAGGCCCGGCATGCCGTGCAGCTGTGGCCCGTGGGTCCCTGACTTAGCCCCCCCCCTGGTCCCGTAGCACCAGGGGGCTAGAGACAGCTTATCTTGCGTGTGGACAAGAGCAATTCATCATTACTTGTCATGTGCTCGCCTGCTGTAGCTAGCCCCAGCGCTGTGCGGGGCAGTGCGACGAATGTCCAGGCCTGCCCCAGGCCCGGCCAGGCTGCATTGCACAAGACGTGATGCCAGCCAATGAGACCAGATGCTCCGGGGCTGGTGGGCCTGACGACGCGTCGCTGAGTAACCGCTGGCTCGTGGCGCAAGGCAGCCAGGCTGCACCCAGTGAGCAGGGCGGTGGGACCAGGGGCGTCACTACCAAAGGGCAGCGCTAGAAACGCCTGTGCCAGGCTAGGGCGCGCATGTCTAGGCCAGGTGGGAGCCCAGCATCGGTGCCAATAGGACACGGCTGGACCCACCCCCGCTGGTCCTGGACTACCTGTGCCAACCGCACCCCCTGCCCGGTAGCCTCTATGAACCTATCCCGAACGGCTTAGAAATGTGCCGCTGACAAACCAGTCCCTGAGCTGCGCGTCTACCAGCCGCGCTCAGGCGGTGCACAGCTGGCTTTGTTAGCCCTGGCTAGGCCACACCTGCTGGTTTCCGTGACTTCAGTTAGCGCAGCCTAAGTGTTGCTCTACATGTGGCACTAGCTCACCAGCCAGGGATTGCTAGAGCAGAGCCTGCCCTGGCCAGGGTGCCTTGCCCCACACCAGCCATATGGCAGGGTTAGGCTTGATACCACCCAGAGAGTCTCCAGGCCTGGGGCCGCAGGTGTATGATGCTGGGCCCTGAGCTGACCAACCGCCAGTGCGGGCACTGTGCGGCCACAGGGAGCAAGGGCCAGGCAGACGCCACTGCACCGCTCGCTGCTGTGGGGTCAGGGGAAACAGCGCCCCGGGGAAAGGGTATGGGGTGTGTCACAGCATTGGGGTGTTAGGTGAGTGGATCCCCAGGGGCTGGCTGCAGAGTCCCAGTGAGGGGGCGCAGGCCAGGTTTGCCATGGCTGAGGAGAGCCCTGGGGACAGGCTGAGGTCCCCCTGGTTCACCACAGCAGCAATCATCACAATTGCTCCCTTTCCTTTAGTTGGGGAAGTTGGTGCCTCCCTCTGTCCTGGGAGTGGGATCAGGCCCCCCCCACGGCCTAATGCAAACGTAGCCCTGCCCTGGAGCCCAGGGCTGCCTGGCTAATTGGGTGTGTAAGGAAATGAGGGCACGTCCCCTGAGTAGGACGCTGGCACTTGTGCATGAGGCCTGCTGAGCCCGTGTACGGGGGGGGGGGGGGGGGGGGGGGGGAGGAGGTGTGCCCTAGGTGCCAGGCAGCCTGGGTTTGAACACTGAGCCCTGACGCACCAGATTTCACTGCTCACCAGGGAGCCTCCTGTGCCCTGAATCTTGGCACTGGCCCCCGTGGGGGCTGGACGTCCTGCCTGGCAGATTATCCTGTGTACAGGGCTGGCTCAGTGTTTCCCCATTGTGGCAGATACACAATGGGCTGGAGGGTCGGGGGTGGGGGGTGCATGCCGAGGCACCAGGAAGGCTGGTTTGATATGCTGGGCTATGGGTTTGGGGCTGGGGAGACTGGAGTGGTGAGGGGTCAGGGCTGGGTGCTGTTCTCTTTACCATGCCCCACTCAGGCTACATTGTCTATACCTGTACTTGTGGCACCAGATTGGGCTTGGTCGACCCAGGTCTGTCTGTTCCCACAGCACAGCCTGAGATTGCTGGTGCTTTCCCACGGCCCTGGTTGGGGGGGGTTGGCGGGGAGGGGCAGGATTGGGCCAGGGCCCAGCGCCGGGTTAGCCAGCTCAGCAGCTAGCCAGTGCCGACTCCGGCCTGAGAGGGGCTAGGGAAGGGCAGTAGAACCCTGCGGGCACCAGGCACAGGAGGGAGCCGGCGGCTGCCTGCGAGCAGGAGCAGCAGGCTGGACTAGCCTGGACGCTGGCGGTGGAAGGAAGGCCACGCAGCAGGCAGCCGAGAGCCAGGCTTGGACGCAACACGTTGCCTCTCGGTGGCTGGGGGCTCCGTAGCAGCAGCCGGAGGATGCCGGTCAGCAGCCAGCAAGCAGGACGGGGGGTGGTGGGAGGATGGGGTGGATGGGCCCCAATGGGACACGGTGGTTACCCTGACACAGCTCTACTGCCATGCCCCTCGGGGCTGAGTTCAGAATGACTGGTGCTGTTTGCACTGAACTGTTAGTCATTGTGTAACCTTTGGATGGGCTGGAGTTCACTTCACTGCCCTTCTCCGGTGCTGAAAAAAGTTGGTGAATCACACTGATTGAGACAATTTAACTAAAACAGTTTGACTAAAATCAAACATTCAAAGTATTCAATTAAAATAAAATAGGGCTGTCGATTAATTGCAGTTAACTCATGCAATTAACTACAAAAAATTAATCATGATTAATTGCAGTTTTAATCGCACTGTTAAACAATAGAATACCACTTGAAATTTATTAAATATTTTGGACGTTTGTCTACATTTTCATATATCTATTGCATGAGGTGAATTGAAAAATACTATTTCTTTTTTAATTTTTACAGTTCAAATATTTGCAATCAAAAATATACACTTTGATTTCATTTATAACAGAATACGAGTACTGTAGTGCAATCTTTGTTGTGAAAGTGCAACTTACAAATGTAGATTTTTTTTTAATTACATAACTGCAGTCAAAAACAAAACAAAGTCCACTCAATCCTACTTCTTGTTCAGCCAATTGCTCAGACAAACAAGTTTTTTACATTTACAGGAGATAATGCTGCCTGCTTCTTGTTTACAATGTCACCAGAAAGTGAGAACAGGCATTTGCATGGCACTTTTGTAGCCGGCATTGCAAGGTATTTCCGTGCCAGATATGCTAAACATTAATATGCCCCTTCATGCTTTGGCCACTAGTGCAGAAGACATTCTTCCATGCTGATGACGCTCATTCAAAAAATAATTTGTTAATTACATTTGTGACTGAAGTCCTTGGGGAGAATTGTATGTCCCCTGCTCTGTTTTACCCGCATTCTGCATATATTTCATGTTATAGCAGTCTCGGATGATGACCCAGTGCATGTTCATTTTAAGAACACTTTCACTGCGGATTTGACAAAACGCAAAGGTACCAATGTGAGATTTCTAAAAATAGCTACGTATCAGAGGGGTAGCCGTGTTAGTCTGAATCTGTAAAAAGCAACAGAGGGTCCTGTGGCACCTTTAAGACTAACAGAAGTATTGGGAGCATAAGCTTTCGTGGGTAAGAACCTCACTTCTTCAGATGCAAGTAATGGAAATCTCCAGAGGCAGGTATAAATCAGTATGGAGATACTAAAATACTAAAAATAGCTACAGCACTTGACCCAAGGTTTAAGAATCTGAAGTGCCTTCCAAAATCTGAGAGGGACGAGGTGTGGAGCATGCTTTCAGAAGTCTTAAAAGAGCAACACTCCGATGCAGAAACTACAGAACCCGAGCCACAAAAAAAGAAAATCAACCTTGTGCTGGTGGCATCTGACTCAAATAATGAAAATGAACATGCGTCGGTCCACACTGCTTTGGATTGTTATCAAGCAGAACCCACCAGAAGCATGGACGCATGTCCTCTGGAATGGTGGTTGAAGAATGAAGGGACATATGAAGCTTTAGCACATCTGGCACTTAAATATCTAACAGTGCCATGCAAACGCCTGTTCTCACTTTCAGGTAACATTGTGAACAAGAAGCGGGCAGCATTATCTCCTGCAAATGTAAACAAACTTGTTTGTCTGGGCGCTTGGCTGAACAAGAAGTAGGACTGAGTGGACTTGCAGGCGCTAAAATTTTACACTTTTATTTTTGAATGCAGTTATTTTCTGTACATAATTCTACATTTGTAAGTTCAACTTTCATGATAAAGAGATTGCTCTACAGTACTTGTATGAGGTGAATTGAAAAATACTATTTTTTTGTTTTTTTACCGAGCAAATACTTGTAATAAAAAAATCAATATAAAGTGAGCACTGTACACTTCGTATTCTGTGTTGTAATTGAAATCAATATATTTGAAAATGTAGAAAACATCCAAAAATATTTAAATAAATGGTATTCTATTATTGTTTAACAGTGTGATTAATCGCACGATTAATTTTTTTAATCGCTTGACAGCCCTAAAAGAAAAGAAATCAGGTTTCCCTCCCAATTTCCCCTTTCCGTAATTAACTCTGCCGGGCTTCCCTGTTGGAGGGTTAACGGTATCACTAACCTGCTGCAAAATGCTGCAGAGTTCGAGCAAACAGCCTGCGCTCTGCTCCTGCGCTCAGCTGCTCCCCGCCCACATAGGGCACACAGCCTTTGCAAAGCAGTTGCCTTGACTGCTTGCTCTCCTGGAGTCTGAGTCCAGCAACAGAGCACCACTCTGCTGGGTACTGTCCAGCCCAACCAGAGACAGTCTCAGCCCCAAAGAACTCACCAGCCACAGGGTGAGAGACAACAGGTGGCAATGACAGAGATGAGTGGCACCAGGCAACATGACACGATACTGCTCAGTAGTACTCACAGCTCCTTGTCCGCTGAAGGGGGTTTGTGGTAATGTCAATAGACGAAATGGGCCAAGACACCAGGTGTTAAGTGGACCCTGTCCGGTAGGGCACTAGCCAGTTAAACTTGGGCCGAGGGTCCAAGGACCAGGGCTGGCTCCAGCTTTTCTGCCATCCCAAGCGGCAAAAAAAACAAAGCAACAACAAAAAAGCCGATCGGCAGCACTTCGGCGGCGGCTCGATCACGCTGCATCATTCTTCCGCGGCAATTCGGCGGCGGGTCCTTCACTCCCCGTCTTCCTCTTCGGTGGCAGCTCAAAGAGGAAGAGAGGGACTGAGGGACCCGCCGCCCCAATAGTGGACGGAGTGCCGCCCCTTTGTATTGGCTGCCCCAAGCACCTGCTTCCTTCGCTGGTGCCTGGAGCCGGCCTTGCCAAGGACAGCGTCCTTAGCCCCATGGTAACCCCAGCACTGGGCAGCTTTAGAACCATTGATCAGACACAGAACAGCCGACACACTGGTGACGGAGTTGAACTGGAAGTAAGGCTTTGACATTGCCACTCTCCCTGATTTCCTTTCCCGGCAGCTGGCAGTCTTAGCTGGTATTAACGATGGTAATACTGGTTCTCCTTTGGGGGGGGGGGACAGTAACCAGGGCCATCTCTAGCCATTTGGGTGCCCTACACAGCCCCCCCATGGGGGGCTGTCTGGGGCCCCCAGGCCTCCTCCCCCCAGGATCTGGGAGACAGGAGCTGTGGGGGGCCACTTGTGGGGGCCCCACAGGCCCAGAGTGGCCCGGGGGATTAGCGGGGGGCTGGGAGCAGCCCACTCCGCTTCCCTCACCCCGGCCCCAGCCGTGTCACTCTGGGGAGGGGGCTTGGGGGAAGGGATCTCCCTCCCCCCCCCGGCAGCGGTGGGAAGCGGAGCAGCACTCCCCAGGGACGGGATGCTGGGAGATGCTGTGGTGGCTGCGAAAAGGCCAGTCCTGCTTCCTTTAAGACGAAACACACAGAAAAGAGGAGAGGAAAGAACAGCAGAGAGAAAAAATGCAGCTTCTGTCTCTGGTGCTGCCTCTCAGCTGCAGTCTCTGCTGGAGAAAGACAGGCCCAGCCCCGCGTTGGCAGACACTTGGGCATGTCTGCACAGCGTTTTGGAGTTGCAGGAGTAAGCCTCCCAGCCTGAAGCCGCAGACTCGGGCCTGACAGTGCTCGGAAGTTACGGCTCAGGCCCGCTAGGCTTCGGGGCCCAAGCTGCAGCCTGAGCCGCCACTTCGCCAGGCTGTCTACACAGCTGTTTCTAGAGCACTAGGGTGAGCCCAGGTCTGTCCACCCCGGTTCCAAAAAATTGTGTAGACCGACCCCCCCAAGACCTGCAGACGTGGTCCAGCGGCGGGCTGTTTAAAACACTGGTGTTTAGCCGCCTCTCTGGTCACCAAGCAGTGCTGTAAAAGAGACAGTCAGAGCTGGCTCAGCCAGGCGCTGATTAACCAGCAGGCAGAAGGTGAGTGAGAGATAAGAGAAGAAGGAGGGGGGGCAAGTAGGAAGTCAGGTCTCACATCCCAGGTGCTGTTCAGGATACAGCTGGGCCCTGCTTTCCAGCCTGGTCCACTCAGCACATCGCTCAGGATCAGGATGGTGAAGGTCGAACAATGTCAGCCTGGATCCCGGGTCCAGGAGCCAGTAGGGCTGGCAGCCAGGATGGACGGTGCTTCTTCAGCCCGCCTGTCTCCCAGCCTGGCATGTTCACACCCCCACGAGGCGTTAAGGATCCCAGAAGGAAGTGATAGTGGAATAGCCCATCCCCCTCATTATTTGGTCCACCAATTAGGCCTAATTTCTGACACACCAATTTTGCTTAATTAATTTCTGATCCATTTTCCTTTGTTTACCAGTCACCCTGGGTCCTGGATGTGAGCAGTAGACCTAATTCAGTCTGCCTGTCTCCTTTCCATACCCCTTCGGTCATCAGTCATGGCCACAGGTCTTTGTACAGCGGGGGCAGCCCTGCTGGCCTGCACTACTCCCCCCGAGGGCACCGGGGCAGAGAGGAGCTGAAGGCTGGGGCCGAAGGGCCACAGTGAGGAAGCGCTGCGGGTGGTTAGGAGAGGGGACCCGGGGTGTTTGCTGGAAAAGGTGACACCTCCATGAAGGCAGATGCTGGCAGAGCAGAGGAACAGGTGGTGCCTGCCCCATGGGTTAGCACTGGCACCGCTGCCTCCTCCTAAAGTCAGGCAAAGAGGCCGAAAGGTGCTGCCCGTCTTCCTCCGCTCTGCCAGCGCCCGGCCCTGCCACCCCCAAACTGCGCTGCCGGTCCTGGCTCCTTCCCATCTCTGTCAGAGCCTCCAGTCCTGACCCCCGCTCCCCCTGCTCCCCCCAGCCCTGGCGCCTCCCTCCCCGCATAGCTCTGGGGAGGTTCCCAGCCCCACCCTGCAGCTCGTGGTTCCCCTCCCCCAGGCCCGGCTGGCCCTCGCCCTCACTTTGCAGTTCCCACTCTGACGCCGGTCCTGCACCGCCCCCTGCTGTCGGGTTCGGGCGCAGCCGCTGGCCCAGCACGGTCGCCCCCACATTGCCCGGGAAGCAGAGATGCTGTTATTTTAGTGACCTGCTGGGAGAGAAACTCGGATGGAAATTGCCATCAATCTCTGTAGGGTCCCATTGTTACCATAGAAACATGAATGTTCCTGCAGCAGGGAGGTCCAGCCAGGCGCAGGGAGTTACATGGGCCCGTGGTGCCCGGGCTCCACCAATGTTCAGGGCCAGATGTCTCCCCGGCCCTGCCTGGTGCCCCCGCGTGCCTCCCCCAGAGCGTCCCTGCCTGTGCCCTGGGCATCGGGCGGCTGCCCGTCCGCTCCACTTCGCTCTCGCCGGCCGCTGCCGGCTACAAAAGGGAGCGGCGCCACCTGCGGAGGGAGGAGGGAGGCAGCGCACACGTGATGGCAACGCCCCCCCCCCAGCACCCACCGCAGGGGAGGTGAGGGGGCTTCTGGACCTGAGAGGGCACGTGCAGTGACAGTGGTGCGGGGCGAGTGTGCTGCCAAGGGCGAGGGGGGGCCTCTCCCAGAGCTCACTGCTGCTGGGGGGGGAGAGGGCTAGGGGGAGGCCTCCCCTCTGGCCCCAGCCCCAGGGCAGCCTGCCTGCACCCCAAACACATCATCCCCAGCCCCGCCCCACCCCAGAGCCCACACCGCCCGCACCACAACCCTCTGCCCCAGCCTGAACCCCCTCCTGCACCATGAACCTCTCATCCCTGGCCCCACCCCACAGCCCTCACCCCCACACCCCAACCCTCTGCCCAAGCCCCTCCCACACCCCAAACCCCTCATCCCCAGCCTCACCCCTCACCCCCCACATTGTGCAATATAGGGGAAACTGTTAAACACATATTGTTTCCTGTCCATTTTTACATTATTTTAAAAAATATATATCGGCGTACAAGGCAGTTGCGGGAGGGCGGGAGCGGACGGACGACTTGGACCCGTTCTGGGCACCACCAAAAATTATATAAACCTGCCGCCCATGGGTCCAGCAGGGTCCTGCTCACAGCCCAGGCTGCAAGGCGGCCTGGGATCTACGGGCACCGCTGTTGACTCATAGGAACAAGGCACCCCAGGGTACTTCCTGGCTGAGACTGATCCTGCCACCCCAGCTCAGACCTTCTGGGCTTCCCTGCAGCCCCGTCTGGCTCCAGCAGCAGCTCCCCCCTGCACCTTGGCCCCTCCCCACCCTCCTGCCACCACGCACCCTCACCTCTGGCTGTACAAACATCTTTAACAGGAATTAATCAGTCAGCCATGAACCCTGGCTGCTGCTGAGTCACCGCCTCAGAGCCCAGATCTGTGCCTCTCCTGCCTGGAGCAGGGTCTGGGCAATCGATACACTGGGATATTCCCATCCTACAAGTGCAGACATCTGTATGATAGATTACAGACTTCTCCTTTATAGGATGAGCTCCAGTCCCCGTGGCATTTTCTTAAACCCCCAGCTCCTGGAGTCATGTGATCGTGTGAGACTGCTTTCATAACTGTTCTTTGAGAGGTGTTGCTCATGTCTATTCCATTCTAGGTGTGCGCCACGTGCGTGGTCGTCGGAGATTTTTGCCTTACTGGTATCCATAGGGTCTGCTCGGCTGTGGTGCCCCCTTGAGTGTCGCACTCATTTGTCGGTATATTAGGCACTGCCAACCCTACACCCCCTCGGTTCCTTCTTGTCGGCAACTCTGACAGAGGGGCAGGAGGGCGGGTAATGGAATGGACATGAGCAACACATCTTGAAGAACAACCGTTATGAAAAGTAGGTAACTGATTTTCTTCGAGTGCTTGCTCATGTTGATTCCATTTTAGGTGACTCACAAGCAGAATCCCTGGAGATGGGCTCAAAGTTCACGGTTGTGCGGTATGCAGCACTGCTCTGTCAAAGCCAGTATTGTCTCAAGCTTGCTGGCTAAGCGCATAATGAGGTGCGAACATGCGGCCAGACGACCAGGTAGTGGCCCTACAGATCTCTGGGATTGGTACCTGTGCCATAAAGGCCGCTGACAACGCTTGTGCCCTAGTTAAGTGTGCTGTCATGATCGCCAGCAGAGGCACCTTCGCCAGCTCATAACAGTAGCGGATGCAGGCCATGATCCAGGATGAAATCCTCTGAGCAGACACTGGGTGACCTTTCATTCTGTCTGCCACTGCAATGAATAACTGCATTGACTTACAGAACAGCTTTGCTCTATCTATGTAAAAGGCCAGTGACCTCCTGACGTCCAGGGCGTGTAGCCTGCGCGCCTCATCTGACGCATGAGGCTTTGGAAAGACGGGTAAGTAAATGTCCTGGCCAGTATGAAACTGGGAAACGACTTTGGGCAGAAATGCTGGGTGCGGTCAAAGACTGTATAGGGCAACTCCAAAGTGAGCGACCTGATCTCGGACACCCCGCAGGCCGACATTATTGCCACAAGGAACAAGACCTTCCAGGAGAGAGCAGGAAGCCAGAGGCTCAAATGGAGACCCTGTGAGTCTCGGCAGCACAAGATTCAGGTCCCAGGGAGGGACAGGATCCCGGACATGCAGTAGACACGCTCCAGACCTTTCAAAAACCATGCCGTCATGTTGTGAGCAAAGATGGACCTGCCTTGGAAAGAGGATGGAAAGCTGAGATAGCGGCCAGGTCGACCTTGGTTGATGACATGGACAAACCTTGGAGTTTGAGGTGCATCAGATAATCCAGGATCTCCTGCAATGGGGCCTGCTCGGCCTGAATATCCCGTTCTGAGGCCCAGCATGTGAACCTTTTCCATTTGGCCAGGTAAGTCGCTCTGGTGGAGGGTTTTCTGCTACCCAGTAAGACCTGCTGGACATGGGCCAAAGCATGCCCGTTCGTCCGTGCTTAGCCATGCGGTAATCAAGCCATCAAGTGCAGCACTGCCAGGTTCAGGTGCAAAAAGCTGACGTGGTTCTGGGACAGCAGATCTGGCTAGAGAGGCAGTTGCAGCGGGGCAGCTACCGAAAGGCTCAGCAACGTGCCGAACCAGTGCCAGCGAGGCCACGCGGGGGCTATTAGGATAATTCTCATCCTGATCTTCAAAAGGACTCTGTGAATCAGTGGCACTGGCGGGAAGGTGTACATCAGCACCCCCAACCACGGAATGAGATAGGGGCCCCTGCCCATCCCCCGGATCAAACAGAACACATGGCATTTTCTGTTCTGCCTGGATGCGAACAGGCCCACCTGGGGAATCCCCCACCTCAGGAAGATCAGGCTGACCGTCTGCGGATGGAGTGACCACTCGTGGCGAGACAAGAAGGTTCTGATGAGGTGATCCACCAGGATGTTCCTGGTTCCAGGCAGGTACGCGGCTACCAGATGAATGGCATGCCGCACACAGAAGTCCCAAAGGCAGAGAGCTTCTTGACAAAGGCCCGAAGACCTGGCACCACCCTGCCTGTTGATGTAATACATTGTGACAGTATTGTCCATCAGGACCTGCACCACCTTACCCTTCAGGTGGGGCAAGAAAGCCTGGCAGGCCAGGCAAACCACTCTGAGCTCCCTGATGTTGATGTGGAGGCCAGACTGTCCCGCAACCAGCGGCCTAGACGCTTAGCTTGCACAGGTGGGCATCGGAGACTAGGATCAGTGACAGGGATGGGGTTGCGAAGGGAACTCCCTCCAACACTGACCCACAGTCCAACCACCCATCCGGGGTGACCCAATCTGATCCAGCACCCTGACTACCCAGTCCAGGTTGTGCCTGTTGGGGACGTAGACTGACGCCAGCCACGCTTGCAGAGGCCGGAGATGGAGCCGGGCATGATTGACTGTGTATGTACCTGCAGCCATGTAGCCCAACAACCGCAGCAAGTGTGAGCCATGGTGAGCGGGTGGTTCTTCACATGGGAGATCAGGTCTGACAGGGCCTGAAAATGTGCTTCCAGCAGGAAGGCTCTGGCTCGCATGGAGTCGAGAACTGCCACAATGAACTCGATTTGCTGGACCGGCATTAAGGTGGATTTTTTCTCGTTCATTAACAGGCACAGCTTGCGGCAGGTGGAACTCACCAGATCGAGGCTCCTCTGCATTTGCTCCCGAGACCTGCCCTTGATGAGCCAGTCATCGAGATATGGGAAGACCTGGATCCCTCAACATCTCAGGTTACATTTTGTGAATGCCCTCAGGGCCAATGAGAGGCCAAAAGGGAGAGCAGTGAATTGGAAATGGTGTCCACCCACTATGAAACGTCTGTGACCTTGGTCCTTCAAGTTGAGGGTCGCGTACCAGTCTCCTGGATCCAGGGAGGGGATGATGGAGACCAGGGAGACCTTGCGAAACTTCAACTTTCTGAGTGACTTGTTGAGGCCATGCATGTTCAGAATGGGTCTGAGGCCCGCTTTTGCCTTCGGGATTAGGAAGTAGTGGGAATAAAACCCTTTTCCCTTCATGTCCCGAGGGACCTCCTTCCCCACCCCCAGGTACAGGAGGTTCTCAACCTCTTGGACAAGGAGTTGCTCATGAGAAGGGTCCCTGAAGAGGGATGGGGGAGGGGGTGGGTGGGAGAGAGGGCAGCTGAAAATTGCAGGGTATAGCCCTGAGATACTATGTCCAGCACCAGTGGTCCGAGGTGACCCCCGACCAGGCCGAACAATAGGGACGAAGACGGCTGAGGAGAGAACAAGTTGGATCTGGGGAATTTACTGGGATGTCGCTCTCAAGCGCACCTTCAAAGTGAGCTTCTGGCCCACAGCATGCTTCATTCGCCAGGCCGGGCTGTGCGGGTGAGCGGGAAGAGGAAAGGCAGCGACGACTAACGCTTGTGTCTCGGTCCCTGCTCCTTGCAAACCCCTGACAAGGCTGACAAGGCCTTGGGGACGGGGGCGGCCGGAACTACTTCTGTGCAGACTGCGGCGTGTGCATTCCCAGCAAGTGAAGGGGGCCTGAGTGTCCTTCAACCCATGCAGCCTTGCGTCAGTCTGCTCCGAAAATAGACCGTTCCCTGGATCGAGGTCTGCATCTCGCGGGACAGGCCGGTGGTCTGAAGCCAGGAGTTGCAGCTCATAACCACTGCCGGAACCACCCTGACTGCCGAGTCACACGCCCTCTGGGGAGAGCACCTAGCCACAGGGTGCCGAATTCCTGGGCCAAACCCTGCAGGAGGGCCTCCTTGAACTTATGGAGGGAGTCCCATAAGTTACAATTGTACCTGCCCACAAGGACCTGATGGTTCGCCACCCGGAATTGCAGGCTGGCTGTTGAATACATTTTTCTCCCCAAAAGGTCCAGTCTTTCGGCCTCTTTATTTTGGGGAGTTGAGCTGGTGTGCCCCTGCTTATCCTTTTTGCTGTTCCACAGAGACAACCAGTGAGCCCGGAGGTGGGTAGGTATAAAGGTACTCAAACCCTTTGGCCCAGACGAAGTACTTCTTTTCGGCCCTTTTGGATGTGAAAAATCTAGTGCCCAACTATAAAAAGGGAAATAAGGGCCTTGGCTACACTCGGGACTTCCCAGCGCTGCCGCGGTGCGAGTGTAGCCAAGGCCCTTCCCAGCGCTGGGAAGCGCGAGTGTAGTCGCGCCGCCAGCGCTGCGAGAGCTCTCTCACAGCGCTGTATGTACTCCACCTCTCCGAGGGGAATAACTTGCAGCACTGCGAGTGAGCGTGCAGCACTGCAGGCTCTGATTACACTGGCGCTTTGCAGCGCTGCACTCGGGGGGGGGGGAGGCGTTTTCACACCCCTGAGCGCAGCAAGTTGCAGCGCTGTACAGCGTCAGTGTAGCCAAGGCCAAGGACAACCTGGGAAATTACAGACCAGTCAGCTTAACTTCTGTACCAGGAAAGATAATGGAGCAAATAATGAAGCAATCACTTTGCAAACACCTAGAAGATAATAAGGTGATAAGTAACAGTCAGCATGGATTTGTCAAGAACAAATCCTGTCAAACCAACCTGATAGCTTTCTTTGACATGGTAACAAGCCTTGTGGATGAGGGGGGGGGGGGGGGAGTGATAGATAGACTGGTATCATTCTGGGATGTATTAGCAGGAATGTTGTAAGCAAAACATGAGAAGTAATTCTTCCGCTCTACTCTGCACTGATTAGGTCTCAACTAAAGTATTATGTCCAGTTCTGGGCATCACATTTCAGGAAAGATGTGGACAAATTGGAGAAAGTCCAGAGAAGAGCAACAAAAATGATTAAAGGTCTAAAAAACATGACCTATGAGGGAAGATTGGAAAAAGGGGGAGGGGGGTTCTTTAGTCTGGAGAAGAGAAGACTGAGAGGGGATGTGATATCAGTTTTCAAGTACATAAAAGATTGTTACAAGGAGGAGGGAGGTAAATTGTTCTTCTTAACCTCTGAGGCTAGGACAAGGAGCAAGGGGCTTAAATTGCAGCAAGGGAGGTTTAGGTTGAACATTAGGAAAAACTTCCTAACTGTCAGGGTGGTTAAGCACTGGAATAAATTGCCCAGGGAGGTTGTGGAATCTCCATCACTGGGGATTTTTAAGAGCAGGTTAGACAAACACCTGTCAGGGATGGTCTAGATAATCCTTGGTCCTGCCATGAGTGCAGGTGGCTGGACTAGATGACGTCTTGAGGTCCCTTCCACTCCTATGATTCTATGTTCAGAGAGAGGCGAATAAAGGGGTGAGATGGTGGGATCTGGAGTGATGAATGGTTTGGAGAAGGGCACTCAGGCATTACCATTCACCCTTGCTCACAACATGAGACTAAGGGCCAGTGCAGGGACACTCCAGGGCAACACACTGAACATGGAGACAAGGAAATGCTTTTTCACACCCCAGAATTGATCTGTGGAACTCACTGCCACAAGGTGTTGCTGAGGCCATGTACTTAGCAAGGCTCAGAAGCGGATTGGACAGTGACGTGGGTGATGACAACCAGAGTTCCATTAGCCAGGCTCAAAGCCAGGACGACTCTGACTGCTGCCCATTATACTAAAGCCCAGTTGTTATTCCGTGTGAGCACCAGACTCAGTGCAACGGGGCCCTGATCCCACCCAGGGCCCTGGACACTACTGCAAACACCACCATGCAGGCAGGGCCATATTATCCCAGCACTAGGCCCTAGGCAGGCAGGGCCCTACCTTCCACACCAGAGAATGGGAACAAACCTGGTGCATCCCCAGTACTACATGGGCTGCCTACAGCTGCAGCAAACATCACACTGCAGGATAACTCTCTCCTAGTCAGGTCAGACAGAGACTGGCTCCAGCTGTTCAGTCACTGCCCTATTAACCCCTTCATGTCTGCCCCCCCACCCCAGGCTCCCCGCCATCCATCTCGCAGCCAGCTCCCCCGTGTGGGCACTCACTGCCAATTCCTGTCCAGTGCCTGGTGACGAGAGCGAAGCTCCAGCTGGTCTGGTTCAGGGACCTGTCGCAAGTTGTAAGATGGTCGCTGGGCAGAGCGGAGGAGACATGGGCAGTTGGACGCAGGGCAAGGCCATGCAGGCTCCCAGGGGAGCCCTGGTGCAGGAGCTGCCCTCATGGCGCTGATCACCCCACTGCCCACTCAGGTTTGGCCCAGTCACCCATCCATCAAGACGGAGGGGCAGCTGGGCCAGACTTGATTGGTGCTGCAGCCTGATGCGTGGGGTCCCAGCATTGCTGAAGTTCGCCCCCGCCCCATTTTGGTCCCTAGGCACGTGCCTGGTGTGCTTAGGGGTTAACCCAGCCTCCACACAGGGCACAAGCCAGGTCTACCTGCAGGCGCGACAGTGACATTTCCCCATGGCAGCTGTTCCAGAACGGCCCACTAGGGGGCACTGACCTCAGCAGCGGCTGGTCCTAGCCCCTGAAGCTGCTGGAGCAGGGGACGAGCCGGGCGGCCAGGCCGACCCGACCCCACTGCCTGCCCCGCTCCCTGGCCCCCTGCCCCACACCTGTGCCCCTGGCCCTGTGCCCCGCTCCCTGGTCCCCTGCCCTGACTCCCTGCCCCACATCTGTGCCACCTCTTCCGCTGCCCTACTCCCTCACCCCCGTCCCTGTGCCCCGCTCCAACTCCTTACCCCACACCTGCACCCCCTGTTCCCCTGTCCCGACTCCCTGCCCCACACCTGTGCCCCCTGTTCCTCTGCCCCCGATTTCCTCGCCCCCCGCCCCTCCCCCAACTCCCTATCCCACACCTGCACCCCCTGCCCCACGCCCGCACCTCCTGCCCTGACTTCCTGCCCCGACTCCCTCGCCCCCTACCCCTCTCCCCCAAATTCCTATCCCACACCTGCACCCCCTGCCCCACGCCTGCCCCCTCTGCCCTAACTCCCTGCCCCACACCTGTGCCCCGTTACCCTGCCCCGCTCCAACTGCCTGCCCCACACCTGTGCCCCCTGCCCCAACTCCCTATCCCACACCTGTTCCCCTTACCCTCCTGCCCCGACGCCCTCACCCCCTGCCCCTCTGCCCTGCTCCAACTCCCTACCCCACACCTGTGCCCCTTGCTCCTCTGCCCTGACTCCCTGCCCCTCTGCAATTCCCTGCCCCATGCCCACACCCTTTGCTACCCTGTCCCGACTCCCTCACCCCCTTCCTTGACTCCCTCACCTTTTGCCCCCATGCCTTGACTCCCTGCCCCACACCCGTGCCCCCCGCCCCGCTCCCTCACCTCAACTCCCTACCCCATGCCTGTGCCCTTTGCCCCACACCAGCACCCCCTGCCCTGACTCCCTTGCTCCCTGACCCCCACCCTGGGCCCCCTGCCCCTCTATCCCGGACCCCTCTGTCCCCCACCCTGCTCAAGCCCCAGCAGGCGCAAAAACAGCTCCCTCCTCTCCACAGGGGTGTGATGCCCCTGAGGGAGCCGTGCCAGGGCTCAGACCTGTCCTGCTCTTATCCCAAGGAGGCCCACGCAGGGTGCCCGGACCATGCCATGGGGCAGGGAGGGCAGCACAGGGCCGGTGGTAGCTGCTGTATTAGCTCCATTTCCATCACTTGTTATAATTCCCTGTGGGCAGAGGGGCCTTTGCACGCTGTGCACGCACAGACAGCAGCCCAGGAGGGGGTCGGCTCGGGGTGGAGGCCCCTTGTGCCCAGCACAGACACCCAGAGCCATTTCCACTCCTCCTGTCAGTGCTGCTTGAGCAGCAGCAGATGGGGCTGTGGGCAGGGGCCGTAACCCCCCCACCCCTCGGGCTGGATGGGGCAGGCAGGAAGGGCCCAGCCCAGCTGTGCGCTCACTGGGCCAAGGGCCAGGGGCACTGCAGGGAGCGGTGACTCAGCCTCCTGCCAGCGGATGCATTAACCTCCAGCTGCAGACAGAGTCTGGGACCCGCACAGGCAGGCAGGAGGCTTCCTGGGTTTGTTTAGTTTGGAAAAGAGAAGACTGAGAGGGGACATGATAGCAGTTTTCAGGTATATAAAAGGGTGTCATAAGGAGGAGGGAGAGAACTTGTTCACCTTAGCCTCTAAGGATAGAACAAGAAACAATGGGTTTAAACTGCAGCAAGGGAGGTCTAGATTGGACATTAGGAAAAAGTTCCTAACTGTCAGGGTGGTTAAACACTGGAACAAATTGCCTAGGGAGGTTGTGGAATCTCCGTCTTTGGAGATATTTAAGAGTAGGTTAGATAAATGTCTATTAGGGATGGTCTAGGCAGTATTTGGTCCTGCCATGCGGGCAGGGGA
Organism: Malaclemys terrapin pileata; assembly: GCF_027887155.1. Taxonomy (NCBI): domain Eukaryota; kingdom Metazoa; phylum Chordata; order Testudines; family Emydidae; genus Malaclemys; species Malaclemys terrapin. Next base: position 491,142 of record NC_071513.1, on the reverse strand, counting down.
CTGGACTCGATGACCTCTCGAGGTCCCTTCCAGTCCTATAATCTATGAATCTATGAATCTTCCCTCTCTGGGTCCCGTGCCCGGCTCCTCCCCAGTGTAGGGGATGCTGGCAGGGTGCCCGTCCCATGAGCGGGTCCTGCAGTCATTGCTGGGCATGTGCTGAGATGGGGGCTCCTGGGCCATTTCCCCCCTTCTGCTTGGGGTGCCGGCTGGGTTGGAAGGAGCCCTGGCTTCCCTGGGGGAGTGACTCAGCACAGAGCATGTTCCTCGAGGTGCCTGGGCACATGGGACAGCGCCAAGCCGTCTGGGCCGGGCCGTCCCCTGGAGCTGTGCCAAGCCATTGTTCTGGGGCCCAGACGAGGGCACGAGCCCTCCCCCCTCTGAACCCAACAACCCGGATGCAGAGGGACCAGGTGCTCCCGCCTCAAGGCTCAACCTGCAGCAGCAAGCCCCCACCAGACCCCCACCCTGCAGCACTCGCTGGGCTCAGACCACAGCCGGCCAGCAGCTCCCGGGGAGTCACCCTCAGCCTACGGCTGTCAGCCAGCCCAGCACAGACCCTTTGTGCTGCCCTACACCCCCAGCTGGGGAGCAGAGACCCGGAAGGAGCCTGGGGTCCCACTCACAGGGGCACATATGGCTCACCAGCACCTGCAGCCCGCGGGCTCCTGGTGCAGGCACAGCGCAAAAGGAAGTGATGGGCGAGCCAGGCCCACACGCAACTCAGAGCGAGTACCGGCGAGCACCCTGTGACCTCAGAGTGCCTGGCCCCCCAACAAGGCACAGTCCCACCTCAGCCCCCACCTCCAGCCTCGCTCTCTGCAAGGTGATGCTGCTCCCGCAGGGCACAGGAGGGCATGTTTGTGTGCGCATTGACCTGCCCTGGCCAATGCATTTGGCTCCCCACCTTCCAGCGCCTGGCCCTAGGCCACCCCTCCAGCTGGCCCAGTCTCTGCCACCTGCAATCCATGCCCTGCTGCATGGCCTGAGTCAGGGCCATCCCACAATCCATCCCCCCTGCGGCCATGCCCTTCCGCATGCTGGCCCACCCCCTGCTCTCTGTGCTGCACCATTCCTGACTGCCTCCATCCATTGGCACCCAAACGAGATCCTGGTGCAGGGGCAGTGGCTGCGCTCGACCTTGGACCACGCCAGGACACCCCCGAACCTCAACACTTCACAGTGCCTGACTTACCTGCCATCAGCAGCCAGTCCCCTCTGCCAGGGCAGCCCAGGCGGAGAGCTGGCTGACTCGGAGCCATGCTGGGACAGGGGCTAACCCCATCTGCACAGGGCAGCCCAGAACAAACATTCAAACGCAGACTGGAGACAAGAGCCGCCCGTTCTGGAGGATCCCTGCTGTGGGCCAGCCTCTGCCCAGCTCGCTCAGCAGCCCTTCCTGGGGCTGGGCTGCAGGGCGGAGGCTAGCGCTAGCCAGCCTGCAGCATGGAGGTGGGATGTGGTAGCAGGCACGGAGGGTGAGACCATGCACTCAGCCAGGAAAGGCTCGCTGGAGCCTGCTCCCCGGGGCACAGCGCACCTGGCACGGAGGAAGCAGGCACCCAGCAGCAGCAAGGGAACCTGGGTTTCGTGCATCAGCCCCCGGCCTTGGGGAGCCAGTGCCAGCTGTAGGGCACCAGATGCTTTTGAGTGCTCGCCCTGCCAGGGGTGCCAGTTGCACCTGGGCAAACATCTCCTCTGGACAGAGGGACACTAGCTTGGCTGTACCCAGCACAGCCGCTACGGCCAGGACTGGATGGAGCCCCCGTGCAGAGCCACAGGCTGGAGCCAGCCCCACGCCCAGAGGAATGGCTCAGCACCGGTGCTGTACTACCTCTGCACGTGGAGCCCCCCGTGCGCTGCTCCTGCACTCACCTGGTGCTCAAGAGGCCCCCGCCTGGCCAGGTGGGCAGCCCCTGCCTGCCCGCTGCTCTTCTGTTCCCCCAGCTCCACTCAGGCTCATCCGGCTCCTGTGTCCTGAGGCTGCCAGGCTGGGAAGGCGCTCTGGATCTACAAGGTGGGTCTTGCTGGCTCTGGTGGCCGGTGAGTCCCAGCACCACACATGGGCAGAGTAGCCGAGCCAGGAAGGGCCCCCAGGAACCCCAGGAGAACCTGCAAGGCTCCAACCCCTAATGGACACATGGGGACAGGGAAGTGCTGCCAGCAACACCCCAGCCCCTGCAGGTGGGGCTGAGCACCCCAAGCACTGCTGGGCCTAGCAGGGGCAGGGAGACCAGCCACTCCCCATAGCACCCCACAGAAAAACAACCAGCTAGCTATCTGCCTTGCCCAGGCCAGGCTGCCCTGGAGCCATACACCAGGGCAGCCCCCCAGGCTTAGCCCCCAGGCCCCTTTAAACTCAGCAGCCCCACCTCTCTTCCCCCAGGGGCAGGCCAGGCTGCTCATTAGCAACCCTGCAGCCACCTGCTGCCTGGCTATTTCTCCGCCTCAGTGGCCAGCTGAGCCCAGGTTCCCTGGGACCCCTTTGCGGGGAGAACAGCCTGGCTCAGCCCCTCTCCCACGATGGCCTCTCTACAGCTCCAGCAGTTCTGCTGCCCAAGTCTCGCGACCCGCCTGGTGTGGCGCTTCCACCCGCCGGTGTGGAATGGGCTGTGCTTGGGCAGTGCTGCGCTGGGCCTGGCCGGGCTGCTCCTGCAGGCTGTGGTCCGGCACCGCCGGGGCTGTGGCAAGGTACCTGGCAGAGGCTCTGAGCGCAGGCTGCGTGCTGCCAGGGGGATAGTAGCTGCCATTACTGCCAGCAGCTGTCTGGGCACTGCAGGTGAGAGCAGGTGACTTCCCAGCTGCACAGAGCCCTGCTGCTGGGCTGCTCTCACGGGCTCCCCCGCCTTCCTCTTTCCACCAGGGATCCTGAGCCGCTCCGTGCTGTGGCTAGCAGCCCCCCCTGGCTCTGCAGGCGAGCTGCCCACGAATGGGACGGCAGGCTTTGCCGGGCCACTCTGCACTCTGGCTGTGGTATGTAGCATGAGCCCTGGGTGCTGTGTCTGGGGGCTGGGGGAGATGCTGTGTCTGGGGGGCTTGGTGGGGGACTGTGGCTGGGGGCGCAGTATCTGGGGGGCTGGATAGTGGGCTGAGACTGGGGAGGGGCTGTGTCTGGGGGGGCAGTATCTGGGGGGCTGGGTAGTGGGCTGGGAGAGGTGCTGGGGTTGGGGCAGTATCTGGGAGGGCTGGGGGAGTTGCTGTGTCGGGGGGCTGGGTGGTAGTCTGAGGGAGCCGCTGGAGCTGGGGGGGCTGCTTGGGCTGGGGGCAATATCTGGGGGGCTGGGAGGGCAGTGTCTGGGGGCACTGTGTCAGGGGGTTGGGTACTTGGAGTGCACTGGGGGGGGCCATGGCAAAGGGGAGCAGGGCTGGAATAGTGGGTGGATGGCAGAGCTGTGTGGGGCACAGGGAGGGCTCTGGCTCCCTTGCAGGTGGGGGACCCGCTGGCTTGGGGGTAGCAGGGCAGGGCACAGCCCTTTCACATCTCCTGTCACCCCTCAGATGTGGGTGCAGTACTTCTACACGGCTCACTTCTGGGCCTTGTTCTGCTACGCGCTGGAGGCTGTTCAGTTGCTGCGGAGACCTGCAGGCTGCAGGTGGGGCCACGCACCTTCCCTTGCACTCCCCGGCCCTTTGGGGGGCGACAGGCCCCTCCCCCCCACGCCCCATCCTTTATTCCCTCCCCATCCTCTGAGGACGCGGCCCTTCCGCAGCTCTGCTCGGGAGCCAAGCAGGGGCCCCGGTGACTCCATTTCCCACCCCACTCAGTCCCACGTCCTACAGCGCTTCGTGCTCAGGCCACCCTACTTCAGCTTGGGCCTGTGAGCAGCAGCCAGGCCTGGCTGCAGGGGCCCCGGCGATGGCTGGCACTGCCCCGGCGGGAGCTATGCTGTGGGGGGCCTGGCCAACCACTCTCCTCTTGCTTTGCTCAGGTCCCTGACTCCCTACTACCTGTTGTGCTGGGGCCTGTCCAGCACCCAGTGCCTGTGGGGCGTCCAGCAGCTCCTGTCCCCCGCCAGTGCCAGGTAAGCTGTAGCCCCTCCCCTGTCCTGCCCCTGCCCAGTCACAGGCTCATGCCCCCTTCTCCCCCAGGTGTGACGCGCAGCGCCCACTGGCACAGATCCTGGCCGTGGCTCACTACACTGCTGCCTACGTGCCGCTCTCGCTGGTCCTGCTGGTGAACCCGCTGCTTCTCTCCAGGGCCCTCTGTGCAGGTGAGCCAGCCCCACGCCCTGCCCCGGGCCCTCCCGGGAACACTGGCAGTGGAGCAGGGGGCTAACGGCATCTCTCCTGCAGCCACAGCCCTGCTGAGGGGGCAGACGGGCAGGTACACAGCCAGTGAACGGCTCCAGGAGCAGCAGCTTAGGAGGAGATTCACCAGCATCACTGTCACCTTCACTGCCTGGTAATGCCCCCCCGCCAGCCAGCGCTCTGCTCTCTTCCCCCCCCCCCCCCCAGCCAGCACTCTGCCCCAGTGCCTGGTAATGCCCCCCCCTCCTCCCTGCACCAGCCAGCGCTCTGCCCGGCTGCCTACAGTGTCCCTGCTGGAGGGCTGCTGATTCAGTGGGGAGGGGTGGCTGCTGTAGCTCTCCCCCGATCAGTCAGCGCGGCCCCATCTCTGCTCCCCGCAGCTGGCTAGGGAATGTGGTGAATGACGGGCTACTCCTGCTGGAGCCTGCATGGCGCACGGAGACCCTGCGGCTGTTGCACGTGGCCATCCGAACCTCCTGGATCATTGTGGTGGGAGAGGGCAGGGGGGGCAGTGAGGCTAGGCTGCCCCGGAGTCATGTATGGGGGTGGTGGGGTGCCTGTGAAGGGAGGGGGTAGTGGGGGTGGGGTGCCCTGGGGTCACTTATGGGGGTAGTGGGGGAGGGGTGTCCCGTGAAGAGAGGGGGTAGTGGGGGAGGGGTGTCCCGTGAAGGGAGGGAGTAGCGGGGGAGGGGTGCCCCGGGAGGGGGTAGCGGGGGTGGGGTGTCCTAGGACGGGAGGGGGTAGCGGCGGAGGGGTACCCTGGAAGGGGGTAGTGGGGGAGGGGTGTCCCGTGAAGGAAGGGAGTAGCAGCGGAGGGGTGTCCTGGGACGGGAGTAGCGGGGGAGGGGTGCCCTGGGAGGGGGTAGTAGGGGAGGAGTGTCCCGTAAAGGGAGGGGGGCAGCAGGAATGGGGGTCCTATGTGGTGAGACCAGTAGAGCAAGAGGCTGCAGGGCCATGCTCACCTGATGGGGGACACCACACGTTGGGAGGTGGGGGGTTGCTGTTGCTGTCAGCACAGTTGCACTGGGGCCCTGCCTGCGCCTGCCCCCTCACTGACCCCCCTCCTTCCTCCAGGCCATCCTGAACCCCGTGTCAGGGCTCCTGCTGTCCCTGGCGTTGGTGGGCTGGCAGCGGGCAGGCCAGCCAGTGGGCAGAGCAGCAGCGAGGACTCTCCTGAGCCTGTCCTGGGCCTTGCGGCCGCGCCTGGCCAGCTGTGGGCCCCCAACCTGCTCGACCTGCCGACCTCCAGGGCGTCCCTGGGTGAGTAGGGGCAGAGCAGCCCTGCCCCCGAGGGCACTGCAGGCCAGGGCGGGCAGCAGCCCGCACTAATGGCTCTGCCTGAAGGTCAGGGCTAGGGGGGCCGTGTGACTCACCCTGCCCTCGGGGGCGCCCCCAGCTGGGGTGCAGGCAGACTGCTAGGGCGCGGGAGCCAGGTGCACCTGAAATGCTGAGTCTCTGCCCCTGTAGGACTCCGGTCAGCCGCTTGCCCCTCACATGCAGCGGCTGCAAGGCAGGGGGCTTCTCGCCTCTTCCTCTCCCCCCCCTGACCCCGTTTCTGGTGCATCTTGTACCTCCTCCCCAAATGGAGCTGGCCTGGGGGGGCAGGGAGAGCAGAGCTTCCCTGGGAGGCAGTGGGGCTCAGCCCTGTGCTGGCCCAGGGTGGCAGCTGGTTACAGGATGCCATGGGGCTGGCAGGCCCAGCATATCTCCCTCCCTTGGCAAGACCTGCCCCCACCCTCATGTCTCCCACTCCCCCTGCAGAGTTAATCTCCGTGTGGCAGAGACCTGTGCTCTGCGCCCAGCCAAGCTGCGATGGACGGCTGGAGGGAGTGGCAGGGCGAAGCTGAGGGCGCCTGCCCCACGGGATGGCTCAACGGCTGGACGGACGGACTGACGGCTGCTGCAGTGTGAATAAAGGCTGCTGGGCTCAAGCCCACTCACTGCACCTCCCCCAGCTTGGGCCAGGCTGGCCTGGGGGGCTGAGTGCCTTGGGGGAGGGGGCCACAGCATCTGCCTGGGCTGCAGATGGCTTCGCCTGCTTCCCCAGGCTGGTGGGGTGAGCAGACTGGCTTTGGGCCTGAGCCAGCCAGGGCCTGGCAGGAAGAGCCCCTTGTCCTTTGAACTTGTAGAACAAACTGTGCCCCACTCCCCCGCTCATACGAGGGGTTCCTGGGCCTTGGGGCGGAAGCTCTGCCTGCATTTCTAACTACAGCGGGAACAGGCTCAAACCCCATCTCCCCCCCAGCCATTCCAGCCTCTGTCCCCCTTCCACCCAGGGCTAGGCTGCTCTGCACCCCACCCTTGTATTCAGGGGGTCAGGCAGGAGCGTGAGGGCAGATAGTAGCTGGGAGGACAGAGGGGGGTGGAGGGAGGGCGCAGCGCACGAGCCCAAGACTGCACCTAGCTGACTCAGTCAATTTTATCATACCAGACACCGCCCCCAGGCCCTGCCCAGCCCAGCCCTGCCCAGCTTGGCAACTCACTGCTGATGCAAACTTCCCCACCCCGCCCTGCTCCCCTCACTAGCCACTGCCCTGCTCACACTGCCAGCCACAGCCAGGGCCCTGCCATGCCCCCCACAGCACCCCTTGTGGGAGACACCGGGCTGGAGCAGCCAGGAGCTCCCCCACAGCCAGGACCCTGCCCTGCCCCCCCATAGCGCCCCCTGCTGGGAGACGCCAGGCTGGAGCAGCCAGGAGCTCCCCCCACAGCCAGGACCCTGCCCTGCCCCCCCACAGCCAGGACCCTGCTGGGAGATGCCGGGCTGGAGCAGCCAGGAGCTCCTCCCACAGCCAGCACCCTGCCCTGCCCCCCACAGCGCCCCCTGCTGGGAGAGGCTGGAGCAGCCAGGAGCTCCCCCCACAGCCAGGGCCCTGCCCTGCCCCCCCACAGCGCCCCCTGCTGGGAGACACCGGGCTGGAGCAGCTGGGAGCTCCCCTGGTAACCAGGGCCCTGCCCTGTCCCCCACAGCGCCCCCTGCTGGGAGACGCCAGGCTGGAGCAGCCAGGAGCTCCCCCCCACAGCCAGGGCCCTGCCCTGCCCCCCCCACAGCGCCCCCTGCTGGGAGAGGCTGGAGCAGCCAGGAGCTCCTCCCACAGCCAGGGCCCTGCCCTGCCCCCCCCCACAGCGCCCCCTGCTGGCAGAAGCTGGGCATTCCCTGCAGAGCTCAGTTTCATAATCTGTGCTCGTTGTTTGGCTTCCACTCCGGGCCAGGCCCTTCCCTTCCTGTGGGCAGAGCGAGCGCTGAGCCAGGAGATAATGCTGCTGGCAGCCACCCCCTGGCAGGACCTGACCCTCTGCCCTGTGTCACTCCTCCTGTGAGCGTGGGGGGCTGTTCCAGGGCACGTGGAATCATTGGCTCTGGGGCTGTTTAATTTCCCTGGGGGCTCAGGCTGCAGCCCAGCTCTGGGACCCTTCACCTCACAGGGTCCTAGAGCCTCGGCTCCAGGCCAAGGCCAATGCCAAGCAGCTACACCGCCCCATAGCGCCTGCCCCACGAGCCCAGGTCAGCAGAGCACACATCCCCGACGGGACATGCCCAAGCTCCACAGGATGAGTGTGGCCCAGTGGGGAACTGAACCTAGGTCTTCACCCAGGCTTGTGCCCTACCCACTGGGCCAGCCTTCCTAGCCAACTGCCCCCTCCCAGCTAATCCCACCTCCCACCTCTCCTAATGCTAACCCCCACCTGCCCCCCGACACAGCCCCCCGACCCCCTCAGACACAGCTCCACAGCCAGCTCCCGATGTCCCTGATACAGCCCCCCGACAGCTCTCCATCCAGTTCCCCAATGCCCCTGAGACTGCCCCCCAGACAGCACCGCCCCAGACACAGCCCTCCCAACCTGAACAACCTGCTGCCCCCCACAGCACACCCAATATGACTCCTCAGCTCTAACCCACCCACAGCCCCCCAATCCCCAACCACCCTACCTAATACAGCCCCTTCTAACACAATCCTCTATCCCACACACTCCTTCAACCTCCCCCCACGCCTAACCAGCCCCATAGCTCCCCTACCCAACTGCCCTTCCAAACCAACTCTAACCCAGTCACCCCCAATGACCCACACACAGCCCCCTCAAACCAACACAGCCCCCCAACTTCTCCTGCCACCTCGTCCCTCCCAACCCCCTCCTGCCCCACACCAAGTTGGCCCCCCACCAAGCCATGTCGCCTGAAGGCTGGGAGCTGGGTCCCTAGCTGTGCTGGGTGCGGGGAGGGCCCAGCTGCCCCAGGAGCAGAGGGCCTGGCTCAGTGCCCGGCCGCCGAGCTGAGATGAAGGCTGGTGCCGAGTTTGGAAGCTGCATTTCTTGCTGTTCCCTCCTGGGCCAAACAGGAGCCAGGGTCCGGAGGTCACCAAGTGCCAGGGCAGGCAGAGGTTGCATAGGCTGCTTTTGGCTCTGTGTTCAGCTGCAGAGACCTTGGAGCTGGGTGCAGGCCCCAGTGTCCGAGTTAATCGGTTACAGCCTGTATTTGCCTTTGCAGCTGTCCACGGCAGGGTTGGACTTGTTGAAATTCAGCGTCCCAGGGAAGCCGGGAGGGCCTGGGCCGAGGCACCGAGTACTGGGCGATATTTGGCCGTGCGGACCCCGCCAGCCATTGTCATGGGGAGACAGGAGAGGCTCATGGGCTAGGGGGTCCCTGCCTGGGGGCCCTGCCGGGAAACTCGGGCTGCTGCAGCCCCCAGCTGGAGTCAAGTCCAGGCCCTCCCATGCTCTCCTGCAGGTGGGCCTGGCACTGCCAGCTCTGGGCTCTCCCCTGCCTGAGGAGTCCAAGCTCAGCAGTTAGTTCTGGTGCAGCTGCCCTGGTGTGGGGCGGGGGGCACGTGGCTTGTGGCTGACCAGGGAAGGGCTGTGGCAGTCAGTGGGTGCGGGCCTGTCTGCCTGGCCCAGAGAGGGGATCCTGCAGAAAGGCAGGGCTGGCAGCCAAGTGGCACAGCTGGACACACCTGAGGCTGTTTACCTGGAAAGTGAGCAAGGCTGGATGGCGTCAGCCCCACTCCCCGGCTGATTCCGAGGGCTGGCCTGTGCGGCAGGGGAGGGCCAGTATAAAGGTCCCAGCGCTGCTGAAGCACGGCACTTGCAAGAGGATAATTGCACAGTGCCCTACCTGTTCCTCGGTGCCAGCGGTGAGTCTGGGGCCCTTCTCCACAGCACGCGCTGCCTCAGCCTTCTCCAGAGGCTGGCCCCCACTCCCACCCCCTGGGAGCGGGCTCTGGCTCCAAGCTCTCCATGCTGCCCCAAGAGCCTTAGGCAAGGGGTCCCGGAGGTAACCTCCCTAGCTGAGGGGTCTCCTTTCCACAGCCCAGCCCAGCTGAGGCAAGCTCTCCCCTCCTTCAGGGCTGGATGAGAGGTCTCTTCCCTCCCCTGTCCCTTCGCCAGCTGGAGGAGCAGTTTGGGTAGGCAGGGAGCGGAGGGTGGTGTTGGCCAGCTTTCTGCCAGGGATGTGGGAGGAAAGGCGCTCGCCCCCTGGGTGCCAGTGGCAAGGGGGGCCCAGGCAGAGTTAAAGGGGTTCTGCTGCTTTTCCAGGCTTTCATTGTGGGGGTGAGCGCGGCTTCACCTGGACTCTCAGCCACAAGCGAGAGTGTTTTCTGCTCCGTCTCCACCACACTCCGCCGGCTGCCCTGACCGGGGAGCCGTGGCTGCCCCAATCGTGAGCCAGGAGGCATGTGAGTGGATTTACACCTCCTCTGTGGCTCCCCCTGTAACGCAGTCCCTGCTGAGGCCCGTTCTCCAGCCGCTTTTACCATATGGGCAGCTAGCTCACAAATGCCCCGAAGGGCTCTGAAGCCCTCTGAAGCCCCAGCTACAGTCCCAGCTCAAGGGCGCTAAGCACCATCCAGCAGCTCCTGGGGGCGGTGCAGATTCCTCGGCGTGGCTGCTGGATTTTCCCAGCCATGGAGCCTGGGGCCAGAGGAGACAAACCTCAGATCCAGCCTGCTCCTCGCCTAGGGGCCTCCAAGCCTGCTGTTCCCACATCCGACACCCACCCCACGCTCCTCGGGCAGATGGGCCACAGCTGAGCCTTGGTGCCACTTCAGCTGCCAACCCCAGAATGATGCCCAGCACGCGCTGACCCTCTGGGGGCAGGGCTCCCCCCTCCCATCGCTGCCCAGCGCCCGCTGACCCTCTAGGGGCAGGGCTCCCCCCTCCCATCCCTGCCCAGCGCCCGCTGACCCTCTGGGGGCAGGGCTCCCCCTCCCATCGCTGCCCAGCGCCCGCTGACCCTCTGGGGGCAGGGCTCCCCCCCTCCCATCGCTGCCCAGCGCCCGCTGACCCTCTGGGGGCAGGGCTCCCCCTCCCATCGCTGCGCAGCGCGCGCTGACCCTCTGGGGGCAGGGCTCCCCCTCACATCGCTGCCCAGCGCCCGCTGACCCTCTTGTGGGACATCCTGGGCCATTTCCCAGCATGCTCCAGTTGCTTTCCAAGCAAAATCCTTCCCTCCCGTGCTGCCCCATGTGGCGCCTGGGCTGGGGAACAATGGGGCACAGACCCACACCAGACTAGAAGCTGGGGTCTCTTCTTAGTCGCTGGGCCATTTCCAGTGAGACAGCCTGAGCGCTCACCAACCCTCTGTGCCGCCCCAGCAGGCAGGGTCCCTTGGTGGCCATCGCAGCCCCAAAGCAAGAACTCAGCTGCACTCTGGCATGGACCTGCCGTGGCTGGGGGAGAGGCGCCCCTCCCCACCAGCCCCAGCACAGACCTGCCCCGGACTTGCTGCAGCCGGGGGAGAGGAGGCCCCCTCCCTCAGCCTAGCCCAGGCCCGCCGGAGCTGCCACAGCTGGGGAGAGGAGCCTCTCCTCCTGCCTGCATCCCAAAACCCTCATCCCTGTTCCGCACCCCCCAGACCCCAACTCTCTGCACCAGCCCTGAGCCCCCTCCCACAGCCCAAACCCCTTGACCCCACCTAGGGTTACCATATTTCAGCAAGCAAAAAAGAGGATGGGAGGAGCCCCGCCCTAGCCCCTCCCACTTCCCGCCCCCCCAGAACCCCCAACCCTCCCCCCGTTCCTTGTCCCCTGACTGCCCCCTCCTGGGACCCCTGCCCCTAACTGCCCCCCAGGACTCCACTCCCTATCTAAGCCTCCCTGCCTCTTGTCCCCTGACTGCCCCAACCCTTATCCACACCCCCACCCCCAGACAGACCCCTGGGACTCCCACGCCCCATCCAACCACTCCCCACCCCCTGACAGCCCCCCCCCAGAACTCCCAACCCATCAAACCTCTCTGCTCCCTGTCCCCTGACTGCTCCGATCCCTCTCCCCACTCCTGCCCCCTTGACAGCCCCCCCCAGAACTCCCAACCCATCTAAACCTCTCTGCTCCCTGTCCCCTGACTGCTCCGATCCCTCTCCCCACTCCTGCCCCCTGACAGCCCCCCCAGAACTCCCAACCCATCTAAACCCCTCTGCTCCCTGTCCCCTGACTGCTCCGATCCCTCTCCCCACTCCTGCCCCCTGACAGCCCCCCCCCAGAACTCCCAACCCATCTAAACCTCTCTGCTCCCTGTCCCCTGACTGCTCCGATCCCTCTCCCCACTCCTGCCCCCTGACAGCCCCCCCCAGAACTCGCAACCCATCTAAACCTCTCTGCTCCCTGTCCCCTGACTGCTCCGATCCCTCTCCCCACCCCTGCCCCCTGACAGCCCCCCCCAGAACTCCCGACCCATCTAAACCCCTCTGCTCCCTATCCCCTGACTGCTCCGATCCCTCTCCCCACCCCTGCCCCCTGACAGCCCCCCCCAGAACTCCCGACCCATCTAAACCCCTCTGCTCCCTGTCCCCTGACTGCTCCGATCCCTCTCCCCACTCCTGCCCCCTGACAGCCCCCCCCAGAACTCCCGACCCATCTAAACCCCTCTGCTCCCTGTCCCCTGACTGCTCCGATCCCTCTCCCCACCCCTGCCCCCTGACAGCCCCCCCAGAACTCGCAACCCATCTAAACCTCTCTGCTCCCTGTCCCCTGACTGCTCCGATCCCTCTCCCTACTCCTGCCCCCTGACAGCCCCCCCCAGAACTCCCAACCCATCTAAACCTCTCTGCTCCCTGTCCCCTGACTGCTCCGATCCCTCTCCCCACTCCTGCCCCCTGACAGCCCCCCCCCAGAACTCCCAGCTCCCCACCCCCCTGCTCCTTGTCCCCTGACTGCCCCTTCCTGGGACCCCTGCTCCTAACTGCCCTCCAGAACCCCACCCCTAAGCCTCCCTGTTCCTTGTCCCCTAACTGCCCCCTCCTAAGACCCCCCCCCCAACTGCCCCCCAGGACCCTACCCCCTACCTGTACCCTGACTGCCCAAAACTTTCTCCACCCCCCCCAAAAGCCCCCCCCCCCCCGTTTCTTGACTGCCCCCTCCAGAACCTTCCTGCCCCCGGTCCCCCTTACCCTGCTGCTCAGAACAGGGTGTTGGGCTCTGTGCAGCCGAGCCGGACACGTGGCTGCGCTCCCCAGCACAACAAAACCCGGTCCCTGGCCCTGCACAACAAAACCCGGTCTGGCCCTGCACAGTGCTGCCGGACCGGGTTGCAGGAGAGGCCAACTCAGAATGCAGGGCGGCTCCGGCTCCTCTACAGCTGCTCAGGAGTCCAGCCCGGGATTTTTCTGCAGCCCTCCCAGCCGCTCGCTCTGCCGGGGGAGGGGGAAATCCCGGACATTGTGAGTGCTTTACAAATTCCCCCCGGACGCTATTTTTAGCGCGAAAAGGAGGACATGTCCGGGTAAATCTGGACGAATGGTAACCCATACCCCACCTCAGAGCCTGCCCCCCTGCATTCCAACCCTGTGCCCCAGCCCTGAGCCCTCTCCTGCACCCTGAGCCCCTCATCCCCCACCCCACCCCAAAGCCCACACCCCCAGCCAGAATCCTCACCCCCCTGCACCCCAACCTTCTGCCCCAGCCCTGAGCCCCCTCTCACACCTCGAACCTTTCATCCCCACCCCCATCCTAGAGTCCACACCCCCAGCCAGAATCCTCAACCCCCTGCACCCCAACCCTCTGCTCCAGCCCTGAGCCCCCTCCCACACTCTGAACCCCTCAGCCCCACCCCCACCACATGAATTTTGTTATGTGCTCCAATATGAAGGTCATGTGTCACACATCACCTCCATAGTGGTGCACATAACAAAATTAATTCCACACGTGAACATAACAAAGTAGAGGAAACACTGCCCACAAGGACTCTAAGGTGACCAGCAGACAGGTTTACAGCTGCCCAAGAGAGGCAAGTTATTTGATGCTTTAGGGATGAGGTCCTTTCCCTTTCCTTTAGCTGGGTCTAGTGGGCATTTCCTGGGTTTATTATAATACTGTGGTTTGTCTACAGCTCAGATTGATCCAAAAACAGCTTTAACTCTGACCCCCATTAGGGCCTGTCTCCTAGTCAGCCATTCACCACCCCTTGCAGCCAGCCACCGGGTTCTTCAGCAGCAGCAGTGTCTGCATGATCACAAACATCCCCTCACGCTACACGTACTGCCCTGAAAAGCCCCCGCTACTGCCTGAGAGCGCCCCACATCCTGGGCCAGCTCCGCCTACGGCAGTGGACCTCATTGTGACGAGGGACACAAACCGCTCTAGCCTTGGAGTGCCCGAGACAAGGACGCCTGCTGCAGCTCAGCCCCAAGGCTCTGTCCCTGTGTACACACTCAGGCCTGCACCCAGCGTGAATGAAACTGCCCGTGTGGACTCTCTGAATTCAGCTGAAGCCTGGCTTGTATCAGTGGGGAAGTGAGCTAAGCTACATTGGTACAAGCCAGGTTTACACTGAATGCAGAGCATCCAGGCAGGGCCTTGTACCTTGTGCCTGATTGACAAAAGGGGAGATTTTAAACCAGAGCAACTTTGAACATGGACTAGTCCCACTTCTATTTCACTGCACAGGAATAAGGTGGTTACTTATAGCCCATCATTTTTTTGGGAGACTCTTGAAAAGGATTGTTTATGCTCTGCAAAATCCCATACAGGCTCAACACATCAGCTCCTTCTCCCATAAATAGAACGCTTTGGCAACAGGGCAGTTAGTAGCTAGAGAACAAGGGTGGACAACATCTCTGTCTCTTTGAGCCCCAGGATTGTCATTACCCTGTTAAATCTACACGAGGGGCCTCGGCTTATCAAGCGACAGGCAATTGTGGGGTGCCAGAGATCTAACCTCCGTTATGGGACAGTCTGGGAAAACCAGCACTGCCCGGGGAGGCTTCCGAAGAGCACGGCCATCTCTACGGGGCGAAGAACACTCGGTCACACCTTTGTAAGGACACCAGCCACGTAGCAGGGCCACCCCCTTGTGCACAGAATGGCGCTGCAAGTACCCTAGCGCTCCCCTCCCCCCACCCCCAATTCTTGGTGACTTGGCCCCCCAGCTCAGCCACAAGAGGCGCCCCACCCCACACCCCGTTGGGGTATCAAAGTCCAAACCAAGCCAGTTTCCTGCCCCAGCGTAAGCTAGACACAGCCTGGCTTCCTGAGGGTCTCGCTTCTCTGCATCTCTTTTTAGCCCAACCTCTGGACTCAGCCCTCCTGAGCCTCGTGGGGCAGCCTCCCTCCTGGGCTGTGCGGGAGCCCCACAAGAACCCTCGTCAGAGGGCTCCCCAGCCTGGGAACTCTCTGTTTAGAGCTGCCTGCCCTCTTCTCCTTCCCAGGGCCTCTCCCTGCACAGCTGGGCTCCCTCCCACTGGCAGCCCTGCTCACTTCGCAGCAAACTCCACCACTTTCCCTCTCCCCTCTCGGCCTCTCCCAGGGCTCCTCCTTGGCCTCAGGCCTGGGCGCAAACGTTCTCCCTTGGGGCAGGGTGTCACGGACTCACAGATCGTGCCCACTCTTGGCCCTGTGTGGTCCGTGGGGGGTGCCCCTTCCAGTGCGACAGCTCTTCTCGGGGGCCCACTCTCTCTCAGGGTCAGGCCCCTCCACCTCCTGGATCCGCACCTCTCTGAGCCTTAGCACGTCTGTCTCTGCCGTGGGCCCCCTCAGGGAGTCCACTTGCTCTGGACCCCCGGGGCCTCCACCCCCGAAGGGGTTGATGCAACCCTGTTCTCTAGCCCGGAGTGACTCCTAGCCAGCGTAAAACAGGAGGATTTATTGAGAGTTGAACACAGCACAGGAAACTCTCAGGGCCTCAGGCCTGGCCTCCCTCAGCCCAGCACATCCCAGTCTCCCTGCATCCAGGTGGGCTCTGCCTGCTCCCCCTCTCCAGCCCAGAGCCCCCCTGATCCCAGCTGGGCATCTGAGATCACCGGCTCTAGGCCTCTGTTCATTGTCTTCTCTCCAGGTAAACAGAGTTGTAAACCTGGGCCTTCTCTCCTCGCTTCTGTCCTCTGGCTGGAACCGGCTGGTTAGGTCACAGGGTCCTCACTCTGCAGCCCATTGTCCGCCCACTGGCCAGAACCGGCTGCGTCTCCTCAGCTGGGCCTCCGGGTCGCCAGTCACTGGGGTATCCATCCTCCCGGCCATCGGCTGGGTCCCCGAGTCCTCTGTCCAGTCCTCTGCAAAACACACTCCCTCTCCCTTCACCTCGTTAAACCAGTAACACCCAGGGAAACTGGGTCCCACCCCCTCCGCATGCAAACCATTGAAACTCCACAGAAAACAAGAAAACCTCCCACTACGTCACACAGGGTAAGCCCAGTCCTGCTTTCCAGGGCTTTCCCTTGGCCCCCCGGCGTTGGGGCTCTGCTGGGGCATCTCAGCCTGCAGGTCTCTGCCCAGCTCCCCCTCACCAACCCACTGGCTGCCCGTCCATTTCTGTCTCCCGCACGCCCGGATGGGCCCCTTGTCCCCTGACCCTGTGGGGTGGTGGGCTGCATCTGGCACAGGGGCAGCCCCGGAAGGGCCAGCTCACCCTGTGACATGTCTCTGTCCTGGCGGATGCTGTCCCATGGGCACATGGGGATTACGTCTGCCAGAGGCAGGCGATGGGCCGAGATGGGCCATTGGCCTGCAGCAGTCAGGGTTCAGGTATGTTCACACCTCTTGGGCTGTCTAGGAACCGGCTTCTCACTGGGCCCTCCTCTGGCCAACGCCTCCTGTGGCCGGGACCATCCTGCGGCGGCAGCAGCTTGGTAACCCCCGCAGGGAACGCGGCGCGTGTTTGGGAGCAGAGTGCTCTGCTGTGGCCAGGCTGGTGCCTGGGGAAGCTCCCGGGACTTACCGCTGTGGCGTGCTGGCCCAGTCTGCACTGCTCCTTGCACTCCCTCAAGCCAACTCCTGCAACCTCAGCAAGCTGCCTCTGGGCTCTGCATGTGGGCTCCCTTAGCAAGGGCCATCTGGGCAATGCTGTGTCGGGCCCTCTAGCCCAGAGCCCCTGCCATGGGGCCAGTGCCAACACTGCCCCACAGAGCCTGGGCGTGCTGGAGCTGGGTCGTGGCTGGCCTGCAGTCCTGCTCCTCATGCTGTGCTCCACGAGGTGCATTCCCAGCTCTGCCCCGCAGGGCGGGAAAGTTCCTGTCCCCACAAACCACGCAACAGCTGCTGGCTGGGGCATCCAGGCTGTCCCCGAACAGCACCTGTGAACAGCCACAGACCCACTCCCGCTCAGGGAACTGACCCTCGCTGGACCCACTGGCTGTGTTCCCCAGTGGCGCCCCAGCCTGCTTTCCATGCTGCCTTTGGACCTGTCTGCTCCAGCCTCTCTCAGGAGCAGGGAGACCCAAACGCTGAGCCCTGAAACCAGCGCCCAGACGGGTGCATCACGGACCCTGCCCTGCCCCCCGCTCATACAGATCTAGTTAGGGTGACCAGATGTCCAGCTTTTAAAGGTTTCAGAGTAGCAGCCGTGTTAGTCTGTATCCGCAAAAAGAACAGGAGTACTTGTGGCACCTTAGAGACTAACAAATTTATTAGAGCATAAGCTTTCGTGGACTACAGCCCACTTCTTCGGAGGCATCCAAAGAAGTGGAGGCTTATGCTCTAATAAATTTGTTAGTCTCTAAGGTGCCACAAGTACTCCTAGCTTTTAAAGGGACAGTCCAGTCTTTTGGGACCATTTTCTTCTATAGGCGCCTATTACACCCCACCCCGTCCTGTTTTTTTCACAGTTGCTATCTGGTAACCCTAGATCTAGTTAGTAACGCCTGAATTGAAAACACCAGTCCCTGCCCCGCTGCTATCATCGCCCAGCCCTGGCCCCGTCTAGCCTGCCCCACCCACTGGTATCGCTGGCCCGACTCCCTGCCTTCCCCCCCAGCCCATTCCCCCCCCCAAGGCTCCTCAGCCCACCTCCATCTCTCCCCCCCAGCTCCCCTGACTGACTCCACCCCCCAGGGGCGGCTCCAGGCACCAGCGCGGCAAGCACGTACCTGGGGCGGCAAGCCGCAGGGGGTGGCAGTCAGGGAGCCTTCGGTGGCACGTCTGTGGGAGGTCCGCCGGTCTCGTGGCTTCAACGGCAATTCGGCGGTGGGTACCCTGAATCTGCGGGACCAGGGACCTCCTGCAGGCATGCCGCCGAAGGCAGCCTGCCTGCCATGCTTGGAGCGGCAAAATACATAGAGCCGCCCCTTCCACTCCCACCTCCATCTCCCTCCCCACCCCCCGGCTGCCTCCAGAGTCCACCCCCGCCTCCATCTCTGCCCCGGCTTCCCTGCCTGCCTTCCCTGATGGTGTTGCCATGTGCGTGTGATGGGCACATCCCTCCCGCTCTCCAGCCCCCTTCCCTGGCGCTCTCTGTTCTGCAGGCAGAGCTACTCTTATGTGCATCTCAGCCCTCCCTGTCTCCTCGCTGCTAGCTCATTATTATGGCCACCTTAAAAGCGTCACGTCCCTCACTCTTCCAGCTCTGTGGCGCATGGCTCCTATGGGCTAAGTTTGTGCAGCATCTGGCCCGGCCGGGCCCATGGCGATAATACAAACAATTTTAACCCTTCTGCCGGTGCGGGGTCGGGGTCCGCAGCAAGGCGGGCTGGGTTCAGTTTTCTAGGGGTTCCTAAAGGGCCAACCTCAGCTCAGAAACTTGGGAACCTATACACCCCCCAGGGCACCTCTGATAGGCAATAGAGTCCGTCTCAAGCCCTGCGCCCATGGGTTCAAAACCAACCCTTGGCAGGAGGGGAGACAACACAATAAATGTGGGACAGCCTGCAAGTAATAATTCACTTACACCCCTTCAGTCAGACCCGGGGTCCCTCTCATTTGTTATGTCCATGTGCAGAATGAATTTTGTTATGTGCACCACTATGGAGGTGTTGAGTGACACATGACCTTCATATTGGAGCACATAACAACATTCCTGTGGCAGGGGTGGGGCCAAGGGGTTCACTGTGTGGGAGGGGGGGTCAGGGCTGGAGCAGAGGGTTGGGGTGCAGGGGGGGTGTGGGCTCTGGGATGGGGGTGGGGATGAGGGGCTCAGGGTGCAGGAGGGGGCTCAGGGCTGGGACAGAGGGTTGGGGTGTGGGCTCTGGGATGGGGTGGAGGATGAGGGGTTTGGGGTGTGGGAGGGGGCTCAGGGCTGTGGCAGAGGGTTGGGGTGCAGGGGGGTGTGAGCTCTGGGGTGGGGCCGGGGATGAGGGGTTTGGGGTGCAGGCTGCCCTGGGGCTGCAGTGGGGAGAGAGGACTCCCCCCAGTCCTCTCTCGCCGCAGCAGCTCGGGGCAGGGGGAGGGGCACCTCTCCCCCGGCTGCGGCAGGTCCACGCTGGGGCCCGGCGACGAAGGCACGTCTCCCCACCGTGAGCCCCTGTGCAGGGCTTCATAGGCAGCTGCACGGCTGCACAGCTCGTATGGAACTTAGGTCAAACCCTCCCGCCCCAGGTCCTTCCCAGCAGCCCAAGCTCAGGCCTTCCCCAGCCGCTGCACCTGGGTCACGGTGAGCAGCGGGGGCTGGTCCCCGTTTTCTGTCCTAGGTGGGGCAGCAGCTCCCCAGCTCACAAGAGTTATAGGTTCAATTGTGGGGCAGGGAGGTGACACCCCCATAGCCACGGCTGGGCTCTTGTGGCTGGTCTCTGGCCATCCAACTCCCCTGAGCTCTGCACCAGCCGTCAGCCTCAGGACAGGCCACCTGGAGTCACTGCGTAGCACAGGCACAGCGACAGTGACACCCGGCCTTTGCCAGCAAATCTCTCCCCCCCCTCGTTTCCCACCTGTGCCCAGCTCTTTCCAGCCGGGCCAGGCCAGAGCTCCATCCGAGTGACCCCAGCACAGCCAGGGCGGGTCTCTTGTCCCGCCCTTTCCCAAGAGAGTCAAGAGTGTTTTATTGCCCCCAAACTCAAAACTTACCTGTATTTTAACCAAAACAGCCCCAAATGCCACAGAACTGAAATGCAAATGAGGCCTGAACTCCGCAGTCAGCTCCCCAGCAGAGAGCCCCTCCACCCCCCATTGGAGCCCTGGCTCACCCTGTGGGGCCCCCTGCTCCCCCGGGTGCGATGGGGCGCTCCCTGCTCTCTAGGGCTCCAGAGCTTGCGGCTCCCACAAGAACTTCCTCCTGAACACGCTGCTGCTTGCTCTGCTCCTGCAGTCTGAGCCCTGCCCTGTCTCCCGTCCCCGGTGCTTGGGGCTCTTGGCAGAGCCCGGAGCTCCTCTCTAGAGAGCAGCTCAGGAGCCCGTAGGGGTGCCGGGGCGTGAGCAAGGAGCCGCGCTCCTCTGGCCTGGCTGGCTCTGCTGCCAGCAGATTCCAAAGGCCATTTTTGCTCTTCACACAACAGAGCAGCAAGGAAGCACACAGGTGTAGAGGAGTCCCATTACCCATGCCCCTCTCCCCAGGCCGTGCCGGCCTAGCCCCACACACACTCCTGTGCCAGAGGGGCTGTGGGCTTCTCAAACGCACAGCACAGCCAGGGCCACTGGAGGCTCACAAATTATTGACAGGAGACGCCCCAAGGCTCATGCAGTCCGACCTGCAGCAGGGGCAGGCTTTCCATGTGTCAGCATTGGGCTCGTGGCTCAGGCACCGAGCTGGGACTCAGCCCATCAATTCCCAGCTGTGCGACCCGGGAAGTCACTGACTCTACTGGTCCCCGCTCCCTGCTGGACAGGGCCGCCAGAGGGGCGGGGGGGGGCAAATGGGGCAATTTGCCCCGGGCCCCACAGGGGTCCCCACGAGAATATAGTATTCTATAATATTGCAACTTTTTTTTATGGAAGGAGCCCCAAAAATTGCTTTGCCCCAGGCCCCCTGAATCCTCTGGGCAGCCCTGCTGCTGGAGAGGGGTGCACATGCAGGAATGGCAGTACCCAGCAAGAGGGACACGAGAGAGGCAGCTCTCCCATGCCTGCAGAGCTGTCTGGCAAAGCCGTGATGTTCCCCCCTGCGTGGCAGACGCCCGTCTCTTGCTGCACAGGGGGATGGCTGTTCTTGGCCTCTCACGGCTCGCGCTGCAGCAGAGGGCATGACAATGCGAGGCCTCGGGTGGCCCCAGAACAGAGGCTCCTGGGTGCCCAGCTGGGACACCGGGCTCTGGCACAAACTGTGTTCTCGTTCCAAGAAGGAGCTGCCAGTTGCCAGATGTTTGTCAGAAGCCACTAGGCAGTGACTGATGCCAACTCTGCACCATGGCGAGAAGCTGGCCTGCACTTCCCCTCAGCCCTCTGACCCACCTCCTGGCAGCAGCTGTGCACCTGAGCTCCCACAGCCAAGCACCTGAACTTCCCTGTTTAATGATGCTGGTTCTGGCGGGACACAACTGAGAGTGCCAATTCATGACAAATTGCTTAAACAGGGCAGTTACAGCCCAAGGCTGGGGTTTTTCCACCTCTAAGGCAAACCAAACCAGCCAGACTAAGAGGACTTTGGTTTTGCCCCACTGACTAACCACAAGTCACACAAGCAATTCCCTTAGACACTCTAGTTTCCCAGTATCACCACCAGTGCCACTCGTTATGGGGACAAATGGTTATGAAAACCAATACCCCACTAAAAGAAAAAAAGTTCTCCTGATCCCCAGGGACCAAGCCCCAGACCCAGGTCAATATACAAATCAGATCTTACCCACAAATCACGCTGTTGCCAATCCTTTAGAATCTAAAATCTAAAGGTTTATTCATAAAAGGAAAAAGATAGAGATGAGAGCTAGAATTGGTTAAATAGAATCAATTACACACAGTAATGGCAAAGTTCTTGGTTCAGGCTTGCAGCAGTGATAGAAACTGCAGGTTCAAATCAAGTCTCTGGAACATCCCCAATTGGGATGGGTCATTCAGTCCTTTGTTCAGAGCTTCAGTTTGTACAAAGTCCCTCCAGAGGTATGAAGCAGGATTGAAGACAAGATGGAGATGAGGCATCAGCCTTTTATAGTCTTTTCCAGGTGTAAGAACACCTCTTTGTCCTTACTGTGGAAAATTACAGCAAAATGGAGTCTGGAGTCACATGGGCAGGTCCCTGCATACTTTGCTGAGTTACAAGGCATATCTGCCTTCTCTCAATGGGTCAATTGTATAGCTGATGGTCCTTAATGGGCCATCAAGCAGGCTAGGCAGAGCTAACACCAACTGTCTGGGATGTCACCCAGAAGCATAGCATAAGTTTGAAATACAGACAGTATAGAGCCAATATTCATAACTTCAACTACAAAATTGATACACACATATAGACAGCATAATCATAACCAGCAAACCCTAACCTTGTCTTAGACACTTCATTTGACCCCCTTTATACAAGATTTGGTGCCACTACAGGACTTTGGTTGCAACCATGTTCTATATGGTCCCAGTTCAAATCAATAACGTTACACCCTGGCTACATCCTGGCCTGCATCCGCCAGGGAGCTCTGGGTCCACGGCGAGCTGTCCCATCAGAGCGAGCCTGGCTTGTTCTCTGGGGCCTAGGGCCATGGCGAGCCCGGCTTGTTCTCTGGGCCCTGGGGGGGCTATGGCGAGCTGTCCCTTCAGAGCGAGCCTGGCTTGTTCTCTGGGTGAGCCGTCCCTTCATAGCGAGCCCGGCTTGTTCTCTGGGCCCTGGTGACAGTCACCTCTGCAGCAGGGGCGTGAGCTGGCGTCACCCTGAGGCAGCGTGAGGCTCTGGCCATGGGGGGGCAGTGGAGAGAGCACCCGGTGGGGTCCCTGGCATGCCAGGAGGGCAGAGAGCCAGACTCGTTCTCGTGGGCAAGGTGGGAGCGGGCGCGGGGCTGGGCCCGGCTGGAATGCAGGACACTGGCACTTTGTTTGGCAGGGGGTAGGCGGAAGTCAGGGCATTTGATCTGAATTCTACAGTGTGTTGTTCAGGGTCCCATAAAGGCCTCATTGTATGTGAATAGTTTATAAAGCAGCATATGACTTCCCAGTGCAGGGCAGCGGCAGATAGAGACAAGGGCAGGCAGCGCGGGGGGCTGAGCTGCGCAGAGACATGAGAGCTTAGCGGGGACCCTTCCGGGCTGCTCAGAAAGGACACACTCCTCACCACAAGGTAACACAGCCGCTACAGGCCCCGACCCATCTCCTGCTCCTGCCCCTCTGCAGAGCTCTGCACAGGGGTCAGTGGCGCAGGCGGAGCCGACGGGCAGAGGCAGGTGATGGCTGCAAGTCGCGTTTCTGGGTCTGTCTGGGGCTGGCAACCCCAGCAGGGGAACGGACGCTCGTCCGCTGGGCCCGCTGCGGCTGCTCCCAGTGCTCTGGCAGGGGACGGGGAGGTGTTGTTGGGGTCCTGGTGCCATTCTATTCTGATGGCCGGTGCAACGTTCTCCCCCGTCGTGGTGCTCTGGCTAGAGGTTGGGAGAAGGGGGCAGGCAGCAGGGGGCTGGGAGACGTCCTGGTGGAAGTGGGTGGCCCAGGTAACCCAGTCACAGCTTATCAGCAGAGCAAACAAGGGCTGGGGCTGTGTGGGGGGAGCGAGGGGCTGGCCCCAGGCAGGGCGGGAGCGCGCAAGGGTAACACGTGCCCTCACTTCCTGGCATGCAGCAAACAGCAGCAAAGGCCCATGCAGTTCCCTGGCCCCGTGGCACTTGGTGCATGCTGCTCCCTAGCAGGACGTGGGGTGAGCCAGGTGCCCTGGCCCTGGAGAGCACATCACCTGCTGCTGCTTAGTGCTCCGGCCCCAGCAACACCTTTTGGGGCTTGACCCTTCCTCAGCAAGCCACTGACCTGCCCAGATTGAGGCCCTCTGTCCTGCTGAGCTCTGTGCTCCTGCCCGGCCGGGCTGCGGGTGGAGAGCAGAGCCCCTGACTGTGCCCCATGCTGGGGGTCAGCAGCAATCAGCGCGCATGCCAGGGAAAGCTGCACCCCACCGCACTCCTCCCCACTCCTGAGGGGGAACAGCTGCCCACACTCCACCCCAGTCCTCCAGCCGCTGGCCCCAAATCCCACACCAGAGTGCCCTGGGCTCTGCAGGGTGAGGGAGTGCTGCAAATAATATGCAAATGAGCAATCCAATCAGCACAGACACCCCAGGCCCCAATCGCTACATGACATTCAATGTGTTCTAAGCTTCCCCTACCTCAGCTTCAGGGCGCTACAGCTGGGGGGTGGGGGGGGGCTGAAATCAGCAGGGCGAAGCTGGAGGGTCAGACAGCTGGGGCAAGGGCGGGGGGGGGGTTGGAGCTAGAGAGCCCCAGGAGGAGGGAGGGGATAAGCATATTAGTTGGATTCTCCTGTGAACGATCAGCCATGAGAGGGAACTATGTCGAGAATGAAAAGCCCATTGTTAGTGTAACCCAGACACCTCCTGGGTGTGGTGTCTGTCCCATCTAGTGGCACCGAGACCATGTAGAGAGATTAATGAGTTTGCTCCGCAGCCTTAGCTGAGCCAGTTGGCTTTTAGCTCATGCTGCAGAGGCCCCAGGTTTGATCCTGCCTGCCAACGACTGGGGTCTGTCTGTGTTACGTTAGGTTTCAGAGTTAACACTTCACTGAGGTGTCCGGATTAGTTCCCAGCTCCCTGTGCTCGTTTCAGGCTGCCTGCAGACTCTGGCAGAGAGCCTGGTGTTTGTTTCAAAGTGGTCAAAATTCTGCAGGCTTCCTTTACAGCATGAGGGCTAGAAACACAGACCAAGAGTGTCACTAGTGGTGACTCAGTGTGGGTGCCCACCTGCAGACAGCCAGGCCTAACATACAGCATGGTCGGCCCCCCAGCTACCACTGGCCAGGCTGTGCGGACACTCACATCAACAGAGGAAAGGGCTAAGTAAGAAGCACGGTGAATGCTGTCCCTGGATCCTCGACTGCTTTTGGCCTCTGGTCTCCAGTCCTCTCAGTCCACAGGGCCCATCTCTAGGGTCTCTGGGCTGCTAACCATCTCCTGCTGCTGTCTCTTGCAGGTGTGAGGCACGATGAATTGGGCAGGCCTCTACACAGTGGTGAGCGGCGTGAACCGCCATTCCACTGCCATCGGGCGCATCTGGCTTTCTGTCATCTTCATCTTCAGGATCATGGTGCTGGTGGTAGCAGCTGAGAGTGTCTGGGGGGATGAGAAATCTGCCTTCACTTGCAACACACAGCAGCCAGGTTGCAACAGCGTCTGCTACGACCACTTCTTCCCCATCTCCCACGTGCGCCTGTGGGCCCTGCAGCTGATCCTGGTCACCACACCCGCCCTGCTAGTGGCCATGCACGTGGCCTACCAGCAGCACCAGGAGAAGAAGCTGCTGGTGCTGACGGGGCACGGCGACACCAAGCACCTGGAGGAGGTGAAGAAGCACAAGATGCGCATCTCGGGCTCCCTGTGGTGGACGTACATCTGCAGCGTGATATTCCGACTCCTCTTCGAGGCCGTCTTCATGTACATCTTCTACATGATCTACCCTGGTTACCAGATGATCCGGCTGGTCAAGTGCGAGGCCTACCCATGCCCCAACACCGTCGACTGCTTCATCTCCCGGCCCACCGAGAAGACCATCTTCACTGTCTTCATGCTGGCCACCTCGGGCATCTGCATCATCCTCAACATGGCCGAGCTGGTGTACCTGGTGGTGCGGGCCTGTGCCCGCCGGGCCCAGCGGGACTCCAACCCCACATCGGGGAAGAGCTCCTTGTACGGCCACAAGCTCTCCACCGAGTACAAGCAGAATGAGATCAACCAGCTGCTGACGGAGCAGGACGGCTCCCTCAAGGACATGCTGCGCCGCAACCCGGGGCTGCAGGAGAAGAGCGATCGCTGCTCCGCCTGCTAGAGGCACCAGCCCCATTGGGTGGGGGCCCTGCCATGGCACAAGGCCCTTACCCCTCAGCCCTCCACCGGGAGCCATGGGGGACAGGCTCTGCAGGGAGACGAAGAGTATTGAACGGAGCCTGTTGGTACACTCATGACTGCCTGAGCTCCGGCCCTGGGACACTGCCAGCTTGTGCACAGGTGTCGTGCCAAGGCCTTCACCCCACACTGCCATGGGCCCATGGCCACGCACAAGCCCAGTCATCACACCCTGAAACCCGTCAGAAAGGCTGGGGCGGCTGCAGAGCGCTCGGAATTTGCCTTAGTTCATTGTGTGATGTCCCCCAAGCCCCACCGGTGCCCCCAACAGAGGCCCTGTCTCCTGCAGGGAAAGGAGCCATCCTCATTGCGGGGCCCAGCCCCCGTGGCTGCTGAGACAGAGGACACCAGGTGGGGCCTGGCAAGTGGAGTGTCGGAAATGTCGGCCATTAAAGCTGTGTTTTCAGGAGCTGCCTCTTTCCCTTTGTCACCTGGGGTTTGGTGAAGGCTCAGGATCCCCGGGGCGGCGGGACTGCAGGCCCCCCCCAAACCCTGCCAAGCCGGCCCACTGGGCCAGCTCCTTTCTGTCCTGCTGGGGGCTGGGCCAAGCACAGACTGAACAGAGAGCTGCATCCCCCCAAACACCTACCAAACCCTCCGGGCTTCTCACGGCAGCCAGGCCCTTCCCCTGTGTCCTGCATGGCAGTGTGGTATCCGGGGGCTGCTCGGACCCTGCCCAGCCCCGCAATGCTGCCAGAAGGCTGCAGACCGCCCAGGTTCTGTGAGCATACTGTGAGTGTCCATCTGTCCTGGGCTCACAGCTCCTTGGTCAGCATGGGATGCCTTTCCAGCAGCATGTGCAGCAGGACAGCTTTCTCCCCCAGGGCCAGGACCCATCTTGCTGCACATGCAAGTCCCAGACCCCTGTGCCCCCTGCCCCTGCTGGACGGGGCACACTCACAGGCCAGAGACCACTTCAAAGCCCAGCTCTGTGACATACCAGGGCACAATCCAGACTAGTTGGGGGCTGTGTCACCCCTGCCCTGCAACCTTGGGTGCCTTGCTGTAGCAGCTCCGACCCGGACTCTTCACAAACAGCCTCCAGCATGCAGGGCAGCCCCTGAGTGTCTGTGTGTGACTGCACCCAGCCAGCCACACCCTGGCTCTCACCAGCCTGGGTTACACTGCAGGGTGACCCCAGCACACCCCCAGTCCTGTACGTCCAGCCCTGGCCTGGACAGCAAATATATTAAATCCAATATTCCTTTAATGGAATAATATGCCAGTTAATTAGCTTAGATAGTTCTTCAGACACTTCACTTAAACACACTGGCTTAGATAAAACAGCCAAACATGTTTATTATCTACAAGGAGAGAGATTTGAAGTGAGTACAAGTAACACGGCATAAAAGTCAGAAATGATTAGAAGAAACTAAAGAGAAACCCTTTGTTGGTCCCTTGCTTAACAAACTACAGCAAGGTCAAGCAAAGCCTCTCACCACATGCTGCAGCAGATTACTGTCCAAATGCTCAGGTCAAGACCCTCCCCAGAGTCCAACAACTGCTTCCTTCTGCTCTTCAGGCACAGTAAATGTGATGGGGGGGGCACGTTGGGGTGTTTGGCCCTCCTGTTTATGGTTTCAGTCCCCCAAAAAACATTTCCAGTTGGTACCAGGAGCCAAAATGTCTAGATGGAAGGATGTTCCCTGCTGTTTTTTTCTCACCTGTTTGAGCTTCATTTCCCTCCCTGCTTGATGATTCTGTTTCCTGCTTAAATGCAAATGAAGCAGAGTGCGCTACTTTGTGTAGGACAGACCTGTCTGCCTGGGCTGGGCTGTGGGGTGTGGAACGTGTGCGAAGCACCATCCAGGGAAACCCTACCACTACACACACAATGGTGGCACATTTTACCAGGATGCTACTGAGCAGCAGATGAGTTTTCACAGGGCTCCTGTGCAAAGGTGATTCCAAGAGTGAGCAGGTGTGAATCTAGCCCCCACCCCCAGCCCTGTGGGTGGGGCATATTCACAGGCCAGGGATCCCCTGCAGCCCAGCCTACAGGTTGTGCCGCATAGGATAGAGTTGGGGCTCAGGGAAGACATCAAGGGACCCCCCCTCAGAAGTGGGAAGGGGGGCTGCTCCCTGCTAGCCTGGGGCTGGGGGGCAGGTGTGGGGGGTCTCAGCTGTATGTTTCTTTAATTTTCATGAGTAGTTTTCTCCCCTGGCTAGCTGGACATGGGGCCACTGAGGGGAGGGCAAAGGAGGCGCTAAGCCTTATGTGTGGGGGGGACACACACCATGCTGGAGAAGAGGATGGGGGTACCACGCTTGGGAGATCTCCATGCAGCTGAGGCAGTGGAGTGTGCTGGGTGCTGCGTGGTGTGGGTGTGACGTTATTGACATAAACTGGGACCATATAGATCATTGTTGCAACCAAGGTCCTGTAGTGGCACCCAAATCTTGTATAAAGGGGGTCAAATGGGGTGTCTAGGACAAGGTTATGGTTTACTGGTTATGATTATGCTGTCTATATGTATGTATCAGTTTTGTGGTTGAAGTTATGAGTGTTGGCTCTATACTGTCTGTATGGCAAACTTATGCTATGCTTCTGGGTGACATCCCAGACAAGCTGAGATTAGCTCTGCCTAGCCTGCTTGATGGACCATTAAGGACCATCAGCTATACAATGGACCCATTGAGAGAAGGCAGATACGCCTTGTACCTCAGCAAAGTATGCAGGGACTGGCCCATGTGACTCCAGACTCGATTTTGCTGTAACTTTCCACAGTAAGAACAAGGAGGTGATCTTACACCTGGAAGAGACTATATAAGGCTGATGCCTGATCTCCATCTTGTCTTCAATCCTGCTTCTTACCTCTGGAGGGACTTTGCTACAAACTGAAGCTCTGAACAAAGGACTGAATGACCCATCCCAGCTGGGGATGTATTCCAGAGACTTGATTTGAACCTGCAGTTTATTCCATCGCTGCTGCAAGCCTGAACCAAGAACTGTGCCATTACTGTATGTAATTGATTCCATTTAACCAATTCTAACTCTCATCTCTATCTTTTTCCTTTTATGAATAAACCTTTAGATTTTAGATTCTAAAGGATTGGCAGTAGCGTGATTTGTGGGTAAGGTCTAACTTATATATTGACCTGGGTCTGGGGCTTGGTCCCTTGGGATCAGGAGAACCTTTTTCTTTTACTGGGGTATTGGTTTTATAACCATTTGTCCCCATAACGTGTGGCACTGGCGGTAATACTGGGAAACTGGAGTGTCTTAGGAGATTGCTTGTGAGACTTGCGGTTAGCCAGTGGGGTGAGACCGAAGTCTTAGTCTGGCTGGTTTGGTTTGCCTTAGAGGTGGAAAAACCCCGGCCTTGGGCTGTAGCTGCCCTATTTGAGCAATTTGTCCTGAGTTGGCACTCTCAGTTGGGTTCCGCCAGAACCGCATTGTCACAGTGGCGTAGTCGGCAGGATCCACAGAACTAGGTCAATTAAGCTTTGGGTCAGAACCCCACGCTGTCCAAATTTGAGTTTTGGGATTGAGAGTTTTGTTGGTTAAAGAACTGCTGCAATGGCTGAGCAAAGAGCATATGAGGGACTTGGCAAAAAAGCCCTGGAAAATTTGTGTTCAGAAAAGAGGATATGCTTTAGAAAGAAAGCTACAAAGGAAGAACTGAGAAATCTGTTAATAGCCAGTGATCAGGGGGCAAGAGCACAGCCCTTACCTGAGGCTGCAGAAGATGCAGAAAAAATTAGGATGCAAAGGGTGACAAGTAAACTGCAATTTGAGCATGAACAGAAGCTAGCAGATCTTCGATTGCTGGAGAAGCAAAAAATAGCAGAATTAGAAAGAGAGAGAGAGAAGGAGGCTGCTGAGAGAGAGAAAGAAGCCGATCAAAGAAAGAAGGAGGCTGATGAGAGAGAAGAGAGAGCTCGTAAGGGACGTCTAGAGCTGCTCGCTGCTGAGCAGGAGACTCACAGGATGGAACAGGAGACGGCCAGACTTCAGCTCCAAGTAATGGAAGAGCGGAGAAAGTCATCCCCACCTGGTACTCCACCTCCCCCCCGCCATGAGAAAAACTGGGAAAGGATGTGTCCCATTTACAATGATACTGAGGATATAGAGGAGTTTTTGTCTACCTTTGAACGCCTCTGCAATCTGTACCAGATCCCCGAGGGTCAGCGAATGCCTGTCCTGCTGACCAGACTGACTGGAAAAGCCAGGGAGGTATTTAATGACTTGGGGGAACAAGAAGCCTTGGATTATGGGCAGTTTAAAGATTCTGTGTTAAGGCGATTCAAGGTTACTCCTGAATCTTACAGAGTTAAGTTTAGAGAGTTTAAAATGCCTAAGGATTGTACTTTTGTAGAATGTGCTCATAAGCTGATGGGTTTTGTTAAAAAGTGGGTTGTGGGGGCCAAGGCGCATGGGAGTTTTGAAAAACTGCTGGATTTAATAACTTTGGAACAGTTCTTAGACATTGTGCCGGACAATGTGAGAGCAGCTGTGTGTGACAGGGACCCTGAGTCAGTCCTACGGGCAGCAGAGATTGCGGATGCCCATACCCAAAACAGGGCTCGAGAAGGGTGTAAAACCCCGGGGAAAACTGATCACCATTCTCCCCAGTTCAAGAGGAGGGAAGGATTTAAAAATAAACCTGACTCTTCTAAAGGAGTTCAAGGGGGTCCGGGGGGTAGGAACTCACATCCCAGGACGGAACAGGTTACATGCTATCACTGTGGTATGCTGGGCCACATGAGACCAGACTGCCCGACACTGAAGGGCAGCCCAAAACCAGCAACCCCAAATGCCACGGCCAATGCTAACCCTGTTGTTGTAAACTCACAGGCAAGCCACACAGAGCCCAGCATTGGTGCCCTGTGTGCAAATGCTGTTTCTGTGGTCTCGGAAGAATCTGACCTTAAAACTCACATTAGAGCTAAATATGGGGGAAATAATGCAGAGTTTATTAGCAGTGCAGAAGTAAATGGAGTGAGGTGTATGGCATGGAGGGACACCGCAGCAGATATTACTCTGGTTAAAGCAAGTCTGGTCAGGAAGGAAGATTATTTGCCAGGTGAAGATGTAACTGTTGTAGCCTTATCTAAGTATTTTGTCAGGGTGCCTTTGGCTAAAATCCACCTGAAATGGAAGGGATTGGAGGGCACCATGGTTGTGGGAGTAAAAGACATAATCCCTAAGGATATTATGATTGGAAATGATATTAAAGCTATGGTCAGTCAAGTTAATACAAACCAGGCACAAGAGAGGATTGATCCTAAGGTTGTGCCTATGGAGGGTTTCTCCAAAAGTTTGTCTTTGGAAAGTAGCTGTTTGGCTGTGAATGGAGTTTCTGAATATCTATCTAATGTCTCAGAAGTAAATCTGGAATTAGATCAAGCGAAGGGAGAGGAGAACAAGGAGATTTTGGATGAGCCTAGGCAGTCTTGTGAGCTGATGGCTTTATCTAGTCAGCAGTTTGGGAAGGCAAGGAGAGTGGAAGATGAGTGTCCCTATACCTTGTCTGTTTCCTGTGCGAAGAATAGTGACAGTGAAGGAAATGTGCCTGTGTCTGTCAGGGGTATTGACTTGCCTATGGAGGAAGCTACCCCAGTCTCCAAGCAGTTGTCTGTGAACAGCCCGGTGTGCTGGGACAAGGGAAATGAAATCCCAAACTATATGTCCAGTAAAGAAAAATGCGTCTCCAGCTCTTTTTTGTCTGTGGAGCAGACAGAAGGTGCCTTTCGGCCTATGATGGTTGAGAGTAATTTAGTTGTCTCAGAGTTGGTTCTGGATTCAACTAAAGCCCAGGAAGGGAATGGTCCTAAGTTTGCATCTGCTGGGGAGAATGGCACCGTAGCTAGGTTGCATCCAGTTAGTGTCTTAGCAAAATCCCAGAGACCAGACAATTCTGATGCTTGTATTGGGCCTGTTGCTCATGTGTGGTTGGAGAAGGGTGCAACAACTCTGTCTGATCCGGGTGATACCCTAGCCAGGGCACAAGGAGAGCAGAAAGGTAATTTGGTTGTGTTACCTACGGACAGTTTAACAACTTGTAGCAAAAAGGAAAAAATTCCTAAGCTGGTGTGTGGCAAAGAGAAGGGAAGTATTTCTAACCTTTTAACTAAGGCCTGGTCTACACTACGGGTTTAGGTCGACTTTAGCAGCGTTAAACCGAATTAAGCCTGGACACGTCCACACAACGAGGCCCTTTCTTTCGAATTAAAGGGCCCTTTAAACCGGTTTCTTTACACCACCTCCGACGAGGGGATTAGCGATAAAACCGGCCTTTGCGGGTCGGAATTGGGGTAGTGTGGACGGAATTCGATGTTATTGGCCTCCGGGAGCTATCCCACAGTGCTTCATTGTGACCGCTCTGGACAGCGCTCTCAACTCAGATGCACTGACCAGGTAGACAGGAAAAGACCCGCGAAGGTTTGAATTTCATTTCCTGTTTGCCCAGCGTGGAGAGCACAGGTGACCACGCAGAGCTCATCAGCACAGGTAACCGTCATGGAGTCCTCCCAGGATCGCAAAAGAGCTCCAGCATGGACCGAACGGGAGGTACGAGATCTGCTCGCCATATGGGGAGATGAAGCAGTGATAGCTGAACTCCGTAGCAGTAAAAGAAATGGAAAAGTATTAGAAAAGATCTCCAAGGCCATGAAGGACCGAGGCCATAACAGGGACACACAGCAGTGCCGCGTGAAAATTAAGGAGCTAAGGCAAGCCTACCACAAAGCCAGAGAAGCAAACGGAAGGTCCGGGGCAGAGCCGCAAACTTGCCGCTACTACGCGGAGCTGCATGCGATCCTAGGGGGTGCAGCCACCACTACCCCAACCGTGTGCTATGACTCTCTCACTGGAGAAACACACAGGGAAGACGGTTCGGGGAACGAGGAAGATGACGATGGAGGTACTGTAGGTAGCTCACAGCAGCAAGGAAGCGGAGAAACCGGTTTCCCCAACAGCCAGGATATGTTTGTGACCCTGGACCTGGAACCAGTAACCCCCGAACTCACCCAAGACCCTCAGGGCACACAGGAGACCTCTGGTGAGTGTAACTTTGTAAATATTTGTAAACATTACAAAAAAAAAGCAAGCAAGTCTGTTAACGTGTATGGGGATGGGGCGGAAATCCTCCAGGGACATCTCCAGAAAGCTCTCCTGGTTGAAATGGGGTGATTTTATTAAGGGGGACATTCAGAGGCGCCCGTTCCTGCTCTTCTGACCAGAAATGTTCCCCGCTGTTAACCACGCGGTGGGGGGGAGGGGTGAAGTGATCATCCCAGAGAATCGTGTGTGTGTGTGTGGGGGGGGGTGGTTTACTTGTGTTTGTGCCGCATGTTAACCGGGAAACCGCAGCCCCCTCCTTTTACATTGAAACCCCATTTTAAATGGACAACCCAATTCATCCTTGATATGGGAAATGCGCTGCTGTTTGCAACCTTTCCCGCATGTTAAGAAGGTTAAAAAAGCCAAAACACTGTGGCCTACGATGGCTGCCTGCAAGCCGAAATATGCGACCTTGTAATGAAAGAGTGTACCCATTGTTCCCTAAAATGTGTCCTTTTTAACCACCTCTCCCTTCTCCTCCACCAGCTGCAAATGTTTCTCCTTCGCAGAGGCTCGTGAACATTAGAAAGAGAAAACGTAAGACGAGGGACGAGATGTTCACGGAGCTGCAGATGTCCGCCCAGGCTGATAGAGCACAGCAGAATGCGTGGAGGCAGTCAATGACGGAGATGAGAAAAGCCCAATATGAACGAGAGGAGAGGTGGCGGGCTGAATCGCGGGAAGAACAGAGCAAGTGGCGGGCTGAAGACGATAGGTGGCGTCAGCTTGCAGACAGACGGCAAGAGGCAATGCTCCGTCTGCTGGAGCATCAAAGTGATATGCTCGAGCGTATGGTTGAGTTGCAGGAAAGGCAGCAGGAGCAGAGACCGCCGCTACAGCCCCTGTGTAACCAACAGCCCTCCTCCCCAAGTTCCATAGCCTCCTCACCCAGACGCCCAAGAACACGGTGGGGGGGCCTCCGTCCACCCAGTCACTCCACCCCAGATGATCGCCAAAGCATCAGAAGGCTGGCCTTCAATAAGAGTTAAAGTTTTAAAATGCAGTGTGTCCTTTTCCATCCCTCCTCCCCCACCCATCCCAGGCTACCTTGGCAATTATCCCCCTACCTCTGTAAGGAACTAATAAAGAATGCATGAATGTGAAAAAACAATGACTTTATTGCCTCTGCAAGGGGGAGGGGAGGGTGGGGTGGGGTGGTTGGTTTACAGGGAAGTAGAGTGAACCGGGTCGGGGGGGGGGGGTTGGAGGGTTCATCAAGGAGAAACAAACAGAAGTTTCACACAGTAGCCTGGCCAGTCACAAAACTCGTTTTCAAAGCTTCTCTGATGCGCACCGCGCCCTGCTGTGCTCCTCTAACCGCCCTGGTGTCTGGCTGCGCGTAATCAGCGGCCAGGCGAGTTGCCTCAACCTCCCACCCCGCCATAAAGGTCTCCCCCTTACTCTCACAGATATTGTGGAGCGCACAGCAAGCAGCAATAACAATAGGGATATTCTTTTCGCTGAGGTCTGAGCGAGTCAGTAAGCTGCGCCAGCGCGCTTTTAAACGTCCAAATGCACATTCCACCACCATTCGGCACTTGCTCAGCCTGTAGTTGAACAGGTCCTGACTCCTGTCCAGGCTGCCTGTGTACGGCTTCATGAGCCATGGCATTAAGGGGTAGGCTGGGTCCCCAAGGATCACGATAGGCATTTCAACATCCCCAATGGTCACTTTCTGGTCCGGGAAGAAAGTCCCTTCCTCCAGCTTTCGAAACAGAGCAGAGTTCCTGAAGACGCGAGCATCATGTACCTTTCCCGGCCATCCCACGTTGATGTTGGTGAAACGTCCCTTGTGATCCACCAGGGCTTGCAGCAGCATTGAAAAGTACCCCTTGCGGTTTACGTAGTCGGTGGCTTGGTGCTCCGGTGACAAGATAGGGATATGGGTTCCGTCTATGGCCCCGCCACAGTTTGGGAATCCCATTTCAGCAAAACCATCCACTATTGACTGCACGTTGCCCAGAGTCACTACCCTTGCTATCACCAGGTCTTTCATTGCCCTGGCAAATTGGATCACAGCAGCCCCCACCGTAGATTTGCCCACTCCAAATTGATTCCCGACTGACCGGTAGCTGTCTGGCGTTGCAAGCTTCCACAGGGCTATCGCCACTCGCTTCTCAACTGTGAGGGCTGCTCTCATCTTGGTATTCTGGCGCTTCAGGGCAGGGGAAAGCAAGTCACAAAGTTCCATGAAAGTGGCCTTACGCATGCGAAAGTTTCGCAGCCACTGGGAATCGTCCCATACCTGCAGCACGATGCGATCCCACCAGTCTGTGCTTGTTTCCCGGGCCCAGAATCGGCGTTCCACGGTATCAACCTGCCCCAGTGACACCATGATTTCCACATTGCTGGGGCCTGTGCCTTGTGAGAGGTCTATGGCCATGTCAATTTCCTCATCACTCTCGTCGCCGTGCTGCAATCGCCTCCTCGCCTGGTCCGGGTTTCGCCTTGGCATGTTCTGGCTCTGCATATACTCCAGGACAATGCGCGTGGTGTTCATAGTGCTCATAATTGCCGCGGTGATCTGAGCGGGCTCCATGATCCCAGTGCTAGCTATGGCGCCTGGTCAGAAAAAAGGCGCGAAAGTAGTATCTGATGGACCAGGAGAAGGAGGGCGGGAGGGAGGGAGGGAGGGAGGGAGGGCCAAGTGACGACATGGCGTACAGGTACAGGAACAGGGAGAAACACAAACAACTGTCACACAGAATGGTCCCCCCAAAGATTAAACTGGAAACCCTGGGCTTAGCAGGCCGTTGATTTCACGGAGGAAGGGGAAGCAAATGAACACAGAATAAATCTATTTTTTACATCTTAAGGTGGCAGCCGACGCTGCAGCATGAGTGACAGCCATACCAGTATGATGATGATGGGTACCAATCATAATATACCATCATCTGCCAAAAGGCAAGGGGCTGCTGCTGTGTAGCAATGCAGCCCCATGTCTGCCAGCCCCACGTCCGCCAGCACCCAGCATCGCCCTCGGCCTCTTCTGGGTGCTTAGCAGACAATATTGGGCAATTGGCAGAAAATAGTACATTATGACTGGTAACCGTCATCATCGAGACAGTAGCATGTCTGCCCAGGTGGCCATGATTGACAGCCACTCCAGTACGACGACGACGGGTACCAGTCATAATATACCATCGCCTGGAAGGGGCTGGTGCAATGCAGCCCTACGGCTGCCAGCCCCACGGCTATCACTCATGCTACACCGTCTACTGCCAAAAGGCAGTTAGCAGCTGCTGCTGTGTAGCAATGCAGTCCCACGTCTGCCGGCACCCAGAGGACATATGGTGACGGTGAGCTCAGCTGTGCTGAGCGGGCTCCATGTTGTCTGCACAGGTAACCCAGGTAACCCAGGTAAAAAGGCGCGAATCTATTGTCTGCCGTTGCTGTGACGGGGGAGGGAGGGGCCTGACGACATGTACCCAGAACCGCCCGCGACACTGTTTTGCATCATCCGGGCATTGGGATCTCAACCCAGAATTCAAAGAAAAGGCGTGAACCGCTTCGCGGCTCGAGCTGTGGCGCAAACGTAGTATCTGACGGCCTAGGGGAAGGAGGGAGGGGGGCCGAGTGACGACATGGCGTACAGGCACAGGGAATTAAAATAAAGAACGGTGGCTGTGCATCAGGGAGAGACACAAACAACTGTCACAGACTGGTCCCCCCCAAAGATTAAACTGAAAACCCTGGGTTTAGCAGGCCGTTGATTTGACGGAGGGAGGGGGAAGCAAATGAATACAGAGAAAATCTATTTTTTACATCTTAAGACGACGGTGCAGCGTGACTGATAGCCCTCGGCATCTTTCTGGGTGCTTGGCAGCAAATACGGGGCGGTGTATGACGATGGTCTTCAGGCCTATTGCACGAGCTGCTGCTCAGGGAAGACTCTGCTAATGTGCGATGACCCGACTTGTAATAGGCCGGCTAACAGTCATAATACACCATTTACTGCCAAAAGGCAAGCCCCACGGCTGCCAGCACCCAGATCGCCGATGAAGGCTACCAGTCTACTGCACCGTCTACCGCCAAAAGGCAGTTAGCAGCTGCTGCTGTGTAGCAATGCAGTCCCACGTCTGCCGGCACCAAGAGGATATATGGTGACGGTGAGCTCAGCTGTGCTGAGCGGGCTCCATGTTGTCTGCACAGGTAACCCAGGTAACTAACCCAGATAAAAGGGCGCGAATCTATTGTCTGCCGTTGCTGTGACGGGGGAGGGAGGGGCCTGACGACATGTACCCAGAACCGCCCGCGACACTGTTTTGCATCATCCGGGCATTGGGATCTCAACCCAGAATTCCAAGGGGCGGCGGAGACTGCGGGAACTGTGGGATAGCTGTGGGATAGCTACCCATAGTGCAATGCTCCGGAAGTCGACGCTAGCCTCGTACTGTGGACGCGGTCTGCCGACTAGAGCACCTAGAGTGTGGACATACACAATCGGCTGTATACAACCGATTTCAATAAAACCGGCTTCTATAAATTCGAACTAATTTCGTAGTGTAGACATACCCTAGGAAGCCTATGGGTTCACCTGAAAGGGGATTGTGTAGAGATCTGCCTGATGGGCCAGAGGTGATCCTGAATGTAAGTAAGACCCAGACAGAGTCTGTTGTTGCTCAGGAAAGTGTGCCTTTAGAGCAAGCCCTAGGTGAAGAGGGTAAGGGCAGAATTTCTGTGAGGGGTGAATTGCTGCTTAGAAAAGCTCCTGGAGAAAGGAATCCTCATGGTACTCGGTGCAAGCAGTTCCCTGCAACTGAAGGGTGTGAGAGTGATTTAATCAAGGAAGTTTCAGTTCCTAGCAGCCAAAAATTGTCTGTTGTGAATGGATCCTCTGACTTTCCTTTTAAAAGATCCAGTGTGGGTAGCTTTGAGAAGGTCTCAGAGGAAGTAAAAGTTGTTAAGGAATTGAGGCATCCCTATAACCGAGTGGCTGTGTGGGGCCAACTTGTTGGGGAGACAATGGTGTTGGAACAGGAATGTCTCCTTTCTGATTCTTTAAATGAGCAATTTGTGCTTCAGGGTTTGAGGACAGATTTGGTTACTGATGTGTCAGAGCAGAGCAGTTTTATGGCTAAATGCTTGAGGATGCGGGGGAGAGCAAGCAAACTCTCACCCGCAGACTCTTTGGATTTGTGTGGTATCTCTTTAAGACAGAGTCCAGCCTTGGAGATGATAGCAGTTACGAATATGAAAACTGGTGGACTGGCTCTGGTCTGGGGTAGTGCAAATTACTTGCCTGGCTGGGAAAGGAAGGACTTGCTAATAGCTGTTAGCACAGAGGGCCCACCCCATCAGCCAGTGAATTCTGTTAAGCAAGAGAAATCGGGGTTTGATCCTGCAGGACAAGGAGGAAAGAGAACGCTGAATTTTGCAAAGGGAAGCCACAGGTTAACCCTAAAATGCCCCAACTCCAATGGTATTGAGCCAAAGGTGTGGCATGACAAACATGACTGTAGATGGACACTTGCAATGAACTTGTTGTTATTGCTAAATTTTGTAATTAACAATGTGCCTAATCTTTTGGAGAATCCCTTGAACATGTTAAAAGGAATACATGAAAACACACGTTATGTTAAAAGGCCTTGTTACACTGGGGTTTCACAGGTAATGCCTATAAACAATATGGGAACTTTTCACAGGGGAAAAGACATTCCAGACCTAATGTGCTGTATGAAAAGGAAGACTGAGGCACACTACCATATTGCTTTCATGGCTAAATGCCAAGATTCCTGGACTATGAAGAACATTAATATCTGCATTTATTCGATGTTAATTGGGTTCCAAACATTTGCCCGAGCTTGTATGGATAAAGTAGCAGTCTTCTTTAGCTCTTGGCAAGATCACATGGCACATACAGGAACCATGCTGCCAGAGCAGATCCAATCCACTATTGTTCTAACTAAGTGTTACCTTGAGTTTGTAAAGAGGTTCAATCATGTGGTTGAACATGATTTTGATAAACCATTTCTGTTATACACTGGTACGGCTTCTAACCCAATACTAGCTGTAGTGAGACAGAACCCAGGATGGGGAGCTCTTGGGATGCAGTCAGTGATGTTTGTGTCATCCCTTCCTGCATCAATTTTGCGTTGGGGGTGTGACGTTATTGACATAAACTGGGACCATATAGATCATTGTTGCAACCAAGGTCCTGTAGTGGCACCCAAATCTTGTATAAAGGGGGTCAAATGGGGTGTCTAGGACAAGGTTATGGTTTACTGGTTATGATTATGCTGTCTATATGTATGTATCAGTTTTGTGGTTGAAGTTATGAGTGTTGGCTCTATACTGTCTGTATGGCAAACTTATGCTATGCTTCTGGGTGACATCCCAGACAAGCTGAGATTAGCTCTGCCTAGCCTGCTTGATGGACCATTAAGGACCATCAGCTATACAATGGACCCATTGAGAGAAGGCAGATACGCCTTGTACCTCAGCAAAGTATGCAGGGACTGGCCCATGTGACTCCAGACTCGATTTTGCTGTAACTTTCCACAGTAAGAACAAGGAGGTGATCTTACACCTGGAAGAGACTATATAAGGCTGATGCCTGATCTCCATCTTGTCTTCAATCCTGCTTCTTACCTCTGGAGGGACTTTGCTACAAACTGAAGCTCTGAACAAAGGACTGAATGACCCATCCCAGCTGGGGATGTATTCCAGAGACTTGATTTGAACCTGCAGTTTATTCCATCGCTGCTGCAAGCCTGAACCAAGAACTGTGCCATTACTGTATGTAATTGATTCCATTTAACCAATTCTAACTCTCATCTCTATCTTTTTCCTTTTATGAATAAACCTTTAGATTTTAGATTCTAAAGGATTGGCAGTAGCGTGATTTGTGGGTAAGGTCTAACTTATATATTGACCTGGGTCTGGGGCTTGGTCCCTTGGGATCAGGAGAACCTTTTTCTTTTACTGGGGTATTGGTTTTATAACCATTTGTCCCCATAACGTGTGGCACTGGCGGTAATACTGGGAAACTGGAGTGTCTTAGGAGATTGCTTGTGAGACTTGCGGTTAGCCAGTGGGGTGAGACCGAAGTCTTAGTCTGGCTGGTTTGGTTTGCCTTAGAGGTGGAAAAACCCCGGCCTTGGGCTGTAGCTGCCCTATTTGAGCAATTTGTCCTGAGTTGGCACTCTCAGTTGGGTTCCGCCAGAACCGCATTGTCACAGTGGGGCAAGGATGTAGCCCCAGCCCAGGCCTGTCCTGCCCCCTTGCTGACAGTACCACACTTGGGCCACGCAGACAGCCCCTCAACCTGTCCCAGACAGACCGCTTGGGCTGCCCTGTGGAGGGCAGGCAGCATGCCCACCACAACTGGCCCTTGCACAGAGCAGATACAGGGGTCTTGTCCCTGCCCGGAGAGCAGCCGGGCAGCGGTTGCTGTCCCCGGGCACAGGGCAGCCCCAGACGCATTCCCAGCCTGCCGTATGGAGGCAAGCAGCGTAGGGTGCAGTATGACCAGTTCCACCAAAGCTGGAGCCTAAACACCTGAATGAAGCTTAGTCTACCCTCATACTTTTCCTGGGCTTATTGAGAATATGAAATAAGAGAAATCCAAAGTATGACTCCAACCGGTTCCCATGCGTACAGGTCAGTCAGACTTTTGAATTGGTGGGAATGGATTTAACAGGGCCATTACCGGCAACGAAGGAGGGATACCGGTATATACTGACAGCCACAGACTATCTTACAAGATGAGTTGAAGCATTTCCACTTCGAAATAAGTTGGCATCTGAGTTGTTAAAAAAAATGTACGAAATTATACAGCAACTTGGATGTCCACAGCATTTACTGACAGATCCTAGGCCAGAATTCAATAATGAGGTAAATACTTTTTTCTGAGGTTGTTTTTGACTATGTCTTCAACCACACTTTCAGATCACAGATAGTTGACAGTAAACATGGGCTTCATTGCCCTGGGGAGTTTTTCTTTATGGGCATTTTTGCTGACAAGTTTCTATGAACTCCCACTCAACTTTGGCAAGGATTACTACTGGTCACCCCATCAGGGTTGCTATAAAATTTTATTCTTTCATCTCTTTATACCCACCAAACCTGTCCAAAGGAAAGTTTATGGCATAACATTTTTTCTTTCAGTATAACCTAGACATTTGCAAAAAATTGGGACTACAGCATAGCTTCACCAGCCCATACCACCCACAAACCAAATGGATTGGCTGAAAACACAAACAAATCCATCAAAAGGTAATTTTACGGCTGGGAAAATTACAGTATTAATAGCAAGGAGAATGCACTATGACAGAAGCTACAAACTGCTTCAAAATGTTAGTACGTCGCAAGTCCACTTGTCTTTTATTTCAAGAAAAAGTAATCGTACCAATAAACTAGGATGGCCTCTTTACGCCTTTTGGATTACGTATAATTTCTCTCAGTAAAGACAGTCCTTTCCCCTCCCCCCACAAATAATTAGGTCCTATGATGATGTCACTTGAATAGATATGTGGGCAGAGTTGGCATTGGGCTTTGTTGCAAGGATAGGTTCCTGGGTCAGTGTTTTTGTTCAGTGATGTGTGGTTGCTGGTTTGGGCCCAACAAAGAAAATAACAGAACACCATTAGCTGTCACCTTCAGCCCCCAACTAAAACCTCTCCAGCGCATCATCAAAGATCTACAACCTATCCTGAAAGATGATCCCTCACTCTCACAGATCTTGGGAGACAGACCTGTCCCCACTTACAGACAACCTCCCAACCTGAAGCAAATACTCACCGGCAACCACACACCACTGAACAAAAACACTAATCCAGGAACCTATCCTTGCAACAAAGCCCGATGCCAACTCTGTCCGCATATCTATTCAAGTGACATCATCATAGGACCTAATCACATCAGCCACGCTATCAGGGGTTCGTTCACCTGCACATCTACCAATGTGATATATGCCATCATGTGCCAGCAATGCACCTCTGCCATGTACATTGGCCAAACCGGACAGTCTCTACGTAAAAGAATTAATGGACACAAATCTGATATCAGGAATCATAACATTCAAAAATCAGTAGGAGACCACTTTAACCTGTCTGGTCATTCAATGACAGACCTGCGGGTGGCAATTTTGCAACAGAAAAGCTTCAAAAACAGACTCCAAGGAGAAACTGCTGAGCTGGAATTGATATGCAAACTAGATACAATCAACTTAGGCTTAAATAGAGACTGGGAATGGCTGAGCCATTACAAACATTGAATCTATCTCCCCATGTAAGTATGCTCACACTTCTTATCAAACTGTCTGTACTGGGCTAGCTTGATCATCACTTCAAAAAATTTTTTTCCTCTTACTTAATTTGCCTCTCAGAGTTAGTAAGACAACTCCCACCTTTTCATGCTCTCTGTATGTGTGTATATATATCTCCTCAATATATGTTCCATTCTATGCATCCGAAGAAGTGGGCTGTAGCCCACGAAAGCTTATGCTCAAATAAATTGTTAGTCTCTAAGGTGCCACAAGTACTCCTGTTCTTTTTGCAGATACAGACTAACACGGATGCTACTCTGAAACCTACATCAAATAGTTTCTAGCAAGGTCGGACCTATCGCTGCTCCAGGTAGCAAATTCCTACAGATACCTGTTTCACACACCCTATGGTGTAAGAAACTGCTTTCTGTAGGAATTAGCTAAATCAAATAGCAGTTTTTTAGCAAATTAGGAGGAGTCAGCAAATAAGAACAACCTTATGTTCTTGGTGGTGATGGGGGACTTCAACTACGCAGACATCTGTTGGGAAAATAACACAGATTATCCAACAAGTTTTTGGAATGTATTGGAGACAATTTTTTATTTCAGAAGGTGGAGAAAGCTACTAGGGGAGAGGCTATTCTAGATTTGATTTTGACAAATAGGGAGGACCTGGCTGAGAATTTGAAAGTGGAAGGCAGCTTGGGTGAAAGTGATCATGAAATGATAGAGTTCATGATTCTAGGGCAGTGGTTCCCAGACTTTAACAACCTGTGAACCCCTTTCACTAAAATGTCAAGTCTCACGAACCCCCTCCTAAAAATGAATATTTCCAGGGATTTTCTCCTTTACCTGAGTATAAACGATAAAAGCAGTGATCTTGGAAATACAAAATTTGTTTTTATGATATGCTTATTAAATAATTAATAATAGTGTGTATCATTACAGTATTTTTATTACATTATGAAAATGGCAACACACTTCCAAGCTCTCACTTTCGTAGCTTGTGTCACTTTGAATAAGCCTGTTATAAGACAGGACTCCTAGGTTTCATCAAGGAGTATCAGATGTGAAACAGCAGTAAGGTATTTAAGAAGCCAACTCAAAGAGTTCCTCCTACACAAGCATTCAGGTCTTGAGCAGTCCAGGCAAACAACGCACATTACAATAAAGCTTAAACTTGTTCTTCATAATAATTTTAAAAACAATACTAGCTGCCTAGTTAATTTTAAAATCAGCAAAAAATATCCACCTCCCTTTCCATTTCTTATAAGGAGTCTTGAAGTTTAAATTCCTCAGTGTGATAGATATGTTTGCTTTAGGGTGACTGGACAGCAAATGTGAAAAATTGGGACAGGGGGTGGGGGATAATAGGAGCCTATATAAGAAAAAGACCCCAAAATCGGGACTGTCTCTATAAAATTGGGACATCTGGTCACCCTAGCTTGCTTTGATCTGCTTAGCTCTTGGAAGTCCAGGGGCTCTGGGCTGCTGGCTCCAGGCTGCCTGGGGTACCTAGGGACAGCTCTGTCCACCATTAGGGCATTTTTTCCTGAGAACCCCTGTAACATTTCGCAAACCCCAGTTTGGGAACCACTGTTCTAGGGAATGGTAAGAGGGAGAACAGCAAAATAAAGACAATGGATTTTAAGACGGCAGACTTTAGCAAACTCAGGGAGTTGGAAGGTAAGATCCCATGGGAAGCGAGTCTAAGGGGAAAAGCAATTGAAGACCAGTCATAACTATAAAGGGAAGGGTAACAGCTGTCCTGTGTACAGTACTATAAAATCCCTTCTGGCCAGAGACTCCAAAATCCTTTTACCTGTAAAGGGTTAAGAAGCTCAGGTAACCTGGCTGACACCTGACCCAAAGGACCAATAAGGGGACAAGATACTTTCAAATCTTGGGGGGGGGGGGGAAGGCTTTTGTTTGTGCTCTTTGTTTGGGAAGTTGTTTGCTCTTGGGACTAAGAGGGACCAGACATCAATCCAGGTTCTCCAAATCTTTCTGAACAAGTCTCTCATATTTCAAACTTGTAAGTAAACAGCCAGGCAAGGCGTGTTAGTTTATCTTTGTTTTCTCAACTTGTAAATGTACCTTTTACTAGGGTGTTTACCTCTGTTTGCTGTAACTTTGAACCTAAGGCTAGAGGGGGGTTCTCTGGGCTCTTTAAGTTTGATTACCCTGTAAAGTTATTTTCCATCCTGATTTTACAGAGATGATTTTTACCTTTTCTTTAATTAAAAGCCTTCTTTTTAAGAACCTGATTGATTTTCCTTGTTTTTAGATCCAAGGGGGTTGGATCTTGATCCACCAGGAGTTGGTGGAAGGGAGGAGGGGGAATGGTTAATTTCTCCTTGTTTTAAGATCCAAGGGGTTTGGATCTGTATTCACCAGGGAATTGGTGAAGAGTCTCTCAAGGCTACCCAGGGAAGGGAATTAGCATCGAGAGTGGTGGCAGCGGACCAGATCTAAGCTGGTAGTTAAGTTTAGAAGTTTCATGCAGGCCCCCACATTTGTACCCTAAAGTTCAAAGTGGGGAAGCAGCCTTGACAAGACCATTGGCAGTTTTTCAAAGAGATGTTATTAAGGGCACAAGAGCAAACTATATCACTGTGTAGGAAAGATAGGAAGTATGGCAAGAGACCAGCCTGCATTAACCAGGAGATATTCAATGATCTAAAAATCAAGAGTCCTACAAAAAGTGGAAACTAGGTCAAATTACAAAGGATGAATATAAACAAATAACACAAGTATGTAGGGACAAAATTAGAAAGGCCAAGGCACAAAACGAGATCAAACTAGCTAGAGACATAAAAGGAAACAAGAAAACATTCTGCAAATACATTAGAAGCAAGAGGAAGACCAAAGACAGGGTAGGCCCATTACTCAACAAGGGGGAAAACAACAGAAAATGTGGGAACGGAAGAGGTGCTTAATGACTTCTTTGTTTCTGTTTTCTCCAAGAAGGCTGGTGGCGACTGGACGCCTAACATAGTGAATGCCAGTGAAAATGAGGTAGGACTAGAG
Organism: Malaclemys terrapin pileata; assembly: GCF_027887155.1. Taxonomy (NCBI): domain Eukaryota; kingdom Metazoa; phylum Chordata; order Testudines; family Emydidae; genus Malaclemys; species Malaclemys terrapin. The sequence goes on along the minus strand of NC_071513.1, from coordinate 446,494 downwards.
GCAAAAATAGGAAAAGAACAAGTTAAAAATTACTTAGACAAGTTAGATGTCTTCAAGACACCAGGGCCTCATGAAATGCATCCTAGAATACTCAAGGACCTGACTGAGTAGATATCTGAGCCATTAGCAATTATCTTTGAAAAGTCATGGAAGACAGGAGAGATTCCAGAAGATTGGAAAAGTGCAAATCTAGTGCCCAGCTATAAAAAGGGAAATAAGGACAATCTGGGGAATTACAGACCAGTCAGCTTAACTTCTGTACCTGGAAAGATAATGGAGCTGTAGCGAGGCGGTGGGATACCCCACAGCCCTGCAGAGGGATGAGCCTCCCCTAGCACCAATGTGGGTGGAGCTAGAGGGTCCTGCGCCCACCCCCCACAGGTCATGGCGCAGGACAGGAAGTAGAAAAGCCCCGCTGCAGAGCTCACTTGAAGGCCAGCCGCCGGAGAGGCCAGATGCCTGTGACCTAGCTCTGGGTTGAGGAACGCCAGCAGGCCACGCCTACCCCTCGCCAGCTACCCCGAGGGTCAGCCGAGCCTACCCCTCGCCAGCTACCCCGAGGGGCAGCCGAGCCTACCCCTCGCCAGTTACCCCGAGGGGCAGCCGAGCCTACCCCTCGCCAGCTACCCCGAGGGTCAGCCGAGCCTACCCCTCGCCAGCTACCCCGAGGGGCAGCCGAGCCTACCCCTCGCCAGCTACCCCGAGGGGCAGCCGAGCCTACCCCTCGCCAGCTACCCCGAGGGGCAGACGAGCCTACCCCTCGCCAGTTACCCAGAGGGGCAGCCGAGCCTACCCCTCGTCAGCTACCCCGAGGGGCAGCCGAGCCTACCCCTCGCCAGCTACCCCGAGGGGCAGCCGAGCCTACCCCTCGTCAGCTACCCCGAGGGGCAGCCGAGCCTACCCCTCGTCAGTTACCCTGAGGAACCGATGGTGCTGGAAACCGCTGAGGACACCGGCCAAACCCAGGTACCTTACGAGGGGGAGTCCGGAAGTAGCCCGGGGGCAGCCGAGCCTACCCCTCGCCAGCTACCCCGAGGGGCAGCCGACCCTGGCCTGGCCGCAGCAGGGCCAGAACCAATGTCAGTGTGTTGCGGTCAGGATCCCCACTGACACAGCAGCGAGTCTTCTGCCGCTGTTAGGGCCCCGGGCTGGGACGCAGTGAAGTGGGTGGGCCTGCGTCCCCCCCGTCACCCCACTCACGGGTGGCCGTCTCCCCCTCGCCCCAGACGCTCAGAAGCCTGAGCTCCTGACTGTGTGTTTGCTGCCCGCCCTGACCTAGGGCCTGGGCCCATAGCGAAGCAAATAATTAAGCAATCAATTTGCAAACATCGAGAAGAAAATAAGGTGGTAAGTAACAGCCAGCATGAATTTGTCAAGAACGAATCGTGTCAAACCAACCGGATAGCTTTCTTTGACAAGGTAACAAGCCTTGTGGATGGGGGGAAGTGGTCTACATGGTCAATCTTGCCTTTACTAAAGTTTTTGATACTGTCTCCCATTACCATCTCATAAACAAACTAGGGAAACGCAACCTAGGCCTTCAGTAACTGCTACCAGTAGCGCATTCCTATGGAGAGCAGTTTAATACACTACACCTGCTGCAGTTTTTGCAGTTACACCGGCCCCACCCAGCAGCTGCAATCAGCCCACAGGAGCCCACAGGCAGAGAGGGGCAGTGCCTGAGGCCCCAGCAATGGCAGGGAAATGAGTCAGTGACACAGACCCAGAGAAACCTGCCCTCCCCCACCCCCCAGGCTGCAGAGGAAGGCAAACAACCCAAGGTCCCTGCCAGTCTGACCTGGCGGAAATTCCTTCTTACTCAAGATAGTTAAGTCCAAAGCAGATTGCAAAGAGTTACCAAGGGATCTCACAAAACTGAATGACTGGGCAACAAAATGGCAGATGAAATTCAATGTTGATAAGTGCAAAGTGATGCAGAGTGAAAAACATAACCCTAACTATCCATACAAAATGATGAGGTCTACATTAGCTGTTACCGCTCAAGAAAGAGATCTTGGAGTCATTATAGATAGTTCTCTGAAAACATCCACTCAATGTGCATCGGCAGTCAAAAAAGCGAACAGAATGTTAGGAACCAATGGAAAGGGATAGCTAATAAGACTGTAAAAATCATATTGCCACTATATAAATCCATGGTATGCCCACATCTTGAATACTGTGTGCACTTCTGATTGCCCCATCTCAAAAAAGATATATTAAAATTGGAAAAGGTACAGAGAAGAGCAACAAAAATGATTAGGGGTATGGAACAGCTTCCGTATGAGGTGAGATTAAAATGCCTGGGGCTCTCTCTCTCAGAAAACAGATGACTAAGGGGTGAGTTGATAGATGTCTATAAAATCATGACTGGTGTGGAGAAAAAGTGTTATTTACCCCTTCTCATAACACAAGAACCAAGGGGCAACCAATGAAATTACTAGGCAGTAGGTTTAAAATTACACAAGGAAGTTCTTCTTCACGCAGCGCACAGTCAGTGTAGGAACTTGTTGCCAGGGGATGTTGAGCAGGTTGTGGGTTCACAAAAGAAATGAGAGATGTTCCTGGAGGACAGGTCCATCAATGGCTATTAGCCAGTGGTCAGGGACCTGCTCTGCCCTGGGTCAGAACAGTCCCTGGCGCCTGGGTTTGGTGTCCCTGCTGCTGGGGCTGCAGCGTGTGGGCACGTAGCCAGGCTGTGCCCGGGACAGGCAGAGGGGCCGTCCCACAGCTGGCCCAGGACAGGGTTTGTGCTGGGGACGTGTCTGTGTTTCATGGATCTCACTGGGCAGGCTGAGCCCTGCCAGTGCCCTGCCCTCTGAGCTTCTACAAACTCGGGGGGAGGGGCAGCTAACGCCACCTCTACACTATAAATATTAACAAGGGGGCGTGGCTACACTGCATGCCCTACCCCCACTGCAGCGAGAATGGTAAGGAGGGCTTTGCAAGCCTCCACCCCTCCCTGTGCAGGATCCCAGAGGGGCCCTGGTCCGCTGAGCTTTGTTGTGTGGCTGCAGCACAGGGCTCTGACCGGAGTGCACCCAGCTGGCCAGGTGAGCAGGAATGCGCCAGGGGCTGCACTGGGCGCCCCCGCACGTTGGGGCATGGTTTCCCCCCCCCTCCCCCCAGTTCAGGCAGAGCCTTCCATCCTTGGGCACCGGGCAGCCGCGTGGAGGAGCCCAAGGCACCATGTGAGGACGGCGTCAGAGATGGGGCATTTGCAGAGGATCCCAGGCCCAGCAGCGCATGGAGCCGGTCGGTCAGGAAAACGACCCTCCAATGGCATTGAGGCGGCCAGAGCCAGTGAATTGCTTGGGCTCGGTCACAGAGAGCTCCCCCCCTCGCTGCCCCTACACCCTTCCCTGCAGTAGGGATTATATTTAGAAACGTGCTCAAGCCAAAAATAAAGAAGTAAAAAGATTTCCCAGTGGCTTTTTCCATTGTCAGTCACGGTGACAGCCACGAAGCGCCTGCTCCAACATAACCTGCATAAAACATGCTAGGCAGACAGACAGACTTGCACGCCTGCCCCTTGCCAGAGACCAGCCGGACACCTCTGCCCCTGGAAGAGGAGCTGGGACACGTCCTGCTGGGGCTGCGGGGATCTACTACCCCAGAGGCACGGGGCAGCTGAGTTGCCTCCACGGCCAAGGATCTGCAAACGGTGAGGGGGTTTCTTTGCCTTTTGCCTGGCCTGTGGTCTCATGGCAGCTGCCAAATGCACTAGGCACTGGTGTCTGCTCCAATTTGCACAAATGGGCCCCGACCCTGCCCTCCATTGGTCTGTGGGAGAAACCCCGGCCCTTTGCCCCAGTCTCGCCCTTGTGTGGCCCTGGCTGCATGGGGAGCAGCTTTGGGCTGGGCGACTGCCTCAGCTGCCTGTGGTGCAGGACGGGCTCCTGGTGCAGCGCTTTGCGAGCCCCACGTAAAGGGCTTGAGCAAAACAACTTTGACTTGAACTCTAGCCTTGGAGCTTTCAACCTGGGTTAATCCCTAGAAGAGGAAGCGCAGTGCAGGCTCCCCCCTACTGCCCAGCCACCTGACTCCCTCCACAGGGACCTGCTCAGCTGTTCTGTTCAGGAGGCCACTGATTTCCAGCTGCCCTGAGAGGCTGCTGCAGAGCTAGGAACAGAACTGAGCCATGCTGAACCTGGGGCCACCTCAGAGCCAGTCTCCAGCAGTGAAAGGGCTGCAGCCCAGTGCTGCTGTCAGTGCCGCCTGTCCCCAGCAATCAGTGCTCTTAAAGCGGGATACCGGGGCCAAACGGGGGTTAATCCTGGAGGGGTTTTGCAGCCACAGGCAGCTGATGGGCTCAGGTAGCCTCAGGTTAACCCGCTCCCTGCCCTGGCTTTGCTCTTGAGTCAGGCACATGGCTTTTACAAACACATCCCTGGCAGCAAAAGACAAGCATGGCTGTGAGCTGGATCAGGCATTGCTGTTCTGGGACCCCAGGGAGGAAGCTCCAGATGCCGGCAGCGGGACCCAGGGAGGGCTCTGCTGTAGGGATGTGCCCAGTGCAGGGTGCCCCCATGCCAGCTTCTCACAGGTCTGGAGCAGCACAGGGTGCCGGAGTCTCTGGGATGCCGACGTCTGGGCGTGTTCCTCTCTTTTAGGATGAGCCGGTATTTGCACTCATGGGTGACTGGAACCTGCTGGGGAGGCTTCTGGAGAGTGCTCAGGAGCACTCCACAGTGGTGGGGAAGGTCTGGCTCACTGTCCTGTTCATTTTCCGTATCCTTGTCTTGGGGGCAGCTGCCGAGAAAGTCTGGGGGGACGAACAGTCGGGCTTCTCCTGTGACACCAAGCAGCCAGGCTGCCAGAACGTCTGTTATGACGAAACCTTCCCCATCTCCCACATCCGCTTCTGGGTGCTGCAGATCATCTTCGTCTCCACCCCCAGCCTCGTCTACCTGGGCCACATCCTGCATCTGGTGCGCATGGCGGAGAAGGAGCAGCAGCGAGAGGAGACTTGGGGGGCCCAGCAGGAACCCATGGTGCAGCATAAACCTTCCATCAAAGATGTTCATGGCAAAATCCGCCTGCGGGGGGCCATTCTGAGGACGTATATTTGCAACATTGTCTTTAAGATGCTCTTTGAGGTGAGCTTCATTGTGGGCCAGTACGCACTGTATGGGTTCGAACTAAAGCCCCTCTACACGTGCAACCGCTGGCCCTGCCCCAACACGGTCAACTGCTATATAGCCCGGCCCACCGAGAAGACCATCTTTATCCTCTTCATGACGGGGGTGGCCTGCCTGTCTCTGCTCCTCAACCTGATAGAAATGTACCACCTGGGCTTCACCAAGTGCAGGCAGAGGCTGGCAGCCAACCACTGTCGGGCACCCAACCCCAAGGCCAGCTCCAACGCTCCCAGAGAAACAAGCAGCCACCACATTCCCCACTGTCCTGCACCCTACAGCCTTCCCCATGCCGCTGACCCCAGCCTTCCATTGCAGCCTTACGCCAGCCAAGCTGCTCCCTCAGCGGGCGGGGACAGCCGTGCAGCATGGAGCAGCCGCGAGACAGGCACCCAGGGTCCGGTCATGGAAGAACTGTTGCAGCAGGGCAGCAGGTCCAGTAAATCCAGCACTAAGCTGAGACCCAGTGACTTGGCTGTTTAAGGAGGCGGCCCATCCCTGCACTGAGAGCCTGTTGCACTGGCCCAGGGCTGACAGGCAGGGGAAGGGGGCTCTTGTACCAGACAAGCACCATTACCACGAGGCTGCATCACAGGGCGCACAGCTTGGCTTAGGAGCCTGTTGTGTTTCCATGGATACCACCATGGAAATACTGGGCCCATAATACAGACACCAGGAGCCTGAACTCTGGGCCAGACGTGCACAGCTCAAGCCCTCTCCCTTCAGTGGCGCTGCAGCAGCCTTGTGGCTGTCGGGGGCAGGAGGCAGGGAGCGGGCCGGGAGCCGATGGGGGTAAATGCTCTATACTTGATAGGACGCAGGCAGGGCCTGTAGCTTTTCCTTCCCCATGTGACAAGGCCTCTGGGCTGCATTGGACCTGGGCAGCCCCACTGGCGTTTCCCCTTTTCTGGATAGAGAGCTGCCCCCGCCCTCCCCCCAGCCTGACCTCCGCTCCTGGGCAGTAACATTGCTCAAGAAGGCCCCAGCAGAGACTCCTAGTAGGTGGCTGCTCAGGGACAAGAGATCCTCCCAGGCCCCAGCAAGGAGAATGGGACTGGACATAGCCTCTGCCACGCACCTGGGGCCAGCTGGGTGTTCCACAGCTTTGCAGGCTGCTGCTGTAACAACCTGTCAGGGAAGATGGTGCTGCTCCGAGCAGGAAGGCCTAGGCCCCGCTGCTGCTGCCTCCTAGCCCCACGGCTCCCTCCCCAGCCGGGGCGACTCTCAAGCCATCTCTACCTCCGAGGGCAACGCATGTGGGGAAGCAAAGACTGCAGCTGTGATGTTCAGGTGATGATGAGGTTTCAGGTTGGGCAAGGCAGCACTGGACCCCTGTATTTGGGCACCCCCTGTTGTGATGTGACTGAATTCTCTCTCTTGTGAAAAGGGGAGGGACCACCACTGCAGCTGGAACTAGGGCTAGCCCAGGAAGCTTCTTCCAAGGCTGACAGCAGCTAGCGAGACGGCGCCTGCAGGGCCCACCATTCATTTCAGCCCCCCAGCGCTAGATCACGTTCATCTCATTGCAGGGAGGCTCCGTGAACCTGGACCTAGGGCTGCTTGGCTGTCTCCTGTCCACACTCTCCTCTGGTCCCACGCAGGACTGGTCAGATTGCCAGAGGGAGAATTGTAGCCTCTGGAGAAGGCCGTGTTGCACACAGGGTGCCCCTCATGCCCTCAAGGGCACAGCCCAGCCACTCCCTGCTTAGCTCATAGGAGATGGAGGCAGGAAGGCCATGGCCCTCCCTTCCCCCATGCAGGCCAGGCCTGCCCTGACCACAGTTCATAGCTTCTAATGCCGGAAGTGACAGGCCACTATGGGGTGGGTTTAGGCCCCAGCTCAGGCAGAGCTGGCACGTCGACCCATGCTGGGAATTACAGCTCCCAGCTGCTGGATAGGGTGCCCTGGCAGGTGAGCTGCCAGACCTGGTCCTACATCCGTCACAGACCCTGGCATGGATGGCGGGGGCAAGGTGGCAGGGATCAAGCATAACTCCCTTATGACTGAGCCCTTGAGACAGGCAAGGGGGCAGCAGCCCTAGCCTCCTCCCTGGAGCAGAGGCAGCCCCTGCTCTGCCCTTCAGTGGATTAAGGACAGCAGCGGCTGGCAGGTTTTTGCATCTTTATTTGAAATGAATGGTTTCTAGAGACACAAGGTTAGCCTAATGCCCCGTTAGCACTACAACAAGACCGGTGACTGGCTCACTCTTGACATGGAGACAGAGGGCCCCGGGCCAGGTCCCAGAACAATATATACAGACTCAACAGACAGTGCCGAGTCCCATTGACAGCTGATAAAAAAATCAAAACAAAACACCAAGGGGAGGGAGCCAGAAGGGAACAGCAAAGCTGGGGCAGGGGCTGGGCAAGCGAGAGACCCAGGCAGGCTCCATTCCTCTGTCGGCCTGCGGCCCCCTCCACTGCTTGCAAGTTCTGGCCTGGCGCGGCCCAGCAGGATTCTCAGTCTAATGCAGGCTTGGAGGAGACGGGCCCAGCAGCAATGAGTCCAGGCACAGAGGCTACCTCCTCCATCTGATAGTGTCAGGCTAGCAACGGGGGCACCGTCCATTCTGCTAGAGCTTGGGGGGCAGGGAGGAAGGGAGGGGCCCCTGCTCGTCAGCTCTGGCAGCGAGGATGCCCCTTGGCTCCCATGCCCGATGCAGAATTCAGACCTTCAACGGCCCCCAGTGGCTGTTGTGAGTGCACAATGCAGGGTGAAGCCACAGCTAATGCAGAGCTGGGGAAGGGAGATCCCAGGAGCCCCCTGGGCAGTGAGCTCTGCGCTGCTGAAGAGGAGAATGAGATGAGGAACCAGAGACAGCACAGCCAGGCCCCTCTGGGAACGCAGCCCCCTCCAGCAGAGCTGGGAATGGTCCAGCCCAGAGAGTCAGCGTCTAGGAATGGCCCTGCTACCCCGGCTGGCACGGCTCCTCCCAGGGCCCTGCGTGCTGAGCATGGCTCACTTCCCCACTCCTGCTGCTTGGGCAGGGAGCTGACTGTAGGCTCAGGGCCTCCTGTGCGGTCTGCTAGGCCCAGCCTGTCCCCACTGCACTGACCAGTCTCTTCCCCATGTTACACCAGGCAGGGGGAGACTGAGAACGGCCCTGGGGAGAAGGGACAGGCAGGGCTCACCGGGCCAGTGCCCTTTGGGGTTCCTGGCTGGGAGAGGGACTGGCTCTGTATCTCCACCCCGGGAAGACAGGCGGGGGAAGTGGGACACTGCCCCAGTCAGGCAGAGCACAGGTAGGGCCTGGGTGCCAGGGGCTGGTGGGGGAGGGGGACGGCATGTTACTAGCATCAGGCAGGGATGTTCAGAGTCCTACATGCGCTGAGCTGGACAGCGCTACCACATCTGCAGGGCTGGGAGCGGCACTACACCCCCATGCCATGCCATGCCACACTCACATGCCACAACCCTGGCCAGATACGAGGAGCAGGGGAGACACCTTCCCAGGCCAGAGCAGACCCAGCCCAGCGGGCTCTGGGTGCCGCCTGCCCATGCTCCAGCCCTGGCCTGCGCTCAGTCCATGTCCTCCTCCAAGCCGCTGCCCCGGCTGTGCTCCTCGTAGATCTCCCGGACGGCCAGGATGCGATTCAGCATGCTCTCCAGCATGCTCCTGTCCATGGGGATGACCGAGTACCAGAGAGGTGACTCTGCAATGCACGACCGCTCTGGCTGCAGGTAGAAGACGTCGTTCCGGTTCCGCAGGCTCTCTGGACTGTGGCAAGAGAGGGGCAGAGTGAACCTCATCCTAGAGGCCAGAAAGCCCTGGCCTCCTCAGCCACCCTGAGCCCATAGGGTCCTTCCCTCTTGACCTGGAACCCAGCAAGCCCCCCAGGGGACCAGCGGGCCTCAGTGCCCCCCCATTCACCCAGGAGACAAGGAGAAGCCTAGAGCCCACCTGACTGAGGTCTGTAAAGGAGGCACTAACACTTAGGGCACTGCTCGTCCTGCAGGGAAGGGCCCATGAGCCGGGCTTGGAGCTCCTCTCCCAAGGTGACCTGGGACAATGCTCATGGCAGGCAGGAGTGGGGGGTCCCGAGGCACCACAGCCACCTCCTCCTGCCAATCCGAGGGGAGGGAGGGACGGTGCCCACTGAGACGAGTTACTCAGCCCAGGGGCTGTGATCACAGCACTCCGGCAACGGCAGACACAGGCCGGACCTGGGGATTTGAGAAACCAACCCCTGGAGACGCGCTCTTCAGGCCTCCTGCTTCACTGGCAGGACCCTGGCAGTCAGTGCTCTGCACAGCTCTTTGCAAAGGCAGCACGTCAGGGGCAGCCTCGGGCCGCTCTGCAATGACCTTCCAGCCAGTCGAGGGGCCAGACTGGGCACACAGGGCTGCAGGAGAGCAGGGGACGCCCCAGCAGATGGGCGGTGGCTCTCTCTCCCCGGGAAACTCACCATTTGGAGAGATAGAATTCATAGAACTTGACCGGGCACCGGAGAGGGTTCATCCTGTTCTCCCGCTGCTCCAGGATCGGCAGCTCCTCCTCTCGCTTCCGCTTCCCAGAACTGCTGTCTGCAGAGAGAGGCCAAGTCAGAGCAGCGCACACGCGGGGCAGGGGCGGGGAGACAGACACGCGCAGGCCCCTACCTCGCCCTTTTTTCTGCCGGACGGGGGCGTAGTAGCGGATGCTCACCACCTTGGTGGTGCCCCGGGCTGTAGTGCACTTGCGGGACTGGCGTACCACATTGGTGAAGGACAGCTGCATGTGCTCCTCCGCAGTCTGCAGGCCGAAGAACTTGGTGTTGAAGAACATGAGGGTGTTGAGGAGGACAAAGGGGGAGTACACCCCCAGCTGCTTACACTCCCAGAGATGCTCCTCCTCCACACGGGAGAAGATGGTGTCTGCAAGCACACAGCGGAAGAAGCTGGGTCACACGCATCTGTCATGCTGCGGGTTCCCCGGCAAGGTCTGGCCTGGCAGGGAGACTGGAAGGGATGTGGCTGCCACCACCAGCCCAGCTTCAGCCATGTGTGTCAGGGGAACATCAGCCAGGGCACTGGGGTCCTCCCCTGGATCTCTCTCCCTGCCTTGGGCTGAGGGAGCTTGGCCCAGTGGCAGGACAACACCTGTTACAGCAGAGACCCTTGCCCTGGGGAGTGCCCATGTCCAGATGGACTAGCCAGAGGAGCCATGCTTGCAGCGCCAACTGACACCAGGCTGGGAGCTGTCCCGCTGTCCCCTCCCCAGCCATGACCCAACCTAGGTTAACCCACCACAGCACAACTGGTGCAAACCAGCCCCAGACCAAACCAAGGGCCCCGCCTCGGTACTGAGTGTCACGCACAGCTGCATGTGCTAGTACAAGCAGAAGGAAAGGGAGAACAGCAGGCAGGACAGGATCAGGCAACTCCCATGCAAAACCAAGGCAAACTGCTCCAGCCCAAGAGCCTCCCCTGGCAGGCAAGAGGCTGGGACAGTTAGCTCGACTGGTATCAGGGTACATGGAGACAAGGGCACCCAGCCTGGGGCCCAGAATGGGGGCGCCCTCTGGCTGCCGAGTACTAGGGAAAACACGGCCCTTATGTAGGTGTCTAACCGGGGGCCGAGTGCCCTGGAATGACTCTCTGTTACTGCTTGGATTATGCCAGGAAGGTCACAAACCTCTGGCCTGGGAGTTGGGAAGCAGACAAGGGTTCATAAGCCCCTGGTCTGACACAGTGCTTTCCAAAGGCTGGGGCAGGGCCTTCCCCTGCTATGGAAAGCAGCAGCCTGGTCCAAAGGGGCTGGATGGAGAGTCCCCTGATGTATATGGACAGAGAATGTGGTTTCCACGGGCACCCGCTAGCCTGGATTCAACCCTCAGTCAGCCTGAGATGCTGAATCCCAACTGCCGACAATCCCTGGCCCAGCTCTGCTGTAGTGTCCTGGGGGGGAAGATTACATGAGGCTCCAAGATGCAGCAGGGGCAGTGGCCTTCCCCCTCCAGGAAGAAGAGTGGGCAGGCCTGGCTTTGTGCCCTCAGGAGAATTCAAGGATCCACTTGCCTCCCATGGCAAACTTCCCCAGGAAGCATTCTGGGGGAGGGGAGGAGGGGAAGGGGCAAAGGTGGCCCCTGCTTGGCCAACTCCAGCCAGGCCTGAGAGCTTGACCTCTGGCTGCTAATAAAGGAGCGTGCAGCCTTGGGACACGTACTGTTTGGTAAGAGTGTGGGCTGCCAGCCACTAAGGGACTTGTTCAGCTCCTGCACGAAGGTCAGGTAGTAAAGGTCTGTGAAGATATTCACCATCCGGTTGTTCTCCAGCAGGTACTAGAAGGGAGAGAACACATGGTTAGTGTCGGGCACAGGATGGAATTGTTCTGTACTATAAGTGTGATGCAGACGTGTATTTCACTTGGGGCGCGCCCAGTGCGCTGGAGCTGGAGAATTTTGCCTAGCATGACCCATAGGAGGCAGCACTCGTGCCTCATGTTCAAAACCTCCCCCCCGGCTATCTAAGGTGGCCGCACCCTCCCCCACCTCAGTTCCTTCGCACAGAACGCCCAGAGACTGGACTCTGATGCAGAGGGGATGGAGGGTGGCTTGTAGAATACATGTCTGCATCACATCTCAAAAAGCCAGTTACAGGAAGGAACCATTTCTTCTTCTTTGAGTACATGCAGCTGTGTATTCCACTTAGCGGGCTCCCAAGCAGTAACCCCCCCAGGAGGCAGGGCTTGGAGTCTACGTACACAAGGATCACACGACCATCTACCAAAACTTGCATCTGCCCTGGAAGATACGGTAATGGCATAATGGTTTGTAAAGGTACGTAACAACCACAGAGCAGCCCCGCAAATATCCAACACAGATGTCACTGAGGAATGCTATTGATGTTGCTTGTGCTCTCATAAAATGCACTCTTACCCACTGAGGTGGCATAGCCAAAGCTATTTCATATGCAGTCTTGAGACAGGACATTATCCATTTAGAAATCATCAATGACGAGAGCGCCTGACCCTTAATGCGATCTGCATATGACACAAACAGGCGAGGCATGAAACGGTTTAGTTCTGTCCAGACAGAAGGCTAGACATCGTCTGACATCTAATGGATGAAGACGCTGCTCCTCCGGAAGTGAATGCAGGTTCGAGAAGAACACAGGCAAATATCCCGCCTGGTTCAAATAAAACTGAGAAACCACTTCAGACAAAAACGCTGGGTGTGTTTGTAAAGTCACTTTGTCCATGGGGAATTACATATAAGGAGGCTCTGCAATCAGAGCCTGCCATTCACAGACTCTGTGTGAATATTATCGCTACCAGGAACTCAGTCTTCTGACACAAAAGCAGAAAGGAACAAGATGCCAGGGGTTTGAATGGAGGTCCCATCAAAGCTGCTAGAACTGCAATATGGTCCCAAAAAGAACTGGCTGTCAGACCAGAGGATGGAGACAAAGAAGCCCTTATAAGAATTTTGCTCCCATGGCACGGGAGAAGACTAATGTTCCCTGAATGGGGGGGGGGGGGGGGGATGATGAAATGCTGATATCGCTGCGAGACGCACTCTCAATGAGCTAAGCGCAAGACTCAATGACTGATGGAGCAGCAAGTACTTCAAAAAACAACAGAGGTCCTGTGGCACCTTTGAGACTAACAGAAGTAGTAGTAGTTACTTCTCTTAGTCTCAAAGGTGCCACAGGACCCTCTGTTGCTTTTTACAGATTCAGACTAACACGGCCACCCCTCTGATACTTGACAAGTACTTCAAGAGGTCCTAGATTGGGCTGCGGAATTCAACCACCACACTGAAAACCATTCCATTTCACCGAATACGCCATTCTGGTAGAGGGCCTTCTATTGTTGAATAGGACCTGTTGAAGAGTGGCTGAACGCCGCACTTTCTCCTCGTTGAGCCACACCATGGCATGCAGGGAGCTAATCCCGGGATGCAAGGTGCAGCCGTGATTCTGAGTGAGTAGGTTGGGATGGAGAGGAATGGATATGACAGTGTGAGAAGGCCGGAGAACGAGCACTGCCTCTGTCACGCTGGGACCATGAGAATGAGTTTGGCCTGATCCACCTTCAGCTTGAGGATGACCTGTGAGAGGATCGGGATCAGGGAAAAGCGACTGCCAGCTAAGGTGGAAAGTGTCGGACAGGGAGCCCGGACTGAGGCCCCCTCGAGAACAGAACAGATGGTATTAGCACAGGTCGATCGCCAGAATGCCCCAAGCTGCCAAGATAAACCAGAGGACACATGTCTTCAGGGACCACTCATGACTCAGGGAAAAATTCCTGCTGGGAAGGTCTGCAAGATGATTCTACACCTGGGTAAGTGGTCATCTATCAGAGTGATCCTCTCCTCAGTGGAGAACTGCTACTGCCTGATTGCCTCTTGGCAGAATACCCTGGAGTATGTTCCCCCTTGCCTGTTCACATAATACAACACGGTGGTATTGTTAGTATGTGAACCACTGAGCCCTGATACGGTCCCGAAAAGTGTGACAGGCATCGTAGATGGCCTGAAGCTCCAGCACATTGTAATGGGAACAGGGGCCTCACTGCATATCAGACTTCGAACTTTCAGCAACCCCAGATGCACTCCCCAGCCCATCAGGGAAGCATCTGTGACAACAGACCTGGGTTGTAAGGGCCAGACGAAGGGAATGCCCTGACAAACATTCTCTGGAAGTGTCCACCACTGCAAGGAGTCCAGGACCAGTGGAGGGAGACGGACCAATCTGTCCAAAGAGTGAAGAGTCGGATAGTAAACTGTCCTGAGAAACATTTAAAAGGGGGAAGATGCAACCTTACAAACTGTACCAACTGCATGAAAGTGGACATGCGGCTCAAGAGCCTCAATGCACAGCCCAGCTGTTGTGGAAGGCTGAGACTGCAGACTGCGGTAATGGTGGCAAATCGCCTGAAAACGGCCAGTTGACAAAAACACTCCCGAACTTGTCGAGTCTATTAGGGCCCCAAGGAACTCAATTTTCTGAGTGGGAACCAAAGTTGACTTCCCCATGTTTAGGATGAGACCCAGATGGTCAAAAATACGCAGTGTAGTGTTTATGTGAAAAGGATTACCTCTCTGGACCTGCCCCTCAGTAACCAGTCATCCAGGTCTGGGAAGATGTAGTTCCTTTCTTCCTGAGGTGCCATGCAGTGCCCAGGACCATGCATTTAGTAAAAACCCGAGGGGCAGAAGAGAGGCCAAAGAGAAGCGTCATATCTGGAAAATGACGTTCCACTATGACAAGTCGCTGCATGGAAGTCAGCATCCTGAAGGTCCACAGCAGCAAACCAGTCATTCTGAGACACCATGCGGAGAATAGTTGATAGAGTGACCATTCGGAACCTCCTGTACCTGATATTGTTGAGGCAGTGAAGGTCAAGAATGCGTCTTACCCCTCCTCCCCTTGGATTTGGGCACCAGAAAGTACTGGGAATAGAGGCCCTGACCCCGGCGTTCCAGCAGCCAGTAGAGAGAGAATCTGCACGAGGAGCAGTACCTCATGAGAGGGGTCCCTGGAGAGGGATGGAGAGGAACTGGATGGCACAGCCCAATCTGATGGTCCTTAGGACCCAGCTGCTGGTGATCAACCTGCAAGCACTAAGAAAGCGAGGCAGCCTGTCCCCAAACAGAGGGGATGGGGACAAGGAAACAACGACATGAACACTGCTCCAGACCAAGGAGTCAAAATGGGTGCTTGGGTGGCACTGGGGGAAAGCGTGTTGACTGGCCAAACCCCAGACCCGAATGCCTCCTCCCCTGGGACCTCTGCACCTTTCTGGGGTAGTCCCACTGTTTCTGGGGAGGGAAAGGCTGCCCAAATGTGCGCTGCAGACGATGCTGCTCCTGACGACCACTGTAGTGGCATTTCTGCACTGCTGGCATATACCCCCCAAAGACCATAGGGAAGCCATAGAGTCCTTGATGGAGTGCAGCATCTCGGCTGTCTTGTTCAAGAAAAACACTTGGACATTGAAGGGCAAATCCTCTATGGCTTGTTGCACATGGGGAGCAATGCCCGAATTCTGCAGCCAGGACGCCCTTCTCATGGTCACTGCCAAGGTCAAAAGCATCCACGATGTCCAGTGTGGACTGCAATGAAGTCTTAAGCTATCAAGCAGACTTCGGAGAGAAGTACACGGAATTCCTCAATGGAGGCTTTGGGCAGCTGGTCTGCAAACTTAGAGATAGCTGTTTAGTTCACAAAGTCATATTTGGACAGCAGTGCCTGCTGGTTAGCAACCCGTATCTGCACGGAGAAGGAGGAGGTGCAAATCCTCCTTCCCATCACATCCACCCGTTCACAGTCCTTAGCCTTTGGAATGGACTTAAATCTGCCCTGCCGGTTCCTATTGTTCACCTTGGTTACGACCAGGGAATATAGGGCTGGAGAGGAATAGAAACCCTCAAATCCCTGCACCTGAATGAAGTAGCTTTTCTCCAACACTTTGTAGTAGGCAGTACCGAAGTTGGCATGCTCCAGAGCACACTGTTCCTAGGGAGGACGACTCTTCCAGGGGAAGATAGGTAATATCCAACAACGTATAGGTATTCTCCTGCAGGAACTCCGCTTGAACACCCAGGGAAGAAGCCAGACCACACCGCAAAACGTCCTGCTATGCCTTGAAATCCTCTGGTACTGAAAGAGGAAGATCCAGGCACCTGGGAATCGTCTGAGACAAAGACGGAGTGGTTAACTGGGGCCATGCCGGATTGTGTTCCAGGACTGATGGGCCTGGACGGGACAACTCTGGAGGCTCTGCAAGGGGAAGGCTCACAGGTACCTGGGGCTATGGTGAATCAACAGCCACCATCACAGACCTGCCCAGTGATCTCACCTTAGAGCAAGATGAGGAGAGGGACCTCTGGATCAAGGAGCATCCCACAGATTCCATGGAGGCCACTGGTATGGATAGGGCATTGGTGGCCAGTAGGTGTCGGGCCAGGGGACCCCATCCTGACTGCAAGACAAGCGCCAATCCTGGTACCCATATGGCTCCATGAACGGACCCCGATGCAGGTCAGGTGATGGACAGTGAGAGGAGGAAGATTCCGACCTGGACGCCAAGGAGTCCAAGGCTTCAGGGAATCAAGGTGGCACCTGGCCTGAGCGTGTGAGCAACCAGTCTGACTCACCTGTAGCCCAGAATGGAGAGGGAACTGGGGCCGACAGTGGAAACAGAATCACCGGCACTGAGTTCGCCTCCATAATGTCTGGTGCTGGAAGTAGTGTTAACCCCAAAACCAGCAGTGGTACCGAGGTGACTGAAGGTGCCACAGTGGAGAGCGACGAGTGCGCGCTGACAACAGGGATGCCAAAGTTGCTCCTGGCACCAAGGAGATCCCTTGTGATGAGCCTGGTCCCAGCCCTAGCCCCACTTCCACTGACTGTGGAAGGGAAACATTGGTGTGTGGTGCTGACAGACACACAGGTCCATCAATGGCTATTAGCCGGATGGGCAGGGATGGTGTCCCGAGCCTCTGTTTGCCAGAAGCTGGGAATGGGCGGCAGGGGATGGATCACTTGATGATTACCTGTTCTGTTCATTCCCTTTGGAGGCACCTGGCATTGGCCACTGTCGGAAGACAGGTGTGACGTTGCACTCCATATGTTTTATGGAAATATGTTTATAAGTGTGAATATAATGTAACTGGAATATGGTTTATGCAAAAGGTCTCTTGTAAGGTATCATTACAAAGCTTATAATCTACTGAGTGTGTTCATCCTATTTGTATGAATGTATCATTCTTGTATCTGAAGCTAGAAATATGAAGTATTACTCTGAAGTCCTACTGTAACTATGCAAAGTGTGGGCCATTAATGGTGGTTTAGAATCTTGATGGCTCCCATTGACCAGGGCAATTGGTTGTAAATGGCTCTGTTTACTTGTAAGCCTTCCTATGTTCATGTGAGTCAGGCCGGAAAGAATGGAGGCTTGGGGTCTCACAGGACATATGACCATGTTACATGGTACTGGAATCCATCTTAAACCTGGTGCTTTTCCATTTAGGAGGGATAGGGAGCCAGAGAGACAAAAGATTCCTGCCTTGTGCCAAAGCCATAAAAGGGGATGGAACAGGACAAAGGGGGCTGCAGTCATGAGAAATCCCCTAGTTACCACCTGAGCTGCAACTAACAAGAACTGTACTGGGGAAAGGATTGGGCCCAGACTAAGGAGTCTAGTCTGTGAAAGAAGGTTATTGGAACATCTCTGAGGGCGAGATTTACCTGTATTCAGTTTCTAAATTAGGCTTAGACTTACGTGTTTTGTTTTATTTTGCTTGGTAACTTACTTTGTTCTGTCTGTTATCACTTGAAACCACTTAAATCCTAATTTTTATACTTAGTAAACCCAGAGTAAGTGATTAATACCTGGGTGAGCAAACAGCTGTGCATATCTCTCTATCAGTGTTATAGAGGGAGGACAATTTATGAGTTTACCCTGTATAAGCTTTATACAGAGTAAAATAGATTGATTTGGGGTTTGGGTCCCATTGGGAACTGGGTGTCTGGGTGATGGAAATAGGTGACTTGCTGAGCAGTTTTTGGTTAAAGTCTGCAGCTTTGGGGGCGTGGACCAAACCCTGGGTCTGTGTTGCAGCAGACTAGCGTGTCTGGCTCAACAAGGCAGGGTTCTGGAGTCTCAAGCTGGCAGTGGAAAACGAGCTCGGAAGTAATTCCAGCAAGTCAGGTGATAGTCCCAAGGGGGTCTCTGTGATCGAACCCATCACAACAGGAAAAAGGGCAAGATGGACCTTTGGTCTGACCCAATATGGCCATTCTTATGTTTGGTGCAGCAGCCTGCCCAGTCAATGGGCTATAAACGATGCAGCCCTGGCAAAGTCCTGGACCAAGGGAGAAGTTGGGACAGAAAAGCAGAGGTCCATTGCCACTTACTATGCCACTGGCGCAGAAACAGCCAGTGCCGGCATCACCCTTGTCGGTACTGGACTCAACAGATGCCATGGGACCAAAATTGGAGACAACAGGACAGGGTCTCTGACCTCCCTGTGCAGTAGCGGGGAGAGGTTGACGGAAACTGCTCCATTGCATCGTTTCGATCCACACTCCTTCTGGAGGAGGCAGACAAGTCCCCACACAACCTGGAGCAGCCACGATCAGTCTTACGAGACCTCTTGCTTGGCGCACTCAGAGGGAGCGACTCCTCCATCTCTTCAGAGAGGCACCAGCTCCAGAGTGCGAAACAGCAGCACGCAGAACCTGAGGGCAACGTCCGATCCCACGTAGGCCTTGGTGCCGAAACAGGCCATGTGGCCTGTTCAAGCAGGGGCTGCTTCAGACCAAGATCTCTCGCTACCCGAGTCCGTTTGGTGAATGATTTGTGAACTGACCACCACTCCTTGCCGTGGGCTTTGTCTAAGCACAGCAAGCTCTGTGTGTGGGGATCGTTGCTGGGATCACTCCCCCACACCATGGACAATGTTTAATCCCTGGTGATGGCATCACAAGGGAAATACTGAAACTAATGCTAACACACATCAGACTAAGGGCACTATTAAGTAGACCCAACTGGAGAAAGGCACTAAGACATAGTGAGGTTAGGAGCCACACACTGCTCCGGACAGGAAGAAGGAACTGAAGGGGTAGAGGCAGCGCTGCCTGCAATAGCCAGGGGAGGGACTATCAGCATGAGGCACGAGTGCCACCTCCTACAGGTACTGCTAGGCTAAATTCTCCAGCTCTGGTGCGCTAGGTGCGCACACACCTATGTGGAATACATGGATGCATCTGACCAAGAAAGACTGCTGCAGAGACTCTACCACAGGGTATCATATTGCCTCTATATAAATCTATGGTATGCTCACATCTTGAATACTGCATGCAGATGTGGTTGCCCCATCTCACAAAAGATATATTGGAATTGGAAACGGTTCAGAAAAGGGGCACAAAAATGATTAGGGGTATGAAATGGCTTCCATATGAGGAAAGATTAATAAGACTGGGACTTTTCAGCTTGGAAAAGAGATGACTAAGGGGGGATATGATAGAGGTGTATAAAATCAAGAGTGGTGTGGAGAAAGTAAATAAGGAAGTGCTATTTACTCCTTCTCATAAGGCACAAACTAGGGGTCACCAAATGAAATTAAACAGGCAGCAGGTTTAAAACAAACAAAAGGAAGTATTTTTTCACACAATTCACAGTCAACCTGTGGAACTCCTTGCCAGAGAATGTTGTGAAGACCAAGATTATAACAGAGTTCAAATAAGAACTAGATAAGTTCATGGAGGGTAGGTCCATCAATGGCTATTAGCCAGGATGGGCAGGGATGGTGTCCCTAGCCTCTGTTTGCCAGAAGCCGGGAATGGGCGACAGGGGATGGGTCACTTGATGATTCCCTGTTCTGTTTATTCCCTCTGGGGCACCTGGCATTGGCCACTGTCGGAAGACAGGATACTGAGCAAGACGGACCTTTGGTCTGACCCAGTATGGCCATTCTTATGTACAGCAAAATTAATAGGCAGCAGGTTTAAAACAAACAAAAGGAAGTACTTCTTCACTCAAAGCACAGTCAACCTGTGGAACTCGTTTTCAGGGGATGTTGTGAAGGCCAAGAGCATAACTGGGTTCATAAAAGAATTATCTAAGTTCATGGGGGACAGGTCCATCAATGGCTATTAGCCAAGATGGTCAGGGATGCAACCCCATGATCTGGCTGTCCCTCTGACGGCCAGAAGCTGGGTTTGGACAAGGGATGTATTACATGATAATTGCCCTGTTCTGTTCATTCCGTCTGAAGCATCTGGCACTGGCCACAGTCAGAGACAGGATAAAGGGTTAGATGGACCTTTATTCTGACCCAGCCTGGCTGTTCTTAGTACTGGTCAGAACACACATTGCAGAATTAGAGGGAGTTCAGAGAAAGGTGAGGAGAGTTAGAGGCCTGGAAAAAAACACCTGAAGAGAGAGCCCCCAGCGCGATCCTCACACAGCTAGAACACAAGAAGCTGCTAGTTACTAGGGGTCATGGGGGGAGCAGGCCAGGGGAGTCCCCTGCCCCTGGGTACAGGTTTGGGTGGGGAGGGCCCAGGAAAGAGCCTACTGGTACTGGGGAGAGGGAGGGGTGCAAGGTCTGCCCACACTCTCCCATTGCGTGGTGTTAGGGTGGAGCACACGAGGCCAAGGGAGCCCCCCTTACCTGCTGGATGCCGAGGCAGAGGTAATAGATGCTGTCTGGCTCATAGCGCTCGCCGTTGGGCCGTGTTATCTCCTTGACGAACTGGGCAAGACCATAGTTGAGCTCGGCAGCCGTGCAGGCCAGGATATCCTCTTTGATACGCATGGGCTTAGCTGCAGAGACAAGCAGATCAACCTCAGGCAAGAGCTCTTGGGGGGTTGGAGTGCTCAGCGCTGACAAGGGAGCCTGGCTGCTGGTGTCAGGGACGGGTCCCTGGGGCTCGCTGGACTCAGGAGCTCCTTGGACAGGCTTCCCAGGCCCACTGGGCTCCGCAGCCTGATGCTGCAACCCCTCCCCAGCAATCCCTGGGGCAGAGGTAACACTTACGCCCAAAGCGCAGCTCCTCTCCCTTGCTGGACTCCCCGCCGGCGTACTTTGTCTGCACCCAGCATTTCCAGGCATTCACCCCATATGAATAATTCAGTCCTGTGCAGCTCGGCTGGCTGCTCATGGAGTCCCGGGAGCAGCTTTCGGAGAGCACCAGACGCTTCTGACCCTGCAGAGACATGCACCGTAAGGCTGGGAATGCCAGAGCACACGGGTGCACAGGCAGGTGTTCCTGACAGTCCCAAAGGATCCCAGAACGCCCACAGACTCATAGAAGCGTAGGACTGGAAGGCCTCTCCAGAATGCCCACGACAGTAATGGTTAGGGGAACCAGCTGTGAGACCAGGCTCAGGTGCCTTGTTAGCATGTTTGGCATGCAGGAACACCCCATTATCACAGGGTATCACAACAGACAGGTGCAGGCACTGCTGGGGCAAAGGACCAAAACCTGCTACCAATGAGGGCAGACCAGGGGCAGCCACAGAGCTATCACCAAAAGGAGACAGCCAACCATCAGACCAGCCCTCTCCCACGCAGCAGGAGCTGCAATATTGGCACTAATTCAACATGTTAACAGAGGCTGTGAACTCCCACAGCAAAGCTAAAAAAGCCTAGAAGCTCTGAGGGCCAAAGCTTTTCGGGTCAGGGAGATCAGTGATATGCTCAGCTGAGCATTTGATCTTCACACGACATTCCCAAGGTTTGTTTAGTACCCACAAAGCCTGGGAGCAGTACAGACACAGCAACAGGCAGCCCTACACCCTAGAACAGGCTGACTACTACGTTCAATTGAACTCAGGGCCCTTCTGCAATTAGAGCCGAGTAGCCTGGCTCCTTCAGAAGGAAAATCTACATCAAGAGGGCGCCTAGCTGGACACAGAACCATAGAATCGTAGGACTGGAAGGGACCTCGAGAGGTCATCTAGTCCAGTCCCCTGCACTCATGGCAGGACTAAGTATTATCCAGACCACCCCTGACCGGTGTTTGTCTAGCCTGCTCTTAAAAAAGCTCCAATGATAGAGATTCCACAACCTCCCTAAGCAATTTATTCCAGCGCTTAACCACCCTGACAGTTAGGAAGTTTTTCCTAATGTCCAACTTAGATCTCCCTTGCTGCAATTTAAGCCCATTGCTTCTTGTGCTATCCTCAGAAGTTAAGAAGAACAATTTACCTCCCTCCTCCTTGTAACAATCTTTTATGTACTTGCAAACTGTTATCATGTCCCCTCTCAGTCTTCTCTTTTCCAGACTAAATAAACTCCGTTTTTCAATCTTCCCTCATAGGTCATATTTTCTAGGCCTTTAATCATTTTTGTTGCTCTACTCTGGACTTTCTCCAATTTGTCCACAGCTTTCCTGAAATGTGGCACACAGAACTGGACACAATATTCCAGCTGAGGCCTAATCAGTGTGGAGTAGAGTGGATTACTTCTTGTGTCTTGCTTACAACACTCCTGCTAATACATCCCAGAATGATGTTTGCTTTTTTTGCAACAATGTTACACTGTTGATTCATATTTAGCTTGTGATCTACTATGACCCCCAGATCCCTTTCCGCAGTACTCCTTCCTAGGCAGTCATTTCCCATTTTGTATGTGTGCAACTGATTGTTCCTTCCTAAGTGGAGTACTTTGCATTTGTCCTTATTGAATTTCATCCTATTTACTTCAGACCATTTCTCCAGTTTGTCCAGGTCATTTTGAATGTTAATCCTGTCCTCCAAAGCACTTGCAACCCCTCCCAGCTTGGTATCGTCCACAAACTTTATAAGTGTACTCTCTATACCATTATCTAAATCACTGATGAAGATATTGAAGAGAACCGGACCCAGAACTGATCCCTGCGGGACCCCACTCGTTATTCCTTCGAGCATTTTTGTGAACCACTGATAACTACTCTCTGGGAACCGTTTGCCAACCAGTTTTGCACCCACCTTATAGTAGCTCCATCTAGGTTGCATCCAAGGAGAGAACCTGGCATCCAGGCTGCAGTCCATTCAATGGCAAAGCTCCCTTGCACAGCCCACCTCCTGCCCCCCATACGGCCCGAACTGAGACCAGAACCCCACAGGGTTCAGCAGGCAATGTCCACCAGCTGCCCTGGGCTGCTGCAGCCCCGCATACGCACATGCAGCGCTCACCTTCCGGATGGTGCGAGGGAGGTCTGGATCTGTGGATACATCATCTGGCCCGACCAGGCCACAGTCAAAGAGGAAATCCACACTGGGGTTAATGTCCAGAGGGTCTGACAGGAAACAAGGCAGCACAGGAGGGTTCAGGGGTGTGGGATTTCGCCAGCCATGCCATCCCCTCAAAGGGACAGAGCCAGCCAGGCTAATGTGGGCATTACCTACGGATCCCCCCAGGGAGATCTCCTAGCCCCAGCCAATGGCAGGCAGCAGCACTGACAGCACCAAGCCATAGTGCATGATAACACCTGGGCCTCTGAAAGAATTCAGCAAACTACCCTCTTGAGGGGGGTTCCCCTGCTGTGCCATGGTCCCAAATTATCTCCCTCTTCCAACGCTGCGGCCAGGCCGCACCTTGCTGTAGACACGCTCCCTCAGTCTCATGGCACTTGGCTCATTGGAGTCTCCCACTCTGCTAAGTACTCCAGGGATCTCTGACCCACGCCTGCGAGCCAATGAGCCAGGAGTGAGCAGATGCCTGAGAACAGCCCCCTTCTCTGCTGCTCCTTCCAGTAGGTCACAGTCCCAGGTTACCCCAGA
This sequence comes from Malaclemys terrapin pileata, assembly GCF_027887155.1. Taxonomy (NCBI): domain Eukaryota; kingdom Metazoa; phylum Chordata; order Testudines; family Emydidae; genus Malaclemys; species Malaclemys terrapin. Next base: position 423,159 of record NC_071513.1, on the reverse strand, counting down.
AGGGGCCACCTTGGCTGCCATGCTGCGTTCTTCCCGACTGAGGGAAGGTGTCCTGGGCACTGGGGGAGGAGAGTGGGGAGCATCACCACAGCTACCTGGCTGCTGGTTTGCAATGGGACATGCCAAGAGGCAGGCTCTAGCTCCCCCTCCCCCGTGGCTTTGCAGAGGAGTTACTGCTTCCGAGGCATTCCTGGCCCCCCTGGGCATCTGGGAGCTGGGTTACAGCCCCCTGTGGAATTGTCTGCTCTATTTCCTGCCCATGCTTCTGGCCTCCGCACATTGGATCACTCTGCTGTTTATTCAGCCAGATCCCTGGAGCAGATTTAGTGAAGGACAGACCTAACCCTTTCCCTGATGGTCGCCTCGCCCAGCTGAGCGGTCACTTGGCACTAGCCTTCAGCCAAGCCCTATTTAGGAGACACTGTCACAATCTAGAGCAGCCAAGCTCACTTTGAGACACACCACAGCGGAGGCAGGAATCTCCAAGGGATCTGGCACAGCCACACCCCGCTTCGTTCCTGGCCTCACCTTTCTGCAGGTTTTGCTGCTAACTTCATCTGCGTCTCCCTGGCATTACTCCTTATTCCATGCAGTGTGGCCCTCCCACTCCCTGCCCTTCATAGGCTGCACCAGTGACCCTGACTTGCCAGGGCCCAGGGTCACTGCTGAGCCTCACTGGCTTCCCTGCAATTGTGCAGAGACACGTCAGCACGTTCACTGCCCTCTTGGCCTCTCCTCATGCTCATGTTGGAGGGACCAGCTCCACCCCCCAAATGTATCAGCTCCTTCTGCCTCTGGCCCTGTGTGCCCAGCTGGCCATTTGTTCTTTGACAAGCAACAGTGTCTCTGTAAATGCTGCCTGAGCAGCAGGGTCCCCAAGGCAGTCTGAATGCATCCCTGGGCCCCACGCAGCCTGCTCTTACTTTTGGGGAAGTCGGCCTCCAGGTCCTGGCCAGGCTCATCCAAGACATTTGCCATCTTGACAGCCATGGCTAACACATCATCTCTTGCTGGCCCAAACAGGTCGCAGTCCTCCAGGAGACCCTCCGCGCTCTGGTTACTCACCAGGTCTGCAGACACAAGAGCAGCTCAGGATACTCAGGCTCCAAATTAGCCTCCCCCACCCCCTCCAATTGGAAACAGACATAATGGGTCAAATGACACTTGCAGAATTAAACAGACTCTCTTAGGCTGAGGCTCTGTGCTAAAGTGCAGCTGACCTCCCTAAAAGCCACGCTGCGGAGCCTTCTCCAGTGCTTGGAGTGGCCCTATGGCCTCTCCCGGAGACCAAGTCAGAGGCTGCAAAGTAGGACTCAAGAAACCTCTCAGGTGACTGTTTGGGAAATGCTTACTCCGTGTGTAGTGCTGCACACCCATAGCCCGCGAGGGACAGGGACTCGCACTCCTGCCAGGAGCTCCATTTTAAAATAAATCAATTGGAAGTGAACCCAGGATGGTTCAGGAACATGTGTAGTACTCACATCCCCACCAGACAGCGCTGCAGGCACAGTTCTCTGCCAGAAACACAGCTCTTCAGGTGCCTTCTCAGTGGCATCCATCTTAGTGGTGGTGCTCCCCACAGTTAGCAACCCCCCCACACCCCAGGCTGTGCAGAAGTTGAAGCACAGACAGAAGGGCTGGCTTTTGTAGCAGCTGAGCCCAGGCCAGCTCCTGAGAGGGGCTCCAGCACAGGGAATGGCGATGAAACCTACCGCACAGGTCTGAGGATGCCTTGTCCAGCTCCTCAGCCTCTGCGATCATCTCGGCCATGGCCAGGATGTCAGCCTCCAGGGGGTTGGAAGGGATCTTCACCTTCAGCTCCTCGATGGTCTCCACTATCTTATCCGTGCTCTCCAGCGTGGTGGGCAGGAACATTGGCACAGGCACCTATCCGTCAGCAGGACAGCAGGCAGAGGTCAGAGCCAAACACGGCCTCTGCTTTGGGACCTGCACCCGACAGCAAACTCTGGCTCTGCCAAGTGCACCCAAAGCCAGGAGGGAGGAAGGAAGGGGGGCTCAGAGAGGCCCGTGCAGAAGAGATTCAGGGGAAGGGGAGCATGAGCAGATGGGTGTGTTGCTTACCGGGACAGGCATGGAGAAAGGCACGGGTACTTTCTGGCAGTACATATGCATAGGCACAGGCACGAAGATCGGGACGGGGATCGGCAACACAATCACCTGTGGCTTCCAGTCTGCCTCTGGCACAGAACAAACGGCATGTCAGCGCCTTCTGCTGGCTGGCATGGGGACCAGTCTCTCTCTCTTGCATCCCACCTTGGTTCTATTCCTTACAGCACCCCCTGCTAGTTGTAAGTCTCTCACTCTCCTCCATATGCTGACACCCACTGCAGCGCTACCAGGTCCTGCATGCACACCCAGACACGAGCTCCCTGAATTCACAGGCAAATCCTGCATGATGGGCTATTGCTGCAAACCCTTCTCTCCTAGAGAGCCAACGGCCAGGGACACATCTTACAGTGCTAATGGCATTTAGATTGCTCACTCCCCCAAGAAGGGAATGCCACAAGCACACCAATGGCTCGCCAGGACAGACCTCTTTGGCAGTCTATGTGGAGCCCGTTGGCAGGCTGGCTCAGATGTTGCTGCCGCCCAGAGCCTGCACGTGGTCAGCTTGCCGCCCCTCCTCCCCCCCGACCCCAAACGAGACCACTCTCTGGAGTGACATGCAACAATCCATCAGCGCTGAAAATCCCACTTGGCCCTAGGGAGAAGGCACATGGCTACTGTTGGGATGGATGCAGCACCAGCAGGGGCTAAGCAGTGGGTATTGCCGGGGAGGTGGCCAGTTAGCAAGCAAGAGGTGCAGAATTTCCTGTCTTTCCAAAGGAAGGGGTGGGGAGGTTGCAGGGACAGGTGGCACAGGTGCTATTTGAGGAGGAAGCTAGAAAGCGGACTGGACCAACTTACTCTGCTCTCAGCAGGGGCAGACCACTTCTCTTTGGCTGGCACCTTCTAGTGAGTTGCTTCCCCTCCCCTCCAGGCTTTCAGCACAGAAGTTACAGCCACTCCCACTCCCCTCTCAATTTGGTGCTGGGCGTTCAGTGAGTTTACACACACTCAGTCAGGAGCTTGTCCCAGTGGTCCCTGCAGCCCCAGGAAGACACAGCACATGCTCTTACCTGTCTGACATCCCTTGGACTTCACTTCTATCTTGCAGGACACACCCCGGTTCTGCATCAATGGTTTGCACATAGCAGCCTTGTTCTTCCGAGGCGTGGCTGGAACTGGTGGCGGTGGGGGAGCTGGGGACATCTGGGCTGAGGAGGCCTTTGCAGACACCTGTCGAGATCCAGAAAGGGACAAGTCTGTGTCCTGTGCTAGTGAACCCCCCTCTTCCCCAACAACCCACATGGCAAGGGCCCAGTCCTCATGGCCAGGCCCCTTCTCCCTGAAGCTGCTGCTGGTGGTGCCTCCTGCTGCCACCGTTTCAGGCAGTACCTGCAGACCCCCAGATACCCACTCCAGCACCATTCACTGCTCTCAAGCCAGACACCCAGCAGGTGCTTGTACCTACGGACACACCCCATGCCAGGGAGCCAAGCCCTGAATGGGCTGCACTGCCCAGGGGCGCAGACCTGGCCAAAGGAGCGGCGAGCTCAGAGCCGGTGACCAACGAGCCCCAATCAGCAGGGAGCGTAGCACCCATCAGTCCCACCCTAAGGAGCAGGGAAGGAATTTGGTCTTTTCAGGGTCCCAGGCTTTCACAAGTGAAACGAACAGCCACAGTCCAGGAGGGGGAAACAGGGTGAGGGCATGCGTCAGTCAACGCTGGGAACCTCTCAGAGCTTTACATTGATGTGCCTTCCCACGGCGTTCATCTGCTCTCCTAGGGCCAGTCAGCCATTGCCACTTGCCCATGCAGCCGTACTGCCCTCCCCACAGGCTGGTTCCCAGCAGCACACCTCAGGCTCCTCTGCCCGTGCACAGAGATGCTGTCCCAGCCTCAGATGGGGCCAGGGCCACCCTGGAAACACTGGCCAGGTCCTAGAATTTGTTACCAACTCAGGAAGTCCCCCTTTGGGACAAGGGCAGCCCAAGGGCCTCCCCCAATGTGTTCCCCCTCAGGCCTCACCATATTAGTCTCTGCTTTCTGTGGGGAAGAGCCAGGAGGTTTGGGCTCGGGAGTCTGACCTGCAAGGGAAAGAGAAGAACCATGAACACATGCTGCATTCTTGCTCGCCTGTGCTCTCAGGCTGGCGGGTCCCACTGGTGGGCCTGGACAGAGCAGCAGCCACTGGCCAGAAGAGCAGGGACTGACATGCTCTCTTCTCACTAGCCCAGGGCCAGTCCTGGACCATACTTGCCAATGTTTCTAGCCCGATGAGGTTGCAAATTTTGGACCTTAAAAATCACATCATCGTCTCCACTGTTATCTTGCTCTCCCCAGCACTCCATCCCAGCTGTCAGCGCTGGCCTGGCACCTACCCATCCCACAGCGGGTGGGCAGCAGATTCCAGACTTTTATTCCCAGCTTGACCACTGACCTACTGCATGGCCTTAGCTGAACCACTTCCCCTCCCTGTGCCTCAGTCTCCCCACTGTAAACCAGGATACGCCCTTTGCAAAGTGCTTTGGGATCCTCAGGAGGAAGGTGGCAGAGAAGGTCAAATGATTAACACTACTGCCAAAATCTGCCCTGCCGTGCCCCCCGGGAGCGAGGATGGCATAGCCCAGTGCACTCTGAAGACAGATGGCCTGACTCAGGGATTCTGTCTGGCAGAGGTAATAGCAGACCAGGTCAGGAAACCAGCCAACCAGCTACTAACCATAGAGATGAATGGTCTCCCCAAGCCCCTCTCAGGAGTAGTTTGTTGTTAGCTCCTTCACCCATGTCTGCCAGCGTGTCCAGAATTACCCAGCAGGCATTAGACTGAGAGTGCTGGTGGGCAGGGACTGCCGTACACTGTACTAACGCAGCTGGAGCAGCGATGGCAGGCTCAGCTCTCCGTGCAGGCTTCAGCAGAGCTCAACATGCTAAGGAGCAGGAGTCACAGAGGCACCAGTCCCCCACAGTGCGCTCCTCCCTGAGCAGAGCAAGGAGCTGCCGATGGCCCAGCCCTGTCAAGGCTCATGGGACCAGCCCTTCTTGGGTGCTTGACCCACACAGATCTTCTGTCTCTTTAGGAACAACAGAGAGCTGCTGGGGAAATCCGAGCACAGCCCACTTGATGGGTGTGTGTGTGTGGGGGGGGGGGAGAGGAGGGGGCAAGTCCTGCCCCAAGACTCCTGCCACAGGTCTGGCAAAGGTCCACAGCTGCAGAATCTGCAGGTCTCTTGGGGGACCTCCCACCTATCAGCAGACAGGCAGCGAGCCCAGACAGAATGGAGCCCATAATGTGCCTGTCTCCAAGAGACCATGGCTGTCAGCAGGGAGGGCCAGGGCTGTAGGGCATGAGCTAGGCTGGGTGACAGGCATCTCTGCAGCAGAGCAATCAGAGGCCTACAGCAGCACCCCACCTGGCCAAGGACAAAGGACCCGCTGCATGAGGGGCTGGGAACCTAGAAGGTCTCTCACAGAGCCCCACAAGCTAAGTGACCAATCCCCCATCTTCTGGGTCAGGTGCTCCTCTGAGGCACACTGGCTGGTTCGTGGGTTCCTCCTGCCATCAGGTCAGGAGCTCTCCAAGCCCCCATTTGGGAAGATTGCCATTCTGCATAGGAATGTCTGGCCGGCCAGAGAGGGAGGAAGTGCAGTAGGGCCTGTTGGAGAGCCAATCCTTCCCAGTGGGAGACTGTCCACAGCTCTGGGACACAGGTCTCCCCAAAATCGGCCCGAGGCTCTGGTGCTCACACACAGAGACTTAGTCCAAAGAAGGGGCAGTGGCAACCTGCAATTCGCTAAGCAGTTCCAGGGGCACCATCTTTCCAGAAGCAGCCACAAGGTCAAAGGGATGCAGAGCTCCGGAAAGCCACATGGCACAAGAGCCTGAAGAATGTGCCTGGGACAGAATCAGAACTGCACAAGGCTCCAGGTCTGTCCCAGGCACAGGCACTGGTTTCTTACCACTCATGGCCCTCCAGAGTTCTTCATCTCTTTGACCCTGCGGCTGCTTCTGGAGAGATGGTGCCATCTCCACAGCACTGGGGAAGAGGGTGTTGGTCCCAACATGCTCCTTTGTGCTGTCACCTGAACCACCCGGAGCACTGCTGGTAGGAAACGCCTTTCCTGGTTTGGGCTGCTGGAGCTGAACCTGTACAGGGCCCAACCAGAATCCCTGCAAGAGGAGCTCTTTCCTGCTGTCTCTCTGTGCTCTGGCAGGTCACGCTGAACCCATCAGTTCTGGGACAGGCATATCACCCTCCAAACCTGGGATCCCCGGGGGAACCCTGCTGTAGACATGAACTCCGTGGGCTGTCGATCAGAATCTAGTTAGTTACTACACACAGTTGGCTTCTGACCTACCCATTTCCTGAGACCTAGCTCCTGCCCAGCTCATCTTGGGAATCAGGGGTGGCATGCAGCAGTAAGATCCTTCAAGCCTTTCACTTCCTGTGTATGTACTGCTCTGTGCTGAGAAAACATCCTTGTAAAGTCCCAGCCTCCCTTCAGGAGGCTCCATGCCTCTTCTTGGGCTCACACACAAATGGCACTGCCATCAAAGGTGGACAGCACTGGGTGCATTTCAGATGAGCCACCTATTCGTCACTTTCAAAGGGGATAAAGAAGATCAGCAACACGGGTTGATGGGCTGGCTGATTACTGGGCTTGGGGGGAGAGGGGGAGTCTTACAGATCCCCTGCAGCCTGTGCTGCAGAAGCAATGGCCATGGCGTGTGAAACAGGTCCTTCCCTAGGGCCCAGAGGGGCGAATGGCTTGCTTGCCCAGGCGACTCGTGTGAGTGCTCCACAGGGCAGCGTTACAGGCCCCTCCAGAGTATGCACTACCTCAAGGGCAAGGAAGGAGGTGGTGGGAGGAGTCCATGTTACCAGCTATGGATAGTGCAGCTATCAGCTTCCCCTCCGGCTAGGCAAGATCAGAGCATGGCAGGGGAAATGGCAGGCGTAACACTCGCCCTCTGTCGGGGGAGCCTGACACATCTTGCCTGGCTGGATCCTCAGCTCCCAGATGTCTCAATACTACGAGGGGCCAACAGTGCTTTATCCAGGTAGCTATAAGTTCCAGGTCCCTGGGGCCGCCAGGGTGGGTCATTCCAGCACGCAGGCCCTCCCGCCCCCCTCCGATGTGCAGGGCCTTGCCCTTGCTCCTGGCCTTTGTTGCTCCAACATGCTTTAGGTGGGGTGACCCCTAGACAGCGCTCAGGGACTTCACTGGCTACAGAAAAGGCTGCCATTTACTGAGTGCTGCTTCTCACCAGGAGTACATGGAACAGCTCTGCTGTTAGCTGCCCTGCCATCCATCTGGTTTATGGTGCCGGTCCATTCCTGTCCCCTTCTCCTGCCAACAGAGCCTGGAGACTGGGGGCAGAGCCCTGGTCTCTGGAGTGTATTTCCTCACCTTGGTGCAGGTGAGCCAGGGATCTTCTCAGTAAGGAATATTTGCTCTTCTAAGGCTGTAGTGCTTTTGGCAGCAGGCTCAGGGTTTGGCAAAAGTTGATGCTGGGTCCATCTGAAGTTCAAGTCATTTGATCTCCCAGTATTACAAAAGCACTACATGTCCTGGGCACTTTGCAAGCCTAAACCAAATCAACTGAGTAACACAGGAGGAGGTCCTGGCCCCAACAACAGCCAAGCAGAGCAAGGCTACGTCTGTGACCCCAGGACGGGGTTAGCTGTGTCCCCTCATGGTACCAATCGGTACCTGCCATCCAGGGAGATCCCAAGGCACTTTGCAATGTCCTACCACTGATTTACACAAGTTAACTACAGGAAACGGGGTAACAGGCAGAGAGAATTCAACCTCCAACTGGAACTGCTGGAACACAGCACAGGATTGTCCAGGACACTGGGGTTAGCAGCCCCAGCACTACCCACAACAGCCTGGGATTGCGGAAAAGCAGAAAGACTTCCATGTCATGTCTCATTAAAAGAGCAGCACAGCTCCCTCTACTGTCCTGCTCCGTTACAGGCTCAGTTCTGACTGAGGGAAGAGCCCCACCTATAGCACCACCAGCACCACAACCTGCAGCACCCTGGGTGTTCCTTGAAGGTCTCCCATCCAAGCACTGACCTGGCCCAATCCTGCTTAGTTTATGAGATCTGAGGAAGTCACAGCTCGGAGGTAGTGCGGGGCTGCAGGTGGATTATCAAGTCAAACCACGCTGTCCCCTAACCCTTTAAATCAAGCTCCCAGCTGGCAACTTGAGGAAAGAGGCTGGAGTCGCCTGTTAAATCCCTGAGCATCCTCGCTAAGAGTGAGAGCTACAGGCAGCATGCTGGCGCCGGCTCCTCCCATCTGGGCCCTGTGTGTCATAGAACCATAGACGTTAGAGATGGAGAAGCCCCAGTAGGTCCCACTCAGTCCATCCCCCCAGGGGCCAGTGCAGGATTGTTCCCTAGTGTCTCGTCCAGTCCCAGCACTGGAGTTTCCAGTTCTCCCTGTCTCTCTCGGGCTGAGCTCTGCTGGGCTCCCTCCCTCCTTCCTACTCACTGTTCAGCAGGCTCTCGGGCCCCTTCTGCGTGTCCAGGTTGGGCTGGTTCTGTTGATTGTAAAACCTCAGCAGACACTGCTGGTTGCAGAAGTGTTTGATTTGCCCCCGCCAGTGGATGGTTTCCAGCAGCTTCCCCTGACGCTTGCAGGCATGGCACCGAGCTGCCTAAAGCCCCGAGTGGTAGGAGACACAAACAACCAAGTAACTAACTACACCCACTCTGCATGCAGAGAAAGAGGAACACTTGGTAAGATGCTGTGAGCTCTCCCACAGAAGTGCCCTGTCAGCAACAGCAGTGTAAGCTTCTCTACACCACCACTAGCTGTGGACTCCCGCAGTACAAACTTCCTCAGAGCAGTGCTCTGGCAGGATCAGCTGTGAGCTTCCCCACAGCAGTGTCCCACCATTGCTAGCCTGGGACTCCAGCATCTGGAGCTCCCCAAAACAGGGCCAGCTGGGGACTCCAGCAGGGCCAGCTCCCCACAGCAGGACCCAGTTCTCTGGATCAGTGCCCACACCAGTAAGTCAGTGCAAGGCTGCCAATGCCGATACTGACCTTGAAGTACCATAGCAAGTATTTGCTCTTGCAGTCTTCACTACAGAAGTCCCAGGTGCTGCCCTCCAGCTGCTCGGTGACCGCCCGCTGGCAGGTCTGGGAACAGTAGGTGCAGGTGATGCAGCACAGACCCAGGTTCTTGGTAAAATCCTGTTTGTAAAGAAGCACACACCCTGCGGAGAAACAATAGGAGTGAAACCTTCCCAGGATGCACTGGGGGACTCCCTGACCTGAACAAGACCAGAAGCCAGGTGTGTGGAGACACAACAGAGCACAACGTTGTCGGGAACAATCCTGCACTGGCCCCGGGGCTGGGACGACATGGGACCTCCGCGGATTTGCCATCTCTCACCTCTTTGCTCCTAGGAAGAGCATGACTCCAAACAAACGCCTCCAGCCTCCTGTGTGCAGGAACTTGCCAGGCAGGACAAGGTCAGGCCAGGCCAGCCCAGGTGCAGGAGTGCAGGTGTGTGATGACAGGAGGTGCGGAGCTGCCACCTGCTGTCTCCCCCAACCCTCAGACAGAGAAAAGCAATGAGACAGCCCTCCCCAAGCTGACATTGGACGGCAAGGCCTCTTCCCAGGTGCTGGCAGCCAGAACTCCACCCCTGAATCAGCCTCCCTGCACTACAAGGCAAGGCCTTTGCCCTGGCACAACAGACCTCCCTCCATTCCACTACAAGGTCTCTCCTTTCCCCAAGCCACAGGGTCGGCAGCAGGTGCCTTCCTCTCCCATGCTCCCTCCATATACCTTCGCTGCAGAAGTTCTTCTCCACCCCAGAGAAGCGGATCTTCTCGTGCAGCAGCTTCTCTTGCTTGCAGTGCTCACACTGGGACACCACCCCACGCAGCCGCTTGAAGTCCTCACAGCAGTCCTTGCAGCAGAACTGGTACACTTTGTCCTGCCAAAGAGACCGCTGCCTGGGTCAGCCAGCCTGGCCAGAAACCTAGGCTGGCTAGGAAAGCAGGAGCGGAATCATAGTGCTGGGTAGACAGAGTTACAACGTCCCCAGTGTAGGAACTGGGGCAAGAGGGACTCACCCTGAACCCAGCCCAGCCTGTGCCCTGAACACCAGGAGAATGTCTTCCATAGCCACCCTCACAGGGCTATGGCTGCCAGCTAACCTGGTCGAGAACAGGCTGACCTGGGCTCTGCCACTGCCCAAGGGTGGCTCCACTCCTGTCCCTCCTGCTCCCTCTTCAGAGCAGCGAAAGGCACCTGAGGCGGCTCCGCAACCCCTCTGGTTTGGGCCTCAGCCCCATGGACCCAGGGCCCAAGACCCTGCTGTCCCTTCTCACCTGCCAGTCCAGAATCTCTGGCTTCCCGCTGAAGAGATTGTGACAGTAATGACAGTTCAGGTGGATCCCCCCCTCGGGGCTGGTACGCTGCAGGGAGAAAGTTAAAGGAGAAAGGGCACGTAGGGGGCAGATGTACCCACCGTGCCCACCAGCTGGAGCATTCCTGCCCAGCCCCACCACACTCACTGGCCAACATATCCCCACCCACCTCTGCCTGCCAGCACATTCTAAGGTCACTGAGCTTAAGGACAAAAGGGGACCATTAGAGCATCTAGTCTGACCTCCTGATGGTGACAGGCCATTACATTCCACCCAATTCCCCTTGTATTGAGCCCTAGAACATGGGGTTATGTTGAAAGCAGATCTTCCAGAAAGGCATCCAGCCCTCATGTGCAGACCTCAAGAGATGGAGAATCCACGACTTCCTGGGGAGTTTGTGCCAACGGCTAGTCACCCTGCCTGAAACGTCGGTGCTTTATTTCTAATCTGAACGCGTCTAGCTTTGGCTGCCAGCCACTGGTTCTCGCTCTGCCTTTCTCTGCTAAATTAAAGAGCCACAGAGTGCCATGGATTTTCTCCCCACAAAGGTGTTCAGATACTGTGGTCAACTCACCTCTCAAGTGTCTTTCTGACAAGCTAAACACATTGGCCTCTACATCTCTCCCTAGCACATGTTTTCTCCAGCCCTCAAATCCTTTTTGTGGCTCTGTTCTACACCCTCTCCAAAATTTCAACACTTTTTAAGGTGTGGACACCAGAGCTGGATGCAGTCCAGGATCAGCCTCATCAACGCCTTATTCAGAGGTGACGTCCCCTCCTAGCTCCCCCACTCACTATGTCCGTTTACACAGCCAAGGGTCACATTAGCCCTTTGCCAGAGCATCAATATAAGAACATAAGACCGGCCGTAGTGGGTCAGACCAAATGTCCATCCAGCCCAGTATCCTGTCTTCTGACAGTGGTCAATGCCAGGTGCCCCAGAGGGAGTGAACCTAACAGGTAATGATCAAGTGATCTCTCGCACTGGGAGCTCCCACTCAGCTGCTTGTCTGCTATGACCCCTAAACCTTTCACAGTCCCCTTCCCCATGGTTGGCATTCTTTGTTCCTAGATGCATGAACTTGCATTTGGCTTTATTAAAACACATGTTGTTTGAATGGGCCAAACCAGATGGCTCTGTATGCTTGCCTGTCCTCAACATCATTTACCACTGCCAAGCTTTGTGTCATCCACAAACCGTATCAGCAAGAATTTATATTTCCTTCCAGATCATTGATGAAAATGGTGAACAGTGGACCTAGGAGACCGATCCCTGCGGGACCCCATTAGAAACATTCCCAGTCAGTAATTCCCTATTGACAGCTGCTTTTTGAGATCTGTCCGTTAACCATTCTTAATCCATTTAACATGTGCTTGACGGATATCATAGAGTGGTAATTTTGTAATCAACACGTTGCGTATCACTATGACAAACCCCTTACTAAAGTCTAACTGTACTACATCTACACAGTTCGCTTTCGTCAGCCAAACCAGGTTTGTTTGACAAGACCTATTTCCCATAAAGCCATGATGACTGGCATGACTTACATTTCCATCCTTTAATTCTTTATTGATTGATTCCTGTATTTGCTTTTTCATTACTTTGCCAGGGATTGATGGCAGGCTAACTGGACTATAGTTACTCAGGTCATCCTGCTTGTCCTTTTTGAACCATTGCATGACATTAGCTCTCTTCCAAGTCTTCTGGAATTTCCTCAGTATTCCACAATTCACTAAAAATGCATGTCAGTGGGCCAAGGATCTCCAACTCTCTTAGGACTCTTGGTCAACATTATCTGGGGCTGCTGCTCCCTGGGACTCCTACAGGGAGGGCACACTGGAAAGTCCCAGCTGGGGCCTAGGAGTTGCACGGACTGTGCTTGTAAGTAACCCTGGTGCTGGTCCCACCCTCTGCTCTTAGGCTGGCTGCAAGATGTAGCTGGTTGTAATTTACTCCTAGGCCCCAGCTGGGACTTTCCAGTGTGCCCACCCTGTTGGAGTCCCAGGAAGCAGCAGCCTCTGCTGGGAGAGGAGAGGGGAGGGGGATCCCTCCCTGACAGGAAGCGTGTTTCAGTACCTGGAATTTGGTCCAGCAGCTGGGGCTGCAGAACTGGTACACAACCCGGTCAGTCTTGTTGTAATAGCAGGGCTCAGACAGGCTCTTTCTGCAGAAGCTGCAGGGCCTAGTGGGACCTAGCAAGACAGAGACAGTGATGGCAGCAGCGTGGAAGGTGGGACTGGAGGGAGAGAATGGGCTGCACGTTCCTATCCCATTTTCTGCAGGTCTGTTATAGTGGGCCTGGTACTCAGACACCCTGGTGCAACAATCCCAGGAGAACGGGGATGCTGGGCTTTGCCAGGGCAGAAATGCTGCCTCAGGGGAAAGGGAGGTCGCAGCCTCACTCCAGCTTGGTGACCAACCCGGCTTACCTAGGGCAATGTCAGAGATCCCCAAACGTGTGACACCTCTCTCTCTGCAGGCTCCCCCTAAGCCTCACTCCGACAGGTCAGAGGTCAGCGACACAGGGCCCTTTGGGGCAGACGTTCTCTTACCTGTCAGACCCGACTGCTTCACTTTGTGAGAGGTGGTACAGCAGATGGAGCAGAACAGGCCCATCTTGCCGCTCCGATCCACGTTGGGCAGCATGTCGAAGTTCTTACACAGCGTTTTGCACCACATGCAGGGGTACACGCGGGTATTCTTCTGCAAGCATAAAGCAGAGGGTGGCTACTGGAGAGCTCAGGCCCCTGCTTTCCTCCATCCAATGTCCTAGTCCATCCTCACCCCCTCTCCCTCCTCCCATCCCCTTCAATGGCTCCACAAGGCAGTTCTTCTACAGCAGGTTGACATGAACACACAACATGGACGACAAGCTTGCACTCTGTTCCCCCCTTGGGTCACAGGCCCTGGCACGCTCCCCTCTACCATCTGAGAACCCACCTAGATCTCAGGCTAGCCTGGGACACACAGCCGCTTTGTAGGGACCCCATGGCTGGATGCAAGAGAGGCCCCTCAGTGGGGGTATTGTCTAGTTCACTGAATCCTGCACAGCACAGCAGGATAGAACCAGCTCTGGGCTTTCTGGCCACCATAAGGAGCCAGCTCTGTGCCTTTGACAATCAGCCTCGCTAGCCAAGTGACCAGGAGCGCCAGCCCACAGGTCCCAGGGCCAGGCCGACTTATCCAGCCAGCCCACAGGTCCCAGAGCCAGGCCGATTTATCCAACCAGCCCACAGGTCCCAGGGCCAGGCTGACTTATCCAGCCAGCCCACAGGTCCCAGGGCCAGGCTGACTTATCCAGCCAGCCCACAGGTCCCAGAGCCAGGCCAACTTATCCAGCCAGCCCACAGGTCCCAGAGCCAGGCCGATTTATCCAGCCAGCCCACTGGCCACAGGGACAGGCCTGGGGAGCTGCAGCCCCAGCAGCAAGAGTAAGCTCAATGCACCTCTACTGGTCTGCTTTGAAGAGAGCCTTTGGATCTCTTTTCTTAAAAAACTTCCTGAGTGTTGGAGGAGCCAAAAGCGAGACTGCTCAGCGTTGCTGCTACTGCAGAGGAAGCGCCCTGCACTGAGCCAGGGGAAGGCTGGTAAAAGCCTCGGGAAAGGGAGATGGATGCCCCCAAAGCCCCTCCCTGTCTCCAGGAACTCCTCACCTTCTTGTAACTATTGAGGCAGGTGGAATTGCAGAAGCGTTTCTGCTGGCCCTCGTGGAAGAGGTACTCCAGTGGCAATCCCTTGTTGTAGATGTAGAGGCCGCAGTTATCACAGCAGTTGGTTTTCAGCCCCTTGGTGGCTCGGAATTTGGTGAAGCAGGCGTCACTGCAGAGCCGGTGCACCACGTTCCCATTGCTGACCTCGTGCTGGATCTGCACACACACCGGCACCAGGCACTGCCTCAGAGGCAAGCACAGGCCCACCCCGGCCATTCCGCAGGGGCCTGGCCCTCGAGCTGGCCTGTGCCTCTGGGCAGGAAGGGCCATTACTCTAGCAAACCCATGCAGGCTGGCTCCCATCCCAACAGGACAATGGAATGAGCGGCACGGGGAGCTGCAAGGGGCAGCATGGGGAGAAGAGAGCAGAAGCTGCGCCTCTGGGGCTGATGGGTAGAAAACAATGGAAAAGGAAGAATCTGAAAACAAGCCCAAATCTGCACACAGGCCACAGCCTGAGGCCATAGGAGTCCCTGGCAGGTTCCCCAGGCCAACCCAGATACTGATAGGCTCAACCAAGCCCCTATAACTGGATTAGGTAGCTCACAAGCACCTGGAAGGTGTGGGCAGTTGCATTAACTCCAGCTCCAGCAGATGGCTTCAAAGCTTCTTAGGCCAAACACTGGACAGACCAGGGCTCTGCTTACCTCCCCAGGCTTGTGACAGACACTGCAGCGGCTGGTGTCCGAGGCCTCTGCAGGCTGAGGGGCTGGTCTCTGCTGCTGCGCTTCGTAGAGGGAGAGGCACACAGAGGTGCAGAACTCATGGAAAGAAGCACCTGAGCCGATCTGGGCCACAACAGAATCCTTGGTGTTCCAGATCTCTCTGGGGGGCAGGAAGGGACTGGTTAGCGCAGGGGACACCCCCACTCCAGGACAAAGAGGGAGGGTGGGCCGTAATGCAAGGGGCTCCAGGACAGGGGGATGTGAGGGGGATCAGAAAGTGCAGTTAGAGGGAGTGGAGTCCTGGGGTGGGGAACGATAGGGTATTGGGGGGAGACCAGGAGTATGAAGGGGGGCAAGGGAGCAGGATGGGGTGACGGGGGAAGAGTAGACAAGGGATTCAGCAGGAAGGGTAGTGGGTTGGGGAGAGTGTGAGGGTGGGCGCGAGGGAAGGTAGGCAGGGGTAAGCAATACTGTGAAAGCAGGGCATATGGGTAGATGGATGAGGAAGGCAGGGTGAGATGGGGGCGAAGATGGCTAGTCAGATGGAAGGTGGGGGGGAAGGGGGCAAGAGGGCGGATAAGGCAGGGAGAGCACACACTTTTTACAGAAGGTGCAGATCTTCTTGCCGGGTGGTTTCTTGGAGAAGGTGGTGAGACAGGAACTGGAGCAGAAGAGCTGAGGGAGCCCTTTGCGCTGGTAGGCTGTCTGGCCCTTCTGCAGTGGGGTCCGGCAGTTGGCACAAGTCATCTTGGTGACGGTGGAGCGGGCAGCCCGCTGAGCCATCTGTGTGCGTAAGGACATGCGGGTCGAGCGCCGGGTACGGAAGGGAACAAAGTCCTCATCATTGGGATCATCCACCATAGCATCCGAGTCCTCGTCAGAGACCGGGACTGTGAGCAGGGAAAGGGAGAGACAGATTCCCTGTTAGGGACCGCAGCATAACCCTATGTCCAGACTGGGGACAGGGCTTTCTGGAGTCCATTTCAGGGTGCAGAACCTGGAATTTCCTCAGCAGGGAGGAGTAAGGGACCTTGGAAAACTGTAATGTGCTGACAGGGGATGAAGCAGGAAACCCGCAGGCTCACTGAGCCTTGGGCACTGCTGTCTCCACAGGAAAGGCACGATTCTTTGGGGCCAAGCAGCAAGTTCAATTGCAAACACTTAGAGCAGACTGCAGAAATCTCTACACATTCCACTGTGCATTACAGAGACCAAGGCAGCTCCCACCAGCCCCTTCCCACAAAAGAGAAGGGAGCAGGTGGCACAGCCAGGGTGCGAGGGGCACAATTCCTCCCCACTCCTAGAGGAAGGTGCAGCAGATGCCACAAGCACTTTTAGACTCTGCATCTCAGAGGCAGACACGGCATGTTTTCCCCCAGGAAAGTCCCTACAATGAAGCCCATCTCCTGATCCCCAGGTGGGGTGGGGAGAAAGGGACAGAGCTGCCCAGGGGATTGTGCTCCTGGCTGGGAAGGGGCGTCTCAGAGGAGTGCGCACACCGCCCCTCACCTCTTCCCTCTCCCCCGACTTAGAATTGGGCCGAGTGGCCAGCCTAGGTTACTTACTGCTCTCAGAGGAATTCACAGTTTCAGGCCTGGCTGCCTCTGATCTCCTGGCTCGTTCGCTTCTCTTCTGCTCCTGGAAGATACCCAGAGAATATTCAGATCAACCATCTTCTGGGGTGACCATGGACAGAGAGCCTCGGCCACTCCCAGGGCCCAGCTTTAGGGCTCTTCTTTCAAACTAACTGCAGATGGTTCAAGCTTTGCTGAAGCCCAGCCAAGGTCCTGACTGGGTTTAGCAGGGCAGGGGGACCGAGCTGGCTTAAGAGAAAGGAGCTGTAGCCTGGCAGGTGGCAGGGAGCTAACATTGAAGCCACCTGCACAGCACAGAGAAGGTGTCTGCCCCAGGAGACATGCACACTCCTTCCCATGCTCACTCAGAGGGGTGGCCTTCAAGTACTATTTCAGACAGAGACACTTGTCTGAACTCTTCTCACCTTCTCAGTTGGCTGTTCGCTTCCCTTCCCGGACAGGTCTTCTCCTGCAACGGAAATACAGATGACACCTGAATCCCAGACCCTGGTTCTCTCCAGAGCAGGGGAAAAGCTTCCTGCTCAGAGACAGCAGCCCTCTGCATAAACAGGAGGGGCTAGAAATCACAGGGAAGAAGACCCGCCTTTGCTCCTGCCTACGCATGCCAGCAAGGCTTGATACCACAGAGCCACATGGAGGAAGAACCACATACAAGGTGTGGTATTCACAGCTGGGAGCATGCTGTGGGGAGCAGGCCTGCATGCAGAGTGGGAGAGAGACACTGGGCAGCTGCAGCTGTCACTTCTACATTTTCGGAGCCAGCCTGCCAACCTGGCGACCGAATCCTCTCTCTAAACACAGAACAGGCTCAGCCTGGGAAAGGTGTGGGTAGGTCCAGGCCTTCCTCAGCCTGGTGTGGAGAGCAGGGCATGAACTCTGCCTAATGGAGACATGCCCTGCCCACGCTGCTCCACCCCTAGTGCCAAGGTAGCCGCAGACATCACCAACCGCACCAGCATGGGCTGAATCCAGCTCTTTGGCAGGGGGACCAGTAGTCAATAGGAGCAAACTTCAAGCCATGGCAGCCAATGAGCGCGCTCATTTGCACCCAGGGCCCTGACTGCCAGAGCTATTAATCCCTCCTATTGGGGCCACTTCCCCAGCCCACCCAATTAGCAGGCAATGCTGGTTCACACACAGAAGAGACCTAAGTTCCCTGTAAGCTGCGCAGCAGTCTATTTAGAGCCGTGTAGGCGCTCAGGGAACTTGCCTGGAGACCTGCCACAGCTGGGGACCAGCCGGGGAAGGGGCGCCCCTCCTGCTGTGGCCAGGGCGACGTGGACCCAGCTGTGGCCAGAGTGGCCCAACCCAGCCACAGGCGCAGCCGGAGCACCCCTCCCCAGGTCCGAACTCAGCCCAGGCCCAGATGTGCGGGGATAGAGGGAGGGGTGCCTATCTTGCAGCCCCAGCCCAGGTGCTGCTGCGGGGAGAGAGAGCTGGGGGGAGTCCTCTCTCCTCGCCATAGCCCCGGAGCACCCTCCTGCACCCCAAACCCCTCATCCCTGGCCCCACCCGAGAGCCCGCACCCCCAGCTGGAGCCCTCATCCCTCCGCACCCCAACCCTCTGCCCCAGCCATGAGCCCCCTCCCACACTCTGAACCCCTCGGCCCCACCCCCACCATATGAATTTTGTTATGTGCACCAACATGAAGGTCATGTGTCACACATCACCTCCATAGTGGTGTACATAATAAAATTTATTCCGCACATGAGTGGGAAAAATTAGAGGGAACACTGGCAGGAGACCCCAGGGTAAGTCGAGAGCTGATCAGTCTCCAGTTTACTGGAGCAGAGGCTGCCCACCACTTGTCATGCAAGAACTTTGCCCTGGCTTTGGAAGACCTACCTGGGGATGATGACAGTGTGGTCTCCTGTGCTTTCGGCATGCTGCTCTCTTGTCTGAGGGCATTACCTCCATCCTCCTCCCCCTCCTCAGCCTGGCCTTCATCAGTGTGCTCAGGGGGCAGGGCAGGGCTCTGTTGTAGCCCCTCTTCTGCTGCTGGCTCCTCTTTTTGCACAGGGGAGCTTTTCCTTGGTGCCTTCAACCTTGTTTTCTTTGTCTGCTTAAGACTGGGCTGTGGCGAAACCGCTGGCAAACTTGAGAGCTGCGTTGTAAATTCCTCTGTGGATGGTGCACAGCTCAGCTCCCCTGCAACAGGAATGGGCTGCAGGGGGGACTCCGGGGTATTGCCATCACAAAGCGCAGCAGTGGCAGCAGCACAATCATCTTTTAGGTCCCCAGAGTCATATTTTGGTTTATCTTCCCCTTCTTTCCAAGCTTCTGGCACAATGTCTTCCCTAGCCAGCACAGAGGAGTCCCCATGCCCATCAGCCATGTCCTGGGAAGAATGTGCCTTGTACAGACCCTCCAAATCCCCTGGTTTATCTAGAACCATCAAGTCAGTGGCTTCATCCAAGTCATCTAAGACACCAGGTTTCTCCAGAACATCCAAGACACTGGGTTTATTTAGATCAAGATTGTTTGATTTGCTTAGGTCAGCCAAACTGTCTGCTTTCACCAAAAGGTCTAAGTCCCCATCTGCAGTGACCTGCTTGGTCTGATCCCATTCCATCACAGGGGGTTGAAGACCTGACCCTTGCTGTGTAGAAGCTGTCTGGGAGCCCAGAAGGTCTTCCCCAAACTCCATGTCAGCAGGGAGATCACCAATCAGTGGCTTATCAGGCAGAGAAAGTGGGTCCAAAGATCCAGGAAATTCACTGGAATCCATTTAGAAGCAGCAAACAACTGTGAATGAGAAAGAGCCAGAAAGTCAATGTTACAGTGTCTAAATACAGCATTACACACTCTTCCAGGCTGTACCAGGAGATTCCTGGTGGGAATCTAGCACAGACCAGGAGACAAGCGACTCCCCTCCACTTCTCACAGTATAACAGGGAGTTACAAACTTCTGGAGCCAAAAAGCTGCCTTGGGCTCTGCCTGCCTGGGAATTTACCAACACATGCCTTTGCTCCACCACGGCCAAGATTCAACTACAAGGGTGAGTGAGTATGTTTACAGCAGAGAAACACAGTGAGCTACTACAGAGGAACTGTTTCAATTCAGAGGACGCTGTGTAGCTATGCAGCAATCTGCAATGCGGTAGTGGGACAGGTGCCCCATCACCCCTTCAGTACTTCACCAGAGACAGACCAGGGGGCAGGATGGGTCAGTTCTCACACAGCTGCCCACTGTTACTACTTAAAATGCCTTTTCTCCCAGCCAGTTCATCTCACCACCAGGAGCCGCCCCTCCCCTGTCCTCACTGTAGGAATCCCCTGCAATCTATGTAGCCCACGCCATGGAGACAGACTAACCCCAAGAGCTGGGAGTCAAAAAGCACAGAGAGACAAGGACATATCTCTGGGATCCCAGCTGTATAGGTGCAGGAGTTGCGGAGTGTTTGGTTTCTGCAGAAAGAAACCTTCCAGTGGGGAGTAAAGCGGGTTATGAGTGAAGACAGAAATAACCCTAAGAGGCTAAAAACCACTGACAAAACATAACAGAAAATCTAGTACCTTGGGGAATTACCCTGAAACTGGTACAGAGCAAGCTGGGCAGCAACGATGCACTAATCTGTGCTACCCCTGCTGGGCTCCTCAGTACGTGAGAGATTGGAAGTTGAAGTCAAAGGAGAGCCACAAACATGATCAAGGGCTGGAGGAGCTGGAATTATGAGCAGAAACGGAGAGTGAAATACAAATGTCTTAGCTAAACCAGAAAAACTACCATCAACTATATGACAGGTGTAAAAACCAAAGAGGGAGAGGGATCCTAGGAAGTGCCCAGCTCGACCAAATCTATGGTCTAACCAGTGCAGCATTCTTTTTCTGACAGGCCAGAACCGGACACTTCAGAGGAAGGAGCAAGAACTCCACAAGAGCAGATGTAGGATAAAGCATCATTCTAATCCCTAAGAGTTAGAAATTGGTCTAAGCTCTGAGGCAGGAGGTTTAATGTGCCTTCCAACTTTCGTTACCAATCACTATTCTAACTCTGGACATTCTCAACCCTGTAAGTGTCCACTCGCTTCTTAAATGGTCAGTGTTTGGTCTCAGTGACACCCTGTGGCAGCAAGTCCCACTGGCTAATTACAAACTGCGTGAAAATGTATTTCCTTTTCTCAGTTTTGGATCTGCCACCTTTTAATGTCATTAAAATGTCCCTTTGTTCTTCTGTCATGAGAAGGGAAAACAGGAGCTCCTGATCCACCTTCTCTTGACCAGTCATTTTACAGACCTTTATCACGTCTCCTCTTTAAAGGTAACAATCCCTATTTTTTCCAATCTCTCTTCAGGGAAGCTGTGGCAGCTCTATCACTTGAGTCTCCTAAACTGGCCCCAAAATAGCTAGCAGAGTGCAGGTGCTCCTCCTCAGATTGCTCCATCTGTTGTACCTCTGAGTCTTTTGCCCCTCGGTCCTCTAAGTTCCGGTGGCCAGCACAAGACTCCTCCTCACACCCTGTGCCATAATACCACTTGGTGGATGCTCCCTATAGCTCTAGCACCTACGAGGAAGGAATTATTACAGCCTTTAGTCCAGCATCCTCTCTGGAGGAGCTGGGACCTGCCACACTAGTTGGCTGTGTAGAAGTCACCTCACAGCTCAGGTGAATGGAGTTCATAGTAAAATAATCTTTGACCGTATGAAGAGAAGGTAACCCTCATCCAGCAGCCGACACCTCTTGAGAGGGCGTATTTCACTTCTGTCACAAGCCCACACCGTCCAGCATAGACTATAAATAGGGTGCAGCAAGGATGAACCCTCCAAATAGTGTTTTCTCTCAAACAGGTTTGCAGTGCAAGATGACAAAGGGCAGAGTGAGACTCGATCAGCTCCTTCTCTTCCCATCCACAGCAGAAAAGCCAGGCATCACTCAAGAGGCAGTTTATTTCAAACTAACACACAGGGAATACATGTATGGAGCAGGAACAGACCTGGAGAAACTGTCTTCAGAAGGAGGTAAAAGTCTGACTCTGTAGCCAGATGTAAACATTTTCAGTTATCAACTAAAATAAGAATAGCCAAATATCCTACTTCAGGGTGGCAGCTGAGCACTGCTGCCCTCAGGAAGGGAAACGATTCATCTGGTACTCTCCTCTGAAGACATCATCTCCCACAGGCCTATCTCTTCAGCATGAGAATGGCACAGCTCCCCTTGTCCCATTAGGGCACCAGTAATAGAGAGCCATGCCCCCTACTACTGTCGCATGCTACTTCCTGCCAAATATAAATGCTGCCCTCTGTCTGTTCCACACAGTTCTTCTGGCTGGATAGGAGGCAAAGCTCCCAGGATGAGCCAGTTCAAGAACATAAAATCTAAAATGTGCCTCAGAGAAAGGAAAAGGAGGAGTGCAAGAGAAAAGCCTCTCAATGAAGAAAAGGTCCAGAGCCTTAGGGGAGGTGAGAATGCTCCAGAGAGGAGATCTTCCAAGAAGCAGAACAAGTTAAATAATTTATCCTTTTCTAAAGATGCCCTCTACCAGGATTCCCACTTCTGCAGAGTAAGAAGTTAGTACACCGCAGCAGCGAGCAGCAATAAGGTCAACACCAGCCCAGTGAACAGGGAGGGGTTTCATTTGATGTACAAAGCAGAGGAGAAAGACACTTCTCAAAACCACAATTAGGTGCAATGTACAAGCCTGCGGAATAAGCCACAGGTGCTAAACACACAGACAAGATTAGCCACTGTATGAAAACACCACAAAGCTTCATTTGGTGGTGGGAAAGTTTGATGTCCTGTAATAGGGGCTAATCAGGCCTAGTTCACCCGTGTTAAGGAGCTTCTTCTCTAGGAAGCCCCCGGCTAGGGTTCCACTGGGTTGCAGCTCAGGGCCATTGTTTGGGACAGCCAGAAACCAGTCCTCCGCAGTCCCTTGAGTTACTACTTGTACCTCTGTAGTCTTCCCCAGCTTCTTTGTCCTGCTCCTCCCTTTGCTGGGTGGGTTGGTTGGTTTGGCAGCTTTTCACCAGCCTGCTGAAGGACTCCTCTCCCTGCAGTCCCCCTCAGGGCAAGTCTACACTACAAAATTAAGTCGAGCCTAAGTTACACCAATGTACAGCTGCAACAGTAATTAAACTGCTTTTGCACGTCCACACCACGCTCCTTGCGTCGGTGGTGTGCATCCTCACTACCAGCACTTGCACTGATGCAGACAGCAAACACCACGGGGAGCTCTCCTACTGTACAACTTGCCACCATCTAGCACAGGATGGTTTGGGAAAGGTTTACAATGTCTCATGGGGGCAAATGAGTCACTCAGAGGCAACTGGGAACACGGTTTCAATATCCCATGATGCAGTTTTCTCCATCCCATAATTTTATCTGCATCCTATGAGGTCTGTAACTCTTTTCAAAAGCCCCACAAATCCACACATCTGCCATGTCTGTGAGAGGCATGGTTCCTGCACAGGTCTGCACTATTTTGAGAGCACAATGCGCCTGATCCTGCAGCATTTGCAGAGCCACCAGAGAAGGTGTGGGGAACATCACAATTCCATGGAGGCTAGCTTGTTGTGGAACACAAACAATTGAAAGTTGTTCCTAGTCTTCACAGAGCAGCTGCAGATGGGGAAGCACCAGTTCTGGGCCCAGGAAACAAGCACTGACTGGTGCGATTGTATTGTTACGCAGGTATGGGATGAGGCACATTGGCTGTAGACTTTTCGGATGGGCAAAGCCACATTCCTGGAAGTGTGTGCAGAGCTTGCCCCAGCCCTCCTGTGCAGCGACACCACAAAGAGAGCTGCACTGACAGTGGAGAAGCAAGTGGCAATCGCTGTGTGGAAGATGGCAATGCGAGATTGCTACTGATCTGTCAGTAATTTATTTGGAGTTGTGAAATCCACCGTGGGGGTTGCTGTGATGCAAGTTTTCAGGGCCATTAATCACATCCTGCTACAAGGGTTTGTGACTCTGGGCAACGTGCAGGACAGTGGCTGGTTTTGTAGCAATGGGGTTCCAAAACTGTGACAGGGTGGGGTAGATGGCACACATATCCCTATTTTGGCACCAGACCACCTTGCCCAAATACATCAACAGAAAGGGCTACTTTTCTAGGGTATTGCAAGTGCTGATGAAACACCAGGGATACTTTCCCTGACCATCTTGCGTTGATGTCAGTAAGGTGCATAACACACATTTTTAACACAGGCCTGTTCAGAAAGCTGCAAGCAAGGACTCTTCCCAGACCAGAGGGTTACCACTGGGGATGCTGAAATGACACTAGTGAACCTGGAAGACCCAGCCTGCCCCTTAGTCCCGTGGCTCACAAAGCCGTACACCAGCCACCTTGACAGCAGCAAGGAGCACTTGAATTACGGACTCAGCAGGTGCAGCATGACAGCTGAATGTGCCTTTGGCCATTTGAGAGGACATTGGCACTATTTACTCACGAGATTACTCAGTGAAAAAAATATCCCCCTAGGTATAGCTGCCTGCTGCGTGCTTCATAGTATGTGTGAAGCAAAGGGGGGAAAGTTTCCACCAGGGTGGAGGTGTGGAACAGCTGTCTGCTGATTTTGAGCAGCCAGACACCAGAGCTGTAAGATCTCTCCAGGGAGCTATGTGACTCAGCGAGGCTTTGAAAGACCATTTTAATAGAGAGCCACAGTGATGTGTGCTGCTATATCATGCTCTGCCTGGGTTTTTTTTGGCAGCCCAGTATGAACCTTGTAATGAGTGCTCTGTGTGTGTAGTAATATAACATTGCAAATGCACCTATTGCTATTATCTGTGAAGGTCAGCCCTAGCCCTCATATGTTGTGAGCTAATAAAAATGAATTAAGTTTCCATAAATAGACTTTTATTCCCAACAGACATATCTGTAACTGAATGAAACTTTATAAATACAGGGAAAAGAACCTTTGAAGAAGAAAGAACAGTTATTTCCATTTCATATACACATACACCAACTGTCTGTCACAGGGGGGAGTGGTAGGGGTAATGCAGCACCCCTGGATACCACGTGGAATGTGGGAGGACAGGGGTGTGGGGAGGTGCCAGAATGCAGCTCTCTATGGGCTGCAGAGGGAGGTGAGCACGGGTCTGTTGAAGCTGAAGATCAACAAGAGTCTTCAGCATGTTTGACACTTGAGAAGCACTAGCATCTCCTATGCTGCACGTCTCTCTCCTTTTCCTGTGCTTTTCTCCTCTCCGCTTTAGCCCTGTCCATTCTATCCAGGAGGGTGATCCTCTAAGCCCTGTGCTCGGTATCCGAAGCACTAGAGGCTTGCAGGCTCTTTTGGAACACATCATCCCATGTCCTCTTCCTTCTCCTCCTCCTCCTGTGGCACAGCCGCTCTGCTGGTCTGGATGGAGAGACCCTCAAGGCCACATTTCCAGCTGCAAAAGATGCAATGCACAAAGTTACTATTGGGAGTGTATTCACAAGATAAATGGAAACTTGGCATACTGAACTCACTCCCCTTGATCCACACAAGTTACAGGCACTACATTCTCACTTCTCCTTGGGATTCATAGAGCATGGGGCAGTTCCTCCACCTCTATTAGCTATTTCACTACCTCTTCTAGCATGATCAAAAAAGAATAAATGAACAGACAATACCAAAGCAATATCAAAGCAAATTGCATACTTACCAGAGGTTCCTTCTCCTGCATCAGGCTCGCCGGTGCTGGACATCAGAAAGAGGTCCTTGCTCACCATGCCACTGGATCCACCCTGGTCGCCTGTACCCCATGCTCCTCCTTTGCCTTGTCCAAAACCTCTTCCTCACTGTTCACTTCGGGGGCCTGTTACTCCAGCTCCCCTGAAGTATCCACAGGGCTCTTGGCAGGGGTGGTGGGGTCTTCACCGAGAACGGCATGCAGCAATTTGTAAAAGCAGCATACCTGCCGCTCTGCGCCAGAGACACTATTTGCATCCCTTGCCTTCTAGTACGCTGCCACAGCTCCTTGACTTTTATGCAGCACAGCTGTGGGTCCCTCTTATAGCCCTTCTCCCCCATGCCCCAAGCGATCTGCTCGTAGATATCAACATTTCTGCGGCTAGATCAGAGTTATGCCCCCACTGCCTCTTCTCCCCACAGATATCCACTACTTTTGGTGTACTCCAGGAAGAAGTGTGTCTGCATTGTTGAACCGGCATGGTCAGTTGCTAGATGAGCTCTCCATACCAAGCAAACAGGAAATGGAATTTCAAAAATGTGTGGGGCTTTAAAAAGGAGGTGTGTCTACCTGTGTACCTGGCCCCCGGGCAGTGGAATTCAAAAAGATGACCAGAACGGTCACAGTGGGGTATTGTGAGACACCTCCTAGAGGCCACTGAAGTCAACCCAAGTAATGCAGTGTCTACACTGACACCACATCGACTTAACTGGTATACCTCTTGCAGAGGTGGCGTCATTAAGTTGGCATAGAGAGCAAGTCACAACGGTGGGAGTGACATTTTAGTGTAGACTCTTACAGAGTTAGGTCGACATAAACTGCCTTGTGTCGACCTAACTCTGTAGGGTCGACCAGGCATCTACCTGCCGCTGTGGAGTTACCAAACCAGCTCTGGCTGAGCATGCAGGCAGTTGCTTTGTTAACTCCCTGAACCTTCAGCCAGCATGGAGTATATAGATGCCACAAGACCTCCCCTATCTTGTGAACATGTTCTGGAGCACAAGTCTGAAACGGGACTCCTTTCTGCAGGCCAGTCCAAATAAAAACACCTTGTAAATGCATGGGGAAGAGGACCCCAGATCAGCCTTGCTGATGTCTACCATGGAAACACCCCTGAGGCAGGCCGTAGAGGCACCTGTGTCGAGGCATGCGGTCCAAGGCCCAGGGCTGTCCCTAAGGGGGGTGCGGCGCCTAGGACATAGGCACCGAGTTTCTAATCTGCCAGGGGGGTGCTCCCCTAGGCCCCACCCCCACTCCACCCCTTCCCCCAAGGCCCTGCCCCCACCTCTTCCCCACCCCCTCCCCCAAGCACACTGCAACCTCGCTCCTCTCCCCTCCACCCCCAGCGCCTCCTGATGCTGCAAAACATCTGATCCGCGGCAGGCAGTAGGCGCTGATCGGTGGGGCCTGCTGGTGAGCAGGAGGCGCTGGGGGAGGATCTGTGAGGGGGGCTGCTCCTCGCCTCCCCCCGCCTGCCTGCCACCCGCTGCTTGCCTCCCTGTTCGCCTCCTCACCCCGCTCACCCACCTGTCTTACCTCACCGCCCAAAGCACGGGACCCGGGGCAGTCACCCCAATTTTCCGTACCCAAGGGACAGCTCTGCTGAGCCAGTCTTCTCATTTCAGGCAGTCAGGACCAGTGTTCCCTCTAATTTTTCCCACCCACGTGCGGAACGAATTTTGTTATGTGCACCAATATGGAGGTGTTGAGTGACACATCACCTTCATATTGGTGCACATTACAAAATTAATGTGGTGGGGCCGAGGCATTTGGAGTGTGGGAGGCGGCTCCAGGCTAGGGCAGAGGGTTGGGGTGCAAGGGCTCTGGCTGGGGGTGCAGCCAAGGTTGAAGGGTTTGGGGTGCAGAATGGTGCTCCGGGGCTATGGCGGGGCGAGAGTACCCCCTGCAGCTCTCTCCCTGTGGCAGCTCCAGGGCTGGAGCTGTAGGATAAGCACCCCTTCCCCGGTCCCAGCAGGTCCAGGCTGGGGTTGGTTCGGGCCCAAGGGGGAGGGGCACCCCGTCTGCGCCTGGGTTCAGGAATCTGGGCCCCGTCTGGGTCGCACCACCAGGCCAGTCCCACATCTGGGGGTGAGGCGGGCCACGCCTAGGAGTGGGCCGGGCCACAGCAGAGTTGAGGCCGGCAGAGGTGCGCCCCTCCCCCAGCTGGTCCCCGGGGCGCCTGCGCAGCACTAAACAGACTGCTGGGCAGGTTACAGGGAACTTGAGTCAGGACACCGTAACATGAAATGCAGTAAGACTTCAGCTCAGACAGATCTTTCTGTGAACAACACTGCCCAGCATATTGGTGTCCAAAACTAGCTGGACTATCGAAGAACAACTAAAGGACTTCAGCATATAGAAAAAGGCTTCACTGAGGTGAGCATGTGGGTGAGGGAAAACTTAATAGGCCAACAGACTACTGAAGCGGAACTCCATCACCACAAAGAGGGTTCTAAGATAAGCCCAGAGCACCACCGTATCCTTGTAAAACCTGGAATAACGTGCACCAGTGGCTGGGGCATGACTGCAGTCATTGTTCAGTTTCATTAGCTTTCTCAGGACCGCGCTGATACCACTTGAAACAAGGCTTTTTAGTGAATGGTTTGAAGAGCAATAAGCCCTGCATAAGGCCAATAAGGAGCTACAGATAGTGCCTGGCTGTGACAGGTTCATGGCAGGCTGAAACAGTTGCCCAATGTACCTGGATGGAGTTAGTTGGACTCAGGCAGAAGTAAGGGGTCTCTTTGCACCTCACTGCAAACTTTTTCCACTTGGAGTTGTAGGTTCTTCTGCTAGGTGGCTTTCAAGAGACCACAAGTTGCCTGCTTAAAGACACCATGACTACAGATCTCTACCTTGCCAGGAGCCATGCTCTGAAAGCCAGATTCTCAGACCAAGGATCAGCTTTGGCGAGCTGCAACAGGTCAATGAACCATACCTATCTGGGAGGGCAGAGGGCTTTGGGGATCATTGAGCGTCTCTCTCTCTCCTGGACTTTGCCAGAAAGTCTCCTTTCATAGGCCTGCCCAGGAGGCGTCCCTTTATAATGCGGGATTTTCTTAGTGCCACGAGCAGGACACTAGTGGCTTATTGTTCATGGGAGTGCTGAAGTGATCCACCTTTGGTGCCCTTTCCATAGGGGAGATGTAATCCACGGACCACTCTCGAGGATCTACCACAGATCTATCTGCAATCACATCTTCCTTTCTTCAGTCCTTAGTGGAACAAAGGATCTGGTCCAAGAGGTGAATATATAGTAGAACCTCAGAATTACAAACACCTCAGGAATGGAGGTTGTTTGTAACTCTGAACAAAACATTATGATCTTTCAAAGGTTTACAATTGACTTAATCCAGCTTTGAAAATTTGCTATGTAGAAGGAAAATGCTGCTTTTAACAATCTTAATGTAAATGAAACAAGCACAGAAACAGTTTCCCTACCTTGTCAATTTTTTTTTAATCTTTCTTTTTTTTTTTTTTTTTTTTTTTTTTAGTAGTTTACATTTAACAGTACTGTATTTGCTTTTTTTTTTTGGTCTCTGCTGCTGCCTGATTGCATACTTATACTTCCAAATGAGGTGTGTGGTTGACGGGTCAGTTCGTAACTCTGAACTGCCTGGTAATAGCAACCATAATGTAATTAAATTTAACATCCTTGTAAGGGGGAAAAATGCCAAAAGAAACCCACCACCGTAGCATTTAATTTCAAAAGGAGGAACTACACAAAAGTGTGGAAGCTAGTTAAGCAGAAATTAAAAGGAACAGTCACAAGGATGAAATGCCTACAAACTGCATAAAGACTATTTAAAAACATCATCACAGAGGCTCAAACTAAATGTATATCCAAATTAAAAAACAAAACAAAAAAAACCCAGTAAGATGACCAAAAAAGTGCCACCATGACTAAAACAGCAGAGTAAAAGAGGCACTTAGAGGCAAAAAGGCATCCTTTCAAAATCAGAAGTCAAATACTACTGAGGAAAACAGAAAGGAGCATAAACCCTGGGAAGTCAAGTGTAAAAGTATAAGGCAGGCAGGCCAAGAAAGTTACTCTTCAAATTCTATCTAATGATAGCTAATAACAGAGAAAACAGAAAAATGTATTTATTTGTACATCAGAAGCAGGAAGCCTGCCAAACAATCGGTGGGGCCACTAGACAGCTGAGTTGCTAAAGGAGCGCTCAAGGAAGACAAGGCAATTGCGGAGAAGCTAAATTAATTCTTTGCATCAGTCTTCATTGCAGAGGATACGGGGGAGTATATCTCCAGCCATACTTTTTAGGTGACCAATTTGATCCACTGTCCCAGACTGTAGTGTCACTAGAGGAGGTTTAAGAACAAATTGATAAATTAAAAAATAATAAGTCACCAGGACCAGATGTTATTCACCCAGAAGTTCTGAAGGAACTAAAATATAAAATTGCAGAACTACAGTATGTAACCTCTCTCTTAAATCAGCCTCTTTACCTGATGACTAGAGATAGCTAATGTAATGATTTTGTTTGTTTGTTTGTTTTTTAAAAAGGTTTCAGAGGTGATCCTGGCAATTACAGGCCAGTAAACCTAACTTCAGTATCATGCAAATTGGTTTAAAATTATAGTAAAGAACAGAATTATCAGACACGTAGATGAACACAATATGTTGGGGAAGAGTCAACTCAGCTTTTGTAAATGGAAATTATACTTCACCCATCTATTAGAATTCTTTGAGGGGGGTCAACAAGCATATGCACAAGGGGGATCCAGTGGATATAGTGCACTTGGACTTTCAGAAAGCGTTTGTCAAGGTCCCTCACCAAAGGCTGTTAAGCATAGTAAGCAGTCATGGGATAAGGGGGAAGGTCCTCTCATGGGTCAGTAACTGGTTAAAAGACAGGAAACAAGCGTAGGGATAAATGGTCAGTTTTCACAATAAAGAGAGATAAATAGTGAGATCCCCAAAGATCTGTACTGAACCAATGCTGTTCAACATATTCATAAGTGATTTGGAAAAGGGGGTAAACAGTGAGGTGGTAACATTTGCAGACGAAAAAAAAGTTACCCAAGAGTTAAGTCCAAAGCAGACTGTGAAGAGTTACAAAGGGATCTCACAAAACTGGGTGACATCATGGCAGATGACATTCAATGTCGATAAATGCAAAGTAACGCACATTGGAAAAAAATAATCCTAACTATACATATAAAATGATGGAGTCTAAATTAGCTGTTACCACTCAAGCACTGGATAGGTCCCTGAAAACATCTGCTCAAAATGCAGCAGCAGTCAAAAAAGCCAACAGAATGCTAGGAACCATTAGGAAAAGGATAGATAATAAGACAGAAAATATCAGAATGCCATTATATAAACCTATAGTACACCCACATCTTGAATACTGCACGCACTTTCAGTAGTCCCATCTCAAAAAAGATGTATTAGAATTGGAAAAGGTACAGAGAAGGGTAATGAAAATGATTAAGGGTATGGAACAACTTCTATACAAAGAGAGATTAAAGAGACTGGGACTGTTCAGTTTAGAAAAGTGACAATTATGGAGGGATATGATAGAGGTCTATAAAATCATGAATGGTGTGGTGAAAGTGAATAAGGAAGTATTATTTGCCCCTTCACATAAATACAAAAACTAGGGAGACAAGGTGGGTGAGGCAATATCTTTTATTGGACCCACTTCTGTTGGCAAGAGAGACAAGCTTTTGACCTGAAGAGAAGCTCTGTGTAAGTTTGAAAACTTGTCTCTCTCACCAACAGCAGTTGGTCCAGTAAAAGATATTACCTCACCCACCTTGTCTCTCTAATATCCTACTACCAGCACAGCTACACCACCACAACATACAAGAACTAAGGGTCACCCAAATGAAATTAATAGGCAGAAGGTTTAAAAAAAAATAAAAATAAAATAAAAGGAAGTACTTCTTCACACAAAGCACAGTCAACCTATGGAACTCACTGCCATGGGATGCTGTGAAATCTAAAAGCATAAATGGATTCAAAACCGAATTAGACAAGTTCATGGAGGATGTCTAATGGCTAATGTCTAATAGCCATGGTGGTCAGGCATGCAACCCCATGCTCTGGGTAAACCTAAACCTCCAACCGCCAAAACCTGGGCCTGGATGACAGGATGATCACTTAAAATTGCCCTGTTCTGTTCATTCCCTCTGAAACATCTGGCAGCGGCCACTGTCAGAGACAGGATACTGGGCTAGATGGACCATTAGTTTGGCCCAGTATAGCCGTTCTTATGTTCCCTGCCAAGTGCCTGCTGACAAAAAAATGGGAGGGACACAGCTTGTTCCCAAATCTGGACTGCCCAGTACCTCCTTGTCTGTTGACTGAAATGGGTATCAGGTTGCCATGCTTTCCATGAAGACCATCACTGGGGATACAAGATCACTGAAGGTCTTTGGGATTAGGATAGGACTCCTTCATGTCCAGAACATTTATGTGCAACTGCTGTTCCTGAGGAGACCAAGTTCAATGAAGGGGTAGTCCCTCAGCTGCAGTTTAGATAGGAGGTGTTGAGACATCCAATCTGTTACACAGATATGAAATGGAAGCCCTTGTGTTGCTTATTTCCAGTGGGATCCCAGGATCTGCTGAGGTTGCCTCATGTGCAGATTGTGCCATGGAAACTACAAATACAGTTGTAGCCACTAGATAGAACATTCATAGCATGGCCTGTACTGTCACCTGCTGACTTTTCATTATCTTTTCTGCCAAGCGAATTAGATGTTGGATCCCATCCTAGGCAGGAAAGATTTGAGTTGAGATATCTAAGAGGGCTCCTGAATATGACAATTGTCTTCTGGTGCAAGTTGGAACTTTGGTCATTAAGCTTCTTGATAAAGTATCCTAAGAACCCCACGGGATATACACACTGATCTTTGACACCAACCAGAGCAGTGTCCTTAATCAGTTAATTGCCATGGCAGGGGAATGTTGGGGCTACCTACAGAGACCAGGAGTCCACAACTACCAAGCATTTAATGAAAACACAGTGCTGATGCCAGTCCAAAAGTGCAGATAATGCTGTTCCCCTACGACCAATCAGATATTCCCAGTGCTTGAGACGTTTCCCTTTGTGCACAGAAGCATCATTAAGGTCCAGGGCATTCAAGCAGCTGATTTTCTCTAGCACACACGATGGCTCCTAGGGTAACCATCTTAAACTTTTCTTTTGCCAGATACCGATTCAGATTTCCAAGATCCAGGCTGTGCTGGAAATTTCTCATCTTTTTGACTATCAGAAAGTATCTAGAATAATGAAGGTGTTAAACAACTTCTACTAAAGTTCAACATTTTTAAATCAGCAAGTCCAGGTGAGATGGGGTGACGACTCACCAGCGTGACGCCTCCTGATGGTTGTCCAGGGAATTAGCTCTTTCTCCAGCTTCGGAGCGCCCTCTGATGACGGATGTCTTGCCTGCCGCTGGCCCCTGTGTCCCTCCCAGACCCCGGTGCCCTTTGTCTCGGGGTTCTGCCCTCTGCAGTACCCATGCAGTCTCTGGGTCTCCCCTCCCAGGGGAACCCCCAACCCTCTATCCCCAACCTTGCCTCAATGGCTACTGCCAGTCATCATCTAGCCCCCGCTCCCTGGGGCGGACTGCAGTCTCTAAACCACTCATCATCGGCAGAGGCAGCTGGCCCCCTTGCCAATCTCTGGGTTGCCCCTCTGCAGCCCCAGTACCTTTTGTGGGCTCTTAACTCGGCCTGCAGCCTGGGCTTTGCTAGGCTGGAGCGCCCCAGCTCCCTCTGCCCTTCCCCAGCACTACTCCACTCTAGGTAAGATCCTCAGCTTCCCAGGCAGTCAGGTCCTTCTCTCTCAAGAAAATTAGAGGAAGTGTGTGTCTGCAGCTTCTGACCCACAGCCCTCTTACAAGGCCCAGCGGGGCCCTGATTAAGCTGACCATAGCTGTGGCTGCTTTCCCTACCAGCCCAGCTTTCCCCACTGCACCAGCTTTATCCCCTTCAGGCAGATAACTTGCACCCAAGAGTTTTAAATGAATTGGCCAAGGAACTCTCTGGACCAGTAATGTTAATTTTCAGGTTTCAGAGTAGCAGCCGTGTTAGGCTGTATCCGCAAAAAGAACAGGAGTACTTGTGGCATTCAGCAAATCTTTAAATAATGGGAAATTTCCAGAGAACTAGAAAAAAGCTTATCTTGTGCAATATTTAAAAAGGGCAAGCAGGACACTGATCTCAAGCAAAATAATGGAACAGCTGATAAGTGACTCAATCAATAAAGAATTACAGGATGATCCAGTCAACGTGATTTTAGATAATAGGTCTTGTCAAACAAACTGGATATTATTTTTTGAGACTATTACAAGTTTGATTGATAAGAGTAATTGGGTGGACAAAACACCCTTAGAGTTCTGTAAGGCATTTGACTTAGTACCACACAACAATCTGATTCAAAAATTAGCACTATACAATATTAACATAGCACATAATAAGTGTATTAAAATCTGGCTAACAGATGATTCTCTATTAACATTTTGAGATCTATCAATGAATGACTGTGTTGCGAAAGACTGGTTCTCAGCCCAATGCTACTCAATACTTTTATCAAGGACCTGGAAAAAGTAAAAGGTTACTTACCAGTAACTTTTGTTCTTCATGAGTCAACTCTGATTTCAAACTTGGAAGATTGGCACCCCCTTGTCTGAGGGGCTGTCCACTGGGGCTGCAGGACCTTAGTGACATTGACATTCAATTTCATAACTCATATCAAGGGAGCACAGCCCCCAAACATATCAGTTCCTTCCTATCTGCCACCAAGAGCATTAGGGAACTATCGTGTGTGGTCAGCCCCGCAGATCTGGGCTAATCCCCTTGGTTTAAATAGTTATAGCTCAATTATTACTGCTGATAAAGTTGGCAGAGGCCATTAAGGTTGATGGGAGTGGTATGAGGAGGACAAGATCACTGTTACAGAGAAATCCAGATCACTTGATAAATCAAACTCCATGCATTTTAATACAACCAAATGCAAGGGCCAACATACAGGAACAAAAGAGTAGGTTATACTTACAGGGTGGGGCCTGTATCTGGGAAAACTGAGCCTCTGCAAAGGATGTTGTAGATAATCAACTGAACATGAGCCCCCATTGCAATGCTGCAGCTAAGATGGATAATGCCATTATTGGTTGTTGTGGTGATGTAAATTACTCCCGCACAGCCATCAGGCAAGGTGGTGTTACAGAACTCCTTTGGTCACAACCAGCTCCAATTTGACAAGCCTCTGAGGCTTGTCAGGTCTTGGGGTTGGCCCTTAAAAGGGAGGAATCCAGGCTAGTTGAGGAGGCCCTCTGAAACAAGCAGACCTGGAGCACAGTGCTCCCAGCCCCAGGTCCTAGGTTACTGAAGGAAAGGCTTGAGCACGCTGCCTGGCCTAGCCTTTGGAGAAAGAAGACGGAAAAGAAAACCAGCCTTTGTTGGAACCCCCGGGACTAAGTCTTGGCTTTAGCTATAGGGGCCAAGACTTCCTTTGGGGATCTGAATGACTGGCTTCCCCTTATTGGCACAAAGCCCCGAGGGCGATGGAAGTATTTTCTTTTTCATTTGGACTGTTCTGTACCCACCAAAGAGGGTGGACTCAAGCAGCACAGATGAAGGGACATCCCGAAGGGGATTTCAAGTAACGAGGTAATGATGTAGGAGGTAAGTGAAATGCCCTTCCCCCCTTCAAGGGTGCAACTGGGGAATGTAGCCTTTGACAGATGTAGAAACAGGGAAAGCAGGAGGAGGGAGTGGCATTCCCTCCATGCATATGGCACTGGTGAGATTATTGCTGGAATATAGAGTCCAATTCTAGTGTTTACACTTTTAAAAGGACATTAAAAAACAAGAGGAGTCAAGAAAGAGCCATAAGAAGCAGACAAGGTTTGGAAAGCTTGCCTTCCAGTGAGAGACGTAAGGAGCTCCATCTATTTAGTTTATTGAAAATTAAGTTAAGAAGGGACTTTATCACAGCCTAGAAATATTTACATGGGGAAATTTCTGATAGCAGATGGCTCTTTCATCTAGCAGACAAGGCAGAACAAGATCCAATGGCTAGAAGCTGAAGTTGGACAAATTCAACCTGAAAGTAAGGCACAGATTTCTAACAGCACAGGTAACTAACCACTGGCCAACAGAGATTCTCCATCATATGCAGTCTTTACATTCCCAGTGTCTTAAGTTATTGGACTCAATGCAGGAATCACTGGGTGAGGTTCTCTGGCCTGAGTTATGTAGGAGGTCAGATTAGATGAGCACAATCACCCGCTCCTGGCCTTTAAATCTGTACCAATCTTCTAGCTCATACGAGTCTAAATAGCAGCCATCCACGCCATGATCCCTCAAGCCTGCTCCCCCATGCAGCTGGAATGGTCTACACAATATGGGTCATCCCAAGCTCTCTGGAAAACACCTCACTGGCTTTGCCACAACTATCAGTGCCAGGGACACCAGCACCAAGACTAGAGTTTCTTGCACCTGGCGCACCAAACTCTTGGGGTTCAAGCCTCAGGTCTTGGTGCAGTAGTTACTCTGATTCATCAAGTGATCATACACCTGCCAAGAGAGAGCAACAGGATGCCCTGAAGTCGGTATTGTAGGCTTCAGGATAGTTTCACAAGAGCAGCAGTAATCAAACTAGGTTGCCCAGAATATACACAGAAACTTTATCCTCCTCCCTGCTTCAGCCAAGTGAATGCAGGAGGTTGAAATCCAGAAGCCTTAAGGCAGAACTGTCCAGAGTTGGGGCTTTGACAGGGTGTGTCAGAAAGTCCAACTTACAGGGCCACTCTGGGATGCCTCAGAGGGCTTGAAGGTACTCCTCACGCCTCTTCACCACTCAGGTACATCCACTGATGTGTCCAACACCTCGGCACTAGTGGTAAACTCTGAGGCAGACAATATCCGCATGCTCAGCAGCCTGTGACAGATTTTGGAGCAGAGGAGCAGCCTCCTTCCTCCTTGTTTTCCCTTCTTCTGACACCAACGGCCCTCTGCTGATACCTATGTCACCTCTTTGCCAAGTGATGGCAGATATTAGGGCTTTGCCCATTAACTTCCCAGGGGAGAAGTGAACAATATGGAATCTGGGTGTATTCCAAGTGTAACTCATTTTATTTGCATACATACACCAGCCCCAGAACAGAAATGCAGGCAATCCCTTTTTTCAGGAATATCAGCCCAACTCCAATGCCTGATTCCCAGGGAGCAATTCTGTCTCAAGAATTGACCCCAGTCAGAGACCAAGGCAGAAAGCAAACTTGCACAGCTCCCTCTCCAAGAACCACTGCCTCTACCCAGAGCCTCACCTGTAAAACAAACAACTCCACAAGCATTTCTTCGCAGACCAAAAACCTGCCACCAAAAGACACCTGCCAAAACAATACCATACACAAAAACAGGGTGAGTGAAGAACAAGCATCAAACTGAGAGAGACACTTAAGCGGATGTCGCTCAGTGTCAAGTCAGCAGCCAAAAGACAAAAACAGGTATTGGAGCCCTGGAAAAGGCTAAAGAATAGTGGCTCCTCAATGCCAAGGAAATTGCCCAAACATGCACCACCATGCCAAGGCAATGGCCTCAAAACTTCCCACAGATGACCACAGCTGCCTGGAAAGCAGTTGCAGACACAAACCACCACCAGATGAGTATAGCTGAGACATGGGGAAGAGCTGGAGTGCTGGTTTGATGAGGTGCAGTCCCTGAAGCAAGCTCATTTACTAGCTGTGATGTTGAACATTTGGAGACATTTATACTCCATGGGGATGGCAGACAAAACTGCCAGTAAGCAGCCTGGCACTGATGCCATGCTATTTTCTAGGGCCCCAAAACCTGAAGAGCTAGGAGAGGGTTCTAACGAGTCTTGAGCTAGGAACCAAAGACCCATCAGTGAGAATCCAGCACAGATCAGGTTCTTAGAAAAGGAATTTTCTCCCCATATGCAGGTGTATACAATTGGCCGGGGGCATTACAGGGAATTTCCACCTTTCCCGAGGTGAACTGCATCAGGAATTGGCAGAAGCAGAATGCTGGTTTGGATAGACCAGTGTTCCCCCCCACCACCACTTTGGTAAATCCTAGGTTTCTCTTCCTTTACGTTGATTAACTTCAAGTATGGGCAATTGGAGAGGCCCATGAGCTCTGGCCAGGGGATAGCCACAGGAATCTGCTGGCAGGGTCCATGCCCATCAACCAAGAAGACTTTTCATTGGGGAAGAAGGAAGAGGTAGAGAATGGGGTCTCTTACGCCAGATCTATACCAGCAAAGCGCTCCTAGTGTGGACTCAGCTATACCCTCTAACCCTGAGCAAAACAAGCTAGACTAGTAAAAGTGCAGTTTTGCCACTGTGTCTACCCTACAGACTGCTGCCAGCACAGCTATATCAGTCAGGGATCACACCACTTCACAGCTCAAACTCATAGCTCCGCCAGCAGAAGTCTGTAGCCTAGACACAATCTTAAGCTTCTCTCCCACCCACCCAATTTAAAGCTATAGGACCTAACTTTGATCCTTTGTCCCAGATGCCAGATTTTTATTGGGAGTCTGGAGTGACCAGCTGTTTGGGTGGGATTGTTACACTGCCCCCAGCAGCTGGGGGGGGGGGAGGGTAGGGGGTAGGGCAGAAATGACTGTAGGCACAAAGGGAACTTGGAATGGGGCCTGGCTTGTGAATAGGCAAGAGGCATGGCTGGAGCAATGGGGTGCAGCTTGGTTTGGCTTTTGCTCCATCAACCCCAGAGGGCAAATGTGCTACTGTCCCTTTCAAGATGAGAAATTAAGCTAGGATGGAGGTGATGACAAAGTCATGCTCTAATCAGGAGCTTTGAATTTGGGAGGTAGTTTGAGGGAATGGCAGCACAGTTTACAAGGAAGAAGCAGAGTGATGAGAAGTGAGTGAGCTGCAGGCTAGAATCAGAGCTGGAACAACACATCAGGAAATGAGAGAAAGCTTCTACTGGGGCAGAAAAGTAACTCAAATAATAGCTCCTTCTGACTTAGTTGAGAGGGTCATCCCCACCCTGCATCCCAGAGCCATGCACCATACCCCATCCCACAAGACCACTCCCTGCAGCCCATATCTCAACCCTTACCCTGAACAAGCCCACATGGCAGGTAAAACCCCACCTCCACCCCACAGAGCCATACCCCCTCCCATCAACAGCCACAGCCCACCCCTTGCAAGCATGTTCTGCAGGCACCACCAGCAGATATGTCCCACCACAACCAATCCAACAGCAACCTCCAGGCAGAGCTTTGCCCTGCCCCACCCCATTCCCACTCTCCCAGGCACACCCTCTGGGTAGAGCTGTTGCTTTAGGGACATAAAGGCATCTCCTCCTTTTTCTCCACTCTAGGGCCTACAACATAGCTCAGGAACAGGGAGCTGGAGTCTAGTGTGACTCCAGCAACAGTATTTTTAGGCACTTTCAAATACAAACTTTTTATTCTCACGTGTGGTGAGCCAAGCACATGGGACACGCTGCAGATAAAGTCTCTGCCCAAAGGGCATGCAAACCAGGTGGCGAAGAGGAGGGGAAAGGGCTCTGGAAAAAGCCCTGCTTGACTCTGATGTGGAAAAAGGTATTGGGAAAACAAGCTCAATAGGTGTAAATGTTCCAATCCCATTTGGTGTCTGAGAGAAACAAGAAGTCCCCAAGGCCAAAGCACAACCTACAATCAACCACTGTATAGCCAACCACGGGCAACGCGCCATCTTAGCTGGGCTAACCAGAGGCTTGCAGGGCTTCTAATGATGTCAGAACATGGGGGTAGAAGAGACACACTGTATTTCCTGGAGACCCAGAGCAAGCACTCAACGCCAGCACAGCCTGGTCTGAAATTCTGGGCAGTGGGGCAGACTGGGGACCCAGACTGCCCCACGTGCCGGCAGGCATCAACACTCAGCTGCGGCCACCTGCCACCAGCACAGACAGAAACAATCCTAGAGACAGCTCCTCACCTGCTCCACCCTTTCCCCATA
The DNA here is from genome assembly GCF_027887155.1 of Malaclemys terrapin pileata. Lineage (NCBI taxonomy): Eukaryota > Metazoa > Chordata > Testudines > Emydidae > Malaclemys > Malaclemys terrapin. Next base: position 384,119 of record NC_071513.1, on the reverse strand, counting down.
GACCCCTACCATCTTCTCTCCCACTTCCCTAGAACACAGGTACCCTCCCCCATGAGGGGAGCAGCACCCGCCCCTGCGCTCCCAACCCTGTTCCCCCTCCCCCACGAGGGGAGCAGCACCCGCCCCTGCGCTCCCAACCCTGTTCCCCCTCCCCCACGAGGGGAGCAGCACCCGCCCCTGCGCTCCCAACCCTGTTCCCCCTCCCCCACGAGGGGAGCAGCACCCGCCCCTGCGCTCCCAACCCTGTTCCCCCTCCCCCATAGCGGCTCTGCACATATATGCTCCCTCCCTCCCTCTTGCGCGGAAAAGGGGGCGGGGTAGGTGCGCGCCCCCTCCCCCCTGCGCGGAAAGGGGGCGGGGGAAGGGTCGGTGCGCGCCCCCTACAATGCGCGGAAAGGGGATATGGGTCGGCGCGCGCCCGTCACCGTGCCCAGAGGGGGCCCCTCCTCCCAGGGGCCCGGCCCCTCTCCGCACGGGGGGCCCAGCCCCGCCCCCACCCGGGAGCAGAGGCAGAAGGCACCCCGCGGGCGAAGGCTGGAGCCGCCACCCCCCTCCCTATCCGGGACCGCGCCGCCCCGCAGGCCGCGCTAAACCACCGCAACCAATGAGGACCCGCCCCCAGCTCAACCGCGGCTCGTACCTGGCTCGCCGCGCCGCCCGCACTGCCCGGAGCCCGGATTCGGGTCGCGGCCCCTTTAAATGGAGGCGCCGCTCCGAGCCCTCAGCGCGCTGCAGCCCAAGGGGGGGCGGGGGCGACTCCCCATTGGCTGCGGCGGGAGGGGGGTGGTTCCCTATTGGCTGCGGCGGAGCTTGGGCTCGCGAGACTCCCTTTCAGAGGGCAGCCCCGAAAACCCGGAGCGGACTCTAGTGTCCGGGATCGGAGGCAGAACCTGGGATCTGCAGGGCGGCCCGAAAACGCGGGGTGGATTTTCGGATCGGAGGAGGATAAAGCCTAAAGAAGCTGGAGCATAGCCCAGAATCGGGGGAGCCCGGGAAACTCGGTGTGGCAGCCGGGCCCGGTAAGGGACGCTGCCTCCGCAGCTGCCCCGCATGCTCGCTTGTGGGGTGAAATCCCGGCGCGGAACCCGGGATCAGGAACGGCACCGTTTGCATCGTCCCCTCCTGGGGGTGCCCGCAAAGTGCGGAGCGGATCCTGCCGCCGGAGCGGGAGTACCCCCCCCCCCCCCGGAGCCGTCTGCCCCGTTAACCCTCTCGGGCCCGGGAGAGGCCGCTGCGGAACGGGCCCCGCCTCGAGCCCCGCGATGGCTGGCCTCGGCCCCGGGCGGCCCTGCCCTGCGAGCGCGCGGGAGGCGGCTCCCGGCCCGCTCCGGCCCCTACCTGCGCCACTCGGGAGCCGCCCGGCCCGCTCCGGGCTCCGCCGCCGCCTCCCTGGAGCTGGAGCGTCTCCCCCGGGCGGTGAGTGACAGCGCGGCCGGGCGGGGCTTCGGCGGGGGCCCGGGACACGGCACCGCCCCCGGGCTGGGCTGCGCCCGGACCCCCGCCCGCCCCCGGGCACCCGCCCACTCCCACGAACCCCCCCACTTCTCACCCGCCGGGCCCCGCCCACTGCCGGGCACCCCCCCCATGGCCCCCTCCCCTCACTGACACTCCCGACTCTCCTCACCCCCCGCCCCCCACTTCTCACCCGCCGGGCCCCGCCCACTGCCGCCCCCCCCATGGCCCCCTCCCCTCACTGACACCCCTGACTCTCCTCACCCCCCGCCCCCCACGGACCCCCCCCACTTCTCACCCGCCGGGCCCCGCCCACTGCCGCCCCCCCCATGGCCCCCTCCCCTCACTGACACCCCTGACTCTCCTCACCCCCCGCCCCCCACGGACCCCCCCCACTTCTCACCCGCCGGGCCCCGCCCACTGCCGCCCCCCCCATGGCCCCCTCCCCTCACTGACACCCCTGACTCTCCTCCCCCCACGGACCCCCCCACTTCTCACCCGTCGGGCCCCGCCCACTGCCGCCCCCCCCATGGCCCCCTCCCCTCACTGACACCCCTGACTCTCCTCACCCCCCGCCCCCCACGGACCCCCCCCACTTCTCACCCGCCGGGCCCCGCCCACTGCCGCCCCCCCCCATGGCCCCCTCCCCTCACTGACACCCCTGACTCTCCTCACCCCCCGCCCCCCACGGACCCCCCCACTTCTCACCCGTCGGGCCCCGCCCACTGCCGGGCACCCCCCCAGCCCCCTCCCCTCACTGACACCCAGACTCTCCTCATCCCCCGCCCCCCACGGACACCCCCACTTCTCACCTGCCGGGCCCTGCCCACTGCCGGGCACCCCCCCATGGCCCCCTCCCCTCACTGACACCCAGACTCTCCTCACCCCCGCCCCCCACGGATACCCCCACTTCTCACCCGCCAGGCCCCGCCCACTGCCGGCACCCCCCCCATGGCCCCCTCCCCTCACTGACACTCCCGACTCTCCTCACCCCCCGCCCCCCACGGATACCCCCACTTCTCACCTGCCGGGCCCCGCCCACTGCCGGGCACCCCCCCCATGGCCCCCTCCCCTCACTGACATCCCCGACTCTCCTCATCCCCCGCCCCACACGGATACCCCGACTCTCCTCACCCGCCGGGCCCCGCCCACTGCCGGGCACCCCCCCATGGCCCCCTTCCCTCACTGACACCCTGACTCTCCTCATCCCCTGCCCCGCCAGGCCCCACCCAGTGCCGGGCACCCCCCCTTCATGGCCCCCTCCCCTCACTGACACTCCCGACTCTCCTCACCCCCCGCCTCCCACGGATACCCCGACTCTTCTCACCCGTCGGGCCCCGCCCACTGCTGGGCACCCCCCAATGGCCCTCTCCCCTCACTGACACCCCCGACTCTCCTCACCCACCCCGCCCCCCACGGATACCCCCACTTCTCACCTGCCGGGCCCCGCCCACTGCCGGGCACCCCCCCATGGCCCCCTCCCCTCACTGACATCCCCGACTCTCCTCATCCCCCGCCCCACACGGATACCCCGACTCTCCTCACCCGCCGGGCCCCGCCCACTGCCGGGCACCCCCCCATGGCCCCCTTCCCTCACTGACACCCTGACTCTCCTCACCTCCCACGGATACCCCGACTCTTCTCACCCGTCGGGCCCCGCCCACTGCTGGGCACCCCCCAATGGCCCTCTCCCCTCACTGACACCCCCGACTCTCCTCACCCACCCCGCCCCCCATGGACACCCTGACTCTCCTCACCCGCCGGGCCCAGCCCACTGCCGGGCACCCCAATGGCCCCCTCCCCTTACTGACACCCTGACTCTCCTCACCCGCCCCGCCAGGCCCCACCCACTGCCGGGCACCCCCCATTGCTCCCTCCCCTCACTGACACCCTGACTCTCCTCACCCCCCGCCCCCCACGGACACCCCGACTCTCCTCACCCGCTGGGCCCCACCCACTGCTGGGCACTCCCCCCATGGCCCCCTCCCCGACACTCCCGACTCTCCTTACCCCCCGCCTCTTCTGCCCCACTCCCATAGGCCCCCTCCCCCAGGGACACTTCCACCTCACATGTGCACAGATCCCTGCTGGGCCCTGCCCGTTTATGGGGACCCCCCAGGACCCCTTCCCCACCGCTCTGGACCCCCGCTCCCCTGGGACCTGCCCACTTCCAGCATTCCCCACCTCACCAGGTCCACTCCCCCCCTCCTCCTGGGACACCCCCAGCTCTCCTCACACCCCCAGACTCCCGCCCTGCTGGGCCCTCTCAACCCACAATACCCCCACATCTCCTTATACCCCTGGGACCCACCCACTCCCTGGTATTCCCCATCCCTGTTCACCCATAGTCCCCCTCCCATCACCTCTCTCACACTCTCATAAACCTCATTCTGCCTGGAACCTCCTCCCCATTCCTCACCCACACCCTGGACCACTGCCCCCCAGACACCCTACCACCCTCTAGGGACACATTATCTCACACATATCCCTGTGGGGGGACCCACCCCCTCGTGGGGATCCTCCCTCCCCCAACACCCCATTCCACACAGTCCCCCTCCCCTCAGAAACAACCCCATCTCTCCTCACACATATCCCTGGACTCCCCAACCTGACTCTGCCCCGTCCCCCAGGAACCTGCCTACTCCCAGACACCCTCTTCCCCACCACTTCTCTCTCACACACACACGCACACCCTTCCACCGGCCCCACGGGGGCACACCCACTCTCAGCTGTCCCCTCCATCCCACATCCCATTCCCTCACAGCCCGCCCCCAGAGATCACCCCTTTGCTCACACCCCCTCATCCTCCCCATTCTCCTAGGGACTCCCCAGTGACACCCCATCTACCCTCACACCCTCCGAGACACCCCATCCCTCCTCTCATACACCCCATCCCCCCAGACACCCTCCTGCATCTCCTCACACATCCTGCCCTCCTCTCCCATCCTCACACACACACCTCTCTTTCCCCAGGGACACCCCTCCATCTCCTCTCACACATACATACACACACACACACCTCTCTCTCCCTGAATAACCCCATCATTCCTGGACCCTCCCAGGGGCTGCCCACCGCTTCATACACACACTCCCCTCTGCCTCTGGGGACTCCCCATTGTGCCCCTCCCTCCCACACTCCCCTGGACACCCCCATCCCCTCTCACATCACTCTCCCCCCAAGGATTCCCCATCCCCTCTCACAAACACACCCCTCTCCCCCAAACATGTCCCATACCCTCTCATACACACAGCTTTCTCCCCCAGCCCCCCCCCCATTTTGTCACACATCCTTCTAGCCCCTGGAGACACCCCCCATCCCCTCATGCACACACACACCATCTTCTGTGGACCTCTCCATCCCCTCACACACCCCTCTTCAGCTGGACACCCCCCAGAAACACTCCCCATTCCCCTACACACACATACCCCTTTCCCCCCCAGGACACATCCCATCATCCAGAGCACACCCCATCATCCCCTCACACATCTTCCAGTCCCCCAGAGACATCCCGCCTCCCTCCCTCACACCCCCCATCTCCTGGGGATCCCTTTGTCCCCTCACACACACCGTTTCTCCCCAGACTTCTTCCGTCCCCTTATACAACCTCTCCCTTCAGGGACACTCCCCTCCCCCACCCTACCTTGGATGCCCCTCACACACACACACACCACCCTCGGGGATGGCCCCATTGCCTTGCACACCTCCCTGGTACATCCCTATCCTCTCTCACACACACATCATCCTTTCTGAACACTATTGTTTCCTGTCATTCCTCCATCCTCCACTCCTGTCCTCCCTCATGAATACCCGTATCCTCTCACATGTACCCATTCCCACACATGAAAACCCCCATCCACTCTCTCACACACCCATCCCCTCTGGATGCTATTATTGCCTGTCACCCCCCACCCCTCACAACATCCATTCCCTTCCTTACCCATCATCTGGTGTACCTGCCTCCTCTCCCCCATTCTCGTGGGTACACCCCCATCTTCCCCCATCCATTCACCCATCCTCTCCTTGTATACACACCCATCTCACTCCCACCCCCATCCTCCTGGTACACCCACCTCCCTTCACCCATCTGCCCAATTCCACACAACCCAATACCTTTCACATGCCCTCCTTATTGATTCTCCCCTGAGATTCCCATCAACCCCCTCAATTTACTTCTTGGGAACACCCCCATCCCTTCACCCATCCCCCACCACTCACTGATCCTCCCTATCCCCTCACACACACCCTTCACCACAATTCCACACATTTTTTGAGATTCCTTCCATCCTCTTCCCCTTAATTCCAGCTGAGATCCCCACACGTGCCCTCAATTTACTCCTTGGAAACACCCTCATCCCTCCTCACTCCAATCCCCTCCCAAGGACACTCACCTGCCCCCTCAATTCCCAACCCACAACTCCCCCCCCCCCATCCTCTCACTTGCTTCCCCACTCCTTCCCTGGGGAACCCCAACCCCTCACCCAACATCTCCCCCTCCAATTTCATGCCCCCAAGGGGGGTAACCCAATAGGGAGTCACAGTGAGAAAGGGCTGCACTGCAGGCACCAAGAAAGTGAGACAAGGAGCTGGGACTGGAGTCAGAAAGGCAGAGGGCAGTAATAGGATACAGGGAGGAGGATGCATGGCTGAAGCTGCAGGGAAGGAAATGGATTTTAGCTGCAGTGTGTTAGATAGAAGAAGGGAGAGCCAGGAAGGCTGAAGAAGAGGCAATTACAGGAGTCCAGGCCAAAGAGAACCAAGGCATGACCCTGGGTTGTGGCAGCAGAGATGAAGAGGAAGAAAATGTTTAAAGATGTGATACAGAAAGACAAGATAACTTGGACAGGAGGAATGGGTAGAGTCACAAGATAACCTGCTTCACCAGCAATGCCAGCTCACCTACCTGTTCATCAACTTCTCACACCTTCCTTGCCACCCCTTTTTCACTGAACACCTCCCTCAACTGATCTGGATGGCCAGTAACTGCCCTCTCCTGCTTTAAATCTCCACTCAAGTCTAGAAGAAATCTGCCAGTTGGTGTCAGCTGAGATGAGGGGGAGAAGGGAATAAATCATTTGCAAGATAGGAAAAAATACTTGCTTTATTGTGTATATATATAAACAGTGTATCCCTCTATCCCCACCCTTCATATGACATATGTCTTAGATGGTAAGCTTCATAAGGCAAATGACTCTCTCCCTACATGTGCAGTACAATGGGGCCCTGATCCTGATTTTGACCTCTGAGGCCTATTTGCAATGTAAATATTAAATTATATACAAAAAAAGTCAAAATATTAAGGTTGCAAAGTGAAACACTCAAAATCTAGGAAGCACTTGTGCATCCTTAACACTGGCCCTTTGTGTACAGAGCCATTAAACCTCAAGAAAGAGAAGGCCTCAAAGAGTAAGAGAGGGATCTATGGTGAGATTGAGGAGAATAAGAAAGGAGAAGAGACTTTTAGACATGGAGGGGAAGAGCAGAAGCAGGGGAGGAGGGGATCAAGGAGGGAGTTGGAGAAGAGGAGGTCAATGCGCTGGGCATAGAGAACTCATTCAAGATGTAGGAAAGAAGTGGGGTGCTAGAAAGCGAATTGGGATCACAGAGAAGTTTCCTCTGGGGCAGCAGTGCCCAAACCATGATCTATGCAGAACTTAATTGTCACATTCTCAAGAGAGCTAAAATATATAAATACTTCCCTGAAGTGATTTTCACCTCTTTGTGTTTTATTGATTTACACTCTAGCCAGTGGTTCTCAAGCTATGGGGCGGGTCTCCCAAAGGAGGCCAGAGAATGTGTCAAGGGAGGCAAGAGCTGTGTGCTTTTATTTTATTTTTTTTAATAGCTCTGGCTGTCAAGCCACCTACCCCCACCCCTGTGGCTTGAGCTCCTGAAGAAGGGCTGTGCCCACCCCGGAGGTGGGGAGAGCCAGAGCCCCACCCTGGGGGCTCAGGCTCTCCTTCCTTTCCCCCACCCCCCGCACATATCCTTCACCTGGAGGGGCGGGGCTCTGGCTCTCAGTCCTGGGGTGGCGGCAGCAGCAGCACAGAAGTAAGGGTGGCAATAGGGCACTAAGTCTGTTGTGAAAAGTGATATTAACAAATCAGGGTGCTGCCTTCAGACCTGGGCGCCTGGCCAGCAGCCACTGCTCTCTGCTCTGCCTTCAGAGTTGGGTGGTAGTAATCGCTGCTCTCCGAGCTCTGGTCATATGTACTGGGGGGGAGGGGCATAAATGACTACAGGCACAAAGAAGGGGGGCCCCAATCAAATACGTTTGAGAACCACTGCTCTAGACTTAGAACAGTGTTTGTGTGTCTACAGATGCAGGTACACACACAAATGCAATCAGATGGAGATAATAGTAGTAGTTATCACTGGTATGTTATGGGGTTTGAAGGTACAGGCAGCTGGGAAGGAAACTGATCACGTCAGAGGAGACGGGTCTGTGCACATGGGATGGGAGCTAAAGCCTAGTGATCATCAGTGGGAGAGGAGATGGGGGAATGGGTAATGGCCAGTAGGAAGGAAAGTAAGGCTGGGCAGCCTCCAGTGGGAAGGGAAGTAGGGCTAATCCAATGGTAGAGCTATGACCTGGCAAGAGATGTTAAGATAACAAGAAGGGTTTCTTCATGTATTTTAGCAACAAGAAGAAGTCAAGGAAAGTGTGGGCCCCTTACTGAATGAGGGATGCAACCTAGTGACAGAGGATGTGGAAAAAGCTAATGTACTCAATGCTTTTTTTGCCTCTGTCTTCACAAACAAGGTCAGCTCCCAGACAGCTGCACTGGGCAGCACAGTATGGGGAGGAGGTGACCAGCCCTTTGTGGAGAAAGAAGTGGTTCGGGACTATTTAGAAAAACTGGATGAGCACAAGTCTATGGGGCCGGATGTGCTGCATCCAAGAGTGCTAAAGGAGTTGGTGGATGTGACTGCAGAGCCATTAACCGTTATCTTTGAAAACTCAGGGTGATCGGTGGAGGTCCCGGATGACTGGAAAAAGGCTAATATAGCGCCCATCTTTAAAAAAGGGAGGGAGGAGGATCCGGGGAACTACAGGCCAGTCAGCCGCACCTCAGTCCCTGGAAAAATCATGGAGCAGGTCCTCAAGGAATCAATTCTGAAGTACTTAGAGAGGAAAGTGATCAGGAACAGTCAGCATGGATTCACCAAGGACAAGTCATGCCTGACTAACTTAATTGCCTTCTATGGGGAGATAACTGGGTCTGTGGATGAGGGGAAAGCAGTGGATGTGTTGTTCCTTGACTTTAGCAAAGCTTTTGATATGGTCTCCCACAGTATTCTTGCCAGCAAGTTAAAGAAGTATGGGCTGGATGAATGCACTTTAAGGTGGAAGAAAACTGGCTAGATCGTCCGGCTCAATGGCTCCATGTCTAGTTGGCAGCTGGTTTCAAGCGGAGTGCCCCAAGGGTCGGTCCTGGGGCCGGTTTTGTTCAATACCTTCATTAATGATCTGGAGGATGGCGTGGACTGCACTCTCAGCAAGTTTGCAGATGACACTAAACTGGGAGGAGTGGTAGATACACTAGAGGGTAGGGATAGGCTACAGAGGGACCTAGACAAATTAGAGGATTGGGCCAAAAGAAACCTGATGAGGTTCAACAAGGACAAGTGCAGAGTCCTGCACTTAGGACGGAAGAATCCCAGTCACTGTTACAGACTACAGACCGAATGGCTAGGAAGCAGTTCTGCAGAAAAGGACCTAGGGGTTACAGTGGACGAGAAGCTGAATATGAGTCAACAGTGTGTCCTTGTTGCCAAGAAGGCTAACGGCATTTTGGGCTGTATAAGTAGGGGCATTGCCAGCAGATCGAGGGACATGATCATTCCCCTCTATTCGACATTGGTGAGGCCTCATCTGGAGTACTGTGTCCAGTTTTGGGACCCACACTACAAGAAGAATGTGGAAAAATTGGAAAGAGTCCAGCGGAGGGCAACAAAAATTATTAGGGGGCTGGAGACATGACTTATGAGGAGAGGCTGAGGGAACTGGGATTGTTTAGTCTGCAGAAGAGAAGAATGAGGGGGGATTTGATAGCTGCTTTCAACTACCCGAAAGGGGGTTCCAAAGAGGATGGATCTAGATTGTTCTCAGTGGTACCAGATGACAGAACAAGGAGTAATGGTCTCAAGTTGCAGTGGGGGAGGTTTAGGTTGGATATTAGGAAAAACTTTTTCACTAGGAGGGTGGTGAAGCACTGGAATGTGTTACCTAGGGAGGTGGTAGAATCTCCTTCCTTAGAGATTTTTAAGGTCAGGCTTGACAAAGCTCTGGCTGGGATGATTTAGTTGGGAATTGGTCCTGCTTTGAGCAGGGAGTTGAACTAGATGACCTCTTGAGGTCCCTTCCAACCCTGATATTCTGTGAATCACTAATGGGTGGGAAGTGTCTATTAGACAATCTTTCTGATAAGAAGTTGGTTCCACGTAATGAAACATTAGGTGAAGTAGCAGCATTCTTGAAGGTGGAAGAAAGAAAATGAATAATGGTGATGGAAGGAGTGAGACGAGGAGACAGGCTGGGATCCAGGATTGGAGGCAGTTAGAAGCTAGGAGACGTCACAGGTGAACACAAAGTTCACGGTAGCAAAAACTCAGGTGTTAGGAACCCTCGTTATAGTCTCACAGCTTTATGAGAACTCCCTCCAGCCTTTATTAATCTATCCGAGTAGAAACAGATTGTTTTTCTATTTAAAGAGTATTTAAAGTTCAGTTATTGTCAACAAAATATGTACATCCAAATCAGTGCTACTGCCTTTGGGGACCACATAAGCTTATTCTATGTTTTAGTTGTGTTGGTTTTGTAAGGCTTGGGAGAAGGAGCCGATACTCCATTCTGAGCCGATTTAAGATGGAGTCACCGAGAGCTGATAAAAATTGAGCCCACTATAATAGAATAAGAATCTAACACCAGGCATGCTGGGAAGAAATTGAACTCTATTTCCAGTCCCACCTGGTCTGGGTCAGTGTTTCAGCGGTCACATGGCAGTAGTCATTATCAACTGATACCAGTGGCTGTTATTACACCCACAATGCGATGTTTACGGTCACTCTTCAGAGTCTAAGTCTATGTCCACACTAGCAATTTGTTGGACGGAGGTGTGGGAAAAAAAAAAACCCACCCCGACCAACATAAGTTTCACAGTCAAAAGCACAGGTGTGGATAGCGCTATGTCGGTGGGAGATGCTGCCGACATAGCTACTGCTGCTCATTGGGGGTGGTTTAATTATGCTGATGGAAGAGCTTTGTCCCGTCAGCATAGAGCAGCTACACAGGAGACCCTGCAGCAGTGTAGCTGCACCACTGTAAGGTCTGTAGTGTAGACATAGCTTAAGACTTCTTTCACTCACCAAAATCCCCACGATGGCTAAAGATGGGATTTTCAAAAGTATTGGATATTGCCGTAACTGCTCCCATTTAAGTGAATGGGAATTTTACCATTTGTTTCACTGGGATTAGTTAAGCCAATACCCTTTGGAAAAATCCCACTCTAATTCTAAAAGCTCCAACCCTGGCCTACAAGTGTGAGCTAGGGTTGGAGAAGAATTTAAAACAGAATTTAGAGGAATGACAATCTGCTCTGAGCCTGCTCCTGGGCACCTGCTAACAAAGCTCTTCCACACCCAAAGTTGCACCAGTTTCACTAAATCAGTGTAACATCCCATCTTTAGGCCCATTCTACACTTAAAATTTAGTTTGACATAGCTATATTGCTCAGGGATGTGACAAAACTACACTGCTGAGTGCCATAGTTATGCCAAGTTAACCTCCAGTGTAGATGCACCTAGGCTGATGAAAGGATGCTTCTGTCAACCTAGCTACCATTGCTTGGTGAGATGGTGTTCCTACACCTGCAGAAAAAACCCTCTGTCACCGCAAGCTGTGTCTGCACTATGTGGTTATGCCAGTATAGTACGCATAGTATAGACATGGCCTGAGTGAAACTGGTACAATTCTGAGTTCAGACAAGCCGAAAGTTGCTCTTGTTCTGTACTGAAGGTTCAACTGCCTTTAGCTCCTGCCCTTTTGACTGAGCCCTACAGAAAACTGTCCCCAGCCAAACAATAGCAGTACAAAGGGGCAACTCAGCCCACCTTCAGAACTTTGAAATGTTAATGCCATTAAGCACAGGCAATTTCTCAGATCTTCTATTCTCCTGGGATTTGGTCAGTGTTGTTCTCATGAAACCCCCACACATGCTGAAACATCACAGAGGTCAAGAGGAATGTCTCCTCCACTTCACGCTGCTAGTGCTAGTATTACAGAGATGGAATCTACATGCTGGGGGATGCAGTGCCTCCTAGCTTCTTCCTTTGATGCTAGCTGCTGCTGCTGCTTATATTGTAGCAGGTGCATCTGCACACATGGGGCTTCTGTAAGACTAGCAATGACTGCTGATCTCCTGAGAACTCTGGTGAAGCTAATTTCCCACACACACACACCAAAAAAAATCAAGGAAATTAAATGCAAAAAGACTCCATTAATGCAACATTAAGGCTGTGAACATAACTGCACAAGAATTAGGTAAGGGAAATGTTTCCTTTTTTATTACAGTTAAGTCTTACTAATAGAGTATAAAATGTAGTGCTCTTACCAGGCCTAATGTGCATTGTAAACTACGAGGTGTTCACATAGTTATGTGATGCCACATGCCAGTTAGATATCAGACAGGAGGTGTGTGAATCACTTTTTCTCTTGAGGCAGCTCTGACCAAAATTACTTGTGTCAGGCTTGGTCTACACTATATACTTACTTCTGTATAACTATGTCGCTCAGGGTGTGAAAAATCCACATACCTGAGTGACGTAGTTATATTGATCTTACACATACACACACACACACACACTGTATAACTATGTCGCTCGGGGTGTGAAAAATCCACACACCTGAGTGACGTAGTTATACTGATCTTACACACACACACACACACACACACACACACGTGTAGACAGTGCTATTTCGGCGGGAGAGCTCCCGCCAACATAACTACCGCCTTTCGCAGAGGTGGATTATTAAGCCAACGGGAAAGCTTTCTTCTGTTGGCTTGGAGCATCTTCACCTGACACGCTGCATTGGTGCAGCTGCCCCAGTGCAAATTTGTAGTGTAGACCTGCCCTCAGTTTAGCTCTCTGTTTGAAATATGTGAGTTGGAGTTTTCTACCAGGCAGGAATGTTAACAGTTAGCCAGTATCCTGCCTCCCAGATGAGCCATCATTCCTGGCCAGGAGGTAGAGTTCTGGGAAAGCAGGGGTTCGTTCTCTTGTAGTGCTGGGGAGTGGAGCAAAGATGGATTTTCATCCTCCCTAACTCCTCATCCTGAAACTACCAGGCCAGGGTGAGCAGTAGCCCTCTCAGCATGCAAAATAGGGACTGATGACAAAACATGGGAAGTGTCTCCAACATGGGGCACTGCTTACCCAAAGTATATATTAAATGGCACATCATTTGGGGGGTTCTGTTAATTATTTTCAATAATACCTTTGTTAAACTACTGGTTGTCCTGTGTTACATTCCTTCCCTTTCTCTGGGTATACATTTTCCTAGGAGTCTGTTTCCCACAGAGGGACACTGTCAACTTTGGGCATAAAAAATAAATAAATAAAAAACAAAATTTGCACCACATTAACTATAACTGTATGATTAAAGCAGTACCATCTCCCTAGGGTGGATGCAGTTATATTAGTGTAGAGGTGCTTTTATTCCTGTACACAAAGGGGAATAACTACTTGTTTAAGTCACCTTTATAGTGGTTTAACTGAATATACAGTAGGCTTTTACTTGTTAGCAAAATAATTATACAAGTCACATCCATAACCAAAATAGTTACATCAATAGAAATTTCAGCTGTTGACCAGGTCTTAAAAATTTTTTGGTTGAAAACACACACATTTCCTTACCTGTGTTTTCCAGTTGCTTCTCCTCCACCCATCTCCTATCCTGCTGCTGCAGGCCCTAGGAGGGTTTCCCTGAGCTGAACTGTATTCCCACTACTGTCACCTTTGCTCCCCTCCACACTAACTGTACAACCTCTGTCCCCAGCCAGATTGTGTAACCTCATCACCTTCCCTGTGGAACACTCTACCGCACGCCCCCCCTTCCCCCCCCCCAAAAAAAACCCCCACCTGTGCCTGCAGCCAGGCAAGATTACAAGTCTGGTTAATAAAGGTAATAGTACTGATAGCACTTTTGTAAAGCAGCTAAGTACTGCACAACATTCTGATTAAAAACAAGCACTAAACAAAATCAACATGGGTCATATTAAATATATTCAGAGCTAACAGATAAATATGAAAACATACCTGTTCATTAACTATTATCAACTGGGGGTTGCTCAGGCCTTGGTTCTTGGCCCAATGCTATTTAATATTTGTAATCAATGATCTACAGTATAAAATAATTGATAAAGTTTACAGATGAGACTAAGGTTGGTGGATTAGTAAATGAGGGTGACAGACCACTGTTTCAGAACAATCTGGATCATTGTAAACTGGATGCAATCAAACTACATGTGTTTCTGACTGAGCTTGTGAAGTTCTCACTCAGCATTTCTCTGTCTGTAACACAATCAATTCCAAAATTTCAGGGAATGCTCTAGGCATCAATGGCCAGAACTGTATTGATTTGGGGGGGGGGATATCAGAAAAATGGGGGAGACACAAAGCTCCTGTCAGCTTTTTAGCACAGCCAACCAATGCAAGCACCTCTGCAATGGACTACAGATCAAACAACTTGTTGATGGCACCCGTTAATGCCTTCTAGCATAACAATACTCCTATTTCATTGCTGTGTATCTTCCCAACAGAGTTAAATCATTCAGGATGTCAAAATGTTAGTCTCCCAGACAGAAAGAACAACTGTGAGGGAATGAAGGTGGTGGTGGGGGAGGCTAGGATGTGAACGCAGCCCCTGGCATGAGGGAGGAGAGAATGAGGATCCTGGTATGGGGGAATGGGAAAATGGAGCACAAAAAGCCACTCATGGGGAGACTGGGGGAACTTGGTTTGGGGAAGGGGCTCACACAGAGCCCATGGCATGTGGGAAAGACAAAAACCCTATCATGCAGGAAGAGGGGAGATGGGGGAAGAGGCTAATGAGATTTCACACAGTCTCTCTGACGCGGGGGAAGAATGGGGGACTCTCGAATGGGAAAAGGGGGCCACACAGAGCCCTGGCAGGGTGGAGGAAAAGGGAATGAGGGCACATAGCATCCCTGGCTGGAGAAGATTGAAAGACCCTGGAATAGGAGAAATGGGGGGCATAGGGGAACGAGAGTAATGGAGCACACAGAGACACTTCCGTGAGGAGGAGAATGGAAGGCCCTGGAATGCACACAGAACGCCTAGTTGGAGGGAGATTGTGGGAAGTTGCAACAAGTTCCTGAAATAGAGGGGGATGGGAGGGTGACACCCACCCACAGATCTTGGGGACAGGGAGAATGAAGGAGCTCCTGCTGTGTGTAATGTACTTGGCCTACAGTAACTAGAAAGCATGCAATCCTCTACCAATACTTCCAAATACAAGGTCTTACATCTAGAACACAGAATTCAGGTCATCCAGGGTCAGGGACTGTACCCTGGAACACAGTGACATCAAAAATAATGTAAAAAGAACAGGAGTACTTGTGGCACCTTAGAGACTAACAAATTTATTAGAGCATAAGCTTTCGTGGGCAGTAGCCTGTTCTTTTTGCGGATACAGACTAACACGGCTGCTACTCTGAAAAATAATGTAGGGGCCCATTGTAGGTAACCAGCTGATTATGAACTCCCAGAGCAAAGCTGTAGCAAAAAGGACTTAACACAGTCCTTAAACTGGGGCATATACTTCGGGAGTAGGGAGGTTACAGTACCCCTGCATACCACATTGGGGAGATTGTTACTGGATTACTGTGTCAACTACTGATGGATGCATCCTTTAGAAAGAATGCTGAAAAACTGGAGAGGGTTCAGAGAAGAGCCACAAGAGCAAATTGAGGAGTGGAATGAGTGGGAGACTTAAGATCAATCTATTTAGTTTATCAAAGAAGCTACTTGGTTGTGATCTATAATTACCAACACAGGAGAAAATACTGGATAATAGAGGGAATCTAGCAGACAGAGACAGAATAATATATAATAACTGGAACTTGAACTCAGTAAAGTTCAAATTGGAAATAAGATGCAAATTTAATTACCTATTAGAATAATTTTGCCAAGGGATGCAGTAAAATCTCCATCACATGGAGTCTTTAAATCAAGACTGGGTATTTTTCCAAAAAGATCTGCTCTAGTGGGAAATATGGAGTGACATTGAATGGCCTCTGTTACTCGGGTTAGGCTAGATGAACACAAGGCTCCTCTGTCTCTCACACCCCTGCTGCCTACCACTCAACTACGAGCTCTCTGAGGCCGGCTGATATTTAATCCCTGGCTGCTGGGCTGTGGGGTAAATGGGAGCTAGATCCACAAACAGGCCTTAGGATCTACATTGCAAACCCTAACTTTACAGACCCTGTTAGTCTGTATCCGCAAAGGTGCCACACGTACTCCTGTTCTTTTTACAGACCCGGCCACCGAGCGGAGTCAGAGACCCGCTGGGTGCCCGGGCTCCCAGACACTGCAGTAGCCGAGCGAGATGCGGAAGGCCCCAGCAGCACGCTGGGCAGGAGTCCCCGCAGCGAGCCAGCAGGAGATGCCCAGGAGAGGGACGGGGCCTAACCCGGGGCCTGAGGCTGAAGCTACTCCACGCTGCAGGAGAGGGAGCGGCCGGGAGCGAGCGGGGCCGCGCAGACCGGGCCGGCCGGGCGCGCTCCCCGGGGACCATGGCGCTGTGGGACAGAAGCGGCCCTGGGCGCCCCCCCGCCCGACCCTCCAGCCCAGCGGTCAGGGCGCCCCACGCGGCTTCCCGCCCCAGCCCACAGGGGCCGGCGGGCGAGGCTGGCAGCGGGCGGGGCGGGGCGCTGCCCTGTGGGCTCGGGGACAGGGAGGCCCCAGCCACCCCCCTCTGCTCGGGCGGGCTCGCGCCGGGAGCAAGGGTCATAGCTCAACCGCCGCTCGGGGCGGGCGGGGCCGCGGCGCCGGCCCCCGCATTCGCTGCAGTGGACTGACAGCACGCGGGGCAATGCTTGCAGCACTGTCTCTTTAAGCATCCCCACGCTCGACGCTTGCGCATATGCCGATCCCAATGCGCCTGCGCACGCGCAGGGATTGGCTGGTTCGTTCCTTTGTCCCTACCTCGCCTCTCACCTAAGCTTGGTGCCTGAGGGGATGAGTGGCAGCTAGTTTCGCGGGCTGCGAAGGCTGCTCAGCCAATAAACTCCGAATAGAGGTGCGATCTCGTCTTTGGTCCCGCCGTGCTCCGTTCCTTCTGTGATTGGCACGGGTACGAGCCACTGAACGGAAGGTATGAAGAGAAGGTTGGCCAATGGGGCAGCAACATGGGCGGGCCTTGGGTAGCTGGTTAGGCTGTCCGATTTCCGGCCGCACGCGCTCTTTTTTTCTAGGCTACTAGAGGGCGAGAAGGCCGCAATCCGTGGTGGGAGCGAGGGCCCAGGAACAGGTGAGGCTGGCGGCGGGGGCGGCCCGTGAGCGGTACCCCGGGCTCCGGACGGCCCCACCCCACGGCGCGGGAGGCAGAGGCTCCGGGCGGAGCCGGTCCGGGGGCGCAGCGGGCTCCCGTGGGTTCGGCTGCCGGTAGCCTTCCGCCCTGCTGGGCCCGCGCGGCGAGGCCGTGGTGTCCGGCTGACGCGCCTCCAGCAGCGGCTCGTAGCGGGGCCGCGCCGGCGGGAGGCCTTGGCTGCACGCGAAGCGCAACCGGTTCAACTTCATTTTAAAGTCCCACTTCAGGATAAACTGGTGCCACTTCCTCGTGTGCCCCCCTCCGCTCCCAGTTAACTGCCGCCCGGCCCGTCACCCCCGCCCGCTCTTCACTCTTCTCCTCCAGCCTCGCTAGCTTTCACACACACACACTTGCCCTTTCCTCCCCACTCGGGGCCTCGCAAACCTTCCTTAATCCCGCCTGTGTGTCTGCTCCTTGTCTCCCACGCAACCTCCCCGGGTGCTTTTGCGCGGCTCCTCAGTTAACTGTAAGTAAACGACTTATTTGTGCCAGTGGTTCTTGGTAGCTTCACAAATTATATGTTTTTTTTACTACCTCTCCTTATGTTTCTTGTAGGCACAGTACCCCGCTTGTCATTCTTTCTGTAGGTGATTGGAGATAAATTTATCGCTTTGCATAGCCCTCTACCTCTCATGTTCCTGCCTCAATTGACCCCGCCAAACACACACACTTGCCGTAAATGCACCAACTTGGGAGAATTATCCAAGTTGCAATTCATTCTGTCTTATGCATTCTAAAAGCTGCTAACCAGGTTGTAGTTGCAGGTTTTTTTCTTTGTTTTGTTTTTTTGGTATATATTTGAACTGTCTGCAGCTCCTAGGTACAGTGTGTATGGTGCTTCATGAGTAAAATAACTTCTTTTGACTGAGTGCATAGTTTGAGCATGCTGTGTAATGATTGCAAATATCTTGTCTGGTTACCTTACAACCACTTTGACCAACTTGGAACCTGTCACAGATTGAAGTGTCACTAGAGGGGTTTTTGGAATTAATTGATAAACTTAAGAGTAACAAAAAGAACAGGAGTACTTATGGCACCTTAGAGACTAACAAATTTATTTGAGCATCCGATGAAGTGGGCTTTTTGCGGATACAGACTAACACGGCTGCTACTGTGAAACTTAGCAGTAACAAGTCACCAAGTCCAGATGGCATTCACCCAAGAGTTCTGAAATAACTCGAATGTGAAATTACGGAACTATTAATTATGGTTTGTAACCTGTCCTTTAAATCAGCTTCTGTACCCAGTGACTGGAAGATAGCTAATGTAATGCCAATATTTAAAAAGGGCTCTAGAGGTGATCTCGACAATTACAGACCGGTAAGTCTAATGTCCGTACTGGGCAAATTACTTGAAACAATAGTAAAGAATAAAAATGTCAGACACATAGAAGAACCTAAATTGTTGGGCAAAAGTCAACATGGTTTCTGTAAAGGGAAATCATGTCTTACTAATCTATTAGAGTTCTTTGAAGGGGTCAACAAACATGTGGACAAGGGGGATCCAGTGGACATAGTGTACTTAGATTTCCAGAAAGCCTTTGACAAGGTCCCTCACCAAAGGCTTTTACATAAATTAAGTTGTCATGGTATAAGCAGGAAGATCCTTTCATGGATTGAGAACTGGTTAAAAGACAGGGAACAAAGGGTAGGAATAAATGGTAAATTTTCAGACTGGAGAGGGGTAACTAGTGGTGTTCTCCAAGGGTCAGTCCTAGGACTAATTCTAGTCAACTTATTCATAAATGATCTGGAGAAAGGGGTACACAGTAAGGTGGCAAAGTTTGCAGATGATACTAAACTGCTCAAGATAGTTAAGACCAAAGCAGATTGAAGAACTTCAAAAAGACCTAACAAAACTAAGTGATTGGGCAACAAAATGGCAAATGAAATGTCATGTGGATAAATGTAAAGTAATGCACATTGGAAAAAATAACCTCGACTATACATATAATATGATGGGGGCTAATTTAGCTACAACTAATCAGGAAAGATCTTGGAGTCATCATGGATAGTTCTCTGAAGATGTCCACGCAGTGTGCAGCGGCAGTCAAAAAAGAAAACAGGATGTTAGGAATCATTTAAAAAAGGGATAGAGAATAAGACGGAGAATATCTTATTGCCCTTATATAAATCCATGGTACGCCCACATCTTGAATACTGCATACAGATGTGGTCTCCTCATCTCAAAAAAGATATACTGGCATTAGAAAAGTTTCAGAGAAGGGCATCTAAAATAATTAGGGATTTGGAACGGGTCCCATATGAGGAGAGATTAAAGAGGCTAGGACTTTTCATCTTGGAAAAGAGGAGACTAAGCGGGGTTATGATAGAGGTATATAAAATCATGAGTGGTGTAGAGAAAGTGAATAAGGAAAAGTTATTTACTTGTTCCCATAATATAAGAACTAGGGGGCACCAAATGAAATTAATGGGCAGCAGGTTTAAAACAAATAAAAGGAAATTCTTCACACAGTGCACAGTCAACCTGTGGAACTCCTTGCCTGAGGAGGTTGTGAAGGCTAGTACTATAACAGGGTTTAAGAGAACCTCCATGAATTTATCTAGTTAAGTCCATTCATCTAGTTAAAAGCAACAGAGGGTCCTGTGGCACCTTTAAGACTAACAGAAGTATTGGGAGCATAAGCTTTTGTGGGTAAGAACCTCACTTCTTCAGATGTCTTGCATCTGAAGAAGTGAGGTTCTTACCCACGAAAGCTTATGCTCCCAATACTTCTGTTAGTCTTAAAGGTGCCACAGGACCCTCTGTTGCTTTTTACAGATTCAGACTAACACGGCTACCCCTCTGATACTTAATCTAGTTAAGTCCATTAGCCAGGATGGGTAAGGAATGGTGTCCCTAGCCTCTGTTTGTCAGAGGGTGGAGATGGATGGCAGGAGAGAGATCAGGTTAGGTTCACTCCCTCTGGGGCACCTGGTATTGGTCACTGTCGGTAGACAGGATCCTGGGCTGGATGGACCTTTGGTCTGACCCCGTCTGGCCGTTCTTATGTTAGGCCTCTCCACCACTTCTAAACGGAGCAACTTAGTATGGAAGTAATTAGTGGCAAATGAACGTGGATGCCCAAGGTAACTTTTTAGTTAAACAAGTACTATGGTGCAGCTTTCTAAGCATTAAAACACCAGTACTGATTGCACAGATGCTTATAGTAAACAGTGTCATTGGGGGAAATATTTGTGGGGTTTTTTTTTTGTTTTTTTGAAGTCTGATTATCTTATATAAGTTCTATTAACCATCAAAATAACAGCCACTAAACATAATATATATAAAATAAGAATGGCCATACTCAGTCAGACCAAAGGTCCATCTAGCCCAGTATCCTGTCTTCTGACAAGTGGCCAATGCCAGGTGCTTCAGAGGCAGTAATCAGAACAGGTAATCATCAAGTGATCCCTCATCTGTGGCTCATTCCCAGCTTCTGACAAACAGACTAGGGACACCATACCTGCCCATCTTGGTTAATAACCATTGATGGACCTATCCTCCATGAATTCATCTAGTTCTTTTTTGAACCCTGTTATAGTCTTGGCCCTCACAGTATCCTCTGGCAAAGAGTTCCACAGGTTGACTCTACATTGTGTGAAAGAATACTTCCTTTTGTTTTGCCTAATTAACCTAATTTTATTTGATCACCCCTAGTTTGTGTGTTATGAGGAGGAGTAAATAACACTTCCTTACTTACTTTCTTCACACCCATCATTTATAGACCTCTATCATATCCTCCCTTAGTTGTCTCTTTTCCAAGCTGAAAAGTCCCACACATATTAATCTCTCCTCATATGGAAGTTGTTCCATACCCCTAATCATTTTTGTTGCCCTTTTTCAAATCTTTCCAATTCCAATGCATCTTTTTTGAGATGGCCTGACCGCACCTTCATGCAACATTCAAGATGTGGGCATACCATGGATTTATATAGAGGCAATATGATATTTTGTCTTATTATCTATCCCTTTTTAATGATTCTCAACATTTTGTTAGCTTTTTTGACTGCCGATGCACATTGAGTGGATGTTTTCAGAGACCTATCCACAATGACTCCCAAGATCTCTTTCTTGAGTGGTAATAGCTAATTTAGACCTCGTCATTTTATGTGTATGGTTGGGGTTATGTTTTCAAATGTGCATTACTTTGTATTTATCAACATTTAATTTCATCTGCCATTTTGTTTCCCAGTCACTCGGTTTTGTGAGGTCCCTTTGTAACTCTTCGCAGTCTGCTTTGGACTTAACTAATTTTGTTTCATCTGCATATATTGCCACCTCACTGTTTGCCACTTTTTCTAGATAATTTATGAATATATTAAATAGGATTGATCCCAGTACAGAACCCTAGGGGACACTATTATTTACTTCCCTCCATTCTGAAAACTGTTTATTCCTACCCTTTGTTTCCTATCTTTTAACCAGTTACTGATCCATGAAAGGACCTTCCCTCTTATCCCATGACAGCTTACTTTGCTTAAGAGCCTTTGGTGAGGGACCTTGTCAAAGTCTTTCTGAAAATCTAAGTACACTCTATCCACTGGATCTCCCTTGTGCACGTGCTTGTTGACCCCGCTCAAAGAATTGTAGTGGATTGGTGAGACATGACTTCCTTTTTCAAAAACCATGTTGACTCTTCCCCAACAAATGATATTCATCTACGTGTCTGACAATCCTGTTCTTTACTATAGTTTCAACCAGTTTGCCCAGTACTGAAGTAATTGCCAGGATCGCTTCTGGAGCCCTTTTTAAAAATTGGTGTCATGTTCTCTATCCTCCAGTCATGTGGTACAGAAGCTGATTAAAATGATAGGTTACATACCACAATTAGCAGTTCTGCAATTTCACATTTGAGTACATTGAGAACTCTTGGATGAATAGCATCTGATCATGGTGACTTATTACAGTTACTTTATCAATTTATTCCAAAACCACCTCTAATGACACCTCAATCTGGGACAGTTCCTCAGATTTGTCACCTAAAAAGAATGGCTCAGGTTTAGGAATCTCCCTCACATCCTCAGCCGTGAAGACTGATGCAAAGAATTCATTTAGGGTTTGTCTACACTGGCACTTTACAGCGCTGCAACGTTCTCGCTCAGGGGTGTGAAAAAACCGCAAGTTGCAGCGCTGTAAAGTGCCAGTGTAGACCGTGCACCAGTGCTGGGAGCTATTCCCTTCATGAAGGTGGGTTTTTTAGAGTGCTCTCTGCCGTGACCACACAAGCCACATTAAAGTGCTGCCAGCGAAGATGTGCCCTTAGTTTCTCCACAATGGCCTTATCATACTTGAGTATTCCTTTAGCATCTCTATTGTCCAGTGGCCCCACTGGTGGTTTAGCATGCTTCCTGCTTCTGATGTACTTTAAAAAGGGACATGGTTAACATAAAATCATCCTGGCCTGAATTTTTACTTGCTACTGTTACAAGGAATACATCTTATTAGAATTGAATGCTTAGAGGGTTTTTTCAGTTTTCTTTTTGCATTTGAGTGCTTCACATGTATTTCACTTTCCCCTGGGTATGTGGTTCTTTCACATAGCAACATGAGAGAAATTATCTTAAAAAATAGGAAAATATAACTGCAGAGGTTGGCATTAGGACTTTGAATCAGGACTGAAAACTGACTAGATTTTAAGTTAAACTTTTCCCTTAAAGGCGGATCTCTTCTTGGTTTTGCAGTATTTATGTGGCTAATAGGTCAGAAAGAGTACTTTAGTTGGAAATATCATTGGCTACACAGGTTAATTTAAATCAGATGTACTATGTTCAAATTGTATTTCCTTCGTATTGTCTGTTTTCCCCCCAGGTGTCTGGGGTTGCAGAGACTGGAAATACTTCTGTTCTGATAATTATATCTGTGGTTGTGCTCAGGAAAGTAGCTGTAGTGTTGTGTGCTGGTTTGTACTTTGAGGATATATAACCGATGATATATTTGCTCTCAGGTTGGAAAGATGCAAGGAAATAAAGGCTTTAACATGGAGAAGCAAAACCATGCTCCAAGAAAACAGCATCAGCAACAACATCAACAACCACCTATTCCTGCTAATGGACAGCAGGCCAACAGCCAGAGTGAGTAGATTACACAAGTCAGTCCTGGTTGTAGCCCTCTGGGCTGCTGAAGTGCCATCAGCATAGGCCCTGACTTAAGTTTCACTTTAAACTGTTACAGGTTCTTTTCCCTATTTGAGATAGGATTAGTTTGGATCCTCTTCTGCTGTCAAGTTCCTCTGGACTTTTTATTGCCAATCCTTGCCCTGTGAATAAACCCAGAGCTTTTTACTAAATCTGTAAACAAAGGAGATTGCATTCAGGATTACGCGTTCAGTTCTGCTCTTATGGCAGCGGTGGCCAACCTGAGCCTGAGAAGGAGCCAGAATTTACCAATGTACATTGTCAAAGAGCCACAGTTATACATCAACAGCTCCCAGTGCCTCCCACCCGCCGGCAACGTCTCCGCCTGGTGCAATCAGCTGTTTCGTGTGTGCAGGAGGCTCTGTGGGGGAGAAGCGAGGGCATGGCAGGGGAAGGGGCAAGGGCCTTGAAGGAAAGGGATGGAGTGGGGGCAGGGCCTGGGGCAGAGCAGGGGGTTGAGCAGTGAGCACCTCCCCACCCCACCCCCGGCACATTGTAAAGTTAGCATCTGTAGCTCCAACACTGCAAGGAGCCGCATATTAACCTCTGAAGAGTTGCATGCAGCTCCGGAGCCACAGATTGGCCACCCCGTCTTATGGCCTGTTCAAATGTGTTGAATGCTGGCAGTTCCCAAGGGCTTCACTGAGATTTTTGGCACTTAGTGCTTCTGAATCAGGCCATTAATGTGCATGTTCAAAGATTCCTTCCTTGCTGCTTATAGGATCTTCCAGTAAATCTAACTACCTGGAGGACTGCAGATCTCTCCAATCCTTCAGTGTTATCACTATGGATTTTACAAGAAAGAAGTGGCTTGTCTGTGACTGGCACTCTTTCCTCCTTTTCTCTCGCCCTCACCCTTCTTCCCAACGTTGTACCAGAGGACCACCTAGCACAATCCTTCCTAGGTACTGGTGGGATAGAGTTGCTGTCAGCATAGATGCAGTTCTAATAGGAAGGTTGTTGTAGTGTTCCCCAATCACACGTCAAATCAAATCACAGATCGCATCAAAACTTCTGAGCGAGGTGGTCTCCTGACTTGGCTGCTTGAGACTCCAGCATCAGAGGGCCAATAGTACCAGTCAGGGTTGCTGTGCCAGTAACTCCAATCCACTGAAGTTTACTCTTGTTCAATATGGGCTGGAGCTCTATGGGATTGTTGGGTTTTGGTGATGGTGATCTTGAGCTGGAGAAGTGGGGTTTAATGACCTTTGGGGCCTTAACAGATCTAATTTAATGGTTCAGAAGCATGTAGTGGTGAGGGTCTGAAGCTGCCATTTATGGATGACTGGGAGGGTGTCTGGTTACAGTGATAACATAACTATCAAATCAACTGATTTATGTAGTAGATTCCACGTTCATAGCACAAGTGTTGTTAAAAAATAGACCTGCTTAAGTGGTGTGTGTGATAAAGTGGTTGGCCAGCCTTCTCCCTACTAGAGTGGGATAGTTTTACCCTTGCATTCTAATCTCACCCATTAAAAGCTGAATAGAGTGACAATGGGAGATCATGTCCCTATTCATGTGACTTACAGGTCATCTCAAAATACCGTTTTTGTGATTATTGCCTGAGACCATAAGCCAGAGCACTTCGCATATTTTTTTCCCACCATTGTAGTATCTGTGCACTTTCATACTCCCTGCCTCACTATATTTTATGATTTATCATTAATTTGCTGGCTTTTTGGTTCTGTTTTAGCCACTGAGTGTTACTTGAACATAGACTTTGACTAACTTTGCTGACTTTTCTGAGGTCCCATCCATATTGCTGCTTTTATAGCTTCCAGCTGCTTTCTCTCCAGCTTGGAGATAGGGTCTGGGTTCCAGACTCTTTCTAGTGCATTCCCAGGCTGTAGGTGGCTGAAATGTTATCTGTTTTTTCCCCCTTTTGCATCTGTTGTACTAGGCAAGACTTATTAATGTAAGTATCTTTTGAATGTTTGTTTTCCTGAATCACTGCTGCGTTCTGAATTCATTCCAGGATGATAATCTTCTAGCAGCCTATGACACTGCAGCTTTTCTGTAGATAGCTAAGCTGTGGTCTTGAAGTCCACGTGCCAAACATAGCTTCTCTTACTGTGGACTAAGCATCTTTTGATGCAGTAGTCAAGTTAGGAAGGCTGCTGCATTCTTCCAAGGTCCCTACTTCCCGCTTTGGGCTCTGCCTCACATAGTGGCCGATGCCTTGTTACGAAGCAGTGCTGTTCCTGCAAACTTCATCTTTCATCAGAATGTTGGCCCATGCTGAAATACTGTCTCCTTGTTGCTATGGAGTTGGTTGGAGATGTTTGAGACTTGGGTGAGTGGGTGGAGTTAGCTATTGTTGTATGTCTTTATGCTCGCTGTGATGTAACATAGTGGAATTTATCCCCCCAATTGTAGAGCGACTGTGTACCTTATTCCCCTCAGATGAAGGCCTCACTATTGACCTGAAGAATTTCCGGAAACCTGGTGAAAAGACATTCACCCAGAGGAGCCGCCTTTTTGTGGGGAACCTGCCCCCAGATATTACTGAGGAGGAGATGAGAAAGTTGTTTGAAAAGTATGGGAAGGCAGGTGAAGTCTTCATACACAAGGACAAAGGCTTTGGATTTATCAGGCTGGTGAGTCGTTATTGCTACCTTTCGGGTGTCCTGTGTTAGCGCTCTGACATTAGGAGAGTGGTGCTCGTTGGAAATAGTAACCATGTTCACATATTTTGCTAATCAAGCTGGTATCGTCACATAGATGTTTAAAATTAATTCTGGTGATCTGGAGTATGGGATACATTGGAACCAATCTAAGCAGCTAGTGTGGATGGGAGCCTGTTCGGAGGGAGAGTATGGGTGCCAATCAGCTTCACTGCAATTCCAGCCATTCATAATATGCAAGTGCCTTTAAGGTCTCATTATGGCTGGAGAGAAAGGAGATACAAGTTTGCTGTTACAGGTGAAACTGGCAAAAAGCAGGGTACCTTTAGGTGGAAGTCATTGACTTCATCATTTTTCTTGATGGATGTGAGGAAGCTGTTTGTATACAAAGACCAGCCTCTATAATTACTGCTAGTGATGGACAGTCTTGAGCCTGGTGGGTCTCTGGTTGATCAGATTGAGGGAAGTAGCTTAGAGCAAAATTGCTTGGTACTAACTGAAATAGCAGCTGAGGTTGCCTCTGTCCTGTCTCTTCTCCTCCGCCCCCCCTCCCGCCCCCCCATATTCACTTCTTAGTTGAAAATTGATCTCTGTTTTGTCTTGTGCCTGTCTCGTGGTTGGTTCTTAGATTTTTAATATTCTGAATTATACAGCAGGTTAGTTGCCGTACAGTTATATGAATTAAACAAGGATACTTCATTTATTTCAAGACAGCTACTCCAGACATGGGAATAAGGTCTTGCCCATCCTCCAAATTAGTGTCTTGGCATCCCATTTAGGAACGGAAGATGTAAAACTGGGGTAACAGCTGTGCTTGTGACAAAGCCTATATTTTGAGTCCCATACAAGTGTTTTGCTTATATTGAACATCAAGAAACAGGAAGGAACCATCTTGACACTTATTTGTCTTGAAACACAAAATGGGCAGCATGGTGAGAAGCTGGAAGCTTTTAAAAGTACTATGGAGATAATGAGTATATAATGCAAGTTTGCATATTTTCCAAGAAGTCATTAGTCAGGTAACGGATCTTAAGATTTTGAAAGACTCCTGCCTTTCTTGTACTTTCATATACTGAGCAGTTCCTGTGTCAGTCATCAGACTAGACTACTGGGAAGAATCAGGAAAGTAGCAGTTCTCGCTGTGATCCTAGTGCTATTCATAGATGTGTGCTTAATTAATATTAACTCCTAGCTACTGTCTGTAATCCTTGCAACATTCCTTTTAAGTTTTGTACCTGATGTTACCTGCTTTCTTTTTATTTTCTCTCCCCAAACTTCACACGTGCTCCCTGAACTAGTTTAACGGGCACCTTGGATAATGGTCAGAAGACTTCATTTTATTACAAACATTACTAAGGCATCCTTTGTGGTATAAAGAGTTCTTTGTTCTTCTCACTGTAGTGCTTGTCCAGGGAAAGACAGGCTAGTGACCCTGTCCTCTGCTTCTGTGGCAGGAAACATGTTTCCATACTGCACTGCAAATTTTAATAACTTTCTTGTCTTCAGGAAACTCGCACTCTAGCCGAGATTGCGAAGGTAGAACTAGACAACATGCCTCTCCGTGGGAAGCAGCTAAGAGTGCGCTTCGCATGCCACAGTGCATCACTGACTGTCAGAAACTTGCCTCAGTTTGTGTCAAATGAGCTCCTGGAGGAGGCCTTCTCTGTGTTCGGCCAGGTGGAAAGGGCTGTGGTTATTGTGGATGACCGAGGAAGATCGTCTGGGAAAGGCATTGTGGAGTTTTCAGGGAAACCTGCTGCTAGGAAAGCTCTGGACAGATGTAGTGAAGGGTCTTTCCTGCTAACCACGTAAGTGAGGCGGGTGAGAAGTGCTGTTCTGGAAAGTGCATAGCTTGGCCAGGGCGGGTGCTGGCTTGTGAAACACTGATGCATTAACACTAGAGTGGGGCTATGTGTGGTATGGGGCAGACAGAAGGCAGTATGTACTTAAACTTAAGTTCTATAGTGACAAACTTCCTGTCTCATATCTGGACCATGTTAGAATAAATCTGTGCACAGGCTTATGTTCAAAATTACCTTGCTTCCTGGAGGCTGCCCATGGGATTGAGTATGCTAATCTGGGAGCTGCTGCTGTTGAGGTTTCTCATAGACAAAGCCTTCTTTGGGCAGTTCAAGTAGTCCTGAAGAAGCAGAGGCTATTCCTCCCCTCTTAAAGTATGGCTGGCAAGTGAATAAAGCTTGTGTATGTTAACTGTGCAGTCTGGATCACCCCAGAATTGATTATGGAAATGGGCTTTTGTTTCGCAGTGGGTACTTCTGTGATAGAACCTTGCACCCAATCCTGTCAGCAGGCACAGATTCAGTTTCAGTTGTTTAAATGACTAAGTTGTGTGCGTGCGTGCATTTGTTCTGGCTGCAGCACACTAGCCTCCATGCTTGAGTGTTCCGGGACACCTAGCAGGTCTGCAGATTTCAATGGCCTTCTGGGAGTGGTGTTCCATTCTTGGGAGTGGAACTAAATCTGGAATGTGCTTTGCCCCATTGGTCCCAACAGCCAGTGAGTCGAACCTTTTATGTATGGTACAAGGCCCATCGCTCCAATGCTTTTGGTTAGGCTGGGTCGCTGTTTTGGGGAATGCTGAGCTGACTGTTTAATTTGTTTGTTTCCTTTTTGGGTTTAAAAAAAAAAAGTCAGTTAATTTGGTAACAGCAGTTATTAAAGCACAGGGTATATTGCGTTTGATTTATAATCCACTTACTCTAAGTAACATTTTATTGCTGTCCTTGTTCCCTCACTACCATCATCCTTGCATAACTTGCCTTGTTCCGGAAGGTTTGTAGATGGCACCTTTCATTCCCCTGCTAGGATACCCTGAGATCAGTACCCAAACACCTTCAACTTCAGAAAGCAGCTCAGTTCAGTTCAAACTTTTTTTTTTTTCCCCCTGTGCTAGTCTCTCCAGTATATGTCTGTGAGAAGCCAATGGTGGGCTACAATTGGAGGGTCTTTGGACTCTGCCCAGACTGTTTGGAAATCTTCACTCGTATCACATCTTTGTTTAGTAACTATCACTGGCTGATTAAGGACTCAGAAGTAGCTATCTTAAAGAAAGAATACAAGAACTAGTGGTCACCAAATGAAGTTAATAGGCAGCTGGTTTAAAACAAGAAGTAATTCTTCACACCATGCACAGTCAACCTGTGGAACTCCTTGCCAGAGGATGTTGTGAAGGCCAAGACTATAAGAGAGTTCTAAAAAGAACCAGATAAATTCATGCAGGATAGGTCCATCAATGGCTATTATCTAGGATAGGCAGGGATGGTGTCCCTAGCCTCTGTTTGCCAGAAGCTGGGAATGAGTGACAGGGGATGGATTACTTGTTCTGTTCATTCCCTCTTGGGCACCTGGCAGTGGTCACTGTCGGAAGACAGGATACTGGGCTACATGGGACTTTGGTGTGATCCGGTATGGCCATTCTTATGTTCTTAAGAGATTGTGGAAGCAATTTCAAACAAGTCACACTCAAAACCCAGACAGTACCAATGTATAACTTGGGTGTGAAGATGGCTTTCACTTGTATTCTGGCTGTCATTGTCTTAGATGGTTTTCTTAGGCCCTGTTATTCTGAAATTTCATTGGTAGAGAGAGAACAGTATTTTATAGCTCTAGCTAGGATTAAAAAACACACAGAAGCTGGCCTGCAGTGCAGCCATTGTCTAGGTAACACTGAAATCATGTGGTCTCTTTTCATTCCAGATTTCCTCGGCCTGTCACTGTAGAGCCAATGGACCAGTATGATGATGAGGAGGGACTGCCGGAGAAATTGGTCATAAAAAACCAGCAGTTTCACAAGTATGTGTCCATTAAGGAAGGAAGAGGGGTGTTAGTGGTGTCTAGAGATTGGTGTCTTAATCTTTGGGAGAGTGCATCCTCACAAGCTAGTAAAAAGCTCTTTTTATTGCCTTAGTATATTTCTCTCTTCTCCTAATCCTAAATATGTTTCTTTACTAACTTATGCATGCCTCTAGAAAGCACCATTTCTGTTCAGGCAGCTGAACTTTTCATGAGTAGTTGCCCCTACACTAGGGAGGTGGGTGAAGGGCAGAGAATAACTAGGACTACCTTTTAGTTTCTTTCTTCAATGTTGGGGAGAAGATATGCCAATGCTTCAGATAGGATCCTCTGCTGGAAAATAGCAAGATGCAGAAAGAGCAGCTTCCCGTTCGTTGCAGTTAGAATTCTATTTCTGTGTCAGGCTGACAAGATGGCAGCTCCTTGGATAAGATATTCTAAGTGTGTTACTGATCGCTCTCTTTTGTAGCTGTTAATTAGAATGTCTCGTATTTCATTTGTATTAATCTTTATTTTCCTCATTGGCTTTGCTCACGTTTCTTTATCTCCCCCTTCTCCTGTTCTCCTGCAGGGAGCGTGAACAGCCTCCTAGGTTTGCACAGCCTGGTTCTTTTGAGTACGAGTATGCCATGCGCTGGAAGGCTCTAATAGAAATGGAAAAGCAGCAGCAAGAACAGGTGGACCGCAACATCAAGGAAGCACGTGAGAAGCTGGAAATGGAGATGGAAGCAGCTCGCCATGAGCACCAAGTTATGCTCATGAGGCAAGGTGAGAGCCAAGATCATCAAAGACCAATAAAACATTGGCCCGAGACCACTCTTAGGATTTCTTCTTAAAGCCAGGAGTGTCTAGCACAGTAACCAGACCAGTGTTGGCTGAAGATGGGCCTGGGGATGGATGTCTGACTGATAGACAATGACTGTCTGGCAAGCTAAATGAATCTGCTGTACAGCATAACAGACTTCTGTTCTGCTATCTTCTGTAGGATGGCAGCTATAGAGTCCTAGTTGGTCACATTTGTGAGGCCATACACTTAACTCAGTGGTTCTCAAACTTTTGTATTGGTGCCCCCTTTCACACAGCAAGCTTCTGAGTACAACCCCCCTTATAAACTAAAAACACTTTTTTTTAATGTTTAACACTATTCTAAATGCTGGAGGTGAAGCAGGGTTTAGGGTGGAGGCTGACAGCTCATGACCCCCCACGTAATAATCTCGTGACCCCCTGAGTTCTCCCAGTTTGAGAACCCCTGACTTAACTTGATGGCATTTCTTTGTGTATGTCTGTAATGCAGTAACTTGTGAATGCTGTATCTTGATCAATTTCAAAATCCCAGGGAATGTCCTATATATCAGTGGTGAGAACCCTACTGATTTTGGGGGAAATTGGAAATCTGAAAAGTGAAATGAGGGACACCCAGAACCCCTACTGTCTGTTTAGCACAGCCACAGCTTCAAGCACTTCTGCAGTTGTTCATAGATTAGATTGATTGAATGGCACTCTTTCACACTTTCCAGTATAACCAAATATTTGTCTCTCATCTCTGTGTGCCCCCCTCCCCCCCAGTAGAGTTTAACATGTTGACAGGCTGAATTACTTATCTCCCAGACACATAATAAAGGCGCGGGGCGTGGGGGGGAGGGATAATTGGAGCATGCACACAGCCCATGGAATGGGGGGTGTACAGAACCCTGGCAGTGCAGGGAAAATTGTGGGATCCTGGTACGGGGCAGGTGGGAACACAGACCCAGCATGGGGAGAAAAGAATGAGGCAGACAGCCCCTGGCATAGGGAAACTAGGGGCACACAGGATCCCCACCATAGAGAGATTTCGGGACCATAATATGGGGGCACACAGAACCCCTGTCCTGTGGAAAACCGAGGACATGGAGGGAAGTGGAAATGGCTTGAACACACAGCTGCTTGCATAGGAGGAGAATGGGTGCCCCTGCTATGGAAGGAGAGGAAATGGGGACCATACAGAACTTCAGGCGTGTAGGGAGGGAATATGGGACCCTGGTATGGGGGGGGGCAGGGAGGAAGGAATAGTGGGGCCCCCACAGAACCCCAGTCAGGAAGGAAGGAGTGCAGGGAATTGCATGGAGTCACTAAAATAAAGGGGGATGTAAGGGTAGCACCCAGGGACCACTTGGGGGAGGGTGGAGGATTGCAAGGAGCCCGTGGTGTGCACAATGAGCTCAGGCTAGAAAAACTACTAATGTGCTACCCCTGGTATGGAAACGAACTGGTAAGTTAAGTTCAGGTAGAGATTCACGGAAGTTGGGGGAGGTAATGTTAGTCTGGTCACCTAGCAGCCTGCAGAGGGAATGACATTTGGCCCAATGATTGGCTTCTACTGTCACCTCTTCCAGACTTAATGAGACGCCAGGAAGAACTAAGGAGAATGGAGGAACTGCATAACCAAGAAGTGCAGAAACGTAAACAGCTGGAGCTCAGGTAAAGGGAGGTGCTGGCCATTCATATTGCTGTGAATTAAATGCATCCCCTTAGACCGGGGCTAGAGCATTATCCAGAGCAGTTGGACACACAATTTAACAATATCATTTCCAAACATTGTTGAGTCATCTTCATCCATAAGCAAAGTTTACAGTAGGTTTAGGGTGCAGGATTGTTTAGGGGGTATACCAGTGACCTTGAAGGACACTGACTAGTACTTGTTTTTTCACTGATAGACTCAGGTTTGGATTCTTACTGCTTGGCTTTCAGAAGTATATACAAAAGCCAGGTGTCTTTGCAGCAACTCTGATTGCTCTAGCACTGTAGGTAGGGAAACTCTTGCCCTAGCCTCAACTTTTTAATTCTTCCTGTCACCTAAGGATATATGAGAGACTCTCTCCTCTCTCAACTCCTTTATGGTCTTACTGCTTGGTTCTCAAGGTAAATCTGTAGGCCACCAGGAAGATCTTCAGACCAGTTCTTTGTGGAACACAGCTTGAGAACCACTTGGCTAATGTTTCCTGATTACGTATGGATAGTGTTTGTTTAGAAGCCTAACGTATTCTCTGACTGAGATTTTTTTTCTAATAAGCTCACTAGAATTGAAAGGGATGAGAAATAATTGTAGTTTTCATGAGTTGTAGAAATTTATCATATTGAAGGGCTTAATGCTGCACTTGTCTGGAAGAACAGTGTCATCTTTACTGCTGACAAATGCCTACCGTGTAGCACTTTGCCCCTGTGATACAGAATCTGCTTATGTTGTGCTGAGTGACTCTAGAATCCTTTCCTTGCAGGCAGGAGGAAGAACGCAGGCGCCGTGAGGAGGAGATGAGGCGGCAGCAGGAGGAGATGATGAGACGCCAGCAAGAGGGCTTTAAAGGGAATTTTGCTGATGCGGTATGAGTTCTCCTACCTTTTGATTCACACATGGCTTCTGTCAGAAGGATAGTTGTCCAGACACAGGGCAGGATTTCTGTTGATAAGAATATAACTGGGCATATATTTTCTATAGAAGAGTACCTTTGTATGGAGGTACAAGTAACACAATAAGATGGGGATGGGATTGTCTTTTTACAAATCAGTTTGATCTTATTGAGGATCACAAACACTAAAAATAACCATACTCATGGTTATTACATGGTCTCACTACAGGCAGAATTAAGATTGTTTGAGTGCCTTAACTGTGTTTCCCTTTTTTTTTGTTCAGTCTTTAATTTCAGGGGGGCTTGGGGGTGTGTTTAATGATTGGCTTTGGGATAATTACATCATCTCTAATGTAATTTACCCTACATTACTGGTATGTACTCTGTCTTAACTTCACCTGAATGCAGTTTTGTCTGGGACGGGGGTAGGCAACCTATGGCATGCATGCCGAAGGCGGCACACGAGCTGATTTTCAGTGGCACTCACACTGCCCGGGTCCTGGCCACCTGTCTGGGAGGCTCTGCATTTTAATTTAATTTTAAGTGAAGCTTCTTAAACATTTTAAAAACCTTATTTACTTTACATACAATAATAGCCTAGTTATATATTATAGACTTATAGAAAGAGACCTTCTAAAAACATTAAAATGTATTACTGGCATGCAAAACCTTAAACTAGAGTGAATAAATGAAGACTCGGCACACCACTTCTGAAAGATTGCCGTCCCCTGGTCTGGGACTATACGGATGGATATCCAACTGTTCATGGGAACTCACTTCCCTGCTGCTGTCCATGTAGGACCCAGAGTGTGTCAGTCTTGCTTTGCAGCAGAGCACATGCTAACAGGTCCTATTCTTGGAGCAGTGATTAAAAATTTCTTTCATGAAGATCTCTGCAGAGCCCCACAAGGAGTCACTTGCCTGGCCACAATAACATTGGTCTGAAGACTGCTGCATCCCTTCTTGGCAGTTTGTCTAAACATTGCTGAGTTTAGGGACCACTGTTGGCATACAGTGTGGTTGCCATTAAAAATCAGTACTTGTCAAGTTACCTCACAATGATATTGGGTACTGCAGTTCCCCAAGCGTTAGAATGGCAAACGTCTCTAACTGATTCCTTGATACCAGTAGCACTAGTTCTAAGGCCACGTGTTTCACAGATCAGTAGGGCTAAAAACAACACTATTGGGAATTCACTCATTTCTAGCTCTGGCAGTTTGCAAGATCGGCTCTTAAAATCTCATTTCAGAAACCACCTTGCTTTCAATCTATTTTATTTCTGATGCTGTAATAGCTGCCACCTCGAACCATGGGAGCTAGAAATTGTAAACAGTGCCTTATACTAATAGCTTGGAATGTGCTTTCACAGGGTGGAAAGCAGTGGTGTCATATATGTCAAGTGGACTGTGTGCATGCAGGTTGAACTATTTATGTGGCCTACATGACATCCAGGGTTTTTTTTGATGTTTCTTTTCTTCATGGTTGTGAAGAAAACTTTCCACGTGTAAACAGCATGGCTGATGCAGTACTGTCTTCCTGAGGCTGCAAACAGTTTGAAACAGTGACTGTGAATTTCCTTGGTCCACATTGATCTCGTTAATATTGACTCCGAAGCCCATGATTACACTCCTATATTCTCCCACATTTATCTCCCCCTGATGTTTTGTTGTATCATTAGATGTAAGCTCCTTGGAGTAGAGATGGACTCTGTGGGATGATCTGCTCCGTTTTTGAGCTGCTTTTACTCTTTTTTAGAAACCGATGCAGCCCTCTAATATGGATTAACTTATACTGGTATAAAGGTGGCATAACTGTATCCACACTAGAGGGTATCCTGGTTTATCTGTACAAAATCATCACCTAACTGAAATAGTTAAATCCTGTACACAGTTTCTGTACAGGATTTATCAGGCCTAAACTATGTGCCTAGTACCCAGTACAACCGAGCCCTGATCGGGGCCTGTAAGTGCTACTGCAATTCAAATAATAAATAGTAGTCCTGGGCATACAAATGAAGGAAAATGAAACTGGCTCTGCTTCTTCTTGTGAACTGCTCTTGGGGTAAGGGGACACTGTTTGCTTTGAAGCAAAATAGCCCCTTTTTGGGCTCACTAGCCTATGCCAATAGTAAAAGCATCTGCATTCCTTTTAAAAAGTATGCTGTTTCCTGACCTTGGTGAGGTAGTAGAGTGAATTTCACCTAGTGTTAGCAATAGTCTGAGCAGCCAACAATGTCAGATCTCTTTACCTAGGCATCAGACATC
The DNA here is from genome assembly GCF_027887155.1 of Malaclemys terrapin pileata. NCBI lineage: Eukaryota > Metazoa > Chordata > Testudines > Emydidae > Malaclemys > Malaclemys terrapin. The sequence continues at coordinate 348,829 of NC_071513.1, read as the reverse complement.
TCTGTATACCAACACTTGTGCTTTAAAATTGCACAGTGCTTTGCTTCTGTTAGATGTTTCACAGTGCAGGTGGCTAACTATCCTGCAGAATTATACCTTTAAATTGAGATCTTATTTGTTCAGCAGTGAATAGTGGGGTGGATGGTTCATTTTCCTTTGCAACTTTTCCTAGAGAGTGACTTTTCTATCCAGTCTTCAATGATAGTCTATTGAAACTCTCTGGGTTGTATTAGACAATGTCTTAAAGGATGTGGTGTGAAATAAGTCTCTCTTTCAGAGGGAGCCACCGGATATGCGCATGGGACAGATGGGCATGGGAGGTAAGAGCTGCCTGTGGTTATCTGTCTGCTCTGTTTCTATGCATGTTCAGTTCCCCTGTCTGCAGACACTTGACCCGCTCTTGGACTGTTTCATTTTGCTAATTCCATATTTAGTACACTTAAAACTTGCTGTAAATAACTTACCAATGATGTCTGTTCTCTTAAGTTTATATAAAGTAGTCTTTAAAGCATGTGACAGTTCACAGCAATCAAAGTGAGAAGTATTTGGTGGATACAGTAATGAAATTACTTTAGGTGGAAAGGTATGTCTGCAGAGGGCTTAGCTCAGTAAGCAGAAATTTCAGGTGAAATTGTAGGTAGAGTCCAAGTGGAATTAAGATTTCCCAAGGAGACTTGTGTCTACTTTAGGAATAGGTAAAACATGCAGAGAGATGCAGAGCTCAGCAAACAAAAAGGTCAGATGGGTAATAAGTATAACTCATTGATTGTATTTCCCTATTTCTAGTTCACAATCTTCAGTTTTAGGCTACTTGGGCAGAAATCAGTGAAAAAAGGTGTATTGGATGATTAATAGATGTTGAAATGTGATCTTTATGGCCGTCAGCTATCTGTGCTTTTTGGGTTGATTTGAGTTTTGACTGCAAGGGTAGTTAGGCTTGGTTCACCATTATCTGATAACCAGTCAGGCTGCCATGCATTTAGGACTCCCTCTCTGGGATAGAACAAAGCAGGAAGCTTGCGTAGGTCTTGTCTCACTACTATGAGACGTGTCCCCCAATTCCCTTATGTCTCTGCCAGGAATATTCTTCAGATCTCTCTTTCAGGTGCCATAGGTATGAACAATAGAGGGGCTATGGGTGCCACCACTGTCCCCGCCGGTGCACCTCCTGCAGCTGGTCCTGGAGCTATGATGCCTGATGGAGCCATGGGAATGGTAATGTATCTGCAGCATTATTTTTCTAGCTACTCTCTTTTGAACAGTTTTAAAGAGTACAGTGTGGGGCTAGCTATGGAGACTCAGTAGCTTCTGTTGCTAAGGCTGAAACTTGCTTTACATCATAGACCTGCTTTTTGGCCCCCTCTCAAATCCTCAGAGGTCATTGTTCATATATGATATGTGGCCAGCATGGAACTTGCTGCCCCAATCTGAGGTGACTCAATCAGAATTCCTAACACTTTTCTGTCATATTGTACCTCAAAAATAACTTGCCCTAAAATGTATTTGAAAGATCTCAGTAACCGTTTTTGCATGTGACAGATCTTTTACGTGAGGAACGGAATATTTGGGAAACTTCACTGAATTGGGGATCTGGGTTCTGGCAGACTATGTGGTTCAAATTTTCAAGAGCTGTCTACCTAGCAGTTCCCATTGAGAACAATGGAGAATCCCCCTAAAGTGAGAACAGTGTGGGTTGCTGAGCTCTTCTGAAAGTCTGACCATTAAAGGGCACAGAATGACTGGAGACCTATGTTTGCTTATTTTTCCCTGCCTAAATGGTAACTTTTCCTTGCAAAGAGCCTTCAAAATGGAAAAACCATGGTTAATGGAGGCTTTTCGTTGTGACAGTTTTGAGATGGGGAGGAAGAATTGGGAGAAAAGAGACACACAACCCCCCCCCCCCCCCCCATCACCAGCAGTCAATTTTGTGAATGCACTATCTTGACTATGGCAGTATCTCCTTTTGTCCTTTCCACTGGTGTCTTTCCTCTGCAGTGGATGCTGGGGAATTTTCATTTTCTTCCCCGCACTTCCCTGTAAGTGGAAATAAATGGAGGGATCATTGGGGCTTCATAGCCTCTCATAGTTATTTGACGTTTCTCCTCCCCGCCTCTCCCTAAATGCTCTATAAAGTTTAGGAGCTCTTCAGGTATCCTGCTCCTTGCTTTCCATCAGTATCATTTTAAGCTGTTTAAAAATGCAAAAACCCAAAGGAAATGTCAGGATAAAAACTCTTAATGCTGAATATCTATCAGTACCAGAAGGTTAAAAATTCCATGAATTAGAAATCCAGAATTAAGGCTCTGCTTAAAAGAAACCCGCAGCCAAACTGTGCTTCAGCAACAAGGCCACAAGAAAAGCAAATCAGGCAGTCGTCCATCCACACATTTTACCTCAGCAGTCACCACAAACTTGAATGCTTTACTCTGAATCAGGCAGTGGCTATACCAACTTTTGCCTTTATGTCCACACATAATGAAACCTGTCCATATATTCACTTTTTGAATTCTAACTGAACAAACAGAATACTAAATATAGCTATTCCTCCACTCTTTAAGATTCACTGGACCACCAAGTAGGCGAGTATGAAACCATATATAAAACCAGTGCTTGTTGGTGCATATTTTTGATACTACATCTGCAAGTTTTATGAAGGCAGTATATTTGCCTAATAAGATAGCCACAGCCATTGTATGTGGACTACTTAAAGCCTTTATAAAAATGATGCAAGGAACAAAGATATGAAAGCTAGGTTGCTGTAGAGGCAAAGTTAAGGTTGTTGCATGTCTTCACTTCAATTCTAAGCTTTCAGATGTTTGGGGTTTCTTTAGTTTAACAAAGTTTGTGTGAGTAATTTAGTCTTAGGAAGGTAATGGAGTGGGAATGGTGATGACTCTTAAGAGGGTTGAACTAGATTAGCTTGTAAAGAATCTGGTTTTGATAATCTCCAGTGATGTCACATTAAAGCCTTGTAGCCAGCTTCAGAACGGGCCATGTCTTCCCTCCATATTTCTCTCCCATTTGCTCCACAGAGCTCTGCTCTTGCCTGAGGCACAGTATCACATCTGCAGCATGAGCATAGCAGCTGAATAAATATTTGGTGTCTAAAGAGTTCTAGGTATTTTGCATACCAAATAAGAGAGACTCTGCTTTAGAAAGCTTACAGTCTAAGCTGTAGACTAGTGACCATTGGGGTAGGCAGGCCAGGGGGAGGGAGAGGACAAAGGTTACCAATAAGGTCATGCAGTTGCTCTAGTTGCCAATGTAGCATATATTATTATCTGAGACGTCTTCAGTTCTCTTGTGATAACATTAGTGTTTCAAGTGGTGACCAAGTTTGTGTGGGTAAAGGGGCAGGGAGATTGGTGGATTGGATGATGGGGAGAGGATGGATTCAGTGAGGGGGAAATGTGAAAGGGATAGGCAAGAGAGTGAAAGGAGGGGAGTCTAGCCACACTGTTGAAAAGGAGAACAAATATTGTCTCTTGTGAGTGTGTGTGTGTGTGTGTGGGGGGGGACTTCTAGAGGCCAGGAGGCTTTTATAGGCTGCTTTGGAAGCCAACCCTGCTTATACTGGCTCCATGTTGGTGCTGGGAGTTAATGGAGCCCTGTGTCCCAGAGCAGCTGCTTGGTCTGATACGGTGCAGGTCCTGCATTCACCCATTCCTGGCACTGACAGTGGTTCCAATCCTTCCCTCAAGTAGGGCCTGTGAGAACGTGGCCTGCAGGGCAAGAGCAAGGCTGTTCCAGACCCTTTCTTTTCTGCGTGGAGAGTACAAGGGGGGGGGCTGCCATTTTACTACCCCTAGTTGTGTAAAATCCTCAGCAACACTGGCAGCATGTCAGGGTTCCAAACCCTTGATCACCCCCATTTGTAGTTTGAATGATGATTGGGGCTGGGTGTCCAGGAATGGTGTTCGGTTTGGGGGAGTATGGTGGAATTGTGAAATTCTCAGGATCCCAGATTGCATTACTCAGACAGTCCACTATAGGGCATTAGTCTATGGGTTTGTGCGGCTATTTTCCAGTATGCTTGGCCCTGAATTCTGTGGGGACGCTGACTTTGTTTCTGTGGTACTTAGTTATCTGAGATCACATCCCTGTCAGTCCAGTCTTGGTTTGGGGCACTCCCCTCAGTAAATCTGGAATTAAGAGTTTGCTCTATATTCATAGAATAGGGAAGATTCTGAACTCGCTGCTTTCCAGTTACTTAATGACTTGAGTTGGTTGTCACTTGGTTCTGCGGAGTCCTGATCAGACCCAGGTGGACTGGAATTGCTTCTAACTTAAGTCTTTTCTCCTTTCTGCCTCTTCTGCGCTCTCGCCCTGTACAAGACACCGCCACCGCCCACTGATCGCTTTGGCCAGGGCAGCGCAATGGAAGGACTTGGAGCTATGGGAGGAAACCCGCCTGGCTTCAACAGAGGAAATCCTGGGGGGGACTTTGGCCCTAACAAACGTCGTCGATACTAACAGGATTAAGCTACCCCCTACCAACCCCCCAAAGAGGAAAGGAATCTTGGCAGGCCACATAGGGTTCTACTTGGGGGTGACTGTTCATGGTAGTTTTAATTAGGGCCTGCTTTGGCAAAGCCACTCTAGGAAAAGGGGAGTGCAGTCTGACTGGTAAAGGTTTTAGTAAATTTAATATGGTGCATTCCTATAATTTCAATGTGAAAAGTGGATTCTGGGAGGCTTCAGTAGCTGTGCAGTAAAAGTAAGACCCGATAGAACCCTGATGCCTTTACCATTCCATGTTTCCTACATGCAGCTGCAGTCCTGAGACTAACTTAGATACAATTGGAGTATTAGCATTCGTCCAGTACGGCTCCTTTGAGAGCACGGGCAAGTCTCTGGAGAACTAAGGCAGCACTTGGATCTTTTGCAGCCCTCAGCGGCTCTGTAAATTTATATAGCTCCAAATGACCCATCATGTAGTGAAACCAGGAGGGTTTTATGTTTTTTATCTTGTAGTTTTTACTTTTTCCCTGGACCATTTATTTCTTTAAAGTAGTGGACCGTCATGTGCAGCCTGAATGGCTGGAAGGCTCTTGATTGAATGGATCTTTGATATGTGTTGTACCGCTGTTTATTTTTACTGGTAGTAAAGTACAATCTATTGGACAAAGATACTGTATCTCATGCTGAAGACTTAACTGAAACTATTGTTTGTATAACCTTAATCTTGCTTGTCTATTGTGTAGAACTACTACAAGATTTTCGTTTAGTGTAAATTGTTTGAACACGAGCTGTAATCGTCCCACTAACAAGTTTGAGTTTGTCTGAGGAATGTTACAGGAATGCATTATTAAAGTGGATTTTAAGCCTTTTTTTATCTTGTGTGCAGTCTCTTCTGTTCCTGAATAAAGCTTCTGGGTACATGCAGACTGAGGCACATGAAGCCCCAGTCATTGGAGCAAAATTGCATTGCTGTCCTCATCCACAACGTGCAGAAATTGTCTAACCCTTGAGAGTTCTCCAACAGCATTATCCTTGTCGTAGATGGCATTTTATTTATAGAACTTTGAGTTGGTTGGAGCCTTCCAATCTCAACTTCAGGGGCTATGCTCGGGTAATTCACTGAGGTTTGTGCCTTTCAGATCTTTTCAGACTCTTCTGCTCTTCCTATTTCCACTTCACCAGAACTCGTATTCCTGCATCCAATACAGAGCTAGTAGAAGCTTTTTCTCTTATTAAGATGTGGTGGAAACTAGAAATATGAGTATTTTGAGATGCTGTATCCTGAAGTCTCAAGCTCCTTGCTCCGTTTTGCTGTCTGGGAAGCAAACAGGTTGCTTCAGCAAGGGATACTTTTTGCAGGGGAGAAGGTGAGTGAGCAACATGAGACCATGTGTAACTTGCCAGAGCTGTTAAATAAGAAGGGAGATCAAATCAGAACAGTTCCAAATGCCTAGCCCTAATGGGGGCAGGAGATTGAAACTGTATTGTCTCGAGTGCCAGTACACTGTTTGCAATGATTTTGCTTCAGTAAGTAGAAGCTTGAAATTTATGATAAACCTACTTAACTAATCACAGAATTCCAAGGGTATGTTGTTTCAGGATATAAACCAACCTCCATTAATGGGGTGGCTAGCAAGAAGTCTTTCCTGCCTCAGGCTATTCCATAACCATTATTGCAGTGCTTCTTGCTCCTTTCTCCAAAACACCTGGTACTGGACTAGATAGCCCTCTGAGCTGATCTAATAGGGCAATTCCCGTTTCTAACCATAGTAGAGAGAGTGGGTTCTGCAGCTACATCATGTGCTGCTAAGATGTTTTTATTTGAACTGATGCAGTAGTTTTGTCACTGGTTTCTCTTTGGGTTACCTTGGCTTGGTAGGTATTTGAGGTCCTGCAATGCTGTGTAGTTGAGTTGGCTGGAAAGCTGCCTAATCTTTCCTCTACACCCTACTGATGGGACAGTAGGGTCTTGTGTCTTAGTTACAGCTGATCTGTCCCACCTCTCTGCATAGGGCTGAAACGGGTACCGTGTGGTGTGATCAACACCTAGAGTTTCTAACTTCACAGTGTGTGTGGCAAAGGCAAGATGAAATGTCTAGGTAATCTGATAACTTCTGCTATGCTGCTTCTCTGCTTGTTTGCCTACTGAACTGCAGAAGCAGGAAAAGAAGTCTTAGGAAAACGGGGACTGCTCAAGCAGTGGAGTCCGCTGTTGTGACATTTTCCTTCACCACAGTAATAATGTAAGATAAGGGCTAGACTGGCTAACCTTTTTCTAAGAGTACAGGAACAAAAACAGGGTGTGAGAGGATGGCAGGGAAAGGGGGACTTAGCACTGCTCAAAGTTCATCTTACTCGCAAGCCAGCCCCGTCGTGGAAATTAGAAGGAAACATCCACTGGCAGCTACGCAACTAGAAGCCAAAACTCCTCTCTGTGGTATGTATGTTTCTGAGAGAGCTTTATTCTCATTTGAATTCCTTTTAAAGCAAGGTGGGGAGCAGACTAGGGAACTGTCAGGAAAATCAGTAACAAGGGATTGTTATGCACTTCACTGAGAAGAAACGGCAGCAGAGACCAGTTGTTGGATAATTTCCAAGGCTGCTGTGCATTAGGCGGGATGTTAAGGACAGGATGACTTCGGAGCTCATGCTGGATGCTGATGAAATTTTGTTTCATTAGGGGTCTCTCTGCTGCTGACCACTCAAAATAAGGGTGGCTGGAGATGCTGCAGCTGGGCTTACATTGTTAACTTATGCTGAAAGAAATGGCTTTTATTAAGAGGCCATCCAAGGAGCAGGACTTTAGAGAAGGATTTTTGTTTTTTCTTCTGACAAGCCAAACTCAACCTGTGTGCGTAAGAACAGAGCATACTTTTCAAGATTACTAGCAGATACATAATTGCAGACTTTGCAGATTCATAAATTCCAAGGCCAGAAGAAACCAATGTGATCTAGTCTGACTTCCTGTATAACAGGCCATAGAACTTCCCCAAAATAATTCCAAGACCAGAACTTTTAGAAAAACATCCAACCTTGATTTAAAAATTGTTAATGACAGAGACACCACTGTCACCCTTGGTAAATTGTTCCAATGATTAATTACTGACATTGTCAAAAATGTACACCTTATTTCTAGTCTGAATTTGTCTGGCTTCAACTTCCAGCTATTGGGTTGTGTTACACCTTTCCTTTCTAGACTGACAAGCCCATTATCAAATATTTGTTCCCCGTGCAGATACTTATAGTCTGTAATCAAGTCACTCCTTAACCTTCTTTGTTTAGCTAAGTAGGCTGAGCTCCCTGAGTCTATTACTATAATGCATATTTTCTAATCCTTTAATCATTCTCATGGCTATTCTCTAAACCCTCTCCAGTTTATCAATATCTTTCTTGAATTGTGGACACCAGAACTGTACACAGTATTCCAGTATGCAATGCAGTTGTAGAGAGAAATTAGACAAGTTGGGTGAAGCAATATCTTTTATTGGACCAACTTCTGTGTGTGACAGAGACAATCCACACAGAGCTGTTCTTCAGGTCTTGGAAAGGTATTTCCAGCATAGCAACAAAATGCAAGGTGGAAGAGATAGCACATATTGTAAGGGACCATTCAAGGTAGACTGGACCATTAACAGCTCTGCAGTCATAGGACCAAAAGGGGCAGAAGGGTGGGTTAATGAGTAACAGAAAGTTGTAAGAAGCCATAAATCCAGTGTCTCTGTTCAATCCATGATTTTTAGTGTCTAGCTAAATAATAAATTTAAGCTCCCAGGCTTGTCTTTTGAAAATGCTATGCAGGTTTCCTCTCAGGATGAGGACTGGTACATCAGATATAGAATGATCCTTTTGTGAAAAGTGTTCACCTGCAGGTGATGGGGTTTTTGTCTTTTTTCAATTTCCTGTGTGAGTTCATTCCAGAGCATGGTGATTGGTTTCGCTCACATGATAGGCATGTGCAGTTGTACCAGTTTCAAATACAGAAGTAAAATAACTTCTACTCTAGATTCCTCTGTGTATGCATCCCAGGATGGCATTAGCTCTTTTTGCCACAGTGTTGCACTGTGAGCTCATGTTCAGCTGGTTATCCACCACGACCCACAAAATGTTTTCAATCACTACTTCCCAGGATAGAGTCCCCCATTTTATAAGTATGGGTTACGTTCTTTGTTCCTAGCTCTAGGCAGTTGCATTTAGCCATATTAAAAAGCATATTGTTTGCTTGTGCCCAGTTTACCAAGTGATCCAGGCTGCTGTGAATCAGTGACTTGTCCTCTTCATTAATTACCATTTCCCCCCAGTTTTTGGTCATCTACAAACTGAGTGATGATTTTGTTTTCTTCTAGGTCATTAATAAAAAATGTTAAACAGTGTTGGGCCAAGAACCAATTCTGGCAGGACCCCTCTAGAAACACCCACTTCATGATGATTCCCCATTTCCAATTATATTTTGAGACCTATCAGTTAGCCAGTTTTAAATCCATTTAGTATGTGCTGTGTTAATTTTATATCATTCTGCTTTTTTGATCAAAATGTTACCTAGTTAAACACCCTACAGAAGTCTTAAGTGTATAACATCAGCACTACTACTTTTATCAACTAAATTTATAATCTCATTAAAAGAAAATTCAGTTAGCTTGACAGAATCTATTTTCCATACACCCATGTTGATTTGCATTAATTATTTTACCCTCCTTTCTTTACTAATTGAGTACTGCATCAGCTGTTCCATTATGTTGCCTGGAATTGATGTCAGGCTGACAGATCTGTAATTACCTAGGTCATTCAGTTTATCCTTTTTAAATATTGGTATAACACTTGCTTTCTTACAGTCTTCTGGAGCTTCCCCAGTGCTCGACATTAACAGTCCAGCGAGCCTCTCCGTCAGCTCTTTTAAAAATTCTTGGATGCAAGTTAACTGGACTTGCTGATTTAAAAATGTCTAACCTTAGTAGTTTCTGTGTACAGTCTCCAGAGATACTAGTGGAATGGAATGAGTGTTATATGGTATGACTACAATCATCAGTTTTTCCCAAATACAGAACAAATATTTATTGAACACCTCTGCCTTTTCTGCATTATTGTTGGTAACTCTGCCATTTCAATCTAGTAATGGACCAATACCATTGTCAGGATTCTTTTTGTTCTTGCTGATCATCTAGTATGGAGGCCTCACCTGCATCAGTTCATAATCCCTGGACCTCAGCAGGAGGAGACCAGTCATCACATAATTATCTAGAGTGGGTCTAGCCTGCAAGGAATTCCTGCTTCTGCTGAAGGATGCCTTCAGATTCTAAGGGCAATGCAATTGTCAAGTGTTACATAAATCACCCGGGCAGGGCACATTCACCTTCTGGGTGAGGCAGCCAAAAAGTTTAGGAAGTGATGTAGCTTTTCCCCCCCTCACGGAGGCTTGGTCTCAGGAAGAGGAAGGTCTAACGTTTTAGACCTGGCACCCAGAGCTGATTTTCATTCAGGCAGTTCCTTTAGATGAACTCTGCACATTGGCACTACCTGCCCACTTTCACCATGGTCTGAGGGTAAAAATTCCTTAATTACTAGATGAAACTGGCCACTCCCCCTTACACTCTCAGAGCCACACTGGGAGGGAGGAGAGAGCGGCTCTGGGATGGACGCTGCTCTCCAGAAGCTTGCAATGCAGGCACCTTAATCCCACAAGTGTGAATTTGCAAAGGCTGTGCGAAGAACTTCAGCACCTGGTAAGTAACCTTCATTTCTGTGTGTCCATCAGCACTAGCCCTGCCACGAGCATAGTGCAGCAATGTAGCCTAGAGAGATGATAAAGATGACTGAATTGAGAGGGAAAATATAGTCTTTTGGCCACTAACAAGGTAAAGATATATTTCTGTACTCTGCTGCTACCTGGGACTCCAAGAACAATGAGGTCTGGTAAGATTCCCAGATTGCCAGCACTGGTATTTGCCATCATGTGAGCAAGTGGGCAGAGTTCACCAGATCCTCAAAATGCTTCTCACTGTCCATCAACATCACTCCAGCGAGACCCATGTTGTGCTTACAGATCTGGCTGAAAACCAGTTTCTTTTATGTCCTCCAGAGTGGAAAGGGTTAAGGAAATGGTCTCCATACTGGACCCAGAGGGAACCAAGTTGAGCTATTTTATGCTTCTAGGGGTACATCTACACTACAGGGGGGAGTCGATTTAAGATACGCAAATTCAGCTACGTGAATAGCGTAGCTGAATTCGACGTATCGCAGCCGACTTACCCCGCTGTGAGGACGGCGGCAAAATCGACTTCTGCGGCTTTCTGTCGACGGCGCTTACTCCCACCTCCGCTGGTGGAGTAAGAGCGTCGATTCGGGGATCGTTGGGACGCGATAAATCGATCCCCGAGAGGTCGATTTCTACCCACCGATTCAGGCGGGTAGTGTAGACCTAGCCTAGGAAGATGTTATGGACGTGGTCCCCTGGTGGTCAGCTCCTTCCTGCACAGAGATGAGCCCTGATCAACACTGCAGCACTCGGCTTTTAAGAGTGGGTAGGGAGGAAAGGTGAGCCAAGAATCCAGGCACCATGTTCCCCTGCTTGAGTAGGTAGGCAGGAAACCTAGTACTGAACTCCAGGACCCCCTCTCTTCTGGGAAGAAATTGAGGGGCAGCCATTCACAGTGACAGCATTTCCTATGACTTAAATCTGATACTATATTTCCCATTATGTTGTGGTGGTTTTTTCCTTAAAGTGCATCTCATAAAAGACTTACCAGCTTTTTAAAAGTCATGTAAGTTAACCTGCCCCATGTTACCGTTATCTGCTGATTGATTAACTTTTCAAAGAACTCCTACAAGTGTGCTGGTTTGACCAACTCATGTTATCCACACATTGTGCTCTTGTAGCCTTCATTCAGCTGTTAGAACTGAGCTGAGATTTGCCCAGCTGATGCCAATTATTTCCCTTGGCTCTGTACTATGTACAAACCGTATCTCGTCATCTTTCCGGTCTCCTAAGACAGCTGCTGTTTAAGGATATCACATCTCTTACTAGTACAGCTATTACGTTTTATCTTCTTCAGAATCTTGGGCTCAATACTAGATGTTCTTGGTGATTGTGCCCCTTGATTCAGAAAATTTTTCAGCTATAAAAAAAGTTGTTTTGGAATAAGCATTTCCTTGTTGGCTTCTACAGTAAGTTTGCTTATTTTCTCTGCTACAGTACCATTCTTTGTTAATGTCCCTCATTCTCTGGTTTATGGGGGTACCTGTAGGCACATGTGCAGCCTTGCTTCCCCTAAATTTAAGAGGTTTTATTTTTTAACTTAATGTTTTTGGCTTCTTGTTTTTACACCTTGCCATAGTTTGGGTCCTGACTGATTTTAATTTTTTGAAGGAAGATTTCCAGGTTGTCCTCTTGAAAGAATGCCTTTTAAAAAAACCCTAATAAACTGCTGCCTGTCTCGACTTAGCCAAGTATTTCCCCCCCTTCCCACCAAAGCTATGCAAACTCTGTCTCTTAAGAGGCAATTTTAAATATACTCCAGCCACTCATATGACTTCTTTTTTTTTTTTTTTTTACTTTAGGCCGCAGCCAAACTGTTGTTTTTGTATAGAAATGCCGTACTGGATCAGATTCATAGTTCATCTAGTCCTGTGTCTTATCTCAGACAGTGATCAACACCAGACGCTTCAGAGGAAGGTGTAAGAAACCTCACAATATGCATATGTAGGATAATGTGTCTCCATGAAAGTCTCCTCTTAGCCCCTGATTGTTAGAGATTGGTTTAAGCATTGAAACATATGGCTTAAATCCCTTCTTAGGCCTTTTTGTTAGCATTAACTAATATAATTTTAGATATTTTTATCCATATAAATGTTCAGTCCCTCTTTGAATCTTCCTAAATTCGTGGCCTCAACAACATCCTGTGGTAGTGAGTTTGTCTAATTACCTGTTGTGTGAAAAAAGTATTTTCAGTTTTGAGTTTACCACTTTTAAACGTAATTGAATGTCCTCTTGTTCTTGTGTTGTGAGACTAGGAACTGCTGTTAGTCCTATGTACCTTCCCTGGACCATTGTTTTATATGCTTTTATCATGTCCCCTCTTATTTGTCTCCTTTCTAAGTTAAGCCCAGTCTTTCCAATGTCTCTACATGTCAGAGCATTTCTAGGCTCCTAATCATTCTCATCCCTTATCTCTGAACCCTCTGCAATATACTTAGTGAGATGGGATGACCAGAACTGCACAGAATCCAGATGAACCATACATTTTTATAACATTTCTTGTGTATTATTCTCTATCCCCTTCTTCATGCAGCCTTTTTTTTCCCTCCCCTACCACAGTGATGTTGAGTAGAGGTCTTCTCACAACAATTACTGTAGAACTCATTGTCACAGGGTGTCATTGAGGCCAAAAAATTAGGAAGACTTAAAACGGTATTGGTCATTTATAGAGATATCTGTCATTACAATAGTTAACAATCTTGAAAGAGATATTAAACCTTTGGCTTAAGGCCTGAAACATATCTTTAAGAAAAGGGATTTGATTTAAGGGGGTGCTGATCATCCCAGATCTGCTTAATGTGGTGTTTCTTGCAGCTTCTTTGGAAGCACCTGGTGCTGGCCACAGTCAGGGACAAGATATTGGATGGGGTGGACTATGGGTCTGATTCAGAAAGGCAGTTGTCTTCATTGAGCTGGCCAGAGGGATGCCCAGGTCCTTTCCTGAGTTGATACTAGAGTTAATTTAGTTAGAGTTATGAGTAGTTCATTTTACTTACACACTCTCTCTCTCGTATTTATCAATGTTGAACTTCATCTGTCATTGTGTTGCCCACTAACGTAAGTTAGAACCTGTAAAGTTCCTCCATCATCTCTGGACTTGACTAACTTAAATAACTTTCATCTGCAAATATTGCTGCCATCACTGCCATCCCTTTTATGATTGTTAGTATTTTCAATATTACTGCACTTAGTGTGCAGCCTTGGGGCATTGGGCTGTCAACTTTCAGTACCTTGTGAGGTGAGTTACCCTCTCTTCTGATACTAAACTTAATTATGCAGTAACCTGTTTCTCAGTAAAATATCTGCACTCACCATCTGCATTAACTCCCGCCTGTTAAGCAATAAAGACCATTGCCCTTGTTTCCCACCCAGACAAATTTTCCATGTTTTTGGTGTCTCTTTTCACAAGAGAATCTGATTATAATTGAGGAAAATGGGGTTAATGATACTATTTCTGCTGTTATACAGATTTAATGACTACAGAATAAATAAGCCTTGTTTTCAATTCCCAAGCAGTCAGGTTCACAGCAGGCTCTGCCACAGGTGTTGGTCACAGCTAATCATACTCTGCCCATTCAGCATGATCTCCTGTTTTATTTTGAATTCAGACCCAGCCCCCTGCTTTCTGGCTGGAGGAGGTGGGCCACTTATATTAAAACTAATCTTGAATTTTCCTGGCACCTCTCTGCCAAGGAGAAACCATGGCTACTGGCAGAAGGGGATAGATTTGGACTTGGGCCTAGCTGGGCGCAACCTTTACCTCTCTGTCAGCCTGACAGTCAGCAGGAGTAGCTGGCATGAAGCCAAGAGTAGCCCTCTGCTAAGGTACTAGAGAGAGTGTCAGAGTTAGGTCCGGATCTTCAAAGATAAATGCCCAATTCTGTAATTATTTCAATGGGAATTAGGTGCCTCAATCCCTGAGTGCCTTTTCCAGTGTGGGGAGAAAAACAGGCAGGAAATTAGTCTTCAAGGAGGGCTTATTGTGGAACAGGAGCGTTGTTCTTGGCACAGAATGCTGACTACAATGATTGTGAGTCCTAAAGCTTAACCTTGTTTCCCAGTGTGGTACAGGAAATGGTTGCTCGTCCTCCCCCTTCCAAGCAGCATTAGTTCCTCAAAGCTCTGATGCAGTGTGAGGATCTTATTAGTGCTAGCAATGCCATAATGAACTGTCAGAAGCTACAGTTGCAAACTAGAGGCCTCTCCCTCTGCTGCCTGCCTTTTACCATGTGACTTGCCATATTAAACCAGACCAAAGGTCCAGTTTCGTCCCAGGGTTTTCAAACTTCATTGCACCCTGACCCCCCTCTGACAACAAAAATTACTACACAATCCCAGGAGGGAGGACCAAAGCCTGAACCTACCTGAGCCCTGCCACCTGACGCGGAGGCCCTGTAGGCCGAGCCCCGCTGCCCAGGGCTGAAGCCGAAGCCTGAGCCCCGCCATCCAGGGCTGAAGTCCTTGGGCTTTGGCCCTGGGCTCTAGCAAATCTAACACTAGCCCTGGCAACCCCATTAAAATGGGGTTATGACCCACTTTGGGGTCCTGACCCACAGTTTGAGAACCGAGCTGGTCCAGTATCCTCTCTTCAACGTTGGCCAATGGCAGATGCTTGAGGGAAGGTGGAAAAATCCCTCAGCAGTCATGTATGTAGGATGAGCTGCCCAGCCACACACACCAGGTTTTTTCCTGGTCTCTAACACTGTAAATGCAGGGTGGCAAGGACCTCGAGATCTTCAAGTCCCTCCCCCTGCACTGAGGCAGGACCAAGGATACCTAAACCATCCTTGGCAGGTGTTTGTCCAATCTGTTCTCAAAACCTCCAGTGGTGTGGGGATGCCACAGTCTCCTATAGAAGCCTAGTCCAGAGATTAATTACCCTTATAGTTAGAAAGATTTTCCTAATATCTAAACTAAATCTGCCTGGCTGCGATATGCTGATTACTACTTGTCCTATCTTCAGTAGACGTGGAGAACAATGGATCAGCGTCCTCTTTCTAACAGCCCTTTAACATATTTGAAGACTCTTACCAGGTTCTCCCTCAGTCTTCTTTTCTCATGGCTAAAACATAAAACAATTAAAGTTCCTATATGCATGCTAAAACCTTACCAGAAATCACCCCTCAGTCTTATGGGGCCTCACCTCACTAGGCCGAAGTCCTTCCCAGGAAGGATTACGGTCCCCCTTGAACAGAAGATCCTGTCCATTTGTTTGATCAGAAAGCAGGCCTTGAGTCAGTTTAAACTCAGGCTTTTTATCTAAAAAGTCCTTTCTTTGTCTGTTGGTCTCTGGAGAATATGCAAGCCTCTCCAGGTGGTGGTACTTCTCTGGATGTGTTACGAATGAAGTGAATTTGCCCTAAACCGCCCCTAGTGGTGTTAGTTCCTGGAGGAGCTGTGGCCATTTTCTCCAATGGAATTACGTATGATTCCTGGCCCACAATAATACATAGTCTTAATATAGTAAGATCTCCCAAAGATACTGCAGGAAATTGCCATACCTGTCACAATCACATTTTTGGCCCATTCAGTTTGTGATCTGCTGTAACCCCCAGATCCTTTCAGCAGTACTACTGCCTACCCAGTTATTCCCCATTTTGTATTTGAGCATTTGATTTTTTTTTCCTTCCTAAAGCTCAGTAGTTTGCATTTGTCTTTACTGAATTTCATCTTGTTGATTTCAAACCAATTCTCTAATTTGTCAAGGTCATTTTGAATTCTAAATCTGTTTTCCAAAGTGCTTGCAATCCTTCTCAGCTTGGTGTCATCCATATATTTTATAAGTATACTCTCCATTCCATTATCCAAGTTATTCATGAAAATACTAAATAGTACCAGACCCAGGACAGACCCCCGTGGGGCCCTATTATATACATTATCCCAATTTGACAGTGAACCATTGATAACTACCCTTTTGAATATTGTTTTTTCAGTTAACTGTGCTCCTACTTTATTGTAATTTCATCTACATTTCCCTAGTTTTCTTATGAGAATGTCATTTGGGACTGTAACAATAGCCTTGTTAAAATCAAGATACATCATGTGTACTGTAGCAGAGGGGTAGCCGTGTTAGTCTGAATCTGTAAAAAGCAACAGAGGGTCCTGTGGCACCTTTAAGACTAACAGAAGTATTGGAGCATAAGCTTTCGTGGGTGAATGCCCATTTCATCAGACCCAAGCTGATGCGTCTGATGAAGTGGGCATTCACCCACGAAAGCTTATGCTCCAATACTTCTGTTAGTCTTAAAGGTGCCACAGGACCCTCTGTTGCTTTTTATCATGTGTACTGCTTCCCCTCTATCCACTAAGCCAGTAACTCTGTCAAAGAAGGAAATTAGGTTGGTTTGGCATAATTTGTTCTCAACAAATCCATGTTGGCTATTCCTTAGCACTGTTATCCTCTGACAAATTGTTTGTTTAATAATTTGTTCCAGTATCCTTCCAGGTACTGAAGTTAGACTGACTTGACTATTATTCCCTGGGTTCTTTGTCCCCATTTTTAAAGATAGATTCTGTGTTTACCCTTCTCCAGTCCTCTGGGACCTCACCCTTTCTCCATGAATTTTCAGAGATAATCCTAAATATTACATCTAACTTATCTAAATATTCTTTAATGTGTTCGTTGCTTGTTCCCCCTTGTTAGAGATTGGCTTAAGCCCTGAAGCGTGAGGTTTAATATCCCTTCCTTCCTAAATTTGTTAATTTGTTAGTAAAGTAGAACCTCGGAGTTACAAATACCAGAGTTATGAACTGACCAGTCAACCTCAAACCTCATTTGGAACCAGAAGTAAGTAATCGGGCAGCAGCAGAAACAAAGGGAAAAAAAATAAATACAGTACAGTACTGTGTTAAACATAAACTACTAAAAAAAAAAGGGAAAGCAGCATTTTTCTTCTGCATAGTAATACAGTTTTGAAACTTTCAAAAGTTTACAACTGAACATTGACAAAGAACAGCCATAATGTTTTGTTCAGAGTTACGAACAACCTGCATTACCGAGGCGTTGGTAACTCTGAGGTTCTACTGTACTAACTATTCTAATGCTGAATATTCTTGATACCCATACAAATGTCCAAGTCCTTCTATAGTTGGGATTATATTTATCAACATTGAATTTCATCTGCCATTTTGTTGCCCAGTCACCCAGTTCTGTGAGATCCCTTTGTAACTCTTCGCAATCTGCTTTGGACTTAACTATCTTGAGTAATTTTGTATCGTCTGCAAACTTTGCCACCTCACTGTTTACCCCTTATTCCAGATCATTTATGAATATGTTGAATAGCCTTGGGCCCAGTACAGATCCCTCGGAGACACCGCTATTTATCTTCCTCCATTATAAAACTGACCATTTATTCCTACCCTTTGTTTCCTGTCTTTTAACAAGTTACTGATCTATGAGAGAACCTTCCCTCTTATCCCATGACTGCTTACTTTGCTTAAGGGCCTTTGATGAGGGACCTTGTCACAGCCTTTCTGAAAATTGAAATACACTATATCCACTGGATCACCCTTGTGCACATGCTTGTTGACCACCACAAAAAATTCTAATAGATGGGTGAGGTGTGATTTCCCTTTTCAAAAGCCAAGTTGACTCTTCCCCAACATACTGTGTTCAGCTATGTGTCTAATATTTCTGCTCTTTCCTATAGTTTCAACCCATTTGCCTAGTATTAAAGTTAGCTTACTGGGCTGTATTTGCCAGGATCACCTCTGCAGCATTTTTAAAACATTGGCATCATGTTAGCTATCCTCCAGTCATCCTGTGCAGAAGCTGATTTTAGTGATAGGTTACATACCACAATTCTGCAATTTCATATTTGAGTTCCTTCAGAGCTCTTGTGTGCATACCATCTGGTCATGGTGGCTTATTACTGTTTAATTTATTAATTTGTTCCAAAACCACCTCTAGTGACACCTCAATCAGGGACAGTTCCTCAGATTTGTCACCTAAAAAGAATGGCTCAGGTGTGGGAATCTCCCTCCCATCCTCACCTGTGAAGACTGATGCAAAGAATTAATTTAGCTTCTTTGCAATCATCTTGTCTTCCTTGAGTGCTCCTTTAGCACCTTGATCATCTAGTGGTCCCATTAATTGTTTGGCAGGCTTCCTGCTTCTGATGTACTTAAACATTTTTTTTGCTATCAGTTTTTGAGTCTTTTGCTAGTTGCTCTTCAAATTCTTGTTTGGCCTGCCTAATTATACTTGGCTTGCTGGAGTTTATGCTCCTTTCTATTTTCTTTAGTAAGATTTGATTTCCAATTTTTAAAGGATGCCTTTTTGCCTCTAATGCATCTTTACTCTGTTTAGTCATGGTTGTATTTTTTTTAGTCCTCTTACTTTTTTTTTATTATTTGGGAGTACACCTCTGTGATGGTGTTTTTTAAAAGTTTCCATGCAGCTTGCAGACATTTCACTCTTGTGACTGTTCCTTTCAATTTCCATTTAATTAACTTCCTCATTTTTGTGTAACTCCCCTCTCTGAAGTTAAATGCTACTGTGGTGGGCTTCTTTGGTATTTTCCCCCTCATAAGGATGCTAAATTTAATTACGTTATGGTCACCGTTACTGAGCGGTTCAGCTATATTCACCTCTTGGACTAGATAGACCCTGTGTTCAATATAGGACTAATCAAGACTTGCCTGTCCCCTTGTGGATTCCAGGACAAGTCGCTCCAAGAAGTAGTCATTAATGGTGTCTAAAAATTTTATCTGTGCATCCCATCCTGAGGTGACGTACTCTCAGTCAGTAGGGGAATAGTTGAAATCGCCCATTATTACTGAGTTTTCTTTTTTATATCCTCTCTAATTTCCCTGAGCATTTCCCAACCACCCTCCTGGTCAGTAGTATAGTCCTACTGCTATACTCTTATTATTCAAGCATGGAATTTCTATCCCTAGAGCTTCTATGGTACAGTACTGCAAAAGGATGGAAGATTGATTTTCTCTTGTGCTCAGGATCCAGTAGTAATAAAAAAGGGTAAATCATGTAGGGGAAAACATAAGCACGGCCATACTGGGTCAGACCAAGGGTCCATCCAGCCCAGTATCCTGTCTTCCGATTGGCCAATGCCAGGTGCCCCAGAGGGAATGAACAGAGCAGGTAATCATCAAGTGATCCATTCCCTGTAGTCCATTCCCAGCTTCAGGCAAACAGAGGCTATGGACACTTCAGAGCATGGTTTTGCATCCCTGCCCACCCTAGCTAATAGCCATTCATGGACCAGTCCTCTGTGAACTTATCTATTTCTTTTTTGAACCCTGTTATAGTCTTGGCCTTCAGAACATCCTCTGGCAAGGAGTGCCACAGGTTAAACTGTGGTTTTGGAGTTCAAATGAAGGTGTGGAGGAAAAAGGTAATTCTAGCATTTGAGCTCCTGCTTAAGGTCAACACTATGATTTTGTTAATTCCAGGCCACATTCCAGCACAGATTGCTCCTGATCCCTCCTCTATTGCAGTTTGAAGGGCACACAGAGCAGCAAGCATCAGGCCTGGTCTATGCTTAAAACTTAGGTTGACATAGCTATCGTGGTTGGGGGTGTGAAAAATCCATATCCATGAAAACTGTAGCTATGGCAAACCAGCCAGCAGTGTAGATGCAGCTAGGTCACTGGCAGAATGCTGCCATCAATTGCTATCGTCTCTTGGGGAGGTGGAGTTCTTTCAGTGACAGAAAAACCCCTTCCATTGCTGCAGTTCCCTGTGTCTACAGGACAGGGCTACAGCAGCATGGCTATAGCACCCATAGTGTAGACATGGCCTCATTCTTCCCACCCGCCTGTTTCAGCAGCAGCCTACTCTTCAATATAGAGCTGCTGTGGGCTGCATTTCGTAAGTCCCACATGGTCATGCAGCTAGCGCTGCACGTACAGGGTGCCTTCCCCCTGCTGCTTTCTTGGAGGAGGGAGGCAAGAATCCCAACTCAGCATCCATAGTTGGCCTCACCTAAACTTGACAGGTCATAGCTTCATTAATTTACAGCAACGGGGGATGACTGACATAGCTTACTGGGAATTGCCATACAATTTATATTGAGCAGACTAGTGCCTAAACTATGCCAGCTACATAAACACTAGCAGTGCTGGCACCCACCCTGAAGATATCCGTATCCAGATGGATAAACCTACAGCTCCCATCGCGGGAGTATCTGTAGTGCCAAAACCCTGTACCATTCCAGTAGGAGTGTCTAACCGAGCCTATGGAGAGTAAAGCTAGATCCTTTAGATTGGCAGCGCTTTCTCAGCAAGTAGTTACTCAGCTCAACAATACTTAATTAATAATATTAAGTGTACATATGTAGAGAGAGAACCTTGGGCTTTCCTTTAAAGGAAGAAACCAAACTCCAAACAAAGGTTTCTTTCTGATTGGGATCTTACATGCAACACAATCTGGGAGAATGCTAGGTAACAGGGTATGGAAACTAGAAAAATTGTATGAGACTAGGTTGCCAATATCAAGTTGACCCAATTTCAGATCAGTTACCCCTGTGGGGAGTGTGAACATGCTGAAGTAAGTAGCAACAGCCATAAAGAATGGGGAGTAAAGCACCAGATGAGGAGATTTTGCAGCACACAGATCTGGAATATTATGTTTAGTTCTTGTCATTGCCATACCAGAAAGATGCCAATAAACTGGAAGGAGATTAGAGAAGAATTAAAAAATATATATATATATCCAGGGGCTAGAGGGACTAAGAGGCAAAGAAATATAACTTAGATTATGTTGTTCGTCTTTCTAGTTCGAAGAGGACCATAACATCACTGATTGGTTTGGTTTCTGTGAACACATGAGTAGCTGACAGGACAATTTGAGCTTTCAACTGTCTGTGGCACACTGAACAAGAGATGCCACTATGGGTTATTTGATTAACAGTGAACATACTGCTGTTAGTTGGTGCTTCTGCTCTGCCTCAGCAGTTCTTCTCTGTTCATAGGCTGTAGCTCCGGTGTGGATGAAACTTTGCCAGGTAGAACAATCATAACAGAGCTTCCCAAAACTCTGGGTCAATATTGAAACGCCTTAAGGACAACTTGAGGGAGTCTTTGAAATGTTTCTTGTGACCTCCCTGAGAGTGCTTTCCTTCCTTTAGCTCACCATAAAAGTTCTTCTTCGGCAGTCACTCATCTGACATTCTGGTGATATGGCCTGCCCATCTCATCTGTGATTTCATCAACAGAGTGTGGATGCTTGGAATGCCTGCCCGTAGGAGAACCTCAGTATCTGGAACCTTGTCCTGCCATCTTCGCCTCATCAGTTTCCTCAGACAGTCCACAGGAAAGTGATTCAGCTTCATAGCATGGTGTCTGTACACTATCCAGGTTTCGCATGTATCAAAGTTGGCAGCAAGATGGCTTTGTAGACATTCAGTTTTGTTTGACTGATGCCTCTGTGCTCCTACACATTTGCACGTAGTCTGCCAAAGGCCACACTTGCACTGTGACAGTGTACTGCCGAGGTAGGTGAACTTTCCTTTGCCTGGAGGGTTTGGTCATTCACTGTGATAGCAGGCTCTACGTACGGCTTTCCTGGTGCAGGCTGGTATATCACTTCTGTCTTCTTGATGTTTATTGTGAGACCAACGTTATCACAAGCTGCAGAGAGCTAGTCCATACTCTGCTGCGTGTCTGACTGATAAATAGTGACTAGAGGGGGAAGAGTGGAAGGCAGATGTCCACAGATATTTGAAGAGTATAAACACCAGAAAGGAAGATGAATCACTAAAGTGAGACAACGCTGCAAAGGAATAAGATGATGAATACCAGGAAAGCTTGGTGGCTGCAAATTGTATCAGGCTGTGGAACAATATTTCAAGGAAAGTGATGGAAACCCCATTGCTTGTAATATTAATTTACAATGAGTGAGGGCAAGATAATACTGTAAAGGGATGAACTAGGAGACCTGGATGAACTGGTAGATCTTTTCCATCTCTAACATTTGTTGGAGCAGGTCAGTGTACCCACACACACTGTTGTCTGTGATTGCAAGGGAAGAGACACTGATGAATCTCCTTTCTTGTGTTCTATGGAATACAACAAAGAAAAGATATATCTGATTTATTCAGGATTTCTCCCTTCCCCTAGTCAAGATTTCAACCATGGCCCTCCCCATTTCACTCTTCCTTCTCACACATTCAAGTTTTTGCTCCTCTGCTTGGTAGTTATCTCTTTACTTTCTTCACTCCTTTCTCATAATTTTCCTGTGTCAGGCAGTAAACCCAGTACTGCAGAGTCTGCCAAACCATGGGAGATGCTGTTGTATCCACACCCAGTCCCTGAAAGCTTGGTGATGAGATTGTCTCCCCAACATTGTTTTGTGCTTGTCCACCAGTCCTACAGGCCACCTAGTCTTTTGTCAACATCAGCACTTTGCCCATAATAAAATCTGCCAAAAAAAAAAAAAAAAAAAAAAAAGTCACCACTTACTCACATAAAGGTAGGTTTAGACAAGATGGCAAGCTCCTGCTGTTCCCCTGTGCTTTGTCTTTATTACATTTTTCATCTTCCAAAGGAGGCACTCAGACCCCACGGTGATGAGTGTGGCGTACCTGCTTAGATAGAAGAGGATGCGCAAAGAGGAACTATAATGCTTTTCTACACTGAAGTAGAGGCAACAGTCTACAGAGAGGGTCACACATCAAAAGGAAAGTCATTGCATTCCAGATCAGCCTACAGTAACTCTTCCTAATCTATCCTTTAGCCTAATTACAGAGCATGGGATCATGTAGGATAGATGGCAAAGTACAGCTGACAAGTCTGTCATGTAGATAGACTATGGCCTCATCTTTAATAAGACTGCATCAAGATTTAGCACCCTTTCATTATAAAGAGGGGGTGGCATCAAAGTGCTGCATTTCATGCACATTAAGTGCAGTTTTCAAACTTCTGTCAGCTTGCCAATGGGGCCTTTGTTGAATGCAAAGTGTGGATGCCCCCTAAACAGGTCTAAGAAGAAATAGCAGAGCAAGGGCATTTTTATGGACATTGGTCTGTAGTGTTAGAGTGAAGGCAGAAGTAATAGTGTGCTGACTGCTTTTGTACAAGTACCCAAGAGCATACTTCATGTTCACAACCATTAAGGAATCATAATTGCAACAAATCAGCAAGGAAACACAAAAGGGCATATTCTAGAGAAGAGGACAAGACAAAGACCAGGATCAAATCTGATTCCCCTGTTCATTGAGTATTGCCCAGACCAAAAACTAGATCTTTGACCTGTACAACCCAGGAACTAAAATAACACGCATCAGCTCTATTCAAAGGATCCGTAAGAAACAATTCCAACCCAGTCTGCAGTCTTGTAACGCAACACACTACCTGTAACTCACTTTTATTAGACATTACAAACAACTTTATCTGAAATTGCTTTTGTTCATTCAGGAATGTTTGTATTAATTGATATTTTCAATAAATTCTGTCAAAGAAAAAGGAACGAAAAGGCAGCGAATGTGCTTTGCACACTGATCTAAAACAAGGAAAGGAATAGTCACCTGAGTCAAATGCAGTGAAAAGGAAAATGTAAGAGAAATGCCAGGCCAGGAAAAGCTAGTACTGATGTGTTTTAATAGCACAGAATTTTTTGAGGTGCAAGATGGTGTCAGGAGACTTCAATTTTAGTCAGATTTTTCTAGTTCCAGGTCAACAAAGCAAGGATGATGTTAGGTTGCATTAAGAAAGGTATAAAAAAAAATAGTATAATGTCGTTATATAAACGAATGACATACTCTGACTTTGAAAACTGAATTCACCTCTGATCATCCCATCTCTGCATGTTTACATCTAGTCTATAAGATTAGAGGTGTGAAAAACCTCTATGTAGAAAGATTGAGAAGATTAGGACTGTTTAGTTTAGGGAGAAGATGAATGTAAGGGGACATGACAAACACATACACAATTCATTATTTTAGCAAAGTTCAGTAGTGAGCTCCTTATTTTACTTACTCAAGGTGAAGAACAAGGAATTAAAAGGCAACAAATTTAGAAGTAATGGAAAGAAACCGTTAAAAAAAAAAAAAAAAAAACACCCACCGCCTACCCTATGGAACTCATTACTATAATATAATAGAGGCCAAGTGCTTAGCAGAATTTTAAAAAGTTAAACATTTACATGAATAATAAGAATATCCACAATTGCGTTAGGATAAAAACGTGTAAGAGTTATAAACCCACCACTAGCTACCTGGAATTAAGAAGAAAATTCTCCTATGGACTAGCTATTCCATAATTACCATGGTCAAGAGTTCTTTCTTCAAGTGTCCTCTGCATAGTCCCACTCAATGGGATCGCCGACCAGTGCAATCTGAACGGCAAAATTTTACTAGCCATAGCCATTGGAGCATCCACCCGCCTCCC
Source organism: Malaclemys terrapin pileata (assembly GCF_027887155.1). Classification (NCBI taxonomy): domain Eukaryota; kingdom Metazoa; phylum Chordata; order Testudines; family Emydidae; genus Malaclemys; species Malaclemys terrapin. The sequence goes on along the minus strand of NC_071513.1, from coordinate 324,273 downwards.
TTGGCCTCTTCCCCTCTACCCCCCCCCCCCCCCCCGCCCAAACTCTCTGAATTTTCTAGGGCAAGAATTTAAAAAGAAGCACTCCACTGCCTCAGTTCCTTCAGCTGTGACCAGCTGGATGGTTACATGGTTGCTGTAGGATCCTTATGGATCTGTATTAGGTGGGTAGTTGTTCTGTAAGTACATGGTTTATTTAGAGCTAATTAGTTAAAGTATAACATGCTGGATCAGAAGGCTAAGGAGTCTAGTTTCAAAAGGTGTAGCTCATGCCCAGCAGTATTTCCAGTGTCAGATGCACATGCCAGATGCTTGGCATGTTTTGAAGAAGGGCATTCTCCCTCTAAATGTCTGATCTGCTCAACATTTGCCACAAGGGCAAAGAGGGACAAAACTGGTTCCAGGCAATTCCATTGCAAGAAGCACTGATGGCGGTGGCCAGTTCTCAGAGACCAGCTTCAGCTCCGCCTCTAACCAAATAAGCCAGGGAGAAGCAAGATTCTGCTTCTGTGTCAGACGCAGGATCCAAGAGAGCTAAGGGTCCGACAAAGAATAGAGAATCTGGATCAGTGACAGCCTGTGTTTCCAGAGCTGTCCGGGTTCAGAGAGACTTTGTTGCAGTACCGAGGAAAAATGTGCAGCCCTCATTGGGGTCGGCCTCATTACAAAGAGCTACTCGGAGGGATAAGGACTTACCGGAATAGAATCTCATAACGGAGCCAGGCTTTGATTCAAGATTTCAGTGCAGAGTTAGGAGTCATCCGTGGATCCAACAATATCCGATCCGGAGGAGCCTGTCCTGAGGTGAGATCTAAGGATCCAATTAAGAGAACTGAAGAAGGTTTGCTAACTAGCATGCCACCGCATAGCATTACAATTAAAGGAGTAATTCATCAGGCAACTCCATCTATGGCTCTGTTGACAGTTGAGTCAGTACTGCGTCTCAGGACACGTCACATGAGATACTACACCCAGTCAGGCCGACTGCTTCTCTGAGAGACAGCAAAGAAGAGGAAAGGGTCAGGAGCCCTGTGCTGCTGTCTTCTCCTAGACCTCTTCAGGACCCCTGGAGAAGAGCTTCTCTGTGCTCTCCTTTTTCAATAAGGTTATTGTCTCTGTTCCCACCTGAGCTGCAAATGGATTGGGGCCAGAAGAGCAATGCAGATCGCAGGTTAGAACCAGGAAAAAATTATTGTAATCAGTTCACTGCAGCCTCACTGGATCCCCGGGCATAGAGGTATTTCCAGCCAGATCCATCAGTGGGGTTTTGACCCAAGTGGCAGGTACCTCCCTGGGCAAAGTGGTCTCACTGGCCATTTCTGGCATCTTATCAGGAAGGACCAACATATGGGGTCAGACCTTCAGCAAGACAGTATGAGGAGGACATTCAATTGTCACATCTAAGGGATAAGGACCAGCCAATGTAGCTTACTCAGAACAAGTTATATATGGAAATAGATGAAATATTATCCGAGGAGGAGGAACGGGAGCTGGAAGATTCAGAATTAAGGGATGCGCCTTCTCTGGATGAAAATGTAGAGGACATCTCAGTATCATCACCAGCGGAAGATATTGTAGCCTTTCATGAGTTTGAATGTCAAAAATGTTACATATTCCTTCTGTTAGAATGCGATGATTGCTCCACAGCATCTTCAAAATTTGAGGGGCAGCGGCTAGTCAACAAGTCATACTTCTCTTGTTAGAGGGATTGCTTCAGTCAGCAAAGATAGGCTGGAAAACTCCCTCAACCACTTAGCCTGTCTAAGAAGGCAGACAAATTATATCCGTTCCCTCAAGAATGACTTGCTGTGTTTCATACCCATCCATCTCCTAATTTGTTGGTGGCTGAAGTGGCACTTTATAGATTAAAAGGTGCCCAAGCTCACTATGCTCCATTGAATAAGGAAAGGAAGAGGCTGGGGCATTAGGGAAATAAATATTTTCTTCAGCTACATTAAACATGCGCATATTCAACTAATGACGTTGTCAAAACGAGGTACCAATACCATCTCTAGAGCAAAAAGCCCTCTTTCCTTAATGTGCTCCCAGAGGAACACACAAAGTTATCAAATGCCATTTTGACTGAAGGAGAGAATGTTGTTAAGCAACAGTTGAGAGTGGCTTTTGACTCCTAAGATACTTCAGCAAGTTCTGTAGCTTTGGCTCACTAAGGAGACATGGATGGGTAAGATTGTTGAGACTCCTTCTCGAGATAAAAAGGAGGATTGAGGACCGTCCATTTGAAGGAGAAGGTCTGTTTAGTATTCAGACTGATGATGTACTAGAAAAGAGGAACAATATAAGATCTACTGCCAGGGTTTCCTTAATACAGAGAAGAGGCTGTATTTGACTGCATTACCCAAGTATCATAGGCAATACCCTCCTTCTTCATTTCCTTCACTTCATTACAATTCTCAGAGAACGCTATATCATTGCCAACCTCAACATTATACCCCACAACACCCGCTACAATAGAGGAAGAAATTTAAACCTTGCAATAATAAAGGGAAGGTTTTGTCATCTTTGTCTTCTGTGGTTCCTCCAAGACATCAAATCTGACATAAGGATACAGAGCTTCAAACCAGTCCCTTTGGACTTTATTTATGCACAGTTTGGGGACTGCTTGTCCTTTTTTTTATTACCAGTGGGAGTTAATAATATTGGACAGATGAATATTAGAAGTTATTTCATGCAGTTATGCAATTCAGTTCAAAACCTTTCCCTCAGCAACCACCTTACTTCATATCTGACAGAGATCAAAGTTATCTCAATTTGTTGAAAAAAGGAGGTTCTGTCTTTACTAATTAGATGCAATAGAAGTAGTTCTACAAGATCACAGAGGGAAGAGGTTTTACGTGCATTATTTTCTAATTCCCCAAAACAATGAGGGACCTTTGGATTGAAGGAGTTCGAACACTTGTAGAAAGAAATTTCACTTCTGCATGTTGTATTTAACTTCTATAATACCTTCTCTTTCCCTCTAGGATTAGTTCGAAGGTCTGGACTTAGAAGGTGCATACATCCACATTTCTATAAAACCATGTCAGCGGAAGTACCTGTGTTTCATTACTGGAGAGGACTATTTTCAGTACAAGGTCCTCCTTTTTAGGTTGTCCACAGCACCCATGGTGTTTACAAAATGCCTGTCTGTTGTGGCAGCATATCTAAGAAGGCAGGGGGTGTATGTATAGATGTACCTAGACAATGGGTTAACAAAAGCATCATCCAGGGAACAGCTCTTACTACATGTAAGTCAAGTATGTTCACTGTCAGCCTGGGATTATATATAAATTGGGGAAAAGTCATGCCTAAACCATAGTCAAAGGATTCTTTTTGTAGGAACCATATTGGATTCAATTGTGGGGAGAGCTTTTCTCCAAGAGGAGAGAGATGTCAAAATAAAAAGAGATATACATCACCACCCCCAGTTACCAAGACAATCGATTCTTTTCTTCTTTTGGTTGCTAGGTCTGCTGCATCAACCACAGCACTGATTCCTTATGCTCGTCTCCAGATGAGAGAATCTTCAGCAGTGATTACCAAAGAATTACAAATCAGATTTAAACAGCATGCATTGAAAAATATTAATTCCATAACATCATTAATGTGTTGGGCAGACCATCATAATGCAATAAAAGGTGTTCTTTTCAATCCCCCTACACTGGCAGTAATACATGCATCTACCCTAGGATGGGGAGCCTATCTGAACATAAAAATGTTGGTCAGAGATCATTGGTCACCAAAGAAAAGGAACTTACACATCAGTATTTTAAAATGGAGACAGTCGGACTAGCCCTTAGGTCTTTTCTACCTCAACTCAGAAACAAAGCAGTTTCAGGTAGTAACAGACTATGACAATGTCATATCTAAACAAGCAAATGGGCACTTACTCTGTGAAATTATGCAGAGAGACCAAGAGTCTTTGCATGGAATGTGATAGTCATCCAGTAGCTATTCACATAGCAGGGGAACACAACACCATTGCAGCAACAGGAAATGCTAGAGATATTGTTCCAGGGCAGACAGAGGCAAGGAATCAATATCGGATGCTTTCTAATACAGTGGGATCAGGGTTTAATGTATGCTCCCCCCACTATCCTCTTATTCAAAGAATGATAAGTTAAGACAGGACAAAGCCTGGGTGATTTTAATGGCACCATTATGGCCTAGACAATAGTGGTATCCAGATTTGATACATCTGTCCACTGATGTCAGACTTGTCACAACAAACAGGGAAAGTCAATCATCTAGACCTTTGATCCCTTCTCTGGACTGCATGGGGAGTAGACCTTTAGCTAGACTAGAAGAAAGCCTTTAATTAGAAGTACAGCATTTACAGTTATATTCTAGAAAAGAACCCACACAGAAATGCTATAGTCTTAAATGGAAAGGTTTGTATTGTGGATTTCCATGTGTAATGTGGATTTGTATATGGCAACAATTAATTATATATTAGAGTATTTATTGTATCTTAAGAAGACACCTCTTTCATTATCTTCAGTTAAGGTTAATCTCTCGGGCCTGGTCTACACTGGGGGGGTGAGGATCGATCTAAGATATGTAACTTCAGCTACGAGAATAGCATAGCTGAAGTCGACGTATCTTAGATCGACTTAGAATTACTTACTTCGTGTCCTCGTGGCGCTGGATCGATGGCCTCGGCTCCCCTGTCGACTTTGCTTCCACCTTTCGCCAAGCTGGAGTTCATCAGTCGACGGGAGAGCGATCAGGGATCGATTTATCACGTCTACACTACACGTGATAAATCAATCCCCGATAGATTGATCGCTACCCGCCGATCTGGCGGGTAGCGTAGATGTACCCTCGGACATATCAGCATATCATGTATCTGCAGAGGGAAAATCAGTTTGTACTAATGATACAGTTAAGAGTTTTATAAATGGCTCTAATAATTTGTATCCTTCAATAAGAACTCCTATACCTTCTGGGATCTTAATGTAGTACTAGCACAAGTAATGAGACCTCCCTTTGAACCTCTGGAGAGCTGTTGTTATTTTGTTTATCTGTAAAAATAGTATTTTTGATAGCAATCACTTCCATAAGATGCATGTGAATTGCATTCATTAATGGCTGATCCACCATTTACTGTGTTTCATAAGGATAAAGATGTTCTTTGCACTCATTCTAAGTTCTTACCAAAAATTGTCTCTGATTTTCACATATCAATCTATAATTTTTCCTCAAATCCCATACTCCAGATAGAGAAGCTAAATTACACACATTAGATGTGAGAAGAGTATTATCTTTTTAGTTAGACAGGACTAAACAGTTTAGACCGTCTTCAAGGCTGTTTATAGCTCATGGACCAAAAAACAAAGGAAAGCTATTTCTGTACAGACTCCCTGTAGATTAGGTATTTATGAAGCTTATAAATTGTCGGGATTATCCATTCCACAGGGCATCAGAACTCATTCAATTAGATCAAAGGCATCTTGCATGGCTTTATCTAGACATGTTCCCCTGTTAGAGAGATGTAGAGCAGCAACCTGGTGTTCTGTTCAACTTTTACTAAACCTTATTCTGTAGACCTGCAATCTAGATCGGATGCAAAGTTTGACAGGGCATTCGTGTACTCCTTGTTTAACTAGAACTCCAGCTCCCATTATCCTGGGTCACAGTACTGCTTATTAATCTGACCCATGAGTGGAAATATGCATAGGACACTCAAAAGAAGAAGTTAAGGTTACTTCCCTGTAACCGAGGTTCTTCAAAACAGACTCTGCATATTCACATTCCCTGCCCATCTTTCCACACTACCTTGAAGTCCTGCTTATCAAAGAACTTGGGATCCTGGGGGATGGAATTGAGGCAGTGGAGCGGCATGCTCCTTTCTAAACCGTTGCCCTAGAATGACCAGAGTTCAGGGGTGTGGGAGAGGTAAGGAGGCAGTTGCGTGGATGCTCCAACAGCTATTGCTAGTAGAATTTTACTGTTCAGGCTGCACTGGTTGGCACATCCCAGGAGTGGGAATATGCAGAGGATGCACAAAGAACCTCGGTTACAGGTAAGTAAACTTCATTTTTTACACTTTCTTCTGAAACATGTGGTGCTGGCAAATGTCAGAGACCGGACACTGCACTAGAGAGACAGAAGTTCTGAGCCAGAATGCCTCTTCCTATGTTCTGTATTCCTAGTCTGGCTGTGTTTAGATAATCCGCTCCCTATGCCTTAGCATCATGCTCACAGGCAGGCAGGTCTAAACAGTGCCACCACAGAGGGAAGCCAAAACACTAATTTTTCTGCTTGGTGTCTAGGGTGTAGAAATTAATCTCTTCTCTGTACACAGAGGGAGCCACCTATAGAAGAAAGAGTGAATCAGAGCAGGGAAGTGTTGATAGCGATTATGCTCTAGGGGAATGGGTCCTTATTCTTACAGTTCCAAGGAAAAGAAAATATGGAGCCTAACAATCCTTAGCCCAGCTTTAGGATAGAGTCCAAAGCCACCAGAATCTGGGTGTCAGGTTATAGGTTGGGCAAGTGCCTAAGAAAGTAACTACATGTTTTTATTGGTCAATTCTGGAATTAGAAATCAGAGGTGGATCACGTAGGTCAGGCGTTCACATTAGATCACCTAGGCTAATGGTTTGCAAATTGGTTTGCAGAATGCTGGCTAGCCACATGATACTGGCTTACCTCCTTTTCTCCAGATGTCAAATCACATTCAAAGAATCTAAAACACATTAAATACTGTCCTAATATCACTCTTCCATGTCAGCAGTTATCCTCAGGGATAATATTGCATCACTAGAGGGAAGGGAGATGTCCATAAAACAATTTGCACATTGAGGTATGGTCCACCCCATGACAACTCCCTGACTGGGGCAACTACTGCCCTAGAGGCCAGTGCAGAGATGGTCCCTGAAGCCGGGTGCCTCAAAGTGAACTCCTGCCTAAACCAATTAATTTTAGTCCCCCATTCACCCGGGAAACTTTCCAATCATTAATGGGAAATAGATTGTGCGAGCCCTGCAATATTCTAATCTCTGGTTCCCTTTGTGTGATTTACTTGCATTCATTGATATCTGCATTCATGCTCATTCAGTTCTGGCTTTCAACCCACACTGCTCCCCGCAGAAGTTCCCAACTGTACTGTGAAGCTATTCTGGGAAGATAATTTAGTCTCCCTGTTCCTTACTCCTAGTTCTGCACTTCCCTTACTTTTCCATCAGTGGAGCTTTCTTTCCCTGGAATGATTACTCAGAGGAGGCAGACAGGACTGATGGTTCTGCCTCTGTATTGGCTCCGGGGTCTCTATCCTGTAATGACTCTTCTTCACATCAGTGTTTCTATGACCATGGCTAGTCATTCACTGCACGCTGTCTAGTTATCACTCCCATTTCATCTTGGGCATGGACTGAAATGATCAGAGTCCTCCCAATACTCACCCAATGAGCCTTGGTCATTGAGACACCACTCACTGTACACTGGAGTGACAGCAGCTGTAACACAGCTGGCTGCTTGCACCCTTGTCATTAACTCTCTATAGCCCTGCAGCTCTGCTCAGCCGAAGGTGTTGTCAGACGTCACCAGGCCCGTGATGTTGTACCTCTTGCTTTAAAAACACAGTAGGAATTCATCTAAAACCAAAATTGATAAAGAATGTTAAAGACTCATGTCATTAACGGACTTTGAACTTGCTAGCTTTGAAATGTGACAGATACACGAGATTCCCACACCCTGTTCCCAAACCTGCTTCTCAGGGGTTAGTATACCTGGAACTTTTTTGGGTGGAAGGGGGAAGGATGGGGACATTAAGAAAAAAACACCTCCCCCACTGCAGCCCACGGTGAAGTGCAGGCCAGACCTTGGGGAGAGCAGGGAAAGCTCTGTGAGTCTCCGACAGGGAGAATGCACCCACTGATTTAATGTATCCATTTCACCATATGTGGGCAGGTATTAGAAGGATTAGTGCAGACCCCACTTTTCTCCTCAGGGACACGTCTCTCCCTTGAGCCCTGTACTTACTGATCTCTTCTGAGTATCTTATTGGGTGCTGGGAAGCAGGTGGCGTAAACCCGCCCACAACTGAAAGCCCCTTCCCCAGCCTGGGGAGGAGCTACTGAGCCCAGAACTCAACTAAATTTGGGAGACAACAAAGGAAAAAAACAGGAACAAGCGTGAGGGTCAAAGGGCCAAAACTAGGGAACCTGAAGGGGACACTGAGCACAGAACCCTGGACAGTGCCCACTGCTCCTCAAAGGTATCCAAGGAGCCAGTCACCACACATCCCTCCAGTACCCTGATAGCCTTTTACATGCATCCGACTGCCAATACCTGCCGTACCCCCTACTGTCCTGACACCCCTTTACCCACAACTCCACTATCCACTCTACCCAATGCACCCCCGCACACACATCCGTTGTCCTGCTACCTCTTTATACAACCCTGCACTCCCCCGATACCCTTTAAATACATCTCCACTCCCTGCTCCTGCCTGGATCCCCCACTATATACCTCTTCACTACCCTGATACCCCTGCCCCCACATGCCCACTGCCCCATCTTCACACACAAACACACACTACCTCTACCACAATACCCCCTTGCACTCACATGCTATCCCCCTCTACACCCCATACACTCTCCCACTACCCACCCTCTGCCCCACATCCCGTACACACTCCCACTACCCATCCTCTGCCTCAACACCAGCCCCCACACTCAGACACACTACCCCCCTTTGCCCCACTACACCCCGTACACACTCCCGCTACCCACCCTCTGCCCCGCTTCACCCCATATGCACTCCCGCCCCCCGCACTCACACTACCCCCTTCTGCCCTGCTACGCCCCGTACACACTCCCACTACCCACCCTCTGCCCCACTACATCTCGTACACTCCCAATATCCACCCTGTCAAGGCTGCTTCCCCACTTTGAACTTTAGGGTACAAATGTGGGGGCCTGCATGAAAACTTCTAAACTTAACTACCAGCTTAGATCTGGTCCACTGCCACCACTCCCAAAATGCTAATTCCCTTCCCTGGGTAGCCTTGAGAGATTCTTCACCAATTCCCTGGTGAATACAGATCCAAACCCCTTGGATCTTAAAACAAGGAGAAATTAACCATCCCCCTCCTTTCTCCCACCGACTCCTGGTGGATCAAGATCCAACCCCCTTGGATCTAAAAACAAGGAAAAATCAATCAGGTTCTTAAAAAGAAGGCTTTTAATTAAAGAAAAAGGTAAAAATCATCTCTGTAAAATCAGGATGGAAACTAACTTTACAGGGTAATCAAACTTAAAGAGCTCAGAGGAATCCCCTCTAGTCTTAGGTTCAAAGTTACAGCAAACAGAGATAAACACTCTAGCAAAAAGGTACATTTACAAGTTGAGAAAACAAAGAGAAAAACTAACACGCCTTGCCTGGCTGTTTACTTACAAGTTTGAAATATGAGAGACTTGTTCAGAAAGATTTGGAGAGCCTGGATTGATGGCTGGTCCCTCTCAATCCCAAGAGCGAACCACCCCCAAAACAAAGAGCACAAACAAAAGCCTTCCCCCCACCAAGATTTGAAAGTATCTTGTCCCCTTATTGGTCCTTTGGGTCAGGTGTCAGCCAGGTTACCTGAGCTTCTTAACCCTTTACAAGTAAAAGGATTTTGGAGTCTCTGGCCAGGAGGGATTTTATAGTATTGTACACTGGAGGGCTGTTACCCTTCCCTTAATAGTTATGACACACCCTCTGCCCCACTACATTCTGTACATACTCCCACTACCCACCCTCTGCCCCAACACCACCCCCCGCACTCAGACACACTACCCCCCTCTGCCCCACTACACCCCATACACGCTCACAACCCCTCAATGCCCCACTCCAATGCTGCACACTCTCCCTCTGTCCTGCTGCCCTTTTACACAGGTTCCCACTACCCTCCTCTGCCCCGATACCCCCCCACACACACCATCTGCCTTGATATCCCGTTACACACACCCATTGCCCCAGCACCCCAAGCTGCACCAGGGAAGTGCAGCACCCCTCAGCAATCCCAAGTTGTGCCCAGGGGGCCCCTGGCTACTTCTCTGCCCAATACCACTTCCTGATCCACTCCTTGTAGCTGAGGCAGGACTCAGTTGCTGCCAACAATGCTGAGGTTCCATGCCACTCAGACCCAGGTCAATGATGCAGACCTGCACCCCCATCCAGGCTTCCTCCCACCAGCCCTGTGCCCCCCTCCAACCTTCCTAGTAGCCTCAGTCCATATGCCCTCCACAGCCCCTGCATCCCACAGCCTCCCCAATGCTCCCCCCCCCAATAGCTCCCACCACCTCTGTGCCCCCTCCAGCTGCCCTACACGCCCTCCAGCCTCTGTGCCCACAGCCCTCTCATATCCCCGCAGTCCCTGTGTCCCCCACAACCTCCCTGATAGCCTCCATACCCCACAGCTCTTGTACTCTCCCAGTACCCACAATAGCCTCCTTCACAGCTCCCACAAACTTCCCAATCCCTATGCCCCTAACTCGAATCCCTCTTCAAAGACTACACCCGGTCCTCCACCCCAAATACCCAGATATCTCTGAGTTGCTGTTGGATTCCCAAGGGGACAAAGAAAACTTGAGCAATATGGTTCTGCAGCAGGGTGACCTCTGAAGCCTGTTGCTTGTGCTCTCTGCTGCCTGCCCTGCTCCCTGCATCACTGAGCTGGGAGCGGGTTGATTTGCAGCCTGGTTCCTGCTCTAGGGTCCAGCGTGGTCCAGTTTGCTGAGATGTCTGCAGACGCAGCCAAGTCCCACCCACTGGTACAGGCACTGGTTCACCTCACTGCAGGGGCAGCAGGTGAGTCTGGAGCCGGGGCCCATCCTCTGCAAGGGGCGGAGGGCATTGGCAGGTAGAATCATTTGGGAGCATATCTGGGTTCTTCAGAAGGGCAAGATACCTGGCTGGGGAGAAGGGGAGCCCCGAGCCAAATGCATGGATAGGGCCCCAACAGGAAGTGGGGTGAGGCCAGGAAGGCAGCAGGATTTGGACTTGAATCCCTGAAATAAGACAGGACCGCGGTTCAGGAGCAAGTTAAAACTTATCAGAGGGAGGAATTCTAGCTCAGAGGACACCTGCAATCCTGGGCCTCTCAGCTGTGGGAGGAGGAGACTTACAACCCCCAGCACCTGACCCTGAGGTACCCGGGGGCTTTGCCCCATCGGGGGTGGGGTGAAGAACTGGCACTGAGGTACCTGGGGGCTTTGCCCCGTTGGGGGTGGGGTGAAGAACTGACACTGAGGTACCTGGGGGCTTTGCCCCGTTGGGGGTGGGTGAAGAACTGGCACTGAGGTACCCAGGGGCTTTGCCCTGTGGGGGGGGGTGAGGTGCTGGGGGGGGGTTAAGGGGGCACTGAGGTACCTGGGGGCTTTGCCCCGTCGGGGGTGGGGTGAGGTGCTGGCACTAAGGTGCTGAGGCTTTACCCCTGGGGCAGGGGCAAACGTACTTAACGTACCGCACAGGATCTTTTCAGGGGGGATAACGCAAAGCGCTACATTTATTGGTAGAACATGTATCAATCCACACTGTATCATATGCATATGAGATATATTACACTCACACACAAACTCCATCTTGTTGTTGTTACCAACTAGTTGCTCCCCTTAACTGCACTGGCCAGGTGAGTTAGATGGGGAAGGGGTGGAGCCAGGCTTCTGTTGATCCGGATCGATGCTCCGATGTTGACAAGACGAGACCTGGGATCCTCTGCAAGACACCTCACATTTATAGCAGCTTCCCTCTCATGCAAATCTATATCAGATGCAAAATCTGTGTCTGTGTCAGTTGGTCATCTGTGGGGCTTCCTTCTGGGTGTTGTCTTAATGCTGCCACATTTATTTTCAAAGAGGGTGTTTTCAAAAGAAGGTGCTCCCTTCTAACTCCCAGGTCCGTCAATATGTCTGATCTTCTTTAATGAGCCCACTTGACAAGTTTTATTGTTCTTGGGTCTGGCTTCTATCCCCTCCAACTGTTGCAGCTGTCTGGAGGTGCTTGCCTTCCACGCCTTACTCATTCACACCTCATTCATTCAACAAGGCAATTGATTAAAAGGGGGGGAGATCTTATTCTACTCCTAGTGAAAAGTATCAGAGGGGTAGCCGTGTTAGTCTGAATCTGTAAAAAGCAACAGAGGGTCCTGTGGCACCTTTAAGACTAACAGAAGTATTGGGAGCATAAGCTTTCGTGGGTAAGAACCTCACTTCTTGCATCTGAAAGCTTATGCTCCCAATACTTCTGCTAGTCTTAAAGGTGCCACAGGACCCTCTGTTGCTTCCTAGTGAAAAGACATTTTTCTTCTACCTTAACTATCCTTAGGGGCTATAACATTATATACCTCTACCCCGATATAACGCAACCCGATATAACGCAGTATAGCAGTGCTCGGGGGAGGGGGGGCTGCACACTCTGGTGGATCAAAGCAAGTTCGATATAATGCGGTTTCACCTATAACGCAGTAAGATTTTTTGTCTTCCAAGGACAGCGTTATATCGGGGTAGAGGTGTACCAAAGCTCAATACAAATTTTCTATATAAGGATTTGATACAAAGTTCCTATATCAAAGGACTTGCTACAAATTTGTATGAAAATAGAGGTTATCGATGGAAAGACTTAATACAAGGTTATCTGAAGATGCATAATACAAAGTCATATGAAAATGATACACAGTTATGCGAAGATGCTTAATGCAGAGATTTAGCTATTGGCGAAGGGGGGCACTGAGGTAACTGTGGGTTTGTCTCTGCAGGCGGGGTGGCATGTGTGGTGAGCGGGCAGCCCTTTGACACAATCAAGGTGAAGATGCAGACCTTCCCCACCATGTACCGGGGTTTCTTTGACTGCTCAGTCCGGACGTACCGGCAGGAAGGGCTGCCTGGGCTGTACCAGGGCACCACTCCAGCCCTGCTTGCTAACGTGGCAGAGAATGCAGTGCTCTTCGCTTGCTATGGCTTCTGTCAGCAGCTGGTGAGGCAGCTGTTTGGACTGAGCAGTGTGGTGGAGCTGAGGTATGGCCTGGCCCTGCGGGTGTGCGGCATGGGGACGCCAGAGGGGGTGGGGCTGCATGGCAAGGCTGCTGTAAGCCCCCCTGGGGGGCTCAGGTTGGGGGCACTTTGGGCAGTATTCGGGGTGACGCCATTTTGGGAAGCCGAGTCACCCACGTTTTCCATCTGTGACAGCCCAGGAGAAGGCTGTGGGGACGTCCCTGAGCAAGGGGATAGTCAGAGTTGGGGAGGCAGGTCATGCTCCTCCTTTAGGGTAGTGGTGATGAGGGCCTCTGCTCGGCCCTCTGCAGAGCCTGGGCCTGTGGGGGGTGAGCGTTGGCTCTAACATCTGTGTTCCCGCGCCCTATGGTGCCAGCGACCTGCAGAGTGCACTTGCCGGCTCGTTCTCCTCTGTCTTTTCCTCTATGGTGCTGTGCCCTGCGGAGCTGGTGAAATGCCGCATGCAGGCCTTACATGAGATGAAGGTCACCGGGCGAACAGCACTAGCACGTCACAGGTACGTCACAGCCTTGGGAAGCAGGCCAGGCTTTGGTGAATTACACACGTCACACACAGCCCTGGTGGGGAAGGTTTGTGAGTAAGGCCTTGGCTACACTGGCAATTCACAACGCTGCACTTGCTGCGCTCAGGGGTGTGAAAAAACACCCCCCACCCCCAGCACAGCGAGTGCAGCGCTGTAAAGCGCCAGCGTAATCAGCGCCTGCAGCGCTGCATGCTCGCTTGCAGCTCTGCAAGCTATTCCCCTCGGAGAGGTGGAGTACTTGCAGCGCTGCAAGAGAACTCTCGCAGCGCTGGCGGCGCGACTACACTCGCACTTCACAGCACTGCTGAGGCAGCACTGTGAATCCGTGAGTGTAGCCAAGGCCTGAGGCAGAGGGTCTGAATTCCCTCTTGCCCAGGAAGATGAGGGTGTCACACTGCCCAGCTGACTAGAGCTGGCTTGGTGCTAAACCCAGACAATGTAAACACATTCCTTCAGAAGTGCTTACTGGGCAGGGCCCTGCAGCTTCCTTCTGTCCCTCCTGGCCAGACTGGCTGCCTGTGGGTCTGCATGACACAGCATACCCAAAGCCTTCCTCTATCCAGGGGTAGGCAACCTATGGCACGTGTGCCAAAGGCGGCACGCGAGCTGATTTTCAATGGCACTTACACTGCCCGGGTCCTGGCCACTGGTCCGGGGGGCTCAGCATTTTAATTTAATTTTAAATGAAGCTTCTTAAACATTTTAAAAACCTTATTTACTTTACATACAACAATAGTTTAGTTCTATATTATAGACTTATAGAAAGAGACCTTCTAAAAATGTTAAAATGTATGACTGGCACGCGAAACCTTAAATTAGAGTGAATAAATGAAGACTCGGCACACCCCTTCTGAAGGTCAAGTATCAGAGGGGTAGCATGTGACAAAGTGGGTATTCATCCAGGAAAGCTCATGCTCCAATACAGCTGTTAGTCTATAAGGTGCCACAAGACTCTTTGTTGCTTTTTACACTTCTGAAGGGTTGCCGACCCCTGCTCTGTCACAACCAAATATCCTCCTCTCCTTCCTGGAGACTGTATTGTGGCTGAGCTGGCGGCCAACATCTCTCCCATGGCACAGTGCAGATCATTGCTGCTGTGGTTGCCAGGCTACCCAGCTCCCCCATTTTTGTGCCTGTGTCCCAAATTAATCCCATGTTTCCAAAGGACAATTTGTGGAGAACATTTGCAGATAAGGGAGCAAGGGAGGTCAGTGGATGATACACCAGAGCCCACTCAGATACATGAGTTTAAACCAAGTCCCCCTGCTCCTTTCTTCCTTCCACCTCAAATTCCGCCTCTAGCAGGACATGCTGGAGTGCGCCCAGTTTGGCCTAGAAAACTAATCTGGGATTCACTCTCAATGAGAATTTGGGGTAATATGGCATGGTTCTAGGTTGACTGATCGTCCTGGGTTGGTAAAGGTAATGCTGAGTGTGATAGTTTTCATTCTGGCCCTGATGGTCCTTTTTTGGGTACATTGCCTATGTTCTCTCTTGCAGCTCTACCTGGGCTACTGTGAAAAATATCTTTCAATCTGAGGGCCTGCTGGGATTTTTCCAGGGCCTGACCAGTACTTGGCTACGGGAGGTACCTGGCTACTTCTTCTTCTTTGGTGGCTATGAAGTCAGTAGAAGCTTTTTCACCCAGGCTGGTCAGTGCAAGGAGGATCTGGGTGAGTAAAGTTGGATGTGGGCAAGATAAAGGGAGTTTCAGCCTTAAGGCCTTTGCAGAGGAGTGGTAAGGAATTGTATCATTTTGAGCAAGGATAGAACTAGGATCTGGTTGTTTTCACAATGAAGTAGTGACCAATATCGATACTGCTCTGACCACTCTAGGGGTAGTGTTGTGCTACGGCGCTATGAGCTTCAGGCAGGTGACAGAAGCAGAAACACTTTATGCAGACTGGACAAGGGGGAGTCCCAGGTACTAGTAGATGGACACCAAATCAATTTGAAGGAGAAGATGTGGAACTTCAGAAGCAACCCATACATGTCACAATCCCAGGTTCCAACCCTCCTGGAAGATTTTAACTCCCCAGTTTTTTATTTATAGCATTGCCCCTTGGCCCAAGCAGGTTCTTAACCAAGTTTTTTCATTAGGAGGAGAAATTGATTATACAAGTCAGGGATTTCTTTGGTGCAAACCTGTTTATTTACAAAGATTGCCCAGAAAGTCATGTTTCCCTGAACACAATAGGAACAAACAATAAGTGGCACTTTCTTTGCCCAGAAACCCAATCCTGTTTCTCCAGAGTACTATGCTCAAAAGAAGCTCTTTCTCTGCTCCCTCTCAGGGTCATGCTAACAGTGTTTCTCTGGTTTTCTCCTGACGACACACACAGCTCCACCAATCAATGGCCCAATCTCTGTATTTTCAATCAGTCCAAGGGAAACCCCTCTTATTTTCCCTGAAGTAATTCTTGTTCAGGCCTTCCTACATGGTCCAGCACCTTCGCTGGTGGCTTTCAAGTACATAAAAGGTTTTACAAGGAGAAGGGAGAATTGTTCTTCTTAACCTCTGAGGATAGGACAAGAAGCAATGGGCTTAAATTGCAGCAAGGGCGGTTTAGGTTGGAAATTAGGAAAAACTTCCTGACTGTCAGGGTGGGTAAGCACTGGAATAAATTGCCTAGGGAAGTTGTGGAATCTCCATCATTGGAGATTTTTAAGAGCAGGTTAGACAAACACCTGTCAGGGATGGTCTAGATAATACTTAGTCCTGCCATGAGTGAAGGGGACTAGGCTAGATGACCTCTCGAGGTCCCATCCAGTCCTATGATTCTGTGATTCTTTTGTTCCAGCTATCTTACTCCACAAAGGAGCTTAATTGCTTCTCCAATTTAGCCTGAATGAAAAGTAGCTAGCATGTTAATCAGGTTCAGCAATGTCTATGATTGCCCACAGATCAAACATGCCAGCCGGCAGCCCCCATAGCCCTCCAGCACACCACGCCATCTCAGGCCTGGTCTGCACTAGGAAATTAGCTTGGTATAATTATGTTGCTCAGAGGTGTGAAAAATCCACACCCCTGACAGGCCCAACAAAGAAAATAACAGAACACCACTAGCTGTCACCTTCAGCCCCCAACTAAAACCACTCCAGCGCATCATCAAAGATCTACAACCTATCCTGAAAGATGATCCCTCAGTCTCACAGATCTTGGGAGACAGACCTGTCCTCGCTTACAGACAACCTCCCAACCTGAAGCAAATATTCACCAGCAACCACACATCACTGAACAAAAACACTGACCCAGGAACCTATCCTTGCAACAAAGCCCGATGCCAACTCTGTCCACATATCTATTCAAGTGACATCATCATAGGACCTAATCACATCAGCCACACCATCCGGGGCTTAATGGTAGCACTGGCCCTGCTCTCAGGCAGGCAGGAACACCCTTGTCCATCAACATTCAGCCAGGCTGAAGACTGGGGAGCGGGAGGCAGGGTCGGTTTGATGGGGAAGTTTCTTTCTCTCCTACATCAGGATCAACAATCAAGCAAGCAGGGAGGGACCACATTCAGCACAGCTGGGTACATTGTCAAACCCCAGAGACACAACAGGCTGAGCCTCATTGGGCCTGACATCCACTAGACCTGCAACTTAGAGTGGAAAATAAGAAAAGAGACAGACACAAACACAAGTAACCAAAAGCCATCTTCCCTTGGATTCCTTTGGGTTTTAGGTCCCTCCCTCATACATGGTTTGCCATTGACCATCATGGCAACCCTGCAGGATTCCAGGAGTTCTTTTACCCAAAACGCTCACAACATTAGGGCCTTGTCTGGAAAATGTTTGTTTGTTGCAGTCCAAACACTCCGTGTCTGTGACTAGTCTGTGCACCTATTAATAAAATCCTGGTTCCCAAACCAGGCCAAGTAAGTCCTCCATGTGTATCAGATTCTCTCAGCATGACTCTGCCTGAGGAAATGAAGCTTCTCCAGATTCCAGGACCTTGACCACAGCTTTAATCCACTATAGTCTCTCCTGAAGTCAGGCTCTGGCAGTGAGCAGTTTCCATTGTCATGACAGATGTCACCATGGAGAAGCTGTTTTTGGCTTGGTATTTACCAACGTAGTGGAGATGGTTGATATTCTGAAAGTTCTAGGTATTCTCAGTGCTAGTGATCACAAACTGTAGAATTACTGAGCCATACCAACTCTGACCATGATCTTATTAGCCCTCCCCAGCTAGGTTGTATTGCTTGGAGATTGATCACTCCAGGGTAATCCAGGAGATGTTCTTTCTTCTGAGTCGGTTCTGAACCAATCAGAGCCCCAATATGTTGGTTAGTGGCAGAGTGGTTCCCATGTGTATCTAGTTACGTTTTTACATGAGGTGTCATCTGACGGATGAGACACCGAGGTTCTGATCATTCATGATTCAGTGAAGATCATTTGGCACTTTTGGGGTAAGAACTGGGGTGCGAACCCTGGTGTCCTGACCAAATTCCAACTCAGTCACTTATATTCTTCTTCGAGTGGTTGCTCATGTCGATTCCATTCTAGGTGTGCGCGCCCATGTGCGTGGTCGTCGGAGATTTCTGCTTTTGCAGTATCTGTAGGGGCAGCTGTGGCACCCCCTTGAATGCTGTGCTCATGTGTTGGTATATCAGGCGCCACCGACCCTATGCCCTCTCAGTTCCTTCCTACCGCCCATGGTGGTTGGTCAGAGCACCTTTCCTTGCATAGCAAGGGCTGGCGGTTTCGTCACTTCTGACTTTGAGGCTTAGGGCCTTGTAAATAGTTGTTTATAGTAGTTAGTGTTAAGTAGTTGTTAAGTGTAGTTAGGAGTTAGAAGTTAGAGTCCCAGGTGGGGCATGCCCCCTCTCTGGGGTTTAAGCCCTGCGCGGACTGTAACAGGCCTATGCCAGTAAGTGACCCCCACAGCAGCTGCCTCAAGTGTTTGGGGGAATCACATGTGAAAGACAAGTGTTGTATTGTAAAAATTTTTGCCCCAGCACTCAGAAAGAGCAGGATATTAGTTTGCGGGCTCTCCTCATGGAGGCTGCCCTTCATTCGGCTTCCAAGCTGTCCCACCAAGACTTGCCTAGTACCTCGGCCTCAGTGCGCAGCACACCCCTGTCACCGGGCTCCACCCGACACCACTCCCCATCACCAGTGCCCAGAAAGAAAACAAAGAAGCACGGCTCCCCAGCACTGGGCAAGAAAGTCCATGGGACATCGGGCAAAGGACACAGTTCTGGCTGCCCGGCCACTTCGGAGCCACGTGGACATGCCTCCCCGGCCAGGGCCCTTATTCCCTTAAAGGATCCACCACCAACTCCCGAGAGCGGTAGGAGCCCCAAACTCCTGGTGGCATCGATGCCTTCTTAAGCTCCCCCGCGCTGAGAGAGCAGTGGCCTCCGCCCCACAGGGCTGGCACCGCACATGCCACAGGAAGTGGTCCCAGTCCCCACCATCTCAACGTGGATCATCTAGGGGGAGGCGCTGGTCTCCATTCTACCAGCACCGTTCACCCTCCCGCCAGTTGTCCTCTCAGCACAGATCTCGGTCACCTGTCCCATGAGAGCGCTCCCTGTCATGATTCCGGTCCCCTGGCCCCAGTCCCCTCAATACCGGCACTGATCCTCCCACTCCAAACACCGGTCTCCAGTGGTGATGGTCAGCAGGCAGACACAGGCGTCGACAGCCCCGCGTGGTCACTGGAAGGGGGTTCCTCTGACATGAAAGGGCAGTTCAGCCCCTCGCCCAGATCCCCCTGGCACGATTGGGCACCTGAGGCCACGTCAATATCAACGGCACTGCCTTGGCAGCATGGCCAGTGGCCAGCACAGTGGCCTTATTGGAGTGCGTGGAGCGTGCCAGTGATGACGATGCCCCCTTCGCACCACTCATCTTCCGCCGCCTCGGAGCAACAGCTGGCAGCACTGGTGGCACCAGGCTTGGTGCATGAGACTTGCGCAGAGGTCAGGGTAGAGGAATCAGCGCCCACCCCAAAACCTCCCTCCCCCACGGAGGATGATGCCCCAGGGCCTCCCCTGGCCATACAGACGAGGTGGTCGCCGGACCCTCGAGGGCTAGCCCGCCAGACGATTGTAAAGAACACCAGGCCCTGCTTCAACAAGTGGCTGAGAACTTGAGCCTAGAGGTGGAGGAGATGACCGAGCAGGCCGACACCTTGTTCAATGTCCTCTCAGCCTCTACCCCGGCCCATGCTGCACAACCAGTGCATGACGGGGTTCTGAAAATTGCCAAGGTCCTGTGGCAAACCCCGTTGTCCATCCTCCCTCCTCCAAAAGGGCCGAAA
Source organism: Malaclemys terrapin pileata (assembly GCF_027887155.1). NCBI lineage: Eukaryota > Metazoa > Chordata > Testudines > Emydidae > Malaclemys > Malaclemys terrapin. The sequence continues at coordinate 304,481 of NC_071513.1, read as the reverse complement.
AGAAGTACTTTGTCCTGGCCAAAGGGTTTGAGTACCTTTATACCCACCCACCTCCGGGCTCACTGGTTGTCTCTGTGGAACAGCGAAAAGGATAAGCAGGGGCACACCAGCTCAACTCCCCAAAATAAAGAGGCCAAAAGATTGGACCTTTTTGGGAGAAAAATTTATTCAACAGCCAGTCTGCAATTCCGGGTGGCGAACCATCAGGTCCTCGTGCGCAGGTACAATTCTAACTTATGGGACTCCCTCCGTAATTTCAAGGAGTCCCTCCCGCAGGGTTTGGCCCAGAAATTCAGCACCCTGTGGCTAGGTGCTCTCCCCAGAGGGCGTACGACTCGGCGGCCACGGTGGTCCCGTCGGCAGTGGTTATGAGGTGCAACTCCTGGCTTCAGACCGCCGGCCTGTCCCACGAGATTCAGACCTCGATCCAGGGAACAGTCTATTTTTGATGGGAACGATTCAATGGGAACGGTCTATTTTCGGAGCAGACTGACGCAAGGCTGCATGGGTTGAAGGACACTCAGGCCACCCTTCACTCGCTGGAAATGCACACGCCGCAGTCTGCACGGAAGCAGTTCCGGCCGCCCCCGTCACCAAGGCCTTGGCAGCCTCATCAGGGGTCTGCAAGGAGCAGGGACCGAGACACAAGCGTTGGTCGTCGCTGCCTTTCCTCCTCCCGCTCACCCACGCAGCCCAGTCTGGCAAATGAAGCATGCCAGGGGCCAGAAGCTCGCTTTGAAGGTGCACTCGAGAGCAATGCCCCAGTCAATTCCCCAGATCCACCTTGTTCTTTCCTCAGCCATCTTCGTCCCTATCGTTCGGCCTGGTCACAGGTCACCTCGGAGCATTGGTGCTGGACATAGTATCTCAGGGCTATACCCTGCAATTTTCAGCCCTATGCTTGGGGGGGCTGGGGTAGGGTTACCATATTTCAACACTGAAAAAAGAGGACACTGCACCCCACGCCCCTGCAGCCTCTGTGCCCCCCGCCTGGCCTGCCCCTGCGCCCCCCTGCCCCTGCAGCCTCTATGCCCCTACCTGCCCTGCTCCGCCTCGCCCTGCAGCCTCTGCACCCCCCCCCCCGGCTGTCCTGCTCCCCCGCTCCCCCAGCAGCCTCTGATTTTAATTTAATTTAATAACCATTTTTTCTGCTACCCTGAATTGCACTGTATCAAATGGATACAGGAGTTGTTTTTGCTTCCTGTCCTTTGCTGAAGGGTTGCTGTGGGCTGTTAAATATCTATGGTCTTCCACCTCAGAGTAGAGCCCTGCAGCAGGACCTGGATCCCATGGGTCCCGCAGGACCCGCTGCCATAATAGCGGGAGTGGGTGGGCGTAGGAGTGAGTACTGCGGGGTGGGACAGGAGCAGGATTAAAAATTGTCCCACACCGGACTCTAGCTCAGAGGTCGCTGGGTTTCAGTGCTGGATGTATGGATGACATATATTCCCATGATGAGGCTGGGCTGCAGATGTTGGAAAGAAGAAGGTGAACTTGAGGAGTTGTGGAAAGATGTAACTGCTGATTTCCTTGCTTTTTATGGTTTGCACTGATGAGATATGCACCTCAAAGCATATTTAATAAATAGGTAGCAATGCTGATAGCTAGTCACATGGAGAGCGATCTGTGTTGTTACGTATCACCCCCTTTATACCTCCCCTGTGCTTTGACATGGGCTCCCCTGCCAGACCTGGTAATTGTTGCTCCATCCTGGTAGTTGTTGAAAGCAGCTATAAAAACCCCCCTGGGGAGTGCAGGAAGAATGAAGCTCTATGAGAGGGGACATGGGAGGAGAGCAGCTTTGCAATGGGGCCTGGAAGGGAAGCAGTGCTGTGAGGGACATCGGGCTGAACTTGTGCACGGGTCACCAGAGAAGAGCTTCACCCCCACTGCTCTCTTCCCCCTCCTTCTGCCATTCCCAGGCCAAGCCACACACAACCCTGCTTATCCGCACAGACACTCACGTCCCTTGGGCTTTCCAATGAGCTGCTGCATGGTATGCTAGAGGAACTACGGGGGGTGAGCAAGGATATGGGGCTAGCCAGGGGGTGACTGAGGAGGTGGGGGGCAGGGTTCTGGGAGTGACCTGGGATGGACGAATTGTCCAGTGGTTCAAGAGGAAGGCTGGTTCAGCGATTAAGATGCTACCCTAGGACTTGAGAGATCTGAGTTCAAATCCCTGCTCTGCTGCAGAGTTCCTGTGAGACCCTGAGCAAGTAATTTCGTTTCTCGGGCCACAATCACCATTGTACAGTGGGGACAATACCTCAGAAGTGTGTGGGGATAATACACTATTGATCATGAGGCACTCAGATACGACAGTGAGGGAGGCCAGGAAAGCACCTCGGAGAAATTAGACCTGGGAAGCCCAGTGCCTCTTTGGTGAGGCATCAGCACTTATCAGGCTCCCCTAGCACTGTTGCCTCCACTCCCTGTGCCCAAGACAAAAGCTAAACTCCAGACAGGTCTCTTCAGCCTCTAATCATGTAATTCATGTGCCTGGCCTGGTCTCTCCTCCCTGAGTCCCAGGGCTGCTGGTTGCTTGCACACATTTTCTCTTCTTTTGCTCGCATTTCTCTGCAGGATCTGGGAGTTCCCCAATGACTTTCCCCTTTTCCACACTGAGGTCTCTCTCCCTGTGTTGAATTTTAGGTTCTCTTCCCCTAACAGTGAGTGGTGGGATGGGGGGGGCCTGTTTCTGGCTGGCCGTCTATCCCATTGACTCAGTGAAGTCTCGGATCCAGGTGCTTTCCATGGCAGGGCGGCAAGATGGCTTCCTGCTCTCCTTTCTTCACATCTTGAGGACAGAAGGTAGGTGACACACAAACAGCTTCATTCACTGAATCCATCTCTAAAGTTAGACATTTTAAAATCAACAGGTCCAAATTATTTGCATCCAAGAATTTTGAAAGAGCTGGCTAAAGAGTTTTCTGGACTATTAACATTAATTTTCAAGACTCAATAAGCTCAATCTATTTATCTTAACAAAGACGTTAAGGGCTGATTTGATTACAGTCTAATAAATACCTAAATGGGGAACAAATATTTGATAATGTGCTCTTCAGTCTAGCAGAGAAAGGTCTAACATTTGGAAGCTGAAGTTAGACAAATTCAGACTGGAAATAAGGTGTAAATTTTGTCAGTTAAACATTGGAACAGCTTACCAAGGTGGTCGATTCTTCATCACTGACAATTTTAAATCAAGATTGGATGTTTCTGTAAAGGATTGGCTCTAAGAATTATTTTTGGGAATTGTCACACAGGAGGTCAGACGAGATGATCACAACGGTCCCTTCTGTCCTTGGAATCTCTGGTTCCCCTACTCGAAAAGGGGCTGTGGGCATTCCCCAGGTTTGGTCTCTCTGCCTGAGAGCGTTTCCCTTGACATCTTGCTCTGGTTGAGAATCTCACCGAGCTGAGGCCGTTGTGGGCTCTGTAGGGGATGTTCTGTTTGTCTGTCACAGGCCTGGTGAGCTCACCTGATTGTGGTGTTTGTGTTGTAGGTTTCACGGCTCTTTACTGTGGACTGATGCCCACAGTGATACGCGCACTCCCCTCCAACGGTGCCCTCTTCCTAGCCTATGAAATGACGAGGAAAAAGCTAACTGGCCTGCTTGATAGGACACCCTGAGGTCAGAGGTCAAGGCCTGATTTGGAAGGTGGCATTATAAAGCAGCTTGAACTAAGTTTGGGACTCCTTTCTGGCTGCTATGGCCAAACCTTTCTGGATGGTTCTCAGTGCCTTTGGATTTTTGACACCTCCCAGCCTGGGAAGGACAGATGTCAGCAGGCACTGAGCAGGCTGGCATTTAAGGAGTAATATTATGTTCACAGGCATTTCAAAGGGATGGGGACAAGGTTCAACCCCTGGCCAATGCAAAACTGAATCATATAGATTTCCTTCTCTAGTGGGTTCCCTGTGTGCCTCCTTTCTAAAAGTCTACTCTTTAATCTGCATTTCTGATCAAATCCAAGTGACCTGTGTTTGCTGAAATGGAGCAGAGAAGTAAGCATGCCCCAGCAGGCAATGGTGTCTAATATGATATGTTTGTCTTTATGTACATAGATATAATGAGAATAAAACGTTCCTAGATTTTTGTGGCAATAAATTAAAATCTCTAATCGGAGAGGGTTTCTCTGTTTTGATGGGGGAGAGTGGTGGGATTCTGGGACTAGAGAATCAGGAGGAGGAAGAATCTGGGCAAACTCAGTCTGGGACTTGGAGAACATTGTATAACATTTGCTCTTTTCTCCTGTGACCTCAGTGATGACAGTGGAATGTTCGAGGAAGCTCCAGAGAGTAGGCTCCCATGCTGGATTTCATGAGAACCTGTATGAAAAGCTTTACTGAAGTCCAGATATGCTCCCTTAGTACACTGATGTATGCATGTCCAGCAGTAGCCAGCACCTTCCTCCTAGCAGCCACCCCTATTCATTGGATTCGACATATCAGTTCAGATGCTTAAGGCATGCACTTGGGACCCTCCAGAATGTCTTTTCCTTTGGTTTGGTGAAAGCATTTCTTTAACTTTTGGATTGTCTGGACCCCTCAGTTCAGGGCAACTGCACCAGTATTTCCCCTCTGTGGTCCACCAAGGGATCCACTCTAGGCTCCCAGATCATCATCTGTCACCTCTCTTGGGTGGAGACTCATGTCTCTCTCCCTCCAGACTGGGATTTTTCCAGGCTGCAGAGTTCCTTGCCTACACTGTGATATTCCCAGCAAGTGAGACTTTCTAAATTGTATCTGTGCTTTGCTTTGCTTCCTCTCCTGAGGCTGTGAACAGAGTAATTACCAGCAATCACCAGTCACCACACACATCTTTCTAAGCAAACACATTTATTCTTAAGGTGAAAGCATTACAGAGAAAACAATAAAAAACCCTCACACATTCTAAATGCTCAACGGTGGTCCTCTGTCTCCAGCTGCAAGTTCTGGTGGGCATCAGTCCTTCAAAACCCAGAGGGCTGCAAGTTCATGACTATCTCAAATTCTGAACCAGAACGACCAGCTGGGCAGTTCATCTGTTTCTTTATACAGCTTGGGCCTTTGATCTCTAATCTTTGGGAACAGGTAACCAGCAATCAAAGACCCGCCCCTCAGGGCATAGCTTCAAAAGGCAGGGTTTGTGCATAACCAGAAGTGGGGAATTTGCATTAACCAACCCTCCCCCCGCCTTCCAGATACTCTACAGGAAACCCACTTAACGCTTATTGTCTATTCTTGTCCAAAAGTCCATTCTTGTCTGGCACATTTTCAGTGGTAGTCCTTTGAACTTGCAGGCCTCAGATCACATCTCCCCCCTAGAGAGGTGCAATGGGGTGTGTACTCCACACAAGCCCTGAACGGATTAATCTGGGCCTGATTGAAGATGGAGCACAGCTGGGGAGGGGCTGGGTAGTGCTTATAAAGCCAGGAAATTTGCAGCAGAAAGGGGCTGCAGGGGGAGAGTCTTCAGTCACTCAGTGGGGTATAGAAGAGGTACGAAGTGGTCCAGGGTGGGCAGCAAGGACTCTGAGGGACCCTTGGCTGCCAGCTAGTGGGTCCTGGGCTGCAACCCAGAGTAGAGGGTGGGCCTGGGTTCCCCTACCAACCACTGAGGAAGGTGGGGTGAAACCCCATGAGGTAAGGGGTATAAAGAGCCCAAAGGCAGACAGAAGACCTGCTGTAAGGTCATTAGACGCTCTGTTACCCTGGGAGGGGTGGACAAAAGCATGATCTGTCCAGAGGGACAAGTTGTGGGGAGAGAGACCATTGTAGTGATAGAACAGCCATTAGCAGGGGGTGCCATGTGGGAAGACAGTTGCTATGCCATGCCTGGCCATGAGGCGGCACTCCTGCAGTGAGTGAACCCTTTACAAGAGGTTACATACAATCCTGGCCCACAATAATACATAAACTTTGCATTTAATACAATGAACCCCAAAGATACTTACACTGAATTCAGTGAGGTTTCCCAAGCACATGCTGGACACTGCTGTCTCTATCACAGCACATTCCATCCAGGCTGGATTTCACTAGACCCTGTCTGAGGTGCTTTGCGAAAGTCCAGCTGGTGCCTTTGTACACTGACATCTGTGTATCTAGTAATAGCTGGCACCTTCCTCCCCCAGCCTCCTTAGTCATTGGAACAGATGTGTCACTCAGGAGGCTCGACGCATGCGCTTGGGACCTTCTGGAATGTCTCTTCCCTTGGTTTGCTAGAAACCTTTGGTTCTTTCTGTAACGTTTGGATTATCTGAACCCTGCTCTGTCCTTGGCCAAATATTTCCATACACCAAGGTTGAGACTTAGAATCACTTGCTGGAAATATTCTTTTTCCTATTAGTAAAGTTCAGGATACTTAAATGTATTGCCTCATAACCCAGTCTCCTCCTTGTCACTGTGTAAGGAATTAAAAGTAGGGATATGATTAGAAAATATTAATGTAAAAGTAGCACCTGCCCAAGCCCCGTTCTAATACTGCCTGGCTACACACCTGGACTGGGACTGAAATTGTGCTTTAAGCATCATTTAAACTGTTTGTCTGCTAGTCTAAGGATGTTCCTCCACCCCCACACCAATGACACTGTACGTGTAATAAATAACATCAACCTTTGCTTACTGTTCACACTCACATAAATGGATGTGCTGGACTCCACAACAGATTCACTAGCTACATTCTTCTTAGGGATGGTGGCGGGGCAGGGAGAAGAACCCAGCTTGGTTTCTCAAAAGTCAGACTGAGCAGATCATTGGAAAAATTGTGCTGCTGCAAGATGAGTGATTGTGCAGTGGAGTCACTGATTAGGAGGACAAAGAAAGGCCTTTTGACTGAACATAACCTTGGCTGCAGCAGCTGCCTTCCTAGCACAGGGATTATGTCATTATTCACACCAGGGCATGGAAGTTTGTGGGCTTGCACTAGGGATAAATTTGGCTTCTTTCTTATTTTGTTCCTTTCCCTGCCTGCAGTTGCTGTGGGCCCTCCCCTCTCAGGAGGGGGGCAGGACAGAAATGTCTGCTCAGACAGTGACACTTGAAGCTGACAGACATGTCCAGCCAGCTCAGCTGCTGGGCCTGTGTGCCCATCTTTGGGTTGCTCTCTGATTGCCAGACTGCCCCTCTCTGGCTGTGCCTAAAGATAGAACCAGCCCATCTCTCCTTCCAGCCTCTCTCTGCTGCAGGCTTTACAGAGCAATGTAATTAATCAGCGCAGGGACAGGAAAGTGTGCACAGGCCCTTTGCACCACAGGGCAGGAGTTACAATTGTTCGAGCCTTGGAAATGGCTTTGCTGTGTTACAACAAGGGCTGTGGACAAAGATTTGATGCTGATAAGAACTCTGAGGGTAAGTGGATTTGTTTTCCAGGAGTTAGTGAGCTGAGATTTGAGCTTTTTTCCTCAATCTTGTTACAACGTTTCCTTGCCCTTGTGTCAGGTAACAGAAGTCGAACTACTGGGATTTCCAGTGAGCCAGTTGCTCTAGCTGATTCCCCGACTCTTGGAAATGCCCATCTGAGTCAGCAGCATTCAGCTGCATGTGGAAAACCATGGCCAATTAATAGATGGTGCCTGAAAATGTGGAAGGGGATGCAAATTCTGCCCATGAGTTGACACCAATCTGCACTGAATTGCATGGTAGAGTTAAGCTAACCTGGGGCCCTAGGCATGAAAATAAATTCAGCCCCCTTCCCCTATCCAATCCCCTGGAAGTATTTCATTGAGTTGGCAGCATTTTAATGTTTTTTCCAGGACCAATTGTCTGAGTAAGCGAGGAGCCTAAGTGAGGGGTCTAGTGAAGTTCAAGTAAATGGAGGCAACTGGTGTCAATGAGAACTCCCTTCCAGACAGGTGTTGAATCGCTGAGGTCATTGCAGCTGTTGATGGAGTTCCAGGTACTCGGGGGCCCTAGGCTCTGCCCTTAGCTAGTCTGGGTTCTTCAAAGCCCAGAACAGTCTCTGGTTCCTGAGGTGCATGAGAACCAGGTAGGGCATTGACTGTCCAGAGGTCATCTGCAGGTGCCTGTCCTGAGCTGAGTATCTCATAGGGGCGTAAAATGCAAATCTGAGAAGTGTTACCCTGTGGACCAGACCTGGAAATAGAATCATAGAATATCAGGGTTGGAAGAGACCTCAGGAGGTCATCTAGTCCTACCTCCTGCTCAAAGCAGGACCAATTCCCAACTAAATCATCCCAGCCAGGGCTTTGTCAAGCCGGGCCTTAAAACCCTCTAAGGATGGAGATTCCACCACCTCCCTAGGTAACCCATTCCAGTGCTTCACCACCCTCCTAGTGAAATAGTGTTTCCTAATATCCAACCTAGAACCTCCCCCACTGCAACTTGAGACCATTGCTCCTTCTTCTGTCATCTGTCACCACTGAGAACAGCCGAGCTCCATCCTCTTTGGAACCCCCCTTCAGGTAGTTGAAGGCTGCTATCAAATCCTCCCTCGCTCTTCTCTTCTGCAGACTAAACAAACCCAGTTCCCTCAGGCTCTCCTCATAAGTCATGTGCTCCAGACCCCTAATCATTTTTGTTGCCCTCTGCTGGACTCTCGGCAATTTGTCCACATTCCTTCTGTAGTGGGGGGCCCAAAACTGGACACAATACTCCAGATGTGGCCTCTCCAGTGCCGAATAGAGGGGAATAATCACTTCCCTTGATCTGCTGGCAATGCTCGTTCTAATAGGCCTCCTACTAATAGCCTGATTGGCCCAACTGCTTGAGCTAGGGAAAGGGGTAGCAGCAGGCACTGCTTCTCATTGCAATCTGACTCACTCCTGTAGACAGGGACCTGCTGCTCTGACAAGCACCATACTGACGGCTGGAGTAGGCTTCAAGAATGCACACTCTGTTCGGCAGACGGGAAACTCAGTGCTCTCGTCCCAATAGTTCCTAGCCGGTCCACCACAGTGATCAAGGCAGGAGCACTGGCTGTGTGGGAGCTCCAGTTACTCCGTTCCCAGCCTCGCCCAGGAGGAGACCCTGTAGGAAACAGGGCAGACGTACTGGCTGTGGATGCATAGGGGTTGCCCCGGCTACTTCAGTCGCAGCCTCTCCCAGCAGGGTGGCCATGACAGAATGCACCCCAGTGTCCACACCCTACTCACTGTTGTAATAATCTTTGTATAGAGTGTGCCTTGTGAGGTACCATCTGAAAACTCATATTTGCTGGTCTGTATTGTCTTGATAAAATGTGTGAGGCAACATTGTCTGTGACATTATAAGATTCCCCTGTATGGTGATTTTAACATATGTTCCAAACTGAGGTTGGCAAACAGGTCTGTGTCAAACAAAGGATTGCGTGCTCTGCTTAATTTGCATTTAAGCAATAAACAGAGTCATCAAGCAGGAAGGGAAACAAAAGGCACTCCAACCAGTGAGGAAGAGCAGCAGAGAACATCCTTCCCTATAGGATCTCTATGTCAGGGGTGGCCAAACCGTGACTTGTGAGCTGCATGCGGCTCTTTTACCATTAAAGTGCGGCTCCTGGAGTTCCTCACAACATCTCCACTCTCTGCTTATCAGACTCGTGGGGGAGCTCAGGGCCTCTGCCTTGCAGTAGGGGAGTGGGGCAGGGGCTTCGGCCCAGCAGGGAGGGAGAAGTCTCAGGGCTTCAGCAGGAGCGGGGCTGAAACCAGAGCCCCAGCAGGCACCTCCAATGGGGGTGAAGCACTGAGTCCTGGCAGGTGTGCCCTGGCTCTCGAACTTCTGAAGATTGCCGTATGTGGCTCGGAGGGTCAGTAGGTTGGGCAACCTGCTCTCTGTCCTGAATTTCAGCTGGAAATGTTTTCAAGAGGGGGACTGACACTATAAAAATGAGGGATAAATACCTCAAGGAACACTCCCCCTGCTCTCTCCCTCTCTGTCCATTGATTCACCACATGAGAAGGGACAAAGGAAGCAGGGGTCCTGGCCGAAAAGTTTGGTCAACAAGACTGTTGAGAGGATGTGCTGAGAAAAACTTTGCTTTGAATTTAGTATAGTTAAGTTCAGCACGAATTGCATTTTATCTTTCTTTTTCTTGTAAATAATTTCTGACTTTTATGCCTCATTACCTGTATTCACTTAAAATCTCTTTGTGTAGTTAATAAACTTTTTACTGTTTTATATAATCCAATGTGTTTAAATTGAAGTGTCTGAAGAACTATTTAAAATAATAAGATGGCATATAATTATCTTAAAAAATAGCAGACTTATCATATCTGTATTGTCCAGGAGAGCGTTGAGGATTACAGGACACCTATTTCTAGGGGAAATCCTAAGACGGGGGGTGTGCTGGGGTCACCCTGCAGTATAATCAAGGCTGGTAAGAGCCATGGTGTGGCTGGCTGGCTGCAGCACACAGACATAGCTGGGAGTGACTTACATGCTGGAGACTGTTTGTGAGCAGGCCAGACTGGAGGCTACAGCAGCACAGCATGGCAAAGGGCACCCCAGGTTAGAGGACGGGGTGACACTGCTACTCGTTAGTCTGGATTGTACCTTGGTACTAGGTTTCATAGAATCATAGATTATAGGACTGGAAGGGACCTCGAGAGGTCATCGAGTCCAGTCCCCTGCCCGCATGGCAGGACCAAATACTGTCTAGACCATCCCTGATAGACATTTATCTAACCTACTCTTAAATATCTCCAGAGACGGAGATTCCACAACCTCCCTAGGCAATTTGTTCCAGTGTTTAACCACCCTGACAGTTAGGAACTTTTTCCTAATGTCCAACCTAGACCTCCCTTGCTGCAGTTTAAACCCATTGTTTCTGGTTCTATCCTTAGAGGCTAAGGTGAACAAGTTCTCTCCCTCCTCCTCATGACACCCTTTTAGATACCTGAAAACTGCTATCATGTCCCCTCTCAGTCTTCTCTTCTCCAAACTAAACAAACCCAGTTCTTTCAGCCTTCCTTCATAGGTCATGTTCTCAAGACCTTTAATCATTCTTGTTGCTCTTCTTTGGACCCTTTCCAATTTCTCCACATCTTTTTTAAAATGCGGCGCCCAGAACTGGACACAATACTCCAGCTGAGGCCTAACCAGAGCAGAGTAGAGCGGAAGAATGACTTCTCGTGTCTTGCTCACAACACACCTGTTAATGCATCCCAGAATCATGTTTGCTTTTTTTGCAACAGCATCACACTGTTGACTCATATTTAGCTTGTGGTCCACTATAACCCCTAGATCCCTTTCTGCCGTACTCCTTCCTAGACAGTCTTTTCCCATTCTGTATGTGTGAAATTGATTTTTCCTTCCTAAGTGGAGCACTTTGCATTTGTCTTTGTTAAACTTCATCCTGTTTAACTCAGACCATTTCTCCAATTTGTCCAGATCATTTTGAATTATGACCCTGTCCTCCAAAGTAGTTGCAATCCCTCCCAGTTTGGTATCATCCGCAAACTTAATAAGCGTACTTTCTATGCCAATATCTAAGTCGTTGATGAAGATATTGAACAGAGCCGGTCCCAAAACAGACCCCTGCGGAACCCCACTCTTTACGCCTTTCCAGCAGGATTGGGAACCATTAATAACAACTCTCTGAGTACGGTTATCCAGCCAGTTATGCACCCACCTTATAGTAGCCCCATCTAATTTGTATTTGCCTAGTTTATCGATAAGAATATCATGCGAGACTGTATCAAATGCCTTACTAAAGTCTAGGTATACCACATCCACCGCTTCACCCTTATCCACAAGGCTCGTTATTCTATCAAAGAAAGCTATCAGATTGGTTTGACACGATTTGTTCTTCACAAATCCATGCTGGCTGTTCCCTATCACCTTACCACCTTCCAAGTGTTTGCAGATGATTTCCTTAATTACTTGCTCCATTATCTTCCCTGGCACAGAAGTTAAACTAACCGGTCTGTAGTTACCTGGGTTGTTTTTATTTCCCTTTTTATAGATGGGCACTATATTTGCCCTTTTCCAGTCTTCTGGAATCTCTCCCGTCTCCCATGACTTTCCAAAGATAATAGCTAGAGGCTCAGATACCTCCTCTATTAGCTCCTTGAGTATTCTAGGATGCATTTCATCAGGCCCGGGTGACTTGCAGGCATCTAACTTTTCTAAGTGATTTTTAACTTGTTCTTTTTTTATTTTATCCGCTAAACCTACCCCCTTCCCATTAGCATTCACTATGTTAGGCATTGCTTCAGACTTCTCGGTGAAGACCGAAACAAAGAAGTCATTAAGCATCTCTGCCATTTCCAAGTTTCCTGTTACTGTTTCTCCCTCTTCACTAAGCAGTGGGCCTACCCTGTCTTTGGTCTTCCTCTTGCTTCTAATGTATTGATAAAAAGTCTTCTTGTTTCCTTTTATTCCCGTAGCTAGTTTGAGCTCATTTTGTGCCTTTGCCTTTCTAATCTTGCCCCTGCATTCCTGTGTTGTTTGCCTATATTCATCCTTTGTAATCTGTCCTAGTTTCCATTTTTTATATGACTCCTTTTTATTTTTTAGATCGTGCAAGATCTCGTGGTTAAGCCAAGGTGGTCTTTTGCCACATTTTCTATCTTTCCTAACCAGCGGAATAGCTTGCTTTTGGGCCCTTAATAGTGTCCCTTTGAAAAACTGCCAACTCTCCTCAGTTGTTTTTCCCCTCAGTCTTGATTCCCATGGGACCTTACCTATCAGCTCTCTGAGCTTCCCAAAATCTGCCTTCCTGAAATCCATTGTCTCTATTTTGCTGTTCTCCCTTCCACCCTTCGTTAGAATTGCAAACTCTATGATTTCATGATCACTTTCACCCAGGCTGCCTTCTACTTTCACATTCTCAACGAGTTCCTCCCTATTTGTTAAAATCAAGTCTAGAACAGCTTCCCCCCTAGTAGCTTTTTCAACCTTCTGAAATAAAAAGTTGTCTCCAATGCAGTCCAAGAATTTGTTGGATAGTCTGTGCCCCGCTGTGTTATTTTCCCAACATATATCCGGATAGTTGAAGTCCCCCATCACCACCAAATCTTGGGCTTTGGATGATTTTGTTAGTTGCTTGAAAAAAGTCTCATCCACCTCTTCCACCTGGTTAGGTGGCCTGTAGTAGACTCCTAGCATGACATCTCCCTTGTTTTTTGCCCCTTTAAGCCTAACCCAGAGACTCTCAACACTTCCGTCTCCTATGTCCATCTCTACCTCAGTCCAAGTGTGTACATTTTTAATATATAAGGCAACACCTCCTCCCTTTTTCCCCTGTCTATCCTTCCTGAGCAAGCTGTACCCATCCACACCAACATTCCAATCATGTGTATTATCCCACCAAGTTTCAGTGATGCCAACAATGTCATAGTTGTATTTATTTATTAGCACTTCCAGTTCTTCCTGCTTATTCCCCATACTTCTCGCATTTGTATATAGGCATCTAAGATACTGGTTTGATCTTTCCTCCCAGTTTTGTCCTGACTCTCCTTTCTCTCTGCCAGTATAGCCCACACTCCCTCTTGTTTCCGACCCATCTCCCGGGTCTCCATGTTCCCCACTTACCTGTGGGCTTTGCTCACCTGTCCCCGTCGAACCTAGTTTAAAGCCCTCCTCACTAGGTTAGCCAGTCTGTGTCCGAATAGGGTCTTTCCTCTCCTCGAAAGGTGAACGCCATCTCTGCCTAGCAGTCCTTCCTCAAATAGCATCCCGTGGTCTAGGAAGCCAAAGCCCTCCTGGCGACACCATCTTCGCAGCCAGGCATTCACCTCCATGATGCATCTGTCTCTGCCCGGGCCCCTACCTTTGACAGGAAGAATTGAAGAGAATACCACCTGCGCTCCAAACTCCTTCACCCGTACTCCCAGAGCCCTGTAGTCACTCTTGATCCGCTCAGTGTCACACCGCGCAGTATCATTTGTGCCCACATGGATGAGTAGCATGGGGTAGTAGTCAGAGGGCCGGATAATCCTCGACAATGCCTCCGTAACGTCTCGTTTGTGCACAGCTTGTTGCACTTCAAGCACTGGGATAGCACTGGTGGCTGGAAACAGTCACAGAGAGGTTACAGCTTGTTGTTTTCTGTTTGCTTATTTTGAATAAGGGAAATAGAAACAGTAAATCATAAAAATGAGTAGCAGCGACAGAACTTCAAAGCTAGAGATGGCCAGATTGGAGAAAGAAGAGAGACAGAGAAAGTGAGCCAAAGAAAAGCAGGCATAAGAGCAGCGGCTGGAAGCTGACCAGCGGTGAGCCATGGAGCTGAATGAACAGGAAGCAGCAGCAGCTGCTCACCAGCAAGCCCTGGAAGGCTGTTTGTGAGTGGCCCAGGTGGGAGCTCCTACAGCAAGGCATCATAAAGCACCCAAGGTTACAGGGGAAGGGGTGACACAGCTACTCATTAGTCTGAATTGTGCCCCCGCGTATGTCACAGGGATGCTGTAGGGAGCAGGGCAGGAGCGCTGGCTGACCAATAGGGATTTGTGTCCTGAAGCGCTGACCCTGTTTTGAGAGATGGGGTCTAAATTAGCTGTTATCACTCAAGAAAGATCTTGGAGTCATTGTGGAGAGTTCTCTGAAAACATCCACTCAATGTGCAGCGGCAATCAAAAAAGTTAATAGAATGTTGGGAATCATCAAGAAAAGGATAGATAATAAGACAGAAAATATCATATTGCCTCTATATAAATCCATGGTACACCCACACCTTGAATACTGCATGCAGATGTGGTTGCCCCATTTCAAAAAAGATATATTGGACTTGGAAAAGGTTCAGAAAAGGGCAACAAATATCATTAGGGGTATGGAACAGCTTCCATATGAGAATAGATTAAGAAGACTGGGACTTTTCAGCTTGGAAAAAAGATGACTACGTGGGGATATGATAGAGGTCTATAAAATCATGATTGGTGTGGAGAAAGTAAATAAGGAAGTATTATTTATTCATTCTCATAACAGAAGAACTAGGGGCCACCAAATGAAATTAATAGGCAGCAAGTTTAAAACAAACAAAAGGAAGTATTTTTTCACATAATGCACAGTCAACCTGTGGAACTCCTTGCCAGAGGATGTTGTAGAAGGCCAAGACTATAACAGGGTTCAAAAAAGAACTAGATAAATTCATGGAGGATAGGTCCATCAATGGCTATTAGCCAGGATGGGCAGGCATGGTGTCGCTAGCCTCTGTTTGCCAGAAGCTGGGAATGGGCGACAGGGGATGGATCACTTGATGATTCTCTGTTCTGTTCATTCCTCTGGGGCACCTGGCATTGGCCACTGTTGGAAGGCAGGACACTGGGCTGGATGGACCTTTGATTTGACCCAGTCTGGCCATTCTTATGTTCTTATGTTCTTGTTTTTGGCTCATAGATTCCTGTGTGTACCACCCAGGTGTTCCCATATTCCATGATGCCCTAAAGGTGAGTGCAGCGGTAAAGGGACAGCTCTTGTCATAAGTTCAGGATCAGGTGCCAGAAACAGCTGCCTACGTGAGGTATGGATGACAGTCCATATGTCCATGTGTATGGGTGACAGTCCATCCAGGACAAAGGGAGATCCAGGATATAGGGAAGTGTGTGTTTGATGTGGGGATTGAAAGGTCAGTATGGTTTTCCGTACCTGACCATATACATCCTATTCTTGTGTCCAGGGCTGGTCTTGTTGCAAGAAACGAACCACAGACTTCTCAGAATTCCTCTCCATAAAGGTATGTAACCCACACACCTCTACAGGCGCTCCAGTCTCCACTGCTCCTAGACACACTTGGCCCCCAAAACAAAACAACGGAACCCTCACCCTTGGGCTGCCTGACTGGTCTGTCCCAACTCTGTCCACTTCCCTGCTGGTCCATCCCTGTCCCGTTCACTTCCCTGCCCAGATCTCTATCCCTGTCTGGTCTGTCCCCGCCCTGTCCACTTCCCTGGTCAGATCCCTATCCCTGGCCAGTCTGTCCCTGCCCTGTCCACTTCCCTGGTCAGATCCTATCCCTGGCCAGTCTGTCCCTGCCCTGTCCACTTCCCTGGCCAGATTCCTATCCCCATCTGGTCCATCCCTGGCCAGATCCCTATATCTTGCTGGTCTGTCCCTGTCCCGTCCACTTCCCTGGCCAGATCCTTATCCCTGCCTGGTCTGTCCCCACCCTGTCCATTTCCCCATCTCTGCCCTGGCCAGTCTGTTCCTCTCCCGGCTGGTTCCCTGTCTCCATCCAGCCTGTCTCCCCCCCCATTCAATTCCCTGTCCACCATCTGGTCTATCCCATTCCCACCCAGCTCCCCTGGTTCCCCTACTCTAGTGGGAATTTTTCTCAGACTAATGATGTTACTCATCTGAGTCCTAGATACTGGTTGATGGATATGGATCTGACTTTCTCTGCCTAGTCCTGCTTCTCAGTCTCTCACGGACTGCTCCTGGATGGCTTACCAGTCATATTTAAGATGGATGGAAAAAACCTTCCTTCCTTCCTTCCTAAATTCGCTCCACTTCCTCACTCACAACTCTCTTTTCTCTCACTCAAGCACTTAACTCGGGGGCTGTCTCTCACTCCTCCCATCACATCCAGGCCAAGACCAAATCTTGCCATTTCTTCATTTGCAGCGTATCAAAAATCTCCCACCCATCTTCGTCGCAGTAGCTAACACTCCTGCTCAGGCCCTGGGATCTCCGGTGTTGATTATTGCAATGTCTGCCTTTCTGGCTAACTGTTATGCACATTGTGCTTCACCAGCAAAGGACTGGTACACAAAAAGAAGAGCCAGAGGCCTCTCTGCAATGCTCCCCAGAGGTGCCCAGGGTTGTGAGGCACCTCACCACCACCTAGCCTCATCATGAGGAAGTCTTGTTTGTGCCTGATGTGGATCAGATCCTTGAAACCACCAGCCTCTGGCAGCACAATTAGAGCCTTCCAGGCCTCGGTCTCTCTGTTCAGGTAGCAACACACCAACTGCCAGATCCTTGGAGTGTTCCCTGTAGTGTCTAGCCCCCTCCACTGAACCCTCACAGGGCTACCAGGCCTGCAGTTCTTAAGGAACCGTACGCCAGCTTGTAAGACTCAACTCAGGTTCAGCACTTTGCTTAACATCACAGCACTGAGATCTAGTTATAATGAAAACAAGAATGTGTTTGTTGTCAGAGAACCAAGATGCATGTGATAGTGAGAATACTGGAAAAATGGGTTACGTACAAATCAAAATCATAACATGCTTTCTAGAGACTAAAACAAGTTATCCTCTGGTTTAACAGCTTGTCTCACCCATCGTTCTCACCAGCGTTTTCAGCCAAGCCTGGCTGAGACTCCTCTTTCACAAAGCAAACTGACTGTTCGTTTGCTGCCTCAGGGAAGGTGCTAGGGTGTCATTTTTTGTCCCCCAAATATTCTAGAGCAAATCTTTGACGTGCACCTCAAGATGGGGTCTCTCTTCTCCCATCCCTCTTCCCCGACTGTTTGCTTCTTCCTGTTACTTTTCTCTCACTTCACAGTGCTTCATTAGCATTCGGTTCAGACTAGGGAGAGGTGACCTGCTGTGAACCATACAGTATTTAATTTAGGTCTAAACAGCCAGACACTTCTTGTCTGACAGAAACCGCTTTTTTACCTTTGCCAGTGGCCAGTCCTAGACACAGACATTAAGTACATAATTGCCAGTGTATATACGTAACTCCTTACACAGCATCTGTATGTGCCGTTTGTGATTAGATTGATGACCAGTGTGACGCTGGCTTTTCTTTGAGAGCTCAGACGACATTCTTTGGTGACCTAGATAGACTGTATGTCCCAGACCCAGGAGATCCTTGTCACCCAGGCAACCCTCTGTTCCCCTTGCCCACTGGCACTCAGAGGTTCCTGAGCCACCCCCTCCTGCTGCACTGTAGTGCTAGGCTGTTGGGATGCTTTTGGCACAACTTCCTGGCAGTTAATGCAGCTGGGCACAGCATGACGCTCTGCTCCCCTGGGCTGCTGAGGTTAGGGACTGTCCCCTGCACGGTGCCCCACACATTAGTGTGCTTAGTGTCCTGGCTTTGTGGAGTTCGGGGGCAGCCTTTCTCTGCAGCACGGGGCATGTGTCACTTACTGCTCTGGAGTAGAGTAAATGGTGGATTCTTTGTAACTTGACATCATTACATCACAAATTGAAGACGTCAGTAACTCAACCAGAGATTATGGGCCTCCTACAGGAGTGGGTGGGGGAGGTCTGTGGCCTGTGATGTGCAGGAGGTCAGACTAGATGATCACGCTGGTCCCTTCTGGCTGAAAGTCTGTGAGTCTACGACCATGACCTACAAGCCCCTTGCGTGGGGAGGTCAAAAGGAGTGTTAGGCTTGTCTCTGGTCCCTCCCCTTAGGGCTGCATGAAGGGGTGTCACAGCAATGAGAAGCCCCCTGAGCCTTTCCGGCCAGAGGATACCTCAGACAAGCTGAAGGCCAAGCCAAGCACAGAACTCATTGTCCAAAGCCCCAAATCAGCTGAGAAGATGCAGCGTGAAAGGCCAAGGTGAGTCAGGCACTGGCCATGTAGATGGCCCTGCCCCTGCTTCCCTCTCAAGATGGGGCAGGGAAGGTTAATCTGAGTGTTGAGGGAAACAATGCTGTTTTTTGTTATGTTTTGTGTGGTTTTTCTTTCCAGCTCTGATGAGCCAAGACAGCCACTGCTGATTAAAGTGTCCAGGTCTCTGGAGCAGACCCTGGAGAAGCTGAATCTGGCCTCCAAAAACCAATGCCCAGAGGGAGGTTCCTTGTGCAGGGGTGAGAAGATGGGGATGGGCCTGGCAGGGTAGTCTTGGGCTGTGCATTATGGGAAGCATGGAGGGTGCACTACTTAGAAGCAGGTATGTGTATCATGAAGAGGGATTGCAGGCTGTGGCAGGCTGTGGGGTTATATGCCAAGATGGAGCTGTGCACTGGGGGGCTATGGACTGGTATCCTGGTGAAGAATAATGTGGCTCATGGTCCTGGGTGATGGGCGTGTGAGTGGAACCCCTGGGTGAATGTCTAAGCCTGATAAAGAGCTCTGTGCTATGTGTGTTGATTACAGCAGAGGCCATTCCGGATGTCAGACCTGGCACCACCTGTAAGAACTCAGGCTGTAAGGTGGTGAGTTGCACCCTTGGTTTTGTGTTCCAAAGTCCAGGTCAGGGTGTCCCAGGCTCTGGGGAATCAGATCTCGGAGCGTAACTCTGTGGACACATGCTCCCTTCCCTGCTGATTCTGGCTCAGTGCCCTGCACTGGCGGAGACCAGCTTTCTGGGTTTGTTTGGCAACTGGGGGGAGAGGGTCTTCACGATCTCTCTAGTGCCCACCAAAAATAGTAAGTGTCAGCACCTGGGACTTACGACAGGAACATCTAGCTACATTTTCTTCAGCCACAGTGAAGGTTTCGGGTGGAATCTGCTGGCCCCACAGCAAAGTTGGCGTCACCACTTCCGTCACCGAAATCCAACAGGCTTCCCAAAAAGCTCTTACTGCAGCCTCCACTGGCCAGGAGAGCAGGCTCCTGGAATGGTCTGCATGACAGACAGCAGTTCCATCACACCAGCATTGCACACTGATGGCTTGTGTAGGTGTGTAACCTTCCAACCCCAGAACCCTGGAGCAGGGGTGCTCGTCCCAGTGCAGCTGGGAAGCCTGTAACCATGGGGAGAAGGGAGGGGTTCAAGGGGCTGGAAGGAGGGAGGGATTAGGGTGAGTGGGATCCAGAAGGAAGTAGATTGAACGGTGTAGGGAGAGACTGAGAGGGCAAGGAGAAGGAGGGAGAGCACAGCACAGGGAGTGCCGGGCGGGAGAGAGAGGGGTAGCAAAACCAGCAGGGAGCAAACACACAATGTGGGGAAGCATGGAAATGGCAAGGAGGGAAAGGTGACGGGTGTGGGGACTGAGAATGGCTAATAGTGAGTGTATGTCTCTGTCCCTATCCCCTTGGTATCTGAGCCTCCCATCCCATGCTGCATGTGTTTGAGGAGAGAACTGGGGAAGGGGCAGTCAGTGAAGGGTCCTGAGGCTCCAGCCATGTCCTGCAGGGCACTGCGGGGACCAGCTGCACTTTAAGCAAAGAATTCTCCTTCCGCCTTCCCCTAAAGGTTCAGGTCAGGTTTCATTTTCATCAATATGCTGTGCTGATCATTGCCACTGCCTCTTCCCCTGCAGATCTACAAGGGGGCAGAGAATGAGACGGAGGCTTGTATTTTCCACCCCGGAGTTCCTGTCTTCCATGAGGGGTAAGCAACATCCTTTGGAACCAGGAGACTTTTATCCCCATACTTGTAAAAACTGCCTGCCTGCCTTGGACCCTGACTCCGCTCTTCAGTGGCAGACCAGTCAGCAGCACAGCAAGCTTTCCCACAAGGAGAGACGCTCAGCCTGGGGAGGCCCACTCAGTCCGCAGCTCCTCCAACTAGATGGCCAGTTGTGTTGGTTATTTTTATCCTGTGGCCATGTGACACCCCAGCTCATGTCACACAGACAGGCTAGCAGATGGCCACATCTCTTAGTCCCTCTGAGTTTGTTCAGACTGGAGCTGTCAGTCCCAGATCCCCCATGCTCAGCATCTTGAGTGCCCCAGGTCTCCCTGTCTCCACCTAGCTCTACCCCTAAACCCCTAGAGCTCCCATCTTCCTTGGACTCATGTGTCCCTTTCTGGCATTCCTAGATTAATTTGTTTCTTGCTCTTTCCCCAGTATGAAGTACTGGAGTTGCTGTGGCATTAAAACTACAGACTTCAGTGTGTTTCTGGAGCAAGAGGGCTGCAGCACTGGAAAACACAGCTGGATAAAGAAGGAGGTATGCCAGTGAGCAGACAGCAAAGGAATCCTGAACTGTCACTGCTCCCCGCTCTGTGCTGGTAACTGTGGCATCTGCTTGTCACTGGGGCAAGACAGGCCAAATGGATTCTTAAAATATCACATGCAAAAAATATTATGGCTGAAAACAATGTAATTCCGAGGCCTTGAATGTGCATTACCCGAGTCTCCTTTCCTGATCACACAGCACAGGCAGAAACACAAATGCCTGCATTGGAGCATCAGGGTGCTAGGCAAAGGGGCAGAGTAGGCATGAGAGCCAAATCCTGTTAGTGCTGTTTACGCAAATAATCCCTCCTTGTAGGGAGAGTGGGACTGGGCCAGGACTGCTCACTGTGTCCCTTCTTTAAAGGGCTAGTGCAGACCCAGGATGGAGAGAAATTAATGTCCTCTCCATTTTAGTCTGTCGTTTGCTGAATAATGTGTCACTTTGCCCAGTGGCAAGGACTCCAACAATATTTATACAGCACAGGGCTTTGAAGAGGGAAACCACCATACAGGTGTTATTAGGCTTTGTATGATCGCATGGGATAAGCCATACTGTAGCGCCTATGAAGAATGGGGCTGCATGACAGTCTGTGAGGGCCTTAACTGCATTTCTGGCATTTAGTGATTGCAGCCCTTCACCACATGCTGCCTTCAGTCACATAGGCTTGTGCATACAACTTTCTTGAGCGTTTTTTTTAAACTGAGGATAAATTAAAATGTATTTAAAAATGTATTTGAATCTCTGATCCTTTTTCAAACTTTTCTTAAACTTTTCCCTCTTGTCTGAGGCCAGGTCTGAGCAGCTTAGCTCAGAAGGCAGGTGTTTCAAACCACTAGCGATAGATGCATAAAAAGAAATGCTATCTCAGCCAGACCTAATGGAAATGAGCTAAAAAGTCAGGGCATGGTAGCAAAACTAAATACACATGACACAGGCAGTGCAGAATATGAACAGTCTCCCCAGGGGTGACCCTCCAAGGGAGGCTAAATCAATTTCAACAGGCAAGGGGACTAGGGAAGCTGCACCCAAAGTTTGAAGGCACTTCCAAGCTAACACAGAGTCTGCTCTTCCTGTCAGCAAGTGCAAAGGGGTCCCGCCTGGATTTTTCCCTTGAAGGTTTGCAGTTCAGGACTGACCAGACCCAGCCCTGCTTAGCTGTTTAAAAAAAAACACGAGAGAGGAAAAAATCAGGCCAGCACAAGCCTTCCCTTTGAAATATCCTGCTATTACTTCTTAACATACACCCCTCTGATTGCTACAGGGTAGTCATCTTCACTGGCATGGCTGGTTATTACTCCGCCCATTTCTAAAGCAGGCAGCAACACAGAACTGGGACATTATTACAGAATTGTGTCTGGTGCAACTGGTATAACACGAGATACATAACTGTCATTTCCCCTAATTGAACGTTGCTCTCCTTGCATGGCTACTGCATAGCTTCCTTTAGATGGGGCAGGCTGAAAGTGCAGCCCTTGGTTTTAACACCTTAGAAACCACTGGTGGGTGACAAATAAAAAAGTTAAGCAGGGTTAGTTAGCAAGAGCGGGGCACTGAGCCCAGCTACCCAGAGTGCCAAGGCCTTGCTGCTTAGATGGGCTGGTGGGTAAGTATAAGCAGCAGTGGGCGAGAGAGGAAGGTCTCTTGGCCCAAGCCTCCGCTCCTCTCCCCTCTCTGGAGATTAGTGTCCCCTGTGGCTAGGAGAGAGAAATCAGCTAGCCCAGTGTCTGCACTGTCAAAGGGAAAGGTTGAGCAGGAAACATTTCTCTGGCTGTAACAGTTTGCTTGTGGAAGACTCTGGCTGAGGTACAGAACAGGTTAAGAGGAACGTTTAAAACAATTGAATTGGATGTAGCATTTATGGGCCTGTGCATCTTCAAACCTTTCCTAGACAGGCAGTCTCACACTGACCTGGACTTCGTGCGTGAGAATCACACAGGCAGCTGAACTTCTGAATGCAGGAAAAGCCTCTCAAAATTTTCCTAGCACCAAACATTTCTGTGTTAGATACTTGCCAGTGCCAGTGTCAGTCTGGGTTGAATTACACTTGCTCCCTAAGATGGCTTTGTTCAGAAGTGTCACCCCCAAAGCATTCCAGCTCTGGGGTGATGAGTGCCAGTCTAAGGTCTGAGAGAGAGAGAATTCTTCAACCAAGTTCACAGCTGGAAACAGAGGTTTAGTTTTAGAGGAAGGACCAGCACTGATTGGAAGACTGAATTGTGTACCTTGAAAACCAGGCCTGTCTGATTCCCTGGGGAATCACTGTGGGGATTGGGAAAACCTGGTGAGGATCTTGCTGTGGAACAGGAGGAGGATGGATATTAAAAGTGATGTAATTGCTTTGGTGACCCTGCCTCCTGCACACAATGGTGAGACCCTCTTTAGTCTCATTGGGCTGCAGACTGGGTTGGAAATGGCTTTAGTCTAAATGTAAAGAACCCAGTGTTACATTTGACGTGCTGGGCCAGCTTGGCCTCTAGGGCTATGCTGGGACTCTAGCCTTTAGTTAACACATCAGCCAGGAGGAACGGTGCAGGGCTCCTTGGCTAGATCTGTTTTTTCTGCAATGGGGGACGAGATGTGTGTGCTGGAGGCTGGCCTCAGTAACAGGCTCCTTTTCTCACCAGGATAAGAAGTTGGTGTCTTGTCGACAAGACTGGCATCAAACCAGCAGCCAAGTGGTGGTGACAATTTATGCCAAGAATCCTCTGCCAGCACTCAGCTCTGTGACAGCCAGTCGCACTGTGGTATGTGGGGTCCAGGGCTAACAGACCTAGAAATGCAAAATGCTGTCCTGCTGCGTACTAGTCTTCGAGGCCTGTGCAGGCTGTCAAAGCCAGCCAGTGCCCTTTGTATGCATGCTAATGCTTTCCAGAACAGTCGCTTAAACACCCCACTTCTAATATAGAGTCTTAGGGTAGACCTTGTGCTCCTGAGAAGGAAAATGCAATTCCCCTTGGCTTGGTCCATCTCTCTCTTCCTTCTACTATCTGCTGCAGGGAGTTGCCATCTGTCTCTGTTTTTGTGGGATAACCCTGATATGAATAGGACTACCCTGCTTCCTGCTGAAGGGGTGAGACAACATCTCAGGCTGATAGTGTTCTACCTGTTAGCTGCCTTAGAGATACTGTTGCTCAGAATATTACTGCCCTGGCTGAGGAGTGGCTGGGCAGCAGAGGATTGCCTTTGTTAATTTCTGTGGTGTAGGTTCCCCTGAGGGCTGTCCTTTATGGAGCTGCAGCCACAGGGAGCAGTTTTGTCACTGTCTCTCACTGTGCAAATGAAGCTGTGTAGTGGCCAGTGCCAGGTGCTTCAGAGGGAATGAACGGAACAGGGCAGTTATGGGTGATCCATCCCCTGTCGTCCGGTCCCAGCTCCTGGCAAAGAGAGGCCTGTACTCGCAGTTGTTCAAGGTCACAAAGGTCCGGCTCACCCTGTTACATTAAATTGTTTACAAAAGTTGAAGACAAATAGACTGCTACAAACTGAACTGTTTGCATCAAAAACAATCAGTGCTGAGGGCTCCTGGTAAAGTCATGGGTTGGTATGATGGGTTAAAAGATTCTAGAAAGGGAAGAAATGCTTATAATTAAAAATTTTCAAAATATGTTTTGATTGGTTAATGTTAATAGGATGAGGTTGCCCCCCCTTCTTGAATATTGTTTAACGGGGGAAGAGGAGAGGGGTCATTGAACTGGGAACAGGGATGGACTCGAAAGACACCTGGAGCAAGTGTGAGGTGCCTTTTATTTGATTTATTTTTATATTTATAACTAAACCCTGGCAATATTTATTGAGTAGGGTCCTGGAATCTAAGTAGTTCTGTGGCTCCTCCTTGCACAGACTAAGGGCATGTCTACACTACGAAATTAGGTCGAATTTATAGAAGCCAGTTTTATAGAAATCGGTTGTATACAGCCGATTGTGTGTGTCCCCACATAAAATGCTCTAAGGGCATGAAGTCGGCGGACCGCATCCACAGTACCGAGGCTAGCGTCGACTTCCAGAGCGTTGCACTGTGGGTAGCTATCCCACAGTTCCCGCAGTCTCCGCCGCCCATTGGAATTCTGGGTTGAGATCCCAATGCCTGAATGATGCAAAACAGTGTCGTGGGGGGTTCTGGGTACATGTCGTCAGGCACCTCCCCCTCCGTCAGAGCAACGGCAGACAATCGATTCGCGCCTTTTTACCTGGGTTACCTGTGCAGACAACATACCACGCCAAGCATGGAGCCCGCTCAGCTCATCTCAGCTCACCGTCACCATATGTCCTCTGGGTGCGGGCAGACGTGGTACTGCATTGCTACACAGCAGCAGCTAATTGCCTTTTGGCAGTAGACGGTGCAGTATGACTGGTAGCCTTCATCAGCAATCTGGGTGCTGGCAGACGTGGGGCTGGCAGACATGGGGCTGCATTGCACACAACAGCAGCCCCTTGCCTTTTGGTAGAAGATGGTATATTACGACTGATATCTGTCATCATTGTACTGCAGTGACTGTCAATCATGGGCACCTGGGCCGTCTCAATGATGATGGCTATCAATAGTAGTATGCTATTTTCTGCCAAGCGCCCAGTATTTTCTGCCAAGCACCCAGAAGATGCCAAGGGCTATCAGTCATGCTGCACCGTCGTCTGCCAGCTTAAGATGTAAAAAATAGATTTGTCCTGTATTAATTTGCTTCCCCCTCCCCCCGTGAAATCAACGGCCTGCTAAACCCAGGGTTTTGAGTTCAATCTTTGGGGGGGGCCATTCTGTGTGACAGTTGTTTGTGTTTCTCCCTGATGCACAGCCACCTTTGTTGATTTTAATTCCCTGTACCTGTACGCCATGTCGTCACTCACCCCTCCCTCCCTCCTTCCCTCCCTCCGTCCGTCAGATACTAGTTTCGCACCTTTTTTCAGACCAGACGCCATAGCACTGGGATCATGGAGCCCGCTCAGATCACCGCGGCAATTATGAGCACTATGAACACCACGCGTATTGTCCTGGAGTATATGCAGAGCCAGGACATGCCAAAGCAAAACCAGGACCAGCCAAAGAGGCGATTGCAGCACGGCGACGAGAGTGATGGGGACATTGATATGGACATAGACCTCTCACAAAGTACAGGCCCCAGCAATGTGCAAATCATGGTGTTACTGGGGCAGGTTCATGCCGTGGAACGCCGATTCTGGGCCCGGGAAACAAGCACAGACTGGTGGGACCGCATCGTGCTGCAGGTGTGGGATGATTCCCAGTGGCTGTGAAACTTTCGCGTGCGTAAGGGCACTTTCATGGAACTTTGTGACTTGCTTTCCCCTGCCCTGAAGCGCCAGAATACCAGGATGAGAGCAGCCCTCACAGTTGAGAAGCGAGTGGCGATAGCCCTGTGGAAGCTTGCAACGCCAGACAGCTACCGGTCAGTCGGGAATCAATTTGGAGTGGGCAAATCTACTGTGGGGGCTACTGTGATCCAAGTTGCCAGGGCAATGAAAGACCTGGTGATATCAAGGGTAGTGACTCTGGGAAACGTGCAGGCCATAGTGGATGGCTTTGCTGCAATGGGATTCCCAAACTATGGTGGGGCTATAGGCGGAACCCATATCCCTATCTTGGCACCGGAGCACCAAGCCACCGAGTACATAAACCGCAAGGGGTACTTTTCAATGCTGCTGCAAGCCCTGGTGGATCACAAGGGACGTTTCACCAACATCAACGTGGGATGGCCGGGAAAGGTACACGATGCTCGCGTCTTCAGGCACTCTGGTCTGTTTCGAAAGCTGGAGGAAGGGACTTTCTTCCCGGACCAGAAAATAACCGTTGGGGATGTTGAAATGCCTATAGTTATCCTTGGGGACCCAGCCTACCCCTTAATGCCATGGCTCACGATGCCGTACACAGGCAGCCTGGACAGTAGTCAGGACCTGTTCAACTACAGGCTGAGCAAGTGCCGAATGGTGGTGGAATGTGTATTTGGACGTTTAAAAGCGCGCTGGCGCAGCTTACTGACTCGCTCAGACCTCAGCGAAAAGACTATCCCCATTGTTATTGCTGCTTGCTGTGCGCTCCACAATATCTGTGAGAGTAAGGGGGAGACATCTATGGCGGGGTGGGAGGTTGAGGCACATCGCCTGGCCGCTGATTACGTGCAGCCAGACACCAGGGCGGTTAGAAGAGCACAGCAGGGCGCGGTGAGCATCAGAGAAGCTTTGAAAACGAGTTTTGTGACTGGCCAGGCTACGGTGTGAAACTTCTGTTTGTTTCTCCTTGATGAACCCTCCGCCCCAGCCCCCCACCCGGTTCACTCTACTTCCCTGTAAACCAAAAACCCTCCCCTCCCCTCCCCCTTCGAGCACCGCTTGCAGAGGCAATAAAGTCATTGTTACTTCACATTCATGCATTCTTTATTAATTCATCACACAACTAGGGGGATAATTGCCAAGGTAGCCCGGGATGGGTGGGGGAGGAGGGAAGGAAAAGGACACACTTCAGTTTAAAACTTTAACTCTTATTGAAGGCCAGCCTTCTGATGCTCGGGCAATCATCTGGGGTGGAGTGACTGGGTGGCCGGAGGCCCCCCCACCGCGTCTGGGTGAGGAGGCCATGGAACTTGAGGAGGAGGGCTGTTGGTTACACAGGGGCAGTAGCGGCGGTCTCTGCTCCTGCTGCCTTTCCTGCAGCTCAACCATACACTGGAGCATATCAGTTTGATGCTCCAGCAGCCGGAGCATCGACTCTTGCCTTCTGTCTGCAAGCTGACGCCACCTATCATCTTCAGCCCGCCACTTGCTCTGTTCATCCCGTGATTCAGCCCGCCACCTCTCCTCTCGTTAATAATGTGCTTTTCTGTAGTCTGACATTGACTGCCTCCATGCATTCTGCTGTGCTCTTTCAGCGTGGGAGGACATCTGGAGCTCCATGAACATGTCATCCTGAGTCCACCGTTTTCTCCTTCTAATCTTCACTAGCCTCTGTGAAGGAGAAACATTTGCAGCTGGTGGAGGAGAAGGGAGAGGCGGTTAAAAAAGACACATTTTAGAGAACAATGGGTACACTCTTTCATGTTAAATTTTGCTGTTCACGTTACACAGCACATGTGCTTTCGTTACAAGGTCGCATTTTTCCTCTTATATTGAGGGCCTGCTGGTTTGGTGTGAGAGATCACTCACGCAGTGCCAGGCAACAGATTTTGGCTTGCAGGCAGCCATGGTAAGCCACAGTCTTTTGGCTTTTTTCACCTTCTTAACATGTGGGAATGGTTTCAAACAGTAGCACCCTCATTTCCCATACCAAGCACCCGTTGGGTTGGCCATTTAAAATGGGTTTGCAATGTAAAAGGAGGGGCTGCGGTTCCCGGGTTAACATGCAGCACAAATCCAACTAACCCCTCTCCCCCTCCACACTCAATTCTCTGGGATGATCACTTCACCCCTCCCCCCCACCACGTGGCTAACAGCAGGGAACATTTCTGTTCAGCCGAGCAGGAACGGGCACCTCTGAATGTCCCCTTAATAAAATCACCCCATTTCAACCAGGTGACCGTGAATGATATCACTCTCCTGAGGATAACAAAGAGCGATAAGGAATGGATGTTGTCTGCGTGCCAGCAAACACTGGGACCATACGCTGCCATGCTTTGTTATGCAATGATTCCAGACTACGTGCTACTGGCCTGGCGTGGTAAAGTGTCCTACCATGGCAGACGGGATAAGGCAGCCCTCCCCAGAAACCTTTTGCAAAGGCTTTGGGAGTACATGAAGGAGAGCTTTCTGGAGATGTCCCTGGAGGATTTCCGCTCCATCCCCATACACGTTAACAGACTTTTCCAGTAGTTGTACTGGCCGTGATTGCCAGGGCAAATTAATCATTAATCATTCAACACGCTTGCTTTTAAACCATGTGTAATATTTACAAAGGTCCCCTGTGTGCCCTCAGGGTCTGGGAGCATGCCTTGGGTGAGTTCGGGGGTTACTGGCTTCAGGTCCAGGGTGATAAACATATCCTGGCTGTTGGGGAAACTGGTTTCTCCGCTTCCTTGCTGCTGTGAGCTATCTACATTATCTTCATCCTCCTCTTCCTCATACCCCGTACCCCGAACCCTCTTCCCTGTGTGTCCTCTCAGCTAGTTTCCACATGAGCAGTACTGTTTTGTAAGTCCTCTGTTAGTAGTGGGAAGTCTGTTAGTGAAGCTGAAGGTTTAACCCCGGCCACCCTGAATCAGCACAAAAATCTGGCACCTTGGGGATTAGCACCTTGGCATCTCTAAAGTCTCCTGAAGGCTTCAGATCTCACTTACTTTAGATTTTGGCTGCCGAAAGGTGGAGGGAGCAAAGTTAATTTGCAGTTCCTAGGTGTGGCAAGGAAAGAAATTCTTCATCATTTAACTGCCACATCAGCTCTAATTATGGTCTTGGCTTTGGGTGGTTTGTTAATTCAGTATTATTACAATTCCTCCACAAAGGTCTTTGATAACTTTGAGTTAAGAGCATTAGGCTCTATATCCCACTGCTGCAATCTGTAACTAACAAGACAATAAGCAATTACATAATTCAGCATCTGTGTAATTATTGGTTCCCCTTCTCAGCCTCACCTCCTTCTGCAGAACACACAAATGGGGGTTAGATGCTGCAGGGCCTGGGAGCTGAGGATGAGGAGTTTGACTTTGCCCATAAAGCTTCAGGATAGGCAGGAGATGGATTATCAGATCATTACTACAGAGGCCTGAAATGGGCGGGGGCTGTCGTGTGGGGACACAAACACCACAGTATCAGGCTGATTAGTCTCCGTACTTAGTCTTGCCTCAGTGCAGGGGAATGGACTAGATGATCTATTGAGGTTCCTTCCAGTCTACACTTCTATGATTCTGTGCAGCTACACTATCCCAAAAGGCAGGTCCTAGAGGTGACACCTTGCCCTTGCTGTGTGGCTTTGATGCTCACTCACTCACCAGCTCTGCAGAGTTGGTCCTTCTGTACTTGCTAAGAGACTTCTTTCTTTCTTTCTTTCTTTCTTTCTTTCTTTCTTTCAGATTGATGTCCATATCATGTTCGAAGGTGACAAGGTTTTCCAGGCAAAGCTGGATCTCTGGGGGGTAAGATTTCTGTTTATCTTGGTTCCCTTATTCCAGCAAGCTGTGGATGGAAAGGGACTGGAAGCTGGGCTCAGGTGCCAAGATGTAAATTAACAGATCCCAAGGCCAGAAGGGACCGTTGTGATCATCTAGTTCAGTGGCTCTCAAACTTTTGTACTGGTGACCCCTTTCAAATAGCAAGCCACTGAGTGCGGCCCCCCCCTTATAAATTAAACACCTTTTTATATATTTAACACCATTATAAATGCTGGAGGCAAAGAGGGGTTTACGGTGGAGGCTGGCAGCTCACGACCCCCCATGTAATAACCTTGCGACCCCCGGAGGGGTCCCGACCCCCAGTTTGAGAACCCCTGATCTAGTTTGACCTCCTGTGTAACACAGGCCATAGAACTGCCACAAGATAATTCCTAGAGCAGAGCTTTTAGAAAAACATCCAATCTTGATTTAAACGTAGCCTGTGATGGAGAAGCCACCATGATCCTTGCCATGACTCCATGCATCTGAAGAAGTGAGGTTTTTTACCCACGAAAGCTGATGACCAAATAAATCTGTTAGTCTTTAAGGTGCCACCAGACTCCTTGTTGTTTTCATGATCCTTGGTAAATTGTTCCAACTGTTAATTGCCTTCACTGTTAAAAATTCACACCTTACTTACAGTCTGAATGAATCTCGCTGCAACTTGCAGCCCTGGGAGCCTGTCAGACCTTTGTCTGCTGGATTGACGAGCTCATTAACAAATATTTGTTCCCCATGTGGATGTTTATGTAACTCACACACCTCCTGAGTGTGGTGTTCTGTCCTGTCTAGTAGCCTCAAGACCACTTAGGCCTTGGCTACACTTGCAGATGTACAGCGCTGTGAGTTAAACCTGACTTCGTGCAGCTGAGTAGGGAAAGCGCTGCAGTCTGTCCACACTGACAGCTGCCCAGTGCACTGTCGTGGGCACATTTGTGGCAATTGCAGCGCTATTGGGAGCGGTGCATTATGGGCAGCTATCCCACAGAGCACCTCTTCCCATTCTGGCGCCGTGGGTTGTGGGAAGAGGGCGTGGGTGCGGGGCATTCTGGGTCTTGTCCCAATGCCCCGTGATGCATCGCTTCACATCCCAGAAATCCCTTTGTTTCCGTTCACCTTTGGCGCCATCTTTGGGAAATGGAGCCCGAACTGCTGAGGTGTATGCTGACTTATCTCGCCAGCACGTCACGTTTGGCTGTCGAACTATTCCTTAAGATCCAAAGTGACAGTGAGAGTGAGGAGTCCGACGATTCTATCGAGCCGCGTAACGCGTATGACACGAAATTGCTTGTGGCATTGACGGACATGCTCAGCACCGTGGAATGCCGCTTTTGGGCTCGGGAAACAAGCACCGAGTGGTGGGATCACATCGTCATGTAAGTCTGGGATGACGAGCAGTGGCTGCAGAACTTTCGGATGAGAAAAGCCACTTTCATGGGACTGTGTGAGGAGCTTGCCCCCACCCTGCGGCGCAAGGACACGAGATTGAGAGCTGCCCTGCCAGTGGAGAAGCAGGTGGCTATTGCAATCTGGAAGCTGGCAACTCCAGACAGCTACCGGTTGGTCACAAACCAGTTTGGAGTGGGAAAGTCGACCGTTGGAATCGTGTTGATGCAAGTTTGCAAGGCCATTAATTGCATCCTACTCAGAAGAACCATGACTCTGGGTAACGTGCAGGAAATAGTGGATGGCTTTGCACAAATGGGGTTCCCTAACTGTGGAGGGGCGATAGATGGGATGCACATTCCTATTCTGGCACCACCCCACCTAGGATCTGAGTACGTTAATCGGAAGGGGTATTTCTCTATGGTTCTCCAGGCGCTTGTGGATCACTGTGGGCATTTCATTGACATTAACACAGGCTGGCCTGGAAAGGTGCATGACGCATGCATCTTTCGGAACACTTGGCTGTTCAGGAAGATGCAGGCCGGGACTTTTTTCCCAGAGCAGAAGATCACGGTAGGGGAAGTTGAAATGCCCATTGTGATCCTTGGAGATCCCGCTTACCCGTTAATGCTGTGGCTCATGAAACCCTACACAGGGAGCCTTGACAGCAGCAAGGAACGGTTCAACTACAGGCTGAGCTGGTGCCGAATGACTGTGGAGTGTGCCTTTGGCCGTTTAAAGGGCCGCTGGCGATCTCTGTATGGGAAGCTGGACTTGGCCGAAAACACCATCCCTGCGGTTATATCCGCGTGCTGTGCCCTCCATAATATTTGTGAAGGGAAGGGTGAAAGCTTCACTCAGGCATGGACCTTTGAGGTTCAACCCTGGAGGCTGAATTTGCACAGCCAGAGAGCAGGGCTATTACAGGGGTCCAGCGCGGGGCTGCAAGGATTAGGGATGTCTTGAGGGAGCAATTTGAGGCTGAAAACCAGCAGTGATATCTGGTGCCCTGCATGGGAGTGAAGTGCAGTAGTTCCAATCTTTAGGAATCAGTGTCTGCTAAGCAGACAAGCAGACTTGCAGTGCCTGTTTATTTCCTGGGCTAAGGAGTCTTTTACTTTATGCAATAATAAAGAATGTTTTCAAAGCCAAAGAATCCATTTATTGAAAAGAAAAAAAATATTTATTGAAAAGAAACAAGGGGGTGGAGTGGGGAACGGTACAATCACAGATTTGCGTATGTCCTGTCTGGTGTGCTGTGCAGTGAGTGCTGCACTTCAGGACAGCTACACTGCATGGTGATGGGGGTTGAGTGCAGAGGCTAAGGGTTGTGGTTTTCAGGGCTGGGTGGTGAAGATACTGGTGTTGGAGGCAGCGGGTGGCGTGAAGAACACGGAATTTGGGGAAAGTGGGTTGGAGGTGACAGTGGGACACAATGGAAAGAGTTTTGGGACAAGGGCTGTAGGGGGGGATGGCGTTTGCGGTACTGATCCTCTTTCTGCATGGCTACGAGCTCCTGGATAGCGTCTGCTTGGCGCTCCAGGATGCTTATGAGCCTATCAGTGCTTTGCTGCCGGTGCGCGGTGTTTTGCCGCCGGTGCGCTGCGTTTTCCTGGCGGATCCTGCTTTCTCTCTCCCTCCAGTTCTGTGCTTTCTCATTCTCTTTAATAGATTGCCGCATCACTTTTTGCAGCATGTCTTCTTTGCTTTTTTGCGGTCTCTTCCTGAGTCTTTGCAGTCTCTGAGCAGGCGACAAGAGGGATGGCTGAGGTCTCAAGGTTGATGCTGCTGTATAGGCAAAATGCAACATTTAACAGAGGCAGCATTGTTTATACCAGACAGAGTAATGATTCCCCCCGCACTTAAGGAGTAGAAAACACACAGGGTCTACACAATAGCATAATTTTCCCGTCCGAAACAGAACACACATATCCCATGGGAGCCTCAAAATGGTGAGTAAGGGGAACTGATTGTTTCAGGGCTGCACTGTCCTCTGGGTTTCTGTGCCTTGGGGAGAGCCAACAGCTTCAGGGGGCACCTACACTGAACACTGTCCCAACATTTTCCACAGGAGTTCGTCCTGGACAATATCTCGCTGCTGAAGGTGACCTGGGAAGCAAGGGGCAAGCAAGCAATGCGGCTTCCGCCCTGGCCCATATGCAGCTTGCCTGTGTGCAGCAATGGTCCCCCCGCCCCTCGCGGCACAGTGGCGCGGACACGTTAGCCTGGCTGGGACAAGGACCACGGTGGCTCTCCCGATAAACCTGCGCAAGCGCATTGCACACATTCTGGATGAGACATTCGAGGAGATTACCGAGGCCGATTACCGCGATGTGATAAACCACATCAATGCACTATTCCGCATCTAGGCATGCATGCCTAACCCTCCTCTCCCAAAGAGCCTGCACCGAAAAAATTCCTTCCCGAAAAAAAAAAACGCTTACCGGGAACCTGCTCTTCTGTTTGTCCTCCACCAAGTACCGGCCGCTGCGACTGGCTACCTTCCTCCTGGCTCGAGAAGAGCTCCTGGCTGCATGGCTCCAGGGATTCCGGGCTGTCTCCATCTGGCCCACCACCATCACTCTCGTTTTCCTCCTCCTCCTCCCCCCCCCCACCGGCTCTGAAGTGTCCATGGTGGTGCTCGGAGTGGAGGTGGGGTTAACCCCAAGTATCTCATCCAGATCTTTGTAGAATCGGCAGGTCACGGGGGGATCACCCAAGCGGCCGTTTGCATCACGGGCTTTGCGATAGGCACTCCGCAGCTCCTTCACTTTAATCCTGCACTGCAGGGCGTCCCGGTCATGGCCACTTTCCATCATGTCCTTTGATACCTTCCCGAAGGTATCGTAATTCCTACGGCTGGAGCGCATCTGGGACTGGACAGCTTCCTCCTCCCAAACGCTGATGCGGTCCAGCAACTCGCCATTGCTCCATGCTGGGGCTCGCTTGGTGCGTGGAGGCATAGTCACCTGGAAAGATTCGCTGATAGCACTCCACGCCACGCCGGGCTGAGCAAACAGGAAGGGGATTTTTAAAATTCCCGGGGAATATAAGGGTGGGTCACATGGTTAGTTACCTGAGGCCAGGGCAGTAGAGTTTGAACTGATGACCAGAGTGGCTAGAACAGGCATTGTGGGATACTGCCGAATAATTCTGGAGGCCAATCACAGCGCATTGGGCGGCCACACTGGCGCCGCAGCGCTGCAGCGGCAGCGCAATACTCGCTGTTCCTCTCGGTGAGGTGGAGTACATACAGCGCTGCAACCACGGAGATACAGTGCTGCAAATGCCTTGCCAGTGTGGACGGGGAGAGTTACAGCGCTGGGGGCGGCTTTACAGCGCTGTAACTCGCAAGTGTAGCCAAGGTCTTAGAGAGAGAGGTAAAACGAGTCTGCTCTACAGCCTTAGCTGAGCCAGTTGGCTTTTAACTCATGCGGTAGAGGCTCCTGCACTAAGCGCCAGAGGTCTCAGGTTCAATCCCGCCTGCCTACAACTGGGGTCTATTACATTTACAGACTGATCAAGTCATCCCTTAACCTTTTCTTTAAGCTAAACAAGCTGAGCTCACTATCAGGCATGTTTTCTAATCCTTTAATCCTTCTCGTGGCCCCTCTGATGGACACCTGTACTGGATACAGAGTGGTCAGTGCTCTTGGGGAAGCATTGCAAGTACAAACGTGAACTCTCCAGAGCCTCTAGTGCTGGCATCCCAGAGTCTTACCCTGGACCTTCTCATAAGGCAAGGGGACATCACTTTGTCAAGGTTTGAGCCTCTCCAGCTTACCCCCTTGTGGCCCTGCCAGTGCACTATGTACTCCCGTCAGGTTCTCTCAGTCAATTACCAGACTTAGGCTGGCTCCAGAACATGCACCTGCTTCATGGGGCCTGCCTTATTCAGTTGTTTATAGCGGTAACTTGCTATGTTAGTTGCCCCAGGTCACCCTGCTCTGTGTCCCTATAAGAGTCCTGGTCAGCTCTTTGTCCCAGATCAGGAGACACCCCTCACCCCAGCATCTTCCTGGAGCTGGGTTGTGCTTCAGACAGTCCCTGTCTCTCCTTCTGGCAGAAGCCCAGTTCTCTGCCTTGGGCTGGGCTGTAATTTAGCCAGCTCTAGGGCCTTAGCCAACTTCCCCCTCAAGTGGCCACTTTCGCCTCTTACTCCCCGCAGGTCTGCAGACAGCTGCCATCAGCCAGCTTTATTACAGCAGCTCCAGAGCAACCTTGCTGGGCACCTTGTCACTTGCTGCAGGGACCCCACAGGAGTTAGCAGCATGCCTTGGTGGCTTCTCTCCAGGAACCCTTATTTAGCCATTCCAGTAACTCACCCCCTTCCTGTCCTCGGATGGGCCTTTATAGCCCCTGGTTTAACTCCGACCAACCAGACTGGCTTCACTGGCCACTGCTGCTCTGAAACTAGGGCCCTAGACCAGCTCTGCTTATTGGGGTCAGCTACCTTGTGGCAACTTGTTCCTGAGCCATAACGGTGCCCAAGAGCTGAGCCCAGTTCCATCCCAGCTTGAACCCATCTCTCATGGAGCCAGAAGAGACCCTGTTCCATTCAGATTTTGATATTTCATTTTCTTTTCATTTGTAGCTGGAGGGATATGGGCAGCTGGAAGTGCTGTGCTAGCTGAGGCAGTTTGAGTTTCCTGGAAGAGGTTTCTGAGCTGCCATTTTGTAGAGCTCCAGGAAATCCATTGGACTTTTATTGCTATGATTTATAAAGTGTTTAGAAGCGGCTCACGGTAAACAAGTAAAGAGCAAGACCATGCCCCAAAAGAGCTTATATGCCAACTTTAAAAAAATAATGTTAAGATTCCAAAGTCAAGCACTTAAAAGTTATGAAAGGCTAGAATTAAGGATGCTTGTGCAACCTTATCTCAGTCCTCTTGGGTGTACACATTATGAAACAGTCTTAATTACACAATCACATACTGTTTTTTTCCACAGGGTTCCTGCCTCATTCAGTGCACAAAAGGATGGCTGGTGTTCATTCAACAGTTTTTCAACATTGTCTAATATGTGACCCCAGGCCTTATTTACAGCACACTATTCAAACTCTGCTCCAAATAAAATTTAATTTTCTCATAGGCTTTTCTATGGCACTCATCATTATACTATCCACCCAGCTCCGATTCATCCCAGGAGCACCTATTTTCCATCAAAGCATGTTCATCAAATATGCTATACTTATGGCATCCCACATCAGCCTTTCCAACAATTTTGCCTGGGATCAATGTCTGGCTAAGTGGCCTATAGTTATCCAGGTCATCTTATTTATGCTTTTTAAATATTGGCACAATACTAGCATTTTCCCAGTCTTCTGAAACTTTCCCAATGTTCCAAAATGTGTTAAAAATCAACATTAATGATGCCGAGAGCTCCTTGGCTATATTGTTTAATAGTCCTGAGTTTAAGTTATCTGGTCCTGTTGGCTTTAAAGAGTTTAACTTTAATTGACTAGCTGCATCCTCTGCACTGAATGTCATGGGTCATGTGAAAAAAATACTAGTGATCATGTAATTAGAAACTGTATCATGGTGCATCCACACAAAGGGGGCCAAATTAAGGGTGCACTGGCAGCCTTATTTCTAGCATTTCCTAACTTTGGAATGCTTGACTTTGCAATCTTAGCATTCTGCTAACACCGATTTTGTGCCTAATTTGCTAGAGGGCCACACACTTTGTAGTATCTGTAGGCTGAGCATGAGCACAATGTACACAACAGGAGTTCCCTGCATTCCTCCATTCCCTACAATAAGCTCCCTGTGGGCCACCCTCCCATCCCCCAGTGTTTCAGGGACTCACAGCAATGCTTCCCCCCATCACGTCTGGGGCTTTGTGTGTCTCCCATTCTCCCCTTCACCACATGCCAAGGATTCTGTCTCTCCCTTTTTTGCTCCATTCCCCCCATGCCAGGAACTCTTTGTATCCCCAGCTTTCCTTTTCCCCATACTATGGTCTCCCATTCTCCCCCTCATGCCAAGGATTCTGGGTGCCCCCCTTACCTGTCCTGCAAGGGATTCAGTGTGCCCCCTTGCCAGGGTACCCTCTTCTTCCCCTCCAACCCTAATTGCTTTTCTCCTGTCTGAGAGAGAAATCATTAAGGCTGTCTTGATTTTAAACCTGTGTTGGGCCGGTGAGCAGAGCAGAAATGGGGAGGGTGTTATGCTGGAGAAGGGGTTAATGGCTGCCAGCAACCAGGTCTGTGATCTGGAGACAACTACATGTTGGGTTGAAGCTGATGCTTTACTACCCATATGCAAGAGCCTCCATGTGTCCTCCATGTCCCCCTTCTGGCTCCTTGCCCAGCCAGTCCCATTCCCCCCCACAATCCAGGCTCCTCATCCGATCTCAGTATCCACATACACACACACTCCCCGGCCCAGTCTCCTTCCCCAGCCAGTTCCAGTATCCCCTCCCATTCCTCATCCAATCTATTGCCTGCCCTCCCCCCCGGCTTCCAGTTCTGTCCCCATCCCCCACTGGTTCCCATTCTCCTGGCCCAGCCACTCCCAGTCTCACCCCTCCCAGCTCAGAGTCCAAGGTGCCTTGGCCCAATCTACTCTCTCCTCCTTCAGTCCGACTACCCCACCTTCAGGCCTTCTCTTGTCCCCTCCACGTTTGAGTCTGGCTGCTTTCTCCGTCGCTGCCTGACATTGCGAGCACGAGAGAGAGAGAGAGAGAACATCTTCATTCTCTCAGTTCTCATACCGACAGGGCCGACGCTTCCACTAGGCGACCCTAGGGCAGCAGGATTTGGGGTGCGGCATTTTGCCACCCTTGGCGGAAATTCAGTGCCGGGGGGTCCTTCCGCTCTGGGTCTTCGGTGGAAATTCGGCGGCAAGTCCCGGAACGAGTGAAGGACCCGCCGCCGAAGTGCCCCGAAGACGCGGAGCGGAAGGATCCCGGCCGCCGAATGCTCAGAGGAGGAGCGCTGCTGCCTAGGGCAGCAAAAACCTTGGCGCCACTCCTGCATACCGAACCTCAGAGCAGCCCATAACAGCAGGGAGTAGCAATTGCAGGGAAGGTCCTGCTCGGTCCCTGCCATGTGGGACTGAACCAGCCTCAGTGCAGTTAATTTTCAGTGAATTTAACTGCCAAACACTATCAAGTCTCTGCTGAGCACCTGCAGACTGAGATGCTTTCAAAAACACAGACGTTGACCAAATGTGGGTATGTTTCCTAGGAACTGCAAAAAGCACGTCTCTCACACCACACCAGGGTAACCCCTCTGCCCTGCTCCAAGTCCATCCCTGCAGAGACGTGCACTTCTCAACCAAAGAACTGTATGAATGTTTTTAACCAGGGTATCAAGTATCAGGGGGTAGCCGTGTTAGTCTGTATCTACAAAAACAACAAGGAGTCTGGTGGCACCTTAAAGACTAACAGATTTATTTGGGCATAAGCTTTCGTGAGTAAAAACCTCACTTCTTCGGCTGCATCCGAAGAAGTGAGGTTTTTACTCACGAAAGCTTATGCCCAAATAACTCTGTTAGTCTTTAAGGTGCCACCAGACTCCTTGTTGTTTTAACCAGGGTAAAATGACATATATTTTCCCTTACCTCATTCTAAGAACATTTTTTGCTGAAACTTTAAACAACCAACCAAAAATCAGCCTGACGCAGACACTTGGCAGAGAACATTTCAGCCCAAATGGTTACAATTTGGCAAAGTTGTACAGCTGAAAACAGGGTGTTATGCTGGGGAGTGTTGGCCACTCTTACGTAGAGCCAGCACGCCCAGCTCTACCTGTAGTTCAGACAGTGAACAACAAGTAAAAGGCCAGAGAGTGGCTGAGTGCGACAGTGGGGCCTGTGGTGATGCCATTTACACGTCTTGGTGCGCTGTAACATTTTGTTTATCTCTTCTCTGTGCAATCATACAGCATCCTTGGGTCACCCAGTCTCCTCCTGCATCAGGCAGAGCGCCCGCATGCCCACTAACCTGCCATGCATTTCAGTCAGGGTACGATTTTGCCCATAATTCACAGCATTCCTTCTGTACTTTTACAATCAGTAAGTAACTGATCCTTGGGCAGGTCTGTCATTCCTCCTCTTGTGCAGTGTGAGACGCTGAGGCACAGGGCAGTGACATGACTTAACCAAGGTCACATGGTGAGTCTAGTACTGCCAGGATTAGACTCAGGACCTCCTGACTCCCAGCCCTGTGCTCAATCCTCCAGACCAGGCTGCCTCCCTATTTTACTAATATGTCGCCTAAACATTCTCTGTGGCCCCACTATCTCCTGAGTAGGTAGAGCAGGGGTGGGCAAACTTTTTGGCCTGAGGGCCACATCTGAGTATGGAAATTGTATGGCGGGCCATTAATGCTCACGAAATTGATGGTTGGGATGTGGGAGGGGCTGAGGGCTCTGGCTGGGGGTGCAGGCTCTGGGGTGGGGCTAGAAATGAGAAGTTCAGGGTGCGGGAGGGGGCTCTGGGCTGGGGCAGGGCGTGGGGGTGCGGGTTGGGGGGTGAGGGCTCTGGCTGAGGGTGGGGGCTCTGGGGTGCAGGTGGGTGGGAGCGAGGGGTTTGGGGGATGGGAGGGGGATCAGGGCTGAGGCAGAGGGTTGGGACACTGGAGGGGGTCAGGGGTGCAGGCTCCGGGCAGCATTTACCTCAAGCAGCTCCCAGAAGCAGTAGCATGTCCCCCTCTGGCTCCTACACAGAGGCGTGGCCAGGCGGCTCTGCGCACAGCCCCGTCCGCAGGCGCCGGTCCTGGGACTCCCTTTGGCCACGGTTGCTGGCCAATGGAAGCTGCGAGGGCAGCACTTGAGGTGGGGGAAGCATGCAGAGACCCCTGGCTGCTCCTATGCTTAGGAGTTGGAGAGGGGACATGCTGCTGCTTCTGGGAGCCATGGGAAGCCATAGCACACGTGGAGTGGGATAAGCCCCAGAGCCTGCTCACCGGCAGGGGCTCAAAGGCCAGATTAAAATGTCTGAAGGGCCGGATGCAGCCCCCGGACCATAGTTTGTCCACCCCTAATGTAGAGGAAGGAATAATACTTTCATTCCCTTGGAGCATTTCCTATCCCTACCCTTCACTCCATCCTCCTGTAGCATCTCCTCCCTGAGCTTTTTTGCCTGTAACTACAGTTCCTCTTGTTTTGCTGTGTCTCTCCTCAGCTGTGTGCCACATTTCTGCACCACAGCATCCTGGGGCACCCAGGAGGGACTCCTATCTCTATGCATGGCACCCTGGAGGCCCCTAATCCCTGTAAATGGAATCCAGTTGGTTCGGCACATCACTGCAATGCAGTCATTGCCCTCCCTGACTTTACCCAGGATCCCTCTCTTCTAGGAGCTGAGAAGAGTACTGGCTTTGCTGTAGTGAAGGCTCAAGTGTTCTGGGTAGTTTATCTCAGTTGCTACTTGTGCTTTCCATTCCCTCTCCCTTGGTAACCTTCCACCTTTTCCTGTGTGGATGACTTAAGGCTCATGGTGATCAGCCCCCCACCTTCCCCAATGGAGCATCAGAAAATCGTTGAGGAATCATGGTGTTAGTGTCCCAGGTACTGAACTCCATGCAAACAGTTTGGTTTTCATTCTGCTCTGCCTCATCTTTACACTGACTTCTTGCTTCTCCAGGAAAACCCCATTGGCAAATATAATGGCTAATACTAAATGTCTGGCCAGAGAGTGTGTCTGATGAACCTTTACTGTGACATGCCTGCCCCATTCTCTCTAGGTCATTGATGTACAGAAGAGCTTTGTAAACATGGTGCCCACAAAGGTGGAAATCACCCTGCGAAAGGCCAGCCCCATGACCTGGGCCAAACTGGAGCATCTCCAGAGCAGCTCTCAGACCAGACCAGACCAGACCGAGACAGACCCTATGGATGCCGAGGACCCCGAAGGAGTGCAATGGGAGGAGTCAGATGACAGCTTGAGCTGGTCAGAGGAGGGAGATGAGGAGGGGGAGGAAGGAGCAGTAAGCAAATGACATTCATGTAGCGTCTTCAAAAGAGAGATTGAAGCCTCTTTCTTTCAAACACAAGCATGTGGGACCCCAGAACCATCTCCAGGTGAGCAGATTGAATTCCCTGGAGACTGAGGGCCAGCTCTGAATTTAAAGCTGCTAGAGACACTGCCTCCCAAGTGTAAAGAGTTCAGCTCACCTATGTCTCTCTGGCATTGTCTACACTGGGATATTTCTTGTACACTTGTGAGGAAGTTAAATAGCAGCTCCTAAAGTTTGACATTTTTAAATCAGCATCCAGGCGTTTTAAAAGAGCTGGTTGAGGAGCTCAATGGACTGTTAATGTTAATTTTCATTAAGTCCTGAAAAATCACAGAAGTTCCGAAACACTGGAAGAAAGCTAATGTTGTGACAGTATCCAAAAGGGTAAACCATATAACCTGGGTAATTATGCACCTGCCAGTCTGACATTGATCCCAGGAAAGATAAAGGAGCGGCTGATATGGGACTTAATTATATTACTCTCCTTTAATTTTTTATTAATAAATGCCAATCAACATGGGTTTATGGAAAATAGATCCTGTCAAAACTAATTTGATATCTTTTTTGAATGAGATTACAAGTTTTGTTGATAAAGGTAATAGTGTACCACATAACATTTTGATTAAAAAATTGGAATGATATTAAGATGGCACACATTAAGCAGATTAAAAGCTAGCTAATGGATAGGTCTCAACATTTAATTATAAATGGGGAATCATCATTGAACAGGTGTGTTTCTAGTGGGGTCCTGCAAAGATCAGTGTTTGGCCCTACACAATTTAATATCTTTATTAATGACATGGCAGAAAACATAAAACCATTATTGATAAAGTTTGTAGATGACCCAAAAATTGGGGGTGGTGGTCAGTAATGAAAAGGAGAGGTCACTGATACAGAGTAATCTGCATCGCTTGGTAAGCTCAGTGCAAGCAAACAATATGTATTTTAATATTCATAGATTCCATGTTGTAGCAAGGTGAGACTCACTGGCACAGCACCTCCTGCTGGTTGTTCTGGGAATTAGCTCTTCCAGCCCAGAGCACCCTCTGCAGGCTGGTGTCTCACCTGCCACTGGCCCCCATGTCCCTCCCAGACCCCAGTGCCCTTTACCCTGGGGTCTCCCCTTCCTGTGGAACCCCCAACCCTCTAAACCCACCTTGCCTCAATGGCTACTGCCAGTCATCATCTAGCCCCCGCTCCCTGGGGCCAATTGCAGTCTGTAAACCTGCTGCCTTTGCCTATCTCTGGGCTGTCCCTCTGCAGCCACAGTACCTATTTGGCCCTTTTAGCATAGCCTGCAGCCTGTTTTTTTTCCTGGCTGGAGCTCCCCAGCTCCCTCTGTCCTTCCCCAGCACTGCTCCACCTCAGGTACCCTTCTCAGCTCTCAGGCAGCCAGGTCCTTCTCTCTCTCAAGAAGTTGGAGAGAGAGTGTGTGTGTATTAGCTTCTGGGCCACAGCCCTCTTATAAGGGCCATCTGGGCCCTGATTAAGCTGGCCACAGTTGTGGCTGCTTTCCCCATCAGCCTACCTTTTCCCAGCTGCAGCCCTCTCCAGGGCTGCTTTAACCCCTTCAGGGACAGAGCGGGGTGACCACCCCGCGACACAT
This sequence comes from Malaclemys terrapin pileata, assembly GCF_027887155.1. Lineage (NCBI taxonomy): Eukaryota > Metazoa > Chordata > Testudines > Emydidae > Malaclemys > Malaclemys terrapin. The sequence continues at coordinate 261,781 of NC_071513.1, read as the reverse complement.
GTCCAGAAGGGACCATTGTGATAATCTAGTCTGACCTCCTGTATAACACAGCCCATAAAACGGCCCCAAAATAATTCCGAGAGCAGAGCTTTCAGAAAAACATCCAACATGGCTAAATGTAAATGCATACAGCTAGGAACAAAGAATCTAAACCATACTGACACAATGGGGGACTCTATCGTGGGAAGCAGTGACTCTAAGAAAGATTAGTGGGGTCATGGTGGCTAATCAGCTGGCTATGAGCTCCCAGTGCAACGCTGTGGCCAAAAGGGTTAATGTGAATCTTGGATGCATAAATAGGGAAATCTCAAGTACGAGCAGAGAGGTTATTTTACCTAGGTATTTGGCACTGGTCTGACCACTACTGGAATACTGCGTCCAAGTCTAGTGTCCACCAGTGGTGGGGTGTGATTTTTTTGACAAGAGAGGCACAAATCACAAAATGGGTGTATCTATGACTACAAGTTATATGGTACGTGGCAGCAACTCCTCCTTTGCCATTTTGAATGGGACCCAATCTAGTTGGTGGTCTCTGGGCAAGCCTGCTGGACTGGCCCTCACACCCGAGCTAGGTGGGTAAACCCCTAGTTTCTCCAGGTTCATGGATAGCTCTGGGGTTTAGGTGGGAGGCAGGTGACTGGACACCCAGAGTGAGACAGCAGTGCACATGGCCAGAGGCAGAAACTTAGGTACTTAAGGAACTTTTACCCTGACAATGTAGGTGCTGAATGAGTTTAGGCACCTACAGGGATTGGTGGCAATTTTGTGGGTTGCAGTGGAGCCTAAACCCCAAACTTAAGGGTCTAAACACCTTTATGAATCTGGGCCCAAGAGCTTTGCTGTTACTAAGGTCTCTGAAGATTCCCACAATAGTTTGGTTCCCATGCTTGCAGAGCTCCCTGCCCACAAAAGAATAGTCTATACTAGTCAAATACCTGATCCCCCATCCCTTCAGAGCAAGAGAAGGTATCCCCCATCCCTCACACAGGAACAGTGATACTTGGGGAAAAAAAAAAAAAAACAGCTCTCCTCAAAATGAACATCCAGAGACACCACAAAGAGTGAAATGGTGAATTGGCTCAGTACAATGGGTCCAGAGCCAAGCAGAGTCAGACAAGGTGCCTGAGAAATGGGCTCTTTCACATGGCGTGGAGCAGCCAGGAGCACAATAAAGCTACAGAGCTAAGAGCTTTATTAGTAGTAACCCGGAGTGATACAGATAACCAGTCCTGCTGCTGAGTGCATCAACTCCAAGTGCCTCCTGGCACATCTCCCCTCTGAACTCCAATAACACTCTTCCCAAATTACCACCACCATTTCTACTAAAATAGGTGAATAGAGAACAGTTCAACATGATCTAACTATAAACCTTCCCCAGAGGGCAAGACAGCCTGCCTGAACCTCTGAGCTCGCTGAGATAGTTATTCTGTCTCATGTTCAGTGGCCCTCGGGTAACTGCATGTGCTGCTATCTTCTTTTCCACTGCCCTTTTCCTTCTATTTGGCTTTAATCTTGTCCTCTCACTATTCATAAATTCCCAAGGCAGAGGAGACCGTTGTGATCATCTAGGCCTAGGGTGACTAGATGTCCTGATTTTATAGGGCCAGTCCCAATTTTTGGGTCTTTTTCTTACATAGGCTCCTATTACCCCCCACCCCCATCCCGATTTTTCACACTTGCTGTCTGGTCACCCGATCTAGGCCAGTGGTTCTCAACCTACTTACCATTGTGGGCTGCATTCACGCAATATATACACTACCTGTATGGCCCTGAGGATGTCACATGGATTGCAGCTGTGTGCTGTTTGGGCCGCGGGTTGAGAACCACTGGTCTAATCTGACCTGTATAACACAGGCCATAGGCAAGCATAGGAGACAGGACACTGGACTAGATGGACCTTGGGGCTGAACCAGCCTGTCAATTCCAAAAGCCTATGGGATGGGATTTATGCTTTTATGTTAAATGCTGTTCATTTTGTTTCCTTATCTACCTACGCTCCCTCACCCATCCCTCACACTTTGGTTTGAGTTTAAACATCTTCTGCCTTGTTTAATTTCTTGCAGTAGTTTAACACAGAATTATGTTTTCTTAAAAAAAAATTATAAAGAATTTTGTAAAGACAAAACATTAAAGTTTGGGCCCAAATTACTTCTGGGATTTGTAAAAAATATGTGGTCACTGGGAGCTAGCTAAGTACTGAACCACCTCCTGTGGGTTCCACAGTGCCTCTTGCCTTCTCTTTTTGACTGTAAGCTTTCTGGATCATGGAGTGTCTTTATACTTGCATTATGCACAACACAAAGCACACTTGTAGTTAAGAAATAATAAATAGATGAAATTCTCCACCCAGATACAAGTCACTTCTGTTAACAGGTTGGATTCTGGGTCCAAGAGAGTTAAGTCTAAAGCTGACTGCAAAGAGTTACAAAGAGATCTCATTAAACTGGGTGACTGAGCAACAAAATGGCAGATGAAAATCAATGTTTATAGGTACAAAAAAATAATCCCAACTATACATATAAAATGATGGGGGTCTAAATTAGCTGTTACCACTGAAGAAAAAGATCTTGGAGTCATTGGGGATAGTTCTCTGAAAACATCTCAATGTGTAGTGGCAGCCAAAAAACCTACCAATGTAGGCACCATAAGGAAAGGGATAGATAGACCAAAAATATCATAATACTTCTGTACAGATCTATAGCACACCCACACTTGGACTACTGAGGGCAGTGCTGGTTGCCCCAGCTCAAACAGATGTATTTGAATTGGAGAAAGTACAAGGAAGGGGAAGGAAAGGGCTGGATCAGGCACTAACTGCCCTGGCATGGTCACGCCTGCTGAGGCACATGGCACTGGCCACTGGTGCAAGACAGGACACTGGGCTAGACGGACCATTGCTCTGACCTAGCCTGGCAGCTCTGATCACGTCCCCACAAGACCGGCTTCCCTTGCATGCACTGCCGAGCGCACAGGCAGGAACCCACAGGCTTGCACAGCCCAGGGCAGGCCTGAGTCCTCCCACACCCCAGCCCAGCATGCCCCCACGGAGCCATTGCGCTGCCCCAGAGAGCGCTGGGCCTGGGAGAGTAGGGGCGGAGCCTGTGGATGGCCAGCGTGTCCAGGGTCATAGAATCATCTAGTCCAACCCCCTGCTCAAAGCAGGATCAACCCCAGACAGATTTTTACCCCGGATCCCTAAGTGGCCCCCTCAAGGACTGAACTCACAACCCTGGGTTTAGCAGGCCAATGCTCAAACCACTGAGCTATCCTCCCCGTCGCAAAGTCTGGTCCCGATTTGCAGCCCCCAGGACGGTTGGGGCGGAGTCATGGCGACCCCGGCATCGCCCGAGGAAGGAGCTCGCTCGACCTGAGGTACTACATCTCCCAGAGGACACCGCGCTCGTAGGCGCACATGCGCAGTGTGGGGTGCCGAGGGCGCGCATGCGCAGGGTGGGTCCCAGGGCGGGTCCCTGAGGTTACTCGACTCGTACCGGTCGTTGCCGTCGAGGGCCCGAGCGCGAGAGGAGCCTGCGGCGAGTGCGGTCTCCGCCGGCCGACCCGAGGTGAGCGCGGGGCCAGCTCTCGGGGGCGCTCTGGCCGCGCGGAGTAGGGAGCCCCGCCGGGGGCGGCTCCGGGCTGCCGCGGGCCGGTGTCTCGGCGACTCGCCCGCGTAGTGCGCTGGGAGGCCGCGCGGGGCCCCGGTGCGCTGCCTCCATCTTGGGCACCTCACGCTCGCCTGAGCAGGGCCGGGCCTCCCGACCGGGCTGAGCCCGCGGCCCAGCGGCGGCGGCTGTGGGCGAGCAGGGGCTCGAGGCCGGCTGTCCTGAGCCAGGCTAGTGCCCGCGCCCTAGGCGCAGCCTGCCCCGGTGTCGCCTCAGCGCGGGCCCGGGGCAGGCGCGTTGCGATTCCCGTCGGGCCTGGGGCTGCCCCGCTGCCGCCTTCTCCGTGCGGGGACCCAGGTGAAGCGGCTTTCCCAAAGGATCGCGTCACTCCCCGCTGCCTAGAGCACCGTCAGCGAGCCTTGCCTTCCCGCGCGAAGCAGGAGGCGTTGTGTGCACCACCGTTTTGTTTTGTTTAGTGTTTTTCATACATCCCTATCTCCAAATGCTTGAGTTAATTTCCTTGTCAATTTAGTGTTTCTCTTCCTCACGTTCAAGGTATTGCCCACCTTAAAGAACTGCCCATCTCTATTGGTCCGCTTTTGTCTTTCATGCGTTGTGCTCAGTGCCTCTCCGCTAAGGCTCTCCCCCTCATCTCGTTTGTTATCTTCATATAAGATGTTTCTTCACAGTCAGGGCTTCTGAAACTGATCAGAATGATGCGGAGTATGTCATGCCACTGCTTGGTAAAGTGATGGGCTGCAGTTGTGGCCTTGATGCTGTCTGTCAGAAGACTCAGGAAGGCAACCTAACATGAATATAAGACATGTGATCTTTATAACCACAATTTCTCACATAAAATTGTATGTTTTGTAGAAAACAATGGCTTGGGCTTCCTATAGTTAAAATAGAAAGTTTCAGTTTGTCACTAGCAAGTGAAATTTTCAAGTCCTGATCCAGGGAAAATATTTACAGTTGGTGGCGCTGGCAAGCTGTCATTTTTTCCTCAGGGCTTTGTCGTTCTCCCTCTAAGCTACTTACTGTAGCAATAGCAGAACAGACACCCCTAATTCTGTTCAGTCATATCCCAAACTTAATGCCTCAAGGAGAGGAACCAGCAATAACATCACAAACCAATCCATGAATAAATTATTGGATATCCTAAATGTATTAGCCAAGAGGAAGTGTGAGGCCTCATCTGGGGACAAGAACAGCCTATATTATGGGCAGCAATAACTGCACAATAGTTAGGGTTGCAGCATGATCTCTATTAAGGACTGAATTCTGTAGCTTCTTTAAAATTAATATGCACAGTGTGATTGATTTAAAGTGGAATGCCAGTTTTCCCATTTTAAAATGATAAAACTTCCCCACCTCTTCCTTACAACACTTCTGTGAGGATAAGTTAATTGTTTTTGAGGTGCTCAGATACTACAGTAGTGGATGATGTATAAGCACCTAGATCAGTGGCACTCTTTTGAGCTCTTCCTCTCCCCTCAACACACACACAGGTTTTAGTATCCTGTTTTGGCTCAAAGGGGCCTGACAAACCTTTTTTTAACTCTGAGGTGGATTGGAAGGGAGCACTGATGAGCCAATTTTTGTCCTTCCTCTTAGAGGAGAGGGGGAGGGTATCCCACTTTCACCCTCATCCTCTGCTCTGGGGAGGTGCTGTCTGAGAGCATGTGGGCCCACTGACCAGCGTTTATGCTTTAATTAATGGACAGTATTGACTATGCTTCAATTACTGCTGGAGCCTGTTGCCACCCTTTGCTGTCCTGGAGCCAACTTACATTGCATAACTAACTATAATCACCTTATTACTGTACCATGGGGAAGATTGTGCAGGAAGTTTACTCTCTGATCCTAAAATCTATGAATCTACAATAGGTAGATATGAGGAGGCATTGAGAACATGCTATTGTTTGTGTTGTTTCACAGATTTGAATTCCAGCATTCATCTGCATGCACTACCGCTACATTCACTGTTAGGTATAGCTGTATTGAATGGTGGAAGAATTAGTTGGAGCATCTTGGCAGAGCTTTTGCTGTGATATGGAGAGAGGTGCATGTATACCTTCAGAGATCAGAGTCCTGTGCCACCTTATAGACTAACCGACGTATAGGAGCATGAGCTTTCGTGGGTGAATACATGCATCCGAAGAAGTGGGTATTCACCCACGAAAGCTCATGCTCCTATAAGTTGGTTAGTCTATAAGGTGCCACAGGAATCTTTGCTGCTTTTACAGATCCAGACTAACACGGCTACCCCTTTGATTCAGAGATCAAGTACACCTCGTTTCAGTGCTGATTTTTGTCTGTTGTCCGTAGAGGTGAACAAGTGTGTCTTACCTTGGGGTTGTCAGCAGTCTGGTTGCATACATGAAAGCGGTCTCCATGGTTTAGTGAGGGTTAAGTGAAGCATCGCTCACAAAACAGGATTAATAGTTATGAAAAAAAAAAAATCTAATGAGAATCCAGCAACTCACAACTCAAACATTTCTTTAGAAAGCAAAGGAGTACAAGAAGTGAGTAAATTCACATATTTTGGTAGTAGCATGCAAGCCAGTGGGGATGTCCAGATGGAAATAATGTCACAAATTGGCAAGCAACAGCTGCATTTATCATCTTAACTAGATTTGGTTCTGGAAAATCTACACTTTTAAAATCAAACTATGAATCTTCAACTCAAATATTATTTCCAACTAACATGGAGGTCAAAACTGGAAATCCACCTAAGGTACAGTCAGTTATCCAAGTGCCTTAGAGAGCAAATACCTTAGGAAAATACTCTGTGTTAAGTGGAATAAAATACCAAGATTTGTTAGAATTCAACAAATTATCTCTAAGGTAATCCAGAAAAGATGGAAATATCTGGGACTTATTAAAAATGAAGCCAGAGTGTCTTCATGGCAGGCATGCCATTGGGCAGCTTGAGTAACATACCAAAAGGGCCATCCAAAAGAGAGTCATATATTAGGGGGATTTACTATGGCTGTGTTTCTGCAGTTTAGGCTAATAACACTGCTCTACAGCCAAAATGCTTCTGAAATAAATGTAGTCAAACTTTACTAATTCTGGGTCACTCAGAACGAAAATGATGCTTAAAATTGTTGATTGGCTCTAGTTTTCAAGATATGCTATTGGGTCAGTATATACGACCCTTGACTTGGGAATGGCGGAGGATAAGTGAGTTATAAAGGGAAGGGATCTCAATTTAAGCCAGAAATGACTAAAATACATCTTTGACTGGATCTATGAATAAATCTATGACTGGGTTTGGACAGTACTTGCTTTTTAGGCAAAACAATGAATGATGCAATCTGAAGCTGGTGTTGCGTCATACATGATATGAATTGCATCATGTTATTCCTAGAAGTCATGGATGATGCAATCATAACGAAGCTTACGTCACTTTGCTGAGCAAATTGCCCTATATCAGCTCTAGAAATCATACAGTGTCGTGCTCTCTTATTTGTGAGTGTTTGATTTTGCAAAGGGACACATTTCTGTTTAGCCAAAGTGAGCAGAGATGCCTCGTACTTGTGTGAACAGTGCAGATAACTTCTGCTATGTTTGTGGTGAAGTGACTTTTGCATCACAAAAGCGCAGTATAACCACTATGGTTAAGAAAGCCTATCACCTTTATTTTGGCTGCAAAATTGGAGCTCAGGACAAGAGGTGGGCCCCACACATATGCTGCAACACTTGTGCAACAAATCTTCGCCAGTGGTTGAACAGGAAAAGGAAATCTATGCCTTTTGCAGTGCCAATGATTTGGAGAGAGCCAACAGAGCATACCAGCAATAGTTACTTCTGCATGGTGCCTCAAGTTGGGAAAGGTGTGTCAAAGAAGAAAAAGTGGACTGTGCATTATCCAAACATTCCATCAGCTATACGCCCAGTACCCCACGGAGAAGGACTGCCGGTTCCTAATGCACCAGAATCAGTCTCACTTGAGTCAGACGAGGAAGAGGATGAAATTTCTGGTCCTGAACCATCAAGGTCACAGGACCCACATTTTCTCCCATCCTCCTCCTCTGAACCACACCGCATAACACAAGGTGAACTGAATGACCTTGTCAGGGATTTGGAACTACCCAAGAGTAAGGCAGAGCTGTTGGGCTCCAGACTCCAGCAGTGGAATCTCCTGGCAGGTGATGTTAGGGTTTCCGTGTTCCGTGACCGTCAAAAGGATCTTGTCCCATTCTTCTTCATGGAAGGTGATCTTGTAGCCTGCAACACATTGATGGTGTGATGGCAACCCTCAACATCGTTCACGATCCAGATGAGTGGAGACTGTTCATTGATTCATCGAAGACGAGTCTTAAAGCTGTTTTACTGCATAATGGCAATGTTTTGCCATCAATTCCAGTTGGTCATGCAGTCCATATGAAGGAAACCTATGACAACATGAAACAACTTTTGAGGTGCATAAACTATGACCAACATCAGTGGCAGCTTTGTGGCGATTTGAAGTACTGCTGTTTTCTCTGCGAATGGGATAGTCGTGCAAGAGATTCCCACTACATCAAGAAAGATTGGCCACTCCGACAGTCACTGGAGCCTGGGAGGAAAAGTGTTCAGCATCCACCACTTGTTGAATCAAGGAAGATTTTGTTACCACCCTTCCACATCAAGATGGGTCTGATGAAGAACTTTGTCAAGGCCATTGACAAAACACAAGCAGCTTTCAAGTACCTCCGTGGAAAATTTCCAAGGTTAAGTGAAGCTAAGATAAAGGAAGGTGACTTTGTTGGTCCTCAGATTTGTGAACTTCTTCGAGATGATGCATTTGACCATGCACTGCGTGGCAAGGAAAAGACGGCATGGAAAGCCTTCCAGTTAGTGGCAATAAATTTTCCCAGAAACAACAAGGCAGACAACTACAGGTTGTTGGTGGAAAACCTCCTCAAGGCATACAAAAGCCTTGGTTGCAACATGTCACTAAAGATACATTTTTTGCATGCTCATCTAGATTTTTTTCCACCGAACTGCGGAGCAGTGAGCGACGAGCACGGCGAGCGATTTCACCAGGACATTGCAACAATGGAGAAACGCTATCAGGGCAAATGGAGCCCATCAATGCTTGCAGACTATTGCTGGACAGTGACAAGAGATGCTCCATTTAATGAATACAAGAGACAAGCCAAGAAGCGTCGAGTAGACACTGAATAGGAGTAAACTATGTACATAATAGTTTTTTGCCTTTTGTTTCATAATAAATTTTATTTATATAACCCTTTTGCTGATTTTTAAAGTGTTACATAAACAGGACAGGTGAAATATTATCATGTAAAGCAACCATAAACACACAAAAAGACCTAGGTTTACAATTTATGATTAAAACTCTACTATCTACACAATATACATAGACATAAAATGTAAAAACTTAAATATCTTAGAAACAGTAGCCAATCAGTTGTTTTAATTGTCATATTTGAATTCAGCACATCAAAATACATAATAAATAGCACATTTTATCTCTGAAGCAGACGACTGCTCAAAAATTGTAGACCAGTGTAATTCCTACTTCCAAATGAATGTGCAGATATCCTTATGGGGGGGTGTTCATGAAATATCAAATTAACTCTGTATTTCCTGGCCTTCATAAGCTTGATTTGATTTTCTTGTAATGATAACATTTCTCAAGGGTATGTGGGGAGACCTCATCTGAATGTTTCCTGTTTTTTTAATGTTTGATTTTGGGGATTTGAAGTCCCATGTTCTGGGAACGGAAGGCATGTTGTACAGCAGCATCACTTAACACTCCATCTTAATGAAAGGTTTTGTGAGTGAATAAAATATGCCCAATGTATCTGGAAAGCTCTCAGCAGTATCAGAGGTGCTGAACCTCCAGAAGAAAGAAAAAGACAGCTCTGTATCTGTTCACATTTGGAAGGTTATCTTCAGAATTGTAGTGGTTAGAACCTTTATTAATTAAAGGTTAGTTTCTGCAGAAATTAATGGTACAGACTCTCCAGCTTGTCAGTGAAAAATTCTTAGGTCACTCATGAGTAATCAAATAAGACAAGCTGTGTAGGTGGAGAAAATAATTAAGGTTATTGAAAATGTAAAAATGGAGAAAAGAAATTAGACGTTGCTATTTATGGGGCATTCTTGTGGATTATTTTGACGTTTCCAGAGCTTCACAGCACGTCTCCCATCGCCATGTTTGCTATTTTTCAAAGCAGTGATTTCTGCACTTTAAATATCTGTAATTGGGGAATTGAAGATACTGGTAACAGTGAATGGCATATAATTTATATTGGTAAACCCTTTGGTTTTGGCCTGATTCTCCCCCTTTCCCCCCATTGGAAGATGTACAGAAAGTGTAAACCATTCCATTAACACCTTCCCACCTCTGCTATATTAAAAGACTATTAAGTTGCAAATGGAATCTCTAATGGTCTAGAACAGGGGCGGGCAAACTTTTTAGCCTGAGGGCCACATCGGGTTTCTGAAATTGTATGGAGGGCTGGTTAGTGGAGGCTGTGCCTCCCCAAACAGGGGGCAGGGGCCTGGCCACGCCTGGTTATCTGCCCCCCCCCCCCCCCGCTTCTCGCCCCCGATGGGCCCCCCCCCCGAACTCCTGCCCCATCCCTCCGCCGCTCCCTGTCTCCTGACTGCCCCCAGATTCCCCACCCCTGGCTGCCCCATCCAACCCCCCCCTCTCCTTCCTGACTGACCCCCCCCCCGAGACCCCTGCCCCATCCAACCACCCCTTCTCTCTGTCCCCTGACTGCCCCCTGCTACCCCATCCAACCCCCCCTCTCCTTGTTGACTGCCCCCCGACCCCTGCCCCCATTCAACCCCCCGTTCCCTGCTCTCTGATCGCCCTGACCCCTATCTACACCCCTGCCCCCTGACCACCATCCTGAACTCCCCTGCCCCCTATCCAAGCCGCGCTGCCCAGAGCACCAGGACAGGCAGCTGCGCCACCCAGCTGGAGCCAGCCACGCCACCGCGCAGCACAGAGCACTGGATCAGGCTGCGGCTCTGCAGCTGCTGTGCCGCCCAGAGCATTGTGCCGGCCGCGCAGTGAGCTGAGGCTGTGTGGGAGGGGGGAAAGCAGGGGAGGGGCTGGGGGCTAGCTTCCCGGGCCAGGAGCTCAGAGGCTGGGCAAGAGGGTCCCAGGGCCGTAGTTTGCCCACCTCTGGTCTAGAAAGCCAAAATTAAGGTGCCTGAACAACTCCAACTCTGCCCCTGGTGCATATGCATTATGATGGACTCGGATTACATGATCACATAGTACTTTTCCCAAAAGGCTGCCGTATTCAGTGAAGAGATTAGATATGCTTCATGAATAAGGCAGCTTTTTAATATTTCTATTATCCTCATTGTTCAGTGTGTGGGCCATATGCTTAATGCTCTGCTTGCAGCGCAACCCTTGTACTGAATGAGGTGGAGTCTGCAGGTCCTGGTCACTTTAACAACACACTATCTGTCCCAGGCTAAGCTGAGCCTGTAAAGCATGAATTCCACAAGCTCTTTCTTGCGCCACTAACAAAACTCTGTTATGAAGGCAGCAATTGTCTGGGGCCTCTCTCTTTCAGTGTCCAATCTGCACACTGGGTCATGCAGAGGAAAATAAATGTTCATATAATTAAAAGTTACATTGTAAGGGCATAAGAGGGCAGTACTAAGATTGTGCAGACAACATTAAATTTGGCATTTCTAGCCTGTGGAGTGCTTTATTTTGCAATATTAATGTTCCTTTGAGGTAGTTTTTGGGATGGAATGTCCCATGTTTGCTTTTTTTTTTTTTAAAGCTCTAAAACAATGACATAACATGCAATTATTTGCTAGACACAAGTTAAATGCACTTTCCTGTACAGTCTGGGCACACAGTACAATGCATTCTTTTCATAGAATCATAGAATATCAGGGTTGGAAGGGACCTCAGGAGGTATCTAGTCCAACCACCTGCTCAAAGTAGGACCAATTCCCAACTAAATAATCCCAGCCAGGGCTTTGTCAAGCCTGACCTTAAAAACCTCTAAGGAAGGAGATTTCACCACCTCCCTAGGTAACCCATTCCAGTGCTTCACCACCCTCCTAGTGAAGAAGTTTTTCCTAATATCCAACCTAAATCTCCCCCACTGCAACTTGAGACCATTACTCCTTGTTCTGTCATCAGGTACCATTGAGAACAGTCTAGATCCATCCTCTTTGGAACCCCCTTTCAGGTAGTTGAAAGCAGCTATCAAATCCCCCCTCATTCTTCTCTTCTGCAGACTAAACAATCCCAGTTCCCTCAGCCTCTCCTCATAAGTCATGTCTCCAGCCCCCTAATAATTTTTGTTGCCCTCCGCTGGACTCTTTCCAATTTTTCCACATCCTTCTTGTAGTGTGGGGCCCAAAACTGGACACAGTACTCCAGATGAGGCCTCACCAATGTCGAATAGAGGGGAATGATCATGTCCCTCGATCTGCTGGCAATGCCCCTACTTATACAGCCCAAAATGCCGTTAGCCTTCTTGGTAACAAGGGCACATTGTTGACTCATATCTAGCTTCTCATCCACTGTAACCCCAGGTCCTTTTCTGCAGAACTGCCGCCTAGCTATTCGGTCCCTAGTCTGTAACGGTGAATGGGATTCTTCCGTCCTAAGTGCAGGACTCTGCACTTGTCCTTGTTGAACCTCATCAGGTTTCTTTTGGCCCAATCCTCTAATTTGTGTAGGAGCGCTGGCTACTTCAACACATTCAGACCATACTTTAAAAGCCCATACCCTTTAAAAAATGAAATAAAACTCAGCTTTCTTACTTATATACTAGTAGCTGAAAAGCTGGGTTGTTTCACAAGTACAGGGTATAATTCATAAAGTAAAAATGACTGAGAACTCAAAAAAATTGTGTGTCACTTAGGTTTATGGTTTTATGGTAAGTCTGAGTGAGGGTGTCTATTGTGCTGATAGATTTTTATTGATTTTTGATGATGATGGTGAATGAAGGGTGTGTCTTGCCTTGAGGGTTTATTGTGCATACTAATTGTTGGTGGGTTGTGGTGGTGTTTTGTATCTGGGGGAGGTTGTGCTGGGAGAGCTGTTGATGGCAGCTGGGCCAAGTGATCAAGCCATCTGTGCAATTGCTCTCATATATCCAGTGAAATTGTTTTATGCAAATCAGCAGTAGAGTAAGGTCGGTGATTGGTTGCGATATCAGAGGTAACAATGGTCTTATGACTCTTGGTATGTCATAAATACATGTCTTACTGTAGCTGTACACCACACAGGTGTAATTTGTAAAGTGAAAATGCCTGAGAACTTAAAAACTGGATGGTCACAGATGGTGAAACCCAGTAATAATGCAACCTGGTGATATTCTGAACATACTTGTAGCTGATTCCATTGCTTCATGCTGACTCTACAGACATAATAGGCTTCAGTGTGATCCACAGTGACATTCCTGGAATCTTATCTATATAGATGCAGAAATCTAATGGAATACTGAGAGACTGTCTCTCCAGTAATACCCTCCATTCAGTTGTTTCACCTTTGACTGTTCTTTTTAACTTCTGTTTAACTAGCATTTTTGTGTAGTTCCCATTTTTGAAGTTAAATGTTACTATGGTCTGTTTCTTTGGTATTTTCCCCCCTACAAGGATGTTAAATATAATTACATTATGGTCATTATTACCAAGCACCTCAGCTATAGTCATCTCTTGGACCAGATCCTGTACGCCACTTTGGACAAAATCAATAATTGCCTCTCCCCTTGTGGGTCCCAGGACTAGCTACTCGAGAAGTAGTCATATCCTGCTACTTCTTCCATGTTTTGCAAATTCACTTTTCTCTATATCCTGACTGCTAAAACTCTTGCCCTAATTATCTCCCACCTTGATTTTAACCAATTCCTTCCTCTGTCCTTCCAGATGTACACTACCTGCCCATCTGTATTACATCCAAAACATTGCCACCAAAATTACCATTCTACCTTGTAGATCCATGCACATTGCTCTCATTGAATCCCTCTATTAGCTCCCATCACTCACCATATTCAATTTAAACTTCCCATCCTTGCCTTGAAAGCCAGGCACAACTGTCCTAGCCTGCATCTTGGATCTCACTTCATAACTCATATCTCTTTTGCCATACCAGTGGTGCTAGTCTTAGCTCTAGGCTATATTGCAAACTTATGTCAGAAAATCCACACCCCATGCGATGCAGTTATACTGACCGAACTCCCGGTGTAGACAGTGCTATGTCAATGGGAGGGCTTCTCCTGTTGACATAGCTACCACCTCTCAAGAAGGTGGAATACCTATACCAACGGGAGACGCTCTTCCATCGGCATAGGTAGTGTCTTCACTACAGTGGCGCAGCGATGCTGCAATGGTGTAAGTGTAGACAAGCCCTACATGTCTCCTCTTGATAGATTTCTCATATTCTTGTCTCCATATCTTCCATACTGCCGCCTATGCACATACCTTCCTTTCCATCCTGTTCTACTCATTTTCTTCCTTTCTCACTTAAATCCCTCCGAAAGATTCATTTTCAGGGCCACCAAAGCAAATAAATATCTAAGATGAATCCCCTCGTCTGGGTCCCTCTGTCCCTCTTGTCTTCTCTTCTCTTTTTGACTGTAAGATTTTCTGGACTATGAAGTGTTGTCATACTTCTATCATGTACAGCACCATGCACGCTTGTGGTTAAGAAATAATAAATAAGAGAAATGAAATTACCTACCCAGGTAGAAGTCACTTCCCTTGACAAGTTGGATTCTGGGTCCCTGGTGTGTGAAGGTTTTGAGTGTTTGGAGGGTTTTGCTGCAAAACCTCCACAAGAAAATGATTGTATATTTAAATAAGTGATACTCAGACCTCAGTGGTTCAGGAGCCAAACTAGTGATCAACTCCGAGTAGGTTGTAGATCCTTGATGATGCGCTGGAGAGGTTTTAGTTGTACGCTGTAGGTGATGGCCAGTGGCGTTCTATAACTTTCTTTGTTGGGCCTGTCCTGTAGTAGGTGACTTCTGGGTACCCTTCTGACTCTGTCATTTTGTTTCTTAACTTCCCCAGGTGGGTATTGTAGTTTTAGGAATGCTTGATAGAGATCCTGTAGGTATTTGTCTCTGCCTGAGGGATTGGAGCAAATGCGGTTGTATCTTAGGGTCTGATTGAATTGGCCTCATTAGCACTACAAAAAGTAATTTTCCCTCTGTTGATATTCACCCCTTCTTGTCAACTGTTGGGAATGGGCCACATCCACCCTGATTGAATTGGCCTCGTTACTGACCCCCCACTTGGTAAGGCAACTCCCATCTTTTCATGTGCTGTATATTTATACCTGCCTACTATATTTTTCACTCCATGCATCTGATGAAGTGGGTTATAGCCCACAAAAGCTTATGCCCAAATAAATTTGTTAGTCTCTAAGGTGCCACAAAGACTCCTCATTGTTTTTGCTGATTCAGACTAACACGGCTACCCCTCTGAAACTGGTTTAAAAAATAGCCTTTCATACAAATCTCTAAATTTTAAGTTCACTTTAGTATTTTTTTTTTTTTTTTTAAATACAACATTCTGAACTTCCTTGGCGTTTGATTCTGCTATGCATTACATAACAATGCAGTCATCGCAGTGGGATTTATGCCACACATACATGTTTGAGTTACCTGTGTAGATTTTTATGTACCAAAATTTAAGGTAACTTATGTCCCACTAATAAAAGCCTATTTTAATAAAGTACAAATAACTTTATCCAGAGAGAAAATATAGCCAGGATTCTACTTCCCATATAAAGACTGTGGGATAATTGAATAGATCACTGTAATTGACCGGGACCAGCAGGTTTTTTAAACCAGGATCTCCTCATCTCTTGCCTGGGTTTTGTTTTTGTTTGGAACAGGAAGAGTACCTCGATTGGACATTCAAAGTTTAATGAATTAGTTCAAATGAGTATACTTTGTCCCTACAGAAAATTACTATATACTTAAGTATAAATCACAAAAACTATGTTTTGTGATAGTTAAGATTGCTCTAGTCTGTTTTTAAAAAGGGATTATAAAAAAGTCATACTAGAAAAAACTAGTCACGTGGCACTCTTTAAACAGTCGTAATTACCTTTTAGTTTATCATCACAAACTGCCATAGACAATTAAAGCAGTGCACAAACTACAAAAAAACCTCCTTGTTTTGAGTTAGAGGATCAGTTACATTCTTTGTATAGGCCTTTTTCACCCCTATTAAAATGGAAATTCTGGTGCAATCTTAATAATAGAAGTGCCACCACCCCAATATAATGTACATAACTCTACTTTCAATTATGACTCTAGGTAGCTGATCATTGATGTTTGCCACTTTAGTAATTCAACTTTTAAAATATTTTTATGATATTAAACTCTAGTCTTGACACTGATTCTGGCTGGCATGTTTGAACAGTTAGATGCACATGTTGCAGCAAGATCCACCTTTTTAATAGTTGTTGTTGCAAGAATTGGGGTGTTTTAGCCCAGAATCTTGGCTAGATTCCAATTTAAATGATTTATATTATATCTACCTAAATTTTCTCCTTCTGTTTGACAAATAAACAAAAATTCCCAAAACCTACTCTTTGTTTCCCCTCCAAATCTGCTAGGAGATCTCTGGGGCAGAATTTCTACCATGGTCTGCAGAGGTGGCTGTATGTTAGTTGTGAATATGTGTACAGTTCCCAAAGAATTTTGGGATCCTCCAGTTTGCCAGGCACTAACCTGACTGAAAAGTTATTTGAGCATCTGTTTAGATCTTTTATGTACCAAAATTTAAGTAACTTATATCCAGCCTATACAGAATATTAAAGTATACTGATCATGGGAGGAAAACCAGAAGACAGTATTGTGGAAGCCCAGTGTAGATAAGATGTCAATGCAGATGTGATTGATAATGTCAAGGGATAGGATAAGGGCAGAGGAGAAACCCTGAAATTTGATTAGTAAGAGATTATTGATGACTTTTAGAAATTGGGGTGGGGGGGATCAAGAATGGAGTTGGAGAAAAAGAACTTTGCAACTTTTGAAGAAAAATCATTTTAACATGGTTTCAGAACTATGTTTTGTGGTATCTTTTCATTTTTTGTAATAGGCAATGTAGTCACTCACTTTCGTCTTGACTGGAAGCAGCTGATTGTCTGCAGTTTGGGAGTCAAGGACTATAAGTAGTCCCTCAAAGGTATTTGGGTGGGGAGGCAGATACATGCAGCAGGTTCATTCCTGTTCAGACTTAGCAATAGAAACTCCAACATGAAAATGTACAGCCAACTTTTGTGCCTGAAGATGAACAGCAGGAGCTTCAGGTCCATAAAGTCCAGATTGAAAATGATGGGAATCATATGATGGCGAGAGATAGAATAGGTTGGATTTGAGGAATTCTCTGCTTGGCCATCTAGCTAAGCCCCCTGCTTTAAGTCAGCATATCATAATGTTTCTTAAGGGATGTGGGCGTAAGTAAAGTCTTAGGCCTTGTCTACACTACAGAGTTTTGTCGACAGAAGTAATCTTTTGTCAACAAAACAATGGAGATGTACACAGTATAATTCTCCTTCCACCAACAAAACTCTCCAGCTTTGCCGACAAAATAAAACCACCTCTCATTGAGGTGTTGAGCTTTTTGTGGCAAAGTTCTATAGACAGAGTGTCAGTGTAGACACTGCACTTGGTTATGTCGCTGTAAATTGCTTCCAGGAGGTGTCCCACAATGCCCGTCCTGGCTGCTCTAGTCAGCAGTTCGAACTCAACTGCCCTGCACCCAGGTACACAGGCATCTGCACCACCTCCTTTAAAGATCCAGGAATTTTTGTAATTCCACTTCCTGTTTGCTTGGCATGGAGAACTCACATTGCATCTTTCCAGCTGATCATGGTGGCTCCATGCAGCAAACTCTCTCCCGCTTGGAGCACACCTGAGTTGTTGGATCTGCTGGCTCTGTGGGGAGAGGCGGCTGTGAAGTCCCAGCTCAGCTTCAGCCATAGGAACTTTGATACCCATGGTCAGATTTCTCGTGGCATGTTGGATAACGGCTATGAACAGGGCATGCATCAGTGGCATGTGAAGATAAAGGAGTTGAGGCAGGTGTACCAGAAGGCAAGGGAGTCAAACCGTTGCTCTGGTGCTGCATTGGAGACCTGCCATTTCTATAAGGAGCTGGACGCCATCCTTGGTGGTGACCCCACCTTCACCACCAAGATCCCTGTGGATACTTGGGCCGGGGGGGCAGCGGCTGGAGACAGCAGACAGTGGACTCAACCCTGAGGACGAAGTCGTGAACAAGGAGGTTGAGTTGGAGGACGAGGTGGGACAGGCAACAGTCATCCAGTACCGTGGCGAGCCAGGACCTCTTCTTGACTCAGGCAGGTTCGAGCCAGTCCCAGCAATCTATCTCTGATGCGCATGATGCAGGAGAGGGGAGCTCTGGTAAGTGATCTTTTTGAGTTGATGCTATTCGGTTATATGAGGTAGAGCTGTCCTTTGCTATATGCTAGAAGTGGGTGAAGGGATAGAAATATACAAGACTAGCTGTGATTTTTGCATGTGATTCACATCCCCCTGTGCAGCTATGCAGTGAGGTGGAACAGTGTGTTAATGCACACTGAGATTTCATGGGAATGCTCTAGTGAGATCTCTAGGAAACTTTTCTGGGGGTACTCACCAATCCTCTGCTGAGGGTTCCTTGGCAGAGCTGCTTTGTTCTTTTCCCCCATTGTAGGAAACTTTCCTGCGCCAATCGGGAATCACTTGTGCAGGGACCAAAGCACCACAGAGGTGAGCTGCATAGGGATCTGAGCCACACGCATGCAGGAGATGCATCCTTGTTTACCTGCAGGAGTGAGATATTGACTTCAATGATCCCTGCCTGTGGAAAATTGGTGGCAAAATTTTCAGTTTTGTCCCTAGGTGCTTGCAGTGCTCCTCTTAAAAAGCCTCCCAGACCCTTTGCCCCATCTTGAGCACCCTGCCTCCCCTGGCCAAACTCACCATGTTTAGGGTGTTGGCTGAGCTGTGTGCCTGCCAAGGGATAGTGAGAAACTGATTTCATATTTTAAAAGGTGCATTTTACTATAATGATTTGAAGCTGTGAGTGCACTAACAATCATGGTTCTATTTGTTGTTTCTTGTGCTTTTGCAGATGTGGCCTTCAGGGGAACCCACTACACGCCGGCAGAGTGCTCCTGCCAGGTAAGGAAGCCAAGGAGGACATGATTTGAGAGGTGCTTCAGTCCTCAAATGCCGAGAAACAAGAACACAGGGTGTGGAGAGAGAATAAAAGTTAAAATTATAAAATAGGCAGGAGAGCCAGGAGTGAATTTTAATGGGCCAGGAGCAGATGATAAAAGTGATGGAGGACCAAATGGAGATGTTGAAGTCTGAAATCCTGCTGCAGGCAGAACACATGCATGCTCTTCACCTCCTCCTTCCCCCCACAGCCGATATAGAGCTGCTTGTCATGCCCTCCCCAAACTCCTCTCAGACATTTCTTGCATCTTCCCAGTCCGTCTCAGTACCCTGTTGACTCCACCCCTTCAGACAGTTTCCAAAATGATAGCTGGAGTTATACACAGCTATGAGAGCCTACATCAGGACACTGCCCTTCACTGTTATCTCCCTTTCCACCGAGCATTTTCTGTGTGATTTTAATTGGTATTTAATAAAAACATACTCTCTGAAAAATAATCAATCTTTATTTGTCTCCTACACAGAGTGGTTGCTGCTGGAATTAATACAGAGTTGCAATTTGATCATTTGCTGACTACAAATCATGAAAATGTTGATGATTCCTGATCATGCAAGGCGGCAAGTTAAAGCATGGCAGAGTGCTGTATAGAAAGACACATTGCTGGTGCTCATTGTCAAAATGGTGCCTAAAAAGTTCCAGGATTCAAATAGCCCTCTGTTGTGCCCCTCTAATAGCCCTGGTATCTGGCTGCTCAAAATCAGCCACCAGGTGATCCGCATCCACACTCCACCCCGGGGGAAACTTTTCACCCTTAGTCTCACAAATATTATGCAGCGCACAGCAGGCTGCTATGACCATGGGAATATTTTCCTCATTTAGGTCTAATCTGCCATAAAGGCAGTGCTAGTGTGCTTTTAATCTGCCAAAGGCACATTCTATGGTCATTCTGCACCTGCTCAACCTATTGTTGCAGTGATTCTTGCTGCTGTCCAGGTTTCCTATGTAAGGCTTCATGAGTCATAGGAGTAGAGGGCACACTGAGTCTACCAGGATCACTATGGGCATTTCAACATCACCCATTGGAATCTTGTCTGGAAAGAAAGTCTCTGCTTGCAGCTTTCTGTACAGGCCAATGTTCCTGAAGATGCATGGGTCATGCGCCTTCCTGGACCACCCCACATTTATGACAGTGACACGCCTACGGTGATCCACAAGCGCCTGCAATACCATAGAGAAATACCGCTTTCTATTGATGTACTCCTTTGCAAGATAGTCCGGGGCCAAAATTGGGATATGCGTGCCATCTATCGCCCTGCTGCAGTTAGGAAATACCGTTGCCGCAAAGCCATCCACTATTTCACACACATTTCCAAGAGTCACAGTCCTTTGTAGCAGAATGCCATGCACACTTGCGATAACGCAGTCCCAACTTTGGACACCAAACTGATTCATGAGTGACCGGTAGCAGTCTGTAGTTGCTAGCTTCCACAGAGTGATCACCACATGCTTCTCCACTGAGGGGGCAGTTCTCATTTTGGTGTCTTTGTACTGCAGTGCTGGGCCAAGCTCCGCACACAGTTCCAGGAAGGTGGCTTTCCGCATCTGAAAGTTCTGCATTCACTGCTTGTCATCCCAGACCTGCATAACGATGTGATCCCACCACGCAGTTCTTGTTTCCCGAGCCCAAAAGCGATGGTCCACCATATGCAGCAGCTCAGTGAATGCCAAAAGTAATCTGGTGTTGTTTCTCTCCATTGCACACAGCAGGTCAGGCACCTCGGATCCCTGTTTCGACTGGGAGCTGCTCATGATATACTGCATGACCAGCCATGACGTATTCATAACCGTGATCATAACAGTAGAGAGCAGTGCAGGATCCATCCTTTCAGACAGATGGCAGGCGCACTGTAAACAGGCTGTTGAAAAATGGCACTGAACGTAGTCGGAAGCCCATGGAGTAATGGGACAGAAAAAACTACATCATGGGACGTTGAGCCCGTATCCATGATGCACTGTGATCCACTCTGCCTTCCCACAACTCCTAGCTGCAGAAGGTGGCAAGTAGCACAGTGGGTTAGCTACCCACAGTGCATTACTCTGTTGATGCTAGAGCACCAATTGTGGATGCGCTCTGCTGATAGGAGCGTTATGTGAACATGCACAAGTGATGTAATTAGAGCGGTTTTTGATTGTTGGCGTAACTTGCATCGACACAACTCTGGAGTGTAGACAAGGCCTTAGTCTCTGATATCTCCAGTAGTGATTCTACAACCTGCTTTTGGAAGCTTTTTACTGCTGAGATCTTCTTACGGTATTAGGGTTTTCCTAGTACTTAACATGAGCTTTCTTTGCTGCAGCGCATTAGTTCCTGCCTCTTCTGTCAATGATTGGTGAGAATAATCTGATCCTGGCCTCTTTAGAACAGTTCTTTGTGTATTCAGAGTGACATGGTAGCAGTCTGTGATTGTAGTTCAAAGAACAGATGTATCAAGTTTTCCTCCTAGGTTCTATTTCCTAAACCTTTTATTGGTGTGGTCTGAATACTCTACAGTACTATGCAACTGGTGCTGAGTGAATTAATTACTTGTTTTATAGGCAGTATTCATACATCTTACTAGCGCATTTGCCTCATCTGCACTGAATCATATTCAGTTTAATTCCTAGAGCCTTCTCTGTGTTACTACTGCTTAGGCAGTAGAGAACAAGGATCGCATGGAGGGGGCTGAGCCATGCAAGTGATAGAGAACATCTTGCTGTGGGGCACAAGACCCCAGATCCCTTTCTCTGCAGTCAGGTCCCTCCTAAAGACTCATGTCTAGATTACATACAAGAAATTATCTGGCTGGTTAAGGCTAGGTTGTAGGTATTCAGCTAATATATTTTTATTTAGATAAATAATCAGGATGTGTCCAATTGCCACGTGACCACTCTATTTGTATATTGTACCTCTTTTCCTCTCCCCTGCTTCTACTGTTTCTTTCTAGAGCAGAGGGTCTCAAACTGGGGAGAGGTATGGAATATATTTTGGAGTGTGTGTGAGAAGCTTGGGGGGAGAGGGGGAGACTTACTGCGCACATTTTACCCACAGCAGCAAATAACTATCAAAGCTGATTCCTCCAGACATATCAGGTCTTGAGATGGCACTGTGCATTTGACTCTGATGGTGCTGTTCATTTTGATAGATTTCTGTTAAGCTTGAACAGCATTATACAAGTCATTGCCATCTGTACATTAATCTGTTTGCTACAATGCAGTGTGCACATTTAATTTTAAGCATCACAATTTTGCTTTTGCCCTTATTACAATGGATCGTTGGCTCTGTTTGAATCAATGCCTTACTGTTTTTAATATTTAGTGAGAGTTGCATGTTGATTTTTTTTTTTTATTGGTATATGTACTTGTGTGTGTGTGGGGGGGGGCATAAACTACTACAGACACAAAGAAGGGCATGATCAAATAAGTTTGAGAACCACTGTTCTAGAGTGTAAGCTTTTCTAGTGGTGACTGCTTCTTTGTGTGTGTTTTTAGCATCTAGCATGCTGTGTCTGCTACCAAAAATAAGTTATTAGAAATGTTGCGGGCATGGTATTAGAGAAACCTTCTTCACTTGGTGTTTAAAATTCCTATAAACGAGTCAGCTCTTTCTGACTTTTTGTCTCTTGTTTTCAGCAGGATTCTCCATTTCTGGGTAAAGAATGCAGACAATAAAGTGCGTAGTTGTTGGAGATGGTGCAGTGGGAAAGACCTGTCTTCTCATCAGCTACACCACCAATGCCTTTCCAGAGGAGTACATACCCACTGTGTTTGACAACTATAGTGCCCAGATGACTGTGGATGGCCGGACAGTTAGTCTAAATCTCTGGGACACTGCAGGCCAGGAGGAATATGACCGTCTGCGTACACTCTCATACCCTCAAACCAATGTATTTGTCATCTGTTTTTCCATTGGAAGTCCCTCCTCTTATGCAAATGTTCGGCACAAATGGCACCCTGAAGTCTCTCACCACTGTCCTAATGTTCCAATCCTTTTAGTTGGCACCAAAAGGGACTTACGAAGTGATGTGGAAACAGTTAAAAAGCTGAAGGAGCAAAGCTTGGCTCCCACTACCCCACAACAGGGAACTTCACTGGCCAAACAGATTGGAGCAGTAAAATATTTGGAATGCTCAGCTCTGAACCAGGAAGGGGTTCGAGAGGTGTTTGCTGAAGCTGTGCGTGCAGTTTTATACCCAGTGACAAAGAAAAACACAAAAAAGTGTGTCCTGTTGTAGTTGCCGAAGATGATGGATATTTGAAGTGGAATAAAGACTGACAGGGATCTTGGTGGGCTCCTTTCTTTTTTTAATCGAAGATTTGCATCTTGCACTAACAGCTAAACAGAAATGGTTCATATTAAAGTATATTCTTGCAGTTTGGTAACTGCTTCAGGGAAACTGTGACAAACCAGTTCATTCCAGCCTAGTGAGAGAGTGATCAGATATCTATCCATCTTCTAAAGTTCCAGAGTCTCCAACATCTCCAGAGTTCAGTTGGCTTCCATTCTTTTCAATGGAGGAGGAGGAGGAGACTTCTTCAAAGCCAAACTTCACCTTTACTAGACAAACTTCAGTTATTGGCCTTGCTGAAAGAGACAGATATTGCTAATTTTGCTTTAAATGTAGTTCCTGTGCTTCTGGCCCTTACTGACTCATCAACTTGGTTTACCAGACAAGAGTCTGGCTTTCTAATTATTGCTTTAATTTGACAACATGAAATTTGAAAACCATTTGTCGAAATTTGAAAATGCTTTCAGTATTGATGAGAGACTTACAAGTAATCACATTCTTTACTATAAAGTATGAAAAGTTAATGAAAACCAATCATGTTTAGTCCAGTGGTTCAGACATAAGGAACTCCTGAAATGGTTTAATTAATATTAAGACCAGAAGTTGGCACCTCCTGATATGTGGAATTCTGGATGACAGTAACTCAAATAAATGATTCTGTGGTTATTTAGGAACAGAGAGGTGAGATGGTAACAAAATGCAAGTCTTCCATAGTTGTCTTAACTGCATTAGGGATTCTCTTTCCCCTCTAAAAAAGTATTTTAAATTCTGAGAGTGGAGGTACTGTTCTCTCTTCAAACTGCTTGAGGTAATTGGGATGATATTCTCAAAGCGGATTTCCTAGTATGACATGCACACATGTACATCCCCCTACCTTTTAGGAGAATTCCAGAGAGTTGGAAGGAGGCTGTTGCCCTTGAGGAATTAGTTCTCTCTCTCTCCCTACCATAATTAGCCCCTGCATCATTGCATGAGAGTTCATGGCAGATTATGTCTTTGAATTTTGTAGGTCCTATTACATGAAGCCACGAACCATGTTTAACTATGGTTCCAGTTAAACTGTTTTTAATGGTTGGCTAGCTATAGTGGATACGGTTACCTGGGCTAGAGCATTTTGAAAATAATTCTCCTCTCCACGGTAGCTGGTCACACATTATTATAAAAGTACTTTAGCTGAAGCTCTATTTAAACACTTCAATAACTGTTCCTACCCCTTTGTGAATAGTCACTGGCTTTTATCTTCAGAAGTCTATGTATACCCACAACAACTAGAATGAACAAAAAAGCAGCAGTATGAAACCTCCATTAAAGACTAGCCCCTGCAACTTGCAGATCTGAAATTGATGTGTTGTATAAGAGATTTTGTATTAATGTAAGAATGCTGGGACTGGGTTTTGTGTACTGAAATTAATAAGCCCATTCCTTGCTTGGGTGTCACTGACTGTATTTGGGAGCAGCCTACATTAGTGGTTCAGATCTCAGTTTCATACAGGTATCTCACCCATGCAAAAACGTGTGTTATGCCTGCACTATATGGAATGAGCTCTCTTTTCTCATTGCAGCAAGATGCCAGCAGGTTGGCAACTGTAGGGCTTTTAGGATTCAGAGAAATATTAAATTAGCCTTGCTTTAGGTGGTATTAAAGTATGAGGTGGCTACGTTCTTATCTGTGCCCTAATTCCCCTCAAAGAAGAGGATGTGCCTTTCTCTCTGCCTGATGTACTGATAACTTACATTAACTACAATTCCATTATAACTGATGGCATATATTACTTTAGCAAATATCACTCTAAAAGGCTAAATTACAAGCCACAGTTAAACCAAGCCATCAGTATGACTAGCTAATGAAACAATGTAGTGTACTGGGAATGACCAAATAACCATATGCCATGATGTTTGTAGAAGCCTGGAGATGCTTCCTTCTATATACCACTTTCTTTTTTGTTCTTCACAAAGTGCCATGGACTAGAACAACTTGGAGAGCTCTTGACTGTCTTCATAGTACCTCATTAACAGACTGATTTCAACATCTGATACTTCTATGTGTATTTTCTGCCAAGAGGAGTAGGTATCCTTACTCCAGGGCCTGATCTCTGCAGGAATGAATTTCAGGAGTGTGCAGATATCTTGAACTTTTTTTCATTATTACAATAATTGATAATGTGTTAACAAAATCTGTAAATGGTCACTCTCTAAGTTTGGGATGTTGCAAATTTCTATAATTCTTAACCTGTTTTATTGTAACTCTAGTGCAGAGTTCTGGTTCTTTTTTTTGCCTCAATTTTGTCCATTGTCACATAAGTGGAGACTTGACTTAGCTCCCTGATCATATGGTTGGATTTGTCTATTTCCAAATAAGATCAGAACATTCCAGCATTGAGATGAGCAGTTGAAACCAGCCTTATAAAAGTTTTATATTTGAGTGGCTGGGAATGCAGCTGACGTGACAATTCAGTCTCTCCTATGCTATTCAGTTTTTATATCCTTCTAGCAGACTAATCATTTACATTTTTTGTCTTTGAGAGAGTTCACTTATTTCCCCCCTACCCCACCCCCAATTGATTTGAACAGTTCAGGAGTGCTCTGTCCAAAAGATGCTCTGAGGCAGTCTTTTTAGATGTATACGTTTAGCACTCAAATGCTCTGTTCAGTACACAACGGTAGCTATTTATATGGAATTTAAACCAGAAAGGCCTCAATGCTCTGCTTTTGAGTGCCAAATTTGTGACCTGTAGAATTCTTGGTGCTACTTGGGTAAGTCTGAACGAGCAAATGGACCTCTCTAAGCAAAGGAGTTCTCTGAGACAGTTAAAATGGGAAGGTGAGGAGGACTCCTTTGCATTAGAGGACCCTAAGATCTGATTGAAGTGTGGTACTGAAACATACACTGGCAACTTGATTTTATACTTAAAAGGAATTTGTATTGCAACTAACAATTTAAAATGATTTTTAAATTATGCAGAATTAAATGTAATAAAGCTTTCTTGATCTCTTGCTGTTTTATTCACTCATTCCATTTTCATATTACAATTCTTAATCTCTTCTGTGGAAATCTGGAGACTTGAAATACAGCAAAGCAAATTTTGAACAAATTAAGAAGTTTAATTGTTCAGTCCAGTTTTACGTGATTGTAAACTGTGTGAATCTGATGTCTCTTTACTATAAAGATGCAAGATAATTCTCATTAAACCCTCTTTCCACATGTTAATAACTATTATAAGTGGGGCTGGTAGCACTCCCTATATGGGCTGACACTTTGCATTAAGACTTTTTCAGTTGGTTATAGTCTTGCCAAACTATAACTATTTTGTGTGAAATTTTGCATGCCAGGTGTCTGCCCCAGGTTGAATTTTTTTGGAAAATTTCAGCCAAAACTGTTCAGCTGTTTTGAGAATGAGACGGGGGCAGGGTGGCGGGGAAGGTTGTTTTGCTTATGTTAAAATATTCTGATGACCAGTGTCCCTATGCTTTGGACCAGAGATTTGAAATTTGGCAAGGGGTGAACTTTGTGTCAGGGATGTGCCTTTTGCCATTCCTGTGAAAATCTACTTATGTTTGGCCAAGTTATAAGCCTTTGAAAAACTGCAGTTCGCAAATCCTCAGTACAGAATTGATTTTTTGCAGCTAAAATCTCTGAAGGTTCTGTCCTTGCTGGGCATGCTGTAATCCCTTCACAGCTGCTATGTGTGATCAGATTGCACATGTCAGCCCATGCCTGCAGTCTTGAAGAGGAGCAGCCTTTACAGGGAAAGTCTGACAACTGCTTTTGAAAGGGCTGGACATTAGAATTGAGAGCAGTGAGAATACAGGAAACACCTGCACCTCTATCACGGAGCCAAACTAGAAGAGGAAGGAGAGGCAGAGGAGACAAAAGCGAGACCAGAGGGGAGGGAAAAGAGTAGGTTGAGATAAGGAGTTGGGGGGGTGTGAGGAAACTTGGAGTGACTGGGCCATGGCAGGAGAGGAAAGGGGAGGTTGGGACTAATTGGGCAAAGAGACAAATAGGGAGCCCAAATGTGTGTGCAAAGACTGGAAGCTGGTGAGGGAAATGGGGATGGTGAAAACTTTAATTTGGCCACCTTGTGCATCTGCATTGATAGTCTTGAATTACGTGATCACATTTTTTTTTTTCCACTTGACCTCTGATTCATTCAATGCACGAGCTCGACCTACTGTGGAGATGAATTGGGATTATGTATCAAAGGAAGATGTTGCCTGTAGGATGCTGCTTCATCTGTTACAAAAGATGGAAGGTATATATTATTTGTAGTACTGGGATAGGATATCACAGGAAGAGAATGGACGGCCTTCTGGTTAAGGCTGTTGAATACCACCTTGGAAAACTGATTTATATTCCTGCCTCTGCTATAATATAGAGTTCCTAATGTTAGGCAAATCGTTTAAACCAAACTTTTCACAGGGGGTCACTAATTACTTCCTGAATGCTATGATGGGATACCTTGAGCTCTGATTTGCAGAAATGCTGAACTTACAGCTATAACTGAAGTCACTGGGAGCTTTGCTAAAGTACTGTGCAAAATCAGGTGCTAGGTATCCCGTATTAGAAACCTAAAATTATCAGAAACATTATATCCGCTATGCTTTAGTTTCCCATCTGTAAAATGGGGATAATACCATCCTTCCACTCCACAGATGAAAATAAGTTAACTAGGCTATCTCTACACTGGACTTTATAGCAGCACAGATGTCCTGCTACAGCTGTGCTGCTATAAATGTCCCCTGTGTAGCTGCTCTTTGCCAAGAGGAAAGAGCTGTCCTTCTGACATAATTAAACCACTCCCAATGAGCGAGGTTAGCTATATGGACAGGAGAGTGTCTCCTGCCAACCGCACTGTCCATACCAGAAACTTATGTTGGTCAGGGATGTTTTGTTTTTTGCCCCCCACACCCTTGACTGACAAAAGCGGTAGTGTAGTCAGTTTCTGATTATGAAGCATGCAGATGCTGGTCACCTTTGTAAAATACTTTGGAGAGTTGGTGAAAGAACCAGCTACTAGTAGTATAAATGCCATAGAAAAGCTAAGAAGAAAACTAACTACTTCAGAGCAGAAAATACGGTGAGGGGTGTGTGTGTGTGTGCATGCACGCTACATCTTGAACAATGAGGATAAAACAAAATGTTGACTACTGCTCACTAGGTGTGCACTGAATTAGGCAGGAGTCCTGTGAAATAATATATAATTAAAGACTATCACAAAGTATACATGTAAGGGTGCCGAATTAAGATTGTATAAGTAACCCTCTGTTTGCATTTCTAACTTTGAGTGCTTGATATTGCAAATGCACAGCACTGCTATATTGCAATTAGGGCTGTGGATTAATCGCAGTTAACTCGTGATTAACTAAAAAAAAAATTCACAATTAAAAAAAAGCGTGATTAATTGCACTGTTAGACTACCAATTGAAATTTATTAAATATTTTTGGATGCTTTTCTACATTTTCAAATATATCGATTTCAATTACAACACTACAAAGTGTACAGTGCTCACTTTATATTATTTTTGATTACTAATATTTGCACTGTAAAACAAAAGAAATGGTATTTTTCAATTCACCTCATACTAGTACTGTAGTGCAATCTCTTTACCATGAAAGTGCATCTTACAAATGTAGATTTTTTTTTTACATAACTGCACTCAAAAACAAAACAATGTAAAACTTTAGAGCCTAAAAGTCCACTCAGTCCTACTTCTTGTTCAGCCAATCGCTAAGACAAATAAGTTTGTTTACATTTACGAAAGATAATGTTGCCCACTTCTTAATTACTATGTCACCTTAAAGTGAGAACAGGTGTTCGCATGGCACTGTTGTAGCTGGTGTCGCAAGGTATTTACGTGCCAGATGTGCTAAAGATTCATATGCCTCTTCATGCTTCAGTCATCATTCCAGAGGACATGCTTCCATGCAGATGATGCTCGTTAAAAAAAGTGTTAATTCAATTTGTGACTGAACTCCTTAGGGAAGAATTGTATATCTCCTGTTCTGTTTTACCCAGATTCTGCCATGTATTTAATGTTATAGCAGTCTCGGATGATGACCCAGCACATCTTGTTCGTTTAAGAACACGTTCACTGCAAATTTGACAAAATGCAAAGATGATTTCAATGTGAGATTTCTAAAGATAGCTACAGCACTTGACCCAAGATTTAAGAATCTGAAGTGCCTTCCAAAATCTGAGAAGGGGGAGATGTGGAGCATGCTTTCATGTTTTAAAAGAGCAACATTCTGATGCGGAAACTACAGAACACAAACGACCAAAAGAGAAAATCAACCTTCTGCTGGTGGCATCTGACTCAGATGATGAAAATTAACATGTCAGTCTGCTCTGTTTTGGATCATTATCGAACAGAACCTGTCATCAGCATATCCTCTGGAATGGTGGTTGAAGCATGAAAGGACATATGCATCTGTAGCACATCTGGCATGCAAATATCTTGCGACACCGACTACAGCAGTGCCATGCAAATGCCTGTTCTCATTTTCAGGTGACGTTGTTAACAGGAAGCAGGCAGCATTATCTTCTGCAAATATAAACAAACTTGTTTGTCTGAGCTATTGGCTGAACAAGAAGTAGGACTGAGTTGACTTGTAGGCTCCATAGTTTTACATTTTTATTTTTGAATGCAGGGTTTTTTTGGTACATAATTCTACAGTTGTAAGTTCAACTTTCATGATAAAAAGATTGCACTACAGTACTTGTATTAGGTGACTTGAAAAATGCTATTTTGTTTTTTACGGTGCAAATATTTGTAATAAAAAAACAGCATTGTACACTTTATATTCTGTTGTGATTGAAATCAATATATTTTAAAATGTAAAAAACAATAAAATACTCTTTAAATCTTTTTGGATAACAGTGTAATTAATTGTGGTTATTTTTTTATTGTGTAATTGTGATTGATTTTTTTCACCGCTTGAGAGCTCTAATTGCAATGCCCCTGGGAAGTAAGTAGGTATTAGCTATAGCTTTGTACAGAGGAGGACACTTACTCCTAGAGAAGGTAAGGCTCTGCTGTTGAGAGGTACCGAGCCCCTACAGCTTTAGCTGCAATCAGTAGCAGGTGTGGGCACCTAGTGAATCTTGTTTTTCAGAAGTCTGTATAGGGGTACTAGCGTGAGCGTGCCCGAGAGCTGGAACTAGAGCCCTGTTGGGCCGGGCACAGAGGCTGCCCACGGCCAGCTGGCGCTGCCTGGGATCTGGAGCTGACCTAGCCCTGCCGGGATCTGAGCCTCCCCGCGGCTGGTCCCTAGCTGGGGCTGAGGCTATGGGTATGTCTACACTATGAAATTAGGTCGATTTAATGGAAGTCTATTTTTAGAAATTGATTTTATACAGTCGATTATGTATGTCCCCACTAAGTGCATTAAGTTGGTGGAGGGCGTCCTCACTACCGTAGGGAGCATCGACTCATGGAGCGGTGCACTGTGGGAAGCTATCCCACAGTCTCCGCTGCCCATTGGAATTCTGGGTTAAGCTCCCAATGCCTGATGGGGCAAAAACATTGTTGTGGGTGGTTTTTGGGTACGTCAGTCTCCCCTTCCTCCCTCCGTGAAAGCAACTGCAGACAATCATTTTGTGCCTTTTTTTCTGGGTTACCTGTGCAGACGCCATAGCACTGCAAGCATGGAGCCTGCTCAGCTCACTGCTGCTGTTGCGAGCATTGTAGACACCTTGCGCATTATACTGCAGTATGTGCAGAACTTGGCTAAGAGATGGCAGCACGAGGATGATTGTGAGGAGGACATCGACACAGACGTTCCTGATAGCACAGGATGTGGCAATTAGGACATCATGGTGGCAGTGGGGCTGGTTGATACAGTGGAATGCCGATTCCGGACCTGGCAAACAAGCACAGACTGGTGGGACCGCGTAGTGTTGCAGGTATGGGATGATTCTCAGTGGCTGCGAAACTTTCGCATGCGTAAGGCCACTTCCCTGGAACTCTGTGAATTGGTTTCCCCTGCCCTGAAGCACAGGAATACCAAGATGAGACCTGCCCTGACAGTTGAGAAGCGAGTGGTGATAGCCCTGTGGAAACTTGCAACGCCTGACTGCTACCAGTCAGTCGGGAATCAATTTGGAGTGGGCAAATCTATTGTGGGGACTGCTGTGATTCAAGTAGCCAATGCAATCACTGATCTGCTATCAAGGATAGTGACTCTGGGAAATGTGCAGGTCATAGT
Source organism: Malaclemys terrapin pileata (assembly GCF_027887155.1). Taxonomy (NCBI): domain Eukaryota; kingdom Metazoa; phylum Chordata; order Testudines; family Emydidae; genus Malaclemys; species Malaclemys terrapin. The sequence continues at coordinate 230,498 of NC_071513.1, read as the reverse complement.
GGATGGCTTTGCTGCAATGGGTTTCCCTAACTGTGGTGGGGTGATAGACGGAACGCATATCCCTATCTTGGCACCGGACCACCTTGCCAACCAGTACATAAACCGCAAGGGGTACTTCTCAATGCTGCTTCAAGCACTGGTGGATCACAAGGGACGTTTCACTGACATCAGTGTGGGATGGCCGAGAAAGGTGCATAACACTCGCATCTTTATGAACTCCGGGCTGTTTGAGCAGCTGCAAGAAGGGACTTACTTCCCAGACCAGAAAATTACTGTTGGTGATGTTGAAATGCCAATAGTTATCCTTGGAGACCCAGCCTACCCCTTGCTCCCATGGCTCATGAAGCCATACACAGGCAGCCTGGATAGTAGTAAGGAGCAGTTCAACTATAGACTGAGAAAGTGCAGAATGGTGGTAGAATGTGCCTTTGGATGTTTAAAAGCCTGCTGGCACTGTTTGCTGACTGGGTTAGACCTCAGAGCAACCAATATTCCCATTGTTATTACTGCTTGCTGTGTGCTCCATAATATCTGTGAGAGTAAGGGGGAGACTTTTATGACTGGGTGGGAGGCTGAGGCAAATCGCATGGCGGCCAATTTTGAACAGACAGCCACCAGGGCGATTAGAAGAGCACAGGTAGGTGAGCTGTGCATTAGAGAGGCTTTGAAAATCAGTTTAATGACTGGCCAGGCTATGGTGTGACACTTGTGTGTTTCTCCTTGATGCAAACCCACCCCCTTTTGTTGATTTTAATTCCCTGTAAGCCAACCACTCTCCCCGCTTCGATCACAGCTGGCAAAGAAATAAAGTCACTATTGTTTTGAAACAATGCATTCTTTAATAATTAAAAAAAAAAAGGGAGATAACTGATAAGGTAGCCCAGGTGGAGTAAGGTGGGATGGGGGAGGAGGGGAGAAGGGAAGGACAAGGCCATATTGCTTATTGTAGCCACACTACAAATCAAAACTGTTTGAATGACAGCCTTCTGTTGCTTGGACCATCCTTTGGAGTGGAGTGGCTGGGTGCCCGGAGCCTCTCGCCGCATTCTTGGGCGTCTGGGTGAGGAGGATATGGGGAGGACAGGCAGTTGTACGGTGGATGCAACGGCGGTCTGTGCTCTTGTTGGCTTTCCTGTAGCTCCACCAGATGCCTGAGGATGTCCGTTTGCTCCCCCATTAGCCTCAGCATTGCATCCTGCCTCTTCTCATTGTGCTCACTTAATGCTTTCCTGGACTCTGCCACTGAATGCCTTCATGCATTCAGCTGTGCCCTATTAGTGCGGGAGGACTGCATGAACTCAGAAAACATGTCATCGCAAGTGCGGTTTTTTTTTGCCTTCTAATCTGTGATAACCTCAGGGACAGAGATGATAGGGGGAGCATAGAAACATTTGCACCTGCAGGGTGATAAAAAGGGAGAGTAAAATTTATGATACATTTCTGAGAACAAAAGGGAGACTCTTTCACAATGAATCAAGCAATTCACAGCAGACAGCACATGTGCTTTAGGTACAAGGTCGCATTTTGCCTTTATAGCGAGCGCCAGCCGGTATGGTGACACATCGCACACGGCTGGGCAACAGAATTTGGTTTCCAGGCAGCCATGGTAAGCCGAAGGGTACGCGGGTTTTGCTTCTAATGCCTTCATAACATGTGGGAATGTTTTCAAACTGCAGCGCCCTCCTTTCCCATAGCAAGCAATGCTAGTTGGGTTTGCCATTTAAAAGGAGGGGCTGCAGTTTTCGTGCAGAGGTGCAGCACACACTTCGCCCCCCCCCCTCTGCGGGGCTATTTGGGATGATCCCTTCGCTGCTCCCCCCACCGCATGGCTATTCTTAGGGATGATCTCTTTTTAGCCAAGCGCAAACAGCCCAGCATGAACGGGGTCCTTTTACTGTTCCCTTACAAAAATTCCCCTATTTCAACAAGGTGACCATGAATAATATCACTCTCCTGAGGCTAACACAGAAAGATATAGACCGAATGTTGCTTGTATGTGACCAAAACTGAGGACCATTCGTTGCCATGCTTTGTGCTGCAATAATTCCAGACAACTTGCTACTGGCTTGGTGTGGTAAAGTGTCCTACTGTGGAGCCCTCCCCAGAAACCTTCTGCAAAGGCTTTGAGTACCTCCAGGAGAGCTTCATGGAGATGTCCCTGGAGGATTTCCACTCCATCCCCAGACCTGTTAACAGACTTTTCCAGTAGCTATACTGGCCGCGAATGCATCCCAAGGCTTCAGGGCAAATCAAACACTAAACACTACTGCTTTTAAACCCTGTACTGTAGTTACAAATGTGCACTCACCAGAGGTGCCTTCTCTGCCTTCAGGGTTGGGGATCCAGCCTTGGGAGGTATTGGCTCCAGGGTGATGAAAAGATCCTGGCTGCCGGGGAGAACAGATTCACCGCTTCGCCTGCTGCACATTCTCCTCCTCCACAAAATCCTCCTCCATGTTACCTGAGACCTCTCCCTTGCAGTTGTCCACAGATAGTTGTGGAGTAGTGGTAAGGTCCCCTCTTAGAATGCCATGCAGCTGATCATAGAAGCGGACTGTTTGCCTCCTTTGTTTTTTGGTAGGCTTGCCTGAGCTCCTTGACTTTCACACGGCACTGCTGTGTGTCCCTGGTGTAGCCTCTGTCCCTCATGCCCTGTGCAATTTTGGCATATATATTAGCATGTCTTCTTTTTGATTGGAGTTTTGCCTGCACAGATTCTTCTCCCCATACAGCAATCAGATCCAGTGTCTCCCGTTCGCTCCATGGTGGAGCTTGTTTGTGATTCTGGGGGGACTGCATGGTCACCTGTGCTGCTCAGCTCGGCATGCTGACCAAACAGGAAATGAAATTCAGAAGGTCCCGGGGCTTTTCCTGTGTACCTGGCTAGTGCATCAGAGTTCAAAGTTCTGTCCAGAGCGGTCACATTGGAGCACTCTGGGATAGCTCCCGGAGGCCAATAACGTGGATTTGCGTCCACACTACCCCAAATTGGACCCACCAAGGTCGATTTCAGCGCTACTCCCCTCGCCGGGGAGGAGTACAGAGGTCGCTTTTAAGAGCCCTTTAGGTCGATGGAACGAGGCTGCTTGTGTAGACGCGTGAATGTAGCTGGAGTCCACGTACCTTAGAGTTACCGCGGGGTCGGTGGGAGAAAATCTCCCTCGACTTACTTTACTCTTCTGGTCGGGGTAGAGTACCCGGGGCGACTGGAGAGCGATCGGCACTCGATTTCGCGGGGCTTTACTAGACCCGCTAAATCGACCGCCGGTGACTCGCTCTCAGAGCGTCCATCCCTGCCGTGGTCTCCCGCGGGAGTCGGCGGTGGGCTGGGCAGAATCTATCGCCCAGCAGCGCCGGCCCTGGCCCCGCCCTTCCACCCCGAGGAGACGCTCTCGCCCGCGTTCTCTATGGTGCTCTCCTGAGGCGTGACCCGGCGGCGCTCGCTTTCCGGTTTTGTTTCCGGGTCGCGTTCCGGGACGGGCGCGATGTCGGACTCGGAGAGCGAGGAGGAGGCGGAGGGGGGCCGCGCCGGGCCCTTCTCCCTGGCCGGGTTCCTCTTCGGGAACATTAACGAGGCGGGGCAGCTGGAGGGGGAGAGCGTCCTGGACAAGGTGAGGCGAGGAGAGCTGGGGGGCGCGGGGCTCTGGCTGGCCGAGGCCGGGCCCGGGCCCCTCGCGCTGCGGCGGGAACGTAGCCCTGGTGCTCCCCGGGTGTCGTCCCTCGCGGCGCCGGTCCGCTGACGGCCGGTCCTGTCTTCCGCTGTTCCAGGAATCCAAGAAGCATTTAGCCGGTTTGGGCGCCTTGGGGCTGGGCAACCTGATCACCGAGATCACAGCCAGCGAGGAGGATGCTGCGGAGACTGACGGAGCCCAGCTGGACGAGGAGGGTGAGTCTGGGTTGGTTAGGCTGCAGCTACTGCAGCACAGTCAGACTTGGTCAAATCGAAGGGTTTCTTTAAAGAGTAAAGGTGCATTTCTAGCTCTTCTTACTGAAATGAAAATCGTAGTTTTATCGTTTACACTGGTCACGTTTTGATATCTGCCAGTCAGTAGGAAGGCGGAGGCAATAACTATGAGGCATAAACTGTCCTATTTGCATTACTAATGTATTAATACTTAAGCCTAATAATTGTACTTTAGGAGATAACTGTGGTGCACATTTGTGCATTTGCATCAGTTGTGTGCATAAAGTGGTTAAATACGGGATTAAATGAGTAGTTAGGTGCCTGTTTAGTGATTCATTATTGTCTCTTGTTCAGTCTTTAAAATAACCAAGCTAGTATGGAGGCCTCTATGTTTTTTAACTAATATATGCTACTTAAAGTTCCAGTTTATTGTAACCTTGTTTTCCTGCTCAGTTGTGTTTCTCTATTTCCCCGTTGCATCTTGGACTTACTTAAATTGTAAAACCTATTGGTTCATTGATCTATTGCCTTCATTATTTGTTTTTCGGCGTATAACACAATGGGGCTGTGATCCTTGATTGAAGTTTCTAGATGCCACCTGTAATGTACTGGAGAGACAAGGTGGGTGAGGTAACTTTTTTTATTGCACCAGCTTCTGAAAAGCTTTTGAGTTTACACAGAACTCTTCTGGTCTGGGAAACTACCTCAGGGCTTGTCTTCACATACAGTGATACAGCTGCTGTAGCATTTTAGTGAAGATGCTACTGTGCCAATGGGAGTGGGTTACCGATTTTCACAAATTAATTACTCTAGAGCTGACATGTCAGTCCTCATCCTCAAAGGGAACCTGCACAACAATTTTAAAAGATGAATCAGGGCACTTAAATTCATTACTCTGCTAGACACTAAAAATCATGGACTGAATACAGATACTGGATTTATGGCTTATTATAACAATCTGTAACCCACTAACAATTCCTCCAGCTGCTATCCACCCTTTCTTTCCCAGGACTGGAAGGGTATTAATGGGCCACTTCACCTTGAATGGTACCTTGAAATATGTGTTAACTACTTATGCTAAACAGTCTGTTCAAACCTTGTGTTTAGCAATGACACTGAGACCTTGTCTACACTACAGGTTACTTTGGTATGACTTGCGTTGCTCAGAGGTGTGACTAATCCACACCTCTGAGCGATGTAAGTTATACCGACCTAAGCACCAGTGTACACAGTGCTATGTCAGCGGGAGAGCATATGGTCTACACTGGCACTTTACAGCACTGCAACTTTCTCGCTCAGAGGTGTGAAAAAACACCCCCTGAGCACTGCAAGTTTCAGCGCTGTAACATGCCAGTCCAGACAGTGTACCAGCGCTGGTACCTATGCCCCTCATGGAGTTGTTTTTTTTTTTTTTCAGAGCTCTCTCCAAGCGCTATGCCGCAACTACACAAGCCACGTTAAAACGCGGCTGCGGCAGTGCTTTAACATTGCCAGTGTAGACTAGCCCATAGCTACTGCCTCTTGCGGAGGCAGGCGTTATTAAGCCGATGGGAGAGCTCTCTCCCGTCAGCTAAGAGTAGTGGTTCTCAGCCCACAGCCACATACGGCCCAATTAGCACAGAGCTGTGGCCCATCTCAGCTGTGTGCTAAAAGCTGCCTGGGTGCCCGGGCTCCTGGGTTCCCAGCTGCTCAGCGCAGGGGTATCTGGACTGCCACGGTAGGGTTGGGGTCTGGACTGCCGGCCCACCCCGTGTGGCGGGGGTCGGGGCAGCCACTCGGCCCCGCAAGCTCTGCAGTCTGAGTCGGGCGGGCAGCTGGCCTCCCGGTGGAACGAGGGTTGGGGCTGCTGCTGCCCTGCCATGCAGCCCAGGTAACACATTGTGGGCCGCGTTGTAATCAGCTGAGAAGCAGTGGCTTAGAGCCTCTCCACCATAAGTGCTAGACCTACGTGCTCTAGTGTAGATGTACCTGAGTTAGTTCCCCAGACCTGAAGAAGAGTTCTGTGTAAGCTTGAAAGCTTGTCTCTCTCATCAATAGAAGTTGGTCCAATAAAATATATTACCTCACCCACCTTGTCTCGCTAGTATCCTGGGACCAACGTGGCTAAACAACATTATGTACTGCAATCTACTGTAAATACAAATAAATAAAGGACAGAAATAGCACTGGTCCTGAAAGTGCTTGAAATGTCTTTTTCTCACCGAGTGATGCTCAAAGCCTCAGTAACTTTAATAAGAATAGAAATAGTTCCAACATAAGGGCCAGAGTCTACCCTGCCAGTAATCTTTGTATAAACCTCATCTTATCATTAGACAATTTGCTGTAGTTCAAGGTTAATGTATTGCCCTAGCTTTGTAAACTTGGGTAAATCTCACTGCCCAATTGCTTTCCACTGCCCTTATATATGTTTATGTTGTCTATAGATTGTCTACTCATTGGGCCAGGGATCCCTACCTTTATACCTATCTGTATAGTTCCGCGCTCACTGTTTGTGGGATTTATTTTTGTTTAATACAAAAAACTTTTATGTTAAAAGAATGATATGAAGGTTGCAAAGTCAAGCGTTTGAAAGTTGAAATGCCAGAATTAAGGATGCCTATTCAGTCTTAAGTCTGTCTCTTGTACATGAGCATTGTGATGATTTTTAATTACATGATCAGATATTTGTTTTTCTTTTCTGTACACGTTCCACTTTTTCCCAGGATGGAACAAAGCTCAGTGAATGAGGCAGTTGTTCAGTATTGCTTTCTGTCATTCAATACGTAGCTCTGGGGCTTATTTATTGCACACTATCCGAATGCTGCACTGAATATAGAATTATGAAATTCACCATGGGCTTTTCTGTACTGCTTATCACTGTAGTATGTTAGTACCTCACAAATGGTAACAGACCCAATTTTGGTTGGAGATCATCCTTTCTCTTCCTAAAGTCATCTTCCTTATTCTTTATATCCCTTTCAACTTCAAGAGCAAGTTAGATGGTGTCCTACTGACACAGCATCATTCACTACACAGCCCTGATTCGTGCCCCTAGCACCCTCCATCCTGCATGCTAAATGAGTTAGGAATCTTGTGGAAAAAGTGATCATGTAATTAAGGACTGTATCGTGCATACACAGAACATCAAGGTTTTGAGAGCAGCCTTAGTTCTGGCATTTCTTAACTTTCATGAGCTTGACTTTTGCAATCTCACTAACATTCTTTTAAGAGTTCTTAATTTAATTTTCTCTTTTTTTGGAAAAAATGTGAAAACAAATTTATTTGCAACTGTAGCAACACTCCATCATGGATTATCAGCAGGGTGTGAATCATCACTCAGACTGCAGCATAGACTCCTTGATTGCAGTACTAATTATATTAGCTGCCAGCAGGAGTGAGCTGCCAGCAGGAGTGTACATAACATAATGAAACAGTGAGTTATTTATAAATGTGTAGACCTATTTTACAGACAGTATAGCAAAGGACAAAGATATGATAAGTTATTTTTGAGAGGCAGCGTGGCAGTCGTAGAGTTATATTCCCAATTTTTGTAACCCCTAAATTGGGATATGGTGCTTTGCTTGATACAATTGTGAAAGTACAGAATTACGAACGTTCATCAGTAGAAAAAAATCATTTAGGGCTCATGGTCTGGTTCCCAGGTGGTTCACATAACTCTGGGTCAAAGGGTCTGTCTCAACAGCTTATAACTCTGCCAAATTTGAACAGATTTTCATGAGGCTGGCAAATGGCACTTCCCTGACCACAATGATCCATCTCCCAATTTTCAAAGTCTTGCTGCAAACCACGAAGGTGTTGGAGCTCTTGGGGGCAGGGGAAGGGAAGAAAGACCAGACCGTTTTAGAATAGAAAACGTTAGGTAACCTTAATACAGGGATTGCATTTGCTCCTCCAGTAAAATAGAGTATAGAAGGGGGTGGAAAGAAGTTACAGCAGGAAGGAGTAGGTAGGCGGGTGGAGAAGTCAGGATAGACTAACATGGGATGAGGTAAGATGTGGTGAGCACATGTTGGGATATGATATTGTTTTATGACAAGTCTTTCCTCCTTCTCAGGCTGGGTTAAGAGCACAGAGGATGCTGTTGATTACTCTGATATTAATGAGGTGGCTGAAGATGAGAGCCGCAGATACAGGCAGGCAATGGGCACCCTTCAGCCAATTCGAAGACAAGGTAATTAGGGGTGGTAGGAGTACACATAGACAAAATGATTAACAGTTAATGGTACAGTATGTCTCTGTGGGCGGATTGGCTTTTGCTGCTGTCTTTGAGAGTGATCTTTCTCTAATCATTATTATTCTGCCATGTTCTTTGCCTGCTTCACAAACCTCATGTAAGCCAGTGGGGCAAATAAATGGCCCGGACATCAAATAATGTACATGAGGGCGGTGAAATTTCAGTCCCTTTCTTTAGGGCTGGGTTTATTTTTCCAAAGCAAAACAGCTCATAATTTCTATAGATAAACCAGATTGTTTTCTCTGACCCAGGGTCTCCTGCAATATCCTACCTCCTCCTCATAGGTGTTCCTGTAAACTGAGTTGTTGGTTGGCCTTTGATCTAAGGACAGGGTAGGCCACAGGCTGTTACATGATTTCTGGACTCAGACCTTTCTCCTGAGAGGAAGTCAGTCAGTCACAGGAGGGGGCTAAGGCGCATTCCCTTGGAGGATTGTCCCAACCTATGACAGCCTTCCTCTGTTTCTCCCCATCTCCCTTCCCTAGCATTCTGTTTAATGGCCCTTGCTGCTGAGGAGGCATCTTCATCCAAGTTCTACCACGACTTTCACAGGTTATAAGGAGGGGTGAGACTGGCCTTTATGCTTCTCCAATGGGGACTAGTATAGGAGGTCCCTGCCTGTAGAATACAGAATTCCAAACATCTGCCGTTTTTTGCCCCTATGTTATTGCTAGTGCTATTGATGAATCTACTGCCTGTCTCCTAAAGGAACTTTCCATCTCCTCTCCTGTCAGTCAGGAGCAGGAAATTAGGAATGTTGCAGTAAGCTAGGGCTTCTGCCCTGAATTTTCTTGTTTCTCATATCAGTTTTCCTGCTCCCCTACTCATCCCCATTTCAAGCCCTGATTTTGTAAGCGGTTGAGTGTAGGAAAACCACAGTTGGGGCAGCTTTGGGTGATCTATTTGAGAAACTGGAAAGGTATTTGTAATAAGTTAATGCTGAGACAGGGTCCTTTCTGTGGTTTGGGGTGGAGATCAGAGACCCTAGTTGTGGTATTGGGGAAGGGGTGTCTGAATATCCTTGAAAATGGATTTTTTTTAAATAAAGATAAATAAGTTAATGGAGGATAGGTCCATCAACAGCTCTTAAGCCAAAATGGTAAGGGATGCAACCTCAGGCACTGGATGTCCCTAAATGCCAAATGGCAGGAGCTGGGATTGGACAACAGGGAATGAATTACAGAGACAGGATACTGGGCTGAATGGACCATTGGTCTGATCCAGTATGGCCATTCTTACGTTCTGAAGGTGATTGTCTCCTTTTGACTGGTTAGATGAGGATGAGGATGATTATGATGCTGACTGTGAAGATATTGATTCCAAGCTGATGCCGCCGCCGCCTCCACCTCCAGTAAAGAGAGACGATGAAAAAGATGCAACTGCCCCTGGTGAGTAAGGACTCTCATCTTCTATCTGAAACTTGTGGAAAGAATCTAGGAGTTTTGGGATGACAGGATGTGACACATCAAAGATTCAAGCATTTCTATCCAGTGGCTTTATACTGTAGCATGTTTGGGATCTTGTCAAAGATCCATCCTGCAGACTGGATCTGAAGATGGTTCGTGGCCAATTATGCAATGAAGTAGCGCTGCTTAGGGGTAACTGGCTCTTATATAAAATACAGAGTAAAAGATGTTATAACACTTTCAACAGTAATGTTAAGATTCATAATCAAACTAACCTGTGAAATTCAGCTGCTTCTCTGTTTTGCCTTCTCTCAGCGGGGACTGTGAGTTGCAGAGGTGATCTAGGGATGCACTGAAAGGCTAAACTGGAACAGGAATCAATAACTATAAAACATGGAGACTTAGATTAAGCATAATTTAAGATCAGGAAACAATGCTTGTGGAGTGTGGGGGTTGTACTGGGGACCAAGAAAGGAAACTTGTTCATAAGGTACTTGCTCTATTGTAGTATCTGAAGATGGAGATGGTATCATTCTGCCCTCCATCATTGCTCCGTCCTCTGCTACCTCTGAGAAGGCAGATTTCAGCAGCTCTTCTGATTCTGAGTCAGAGATGGGACCCCAAGATGCAAGGCAGGCAGAATCCAAGGAAGGGAAACTGACACTGCCTCTTGCAGGAATAATGCAGCGAGATGCCACCAAACAGCTGCCAAACGTTACCGAGCTGTTTCCGGAATTCCGGCCTGGCAAGGTATTGTATCTGTTGGGGACAATGTCCAAGGGGAAAAGATGGAAACTCCGTCACTTGGGACACTCAAGACTGGAAAAAAAGCCATCCTAGTAAATGTGTGCTTGGTAGAGTGAGAGGGGCTAGGTGATTGTCATCTCCATCTCCGATTTCTCTGTGTTTGTGTACTGGCTGCTATCAGTGACTGCTTTCCATGGGAAGGTGGATAGTGCTTCTCCTGCTCTCAGGAGGAGTCTCTTAGAAAGAATTTTTCATGTAAATCAGGTTCTGACGTATATGTTTTACCCTTTAGATAGAGCTTTGGTGCACAGATTTCAAAGCACTTTATGAATGGGGAGAGAGTACCCTTCTCTAGATTACAGGTGAATCACTGAAGTTAGTCACAGCCTCATCCACTTGTTTGTCAGCTTCTCTCACAAATGCCTCTGCTCCTTATTCCCTAACTCAGGGAACTTTCTCCTGAACTGATTCATTTAAATACCTCCTCAAGACCTATTGCGTCTGTGACTCCTATAAGAAATCCGCTGATAGTAATGGCTAGGATGAGATGAAGATGGGGGTAATTTTAAGTAGCAAACTGTTTGTAGGTCCACATCTTCTTAGGTTGTAAATTCCTAAAGGCAAGGGAGCATGTCTTTGTATGTGTTTGTCCAGCACCCAGCACAAGGATGTCTTGATCCTGAGTGGGGCTGCTGGATGTTTTTCCAGTGTAAATGTTTACTAATAACACTGCTCTACAGCCAAAATGCTTCTGAAATAAATGTAGTCAAACTTTACTAATTCTGGGTCACTGAGAATGAAAATGATGCTTAAAATTGTTGATTGGCTCTAGTTTTCAAGATATGCTATTGGGTCAGTATATATGACCCTTGACTTGGGAATGGCAGAGGATAAGTGAGTTATAAAGGGAAGGAATCTCAATTTAAACCAGAAATGACTAAAATATGAATAAATCTATGACTGGGTTTGGACAGTACTTGCTTTTTAAGTAAAACAATGAATGATGCAATCTGAAGCTGGTGTTGCGTCATACATGATATGAATTGCATCATGTTATTCCTAGAAGTCATGGATGATGCAATCATAACGAAGCTTACGTCACTTTGCTGAGCAAATTGCCCTATATCAGCTCTAGAAATCATACAGTGTCGTGCTCTCTTATTTGTGAGTGTTTGATTTTGCAAAGGGACACATTTCTGTTTAGCCAAAGTGAGCAGAGATGCCTCGTACTTGTGTGAACAGTGCAGATAACTTCTGCTATGTTTGTGGTGAAGTGACTTTTGCATCACAAAAGCGCAGTATAACCACTATGGTTAAGAAAGCCTATCACCTTTATTTTGGCTGCAAAATTGGAGCTCAGGACAAGAGGTGGGCCCCACACATATGCTGCAACACTTGTGCAACAAATCTTCGCCAGTGGTTGAACAGGAAAAGGAAATCTATGCCTTTTGCAGTGCCAATGATTTGGAGAGAGCCAACAGAGCATACCAGCAATAGTTACTTCTGCATGGTGCCTCAAGTTGGGAAAGGTGTGTCAAAGAAGAAAAAGTGGACTGTGCATTATCCAAACATTCCATCAGCTATACGCCCAGTACCCCACGGAGAAGGACTGCCGGTTCCTAATGCACCAGAATCAGTCTCACTTGAGTCAGACGAGGAAGAGGATGAAATTTCTGGTCCTGAACCATCAAGGTCACAGGACCCACATTTTCTCCCATCCTCCTCCTCTGAACCACACCGCATAACACAAGGTGAACTGAATGACCTTGTCAGGGATTTGGAACTACCCAAGAGTAAGGCAGAGCTGTTGGGCTCCAGACTCCAGCAGTGGAATCTCCTGGCAGGTGATGTTAGGGTTTCCGTGTTCCGTGACCGTCAAAAGGATCTTGTCCCATTCTTCTTCATGGAAGGTGATCTTGTAGCCTGCAACACATTGATGGTGTGATGGCAACCCTCAACATCGTTCACGATCCAGATGAGTGGAGACTGTTCATTGATTCATCGAAGACGAGTCTTAAAGCTGTTTTACTGCATAATGGCAATGTTTTGCCATCAATTCCAGTTGGTCATGCAGTCCATATGAAGGAAACCTATGACAACATGAAACAACTTTTGAGGTGCATAAACTATGACCAACATCAGTGGCAGCTTTGTGGCGATTTGAAGTACTGCTGTTTTCTCTGCGAATGGGATAGTCGTGCAAGAGATTCCCACTACATCAAGAAAGATTGGCCACTCCGACAGTCACTGGAGCCTGGGAGGAAAAGTGTTCAGCATCCACCACTTGTTGAATCAAGGAAGATTTTGTTACCACCCTTCCACATCAAGATGGGTCTGATGAAGAACTTTGTCAAGGCCATTGACAAAACACAAGCAGCTTTCAAGTACCTCCGTGGAAAATTTCCAAGGTTAAGTGAAGCTAAGATAAAGGAAGGTGACTTTGTTGGTCCTCAGATTTGTGAACTTCTTCGAGATGATGCATTTGACCATGCACTGCGTGGCAAGGAAAAGACGGCATGGAAAGCCTTCCAGTTAGTGGCAATAAATTTTCCCAGAAACAACAAGGCAGACAACTACAGGTTGTTGGTGGAAAACCTCCTCAAGGCATACAAAAGCCTTGGTTGCAACATGTCACTAAAGATACATTTTTTGCATGCTCATCTAGATTTTTTTTCCACCGAACTGCGGAGCAGTGAGCGACGAGCACGGCGAGCGATTTCACCAGGACATTGCAACAATGGAGAAACGCTATCAGGGCAAATGGAGCCCATCAATGCTTGCAGACTATTGCTGGACAGTGACAAGAGATGCTCCATTTAATGAATACAAGAGACAAGCCAAGAAGCGCCGAGTAGACACTGAATAGGACTAAACTATGTACATAATAGTTTTTTGCCTTTTGTTTCATAATAAATTTTATTTATATAACCCTTTTGCTGATTTTTAAAGTGTTACATAAACAGGACAGGTGAAATATTATCATGTAAAGCAACCATAAACACATGAAAAGACCTAGGTTTACAATTTATGATTAAAACTCTACTATCTACACAATGTACGTAGACATAAAATGTAAAAACTTAAATATCTTAGAAACAGTAGCCAATCAGTTGTTTTAATTGTCATATTTGAATTCAGCATATCAAAATACATAATAAATAGCACATTTTATCTCTGAAGCAGACGACGTCTCAAAAATTGTAGACCAGTGTAATAGTGCTAAAAAAAACTAGATGAAACAATTAGGTAATCTCCCAGGAGTTGTTGTAGGGTTGATCCCTATTGTAAATTTGCTAATATCTTGTAAGTGCTTTGGAGCAGGGACTGTCTTTGTGTGTTTCTGTGGTGCTTAGCACCTACTCAGGTCAGGGCCCCACTGTGCTAACACAATACAAATAATAACTGTTCAATCTAGTTTTAAATGTGGCAAGAGACTGGGATTCCACCACTGTTTTCCAGCCTCATACATCTCACTGTCGGGAAGATTTTCCTCAAATGAAATGCTAATTCTTTTTCTTAATCTTGTCCCAATTACTCCTACTTATATCCCCTTTATTATAGGTGGAGCTGTTAATGACAACAGTTATTAAAGTTGCCTAACTCTTCCTTTTATTACCCCTGTTTCCAGTTTATAACTTTGCCAAACATCTACAGTTCATGTTGAAACTTTCCATTCTTGGTCTCTGCCACAAGTTGATTTTTTCTGGAGTTTTAATAAAAATGATGTAGCTATTTTGGAGAACAAGATTGGCAGGTGTATTATTCCTTTAATTTTAACCAAGTTTTTCAACCATTTTTTGAAGAGCACTAGCACCTTAGGGGTTTGCTCCAGGAACTTGAAATTTGGTAGGGGGATATACCCGGAGGTAAACGTTTTTTTTTCCTTGTGAAAATCCATCGAGATTAGTTATAAATCACAGAAAATGATTATTTGCACATGTACCGTAGAATTTGTTAGAGGCTTATTTCAAATCCTGTATCGTAGAGCCCTGCGCAGGACTATTTTTTTTTTTTAATACTGCTCCCGTCCTGTCTGCAAGTCCCACTCCCATCCACTCCCGCAATCTTTCCTGCATTTTTATCCCGCTTCCACCTTAGATCTCGCCAGAGAGACAGATTCCACCAGGCTCCTAAAAAAACCAACCAACCAGGGCGGGTCCACAACAGTTTGGCACCTGAGGCGGGGAGCTCAAACGACTCCTCCATGCCCCCTCGCTTGGGTCAAAACTTTGAAAGGTCTCAATTCTGCCTTCTTCCTGTTCTACTCCTCTCATGGTACAGCTCTGCTACCTATCCCAATAAAGGAGAACTAACAACTTAAAATGCCTTGTTAAAAAATGTTATGCAACACTTAACTTTCAAACGCCTGAACAGCAAATGTAACTTTTCTTGTCTGCATAGTAAACATTGGCATTTTTATCTGTTTGAATAATCAAAGTGGTGCTTTCCGTGCCTTCTTGGTTGCAAAGATTTGAACTGCTTCCTGAAGGTCCACAGTCTGGGCCAGCTCGTGCTCTATTGAGATGGTTGCATGGCCGACCAGCCTCTCCTGTGTCATTGTGGAGCGTAGATATGTTTTTATTAACTTCAGCTTGGAGAAGCTGCGTTCTCCACTGGCAACTGTTACAGGAAGTGTTAGAAGTATGCACAGAGCAACAAAAGCATTTGGAAAGAGGGTGGTCATCTTATTTGTGCACATATATTCCAGAACAGCCTTTGGAGTTGATCCTGCTGAAATGTATCTTGAAAGGGCTTTCAGTTCATCACCTAAATCACACTCATCAATATCGCGCATGTCATCATGTGTCAACATTGTCTCTAATGCCCTGCATTGCTGGTGTAGGTCTTCCTCAGGTATAGTGAGGAGTTTTGGAATATCATACAACATCCCAAATATACTGCTGTGTTCCTTGAGCTGCATGAAACATTCTTCAACTGACTTTATTGCACAATCTAGCACCTGGTTAAATAATTCAACTTTGAATTGTTATTTGGGGTCTCTTATGGGATTATCCCGTGCCTCGTAATCAAAATGTCGTCTTCTTTGGTGACTCTTGTATTCTTGAATGGGTGGGAAAATAGCTTCAGGGTGAAGTTCCTCTGCAGAATGTTTTGAAATCCCTCATCTGACCGGTAAGACTATAGATACGACTTTGTCCAGTTGTTCCATTGCTCCAGATATATGAAGGCCAACACCTTGGAGTCTCTTGCTTACAACATTTATTTCAAACCGTGTCATGCCACAACACTAAGCCACACAGAAATTTGAAGTTATGTATGTTTCTGGTGATTCCATTTCCCTCTGCCACCCACGAACAGTTCCTGTCATAGCATTATCCTCCATAATGGCAACTATGGCATCATCTATCTTCCCAATTTGGTATTTGATAGGCTTTATCGCCTCCACTTGACTTTCCCATTGTGTGGCACTCAGTGGTTTCAGTGTCAGAGAGGATGTTCCCATTTGTTGCTTCGAAATTTGCCATCGATGAGTTGATGCAGAGAAAAATACATAGATGCTTTGAATTATGTTAAAAAAATTCAGCAGCCTCGCTAGAAGCTGATGCTGCATCACTGACCACCAAGTTCAATCAATGAGAACTGCATGGGACAAAAAAAATCTCGAGGGTTTAACTCTCGGATCCGTGTCTGCACTCCTCTGTTCTTTCCTCTCATGTTGGCACCATTATCGTAGCCCTGACCTCTCATGTCAGCTATCGCAATTCCTGTATCTTCCAGCTTTTTAAGAAGCACATTTGTCATACCAGCTCCTGTAGTATCATCAATGTCAATAAATTCTAGAAAATACTCTGACAGTCACCATTTTCACTAGGTTCTGTTGTCGTTACAAAACACATCATCAAAGTCATTTGGTCTGTATGGCTGATGTCAGGTGTGCAGTCCAGAATAACAGAGTAATATCCTGTTTGAGAGTAGCAGCCGTGTTAGTCTGTATCCCCAAAAAGAACAGGAGTACTTGTGGCACCTTAGAGACTAACAAATTTATTATTAATAAATTTATTTATAAATTTGTTAGTCTCTAGAGTAATATCTTGCCGACTTCAGATCTGCCACAATCTTCTGTTTGACTTTTGTTGCCAGTAACTGTATGATCTCATTCTGAATTGTTTTTCCAAGGTAGTGGTGTGTGTACATTTCTTGGATGGTGACTCTTCTTAGATGCTCCTGGAGTACAGCATCGAACTCCGCCATCAGCTCCACAATTTTAAGGAAGCAACAGAGGGTCCTGTGGCACCTTTAAGACTAACAGAAGTATTGGGAGCATAAGCTTTCGTGGGTAAGAGCCTCACTTCTTGCATCTGAAGAAGTGAGGCTCTTACCCACGAAAGCTTATGCTCCCAATACTTCTGTTAGTCTTAAAGGTGCCGCAGGACCCTCTGTTGCTTTTTACAGATTCAGACTAACACGGCTACCCCTCTGAATTTTAAGGAAGTTTCCTTTGTTTGGCACATACAGCTGATCTGAAGTGCCACGCAGTGCTAGGTTTTTTTTGGTAGCAAGCATTCTCACAATGGCAATGAGCCTTTTCAGAACATTTTGCCAGTAAAGAGACTCTGATGCAATCTTCTCTTGACGCTGATCATCTATGGTGGCCTTTAACCTTAGTCTAATCTCAAGTTCTTTCCACCTATGGAATGCTCTCTGGTGATTTGCTGCCTTCTCATGGCATGCCAGATTTCTAGACAGATTTTTCCAGTCCTTTGTTCCTGTAGAACCCAGTGTGGCTGGAACATTAGACTGGAAGAGTTTGCAACAAAAACAGTATGCAGCATTCTGGGTTTTTGAGTACATAAGCCATGGCCTCTCCACTTTGTCACCATTGGGGATTTCATGCCAGTAATGTGTTGGATGGAAACTTCTATTTTCATTGTCTTTGGAGAACATGAAGTTTTTTTCACTTGCTGTGGTCCATGCAGTACAAGGAAGTCCCTCGGGCTCCTGCTCAAGTGGGTCCACAGTCCTGGATCATCTAGATTTAAGGAACTAAACTAAGCAGCGGCTGTTTCTTGCGCCTCCACCACACTCTTCTCTGATCTACACTTTTCTTCAGGAATGTGCATGGTTAAATCCATTTCATATGGATGCTGCAGTAGCTGCCAGGTCACCTTCACTCTGACTAACTGGAAGATCAGGCATCTCCTCACCACTCATATCCTCACTGGGGCCAGAAGGCTCACCGTGAACATTTGTGTCTATGTATCTCAGGAGACCTCCTTCCTGCTTAGATAGAAAAGCTTCCTTTGCTTTCTTTCTTTTTCTGAATGCTGCCCCATAGGGCATTTTCTTCTTTCACTCATGACTGCTGTTCTGTGCCAGCTAGAGTGGCTCTCAACACACAATTGAAGGGGACAAATAAGCAGGCTGGTAGCAGGGCCTGAGTGAGGGAAGATATCAGTGTCTTAAGGGCCTAACTGGCTCCTAGTACTTCCTGTTCTCCTCAAGTGGGTTCAGGGAAGCAGCAGGAAACAGGAAGCTCCCAGAGAAGCTGGTGTTATTCAGTCCAGGCTCCTAGGGGTGCTAGAGAGGTACATAAGAGGCTCCTCCTCTGTCTTACCGCAGCTCCTGCTGCTTTCTATTATTCCCTCTCTCCTTTACTCCTGCCTGCCTGTTATGTCTCTTGTGCCCTCCTTCCTCCAGCACAGCACTCCACCATCTCTGTGCATCTGGGGCAGAGAGAATACATGTGCACCAGCAGCAGACAATTTTCTACACTCTGGGTCCTAGTGGCGCCGCCGCCCCCCCCCCCCACCCGACCCCCCCGCGCGGTACCTGAGGCGGCCGCCTCAGTTCGCCTCATGGTAAGACCAGCCCTGCAACCAACCCTCAGTTGGTTACTATATTTTATATATATAAACGGAATTCAGACACAATTTTTATTACTAAAAGAATAGAACAAATCTTGTTTAAACTATGTAAAAATACTTTGTTAGACATGAACTCTTTCTATCCCTCGCTTAAATTTAAGTTTTACAATTTTTAAAGTGTTTTCCAACTAATTACCACAGTCTGTCTGTCTTCTTCACCCCTGCCCCCAACCCTGCCCCCAACAAAGTACGTTTTACTTGCTCCTGCTATTATGGCAGCATGTCCTGTAGGTCCTGTGGGATCCCAGTCACGCTGCAGGGCTCTGCTGAATGGCTCCATCAAAATACCATTTGTGGCCTGGAAAAGGTGCACTGGCCTGGAAGCCAAAAGACTATGAACCTCAACTCTTCCGTTGACTAGTCTATTTAGACTGTAAGCTCTTCAGGGCAGAGATTGTCTACCATTATGTTTGTACAGGACCTAGCATAATGAATCCCTGTTCTTGGTTGAGCCCTAGGCACTACCATAATAAACATGATTAATAATAATGGTGGTAATAATTCTGTGCATTTCACAAGCCATATTACTGAGCAAGGCCTTGCATCCTTACCCTGGGAGGCAAGCAAGCACCCATATTTTACTGAAGGAGTAACTGAAATGTCTGTCAGGGCTAGAAATAGAATTCATGTCTCAGATATGGCAGGCTCAGGTCATAACCAGTTAACCACCTTGCCTCTCAGAGAGAACCTGCTAAATGTATGTGTGTAGGTATCTTATCTGTTGCTATTCCTCCATATGTAACCCTTGATAGCAGCTTACTGCTGCTGTCAGCTAATCATGGAATTGTAGGACTGGAATGGACCTTGAGAGGCCATCTAGTTCAATCCCCTGTACTCATGGCAGGACTAAGTATTGTCTAGACCATCCCTGACAGGTGTTTGTCTAACCTGCTCTTAAAAATCTATAATGATGGAGATTCCACAACCTCCCTAAGCAATTTATTCCAGTGCTTAACCACACTGACAGGAAGTTTTTCCTAATGTCCAACTTAAACCACCCTTGCTGCAATTTAAACTGATTGATTCTTGTCCTATCCTCAGAGGTTAAGAAAAACAATTTTTCTTCCTCCTCCTTGTAACCACCTTTTACATGGGCCTTCATCATCCTAATCCTTGAGGTGCCCTGGCCAGAGAGAGAGGGACCCAGATGACATCACCACCCCTACCAGCTCCAGCTGAATCCCAGATACCATCAGGGATGAGAGTTATTACCATCTTAGATCCGAGCTGAGAGACTGTCAGAGAAGGGGGCTTTTCCTTCTAAGACTGAACTTTTACGACAACAACAACACCTCCAGCCCATCTCAACTAATTTCTTCTCCTTTTCCCAAAAAGGCAGTGTTAGATCCCATCTAAGAGACAGTCAAACAAGAAGGCAGTCTTTCCTTCTAAAAGCTGTTGACAGCTAAAGGGCAAGGGATCAAAGGATGTTGTTAAAACGAAAGACTTGCTTAAAATTTTAACTGTGTCCTTTTCTGTATCTTTAATAAAAGGTTAAAAAAAGTGTTATGGTATGTTTGCCAGGGTGCTAAGCAGGCTGAGGTGTCTCTATATCAGGCCCTGGACCCTGTTTAATGTTGGACAGTGACTGGGTTTTGTTAACACCTTTAGCCCATTTATTCCATCTAAATTAATTCAAATGACCACACACTGAATGATAAGATAAAAAATAATTGAACAGCTGCTCCATTCCCTGGGACCATTCAACCTATGCACTGAATGAGGCAGGATTCCTGTGTATGTGATTATACGCCTTGTATCATAATGCATATGCACCAGAGAGCAGAGTTAAGGTTGAATGTACAACATTAATTCTATCATTCTTGAACTTTTGAGTGTTCAGCTTTGAAACTTTAACATTCTTGTAATATTATTTGTGTGTAATATTATACATCAGCATTCTCCTTGGTTTTTACGCACTTCAGATATTTCTATACTATTGTGTCTCTGCCCCCATAATAGTTGTCATTTAGAAAGGATTTACATGTTTAACTCTTTTTCCTTCCTTATAGAAAGTTCCCTCCATCCTGTTAACAGTTTTATTGGCTTTTCCTGGCATGCTCTCTAACTTTTCAATATGTCTGTGGTAATGGAATATGCTGAATGAAAAGACATTTTGTCCAGATTCTGTTGTGCCCCCCCTGGATAAATGGGGATTGTTCCGCCTCTGCTCAGGGTTTAACTTTCAGGTGAATTTCAGAATAAAATATCCTTGAGGATTAAATAAAGGTTCTACCAAACAGTGGGAAAGTGTCTCTGATTCATTTCAAATCTGAGAATAATGAGACCACCAGCTGCACCAGGAATTGGGGGGCACTGTGGAAGTTAGGTGGTTACACTTCTCCAGTTATTTCTTGCCCCTGGCCTTGCCTTGGTGGAAAAGTCTCTTGGGCTTGGAGTGCTTCCTCATCCTTGCTGCTCATGTGTATGAAATGCTTGTGCCTATATCATCAGGGACCTGTCGTTTGTCCTTGTGACCATCTTTCTTACTTCTTGTTGTAGGTGCTGCGTTTTCTCCGTCTCTTTGGCCCTGGGAAGAATGTTCCTTCTGTTTGGCGTAGTGCCCGGAGGAAACGCAAAAAGAAACATCGGGAGCTAATGCAAGAAGTGCAGATCCAGGAGGGTGAAGCTGCAACTGAGGCAGGAATGGAAGAGAAGTCTCCCTGGGAATATGAATTTGCTCCTCCTCCTCCTCCTGAGCAGTGCCTCTCAGATGATGAGGTGGGACATCTGAGATGTAGGAGGGCCTCTAGCTAGTAACAGGTAGTCACCCTGCCAAGACAATACTGGTGAGGGGGGGTTAGGCTGCCATTCCCACTGTGCAGAGTCTGCTCCTTGGATATTAAGCAGGGGCTCCAGAGACCATTCCCTAGTGGGTTAAGAGCCCTTGTATGGTAAGGAATTAGGGGACTCTTTCACTGTTTTATTGTAGCAGTGGAGAGTCCTCGTATTGCTGGACTGTCAGTTCCAGCATTTGCTAATGCAGCTATTAAGTTTGAATATGCATCTCTGCAATTTCTGGGAAATGCTCCTCTCCACTGAGAATGAGACAGAATTTGAAAGCAAAAGCTCCTGTTTGCCAGCTCTGAAAGCGGTGACTGACAGGTTCCTTTTTCCTGCTGTGCTGCAGATCACTATGATGGCACCTGTGGAGTCCAAGTTTTCCCAGTCTACTGGAGACATAGACAAAGTGACAGATACCAAGCCCAAGGTGTCTGAATGGCGTTATGGGCCAGCCCAGCTCTGGTATGATATGCTGGGGATCCCTGAGGATGGCAGTGGATTTGACTATGGTTTCAAACTAAAAGAGCATGCGAGAGAACAGGAGACTTCAGGTCATTCTGTGGAGAAGGTGAGAGGAAGCATGTGTAAGGGGGAGGGGGCTGTGAGCGTGTGGTTGTGTGGTGGTGATGGAGCACAATAGAGAAGGTAAGGGAACAGGGCTGGGGTGGTGAATAAGGCTGGGAACCAGCCAGTGGAAGAGATGTGAGTGGGAGGGGGAAAGGGGGAAGATTCACAGTGGAGATGGTAGGGAATCTCTACTCTTTCTTCTATAGTTTAAGCAGCAAAATCAAAGTTAACGAGGGTCTAATGCCATTGTTCTTCCCTCTGCAGAACTTGGAAGTGATGGCTGAGAAGGATGACTTGCTGGCTGATGAGCACTTCCTCATGGTGACACAGCTACAATGGGAGGATGATGTGATCTGGAATGGGGAGGATGTCAAACACAAAGGGACTAAAACACAGCGTGCGAGCCTGGCAGGCTGGCTGCCCTCCAGTATGACCAGAAATGCCACTGCGTACAATGCCCAGCAAGGTGCGCGGCAGCTGCCTTTATACTTTCTTATGCCCACACCCTGAGGGAGTGGGTGGAATGAGGGGATCTCTGCGTTAGCCTAATTGAGAATGTTATGTGTACAAACTAATTCCCCATTCTCTCCTCTTCAGCATGTGGGGTTGTGTTCTTTCTCTATCAGGAGGTGGCTTTCGCTAAACCAAGTTGAGGCCAAAGCCTTTTGTCCTCCTCCTGCCCAAACAGGCTTGGCCTCTTCTGTTAGACACGAGAACATCGAAAGTCAAGTGCATGTCCAGCGAAATGTCCTGCTGTCCTTCTCCTTTCTAACTGAAATGAGGGGCTAGACATACCTAATTCAGTACCAAAGGCTGTATACTGGAGACCCCCCCTAGTGACTGTTCAGATTTCCATTTATGGCAGCACTAAAATTCCTTTGCTTTGCAAGTTAATGCTTGGATGCTTGCTCTTCAGGGGCCAGGGGAATTTTGTGTATTTTATCAGAGGTGACATTTAAAAAGGAACCTTTCTCACATTGTTCCTGAGACTATAATCTTTTGGGGCTCCTCTAGCTAAAGGAACACAGTTTTTACAAACACCAAACTTTTATCTCAAGCTCAGACATAGGCTGTTTTTTAAAATTGAACTGTAAATCCAGAATTATTCTTTATTCATTATAACTTACTCTGTCTCTCCAAGGAAAAGCTGATGGAACTTTCAGGTTATACCAATTACTCTCATTTTTGGATGCTGCTACCTTGTCTCCCTGAGTCCCCAGCTCTTGTCATCAGACACCCTGAGGAGCCAGGAAAGCAGATTAGATAGCAAGGGGTAGTGAGGATGGGGGAGGGGCTCTGAGAGGGCAAGGAAAATTGAGCTGAGCTGTCAGAGAATAGGGAAAAACTATGGCTATGCAGAGGTAGTGCCTGGGGTCAGGAGCAGCTTTGTTACAGAAGGTGGAGAAAGCGATTAGAAGAGAGGTTGTTCTAGATCTAAATCGATGGCAAAGCGGTCTCTGGTCGACTCCAATACTCATCTTACTCCTCTCGTTCCCAGTGAAGTCGACGGGAGAGCATCTCTCATTGACACAGCGCAGTGCAGACACTGCAGTAAGTTGCCCTAAGGTACGTTGACTCCAGTTACATTATTCACGTAGCTGGAGTAGCATAACTTAGGTCAATTTACTGCGGTAGTGTAGACATAGCCTTAGAATACTTAAAGAACTGGCTGAGGAGATCTCTGCGCCATTAGCGATTATCTTTGAGAACTCATGGAGGATGTGAGAGATCCCAGAGGACTGGAAAAGGGCTAATATACTACCTATCTATAGAAAGAGGAATAAGGACAACCCGGGGAATTCTAGAACAGTCAGCTTAACTTTGGTACCCAGAAAGATAATAGCGCAAATCAGTTTATAAGCACCTGCAAGATAATAAGGTGATAAGTAATAGTCGCCATGGATTTGTCAAGAACAAATCACATCAAACCAACCTAACAACCTTATTTGACAGTGTAAGGAGTCATGTAGATAGGGGGCAGCAGTAGATGTGATATATCTTGACTTTAGTAAGCTTTTTGATACTGTCTCACATGACCTTCTCATAAGCAAACTAGAGAAATATAGCCTAGACAAACCTACTATAAGGTGAGTGCATAACCGGTTGGAAAACTGTACTCAGAGAGTAGTTATTAGTGGTTCACAGTCAAACTGGAAGGGCATATCGAGTGGGGTCCTGCAGGGATCAGTCCTGGGTCCAGTTCTATTCAGTATCTTCATAAATGATATAGATAATGGCACAGAGAGCCCACTTATAAAATTTGTGGGCAATGCCAAGCTGGGAGGGGCTGCAAACACTTTGGAGGACAAGATTAGCATTCAAAATGATCTTGACAAACTGAAGAAATGGTCTGAAATAAATAGGATGAAATTCAATAAGGACAAATGCAAAGTACTGCACTTAAGAAGGAACAATCAATTGCACAAATACAAAATGGAAAATGACTAGGAAGGAGTTCTGCAGAAAAGGCTCTGGGGGTTTTAGTGGATCACAAACTAAATGTGAGTCAACAGTGTAACACCATTCCAAAAGAGTGAACATCATTCTGATCTGTATTAGCAGGCATGTTGTAAGCAAAACACGGGAAATTATTCTTCCACTCTACTCAGCACTGATAATGCCACAGCTGGAGTACAGTGTGCGGTTCTGGTTAGCACACTTTGGGAAAGTTGTGGACAAACTGGAGAAAGTCCAGAGGAAAGCAACAAAAATTATTAAAGATCTAGAAAACATGAAGAAAAATTGGGGGAAAAAATTGATTTGTTTAGCCTGGAGAGGAGAAGCCTAAGGGGAGACATAGTCTTCAAGTATGTAAAAGGTTGTTACAAAGAGGAGAGTGATAACTTGTTCTCCTTAACCACTGAGGACTAGACAAGAAATAAAGGTTTTAAATTGCAGCAAGGGAGATTTAGGTTAGAGATTAGGAAAAACTTCCTGACTGTCAGGGTGGTTAAGCACTGGAACAGATTACCTAGGGAGGTTGTGGAATCATTAGAGGTTTTTAAGAATAGGTTAGAGAAACACCTGTCAGGGATAGTCTAAATAATGTGTAGTTCTCCTTCGGTGCAGGGGACTGGACTAGATGACATATTGATGTCCCTTCCAATCCTACATTTCTATGATTCTGTGGTGTATAGAGACTGCTCCTCACAGTGCTGATGGTGTGTTAACTGCCTGGATCACCAGGCTGCAGCCCCTTGTACAGATGAGGAGGGCTGAATGACAATGCATAGGTGCTGGAACAAGGGGTGCTGGGTGTGCTTGAAGTGGTGTCCATCGTAGACAGGGTTTACAGTTTGATTCAATGGCTCTCAGTATCCCCACTACACAAATTGTTCCAGCATTGCTGTGGAGGATTATGGGGGGACTGCAGGGGATAACAGGGTATTGTGGGGGAAGAAAGTTGTGGGGGATTCCAGGGAGGCTGGGGAACCCAGTATCACTGTTCTTGTTGGTTGGAGGGCTCCCTGGTGTCCAGGCAGCAGTGCCATTGCATCTGCAGTGACCAGTTGTCATCGGTGCTGCAGTGCTGTTGCCAGATGATGATCTGATCTGATAATCTTGCTCCTATATCTTGCCAGGACCTCCCCACAGGAGGCTCACTGGAGGGAGAATCTGCCTCAGAAGTGGTGCTTTTAGATCCTGCCAAGGAAGCTAACTGTGACTTTGTATTTTCCATATACAAATAACTTATTGCAGACTTTGCCAGTGCCCTCATTCATACTAGACTCTACAGAATCTGTTTTAGGTGCTGCTTGGAGTTGAGTTGTAGAGGAATTTGTGTATAGTTGTTTGACTATATGCTAGAAGTGGAAGGTGGTTAGTTGTGGGGTAGTGTCAGATTAGGGGGCAGGCTGAGGAGGAGATGGTTGAACACCTGCAGAAGAGGAATACTGTCTTGTAAAAAATCAGTCAAATAAGTGACTTTTACTATATTCTGGACAGTATCCTCTCTTCCCCATTCTGCTGTTGGCTCTAGCCTCCCCTCCAGGATTACTGAGATCGTGCATAGCAGAAATGTGGATTCAGTTTTCCTTTTTAAACTAAATAAGGAAAGTCAAAGATCCCTTATGTAGTAAAATCTACACTCCAGGGTGGGATTTCTGGCCTAAAATGCTGCCTCAGGTCCCACCATAAAAGATAGAGCCCTCAGTTTTACCCAGTGGAAAGAAGCTTCTCTTTCCCCAAAACTCTGCCCTCTGATAGGAATAAACCTTCTGTTCCCTTAATAGGTACATGGGAATTACTAGACTGCATCATAACTGACCCATCTAGTCCAGCATCGCATGTCTGACAACGGCTCTTAATAAACAGCTGTGGAATAATCTGCCCATATGAAATGTTTCTTAAATTTGGGCAGGAATGTTTGGTTTAGGCCCTGAAACATAAAGGTTTATATCGCTTGTAAACTTGTATTCTTTCTAAAGGAATTGCACATATTTTTATTGTTCAGATCCATGTTGAATCCTTTGAATGATGTAAAGGTCTTTGTTTTAGTCTGGTGGCAATGAGTTCCACAGATTTATTATGCATTGGGTAGAAAAACATTTGACTTTTCAGATTTAAATGTTCTTGTTTTATGCAAGAGGGCAAATAACAGCGCTCTACTTGTCTTCTCCACACCATTAATTCTTATACATCTTTATCATACCCTCTCTTGTCTGCTCACTAGGCAGTCCTAATCTTTTCAGTCTGTCCTCAAACACAACTCTCAGGTTTGTAATAATCTTTCTTGCCCATCTCTGGACCCCTTCAATTTTTGCTATATCTCTTCAGATAGGGTAACCATAACTGAACATGTTATTGCAGGTCAGGATATATCATTTATTTATATAATGACATAATATGTTCAGTATCATTTTTTCTCTCAATACAACCTAACATCTAGTTTTGTTTTTTTAACCTTTGTTGTGCACTGAGCAGGTGTTTCTTACTGTGCTGTTCACAGATCCTATCTGGTATTGGGAAGAATACTCTGGTGCTGCCCCACTGAAATATATCCTGTTGGGCTTTGGGGGAGAAATATAGCATTTCATTAGCATCAGCATTTCAGAGCCTCCTGCTAGCAGCAGCCATGTTGCTGGAATGTAACATTCTTTGGGGGTCAAGATTTGTGAGGCAAGGATCCTACCCCTAGGCAGAGACTGGAAACTATTTTCCATCCGGGTTTGAGTTCTGGTTTAACAGTCATCAGAAAAACCCTAATGTTACTCTTGTTTTCCTCTCCAGGGCTGAACCGTAGTGGCTCTTTGCTCAATCCACCCATTCCACTAGTGCAGAAACCCAGTGTAGCAGGGGTCCTGGGCATCGCAAAGGGCAAAGAGAAACAGCCTCCTGAGCAGCAAGGTAATGAGCAAGCATTAGTCTGTGAATAGTGGGCTATGTGGAGAGAGACTTCTGTATAAACTTGGGCTCAATACTAGGGGTAGGAGGGTCCTTCTATAATCAGTGACTTCCAGGTCAGCAGGATGTCCTGCTGACTTCCATAACCTCTCAAAGGGCCTTCTCTATCCCTCTTAGAGAGTCTCTCCTTATCCCCCATAAAGCAAAGTACCATGGGCTTTCATGAGTTATCAGAGCTCCTAAGAGGCTTGTGACCTCTCTGAGATCTTTTACTTTGCTTATCTGAAGGTCTTCCCCTTTAATGGCAAAATGTCGTGGGGGCCACGTGTAGCTCTTCGGAGACCTTTTGTCCAACTGTAGTAGGGTATAGGCTTATGTGAAGGCTCTGTTCCTGCTACAGTATAAGGTTCTGTATGCATTTTTTTTGCCTTTGGAGACATGGACCCAAGAGCCCTGGGAAGGAGGGAAAGATTGAGTAGAACTGAAATGGGACAAAAGGGATGAATTGAAAAGTTGCTATAGTAGTCTTTGTGGAGTGTTAACCATCAAAGATCACATTCTGCTATCTTTGCAGCTGCCCTGGATGAAGATAAACCCTGGTTCTCCATTTTCCCAATTGATAATGAGGAGTTAGTATATGGCCGTTGGGAAGACAATATCATCTGGGATGACCAGGCAATGGAAATGTTCTTGGATCCTCCAGTCCTGACACTCGACCCAAATGATGAAAACATCATCCTGGGTATGATCATGGCATTAGCCCTTTGTCTCTGTCTCTTCTTGGGGCTGATACTTCCAGACCAGCTGGGAAGAGCAGAGCAGGGAATGAGGGCACTTATTGGAAAGCAGGGGCTACTTAGAAGGCAGGCGGTGCCTACAAAAGTACAAAAACGAGGCTTGAAGAGGAAAGATAGGTGCATCCTATTCTGCAGGGGTGAAAATAGGAGTGTGGAATAATAGTTGTGTTTCAGGGATATTTTATGTAGATGGGAATCTCCAGTGGGTGGCTGTCCATTCTTGCTGCTACCCTGTGGCAAGAATTGACTGGTTGGGCCAACGTTCCTACCTTTCTTGTGTTTTAAAGAATTCTGAAAGATATTTACAAATGATCCAACAAAACTAAGACAAAATTGATCACTCTAACAAGTTGGCACCTGCATTTCCAACTTCATGTTCAGAGCACCAGTAGACCAGGAAAAGTGAACCAAACTGAATTATACAACAAATAAATGAATCCATGTCCTAATGCCTTCCCTTCCAAATGACCAACATCCTAACCTTGAAGACAACATATTGTGAGGGAGCAAAGGGAGAAGAATTTTATGACAACCTTTTTCAGTGTCCCCAGCTTGAGGCTCCTGCTCACTCAGACTGAGAGCAGGCCTTCCAGGCTACAGAAGCTCCATGCTGGAGTTGCATTTTTTTTCTGGGCTCTCTGTGTCTGTCTCCCATTTCGCTACATATTTGCTCCCTGAATCTTCTCTAGAACAATATAACTTAAAAACAGCTCTTGAATTTTTACTAGGGATGCCCTGATAGAGCCTTTATTTGTGCTCTGGGGCATTGATTCCTCACTGTCAGGGAGTTGCACTTGTGATGGCAAATGTGGAAGGCGATGGAGTCATTCTGGTATTTTGGCAAGTGGTGACTTGGTAAGAGATTTTGAATTGCTGTAGAGATCTTTTCCGGGTCAGAAAGAAGCTGTGCTGATGGTAGAGAATCTTCAGGAATAGCTCTTGGAGTACACTCTGCCTCTTCTGTGTTCATTACTAGAAATTCCTGATGAAAAGGAAGAGATGACTTTGAACTCTCCCTCCAAGGAGAACAAGAAAGAATCATCTCTGAAGAAGAGTCGGATCCTGTTGGGAAAAACAGGCGTCATCAAGGAAGAACCACAGCAGGTCACTGGGCATCTCAGTGCTTTGGGGATAGGAATGGGTTAGGAGGAGTAATTTTTGACTTTTTTTTTTTTTTTTTTTTTTTCCTGGTGTTAAATCAGAATATGTCTCAGCCGGAGGTGAAGGATCCCTGGAATCTCTCCAATGATGAGTTTTACTATCCCAAACAGCAGGGGCTTCGAGGAACCTTTGGAGGGAACATCATCCAGGTAGTGACAATGGGGCTGACTTTAGGGTGGAGGCAGATCTCCTTACCTTCATGCAGAAATCTCATGCTGGGATTTAGTTGGATCTTGTCTGGCATCAAAATAGTTATCCTTCTGTGTGTGTAAGTTATCACACTGCTGTTCCCCTCAGATCCTCATTGTTCAGGTTATTTCCTTGTTTAAGGCAAAATCCTGGGGCACTATCCAGGGGTTGTGTCAAACTGTGGTGTGTGCAGTAGAATATCCCATCATTGTACCATGCCAGACTTGTTCAGTGAATCACCCTCTGTCTGCACTGCCCTTACTGGATCTCTGCGGATGTTTGTGCTGTGGAGACTTGAGGCAGTGCTTCTGTTGCCAAGTTTATTTGACCAGGAGATTATCAAATATCATTTAGACATTGGTAAATCTGAGTCAACACTCATGTAAACCAAGGCAATGAGATCTCCTCCCTCCTCCGCTCACTGTGATGTTTTGAAGGTACTGTTGTAAAATCCTAGCTAGGTTTCCTATCTCTTAAGCAATGGGAAAAATTTACACAATTCTAAATGCACTTCTTCCCTGGTTATAAATATAGGGATGCTTTCCCTTTCTTTAAGTAATAAAGATCCCTTTCCACATTTGGATGCTCTTTGAACTGTTAACCGGGGGAACATTGTCTCTTGTGCACAACAGAAAGTGAGTCATGTTTGGACATGATCTCTGTGAGAGAACCTGTCTCTGAGGGGTCCAAACACCTTGGTCACTATTGCTGCTAATGGAGTAAAGAAATTTCAAGGCACTGCCATAAGACTCTGGGGTTATTTTCTGTGTGGCCATTGTAGACTGGACTCTGTACTGATGTCTGTCCTCTGTGTCTGTTTCTCTCTTGATCCCAGCACTCTATCCCTGCAGTGGAACTTCGCCAGCCATTCTTCCCCACCCATATGGGTCCTATGAAGCTCCGACAATTTCATCGCCCTCCATTGAAGAAATATTCCTTTGGGACCTTGTCCCAGCCAGGACCCCATTCTGTGCAGCCACTGCTGAAACATATCAAGAAGAAAGCCAAGGTAAAGCAGTGTTTCTTTGTATATCTAGATCTGTCCAAAGTCTCCATTGCCATGGTACATCTGCTTGGCATGCTGTTTCCCTGATACTCTCTTCTTGCATTCACACAGATGAGAGAGCAGGAGCGGCAGGCTTCAGGAGGTGGTGAGATGTTCTTCATGCGCACACCACAGGACCTAACTGGTAAGGATGGTGACCTCATCCTTGCTGAGTATAGTGAGGAAAATGGCCCTTTAATGATGCAGGTTGGCATGGCAACAAAGATAAAGAACTACTACAAGCGGGTGAGTTGTAAAGAAATGTATAATAATGTTTAAACATTAAGTCATATTTAATGTTATAAACAAATCTAAAAGGGAATTTTTCTGCTTTATTGTCTTCTTTGTATGGCTGATGTAACTGTAGAGCGACAACTATAATTTTACATTCAGATGATTAAGCCAGATAATTGCATCTGGAGTAGCAGAGTGTGTTGCTGTGATGCCTCCTTTGTATTTGTGAATGGGCATTGAGTTGATATATGTTCCATGGTCTGTTCTGGGTGACCACAGTTGCACACGGGAGAGTCTTTAATTTTCCATTTGTGCAGGAAATATTGGCATCTCCCATGGTTTGTGCGGATATGGGTTAGGGTTGCCTGTGAGCTTCGTGGGAGATTGAAGCTATGGATCTTCTGCATCGGATCTTTCATGAGGTGTTTATCTGTAACTTCTTATGAACTCCATTCAGCTTTATGGTGAAAACTAATAAACAGAGCCCTGCGCAGATACAAATCTGTATCTGCATCCATCCGCAATCTGCAGAAATGGTCCGCGAATATCTGCATCCGCTGATGTGGATATCTGCGGATATCCGTGGATTTGCAGGACTCTGCTAATAAACCCTCGCTGTTAGCCCGTGGTTTGTTAACCCCAGAAGAGTCTCTTGAATGCCCGTTGCCGGACACATGGTATGGGACCTCTTCCCTTAGGACATTAACATGGTAATAAGAAAACAAAGAGCAAGCCTGTAAAATATTCATAAATGGCTCTATTTACTGAAAAAAGGACACTCTCAGAGCAAGATTTGCCTTGATAAACATGGACCTGGAGTCTTCCATACAGCCATCAGTAACGATTAAGTTTGCTCCTTTTGGCAGCGGTGGCCAAAGTTCTGGGAATGTTTTATGAGCAGTCTGTAATTGTGGGTTTTTTTGACTCTCAATGAGATATAATGTATTAGCTGAGCTGCTGCCTTATTGACTATATCATGGTTTTCTCTCTGGGGATTAAAAACATTCGCATGCTCCCCTCTACTATAATATGAAATGCTGGTGAGCAAATGCGAGATGGAAATGTTACTGGCCATGGTAAAGGTTAAGGCTCATTCTAAACCATCCCTGTGTGTAGAGTGAAATAATTAAAAAAAAAAAAAAAAAAAAAAAAAAAATTGCAATCCAGCAGAGGCCCCTTCAGCACTGTTCAGGCACAGTGGAAGGATTTTGATTTGGTGGCCCTGCAGAAACAGGGTACTACTATATAAAATCTTGTTCTAGGCAGGGAGCACTCAGAATATTTTCCCTGGGAAAAAATTTGAGTGGATGTGATTGTGGGTTTTTCCTACACAGCTACAATCTGAATTTATATATATGTGTAGTGAAGTGCTTCTTGGGGGCATCAGGAAGTTAAAAACATTGTTGCCTAGATACAACAAATTGGGTGGTGGCCACAAATGAAACAAAATGTTAGATGTTGTGTTAAAAACTGCCTAGCCATGTGTGCTCAAATTGACCCAGGCCCTAAAAAAATAAGGGCAGATTAGAACGTAAACGAATAAAGGGATCTTGAGTCTAGTTACAAATTAATTACACTGGTCCCTTACCTAAAACTGCTTGAGGGAATAGATTTGCCTTGGTAATTGTTAATGATTTTTCTAAATGGGGGACAGCTATTCCCATGAAATCTAGCAGAGCAACTGTGACTGCTAAGCTTCTGCTAGAACAAATTTTTACCAGATAGGAGCATCCACGGGTAATAAACTCAAATCAAGGAACACACATTACTGATGAAATTATGCGTACCACAATGGCTTTACCAGGTATACAGGAAAAATAGCATGTTGCTTACCATCCTCAGTCTTCTAAAATAGTTATAATAATAATAATAATTAATTAATAATACCCTAAAGCTAATGCTTACAAAATACCTAAAAAGATGGAATAAAAGGAATGGGAATGTTCAGTTGTCACTGACTTTAATGGCCTTGTGAGCTACCCCTCATAAAGTTATGGAGGTAACTCCCTGTAAAATTATAATGGGGGATAAAATGACGCTGCCAGAACACTTACTATGTGCTAGCCCAGATCTAGTACAGGCACTATTGAATCAATGGGTGTCACAGTTAAAAGGGCAACCAAAAAGTGTCCATTTATGGGTAGCCAGAAACATATGGGTGGAACAGTAAAAAGCAGCTGAACAATTCAATCACACAGTTAAAAAGAAAGAGAGAGAAAAAACAAGTCCTGGTGTGTACTGGGTACACACGAATAAAGAAAAGCGAAAGTGAAACATGGTTTCACATTAACCAGTTTAAAATGTTTAAAGGGGAAGCATAACACT
Organism: Malaclemys terrapin pileata; assembly: GCF_027887155.1. Classification (NCBI taxonomy): domain Eukaryota; kingdom Metazoa; phylum Chordata; order Testudines; family Emydidae; genus Malaclemys; species Malaclemys terrapin. Next base: position 197,876 of record NC_071513.1, on the reverse strand, counting down.
ATTGTTAATATTTTACAAAATGGCTTTTTTGGAATATTTTGTGTTTGTTGAACTATAAATTTGAACATACAAATTAAACCAGCCAAAACACATAATCTAAACCTCCCGCCCAACAAACTCTGGAAACTCATTCCGGACTACAACTACAATTGGGTGGTTGGATAAAGCCAGCAATAACAGATATTTCAATGCTTGCCACAGGTAAACTGGATATTAGAAAAATAGATGTGGCTGAAAATCTGCATAGTAACCTTAATTACGATGACACTAAAAACGCTGGTAAAATAAACTTAAAAGTACCATATTCTCAATGTAAAAAAGGGATGGCAAATTTATTTTCTATGGGAGCATTAGAAGGGGACATATTGAGGTCTACATTTTGTAAAATTAAGGTGCATAATTTTAGGGCTAGTGCAGGGGTCGGCAAAGTTCGGCACGCGGCTCGCCAGGGTAAGCACCGCGAGAAGCCGCGGCCAGCACATCGCTCGCCCGCGCCTCTTCCCGCTGCCCCCATTGGCCCAGGATGGCGAACCGCGGCCAGTGGGGGCCGCGATCGGCCGAACCTGCCGTGTCAGCAGGTAAATAAAACTGGCCCGGCCCGCCAGGGTAAGCACCCTGGCGAGCCGCGTGCCGAACGTTGCCGACCCCTGGGCTAGTGTATTAATTAAAATCAGACAGGCACAAACCCCTAAAAAAAAAACCCCAAAGTCAGTCCAAATAAAAATTAACTTACTAAAAACTAGCTTTAAACCATGGAAACTAGCAGGAATGTGTGTATTGGAAAATCAGGAACGTTTCAAATAATTTATCCATGGATTGCATCAAGAGAAATAAAAAGGCAGTAACAGCTCCCCCAGATTTTTACTTATAAAATCAGAATAGTACAAAAATGATGCGTAATATCATTTGAAAAAACACCAGTGGGTACTGTCTGGGTTTAATGGAACTTGGTCTACTGCATCTAAACAAGTAGCATGAAGGGCCACTCACATGTCAGCACGAATACGCTGGTATAACCGTCAAAACAAAACAAAAATTCTAAAGTTAATAGCAGTTGATGCAATTCGTTGCTAATATACATACCAATTCTTCTTCGAGTGTTTGCTCATGTCAATTCCAAGTAGGTGTGTGTGGCTGTATGCACAGTCGTCAGAAGGTTTTTTCTCCTAGCAGTACCTGTCGGGTCGGCTGTGGAGCCCCCTGGAGTGGCATCTTCATGGTGGTATATAGAGGTCTCTGCCAACTCGCCACCTCTTCCTTCTTACCGCCAGTGATGGTTGTTGGAGAAGCTTTTCGCTTGCTATAGCAAGCAATCGCCTAGTGGACTCTTTCTAGTTGTATCTGTAAATATTTTAAAACTTAGTATTAGTTCAAGTTTTTCTTAGTTAGATAAGTTTCAATTGGGGGTTCCTCTCACCACCTTTCCCCTCCTGGGGACTGGGGCATGTCTCGATCTCAAGGGTTTAAGCCGTGCGGGTCTTGTTTGAAGCCTATACCAAAGGGAGACCCACACAACTCCTGTTTAAAGTGTTTTTGGGGGAAGCCCATCAGACTGAGAACTGCAAAATGTGTGGATGCTTCCGCCCAAGGACTAAGAAGGAGAGGGACTTTAGGCTGAAACTATTCCTTATGGAGTCAGCTCTTTGTCCCCAGCCTGCACAGGTGGCATCCAACCCCACGCCCAGCACTTCATTGCGGAGCATGCCGGCCTGGGTAAGAGAGGCTGTGGCACCAAGAAAAGACGGGCTCCAGGGACCCTCAGCACCACCACTCCCCGGCGCCGAAGACCTCCTCCAGTGTGCGTGCCCGGCACCGTTCCCATTTTCTGGTGCTGCACAAAAGAAAAGACAGAGGCCGCTCTCCCAGAATAGCAGTGGAATGAGGAGGCACCAGCGGGGTGTGTCCCACGCCGGGACATCCTGCTCTGGCTCCGACTCAGCTGGCACAGTTGACTCTGGCCTCATAGGGAGGTCCGTCGGATCTGGGTCTAGTGGACTCCCTGGTGCGGGAGTCTTGGGAGGAGGACTTTTATAGATTCATAGATTCATAGATTCATAGATTCTAGGACTGGAAGGGACCTCGAGAGGTCATCGAGTCCAGTCCCCTGCCCGCATGGCAGGACCAAATACTGCCTAGACCATCCCTAGTAGACATTTATCTAACCTACCCTTAAATATCTCCAGAGACGGAGATTCCACAACCTCCCTAGGCAATTTGTTCCAGTGTTTAACCACCCTGACAGTTAGGAACTTTTTCCTAATGTCCAATCTAGACCTCCCTTGCTGCAGTTTAAACCCATTGTTTCTGGTTCTATCCTTAGAGGCTAAGGTGAACAAGTTCTCTCCCTCCTCCTTATGACACCCTTTTATATACCTGAAAACTGCTATCATGTCCCCTCTCAGTCTTCTCTTTTCCAAACTAAACAAACCCAATTCTTTCAGCCTTCCTTCATAGGTCATGTTCTCAAGACCTTTAATCATTCTTGTTGCTCTTCTTTGGACCCTTTCCAGTTTCTCCACATCTTTTTTAAAATGCGGCGCCCAGAACTGGACACAATACTCCAGCTGAGGCCTAACCAGAGCAGAGTAGAGCGGAAGAATGACTTCTCGTGTCTTGCTCACAACACACCTGTTAATGCATCCCAGAATCATGTTTGCTTTTTTTGCAACAGCATCACACTGTTGACTCATATTTAGCTTGTGGTCCACTATAACCCCTAGATCCCTTTCTGCCGTACTCCTTCCTAGACAGTCTTTTCCCATTCTGTATGTGTGAAATTGATTTTTCCTTCCTAAGTGGAGCACTTTGCATTTGTCTTTGTTAAACTTCATCCTGTTTAACTCAGACCATTTCTCCAATTTGTCCAGATCATTTTGAATTATGACCCTGTCCTCCAAAGTAGTTGCAATCCCTCCCAGTTTGGTATCATCCGCAAACTTAATAAGCGTACTTTCTATGCCAATATCTAAGTCGTTGATGAAGATATTGAACAGAGCCGGTCCCAAAACAGACCCCTGCGGTACCCCACTCGTTACTCCTTTCCAGCAGGATTGGGAACCATTAATAACAACTCTCTGAGTACGATTATCCAGCCAGTTATGCACCCACCTTATAGTAGCCCCATCTAATTTGTATTTGCCTAGTTTATCGATAAGAATATCATGCGAGACCGTATCAAATGCCTTACTAAAGTCTAGGTATACCACATCCACCGCTTCACCCTTATCCACAAGGCTCGTTATCCTATCAAAGAAAGCTATCAGATTGGTTTGACATGATTTGTTCTTCACAAATCCATGCTGGCTATTCCCTATCACCTTACCACCTTCCAAGTGTTGGCAGATGATTTCCTTAATTACTTGCTCCATTATCTTCCCTGGCACAGAAGTTAAACTAACTGGTCTGTAGTTACCTGGGTTGTTTTTATTTCCCTTTTTATAGATGGGCACTATATTTGCCCTTTTCCAGTCTTCTGGAATCTCTCCCGTCTCCCATGACTTTCCAAAGATAATAGCTAGAGGCTCAGATACCTCCTCTATTAGCTCCTTGAGTATTCTAGGATGCATTTCATCAGGCCCGGGTGACTTGCAGGCATCTAACTTTTCTAAGTGATTTTTAACTTGTTCTTTTTTTATTTTATCCGCTAAACCTACCCCCTTCCCATTAGCATTCACTATGTTAGGCATTCCTTCAGACTTCTCGGTGAAGACCGAAACAAAGAAGTCATTAAGCATCTCTGCCATTTCCAAGTTTCCTGTTACTGTTTCTCCCTCTTCACTAAGCAGTGGGCCTACCCTGTCTTTGGTCTTCCTCTTGCTTCTAATGTATTGATAAAAAGTCTTCTTGTTTCCTTTTATTCCCGTAGCTAGTTTGAGCTCATTTTGTGCCTTTGCCTTTCTAATCTTGCCCCTGCATTCCTGTGTTGTTTGCCTATATTCATCCTTTGTAATCTGTCCTAGTTTCCATTTTTTATATGACTCCTTTTTATTTTTTAGATCGTGCAAGATCTCGTTGTTAAGCCAAGGTGGTCTTTTGCCACATTTTCTATCTTTCCTAACCAGCGGAATAGCTTGCTTTTGGGCCCTTAATAGTGTCCCTTTGAAAAACTGCCAACTCTCCTCAGTTGTTTTTCCCCTCAGTCTTGATTCCCATGGGACCTTACCTATCAGCTCTCTGAGCTTCCCAAAATCTGCCTTCCTGAAATCCATTGTCTCTATTTTGCTGTTCTCCCTTCTACCCTTCCTTAGAATTGCAAAGTCTATGATTTCATGATCACTTTCACCCAGGCTGCCTTCTACTTTCACATTCTCAACGAGTTCCTCCCTATTTGTTAAAATCAAGTCTAGAACAGCTTCCCCCCTAGTAGCTTTTTCAACCTTCTGAAATAAAAAGTTGTCTCCAATGCAGTCCAAGAATTTGTTGGATAGTCTGTTCCCCGCTGTGTTATTTTCCCAACATATATCCGGATAGTTGAAGTCCCCCATCACCACCAAGTCTTGGGCTTTGGATGATTTTGTTAGTTGCTTGAAAAAAGCCTCATCCACCTCTTCCACCTGGTTAGGTGGCCTGTAGTAGACGCCTAGCATGACATCTCCCTTGTTTTTTGCCCCTTTAAGCCTAACCCAGAGACTCTCAACACTTCCGTCTCCTATGTCCATCTCTACCTCAGTCCAAGTGTGTACATTTTTAATATATAAGGCAACACCTCCTCCCTTTTTCCCCTGTCTATCCTTCCTGAGCAAGCTGTACCCATCCACACCAACATTCCAATCATGTGTATTATCCCACCAAGTTTCAGTGATGCCAACAATGTCATAGTTGTATTTATTTATTAGCACTTCCAGTTCTTCCTGCTTATTCCCCATACTTCTCGCATTTGTATATAGGCATCTAAAATACTGGTTTGATCTTTCCTCCCAGTTTTTTCCTGACTCTCCTTTCTCTGTGCCAATATAGCCCACACTCCCTCTTGTTTCCGACTCATTTCCCCGGTCTCCATGTTCCCCACTTACCTGTGGGCTTTGCTCACCTGTCCCCGTCGAACCTAGTTTAAAGCCCTCCTCACTAGGTTAGCCAGTCTGTGTCCGAATAGGGTCTTCCCTCTCCTCGAAAGGTGAACGCCATCTCTGCCTAGCAGTCCTTCCTCGAATAGCATCCCGTGGTCTAGGAAGCCAAAGCCCTCCTGGTGACACCATCTTCGCAGCCAGGCATTCACCTCCATGATGCATCTGTCTCTGCCCGGGCCCCTACCTTTAACAGGAAGAATTGAAGAGAATACCACCTGTGCTCCAAACTCCTTCACCCGTGCTCCCAGAGCCCTGTAGTCACTCTTGATCCGCTCAGTGTCACACCGCGCAGTATCATTTGTGCCCACATGGATGAGTAGCATGGGGTAGTAGTCAGAGGGCCGGATAATCCTCGACAATGCCTCCGTAACGTCTCGGATACGGGCCCCCGGCAGGCAGCATACCTCTCGAGATGAAATGTCAGGGCGACAGATGGGCGCCTCCGTCCCCCTCAGCAGAGAGTCTCCGACCACCACTACCCTACGTTTCCTATTCGCAGTGGTGGCAGCAGACTCTCCAGCCTTAGGGGTACGAGGCTTCTCCTCCTTTACTGTAGGGAGTGATTCCTTCTTTCCTGTATCAAGAAGAGCATAACGGTTACCTATAACCACGGCAGGAGGGTTCGGAGCAAGGGTGGAGCACTGCCTGCTGCCAGAAGTAACCAGCTGCCAGCGTCCACCCTGAGCCATCTCCTCCTCCACCAGTGGTGTATCAGCAGTCCTGTGTACTGGGACAGCTACCTCAGCTGTCTCCACATGGACACTGTCGAGGAATTGCTCGTGGATACGGATGCTCCTCAACCTAGCCACCTCCTCCTGTAGCTCTCTCACCTGCTGCCTGAGAGATTCCACCAGCAGGCACCTTTCACATTGGATGGTCCCCCCAGCCTGGATATCCGTAAGTGGAAATTGCAAGTTACAGTCTTTGCAAAACCACACCAGGATCTGGGTAGAGGCATCCATGCTTAGGCACTCTGTCTGGCTACAGGCACAGGTGGAGGAGACAGTAGCAGTGCTGGCACAGGTGTTGCGGGTCTTCCTAACCATCGTAAGCCTCCCTCTGTCAAACTCCCGTCTGCAGCCCCCTGTCAGCTGAAAGGGTTGTTTAAGCAAACAGTTAGAATGTAGTTGCTTTATAGGTATTAAGGGGAATCAAGAGAAAACAGATGGAACCGGCAAGGGACCCTCGCCCCCTTCCTGCTCCCCTTCCAAACTCCCTTGCGAAACTCCCTGTTAGCAGCCCCTGTTCGCAAAGCTCCCTGGTCGCTTGTGCGCTGCTTTATAAAGCCCTGGCCTGTATGAATGCCCCGCCCACTGATTAAGGCTCAGCCACTTACCAGAGGCTTCTAGCTTTCAAACCTTCCTTTGAAGCTCACAGCTTCCAACTGCCAGCCACAGCACACGGTCCTTCAAACAACCAAAACAAACAAACAGACTGACAAACACAAGCTCAGCACACAGCAAGTAACCCTCAAACACAAACAAACACACACTACAGACAGTCACTTACCCCAAAAGGTTGCTGTATTGCTCCTCCTTCACCTGGAGAACTCCCTTGCGAAACTCCCTGTTAGCAGCCCCTGTACGACTTAGATCGTACCTCCACGCTGGACACCTTTGAGGTAGCTGGGGACCTCATAGTAATAATGGTGCAGTCCCCCACATGGGCACCGTCACCGTAAAAAGGCACCATGCCCTCTATGGGCAAGCTGGCGATGATGTGGCACTGCTCCCTGGCACTCTCTCGCTCTGCATCGCCATGGTTGCCAGGGTCGGAGTCCTTATCGGACTTGGAGGCAGAGTCGAATGCCTCTAGGCGAAGCTGGCACTGCTCCAGACAACAGGAAGGGCAGCCATTGCCTATGATGTCATGGCAGGCACGAGCCCAGTGGCCCTTCTGGATCCCATGGGCCTACCACCAAGCTCAAGAGCTGGGGTCCGGATCCTTGTCTGTGGCTTCGGAGGCACGGGCCCCTCCATCATCAACATCTGTAGCCCGGGAACCTCCCTGTGGACAAGAGATGGGCACGCAGGCCGGCACTGAGACCACAGTGGGACCCAGCATCGGGACTGGTACTGAGATGGGCCTGGGCCCGGAGACCAGCACCACTCCCGGCACCACTCAGGGCATTTCGGCATTGGGGATGCCTGCGAGCCAGAGGGGCAGGAAGACCTGGTGCCCCTGTGGGCATCTTCCTCATCTTCCCCTGATGAAGCAGTGGCGGGCACATCTACCACACTGCTAGCCATGGACAACAGAGCCTACCAGAAGTTGATCAGACAGGTGGCTCAAAATTTGGCCATGCAGATGGAGTAGGTGTCAGAGGAGACCGACCCCATGGTCGACATTTTGGTGCCTGAAGGTCCCTCGAGGGTGGCTTTGCCCCTCATTAAGACCACCCACAACACTACTAAAGCATTGTGACAAACGCCCGCTTCTCTTTCCCCCCACGGCAAAAGGGATGAAGAGGAAGTATTTTGTGCATTCCAAAGGGTATGAGTACCTGTTCACTCACCCTCAGCTGGGCACTCTGGTGGTGGAGGCTGTCAACTGAAAGGAAAGGCAGGGACAACTGGAACTGACACCTAAATACAAGGAGGTGGTGAAGCTGGCCCTCTTTGGTAGGAAGGTATATTCTACCGGGGGCTCCAGCTTCACATTGCCAATCAGCTGGCAGTCCTTAGCCACTATAGTTTTAATTCTTGGAAAATGTCTAAATTTAAAGAACTACTTCCAGCGGACTCCTGCTGGGAGTTTGCTGCGGTCCTCGACGAAGACGGTCATCTTGAGGACCTCCTTGCAGGCTTCCTTAGATTCGGCAGACTTGGCAACCTGTACCATGGCAACAGCCATGGCCATGAGAAGAAGCTCATGGCTTCAGGTGTCAGGGCTCCTGCACGAGGTCTGGTAGACCATTCAGGATTTGCCTTTTGACTGTGTAGGGCTGTTTTTGGAGCAAACAGACACTAAGCTCCACAGCCTAAAAGACTCCAGGGCACCTCTGAAGTCCCTGGGGCTTAATACACCAGCCCCCTAAAGAAAGCATTTTAAACTGCAGCCTGCTCCTCAGTTCTATTCAGCTCCTCCTGGACAGGGTTATAGCAGGAAGCGGGACAGGTGTAACAAACGGAGACCTTCTCAGTCCCCCTCTAACCAGGGCCCAGTGCTCAGCAAAGCAGCCCCCAGCCTCCAAAGCAAAATTTTGAAGGTGCGCCCGGGGGTGACGCACCAGTTCAGATCCTGGATCCTTCCCCTCCCTTCGTAAATCGTCTATCCCATTTCTACCATGCCTGGGCACAAATCACCTCAGAGCAATGGGTTTTGAGCACGGTAGCATTGGGATATTCTCACCCTTCCCACCCTACTTTGCCATCCCTCTTCAGAGACCCTTCTCACGAGCAACTTCTCATACAGGAGGTGCAAATGCTCCTACAACTTGGGGCAGTATAGGAGGTCCCTTTAGAATTCAGGGGTGGGGGTTCTATGCTGGGTATCTCCTAATCCCGAAGACCAAGGATGGACTCAGACCTATTCTAGACCTGTGAAACCTCAACGAATTCATGAAGAAGATAAAAAGTTCCACATGATAAAGTTCTCCCTGGCTCTGGGGGACTGGTATACTGCCCTCAACTTGAAGGACATGTATTTTCACATGTCCATAGTCCCATCCCACAGACAGTTCCTCTGCTTTGTGCTCAACAACACCCACTATCAGTTTACGGTTCTTCCTTTCGGCCCCTTGGGTGTTCACCAAGTGCATGTCAGTCGTGGCAGCCTTCCTGTGGAAACGGCAGGTGCAAGTATTGCTGTACCTCGACGACTGGCAAATCAAAGGCTGCTCCAGAGCCCAAGTGGAAGTTCATGTGAGCCTAGTTCAGATGACATTCCACAGGCTTGGCCTCATACTGAATGTAGCAAAGTTGACCCTAACCCCGACTCAGAGAACAGAGTTCATCGGAGCTCTCCTGGACTCCGGTCAAGCCAGGGCATTCCTTCTGGAAACTCACTTTCTCACCATGGGTGCCATCATAGAGAACCTCAGGTGATGATACCCCACCACTATGGCATGAAATTGCCTGAAGCTGCTCAGCCATATGGCCGCTTGTACATATGTAGTACAGCATACCAGTCTGCGACTCCATCCCCCTTCAGGCTTGGCTAGCCTCAGTGTACAGGCCTAATCAAGACCACCTAAACAAATTGAACAGGAGTACTTGTGGTACCTTAGAGACTAACAAATTTATTTGAGCATAAGCTTTCGTAGGCTACAGCCCTCTTCTTCGGATGCATAGAATTGAATATATTGAGATGTATATACACATACAGAGAGCATGAAAAGGTGGGAGTTGTCTTACCAAGTCTGAGAGGCCAATTAAGTAAGAGAAAAAACTTTTGAAGTGATAATCAAGATAGCCCAGCAAAACACACACAAAAATAGTTAATTTGAAAAAAATAAAATGTTCATAAATAAGGTAGTATTGATAATTTCCAGCTGCATAATGTTACAAAACAAGGTATAAAGAATGTGTGTTTGACAAAGGGAGGTGGAGGACCCACACCAGATTGGATCAGCATAAATGTAATAAGAAAAACATGCTACCTGCACCCCAAGACTGGGCAATCCTTACACTATCCTGCTCTATCCAAGTCACTTGTGCTTTATGCTTAATAAGGTGGTAATAGATTTTCCTAAAAGTGTCTTATTAAAGCTTTAAACTAGTTAAGCTTAGTAGTTGGTGTGGACTGTGCTTTCGCGCAATAACGTGCCGGGTTTGTTGTTTGGTAGCAGTTCCTGCTGCTGAGTGCTAACTAGAGTGGCATTGCCTCTTACAGAAACCTGGCAAGGATCCTGGAGCCCCAGATTGTAAATACGGAGAGACTGTTTACTGTCACACATCTCCATTCCTGGGATCGCTGCACCCTGGCCAGTTACTGCAGGTGAGAGGAGCTGCATTAATTTTGATGGAATAGATGGGCCCAGAGAGTTAAAAGTGTTAACCTGAGCCTGTTATTTTACAACACTAAACAGTAAAATGTACTTTGGGTTTTTTGAAAAAAGAAGAACAGGAGTACTTGTGGCACCTTAGAGACTAACAAATTTATTAGAGCATAAGCATATGCATCCGAAGAAGTGGGCTGTAGTCCACGAAAGCTTATGCTCTAATAAATTTGTTAGTCTCTAAGGTGCCACAAGTACTCCTGTTCTTCTTTTTGCGGATACAGACTAACACGGCTGTTACTCTGAAACCTGGGTTTTTTGAGTACAGAGACCTTAGCTTGATGAGTGTTGTGGAACCATAACATTGTATTGAAGATATAGAAAAAGAAGAAAAAACAGTAAAAGTATTTTAAAATATAAAGCATTAAGTAAGGCTTTTATTTTACCAATATGTTTTCTTTCCTTTCCTTTTAGCTGTAGAGAGTTTTTAAAAGTAAAACCTCTTGTTTAGCAGATTAAAGGTGGTAATAGCTATCCTTTTCGGGGAAAAAAGAAATTAGTTGACCTGGTTTGGAACTGTTGTTGCTGCCATTGTTAGAGTTTGATTTTGCTTTCTGTAGGACAACACACACACAAGAGGAGAGAGAAAATTATAGAAAATATAGCTTGTGTCTTCGGTGCTAACTTCAGTCTGAAGCCTTGCTGCTGGAAAAACATGGCTACAGCACAAGGTCTTGTTAGGCACTTTGAAATCTTGCAAACTTGTACCAGCATTGGGCTGTTTAACTGCCTCACTGGTCACAGACTTACAATTTATAACAGTATTGCACAAGATGCAGTCCCAGCTGGCTAAGCCAGGCTCTGATTAAATAGAAGGTGAAAGAGAGAAAATAAAATAGAGTCTGGAAGGACACATGAGGGAGGTGATGACACCTGGAATCAAGTCTCTCTTAGGTGCTGTTCAGGATTTAGCCTAATCTGGTGGAGATGGTGATGTCATTGATTCCCTCCCTTTCATTGGCCATGTCTGGTTAGGATGCTTTTCAGGATCACTGTCATCCTGGGGTCACAGGAGATGCTGGTGGTGGCAGCCATGATGGTAGAGTGTATAATCTGAAAAAGCAAAGACAGACGAATGGTTGGGGATAGTGATCCAGCACCTGAGCAGTGATGGCAGGGGTATGACTTAATAGTTAAGGGTTTGTTGGGTTCGACTTACATTCCTCCCATCTTCTTCTCCTGGTCTTTCTACACCCCCCACCCCCATCCCAGTGTCAGGGGTCTCTCTCCCTCCCCTCCCCCAATAGGCATATTTTACTAAGGAGATTATTTAGTCAGTGGTTTCTTGTAGGCTTTATGGACAAAACAGACCTTGAAGAGGGGTTGAGATGTAGACAGGATAGTGGCCTTACGATCAACTCAGGCGGGTCCTGTTCCATCCATGGGAGCGGCATGGGAGAATCTGACAGATGGTTATGAGGCTAGGTGTTATGAGTGAAAGAGATGGTTTGGTGGGGAGGTGATCTAAAGATGAATAGGAAGGAGCGGATAGTACTTTCCTTTCAGTGTCTCTGGTCTGAACCTTTTGTCTTGTCATCTGACTCTTCTCTTAGTTTCTCCCTTCATATCTAGCTTTTTAAAGTGCTATTTTTCCTTTTTGTATCACCAAAATCTGTCCTTTCATCACTACCCTGTTGCTAAAACCCTTGTCCAAGCCTTGGTATACACTTGATTACTTAAACCTTCTCCTCTCTGGCCTCCCTATCTCTTCAGTGTGCCCTAGACCTATCTTGGAAGATGTAAAATGCTATCTGTGTTTCGTAAGGATGCCTCTGCTAAAGTTGCCTCCCTCTCCTGTTGCTCTGCTACTGCATTCAAGTGCCTCACCTTCAAGACTTTGCTTCTCTATCTAAGCATAATGTTCTGTCCCCTCTTACTAACTGCTCCCTCCCCCCCCTCTCAGCTTTGCACCTCTATTTATATTGTCTTGGTGGAATACTCTCACTTCTGTCTGCCAAGTACGCTTTCTGCCCTCTTTCAAATCCTACCTTAAAGCACAGTTTGAGGCATCCTTCATGCTTTGTTTTCCACACCTTCCCTTACCTTAATTATTGTCCCATGTCTTGTCTCACTTCAGTTAATTAGTCTCTGGGGCAAGAAATGTGTCCGCCTCCGTAAAAGTGCATGTTGTGATCTGAATGAATATTGATGGTGTCATGATGACCGTATTGTGCTGGGTCTCTTTCAGAGCTCTTGTTGGTGTTGCAAAGTCTCCAATGATCAGTGTCTATCTTTCAAATTTTTGTTTTTCTCGTCAGGCATTTGAAAACAATCTCTTCCGGGCTCCCATTTATCTGCACAAGATGCCAGAAACGGATTTCCTAATTATCCGGACACGACAAGGCTGTTACATTCGGGAGCTGGTCGATATCTTTGTCGTTGGACAGGAGTGCCCCCTCTTTGAAGTTCCTGGTCCCAACTCCAAACGGGCCAATACCCACATCAGAGACTTTCTACAGGTATGTGATAGGCCCAGTATGGGGACGATTCCACTAAGAGAACCCGGAGAGAGTATATGAGGTAGCTCCAGGCCTGTAAGGTCTGTCCTGAGATGAGGTGCCTATTGCCCCTGTTAGGGCCTTGTCTTTGTTTCAAAGGTAAGAACAATATGGTATAAAACACACTTTGGTTAAGTAATTTTAATTTACCAATTACCTATACAAGTTTCTCATGGTTCTATGTATTTTAGATGAAGTACAGACTGCAGACTTATTGTAAACTTTCAAGTTTTTTAATAGCCAAAATAGAATTTGAAAGCAAATAAGTTATAGAAAGCAAAATAAATATGGTTATTTGATAGTGTTCACGTAATTTAGAAGAATGAATTTACATGGGAATGAATTTAACAGGGGATTACTAAAAAGTAATAAATCAAACCAATTACTCCAAATCTAATCATAACCTTATTACGTAGGTAAACTAACTCTAGTTCTGTGCTACTCTTGGACAAGGGATTTTGGTACCAAGACAGAACTGTGAATTCTTAAATACATAGCTTTATTGATTTGACAAATAAGCTTATTTTTTCCAGTTAAATTACGGAACTGTCGGTAACTGTTCAACTCAACAACTGTAAATTTAAAAAAAACATTTAACTTTAAACACTCACTTAATGACTAAAAACGGCAATTTAATTCAAAATTATCTTACCCAGGAGACACTCATAGCCAAGTTTTCCCACTTACACACACAATTAGCACACATTAAGCCCCAAATAAAACTTGCAGGTAACAATTTAAAACTAATTCTAGTGTCTGTGGAATTTTAGCAGTAGTCTACTTACAAATCTAGTCAAAGTTTTTTCCTCTTTTTGTCTAAGAAACTATCAAATTCTCTTGGTTACAGAAGCCTGACTTTTCTAGATTAATCTCTTTGAAACATCCAGACCGAGACACAAGACCTTCAAGAAGAGTGCCAGCTGTCCTGACCAGACCAACTTTGGGTCTTACGGCACCTACAAAACTGCCGGCACTGACAGTCCTACCAGCGCCAATGTCCATTACAGCACTGAGCAAATCCTCCACTTCATTTGCTGGCTGCTCAGGAGAATGCACCTCTCCCTCGGCACCGATACACACACCAGTGCCGATGATGCTCCCCTCTCCTCCCCAAGAGTTTAGCTCCCCTAAGGAACTACTTGTCTCTGATGTGCCTGAATCACCACTACTCAGACTTGGAGCTGGAGTGGAGCTGGAGCACAGCTCCAAAGCCCTGGATACCATTGTCCATTCCATTGCAACTGCTGTAGTCATGAGACGTATGTCATGGCTCCACCTCTCTGGCCTTCCTAAGGAGGTACAAACCACCGTTGAAAACCTACCCTTTGAGGGCCCCAAATTATTTGCTTAAGAATTCTCGAGCAACTCTCCGCTCTCTTGGCATTTACAAACTGGCGCTGAAGAGACGCCTGGGGAAATACCAACGTCCTCCGTGATCCCAACCACCACAATACACTCCCCAGCAGCAATACGAAACTCAACGCCGTTGACAGAAGCCCCCTACCAAACACAGGCATATGACTCCTCAGGGGGATATCTCTCACTCACCGTCAACCAAACAATAATTTTGAAGGTATGATTGAGGCCCAGTTTGGCGACTGCTTAGTCCCCTTCTTTCAATCATGGTGGCTGATTACTTCAGACAAGCGGGTTTTAGAGATCAGGAAAGGGATGAAGTATCCTTCCCTGATATCTGTCCCACCCCGCCACACTCTCTCCCCGTTCCTTTTCAGGGACCCTTCTCATGAACCCATCCTATGAGAAGAAATAAATAGTCTTCTGCAATTGGTAGCCAGAGAACCTGTCCCATCCAAGCACAGAGGGAAGGGCTTTTACTTCCATTATTTTCTGGTCCAAAAGAAATCCGGCGGGTGGAGACCAGTCTTGGACCTTCAAAACCTAAACAAGTTTGTTCAACTGCAATGCTTCAAGAGAGTTCCCCTCTCTACCGTTAGCTCAGCACTGGAATGGTTCTTGGCCTTTGACCTTGAAGATGCGTATTTTCGTATCACAATACATCCTGCGCACAGATGGTTTCTCCGGTTCTTCTTGGGGAGCGATCACTGTCAGTACAAGATACTACCCTTCAGACTGTCGACAACCCCTCACATGTTCTCCAAAGCCCTTGAGGTAGTCGTTGCATAACTACCCAAAGAGGATGTCATCATCTTTCCATACTTGGATGATTGTCTCCTCAAGGCCCCATCTGAAACTGATGTCTTTTGCGTTGTCTGAATGACAGTGGACCTTTTCTCGAGCCTTGGCCTTCGCATAAACTTGGAGAAATCTACACTGACACCAGTGCAACACCTGGAGTTTATCAGGGCACAATTGGATGCCATACAAGCCAAAGTCATCCTCCCAGCTCACAGATTTTTGACTGTAGTCAATCTTCTATCCACAGTCAGAACCTGCACCCAAATCTCAGCCTGGACACATGGCAGTGGCCACGTTTGTGGTAAAGTATGCACAGTTCCACGTGAGATGTCTTCAGGTATGGCTACGTACTCAGATACAGCCTGCACAAACTCCTATCCAGGCCTATGATGGTCAAGGACTAACTACTTTGGTTGAGACAGCCCCAGAACATCTGTCAGGGTTCCTTACCTTCAACCAGCGCTGTCCATGATTCGAACAACCAATGCCTCCTTAATCGGTTGGGGAGTGTGCCTTCACTCTCATACAGTGCAGGGCAGATGGTCCTTAACCGAATTCATTCTGTACATCAACCTCCTAGAGCTACAAGCGGTCCGTAATACCTGACAACACTTTCTCCCACTGATGGCACATTGCACCATCAGAGTCACGATGGACAATGTCACTTGCATGTCCTACATCAACAGGCAGGACAGAATGAGGTCTCACTCTCTATGCTTGGAGGCATTGAAATTATGGAACTGGTGTATCCAACATGGCATCATCATCTCAGCTACATACCTCCCTGGACACCAGAACACCTCTGTGGACTCATTGAGCAGGAGATTCTTCCATGATTATGAGTGGGAACTAGATATGCAAGCCCTTATTACATCTTCAACTGCTGGGAATTCCCCACCATAGACACCTTTGACACACTGGAGAATGCCTGCTGCCCTCAATTCTGCTCAAGAGCGGGACTGGGATGCGTATCACTGGGAGACGCATTTCTCCTCACATGGGATGCGCCACTTCTCTGTGCCTTTCCTCCCTTCCCCCTTCTGTTCCGAAGACTTCACAAGATACAAGGGGACTGAGCCTGTGTCATCCTCGTAGCTCCAACATGTCCATGACAGATTTGAGAGTGGTAGCCGTGTTAGTCTGGATCAGCAAAAAGAACGAGGAGTCCTTGTGGCACCTTAGAGACTAACAGATTTATTTGAGCATAAGCTTTTGTGGGCTAAAATGCATTTTAGCCCATGAAAGCTTATGCTCAAATAAATTTGTTAGTCTCTAAGGTGCCACAAGGACTCCTTGTTCTTTATGACAGTTTTGGTATACTTACCTCATTTGCATGATGTTATGCTCTCCAATATCTTTCTGTCCAACCCCGTGACTCCTTTTACAGGACATGGGTTGCATTCTCCATCCCAATCCACAGCTGCTCCACCTGAAAGCATGTCTCCGGGATTTGGAAATAACTGGTTTGAAAGCAGTTAAATAGGTACTCTTGAATAGCAGACTTGACACAACTAGACACACTTACCTCCGCAAATGGACTAGATTCCAGTCCGGGTGTGCCTCCCATCAAGACGAGGCAATAAGCACTCCATTACCACTTATCCTGGACTATAGTTTATACCTTAAACGATCAGGGTTATCCACAAGCTCCATTTCTGTGCATTTGGCAGCCATCACGACTTTTCATGATCAAACGGAGAGCCATTCTGTCTTCACCCACCCACTCACAAAACATTTCTCGAAGGGCCTCCAAAATCTTTACCCTCAAATTTAGGACCTGATCTCAGCCTTGTCCTATGCTCTCTTACTAGACCTCCGTTCAAACCAGTGACAACATGCTCATGCATTCATTTATCTGTGAAAACAGCATTCCTTGTCGTTCTCATCTCTGCTCAACGGGTTGGTGAAATTGGAGCTCTTATGGCATACCTCCCGTACACAGTTATTCATAAGGAATAAGGTACACTATGTCCACATCTTTACCCAGGGTACCATCCTCTTTCCATCTCAATCAACCTATCCACTGTCCCTGCTTCTTTCCAAAGCCACACAGCAACCAACAGGAGGCAACATTGCACACCCTGGATGTTAGATGAGCATTAGCCTTCTACCTGAACAGAACTAAACCTTTGAGAAAATGGCCGCGATTATTCCTTTCAATGACCGAAAGATCAAAAGGTGTGGCCATCTCCAAGCAATGTCTTTCCAAGTGGATCTCACTGTGTATACCCCTGTCCTACCAACTACACAATCAACAACCACTTCCTGTAACTAGAGCGCTTTCCACCTTGATTGCTTTTCTCAATGATGTCCCGATTGCTGACATTTGCAAACCAGCCACATGGGCATCAGTGGACATTTTTAGCTATCACTATGCCATTACTCAGGCTGCCCCAAAGATACTCTACTCGGACACACTGTCCTATCATCTGCAATAAATACTGCTCCAAAGCCCCAGCCTTCCAATTAGGGACACTGCTTTCTAGTCACCTACAGTGGAGCACCCATAGGGACACACACATCAAAGAACTTCAGTTACTGCACAGGGTGAGTAACCCTCTCTTCTTCTTTGAGTGATGTCCCTATGGGTGCTCCACTGTAGGTGACTAGAAAGCAGTGTCCCTAATTGGAATACCTGCACTCCTCCCTTCTGCTTCAGAGCTGAAACATAGGCTCTGCGGCAGAGAAGGAACTGTGGGGCAGTTGGACTGCACAGCACTATATATCCGTCCACTCACGGTGTGAGATGGGGGAGTTGCACATGTGCGGTCCAACGGGCACTATTGATGAAGATCTTCAATCCCAGGTGTAGGGGATGCTGCTGCACCTACAGTGGAGCACCCATAGGGACACGCATCTCGAAGAACCTCAGTTAAAGCACAGGGTGAATAACCTTCTCTTCTTACAATCTATCCTTATAGGTCATGTTTTCTAAACTTCTTATTATTTTTGTTCTCCTCTGGACTCTCTCCAGTTTGTTTGCAACTTTCTTGAAGAGCGGTGCCCAAACCTGGACAACAGTACTCCATCTGAGGCCTCACCAGTGCTGAGTAGCGCAGAACAGTTACTTCCTGTGTCTTGCATTCAACACTCCTGTTCTGTCCCAGAATGATATTTGCCTCTTTTGCAACTGTTGCTGCATCACATTGTTGACTCATTCAATTTGTGAACCCCTGTAACCCCCAGATCCTTTTCTTCAGTACTACTGCCTACACAGTTATTCCCCATTTTGTATTTGTGCATTTGATTTTTTTTTCCCAAAGTATAACGCTTTGCACTTGTCTTGATGGAATTTTGTCTTACTGATTTCAGACTAATTCATTAAGACTGATGATATTGTATGCATCCCAGTTTATATAAGATAATGTTGGGCTATACCACTTTACAAATATTTTGCCAACAGTTCTGCATTTAGGGTGATTGTTGGTTAGGACACCTGTTAATTCAGGCTCTAGCCAACAACCCACTTCTCCAAGTGGCTTTCCATGAGCATCTTTCAATATACCTTTTGGCCAGTTTTGCATGACTCTCTATTTTTTTGAGTTGCACTTTCTCCTTCAGCATTCTTATCTGTTTGCAGAAATGTTCATTTTGAAGTTCATAATAAAATTAGGATAGTCTTCACATAAAGTCTCTTCAGATTCTTTGATGCTGTACTCTTTTAGTAACTCACTTTGTCTTATTTGCCTGGTTCAACAACAATAAGCTGTGTAACAGTTAATGAAACGAGACAAAACAGCTGTCTGTATCTTATCAGTACCTGGTTGTTCTGATCACTTCAGTGATAAAGTTGGTAGGATCATTTCATATCTTAATTTTACTGTGAAACTGCCAATCCATCAATTAGGCCTCTTTGTCACTTGGCCCTTATAAAATTTTGGTTGGACTCACTTTAGGTTTTTAGTTCACATTAGTCTCTCAGTGTACAAGTTGACCATGTCCCTTTTAGTATAAAACAGATACCTTTGTTATATTTTTATGGATTACATTTCTATTTAAAATAGACAGCATGATTCAAAATACTTCTAATACTTACGAGTTTCCCTTGGCAACAAAAGTTTCTTAAATTGCAGGAGTGTATTGCATAATATTTTAGATAGCTTTTAATTTTGTATGTAACTAACAGCTTTTCGGTCTCTTTGCCAGCTAATAGAATTATAAACACAATATCAGACATAATCTGCTAGTATCCATATTTATTATGAACTACTCAGTATACTAATAGAAAGAAATAAAAAGAAAAGCTAAAGATGTTACTTCATCATAACACAGCAGTTTGTAGTTAAATTATCTAGCTTGCTGTTGTTGTTATCCAATCTAAAATTCCTCTCTGAAACACAGAAACAACTTCTGCTATTCAACATGATAGGAGTACAGAGGCCTGGTATATCAGGGATTTGGACCTGTAATCACAGATATGTATACTGTTAATTGAAAACTAATGTATGTTAAAAGACAGTTAAGGTTGCACTCAAGCACTCAAAAGTTCAGAAATACCAGAATTAAGGTTGCCCATGCAACCTGGATTTGGCCCCCTTGTGCATATGGATTATGGTACAGTCTTTAATTGATTACATACTTCACCCCCACACAATCCCTGTCTTATTCAGTGCACAGGGTGGACAATGCTTATTGAATGAGCAGGTATTCAGTAGTTTGTTTTAGCCTCATTGTTTAGTGTGTGGCCCCAGGCCTTATTTACTTCATACTAATCAAGCTCTGCACTGAAGACAGAATTATTCATTTCCTCCTGGGCCTTTCTATGGTGCTTATCATTATAGTATCTAAATGCTTCATAAACATTAATGAATTTATTTTCACAACGCCTCTGTGAGGTGATGGGGTGTTATTATTCCCATTTTATAGATGGAGCACCAAGAAGAAAATAAAAAGTTTCCACCAATTTTGGGTGCCCAATTTGAGATGATTAGGACTTGATTTTTCATAGAACTTAACATTATATATCCCTTTATATGTTCAAAGTACAGGTTTGGCTACTTCAGTGCCAGTTGAGGGGCAGAGCACTTCTGCAAATCAGGCCCCAGATGTTTCAAGTTGGGCACAAAAAAAATGAGAAACACACAATTAATGACCACTGATGACAAGTTTTGGTTCAAATGGCTTGCCTCGCATCTTATAGAAACTCTGTGGCAGAGGCAGGGATAGAATCCAATTCTCTAGGACAGGCTCAAATGCCTTAACCAGGAGACGTATTTTCTCTTCCTGTGATTCCCCTGCCTCATTTACTACACACCTTCCAACTTCTGCAACAGATGAGGTAGTGATCCTATAGACAGCCTCCTTCAGCACCACATAGTGCCGCCACCCTCTTCCCCCCCGCGCGCCCGGTGTCCCGATATTATCTTCATCTTATCTGGTCACCCATGGATATAATGGTATGTGATCATGTAATTAAAGACTATCGTAATGCATATGCACAAGGGGGCCAAATTAAGGTAGTACAGGCAGCCTTAATTCTGGCACTTCTGAGCTTTTGAGTATTTGACTTTGCAATCTTAATGTTCTTTTAACACATTTTTTGTGTGTGTAATTTTCTAAGTTTTAAAAAAGCAAACTGAAAAAAATCCATCATATGGAATCCTTTGATTCCGACATGGGTAATCAGCAGTGTTGGAACCTTTTGATCCACAGAAGAGACCTTTGCTACTTGAGCTAATAAAGTAACTGATTGCAGTAGGAGGTTGTATGTGATCCAGCCACTAGAGGCGGATGAGACACATACTTTACCAGTAGGTTTCACAGATATTTGCTGACAGCAGAGGAATGGTGAAACTCAAGAATCTTGGTTCCATTCCTAGTTCTGAAGGGTGAGAGTTCCCACAGACACTTCTTGCTCTTTCCCCTCCAGCCTGTCTCCTTGAGTCTCCCCCTCTTGGCTTTCTGTCAGTTTGTCTTTCTCCTCTTCCCCCTTTCTCTCCCTGCCCTTTTGAGGATCCTTGTTCCAGTCTCCTTGTTCAGCCATTCCCATTTTTTTCTCCCTTCCCCCTGCAGGCTCTTTATCCAAATCTTACTTTTGTACCCCCTTCTGGGTTGTCTTTGCATTTCAGCTAGGTTGCTAAGTGACAGCAGGGGGAATATTGAGAGCAGAAGGGTCTCTGAGCTCTCAGTTTCTGTGGCAAGTGCCACAGAAGCTGGGAAGAGCAGGTGCAGGGAAGGTCCTGCTTAGTCCCTGCCACACCATGCTGGAGCATACTTAATGCAGCCCAAATCTTTGGAGAATTTAGCTGCCAAATTTGCAAGTCTGTATGGAGCATGCATGAATTGAGATTTTTCAAAGGGTTTTATAACTCTCCTCCCCCTCCCAAATTTGCATGTTTATTCACAGGACCAAGAAAAGGCATATTCCTCACACCAGGGTGACCTCCTCCTGTCAAATTTCAAGTCCCTGGTTCCAAAATATAGAGACTAGAGATTCCAATAGGTCATAAGAATTTTTTTTTAACTTGGGCAAAACATATTTTTCACTAATCTTGTTCTTGGAAATGGCTGAACCGTTTTGGTTGATACTTTCCAAAAAAAATTCAGCTGTAGGCAGATACCTGGCATGGACAATTTAAGCCTAAATCATTAGTTTGATAAAGTTATAAGCAATGGAAAGTGGCTCTTCTGATGGGAAATGTTGGTCGTTTTTAAGTATAGGCAGCACTGTTAGCCCTCCTATACTAAATTCCATCTTCAATGAGTGCTCAGCACACAAAGCATACAGCAATTTTCTTGGCTTGCTTTCTAGGTCTTCATTTATCGCTTGTTCTGGAAGAGCAGAGACCGGCCCCGGAGAATTCGCATGGAGGATATCAAAAAGGCATTTCCTTCACACTCAGAGAGCAGCATTCGAAAGCGACTAAAGCTATGTGCTGACTTTAAACGCACAGGTAATCCAGAGTCTTCCATGTAGCTCATTAATCACTCAAGAAGATCAGCTTTTTAGTCTGCCATCCTCTTACCACCTTCAAGAAACAGCTGAAAGCCAACCTCTTCCCAAAAGGCCACATCCACCTCTTGTTTATGTACTCTAGCTTGTTTGAATGTGAACAAGTGATGTCCGGCCTCTTCAGCCTGAGACCTCAATGTATTATTTAAAAAAGGGTCAAGGGGCCACAGTAGTGCTTCAGCTGTTTCTCCAGGCTCAGCAGAGCCAGTTCTGCTCCAAACTTGTGTCTTTGCCTTCCACAGATTGGCAGGAAAAGAGGCAGTGGAGCAGCTAGTTACTCTCCTCCTGCCACTGCAATGCAGCAAGAGGCCTACAGGGGAGCTGCTGAGTAGCTGGGAAGGGACAGCAGCTGCTCTGATGCAAATCATGTGTACTCTGCAGTTGAGGTGGCACGTCTTTCCTCCTCCCTGTAGTGATGGGTGTTATTTGAATGCATTGGTTTAAAAATCCTAAAGGCCTGATTCAGCAAACACCTTTTCAATTTACAAATACAAATTTTCTTCTTAACACAGTTGATCTCGAGGGCCAAAAGTGGCCACTGCTGTTGTAAACCCTTTGGAGTAGGGATTTATCAGGTTGGCACTGAACTTTCTATACTAACTTGCACACAACCCCCTCATTTTCCTGCTGGCACTGAGAGAAATTCTTACTCTGTGTGGTAGTGCACATTGTGTCTTACAAAGACAAACTGAATTCTTGCCTCTGCCCTAAGAGTTTGACAGTCTGATTCAAGCAAATACCATACACAGAATGCCAGAAACACAAAGGCTAGGTCTACACTACCCGCCTGAATCGGCGGGTAGAAATCGACCTCTCGGGGATCGATTTATCGCGTCCCATCGGGACGCGACAATCGATCCCCGAATTGACGGTCTTACTCCACCAGCGCAGGTGGGAGTAAGCGCCGTCGACAGGAAGCCGCAGAGGTCGATTTTGCCTCTGTCCCTAGAGCGGGGTAAGTCGGCTGCGATACGTTGAATTCAGCTACGCTATTCGCGTAGCTGAATTTGCGTATCTTAAATCGACCCCCCACTGTAGTGTAGATGTAGCCAAAGAGGCAAGAAGGAAGTAGTGTAGAGCTCTGTATTGGATGGTTCCAAGAAAAGTGGATTTATAGGGATGTTGGGGAATGAGAAGAGGAATAAATGCCTGGGACCAGGGTGGATTAGATTTAAAATAATAATTTAAATCACTAGTCAGGAAGACTCGATTTAATCATGGATTTGTAAATAAAAGTGCATTCTTTTTGGTTGTTATAACCTTAATACATATTCTTTACAACTCAGAGATAGATGTAGGTTTCATTTTTAGAAGGTACACACTATACATTTTTAAAGTGATTTATTTTGAAAACTTTTCAGAATAGTTTTACAGCTATATCAGAACATTGATTGTTTGGTTATTTCATTTACCAAAGGTAATTGAAGCAGATATTTATGAAGTCATTGGGAGGTGAACTATCTCCAATTCAACAGGTTAATCATTAATATTTGGAGTATTTTCTTGCCAGGCTGTATTAGGAGGAGAACATCACCAGACAGACATTTAAATTGTTTTATTTAACTAAAACAACAACGTTATGTATTCTGGATTTTTTTCTTCAACAGCAAACATATAATATTTTAACAAAAGAAGCATATGAATTTTTGAATTTAGTTAAACATTCAAGTTTTTTTTAAATCAGGTTTGTTTTTGTTAAAATTGTTTTTAACTAAAATAGTTAAATGAAATATATTAAAAAAAAAAAAGTTAAATCGACTATGTCAGCCAGATCAACATGAAAAACTTAAAATATTGGCTTCTGCAGCTAACTCAGTCATTGTCTTCACCTTCATTTTCCTGTTTGTTCATAATCTGGAAAAGAAAAACAAGCTTTCCTGCTTTTTCAGATCCCAAACGATTTCTCAATTTGAAATGAATTAGTCCAAAGGAAGAAAATATTCTTTCTACACCAGCAGAAGAAGCTACTGCTGTTAAGTCAGATTATCACTTCAACAGTCTCTGAATCCAAGTGCTTAAGTGATTTCCACCAGTTTGCTGGTATGACTTCCTTTAAAACATCATCAGCAAACATGTATTTCTTGAATGGTTCACCCTTAGCTCTGAAGTTTATTATAGTTGGCATTTTGGAGGGATGATTGTTGGATGTCCATGTCATAGCCACCAACTCTTCTTCAGCAGTTAAGGTTTGACCCTGGTGCTGAGTATTGAGAATATTTGCAAGAAAATGAGCTGGAGATAGTGCTTGTCCCATTCGTTTTTTTAATGCTTGTAATTTAACTCTGACATTGCATATTTCTCTTTTTAAGATCTCACTCAGTTCCTTCCAAATTTCAACAGTGTCAGCAATAAAACAGCTATTTCCCTGCATTTTGTTTAAGGCTACAGAAATAGGCTTCAGGGTACTCAGCATGTGTTCAACATTTCTCTTAAGCCCAATGTTGAGAACTTTGGCTGTGACAGTGCCATCTATTTTTTCATGATTTTGTTCACAAACTGTCATCAGATTAGGCCAGTTCTTGATATAGTACTCAAAACAGTCCACTACTGAGTTCCGTCGCACGTCTTGTGGCATAGTTAGCTTGGTTCCTCCCACTTTTTTCAGAGCGGCTGCTGCAAAGTGGTTGTTACGGAAGTATTTTGCGATTTCATTAGCCTTTATTTCTGGAACACTGAAATCTTTGACTAGGAGATGCATCAAATGAGCACTGCAACCGTATGTTATTAGCTTGGGACTCTCTTCACTCTCTTCTAAATAATTTCTTCTTATCTTGGATACAATTGCAGCATTGTCTGTGACCAAGCTGCGTACTAGACATTTGAATTTTTTTTCACAGTTTGTTATAGCTTTTACTTTTACTTGTAAGTATTCTGCTGTGTGGGCATTATCCTGATGTATCAATTGTTTCTGTAAGGAAGACATTCCCTTCTTCTGTTGTCACACAAGCACATACAACAGGATCATTGTGGACATTGCTCCACCCATCAAGACTCAGGTTAACAATTTCGCCCTCTAGACCTTTTGCACATTGCTCAATTTCTCTTTCATACACTTTATCCAGCAATTTGTCTGGGACATCTGCTCTGTTGGGTGGACTGTAGCCTGGTCTTAATGACTGAACCATGTTAATGAAGTGTGAGTTCTCAATCATACGGAAAGGAGAGTTTGTTGCATAAACAAACCAGGCAATTTTTTCATCAATTACTTTTTGTAATCTGCTGGTTCCTATCACAATCTTATCTGTTGTTTCTGGATGATGGAGATTTTTTTTCTTTTTACTACAGATGATATAGTGTGGCTAGGTGACATACATGATGTGACTGAAACACTATCATTGGCAGATAACTCTGAAAGTATAGAAAATGATGGTGATCTTGAAGGTGGATAGTCTTCAGAATCCTGTATGTTGAGGATGGATTCTCCTAAATAAAATAAGTCAATGCAGTTATTTAATTATTATTACCATTCTGCTCATTTAGTGTTACTCATTGCATTCACTGACACTCAGTACTACTTTAAAGGTGAAATTGTAAAAGGAAGATCTACCTATTTCAGCTATTTATTTTTTATCATAACTGCATCTAAAATGATAGTACCATAGAGTAACAACTATATTTTTTGCTTAAATATGAGAATTCAAGAATAGTCCAGAGGGAAGACAGACAGTCCTTAAGAAAGAAGTATGAAATAAAAAAGTTTACCAACCTGAAGATCCTGCATGTTCAGACATGTTCCTTTCATCATCTTCAACGCAGCTTCCTCCTGAGAAGGAACACTTCTCATGGCGTTGTTTCATTCGGACAACCGGGCCTTGCATTTCTTTTTTGCACTGTTTGCATTTTGCATGCATGCCTGTCTTACCCACAGGTAGAGGAACTTCATTAAAATATTCCCAAACTGGGTCTCTTTTACGGCCTGCTGCCATTATAGGTTTTTCCTGTTAGTGAGAGAATGGTATGGAAGATCTCAAATCAATGAAGGCTACACTCAGAAAGACCTCAAGACTTCTGGAATGTGCTGCTCAAACAATTTCACTTTTGTTTCTACTGCCTGTCCCTCCCTTCTCACATTTATCTCCAGACTTCTTCTCCTTGTCCAGATCTATTCCGCCCCCAACTATCTTCTATTCATTGAACTTTCTGAAACTTTGCACTTTTAGAGAGAGGTAAGGGATTGACTCTGTGTACACAAATTTGCAGAAGGACAATAGGGTTGAGGTCTGTTATTTCTCACCTCTATATATTAACTAATTAATTTAATTAATTTATTTAAAAATTTTTTTGCTGTTAACAGGCGTGTTATCTCTGGAGACACAAATCCATAGTTTGAGAATTGCAATACTAAGCATCTCTGATAGTACTCAGTCTAGAAGATACCGAGTCCCATTGGGTAGATAGAAAGATTAACCTAAATAATCTATACAGAAGCCCCTGGAACACCATAAAATTGGGTCACTAATCCATGAACTATTGGAACTCATTTACAAAACTTTTTTTAAACATTACATGAATATATTGTCTCATACGATAGAATTAGAATTTATAATCCCTACTTCATGATAAGATATCTTTGAGATATATAATGATCTTAATGAAAACTGTCTTTAGATAGATTTTTTTTTTTTCCTCAAAAAGCATTTTATCAAAAAAATCAGATTTTTTTATTTAAATTAAAACAAACAAACATTCATTTTTATCCACCCTGATTGGGACATACTTGGTGCGCTGATGTTTTAAAAGCTTTTGAAACTTAAGTGTTAAGAGGCAGGGGAAGAGGTGGCACTGCGGTCTCTTAGCTGCAAGACATTGACCATGATAAACGTAATTGAAGCAAAAAATCTGTCTAACCCTAATTTGTTTTTAATATCGGGGATTTGTTTAATTTGTTCCCATTACTGGATGTTATACTAGAATCATTGAGATTTGGAATGTAGCTGAGAGGATGTAGCCCTCAGGTTCTGGGACCTCTGTCTGTGGCACAGTATACATCTTATTGCCACTCACCTTCCACGGGCCAAGAATGCTTTGGCAGATTGCCTCAGCAGGACCTTCTCGTCTCACCATGAGAGGTCCCTCCATCCGGAGGTGGCCAGCTCCATCTTCTACAAGTGAGGAACTCCCTAGGTGGACCAGTTTGCAGACCAGGAAATGCCACGTCTTTTGCTCAATAAGGGGCATGGATAGGGGATCCCTGTCGAACGCTTTTCTATTCCCATGGTCGGGGGCTCTGATGTACGCCTTTCCTCTAATGCTGTTGTTCCCAAGGGTCCTCATGAAGATCAAGCAGGACAGAGTGAAGGTGATCCTCATAGTGCTGGCTTGCCTGTGCCAGCACTGGTACAGCGTGCTGCTGGACTTTTCGGTGGCAATTCTGTTCCAGCTGCCACTCAGGCTGGACTTGCTGTCCCAAAACCAGTCTTCTGCATCCAAATCTGGTGGCGCGGCACCTGACGACTTGGCTGCTGCGTGGTTGAATGAGCAAGAGCAGCAGTGCTTGGCCGATGTCCAGCAGATTCTGTTGGGAAGTAGAAAGCCCTCTATCAGAGCAATCTACCTGGCCAAATGGAAGCGGTTCACCTGTTGGACCTCGGATAAAGGCATCCAGCCTGAGTGAGCCTCATTGTAGCTGATTTTAGACTACCTTCTGCATCTCAAGCTCCAGGGCTGGTCTCTTTCATCAATCAAGATCAATTTGGCGGCCATCTCGGCCTTCCATCTGCCACTCAGTGGCAGACTGGTTTTCGCCCAGGACCCGGTGAGAAGGGTAGGTGAACTTGGGGCCGTGATGGCGGATCCTCCTTTCACTATTTCCCATAAGAATAAAGTCCCCCTGTGCCTACATACCAATTTTCTGCCAAAGGTCATATCCAGTTTCATCTCAACCAATCCATCCACTTACCTGCTTTCTTCCTAAAGCCTCATGCTTTAGAAGAGGAATGTCGACTTCACTCCCTCGTCTGCTGGGCCTTGTCCTTCTATCTACAGAGGATGAGACTGATCAAGAAATCCCCTAGATTTGTTTATTACAATAGTTGAAAGAGTCAAGGGACAGGCGATTTCCACACAGAGACTCTCCAAGTGGATTTTGGGGTACATTACACTGTGCTATCAGTTATCTGGACTGCCTCCACCCCTTAGGGTGAGGGCCCATTCCACAAGAGCCCAGGCATCAACCATAGCCACCCTCCAAGATGTGCTGCTTCAGGACATATGCAGAGCAGCCATGTGAAGTTCAGTACATACCTTTGCTACACATTACGCCTTGGTACAGGACTCTGCGATGGATGCCTCATTCGGAACCGCTATCCTCTGCTCAACTATTCCATCCTCATTCTTGCACCCTTTTCCGACGTAGGTACTGCTTGTTAATCACCCTCAGTGGAATACAGTAGGGACCATTGCTTGAAGGAGAAGAAAAAGAGAAGTTGTTGTTGTTACTCCAGCTACAAACAAGTTTCTTTGAGAAGTGTGGTCCCTATCTGTACTCCACTGAGTGTTTATGCAAGCGCATCATGTGTCCAAAATTGGAGATTTTGAAAGTAGTAGTGTCCATTGGTCCACACGTGCTCCCTTGGCTTGTCTCATGGTTTCGTCCGAGATGATAAAGGGTAGGGCAGACTGACCGCATCTCCAGTTCCTTCTCCACCGTGAATACAAGAGATCCAAAGCAGAGGGGAAGGAGGGCGCATAGTTGAATACAGATAGGGACCTCACATCTTAAAGAACCTCTAGTTACATGTAAGTATCCTCTCCTTCTTTTTTGAGGGATGGTCCCTGTTACAAGTAAGTAACCTCCTCATTTCTGCATTTTTCAGGGATGGACTCAAATTGGTGGGTATTAAAGTCAGACTTCAGATTACCAACAGAAGAGGAAATAAGAGCGATGGTGTCCCCAGAGCAGTGCTGCGCCTATTATAGCATGATTGCAGCTGAACAGCGGCTAAAGGTAAATGTCTCTTGCAGGCTAACTGATATATACTGATATATTACAGGTAACTCTTTCTTTGTGAAAACAACAAGGAGTCTGGTGGCACCTTAAAGACTAACAGATTTACTTAGGCATAAGCTTTCGTGGGTAAAAAAACTTACTACTTCAGATGCATAGAGTGAAAGTTACAGATGCAGGCATTATATACTGACACATGAAGAGAAGGGAGTAACTCACAAGTGGAGAACCAGTGTTGACAGGGCCAATTTGATCAGGGTGGATGTAGTTCACTCCCAATAATAGATGAGGAGGTGTCAATTCCAGGAGAGGCAAAGCTGCTTTTGTAATGAGCCAGCCACTTCCAGTCCCCATTCAAGCCCAAATTAATGGTTAAATTTGCAAATGAATTTTAGTTCTGCAGTTTCTCTTTGAAGTCTGTTTCTGAAGTTTTTTTGTTCAAGAATAGTTACTTTTTAATCTGTTATAGAATGTCCAGGGAGATTGAAGTGTTCTCCTACTGGCTTTTGTATGTTACCATTCCTGATGTCCGATTTGTGTCCATTTATTCTTTTACGTAGGGACTGTCCGGTTTGGCCGATGTACATGGCAGAGGGTCATTGCTGGCACATGATGGCATATATAACACTAGTAGACGTGCTGGTGAATGAGCCCCTGATGGTGTGGCTGATATGGTTGGGTCCTCTGATGGTGTCGCTAGAGTAGATATGGGGACAGAGTAGGCAACGAGGTTTGCTACAGGGATTGGTTCCTGGCTTGGTGTTTCTGTGGTGTGGTGTGTAGTTGCTGGTGAGTATTTGCTTCAGGTTGAGGGGTTGTCTGTAAGTGAGGACTGGCCTGCCTCCCAAGGTCTGTGAGAGTGAGGGATCGTTTTCCAGGATAGGTTGTAGATCATTGATAATACGCTGGAGAGGTTTTAGCTGGGAGCTGTACGTGATGGCCAGTGGTGGTCTGTCATTTTCCTTGTTGGGCTTGTACACGCACCCCTCCAGCACCCCCCTCAAATACCCATCCCCTTCTTCAGCTCCCCTCCTCTGACTCCCCACCTGCTCCTCCCCCCCCCCCCCCCCCCGGCAGTATCCTTTTTTAGGGAACCTGAAATATGGTAATCCTAGTCCAAATGCTGATGCATGTTTCAGCTTTGTTAATCTCCTGGTGGGTCTCTCCCCACAGTGTGTTCTGTATACTACACTTGGTCTGTTCTCTGTTGGAGACTGTCAGTCTCATAGTACTCTGTTTTTTCCTTTTCTCATGGGTCCTTTTTATAATTTGGGAGTTTGATTTTTTTTTTTTTTCTTCTGTTTTTCTACAGGATGCAGGTTATGGGGAAAAATCGTTCTTTGCCCCAGAGGAAGAGAATGAAGAGGACTTCCAGATGAAGATTGATGATGAGGTACTGTCATGGCAGAGCAGGGAAAGGGTTAGACATATGATGGCCTGTAAACTAGTCTGGTAGCAAATAAATAAAATAAATGTTTTTTCAAATGGAGAACACATTTTCTTTTGGGTGTGGATTGTATAATCATGATTTCCACTCCTCCCCCCCCCCCCCT
The DNA here is from genome assembly GCF_027887155.1 of Malaclemys terrapin pileata. Classification (NCBI taxonomy): domain Eukaryota; kingdom Metazoa; phylum Chordata; order Testudines; family Emydidae; genus Malaclemys; species Malaclemys terrapin. The sequence continues at coordinate 167,705 of NC_071513.1, read as the reverse complement.
TTTTCTGAGGAATCCACTCCTTGCTGCAAAATGGACTCGGTGCAAGGGCTTGTCTGTACAAATAGTTAGTTGTGGCAAACTGGGATACAAGCCTACCCCCACTAGCCTATTATGTGCTAAGTGTCCTGGGGCTGACGGTAAAATCTATGCCAAAACTACAGCTAATATAACAGCAAAGCATGGCCTGAACACATTACAGTAGTGCTCTGAATTTCACTGACTAGTTGTAATAGCTAGGACTGTATTATCTGAGACTGTATTATCCACCCAGCTCCCACCAAAGCAACTGTGCTCACTCTACAGTGATGCTGCTGGTAGATACGCCTGAGAGTCTGACCATAGGCCTAGGGGGAAGAGCCTTGTCAGCATCTCTTCATTGATGAATCCATGGTGGGGAGTTGAGTTGGGAGTTAGAAAGACAAGAAGAAAAGCACCATGAAAAGAAGTGGAGGAGAACCTGGAGAATGGCGAAATGGAGACTAGACCACTCTGTGGACTTTGTCATTGCTCCCTTTAATTGTTATTTAGTGTTTAGTTACCAAGATGATGGAAGTCTTAGAAATATCCAAGATAAAGAGGGAGTCTAAGTAGTGAGTGGACTGTGGTGATCCGTGTCCCATTCTCGAAGGAGATTACTGCAGACCCGAAGCGGTTCAATTTGACAGACTATAAACTTAGATCTAATAAAAATATAGTAATGCAATCTGATGGTACAGCAGGGGTCCATGAGGCATCAGCTAGTGCTAGCATGAGCAGAGGTGCCTGGGAGAGGAGAGAGCTAAGGTGACAGCACAGGTCAGGAGGGCTCAGCACATCAGGGAATGCAGATGTCTATATTTATTTCACTGTATTTTTAAAGCTGTTTGAACATAAAAGTTTCCTCTGAATGAGGACAGTTCATGTGTGTTTATGGTTTACTCAGTTTATGTCCATTAAAAACTCTGGGCTGTCAGTAAATTAAACTTGAGAACATTAGTAAAAACTGTTTAATTTGCTTGAAATTTTGGTGGGGCCAAAAACAGAATGGGTGGAAATCTCTCCCTGGTGAGAGTGACAGAAGTGTGATGGCCTATTCCTCTCCTTTATGGCAGGTGCGCACAGCTCCTTGGAATACCACACGAGCCTTCATTGCTGCTATGAAGGGGAAGTGTCTTCTGGAAGTGACTGGTGTGGCAGATCCTACAGGTTGTGGTGAAGGATTCTCTTATGTGAAGATCCCAAACAAACCAACCCAGCAGAAGGTAGATATGTTCCCAAGGCTGGCGTGGGGCAAGAGGGATAAGTCTGAAGAAGTGGAATAAAGATAGGGTGGGAGGGGCGGTTTGAGAGGATGTCAGACAGAGGGAATGAGAATACAGAAAAGGTTAATGTGTGTGATGACATTCAGAAGCTATGTCTTTCTCTGAACAGGATGATAAGGAGCCACAGCCAGTGAAGAAGACCGTGACAGGGACGGATGCTGATCTCCGGCGTCTGTCTCTCAAAAATGCCAAACAGCTTCTACGTAAATTTGGTGTTCCTGAAGAAGAGGTGAGCTTGATACAGGAGCTGCACAGTATGGAGCCCTGTCCATGGGAAACTTTGTTAGATGGATCCAGAGTGGCTTATGGAGAGGGCTCACTTTTAACTCTAGCCTTTCTGACTACGGATCCTCCTCCCTGAACTATCTGTCTCCTGAAGCCTTTTCTAGTGTGTGTCTTGTTTCTCAGATTAAGAAGCTTTCCCGTTGGGAAGTGATTGATGTGGTGCGCACAATGTCCACAGAGCAGGCTCGCTCAGGGGAGGGGCCTATGAGTAAATTTGCACGTGGGTCTCGGTTCTCAGTGGCAGAACATCAGGAGAGATATAAAGAGGAGTGTCAGCGCATCTTCGACTTGCAGAATAAGTAAGTTCTTATCAGGTATTTACAGCTTCCTGTCCGTTCCCCAGACAGGAGCCTAGAGTCTTTTGCTTTGCTTATGGGCCTTATGGACTTTGAATGCCTGTGAGCTGCAGAGCATAGTGGGGATTCATGTTGATTTGTCCAGCTGAGCCACATTAATAGAGCACTGAGGATGAGGGCTTTGAGGGAATGTTTATAGAAAATATCGGGATGGTTTTGGTGTTCTCTTGTTTGCAGACCTTTTGGGAAAGATCCAGAATGGAAGTCTGGCACCATACCCTGGCAGGTGTGGCATGATATTCCCCAGAGCTCTGTTTCTACGGTCACAGTTTGCTAGCTTCTTACCCCTGTCTGTTGGGTAGAAACTACTGGCTCCACACCCTTTTATGTGTTACTATAGCTCGTAACATTTACATCTCCATTCCAAGGCTATATCTACATTTAAAACACTACAGCAGCACGGCTGCAGCAGCACTTCAGTGTAGACACATACCGCAGCAACAGGAGGGGTTCTCCCTTTGCTGTAGGTAATCCACCTCTCTAAGAGGCGGTAGCTATAGAAGACCTCTTCCATCAACCTAGCTCTAACTACACCTGGGGGTTAGGTTGGCTTAACTGCGTCTCTTGGGGGTGTGGATTTTTTTATAGCCCTGAGAAATGTAGTTATGCCGATTGTAACTTTTCAGTGTAGACCAGCCCCAGGTTCTTTAACCAAAATGTTGGTCTGAGAGCCAGCAGGGTAGGCAGATGAGTGGACTATCACTATGGAGAGAAGGACAATTGAATGCGAGGAGGGGCATTGAGTTTGGGATCCTTTTGGGAGCAGAAGCTGCAGGATGGCTGAAGCAGGAGAGTTGATTAACAGTTTGAGGGGTATATGTACATTCCAGGCTACTGTTTGGGAGGGCTGGTTTCATACCTACTGCTGTCACTTTTGTCCTTTCATTTATGCATGGAGGGTGGTGGTAGATGGCGATGCACTTGTGGTTTGTAAGATAACTGACTTTGAAGCTGTCTCCTGTTTCAGAGTTTTAGAATCAACTGAGATCTTATCAACAGACACAGATAGCAGCTCAGCTGAGGACAGTGACTTCGAGGAGATGGGAAAGAATATTGAGAATATGTTACAGAACAAGAAAACCAGCTCACAGCTGTCTCGGGAAAGAGAAGAACAGGAGCGGAAGGAGCTGCAGAGGATGCTTCTGGGAGAAGACAGTGGCAATGACAAGGAAAGGAGCAAAAAGGACAGGAGAGACAAAAAAGGATTGTGTGAGTGATTGCAATAAGTGTGGTGCTGGGGGCAGGCGATGTGGTGATGGTGTGGAAAACAATCTTGGAGTACCTAGGAATTACTTTATTCGACCAGACCAGTGCTTTGTGTAGCTCAGTGTCCTGTCTGAACTGTTGCTTCAGAGAAAGGTGCATAATCCTCATAATTATGCATTGATGTGTGTAATAGGTCTGTGCCGGGGCTCGACCCTTCCGGGCAGGAGGGGAGCCACACCGACTCACTATTGTGGGGACAAGCAGTCCGTTAGTCCCGAAGCTCCGGCCCTCTGGTACCGGGGCGGAGCAAAGCCAACAGCTAACTCAGGGCTCCGGCCCTCAGGGAGAGGCTGAGCGGACAATCGGGAGTCCGGGGGTCAGGCCCTCTGGTGCAGGGGCTGAGCAGTCGAGCAGCTGGGGAGCCCAGGCCCTGGATCAGGGCGGGGCAAAACACAGTTAAAGCTCAGGCCCTTGTTGCAGGGGCTGAGCGGGCGAAACGGTTTAGGAGCCCAGGCCCTGGATCAGGGCGGGGCAAGCACAGTTAGAGCTCAGGCCCTTAATTGCAGGGGCTGAGCGAATAAGCAGGTGAGGCACGCTTAGGCTCTTGTAGGCGGGCGTTGGGTGAGGGGGAAGCCTGCCACCCATGAGCGGGGTTGCAGGGGGGGGGAACGCAGGCCCACCCACTCCACTGCGTTCCAGCCCGGGGCCCTAGCAGCGGGTACTGCCGCCGCAGGTCAGTGGGGTATCCAGACCGCAACACACTGACATTGGCTCACACTCGGTTGCAGCCGGACCGGGGTCGGCTACCCCCGGGCTACTTCCATGATCCCCCTCAGAGCCTACTTCGTTCGTCGCACCGGGCTCGGGCCAGTCCATCTGCATGGGCTCCTCTCGGCCAGGGCTTGGTGGCAGGTCCGGTAGCTCTGCCGGGAAGTCAGGCCAACGGCACTCAGGCGGCTCCTCTGGGTAGCAGCAGGGGCGGAGGGGTTCGGGTGCAGTCTCGCCCTCAGGGTTAGTGGGGTGGGGCTCCCAGGGATGCTCCCAGCGACGGGCTCGGACGGGCTCCGGCGGCTCCTCCTCGTAGCGTGCCCGGGGTAGCTCAGGCCAGTTAGGGCCCAGGCCTCGGAGGTCTCTTGGTCGGGAGCTCCCGGCCGCACGTCTGCTCCCTGTGGTAGCTGGGCGCGGACTGAGCTCTGCCGGCCGGCCTTTATACTTCCTGTCCTGCCCCTTGACTTCCGGGGGGTGGGGACAGGCGGAGGTGGTTCCACCCACTCTGGTGCCTGCACCGCGGGCTCCCTCTTCTGGGCAGGAGGGGAGCCACACCGACTCACTACAATGTGCTTGTTTGAATGTGCTTATTCAAAAGAGGTGGAGGGTGGTATTGTCTTCCTACCCCCAAGCACATAGATGGATTAGCTTAAGGCGTGAAGATTAATATCTATTGTGTTCCCTTTGCCTGCTGATTTTATAGTTCTGTTATAAAGCTATCAAGTTTGGGCTGACTTGTTTAGGATGTCAAGTGCTGCATTCTGCTCAGAATTCCTTTACTCTTGAGAGAGGTTTGCAGACTTTTTTCTACCGCAGTGGTTTTCAACCTATCGGCCGTGGACCTCTAGGTCTAAGACCCACAGACTATGTCTAAGATTTCCAGAAGGGTCCACACCTCTATTTGAAAATTTTTAGGGATCAGCAAATGAAAAAAGGTTGAAAACCACTGCTCTAGAGCTTTATTTACTTTATAATTAGTACGATGTTATTTTAACAATTTGTGACATCCTCATCTGGTTACACCACAGTTGTATATGTGCAACAGATTTTCACAACACATTCTAGGCGTTAGTCGTGTTTGTGTGTCCAAATCTACCACACTGTGTTGTAGCAATTTATTCTGGAAAAACTTGGGCAGCTATCCTGTAGTGCCTCAGCAGAGAAGAGTGTAATTTGGAGTACATCTACACCTAGGGCTTGTCTACACTATAGTATTGTGATATGTCCTTACCATGCCGGTAAAACATCTCACCTCCACAAAAACAACTTCCAGCAATGCCCAGTTGCTCAGACCATCATTGTTGTTACATCTTATTCTGATCAAAATTAATCACTATTGAATCGGTAGTGGATTGATCTGTAATGTGGTATTGCCACTGCAGGCAGGAAACTCAGACTAGAAAAAAGTTCTTTGACAGAGGGGACATTTAACCACGAGGACATTACCAACTTTTCCTTTGGCTGACAGAAGGTCTCAATCAGGCTGGATGTCAGAAGTGTCTTGGATTTCTGCTTGCACAGAACCGAGCCTTCAGAAAGTCACATGGGTTATGTGTTTATATATGCCATTTGTAAAGAAGATAACAGAGCCTCTAAGGCAACAGTGTTTAAATAGGTAGTAGCAGCAATCAGGGCAGGCAGAACTCCACATGGGATCAGGAAACACTCAACTAGGGCAATGGCAACTCGGAGCCTGAGAGAAATTAAAAAAGGGAGGGCTATTGAGTTAGCCATTCCTACAAGACCTGATGGAAACAGCTCTGCTGGGAAATTCTGTAAAGAAATTTGTAACCACATCTCCTTTCAGAGTGGAGAGAATTCACAAGGACAGCTTAACTAAAGCCATTGACTATAAACAAAAGCCAGCCCCAACAGATAATGAAGGAAAGGGGCCTCTGGACTGTTGGGGTCTGTTTTGTAAAGTCAAAATTTGCAGGCTAGAACAAAACAGTGTTTTACAGGAGAACTTGTTCCAGAACTCTGCATGCAGGAGGATGTGTGGGCATGGCTAACCCAGTTGTTTTCCTTTTTTTCAGGGTTATGGATTGCATGTTATGAGATGTGATTTTAAGGATCAAGTACTCATATTGTTTATTCTTCCCTTTCAGTAATTGATAGCATTACTGCTGAATCTTGGGTTCCTCTGTCTGATCTTTCTTCCTTCTGTCCAGGACAGATACATAGTGCAGATATCTAGGCTGAAATTGCAATGAAAGAAATGACAGAAGCTACATGTGTATGACCTAGATATTTATATAACACTTGAGTGCCATGGTTTAACTTTTCCCAGTTAATATGTGAAATCCTTGTTGACGCTGATACTGCGTTGATGAGCACCAATAAAAGAACCTGCCTAGATAAATCTAACTTCTTATCTTATCTTTCTGCTCATACCATGGTATCTGCATGCCTTACATCTGCATCCTAGATTCTAGAGATGGTATTTTAGATTCTCAAGCAAACAGGTTTGTCCCTGTCCCTGTTCTCTGGTATTGGTGTCTCATGATCTCTCAGGACAAAGGGAATGTAAAATTTCTAGAGCATGAACTGTTTTGGAAACCATTAAAATAATCTCTTTTGTAGCATCAGCTTCAGGCATCTCAGCAGGCTCTCACAAAGATGATGACACTGCTTCTGTAACCAGTCTCAATTCCTCTGCCACTGGCCGTCGCCTCAAAATCTATCGCACGTTTCGAGACGAGGATGGGAAAGAGTATGTGCGGTGTGAGACAGTTCGTAAGCCCTCTGTCATTGATGCCTACAGCCGAATACGGACCACCAAGGATGAAGAGTTCATGTAAGGCCTTAGAAGACTTTTCATTTCCTTCTGGCATCAGTTATGTAGAGTGTCGGCATATCAGTTCCTGGCTGTGGGGAATTACTGCTGAAAAATACTGAATCCAGTATAACTGAACTGAGAATGCACTCTTTTGGCCGCAGGTGGGATGGCTCTTATGCCTGCTGCATGGCAGGAAGAGGTATGTTCCTCATGGCCTGTGGAGCAATCTCTGGCTTTGTCCAGTACCTAATACTCGAGAGAGGTGAAAATCTTCAATAATGCAATTGTCCAAGTGCAAATTATTTCCCTCTGTTTAAAATGTGTTGTCTTTTAATGTGGTTGAATTTCCTCAGCAGAGCTGATATCTGGGATTATTGTAGGTGAAGACAGCAGCCACGCTTATAGTTAAGGTTGCTTAACTCTTTCCAATGTAAGACCTTGTTTTCAATCGCTTTATAACTCTGCCAAACTCGAATCATTTGGGCTGAAAATTTTCATTCGGTCTCTGGCTGAATTTTTTGGAAAGTTTAAACAAAGATGGTTCAGCCACTTCAGCAAATGGAAATGTTTTGCCAGTGTAAATTATTATAACCATTTATTTGAGAAGCTCTAGCACCTTTATACTTTGGTGCATGAACTTGAATGTTGGCAAGGGGTTGCCCTCAGGTTATCGGGCTGCCTTTTTTGTTGTCTCTGTGAAATACCAGCGAAATTCCAGCTGCATTGTAAGCCTCTGAAAATGCTATTTGCATATGTTCAGAGGTTTGTCAGAGGCTGGTAAATAAATTCTCCAAAAAATCTATTTACACTTAGCCTGTGCTAGTCCAGTGCCATAGGGATTGGGTAGGATTTCCCCTACAGTAGCTCATTTTAGCTGCAGAGGGGGTAGGAGCAACAGGGATAGGCAGAAAGAGTCTGAAACAGCTAGAGAACACCCCTCACCAGAACCTGGAACAGAACGCAAAATTTCGGAGTCCCTATGTTTCTCTGCTGACTAGCAAAAAGCTATAAAAGCCACTGGCAAAGTTTGTCTCTCCACGTCTAGTGACTGGTCCACATGGAGGATAATAGCTTATTGCTGCTACTAGTTACTCTTTTAGCTCAAGTGACAGAGGACTGTGCTGTAGATGTAAAGTTTTCAGCCCTGCTAAGACTTATGTGGGGATCATTATGGAACCTTAAACTGACTGCCTTGTATATATCCTTTATGATGATCTTTAGTTACGTGATCACATACTATTTTGTGCACAGGATGGACTGTACTAAGGGCATGAATCAGGGTTATGTAGTAAATGAGACCATTGTCCATAGGATCCTTACCTCACTTAAAGCAGAAATTGAGAAGTGTACAGTGAATGAGGCGGGATTGCAGGAAGAAAAAGAATGGTCTTGTGGTTAAGGCAGGGGAATACCACCATGGAGAATTGGATTCTATCCCTACCTCTGCCACAAACTTTTCCAGTTATATACCGTGGCCACTGTGTATCTCATTTTATGTGTGCCTAACTTGAGACACGGGGGGCCTCATTTGCAAAAATTCTGTGTGCTCAGTTGCAACAAAACTTGATGTGCTTTGAACATATACATTTTAAATACTCTGGAAAATTGGGCACTAAGCATTTCAAATTGGGCACCCTGAATTAGTGGACACTTCTGACAGTTTTGACCTTAATCTTTTTGTGCCTCAGTTTCCAATCTGGAAAATAGGGATAATCTCCTCCTCTCAGCTCAGAAGGGTGTTATGAAAATAAGTTCATTAATGTTTATGAAGCACTTGAAAATTTACAATGATGAACACGATAGAAAAATCCATGAGGAAATTAATAATTCTGTACTCAGTGTAGGGTTTGGATGGTGTGTGGCAAATGAGGTCTGAGGTCATTGCACGATAAGGATAATGAAACATATTTAATAGCTACCCATTCTGAGAGCACCCTTTATCTTGTGCACTGAATGAGGCAGGGGCCTGTGGAAAAAATAGCATGTGATCATGTAATTAAAGGCTGTATCATAATGCATCTGCATAAAAAGGCTGAATTAAGGTTTCACGGGCAATCTGAATGCTCGATTTTGTAATCCTAATATTCTTTTAACATAGGAATTTAAAAAATATTTCGTACCTTCTAGTTTAGTAAATCTACAGTGTATCTAAAAAATAGACTGAGTTGTCCAGATAGTCTGTGACCAGTGCCATGTGGGTCAACCAGTCAAAATCTCAAGTGTCTCCTTCACTCCAGGACTGGCTATGCCTGGGAGTGTTGCTGACGTGCTCACAATTGCTTCGTTGGGAAAGGGATCTTGTTCTACTGCCCATCCACCCTCTGCATGCTGACTTGTGTAGGGATCACTGCTCCCATCAGTGAAACTAGATAAATCCTGTTCATGGGAGGAAGTGTTTAAACAAAAATACTAGTGCTTTTCATGAAGGTTTGGGGATAAGGCTCTGCTGTTCCACCACTCTTGCTCCTCTGGGAGGGATCCTACTGTGGGTGTTCAAGTTCCAGGAAAACTGGGCTGGCAGAAGGATGCTTGGCCACTTGTAGACCTAGATTAAAACCTTTGTGTTCCAGACGAAAATTTGCCCTCTTTGATGAGCAGCACCGGGAGGAGATGCGGAAGGAGCGGCGCAGGATCCAGGAGCAGCTAAGGCGGCTCAAACGGAACCAGGAAAAAGAAAAACTCAAGGGCCCACCAGAGAAAAAACCCAAGAAAATGAAGGAGCGGCCAGATCTGAAGGTAACTAAGCATCAAGTAAAACAAAGCAATCCAAGGGAGAAAAGGCAATGGAATACAGTGTCCTAGCAAACCTCATTTGGATAGAAGAAAGAGGAGAAAACTATGGGATACGTTATGACAACATAGGTGCTGTTTCCAGGGTCTTAATATCAAGTATAAGTCACACACTCCATGCTTAGTTTTGCTCTATAACATGGTCCAGAATATCCCAGGTCCAGTACTTCCAGATAAGTGCTAATGACTCTTATCATGACGTGAGCAATTTTTGGCTGTCAAGCGATTAAAAAAATTAATCGCGATTAATTGCACGATTAATCGTGCTGTTAAACAATAATAGAATACCATTTTAAATATTTTTGGATGTTTTCTACATTTTAAAATATATTGATTTCAATTACAACACAGAATACAAAGTGTACAGTGCTCACTTTATATTTATATTTGATTACAAATATTTGCACTGTAAAAAACAAAAGAAATAGTATTTTTCAGTTCACCTAATACAAGTACAGTAATGCAGTCTCTTTATCATGAAAGTTTAACTTAAAAATGTAGATTTTTGTTGTTGTTACATAACTGCACTCAAAAATAAAACAATGTAAAACTTTAGAGCCTACAAGTCTACTCAGCCCTACTTCAGCCAATCGCTCAGAAAAATAAGTTTGGTTACAATTTGCAGGAGATAATGTTGCCTGCTTCTTGTTTACAATGTCACCTGAAAGTGAGAAGAGGCATTTGCATGGCACTGTTGTAGCTGGTGTTGCAAGATATTTACATGCCAGATGCGCTAAAGATTCATATGTCCTTTCATGCTTCAACCATCATTCCAGGGCACATGCGTCCATTCTGATTACATGTTCTGCTTGATAACGATCCAAAGCAGAGTGGACTGACGCATGTTCATTTTCATCATCTGAATCAGATGCCACCAGCAGAACATTGATTTTCTTTTTCGGTGGTTTGGGTTCTGTACATCTGAGTGTTGCTATTTTAAGACTTCTGAAAGCATGCTCCACACCTTGTCCCTCTCAGATTTTGGATGGCACTTCAGATTCCTAAAGCTTGGGTTGAGTGCTGTAGCTATTTTTAGAGATCTCATATTGGTACCTTCTTTGCGTTTTATCAAATCTGTGGTGAGTGTTCTTAAAACAAACAAGATGTGCTGGGTCATCATCCGAGACTGCTGTAACATGAAATATATGGCAGAATTTGGGTAAAACAGAACAAAACAGAACTCCCCAAGGAGTTCAGTCATAAATTTAATTATCACATTTTTTTTTTTTTTTTTTTTTTTTTTTTTTTTTAACGAGCATCATCAGCATGGAAGCATGTCCTCTGGACTGGTGGCCAAAGCATGAAGGGACATATGAATGTTTAGCATATATGGCATGTAACTACCTTGCAAAGCCAGCTACAAAAGTGCCATGCAAATGCTTGTTCTCACGTTTTGGTGATGTAAATAAGAAGCAGGCAGCATTATCTCCCATAAATGTAAACAAACTTGTTTGTCTTAGCAATTGGCTAAACAAGAAGTAGGACTGAGTGGACTTGTGGGCGCTAAAGTTTTACATTGTTTTGTTTTTGAGTGCAGTTATGTAACAAAATAAAATCTACATTTGTAAATTACACTTTAACGATAGAGATTGCACTACAGTACTTGTCTGAGGTGAATTGAAAAATACGATTTCTTTTGTTTATCTTTTTTACTGTGCAAATATTAGTAATAAAAAATAATATATAGTGAGCACTCTAACTTTATTCTGTGTTGTAATAGAAATCAATATATTTGAAAACGTGAAAAAAATCCAGAAATATTTAATAAATTTCAATTGGTATTCTATTGTTTAACAGTATGATTAATCATGATTAATTTTTTGAGTTAATCTCATGAGTTAAATGTGATTAATCAACAGCACTAATTATTTCCTTTATATGTTATGTGGAGCTAGAACATCAGGCCAGTAAGAAGCTGCTATCTTACTGGTAAATCGGTAATTATCTTACCTCTAAATCAAATGGTGGATTCTCTGTCTTTGACTTCAAATTAAGACTAGATGCCTTTCTGGAACTGATACTTTAACCAAGCACAAATTATACAGGGCTTAAAACGGATAACTGGGTGAAATTTAATGGCTTGTGATATGTGAGAGGTCAGACTAGATGATATATAGTTTCCATCTGGCCTTAAACTCTGAATAAATTTTAATTGTTCACCTTGTTTATCTTTTCTGCAGTTAAAATGTGGGGCCTGTGGTGCAATTGGACACATGAGAACTAATAAATTCTGTCCCCTCTACTATCAAACGAATGCCCCACCCTCCAACCCTGTTGCCATGACAGAGGAGCAGGAGGAAGAGCTGGAAAAGACAGTCATTCACAATGATAATGAAGAGCTTATCAAAGTGGAGGGGACCAAAATTGTTCTTGGAAAGCAACTGATTGAGAGGTGAGGGCAGGACTGGAGGTGCAGGGATGGGTGATGAGAAGGGCAGTCTGTGGGCTGATGCAAAATACATACACCTCACAGGTGCAGTAGATACAGGAGTAAAGTGGCTGGGTTTTAGATATATTGTTGATAATGTAGTATTTAAATCCTGATTGAGCTTGGTATTGTACCAGACAGGATCCATGCTGATTTTGAGGTGCAAACAGTCTTGTTGGTAAGAGATGCAAAGGAAATAAGAGGTCTATTTCTTTTCTCTAGTGCAGATGAAGTTCGCAGGAAATCACTGGTCTTGAAGTTCCCTAAACAGCAGCTTCCTCCAAAGAAAAAGCGGCGGGTTGGGACCACAGTTCACTGCGATTACTTGAATGTGAGTGTAGATGTCATTGGATCAGTTTTTAGTCTCGTCATGTCCAATTGTTAAGGCTACGTTTTAGTCATGGGTATTTTTAGTAAAAGTCATGGACAGATCATGGGCAGTAAACAAAAATTCACGGCCTGTAACCTGTCCATGACTTTTACTACATACGCTCACTAAAACTTGGGGTGCCGTGGTTCTCTAAGGGGGGGTGGGGTCTGTGGGTGCTTAGGGGGTGGGGCACAGGCAGCGGCGCACGGGGCCTGCAGGTGCAGGCAGCATGTGGAGCCCCCTGACCTCTCCGCCTAGAAGCTGCAGGGCCATTCCAGTGGGAGTCAGGGAGCCCCCACCCTGAGGTAAGTGAGCCCCCGCCCCCTCCCACACACCCAAACTGCTGAAGCTGGCCCAGGGGCTGCCTGGCTTGGGTAGCTCCTGAGCCATCACCGGCTGCTGCAGAAGTCACAGAGGTCATGGAAAGTCATGGAATCCGTGACAGACTCACAGGCTTACCCATTGTCCATCCTGTTCAGTCCTTGAACTGCTCTTGGCCATCCATAGTACAGCACATGAGGCATTTATCTGCATATCCACCCATAGAATTAATAAACTAAACCTGCAGAGAACTTGTTTAGATTGATATTTTGTGTTTTGGAAGTGCCTTAATTTTCTACTTCTATCTGATTTCTTCAGCGGCCTCACAAGTCCATCCATCGGCGACGAACGGACCCTATGGTAACTTTGTCATCCATTCTAGAGGGCATTATCAACGATATGAGGGATCTTCCCAATGTAAGTTTAGGCCGTATGATCAAAGTTCTGTGTCCTGAGTAGGCTGATAGATTGAGTTATGTGGCTGAATCTGAGACCCCAGAATTATGCAACACTGTCCCCGCAAGCTCTCTCCCTGTCACTGCCTCCTTGGTCCAGTCCAATCAGACTTGCATCCCTTGACTATTGCCCTCAATTCTTCAGTTTATTGTGCTGCAGGTTGTTTTCAGTGAGAGTAACTGACTCCTAGATGTCTAGGTAATATGATAACTGGGGCTCTTGGAATCAGGGAAAGCAGTTAAGCCTTTTTGGCACTGGGGAGATGATACATCTCTGCTTTCATTTCCCTCCTGTCATCTGAGCAGTAAAGGGGGGAGAGGATCAATGCAGGGAGAAGGGTTGAATTTTTCATTCCCACCCCATTATTTGTTACTAATCCAACAATTAGTAAGTAAATTAGCTTCGTGTTTCTTTTTAAATGATCAGCAGTGGAATAATTCACAATGTTGACGTGTCATCGTTAAGCTTCAGACTCACCCCACTAATAGGCTCTTGCATTCTGACCTACACTTTCAAAGCTGTCACCAGACTCCTAGACATCATTGTATTGGCTTACATTTATTTCACACTTTGAAGATTATCTTTGCAACGGTAAGGATTAGTGAATTTTTTTAAAAATAAAAGTTTAGAATCTCTGGAGCACAACTATAGAGCGGATGCAAAAAGGACAATTGTGCAGCAATTTATACAGGTTTATAATTGTATTATATGTGGGATTTTGGAGAGAGCTATTGAATATCGACTTGTTTCTGGTTTTAGGTAGAGTTGGAATTGATTTTAAAATATTAGCCAAGATTTACAAAAATAGGAGTCTAAAGTTAAGTTTCTTATTTAGGCTCCTGTGAAAGTAAACGTACTTTCAAAAGTGCTGAACACCCAGTAACTCCCACTGAAGTCCTTGTGGGATGCTTCTTCCTCAGAATGGTGGCAAAGTCATAATAGAATAGTAAATTCTGTGGAGAGAAACAAAATACCACAGTCACATACAGTTGGTCTTCAGCATATGTAGCTTAGTATTTATGTCTACACAGCGTTTTGGAGCAAGCCTCCCAGTCGGGGTTGATAGACTTGGGGTAGTGGGGCTCGCACTAGTTCTCTAAAATTAGCTGTGCAGACAGCGCTTTGAAGTTGCAGGTTGGGCTCTGAAGCCTAGGGAGGGGGTAGACATCAAAGCCCAAGCTTGAGCCTGACCTGAACTTCAAAGTGCTGTCTATGCAGCTATTTTTAGAGTGCTAGCATGAGCCCCGATACCCCAAATCTATTGACCGGACTGGAAGGTTCACTCCAAAATACCATGTAGACATACCCTAAAGGGCCTCTGATCTGCTGGCTATTCTGCTTGTGGAGGTTGATGGGACTGAATGCCCATTTTTTTTTGTATTCCTCAGACATACCCATTTCACACACCTGTTAATGCAAAGGTCGTGAAAGACTATTACAAAATCATTACACGGCCTATGGACCTACAGACCCTGCGTGAAAATGTCCGTAAACGTCTATATCCTTCCCGGGAAGAGTTCCGTGAACACCTGGAGCTGATTGTCAAGAACAGTGCAACGTACAATGGTAGGAAGCTCCCTAAAACACTGAGGTTCAGTTTTTCATCTGGTGAGCTGTGTTGCACTGTAATGGGAATTGTGCATATGCCTTGTGTATGGAATCTGGTGGCATGGGAGGGGGAAAACTCTCATACTCTGCAGGGAAAAGATGAAAGCAGCAAAGTTAACGCTGTCAAAATGAATAAGATGAATATAACAGACTTCTTCAAAGATATCAGGAGGACAATAAATTAGTCAGCTTGTTATAAATTTAGAAGGGGTGAACTCTAAAATCTGTCTATACAAAACAAAATAAGAGGCTTGGGCAGTTAGGAAGTAATGAAGGCTTTATCAACAGGAGGTCAGATTTGCAGGTAGAGGTACCCTGTTAATTTCTGGCCATAACCCGAGCTCTGTCCACAGGTGAAGCCAAAATGAGTCATTCTTGATAGATTGCACTTTACGATATGATCATCCTTCTCTTTTCTTTCAAACTTTGATCAGCAGTGAGAGAGTTACCAATGTTAGTATTTACATTGCCATATTATGCTTCAGAGTCTATGCATTCCTTGAAGTGAATTGCGGCAATCCACACCTCTCAAGGCTGTTACTTCATATTCTGCAGATTGAGGAGTAGCCTTCGTTACAAAGGCTTTGTCTAGACTACCACTTTTGTCAGTAAACCTTTTGTTGGTCAGGGGTGTGGAAAAAAACACCTTTCTGACCGACATAAGTTGCATCGGCAAAAGTGCTGGTGTAGACCGCGCTATGTCGGCAGGATCGACTCTACAGCCGATGTAGCTAATGCCAGTCATTTGGGGATGGTTTAATTATGATGACGGGAGAGCTCTCTCCTGCTGGCAAAGAGCAGCTTACCCGGGAGACCATACAGTGGCACAGCTGAAGTGGTGCAGCTATACCGCTGTAAGGTCCGTAATGTAGACATAGCCAAAGGCTTTGCTGATACAGCTATGCCAGCAGAACCCCCCAGTGGAGACTTAGACCCCCCAGTAGAGCTTATACAAGCAAAAGGACTGTGCCAGGATAGCTGTGTTTGCATGGGTTTTTTTTTTTTTTTGGCAGAGCTTTGTTAGTCAAGGGTGTGGTTCTTTCACACCCTGCCAATGTAAGTATGCTGACAAAACTTTGTAGTGTAGGCTGGCTTCAGGCAAACATCACTATAGTGATTTACATTTGGTTGGTGTTTTCAAGGTTTTCGTCCCAGCCAGAAACCTATTTTTGGAAAATGAATCTTTAGATTTTATAGAGCAACATGCAGTTGCTGGGTAAAAGTGCTGATTCACTGAACCACTGTGAGGCAGCCCTATTGTGACTCCTGTTAACACAGCTTTTTATCTGACAAGTATTCTTTAAAAATATTAGGCACTATATAAGTGCTAAGCCTTGCCATATTCCAGGCCTCATGTATTCAGCGGCAAGCAGGACTTAAACTCTGGTAGACCTCCCTGGATTCTGCAGTAGTCTGGAAAATCTGTAGCCACTTCATTCACAAAGGAATCACCGTCTTTGCTCAGTTGGTTTTCCGTGTTTTCTTCACAAACACGAGGGCTAGAATAATGGGTTGTTCTTCGAGTGCTTGCTCATGTCAATTCCAGTCGGGGGTGTGTGCGCTGCACAGTAGCCGGACGTTTTTTCCCCTAGCAGTACCCGTCGGTTTGGCTCAGGCGCCCCCTGGAATAGTGCCTCCATGGCGCCATATATAGGGTCCTGCCAACCCGCTGCCACTTCAGTTCCTTCTTACCGCCTGTGATGGTTAGCCAGAATGCTTGTTCTCTCTTGCTTCGGCAAGCCTTTCTCCCTAGTAGTCTTCAGACTTTCCTCCTGTAAATAGTTAAATCAGTAGTTAGTAGTAGTAGTCATTCAGTCAATATATAGTTAGAATTCCAGTAGGGAATTGTTCTGGGGGTACCCCTCATTGTGTTTCCCGCGGTACTGGGGCATGCCTCAGTCCCCGGGGTTTAAACCTTGTGCAGCTTGTAGCAGGCCTATACCCAGGAGTGACCCCCACACTTCCCACTTGAAGTGTTTGGGGGAATTGCATCAAAAGGACTGTTGTGCTGGAGTTGCCCTCCACGCCGGAGACCTTTGAGGTGGTGAGAGAACTTACCACATTCACCTAGGCAAGACAGGGCACCGAGCTCAAAAGCAGCGGCACCCCCAAGACCATCGGTGCCGTCCCGAGGCAAGCCAGCGATGGTACTATGTTGGTCGCGATCCCCTCGGCACTGGTCACCGCTACCCTCAGGCAGCGGACAGGCAGGGGAGCAGCACCGGTCCCCAAGCTCCTGGCACCGGACTCAAAACAGGCGAGAGCATTTCTACCAGAGTCGCGTTTTCAGACCTGTTGCAACAACATACAAAGTCTCTGACAATTCCCTACTACCACAGCAAGGAATTGCCTAAAGCCCCTGGGCCACGTGGCTGCCTGTACTTACATAGTACAGCATGTCAGACTGAGACTCCAAGCTCTTCAGGTGTGGCTAGCCTCGGTGTATCGACCAAATTGGGGCAGTCTAAACCAGATAGTCACTCTTTCCCAACTGGTTCTTGAGTCTCTCCTATGGTGGCTCAGCCTGCAAGTGGTGTGTGTGGTTATTCCCTACTCCAAACCTCAGCCATCCCTGTCACTGGTTATGGATGTGTCAGCAGTGGGTTGGGGAGGGCATCTAGGGGAGCTCAGGACTCAGGGCCTCTAGTCCCAAGTGGAGCTCTCATTTCACTTCACATCAACGTCAAAGAGCTGAAGGCAGTCTGTCTGGCATGGCAGTCCATCTGGCATGCCAGACCTTCCAAACTCACTTGGAGGGGAGATGTGTGTCAGTCATGACAGACAATACAACAGCGATGTTTTATATAAACAGACTGGGCTTGATTGCAGATGTGTTCCTTCTTCCCTGGAAGGACCACCTCCTTTACACGTTTCCATCCATCCCACTCGAACACAAGGTGCTACTCAAAGTTCAGAGGGACAAAGCCTTGGTGATATTGATAGCTCCAGCTTGGCCATGTCAGCACTGGTACACGTCTCTTCTGGAGATGTCAGTGGAAACCCCAATCACCTTATCGCAGCTCCTGGACCTGATGACTCTGGACCACAGCTGCCTTCAGCACCCCAACCTCGAATCTCTCCACCTCATGGCTTGGAAACTCCATGGCTAAACCCAACAGAGCTGGCTTGCTCTGATCCAGTTAGGGAAGTCCTCCTTGGAAGTAGGAAACCGTCCACTAGGGTCACCTACCTAGCCAAATGGAAAAGATTCACAATTTGGTCATTGTAAAAACACGTCTCCTACGCACTTGACAATACCCTTTATCTTGGGCTACCTTCTACATCTAAAGCAGCAAGGGCTTTCTGTGTCATCAGTAAAAGTCCACTTGGCTGCCATTTGCGGGCCAGTCAGTCTTCACTAACCCAATAGTTGGATGCTTTCTTAAAGGGCTTGACAGGTTATACCCTCAAATATGGCAGCCAATCCCAGCCTGGGACCTTAACCTGGTTCTTTCCAAACTACTGGGACCCCACTTTGACCCACTTGCGACATGCTGTCTGCTCTATCTCTCATGGAAGGTAGCATTCCGTGTAGCAATAACCTCTGCCAGGACAGCATCCGAACTTAGGGTGCTAACGTCTGAGTCTCCTTACACAGTGTTTTATAAGGACAAGGTTCAGCTTTGGCCGCACCCGGCCTTCCTCCTGAAAGTTGTCTCTCAGTTTCATGTTAATCAGGATATTTTTCTGCTAGTTTTCTACCCCAAGCTGCACGCAAACAGCCAGGAACAAAAACTCCACTCCTTGAAAGTTCGCCGGGCATTAGCTTTCTATATCGAAGGGACAAAGCCATTTTGAAAATCTGCTCAATTATTCATCGCAGTAGCAGACAGAATGAAAGTGCTCCCAGTCTCTTCTCAAATAATTTTGTTATGTATTACAACATGCATCTGAATGTGCTATGACCTGGTGAAAGTACTTGTCCCCGTGCTGACAGCGCACTCCACAAGGGCACAGGCATCTTCAGCAGCATTCCTCACCCAGGTTCCGACCCAGGAAATTTGCAGGGCTGTGACGTGGTCCTCATTCCACACCTTTACCTCACATTACGCCATTACTCAGCAGGCTAGAGATGATGCAGCCTTTGGCAGAGCGGTGCTTCAATCAGCAAACCCTTGAGCTCTGACCTTGCCTCTGAGTTCCTGCTTGGTAGTCACCTAATTGGAATCGACATGAGCAAGCACTTGAAGCAGAAAAAACAGTTACCTAACTTTCGTAACTGCTGTTCTTCGAGATGTTGCTCATGTCCATTCCAAGACCTACCTGCCTACCCCTGTGTCAGAGCATGGCCAGCAAGAAGGAACTGAAGTGGTGGCGGGTTGGCAGAGCCCTATATATGGTGCTATGGAGGCACGACTCCAGGGGGCGCCTGAGCCAACCCAACGGGTACTGCTAGGGGAAGAACCTTCCACATACTGTGAACGCGGCGCGCACCCCCCCTAATTGGAATGGACATGAGCAACGCATCTCAAAGAACAACAGTTAAGAAAGGTAGGTAACTTTTTTTGTTTCTTTTTTAAATTGAAGCTGAAATTTTGGAATGCAATTCTGTGGCAAGTTGCGGTTTTTGTGGCAAATTTCACACTTGTGGAATCATGACATACATAGGACTCTGCTTTTCAGTAACTGGTTCTTGGAGAGTGTTGCTTCTGCATATTCACAATTCCTGCCCACCTTCCCTTCCTCAGACTTCTGCTCTCATGACTGGGCTTTAACAGAAGGAAATGGGGACTCCATGGCCTCTGCTCCAAAGGTTCGGTGCAGTCCAGGGGGTGCTTATGGGTTCCCAATGGACACTGGTTTTCTAGGAGGTTCCCAAAGTTCAATGGCACTCTAGGGTGTATCCCACAAGTGTGAATATGTAGACACAACACTCACAATAGTAAGTAAACCACTGTCCATAATAAACTCTAGTAAATGTGTATGCCGTAGGAGAGAATCATTATAGTATGTGACTGGGGACATGTTTCAAACCATGATAGAAATATAATTAGTAATGCAAGTAATGAGTAAAGAGAGATTCCTAGGGTGTTACCTCATAATGCTCACAAGTGTTTTGTGATCAGAGTTTTCCTTTGTGTGCCATGGGGATGGTGAGCTTCATCCTCCCACCAGTCCTGAAATCTTCCACAGACGCCAAAGTGCATCACTGTACTTGCTGTGTATTTGCAGGGCCAAAACATTCACTGACCCAGATATCTCAGTCCATGCTGGACCTCTGTGATGAAAAACTAAAAGAGGCAAGTCTTGTAATTGGTTCTTGTAAGAATGGAGAGGGAGCGAGTGGCATGGGGGTTGAGGGGTTTTGAGGGCAGAGAGGTTTTGGAAGTGCAGACAGAAGAATGAGTGGGGCAGGTGGGTTGTCTTTCTTCCTTTTCTGGCTATTTATATGCATTTTTACTGTTATTGGATCACCAAACTATTTTACACTGGCTTCTGTTCCTTGAGAAAGACACTTCTCTGCTCCTCTAGCTATCGTAAGTTGTCAAGATGGGTTACCACACAGTTATTGGGGAGTATCTTCATAAACAGGTGGATATGTGCCTGCCTCTTAAAGGTGGAGGGTGTTTTGATGATGAATAGTTACTGATGGAGGATCAGCTATTAACATCCTTTAAATTCATTTCAGAAGGAAGATAAACTGGCTCGTTTAGAGAAAGCAATTAATCCTCTCCTGGACGATGACGACCAAGTGGCTTTTTCCTTCATATTGGATAACATCGTCACTCAAAAAATGATGGTGGTACCAGATGTATGTGATTGAAATGCAGTGTGTGCATGAGTTAGGAGATGTATAGCAATGGTACTCAAAGTGAAGGCCTGGAGAGCCATTCCCTATTTACTGGAGATGAGCAGACATGCACTAATCGTGGTGCTATGGCTGACATTACAGGCAGATGTTTGCAGTTTTGTGGCTGTTATCACACATTGATACAATATTGCAACATAATCAAGAGATGCTATGTCAGAATGACCTGCTGGGATTTTGTGACTGAGGTCAGGTCAACATTAAAAAGTAAAGTTGACCCAGCTATTTCACTCAGGGATGTGAAAAATCCAGACCTCTGAGTGACATAGTAAACCCAACCTAACCCTGTTGTAGACACCTCTTGGGGAGCTGGATTAACTACAGCAATGGGAGAACCTCTCCATCACTCTAGTGAGGCTCTACGCTGAAGTGCTACAGTGCAATGGTGCTCCTGCAGTGTTTCTAGTGAAGACATAGTCTGACTCAATATCTCTTCCATCACCCCTTTCTTTATTGCTTGGAGTATGAGTCAAGATGTACATTCTGATTTCAGCTCTGCTGCTGACTCTGCTCTTGGGTAGAGCGGGTGAAACTCAGAATTTCTGCCAGAGGAAATTTTGACATTTTGAAATGTGCATTTGTTCTGAATATGGACAAACCCAGATTTTTTTCAAAGTTTCCTCCAAAATGGAAGTTCTGGAAAAATTCTATTTTGGAAGCACTGACAGGTGGTGTTTAGGAAATATGCTCTCACAACAGCTGCTATCTGAAATTGGTATAATTCTTTCCATTTTCACTACTGCCCACCACTGAATAGGAAAACAGAAACAGTTAAACAGAAATTAAAAGGTACAATGACTAAAGTGAAATCCCTGCAAGCTGCATTGACGCTTTTTAAAGATACCATAATAAGAGGCCCAACTTAAATGTATACCCCAAATTAAGAAACAGTAAAAGAACTAAAAAAGAGCCACCGTGGCTTAACAACCATGTAAAAGAAGCAGTTAGAGATAAAAAGGCATCTTTTAAAAAGTGGAAGTCAGATCCTAGTGAGATAAATAGAAAGGAGCATAAACGCTGCTAAATTAAGTGTAAACGTGTAATAAGAAAAGCCAAAGAGGAGTTTGAAGAATGGCTAGCCAAAAACTCAAACGGTAATAACAAAATAGTTTTTTAAGTACATCAGAAGCAGGAAACCTGCTAAACAACCAGTGGGGCCCCTGGATGATCGAGAAACAAAAGGAGCACTTAAAGACGATAAAGTCATTGCGGAGAAACTAAATGAATTCTTTGCTTCAGTCTTCACGGCTGAGGATGTTAGGAAGATTCCCAAACCTGAGCCGGCTTTTGTAGGTGACAAATCTGAGGAACTGTCACAGATTGAAGTGTCACTAGAGCAGGTTTTGGAATTAATTGATAAACTTAACATTGACAAGTCACCAGGTCCAGATGGCATTCACCCAAGAGTTCTGAAAGAATTCAAATGTGAAGTTGCGGAACTATTAACTAGGGTTTGTAACCTGTCCTTTAAATCAGCTTCTGTACCCAATGACTGGAAGATAGCTAATGTAACGCCAATATTTAAAAAGGGCTCTAGAGGTGATCCCGGCAATTTCAGACCGGTAAGTCTAACGTCAGTACCGGGCAAATTAGTTGAAAAAATAGAATCAGAGAATATCAGGATTGAAAGGGACCTCAGGAGGTCATCTAGTCCAACCCTCTGCTCAAAGCAGGACCAATCCCCAGACAGATTTTTGCCCCAGATCTCTAAATAGCCCCCTGAAGGATTGAACTCACAACCCTGGGTTTAGCAGGCCAATGCTCAAACCACTGAGCTATCCCTCCCTCCAGTAAAGAATAAAATTGTCAGACACCTAGAAGAACATAAATTGTTGAGCAAAAGTGAACATGGTTTCTGTAAAGGGAAATCGTGTCTTACTAATCTATTAGAGTTCTTTGAAGGGGTCAACAAACATGTGGACAAGGGGGATCCAGTGGACATAGTGTACTTAGATTTCCAGAAAGCCTTTGACAAGGTCCCTCACCAAAGGCTGTTACGTAAATTAAGTTGTCATGGGATAAAAGGGAAGGTCCTTTCATGGATTGAGAACTGATTAAAAGACAGGGAACAAAGGGTAGGAATAAATGGTAAATTCTCAGAATGGAGAGGGGTAACTAGTGGTGTTTCCCAAGGGTCTGTGCTAGGACCAATTCTATTCAACTTATTCATAAATGATCTGGAGAAAGGGGTAAAAAGTGAGGTGGCAAAGTTTGCAGATTATACTAAACTGCTCAAGATCGTTAAGACCAAAGCAGAATGTGAAGAACTTCAAAAAGATCTCTCAAAACTAAGTGATTGGGCTACAAAATGGCAAATGAAATTTAATGCGGATAAATGTAAAGTAATGCACATTGGAAAAAATAACCCCAACTATACATATAATATGATGGGGGCTAATTTAGCTACAACAGATCAGGGAAAAGATCTTGGAGTCATCGTGGATAGTTCTCTGAAGACGTCCACGCAGTGTGCAGAGGCTGTCAAAAAAGCAAACCGGATGTTAGGAATCATTAAAAAGGGGATAGAGAATAAGATGGATAATATCTTATTGCCCTTATATAAATCAATGGTACGCCCACATCTTGAATACTGCGTACAGATGTGGTCTCCTCATCTCAAAAAAGATATACTGGCATTAGAAAAGGTTCAGAGAAGGGCAACTAAAGTGATTAGGGGTTTGGAACGGGTCCCATATGAGGAGAGATTAAAGAGGCTATGACTTTTCAGCTTGGAAAATAGGAGACTAAGGGGGGATATGATAGAGGTATATAAAATCATGAGTGATGTGGAGAAAGTAGATAAGGAAAAGTTATTTACTTACTTCCATAATACAAGAACTAGGGACCACCAAATGAAATTAATGGGCAGCAGGTTTAAAACAAATAAAAGGAAGTTCTTCTTCACACAGCACGCAGTCAACCTGTGGAACTCTTTGCCTGAGGAGGTTGTGAAGGCTAGGACTATAACAACATTTAAGAGAGAACTGGATAAATTCATGGAGGTTAAGTCCATTAATGGCTATTAGCCAGGATGGGTAAGGAATGGTGTCCTTAACTTCTGTTTGTCAGACGGTGGAGATGGATGGCAGGAGAGAGATCACTTGATCATTACCTGTTAGGTTCATTCCCTCTGGGGCACCTGGCATTGGTCACTGTCGGTGGACAGGATCCTGGGCTAGATGGACCTTTGGTCTGACCCAGTACGGCCGTTCGTATGTTCTTATGAAAAGTGAAACTTCTTGGCAGTTGGTGACAAACTGACAGGGCTTCTGGGGTCTGGTCCAGGGAAGCTCTACCCTGCAAACTGCCCAGGGCTTCTGGACTACCAGGCCATCTGGTCCCCTAGGTTGCCTGACTCTTGGGGCTGCTGGTTCCCTATGCTGTGAGAGTTGAGCAGCCTGGAGAGCCCAGGAGTCTGGAACCCCTGTCATCCCCAGCCCAGGGCAAACCTCATGGTGCGGCTGCCCTGGAACCACAAACCCTAGAATTCTGGGCTTCCTAGCAGTCAACCAGGCAAGCTGGCAGGAAACACCATTGGAACTCTGCTTGTGGTTCATCGAAGGTTCATCAAACCTGATACATATCCGCAAGACGAATTGACATTTTCTGACAAAAGCCTGTTTTGTTGGAAAATTCTACTCTTGGGTAACTCACTCTTTGTGCCTCAGTTTCCATATTAGTAACACAGCAGTAATGTTTGTCTTCTTTGAGACCCCCTGGAGCAAGGTGATATGTAAAGTGTTATAGCAGTGGTAATAGCACTTTTGTATTAATTGTATGTAGCACTTTTCATCTCCAGATCTCAAGACACTCAGAGTACATACAAATGTCAAGCTCTTACTATGTTTTAAATTTTAAAAAATTATATTGTGAAATAACATTAAGCAAATAAGTGACACTAAAACAGAAATTTTGCCTGTAACACTCCATTAAACTTTACTTATTGATTCATTATATGCATTTCAGCATTAAATCCTACTAGGAAGTCAGGGAAGAGATTCCAGGTTTCTGCTCCCTTAGGGCCATGTCAAGTAATCTTTAGGAATATTTACAGGTTTGTTTGACTTATGCTTGGCACAAGAATGGACGTCGGGGAAGGAAAAAAAGGTGGCTTTAAGTTTCTAGGCTGATCTACGCTGGCACAAGTTGGAAAAGTCCAGGTGCACAAGCCAGGGATCACTGGGGAGTAGGTATACTCTAGCTATGCCCTTTGTTATTTTCTCACAACCTCTGTATCAGGGGCTGAGAGAATGGTGCAGGAGTTATCATATATCCTGAGGCTCCCCTAATGCAGATGGAATCCTCAAGGGGCTGAATAAACTGGCTGTAGGGTGACTTTGGGCTACCAGAACAGGGCTGAGGATCTGGCTGTTTGTTAAAAGAATAATACAGCTTTAGGTTTAGATAATACAAGTTGGTGGTGAAGGCCCTGGTTATGACCATTTTCCCAAGGATTGACCATTTGACATAAGGGGAAATATTGATATGTATTCTTTAATTCTTCTTCGAGTGCTTGTTCATGTCGATTCCATTTTAGGTGTGCCTGCGCCCACATGCATAGTTGTCGGAGATTTTTGCCTTAGTGGTATCCGTAGGGCCGGCTGTGGTTCCCGCTGGAGTGGCACTCCCATGCAGTGGTATATCAGGCACTGCCGGCCCTGCACCCCCTCAGTTCCTTTGTATAGCCTGTGATAGTTAGTTGGAGGGCCTTGTCTTGCTTCGCAAGAACATTAGTAGTTTATTCATTGACTAGTTAGTTGTTGTTGAACATAGTTTCATAGTTAGTTGATAGTGTTACTTAATTAAGACTGTCCCCTGTTGGTACTTTGCCCCGAGCGGGGCAAGCCCGCTACCCGGCTTTAAGCCACGTGTGTCATGCAGCAGGAAGATGCCGATCAGCAATCCACACGATAGCTGTTTTAAGTGTCTGGGAGAAGGCCATCGCAAGGACAGGTGCCGCATCTGTAAGAACTTTTGCCCGCGGACTCAGAAAGAGTGGGATATCCACTTGTGGGCATTGTTGATGGAGGCTGCTCTTCTCCTGGCGTCGGAACCCTCCACTGCGGCACCTACACCCAGCACTTCGGCCTCGGCGTGCAGCGCACCACCGGCACCTGACTTGGCCCGGCACTGCTCCATGTCACCTGTGCCAAAGAAGAAACTGAAGAAACTAAGCCCCTCGGCACCAAAGAAGAGAGGAGCATTGGGCAAAGGACCTCTGTCAGGCCATGCATTTGTTATGGAAGTCAGGGGGGTACCACAGAGGTTGGACCCACCAGCCCCACCAAGGACCCTCCTCCCACCCCAGGTTCCCAGCCTGTGATGGGGCCTGCAGTGCCCAAAGCAGTCTTGGCAGCCAAGGAGCAAGGCCGAATGACTCCTCAGGTGCCACGCCAGGTGACCAAGATGGCTCCACTTGTGGCACCGAAGGGGAAGGCCATTGGGGTGTTGCCGCATAGACTGGCAGAACACCCCAGGTTGCTGGATCGCAGACGCAAGTCCCCCTCACTGCAACCTTGGGACCCAAGGCCGCACCCTAGCTCGCCGGCCAAGATCTCAGTCAAGATCCCCTCCTACTAGGTGGGGGACTCAGGACTCATGGTACCGCTCCCCATACCACCGTTACCGACGACCGTCTGGCCATAGGTTGCCTAGATGCTGAACACCCTCTCTCAGAAGGTTTCCTCCTTGTCGGTCCCCATCCTGGAGGGCTCACTCGGGATCTCAGCATTGGTCACGCTCACCCTGGTACCGCTCTGGCAGGCGGCACTACGCCCCGTCGTTCGCCTGCCAGGGTCAGTAGGCAGACTCAGGCCTCGATGGCCCTGCCATAGTCACCGGAGGGGCAGTGGTCAAGTTCGAACCATGACTTCAGCCCGTCGGTGAGGCGGGACGACTCCCCTCCGACATGGGAGACTGAGGCGGCACCGGCCGTGGTGCTGACACAGCAGGGGCCAGGGCCTCCCCACTGGCAGTACTGGAATCCATGGGTGGTGCCGGTGATGCTGGTCCAGTACTTCCAGGCCACATCGGACAAGCCGGCCAAGGTGCCACTGGTGCCGCAATCGGAGCACGGCACCACGATGGAGGTGGAAGCCGCTCCTTGTACTCTGGCGCTGAGGGAGCCCTCCCCTGACAAAGAAGGGGATGACACCATCCCTCAGGCCACTCAATCATCATTGTGTTAGTCTGAATCTGTAAAAAGCAACAGAGGGTCCTGTGGCACCTTTAAGACTAACAGAAGTATTGGGAGCATAAGCTTTCGTGGGTAAGAACCTCACTTCTTCAGATGCAAGTAAATTTCCATTACTTGCATCTGAAGAAGTGAGGTTCTTACCCACGAAAGCTTATGCTCCCAATACTTCTGTTAGTCTTAAAGATGCCACAGGACCCTCTGTTGCTCAATCATCATTGTCATCCCCGGACAAGGCAGTGGCTGGACCCTCCCACACCAGCAGTCCCCCGGACGATTTTAAGGCGCACCAGGCCCTACTTAAACTGGTGGCAGAGAATTTGGGCTTGCAAATCGAGGAGGTCGCTGAAGAGGCAGATGACCTCTTCAGTGGAAGAGGCAGATGACCTCTTCAGTGTTATCTTGGCCACCACACTGGAGAAAATTGCATTGCCCATCCACCCAGGGGTACTCAAGATAGCCAGATCGGTGCAGCAAACCCTCTCATCTATTCCACCAACATCTAAGAAAGCAGAAAAGAAATACTATGTCCCTGCAAAGGGCTTGGAGTATCTGTATACTCATCCCCCCACAGCATCACTGGTCGTGTCCGTAGTAAATGAAAGGGACAGACAGAGCCACCCCAGCGGAATGCCCAAAAATAAGGAGGCCAAGAGACTACTTATTCGAAAGAAAAGTTTATTCGACGACCAGCTTACGGTTTAGGGTCTCTAACCACCATGACTCGCTTAATAAGTTCCCGGGGGCCCTCCCACAGGAACGTGCCCAAGAATTCACCGTGGTGGTGAGCCCTCCAGATGGCCTGGGACGCAACAGACTCGGCGGCCAGGGTGGTCACGTTGGTGGTGGCCATGCAGCTCAGCTCCTGGTTGAAGGCTTCTGGGCTGTCCCAGGAGATGCAGACCATGGTACAAGACCTGCCATTTGAGGGTTTGGGGCTGTTTTCTGAGCTAACTGATTCTAAGCTCCATGGGCTCAAGGACTCCCGAGCCACCCTCCACTCCCTGGGTTTGCACACCCCTCATACCTCTTTGCTTTGTCAATTCAGCCCCCCCCCATGCCACTTCCTGACCTCCTTACACAGGATCGCAGTCACACCCTGCATCCGGCAATCAGTTCCTTGCACCTTATGGCATGGGTGAACGAGGAGGAAGAGCGTTGCTCGAAGGCTGTCCAGTGGGTCCTACTTAACAGTAAGAAGCCGTCCACTAAAATGGCCTACTTGGCGAAGTGGAAGAAGTTTTCTGTGTGGTCCTTGGCCTGTGGGACCCATCCGGTGGAGATTTCTATCCAGGACATCTTGGAGTACCTGTTACACCTTCAGGAATCAGGCTTAGCAGTTTGTTCTCTGAAAGTGCATTTGGCAGCAATATTGGGGTTTCATCCACCCATCCAAGGGAAATCGGGTTTCTCCAACGACATGGTGAAAAAATTTCTGAAAGGACTTCTCCTCCTGCATTCTCCGGTCCAAGAGCCAGTCCGCTTGTGGGACCTGAACATGGCTTTAGCAGCTCTAATGGGGCTTCCATTCGAGCCCCTTTCTTCCTGTCCACTGCCCATCCTGTTTCAGAAAACTGGATTCTTGATAGCCATTACCTCTGCCAGGAGGGTGTGTGAGTTGCAAGTCCTGATTTCTGGGTCTCCTTACACGCAATTCTCCAGGGATCAGGTTATGCTCTGGCCACACCTGAATTTTGTATCCAAGGTGGACTCTCTGTTTCATTTGAACCACATAGTGTATTTGCTTGTATTTTTCCCTAAGCCATATTCCTCCCCGGAGGAACGATGTCTCTGTATGTTGGACGTTAGAGTGCAATAGCGTGCATCACACGCTGTGTTGGCTCTGCTGCCATGCACTAAAAGTTCCTTACTGCGCTCCTAAGCTACTCCCATTCATAGCAGGTAGATTGAAGCGCCCTAGTGAACTTTTAGTTCATGGCAGCAGAGTCTGCATGGGCACTTAGTGCCTGGCAGGCCAGTGTGGGTTAAATGTATACCCTGCTTGCTGTGAACTAACTTTGTTTAGACAAGTCCTTATGCTAAAGTGTGTGCAGTAAATCTGTAAGTAAAGTTTCTAATGGAGGACTCTGGAATTTTTTTTTTTTTTATTAAAAAATCAGCATTATTGTCTTCATTTACAGAAGGGGTAACTGAGACAAAGAAGTCATTTACAAATGCAGTCCAGTTTACCTGGTTCTCAGTGCACTGCACAGCACATTGCATCATGCCAGCTCTCTGGCATTTTTTCAGCACTGTTCTTGCAGCCTTAAGCTTAACCAGGGAGAGCAAGAAAATTCTCTGTCAGACTCCACAAGTGCCTCATACAAGAAGCTGATGAGGGCATGTCTGGATGCAAATATTGCACTGGTTTAACTAAACCAATTTAATTTTGTGAGGGCTCTCTTATATTGTAAATCTGGCTTATATTAGTTTATCTTGCATTGGTAAATTTACAGGTGCAAGTTAAACATATATAAGCCAGTTTTAGAGTGATATGAGTCCACACACAAAGTTGCACCAGTTTAACAAAATCAGTATAAAATCATTCCTTTAGTTAAATTGGTACAATTTTATGTGTAGACCAGGCCTTAGTGATTTATAGTTAAGGCTAAGATTTTATCTTGGTTATTTTAGTAAAAGTCACAAACAGGTCACGGGTAATACACAAAAAAATGAAGTCCCATGGGGGGGGCAACTGACAGGCCGAGCCCCCTGCCATGGCAAGGGCCACAGCCCCTGCTCCAGCAGCCGCAGTGGGGAGCACAGCCACAGGGGACATGCAGGCCCAGCTCCAGAGCTAGCCACAGCTGTGGGACAGGGGTGTGCGGCCCCGACTGCAGCCTCTGCCAAGCTCCACCCGCAGTGGGGCGGGATGGGGGCATACACGGCCCTGGGAAGCCGCAAGGGAGGCGTGTGGCCCCAGCTACAGCCCCCAGCGAAAGCCACGGGACTGGGGCGCATGGCTCCCGCCAAGCCTGGGACACTGTGGGGCTGGGGTGTGCAGCCCCCACCAATCCCGGGATGCTGCGGGGCTGGGGCCCAGGGCCCTGTCTGTAGTCTCCAGCGGAAGCCGCAGGGCTGGGGTTGTAGGTCCTGGTTCCAGTTAGCCCTAGTTAGTTGCAGGGCAGGGGCGCACAGTCCTGCCGCCACCTCCTCCTGAAGCCCTAGAAGTCACGGAGGTCCGGTAAAGTCATGGAATCCGTGACTGCTGTTACCTCCATGATAAATCGTAGCCTTATTTATAATGTGACATGTAGGGGGTGGGGTAGTGTTAAGAGATTGCCCGGCCTAGTGCGCCTCGGATTTGCTGTGTGTATATGAATAAGTTGCCCTGGTATCTGTCCCTCCAAAACTTTGACAGACTCTTCCCAGTGGATGCTTTTTTATTAGGCTTCAGGAAGGAAAAGTTGGCTGGAGTCAGGGTTTTGAATTTTCTTTTTTCTCCACAGAAATCTCAGGCTTTAGAAGTTTGGCTCCTGCTGATAGTTTCCTGTGGATACAGAATTTAGATGTTTTTCCTGCATTGACTTTTCAAGGAATTAATGTTCTTGATAGTGATTCTAGCTAATGCTTGGAAAGTAACAATGATACTAAATAGTAAAGCCCACTGGATAAGAGCTGCTTTGTATAGTACAGGTTCTTGCTCTTTTAGTCCTATGTTTATCTTTGACTCTTGCTGAGGCTATACAATTGGATGCAGGAATCACTGTGATAAACATTTCCGGTCCATATAGAATCTGTATCTAAGTTTCTGCTAACTGCTCTTGAAGATTATTTTGTGAAACACTCTCTCGCTTGGCCTCAAGATCCAATAACCATTTCTACAAGGAATTGTTCCCAATTATGTCTGTCTGTCTGTTTTTATTTTCTGCAGTCTTGGCCATTTCATCATCCAGTTAATAAAAAGTTTGTTCCAGATTATTACAAAGTGATTATCAATCCAATGGACCTAGAGACCATCCGCAAGGTATGCAGCCATTTAAGAAAGTGTTCAACTCTGTTACTCATGTATTTCTTCACACAACTCAGTCAATCTGTGGAACTCTTTGCCAAAGGATTTTGTGAAGGCCAAAACTATAACAGGGTTCATAAAAGAACTAGATAAATTCATGGAGGATAGGTCCGTCAATGGCAATTAGCCAGAATGGGCAGGGATGCAAAACCATGCTCAGGAGTGTCCCTAACCTGGGAATGGGCAATAGGGGATGGATCACTTGATGATTACCTGTTCTCTTCATTCCCTCTGGGGTGCCTGGCATTGGCCACTGTCGGAAGACAGGATATAGGGTTAGATGGACCTTTGGTCTGACCCAGTATGGCCTTTCTTATGATCTTATCACTGAGTAATCTCTTCCAGAATATCTCCAAACACAAGTATCAGAACAGGGAGACCTTCCTGGATGATGTTAAACTGATTCTTGCCAACAGCATTAAGTACAATGGTAAGTAATTCCAATATTAGCCCCGATCATTACACTGTCCTGAAACCATATCTGACCACTCCTAAACCCTTGCACTACTTTAAAACAGACAGTGCCCCAAACCTAGTTATGTTAATTAGCACCTAATAATCTTTTTGCATGCCATGGGATTATGGTTAAATTTCAGAAGTCTAATTCTTTTGTTTAAATTTAAAAGAATTCAGTTGTAATTCTGTAAACCTAAAGGTCACTTCATGTCAAACGAACTGTACTCTTTATAGCCACCTGAGATTGGTGTTGGAGGGGTTGGAATGTTTATGACCGAGCATGCACAATGCAATCTGTTAAGGATGGTTTCAAAAAGAGCCAAATTTACAAAACCCTGCAATGAATCCCCACCCTTTCCTCCTCCTCCTCCTCCTCTTTACAGAAGGATCAGCACCTCCATCCTGGACTCCTTTGAGTGATCAGAACACACTGTCTCCCTCACTGACAAGCATCCTGACTTATTTCCTCCAAACCCTTCCTTTCTTTCTTCTAACATTCCACCTACCATAATCCATTTGCAACTCCAACTCAAGCCCCTTTGCTGCAGCTGTGTTCTTCAGGGCACAAGTCAGTTGGCTCACAGACTTGTTTAGTAAAAAGAACAGGAGTACTTGTGGCATCTTAGGGACTAACACATTTATTTGAGCATAAGCTTTCATGGGCTACAGCCCACTTCATCAGATGCATAGAATGGAACATATAGTAAGAAGATATATATACATACAGAGAACATGAAAAGGTGGAAGTTGCTGATTCCCATCACTGGCCTTACAACAGGAACTTCTCATGCACAGTAAAATCCTATGGTCTGGAGATTGACTGCTGGTTTAACCATGCCCACACAGGCCACAGAAGCAGCTGAAACTCTGTTTTGGCCTTAGACTGCTTCACCTTTGTAAGACCTAGAACTAGGTCACATCCCCAGTCTGCTGCTTCAGTAGGTAGAGCAAGCACCTTCTTTTAGCAGCTCCGCTATCGGGGGTATGGTTGGGCCATGAGCCTTTGGGTGCTAGAGGCAGTTCTTCCTCTGCTCCTCTCTCCTTCCCTCCTCCCCTCCAGTACACTGGACCTGGATTGTGACTGTGGTCATCTCCTGATCCGTACGGCCATCTCCTGATCCGTACGGCCACATGGGGTACACTCTGTACAGCAGGGGGTGGGCAATTGTCCATGCCTTATCACTGGTCTTTGCATACCTTAGCTGGAGGGATTGGCTAAAGATGACTCACTCATGATCTGCTGGCTTCATTGTGGCAGAGTCACTGGGTCACAGGAGGGTGTGGGGCAGCATCTAGTGATTCTGTAGCACACTAGCTATGGCTAAATTGTCTAATCACACAAACCCAAACACCCTTGTCTCGCCCCCTGCCTTGCTCACTCCATCTCCCCCCCTCCCCCCGTCGCTCGCTCTTCCCACCTCACTTTCACTGGGCTGGGGCAAGGGGTTAGGGTGCTGGAGGAGGTTTGGGGTGCAGGCTGTTGGCTGGGGCAGGGGATTGGGATGCAGGAGGGAGTGAGGGGTGCAGGCTCTGGGAGGGAGTTTGGGTACAGGAGGGGCTTCCAGGCTGGGACAGAGGGTTGGGATGCAAGAGGGGGTGCAGGATCTGGGAGAGAGTTTGGGTACAGGAGGGGGCTCTGGACTGGGGAACAGGATTGGGGTGCAGGCTCTGGGAGGGAGTTTGGGTGTGGGAGGGGGCTCAGGGCTGGGGCAAGGGGTTGGGGTGTGGTAAAGGTGTGGGGTACAGACTCTGGCCGGGTGGCGCTTCCCTTGGGCGGCTCCCAGTCAGCAGCGCAGCAGGGCTAAGGTAGGCTGCCTGCCTGACTTGGCCCCACACCGCTCCCGGAAGCGGCCGGCACATCCCTGCCCTATGGGAGCTACGGAGTCGTTGCACGGGGCGGGGGCAGCGTGTGAGACCCTCTGCCTCCCCTTCCCCTCAGGGGTCGCAGGGTCATGTCGGCCGTTTTCGGGACAGAGCCAGGGCAGGCAGGGAGCCTGCCTTAGCCCCACTGTTCTGCTGGACTTTTAGCGGCCTAAAATCTCTCTGTTTGGCTTCAGTAGCTTCTGGGAGATCAAACCTGATTCTGGGAGGGTTTGCAACCTTAGCTATGGCTAGAGCAGCAGACTGCACTGCTAGAATGTGGGACATATGATTGATTCATGATTGACAGGCCATTAAATCCCCCATCCCACACCCTGCTCCTGTCAACCTGATTCCAGCCACACTGCACCTAAACCTGATTGCTGCCTCAGTCTGCTCCTCAGGGGTTCAGTCCAGCCAAAGACACTCTTGTTTCTGAATGAGACGTTGCTTGCACAATTGCGTAACCGCTCCTGGCCTGCTCATTACAGCTATCATGGGAATTATGCTTGGAGTGGTGTGGGGGTAGGTCAGCTACCCATTGGAATAAAAAATGATATCCACCAAGTGGTAACTCAGCCTGGCACTGCTGCCTTGCAGCTAGTTCTTGACTGAACAAAGGCTAGAGGAGAAAACCAAAGAAAATCTGCTCCA
This sequence comes from Malaclemys terrapin pileata, assembly GCF_027887155.1. NCBI lineage: Eukaryota > Metazoa > Chordata > Testudines > Emydidae > Malaclemys > Malaclemys terrapin. The sequence goes on along the minus strand of NC_071513.1, from coordinate 134,053 downwards.
GAGAAAACATCAGGCGGTTGACACTGCAACTAAGCTTTGCCCTCCAAATCTCCTGCAGCTGTGCTGGCTTCAGAACGTCTTAGTCTCCAAGCATTTGAGCCTAGTCAGTACTGCTCAGAGGAGGGCTTTGGTCCTAAGGCAAATCTCTACCTCTTTGTTTGTTTTCTGGCTAGGCATACACACTTGTTTGAGTCCATTGGTTGCCCTCTTCAAATTTGCTTGTTGAAATGTGAGGACAATATACATTGATACGTCAGATGATCAAGAGGTCAGTGATCCTAGAAAGTCCACCCTCATTGACAGAGCAGCTTGACATCATTGTAGCTGCTCTCTCTCTGAAATCAGAGTAGCTGACACAGACTCTCTACGTGAGATGCAATACACCTTTTTCTGGCATGGAAAAAGTGAATGAGACAACTGTGGACACAGGATAGGTTTTTCAGTCAAAAACTCATTGCAACATTAGAATGTATCACATCACTAAGAATATCTACCATAGGTGGCTTTGCCAACATTATCAGTACGTATGCCCCAATGCTTTCCGTTTGTCTCTAAAGAGAAGGACTTGTTCTGTCAGCAACTTGATAGCATCATCTGTAAGCTACCATTGGGTAGCAACACTATCTCCTGGGAGACTTCAAAGCTAGAATCTTCTCAGATCATGAGATGTGGCTCCTGTGCATTGGCCAGCATGGAGAGGGAAAAATTAATTACAATGGGCAAAGACTACTGGAGCTCTACACCTACTGAGGACACTGCATTACTAACACCTACTTAAAAGACATATGGATGTTCACCATATTCAGAGTTTTCAGAGTGTAGACTGTGACACAGACTATGCACTTGTATGCTGCAAAATGTAACTTTCACTACAGAAATTTCATTGTACCAGACAAAACTGTTGCCCATGCATTAACATCAACAACACAAAAGGCCAAGGAAGGTGTCTTCAATTCTCTGTGAATCTCAGGGAAGCAAGCTATGAAACTGATTGCATCTCCCTGAGAGCTGGTGCACCATGGAACACACTCAGAGTGAATATCCATATAGCTGTAGCCTTAGCGTTTGGAAAAAGGACTGTACAGGATAAGCACTGGTTTGCAGCATATTCTGAAGAAATACTTCCAGTTATTGAAATAAAATGCACAGCATATGTTCACCACAACATGAAATCCTCTCCTGAAGTTTGTGCTAACCTTAGTTTGACCAAGAGCTACTCCTGGGTGCGTTCTGCACCAAAAAATTAAAAATTCTGCACACATTCTAAAATTCTGCAGATTTTATTTATCAAAATAACACATCATCATGCCAGTTTCAATTATGTTGGTAATTTATTTCAAAATACCTGTCAGCAAGTATGTCTGTAACAATACAGACACACACACAAATTCCTCCAGGAAAAGAGTTAAAGAAACCCCTATGACTACCCAGTTCCTGTTTCTCTGCCCCCTTCCTCCCTTCCCCAGAGCCCAGCTTCGGGGCCAGACACTCAGAACCCCTCCCTCCCAGAGCCCAGCCGTGCCCCCCCAGCCCAGATACCCGCACCCCCTCCCCTACTAGAGCCCAGCTGTGGGGAGCCCCCTTGCCCAGACACCCCCCCCCTCCAAGCCCAGGGATCCAGACTGAGAAACAGCCTTATGCTCAGTCCCAGGGGTGCACAGAGTTTCCTGTGCACCACCCTCTCCTTCCCTCAGGGCATGCTGGAAACTGCAGCCGCCAGGAACCCTCCTGCTCCCGCCAGCAGTGTCTTCTGTGTTCAAGCTGGGCTCTGCCGGGTCCAGTCGCCACTAGCAGTGGCTAGCAGCACTGCAGCCCGTTTCTGTGCGGGAAAGGAAATTCTGCGCGCACAACACTAATTTCTGCAATTCTGTATTGCGCAGTGGTGCAGAATTCCCCCAGGAGTAAAGAGCACATTGCAATGAACAGCAAGGCATTGTGTTCAATAATACTGGCTTGTTCTGTGCAAAAAGATACCAATGTCCTTTGAAAAAGGAGTTCTAAGAGGAAGGTAGATGGAATTAAGAAAGCAGTTGGCCCTTCAGCCAAGGTTGCCTCACTCTAATGAAAACATCATAATTGGCAGAAGCAATGCTGGGTATAATACTATCTCAGACTCTGTTCACAGAATCCACTGTTTCTCAAGCAGTCTTCACCATCTCTCATCTACCCAGCAACAAATTTGGCTCCCTTTTTTGTTAAACCCATTAACCCGAGTTACAGTTATATGGGGGAGCAGTCTGCTGAAACAACGAGACTTTCAGCTGCTGCTGTGGCATGTTCAGGGATGATTACACTAACAGTCATTCTTTAGACCAAAGTATTCGCTGCTATGAGAAGACACATTTGCAGTATGTTCAAACAGTCCAATCTCCCCATTTGTCCTCTTGTATTAACCCTCTTCCACTTCCCTTTTACCTCAGATATTCTCCTTTTTCCATTCTCTCACTGATTCTCCCTATGACTCTCTGGGTTTTCAGTACTCCTCCAGTCCTCATGTATTCTCTTCCTCTGCTGTGACTTGCCTGTTTCTTCCATATCAGCTTTCCTCAGTGTCCTTATTCTAAAACATGTATATTCTACCTTCTGCAAGGCCACCCTGTATAACTTCTTAAAAGGACATTGTCAACTTAAAAATCTCACTGCTAATGGTTCATGTTTTACCTGTTAGTAACATCTAAGATTGGGGATGCGGGGGTGGGGTGGGGGGGGGGGGGAGAAGAGAGGGACTATTTTCTCTTTTCTTTAAACATTTGGCTGGACATTGTGCATGTCCTTCTCACTGTTCCCCTGTTAGCTTCCATGGTTTCTGTGGGGCTTTCATATGAGCAAGACCAAACACTTTTTAAAATGTTTGATCACAAAAAAAAATCACAAACTCTGGCAAGTGAATGATCTGAAATTAGTAGTAACTTTTTGTTTTAAATTGACACTTTGTGTTGACAGTATTCCTTTAAATTCCTGCATCCAATATCTCTTAAGTTTCTGAGAAGTATTGGGCCATGGAATAGCTTTCTAAGGAAAGTTAGTGGTAGCAGCTCCATCAGTTGATATCTTAAAATTGAACTGGACAAGGCACTTGAAGACCTACTGCAGTGGTAGACTGTAACGTAGCAAATCTTTTCCATTTGATTCTCTTATCGCCTTTGTATGAAAGGAGTAAAAATGTGGGGCAGGAGTAGTGGTGCTCTTCCAAATTCTGCCCACAAAATACATTCTGCAAGAGAGCTGCTCACAGCAGATTTAGTTCAAAATATGACAGTGTTCTTTCTCAGCTCTGCTGCACTTCTTGAGCGTGGTTTCCCCTCAGAATATACCCCTTGAATATACGTGGGGATGTGCTCGTCTCCTTTGAATCTGGCTCTTCGTTGAGTGGGGGGAAAGAGATGTGATATCTACTCACTTGTGGCACCAAAATGAGACTTCCCTCTCTTTCCTTTCTTACATGCGGCATGAAATAGTTATTGTTGTCTTTTCAATTGTAATTAATGGGCATCTGAGTTTAATCTCACTGAGATTAATGGGGTGATTTGTACTTCTCAGAGCTTTTCTTGAAGGCTCTCCACAGATCCATGTAGACCTCTCTGCATCAGTTATTTGGCTCACATTTTGAGGTTTTCTTTGCAATAATAACAGCTAGACAGTTTTTTTTAATGTTCGCCAAAATCTCAGTTTTCAAGGTAGCAGCTGAAGAGAGCTGTGGGTTTGTCATAACTCCGCATGAATCCCAGCCCTGCTGTAGGTTGTTTCTGGTCACAGAAAAATCAGAAGACAGGTTGTGGGGTTTACTTATTTCATGGGCTTTGTTAAAAAATCATAAAGTGCTTGTTCAAAGTGCCAGCATTGAGGAGAGCTCAGACAACATAAGAAGGTGTGGTTCTCATTGCAGGGCCGGATAGTCAGTACACAAAAACTGCTCAGGAAATCGTGAACATCTGTTGCCAGACGCTGGCTGAGGTATGTGGTCTAGTCTGTTGCAATGTATTTGTATAGTTAACTTCTATTTCTTTACAACCTTGACAAACTTTTTTTTTCTTAGTATGATGAGCATTTGACTCAGCTTGAGAGAGACATCTCTACTGCTAAGGAAGCAGCACTGGAGGAGGCAGATTTGGAAAGTCTTGACCCTATGACCCCTGGACCCTACACACCTCAGGTGAGTCTGATGAAGTGAGGTTTTGCACCTCTTTTCAGTTCCTATATCTGTCACTAGGTGTTTGGTCCAGAGGGGCCTCCTGCTGTCTGTTCCTGTCTCCTGGAACATTTTGGTTTTAGTTAAGGATGAATTCTGTATTGGCTCCCAGAAGGTGGACTGAATGATTGAATAATTAATAAATCATATATACCTAATAAGTATTAGATCATCCAGTCCATTTCCCAGAGCACCTGCAGGATTATTCCTTATGGTGCATACATACTAGTGCTTGTCCAATATAGTTGTAAAAGTTCTGTGTGTTAGAAGCCCTGTCATTGAGAAGACTGTTCCACAGCCAAGTACATCTGTCAGCAAGCTTCCCTCATATTTAGCTTAAATTTCATTAATCATATTACTCTGTTACATCCCATGTACCTCAGCGATGTCCTCCCTTCAAATATCTTTGCTGTTGCATCCTCATATTAAGTTGCTGCTTAGCTAAGCATTACCTATTAAACTCTTTGTGCATAAACCAATCCCTTCAGCCTTCTAGACATGTTCTTTGTGGGATTCATTCCAATTTGACTTCTTAATAAAACTCCCATGTTATTCCAGGTGTAGTTGCACCAGAGCTATATAGAGAGCACTATTCCTTTCTAGCTGTGACACGTGATGCCTTTGCGTATGCAATCTAAAACTGCATTAGTCCTTTTTTGCAGCTGTATCACTTTCCAAACAAATGTCTCATTTGCTGTTCCCTAGATCTGATTGGCTCCCATCTTGGTCTTTTTCAGCATTACTGCTTTTCAGGTTTCCCATCATTTGAGACTTGGAATATCTTCCTCGGGTATTACTCATAGATCCCCAGTCTACTCTGAACAGCTGTTCTCCGTCCTTGATATTTACATACTTAAAATAATTATCTGGTAAAACTGGATTGCATTTCTGATTAATTCTAAAATTAGTGGATGAAGGGACATGGTTAGGAAAATAGGAATGGCCACACCAAATCAGCCCAAGGTATAGCTAGTCCATTATCTTGCCTCCAAGAGTCTCCAGTACCAGATGCTTTAGAGGAAGGTGCAAGAAACCCTTCAGTAGAGAAGTCGTGGAACACCTCACTGTAGGGAAAGTTTCTTCCTAATTCAGACATATGGTACTGAAACATGAGGGTTTATATCTCAAAGTTTTAACCTAACCAGGGCCGGTGCTACCATTTAGGCAAACTAGGCGGTTTTCTAAGGCGCCAAGATTTGGGGGTGCCAAAAAGCGGTGCCCCCCATTTTTTTTTACTGCATTCCTACGCCCCCTCTCCGAGCGCGCGGTCGCCGCTCCACTTCTCCTGCCTCCCAGGCTTGCAGCACCAATCAGCTGTTTGGCGCCGCAAGCCTGGGCGGGGAGGAGAATTAGAACGGGGGCAGTGTGCTCGGGGAGGAGGCAGAGCAGAGGTGAGCTGGGGTGGGGAGCTGCCGCACGGCTCCCCGGGGGCGGGGGGAACCTCAGGGCGAAGGGGGAGGTGGGGAGCTGCCGCAGGGCTGGGGGGGGGGGGGAGCGCAAGGTGGAAGTTTCGCCTAGGGCGTGAAACTTCCTTGCACCGGCCCTGAACCTAACTAATAAAACCATGGACATTATAGTTATGTTGGAGGATGTGCTAGCCTCCCTTTATTCAGAGAAAATGTAAGAGCCACTACGCTCCTTTATGGAGTAAGGCATATGAGTATGAGACAATATGTGTCACTACCCTAAACAAAGGACCCATGCAAGCCAGTCAGAAGCAGAGCTATGTGGATGGAGGGGTTTGGCTAGGGATAGATTGCAAAAACTAGCTGGATGGGGGTGGGTGTCTGTAACAGTGAGAAGCAGCCAAAAGACAGACAGACAGGACCAGAAAAAGCCACAGAGACAGCAAGAAAAGCACTGGTAAAATGGCCCTGAGAAAAAGCCAAGAGAGCTTTTTGGGCAGAATGCTGGCTAGAAGCTGAGAACTGTGAGCAAAGAAAGTGCCTCCTTTTGCTTGATTCTTTATTTTGGGAAACAGTATTTTGTGGATGTTCTGTGTAAATAAACAAGATTGCCTCAAAGAAATAACTATCAACAATTTTTCCTCCCAAATTAAACGGTCTGCAAGACCCCAGATATTCGGGTAACATTATGTACCATTTATTATGTACATTTCTAATCCTTTCTGAGTACTGCAAAGTTCTTGGCCTCACTATTTTGTGGCACAGAATTCTACAGTTTGTTCTTTAGAGGTATATTCTAGACCGGGGGTCGGCAACCTTTCAGAAGTGGTGTGCCGAGTCTTCATGTATTGACTCTAATTTAAGGTTTCGCGTGCCAGTAATACATCTTAATGTTTTTAGAAGGTCTCTTTCTATAAGTCTATAATATATAACTAAACTATTGTTGTATGTAAAGTAAATAAGGTTTTTAAAATGTTTAAGAAGCTTCATTTAAAATTAAATTAAAATACAGAGCCCCCCGGACCAGTGGCCAGGACCTGGGTAGTGTGAGTGCCACTGAAAAACAGGTCGTGTGCCGCCTTCGGCACGTGTGCCATAGGTTGCCTACCCCTGTTATAGACAGAGCTGGAATCTTTGTCTGTACTTAAGGATGCCTGATGCATCCCACAAGAGACCCTGTTTTCAGTTGCTTATAACTTTTTGCCAAACTTTAACTGTTCTAGCTGAGATTTTTCCATGCCAATTTCTGCATCTAGATGAATTATTTTTGGAAAACTTCAGTAAAAATAGTTCACCTGTTTCCAAGAACAAAATGAAGGAAAAATGCATTTTTGCGTATGTTAAAAAACAAAACAAAAAAAACCTTCATCATTTAACTGAGAAGCTCTAGTCTTGCCATGCTTTAGACTCCATGCGGCCCACTGGGGCTCACTGTACGGCCCACGGGGTGTGAGTAGGCAAGCGGCGGGTGAGGGAGGGGGGCTGAGGAGGTGAGTGGGCGGGCAGTGGCGGGGGGTGAGTAGGCGAGCTGGAGGGGTGGGGGGCTGAGGAGGCGAGTGAGCGGGCAGTGGCGGGGGGTGAGGAGGCGAGCGACGAGTCGGTGGCTGACCTGTTCTACTGATCTGGTCTGGCTCCCAGCCCCTCTCCAAGGGTTGCAGCTGTCTGGAGGTGCTGCCTTCCACGCCTTCCTCATTCATTCAAGAGGGCAATTGATTACAAAGTGGGGGGAAGATCTTATTCTATCAAAAAGACATTTTTCTTTTACCTTAATTATACTACCTTAGGGACCAGCTATAACATATTACCAAGGTTCAATACTGCTATTTCAGCAGGGTGGCGCTGGGGAAAGAGGATTTTTTTCCACGGGGCGGGCGGCGCTGGGGGCGGGGGTTGTTTTGGGGGGGCTGGGCGGCGCTGGGGGGGTGTTTCGACAGCACTGGGGGGGTTGTTTCCGTGGGGTGGGCGGTGCTGGGGGGGGTGTTGTGTTTCGGGGGGCTGGGTGGCGCTGGGGGAGGGCTTTCCGGCGGCGCTGGGGGGGGGGGGGTGTTTCGGCGAGGCCGGGGGGTTTCAGCCCTCAGCTGTTTTCTTTGGAGTAATATGGCCCTTGCCGCTTTACGAGTTGTGCAGGCCTGCTTTAGAGCAAGGCCTTGAAACTTGGAAGGGATATACTTTTTGCTATTCCTGTGGAAAAAGCATGCAACTTTGTTCCAGTTTGTAAGTCTTCAAAAAATCTGTCTGCACATACTCAGTAGATATTTGATAGTTTGGCGGCAAAATTCTCTGAAGATTCTAGCTGCCCAGCACTGCAGCAGCTGAGCAGAACTCTCCCTGCAATTGTACCTCTCAGTTGCAACAAGTAATTTCTTTCTTCTCTATATGGGTGTGACAAGATCCCCAAGATACAACTTGGAACTGTGGGACTGCTGTGCCCCCTTAACTCTCCAGCCTGGGCTGTCTCCCACAATGCTTTGCCAGTGACACGCAGCAAACCCTTCCAGGTGCTGCTGCTGTTCAGCCATCACCATGTGGAGACCCACACCCAGCTAAATTGCATGAAGGCTCTCTAAGCCACTCATGAATTATACAGAGAGAGGCACCAGCAAATCGCCCCAGCCTTGCACGCCAGAAGTATACCATCTTACACTACTCAAGACCTTCTCTTGAACAGTGCAAGCTCATTAATTAGCTCACCATTTCATCAAAGGAAAGTGGACATGCATGAGCCTTTGTAATTTGAGCAGAGTCTCCAAGCACTTTAGACAAATTCACTAGTAAGGATAAAACATTAAAATAAGTGTATTCACTACAGAAGATAGTATAAGTGGTAGGTATAAAGGTCAGAGATAGTTACCTAAGAAATAAAAGTAAAACTGCATCCAAATCCTAAACTATTAGATTAATCAAGATTTGAATCAAACAGCTTTTCTCATCCCACTGGATTTGTAGGCAGATTACAGTTCTTAATATATGCAGGCTGAATTTCCTTCTCAGCTTGGGACCAGTCTCTGCAGTTCAGTGTTTGTCTTCCCAGCATAGGTGGGGAAGGAGAGAGGTGGTTTCATGGTGCTACTCTCTCTTATTTTATATCCTCAGTCTATGTGCCTGGAAAAATACTGGCCCAGACATATCCTGGTGGGCTTTGCTGAGTCAGAGTTGAGCAATCCTCATTGTGTGATGCTTGTGCAACTGTGTCTTATTAAATTGTAGATCTCTTGTTTACGATTCCCCTGCTAGCCAATGGTCGTTTGGATGTGGATTATCTCCTTTGTTGAACTGGAGAACTAGCAGGGGTGACTCCCAAACTCTCAACATACTTTAGTAACAGCCATATAGCAAAATCTCATAACTTCATACACACTAACAGTATACATATTTTGGCAGAACCGTGAGTTTCAGCAAACAATGACCTTTCATATGATACCTTGCAAGTCATGCCTTGTATGAAATATCATAACCCTATACCAATGATGAATATGGGGGTTACAGGGTACTACTTTGAGGTTCAGTACATCACAGTGGGTCTGGTGGGCCTACCTGGAATATTGCATTTACTTCTGGACACCCAGTACTAACAAAATTTAGAGACAATGGAAATTCAGAAAAAATGAAGGGCCGGGACAGATTACTTAAAATAAAAGTTGAAGTTAAATAGTCGTTGCTTATGCAAATTAAACCTAAGGTGTGTGGGGGAAGAAGGATAACAGGCGACACGTATTTTATGGGTATAATCCCCCAAAAGGGAGACAGGAATGATTTAGGGTCATACAAAGGGGTATGTCTAGGAGTAATGAGTGAATTTAAGAGGGGGAGAAATTAGGCTAAATATCAGGGGAAACTTTCTGATGGTAGGATGTGTCAGGTTGTGGAACAGTCTTTCAAACGAAGTCATAGAAGAACCATCCCGTGGAACACTTAAAACACAATTGGACAGTAAATGTACAACTGAGAACAATCCTTGATTGGTCAGAGGAGGGGAGAAAATGTCATTTTTCCCATAGGACATTTCAGTCAGTTCTTTATGTCCCTATGGGTGGTCCATCATAGGATGTGTGCATGCCCATGCGCTCTCAGTCAGAGACTGTAAATAATCATGTCTGCAGGTCCATGCCTGTGCAGAGCACAGCCTCATGCTCCCATGCAAGGGCATATAAGGAGGTGTAGATCTGTCACTATTCCAGTTTCTTCTCAACTGTCTGTGGCTTGAGATTGAGTAATTGTGGCGTCTGCTGCTTTCAGCTACTTCCCACCTTTCTTGTGTACTTCCATTGTTTATTTTATTTTAGTTTTTATTTTCCTAGTTACATTTTTCTTAGTTATAGCACGTTTGTGCTTCCTTCCTCGGGTCTTTTTCCCATAGCAATTGCCAGTGTCTCGGAGAAACTCACATCCTGTCAAAATGTAAGGTCTGCACAAGGTCCAAAGGACCTAGGACCTATGCCGAACTCTGGAAAGTCCTCTCAGGGTATGTTCCTAGAGGAGTGTGGTGGAATGGTGTCAAAAGAGCCCTGCATGAAGACCTCAGAGTCTGCAGATGTCTCATCCTGAGATAAAGGGTGGGAGGGAAGGGGGAAGAGGGCTTCAAGCATCAGTGCTGGAGGCAGTGGATCAGATCCTGTTCCGATGTGAAAGGGTTCAATCTCCAGCTGTCAAAGCGGTATCAGGGAAGTGGCTCCTTAAGAGGAGGGACTTAAGTTCCTCCAAGATGAGGAGATCCTCAGGGGAAAGGAATCTTGAGGACTATAACAGGCAGTAGGTGCCTGAGGCAGTACCAGAGCTGAGAATGGGGACTGATGCAGGGCTAACGATGCTGCATACAGTACCGGAGAGGCTGACCAGATGATATCTCCATGCTTGCAGCGCTGATGTTCCAAAGAGGATGGTAGCAGGGAAAGAGCTAGGTGCCAGTCTGGCTGGTCTCTGTGGCTCTGAGATGACGAAAGTACCAGAGCCCTTGAGGTGGTCTTGAAATCCCCGGTTTTAGATTCATAGATTCTAAGGCCACAAGGGACCATTCTGATCTCCTCTATAGCATAGGCCATAAAACTTTCCCAGAATAATTCCTAGAGCAGATTTCTTAGAAAAACATCCAACCTTGATGCGTCTTGGTGCCTAGAGGCATCAGATGTTACCCAGTAGGGGCTTTTCGGTGCTGTTTACCTGAAGGTCTCTGCAATTGGGGCTTCTTGGGGAGTACCGGGGCTTCAGTACCCGTGTCAGCCAGAGCCTTGGCAGTACCCATTGTTGGACACAAGGTCTCCTGAGAGTTGGCTCTATAAGGTGACTTACCTCTCATTTGAGCTTCCCAGTGGGCTTACTCGACCACCTCGTCACATTACAGCAACCAATTTTATAGGGTAGCACCTTGGAGGAAACACTAGCAAGAATACTTGATGGTACTGCAAGTCACAGGCACTGTAGGCTCACCCACCGGTACCATGTGCTCCCTCATACCCAAGGAGACCCAGGAGGAGTGGGACCCACTGAACAAAGAAGGCTCTCCCCATTTGACCAAATCCTCCTCCTCCTCCCCAGACCTGGTAATGCCACCACAGCCTTCACATACAGACAACTTTAGGGCCCTCCAGAACTCAATGAACCATCTAGTGGAATCCATCCAGATTCCTTTAGAGGAGTCTCAACATTTCCTGGTAGGCATTTTACATATCACTCCCCAGGTTAAAATCGCCCTATCCATCAATGAGATATTGTTGTCACCTGCACGTATGCTATGGAAAACAACTGCTACTATGCCGTCCACTTGTAAACAGGCAGATTAAAAAAAAATTACATGCAGTCATTGACAGAAATTATCAAGCATGCGCCAGACCTTCTCCTGCCTAGAAGAAGGATAAATGCTTGGATCACCTGGGTAGGAAAAGCTATTCCTTGTTGGCTTTTCGGTTTCAAGTTGCAAACTACCCAGGCTTGATGGCAGAATATGATTTTAACAACTATTCAAAGTTTACTTGTTTTATTGAACAACTACAACCAAACCAAAGGGAACAATCTCAAGTCCTCATTTCAGAGAATCAGTCACCAAAGCTTCCCTGAAAGCCTCTCTTGATGTTGCTGATGTGGCTTCGCGGTCCTTAGCCATCACACTAGTTACGTACCAAGTGTCTTGGCTCCAAGCTTCCAGCCTCTCGAGGGAGGAGCAAAATATTGTGGAGGACCTCCACTTTGAAGGGCCCAAGCTCTGTAGTGGGGACATGAATGCCTCACTCTACTCCCTTAAACACTCAAGGTCTCCGTTGTGGTTGATGGGAATATACATGCCTGCAACAGAGATGTTTTAAGAAGCCTTAGCACACCACTCCTAACCATTCCAGTACCACCCACAACAGATCTATACTAGATCTACAGAGCTCGCCCAGAGGGAGGTCCAGAAAACAGGACCGCCATGCTCTGCGACAGCACAACCTGTACTTGCCTCTAAAGAGACCCATTTTGATGACCTGGTTTGAGGGCCCTGAAGATCCTCTGCTGCACGATTCTGCCATCTTATCTCCCTGTCCCATTTCCTACTTGCCCGGCATCTCAGACAAGTGGATCCTGGAGTTGGTTGCGATGGGATATTCCATTCATTTCCAGTCTAATTCCTCCTCTCCCCACCATCCCTCTTCAGGATCCCCTCTCGAGAGGTTCTCCAAAAAAGAGGAAGTCCAATCCCTCCTTTATCTGGGGACAGTCGAGCCAGTTCCCCCTGAATTTGATGGAAGAGGGTTCTATTCCAAGTATTTCCTGGTTCCCAAAAAAGGCAGCTACTGGAGGCCAATTTTAGACCTCAGGAAACACCTATGTCCTATCACAATGCTTCAAGATGGTAACCCTAGCTACTATAATCCCAGACTGGTTTGTCACCCTCAACCTCTAAGATGCCTACTTTCATGTGGCTATTCATCCCTCCCACAAGTGCTTTCTGTGCTTTGTTATAGGCTCAGAACATTATCAATACCGTATCCTCTCCTTTGGACTCTCCATGGCTTCAAGTGTCTTTACAAAGGCCCTCTCAGCAGTAGTGGCCCACCTGTATCAGTGGGGCATCACAGTCTTTCTATATCGGGACAACTGGCTTCTCAGGGGCCACTATGCCCAAGAGACCCAATCAGCAACCACCAAGATCCTTGCCCTGTTTCAGTCCCTGGGCCTTCATATCAATCTAAAGAATTCCATTAACACCAGTCCAGTGGATAGACTTCACTGGAGCCACCCTAGACTCCCTAACTGCCAGGGTGTACCTGCTCAAGGAAAGATTTTCCACTATGTCCTACCTGATCTCTACCCTACAACAGTCTCCAAACAATAGGAAGGGCCTGCCTACAACTCCTACGCCACTTGTCTGCATCCATGTTTGTTATGCTGTGTGCGAGACTGCACCTCAGATGTCATCAGGCTTGACTAAGGACTATGAACACCCCAAACAGATGGTCTTTCTAAATGAATCACCGTGCCCCCGCAAGTAGTAGACTCCTCTCTCAGGTGGTGAAAAGACCCATTGAAGGTCTGTGTGGAAACCCCATTCTCATGTCTGCCACCTTTTGAAAATCCTCACACCAGATGTCTCTCCTGGGCTGCGGGGCACATCTATAAAGTGCCACAGCACAACAGGGCAAATGGCTCCAAGAGATATCACTCCACATCAGTATCCTGGAGCTAAGGACGATATGCTGTGTTTGACAGCAATTCCTTTACAGCACACTCTGTAAGGGTAATGTTAGACAACAGGGTAGCTATGTACTACACAAACAAGGGTGAGCAAGAGCCCTGTCCTTATACACAGAATTGCTAAGACTGTGGAACTGTGCATCTCCCATCACATAGAAATCTCTGAAGCTTACCAATTGGGCCTTCAGAACACAGTTGCAAACTCCCTGAGCAAGAATTTCTATCAGGACCCTATGTGGGAGCTCAACAGCTCCATCTTCCACAGCATCTGCCAAATCTGGGGTCTCCTGAAGGTGGACCTCTTTGCAGTCCGACCCAGTGCGAAATGTTGTCTTTTCTGATTCAACAGACGATACAGCCATAGCTCTTTGGGAGATGTCCTGCTAGTACCTTGGCCCCACGTCTTGCTGTACACTCTGACGGGATCCCAGGGCTACAACCTGACACTGTGGGATTGCTGTGCCCCCTTAACTCTTCACCCGGGGCTGTCTCTCACAATGGTATGCCAGTGACAAGCAGCAAACCCCTCCAGGTGCTATGATAATCACCATGTGGAGACCCCACACCCAGCTAAATTGTATGAAGGCTCTTTAAGCCACTCAAGAATTATACAAAGAGAGGCACCAGCAAATCACCCCAGCCTGGCACCCCAGAAATATACCGTCTTATACTGCTCAAGACTCCCTTGGGTAGTGCAAGTTCATTAATTAGTTTGCCACTTCAGCAAAGGGTGGTGGATGTTCAACAGCCCTTGTTAACCTGAGCTGAGATTCTCTGTTTTAGATAAAATATAAAACAGATTCAGACAGGAAAAATAGATTTTAAGTGATCATAAGTAGAAGGCAAAAATATCAGTTTGGTTACATAAGGAAATAAAAACACAGTTTAATTCTAACTTTAACAAACTAAGTAAGATTTGAATCAAACAGCTGTTCTCAACCTACTAGATGTTATAGAAGATGTGGGCAAATTACGGCCCGCGGGACCATCCTGGCCGGCCCCTGAGCTCTGGCTGGGGAGCCTAGTCCCTGGCCCCGCCCCCGTGGTCTCCCCTCCCCCACAGCCATGCCGCCGCACAGGCTGCGCTCTGGCCTGCCGCTCCAGCTGGGCAGCGTGGGGAGCGCAGCTGGCTCTGGCCAGGTGTCGCGGCTGCGAGCTCCTGCTACTGGTAAAGGGGCGGGGAGTGGAGGGGTTGGGTAAGGGAGCGGGGAGTCCTAGGGGGCAGTCAGGGAGGAGGGGGCGGTTGGATGGGGCAGAGGTTCTGGGGAGGCGGTCAGGGGATGGGGAACAGGGAGGGTTGGGAGTGGGAGTCCCCGGGGGATCTGTCCGGGGGCAGGGATGTGGATAAGGGGCGGGAGGGCAGTCAGGGAGCAGGGGGTGCTGGATAAGGGGGTGGGATCCCGGGGGGCAATTAGGGGCGGAGGGTCCCGGGAGGGGGTGGTCAGAGGATGAGGAGCAGAGGGTGGTTGGATAGGGGGTGGGAATCCCGGGGGGGCTGTCAGGGGGTGGGGGAGTGGATAGGGGTCGGGGCAGTCAGGGGACAGGGAGCAGGGGGGTTGGATAGGGGGCGGTGGTCCCGGGAGGGGGCAGTCAGGAGACCAGGAGCGGGGGGTGGGGGTGGGTTGGAAGTTCTGAGGGGGGCAGTCAGGGGGCGGGAAGTGGGAGGGGGCGGGGGCCAGGCTGTTTGGGGAGGCATAGCTTTCCCTACCCGGCCCTCCATACAGTTGCGCAACCCCGATGTGGCCCTCGGGCCAAAAAGTTTGCCCACCCCTGTGTTATAGGATGCTCACGGTTCTTAATACATAGGCTGTATTTCCTTCTCAGCCAGGGACCAATCTCCCTAGTTCAAAGTTTTTGTCTTCCAAATGATTTTCCATGTGTTGAGATGGGGGAGGAGAGAGGCCAAATGGTGATGTCATCAGCCCTTATTTATACTTTCTCTTCAGATGCTAGAAAGATCCTTGCTGTGACGTGGGGGTCAGGTAGCCCCCATTGTGTACGTGCCCTCTCTAAGGAATTTCTGGTTGAGTGGATTCTTCTTGATTGGCCATCACCATGTGTGTGGCTGGTCCTGGTGTCAATCTGTCTTACAAGGTGCTCCTTTGTTGACACTGAAAGGCTGGCTGTGGGCATCTCCCAACCTCACAGTATATTTCAGTAACACACACATAACAAAACTTCATAACTTCAGATACAATGGTAACACACATAATTCAATAGGATAATAAGGCTCAACAGATCAAGACTTTTTAAATGATGCCTCATAGGACATGCATTGTACAAAACATATCAAAATCATATCACAGTAGTGAATATGGAGGTTCCGGTGTGCTACCTTGAAGGAGGGAGGGCTGATAGCAATCTCCTGGTTGAGACAAGTATGGTATTCGGATTTACTTCATCTCCCTGTGGTTATGCGCCTCTGCCTTCCACTCAGGGATCCATCCCAACTTTTCATCTCTGAAACTGATGGCTTAGCTCCTCAGTGATTCTTGGGCATAGAGTTAAATTGTTCAGCCAATGTTCAGTCAGTCCTTTTGACAAGCAGAAAATCTACAACTCACAAAACTTATCTGCAGAAGTGGAAACATTTCAATTCCTGGTGTTTTCCCCACTCTTTGCAAACCTCAGACGCTCCAGTCCCAAGGATTCTGGATTACTAATGGACTTAATGGCACAAAGTCTGTCAACGAGCTCAGCTAGAGTAATCTGGCTGCTATCACAGCCTTCCATTCACCTATAGAAGGGGTTTCAGTCTTTTCCCACCATCCATGGTCCGAGTCATTAAGGGCTTACATAATTGATTTCCCTCTGTCCAGAACCCTGCTTCCCCTAGAACCTTAATCTGATTCTCAACGCCTTAAGAAAACCCCTGTTTGAACCAATACCTGTTCTCTCTCCCTTAACACTCCTTTCTGATGGCCATAACCTCAGCCAAAAGAAAGGGAGAATTTAGGAGAATAATTGCAGACCCATCATACCTTTCTGCTGTGACAGGGTCACATTGCGCCCATGTCCTTGCTAAAGTCTTGTCAGAATTTCATATCAATCAAGGGATTTGTTTGCCAGTATTTTAAATCCTCATGCCTTGAGAGAGGAAGCTACTCTTCTGACCCTAGTCTTTGACCTTTACAGGACAGAGACCTTTAGGGCCTCTCCCCGATTCTTTGTATCCTTTGCCAAAAGGAGGAAGTGTCAGCCAATTTCCACTCAGATTTTCAAAGCGGATTTTTGGTTGTATCTTGACATGCTATGAAGTAGCTGGGATACATCCCTCCTCATAGAGTGACAGCCCAAGCTCAGTCTACTTGTTTAGCCTTCCTTAAGGATGGCCTGATACCAGAAATCTACAGGGCCGCAAGCTCGTCCTCAGTTCACACTTTCACCAAATATTACATTGTCATACCTGAGGCCAGAGCCTGACACAGTCCTCCAAAGTGTCTTGGATTTGCCTCCTCAGTACCTGCCTTCATATTGAGATACTGCTTGGGAGTCTGCCTGTATGCTCTTACATGGGAGCACAAAGTGCTGTTCTGTACAGTCGCAGACACTATTTACTATCTCCAATAGAGAGTGCATGGGCATGCGTACATCCTACAGAGGTGTACCCATAGGGACCAAACAGCTAGAATAAGTCAAGTTACTGTACAGGTAAGTAACCTCTCTTTCCTTTCGTTTCTGTTCTCTGAATTCTTTCCAATGTGGTGATTAGATGGTTCATATAAGAATAGCCAAAAAGTTGTAGGGGTGTGTGATTTTTTTTTTTTTTTTTTACCATACCTTAACATGATACTAAATATTTTTTGTCCTGTTTTTATACTGTGCCCATTCATGTAGTATGCATGTTTTTTAAGTCAAAATATTTTTCTCACTTTTTCTTAGGAGTAAATTGCTTAGTTTAAATATAAGGTGTTTAATAATGAGAGCCAGGTCAAACAAATGTATTCTGTATTTAGTTCTGAAAACGGTGAACTCCGGGGTCATTCTTATCTCTTGTGATAGAGTTCCAAAGTCTTGGTTCAGCGCCTGAGAAAGTTACGTCTCCTGTTTCTCATGTACTTTAGCCACCAGATTTGTATGATACCAACACCTCTCTCAGTATGTCACGTGATGCTTCAGTCTATCAAGATGAGAGCAACTTGTCTGCTATGGACACTCCCACCACTACTCCAGAGAAGCGGGGGACACAGGTCAGAAATCTCCCATTTTTCAAGTGGTAGAGACCTAGGAAGTAGAAGTAACTTATTGGAAGGAGGTTATTAGCTTTGTGGGTCACAGAAGACAAAGACACATTTGTGGCTTTTCCTGGCAGAAGTGGAGCTAGGTGCGGTTAAAAAGGTTCTCTCTATCTCAAGAATGGGGAGCAGAGTCTGACGACTGATTTTTTTTTTTTTTTTTTTTCCCCCCATCCCTTTCCTTGAAGGGAGAAGTTGGTGAGTTAAAAGGCTCTCTTTGCTCTGGTAGTTGATGGGATTTTTGGTATTACACCGGAATCATATGATACATGGAGACAGTTATAATAGGGCTACAAGATTAGTGAAATGTGGGGCTTTGTGCAGGCAGAGGAACAGTCAATTGCTAGAGCAGCCTTTGAGAGAGCTGCTTTCTTTCCTGCGTCTTGGCTGCTACAGCAAAGAAGGGAAAACTGAAAAGAGGCAACTGGGAATAAAGACTGGTGAAAACCTACTGCTGAGAGAGAATCTGTCTAGGGCCAGAGACCCTCACTTGTACTACTCAGGACGGACACATGGTGACTCATGCTACAAAGGCCTGATGTTAAGTCCCTCTTTAGTTTTGATTAGGGCACAGAAAAAAAATATTCAGCAGGTCCAGGAGATTTTTTTTTTTTTTTACTGTGGTAGCACCAAAACATGCTGGATGCTGTACAGACACATAGGAAGTGACAGGTACTGCTCCCTGAGGCCTGGTCTGCACTGCAAATTTTTGCCAGAATAGCTGTGTTATCTAGAAGTGTGAAATAATCACATCCCTTGACCGACATAACTGTCTGTAAAAACCCTGGTGTAGATGCAGCTATGTTGATGGAAGAATACTTCTTCCTAATAATATTGGCCAAGGTTCTGTAGTGTAGAGAAGCCTTGAAAGCCAACAACAAAAAAGAGAGAAAACATATATTCAAAGTGGTCAGGATGATGACAGGCACCTGTTTGGTTTTATTTTTTCATACGGGGGCAAAGATGGACTGAGGGGGGAATGGCATACAGGGATGTGTTAATAGGAGCGTGAGTATGAAAATGAAGGAGGACAGCGACATTAAGCAGAAAGAAAGGAAAGGAAGTGGCCAGAGTGAGGCGGCAGCAGATATTGTTAGAGAGAGAGTAGGGAGGATCTTGGGGCATCCCACTCAGCAGACTAAGAGTATCAGTGGTAGAATATAGTCTGATATCATTGGTATCTGCTGTTCTGAACATGCTTCCTAGTGGGCAGTGTCTAGTACGTGTGGGAGTTGATTCTGTCCCCAAGTGTGCAGCACTTCCTCCTCAGCCCATATGGCTGACAAAAGGTCTGCTGGAGCCTGCTGACTGCCTATGAAAATGTCCTAGGAAAAATTGTAGTTTAAGGTCTAGTGGCCCACTCTGAGTAGCTAGGAAAGCAGAGAAGCCCAGGCTTTACACCCTCAGTTTCTCTTGGACTCCTTAGGAGGAGTAGAGCAAGAGAAGCCAGGTAGCAGACAATGCTAAGTAGTCTTGGAATACTTAGGAAGAGTCCCTGTTCCATGGGTGGATTTTTCATTGTGGTGTCAGTCACCGCTGGTACCTTCCTCAATGGTATTGCTATTTGTGTTCCTCATTCAGATGCGCCAGGGACGAGGTAGGCTGGGCGAGGAAGACTCTGACGTAGATATTGAAGGGTTTGATGAGGATGAGGATGGGAAACCTAAGACTCCAGCCCCAGTGAGTATATATACAGAAATCCCATCTGTAGTCCACTTGCATCCTCATGATAGAAGACTCCACAGTGCAGGGGAAGTCTGCTGGGTCTGGCACACTCAGTGACATCAGAATCCACAGCAATGACTAATCAGATACTTATCTGAAGTCATAAAACTGTTAATATAAAAACAAATGACTGAGTATATTGTCAATATGCCAGGTATGGCAGCAGCCTTGTATATGACCTTTGATGTATGCCATTCCCATTCTGTGTGACCTAGGAAGTTGAAGATGGGGATGGTGACCTTGCTGATGAAGAAGAAGGCTCAGCACAACAGCCCCAGGCCAGTGTTCTTTATGAAGATTTGCTTATGTCAGATGGAGAGGATGATGATGAAGGGAGTGATGAAGAAGGCGATAATCCCTTTTCGTGTAAGTCCTGGCTCTTTAAATCACAGCCTTGAGCAGGAATTAATTGTTCCCAAACCCAGCCAGTTTTCATGCCCTTCAATTATAGTAGCATACACTACAGCTTTTGTAGGTATACAGGACACTATATTTGTATATTGGTTACAAAGTACAGATTGTTATGGTGCAGTTACAAAGGAGATGTCAAGAGCAGAAAGAGAGAACCAGATGAATTTAGATGAAAGCTGAGATGAAGTGGAGTAGCAGTGAATGCTAAGTGTGGGCAGGAGAGAGAGTTGGGTGTTCACACATGATTCAGATAGTGGAACTCTGAAGCTTGGAAAAGGAGAGGCCTGTGGCTTAGATGTAATGCTGAGGGACATGTGGAGTGGGCTGGGCAGCTGGTGCAAGCTTAAATGATATTTGGATAGGAAAGCTGGAACATTGGATCATGCTATGAAGGACCAGAGAAGGGGACTGTTGAAGCTGCACAGATAGGTTGGCTGATCCACATGGTGGGATGGATGAGTAAGAAGAGGTAATTATTTCGGTGCAAGAATGGCAGATAGATGGCTTTTGTAAAAGGAAAAATTATTCTGGAAAATCAGCCAGTATTGTATTTTTTCAACAGACTACAAAAGGATGCAAATCAATCCACAAGGTATAAAAGCTCTGTCAAAATTAATAAGCAGGCCTCTTCTGTTTGTTGCACAGCTATCCAGCTGAGTGAAAGTGGCAGTGATTCAGATGTGGAGCCCAGTGCAATGAGACCCAAACAACCTCATGTCCTTCAAGAGAACACACGAATGGGCATGGAGAATGAAGAGAGTATGATGTCCTATGAGGGAGATGGCGGAGAGACCTCTCATGTTATGGAGGACAGTAATATCAGGTAATCAAAGTTGAGAATAATATAGAACTGTAGGGAATGGGGTAGGAATGCAGGCTCTAAGGGAATCTCTCAGCTACCCAAGTCCTGGCACTTTTGAGCAGATCTCCAGACTTTTTTCTTTTCTGTAAGAGGTTAAGTAGAAAATGTGGATGTAAACAGATGAGCTGAAAATGTCAGTGTAATGAGATTCCATTCTTTCTTTTAGTTATGGCAGCTATGAGGAGCCAGATCCAAAGTCCAACACACGAGATACCAGCTTTAGCAGCATTGGAGGGTATGAGATCTCTGAAGAGGAGGAGGAGGAGGAGGAGGAAGAACAGCGATGTGGGCCAAGTGTGTTAAGTCAGGTTCATCTTTCAGAGGATGAGGAAGATAGCGAGGATTTTCACTCCATTGCAGGAGATAGTGACCTGGACTCAGATGAATGAGTTGTCCAGACACCCTGTTACTGAGGGATGTAGCAATCTGTGGTCTGGATTCAGATGAATGAATTTCCCTCATACTCTTTTGTACCAAGGGACTATGCACTGTTAATTTGAAGCATCTTATTTTTCTTGTATAACTTAAATTTTAGTAGAATTCTGTTGTATATTTATTATTAAATTATCTGAATTGTGAATGACAAGATTTAGACAAAGATAACTTGCTGTGACCTGCACAGTAGTCCAGGAGCTCTAGTTACTGAAGCCAGCTACAGGTTTATAATCTGTTTTACTTTCCTTCATTCTTTTCAGATATACACTGAAAACTTCTTACAAATATTAGGCTGTTGTTTAAATACCTTACATTGACCTTTGATATGACTCAGTTAACCAGCCTATACATTTATATAAGAAATAAACAATTGAAGAAATATTCTACAAAAGTCTGAGTAAATTTAACATCTAAAGCATATTTTTTAACATATAAAGCAGCTGTTTTCCCTTTATTAAAGAGAAGGGCATGGTCCTTTATATTTTCTGAAGTGTACCCCAAATATTCAGAAAAAAATTAGTCAGGCCTATCAGCCCATGAATGCATTCCCTGGAATTCTACCACAACCGGTTTCTAGGTCTCTTGGGAACTGCTTAATGGCCTTGAACATCTTAATTCACAGGAAGAACGCTTTTGAAGCTCCTTGCTCAAGTTAGTTTGTCCTGGAATTCCGTAACTGCTAACCCAAGTCTTCATCCAGGAGTTGCACAGGAATTTCTCTGGGCTTTCCTTGTGCTTTAAAATATCTGGGAGTGAGTTCACTTTCCTGTTTTAATCAAATGAAGAGAAAGCATAGAACCATCTAGGAAGTGCTATAGAGCCTCCATGTCTCTCTGTTGTATAGTTCATTGGATGTATCCTTAAAATCAAAATACAGATAAATTCCTTATATGCTACTTCATTATAGGATGGTTTCTGTTCCACTGTCCCTTAGCTTTTGTGAGAGCAGGTCTCAGTCCATTTGTGATTTCATAACCATCCTTGCCAGGTAAGCATGTTGGTGCTCTTCCATGTATGGAACAGAAGGGAGAAGAATAGATCGTGTTCAAACTGAAATTTAAAATATGATATGTTTAGCTACTATAAAGTGAGTACTTAGTGATTGGGTTCCTTCAAAATACCTATGTCGCGCTTAAAAAAATCCCTTCTTTGCACATATCTACAAATAGTAGTAGCTACAAATCCAACCAGAATCAGAACTGTTGAATTTCCTGACTTGTGTATTTAAATTCTCAATCTTTCAGTTGATATTGACACATTTTGTTTTAATGTAAGTTACTTTGTTATTTAATTTACAGTTTGATAGTGAATGTATTTGAAATAAATTTGTAACAGTAAGAGGGTTGTAAACATTTTGTGAAATGCATCACAGGCTTTCAGCTGAAACTGGGGTGTGGGTGTGTGAGAGAGAGGTATTAATGTGGCTGAACATATGGGCTATCATGGTCGTCACATACTTTATGGAAAATAAGCGATCCATACTATGAGGAGGGGCTGGGGGCTGTCAGCCCCCTCTCCCAAAGATTAATTTACACCAAAATCATCTCACTTTTACAACTGCGAAAACGAAAGTAACAGAGGGTCCTGTGGCACCTTTAAGACTAACAGAAGTAGTGGGAGCATAAGCTTTCGTGGGTAAGAACCTCACTTGCATCTGAAGAAGTGAGGTTCTTACCCACGAAAGCTTATGCTCCCAATACTTCTGTTAGTCTTAAAGGTGCCCCAGGACCCTCTGTTGCTTTTTACAGATTCAGACTAATACAGCCACCCCTCTGATACTTAACACGAAAGTAGCTGCCCTGTTACCCGTACCCTAGAGCCCAGCGCTGGGCAGCGCTCTTCTCTTCCCGTCGGCCTTTCCCCTGGGGCTACGCTACGAGACGAGTCCAGCTCAGCTCGCCTCGCCCCGCCGCGCCTTGCAGCAGGGTCTGTCCGGGGAGCGGGCGCGTGCTCCCAGCGCGGGTCACCCACCAGGCCCTGGTCCTCCCCGACCGTTCTCTAAGCTCCGCCCCTGGGGGTGGGGCTTGGGCGCCAGTATGCACGCGCCACGGCCCTGCGTCTCTCCTTGACGCACGCACCCGGAGTTGGCCGCGGGCGCCATGTGCTGGTGAGAGAAGGTGGTAGCGCCTGACGCATGCGCGCTGAGATCTCATTTGTCGCAATGGTCTCACGCGGAAGGATAAGGATAACGAGATGAGTGGAAAGATTTTATAGGCTTCTCTGGCTCCCTAATCAGGGAGTCCACCGAAAGGAGGCGAGTTATTTCCAGAAACAGATTCATCCGCCGCAATTGGATTTGGTATCGGCTAGGATTCTATACCACCCAGACTTCCTTTACCTATTCGGACTATTTTGTGGAAAGAAATAGTTCCGTTAGGAGCCATATGCCCTGGCCGTGTAGCTTCCTCCGCCTCTGCCGCCATTTCTGGAGCCGCCGCCTTAGCGTGAAGGGAGAGTTCGGAGACGCTGTTGCTCGGTGGCTTGTTCGCGCCTGACTGGATCTCTCCGCGCCCGGGGAGCCCCACAGCTTCAGCCCGAGGCTCGCCCGCCCGCCCGCTGCCCCGGCGTCTCTCCTGATGGCGACCTCTGTGGGGAACGTGGCTGACAGCACAGGTACCGGCCTGCGGGGCCGGGCAGGCCGCGCCTCATCTCGCTGTGGGGATGCGGGAGACCTGAGATCGCCGCCCTGCTAGGGCTGTAGGCCCCGTGTCCCCGGAGGGCCTGGGGGTGGGGCTGGAGGCCTCGTGCCGGGGCGGGGTCCTTGCGCGGGGGGAGTTGCAGGCCCCGCGACCTCTGTTCGTGGAGGCCCGTTTGGTGGTATTTCCTGTTCCGCACTCGGAGAGCGTGCCCTTCCCCCGTGGGGTAAAGGGGTCCTTCTCCCCAGTCAGCCACCTCCGCCATCCGTGGGTTCGTCCGTGTGGACAGATTTGGATATTGATACTGCTGATAAAAAATAAGAATTGAAGTTTAATTCCAGAGCTCAGGTTTCTGGGGGTTCTTAGCCATTACGGCAAATGTGGTTGTTTTAAAGAGAGCTCAACGAAAATATAAAAGCACTGAGGTGTATACATTGGCAGTGGGGGGAGGGTTTTCTGCTAGTGAGAAGCACAAGCTAATACGGAAGTATTCTGTATTCTACCCTGTTGATGTATGAATCATATAAAGTGTCAGCATAAAACACTAGTGTTTGTAAAAAGAATGAGGAGTACTTGTGGCACCTTAGAGACTAACAAATGTATTTGAGTATATTACCTTTTCTGTATTGTGACCAAGTGGCTGAGAAGTTTATACTAAATGATTCAATTTGAAAGGTGGAATTTTCCAGAATCCTGTGTCTGAGGTTCAGTAAGTGTGCATAGAAGAATTCAGTCCCCAGATATTTCACGCAGCAACTCAAGGTGTCTCGCTGATCTTGCAAACATACAAATTGGGCACACTGAATTTGTTCTTTCTGTAACAACTTGTGGTAAATAGTATAAATTGTAGGTCTTAAGCTGCAATTTGTGGGGCCACGTTAGTTTAAACTTTTTTTAACTTTTCTATTTTTTAAGTCACATTGTTTCTTTTTTGTTTTCATATTTCAGTTTTCATCATAGCTTGAATTTCTTGTAAAGCATCACTGAGTGTGCATTTTTGATGGGTTGTAGAGCCATGATTTATTTCGCACTTGTGTGAAGGCTTTATGAACTAGGGCCCAGAAATATATTTCTTGGGAAGTGCCTGGACCTCTCCTGCTACCTTATCCCCTTTGTTCCAATTACAATTTTCAGGAGTTCCTTTTCTGTACTTTCAGGAGTATGCGTTGAAGTGAACCAAATACTTTATTTCATAAATTGACAGCTTAATAGGAAAATGCTTTTAAGATCAAATCTTTTGCAAAAAAAATTAGCTTTTGGGGTCTTTTTATAGCTTTTTCATATTTGTTTTCTATGCTGGTTAGCGCTGTATCTGAGTACTTGATAAACATTAACTTATTGTCACAGCACATATTATTCTTGATCAAGGTCTCTCATAAAGTCAGGTACTCTTTAGAAAACATTTGAATTAGTGTATTTATACTAGACTATATAAATAATAGCTAAAGAGTTCTGTATGAGCCTGAGGAAGATCTCTTCTGGAATCTACTTAACTATCATGGTTACTTACAGAACTACTTTGAGTTGAAGTGGACTCTAGATCAAGGTATTAATTGCAAGGCTGTGCATTTGTTTGATATATAAGAGACACCAATTTATCCGTGTTAAAGAGAAGGGCTCTGATTTCCTTTTGGACTCTGATCTAGCAGGCCACCCCACATCCCCCAATACTTGCAAATAGGACCAGTTCCAAAATTTAACAGAAAGGAGTGAAGTGGTTGGTTGGCACTAGTGCTCCTGAATTTAATTGGTGGGGAGAAGTGGGGATGTTGCTCATTTTCGAAAGAGTTGGCGAATGAAGGAAATCTAAGGGTGTGTTTCACCTATCCTCAGGCTAGTAAAATGCATTCTCCCAAGTTTTGGACAAAAGTAAAGCATCTCTGATCCACTTCCTTGTGTTTGTCACCCTCCAGGTCTTATCTGGACTGCAGTTTTAAGCATGAAACTTAGATGTTGTTGATTTTGGTTTTTGGCAGACGGGGGAGATAAAAATTTGTATCTTAAGTATCAAAGCAAACAAGTAAACCAGATTACCTTTAGTTTCACAGGTGTAAATCTCATTTCAACATTTCCCTCTTGATTTAAGGGCAGTAGTACATAGCAATTGATTTCCTCCTTTTAGCTTTCCTTGTCTTTGCAACTTCAGTAGTAGTAGAATACTTAACAGCAGGGATTGGATTTTTTTTTTTTTTTTAACCAGGCACCAGCTATTTGAAGGACTAAAACTCAACCAGAGGTAGCACCAGTGGGAACTGGGTACCTGACGATGTGGTCTAGGCCAGTGGTTTTCAAACCTTTTTTCTGGTGACCCAGTTGAAGAAAATTGTTGATGCCCGTGACCCAATGGAGCTGGGATATAGGGTTGGGGTGAGGGCTGGGTATGAGGGGTTCAGGGTGTGGGAGGAGGCTCTGGGCTGGGGCAGGGAGTTAGGGTGTGGGAGGGGGTCAGTGCTGGGGGTGCAGGCTTGGGTGGGGCTGGGGATGAGGGGTTTGGGGTGCAGGAGGGGGCTCTGGTTTGGGGGGGCTCAGGACTGGGGTTGGAGCGCAGCTCCGGCAGCTCCCAGTCAGCGGTGCAGCCAGGGTGCAGACGCAGGCTTCTTGCCTGTCCTGGCACCGCAGACTGTGCAGCACCTGAAAGCGGCCAGCAGCAGGTCCGGCTCCTAGGTGGCTCTTGCCTGCAGGCACCGGCCCTCCCAGCTCCCATTGGCTGGGAACCGGCCAATAGGAGTGCGGAGCCAGTGCTCAGGGTGGGGGCAGCGCGTGGAGCCCCGTGGGGCCGCGCCCCTTCCCCCACCCCTGCCTAGGAGCTGGGCCTGCTGCTGGCCGCTTACGGGGCGCAGTGCGGTGCCTTAGCCGGGCAGTGCCGATGATGGGACCCAATGTCTTTCATTCCGCGACCCAGTAATGGGTCACAACCCACAGTTTGAAAACCATTGGTCTAGGCAATCCTCTGGTGAGCTGCCTAGTCCTCCACCAGATCAAGTTCCTGGGAATGGTGGTGTCCTTAGATTCCCGAAGAAGAGTCCAGCTTTCATAGCCTGTGACTAGTAGTAGTATTAAAAATTTGAAGCACCACTTATTCTTTCAGCCTATTTTGGAAGTTTGTGAATAACTTAAGCCAGCTTCTCTTAGGAGCTTTCCAAAGCTGTGTGGTAAAAGTTGAGGGATTCATAGTTCTGTACATGACCAGAGTGTTGCTAATTCCACCCTAGGGCAGCATGTCAAAGCTATGAACAGTAGGAGACACACTAGAGCTGTCTGTCTTCCCTTGGAAGATAACACTGAATCAGCTTAGCCTTCCAAACATGAACTGAGTGTCTCTTTACGATCAGCACTGGAAAGATTCATTTTTGAATGAAAGATTGATGGGATACCATCCATTTGAAATGAGTGAATTAAAAAACTGAATAAGTAGCTTCAGATTCCCTTGACCTTTTTCTTTCTTTCTTTCACAATTTCCTACTTTTCACACAGCAGTATACTTTTTAGATTCTCACAAGCAGGGGAAACTGACTTTCGGGGATTTCTGTAGTACCTATATGCTTCCCTGGTAAATTAGATCTGTTTGAGGTCCTTAGTATTACGGAGGGTTCAGCTGTACTTGGGTTTTACATTTAATAAAATGAAGATCAACCAGGTTATGGTGCAAAATGTTTGTGTGAAACTGGCTGCACAAAGGTGTCGTAGCGCACCCACAATAACTGGAAAAATGGAAGTCTTTCATTGGTCTTTCATTTACAGTAATCTTCAGTGTTACAAGTAACAATAAGTGGTACAAAATGTTCAGACAGAACTTGGTGCAGGGCAACTTTCCTGTTCTCTGGGACAAATGGATTTCTCAAGCCCTGCTTAGTAGTAGCCTGATTGTTCATTTTCCATGCCAGGTAGCTGTGATTTGTAGTTGGGAAGTAGGATTGCATGATCTTTGTCTCAGAAAGGTGCTGTTTTATTTAAATCTTTAAAATATGCATATATACAACAAAAATATTCAAGATTTATCAAACACGTAAAACTCCTCTTCCTAATCTAACTAGACATTCCAAATTAATAACTCCATCTGCTTAACAACCTTGCCCCCCAAACAGCCTGTCCTTCCTAATGACCCATTCCTTGAAAGGCTTGGAGAATATAGTCTTTAATTACAGCATGCTCTGTCAGCCAAGCCACCCTCTGGATGTTTTTTTGTTGTTTTGTTTTTGTTCAGCATAGATGAGATAAGCAGTGTGTGAGGGCAAGGAAATACTATTTGAGCCTTGGTGGCACCATATGAAAACTTTGAAACAAGTTCTAATGGAAAACAAGTCTTCATATGTAGCAAAAGTCTTTCTGTTCCCTTTCTTTTATTTCTTGATTTTTGCATGAAACCTATATCTTTATTTTTAAGAATGCTACTGTTCTTGCTGTTTCCCACCCAATATTTACTAGAGAAACTGATTATAATATTATGAGCAGGTTCTAGCTTCAGGTGGGGGGGAATAAGCAAACAGATTCAACCTGTTTTCATGCTGAGATATTTGGTATTAAGGATAGGAAATACAATATTGCAGCAGAAGTTTCTTCAAATAGAATTTCAGTGTGAAGTCTCTAATTCAGTTTTAAAAACTCAGTGGTTGTATGTTGTATTATTTAGTTTGATAGTTTTGTATGTCATGAAAAGAAGCAGGGAGTAATGACTATTTTCAGAAATTCACCAGTTTTTAATATATTAATTATAAATTCTTATTGAATATATTTCCCAACTCTGACTGAGAAAAGAAGACCATTGTAAAGTAGCATTAATTTTTATGCTTAAAGATGTCACAAAAGTATGTTGAAATGAAGATTTAGGAGTTTAAAATGCCAGACACTCTAGTGCTTTACGTAGTTTCAAGCATTTTCATCCTTTAATTTTACACACCATATTTTTACAACTTTTTGTTTCCATTTTCTAACTTTTTGTTTTCCCCCCTAAATGTTTTGGTGATTCTCCAGAACCAACGAAACGTATGCTTTCCTTCCAAGGGTTAGCGGAGTTGGCTCATCGTGAATATCAGGCAGGAGACTTTGAAGCAGCAGAGAGACATTGCATGCAGCTTTGGAGACAAGAGCCTGATAACACTGGCGTTCTTTTATTACTATCATCCATTCACTTCCAGTGTCGCAGACTGGACAGGTAGGAAATTTGGAATGTCCATTTATACTCTTTGTATCGTTAACACTTCTAGTCTGAAAAAAGAATCTATTAATGCTGTCTGCAACTATGAGAAACTTTGTTATAATTCTAGTTAATTTTGTAATCAAAACTGATATTTGAGTCACTATTTGACTGACAACAGAGAAGGTCAGGGCACTAACCTTAGATTATTTTTCCGTTTTTGGCTTTGGTTATGGTGAATAGCATCCCAGACAACTCCAAGGTAGTGTCTAATCTTCCTTCTGGGCTTTTTTACCACTTTCTGTAGAGGTCGTGTCCAAGGTTGGTAAATTCTGCTCTGTGAAACCATACTCCACCAGTTTGGGAATGGGAGCCTCCAAAATGACAATCTTCATGCAAAACACATGAAAGTGTGTTAGCTTTTATTAAGCCTCCTCAGAGCTTTGGGTTTTGTGCTCAAAGTAATGGAATTGAAGAATAGAGAGAGGCCCGCATTCCTCTAAATAGCTTAAGTTGGTTAAACATGTGACAGAACTTCTTTTAATGCCATAAATGGACAAATCAGCATCAACTGTATGTACCAGGTGCACTCAAAGGCACTTATACCTTATTTCTTCTGGTGCCACTTGGACACTAGCTGTTAGGCCGCAACATATGTTGTTTACCTCTGAAATATGTTCCTCTCTTTGGAACCTTTGTGAAATTTTCTTAGCCTCAGAGGTGACTCATTGGTGTATTTTTACCTTCATTAATCTTTCTGCTATGCCTCAGATGTTTAAAAGCTTGCTAGCTGTTCTAGTTATTGGAGGTGTAACTACAGTAATTAAATGGTGTGTTTAGAATTATTGCTACAAGCATCTCCTCACCATAGTGCATTGGTATCATTTTATGTGGTTTAGATCAAGTGTAATATTTCCCAAGTTTAGGGATCAAAAAGTTTCTACATCACCCCTCCCTGTTATACTGTCTGTTGAAAAGAGTCAGAAAAAACATATGCGTAGGTTGATCGGAAGGAGTGCCAAAGCCTGCAACTGTGAAAAGTGTGAATAGAAGTCTTGCAGTGTTTTTGATTCATCAGTGTGATCTTAGGCCAGAAGATTTGCAAAATTCAACTTACTTCTGACAAGTAATCTGTCTTGAATGAGCATGTAAAATATTGTGAAGTTGGAATAGTAGATTTTATGCCTGGGCAGATAAAACTTGCTGGATGGTTTTCAAGGATGGCTAATTGGTTATATATTTTGACTGATTTGAGCAGGGCTTTGGAGCTGTGCTCTGGCTCAGCTCCAGCTCCAGGCAAAAACCTGCAGCTCCACTGCTCTGGAGCTGCTCCGCACTCCAGCTCCGCTTCAAAGCCCTGGATTTGAGATTGTACCAGTAATTCTGGCTGTAGGCTTGCCTGTAAACCCCACTATTGGCAAGTTGTTTGTGTTAACCTGTCTGATTTTCTCCAGGTCTGCTCACTTCAGCACTTTGGCTATTAAACAGAATCCATTG
Organism: Malaclemys terrapin pileata; assembly: GCF_027887155.1. Taxonomy (NCBI): domain Eukaryota; kingdom Metazoa; phylum Chordata; order Testudines; family Emydidae; genus Malaclemys; species Malaclemys terrapin. The sequence continues at coordinate 103,858 of NC_071513.1, read as the reverse complement.
TTGGCCGAAGCCTACTCGAATCTAGGGAATGTGTACAAGGAACGTGGGCAGCTGCAAGAAGCTATTGAGCATTATAGGCATGCACTACGCCTCAAACCAGATTTCATTGATGGATATATTAATCTGGCTGCTGCACTGGTAGCTGCAGGTGATATGGAAGGGGCAGTACAAGCCTATGTTTCTGCCCTTCAGTACAATCCTGTAAGTAACACTCTGTTCATAGAGCTCCATGTTATACCCCACCATCAAGCACACTGCTGCTTCAGTACAGATAGAGAAGTCTTTGGTTTACATGATGGTTTGAAGAGTTAAGGCTGGTGGTGAAACCCTAACCATAGACTTAGTGCAGGGGTTCTCAAACTTCATCGCACCAATTACTACGAGACCCTGGGCTGGAGGGCCAAAGCCAAGGCCCCACCACACCGGGCGGTGGAGGTTGGGCGTCGGCTTCAGTCCTGGGCCCCAGCAGGTCTAACGCCAATCTGGCGACCATTTAAAATGTGGTCACGACCCACAGTTTGAGAACCGCTGACAGTGTTTCTAGTGATCAGATTTTTTACAATTAACATGCTTTTTAAAAGGCATGACATTCTTTGCTTGTCTGTGCAAAAAAAAAAAAAATTATTTCTGGGAATGTTCTATGACTGCTTGTTATATACTTACCTGTATAATTGAGTTAATAAAGGAAATTTCCCAAGCAATGACTCTGAAAAACATTTGGGAGTCGTGGTGAATAATCAGCTGAACATGAGCTCCCAGGGCAATGCTGTTGCCACAAGGGCTAATTCAGTTCTTAGTTGCATAAACAGGAGAATCTCGAGTAAGAGTAGAGAGGTTATTTTACTTCTGTAATTGACATTAGTGAGACCGCTGTCAGAATACCTAATTCCGGTATCCAAAATTCAAGGATGTTGATAAATTGAAGAGGGTTCAGAGAAGAGCCAGGAGAATGAAGAAAGGATTAGAAAACATGCCTTATAGTGGTAGACTCGGGGAGCTCAACCTGTTTAGCTTAACAAAGAGAAGATTAAGGGGAGGCTTGATTAGGGCTTGTGTACACTTAAAACGGTGCACTGGCACAGCTGTAGTGCTTTAATGAAGATGCTCTATGCTGAAGGAAGAGAGTTCTCCCATTGGCATCGTTAATCCACCTCCCCAAGAGGTGGTAGCTATGTCAGTGGGAGATGCTCTCCTGCCAGCATAGTACTGTCTACTCTGGCGGGTAGGTCAATATAACTACATTGCTTTGGGTATGATTTTTTCCACACCCCTGAGGGATGTAGTTATATTGACATAGGTTGGTAGTGTAGACTAAGCCTTAGTCTAGAAGTACCTACATGGGGAGCTGATACTTGATAATAGGTTCTTCAGTCTAGCAGAAAGATATAACGTGATCCGGTGGCTGGAAGCTGAAGAAATTCAGACTGGGAATAAGGCATACGTTTTTAATAGCGAGGGTAATAAACCATTGTAATAGTTTACCAAGGATTATGGTAGATTCCCCATTGCTGGCAATCTTTAAATCAAGATTGATGTTCTAAAAGATATACTAATTTGGGGAAATTCTGTGGCCTGTGTTATACAGTAGGTCAGACTAGATCACAGTGGTCCCTTATGGCTTTGGAACCTATAAATGATTTTAGATTTTTTTTTTTCTAATAGGTGATTTGCTATTGATGCCTTTGACTTACCTGGGGAAATTCTGTGAGAAGGAAGAGAGTAGGGAAAAATTGATCTCTGGATTGAGAACTAGGGAATGCTGTACTGTCATTAACATCTTTTGAAGTTTTTAAATCCTATAAACCTGAAAGTTGTTAAATACTAATAAATCCATACTATGGATTAACAAGATGCAAAAAAGATTAATATTTAACATTTGTGTTCCCTTGGATGGGATCATCTGCTTTAGTGACTTTGTCAAATACCTAATGCCAAGATGTTACTGTTCATTATCTTTTTAGTCTTCACTAGAGCCTTGCAATCTGACAGAATCAGAATACAGTTGTGGGGTTCGGGTCAGGTCAGAATATAACCTGACCAAAATGGGTAAGGTAGGCTCTGTCACCACCTACCCATGCGGTCAGTGTGGCAGTGGCTGCAGGCCCCTCTCCTGCTGGCCACTACAATGTCTCTGTGGAGTAAGACTGATGTAGACTTCTCACTCCACATCATGCACAGTACAATGAGGCCATGGCAGCCAGAAGGAGCAGGGCATGCAGCAGCTGTCATGTCAACTCCGTGGGCAAGGGTGGCAGGAAACCCCCACCAGGCCAAACCCCAAGGCCGAGGAGGCCATGCTGACACAAGTTCAGGGGGAAGGGTCATCTTTGGGTCAGTTCTATAAATGCCTCAACACACTCAGGTTGGATTTGCATTGGGTTGTGCTTGCTGCAGGTTCATGTCAGGGTTTAAAATTAGGCCTGAGCTGACCTCTGGTCTGCATTGTGATCTCCAAATACTTCACACAGCCCTGCTGACTGCAGTGGGACAATTGGCTACTGGATCAGGATTGTCAGTTTCCCGGGGAAAAACTAGTTTAGGACCGGGCGCTGGTAAATACTGGTTTAAACCAGGAGTCTGCGAGAAATAATTTAGTATCCAGAAGTTCAGCAAGCATAGAACAAATCATTTCAAACTTTAGATGCATTCCTTCAGAACTGAGGAGTAGGTTCAAAGTTGGTCTTCTGCTATAGTATGCTGCATGACCAATAGGACCTGGACTGGTAGTCTGCAACTGTGCATGCTTCTGATTGCTTAATGCTTCAGGCCTACAACTCTGCATTGTCTTTTTCACATAATCAAATGTTTTTGACTTTTGTTTATATAATATTGAAAACCGAAATGGGTCATGACATGTATAAATTCCCTGAGAGGGTACTGAAGCAAAATGTATGCAGATATTCTGATCAGTATTATACATACATATATTATGTATTATACACACTCAGTTTTACTTTTTGTGCATCCGTAAATTAATCCACATATACTGTCTTATTTAAACTGTGGTTACACATGTAACTAAAACTAAATGTATTGTGGTGTCCATTAACAAAACTGTTTTAAAATAGTCCAAGTGTAAGGCATTTTCTAACTGGCTTTTTTCTGGGGTGGTTAAAAACCATGATTTTATTTGATTAAAAAATAATCTCTGGTAAAAAATTGTTAGGTTTAGCTTTCCTCATTGCAGCACACTGTCGGCTTGTGCGCTGTTCAGGAATACTGCACTATTGTTTCCTTGTGTTCTACTCAATGTAAAACAAGTTTAAAATGTGTATCTTTCCAGAGAGTGGACGCTGGAAATGCCTTCCTCTCCTGGTCCTCCCATTTGCTGCCAAAATAATACTTTTAGTTCTGAGTCCTGGCTCTGGTTACAATGAAAGTAAGAAAATGATAAAATAGAGACAGCGAAGCAGGGGAAATGGGACAAACTACCAAATGAACAAAATTGGAAAAGAAAAGCTGCCTTAGAGGCAGGGTTACTTTCTGTCTAGGTCCTTAAGGTTCCCATCACAATAGAATCTGAACAAAGCACTGATAATTATGAAGGTACGATTAGGGTGATGGGTTTGAGACCCAAGGTAGATTTTTGATAGTTTCTCCCAAAATTATTTTCACTACTGCTCAAAAGAATTGAGGCTCTCATACAAAAACGAGACCTAAAAACTTATTTTCTTTGTTTGCTGTTGGTGTTTTTCCATTACTGGAATTGGATTAATCGAGTGCTTCTCTTTATAGGAGTCACCATATTACTGTTTAACAGCTTGATTACGCACTACATCAAAGATTTTAGGTCTAGAGAAGTCATTAGGCCTCATCTACTTGGTTACGAAGGATCTTGAACAGTACAATAGAAAACAATGAGCACTAGGGGATTAGAGAAGTTTAAGCACTTTCATGAGGTCTCTTCACTCCCAAGTGCAGCTGCTGACAACATGACTTTGATTTTCAGGACTTGTACTGTGTTCGTAGTGACCTGGGGAACCTGCTCAAAGCCCTGGGTCGCTTGGAAGAAGCCAAGGTAGGTGTTCAGTAGAATACATTTAAACATCAATGTTTTGAAAACTTGAACTTTTCACCAAGTCTTCAAATCTGCGTTGATCTGCAAACAATCTGAGAAACTGCTGAAAACTGAAGGCACTGAATTGCCCCAGCGTAGTTGCAGGGCAAGATATGGCACGTCCATGTTAAATGTTGGTTTAAATCAAGAAACGGAACATTACTGAGTCTTTCTGCTGAACTAGACTATCTGATATCATTCTGAAGTCTTGGGCAGGGCCTTCACCATGATCTTATCTGGAAATAAATAACATTCCTTCAAATCTGAGGCTTGCCTGCTGGTGCCAAGCAGAGAGCCTGTGATTTAGCTCGAGATTCCTGTACAATGCAGGTGCTATTGAAAATGCTGCTCTTCTAAAGTCCTTTGCGGCTTGTAAGTGGAGAAGAACCTTATCCAAATGTTACTCTGTAATATTGGCTTTTAAAGATTTTATTCTTTAACCTTTCCCCTCACCTTTATAGTGGAAGAAAGGCTAATAAACTATCATAGATGCAGTACATCATCCCCTAAACTTGTGCTTCCATGTCTTCCCCCAAAATAAAGCATCAGAAGGACAAAGCTGGTTTGTTTGGGAAATGAACTGATTGAAAGAAAACTTGCTAAAGTGGAAAGGTGGCTTCTAGCAGTCTGTGTTTCCCAAACTGAGAATTTGAACACCAACATGGGTTTTAAAGCTCTTGACATATTTAAAACTTTGATTGCAAAACAAAATGGTCTTGTTACAAGCCACCTTACGCGTCCGCGCTGCAGGGGTGAGGAGTGTGGAGAAACCAGAGTGACTTTGGACTCCACGTCCGTCACTCCAAGCCCCACGCGCATGCTAACAAGTGGAGTGTATGAATAGTGTAGCTGTCTGTTTGGCTGCAGCACCATTTGGGGAGGGATATTGCTTTCAGCACTATCTATTACGGGGTAAGGGGAGTGCTACTTTAAAGTGCATTGTTCATATTTTTTTCTGACAACTCGGATGCATACTTGTCTAGACCAGCATAATTCACAGTTGGTCAGATCTGAGCTGAGCAGATTCTGAAATAGTAGTTCACCAATTATAAATGTCTTTGAGACACTTGGTTCTCAGCCCACCAAATGGACAGCTAACATGCATTGCACTTCACTGCAGCTTTAGTGTGACTGGTATAGGCCAAGACACTGCGCCTGCCTTAGGTTGCTGACCTCTTTGTTTCAGAGCTCTGGAGACACCTAGTTTGAAAGTTATTCTGTTTTTTTCTGAGAACTCATTGAGCAAGAAAAATATCTTGAGTAAATTGCAATGTATTTCTTTGGTTATCAGTGCATTTGAAAGATCAAGCCAGCAAATTCCTTACAGTTTGAACCAAAACTTAATTTCTTGGTAGACATTTCAGAGCCTTTCTTCCAAAAAAAAAAAAAAAAGTCCCTGCTGTATGTAATAGCCCTGATTAATCCTCTCCCTTCTGCATGACTCCTATGTTACAGATTGTTCTCATTCCCATGTTAGACATATCCAGAGAATTTCAATTGCTTTGTTGAACTTTTACTAATGATCTTGTTTTATTTTCTCTCTTGTTTTTGGTTTTTCACCACTGATATTGTATTTAGAAGGTTTCAGGTGGGTGAAACCTCCTATTCCATGCGTAAGGTGCCTCGCTGAAGGGAGCTCGAGGCCTGGATCTAGGGCAGACACACACCTCCTCCTCCTCTTCCAGCAAGGAACGCACCGAAAAGTCACATGATGAGAAATATGGTAACGGGTTTGTAACTGCCACAGCAAAACCATTTGCCTCCATGCCTGAATCTTCTGTCTTGTGGCTCCAGAAACAGCTTAAAATATTTTATTTACAAGCAAGTAATGTAAGAGAATGTTTTATACTACTAGCCACAATTCTTTCAAAGAAATAAAGTAAAAGTAAATTAAGATATTTAAAAAAAAAAAGAAATAATAATTGGAAATAGTTTATAGTAAAAGCTTCTAACTCTTCTGGTTGTTCATTTTTTCCTTTTTTTCTTCTTTGTTTGGATTGCAGCGTTCTGCTCTTCTGATGATGCGCTGTGATCCTGCAGTAGCGCAAAGGCTGCGCAGCGGTAACGCGCATTGCGTGCGAGTAAGCCCTTGTGAACGGTTGACTAGATGATTAATCTGTGATTGGGCGGCTGTCTGAGCTCCATGCCATACCCTTTTAGATAAAATCGGGTCACCGTTCATTTAGTCCAGATGTCAAATTTAACATGGAAGTTTCTACATGGGCCTGTCTGGTAGATTAATGATTCTGGTTGGCCGTTCACTCTATCTTGGGGCAGTCTATGTAGCACAGCAATTTGCAGCGATAGCGTGGCGGCGTGCTGTTAGGATGCGCCAGCGACTTCTTGCGCTTGCATTACAGGGACCTAAACCTTCATGCAATTCTGTTATTTGAGGTTTTGAGGCTGAGATGACTCAGTGAAAATATAGTCAAGAGGGAGGAGTTGTGAGTAGAAATAGCAGAATAAAATACAACCTGCATATAACTTCTGACTCAGGGGAAAGGACAGGTAATCCTTCAAAAATGTTAACGCCACTTTCAGTAGTTTGCTTCTAGATTTTTTTTAAACATTTTATATCCACATCTTCAGAGTACTTCTAAAATCATATACATTTTTCCTGACTTAAGGCCTTTGTATCCAAGGGAAACCAGTTGTTTATGGAGTAAATTCTTGATGACTCCTAGATGTGGCAGACAAGTCAGAATTAGAAATGATTTGGAAGAAAAATCCTCCGTTCTGTAATAACACTTATGTCCTCAGGTGAATTGGTATCTGAAGGCATATTACCTAAAGATCAGCATAACTGAAAAATGGTGGGCTTGCACTTAGGTTTTGGTTTGCGCTGGCGCAGGATCAGCCAGCTGTTTACAGTGCATTAGTTTTGGCGCAAGCTAGCCTATACTGCAGGATCACTTTTGGCTGGTTAGAGAAGGAATACTGACAATTATTTTTTTCTCATTTTTCTTTTTACAAATATTCCCCTTCCTCTCTATCTTTCTTCTTAACTGTTTCAAGGCCTGTTACTTGAAAGCAATTGAGACTCAACCAAACTTTGCAGTAGCATGGAGTAATCTTGGCTGTGTTTTCAATGCTCAAGGAGAAATTTGGCTTGCTATTCATCATTTTGAAAAGGTAACTGTTTATGCCTGTCATGTTCTTCAGTTAATTCTAGTGAGCAAAGAATTGTGTAGATACAAATAAGCACTTTTCTAGCTGGGAGAAGTCTTCAGGTCTGCATATACTACTACCCAATGTGGTATATTGTTAATTATTGGTATAACTTAACTCATGAAATACCTATTCACGTGTAACACTGGAGTAGTGTTTTAGAATTGCTGTAATAAGGAATTTTCATAGGTAAGTGGCTTTAATAGCCTTTTTCCATCTCTAACTCCTCTGAGAACTGCTTTATTACAAGCATTTCTAAAATGTCATCCTGGTAGTATCTGCGCACTCTTAAATACAGATGGCTAGTACAATTTCCTGTTCAAGTAGTTTTCTTCAGTTTGCTGTTTCCAAGTTTTTCCGTTGAGCAGCTTAGGAAAATTACTTTAAACAGATGTACTAATTGCATTTTTCCAGGATGTTAAATATTGTTTCCTGTTCATGTTTCTACTTATAGATTCTTATGTATATATAATTCCTGCTCTCGCTAGTGTGCAACACCTCCCAGTTAGCGTAATCTGATGATGTGCTGTTTCTCTTCAGATTCCTTAATGGTCTAAATCCGGTCCTATTATATCCTACGTGACAATTTTTTTTTGGCCTCCGTGATATAAACCAAGAATCACAAATGGCAATTATGATCATTCAGCTATTTGTAGTCGATGTGGTAGTTTTCATATGAATCACTTTTACGTTTTTAGTCTATCAAATGCTTATCTAAAATCTAATCATCTGCATTCTTTATTTTGTATCTTCTGTAATTTATTAGCATACTTTCAGTTCCTAGTAAAATAATGTACCGGCTATGAACTTGCTAGAATAGCCTTCTAAAGACCAATACAATATTTGCTCTTTTTTACTCTGGTACCGACTCTGTCTCTATAGCATCTAAAAAAATTGTAGTTGGCTTAGTATTTTGCCACAGGTGAGGGATATGGATTGCATTTCTTAACCCTGCAAGTACAGGAGGGTTGTTTCCTAAAACAGGTAGAGAAATCATAGCATTACATTAGTGGGGGTAAAGCAGAGTAAACCCAACTTCAAACAAATCTTTAGGGCACAACTGTGGGGTTGAGGAAAACTGTTCTTATAGGAAGGGATTCACACCAAAATGTGTGAGTGATTCACCCAGACACGTCTGTAGGATTTCCATTAAGTCTCACTGGTTGTAAAGCCATAAACGCTGTTGTCTGTTGCTCCATCGTGCAGAATAGCTGTGCTTCAGCATCACTGTGATGCAGTGACCCCGTACGATCTTGCAAATATCAAGAATACTACATGATGAAAGATGTTAGTTTATTTTATAACATAAACCAACCACAATTGGCATCTGTTGGAATCCATTTTGACAGGCAAGGGATTGTATGAACATGGAGACAACTAGGTCAGGGTTGATACAGGAGTGGGTGGGTGAGTTTCTGTGGCCTGCGTTGTGCAGGAGGTCAATCTAGACAATCATAATGGTCCCTTCTGACCTTAAAGTCTATGATTCTATATGTTGGTAGGCCAGTTTAGGGAAGCTCGTACTGTTATGTGTTCTGTGAATAAAAATAGGACTTCAGTCCTCACTGTTGTCAATCCAGCATCTTTCACAAGTGCTAAATTCACTCCAGAAAGCAAGCAGGAATATGTTGTGTATATTAGCATTTTATGCTTGCCTTTCATCTTCCTTACTCGTAGTTTGTTTATAGATCCTTTAAATATTAACTTTGGGTTTCTTAGGGTACTGTTTAAGGTATGTGGTAATGTTCAAAGTTTGTTACCTTTTTTAATATCTTCAGGCTGTGACACTTGACCCAAACTTCTTGGATGCTTACATCAATCTGGGGAATGTTCTGAAGGAGGCAAGGATATTTGACAGGTAAGCATATAACATCCCTTCAGCAGCCAATCAGATGCTTAACCAGACATGGACTTCTAATTTAGAAAGCTTTTCTTTCTTCAAGCATTGCTTGTAAAGACTGCAATTCAAGGAGAAACATGCTCTTGATATGCAAGCTTTGAGCTTCCTGGAGAGCAGAAATTTAGTCTTGTCTTACACTACCCCTGTCGGTATCCTTCTTGTGAGATCTTATGCTTTCATCTCATTTTTATTAATACAGTGTAGTTAGGCTATTTACCAAAACTTTTTAGTTCTTCTGTGCCTCTTTTTTTCTTTTTTCTTTTTTTCTTTTTCCCTATTGAGACTTTCCTGCTCCATTGTAGATGACTTGCGTTCATAGAATCATAGATGTGTAGGGCTGGAAGGGACCTCAAGAGGTCATAAAGTCCAGGCCCCTGCGCTGATGCGGAACCAAGTAAATCTAGAGTCTAGACCAGTGGTTCCCAAACTGGGGTTCGTGAAATGTTACAGGGGTTCTTGGGAATAAATTCCCTAATGGCGGACAGAGCTGTCCCTAGGAATCCTGGGCAGCACGGGGCCAGCACCCTGGAGCCCCTGGACTTCCAAGAGCTAAGCAGATCAAAGCAAGCATATCTAATACACTGAGGTGATTTAAACTTCATGACTCTTTATAAGAAATGGAAAGGGAGGTGGATATTTCTTGCTGTTTTTAAAATTAAATAGGCAGCTAGTATTGTTTTTAAAATTATTATGAACAAGTTTAAGCTTTGTAACGTGCGTTGTTTGCCTAGACTGCTCAAGACCTTAGTGCTTGTGTAGGAGGAACTCTTTGAGTTGGCTTCTTAAATACCTTCATGCTGTTTCACATCTGATACTCCTTGATGAAACATAGGAGCCTTCTCTTATAACAGGCTTATTCAAGCTACGAAAGTGAGACCTTGGAAGAGTGTTGCCATTTTCATAATGTAATAAAAATACTGTAATGATACACACTATTGATTATTATTTAATAAGCATATCATAAAAACAAATTTTGTCAAGATCACTGCTTTTATCATTTATACTCAGGTAAAGGAGAAAATCCCTGGAAATATTCATTTTTAGGAGGGGGTTCGTGAGACTTGACATTTTAGTGAAAGGGGTTCACAGGTTGTTAAAGTTTGGGAATCCTAAAATCTTGCCAGCAGACCTAAAACTGATAAAAGGAAATACTGTTATATGCAATACACAGTTATTTCACTGCCACAGGATACTGTTGAAGCCAAGAGTGTAGAATTTTAAATCGTTTCAGAATTGATGTAGCTAATGAGACCATCCAGAGTTACAAAAGTTAAGACTTAAAACTCTTGGTGTTTTTTTTAAAAACAGATATAAATCCTTGTGTTTCAAGGCATAAGGAAGCTTAGAATGGGGGCTAGGAAGAAGCTTTCTGAGAGGACTGTTTATTCCGTAACTGCTACTGCAGGGTTAAAATTAAAAAAAAAAAATTAAAATTAATGGAGATATCCCATCTCCTAGAACTGGAAGGGACCTTGAAAGGTCATCAAGTCCAGCCCCCTGCCTTCACTAGCAGGACCAAGTACTGATTTTGCCCCAGATCCCCAAGTGGCCCCCTCAAGGATTGAACTCACAACCCTGGGTTTAGCAGGCCAATGCTCAAACCACTGAGCTATCCCTCCCCCCGTTACAAGGTTCCTTGTAACTTTCTCTGAAGAATCCAGTACAGACCTCTGTCTCTCAGAATACTGGACAAGACAGATTGCTGGTCCCCATTTGTTTTAATTTCAGGGTGATGAGACAGATGTGAGTTGATAGCAGAACATTTTTGGTCTTTCTTGAATTTGCCCTTTCCGTGCTTAGGACTTAGGAAACCCGGGTTCAGTTCTCTCCTCCACTCAGACACTCCCCGTGTGACCTTGGGAAAACCACCGTGCCTCAATTTCCCATTTGTAAAAGAGGGAAAATAAAAATAGCACTATCCTACCTCAAGAGAGGGTGTTGGGAGGATAAATACATTAAAGATTGTGATGCTCTCATACTAGTGTGGTGCGGGGGCCATGAGTACCATAGATAGTTAGTTATTCATTCATTGGAACCAGAGTTGTTTCTTTCTGAAAGCCCGAACTAGGAATTTGCAAGTTGACTATTATTGGGAAGGTGGTTCCTGGATTATTATGGTGACTTTTGGATGGCTCGGTCTTCCAATTCTAACTACACAGGTTGAAATTTGTGAGCTGTAAGATCAGTGAAGAGCACATACAATGGTAGCTTTGTTGTTATATATGATTGCCATTTCAAAACAAAAAAAATTGGCCCATCTAGTTCAACAATGCCTGTACTTGATGCTTGACCAGCCACTTATAAAATATTTCCACTTTCAGATCACTTTGGATTTAGGAGGAAGAGAGTTCCTTAATCCTGTATAGCTATCAGCTTTTTCTCTTTCATTTTTCAGACTTCTTCATTTTGAATCCCCCCCCCCTTCCCCCCCCCACTTCTTCTGGTTTATGGGAAAGGATATATAGTCCATTTTATTTTATATGCTTTTTATGTCCACTTAATTCCAGACCTTCAAATCCTTCATGCTACTGCTCTTCCACTTTTGAGATTGGACAACTAAAATGGAGCACTATATTCAGCTGAGAACCTTTTATCTATTTTTTTATATTCTCTAGCATATATTTTTGATTGCTGCAACACATTGCATGGATGTCTTCATTGGCCTGCCCAAAATCTCATTTTAGTTTTGTGAGATCATTGTTAATCTGAACCCATGAATCTCAAATTTTAGTCCATAATTTTTTTCCTGGGAAAAGAGCCAGGTTGTACTATTTCAGAGCTATGTACCAAACTGTGTTTTTATTCTTAAATAAGGTTATAATTTCTATTGACTGACATGCATCTTTCGAATTTCATAGATGGCCTGAAAGGCACATTATGTTCTATTCTGGCCACCTGCACAATGCAGATCCTAGAATTTGATGCAGTAATTCCTATATCTAGTTCCATAATGTGTGGTTAAACTAGAACATCTTTCTTAGAAAGATATCTGACTTGTTGATTACCTTTTGGTGATCTGTTCCACTGTGTAAATGCATTATTAAATTAATGTATTTTCTAGGAATCAAGATTCTTAGCCACATGAGATTTTTATTTATATAGAAGCACAGGTGTGCATGATCTTCAGACAAATAAAAAAGGTAGATTCTTAATACATGTTTACAATCTAAATTACACGTAACTGAGCAAGGAATGACACATGGGTTGGGGATGAGGAGGCAGAATAATGGAAAGATGAGCTACAATAATAAGATTGAGTGCCTTGCCATAATTTAACACTTCGTTGTGTTAAATTGATATATTTTGACAAAATAAATTTAGTGTAAAAGTCAGAGTAGCATTTTTAAAGCAAGATCTCCTGTTCCTCATAGCTTCTAAAGTAAGAGTAATCGCAAGCAAAAAGAACACTTGATTTCATCCCACATGGGGATTGTTCACGTACAGTGTAGATAAATGTAAGATAAAGCAAATAATGCAAAGGGGTACTATTGGAAACAGACTGTAAAGTTGGCTGATGAGAGGGACTGAGCTTGGCTACATTATCTCAGAAAACTGCTGAGGTAGCATCGTTGCAAAAGTAAAACGTACCCCTTAGGAGGACTGGTATGCAAAAGAGAAGAAACTCCTGGATCAGGGTACCTGTTAAGGCAAGAAATGTATTATGCTAAATGTTGTAAAAGCGGTACGCTGTAGACTAATCACAAGGTCTCTGTCCTCATAGACATAGACATAGACTTAAGGTCAGAAGGGACCATTATGGTCATCTAGTCTGACCTCCTGCATAACGCAGGCCACAGAATCTCACCCACCCACTCCTGTAACAAACCCCTAACCTATGTCCGAGTTATTGAAGTCCTCAAATCGTGGTTTAAAGACCTCAAGGTGCAGAGAATCCTCCAGCAAGTGACCCGTGCCCCACTCTGCAGAGGAAGGCGAAAAACCTCCAGGGCCTCTGCCAATCTGCCCTGGAGGAAAATTCCTTCCTGACCCCAACTATGGCGATCAGTTAAACCCTGAACATGTGGGCAAGACTCACCAGCCAGCACCCAGCATAGTCTAATTTTAACTTGACCTGTTTAACAAAGGGGAAGGTAATAAAATAGTAGGGACTGGGTATACGAGAAGGAACAGGGATGAGAACCAGAAGAATACAAGGTTATTTACGGCAAGAGCATTATGGAAAAATAATGTGTGAATCTTCAATATAAATGACTCTCCTTGGTTGTATGGAAAAAGGGGGCTTGAGGAGGGATTTGGATGGGAAGGCATTCCATGTGTAGAAGGGCGGCATCTTAGACCACTTCTAGAAGCTACTTAGATTGTCCTCTAAACACCTTGTTCCTTTCTTTTCACACTAGCTCTGTAGAGATGATATTTAGTTGGCCACAGAAATCTTGTTTTAAGAAATTAAACGTCTCTGTATGTATTACTTTCTTTTAGATATCATTACATTCACACCTGATTTTTCTTAATGTAGTAGAAATATATTTAAAGTTATTTTTGTCTTTAAAAGTGACTTGTGATGGTTGGGAAGGGGGAATTAATCCTTTTTTAGTTTGATACACAAAGGAGACCTGTGAGGGGAGTTTGTTTTTTGTGTGTGTCTACCTCAGAAATATTAGGGATTTCAGGTCCTTTTTGTTGGGGATTGGAGATGTGTGTGAATTTGTTGAAGACTGCAATGTGGATTAGAAGCTCTCTTGGCTCTTAACTGATGGGAGAATAACACACTCTGCTCCCAAGTCTGATAATTAAATAGATGTCACACAAAAAAACAAGAAAAGCTTTTTAAACAGTCTGAATAAATCACTTGTCTCCTCAGATGGGTTTCACTTTTAATTTCTGTAATGTCATAATCATTTTTCTCCAGTTTCCCTTACTCTTACAGGGTAGACAAGACGTTTCATGCCTTGATCTCAAAGCAGCAAAAGGCACAAACCCTATTTTCTCTTCAGTGTAGGTTACCTTTATGACCAAGTTAAATGTAAAAATAACTTTCTGCTGTCATCTTACATAGGCCATATGAACACTAATCACACATCTCTCGTTACAGAGCTGTAGCAGCCTACTTACGAGCCTTGAGTCTGAGTCCTAATCATGCAGTTGTGCATGGCAACCTGGCCTGTGTGTATTATGAGCAAGGACTGATAGATCTGGCAATAGACACCTACAGACGTGCTATTGAGCTACAGCCACACTTCCCTGATGCCTATTGTAATCTGGCCAATGCTCTAAAGGAGAAAGGCAGTGTAAGGAGCATTTTTGTTTTCTTGCAGTCTGCTATATTTGAGAGGTTCAGCTGATACACTGCTACCTTGATATAACGCGACCCGATATAACACGGTAAAGCAGTGCTCCGGGGGGGCCGGGCTGTACACTCTGATGGATCAAAGCAAGTTCAATATAATGCGGTTTCACCTATAATGCGGTAAGATTTTTTTCGCTCCCGAGGACAGCGTTCTATCAAGTTAGTGGTGTACTTATTTCAATGCCTTGAATGATAATGAACTTTAAGGTGGGATGTTGCCTTTAGTATTTGATTTGCTTGTCAGCTTGTAGGAGAAATAATAGGAGCAAAAAATGCTCCATCTTAAAGCTTTTAAAGGTAGACATATTTACTCCTGAAGGAATTATGCACTAAAAAATTAAAAATTATGCACACATTTTAAAATTCTGCAAATTTTTTTGTCAGTAAATAAATGTGACTCCAGCATGGTAGTTGGGAGCACCGGTTACTGGCTGCTTTGAGGTGGGAGATCTGGTACAGGGACTCAGCAGTGAGGCTGTACCCAACCCTGACATAGTGCAAGAGCTGGGCCTGCCCAAGAAACACCATGGGGGTCCTACCCATCTGTGCCAGGTGCACTTGGTGTGGGTGGGCAGGCTCAGCCCAGCAGAATCAAAGTGTGGAGGGGCTTATTGTGGGGGGATCCAGGTATGGGGTGAGAAGTTCCTGTATGGGGCAATCTGGGTGTGGGTGGCTCAGTGGGAGATCTGGATGCACAGGGGCTCATTAGGGAGTTCTGGGTGCAGGGGATCCAGGTAAAGGTGGTTGCGGCTCAGGAGCAGGGGTGGGGGGAGTGGGGCCTGGGTCGTTTAGGGAGGTCCAGGTGCAGTTGGTTGAGGTTCAGTGGAGTAGGGGTCTGTGTGGGGGACTTGTCTGAGGGATCCAAGTATAGGGGGTAGGGCTTGTCAGGGTGAGGGTTCGATGGGCTTGCTTAACGGGGGAGCCCCAGCTGCTGCTGAGAGCTGCATGCTGGGCTCCCGCTTTCCCCCGAAATCCTATCCCCTTTTCTTCTCCTTCCCCCTCCCCTCACCCCCACATTACTCTCCCCCCCGCCCTACCGCTGGCACTCAGTTGCACCGAAAACAGGAAGGTTCCCCAGCACACAGAAGGGGAGCACAACTGGCATTGGGGCCCGAGAGGCGGCGTTCAGCTGCAGTCATTGGAGCCAAGATGCAACCGCCTTCAGCTGGGCAGCTCTGCAGTTGCAGAAATGGGGGGGGGGGGTGGCAGTGGCATGTAACCCTGTGTGCCCCCCATACCTCACTTCTGTTTGTGGGGGCATTCCCCCCAAAAAAATTGCACCCGTGGTCGTTTTCTGCAGGGAAGCACAGTAATTCTGCGGGGGAGGGGGAGTTCTGCGGGTATGCAGTCCCGAAGAATCCCCCCAGGAGTAACGTATTGTAGTGGTGACCACCTTATTGATATTTCTGTGGCAACATTGCTTAAACAGCAATTCCCTTGCTTGTTTATTTTAAGTACTGCTTGAACACAATTCTTTTTGTTTCTAAGGTTGCTGAAGCAGAAGAATGTTACAATACAGCTCTTCGTCTGTGTCCCACACATGCAGACTCACTTAATAACCTGGCAAACATCAAGCGAGAACAGGGAAACATTGAGGAGGCAGTTCGCCTATACAGGAAAGCTCTTGAGGTACATTTGGATATAAGGAAGAGGGTAGGATGTGGACAAAAAAGCTGGGAACATATGAGGGGTCGATTGTACTTGATGATAAAGAAGTAGATAGAGGCAGTGGTACTTCTGTTTAAGATTTGATTAATTTGCCAAGGAGACTACCCCTCTGATAGTTGTCCATTGTTAGCCGTGTTAGTCTGTATCCACAAAAACAACAAGAAGTTCTGTGGCACCTGAAAGACTAACAGATTTATTTGGGCATAAACTTTCGTGGGTTAACCCAATTCTAACTCTTCTGCAATGTGATGCCCTGCAGGGGGGAGGGGTAGCTCAGTGGTTTGAGCATTGGCCTGCTAAACCCAGGGTTGTGAGTTCAATCCTTGAGGGGGCCACTTAGGAATCTGGGGCAAAATCAGTACTTGGTCCTGCTAGTGAAGGCAGGGGGCTGGACTCGATGACCTTTCAAGGTCCCTTCCAGTTCTAGGAGATAGGATATCTCCATTTATTTATTTATTTAAGATCTGAGGGGCAAACTAACTCTCTCCTTTGTTTCCTGTAGGTGTTCCCAGAGTTTGCTGCTGCCCATTCAAATTTAGCAAGTGTTCTGCAGCAGCAAGGAAAGCTGCAGGAAGCTCTGATGCATTACAAAGAGGCTATTAGGTAAGAATTTTGCTTTTTAAAATTCTCAAAGACCTGCGACAGGAATTCTACAGTCGTCTAGACAATGGCTTACAACTGTTATGCAAACCAATAATCGAATAGCAGTCTGGATGGGCATTCTTAGAGGACAGGCAACTTGTACTGTGGATAATGTATGGTGTGTTTTTTAATTTTAGAATCAGCCCCACGTTTGCAGATGCTTATTCAAATATGGGGAATACTTTAAAGGAGATGCAGGATGTTCAGGGAGCTTTACAATGTTACACCCGTGCCATCCAGATAAATCCTGCTTTTGCTGATGCCCACAGTAACTTGGCCTCTATTCACAAGGTATAGCCATGTTCATAACTTTTTTTATTTTATAACACGGTGATGCATTTGGCAAACTCATTCCTGAATCTGCTTGTGCTTGCTGATTTAGTCTCTGCTTTTGCAGGATTCAGGGAACATACCAGAAGCCATTGCTTCTTATCGCACTGCTCTGAAACTGAAACCTGATTTCCCAGATGCTTATTGCAACTTAGCCCACTGCTTGCAGGTGAGGAGAGAGGGCTGTGACTGTAATTCTATTGGAGATTACTCTAGTGTAAATATCTAGGACTAACCACATATTAAGGATCCAGTGTATCTATTTTAAAAGGAGCAGAAATAACTCTTGGTCAAATTAGAAAATAAGACTGTGGAGCCATTTTCTCTTACGGACCAGTGCTTGGGTCATAGGCGATTTGAAATACAAGGGAGCTGTAATGGTTATTAAAATACTTGTCAAGTGTCTTTTTATCTCTTGGAATGGAAGAAATGTTAATCACAGTCCCATGTAAACAGAACTTCTCAAAGCTCTGACCGGGGTTTAAAGTATTCTAACCAGCCATTTAATTTTTCATAAGAATGGCCAGGCTGGGTCAGACCAGTAGTCCATCTAGCCAAGTATCCTGGCTTCTGACAGTGGCCAGTGCCAGATACTTCAGAAGGAATGAACAGTACAGGGCAATCATCATGTGATCCATCCCCTGTCATCCCGTCCCAGCATCTGGCAGTCAGAGGCTAGGGACATCCAGAGCCATGGGATTGCATCGCTGACCATCTTGGCTAATAGCCATTGATGGACCTGTCCTCCATGAATTTAGCTAATTCTTTTTTGAACCCATTGTAGTTCTGGCCTTTACAACATCCCCTGGCAACAAGTTCCACAAGTTGACTGCATTGTGTGAAGTACTTCCTTTGGTTTTGTTTTAAACCTGCTGCCTATTAAATTCATTGGATGACCCCTGGTTCTTTTGTTTCTTCTTTTAGATTGTCTGTGACTGGACAGATTATGATGAAAGAATGAAAAAGCTGGTCAGCATTGTAGCTGATCAACTGGAGAAGAATAGACTGCCATCTGTCCACCCTCATCACAGCATGCTGTACCCCCTTTCTCACAGCTTTAGGAAGGCTATTGCTGAGAGACATGGAAATCTCTGTTTGGATAAGGTAGGAACTTTGAAGACTTTTCCATATACTTGGTTATACCTGAGGAAAAACAGATTGTGCTTTGGTCAATTATATTCTGGTATGTAATGCCAATTTTAAAATAGTGTTTCTCAGGCTTCAGATTTACCACCTTGTTGAGACTGATAGGTCTCTTTGCTTCCTGGTTTTGTACAGTGTGGTATTCTCTGGTATTGGGAAGAGGTCAGTCAGATTTAACAACCATCAGTTACGACTGCCAAAACCTCTTACTCTGGCAATTCCTCCCTCCTGCCCCCAATCTGACCAGAGTTCTTCTGTGTGTGCCGTAGTGGTGTAGTGCGTCAGTCCCAGGAGAGCTTTTCTCTCTCCCCAACATAAGTTGGTCCAATAAAAGATATTGCCTCACCCACCTTGTCTCTCTAGAATCCTATGTTGTTCCCTCAATATCTGATCCTGCCTCATCTCCACACTGACCTATCCTGACCATGGACCCATAGGGTGGAACTCTTTTTTTAGGACTGATTAACTCAGCTTTTTGCTTAGACTGACATGATCTGCTCTCTCCTACATTGCCTAATTGTGTTGCCAGTTCAATGCACTTAACATTTATCAGCCTGTATGCAGCACTTTAGTGACTGGCCCTATTGCTCCCTTAGTACACTAATCTTTTGATCAAATTTTGATACATGGCTTTTTTCTTTAACTAGCGGATGTGTAGACTAAGCTATACACTCAGTCAAGCCTCCATTTGAACTCAGATTTGGGTAACACACAGCTCGGGCTGTGTGAGCAACAAATGTGCAACCCTCTGCCTGAAATTTGGGAATTGGTCAGATGTGGTTTTCAAATATTATTAGGTGATAAGCAGAAACGTCATCAATGCAGTAGCATAGAAATTTAAATATGGGGAAAATTAATAACTCCGTGTAATTCTGAAAGTCTATCCTATTTACTATCTCTGCTCTTGATGCTTCTGATTTTATTTAAAGTTTATCATGTCTCAAAAAAATCTTGTGAATTTGATTGCCAGATCAACGTCCTTCACAAGCCACCATATGAGCATCCAAAGGACTTGAAGGCTAGTGAAGGCCGGCTTCGTGTTGGCTATGTGAGCTCTGATTTTGGAAATCATCCAACCTCCCACCTAATGCAGTCAATCCCAGGAATGCATAACCCTGACAAATTTGAGGTAAGAGAACATAAATAGCATGCTGAAAGTTTTAAATACCCAGGGAGCCTCTATTAGCTGTTACCTAGGGAAGGTAAAGTGCATGATTGTGCAGAAGGTTTGAGGTCACGTCCTCTTTCCTGGCAGTTCTTGGTGTATCACCTTTTGGAGGAGGAGGCGTCTCTTATATCCCAATAGCAGTTCATCTTGCCATTTATGAAGTGGCAGTGAAAGACCACCTGGAGATTCATCCCATCCTCAACTAGAGACACATAAGGGAGGAGCTGTTAATCATTGGGAGTACCCAAGGTACGGAAAAGGAAGTGGCTGACATTGTGTTGTATGTCCCAAGATATCGTCTAGTAGGGTCTTCCCCATTTAATCTTTTAAATTTCTTTCATTTCTCATTTGTCTGCACGACCTGTCTTACAACAGGATCAGGATACCCAGTAATGCTACCGAACAGTAGCTGCATATCTGTTTGTTTAAAACTCTGCCTGCCCCAGTCACACTTCTTAATATTTATTGCACATTCTTATGAACCATTTTCAAGAAGACACTACACTCTCCCTCCTGGGTTATTTCTATCAAGGGATCCTCACTAGCTTCAGGTGTCCTGGCTACTCATTTGTAATTGAAACTGGAAAACAGATGTACAGTTGCAACATATTCAGTCACTCCCAATGAAGTAAGTATAACTATACCCCTAAAAATTGCCAGTTTTCTGAATTACTTTCGGTATAAATGGCTTCTTCAAGTGATAGTCCCTATGTACATTCCACACCATTACGCATGTGCATCATACCCCTGAGCCCAGACATATTTAGTAAGCAGCAGCCATTGGTCCGCACATGCACATTTGTTCTTTGTGCTCTAAACCAAGAGTATAAAGGATGTTTGGAACCGATATCTCTCTAGTTCCTTCTTACCACTGCATGGCCTGAGTCAGAATCTTCTGTGTCCACAGCTGTTTCCTCAACTGGCATTCTGTAAATATAGCATAAATAGTTTTTAGTATTTTAAGCTATTAGACATAGTAGAGTGTGGTTGGTTTGGGTTCTTCCTCCTCTCCCCCCCCCCCCCCCCACTAAGGAAATTCCCCCCAGAAAGCTGGGATTATGCACGGGGTTCAAGAATTGTTTTTGCCCCTTCTCGTTTTCTGTAGAACATCAGTGCTGCCTCTACAGCAATTTCATCATCATTCCCAGATAAGGCAGTTACCCCATCTTCACATTCCCCGCTTGACAATTTCAGGCAGTTACAGGACCTCTTGCACGGGGTGGTACCCGAGCTGCGAATACAACTTGAAGTAGTTCAGGATCCTAAAATAGATTGCTGGACATCTTGCAGCACTCTGGGCCCAGTCGAGCAGCCCCTCCTGATCAACAAAGCAAACATGGATCCAGCAAAAACAGTGTGGACACTCCCACCCCCAAGAGGACCAAGCAGTGCTGTTTTGTTCCACCAAGGGGGAGAGAGGGGTCTATTCTTGCACTTACCACACCTACCTTTTTTAGTGGTAGAAGTGGCCAGTGAGGGATCCAGGCTGCAAAACCAAAGAACTGCTTCATCAGACAAGGGTGCTAAATGCCTCATGTCACGCTGTCTGGAGTGGTTCATGACTGAGAGTGCCAACCTCAGGGCAGGCTGTCAAAAAGCAGCACAGACACCCCAAATGGGTGGTCTGTTCTATAATAAGATTTCACTAACCCAGTAACAAATGTGAACTGAAGCACTAAAACAGTCTTGTCATGGACAGTCCCTTTGAGCACTCTAGTCTATCTTGCCACCTAGGCAAACTGGATTTAGTGATAAATGGTCACTTACACTAAAGTCCACAATATTCAATATCAAAAATGCAATATCCCAAGAGAGCAGTCGCTTACGCCAGGTCAATTTGTACCTTAGATCTCACACCACAGACTACACTTATAGCCAATCTTATAGTAAATTAAGTTTCTTCTTCGAGTGCTTGCTCATTTTGATTCCATTGTAGGTGTGCGCAATTGTCAGAAATATTTGCCTTAGCGGAATCTGTAGGGCCGGCTGTGGTGCCCCCTAGAGTGCTACGCACATGCCATGGTATATCAGGCACTGCCGGCCCTATGCCCTCACAGTTCCTTCTTATTGCCTATGGTGGTCAGTCAGAACGCCTCTGTCCCTTGCTTTGCAGGTGGCCAGTGGTTCCTTTTCTTAGCCTTGTGCTTCTAGTTGTAAATAGCTTTATTGTTTAGTTGTTGAACCTCATCAGATTTCTTTTGGCCCAATCCTCCCATTTGTTTAGGTCACTCTGGACCCTATCCTATCCTCCAGCGTATCTACCTCTCCCTCCATATTAGTGTCATCCGTGAACTTGCTGAGGGTGCAATCCATCCCATCATCCAGATCATTAACGAAGATGTTAATGAACAAAACGGGCCCCAGGACCAACCCCGGGGCACTCCACTTGATACCGGCTGCCAACTAGACATCGAGCCGTTGATCACTACCCATTGAGTCCGGCGATTTAGCCAGCTTTCTATCCATCTTTATAGTCCATTCATCCAATCCATATTTTAACTTGCTGTCAAGAATTCTGTGGGAGACCGTATCAAAAGCTTTGCTGAAGTCAAGGTATATCACGTCCACCGCTTTCCCCATATCCACAGAGCCAGTTGTCTCATCATAGAAGGCAGTCAGGTTGGTCAGGCATGACTTGCCCTTGGTGAATCCATGTTGACTGTTCCTGATCGCCTTCCTCTCCTCCAAGTGCTTCAGAATGGATTCCTTGAGGGACCTGCTCCATGATTTTTCTGAGGACTGAGGTGAGGCTGACCAATCTGTAGTTCCCCGCATTCTCCTTCTTCCCTTTTTTAAAAGATGGGCACTATATTTGCCTTTTTCCAATCATCCGGGACCTCCCCCGATTACCATGAGTTTTCAAAGATAATGGCGAATGGCTCTGCAGTCACATCTGGCCCCATGGCATTGTGCATGTCCAGCTTTTTAAAATAGTTCTTAACCTGTTCTTTCACCACTGAGGGCTGCTCACCTTCTCCCCATACTGTGCTGCCCAGTGCAGCAGTCTGGAAGCTGAACTTGTCTGTGAAGACCAAGGCAAAAAAAGCATTGAGTACTTCAGCTTTTTCCACATCATCTGTCACTAGGTGGCCTCCCCTATTCAGTAAGGGTCGCACACTTTCCCTGACCACTTTCTTGCTGCTAACATACCTGTAGAAACCCTTCTTGTTACCCTTCACGTCCCTTGCTAGCTGCAACTCCACCTGATTACACCCCCAGCATGCTCAAGAAATATTTTTATACTTCTCCCTAGTCATCTATCCAAGTTTCCACTTCTTGTAAACTTCCTTTTTGTGTTTACGCTCACTGAAGATTTCTCTGTTAAGCCAAGCTGGTCACCTGCCATATTTGCTATTCTTTCCGTGCCCTCAATAAGGCTTCTTTAAAATACAGCCAGCTCTCCTGGACTCCTTTCCCCCTCATATTAGCCTACCAGGGGATCCTGACAATCCGTTCCCTGAGGGAGTCAAAGTCTGCTTTTTCTGAAGTCTGGGGTCCGTATTCTGCTGCTCTCCTTTCTTCCTTCTGTCATGATCCTGAACTTGACTATCTCATGGTCACTGCTGCCCAGGTTGCCCTCCACTTCTGCTTTCCCCTAACAATTCTTCCCTGTTTGTGAGCAGCAGGTCAAGAGGAGCACTGCCCCTAATTGGTTCCTCCAGCACTTGCACCAGGAAGTTGTCCCCAACACTCTCCAAAAACTTCCTGGATTGTCTGTGCACTGCTGCATTGCTTTCCCAGCTGATGGGGGGGAGATAGCTCAGTGGTTTGAGCATTGCCCTACTAAACCTAGGGTTGGGAGTTCAATCCTTAAGGGCGCCACTTAGGGATCTGGGGCAAAAATCTGTCTGGGGATTGGCCCTGCTTTGAGCAGGGGGTTGGACTAGATGACCTCCTGCGGTCCCTTCCAACCCTGATATTCTATGATTGAAGTCCCCCATCAGAACCAGGGCCTGTGATCTGGAAACTTCTGTTAGTTGTCCGAAGAGAGCCTCGTCTACCTCATCCTCCTGGTCTGGTGGTTTATAGCAGGCACCCAATACGACATCACCCTTGTTGCTCTCGCCTCTAAACTTAACCCAAAGACTCTCAACAGGCTTTTCTCCAGTTTCATACTGGAGCTCCGAGCAATCATACTGCTCTTTTACATACAGTCCAACTCCTAGATCTTTTCTCCCCTGCCTGTCCTTCCTGAACAGTTTATACCCATCCATGACTGTGCACCAGTCATGTGAGTTATCCCAACAAGTCCCCGTTGTTCCAATCACATCATAGTTTCTTTACTGTGCCAGGACTTCCAGTTCTCCCTGCTTGTTTCCCAGGCCTCCTGCATTCGTGTATAGGCACCTCAGATAACTAGCTGATTGCCCTACTTGCTCAGGGGTTAGGTCTCCATCCCCTGGCAAACCTAGTTTAAAGCCCTCCTCACTAGGTTAGCCAGCCTGCCTGCGAAGATGCTCTTCCCTGTCTTCGTTAGGTGGATCCCATCTCTTCCTAGCAATCCTTCTACCTGGAACAGGAACCTCCATTTCCTACATTCTTACTAAGAGTAAACCAGACTAGTATGAAGGAAGCAGTACCACTTAGTGGGGAAAGTGGACTGGAGCTCAAATCTGGGGTCCGTTCCCAACTATGTCACAAGTTCAATGTGTGGCTGAGCACATATCTTAATCTCCTGAGCAAAATCAGGATACTGCCTACCTTTGTAAAGTATTGTGAGAGCTTTACTTAAAGCCAGAATACTTAAACCAAAGTGTTTTGGTTTTATTCGCAAAGACGCTTTATTTATTGGATCAGTCAGAACTGACTGAAACTTCCCCAGGTCACAACATCCCTTTGCGTTCAAAACACTG
The DNA here is from genome assembly GCF_027887155.1 of Malaclemys terrapin pileata. NCBI lineage: Eukaryota > Metazoa > Chordata > Testudines > Emydidae > Malaclemys > Malaclemys terrapin. The sequence goes on along the minus strand of NC_071513.1, from coordinate 79,621 downwards.
ACAGCTGACTTAATCAACCTAAACTTTCATATATACTTTGAAAAAAGAACAGGAGTACTTGTGGCACCTTAGAGACTAACAAATTTAGTAGAGCATAAGCTTTCGTGGACTACAGCCCACTTCTTCGGATGCATATATACTTTGGAAACTTGTTCCCCGACTCCCTTTCTCTTTGCCTCTCTTATGGTGACGCTTGTGATTATCTTCCTGATAAACACAAAAAGTACTACTACTTTCAGATTAGCCGAGAGATATAAAAATAGCAAATTTATATCAGACTGATACCCTGTCATCTTCATGAAAGAGCTGCTTTAGCTACATTTGGAAATTTTAACAACTTAAAAAAAATTTTTTTTTTTTTTTTTTTTTAATCTCTGGTACAAACATTAATGGTGGCAGGAAGTCAGTAAATACCTAGTAGCAGAGGGGTAGCCGTGTTAGTCTGGATCTGTAAAAAGCAATAGAGTCTCCTGTGGCACCTTTAAGACTAACAGATGTATTGGAGCATAAGCTTTCATAGGTGAATACCCACGAATTTACATGTGTCTGACAAAGTGGGTATTCACCCACGAAAGCTTATGCTCCAATACATCTGTTAGTCTTAAAGGTGCCACAGGACTCTCAGTAAATACCTATGTTGGCTTCTAAGCAGAGTGTGGCAGTGAAACATCTTAATTTGTTCTGGAGTGAGGATGTTGTTTCACTATATACCAATGAAAAGATAAACCCCAAACGGAACTTGAATCCACTATTTCATGCTGAAGTCAGCATCTGGCCCTCTAAACCAGTGGTTCTCAAACTTATTTGAGCCCCGCTTCTTTGTGTCTGTAGTCGCTATGGCTTCCCACCCCCAGGTACATATACCGCCACTCAGCTCTGAAGGCAGAGCATTGGCTGCTGGCTGAGTGCCCTGCTCTGAAGGCAGCACTGCGCCAGCAGCAGCATAGCCGTGTCAGGGAGTCAACAGGATACTTAGCTCCCCATTGCTACCCTTACTCCTGCACTGCTGCTGCTGCGGCAGGGCTGACAGTCAGAGTCCTGTCACCTCCAGCTGAGGGATTTGGGGGCTGAGGGGGAGGAGTGCCTGAGTTCAGGCATTATCCCCACTTCCTGGATGTGCACAGCCCTTATGCATGAGTCCCAGCCACCTGGGGCTGACAGCCACCGCTCTTCACAAAAGAAATAAAAAAGCACACAGCTCACGCCTCTCTTGGGAGGCCTGCCTCATCGTTTGAGAACCGCTGCTCTAGACTAATTGGGTTCATGCAGGTTGACTGTTTGAATCAGTGACCAGTAAATATTAGATTTACTAAAGGTAAAAATGTTTGCATACCTTGTCACCCTTTGCTTTTGTCACTGGATCCATGTCACACTTCTAATTGGAGAGTTGCATATTGCTTTCTCCAGAACTTATCCACTGATTGGCTGGAGACTCAATAATGAAAAATGGGCTGAGTGTAAATATCAATCCAAAAGTGAGACCAGTTGTGAAATTTACACTTTTAACAAACGCTTAAGCTGCTTATATGCAATTTTCGTAACCCTTATTTAGGATTTTTCGTGTTCAAAGCACTTACAAAATAACTGGCTAATGTTTGTGTAAAATAATATTAAACTTGGTCCTAAACAATTTCCTCTTTTGAATGAGGATAACATGTAGAGTAATTACATAGCATTTATGATGAAATTTTAGTCAATAGGCTAAATTTCATGTACTTATATTAACTTGTAGTGCTGTATATCCTAGGTGTTCTGTTATGCCCTCAGCCCTGATGATGGGACAAACTTCCGTGTAAAGGTGATGGCGGAAGCAAATCATTTCATTGACCTCTCTCAGGTGAGCTTTCATTCTTTTGAATTTGCAGCATGTTTTTCAGAAATGGAGATCTCAACCTGTGGTTAAGGATCCTGGCCACAGTGAATTTCTTGGAGCACAAATTATGCTCACAGGTAATGGTAAGAGTGATCTTCAGAATTCTTGAGTTTGTGGTAGTGTATGTTAGCAGTTTCATCGTTATGGAGGGAATCGATGGGCATCGTGTGAACTTTGAGTGTGACTATTGGAATTTTATTAATGTGGGTGGCTGGTTGTGGATTAAAACGATAGTCATGCACATAGCCTAAGTTGATCAAGGAGACTTGCTACAGTGGCTGAATATTTTGGGCTTGATTCTTGGGTACATTAAGGCTGCTGTATGCTACTCAAACAATAATAAAGCAACCATGGCGTAGCAGGTTGGTGAAAGATTCCACCTGCATAATGGAATAACTGAGAGATTTAGGCACTGGAGCAGCTTCTACCTCCATCACCTCTTTGGATCAAAGGTATGTGGCAAAAGTTTTACTACATCCTAAATGATCCTCAGATGCAAAAACAGTGTCTGGAGTCCAAGGATGGCTGGCATACATTAGGGCAGTCCTGCAAATCCTCTAGCACTCAGTGCTTTTTTTTGGTCTCTGTCTACACGAACAAGGTCAGCTCCCAGACTGCTGCACTGGGCAGCACAGCATGGGGAGGTGGTGACCAGCCCTCTGTGGAGAAAGAAGTGGTTCAGGACTATTTAGAAAAGCTGGATGAGCACAAGTCCGTGGGGCCGGATGCACTGCATCCGAGGGTGCTAAAGGAGTTGGCAGATGTGATTGCAGAGCCATTGGCCGTTATCTTTGAAAACTCACGGCGATCGGGGAGGTCCCGGATGACTGGAAAAAGGTTAATGTAGTGCCCATCTTTAAAAAAGGGAAGGTGGAGGATCTGGGGAACTATAGGCCAGTCAGCCTCACCTCAGTCCCTGGAAAAACCATGGAGCATATCATCAAGGAATCAATTCTGAAGCATTTAGAGGAGAGGAAAGTGATCAGGAACAGTCAGCATGGATTCACCAAGGGCAAGTCATGCCTGACTAACCTAATTGCCTTCTGTGACAAGATAACTGGCTCTGTGGATGAGGGGAAAGCAGTGGACGTGATATACCTTGACTTTAGCAAAGCTTTTGATACGGTCTCCCACAACATTCTTGTCAGCAAGTTAAAGTAGTATGGGCTGGATGAATGTCCCACTGTCAGACATATGCAAGGCAGCTACCTGGGCATCGAACCTTACCTTCACCAATCACTACGCTCTCATCCACACTGCAGCATCTGACACCAGATTGGGTAGAACTGTCTTGTCAACAGCCTTCTTGCCTCATCCGAAGTCCCTACCATCCTAGGGGATACTGCTTTTCAATCACCTGAAGTGGAGCACCCACAGGGACATCTCTTGAAGAAGAGGAGGTTACTCCCCGTGTGCAGTAACTGACGTTCTTCGAGATGAGTGTCCCTGTGGGTGCTCCACTACCCGCCCTCCTCCCCTCTACTTCGGAATTTGTAACACACTCCGTTGTAGAGAAGGAACTGAGGAGCCCGGGCTATGCATGCGCTATTAGAACACTGACAGCTCGAGAAAAAGGCACAGCGCGTGCGTAGCCGTAGGGGTACTGCTGTAGAAATCTCTGATCGAAGGCACTGGGACGCACCTAAACCTGAAGTGGAGCACCCACAGGGACACTCATCTCAAAGAACATCAGTTATTGCACAGGGTAACCTCCTCATCTTGGAATCTGAGTTTGTCTGCATCTTCCACACCATAGCTATTTGGCCTTGTAGCAGGGTCCTTCTCGCCATTTGGCATCTGGGGATTTAAAAATAAATAAACCTTCTGAGAGCTGCTCTCTCTCCTGTCTAGACTGGTAGCAATAGTTGCCGCAGTGAGCCCTCCATTGGTCAATATTTCTGACCTCCTGTCTGGTTCAAAGGAGGCAGACTGTGTAGGAGATTTGCAAGAATCCTCTCCTGGCCTGCAAGAAGGGCTTGTCTGTGTTGCCACCTAATGTTTTCTGACTGTTCCAGGAGTTACTAGGTTACATGCCAGAGGCTTAGGCATTGAAGAGTTTGACCTACCAGGACAAGATGTGCACCTGTTGTTCAACATAGAATCATAGATGTGTAGTGATGGAAGGATCTCAAGAGGTCATGAACTACCCTTATAGTTAAAACTTTTCCTAATATCTAACCTAAATCTCCCTTGATAAAAATTATGCCCTTTACTATTTGTCCTGCCTACAGTAGATATGGATTACTGTCCTCTTTCTAAGGTCATATCTACACTACATAGTTAAGTTGACTTTATTTAAGTCGATACTGAGCCACTGATTTAAGCAAGTTGATCTTGTGTGTCCACACAACGCTCATTGTGTCGGCAGAGTGCATCCTCACTAGCAGGGCTTGCATAGACGCACCAAGCACTGCACTGTGGGTAGCTATCCCACAGTGCATGTAGCAGAGTGGAATTTTGGGTTGGGCTTGCAGTGCCTTATGGGACCAAAACATTGATGTGGGTAATTATGGGAACATGGAGTTAGCCTCCCATGATGCACTTGCCTCCCTCCATCCTTCTCTCCCTGAAATTAATGGCAAACAAACCAAACCTTTTTTATGCCTTTCTTCATAATCCTGGGTTACCTGTGCAGACGTCATAGCATGATAAGCGTGGACCCCGTTCAGCTGTACACTGTTGTGAGCATTACAAACATCTCGCACCTTCTTCTGCAGTATTTACATAGCCGATACGGGAGCCGCCGCACAGAACGGTGTAATGCCACGCAAGTAACGCTGCTGGAAGATGTAGAGCAGAGCAATTCGCAGTTGCTGGCGACAGTCATGCATCACCTTGACACGGTTGAGTGCCATTTCTGGGCCCAGGATTCAAGTACTGAATGATGAGACTGCATCATTATGCAACTATGGGATGACCAGCAATGGCTGCAGAACTTTTGAATGCGTAAGGCCACTTTCCAGGAACTGTGTGAAGAGCTTTCCCCAGCCCTGAAGCGCAGCAATACTAAAATGAGAGCTGCTCTAATAGTGAAGAAGTGAGTGGCGATAGCTCTGTGGAAGCTTGCAATACCAGACTGCTACTCATCAATGGGGCATCAGTTTGGAGTGGGTAAATCTACCGTGGGATCTGTTGTGATCCAAGTTTGCAGGGCCGTCGACAGACTTCTGCTAAGACGGGTAGTGACTCTGATCAACATGCAGGACATAATGGATGGTTTTGCCACAGTGTGGTTCCCTAACTGCGGTGGGGCGATAGACGGAACACATATCCCTATGTTGGCACAAGACCACCTTGCCAAAGAGTACATAAACCAAAAGGAGTACTTCTCAATGGTGTTGCAAGCACTGGTGGATCACATCGGCCGTTTCACCGACATCAACGTGGGATGGTCGGGAAAGGTGCATGACGCGAGCATCTTTAGGAACACAGGTCTGCTCAGAAAACTACAAGCAGAGACTCTTTCCAGACTGCAAAATAGCCATTGGTGATGTTGAAATGCCAATCGTGATCCTGGGAGACCCAGCCTACCCCTTGTTCCCAGGGCTCATGAAGCTGTACACAGGCAGCCTGGACAGCAGTAAGGACCAGCTCAACCATAGACTGAGCAGGTGCAGAACGGTGGTAGAATGTGCCTTTGGACATTTAAAAGTTTGCTGACGTTTGCTTACTAGGTTAGACCTTCGTGAAAGCAATATCCCCATTGTTATTGCTGCCTGCAGTGTGCTCCATAATATCTGTGAAACGGAGAAAAATTTCTGCTGGGGTGGGAGATTGAAGCAGATCGCCTGGCAGCCAATTTTGATCAGCCAGACACCAGGGCCACAAAAGGGGCTCTGTGTCTCCATGAGGCTTTGAAAACCAGTTTCAGCAATGAGTCAGAGTAGGGGGGAGGGATAGCTCAGTGGTTTGAGCATTGGCCTGCTAAACCTAGGGTTGTGAGTTCAATCCTTGAGGGGGCTATTTAGGGAACTGGGGCAAAATCAGTACTTGGTCCTGCTAGTGAAGGCAGGGGGCTGGACTCCATGACCTTTCAAGGTCCCTTCCAGTTCTATAAGATAGGTATATCTCCATATAGTGTGACGCTTATCTGTGTTGCTCCTTACCAAACTGTCCCCTCCATTGCATTTTCTTCCCTGTAAACTCCACCACTACCAACCACCGTGTGTTGAATGAATAAAGAACCTTTTCTTCTCAATCCATTTAAGTTTTATTATGCACACTGAACACAAAGACAGCAAAGAAAAGTAAGATAACCTGGGGCAAAAGGGCTAATACTGGGGGACGGCGAGAAAAACAAGAAAAGCTTACTTATATATGCAGTGCAATAACAATCAAAGGTGTGGAAACGGGTGTCCTCTGGTCCTTTTACCCTCCTCTGGTGTTGAGTGCAAGGGATACTGAACCCCCCACCCCAGCCTTATAGGATGTTTGGGGGAAGAGGTTGTAGAACTGGGCAACGATGACAGTAGGTTCAGCATAGGCTGCAGTTACTCTAGCATCCAGCTGCCTTTCTTGAACCTCAACCAGACTCCTCAACATGTCTGATTGCTCCTTCATAATCCCCAGCATCTCTTCCTGCGCAGCACATTCTTGTTCCCTGTATGCTGTCCTGTCCTCCCTGTCCATCTCCAGGTTCTCGGACAGTGTAATCCTCCATGCCCTAACTGATCTTTAATTCCCCGGGTCCTCTTTGTGTGCCTTTTTAAAGATAAGTACTGTTTTGCCTTTTTTCCAGTCCTCTGGGACCTCATCTGTCCTTTGAGTTCTCAAAGATAATGGCTGTTAGTTTTGAGACTGCTTCAGCTAGCTCCTTAAGTATCTAGGATGAATTTCCTCAGGCCCTGCTGACTTGTATTTAACTTACCTAAATATTCTTTAACCTGTTCTTCTCCTATTTTGGCTTGCATTCCTTCCCCCTTGTTAATATTGTGTTGAGTGTCTGTTTGGTCATCATTTCACTTTTTAGTGAAGACTGAAGCAAAATAGGCATTAAATACCTCAGTCGTCTTGATATCCTCCGTTATTAGCTCTCCTTTCTCTCTAAGTAGAGGACCTACAGTTTCCCTTTGTCTCTCTTGCTCTGAATATATTTAAAGTGCCTCTTTTTATTGCCTTTTGTCCCTTGTTAGGTATAACTCATTTGTGCCTTAGCCTTTCTGGTTTCGTCCTTTCATGCTTGTGCTATTCTTTTGTATGTCTTAGCAATTTGTCCATGTTTCCAGTTTTTGTAGGATTCCTGTTTGATTTTGGGGTAATTAAAGAGCTCCTGATGGAGCCATATTCACCTCTTACTGTTCTTCCTGTCTTTCCTTTTCATCAGGATAGCTTGTTGTTATGCCTTTAATACTATCTCCTTAGCAACTGCCAGCTCTCCTGAATGCCTTTATCCCTTAGATAAGGGCCTGTGGGAAGAAAATATACCAATTCTGAGTTTTAGTCTGCTTTTTTGATGTCCGTTGACCTTATTCTGCTGCTCTCTCCTTCCTTTCCTCAAAATTGTGAAATCATTAGGGCTGTAAGTGACTGCCTCTAGCTCTCTGGTCCTGGTATACCAAATGTCTGAATGAACTTGGACGTGCTTGTCTTCTGAGTATTTTTTCAGGGTTAAATGAGTGACTGTTGTCAGTCATAGCATCTTTATTTGGGGGAGATGGATATGGGAAACTTGAGCTAGCTGTAAATTTAATCTGAACTATATAGTGCTGCTGAAAGTTTTTCTATATTTTAAACTTGTTGTTGGTGTGCTGACCTCTAATCTTGCTTTTGGCCTTTCAGTGATAAAGTAAGAATAATTAATGTTTGCTCTTGATTCTTGTATTTTAGATACCATGTAATGGAAAGGCAGCAGATCGTATTCACCAGGATGGGATACACATCCTCATTAACATGAATGGCTACACTAAGGGAGCCCGTAACGAGCTGTTTGCTCTCAGACCAGCACCTATCCAGGTAAAGGAATTAAACAGTGTTTGGAGAGCGCTGTCTGATGTAAGATCAATGCTCAACATTGTCATAGAACAGGCTGGTTTCTCTCTTCCCTTTTAAGTTGGGAGTGCTGTGGAAGTGGCATGCTGATCCATATTGGACAGGAAGAAAGTAAGCATTGCTCTGTAAGGAGTAGTGTATGAATAAAATAATTAGTTTATATACAATTAGCTCCCTTTTTCCAATATTTATATGTTGAATAATATTCCAAGGAAAGAGTAAACATAGCTTCATGGTTCCTGAGCACGCTAGCTTCTCGTTCTGATGAGAGCAGATATTGTAAGCAGTGTGGTCAGTCATGCTGTTTGGAACAAGGCCTCAGCTTTGAATCTTTGCAGGAAGGATACGACTAGGAGAAACCAGAGCTGCCTCTGGGGAATTTATTTCCATGAAGAAGAATAATTCTGTACAGGTTGAGTACATGATTGCATAAGCACAATATTTTTTGGTAACATAGCATCAGATAATGGTGTGTATATACTGCTGAACTAGGTGTGGTTTGAACATGCTGTGGTATACTTACACCAGTGTCCTTACAGTGCATATATGCAAACATGCCATGTTCAAATTAAAATAACTCAATACCAACACATAGTGGAAGATTAATGCTACTAAGAGGAAACCCTGGATGATGGAAATACCCAAGGTAGTGACATTTTAAATATATAGGTGAGCTGAAACTGTTAGATACAGCTTTAATCTGTTGTAGATGAGCTACATTTTTAAGTTACAGTGAGCTCAAGCCATGTTATAAAATTCTATAAAGCAAATTTATTTTATTCTGTCATACAAAAATGTTAGAGCAGTTTACTGTTATCAATATGTGGATACTTACAGGATCTGCATTACTGTAATATCCTGATGTCTCTCATCGTTAATGGATTTTATCCTTACAATACTCCTGGTAGGCAGGGATATTTCATTTTATAGATAAGGAATGGAGAGACAGGGCAGGGCACATCAGGATGTTGTTGTGGAACTGGTAATTGAACTGTGGTCTCAAGTGAGTCCAGTATCCTATGTGCTAGGCTATCTTTCCATCCTTCATTGATGCTGTATTGTTGGATAATAGTGTCCTTGGTTTAAAATGCACACTGGATTGATTGAGTTATTTGAACTCATTCTGCATTTGGAGGCTTTCCGTGGCTAACACAGAACTGCCGTTTCCAAAGTATTTTCTGAAAAAATACTGGAAAAATGTAAGTAGCAAGAGAGAGCTGTCAGGTTTGTGTTTTATTTTACCTTGCCTTAGGTGTGCTAAAATCTCTTAGTATAGATAAGGAGACAGGGTTCCTCAGAGCACAGATATTCTTGAAGATAGTTTGGCCTGTAGACTTCTAATTTTTTAAGGGTGCTATATACACAAAATTCTCACTCCTGGGTCTCTGCCTCCAATATGAGATTAGGGAGTCTCAAAGCTAAACAGTCTTGGACTGTTGCAGCATGCACACGCATCAGCAGGTAAGATATTCTTGCCTTCTCATTAGCAGGGCCCTACAAATTCACAGTCCATTTTGGTCAATTTCATGGTCATAAGATTTTAAAAATCATAAATTTCAGCTATTGAAATCTAAAATTTCTCAGTGTTGTAATTGTAGGGGTCCTGACCCAAAAAGGAGGGTTTTTTGCGGGGGAGGGTGTGTCACAAGGTTATTGAAGGGGGGGTTGTGGTACTGCTATCCTTACTTCTGTGCTGCTGCTGGCAGCAGCGCTGCCTTCAGATCTGGGCAGCTGGAGAGGTGTCGTCATAAGCAGCAGCACAGAAGTAAGGATAGCATGGTATGGTATTGCCTCCCTTACTTTTGCACTGCTGCTAGTGGGGCACTGCCTTCAGAGCTGGGTGCCCAGCCAACAGCCGCCCCACTCTGAAGGCAGCGCAGAAGTAAGGGTGGCAATACCATGACCCCCCTAAAATAATTTTGCGACCCCCCCCCTTACAACTCACTTTTGGGTCAGGACCCCAATTTGAAAGATGCTGAAATCTGTATAGTATAGGGTAAAAGCACACAAGACCAGATTTCACGGAAGGAAACCAGAATTCACGGTCGGTGACTCGTTTTTCATCTTCATGAATTTGTAGGGCCCTATCCATTAATGCTTTAATTTCTATTTTTTGCTACAGATAGTTGAGCAGCTCCTTCTGATTGCTCCTGAGCTAGCTAGTGAGCATGCTGGTGGTGATGGATTAATCTTGGTTTCCTCGGGATTTTAAATCCGTGTTTCATCTAGTCTTTCTGTAGGTTAAAATAAAAATAAATGAAATACACTGGTAGCAAAGAGGCACCACAAATCAGGAACATGTTCAGTGGTATTGTGGAATGCCATACCGAGGAATTCTTGTGGTCAGTCACCTCAGTAGTGACTTGCTCTGATGCATAATCAAATCTGTGGTCCTAATGTCTTCTCTGACCTTTTGATACCAGTTGATGTGCGAAAGAAGAGAGCTGTCCCTCTTACCCATCCATTTCAGAGCCTTGCTAAATGGGATAGATAGGTTCTCAGATTGGTGCCCGTCACCGTGGCATCTGTACATCTCCAAGAGTAAGAACAACAATCTGCCTTTTGCCAGTAGGGAAGGAAGACCTAGATTTTTGTTACTCATCTGAGCATAAGTGTGTGCAAGTGTACTGGTTGCAGAAATGCTTCTGCAAAACAATAGGAGTAGTCTTATTTTACTAGATGCTGACTTGGGTGTCTGACGCCTTGTATCCTATAAAGCAGATCTTAATCAGTTGAGTCGTCAGGGGTAGAAGTTTCAATTTGTTGGTCTAAGAAAAGGATAGTGTAAGCCAAACACCACCTTGAAGAATGTCCTTCTGTGAGGTTCTTGAAGTAGTGCAAATGCTAGTCTGTTTTGGACTTGCGGGTTCTGCACTGCTGTACTGTTGCAGCTGTATGTGAAAACTGTCTTTCAAAAGAGCCGACCAACCCAAAGTAGTAAAATGATTGATGGGTTTCCATTTCATTTTGGGCTCATGCACTCTTACCATCTCACCTCCATTTAACTAGTAGTGGTTGTGAACCCATTTCTCTTTGCAGGGATCCTTTTGGGGCTGCATCCCTCTTGGATGTTAAGGAAACCCTGTGCGCCTAGCTCCTCTTCTCTATCTGGGGCAATCTGCTCCTTATTTCCCCTCCCCTCTGGAGAAAGCAGAAGTGGCTCGAGCCTTTCCTCGCACAACAAAAAAGCAGCATCTCCTAACTCTCTGCTCTCGGCTATTCCCCTTCCGTTATAGACTCCTTTTCCCAACCTATCCCCACCCCCACATAACTCCAGAGCAAGAACCAGTGGCTTCCTGGCCCTGCTTGTGTGGATGAAATGTCTGTTTTTAACACACTGCTGAATGCAGTGGGACAAATCCCACCTATCCTGTTGTATAGTACGCTAATCAAAAGAGGAAGAGACTAAGGGTAAAAACTTTTAAAGCACCTTATGTCCTTTTGACTTTCAATGAGACTTAGGTTCATAAATCACATGAGCAGTATGGAGAATTACCTTAAATCGCGACAAGGGGCAGAGAAACTTGAGGACCATTTAATTCCAGGCCACAGCAGTCTCCAAACAGGTGAAAGAAACTGAGGTGACTGGTTAATATCCAACTTTATAACTGTGTATAGCTGGCCCTGTGTGCTTGATAGATTTCTGGCCATAGTTGTCACAGGGTTTTTTTTTTTTGTTTACTTGTTCATTATTCCGATTGACGATAATTCTCTCATTTTGTCGGGCGTCAGCCATTTGAGAATCCTTGAGAACCTTGGTAGAGAGATGCTGAATCAGAGCAGGTTATACAGTTGCACATGTGGTTTGTCCATACTTGAGATTAAAATCTGTTGCTTTTTGGCTTGGCTTGTAGGCTATGTGGCTGGGATACCCTGGAACCAGTGGGGCACTGTTCATGGATTATATCATCACAGATCAAGAAACTTCCCCAGTTGATGTGGCAGAGCAATATTCTGAGAAATTGGCTTACATGCCAAACACTTTCTTTATTGGAGACCATGCTAATATGTTTCCCCACCTGAAGGTAAGAGAGAGTGATGGAAAGGAAAGCCGATAGTAATGATTGTACTTCTCTGGGAACTTATATTCAGTACAGTAATTTGGCAATGGAATGTGGTAAATTGAAACTTGTTTTTCTTGATCCACAGAAAAAAGCAGTCATTGATTTCAAGTCCAATGGCCATATTTATGATAACAGGATTGTTTTGAATGGCATTGATTTGAAGGCATTCCTTGACAGCCTCCCTGATGTCAAAATTGTTAAGGTGAGAACTCCACTTCTGTGCACTCTGCCTTAGTAGACTGAACGCAGCATTTTCTCACTGATGAATCTTGCATGATTTCTTAGATGAAGTGCCCTGATAGTGGAGACAATGCAGACAGCAATGCTGCCCTCAGTATGCCAGTCATTCCTATGAATACAATTGCAGAAGCCGTGATTGAGATGATTAATCGTGGACAAATTCAGATAACAATCAATGGATTCAACATTAGCAATGGACTAGCAACTACACAGGTGAGGCAAAGTAGGACAGAAAAATGTTTTTCTCCTCCCTCTTTATTCCCTTGTAATTTCTCTTCCTTCCATCTTGAATCAATGTTTTATTTTTTTTCTCATAATACAAATTAATCCCTTGAGTTTAAGTGATTTTGTTACTCTTCTTTGAATTTTCTTCATTTTAGCTACCTATTGTGAAAAAGGGGACAAACAGAATGCAGATTTCTGGGTCTGATCATGCCAGTGCTGTGTAGCTGGACAACTTACATGTTATACCTCTCCATATGCAGTCCTAAATTGCATTAGTTCTTCTTATTGCCAGATCACACTGCAAGCTCATATCTAATTACCCTCTCAATCTTCCCACTTAAACTGCTTTAGGCATTGCCATACAGCTTTCTTAATTTGCATTTTTTCAGATGTAATGTTTTTCTGCCCATATTTCTAAAGTCTCTGGGTTCCATTATGTCTTCAGAACACTTCCGAATTACCATCATGTGTGAATTTTCTTAAGTCTTCCAAGTGATTAAAGATGTAATATGATTGGATGTAATTAATTGAAGCACCCCACCCTTAACTCGATACATAATTTTCTTCTTTGTTTATGGTGCTCTAATCCATCTTCACTATGCATGACCATCTCTTATTAAAGCTGGTTCTTTTAAGTGCTGATCCTGTGCTTATTGCTGTACAAGACCAATGTACATATAGTCCTTGCCCCAAGGAATTTACTGTCTAAAACAGATAAGAAACTGGAGGAGCTACAAGAGATTGCAAGATAGTGTATTTAAAATTTTTAATTTTAAGTGGCCTCTGCACATTCCCACACTTGGGATATGTTGGTGGTGTAGCTTGGACTGATAGAATCTTCTAATAGCAATGTCTAGTGGAACATGCTTGTGCCTTCAGAGCCATAAGGGAAGGAGCAGAACATTTGAAGAGTGGGACTATGAAAGGGATTGTGGCACATTGTCCACCTCAGTTCCTTCTAACCCTGGTAACAGATGGATCAGTAACCTAGCTGGGTCCTTGGACCCACGTTTGCACAAATGCATCATTCCTGGGGTCAGTGCTGCCTTACTTTGCTTAGTTATTTTCTTGTTTTTTTAACAAAAGACTCTGGCAAATGTCATTAGTTCTGACACATATTGGAACCATAGATGGAGAAACCATGGTTCAAGAGATATGCCTCTTGCTCTGCTGCTTTTCCTAATACAAATGCATATGTGCATTGTTTGGCTTCCTTTGAGAAAGGTCATTTGCCTTCTCATTGTTCCATATGCAGCACCTTCTCACTCTGGGCCAGAAATGAGTATCAGAATCTTCTCCAAGCAATGTCATTGCAGGAAGCATTAGTGGCTAAAGCCTTCTGGTTCCAAAACACTGTGATAAGCCAGTACTTGAACAGCCTTGGCTTAGACCCCTGATCGGATTAAAAAGCCCAGTAATGTCCCATTTCAGGCATTTGTCTGTGTGCCTGGAACAAAACCTAAGGTCCTTGTCACTGTGATATATAAAGATTAGATCCAACCAAACATGCTTTAAAATCAGCTGGTCTGGATATCTTGCATCCAAGAGTTTAAAAAGAGCTGGCTGAAGAGCTTGCTGGACCATAATGTTGATTGATTCTTCCCCCCCCCCCACCACCACCACCACCACCCCGTAAGTGGTGGAACACTGGAGAAATTCTAGAAGGCTGGAAGAAAGCCAAGTTTGTGCTGATATTTAAAAAGGGTAAAGGGGATAACCCAGGTAGTTACAACCGTCAGTCTGACATTAATCCCAGACAAGATAATGGAGTGGCTGATATGGGATTAGACTTAATGGTCCCTTCTGACCTTAATGATCATCTAGACTGACCTCCTACACAACGCAGGCCACAGAATCTCACCCACCCACTCCTGTGACAAACCCCTAACCTATGCCTGAGTTATTGAAGTCCTCAAATCATGGTTTAAAGACCTCAAGGTGCAGAGAATCCTCCAGCAAGTGACCCGTGCCCCACGCTGCAGAGGAAGGCGAAAAACCTCCAGGGCCACTGCCAATCTGCCCTGGAGGAAAATTCCTTCCTGACCCCAAATATGGCGATCAGTTAAACCCTGAGCGTGTGGGCAAGACTCACCAGCCAGCACCCAGGAAAGAATTCTCTGTAGTAACTCAGATCCCACCTAACATCCCATCACAGACCATTGGGCATATTTACCTGCTAATAATCAAAGATAGATCAATTGCCAAAATTAGGCTATCCCATCATACCATCCCCTCCATAAACTTATCAAGCTTAATCTTGAAGCCAGATATGGCTTTTGCTCCCACTACTCCCCTTGGAAGACTGTTCCAGAACTTCACTCCTCTAATGGTTAGAAACCTTCATCTAATTTCAAGTCTAAACTTCCTGATGTCCAGTTTATATCCATTTGTTCTTGTGTCCACATTGGTACTAAGCTTAAATAATTCCTCTCCCTCCCTGATATTTATTCCTCTGATATATTTATAAAGAGCAATAATCAAAAATTAAAGGAGGGTAATATAATTAATACCATTCAACATGGGTTTATGGGAAATAGTTTGACAGATTCGATCATTTTTTTTACTTAGATTATATTAATCTTGAAAAATGTTGATACAATATACTTAATCAAAATGTCAGATGCCTTACAGAAGTTTAAGAATTTAGAACAATACAAAATTAACATGGCATATATTAAATGGATTAAAAGCTGGTTAACTGAAAGCTCTTAATGTAATTGTAAATGGGGGATCATCATCGAGCAGCTGCTTTTGTAAAATGGTCCTGCAGGGATCCATCCTTGGACCTGTGCTGTTTAAACTTTCATCAATGACCTGGAAGAGAACATAAAATCATAACTGGTAGTTTACAGATGACACAGATTGGAGTGGTAAATAATAAAAATGATGGGCCACTGATGTGGAGTGATCTGGATTGCTTGGTAAGCTATGTGCAAGTAAACATGTTTTAATATGGCTAAATGTACACATCTAGGAACAGAGTGTAGGCAATTCTTACAGGATGAAGGACTCTATCCTAGGAAGCAGTGACTGAAAAAGATTGGGGGGGTTAAGGTGGATAAACAGCTGAGTAACAGTGTGGCCAAAACAGCTAATGTATATTTGGCACCAGTGTGAGCACTGCTGGAGTACTGCATCCAGTTCTGGTATCCTTGAATTGTGGATGTTGATAAATTAGCCAGGGTTCAGAGAAGAACCATGAGACTAATTAAAGCTTGGAAAATGTCTTTATAGTGAAAGACACAAGGAGCTCAGTCTACTTATATCAACAAAGAGAAGGTTAAGGGGCAACATGATGAGTCTCTTAGTATCTATGTGGGGAACAAATATTTGATCATGGATTCTTCAATCTAACTGACAAATGTATAGCAAGATCCAATGTCTGGAAGTTGAAGATCGACAAATTCAGACTGGAAAATAAGGTATAAATTTTTAACAGCAAGGGTAATTATCCAGTGGAACTGTTTTAAAATCAAGATAGGATTTTTTTTTTAAAGAGGTGCTCTAGTTCAGAAGGAATTATTTTGGAGGAAATTCTATGGTCTTTATGATGTAGGATGTTAGACTATGAATTTGGCTTTTCATATAATTAAGTCATTGTTATGACTCATAGAAAACTCCTCAAATCCACACTTATACAGAATCTAACCACTCATGGTATGACATCTTTTCTTGGATCAGGGGAGCTAGAGTGTGTATTCAACACTCTGTTCCAACATTTCAGACTGCAAGACCACCTTCCTAATATGGCATGAGGTCATATTAGCCTTCTCTAAGGTATTACCCTGTATTTAAAAGGACTGAAGAAAGGCAGCCGCAAAGGGAACCATCAGAAGTCTCTTGTCTGGATCAGCTACTGTGTCCACTGCTGAGGGAACAGTCTCCTTTACTTGTCAGCTGTCCAGATATAGATGCTGTCTCTGTCTCCCTCTTTTGTTTTTTATATGGCCCCAATCACTGTAGTATCTTAGCTCTTCAGTCTTTAATGTAGTTATTCTTACATCCCCCTCTGGAGTAAAGAGGAGCTAAGTGGCTTGCCCAGGTCACACAGGAAGTCTTTAACAGAGCAAGGAATTGAACTTGGGTCTCCCAAGTCTGAGGCAAGTGCTCTAACTGCTAGACCATCCTTCCACTCTGGATTTGAATGTTCAAACTTTTGCAAGATCATACTCCTTCCTTTCAGAAGATATACTACAATTTTATGAACTCTTAAAAGTAGGACTACTGTATTGAAGAGTGTTATGAACATACCTGTTCTTCACCCAGAAGTGTTCCAATTGGACTTGACTAAATGAGGCCATGGAAGCTTCCTCTATTAATATGGCAATATATCTAATTCATAGAGCTGCCACTTAATGCTCTCTTCATATTTTCACAAAATATATTAGTTTGTGCCATCTAAAGCAGATGCACAATTTCAGGCAGTATTACCTTTTCTGTTTAACTGAACCTCTTTATCCCACTGTATGGAGGTAGGAGTACTACTTGTCAAACACACGAGCGTGGGAATGTGCTGAGGCCACATGAAGAAATGAAATATACTCACCTATAATTAACATTCTTTTAAGATGACCTCTGCGCACTTTCCTTCTTTCTCAGTCGTACTTTCAACTTGAGACGGTAGGAGGAGGCGGTGTTGGAAGAAACTGAGACAGTCAGCATGCCATGCCGCCTCTATAGCTTTGTCCACCAGATATTTAGAGCTGCGAGGGGAAGGCCAGGAAGTGTGCAAGTTCTCCAGTAGGTTTTGTTCCTAGAAGGTTCCACTAATCCAAGTTGCACCATGAATACATTCCAAGTGTGTGAACGTGCAGCTATCCTCTCAAAGTATTTTGGTTACGAGTGAGTAACCTTCCTTTTCCTCATATTTGACATAACTTGAATCCGCTCTTCAGGTAAGTATTCATGCTATTAAACACTTGACTGGATTATTTCATTAGGTACCCTGTGGTCTGAGTTTCAGTGCTCTAAATTAGCTGTATAGTTGAAGTTTCTTATATTCTTCCTAGATTAACAACAAGGCAGCAACTGGAGAAGAGGTTCCACGTACCATCATTGTTACCACCCGCTCTCAGTATGGGTTACCAGAGGATGCTGTTGTGTACTGTAACTTTAACCAGCTATATAAGATTGACCCTTCCACTTTACAAATGTGGGCTAACGTGAGTAGTTATGTTTGCTACTAAGTCTCAGATCAGATCTCCATAATTTGACTGCTGTCTTGTTTACAGGAATGGTTTTAAAATGAGCAACAGATCTTTAACTTAAATTGCCCCTATTCAGGTCAGGGAAAGATTTCAGTTTCCTTGCCTGGTTGGTTGAGAATATTTATTTGGCATGGACCTTTTTGAATCCTTACAATACTCTCCGGAATAAGGGATTGGATAATAATGGGATTTGGAATTTCTTTGGGTCTCATTATAAATCGGATCCGAGTTGGGAGTTGAGTGAAAATTGTTACCCTTCTGACAGCTTTTTCATAGTCAATGTGTAATAAGCAGTTCAGTACTGTCCAATTTACACCACTACAACTGGCACTTATTTGCACCATTATCTGTGCTCTTCCCTGACAAGTCAACCATTAGATGGGTACAGAGGCTGAACATCTCACTTCAGGTCAGAGTGACAGAGAATGGATCACTTGATGATTACACTGCTCTACAGCCAAAATGCTTCTGAAATAAATGTAGTCAAACTTTACTAATTCTGGGTTACTGAGAACGAAAATGATGCTTAAAATTGCTGATTGGCTCTAGTTTTCAAGATATGCTATTGGGTCAGTATATACGACCCTTGACTTGGGAATGGCGGAGGATAAGTGAGTTATAAAGGGAAGGGATCTCAATTTAAACCAGAAATGACTAAAATACATCTTTGACTGGATCTGTGAATAAATCCATGACTGGGTTTGGACAGTACTTGCTTTTTAGGCAAAACAATGAATGATGCAATCTGAAGTTGATATTGCATCATACATGATATGAATTGCATCATGTTCTTCCTAGAAGTCATGGATGATGCAATCATAACGAAGCTTACATCACTCTGCTGAACAAATTGCCCTATATCAGCTCTAGAAATCATACAGGTCGTGCTCTTATTTGTGAGTGTTTGATTTTGCAAAGGGACACATTTCTGTTTAGCCAAAGTGAGCAGAGATGCCTCGTACTTGTGTGAACAGTGCAGATAACTTCTGCTATGTTTGTGGTGAAGTGACTTTTGCATCACAAAAGCGCAGTATAACCACTATGGTTAAGAGAGCCTATCACCTTTATTTTGGCTGCAAAATTGGAAATCAGGACAAGAAGTGGGCCCCACACACATGCTGCAACACTTGTGCAACAAATCTTTGCCAGTGGTTGAACAGGAAAAGGAAATCTATGCCTTTTGCAGTGCCAATGATTTGGAGAGCGCCAACAGATCATACCAGCAATTGTTACTTCTGCATTGTGCCTCCAGTTGGGAAAGGTGTGTCAAAGAAGAAAAAGTGGACTGTGCATTATCCAAACATTCCATCAGCTATACGCCCAGTACCCCACGGAGGAGGACTGCCGGTTCCTGATGCACCGGAATCATTCTCACTTGAGTCAGACGAGGAAGAGGATGAAACTTCTGGTCCTGAACCATCAATGTCACAGGACCCACATTTTCTCCCATCCTCCTCCTCTGAACCCACCTCATAACACAAGGTGCACTGAATGATCTTGTCAGGGATTTGGAACTACCCAAGAGTAAGGCAGAGCTGTTGGGCTCCAGACTCCAGCAGTGGAATCTCCTGGCAGGTGATGTTAGGGTTTCCATGTTCCGTGACCGTCAAAAGGATCTTGTTCCATTCTTCATGGAAGGTGATCTTGTAGCCTACAACAACATCGATGGTGTGATGGCAGCCCTCAACATCGTTCACGATCCAGATGAGTGGAAACTGTTCATTGATTCATCGAAGACGAGTCTTAAAGCTGATTTACTGCATAATGGCAATGTTTTGCCATCAATTCCAGTTGGTCATACAGTCCATATGAAGGAAACCTATGACAACATGAAACAACTTTTGAGGTGCATAAACTATGACCAACATCAGTGGCAGCTTTGTGGTGATTTGAAGGTTGCTGCTCTCTTGCTTGGTCTGCAGACTGGATACACAAAGTACTGCTGTTTTCTCTGCAAATGGGATAGTTGTGCAAGAGATTCCCACTACATCAAGAAAGATTGGCCACTCCGACAGTCATTGGAGCCTGGGAGGAAAAGTGTTCAGCATCCACCACTTGTTGAATCAAGGAAGATTTTGTTACCACCTTTCCACATCAAGATGGGTCTGATGAAGAACTTTGTCAAGGCCATTGACAAAACACAAGCAGCTTTCAAGTACAACCTTGGAAATTTTCCACGGAGAAGTGAAGCTAAGATAAAGGAAGGTGTCCTTGTTGGTCCTCAGATTCGTGAACTTCTTCGAGATGATGCATTTGACCATGCAGTGCGTGGCAAGGAAAAGAGGGCATGGAAAGCCTTCCAGTTAGTGGCAATAAATTTTCTCAGAAACAACAAGGCAGACAACTACAGGTTGTTGGTGGAAAACCTCCTCAAGGCATACAAAAGCCTTGGTTGCAACATGTCACTAAAGATACATTTTTTACATGCTCATCTAGATTTTTTTCCACCGAACTGCGGAGCAGTGAGCGACGAGCACGGCGAGCGATTTCACCAGGACATTGCAACAATGGAGAAACGCTATCAGGGCAAATGGAGCCCATCAATGCTTGCAGACTATTGACAGTGACAAGAGATGCTCCATTTAATGAATACAAGAGACAAGCCAAGAAGCGCCGTGTAGACACTGAATAGGACTAAACTATGTACATAATAATTTTTTGCCTTTTGTTTCATAATACATTTTATTTATATAACCCTTTTGCTGATTTTTAAAGTGTTACATAAACAGGACAGGTGAAATATTATCATGTAAAGCAACCATAAACACATGAAAAGACCTAGGTTTACAATTTATGATTAAAACTCTATCTACACAATATACATAGACATAAAATGTAAAAACTTAAATATCTTAGAAACAGTAGCCAATCAGTTGTTTTAATTGTCATATTTGAATTCAGCACATCAAAATACATAATAAAGAGCACATTTTATCTCTGAAGCAGACAACTTCTCAAAAATTGTAGACCAGTGTTACCTGTTCTGTTCATTCCCTCTGACGCACCTAGGATTGGCCACTGTTGGAAGACAGGATACTGGCGAGATGGACCCTTGGTCCTACCCAGTATGGCTGCTCTTATGTTGAGGCATACTGATGAGGCACTGTAAGGAAGCTTTGCACTGTTGATAAATGCGAAGTAATGCACATTGGAAAACACCGTCCCAACTATACGTATAAAATGATGGGATCTAAATTAGCTGTTACTAGTCAAGAAAGAGATCTTGAATAGTTCTCTGAAAACATCCACTCAATGTGTAGCGGCAGTCAAAAAAGCAAACAACGTTGGGAATCATTAAGAAAGGGATAGATAATAAGACAGAAAATATTATATTTCCTCTATATAAATCCATGGTACACCCACATCTTGAATATTTTATGCAGATGGGGTCACCCATTCTCAAAAAAATATATATTGGAATTGGAAAAGGTTCAGAAAAGAGCAAGAAAAATTATTAGGGGCATGGAACAGCCGTATGAGGGGAGATTAATAAGACTGGGACTTTTCAGCTTGGAAAAGAGATGACTAAGGGGGGAATATAATAGTGGTCTATAAAATCATGACTGATGTGGAGAAAGTAAATAAGGAAGTTTATTTACTCTTCATAACACAAGAACTATGGGTCACCAAATGAAATTAATAGGCAGCAGGTTTAAAACAAACACAAGGAAGTATTTTTTCACACAACGCACAGTGAACCTGTGGAACTCCTTGCCAGAGGGTGTTGTGAAGGCCAAGACTATAACAGGGTTCAAAAATGAATTAGGTAAGTTCATGGAGGACAGGTCCATCAATGGCTATTAGCCAGGATGGGCAGAGATGGGTCCCTAGCCTCTGTTTGCCAGAAGCTGGGAATGGGCGACTGGGGATGGATCACTTGATTACCTGTTCTGTTCATTCCTTCTGGGGAACCTGGGATTGTCCACTGTCGGAAGACACAATACTGGGCTAGATGGACCTTTGGTTTGACCCAGTATGGCCGTTCTTATGCACTACTGTATAGTGCTCCCTGTAAATAAATTGGAATCTTTAATCTCCAAGGCTGTGAATCCAGCATTTTCATCAATGCTAAATTCACCTCGTCGTTTCATCTGCTGTGGGTACACACCCCTGTGTGCTGCTGTTTGTCTTATTAAAATTAACTGGCAAACATGACTTTCACCTAAACTGTGGTAAAAAAGCAAAACGAGAGGTGCATGCTGTATCCACTCTGCTCTTCAGGTCGTATCCCAGAAGCTAGCACTTACTGTTTGACACATTGTGTGACTGACTTTCACTTCCACTTTGAAAGTGAGGCATTTCACAAATCCAGCTTTTTCAGCCTTTCCTTGTAGGTCACGTTTTCTAGACTTTTAGTCCTTTTTTGTTCTCTCTCTTGACTTCCTCTAGTTCTGCAGTTCCCAAAATTCATTACACTGCGACCTCCTAACAACAAAAATTACTACGTGACCTGGGAGGGGGGACTGAAGCCTGAGCCGAGGCCCCAGACCTGCCAACGGAGGATGGGGGTGCGGAAGGAGGAGCGTGAATCCCTTGGGCTTCGGCTTCAACCCCTGTCCCCAACAAGTCTGTTGCCAACCCAGGACACCCCATTGAAACGGGGTTGCCACCCATTTTGGGTTCCCAGCCCACAGTTTGAGAACCGCTGCTCTAGTTGGTCCACCTCTAATAACCACAGTTGGGGAAAGAAGCGCACACAGTACTCCAGCTAAGCCTTTATCAATCAGTGCTGAGTAGAGTGGAAGAATTACATCTTCTGTCTTGCTTACAGCACTCCTGCTAATAGATCCCACAATGTTGTTTGCTTGTTTTGCAACAGTATTACATTGTTGACTCAAAACAAGCAAATGTCATTCTGGGATGTATTAGCGGGAGTGTTGTAAGCAAGACAAGACCGCACTGATTGATAATGTCTCAGCTGGAGTACTGTGTGAAGTTCTGGGTACCACAGTTGGGGAAAGATGTAGGGAAGTCAAGAGGGAGAGCAACAAAAAAGATAAAGGTCTAGAAAACATGACCTACAAAGCAAGATTAAACAAACCCAATCTTTTCAATCTGGAGAATATAATACTGAGAGGGGACCTAAGTCTTCAAGTACATAAAAGGTTGTTATAAAGAGGAGCATTATAAATTGTTCTCCTTAACCACTGGGGACTGGACAAGAAGCAATGGGCTTAAATTGCAGCAAGGGAGATTTAGGTTCGACGTTAGGAAAGACTTCCTAACCATCAGGGTAGTTAAGCACCGGAACAAATTACCTAGGGAGGTTGTGGAATCTAAGTCATTGGAGGCTTTTAGGAACAGGTTAAACAAACACCTGTCAGGGATAATCTAGATAGTACTTAGACCTGCCTCAGTGCAGAGGACTGGATTAAATGACCTATCTATGTCCCTTCCAGTCATACATTTCTATTATTTCCTGCCACTATTAGCTTGTTCTGATCTATCCAGGAGGGTGATGCTTCTGAATGTTTTTTACACACTCACCCTTTATTTCCTTCCTGGTTTGTTTGTAGATTCTGAAGCGAGTTCCAAATAGCGTATTGTGGCTGTTGCGTTTCCCAGCTGTAGGAGAACCCAATATTCAACAATATGCACAGAACATGGGCCTTCCCCAGAACCGAATCATCTTCTCTCCTGTTGCCCCCAAAGAGGAACATGTGCGGAGGGGCCAGTTGGCTGATGTTTGTCTAGATACTCCACTTTGTAATGGGCACACTACTGGGATGGATGTACTCTGGGCTGGAACTCCCATGGTTACTATGCCAGGTAATGTCTCAGGGAAACAAGATTGTAGCCACGTGGTGACAATTCATATTGAATGTAATTGTTATAGACCTTCAATCCTTCTTGTTTTTATTTTTATCTTGTATATGTAACTATCTAGTATGAAGAGTTCATAGATCAGGGGTGGGGAAACTTTTTGGCCCGAAGGGTATATTGAGGCTGCAAAACTGTATGGAGGGCTGGGTACGGAGGGCTGTGCCAACCTCAAACAGCCTGGCCACCGTCCCCCTCAGACTCTCCACCCACCCATCCATCCCCCCCCGCTCTGTCCCCTAACCGCCCCCGAGACCCCACCCCTTATCCAACCCCCGTGCTCCCAGCCCCCTGACTGCTCTGACCCCTATCCACACCCCCGCCCCTTGACAGGCCCCCGGGACCCCATGCCTATTCAACCCCCCTGCTCCCAGCCCCCTGACTGCTCTGACCCCTATCCACATCCCTGCCCCATGACAAGCCCACCGGGACTCTCATGCTTATCCAACCATGACCGCCCCCCCCCCCAGAATCTCCACCCCATTCAACTGCATCCTGCTCCCTGTCCCCTGACTGCCCCTGGGACCCCCCACCCCTTAGCCAACCCTCCAGCCCCCGCCCCCTTACCATGCCGCTCAGAGCAGCATGTCTGGCCGCCCGGCCAAAGCCAGTCATGCTGTCGCGCCGCCCGGCCAAAGCGTGCAACCCTGCCATCCAGAGCGCTGGCAGCCTGGCTGCAGAGGAGGGGCCGGGGGTTAGCCTCCCCAGCTGGGAGCTCACGGGCCGTAGTTTGCCCACGTTTGTCATAGATAGTAAAAAAATTAAGTGCATCCCAGTTCTAGCTAGTGGGCAGGCTTTCCAGAACAGATAATCAGTGTAGCAACCTCCCCTTATGTATTTTCTCAGGCAGGAGAAAAAAATTAAGTAAATTGTAAAGCATCAAGAAGGAGTATTGGTTATCACTTTTTCTCTTTTTACAGGGGAAACTCTTGCATCACGGGTTGCTGCCTCCCAGCTTACTTGCCTTGGTTGTCTTGAACTTATTGCTAAGAGTAGACAAGAATATGAAGATATTGCTGTTAAACTGGGAACTGATCTAGAATAGTAAGTACATCTAGTTTGGAGGATGAAATGAAGATCTAGAACATTAAGGCACCATTATTGGGGATAGTGAGTGTTAGGAAGCAAAATGGAATAAACATAAATATAAACGGCTCTAAGCAGTGAGGCATGTCATTACTTTAGTTTTGTTGAACTTACTTTGACTGATGAAGTTACCCGCTGTTTGTTACCTTGGGAGCTGACTGACCTCCAAGGTTTTGAAGTAGCCACTAAACTGCTTTGCTGATGAGGAAGTAAGGTCTGTGCTCATTGGAATGAGGAATTGGGCTAGAATTCATATCTGCAATGTGTCCTGAGGGAATTACCTCCTCTCCTCCTCCCTACTCTGTTGGGGGGAAGGGCCCCAGTGGCCTAATGGATAAGGCATTGGCTTTCTAAACCAGAGATTGTGGGTTCAATCCTTTAGGGGGCCATTTAGGGATCTGGGGCACAAACTGGTCCTGCTAGTAAAGGCAGGGGACTGGAGTCCATGACCTTTCAAGGTCCCTTCCAGTTCTATGAGATAGGTATATCTCGATATACCTAAGTCCCATCTGGGGTGAAAAACTACTCTCTTGGATCTAGTATTCTCATACCGCGAAGCAGCAGAAGGGAGCAATATATGCCTTCAATAGAGGCCAGGGTTGGAGGCAAAGTGTGTGTGTGGGGGGATTCTTGCACAGACCCAGGGCTCCATGCTGAAGAGAGTGGGCGGGGTGTGAGAGACAGGCTGCCTTCTCAGGGAGGGTTAAGCTCTTTAAATAGCCATAATAGGAGCTAGGAAGGCAGATGTGGGAGGGAACTATACTAGAATGGGGCGTGGCATGTTCAGATGGGTGAGTATCATGAAATGCCCAAAGTATGCACTTGTCCTCCCTAAAAATACTTGGCTCTTTGCATGTTCAGATCACTACTACACAATCATTGACTAGCCCTCCCAGGATTGAGGAACCCTCAACGTATTCCCTATGAAGTAATTGTAACTTTACAGATCTAGAGACTGAGATTGAACATCATGTGCAGGATATCACACTGAGACATTGGCAGAGCTGGAATTAGAACTCAGACCTTACTTAATCCTAACCTTGTAATCACTGCTCCTGATCACTCTGCTTCTTGGTAGTGTATCCACATAGTCATTGTTAATGGCCTGAGTGTTAAGGATTGACCAAATCTATTGAAATTAGACATGGTCATTTTTTCATGTTTTCCCCTTTTCTGATTCCCTGTGGAGCTACAAAGTAATAAAGAACCTTCTGTCTGGAGATTACTGTTTACTTTGTGCAGCTGCTGGAAGGGAGATAGGAATGCTGACATATTGAACCTTCTGCAGAAAGTAAACTCAAACAAAATGCATTTTCACTTTCCTTTCAGAAAGAAAAACTTAGACTGAAATAAAGGGGCACTTGCAGTTGGGGAAATTCCATCCGATGGGGCTGTATCAAAGGGTTGGTGGGTCTGGTTAATTAGCATGTAGCAGTACTAACACAAATGTCCATAGCATTTTCACCAACAATGAAAAAGTTGAGTTTCTGTGAAGTTAACTGTTCCACATTGGGGAAGGAGCAACAACATGGATTTTGGGTAGGGGGATGACAATAAAGGGATTTGCTGAAGCAATGGTGTGTTGAGAGTTCTGGGTTAGTTGAGGTAATAGATCATAATAACCGTTTGTTCCTGTGTCTACTTCTCATCTGACTGCTTGCTGTTAACTCTTTGTGTAGCCTGAAGAAAATTCGTAGTAAAGTCTGGAAGCAGAGAATATCAAGTCCTTTGTTCAACACCAAACAGTACACAATGGAACTGGAGCGGCTTTACCTTCAGATGTGGGATCACTACGCTGCTGGCAACAAACCAGACCATATGGTTAAGCCAATAGAGACCAGTGAATCTGCATGAAGGACTCTGCTGACACAACTCTCCCAGAATTGAGCCTCTCAAACTCCTCTGCAAAGGAGATGGGAGCTAAAGACAGTGCATTTCTACTTAATCTGCCTGGTACTCTGTGACTGAAGTGATACATGATGGTGATTTAAGAGCACAGACCGACATACTTTGTGCATAATAGGGAGAGGCTGTAGAGATTGGGAACTTTCTATTCCATAAGGAGTTTGAAAAAGATTGGGTTGTGCACATGTACTGTATGTTTGCAAGGCCTGGTGCTTGATGGGGAAAGTGTGAACTGTCCATCCAATTGTGATTTCATGGATTGATTCAATCTTCCTATGAATTTCTCTCCTCTTATGTGGATTGGGAATTGGAGCTTTTTAATGTTTGATTTCAGGTGTTCCTGTTGGTATATGTGCGATTCTTCCATGACATGATTTCCAACTAGTGAGTGTTGCTCCCTGCATTAACTTCTTAACTGTGCAGATTGAAAGGGCATATTTGCTGGTGTAGTCTTTTTACAGGTTTTATAAACCACTTGAGCCTATATCAGCCTTTTAATGTTTGACCTCTGTTTTGGAACTTTCTGTACTGTGTTGATTTAGATGAGAACTCAGTGCTTGGTTTAAAAAAAAAAATATATATATATATTCTCCTGTATCTCAGCTAATTGGCTTCATGATGACAGCTCCTATTCTGTTGAAAAACAAAATTGGTTTAAAATTAATGCCCCTGAACTGTTTTGAAATAAACAAACTGGTGCCAAATACAAATCCTTCAGGAATGATTGTTAATTATGTACAGAGGCACAGTCCTATGTACTGTAGCAAGGACTTTTTTTAAAATAAAGATCTGGTTTGCCCAGTTTGACCCATTTGACCAGCGTTTCGCCTTTACTACCCCTTCTGTGCTGCTGTCAAAACAATGTTCTGGGCTGCTGGCCTTTTACCTTCCTTTCCATAGCTTGGCTTTTAAATAGTTCTATTCATTTCAGCAGAAATGAAATCCCAGGTAAGTATAGATTTTCATCTACTAAACATCTGCATCAAGTATATTAATGTTTATAAAAAAAAAGTATTCCAACTCTGAAAAGCTCTCAAGTGGGCAGTTATATATATAATTAATTATTGCAGTATTTAAGGACCACCCAGAAAGGCTTTTTTCTTAATGTGGGGGTGTCATTATCTCACTGATATGTGGTAACTTGGAGGCCATGGGCTGTATGTAAACTCTGAGGCTGAGTTTTGTATTGAACAAGCATGAATTACCGTAAGTAATTTTGTTCTTAAATCTGTGCGGAGGGTCATGGACTGCAGTTTAAAACTAATCAATGTCAGTCTTGCTAAGTGTGCTACACACATCTATTCAGTAACAGGTAACAATTTGTCTTCTAGTGCAGCAACAGAGAACTGTGTTCAAAGTGCTGCTTTTGATGCACCTTTTATCTGTCTCAGTTGATGCTTTTGAATGTACCCTAAGTGCTGAATGCTTAGTGTAGGATGCCTAGTTTTCTGGTAGAGTCTTACCACCTGCTAATACCTGAACAAGAAATCTTACGTGTCATTTTCTAACCAGAAATGACAAGGTTGGCGAGGTAATACCTTTTATTGGACCAACTTCTGGGGGTGAGAGAGAGAAACTTTTGAGATTAGAGGGTATGTTGACATAGCACTGAAGAACCTGTGGCTAGCCTGTACTAGGGGCTGTTTTGTTGCTGTGTTGATACTCTGGTTCCCCATGAAGAGGAGTGCTATGTAAGCTTATCACTTTCACTAACAGAAAGTTGCTCCACTAAAAGACAGCCTCGACCAACCATGGCTACACCCCTTGTCCACAACCAGCATGCACATTTATAAATTTTACTCTTTAAAAGCCCAGCCTTATAGCTTTGGACAATTGAAACTACCTAGTTTAAACCCGTAAAAATGAAAAGATGGTAGCACCTTAAGAATTGCTGCTGCAAGTTACTACCCCTGAAACAAAGCTGAACTAAAAAAAGAACAGGAGTACTGGTGGCACCTTAGAGACTAACAACTTTATTAGAGCGTAAGCTTTCGTGGGCTACTGCCCACTTAACTTTCACGGGTGGCGTGCTCTGCATAGGTGAGACTTGCTGGGGGTGCCCGTTGAGCTTTTTTCCTGGCGTGGGACGTTGCTGCTTTCACTGCTGCTTTGCTTATTGTAACAGGCTTTTGTTTCCAGCTAACTGCCTAATAAAAAGACATCTTATGACTACAAATAAAGAGCACTGCAAACAACGTGTTTTTGTTATAATCTCTGGCGCCGGCGGGAGCGGGTCTCCGCGCGGGAAGATGCGCTGGGCGCGCGCGGCCACGGTCCCTGGGAGCTGGCGCTGGGGGCGGTTCCGGCTCCGGGCTGGCGCCAGGTTCCGGGCGGGGTCGCAGCAGCTGCGCCCACTGGGCTCTTCGGGGCGCGGGCGAGGGCTGCGGCGATTCGAGGTGCAGTTCGGGCTTCCCCTGGCGCATGCGCGACCAGAGCGGCAGGGTTAAGTACTGCCCCGGACGTGGTGGCGCTGCACTGAAGGGCGGGCGGGAGGTTTGAACGTAGCAGCGGCGGATTCCACGCGAGGATGGCGCGCGGGCCCAGGCAGCGCGTCCGGGTGAGGGAATTGTGGGGGTGAAGAGCTGTCGAGGAACGGCGCGGGCGCGAGCCGGGCCCGGCCCGCTGGGCGGGAAGCTGGGGAGTCGGAGGGGGAGGGAGCCGGAGACGGGCCCTGCCGGGAAATCGCGGGGGAAGGGCAGGGACGCGGGCGTGAGCCAGGCCCTCCTGAGGGAGTAGTGGGAGCCGGAGCCGGGCCCCGTGCGGGCATGAGAAGTAGCTGGGCTCGCTTTAGGCCTAGGTCATTCTCTGTTGTTTTCCCCTTTCAGCTGGGAGCCCCCAGACCCTTGGTCAGCATCCCTCCGGTTTCCAACCTTGGTCCTGATGGGGCCTCTGTACAGAGACTGCTGCTCTTGTCCTCTGACACCGAGGATGACAGACAAGGCAACACCTGTTTGGGGACAAGGAACCCCCCCCACGGGACTGGGCAAAGTAGGTGAATTTGCAGGATTAATGTTTCCCATACCTTGCCAATTTGCGAGGGGCTGATGCAGTTGTGAAGGAAGTGAGGGCAAGAGATTCGGTGTTGGGGTGGGAGGGACGAGTGTGTGTTGGAGAGGAAACTCATGAGTGACAGCTGGAACATGGGGGAGGGCAGCCTGAAAGGTGGGAGAAGATCTGGGATTGATTGTGAGTCCAAACCATTAATGCTGTAAAAAGCAACAGAGGGTCCTGTGGCACCTTTAAGAAGTGCATCTGAAGAAGTGAGGTTCTTACCCACGAAAGCTTATGCTCCCAATACTTCTGTTAGTCTTAAAGGTGCCACAGGACCCTCTGTTGCTTTTTACAGATTCAGACTGACACGGCCACCCCTCTGATACTTGATTAATGCTGTAGTGTTCGTATTTTGTTGTGTGGATTTATCCTGCAGACACCAGCTCTGTACACAATAAATGATTCAATTAGAGAGTTGGACTGAGGGAAGATTTTAGAAGCTGTACATAACTGTATGTCAGGTAGTGATGTAAATTATGTCTGAAGGAGAAAATCTGAAGGCATGTTTAAAACACATGCATAACACAGTAAAACTTTTTAGGCCTTTTTGTAAAGAAGCAAAATAAAACATACCTACGTTTTATTTGTAGTTTGCCATAGCAGTGTACACATTTTCTAAGTATCAGGGGGTAGCCGTGTTAGTCTGTATCCACAAAAACAACAAGGAGTACGGTGGCACCTTAAAGACTAACAGATTTATTTGTGCATAAGCTTTCGTTCATCTGAAGAAGTGAGGTTTTTTTTAGCCATGAAAGCTTATGTCCAAATAAATCTGTTAGTCTTTAAGGTGCCACATTTTCTAAGGGTTTTGGGAAGGTCTGTCTAGGTGCCTTTACTTAAACCTATATAAAAATAGAATACCTTTTAAAGTTCATGGTTTCCAAACAAAAAACTACATAACTATTAACATTCAATTTTCCAATGACAAATTTAACAGTAAGCAATTGTATTATACACACCAAAAAAGATCAATGTGTCTTAATTGTATAACTGACATCCTATGCCATACAATAAGCACATGTCATGCAAGTACAGAAGAACCTCCAAGTTAAGAACATCTCGGGAATGGAGGTTATTCGTAACTATGAATAAAGTGTTATAGTTCTTTCAGATGTTTACAACTAAACATTGACTTAAAGGGGGGAGGGATAGCTCAGTGGTTTGAGCATTGGCCTGCTAAACCCAGGGTTCTGAGTTCAGTCCTTGAGGGGGCCACTTAGGGATCTGGGGCAAAATCAGTACTTGGTCCTGCTAGTGAAGGCAGGGGGCTGAAATTGATGGTCTTTCAGGGTCCCTTCCAGTTCTAGGAGATAGTAATATTAATAATAATAATATATGGAGATATCCTATGAACTTTGCTATGCAGTAAAGTGCTGCTTTCCTTTTATTTTTTTTAGTAGTTTACATTTAACACTATACTGTATTTGCCTTTTTTTTTGTGTGTGTGTGTCTCCTCTGCTCCCTGATTGCATACTTGTAGTTCCAAATGAGGTGTGTGGTTGACTGATCAGTTTGTAACGCTGGTGTTTGTAACACTGAGGTTCTACTGTATAGCATTTTATTCTAAATAGTGTAGTGGGAGAGGTACTGTAGAAAAATGACTTTTATATCAGGGCAACCTCTGTACATTTCCATTCCAACTGTGTACATCAAAACACCTTGCTGCACTTGCAGCTCCTAAATAACAGTGTTACAAATCTAAATGACTCACTACAACAAATTATTTCCTCTTAAATTCCCTCTATCAAACACAACACTAACATCTACTAAAAAGCTGTGCCTTCTAATGCAACACCATGCTAATTCAATATTCTGAACAATTAGAAAACATCAGTTTCTATCTACTTCATGTAGTCAGTTAAAAGTTGCACTTACTAAGTGGAGGTGGAGGGTAGAAGTATGTTTGGGGTGGGTGAAGTAATGTGGAGAGGCAAAATCACGGTTAAGCGAAATGAGACCACCCCATACTCTGTGATGGGACAGTATAAAAATCTGAAATTAATAGAATGGTTATAGATTGCAAAGGATGGCTGAGGACTTAACTAAAGATTTACTGGCACTATTATGGTGCAATATTCAGTTGAGCATCCTTAACAGTTTTTAATACTCCTCTACCTCGATATGACGCGACCCGATATAACACGAATTCGGATATAACGCGGTAAAGCAGTGCTCCAGGGGGGCGGGGCTGCGCACTGCTGTGAATCAAAGTAAGTTCAATATAACGTGGTTTCACCTATAACGCAGTAAGATTTTTTTGGCTCCCGAGGACAGCGTTATATCGAGGTAGAGGTGTAGTTTGTTTTATTCAAACAGAGCCACCAAAACGTGCAATGTACTTTGCAGACATAATAATGACAGGAGTCTACTTTGGAAGTTTGCAGTCGAAGTTCCTAGTATTGCTACATGAGTAGTCCAATCAAATTTAATGTGACTACTCACTTATATAGCATACTGATGTTATGTAACTGTCTGCAGGATCAGGGCCTAAGTAAGTGACACAGAGATAAAGGGAAGAGAACACACATTATGGGGAACATCTACATATTTCCACTCATGGAATTCAAGTCATCTGCCAAAGACTGCAGCTTCAAGGAAATTCAGAGCTGTCTGATTCTGTCATAGAGTAATTCTTTAGTGTATCTAGTTCTAGTTATTTCCATTCCCCCCTCCCCCCCCCAGTATAGACTATGGTAATCTTACCCTTGTTTGGTGTGTACCAGTCAATAAACCCCCCCCACCCCCCTACACACACACACACTCTCTCTCTCTCTCTCTCTCTCTCTCTAAAAGGCTTCAAACAGTGTGCCTGCTGCCCTGGGATAAGGTATTTTGTTTTGTTTGGGTTTTTTTCAGGTTGCCCATTCCACTGTCTCTGCAGTCTGGGAGAAGTGCACCCCCCAGACAGATATGATGATTACTGGGCTTACACACTGTAAACCCTTAGGGAATATCACCTTAGACTCCAGGCCTTCCTCCTGTTGGGAATCTCTTTGGGTGAAATCAGCTGAACTGCTTGAGGTACCAGGCAGGGGTTCATGCAGACCCTTAAACAGTCTTCCTCAGCTACAAAACCTTCTTCTAGGTTCTATAAACTGACCTTGGCACTGCCAGCACTGTGCTTAAAAAACCTATATTACAAATGGGGAATAGGTGCAATAGATAGCAATCAATATAAATGAGAATTTATGAAGTGCAGAAACTTGATAAGGGAACCCAAAGAAATTGGGAGGAAAATCCATGGCTGACTGTGTTAAAGAGTTTAAATATATCAGGAAGGAAAGGAATCCTAACAGTGTTCTAGATGGAGATGGTAAAATTGTTCATGATGTAGCAAAGGCAGAAGTGTTAAGCAACTACAGAGTGAAACAGAATGATGTATTAAGGCTATTTTTAGCTGCAAATTGACATATTTTATTGGCAATCGACTAATGAGAATCAGCCTTTCCTTAGGAAAATAACTAAAAAGTACAAATGCAAAACAAGATTAAAATTGATTTAAATAATGTTTCTTGCTTGCTGATTTAAATTGCTTTGATTTAAATCAATCCATCCTGTTGGAAGTGGCTACTGAGTGGAAGATTAGTGACTGATTAGATAGTATATCCTCTCTAAACTGGGATTTCCCTGTTCTGTGTTTGTACAGTGCCTAGCACGATGGGGTCCTGCCTATGACTAGGTCTCCCAGGCACTACAGTTAAACAAATAATTAACTCCTGACTTTAACCTTGTTGAGGCTTCCCTCCTTGTGCAATCCTATCTGGAAAGATGATCTGTTCTGTTTTCGGTTTCCAGTTATAAAGACCAAAAAGAAAGTGACTGCAGAATGCTGGCGCACGAAGGATGACAGGTGAGAAAACTTTGATAAGAGATTAAAAGGCTGGTCTCTCATCTGTTCAAAAGTTGTATTTTATTGTCTTTACTATGTGATGATAAAGTTGTCTGCAGATAAGTTGTCTTGCTTTTATACAGATTTTTATCTTGTTCTTATTTTTTCTTTAAGATCTTGTTTTTCTGTTTGGAAGAGCTTCTGTATCCCTTTTCCTAAATCTGAGAATTTGTGTTTTGTTTTTTACATACAGAACACAATAGCTAGTGGCTTTGAATGCCAAATCCAATGTTTGTGAGAGACTGGGGCACAGATGAGACCTAGCAGGCTGAATTTCAGTCCAAATACTCTGATTTAAGGTGTTGGTTTTGACCTGTAAAGGGCTGCCTATTTGAGAGAGAGCCGCTTTCCATGTCATAGAATCATAGGACTGTAATGGACTTTGAGAGGTCATCTAGTCCAGTCCCCTGCACTCATGGCAGGACTAAGTATTATCTAGACCATCCCTGACAGATGTTTGTCTAGCCTGCTCTTAAAAATCTCCAATGATGGAGATTTCACCACCTCCCTAGGCAAATTATTCCAGTGCTTAACCACCCTGACAGTTAGGAAGATTTTCCTAATGACCAACCTAAACCTCCCTTGCTGCAATTTAAGCCCATTGCTTCTTGTCGTATTCTCATAGGTTAAGAACAACAATTTTTCTCCCTCCTCCTTGTAACAACCTTTTATGTACTTGAAAACTGTTATCATGTCCCCTCTCAGTCTTCTCTTTTCCAGACTAAACAAACCCAATTTTTCAATCTTCCCTCATAGGTTATGTTTTCTAGGCCTTTAATCATTTTTGTTGCTCTTCTCTGGACATTCTCCAATTTGTCCACATCTTTCCTGAAATGTGGCACCCAGAATTGGACACAGTCTTCAAGTTGAGCCCTAATCAGCGTGGAGTAGAGCAGAAGAATTACTTCTTGTGTTTTACTTACAACAGTCCTGCTAATACATCCCAGAATGATGTGTGGGGTTTTGGGTTTTTTTGTTTTTTTGCAACAGTGTTTCACTGTTGACTCATATTTAGCGTATGGTCCACTGTGACCCACCCAATCACTTTCTGCATTACTCCTTCCTAGGCAGTCATTTACCATTTTGTATGTCATACTGCCATAGTTATGATCAGCAGAGGCATTCAAGCAGGACCTCCCTTGCTTAGAGAATGCTCTACTCTTTTTCTCAAAAAGAAGTACTTGGCTTTTGAACCTATTCTCCCCATCCTTGTTCCATAATAGCCTGGTTATGTTAACCGTCAGGATGTATAATAAGGCTTATCTGTTTGCTCAAGCATTTGCCAGAAGCTGATGTTACTGTGGAAGGTGAGTTTTGCTTGCGGATGCCACTGGGTTAACTGCTGGTTCTAGTTGAGGTTTTATTTATTTTTTTTTTTAATTTGTCTCAGAGGACCCTGGACTATTGCGCTGTTTGGTTGGGGGATGTCTCATCCTACTGTTTAGGAGAAGATGGTATAGAGACCACTGTTCCCCAAAGAGGTCCTGGTTCTTTCTTATGACTTCTTGTGTGCAGCAGGTTGAATTTTTAGCTTATCATATGTTGGCAGGGTTTCTGAGAGTGACATTAAATTTTCCCTTAAACCATATTGAAATCTTCTTTGAAACATTTTCTCTTTCTATAGCTTCAGAAATAAGCAGTTGGAGTTCTTAATCCATTTGAAATGTAAATAACTGATTGGAGCTGATTGAAAGGAGAAAAAAATTGCAGAATACACTGCTCTACAGCCAAAATGCTTCTGAAATAAATTTAGTCAAACTTTACTAATTCTGGATTACTGAGAACGAAAATGATGCTTAAAATTGTTGATTGGCTCTAGTTTTCAAGATATGCTATTGGGTCAGTATATACGACCCTTGACTTGGGAATGGCGGAGGATAAGTGAGCTATAAAGGGAAGGGATCTCAATTTAAACCAGAAATTACTAAAATACATCTTTGACTGGATCTGTGAATAAATCCATGATTGGGTTTGGACAGTACTTGCTTTTTAGGCAAAACAATGAATGATGCAATCTGAAGTTGGTATTGCATCATACATGATATGAATTGCATCATGTTGTTCCTAGAA
Source organism: Malaclemys terrapin pileata (assembly GCF_027887155.1). Lineage (NCBI taxonomy): Eukaryota > Metazoa > Chordata > Testudines > Emydidae > Malaclemys > Malaclemys terrapin. Next base: position 44,203 of record NC_071513.1, on the reverse strand, counting down.
GTCATGGATGATGCAATCATAACGAAGCTTACATCACTCTGCTGAACAAATTGCCCTATATCAGCTCTAGAAATCATACAGTGTCGTGCTCTCTTATTTGTGAGTGTTTGATTTTGCAAAGGGACACATTTCTGTTTAGCCAAAGTGAGCAGAGACACCTCATACTTGTGTGAACAGTGCAGATAACTTCTGCTATGTTTGTGGTGAAGTGACCTTTGCATCACAAAAGCGCAGTATAATCTCTATGGTTAAGAAAGCCTATCACCTTTATTTTGGCTGCAAAATTGGAGCTCAGGACAAGAGGTGGGCCCCACACATATGCTGCAACACTTGTGCAACAAATCTTCGCCAGTGGTTGAACAGGAAAAGGAAATCTATGCCTTTTGCAGTGCCAATGATTTGGAGAGCGCCAACAGATCATACCAGCAATTGTTACTTCTGCATGGTGCCTCCAGTTGGGAAAGGTGTGTCAAAGAAGAAAAAGTGGACTGTGCATTATCCAAACATTCCATCAGCTATACGCCCAGTACCCCACAGAGAAGGACTGCCGGTGCCTGATGCACCGGAATCATTCTCACTTGAGTCAGACGAGGAAGAGGATGAAACTTCTGGTCCTGAACCATCAATGTCACAGGACCCACATTATCTCCCATCCTCCTCCTCTGAACCACACCTCATAACACAAGGTGAACTGAATGACCTTGTCAGGGATTTGGAACTACCCAAGAGTAAGGCAGAGCTGTTGGGCTCCAGACTCCAGCAGTGGAATCTCCTGGCAGGTGATGTTAGGGTTTCCATGTTCCGTGACCGTCAAAAGGATCTTGTCCCATTCTTCTTCATGGAAGGTGATCTTGTAGCCTGCAACAACATCGATGGTGTGATGGCATCCCTCAACATCGTTCACGATCCAGATGAGTGGAGACTGTTCATTGATTCATCGAAGACGAGTCTTAAAGCTGATTTACTGCATAATGGCAATGTTTTGCCATCAATTCCAGTTGGTCATGCAGTCCATATGAAGGAAACCTATGACAACATGAAACAACTTTTGAGGTGCATAAACTATGACCAACATCAGTGGCAGCTTTGTGGCGATTTGAAGGTTGTTGCTCTCTTGCTTGGTCTGCAGACTGGATACACAAAGTACTGCTGTTTTCTCTGCGAATGGGATAGTCATGCAAGAGATTCCCACTACATCAAGAAAGATTGGCCACTCCGACAGTCATTGGAGCCTGGGAGGAAAAGTGTTCAGCATCCACCACTTGTTGAATCAAGGAAGATTTTGTTACCACCCTTCCACATCAAGCTGGGTCTGATGAAGAACTTTGTCAAGGCCATTGACAAAACACAAGCAGCTTTCAAGTACCTCCGTGGAAAATTTCCAAGGTTAAGTGAAGCTAAGATAAAAGAAGGTGTCTTTGTTGGTCCTCAGATTCGTGAACTTCTTCAGTCAGGAAAAGATGGCATGGAAAGCCTTCCAGTTAGTGGCAATAAATTTTCTCAGAAACAACAAGGCAGACAGCTACAGGTTGTTGGTGGGAAAACCTCCTCAAGGCATACAAAAGCCTTGGTTGCAACATGTCACTAAAGATACATTTTTTGCACTCTCATCTAGATTTTTTTCCACCGAACAGCGGAGCAGTGAGCGACGAGCACTGTGAGCGATTTCACCAGGACATTGCAACAATGGAGAAACGCTATCAGGGCAAATGGAGCCCATCAATGCTTGCAGACTATTGCTGGACAGTGACAAGAGATGCTCCATTTAATGAATACAAGAGACAAGCCAAGAAGCGCCGTGTAGACACTGAATAGGACTAAACTATGTACATAATAGTTTTTTGCCTTTTGTTTCATAATACATTTTATTTATATAACCCTTTTGCTGATTTTTAAAGTGTTACATAAACAGGACAGGTGAAATATCATGTAAAGCAACCATAAACACATGAAAAGACCTAGGTTTACAAGTTATGATTAAAACTCTATCTACACAATATACATAGACATAAAATGTAAAAACTTAAATATCTTAGAAACAGTAGCCAATCAGTTGTTTTAATTGTCATATTTGAATTCAGCACATCAAAATACATAATAAATAGCACATTTTATCTCTGAAGCAGACGACTTTTCAAAAATTGTAGACCTGTGATACCTGTCTAAAATTTAAACTGAAATTTTCTGACGATTTGTGATCTTGATCTGTGTAGTGTTGTCTGCCCATCAGTTCTTCAAGGAGTGTCCTTATGGGTGCTCCACTGAACGTGTGTCAGCACCCCTGTCCCTCTAATCAGAGATTCTAGATAGCAGTATACGTTCGGCCCACACGTGCACCCACCCCTCCTCGAGGCTAACTAGCTCTGTACTGGTGAACCGCCTTCAATTCTTCTTTGAGTGCTGTCCTTGTGAGTGCTCCACTCTAGGTGATGGTGCGTCCTGGTGCAGTTGATCGGAGATCTTCGGTAGCAGTGCCTGGTCGGGACTCCGCTGCTTTCTCGTGGCGTCTTTAGGGTCTTCCTGAGTGCGCGCGTTCCGCACCCCCCTCGGTTCCTTCTCAACCAGCCTTGGCTGAAGACGGGACTCGGGGCGGTGCTGATCCTCTTCCCTGGTTTCTGAAGGAAACAATTACAAAGAACCTAGAAATAGTTAGTAACTTCCCAGTTGCTTCCCTTCCTTTAGAATAGTTACTTAGTTTTGAAGAAAAAAAGTGTGTTTTTGTTTGTTTGTTTGTTTTACTTTGTCTCCCGCTGAGAGACTCTCCCCTGGCACTCCTAGCGCAATAATGCCAGGGGCTTCAGGATTCAAGAAATGTGCTTCCTATCAGGACTTTATGCCAAGGTCCGATGGACACTCACATTGTGTGAAGTGCCTCGGTGAGACACATGTCCCTGCCAAGTGTGTCCACTGCACGAGTCTCAAAACTAGAGCTCGTCATGATAAGGACCTGCGTCTGAAAATGCTTCTCATGCAGAAATCCCTGCCGCTGCCTCTGGAGATGGGCAATGGCAAACCCTCTCTCTCTCGCTCCCCAGCCAGGTCCGAACCAATTGGGAGCATGGCTTCACCCTCTCACGCGAAGAGGCAAGAAGCTCTGCAGCCGCCTATGGAGAAGAGCAGTGAACCCTCTCTCTCAGGCTCCCCTGCCAGGTCAGAACTGACCGGGAGCTCAGCTTCACCCTCTCGCGTGAAGAGGCAGAAAGCCCTAATGTCAGAGACACTCAAAAGGGTAAAAGAACTTCCACAGGGTCTTTACCCTTGGTGCTGTCAGCACCGAAAGCAGGCAACTCTGACTGCCCCTGCACTTCACAAGCAACTCACACAGGGCTGAAAAGCAAGGACCCGACTTCCTGCAGTGGGAAGCTCTCCTCGGCACTGGTCGTCCCCCCCCCCCCCCCCCCCCGGCACCGACAATGGACCCGGTGCTGACAATGGGTTCCACCCCAGTGCCAACAAGAATGTCGGCACCGGCTCTCAGCTCCTGCAAAAGTGAAACTAAAATCACTCCGGGCTGCCGCTCACACTTCACGTTCTGCAGCACACCAGCCTAGGGAGCAGCAACAATTCCTGCCTCGGCAGGATATCTCTGTGGCCCCTGAGCCTGACTCTCCGCTCCTAGACACGGAGCACTCACTGTTTGAACAGCAGCTCTCATCACCTGATCTGGATACTTTCACTGATAGTGAGAACAGCACACAGCAGCAGGCAGAGTTCTCCCTGCCTGAGTCTTCCCCTCCATCGGAGCCATACGTACCCCAAGACATGGGGCATCATAAGAATCAGCCTCAGTTTCCCTACTTTGTCCCCCAGTGGCCGGGACCCAACTTTTCCTACCTGGCCTCAGTGGTACCTATGCTCGGCTCCTGCCACCGCTCCTCCTTGCGCCCCTTCTACCAGACCGCAAGCTCGTCCAGCTCTATCAACACCTAGAGCTCCTGAACCCCGTCCTGAAGACATGGGCTATGAACCCTTCCCAGGTTTACCAGCTCCTGCCTACCCATAAACAAAGCTCTCCTAAAACCAGCTGATACTCTCTGGCAAACCCCTGCCTCCATTCCACTAACATGCAAGAAAGCTGAACATAAATACTACGTGCCCGCGAAGGATGTTGATTTCTTATTTTCCCCACCCACAACCCAATTCTATTGTGGATGCAGCGACGCAGAGAATAAAGCAGCCACACTACCGGCCCTCCCTGCAGGACAAAGACCTCAAATGCCTTGACCTCCTGGACCGCAAGGTTTATACCTCTTCTACTCTACAATTTAGAATCGCAAATTACTCTGCCCTCCTTGCAAGCTATGACCATGACAACTACAACAAGCTCTTTGATTTGCCTCCCATATACCAGAGGACAGGAGAGCGGACTTCAAGTTAGTCCTCGTTGAAGGTCAGTTGGTGTCTAGGACGGCACTACAAGCATCCATGGACATGGCTGATCCAGCAGCCCGCACCACTGCCACTGCAGTGATGATGAGCCAGTCTTCCTGGCACTCGGCATCCCCAAAGATTTGCAGTCCAAAGTGGAGGATCTCCCCTTTGACAAAGATTTTTTTTTTTTTTTTAAGAGTTTAAGTCCTTCACACTGAGAGACTCTAGAGCCACTTTGCGCACATTGGGCATATACCCATTCATACCCAGTAAGTCTCCCAAACTCTTCCTTTCATTTGCGGAAATACTCTCCAAATGGGTCTCCAGCTGCATTACCCACTGTTACCCCTTGCACATAACCTGCTGCCTCCATCAGGAATCCACATGCACTCCACAAGATGCATTTCCATATAGCGCATGTTTGTTAAAGATGTCCCCATCTCAGAAATCTGTAGGGCAGTGACCGAGGCTTCTGCCCATACTTTTGCAGATCACTACACAATTACCTGGGACATGCCTTGATGCCATCTTTGGTTCCACAATACTATAATCAGTAACAGATTCTACTCCGAAGCCCCACCCCTCCATGGGGGATATTGCTGTGGAGTCGCCTACAGTGGAGCACCCATAGGGACACTACTCAAAGAAGAAGAGGAAGTTACTCATCTTGTGCAGTAAGAATGGTTCTTCAAGATGTGTGTCCCTATGGGTGCTCCACAACTCGCCCTCCTCCCCTCTACTTTGGAGTTCTTACCAAGGGGCTCTGCAGTAGAGAAGGAACTGAGGGTGGTTCGCCTGCACAGCGCTAGTTAGCGTCAAGGAAGGGAGAGTGCATGTTCAGGCTGAACGGACACAGCTACCTAAAATCTCTGATTAGAGGCTCTGGGGTGCAGATAACACCTACAGTGGAGCTTCCATAGGGTGACACATCTCAAAGAGCCATTGTTCTTGCACAAGGTGAGTAACTTCCTCGCCTCTGAAGTGACTGTCTTCCTCACATCTGTTTTGTGCTTTATTTTGCAGCTCTCTTCTGCCCTTTTCTTCCAGTAGTGATGAAGAATTTGAAATATGTAAGTAAAGAGTGGTTAGAATCAGGGGGTAGCCGTGTTAGTCTGTATCTACAAAAACAACAAGGAGTCTGGTGGCACCTTAAAGACTAACAGATTTATTTGGGCATAAGCTTTCGTGGGTAAAAACCTCATGCATCCGAAGAAGTGAGGTTTTTACCCACGAGTGGTTAGAATGTTAATCTTGCTTTCTCAATGAGTGTAGAGAGGATGTATTCCTCATAGCTGCAAGAATATGAATTCCTTCTGGAATACCTTTTTACAGTGAATCTTTGTTGCAAAGCTTATTCTTTCTCCCAAGTCTTAAGGCATGGCAAGGGTTGAATGATGAGGGAGAGGGTAGCCAAAGAGCTGCTTCTGCTCTGAAGAGCTGAGAATTTTAATTGTGAGATTAAGTAGGGTCCTTGCTCTAGAGACATTTGGATACTATTGGTAATATAACAGTTGTAACGATTTTTGTCCATATATGCCCTTAAGGCATGGAATGGGATCACTTTTAGAAAGCTAAAATAAATTTCCTGTAATGTAATTCTCTCACATTCTGATTTAGTTTTATCTAGAATGAAGACTCCAAAATTCCTAGCACATCAAGTCTCTAAGAAACAAAATAGCAGGTGGGTCCTGGAATTATTGAATTGTCTATAGTTAGTCAGAGAGAGACTTTTTTGTCTAATCCATGGCAGCCAAAATGTCCCATTAATGAGTTATTTTGAATATGGAAAAATGAATTAGATCCTCTCTCATTTGCATGGGGTATCGTCATTGTCTGGAGGATTGGGCACAGGTTTAGAAGTCAACATTCTGAGTTCTAATCCTGGCTCTGCTGCTCATTCCATGTGTGGTCTTGGTCACATTGCTTCTCTTCCCTGTTCCTTAGTTTTCCCACTGTAAAATGAAGATTAATAACTCATAAGGCTTTTTTTAAAACTAAAGATTTTACAGCACTTTTAAAATGTAAAACATGATTCCTGCAGATTAGGAATGAGGCAGATTAGTGGGAGTGGAGTGTGGAGGTTTGCAATGTAGCAGCCTGTACTCTGTGGATTTTTATGGATCAAGGATTTAACAGTACTGACAGCTTTGCATCTTTCACATTAAAGGCAACTTTTTTGGTCAACAGTGTGATTTCTAAGCAGAATTTTATAAATTCTATCTTTAAGTTTCCCTATCTGTATCATTTTATCCAGTAACAAGAATGAGGGATAATGGTCTATTTCAATATCTGAACTTAGTTTGCAAGCATGTTCTCATCCTACTGTAGCACTGAACTTACAAAATAGCCCATGATTCTTGAAATGGAGTTCTGTCTTTTGCTTAGAAGTTTAATGATAAAATACTGACAAAATGTAACTGACAATGAAAAGTTACATTGAGAGAGTTCTTTGGTAGTAATGGATGTTTCCAGTGAATAAATTAGAACACTGTACCAGGCTGCTTTATTGTCAGCTTTACCTATATCAAGACAAAAATCATTCCTGGCTTCCTTTGCCTCATTTTATTGTTTCTCTACAGTTTGAATGAAATCCTCATTGTCTCCAGGGAAGACTTCTCCGATTTTACAAGAAAGAATGAGACAACCAAGAAGGGTAAGTAGCCATCCAGCAACAAAGAGGGGACAAGAGTTTTAGCTGGGTGGAGAAAGAATGCTTATTGTTCAGAGCTCACCATTATTCTTTAGGAAGAGCACAGACATAGCTTTGGAAAAGTTTGGTCCCTTGTAGGGTAAGATAACAGGACAGGTTCAATTCTGTTTGCTTTTTGCTGGATTAATTCTCTCCTTCCTCATTCTCAATTTCCCATTCCTCCATATGATCCTTCCCTTTTTCCTCTTCCTTCCTGTTATGCTTGTTTTAACACTGGGATATCAATATCTTCACTTGTGGTACTCTTTAAAATCCTTTCCATTTGAATCTTTTACTTATAAGAGAATCCAGCTGCCAAAGGCAAGTCTTCTCTCATTTCCCTTCAGTGCCCTTTCACATGCTGCATTTTTAAGGCCTAAAATTGACCATATAATCAGCTAAATACAAACTCTTATGTGTGCATAACTGCAGAAGCTTTCTTTTACCAGAAAGAGTGGCTGTAATAAAGTGTTCTCTAGCTATTCTTATCTTGTATCAGACTGACTTAAACCCCTTTTGCTGGCACAATGTAGACCCCACATACATACCTTTTTTATTGTTTATTGTCTGCAGTGCAATTGGAAGTAGTGTGATCCTAGGTGTGAATGAGCATGGGTTGGAGGAAGTTGCTAAGATTCCTTTCTCTGCCTGGTGTTTTCATGTTTTCCAAAGGATCTAATTAACTTGCATTAAAACATAAATGCTGAAGTCTTTGAATTTTTCTTTTTGAATTGTAGCAGTGAAGAATGTTCAGACCCAGAAGAAGCCAGTGACTTCTAGAAAGGAAAACACTTACTCTCAGGAATGGCTGTATCCAGAGATTTTAAGTGACAGTAAACATGATGATTCTGTTTTCATAAAAAGTACATGGTCTGACCACTGCCAAGAAATTGAAGCGAGGGGCTTGAAGGACAACCTGCAACACATAGAGCAAACTCCTTCACAAAAACAGAAAGAGTTTGATATTTCCAAATATAGTCCAAATTCATCTTTTGATGGGAAAGAGAGAGATTGGGAGGAGCGTGCACGGAACAACCCGCAGACCATGGCACTACGACATAGTGCAGCATTAGGGCAAGACAGCTCAGAGGATGAATTTGAATCTTTAATAGAGCGGATAAAGAAGCGAAGCATACCACTGACTCCAAGTTTAACTTCAAACAAAACCACTCTATCCCAATCAGCCACCACAGGTAGGAGAAGTCGTTCTTTATTTCTGTATTCTTAATCATATTTATTCATGAAGTATCTTGTGCAAATGGCTGGCAGTATTAACTGCATAGTTTTAAAAATGTGTTGTGCTTCTGACATAAACAGGACTTATGACTCGTTTTTGCAGAATGTTCAGACATATCAATGAAATGAGCATGCAGAGAATTGTAGTTCCCCTAAATTTAAATGATCAAGGAACTAAAATTCTTTATTTTTGTCCATTATTTTCATAGTTATAATAAATTTTAAGCTTCAGTAATAGATTTTTAGTTTGGAATTTCATTTTAAACTTTCAACAAAATCAAAGCTAACTAAAAAATGAAAATCAGTTTCCTACAAGTATGACAGGAATTGACATTCAAAATTCATTTAAATGATAATTAAACTCCTTTACATTAGAACAGGAGTACTTGAGGCTCCTGTTCTTTTTGCAGATACAGACTAACACGGCTGCTACTCTGAAACCTGTCATTATTTAAATTAGAGCAGTCAGATATTAAAGATCAGGTGTTAAGCTGTATAGTTATTTAGAGTTATAATTCTGCACCTATTCTGTGTTCTAAGATGCTTCTGTTTCAAGATGTATTTTTAGTTTTGTCAAGAATTCACAAATCAGAACTAACCCGCTTATTATTAACCAACTATAACTTAAGCAAATCTATACCCTCTCCTCTTCAAAAGCCCTTAAAATAGATATCTGCAGTGTACCCTTAAAGTTAACAGATAAAGGCAAATGGCACACAAGATCAGCTTCTCTCACCCAGGGGCTATGATGGGGAATTCTCTAGAGGATACTGGCAAGATTGGAGGTGCCACCACGAGCAATGCAGTCATATTGGCCTTCTCTTAGGTATTACCCTGAATTTAAAAGGACTGAAGAAAGGCAGCCACAAAAGGAGCCTTCTCCCAAAACAGTTGAAGGGAAACTTCTTGCACTAGCATGGTCTCGTTTGGATCTGCTACACGCTCTTGAGTACTGAGGGAACAGTCCCCTTTAATTGTCAACTGGAAGAGCTTGTCAAATCTTTGGATGTAGTTAGTATTTCTATTGCTGTCTATTCATATAGGGTCCTTTCTCCCCAATCACAGGGCACAGTGGTTCAAATACTTACTGATACTACTACTACAAGCTGGGGAGACCACATTTCAGCCAGATGGACAGAAAGGTTATAGTTCTGTGGGAGTGGTGCATAGTACACTACATTGATTCTATAGCTTTCTGCCTACATACTTGCAGATTGATGAGCAGAAACCTACATGATCAGCAGAAGTAGTTGCTCAAGAACTTGGTAGCAAACATACACTTACTGTGGATGTATCTGGAAACAGACCTGTTTGCAACAAGACACATCTCCAAATATCATGTTGAGCTCCAAAATAGGACAGGCAACCAGTTCATCTTGAAGGTGTTTTCTTTTAGAATAGGGAGTAAGACTTCTTTGTTCTACACACAATTCCTCTAATTCATAGAGTTCTTAGGAAAATCAAACAAGACCAAGCCAAAATTATTCTAATTTGTGGGGCCTGAGTGAGACAACAGTAGTTCTCAGATCTTCTGTTCCTATCACAAAGGATTTATCGGTGTCTCTCTGCAATTCCAGACCTGTTGATGTAGAAGAGGTTGTATTTCTAGACTCTCTCCACTCAGGGCCGGCTCAACCCATTAGGTGACCTAGGCGGTCGCCTAGGGCACTACAGTTTGGGGGGTGGTGACCACGGCGGTATTTCAGCGGCGTGACCTTCCACCGCCTCTGTAGGGGGCGACATTTCGGGGTGGGACCTTCCACCGCCTAGGACATCAGAAAAGCTGGCGGTACTCCTGTCTCCACTCCATAAGACTTTGACAGATCTGTATATGGTCTGTTTGTTGGGTTGGAGGGAAGGTACAGGGGATTCTATTAAACTTCGGGAAACAGTCAACTTGCCTTTGTTATGATCATAAGTGGAAAATGTTCTTTGTGGGCACCTGCCATTAACATAGCCCAGCTTCAGCTGCTGTTCACTCTATACCTGAATACATAGTTCATTTGAAATTCCTGGGCCTCTCTCATATTGTCAGAAAAAGTACATCTTGCAGCCATCTCCAGCTCACACAGCTTAATTGAGCAAAGACTTCATTTAGCCATGATATAGTACAAAGATTCTTGAAGTGGTTAATGAATCCTTGGGTTAAAGAACCCACACCTAGGTTAAAGTCCCTTGTAATACTACTTAGCCCTGGTCTACACTATGAGTTTGGGTCAAATTTAGCAGTGTTAACCCTGCACCTGTCCACACAACTCGGCCATTTTTTCGATTTAAAAGGGCTCTTAAAATAGATTTCTGTACTCCTCTCCCGACGAGGGGATTAGCGCTGAAATCAACCTTGCCGGGTCGAATTTGGGGTAATGTGGTCGCAATTTGATGGTATTGGCCTCCAGGAGCTATCCCAGAGTGCTCCATTGTGACCGCTCTGGACAGCGCTCTCAACTCAGATGCACTGGCCAGGTAGACAGGAAAAGGCCCGTGAATTTTTGAATCTCATTTCCTGTTTGGCCAGCATGGCAATCTGCAGGTGAGTGCAGATCTCATCAGCAGAGGTGACCATGATGGAGTCCCAGAATCACAAAAGAGCTCCAGCATGGACTGAATGTGAGGTACAGGATCTGATCGCTGTATGGGGAGACGAATCCGTGGACTTCAGAAAAGCAGACTTTGACTCCCTCAGGGAACTGATGGGCAGGATCCCCTGGGAGAATAACATGAGGGGGAAAGGAGTCCAGGAGAGCTGGCTGTATTTTAAAGAATCCTTATTGAGGTTGCAGGAAAAAAACATCCCAACGTGTAGAAAGAACAGTAAATATGGCAGGCGACCAGCTTGGCTTAACAGTGAAATCCTTGCTGACCTTAAACGCAAAAAAGAAGCTTACAAGAAGTGGATGATTGGACAAATGACCAGGGTGACCTTCACCTCAGGAGGTCATCTAGTCCAACCCCCTGCTCAAAGCAGGACCAATTCCCAACTAAATCATCCCAGCCAGAGCTTTGTCAAGCCTGACCTTAAAAACCTCTAAGGAAGGAGATTCCACCACCTCCCTAGGTAACCCATTCCAGTGCTTCACCACCCTCCTAGTGAAAAAGTTTTTCCTAATATCCAACCTAAACCTCCCCAACTGCAACTTGAGACCATTACTCCTTGTTCTGTCATCAGGTACAACTGAGAACAGTCTAGATCCATCCTCTTTGGAACCCCCTTTCAGGTAGTTGAAAGCAGCTATCATATCCCCCCTCATTCTTCTCTTCTGCAGACTAAACAATCCCAGTTCCCTCAGCCTCTCCTCATAAGTCAAGTGCTCTAACTCCCTAATCATTTTTGTTGCCCTCCACTGGACTCTTTACCTCTCCCCTTGTGGGTTCTAGGACAAGTTGCTCCAAGAAGCAGTCATTAATGATGTCTAGAAATTTTATCTCTGCACCCCATCCTGAGATGACATTCACCCAGTCAGTATGAGGATAGTTGAAACTCTATTTTTATAGCCTAATCACCCTAAGCATTTCACAATCACTATCACCATCCTGGTCAGTAGTATATTCCTACTGCTATACTCATATTATTCAAGCATGGAATTTCTATCTATCTTGTTGGAGTCTGTTTTTGAAGTTTTTGTTGTTGAAGAATTGCAACTTTTAGGTCTGTAATTGAGTGTCCAGGGAGGTTGAAGTGTTCTCCGACTGGTTTTTTGAATGTTATAATTCTTGACATCTGATTTATGTCCATTTATTCTTTTGCGTAGAGACTGTCCGGTTTGGCCAATGTACATGGCGGAGGGGCATTGCTGTCACATGATGGCATATATCACATTGGTAGATGTGCAGGTGAACGAGCCCCTGATGGTGTGGCTGATGTGATTAGATTAAATTCTTCTCAGCAAGTCACAAACAGTACATGTCACTTTGTACAGACCTTTGCTGCTTTGGAGCTCGGTATCAACAAAGAAATCTTCATTTGTGCTGATTCAGAAGATAAAATTTATAGGGGTTCTGCTAGCCATAAGAACGGCATACTGGTCAAACCAAAGGTCCATCTAGCCCAGTATCTTGTCTCCCGACAGTGGCCAATGCCAGGTGCTTCAGAGGAAATGAACAGAACAGATAATCAAGTGATCCATTCCCTGTCGCCCATTCCCAGCTTCTGGCAAACAGAGGCTAGGGACAGCATCCCTGCCCATCCTGGCTAATAACCATTGATGGACCTATCGTCCATGAACTTGCATAGTTATTTTTTGAGCCTTGTAATAGTCTTGGCCTTCACAATATTCTCTGGCAAAGAGTTGCACAGGTTGACTGTGTTGTGTGAAGAAATACTTCCTTTTGCTTTAAACCTGCTGCCTATTAATTTAATTTGGTGATCCCTAGTTCTTGTGTTATGAGGAGGAGTAAATAACACTTATTTACTTTCTCCACACCAGTCATGATTTTATAGACCTCTATCATATCCCCCCTTAGTCGCCTCTTTTCCAAGCTGAAAAGTCCCAGTCTTATTAATATCTCCTCATATGGAAGCTGTTGCATACCCCTAATAATTTTTGTTGCCCTTTTCTGTACCTTTTCCAATTCCTTTTTTGAGATGGGGCAACCAGATCTGCATGCAGTATTCAAGATATGGGCATACCATGGATTTATATAGAGGCATTATATTTTCTGTCTTTTTATCTATCCCTTTCCTAATGATTCCCAACATTCTGTTTGCTTTTTTATTTCCACTGCACGTTGCGTGGATGTTTTCAGAGAATTATCCACAATGACTCCAAGATCTTTCTTGAGTGGTAACAGCTCATTTAGACCCTGTCATTTTATATGGTTAGTTGGGATTGTTTTCCAATGTGCATTACTTTGAATTTATCAACATTGAATTTCATCACCATTGTGTTGCCCAGTCACCCAGTTTTGTGAGATCCCTGTGTAACTCTTCACAGACTCTATCTGAATCAAGTTTGACACTGTGTCAGACCATAAATCAGTCAGAGAAACCCACGTATGCTGATAAGAATGTTAGGCCATATGGTCTCTTCACATTTGTGATTCGAGATGCCAGACTGTGCCTACATTATTTGCAAGGGTGGTTGAAATCCACCTGTTGCCTAAGGAGACATCACATAGACATGCCAGTTCAGATTCCACAAGAAGTTGTCATATTGTTAAATTGGAGGAAGAACCCAGATGCAGTTTGTAAGAATGTTCCATTCTTCTTCGAGTGATTGTTCATGTCCATTCCAAGCAGGTGTGTGCGCGCCGCGTGCACGCCAGCCTGAAGATTTTACTATAGCAGCATCCGTAGGGTTGGCTCTGGCGTCCCCTGGAATGGCGCCCTCATGGCGCTGTATATAGGGGCCAGCCGACCCCCCACCCCCTCAGTTCCTTCTTACCGCCGGTGACGGCTAGCTGAAACTTCGCTTGCTCTTCAGCAATCGTGGCAGTGTTCTGTAGTTCTTGTAAATAGTTAATTAATTAGTTGGTTGTTAGTGTTAGCTAGCTAGATATTAGTTGGGGGGTTTTCCCCAACTTTTTCATCGCCCCGCTGGGGCATGCCCGGGTCCCCAGGGTTCAAACTCTGTTGGGACTGCGGGAAATTTATGCCGAAGAGTGACCCGCACTCTTCGTGCTTACGGTGCCTCGGAGAGACCCATCAAAGGGATAGGTGCACTGTCTGCAGGGCTTTTCACCCCAGGACTCTAAGATAGAGAGCAGAGACTTAAAGTCCTCCTAATGGAGGCGGCACTGCGGCCGCAATCGGATCCCGGGCCTTCCGAGCCGGCACCCAGCACTTCATCCTCGGTGCGCAGTGCCCTGGCACTGGAGATAAGTCATGAAGCCAAGGCCCCGAAACCCCGGCACCGGAGAGAGTCGGCGCATAAGAAACCATCTTCTACAAGACGCCGCTCTCAATCACCAGTGCCGGTTAAAAAGAACAGGCCGCTGAGGGAACAATCTCCCCATCGGGACTCTAAAGGTCTGGCGCCGTCCACGAGTGTTACAGGACAACTCGCGCCGCAGACCCATCCGGCCATCCCGTTGACTCCCGCCCCAGAGAGGGCAAGGTCGAGTCCAGAACGGCATAGATCCCCGGACATGATGGACGATGTGTGCCTCCCATCGATGCCGGAGGCGTTCGAGGCCGCATCAGACCTCTTGAGCCTCCTGATGCCGGCATTGCTGCACCGGTGCAGAGAACCTCCAGCTACTGCTCGGCCCCATTACCACACTAGGGGCAAACCGGCGATGCACTCTCCACGCAGCACCGCGTCAGAGGCGCCAGTGCGAGCACCCCCTCCGGCAACAGTGGATAGCGTGCCTCCGATGTCCTCATATTCAGAGACTTCTGACTCAGAGGCGGACTCGTACCGCTCTAACAGATCGAGGAGCAGGCTATCGTCCTCGCGTACGAATGCCCAACCGTACCCACCACAGTGGCACCAACAGCAGCAGTGGCAACCGCCCCCACAATGGCCATTCTGGACGCCATGAGCCTACCATCAGTCAGTGGGTCAGGCGTACGGGCCCCGCTCATGAACCGCTTCTGTTTCCTCAACGTCTGCGGCACCACCGCTAATGCCACCACCACCGGCACCGCCGTCTGACAGGAGTGTGCCACAAGGGGACACGGCACCCCCTGGTCAAACAATGGCACCGACGGGGACTTTGCTCCCAACAGCGCAGGCACCGTCCAGCACTCCTCATCGTTCGGTGGTGACCCCGGTACCGGCCACGGTGCCGCATCTTGAGCCCGCACCGGCCGCGCAGCCTGAGTACTGTGTGCCGCAGGCCCTCACAGAGGGAGACGTGGTAGATGAAGGGCTGCTGCATGGGACATCTTCCTCTTCATCTCCAGATGAGGCAGTAGCGGGAACTTCAGCGGCACTGGCCCTAGAGGACAATAGGATCCTCCAACAGCTCCTTACTCGAGTGGCCCAGAGCCTCTCGATACAGACTGAGCAGATCGAGGTGGACACAGATCCAGTGATTGACATCCTGGCCCCATCAGGTCCGTCTAGGGTAGCCCTACCTCTCATTAAGACCATTACGGACACAACCCGTACCTTATGGCAAACTCCAGCCTCATTGGCTCCTACGGCCAAAAGGACTGAGAGGCGATATTTTGTTCCTACCAAGGGGTATGAACATCTTTATACACACCCCCCACCGGACTCCCTAGTGGTAGATGCGGCCAACCAGAGGGAACGCCAGGGTTTCCAGGGGGCTGCTCCTAAAAATAGAGAGGCTAAGAAGTTGGACCTATTCGGGCGCAAGGTGTATTCAAAGGGGGGCCTGCAGTTGTGCATTGCCAATTAGCAAGCTATGGTGAGCTGGTATGGACACAATACGTGCTCGGCTTTGTCTAGGTTCACGGACCTCCTCCCACAGGACTCACGAACCGAGTTTTCGGCCCTGGTTGATGAGGGAAGATTGATTACCCGTGCTTCCCTCCAGGCGGCCTTGGACGCGGCTGATTCAGCCTCACGCACGTTGGCGACTGGTGTGGTCATGAGGCGCAGGGTCTGGCTTCAAGTTTCTGGCCTCCCTCACGAGGTCCAACAAAAGCTTCCATACACCGTCTTCCACAAGGACAAGGTCCAACTCAGGCCGCACCCAGCGTTCCTGCCTAAGGTGGCTTCCTCATTTCACATGGGTCAAGACATTTTTCTCCCTGTGTTTTATCCGAAACTGCACTCCTCGTCTAAGGAGCGCAGGCTGCATTCTCTGGACGTTCGCAGGGCTCTCGCGTTCTATATAGAAAGGATGAGATCCTTCAGGAAGTCGACCCAACTTTTCGTCGCCGTGGCCGACAGTAGGAAAGGGCTCCCGGTCACGTCACAGCGGATCTCAGCTTGGATCAGAACCTGCATCCAGGAGTGCTACAGTCAGGCCAATATACCAGCCCCGCCTATCGCGCAGGCCTCTTCAGCCGCGTTCCTGGCCCACGTCCCGACGCAGGAAATTTGTAGAGCGGCCACCTGGTCCTCAATCCACACCTTTACGGCGCACTACGCCATCACGCACCAAGCCAGGGAGGATGCTGCATTTGGCCGTGCAGTCCTCCAGTCTGCAGTGACCTCCGACCCCACCACCTAGACTCGGGCTTGTGAGTCACCTGCTTGGAATGGACATGAACAATCACTCGAAGAAGAAGAAACGGTTACTCACCATCTTGTAACGGTTGTTCTTCGAGATGTGTTCATGTCCATTCCAATACCCACCCTCCTACCCCTCTGTCGGAGTATCGGCAAGAAGGAACTGAGGGGGTGGGGGGGGGTCAGCTGGCCCCTATATACAGTGCCATGAGGGCGCCACTCCAGGGGGCACCGGAGCCGACCCTATGGACGCTGCTATAATAAAATCTTCCGGCTGGCATGCATGCAGCGCGCGCACACCTGCTTGGAATGGACATGAACAACACATCTCGAAGAACAACCATTACAAGAAGGTGAGTAACCGTTTCTTTTCTCTAGCTCTATCCACAAACATATTTGTAACAGATGCTTTCAATCTGGGATAGGGAACTCATTTGAACCATCACAAGGGCTAAGAACTGTGGGCGTGTGAGATAGTCACCTGTACATCAACATATTAGAACTCAGAGCAGTCTACCTAGCATGTGTGACATGTCTTGCGTTGATTGAAAGGAAGACAGTTTCGGTAATGGCAGGTATTACCACAGTGCTGTTTACATAAACAGACAGGGATTAGCCAGATTTCTTCTTTATGCCAGGAGGTGATTCACCTGTGAAACTTCAGCAAGTAACAGTCATAACTCTTTATCTGCTAGGATTACAATATATATTGTTGGATCCTCGGACAGTTTTCTGACAGTGATCAAGACTCCATCATTCAAAGAGTATTTTGTGACTGGGGTCATCCAAACATAAACTTGTTTGCCATGGAAAAGAACAGTGTCAAACCTTTCTTTGAGAGCGGATTGGAACCCCCGTATCTTGAGCAGATGCAGTCCTCATACTGTGGACTCCAGGGGTGATGTATGCATATCCTCTAATCCCTCTGATTCTAAGGGTGATCAGAAAAAAATTCAGGACCTTTTTCTTTCCTTACACAGAGCTCTTCTTCGGGTCTCTGAAATTTGTAAAGCAGCATCTTGGGGATCAGCACATCCAGTTACTAAACATTATTCTTTTTAAGAGGCATCTAGATCTGATGCCCATTTTGGTAGAGTTGTGTTGCAATCCTTATTTAAGTAGATCTGAACGACCACCACCTTTATATCAGTCACTGCTTGCAAGAATGGAATATATGTGGACAAGCACTCAGAAGGAAAAAGTTACTTTCCTTACAGTAACTGTTGTTCTTCAAGATGTTGTCCATGTCTATTCCACAACCTGCCCTTTTTTCATGCTTTTGCAAAGTCCTATACCTTCTAAATCCTGTATTGGGCAAAGCAACTGACGCAACTGACCCCACTCTGCCCTTTATGCCTGTGGGTGGAGGAGACATGAAGACACTCAGGGCACAGGGACAGACCCAATGGCTACTGCTGGCCAAAAGAATCTGAAGTCAAGCACATGGGCATATGCACACTAAGGGTGGAATACATAATACCTGCTGTAAGGTAAGCAACGATTTTTCAACTAATCTGGCACCACAAGCTCTAAAATGTCTTAAACATAATCACATTGTTATTCTATGGCTTCTCTAGAGGTCAGAATTCAGATTGTTTGAGTGCATTACCTGTGCACTTCCATAACATGTTTGGTTTACTATAAAGTGCAACTATTAATCAGAATATCCTGGGTCTATAACACCTTGGTTTTGGGATAATTGCATCTGTTGTCTATTATTTTTAAGTTTCTGATGCCTGCTTTTGTCCTAACTCCATTTTAATTGGGGGGGGGAATGTGTGAGAGAGAGAGAGAGAGTGAGTGAGAAGATTACAAACTGCTTTTTGCATCTGATTTGAACTATGTTAATGTTCTGCAGATCAAAGAAGATTTTTCTGATACTGAAGTAATTTTTCTAAAGAATATAAATATACCAAGTAATATTTTTGGCAGTAGTAGAGGAGCTCTAGTTATTGAGACAGTTATATCATGTTTGTCAACTAATAAACTACTTTGGTGTTTTGAATCTTGTGAATATACCCCAGACACCTCTGAAGGTGGGCATATTGAGTGAAGAATGCACAGTTTACTGTGTAGTGGTTTGTGGTCCTGTTGCCAGTCTCTATATTCTGTATTCGTTGCTGGAACTTCATGATATTTGGTTAAATTGGTTGTTTAATCTTTTGGTTTGTATTTGCAGAACTGGGAAACTTCAAGCCTCCTTGTGACAGTGCACAACACTCTGTTAAGAAAGAGAGAATCGTGACACCAAAGTCAGAATCCTCTTCATCTAAAGAAATGCCTTCTCTGAAGGTTCCTAAGAGCGCATCAGTCTATTGTGTACATTCATCAGATACAGAGGAAAGGTAGGTCTTTCTCTTCTCCATCTTTTACTGTCTCCTATGAGTATAACAAATGGGTCAGGAAATGCTGGTGAGGTTAGAGGCAAAGCACTGCTGTCATGTAGAGTAACACTCTGGAAATTTATCAGGCTACAAAAGTGCTTGCTCTGCAGTTAACATAAAATTACAAACCTTGTTCTTTGAGTGCTTGCTCATGTTGATTCCATTCTAGGTATATGCGCGCCCACATGCACAGTCATCAGAGATTTTTGCCTTATTGGTATCAGTAGGGTCGGCAGTGGTGTCCCCTGGAGTGCCGCACTCATGGGTCAGTATATTAGGTGCCGCCAGGCCTACGCCCTCTCAGTTCCTTCTTACTGCCCATGACGGTTGGTTGGAGCAACGTTTTCCCCTTGCCTAGGAAGTAGTTAGTGGTTCTCTCCTTTCTTCTTTCCAAAACCTCATAAGTTGGAAGAAGAGCGCAAATTGCACTCTCTGGACATCAGGAGAGCCCTGGCCTTTTATATCGAAAGGACCAGGCTGTTCTGTAAGCAGACACAGTTGTTTGTCGCGGTGGCGGACAGGATGAAAGGTCTTCCAGTGTCTGCCTAGAGAATTTCATCCTGGATCGCTTCCTGCATCCATTTCTGCTATGATCTGGCAAAAGTGCCTCCACCAATAATTGTAACCACCCACTCGACTAGGGCGCAAGCCTTGGCGGTGGCATTCCTGGCCCAAGTGCCTATTCAAGATATTTGCAGGTCCGCTGCCTCATCATCCATCCACACATTTATGTCTCATTATGCACTTACCCTGCAGGCCCAAGATGATGCTGGCTTCGGTAAGGCAGTGTTGCAAGTCGCACGACCGTGAACTCCAAGCCCACCTCCAGGGCTACTGCTTGTGAGTCACTTAGAATGGAATCAACATGAGTAAGCACTCAAAGAAGAAAAAAGTTACGTTACTTACCTGAACTGAGAAGGGTGTAGGGTTGGTGGCGCCTAATATACTGACACATGAGTGTGGCACTCAAGGGGGCGCCACAGCCAACCCTTCGGATACTGCTAAGGCACCAGCCGCCAGGGGGAGGAGCCCTAGGGGGGCCCCTGGCACCAGCTGCTCAGGCAGTCCCCGGGGCCAGCCACATCGGCCGCTGCTCAGGCGGTGCCCGGGGCCACCAGAACAGCAGCTGGTGCGGCTGGCCCCAGGGCCACTCCATCAGTGACTGGTGCGGCTGGCTGCAGGAGCCACTACAGTAGCAACCGGCGTGGCTGACCCCAGGGCTACCCAAGCAGCTGGCCCTGGAATCTGTGACTTCCGCAATCTCCATGACAAACACGGAGCCCTAAAGATGGACCCTTGAGTCTCTGGCTACTGTATGCCTTTCAAGAGCTCTGATAGAAAGGGTTTTGAATGACTTGAACCATCCTCATTGCTAAACCCTGACCACTCCCTGATAGGGTCTGGGGGTCAGATTCTGAAAGGCTTTTTCTGAAACCATCTTTTCCTCAGTGCTGTGGGAGCCTCAATTCCAAGGCAAACTTGTGGCACCATTGCATCTGTGGGGTTTTCAGTTCATAGAAATGTTTAATACTTTCTATGAACATACTAAACTTTGTCTCAGTCGTGTGATATTGAGTTCCACGGATTACTTGTGCATTGTGTTTAAAAAAACAATTGTTTTTATAGGTTTTAAATGCACTTTCTTGCATTGAGAGAAGGTAAACAAGTGAACCTTATTACCTTCTCTATAGCATTCATTTAAATACCTCTCTTATATTCCCTCTTATTGCCTATTCTCTAAACAACCCTAATATTTTCAGTCTGACCTGAAATGGAAGTCTTTTCACACCTCTAATCATTTTGTCACCTGTCTCTGAACTGCCTCTTTTTGCTGTATCCCTTTGGAGGCAGGGTAACTGAAACTGAAGAAAGTATTTTAGGTGCTGACATACCATTTGATTTATATAATGATATTGGAACTTACTTATAGATTTTAAGACTTAAAGGGATCATTATGATCAGCTAGTCTTTCCTCCTGCATAACACACACCAAAGAACCTCACACAGTAAACTCTCTACTAATTCTATAATTTCTGTTTGAGCTATATAGTTTATCTTTTAGAAAGATATCCAGTCTTAAGTAAAAAAGCTTCAAGTAATGGAGAATCTGAAGATAGGTATGTTCTTCCAGTGATTAATCACTCAGGTTAATCACACTGTTTTAAAAAAAAAAAAAAAAAACACCTTATTTTTAGTCTGAATTTGTCTAGTTTTTGCTTCTAATCCGTGTTCTGCCTTTGCCCTTTAGATTAAAGAGCTATCTATTATTAGATCTTTGTTAATCCTCTCTTGGATAAACTATTTATTTTATTTATTTAGTCTCTCACTATAACGCAGGATCATACTTGTTCTTCAAGTGCTTGACCCTCTGTGTAGTGCACTACAGTTTTGCGCATATACTCTATGTGCCCAGGACTGGAGATTTTTTCCCTAGGAGTGTCAGTTTGCTCTACTTGGGCACCCGCACTCTCTTTGTGCTTCACACCAAGGGTTTTAAGGGGGAGCTGCCAGACTGCTGCCATCTTTACTTCCTTCTTACCACTCATTATTTAGGATGGAGCATCAGTGTTCATGCTGACTTCTTCAGTTTTTTCCTGTAAATAAATTGTGAATAATTTTTAATACTTAGCTTTAATTATTTAGTCTAGTTAATTGGGAGGTATTTGGGGTTCAGTTCACTAAAATTCGGAGGAGCAATTCCTGTTTAAAAAAAGGCATTTTGCTTCTTCCAGTGGCAGCAGGGAAAGGGTTCTAAGGATCCTCCACTTCAAAAACTGCATCAACTGCCACAAGCTCTTCCTAGTCACAGTCTACTATGATGTCTGTCTGTACCGCCTGGGGAAACCCACATCTAGACCAGGCGCAGCAGGACAAAGCAGTCAAGAAAGTTCCAAGTCTGAAAACTCCTCATGGAGAGGCCCATGAGACCATGGACAGCTGACAGGAGAGACACCCTCTCCCCCCAACCCAGTACATTGGCCTGAAAAAGGTAGGAGCAGCCCGTTGAGCTTAGCTCCAGCCAGTTCCAGGCCTCTACACCCTCTCCCAGCTGGCTCCAAGAAACTTGAGCAGAGCCAAGGCAAATGGGGAGGGAAGGGAGAGACAAGCACTCCAATAAGGGAAAGAGGGAGCTCTGTATCCAAGCCCTCGAAGAGGCAAATGTCCCCATCTCATACCAAGCCAGGAGAGCCCTCGTGCTCTGGAGTGGAACTGTCTGACCACTGTGCATCTGCCAGGAGTGCAAAACAGTATGGCATACTCCTTGAGCAGACAGCTCTCCACATAACATGTGTGGCAGCTGCACAACCAAAATCTACAGGACGTGTTTTGGGTGCGAGGGTCTCCAAACCACAATGCTATGTGTGTCGAATATGAAGAAAAAGTGCAAAGAGTTCTGCTCCAGAGGGGGTTGCCTCGTGGCCGGACCTACTCTCACAGGATCACTGTCGGTTGCTGCACCCGAACCGTGTCTCTCTCCACCTCACAGCTTGGATGATGCGTGGCTGAATCCAGAGGAACAAGCCTGCTCTAGTCAGGTACAGCACATGCCCTTGGAGAGCAAAAAGTCCTCCACCATAGCAACTTACCTGGCAAAGTGGAAGCGATTCTCCTGCTGGGTGTCAGAACGGAATATCTCCCCGACCCAGTCATCTCTGCAGTCCGTTCTGGATTACCTGCTTCACTTAAAGCACCAGGGCCTTGCCTTATCTTCGATTAAGGTTCACCTGGCGGACATATTGGCCTTCCATCCCCGCGTCCAGGATAGATCGGTATTCTCTCATGAGATGACTATCCGATTCCTGAAAGGCCTTGAAAGACTCTTCCCACCGGTCTGGGACCCGGTCCTCCACCTTGTCACCAGGCTCATGGGCCCGCCCTTTGAGCCTCTAGCTTCTTGTTCCCTTTCCCACTTGTTGTGGAAGGTCGCATTCCTTGTAGCTAGAATGCAGGAGACCCTAATTCAAGTCCCTGCTCCAAGGACTATTTATAAAAAGCGCAACAATTTCAACAGGAGAGATTGAGACCCAGCCCACACTATCCCATAGCCCAGTGGCTAGGATACTCTCCTTCGCTGTGAAGGACACAACTTCAAATCAATTACTTAACTTATAGTATTTTTTCTTCTGAGATATTATCATCCGTGTGGATCCCACAACCAGCCCTTCATCCCCACTTTTTCAGAGTCCTTATTATCTGGGATTCTGAATTAGCAAGGGAACTGAGGAATGGTTGCAGCTGCTCTGTCCTTTATGCCCTTAGGTGTGGGGTATAAGGACATACATGGTGCAGGCATGGCTGACTGCTGTTCAAAAGATTCTAATCTCACATGCCTGGGGAACGTGCACACCTAGAATGGGATTTACAGAAACTTCTCAAAGAACCATAGTTACTATAAGATAAGTAACCACTCTTTTTCATAAGACTTCTGCGACAACAAATGTGCTTTTTTTGCCGCTGCTTTTCATGCAGGTGGAATCTGTGTGGAGTGCCAGGCTGTTTCTTACAAGAGTTGTCAAACCCAGCATCCCAATATGTGAAAAATTTCAGGAAAAAAAAGGATGAGTTGACACAGAAGCTCTACACTCTTTATAACAACACCATCTTTGAGCAAAAGGTAACTTTTGTAAACACATTTCTGGACAATAAAATCACTGTTATCCTGCTAACTAGCTTTCTCTGTGAAACCATTGCCCTTTCCTTCTAGCTCACTAACTGGGATGAAGCTCAGCCTTGTAACAAGGTGCTTCTATTTGAATCAGGTCAAAAATGTGAGGGTTTTAAAAAGGGATTTATCATAGGTTTACTCTGGGAGTTATCAGACTTTCTCAGTGTGAATTATCTCTTAATAGTCTTGTGGAGAAAAACCTCCTGATCCATTCATTACTGCAAGGACACAAACTCCCTTCCCATTCATAATCATGTAACATCCCTAAGTAACTATATCTGTTGCTTATATGGAAAATTGATTTTTAGATGCCTTGGGTGAATCTGGTCCCTTATGATTCTTATATGTCTAGATAGTTGTATAGCCCCCATTGCATTGGAATGCTTCTCTTACTCTCATGTAGCAGTGGACCCTAATTGAGGCATATTAAGCTGGCTCCTACTCCTGTAAAAGAAGCTGGAACCAAAGAGCCCAGCACCACTTGATCAGCCAGCTCTCTGCAGACCAGAAGTGCTTGCCTGGATCATAGTTTGGGAATTGCTGCTGTAGGCTCTCTAACTGCACAGGTTACCCAGATGATTGGCACTTGGGTTAGCCTACCCCAGCATTTTGACAGCAAATCCAGACTCACCTTACTGAGTCCTCACTGTTTCTGCACTCACTCATGTGTATGGTTCTCTGTACTGAGATGCTCTAGGAGACTTTCCCAGTCAATTACAAGAAACTTGTCTGTCCTTCATGGGGAACTGTGGGAAGGATATTGGAGGATTATCAGAACTTGAGTGATGTTTGCCTGCATCCTATCTGCAGAATGGACGGGGTCCAGGGCAAGTGAAAGGGAAGCCTAGGTTTTAATCTATACCCCTACCTGTATAAACTATCTTGCATTTAAAGCACCTCCAAATTCAGATCAAAAGTTTTTCTTGTGTGGATGGTAGAGGAGTTTGGACTAAAAACCAGGTAAGAGTTCAGGTTAATTGTGCAGTGAAGACCTGCACTAAGCATACCAGCAGTACTAGAATCCTGAAAGAGATGGTTCCTTTCTGCTGCTGTTTTGGAGCAACAAGAGATCAGAGATTAAGTAGTTTGATAGGATTAGAAGAAGTTATACATCCTGGCAAGGGAAAATTGATGAGATTTTAAAAAGAGGTCTGGATAAACTGGGGACAGGTAGGTCAAATGATCTTATAAAGGGCTCCGCTTTAATTTGGTAGCTCAGTATTTGAAAGACAGCTATTAAGCATCAGTGAAGGACGTTTAATACCTCCTTAGACAATCCCCTGGGGAAGGCTTCAACCCCCATTGTGTGTTCAGAGAATTGTTTTGGAAAATAGGGGATAAAACCTTCGATCAGGGATCTTGATAAGCAGGTTGTGTGAAAGAGGGGATGGAGACATCTCTCTCTCTCTCTGAATACCCGAGGAAGAGATTGTCCAGCTGACCAGGGCAGGGAGGTCATATAAGGACTTGATTTCTAGAAATGTGAGATTTTCCTTCTTTTCTCTGTACTCTTACTTAAGTGGTATAATACAAACAGTTCTTTCTTGGTTTACTACCATTTTCTCTGCATTTAATAAAACTTTTTAAAGAATATTACTATTGTGTGGCTGTTTCATACTCTAAAGATAGTGAAGTTCTTCAGCCTCTAAGGAGAGGTAGAGAAGGCAAAGTGAGTTTCTCAGATCTAACTTCCCACTGTCTCTGTCTAAAGAGTATGAACAAAGGTGTCCTTTCCCACCAAGGTGTGTTGTGAAGGGCTGTGGCGGTATACACACACAAGGGCAGAAGTTTAAGGACCTGAGGAAGTGAGATGAGCTGGTGGTGATGTGGTTCCAGGGGGTGTGGATGGAGGGGCAAGCAGGGGCACAGGCCCCCCCAGTAATCATCAGGGGCCTCCGGGGGTGAGGGAGCCTCCAAAAGGGGTCAAACTTACATTCCTGCACATGCCACTACATGGTTCAAATGCACTGTTCCATTTTTTTTTTATCAGTTGCCAGAGAAAATGGAAATCGTCTGGAACAAAAAGATGCGGAAGACAGCAGGGTACTGCGTCACTGGACAAACAAAAAGTCCTGAGGTACAACGTCATGCTCGGATAGAGCTCTCAGAGAAAGTTTGTGACTCTGCAGGTAAGGGAAAGAGGATATTGAATATTAAATAAGGGGAAAGAATATTTATTTATTTCTGCATAACAGCTCTAAGATGCAACCTTTCCTATCCATCCACACAGCTAAAACTTATATCCAAGCTCTCATCATCTCGTTCTGGAAACTCCCGCCGAGCCTCACACACAGAACCCCTCAATGAGCCCCACTCCCCCCGCACCTGGACCACCCCGATGAGCCACCCCAACCAGCTGCACCTGGATCCCCACCCCACTGAACCCCATTCCCCCACACCCGGATCCCCCATTGAGTCCCCCACACCCAGATGCCCCCGCTGAGCCCCAGCCACCTTCACCTATACCCCCCCCGCAGAGTCCCATTACTGTTGTACCCAGAATCCCCCAACAAGCCCCTGTGCATCCAAGCACACACACCCCCTCCCCCCCAGCACCTGGATCCCCCACTGAGCCGCTCACACCCAGATTGCCACACACACAACCCTTTCAATCCACACCTGGATCCCCCCCACCCTAAATCCCTCCACACTTGGATCCTACCTGCCCATACCTGGTGCACCTGGTTCAGAGGGGCAAGGCCCTGGGATGTTTCTGGGGCAGACCCGATCCTTGCGCTGTGTCAGGGTTGGGTGCAGCCTCACCGCTGAGTCTGTGTCCCGGGGGGGAGCTGTGATCTCCCATCTCTGTGCAGCCAGTGACCATTGCTCCCCAATGCCATGCTGGAGCCTCCACATTTATTTAACAAATAAAATTTGCAGAATTTTAAAATATTGTATGAAGAAGTTTTAATTTTTTGGCACAGAAATTTTAATTTTTTGGTGCAGAATGTCCTCAGGAGTAATTTATACTTTATCTGTCCAGTGATGGATGCCAAGATGGCTGCTTCTTCTCTCCGTATATCTTCCCAAACTCACTGTTTTGTCCCCAGACTCAGGATAATCTCATGATGTTTTTTCCTGTCTGTGGATCTCCCATCCCCTTGCTGATTCATATGTAAATAGGGTTTCCATTGTTTTTGGTCACATCTTGCTTAATTTAATTGGAGATGTGTAGATACTCCCTTCCCTCCTTTCTGGGGGAAAAACTGTTTCTCCCTGTGTTTTGGTCACAGCCTTTAAAATATGTCATCAGTAAGTATCCACAATTCCTCATATAGTGCTAATGCAGACACTTCACAATGCTATTAGTCGTCATTATGTCACAGGCTTTCATAAAAGACATTACTCAATGCACTTTTTATAATACAGCAATATTATATACAATCAGTTGATTCAATTGCTTATCATTTGAGGGGCAGACCCCGATAAGAGGCTGTCTCCCCCACTCGCTAAGTTGATGGCTTTGTTGATCTTTTATCTAAGTGCACTTTCATTATCTCAACCTGATGACAAACTACTATACACTCATTTGTTTAGGGAAGATGGGATTATGCATTGCTTGCCAACACATTTTAAAACCATAATTCTAACATATATCCATAACTCTTTATACACCCCATATACACATTACTCCTGGGGGAATCCTGTGCCTAAAAATTCTGCGCATAACATTTTAGAATTCTGTATATTTTATTTGTCAAAATAACACAATATAATCACTCCAGATTCAATTATTTTGGTAACTTATTTCTAAATACATATCAACAATACAGACAACAGCAAAAAAGATACCCCCAAGAGTAGAGCGTTAAAGAAGCCCCTATGATAAACCAGTTCCAGTTGGGGGCTGCTGGAGGGAAATGTGTAGGGCTCCCAGAGCCCAGACACCTGCACTCCCTCCCCCTCCCCCCCCCCCATCCCAGCCACAGAGCACCCCCAGCCCAGATACGAGCACTCCCCTTCTCCTAGAGCCCAGTCACGGGGCACCTCCCAGCCCACGCACCAGCACCCCCCTCCCCCCCAGATCCCAGCCACAGGGCACCCCTGGCCCACACACCAGCACCCCCCTCACCCCAGATCCCAGGCATGGAGCATACTCAAAGCTCAGACACCACCACCCCCTCCCCCCAGATCCCAGCCACAGGGCACCCCCCGGCCTAGACACCAGTTCCCCCAGAGCCTTTAATCCCCCCAGCTTCTTTACTGTCCTGCCAGGGAACACAGGTGGGGCAGTGCAGTCCTGCCCTTCCTCACCCTTTGCCAGAACTGGGTCTCCCAGGCCCTCTCCTGTCCCCGGGAGAATAAGGATCAAGCAGAGCATGCAGCCTCCAGCCCACGCACCCTCCAGCTCCGCTCACTGCAAGCTGGGCTCTGCAGAATCCAGTGTCCCCTAGTAGTGGCCACCACTTCTGCAGCCCCAATTCTGCGGGGGAAACAGGGAATTCTGCAAAATTCTGCATTGTGCAGTGGTGCAGAATTCCCCGAAGAGTAACACACCATGTAAGAATTTTAATGATCAGTGAGCTATTAGCTTTCGATTGATATATTACATGCCACCTTTTGGGTATATATCATGACAACAGTGGGTTAGATGTAGTATGTCAGGCCTGACCAGAGTTGCTGACAGAGTAGTGAAACACCAATGGACCACTGTGTCACAGTCAGTAGCAATCAAAATTTGTCATCTGACATTTACTTGCTGGCTCCTGTGTTTAATGTGGTTTTAAAAACAGAGACCACAACACAAGTGACTCATTACAGTTAGTCTCCTCAGAGATACTAAAGACATGGAAACCAAATTACCTTCTCAGACTTGGGCCAGAATAAGGGCATTGTGTGGGGAAGCTTGGAATAGTACTGTCCATGTGGCATCTTTTACAGTCTTCAGAGCTGTCAGTCTGGTACTTGCAAACACTAATAAAGCCAGTGAAGAATGAGAGACCTGACTTTTTAATGGCAGTGTTCTTAATTTGTCTTCTCTCCTGACTTCCCCAAGACCGGCTTCGAGACACATTGATCCATGAGATTTGCCATGCAGCCACTTGGGTAATCAACGGAATTCGTGATGGCCATGGGCAGTTTTGGAGATTCTATGCTAAGAAATCAACTGTGGTTCATCCAGAGCTGCCAGTGGTGACACAATGCCACAGTTATGAGATTAAATACAAGTTCACTTATAAATGTTCTCTGTGCAAAAACACGTGAGTAATATTTACTTGCCTTTGGTCATCTGTTAACTTTGTTTTCAGCGTGTCCACATGTTAAGCTTAGACCTTTAACTCTTAAAGAAATTTGAGAATTAAAGGTCTCACCTCTATGAACTGAACTATTTTTTATTGCCTCGTTTTCCCTCTTCTATTCCCACAAAGAATCCCAAACTGATCCTCTTGATACTGGCTTCCAGACAGTTTCCCTTGCAGACCCATATTACTCCTGGGGGGATTCTGCACCAAAGAATTCAAAATTCTGCAAAATTCTATATATTTTATTTGTCAAAATAATGCAATATAATCACACCAGTTTCAATTGTTTTGGTAATTTATTTAAACTACAATACAGAAAAAAGTCACAATAACTATTCAGCATTTCCTAAACACATGAAAGTGAAGTTACAAACACTTGGTAACAATATCCTGCATTCCAGTTATAATCTTGAATTTTCATTTAAATCACATTACAGAACACCAAACAGCGGGGGGGGAAGTAGAATGTCATTTTAAATTGCTCAGACTTTCACACATGAAAGTCATACAGTTTTGCTAATCATTGCCCTGCACCTGGCTGAGTACTTTGGGAAGTGCTTGGTTCTGATTGTCCTGACATTTTATTGACTGCTTGGTAAAAAGTGAAAAAGCACATAGATCTTCCTAGCTGAGGATTCCCTAACTGTCATTTATAATAAGACTCCTTTACATCACTCTGGCAATGTAGGGGCCTGAAAGCTTTCACAGATTTTAATGCTCAGGGGGGAATTGACTGAGAATGCGAACAGTTAACTAACATGAGATCAATTAACCATCAACAGCAACTTTAACAACTTTACTACACAGTCAGGGTGCTACATTTGTGCCTCAGAGAATGAGATCAATTAACTCAGGCAGGCTGCTTCATTTGTGCCTCTAGTCTGCCTCCTGCATAATAAAAAGCCCTACTGCCAGGGAGCTGCAGTCGTAAGAGAGAGGGACACAGGGCTTGTCTACACTGGCAATTTACAGCGCTGCAACTTTCTTGCTCAGGGATGTGACAAAACACACCCCTGAGCACAGCAAGTTTCAGCGCTGTAGAGGGCCAGTGTAGACAGTGCACCAGCGCTGGTAACTACACCCCTCGTGGAGGTGGGTTTTTTAGCGCCCACACAAGCCATGTTAGCGCTTTAACATTGCCAGTGTAGACTAGCCCAGAGTGTGAGTGTGTGTGTGTGTGTGTGTGTGTGTGTCTCTCTCTCTCGCTTGTTGGCACACATACACCTCTCCCCTCCCCCCCCCCCCCCCCCCACAGTAATCATGCAGGCACGCACGCCCATCCCCCCTCCCCTGTCTCTGAGGCTGCTCCAGGCATGCTGGAACAGACGCACTGCCTGGGCTGCTGGGGAAGAGGCGCGTGTCCCCCAGCAGATTTTTTTTGCGTTTTTCTGTACAGGGGGCACAGAAAAATGCGGGCCATATGAATTCTGTGCCCCCATATGGGCGTAGAATCCTCCCAGGAGTACCATATGGAATTATACTTATGACAGACCTGCCTCCCCCTGCTGGCACTCTTTTTAATGGCTTAATTGAGAACAGATAGTTGGGAGGCAGGTTGTTTTTGAGTTAGCAGTATGGAAATCAGTGAGAATTTGAGATAACTTTCAAGGCCAGAAAGGGACATGTCAGTCATCTAGTCTTACCTCCTGCAAAACACGAGCCAGAGAATGTCACCTATTGATTTCTGCATCAAGCCCAGAACAGAGTGAGCAAATGACAAGACTTGTTCCAGGCAAGGGTCCCCACCCCCACTCCCTCGATGCTGGCACTCTCATGCACTGCACACTATAGCTGTCCCCTAAAAACCCTTAAAATCAAGCCATTTCATAATTGTTAAACTCAGTTTGCTCAGTCGCCAACCTACAGGCACACAGAGTCTGGTAGCCACAACCCTTAGTGGTTGGTGTTCCACGTACTGCTGTCCTTTGGCATAGAGGGTTTTCTTCTGGGGTACTCAGACTTTTCAATATTTCTGACCCCTTTGATCCTCTGAGGGACACACCTAACTTTCCAATCTTGATTCCTCATCTTCCCCTAAGCAACTATTATGCTTGCTACATAGAGACGGTAATAGTAGGACAGTATTAAGGAAACAAGATAAACATTAAAATCAAGTTCATGTTATGAGACTACTTGGATCTCTCCTTACTTCTCTATTAGGAGTGTAATGCAGGAGCTCTGATACACTATGATCTCACCTTTTACCAAGAAACTTATTTGAAACACAAGCAGAAAAATTAATCTGCTCACTGGGATTGTCAAAACTTCTGTTTATCCCATTGTAAGTGATACAGAGCTGGTGGGACCACTGGGATGTTTAAAGAAGATTGATCTGAGATCTAGAATATGTATGGTGGGGAACAAATTCAACAGCAGGGACCTCAGCTTCTGCAGCACTTCAGTGTGGCAGACTGAAGTTCTGCACAGCTTCATGTAAACTTAAAAATTAGGTTTTTTTTTAATTGAACTAAAAATTAACATGAATATCACTGAATTCCTTGTTGTTTGTTTTGGTATTCAACTGAACTTGCTTTACTCTGTTCATATATTCTTTTAATGTTCTGTTAAGCTTTGTATTACCATCATATAACATTGTAGACATTATCAGGAAGAAACTGAAGGTTCCACCTTGGCAACTGGATAAGGGATGTTTAAGGTTTTTTGGCAGGAAAATGTGGACAGTGATCTGAGACTGCATGATAAAAATCACTAGTTGAATATTCCTGCTAAAATGGTCAGCAGGGGAATAGTAATGTTGCCATTTAGGTTATATTTAGGTGTCAGAGTTAATGTACACTTGATCTGAATGTGAACAATTTGCACCTCTGAGCTATTGTTCCAAGGTGTCTCCAGACTCAGGCACTACACTGACTTTTTTGTTTTATTTTAGGATTGGGCGCCATTCCAAGTCACTGGACACAGAACGCTTTGTGTGTGCACTCTGTAAGGGACAGTTAGTCCTGTGCCAACCCACACGGAAGGATGGTACTGCTGCTAGAGCACAGCTAACACCATTTGCAAAGTATGTGAAAGAAAACTATGGATCTACTAAAAAAGAACAGTGTGGGCTGAGCCATGCAGAAGTCATGCGTAAGCTCAGTGCTGAGTTTGCTTTAAAGACTAGGCTCCTAGATTCCTGAATGCCTCTTGGGATGTATACACTGGCCCTGTGCTATGTAATCATTGTTTGTACCATTAGAGAAAATAGCTAGGTTCTGGTTGGTTAACATTGAAGATCTATTAAAGGTTTCTAAGCATCTGCTGCTGTTCTGTGTTCCCAGGAGCAGTGCTTGTGTAATCCCCTGCTGCTGCACTCAGAAGCAGGTGAAACACTTTTTTCTGATGAATCCCAGTTAAAGGACAAGGTGATATATGTAACTTTAGGTCCACGGCTGCCCATCCATCCCCAGGTCTCCTTAGTGAGGATCAAGAGCATCTGTTTGCTTATGATTAAATTTTCATTCTAATTTCCCTCCAGCCACTGAGATTTTATAAAAGTTAAAATTGGAAGGGGGGAGGACTAACTTGGAGCCTTTTTTAACCAATGTTTGAGAGAGAAACTGCATTTGATTTAGTTCTAAGAAAGACCCTGAGCCAACTGCCTCCATCAGACTTGTGATTGAAACACTTCTGTAACATATCTTCTCTTCTCAGATGATTAAATCAGATTTGTAATATTAATACTTAGACAAAAATCTACCTTTTTAATTCCTTACTGGTTATGATTAATAAAGATTGCCTTGAAACCTGTCAAGTATCAGGGTATAGCCGTGTTAGTCTGTATCTACAAAAACAACAAAGAGTCTGGTGGCACCTTAAAGACTAACAGATTTATTTGGGCATAAGCTTTCGTGAGTATAAACCTCACTTCTTCGGATGCATAGAGTGAAAGCTACAGATGCAGGCATTATATACAGACACATGGAGAGCAGGGAGTTACTTCACAAGTGGTGAACCAGTGTTGACAAGGCCAATTCAATCAGGGTGGATGTAGTCCACTCCCAATAATAGATGAGGAGGTGTCAATTCCAGGAGAGGAAAAGCTGCTTCTGTAGTGAGCCAGCCACTCCCAATCCCTATTCAAGCCCAGATTAATGGTGTTGAATTTGCAAATGAATTTTAGTTCTGCTGTTTCTCTTTGAAGTCTGTTTCTGAAGTTTTTTTGTTCAATGACAGTGACTTTTAAATCTGTGATAGAATGACCAGGGAGATTGAAGTGTTCACTTACTGGCTTGTGTATGTTACCATTCCTGATGTCCGATTTGTGTCCATTTATTCTTTTGCGGAGGGACTGTCCGGTTTGGCCAATGTACATGGCAGAGGGGCATTGCTGGCACATGATGGCATATATGACATTAGTGGATGTGCAGGTGAATGAGCCCCTGATGGTGTGGCTGATGTGGTTGGGTCCTCTGATGCTGTTGCCAGAGTAGACATGGGGACAGAGTAGGCAACGAGGTTTGCTACAGGGATAGGTTCCTGGGTTGGTGTTTCTGTGGTGTGGTGTGTAGTTGCTGGTGAGTATTTGCTTCAGGTTGGGGGGTTGTCTGTAAGCAAGGACTGGCCTGCCTCCCAAGGTCTGTGAGAGTGAGGGATCATTTTCCAGGATAGGTTGTAGGTCGTGGATAATGCGCTGGAGAGGTTTTAGCTGGGGGCTGTATGTGATGGCCAGTGGTGTTCTGTTATTGTCCTTGTTGGGCCTGTCCTGTAGTAGGTGATTTCTGGGTACCCGTCTTGCTCTGTCAATCTGTTTCCTCACTTCCCCAGGTGGGTATTGTAGTTTTACGAATGCTTGATAAAGATCTTGTAGGTGTTTGTCTCTGTCTGAGGGGTTGGAGCAAATTCGGTTGTATCTTAGGGCTTGGCTGTAGACAATGGATCGTATGATGTGTCTTGGATGGAAGCTGGAGGCATGTAGGTACGTATAGCGGTCAGTAGGTTTCCGGTATAGGGTGGTGTTTATGTGACCATCACTTATTTGTACTGTAGTGTCCAGGAAGTGGATCTCTTGTGTGGACTGGTCCAGGCTGAGGTTGATGGTGGGGTGGAAATTGTTGAAGTCCAGGTGGAATTCTTCAAGGGCCTCCTTTCCGTGGGTCCATATGATGAAGATGTCATCAATGTAGCGCAAGTAGAGGAGGGGCACTAGGGGACGAGAGCTGAGGAAGCGTTGTTCTAAGTCAGCCATAAAAATGTTGGCATACTGTGGGGCCATGCGGGTACCTGGTGTGCCTTCTGGGAGTGCAGGCCAAGGTGAGCGATCCAAATTTTAGGTCATTTTGCAGACGCAGCCACAACCACCCCTTAAAAAGAAAAACCCAGCTTTTCTTAAGGTTGACAGATTCTACCAAATTTATGCACAGAGATAGGGATCTAATGAACTTATTTACTCAACATGTACCTCAGCTAGTGTATGGCACTCTCTAACCCTTTGAGGGAGTAATTAAAATGGTTTGCACTGAAGCTTAGCTCAAGATAGGGTAGGCCCGTTATTCTCCCCCCCCCCCCCCCCAATTGAATAACAGAAAAT